>NC_066618.1:212362854-214862854 GCF_025201925.1 Gopherus flavomarginatus
TGTAACGAGTGGTGCTGAAAATGACAAATGTTGTGGTGCTGCCCCTGAAATTGCCAAATGTTTCCAGAAAGATGTGCAAAAGAAGTGGCAACTTTGATCAAAGGGTTGCATCAATGTAAGTTTTTACTAGTACTTTACTGTTGACAGGCCTGAAATGTGAGGCTGTTAATCATGTTGGTGATCACTTACACAAGGATCATACTGAAATGAATGGGATTACTCCAGAGGAAATGCCCATGTAACACCGGCAGACCCTGGTGGTAGGCAGGCGGGATTGAACCTGGGACCTCTGGAGCTTAGTACACGAGTCTCTACAGCATGAGATAAAAGCTAACTGGCTGTTAGCTAAAGATGTAGAGCAGACTCATTTTAACTCTTGCTTAAATGGTCTTGGTGTCACTAGATGGACAGAACTCCATACCCAGAAGGTATGAGAGTTACACCTGCACCATGCGTAAAATCTACATAAACTGGCTCTGTTTGAATAGGACCTTAGCTTGTTACCACAATCACTTTTTTTTTCTAGTGAGACTATAGCAGTCTTGAAAACTCCTAATAAGCAACTTCTCTAGTCCAGACAAACACACTTAATGCCATTTCTCTGACCTCGTACTGTTTCAGCTGTTTTACATAAAGTTCAGAGATTTAAAATGACTGTCTATCTCTTTTAGCTCACATTTTTAACACCTAGCTGAACACAAGTGTTCACCAGAAAATGAAATGTTCCAGCCACAGTCAGGGGCAGCTCCAGGCACCAGCAGAGCAAATGCGTGCTGGGGTGGTAAGCTGCAGGGGGCAGCCTGCTGGTCACTGTGAGGGCAGCAGTCAGGCAGCCTTCGGTGGGACGCCTGCGGGAGGTCTGCTGGTCCCACGGCTTCAGCTGCAATTTGGCAGCTGGCACGCTAAAGGCGCGGGAGCAGCACATCACACACAGAAATGCTGCCAAATCCGCGTGACCAGCGGACTGCTTGGGGTGGCAAAAAACAGAGCTGCCCCTGGTCGCAATGGTCTAAGGTTCCTAGTCCAAATGGTTTGCAGGATATGTCACACTGAACCTGTCACTGTGTGGGACTGAGAGATGGCTCTCCTGCAGCTCAGATTTGTGCATTGTTGGGGAAGGGAATTCTACCTTTTTTGGGGAGGGGGGGAGGCAGGGGAAGAAAAACTGTCTACACACAAAAGGCAGCTGTTTTGAAGCAGCTTGGGGAGTTGGTGTGTTAAAAGTAGCCTTGGTAGAGACAGACTAGGGTTTAGGATACAACTAGGGATGATGGCAGGAGGGTAGAAGGTGCATGGCTAATGCAACTTGTCACATGACTTAGCAATTTTGGATATCAATGCCACATATGGGATTTGTGTATGTAGGCTCTCCACTTGGAGAAGGAAGAGGCTGTTGCTTGTAGGGGAAAAAAAATCATGTCTTCACTAGTAGGGTAATAAACCATTGTGTATCTTTAATTTCCTCAAACAGTGAATTCCTACGTAAGCTAGCACTAAAATATCAGGGGCTGGCTGTTGATGAATCTAGCCAATTGTTATCACCATAGCAACCATACATTCTGAATCCACACTGGAGATGTCTGACTCTTCTTGGATGTTAAAATGTTTCCTTTTTTAAAACAATTTGTAGCAGATTAGGTACACTTCTCTTCTTGAATATGAAGGAAGGATTTCTTTAAATCCTGTTGCATAAAAAAAGAGGATGTACTGTACATTGCAGTATAGTATGTATACCTTGGCTTAGTTCCTAGATGGCCATATGTGAATTGCAACGAGAGTGTTAAAATCTATCAAGATCAGGAAAACTATACAGAAAAAATATTAATGCCAGACATGAGTTATTGCTTTCACAGGAAGAAATTATAACCCTAATCCAAAGATCACTAAAGTTAATGGGACTCTTCTCCCCCCCCACCCCTCCCATTGGCTTCAATTTTATTTGCATTGGGTCCTAAAGCTGAAACTGTGACTGTTTTTACCACTGCTGTAATATGAAATAAATATCTTGTTAAATTTCACAATGTGCACAGTGTTTGGTACATCTGTGGTCCTCTCCAACAATTGGAAAATGAAAACAAGCCAAAGTCTTGGTTTTCCATTGAGGAAACTGCCCAAAAATCTGTGTGGAGAAAGGTTGGACTAGATCAGCCTGGGGCAATTCAGCATGCCTGTTTATCAGCTGCTCTTGTTTGACACGTTGTTCCCCTCCCTGAAATCAGCCAAAGTGCATTTCTTTAATTATTGTATTTTAATACTGGGCTAAATTACCAGGATTAAAAAAATTTTATACAGTATAAATCCAGGCTCTAAAATGCATGCTGTTTGTCACTCTTAATCCGTTGCTTTTGTCTTGCAGAAAACGCACTATTTTGCAAGATGACTGTCTTTAAAAAATTGGAGTTAGCACCCTTTATAGCAGTTGGGTGCCCTTGTATTGTATACATACACTGTGGCCACAGGAATAATGCCCCCCCCCTTCCCTTCTAAACAGAATTGTCACTGAACATTTCCCAGTGGCCTTCATGAAGAAAGGTTAAGGCACAGGACTGCTTTTGCGCCCTGACTGCATGCAATTTGTCCAAGCTTTTCAAAGTGGTTGCTGATTTTTTGAGTGCACAACTTGGATACCTTGCACCTGATTTTCAAGGTTCTGTAACTTATATTGATTGTTACAGGAGCTCTCTGCTTCTGAAATCTAGGCAAACCTTGAGATGCCTAGGGCCCCTAAAACCCTTAGTCAGCCTTGGAAATGTTGGTCTCAATCTTTCCCTCACTTCCTTGTTAATAGGTAGCAACTATTATCCTTTTCTAATCAGAAGAGGTGACCACAATAAGTGATGTTCTGATCGAAGCATTATTTTGGTTTCATACTGGAACATTAACAGACAGACATCTCTGCAAAGAGGAAAGACAACCTACTAATCTATTATGCCTTTTCCACAACTGACTCGGGATTTACAATGACTGGCTAATTAATCACACATCCTAAATTGTAGGGCATGAAATGGCATTCTGACATCACTTGTACATTAGCTGTTTTTTCCTTTTTTGAAGTCGCTGACAGCAAGAGGTGATATCTGGCTAGACAAATTCAGTCCTCGTGCAAGTGAGCGCAACTCCTCTTTGGTCAATAGGGTTATGGTAAGGCTGGCTTTCACCAACTCCTGCTAGTGTGTGTGTCAGAGAACCTTCACACTTACACTCACACTCTCGCTCACTCACACGCTAACTAATATAGTCTACATGTGTTATGCCAAGGCAGTTTGCTTCACTTCCTGGCATGTTTTCACTGTAATTAACGGGCAAGTTGTTGAATGTCATACCACTGCCTAATGTTTCTACTGACTCCACACTTGTTCTAGAGCTTTCCATGTTTGTCTTCTAGATAACATTTAGAGAATGGTGAATTTAGAGATGGCATTGAGAGAGGGTCGGGGAAAGAGAGGAGAGGATATAATCCTTGACTACAACACTCATTATTTGAACCTTGCCATTTTTCACAGAATAAAAAAAAAAAAGGTATGTTAGTTAATGTGATCAGCTGTACTGATTACCCTCGCAAAAACTATTGGCTGCCACCAATCCATTCATGGAGGGAGCTCCTCCCGCAGGAGACTCACTCCCACATGCTCACTCTCCTGGGTGAGTAAGAAGGGGTAGCCATGGACTATGAGAGGATATCCAGGGAGGTGTTAGTACAGCCTGGGGAGGAGCAGACAGGGTTGGGGGAACTGCATCACAGAAAAGTAAGTGTCACCAACCTTCCATGATTTTGGCCCCTATTACAGGCAATCTTGCAATGATGCAAAAAGCGCTTGCTGCCCCATAATTTTGGGAAAGCTAACTCGGAGAACATGAGGAGCACTCTTGCACATGATGACCTGTTGCCATGAAGAAGGTGCACTAAACTGCAAGCCTGCAGTCATGAGGTCTAGTCCAAGCTCTTCCGCTGCCTTGTTAATATTTCTGTGCACTTCACAACCCTCATTATGAGCCAAGGTTTCATGCTGCAACTTTCTGGGGGTATAGCCATCACTCACTTGTCTCAGATAAGATAATGGAGAGCTCACAGAAGGTCACTTCAAACAGAGCTGTTAATATCACAGTCAACTCTCATTCACTTTGTCACGGTCTTTCAAAAGAAACTTTACAAATCAGATGCTCTTGTAACCCACGTTATCACAATGGGTAGGTCTATTACCAAGGGGGAAAAAAAGAGCAGAGAGTCTGAGCCTCAATTTCATGCTACCACACTAAAAACAGCACTGTACATATTCCTCCTCAGGCTCTGAAACCTTTTCCACCTCACTGGATTTCAGTGCCCCAAGCTCAGCCTGAGCGGGAACAGCTACATCACTATTTTTAATGCAGCAGAGTGTGAGCCCCATGAGATCAAGTCTGTAGATCTGGTCTCTGAGACTTGCTGATACAGATAGGTGTGTTTGGTTTGGGATTGTTTTTGGCATGTAGATGTACCTAGTGTCCCACTGCTATCTCAAAATACTTAACCCACCAGTGATGTGTGTTGCGTCAGCTGTCTTGCACCGAGAATAAGAGCATGACCTGCTCTCTCCCAAATCAGTTATTCCAACAGCTTAGTAGAAGAGGTTTGCTGTGAATCTGAAGGTGTGGACAGAACCCATGTAAGGTCCCTAGTATAATTGTTGGGTTGTTTTATATCGCAAAACATTGCGTTTGGCAACAACAAAAAGTTGTCAATATTTGTTTTTTACTGATAGTCTTTTGGAGGTAGCACAATCTGACACCTCCTTGTGGGTTTTGCTGTACAATGGTGGCAGTCTGCTTCTTTTTAAAACAAATAACCCACTAAAAGGATCACTTAATACAATTTTATGCAGGCTGTGTGGAAAGGATAGAAAATTATCTGAGAATGAGGTACAGTTTATAAACTGAAAGAGGTGGGTATCTATTTCTTATAATTACTCCTGAGAGTGTTCTACGCCCCCCCAAATCTGCACACTATTTTACAATTTTGCAAATTATATTTGTCAAATAAATGTGGAGACTCCAGCATGGCATGGTGGAACACAGGGCACTGGCTGTACAGAGGTGGGAGATCACTCTGCAGCTCCTCCACTCCTCTCCCCACCCCCAAAGATACAGACTCAGGAGTGAGGCTGCACCCAACCCTGACACAGTGCAAGGACAAGGCTTGCCCCAGAAATGCCCCAGAGCCCTGCCCGTCCATGCCAAGTGTGGGCAAGCAGGCTTAGCAAGGCAGTATCCAAGTGTGAAAGGGTTAGTGTGGGGTGTTCCAGGTGTGGGTTGAGATGGTTCTGTATGGGGGATCCAGGTGCAGGGGAATCTAGATGCACAGGAGCTTGTTGGGGAGGGTTCTGGGTGCAACAGAATAGGACTCTTCAGGGGGGGCAGGTGAAGGTGACTGGGGCTCAGTGGGGGCGGTCTGGGTGTGGGGTGATCAATGGAGGGGTCCAGATGCTGGGGTGTGGAGCTCAGTGGGATGGGGATCCATGTGCAGATGGTTGGGGCTTGGTAGGGTGGGGATCTGGGTATGGGTGGCTCGTTAGAGTGGTTCAGGTACAGGAGGAATGGGGCTCATGAGGGGGTGGGTCTGGGTGCAGTGGGGCTGAGCCTTGATGGGAGGGTCTGGGTATGAGGGAGTCTGGATGCATGGGGGTTGTATCTCCCTCTACAGTGTTCCTTCCCCTTGTAGCTGAGCAGTGATGGATGCAGGAAGCATGGGAGGGGGAGTTGACAAAGCTTCTTACAGCCATGGAGGAATTTGGGGGTATGTCTAACCTGGCCCCGGATGCCATGCAGGGGAAGAGGAAGTCCAGTCCTCCCTAGCCCAGCCAGGACTAGCACCTGGGCCCAGCACAGGGTAGGAGCCACCAGCCAGGTCTTCTCTCCCCCCTCCCCCATCCCTCTCCATGCCCCATAGTGATTTACTTCTCTGCCAGCTACCCTGGGTACCCAAAACATATTGCTTGGGAGGGTCGCATGACTGCTCTTGTGGCTTCCTTTGCTTCCCTGTCCGAAAGTCATTTTTCTGTGGGGGATTCAAATAAATCTACAGGGGACATAAATTCTGCATGTGTGCAGTGGTGCAGAATTCCCCCAGGAGTACTACAATAGTCCCCCTCATGTTTCCACTCTTTCAAAATCTTCAGGTTAATAAAAGAGATTATGTAGTCTTGGTAGGGCAGGATTTAATCATCAACTGTTAATGGTATTAAGCAGATTGAGAGGAAATTAGATCCTTTTTGGTTGAACATAACTGATCTTAGCTTCCTGAACATCCCTAAATAAATGCTAATTGTCAGACAATAGTTCTTGTTGGTTGGTGCCTACAGTGTTAACAGCCTTTGGTGTTCTGTTCACTACACAGACACACAGTCATATTCAGCATCCACAAAGAATTTATAATTTAAATAGACCATTTGCAGTTATAAGAAAGGGATAAAACCTACATTGATCCAGATGGGGATTGTCACAGTGCTGTTATGTGTATTTTCACTCTTTGGGAAAGTGCCCCAGCCACCCCTCCAGTTTACCATCTGTCCCTAATCTGTCCATTCCCCATTGTTAACTCATGTTAACAATACTCTTGCTCCAGATCTTGTCTTCATGCTCTGGTAGTCTCTTTGCTCCTAGTCCAGATATAGGAATGTTAGCCCTGGGCATGAGTAGATTTATTGCCATTTTCTATACAAAATTTTTCAGTGCCGCTACCAAATAAATGCTACCTAATGTGTTACACTAATGTGTGTACCATTGGAACACTCTGATGCATTACTCTACAGTGGAATATCTTAAAGGCAGGGCCTGTGAGTCTTTCCTGAATCACCAAAAGACTTTAATCATGTAGGCCAAGAATAAGTATTACTGGGTAGTAGGTAATACCCTTTTTGTAGTGTCTGTTTTTTTGTTTTGTTCCTGACGAAACTACAGTCCATTGGTGATCTTCCAGAAAACATCATCCCGGCCACTATGGATGTAGAAGTCCTCTACACCAACATTCCACACAAAGATGGACTACAAGCTGTCAGAAATAGTGTCCCCCGATGATGTCACGGCAAACCTGGTGGCTGAACTTTGTGACTTTGTCCTCATCCATAACTATGTCACATTTGGGGACAATGTATACCTTCAAATCAGTGGCACTGCTATGGGTATCCACATGGCCCCACCACATGCCAACATTTTTATGGCTGACTTAGAATAAAGCTTCCTCAGCTCTCGTCTCCTAATGCTCCTACTCTACTCGCACTACATTGATGACATATTCATCATCTGGACCCATGGAAGAGAAGCCCTTGAGCAATTCCACCATGATTTCAACAATTTCCATCCCACCATCAACCTCAGTCTGGACTAATCCACACAAGAGATCCACTTCCTGGACACTACAGTGCTAATAAGAGATGGTCAGGTAAACACCATCCTATACCAGAAACCTACTGACTGCTATACTTACCTACATGTCTCCAGCTTTCATCCAGACCACATCACACAATCCATTGTCTATGGCCAAGCTCGAAGATACAACCACATTTGCTCCGATCCCTCAGGCAGACAAACACCTAGAAGATCTATCAAGCATTCTTAAAACTACAGTACCCACCTGCTGAAGTGAAGAAACAGATTGACAGAGCCAGAAGAGTATCCAGAAGTCACCTACTCCAGAACAGGCCCAACAAAGAAAATAACAGAACGCCACTAGCTGTCACCTTCAGCCCCCAACTAAAACCTCTCCAGCGCAACATCAAAGATCTACAACCTATCTTGAAGGACGATCCCTCACTCTCACAGATCTTGGGAGACAGGCCAGTCCTTGCTTACAGACAGCCCCCTAACCTGAAGCAAATACTCACCAGCAACCACATACCACACGACGAAAACACTAACACAGGAACCTATCCTTGCAACAAAGCCGGTTGCCAACTTTGTCCACATCTATTCAAGGGACACCATCATAGCACCTAAATGCCTCAGCCACACCATCAGAGGTTCATTCACCTGCACATCTACCAATGTGATATATGCTGTCATGTGCCAGCAATGCCCCTCTGCCATGTACATTGGCCAAACCAGACAGTCTCTATGCAAAAGAATAAATGGACACAAATCAGACGCCAAGAATTATAACATTCAAAAACCAGTTGGAGAACACTTCAACCTCCCTGGTCACTCAATTAAAGACCTAAAAGTCGCAATTCTCCAACAAAAAAATACTTAAAAATCAGACTCCAATGAGAAACTGCAGAATCTGAATTAATTTGCAAACTGGACAGCAGTAAATAGGCTTGAATAAAGACTGGGAGTGTATGGGTCATTACACAAAGTAAAAATTATTTCCCCCTTGCTGTTGTTCACACCTTCTTGTCAACTGTTGAAAATGAGCTATCCTGATTATCACTACAAAAAAATTTTTTTCCTCCTGCTGATTAGTCTCATTATAGCTGGTATGGCAACACCCATTTTTTTCATGTTCTCTGTGTGTGTATATATATCTTCCACTGCATGCATCCAATGAAGTGGGTTTTAGCCCATGAAAGCTTACACTCAAATACATTTGTTAGAAATGTTGTGTGTGTTGTGTTCTTCACTGTACTGGCTTTCCTCAAAGCTCACAAGTTGTTTAGGGCTGATTAGAGCCTAACTCTGTGATTGTTGCTGAAAAGCCTCTGCCTGCAGCAGCTGCAGTTTTATCCAGGAGAATCCAAGGTGGTCTCTCTCTCTTCAATGAGCTTAGTGCTCTTCAATTAGTGCTTTGACTGAGCCTAGCCCTTTCTCCATTTTTTTAGATGCCCTCTGACATTCCCCAGCTCCTTCAAGAGCTGTTAAACACAGCAGGCACCTGTGTCTTGCTGGGGCAATTTCCTCTTCAAAGGGCTGTTCCTTTTGCTGCAGCTATTCAATTCTGTGAAGGGAGCGGAAGCCATAGGCAGTGTTGAGGTTTCATTATGTAGGTGTCCAATGTGAATCCTTCCCACACTGACCGATGTCCCTTAGGGGAATTAGTCTGTGCCATTCCTGTCTATCATGCTACTTGCTGGCATGGCTACCTGTTTATTTCTATAACTTGCTTGTTAATACAGGTTGTTGGCCTATCCCTCAGCCCCCAGTCTGGAGGGCCAGTGGACAGCTCTGTATCTGCATGCTACCTGGTTGGGATGCCCGTACAAGGAGTTCAAACTCCCACCAGCATAGCTCTCAAGGTTGTTGGAACACACAAGCCTTCCTACTGAATCAAAGAGTAGTCCCCACGGAACGAGGTGGCCATAACTAGAAACCATTATAAGAGAGCTATTGGAGTTGCTAAAGATCCTCTCGGTCCTCATAATTTAGAATAATTATAAAGGAACAAGGATTTTTAAAAATCTAGTTACTGTGTTGCAGAGCTGCATCTGTTAAAAAGGCTTCTATTCCCTGCATAAACTTCCTCCTCAAGATTGTTGCTATGGCTGCTTGGTTCCATCAGTAATGGCAAGCCTCGACTGCAAAGTTAAGTTGACCTAAGGTACATCGACATACAGTCACTACAGTAATTGAAGCGGTTTTACACCTCCACACTACCCTCATTATGTCAGCAGTACATATCCTCACCACTTGAACCACTTCAACTGCCAGTGTAGGGTAGTGTGGGACTGCTTCTGAAAGACAGTTACAGTCAATGTCAGCAAAACAGTGTCTGCACTGACACTGTATTGACCTAACTATGTCAACCAAAGCACTATGCGCCTCAGAGTTGGAATTAAGTTGGTATAGTGGGCGAATTACATCAGTGGGAACACCATTGTAGTGTAGACGCTTACAGCGTTAAGTCGACATAAGACCAGGCCTTAGTAAATCCAAAACAGTAATTTTTGTTGCAGGCTCAAACCATCCTAGAAGTGCCACCGAACAGCAGAGAATCTTTCAGGGAGGGTCCAGACTTAGAATAGCCTGAGGAATTAACTAAAATGAGACTCCTGCCCTAAACATTCTCCTCAGACTAAAGCAGCCACAACTGGAGCTTTTTTTTTCTTGTTTTTCAGCCCCAAAATTCCTGGGGAGTAGTGAGTGATTACACAGGGAAGAGCACCTGTGTAGTGGTGGTGGGGGGGGCATTGTCTTTTATTTTTCCTCCTGTTTGGGAATTTTAACTTCAGGACCTTTCTCCTGAGCATCCTATATTTCCTCATCCACTCTTTCCCTGCCCTAAAGTGATTAAAACATAGCTGGAATGAGAATACAGAAGAAAAATACTTCATAACAGTGTTTTGCTTGCTGAAGAAACTGTATAATCCTGGCATTAACATCCACTGGGAAATATGACTTCACACCAACCACATCAGTTGTCATTCAAAGCTATTTCATAACTGTCCTAAGATTAACACTGACAGCTTTACCAGGCTGGCTATCCTCCGCTACATCTGGTTCAGACTGCTCCTGTATAATATGAGCATACTCCTGTATAATAGCTTTAGGGCCCTTCATTTTTTGTTGAATTTTTCCAGGGTATTTATGAGTGTTTATTACTACAACAAAAACCACTGAAAGTTTGCGCAAAAAAACTATTACTAATTTTTCTTGTTAAACATTGGGATTTATTTTGGTGTATGGAAGAATATATTCAGTAGATTAATGCTTTGAATGGAATTCAATGTGATTTGCTGCAGAACTCAAAACAAAATATCACCTCTGAGTTTAAGAAAAAACAATATATCTAATCCTCTATTAAATCTTTTCTTTTGAATAAACAGTTTATTGTTGTAGACTTAGAACTATTATCCTATAAATATTTACTTTTAATAATTGGGCCCAATATCTTAAAATATTTATAAACATTCATTCTTCTGTGAAGTCCTTCAGTGTCGTTTCCAAAAATCCTGCATACCATAGGCTCACGGCAATCTTTTAAAGGAGTCTTTTCGAAGGCCTGTTCTCTGTTAACAGCTTGAAATGTGTACGTGGTGGGAGTGAGATTCATCAGTACATTCAGATACACATGCGCTACAGATCTTGCATCCATGCCTATTTGTTGTAAGGCTATCTGTTAGTCTAAGATACACACTTCAATAGGTAGCTTTGCATATACACATTGACTAATGTATTATAATACATATATCTCGTGCAATGTATTATATTTTCATAATAAAACTTTTAAAATATATTTGAATGATACAAAAGTAGGCGGGGAAATCAGGTGCGTGGGGGGGAGGAATAATATTTCTTGTAAAACCTGGGATTTTTTTTTCAGTAAATCAATTTTAAACTGAAAGTGAAGGGGGCTTAAATATCTTTTATACAGAAGTTGCTTCCTATTCTAAATATTGGAGGGGAAATATTGCAGTGTCCACATACTAAGGGCTTTGCTACACTGGAGAGTTGCAGCGCTGGTGGTGGGTTTACAGTGCTGCAACTTAGTAACTGTCCACACCTGCAAGGCACATCCAGCGCTGCAACTCCCTGGCTGCAGCGCTGGCTGTACACCTGGTCTGCTTGGGGTGTAACGATTGCAGCGCTGGTGATGCAGCGCTGCTCATCAAGTGTGGCCACCAAAAGCACTGTTGTTGGGCTCCAGGGTATTAGGAGGTATCCCAGAATGCCTGCTCACAACAAACAGGAAGAATGGCTGAACTCCGAGCTCCCCCGAGCTGCTTATCTAAAAAACAAACACAGCTGCTATTTGCTCGAGCGAGCGGAGGCAGGCGGGGGAATTGCTTTGGAAAGTTCACAGCTGTTTGCTTGAAGAGAGAAGGCACACGGCAGAGGGGGCGGGGGGAGTCCCTGTTGAGCAGCTGCTCATGTGGTCTGAAGGCTATTTAGGAGTGCATAATTTGCATTTAGTGAATAAGAGGGGTGGGGGAAGGGCTTGAAACTTTTAAATTGATTGCAAGTTGGTGATGTGTATCTTCCAGTCCTTAGAACTTGCAAGTGTAAGCAGAGTCAGGATGAGCTCTACCCTGACATCTGGTGGAAAGAATTTCAGAGAGTGTATTTGCATAGGCACGCCTACCCTATCCCAGACTGCCGACCTGTGGGACTGCTTGGTGACAAATGACTCACCCTCAGTTGGTTGGTACTTGCTAGACAAGGGACATGGGTTCCAAAACCCAGTGAATTGAGAGAGGTTGGGGACAGGTATCTGTGCCTGGTGGTGCAGTCTCCTTGTGGAGCCAGAAGCACCATTTCCACCCCCTCCTCTCTCCACTGTGGAATGTCAGAGTTGATTTTTTTTTATTCCCTCAAGAATCTAAATACAGGTGACTGAGCTGAACTCACTTTGGGCTAATGGTGCACTAGCACTGGGGCTCCCCTACTAAGAGCTGAGATCACTAAGAGTTGAAATCATTAAAGAGCTGAAATTACTGAGTACTGTGCTAACTAGTGGGGGAGCCTGAAGATATACTGTGGAACAGAGCAGCTGGTGGAGTGGAGCAGTTCTGGGGACGGCTGGAGCGGATCACGGGACAGCTGGTGGCAGCAGAGCGGCGTGGCTGTGGGACGGGTGGAGTGGCCTGCAGAGCGAGCAGACCCGAGCAGTTCGCAGGGAGAACTGGAGCACCTCATGGAGCAGAGCAGCTGGTGGAGCGGAGCAGTTTCGAGGATGGCTGGTAAAGCGGAGCAGTTCGTGGAGAAGGTGGAAGCAGAACCCACAGAGAGGCAGGGCAGTTGGCCCCTGACCACGTAAGGTGCCCCTTTCTACGCAGGCTGTGGGGAGGGACCTCTACAGATAAACTCTCAAACTCTGGGGTGGCATTGACCAGAGACTTTTGGGTTGTTGGACTTTGGAGTGATTGGACTTAAAACCCTAAGGGGAAAAAGGACAGTGCCAAATGTACTTGGAGGTGGGTTTTTTGTTTATGGTTTGTGTTATAACCCTGTTTGTGGTGTTTCTCCAATGGGATGCCGCATTGATTCCTTCCTTTATTAAAAAGATTTTGCTACACTCAGACTCCGTGCTTGTGAGAGGGGAAGTATTGCCTCCTAGAGGCGCCCGGGGGGTGTGGTATGTGAGTGTCCCAGGTCACTGGGTGGGGGCTCGAGCCGGTTATGCATTGTGTTACTGAAAAGGAACCCCTGGATACTGAACCCGGCCCTTGTTGCTGCCAACTCAGAGGGGCAGAAGGGTTACACAAGGCAGGGAGCTGACAGATCCAAAAATCCACTCTCTCTCTCCCCCACGTTCCCCCTAACCCTCCTCTTTTGAAAAGCACGTTGCAGCCACTTGAACGCTGGGATAGCTGCCCACAATGCGCCACTCCCAACAGCCCTGCAAATGCTGCAAATGTGGCCACACTGCAGTGCTGGTAGCTGTCAGTGTGGCCACATTGCAGCACTTTCCCTACACAGCTCTACGGAGACAGCTGTAACTCCCAGTGCTGTACAACTGTAAGTGTAGCCATACCCTAAGGCTTGGTAAATGTTGGTGTTTTAATGCCAATCACTGTACTTTCTATTTTTGTCTTCAGCAGTTTTTTTAATTGTATCTGTACTGATTTTTTTAAAGATTGGAGCAAAAAGCCGTGTGATCCAGTTTACGATGCATAGCAACACTGGTGCACTAATTATAATTTTGCCATGAGCAATTGTCAAAACCATAAAACTGCCAGTCTGTCTGGTTGTGGGCAGCATTCTATATCACAGACATCTGGCGGAATCAGCAGAGGATGATTGGCTTGCCAGACTACTGGCAGTGTGCAGGAACAAAAAAATTCAGTGTGTGGGGGATAACTAGTTGTACTTTGCAGCTGAAATGGTGCCTCCTGCCCCCCATCACCACCTAATGAAGTGTCAATTGGTACTAGGCAAATGAATCTGTGACTGCCACCCCCACACTGGTTGTTACAAATGCTCTTGCTGCTCTCAAACTTCACTACCACTCCTTTTACAGAGACTTGTATTACTGTGTTTGTCTAATAATGCCTGGCACCTTTTTGTAATATACAAGGGCCAAAGAGCTTTGCTGCAAGATTCACTTATGTGCCACTGCCCTAGGAGACGAGTGACCAGCTGTTGCATGTGGACCGTTGCATTGTCTTTTTGCATTATTTCCATAGAATATCAAATTAACCATTACATAAACCATCAACCAGGTTAAATTGCTACACCGCTTCTAATTGACTTCAGTAGATAAGGTGTTTGGGGCAAGGACCATTTTGTTTTAGGCCCTGTCTACACTAGCAAGTTTCTGCACAGTAAAGCAGCTTTCTGCACTATAACTCCTGAGGTGTAAACACTGCCAAGCCACTTAGTGCACAGAAACTGTGCCATTGTAGCACTCTAAAAAACCACCTTGAAGAGAGGCGTACAGCTTTCTGCACTAGGGCTACAGCCCTGTGGTGCCAGTGTAGATACCATGGTCAATTACAGTGCTGTGATTGGCCTCCTAGAGGTGCCCCACCATGCCTGTCCTCAACTCTTGTCATCAGTTTGAACTCTACTGCCCTGCCATCAAGAGACCAACCATCATCCCCACCCCCTACATTCCTTTGCAAATTTGAAAGTCCCCTTCCTGTTTGCTCAGTGATGCATGCGGTGGTCTCAGCGCATCTTTCCAGGTGGCCATGCCTGCTCCACACACCAGGCGATCCTCCCACTTGGAACAATGCCGAGCTGCTGGACCTCATCAGCATTTGGGGAGAGGAGGCTGTGCAGTCCCAGCTGTGCTCCAGCCATAGGAATTATGATACCGATGGACAGATTTGAGGATGCATGATAGAAAGGGGCCATGACCGGGACACAGTGCAGTGCAGGGTCAAAGTGAAGGAGCTGTGGAACGCCTACCACAAGGTACAGGAGGCAAACCACCACTCCGGTGCTGTGCCCACAAGCTGCCAGCTCTACAAAGAGCTGGACATATTTGGTGACGACCCCACCTCCACTGCGAAGGCCCCTGTGGATCCTTCGTTGGCTCATGTGTCAGTTGAGAGTGGACTGAGCCAGAAGGAGGAAATATTGGATGAAGAGGGACCCAGAAGCAGAGGATGACTCAGAGGCCAGAGATGCATGCAGCCAAGAGTTCTTTTCTACCCAGGAGGAGGCTACCCAGTCACAGCTGTCAGCTCTTAGCAAATGCAAACAGGAGAGGAGGCCCCTGGTAAGTAGATCTGATTTTGGGAATTGCTGAAGCAAATTGTTGGGGGCAGGAGGGTTGCAGAAAGCAGGCTTGTCTCTCACTGCATGCCTAGTCTGATGGAACAGGCTATTGATTGACTCCCTCACTTCACAGGAATCTCCCTCAGATCTCCAGGAAACTCTCATGGAGATACTGCGCAATCCACTGGCACAGGTACCTTGGCAGAGCTGCTTTGTTTCCTGCCCCATTAACAAAACTTTCCCACACCACTTTGCCATCATGGGAGGGGAGATGACCATTGCTGCACACAGGTGAGCCTCAGAGAGTGTAGACCGGAAGCTGCAGGTTTGGAGAAGATCCCCCCTTGATTCCCTGCTCACCATCAACAGCTAGATAGCTTCCATAATGATCACATCCTGTGGAAAGTGTGGGGACAGGAATGATTATTGGGGTTCTCTCCAAGAGTCACATGCCCAGTGTACAGCAGGGTCTGGGAGAGGGATTTACCCTGCCCCTGAGGCTACTCACCAATTTGGGGGTCTTGTGGCTCATGTGTGCTTGCCTGGGGTTGGACAGTTAGTGACAAGTGTGTGAGGACTGGCTGTGTTTTAAATAACTGAATCAGTGTTGTCTGTGTTACAAACAATACTGCTTCTGTAAAATGCTGCATTTAAACTTCACAGAGATGACCTTGGGAGTCCAGCCTCCCTCTTTTGTTATGGGAGGCAGAATGGCTGCTCAGAATTAGAAAGTGGCCAAGAAGAATTGAGGAGGACTTTCTCTGTGAAGTTATGATGCACTCCGCTGCCAAGAAACTGGAATTGAAGGAGTGGCGGGACAGCGAGAAGAGGGAGCTAAAGGAGAATGCAGCACACCAGAAAGAAGCCACGGAGTATCTCTTAAACATTTTGGAGCTCCAAGTGGATATGCTCCAGGCAATACTAGCTCTTCAAACCGAGTAGCTCCGTGCCCACCGTCCCCTGCAGCCACCGTCACAAAACTCTTTCCCATGTGCGCCGCCCCGCAGACACCCTGAACACACTGTCATCAACCTCCTGGCTTCACTCTCTATTCACAGCATTCCACTCCCACTACACTCAACAGCCACCCCACTACTGTTTGGCCCTCCTAAAGTACAGCAGCCACTGCATTGTACTCCAATGGAGAAGGTTGGGTATGATCCCTGGACATACACATCTGTAGCCATCCTGGGACCCCTCCTCCTCTTGAGACCTTGCTATCCCTTCCCTCCTGATGAATTTTCTCATTTGACTCTCTCCTCCACTTGTCTTTTAATAAAAGAATTTTGTTTGAAAGCAATCTTTATTCTATTAAGTAAAAGCAAAAAGAGCCCTGCAAAACAACATACAATTATGTTAAGACCCCTTCTTACATCATGTTCATCAATCCCCTCCTAGCATTACAAGCACTGTAATCCGGAGCATAGCAACAACGATTAGAGGCTTTCAGCTTCAAATTGCTGCCTCAAGGCATCCCTGATCCTTATGGCCTCATGCTGTGCCGCTCTACTAGTCCTGATCTCTGGCTGTTCAAACTCAGCCTCCGTGTGCTGAGCCTCTGCAGTCCAGCCCTGAGTGAACTTTTCACCCTTCCTTTCACAAATATTATGGAGTGTACAGCACACAGCCATAAGCATAGGAATATTGTCATAGGTCATGTCTAACTTCCCATTCAGGCTGTCATAACCTATTCCCAGATTTGGACCTTAGCGTCCAAAATATGGGGGTTAGCATGAAAACCTCCAAGCTTAGTTGCCAGCTTGGACCTGGTAAAGCTGCCACCACCCAAAAAATTAGTGTTTTGGGGCACTCTGGTCCCCCAAAAACCTACCCTGGGGACCCCAAGACCCAAATCCCTTGAGTCTCACAACAAAGGGAAATAAACCTTTTCCCTTCCCCCCTCCAGGTGTTCCTGGAGAGATACACAGAAGCAAGCTCCGTGAATCTAAACAGAGGGATTCCACCCTCTCTATTTCCAGTCCTGGAAACAGAAGTACTTCCCTCTTCACCCAGAGGGTATGCAAAGTCAGGCTAGTAAATCTAACACAGATTTTCCCCCTAACTTCTTCCTCCCACCAATTCGCTGGTGAGCACAGACTCAATTCCCTGGAGTTCCCCACTAAAGAAAAACTCCAACAGGTCTTAAAAAGAAAGCTTTATATAAAAAGAAAGAAAAAATACATAAAAATGGTCTCTCTGTATTAAGCTGACAAATACAGGGTCAATTGCTTAAAAGAAATATGAATAAACAGCCTTATTCAAAAAGAATACAATTCAAAACATTCCAGCAATTACACACATGTAAATACAAAAAAAACAAACCTATCTTTTTGTACTTACAACTGGGAAACAGGAGATTAGAAAGGCAGGAAACAGAAATCCTCTCATAGCCGAGAGAGAGAGTACAGGCACAAGACCAAAGAACAAAGGGCTCAGACACAAACTTCCCTCCACCCAGATTTGAGAAAGTCTTGTTTCCTGATTGGTCCTCTGGTCAGGTGTTTCAGGTTACTTCTTTCCAGGTGAAAGAGACATTAACCCTTAGCTATCTGTTTATGACATGCCCCCCAAATTGCAGACAGTGGGGAAGCTCACTGGCGGCGATTTCCTCCTAGAACTTTAAAATAAACAGATTAATACAACACATGCACCTTCACATATACCACTAAGTATATAACTAACAGACTTCTACATTTTAAGAACACTTTTTAACTACTGGATTCTGGGAAACTCTCCCGGGAGAGTGCATCAGCTACTTTGTTAGAAGCTCCTGAGATGTGCTGAATTTCAAAATCAAAATCTTGCAGAGCTAAACTCCAACGAAGAAGTTTCTTGTTGTTCCCTTTGGCAGTATGAAGCCACTTTAGTGCAGCATGGTTAGTTTGTAGCTGGAACCGCCAGCCCCAAACATATGGGCGTAGCTTTTCCAGGGCGTACACAATGGCATAGCATTCCTTTTCACTGACTGACCAGTCACTTTCCCTCTCAGACAGTTTCTTGCTGAGAAACACGACAGGATGGAAGTTGTGATCCGTTGCTTCCTGCATGAGAACTGCTCCTACACCATGCTCAGATGCATCCGTGGTTACTAGGAATGGTTTGTCAAAGTCCGGGGCCCTGAGCACAGGGTCAGACATGAGCGTCGCCTTAAGCTGGGTAAAGGCCTTTTGACACTCATCAGTCCACTTAACTGCATTTGGCTGGGTCTTTTTGGTCAGGTCGGTCAGTGGGGCAGCGATTTGGCTGTAGTGTGGTACAAATCGCCTGTAGTACCCGGCCAAGCCTAAGAAGGATTGGACTTGTTTCTTGGACCTTGGGACAGGCCACTTTTGGATAGCATCCACCTTGGCCTGTAGGGGGTTTATGGTTCCTCAACCCACCTGGTGCCCCAGGTAAGTCACTCTGTTTTGGCCTATTTGACACTTTTTGGCCTTAACAGTTAGTCCGGCCTGCCTGATGCGCTCAAAGACCTTTTCCAGGTGTAGTAGGTGTTCGGGCCAGGAGTCTGAAAAAATGGCCACATCATCGAGGTAGGCAACTGCATATTCGCCCAGTCCTGCTAGTAGACTATTTACCAGCCTCTGGAAGGTGGCGGGTGCATTTCGCAGACCGAAAGGAAGGACATTAAATTCATACACCCCCGCATGGGTGACGAATGCTGACCTTTCCTTGGCAGGTTCATCTAGCGGTACTTGCCAGTACCCCTTGGTTAAGTCTATTGTAGAGATGAACTGGGCACGTCCCAACTTCTCCAATAGCTCATCGGTGCGTGGCATTGGATAGTTGTCTGGACGAGTTACCGCATTTAGCTTACGGTAGTCCATGTAAAAGCGTATTTCCCCATCTGGTTTGGGTACCAGAACCACTGGAGATGCCCATGCACTGGTAGATGAGCGGATTATACCCATCTGTAGCATGTTCTGGATCTCCCGTTCTATAGCAGCTTGGGCATGAGGAGACACTCGGTAGGGTGGGGTTCTAATTGGGTGAGCATTACCTGTGTCAATGGAGTGGTATGCCCGTTCAGTCCGTCCTGGGGTGGCTGAGAACAATGGGGCGAAGCTAGTGCACAGCTCCTTGATTTGTCGCCGCTGCAGACGTTCCAGGGTGGTTGAGAGGTTCACCTCTTCCACGCCACCGTCTTTTTTCCCTTCGTAGTAGACACCGTCCGGCCACTCAGCATCATCTCCCTGGACTGTAAACTGACAAACCTGTAAGTCTCTGGAATAGAAAGGCTTGAGAGAATTAACATGGTACACTCTGGGCTTTAGTGAGGAATTGGGAAATGCTATGAGGTAGTTCACAGTTCCCAGGCGCTCTTGGACCTTGAATGGCCCTTCCCATGATGCTTCCATCTTATGGGCTGTTGCGCCTTTAAGACCATAACCTGGTCTCCTACTTTGAAGGAACGTTCTCTGGTATGTCTGTCATACCAGGCCTTTTGCTCTTCCTGAGCATCCTTTAGGTTTTCTTTAGCAAGGGCTAAAGAGTGTCGGAGGGTGCTTTGTAGGTTGCTTACAAAGTCCAGAATGTTAGTTCCTGGAGAAGGCGTAAACCCCTCCCGTTGCTGCTTCACCAACTGTAATGGCCCCTTAACCTCGTGGCCATACCAAGCTCAAATGGTGAAAACCCTAAACTGGGATGTGGCACAGCCCTGTAGGCAAACAGCAACTGCTGCAACACTAGGTCCCAATTATTGGAGTGTTCGTTGATGAATTTACGTATCATGGCCCCCAAAGTTCCATTAAACCTTTCCACCAGGCCATTGGTTTGATGGTGGTACGGGGTGGCAACCAAGTGGTTCACCCCATGAGTTTCCCACAGATTTTGCATGGTCCCTGCCAGGAAATTAGATCCTGAATCTGTAAGGATGTCGGAGGGCCAACCTACCCTGGCAAAAATGTCTGTTAGGGCCAGGCACACAGTGTTAGCCCTGGTGTTGCCTAGAGCTACTGCTTCCGGCCATCGGGTAGCAAAGTCCACGAAAGTCAGTATGTACTGCTTTCCTGTGGGCGTCTTTTTTTGGGAAAGGACCCAGAATATCCACAGCTACTTGCTGAAATGGGACCTCAATTATGGGGAGTGGCTGGAGAGGGGCCTTGACCTGGTCTTGAGGCTTTCCCACTCTTTGGCATACCTCACAAGACTGGACATACTTGGCAACGTCCTTGCCCATCCCCTCCCAGTGGAAGGACTTCCCCAACCGGTCCTTGGTTCTGTTCACCCCAGCATGGCCACTGGGATGATCATGGGCTAAGCTTACGAGCTTCCCCCGGTACTTAGTTGGAACCACCAACTGTTTTTGCAGCTGCCATTCTTCCCGGTGTCCACCAGAAAGAATCTCCTTGTATAAAAGTCCTTGGTCTATAACAAACCGGGATCGATTAGAAGAGCTGAGAGGCGGTGGGGTGCTCTGTGCCGCCGCCCAAGCTTTCTGAAGGCTGTCGTCTGCTTCCTGCTCAGTCTGGAACTGTTCCCTTGAGGCTGGGGTTACCAGTTCTTCCTCAGACTGTGGACTTGGGCTTTGTCCCTCTGGAAGCGATGTAGGTGATGGGGTTGTTTCCGTTGCTGGTGAACCGCTCTCCGCTGGCGCACCTGAGGGTATTTCGGCTCTGGCTGAGACTTTTGGATATGGCTGTCTGTTGCTTCTGCCAGTTCTGGCTCGCTGGCGCCCTCTGGTGTTGAGTTTGAAGAAGTGGTTGCACTTGCTGGTGCTGGTTGCTGTTCCAGTTCCAGGCCTGGGACTGGAGGTGCTGTGGCTGTTTCAGTGGTTGGCATGGAATTCGGGTCCACTACCTCTGTCTGGGTCTCTGGTAACACAGACAGGGCGTCTGTGGACGGCTCAGGAACAAGAATGGGTCTGGAAGCTATCCTGGTTTGGCTACGTGTAACCATTCCCACTCTCTTGGCCCGCTTCACCTGGTTGGCCAAGTCTTCCCTCAGTAGCATGGGGATGGGATAGTTGTCAAACTGCAAAAGTCCACATTCCTGACCAGCCTTTGTACTGGACAGGCAGTTCAGCTGTAGGCAAGTCTACAGCTTGTGACATGAAGGGGTAAATTGTCACTTGGGCCTTTGGGTTGATGAATTTGGGGTCTACAAAGGATTGGTGGATAGCTGACACTTGTGCCCCCGTGTCTCTCCACGCAGTAACTTTCTTTCCGCCCACTCTCAAATTTTCCCTTCGCTCCAAGGGTATTTGAGAGGCATCTGGGCCTGGGGATCTTTGGTGTGAGGGTGGTGTAATGAACTGCACTCGGTTGACGGTCTTTGGGCAGTTGGCCTTGATATGTCTCAGTTCATTACACTTAAAGCATCTTCCATCTGATGGGTCACTGGGTCGAGGTGAGTTACTGGAGACTGGTGAGGTGGAAGAATAGGGCGTCTGTGGCTTTACTTGGGTTGTATGTGGGGTCTTTGGCTGTCCTCGGTTGTAGGGTTTATGGTCGGTGTGCCTTCTGGGGTATTCGTTCCCCTTGACAGTAGCTTTCTTGATTTCTGCCACTTCCATCCATCTGGCTCCAATCTCCCCCGCCTCGGCGAGATTTTTGGGTTTTCCATCTTGTATGTACCGTGTTATGTCCTCAGGAACACCATCCAAGAACTGCTCCATTTGTATGAGGAGGTGCAGTTCTTCCAAGGATTTAACATTGTGTCCTGATATCCAGGCCTCATAATTTTTCCCAACGTAGTAGGCGTGTTTGGGAAATGACACATCTGGTTTCCACTTTTGGGTTCTTAAACGCCGACGGGCATGATCCGGGGTTATCCCCATTCTGTATCTGGCCTTGGTTTGAAAAAGTTTATAGTCGTTCATGTTCTCCTTAGGCATTTCAGCTGCCACCTCTGCTAAAGGTCCACTGAGCTGTGGCCTCAATTCTACCATGTACTGGTTTTCAGGGATGCTGTACCCAAAACAGGGTCTTTCAAAATTTTCCAAGAAGGCCTCAGCGTCATCACCTGCCTTGTAGGTGGGAAATTTCCTGTGATGTGGAACCATAATTGGCAAAGGGTTGTTAGGATTGGCTGGGTTTTGTTGCTTAGCCTTTTCTAATTCCATGGCCTGTCGGTGGGTTCCCTCGGGAGTTCCAGCTCTCTCCTGTGGGTAGCCTCTTTTTCTCTTTCCCTTAGCTCCATCTCTTGTAGTTTTTTTTTTCCATATCTCGCCTGTGCTCGGCGTCTTTGATTTGTTCTTCGGCCTCCATTTTTGTCTTGTTAAGCATGGTTCCTGTTTTCTTGTGTTGGGGTGCCCTCTGGTGTTTATCTTCTGAACTGCAGGTTCTCTGTTGCCTCCTGGGGTCTGCCTAGCAACAGTGCCTTTTTTCCCTTTCTTCCTCTAGCTAATTTTTCAATGTAAAGTAAACCAGAAAAACCACTTTATTTGCATGTGTATAGTGCTGGTATTTGACTCCTAATGGGAGTGCTATTGTGTGACGAAAGACCCGTAATAGTTACTTAATGGTTGCTTGCTTAATATGCAAGCCAGAAACTGCAAGAGAGAGCAGAGAAAGAAAAAAAATTATCTCTGGTTCCCTTTAAAACCAAACTGTTTCTCTCTGCTTAAAAGCCCCTAGCAGAGAAAAGAAAAATATAATATTCCTACTGGCTTCTATCTTTCCCACAAACGCTGCCACTCATGTCATAACCTATTCCCAGATTTGGACCTTAGCATCCAAAATATGGGGGTTAGCATGAAAACCTCCAATCTTAGTTACCAGCTTGGACCTGGTAAAGCTGCCACCACCCAAAAAATTAGTGTTTTGGGGCACTCTGGTCCCCTCAAAAACCTTCCCTGGGGACCCCAAGACCCAAATCCCTTGAGTCTCACAACAAAGGGAAATAAACCTTTTCCCTTCCCCCCTCCAGGTGTTCCTGGAGAGATACACAGAAGCAAGCTCCGTGAATCTAAACAGAGGGATTCCACCCTCTCTATTTCCAGTCCTGGAAACAGAAGTACTTCCCTCTTCACCCAGAGGGTATGCAAAGTCAGGCTAGTAAATCTAACACACACAGATTTCCCCCTAACTTCTTCCTCCCACCAATTCCCTGGTGAGCACAGACTCAATTCCCTGGAGTTCCCCACTAAAGAAAAACTCCAACAGGTCTTAAAAAGAAAGCTTTATATAAAAGAAAGAAAAAATACATAAAAATGGTCTCTCTGTATTAAGCTGACAAATACAGGGTCAATTGCTTAAAAGAAATATGAATAAACAGCCTTATTCAAAAAGAATACAATTCAAAACATTCCAGCAATTACACACATGTAAATACAAAAAAAAAACAAACCTATCTTTATGTACTTACAACTGGGAAACAGGAGATTAGAAAGGCAGGAAACAGAAATCCTCTCATAGCCGAGAGAGAGAGTACAGGCACAAGACCAAAGAACAAAGGGCTCAGACACAAACTTCCCTCCACCCAGATTTGAAAAAGTCTTGTTTCCTGATTGGTCCTCTGGTCAGGTGTTTCAGGTTACTTCTTTCCAAGTGAAAGAGACATTAACCCTTAGCTATCTGTTTATGACACAGGCATCCCCAGCAGGCTTTTAAATGGCCAAATGCACATGCAACAGTCATTCTGCACTTCCTCAGCCTGTTCTTGAACCGCTCCTTGCTGCTTGTCAAGTTACCCTGTGTATGGCTTCATATTCACAGCATTAAGGGGTAGGCACAGGGCTGGCCTTAGCATGAGGCGAACTGAGGTACCTGCAGGGCCGGCTCCAGCTTTTTTGCTGCCCCAAGTGGCGAAGCAAAGACTTAAAAAAGAGAGCCACAATCAGCGGCACTTCGGCGGCAGCTCTACCGTGCCACTTCATTCTTCTGCAGCAATTCGGCAGTGGGTCCCTCGCTCTGAGAGAGACTGAGAGACCCACCGCTGAAGACCCCGACGTGCCGGCACTTTCAAAGGGCTGCCCCAACCACCTGCTTCCTTCACTGGTGCCTGGAGCCGGCCCTGGGCCTCAGGTGCCAGACTGTGGGGGGAGCACCACTAGGACCCAGAATGTAGAAAATTGTCTGCTGCTGGTGCATATGTATTCTCTCTGCTCAAGATGCACAGAGATGGTGGGGTGCTGTGCTGGAGGAAGGAGGGCACAAGAGTCATAAAAAGCGGGCAGGAGAAAAGGTGAAAGGGAATAAAGCAGTAGAAGCTGCAGGGAGAGAGAGGAGGAGGATCCTCTTATGTACCTCTCTAGCACCCCCAGGAACCTGGACTGATTCACACCAGCTTCTCAGGGAGCTTCCTGTTTCCTGCTGCTTCCCTGAACCCATCTATCACCTCTCTACAGTTAGGGAAGCCCATTTGGGCAAAGTCATCCACAGTGTCATGCATGTTGCCCAGAGCCATGGTCTTTCGGAGCAAGATGTGATTAATGGCCATGCACGGTTCCATCAACACAAGTCCAACCATAGGCGCCGACTCCATGGGTGTTCCAGGGCTGGAGAACCCGTGGGGAACGATTAGCAGGTGCTCCACATGCATCGGCAGCCAAGTTCCCCTCGCCTAAGTGCCTGCATCCCCACTTCTCCTCCTCCCTCCCTGTGCTTTCTGCCCCCCACCACCTAACAGCTGTTTGGTGGTGCTTAGGAATTTCCAGGAGGGAGGGGAGGAGGCGGAGAAGAGGCGGGGCAAAGGTAGGGACTTTGGGGAAGGAGTGGAATGGGGGCAGGGTGAGGGCAGTGCAGGGATGGGAAGAGACGGGGCCGCAGGGGTGTCAGTGCCTATGAGTCCAATAGTTGATTTTTCCACTCCAAACTGGTTGGTGAGCGATCGGTAGCAGTCTGGTGTGACGATGCGGTTCTGGCGGGACCCAACTGAGAGTGCCAGTTCAGGACCAATTGCTCAAACAGGGCAGTTACAGCCCTAGGCTGGGGTTTTTCCACCTCTAAGGCAAACCAAACCAGCCAGACAAAAATGACTTCGGTTTCACCCCACTGGCTAACCACAAGTCACACAAGCAGTTTCCTTAGACACTCCGGTCTCCCAGTATCACCACCAGTGCCACCCGTCCTGGGGATGAATGGTTATGAAAACCAACGCCCCAGTAAAAAAAAAAGGTTCTCTTGATCCCAAAGGACCAAGCCCCAGACCCAGGTCAATATACACTTCAGATCTTACCCACAAATCACGCTGTTGCCAATCCTTTAGAATCTAAAATCTAAAGGTTTATTCATAAAAGGAAAAAGATAGAGATGAGAGCTAGAATTGGTTAAATGGAATCAATTACATACAGTAATGGCAAAGTTCTTAGTTCAGGCTTGTAGCAGTGATGGAGTAAACTGCAGGTTTAAATCAAGTCTCTGGAGAACATCCCCCGCTGGGATGGGTCATCAGTCCTTTGTGTAGAGCTTCAGTTTGTAGCAAAGTCCCTCCAGAGGTAGGAAGCAGGATTGAAGACAAGATGGAGATGAGGCATCAGCCTTATATAGGCACTTCCAGGTGTAAGAACACTTCTTTGTTCTTACTGTGGAAAATTACAGCAAAATGGGAGTCTGCAGTCACATGGGCCAGTTTCTGCACCCCCTGCTGAGTCACAAGGCGTATCTGCCTCCTCTCAATGGGTTAATTGTGTAGCTGATGGTCCTTAATAGACCATCAAGCAGGCTAAGCAGAGCTAACACCCACTTGTCTGGGATCTTTCCCAGTAACACAGCACAAGTTTGAAATATAGACAGTATACAGCCAATATTCATAACTTCAACTACAACATGATACAGACATACAGACAGCATAATCATAACCAGTAACCCAGAACCTGGTCTTAGACACCTTATATGACCCCCTTTACATAAGATTTGATGCCACTACCGGACCTTGGTTGCAAACCATGTTCTATATGGTCCCAGTTTATATCAATAATGTCACACTGGAGTAGCCAGCTTCTGCAGTACAATCGCCACACACTTCTCCAGCGACAGGGCAGCTCTCATTCTCGTGTTCTTGCGCTGCAGGGCTGGGGCGAGCTCATCACACAGTCCCATGAATGTGGCTTTCCTTATCTGAAAGTTCTGCAGCCGCTGCTCATCGTCCCAGATGTGCATCACGATATGATCCCACCACTCAGTGCTTGTTTCCCGAGCTTCTTTCCTGGAGATGTGCTGAGGCAACAATATCTACTACTATGATGCTTAGCTGTAGGTGTAAAAGACCTTTCCTCTGACAAATTTTATTTAGCAGATAATTAACTTGCTCTCGCTCTCTCTTTCTCTGTGTCTATATGTGTAATGTAATATATATAATGGTATATTAGAGATGTGGGTTTTTTTAGGCTATGGCTACACTAGAGAGCCTACAGCTGCACTGATGCAACTGTGTCACCATAAGCTCTTTGGTGTAGTGATTCTAAGGAATTAATTACACCAGCCCCTGCAAGTGGCAGTAGCTAGGTCTGGTGGAAGAACTTCTCCCACCAACATCGTGCTGTCCACACTGGCACTTAAGTTGTCATAAATTATGTTGCTCAGGGCGTGGCTAATTTACACCCCTGAGCAACATAATTTATGTTGACTTAAGCTGTAGCGTAGCTTTCAAAGAGAAAATTAGCATAATGGCGCACACACTCTTGCAATGGTTTAAAAACCCTGCTATAATAGTCACATTTAAACTTTTTTTCCCCCTTATTGATAGGGGAGGCCTCTTCTGCTCTGATTCCAGTAACCAGTGAGGCTATACCATGCAAACCCCAATCATAGATGAGGAAAATCAGACTTTGTACCAGTGGTGCTTAGCTCAGTTTTAAGCAAATAATGGCTTTCCATGTCTGCACTATGGATTTGCACTGGGGCAGATACATTGGATAGTGATATCTGGGGAAAATTCCCAATGTAAACAAGGCCTAAATACCTTAGTACAAATACTGTGCAAACATTAGCTAAGGAAGAATCATATTCTGGTGGAAATCTATCAGAGGAGGGAGGGACATAGGTAAAACCAGGCCTTAATTAGGTCACGATTGCCACAGAAGTGTGACTTCTGGAATTTTGTTAAAATTGAAGATACTTACAAAACTCTTAACTGTAGTCCTTATTAGTATACACTACTTTCGTACATGATAAAGCTGTGGGTGCGAGTGCTACTAAACATGAACAAATTTTTTTTTAAATAATCGAGTCAGTTCAAAGCAATTGTTACACAAAATATCACGCTAAATAAAAATGGTCATATGGCCTTTTCTGTAATGTCACAGATTATATGCAATTAATCTCTCTTTAATATTCCAAAGCTAGTCTAGATAGTGATGCTAAGGCTAGGGCATACTCTAAATGCTGTGGGTGGAGGAGGGGAGCAGAGTTATTGGTTGGTTTTGTTGTATTTTCTATTTTTTCTGGCATTGGGTTGTATAAAGAAATGCAATGAGACTTTGTGTCGGTATGATAATCTTCAGTGCAATGCAGAGAACGCTTTCCCTGCAGTTGATCACTGTGAATAGCAGGTAGAAGAGGGCTGGCTTTAGACTACAGACAGAATAGGCTGTAAACCAAGGCAAAAGAAAAAAAAATGGAGGGTGTAGATATTCCACTTTGCTGAGAGCCTTGATTATTTTGTAACCTGAATAAAAGGACTTGGGAGCTAAAACATCCTGATGCTTTTCTGATGCTTTCACCTGCTGTCAAAGAACAAAGAATTTTTAAGGACTTGTCTACCGCTAAAATGCTACAGCAGTACAGCTGCGCCACTGTACCACTTCAATGTAGCCGATACTTGTGCTGATGGGAAGGATTGTCCTACGGGTATAGGCAGTCCACCTCCCTGAAAGGCAGTAGCTGGATGGATGGAAGAATTCTTCTATTAGCCTCCTCCTGCATATATGGGTGCTTAGGTTTGGCTTAACCATGCTGCTCAGGGGTGTTAATTTTTCACACCCGTGACTGACATTGTTAACCCAACCTAATTTTCTAGTGTAAATCACCCCTAAGTATAAGACAATGGAGAGAGAAGCTCTTTGTGGTGCTGGACTGACTCTACTGTTGCCCTATCTGGGTTGCTGAAGTGGGGAAAGGGAAGCTTTGCAGGGCCAGGAAGAATCTTCATAGGAACTTCCCCAGAGTGAGATTCTGAGAAGAGCTGCTGGAGCTGAATTGGTACATTCTGAATGAGTGGATTTTTTTTTAATTGTGCTAAATGCACCTCCTTTGTTAGTGGTTCCTCATGATAAGCTCTCCTCCCCCACACCAGGTAAATGGATTGCAGACTTTCTGCCACTGCAGCTTGGTCCCTGTGGATACCTGCCAGGAGTTATGCTGATCTTGGCCCTGTTTTGTGATCTCTCTTTAAAGCAGCATACTGAAAAGTGCCTTATAAAGAGAGAGAGCTGTATTTAATTTGGAAATTCTATTAAACGTTGCCTTTCTGGAATGAAGTATTGCTTGGCATATCAAGTTCCAGTCTGAATAGAATTGTTATCATGGAATGGCATAGTGCTGTTAGCTAATTCTAGATGGGTGAAAGCTATGCTTTATAATTGAAAAACATTGTATATTCATTCCTTCTCTCGCTCTTTTGGTTTCTGTCTAGCTGGAGGAAGCTTTAAAAGTACCAAATCTGCTGCATTGAGCAAACTGGTTTAAAAGCTAGTGATTGTGCATTTTGATAGTCCCTTAAGCTCACTTTTTTCTAGTCCTTTATTCTTTTAACTTTCTCTCTGATATTTTCAATCAGATTTGTCTTCCGACATTCTTTTGGCTCAGGTTTGTGTAGAAATGTTTCAAGAGAACACATTGAGCACATATTGTATATTTGTCTTTATTTTTAAAGTAAGACACTTAATTTTAAGTAAGCTATTTTCCTTTAATTCTTTGTATGTTTAGAGATTAATGCTATTAACTTGCCTTCACTGGACCTCTGACTAAGAATTCAGAGTGTTATGTCAGTCAGGAACTAACTTTTTGCATCTTATTGCTACACCATCACAGGAGTTTCCCAGGGAGAAAAAGTCTGCCAAATGCCTTTCCCATTTAGTGAAGGGGGGAAAAATCTTATGGCCTAGTGAATATTGATGGAGGATGTGAAGGAGACTTTAAGCATGCAACATACACTGGCAAATATGAAAATTACAACTCCACAGTCCATTCATCTTGAGATTAAGCTAGCCACTAAAATAATCTACCTACCATCAGGGAGGTTAGGGACTCATGATCCAGATAGCCCAAGGGGAAAACAGGGGTTGAATCCCAAAGAATAAGGCGTCAAATCAAGTGATTGTATACAATGTTTTTGGGCTGTTAAAATATGTTGAGGCTTAATATTGCTCTAAACTTAATCATTGAGATGTATCCAGGCTATGGTTAAGAATTTATATAGTTGTGTATAGTTGAGAACTGAGTTCACAAACTTCAGCGTTATCTCACAGCAGGACAGTGAGTGATCAGCCAGGCAGAGGCACTTCCCATACCCGGTGTTGACACAAAACCAGACTCAAGTTCCATTGTACAACCCAGGAAAAAAGTTACATCCTGGGACATTAGAGCTAATGGAAAGACATTAAGGGCAGGTCTACACTACGGGCCTAAGTCAACTTAAGTTATGCAACTCTAGGTACGTGAATGTAACTGTAGTCAGTGTACCTTAGATTGACGCTCTCCCATTGACTTATCTTATGCTTCTCATTCTGGTGAAGTATTGGAGTTGACGGGAGAGCAAGCGGCAGTCCATTCAGCTAAATCAACCCTCAGTGGATCGATTGCTCCACATCGATCCCCCGGTAAGTGGAGACAAGCCCTAAAACAACTGGGAATTTTTGCCACTCTGAATAACCATGAGTCACCTTCCCAGGATTGGGGAGAGAGAGTCTATTAAAAGGAAGACTGGAAATTGAAGTTTTAATCCAGAAACTGAGGGACAGCACAGCCTCTAAGAAGGAACCTGGATTCCCCCCTACACACTGGATTCCCCCCTACAGTTTGGGGGTACAATGGTAAACTGTTCAGTGGCAATAGGTAACTTGTATTATAAAAGGGATTTTATCTAACATAGAAGTGTAAGCCTGAATATTCACGGTGTAACTTGTGTATGTTTGCTCTCCCTCACTATTTCACCTTTGAATCTGTAGTTTTTCTATTAAGTAAACCTTTGCTTTTACCCCCAAACCAGTGTCCATTGTGCGGAGAGTGTGTGTGCCAAAGTAACCTGAGGTCTGGGGAGCTGGTTTCACACCTTCAAGGGCGAAGAACCAGAAAGAGGGAAAAGTCAGAATGCCTGGTAATTCAGAAATCCCAAGGACAGATTTGGGGACACTCAGGACTGAAAGGACTGTTGGTGCCACCCTGCCAGGAGTAACTAGGTTGATGAGGCCTTGTGCCTGTGGGCAGGCTACCAGTGTCAAGCATCTGAACCATAAGGTGCTTGAAGGTTACAGGGCAGGCAGTGAAAGCCTCTTACTGGTCTAGGTGATCCCCAAAACATCAGAGGAATTATTTTGGTTAGTTGACACTAGAGAGGATTGTGAGAGACTAACAAGAAGTTTAACAGATCTAGTTGACTTGGCAACACAATGCAGATGAAAGTCAATGTAGACTCATGCAAAGAAGGCACATTTGAAGGCACAATTGGAACAGCTCAGATACCTTTGTCGAGAAAAACACAGTTCTCACTCTCTGGTTGGGTGCAGCAAAGTCAGATACTTTATTTTCAAGCAATTGCATAGAGGGAGAGAGTGCGCGAAGACACAGGGTTTCCCCCCTCCTAAGCAGGTCTCTCTACAGGTAAACAATTACTGCAAGCATTTATACCCTTCGTTACATACAATAATAAGCAACAGCTGCATTTTGTTTATACATAGGTCATCTTGATATCTTATTTTTCTCACTTATTTAGACTCCAGTCTACATTCCATATTTATCTACACAAGGTCGCAACAACTTCTCACGCAGTTCTTTCCCACTCATCTCACACAATCCTCGCTTCTACAAATTTCGTGTTATTACAGTTACAGCTAGCCTGACTCTTGCTAACAGAGACTGTCATGCATTGAAATCCCCCTTCAAATCCCTGTCAGTTCTTTCTGTACTTCCACACCTTGATAAATTTTAAGTCAACGGGGAGGGGAGAGAGAGCTAGGCACCATTGAGGACAACAATGAGAACATCTCAATGTACAAAATCTATACAGACTTTTAGACCGTATTATTATGAACTGGGTGAAATCTTGTTATGAATTAAGTTAAAATCGATGTATGAGCACACCCTTTGCTTGAAATAGTTGTTGGCCTGTGTATTGTAACACTGATACAAATATGGTTTTTCTACAATCCTAAATTATCTGGACTGTTTCCAGTATAGGAAATTTTAATCTTTATTTACAAAACTCTACCATATAGTTGGTGGGTTTTTGTTTTTGTTTTTCTACTTCCTTAGTAAACAGAACTTTTGGACAGAATTTTAATGGTTGGAAGTTTTGTCATTTTTTCAATGGCTGCTTCACCATTTAAAGTAGTTTTATTATTCATAATTAATAATCTGTTAAAAGAAAACAGAATTTGGATAGTACTTTTGAATAGGATTTTGGTGTTTAGGCTTTACTGATATTTACGGGTTTTGTTTCTTTTTCCTTGATACTGGGTTGGTTTTTGCTTTCAAAGCACACAGCTATCTGAAAAAAACAACAGCATATTGACTCCTTTTTCAAGCCCTTATAGGATTGTAATTAAGTAGCATGGCTTGTTTGCTTTTTTACTGTATACATTGCATGTTGCATGGGAATGCACACTTGTGTGTTTTACTGTTTATTTGCTATAACATCATATTATCCATATTAATTTAATTATATAATACCCTTTTCAGCTTTTTCAGGTATTGCTTTGTTACTGAAAAAGAGATCCAGGTATTTTCCACTATCCTGGTTTTGGTCACCTTTTTACTTCCTATTTTTATTTACTGATTTATGTTTAACTTAATTTATAAAGTTAAACTTGGTAAAAACACCGAGACATCCAAAAGGTTAACTAACAAAGTTCAGACTGTATGCAGTATTGTGTAGCCATGCTGATCCCAGGATATTAGAGAGAAAAAGTGGGTGAGGTAATACATTTTATTGGACCACTTTCTGTTGGTGAGAGAGATAAGCTTTCAAGCTTACAAAGAGCTGCTCTTCATATCTATTTAAGTTCAAAAGCTTGTCTCTCTCACCAACAGAAATTGGTCCAATAAAAGATATTACCTCACCCACCTTATCTCTCTAAAGAGAATGTAAGATTGCCAGGAGATGTTGGTTGCTGCCCAAGGTAGGAGTGTGTGTCAGTGTCAGCTTTGCAACACTGATAGAAAGATTTGGATGGACTTTTAGTGGGATCTTTTAAAAGCCAATTCATTTTACTTGTACACTTCTTTGTAAATAGGTGTTTTCTTAAATTCTCTGGTCCTTTGCTATGTTGTGAACAGTTCATTATGAGGGACCAAATAAACATATTAAATTTGCTCAGCTTAGCCTTGCTAGTGAAGCCCGTGAATCACCTTCTTTCCTAAAATGGTTTTACCTCCTGAAGTTTTCCTTTTGTAAATTGTAAGTTATGAACAAGTGACACATTCAAGTTGCCTACTGCAAACTCTTTTTATATTTAAGCCTTTGAATAAGTTCTTCATAAGCGAGAACATTTTTGGCCTGGGCTCTGATAATTGCTGTGTTACACTACCTTATATGTCTTCTGTATCTCTGCTATCTGAGACTTTAGTAAGCTCACTGTTATACTTAATGTTTTCTGACAGGCAGTTTCAGCTGCTGTTTCATTTATTTTTTGCTTTAACTTAGCACTACAATTTATTACCTTCCTTTTCTGTGCCCAGGTTACATCCCTGCTTGTACATTTGGAAGCAGTTAAGCCATATAGGGATTTATATTTCCTTTAGTTGTGTTAACTAAATTATCTATAGTCAAACAATTTAAATCAGATTGTCTCTGTCCCTGCAGCAGCCAGCACAATTGATTTAGACACATACATCGGTAAGGCCCCAGTTTCCTTTCAGAATGCTTGTAAAGACTTCTTGGGGCACAGGGAAAAGCATAGTGCCTGACCAACCATTTGCATAATTTGTTCGATTACTCAGGATTTCACCAGACATGACTGCACCAAGTTACACTTCAATAACCGGGTTTCATTATCAAACCAAGCATTCACTTTAACACTTTCACTGTTTAACATTTCCACAACTCCCAACTGCTTAATTCCCTCTGAACTCTGAAGTGTTCCTATGTGCAAAATCTCCTTTTAACTTCTCAGCCTCTTTCCTTAAATCACTTATCTCCCAAAATAACACATTTTCTCCACCAAATGTTTTTGGCAGCTCTTAGTTTATGATATTTTTTGCACTTACTGCTTAACTTAGTACACTGTGCCAGCAAAGCTGTACTCACTAAATACAGTCCTTGGAGGATGGCCACTTTTTTTCCTTTAGATTTATTCAAGTAGGTAACAGACACTTGTTTTTTTCCCCTTGACTTTTCAGGATTCTTTTCCATTAGCTTGTTTCATATTCTACAACTTTGATTTATGCTTTTTGCATTCATCTCTTAAAGTGGCATGTTTCATTTGCAAAGTTTTAGTCATCAGAAATAATGCTCATGAAACCGATGCCTTGATTTGGGCTCTCTTTGCCAGTGGATTAATAAATAAAAAACTAGATACTACATTTTCCATGGCTCTCAGTGGGTCTCCCCTATAAAATATGTCAGTGGCGTTTAATAGACCTCTACTGTACTCTGCCAAGCATTCTTTTACACAGGTATTTAAAGTACCTCTCTAATTTTGTAACAACTTTTATTTTGTTTCAAAAATGCCTGAGACTGCACTTCATATCTCTTTGCTCTTCCATCCCATTCTTTTCTTTTTCAGTATTTCCCACATAACTGGCTAACTCTTACTTCTCTATACAGAGCTCCTGTTCCCAGGATTAGTCCTGCAATCAGAAGTGCTGGAACAATTTGTAAAGTGGGGGTGCTGAGAGCCATTGAACTAAACTGCAAACCCTGTATATGATGGAAACTACTCCAAGCCAGAGAGTGTGGCAGCACCCCTGTTACCTCTAGTTCCAGCACCTATATCTGCAATAACTGGATTTTGGTTTGGTTTGGGGCTATTTTTTTTTTATTTTTTTTTAATCCAGCACTATTCACTGGAGTTCCTTTTTCACCCAGTCCCAAGGTTGCCCTATACCTCTCTTGGGAATCCATAGGATCCACCCTTAAATTTAACCTACTCCTCCAGTGCCCTGGAAACCTCCTCAGAGTAAAGCCCTTATAGTGCCACTGCTAAATTGCTTGACTGCGAATCTTGACAGTAAAGTTACACATATAACAAACTATATGTTACCTACTCCAAATGAATGGATCTGATTGAAGTCACAGCACCATTATGTTGGGGAAGTCTCCATTCAATTCCCCATGAACCCACTTTGACTCTCATCACCTTGGTTCATTTAATTGGCATACAGTTGTCATAACATATTTCCCAGATTTGGACCTTAGCGTCCAAAATATGGGTGTTAGCAGAAAACCTCCAAGCTTAGTTACCAGCTTGGACCTGGTAAAGCTGCCACCACCCAAAAAATTAGAGTGTTTTGGGGCACTCTGGTCCCCCCAAAAACCTTCCCTGGGGACCCCAAAGACCCAAATTCCTTGAGTCTTACAACAAAGGGAAATAAACCATTCCCCCCCTCTCCCTTCCAGGTGTTCCCTCCCTGGGTTGCTGGAGAGATACACAGAAGCAAGCTCCGTGAATCTAAACAGAGGGACTCCACCCTCCCCGTTTCCAGTCCTGGAAACACAAGTACTTCCCTCTTCACCCAGAGGGTATGCAAAGTCAGGCTTAGTAAATCTAACACAAAGAGATTTTCCCCCTGACTTCTTCCTCCCACCAATTCCCTGGTGAGTTGCAAACTTAATTCCCTGGAATTCCCTCTAAAGAAAAACTCCAACAGGTCTAAAAAAGAAAGCTTTATAAGAAGAAAGAACAATACATAAAAATGGTCTCTCTGTATTAAGGTGACAAATACAGAGTCAATTGCTTAAAAGAAATATGAATAAACAGCCTTATTCAAAAAGAATACAATTCAAAACACTCCAGCAACTACACACATGTAAATACAAAAAGAAAACAATATAAAACTTATCGTCTTACTATCTTGTACTTACAACTTGGAAACAGAAGATTAGAAAGCCAGGAGACAGAAAGATCACTCTCAGAGCCGAGAGGGTCAGACACAAGACAAAGAACAAAGAACTCACACACAAACTTCCCTCCACCCAGATTTGAAAAAGTCTTGTTTCCTGATTGGTCCTCTGGTCAGGTGTTTCAGGTTACTCCTTTCCAGGTGAAAGAGACATTAACCCTTAGCTATCTGTTTATGACAACAGTAAAGCTACACTGAGGCCTGGTCTACACTATAGAGTTATGTCGACATAAGCTGACTTGCGTCAACCTAACTGTAAGCTTCTACACTAAAATGTCACTCCTGCTGATGTAAGTCTCCACTACATCGACTTAATATCTCCACCTCCATGAGAGGCATAGCACTGAAGTTGATGTAGATAGGCTGAGGCAGTGTCCATGGAGATGCTGTGTTGCTTACATCGCCTGTTGCTGACACACACAGCCCCACTGCTACCCTCCAGTGAAGGTGGGAGGGGAAGGAAATCACAAGCCCAGGCTGCATCCCGGTGAGGGATTGGAAGGAAGTGGGAGAAGGAAAGTCAGAACCTAAGCCTCAGGGCTTCAGCTGCCAGTGCCCCACAGTGTCAGTTAAATCAGTGCAAGTACGCCTGGTGAGATTGCGCGCCACCAACAGAAGGAGCATAGTGTGGACGTTAAAAATTGAATTGATGACTGTGCTAACTGTAGTTTAACTTGTAGACTTAGTTTTGTAGTGTAGACATGCCCTGAGTTGATGAGACTCAAGCATAGGGGATGGATATAGAGCATACTTCACATCTAAAGTTACACAGCAAACCTCTTCCTTTATATACACTTACATGTTACATTGCATTCACTATACAGTGCATCAATTGTTTTGGGGTTGGCTCGGTCACTTTGTAGGGACCAATCCTTATACAGCATGCTCTGTCCATGCATGACTGACTCTTTATCTCATCTTTACATTCCAGGTTTGTCCATTGTGAATGGTTCCCTGGGTATTCCCCCTTATTTTAGCTGTGCAGACATTTTGTTTCCAGCCTACAATATATGAAGCCTCACCCTTGTCCAATTACTCATGTCAAACCAAGCTTACAGTTGTAAGAAACACTTAAAGGGCCACACCTAGAATAAGGCCTAATAGCGTCTGCCCAGGGAGTAGCCCAATGGGGGCGCAGGGGCTTTTACTGTGTAGTGTGATCAGTGTGTGTGTGTGTGTGTGTGTGTGTGTGTGTGTGTGTGTGTGTGTGTGTGTGTGTGAGAGAGAGAGAGAACACAAAATGGAAGAGACTCAGACAGGCAGACCAGCTCAAGGAGAAGATGAAAGCATGGTGACTGACCCTGGAAGAAACATGGGGAGAGGTTTTTGGATCAGCGGTGCAGGCTGAAAAGACCAAACTTTGATTAGCTGCTCAGCTTAAAAAGGGGTAGCAATATTAAGAAAGGAATATATGTTCTTTCTAATGGAATTCTGTAACTAGATGGTATTGCTTCACCTACATTATGTACAATTCTAGATGCCATCCAACATTTTAGGAAGCATTGCAAAAGGGCAACAGAAATGATGAGGACTAGGAAGATCCCCAAAGGGGAAAAGACTATAAACTTTATAGGCTTAGATACTATGGTGAGGTATGCCATAGGTTAAACTCTAAGATAATTTAGACTTAAAGAGGAGACAAATAACATGTGACACAGCTGCGTATAAAATAAGGAGAGATATCAAACAGACACTACTTTATGTCCAATTCTGAAATGCTCTAAAAATCCACATGCTGACTCTTACTGTCTTGAAATTTACTGTGACATACAGGAATATAGGCTACAGTTAGTGGAACAAAATTTGGGTTTGTTTTGAGCAAAGGGATTCTTGATATGCAGCCCCCTAAATCATGTATTTACAGAATTGTCTGGCTGTTCTTCTGCACACCTGGAAGTAAGACTATATGGCTTTGATCTTCTCCAAACTGCTTTAACCCTTTTGATTTACTTCTGCTAGGGTATAGGACCTACTTGCCCTTTGGGGAAGCAATATTGCAATTATTCGGGATACAGTTAATGATGCCAAATCAGCACAAGCTTAACTGACCCACTGGGGGTGAAATGTGCAAGTGCAGCAAAATGAGGGCTCCAGTGCTAGCTAGATGCTTTACAGACAGTCTATTACAGTGGCTCAAGATGACATGCTGTGGTCCATGAACCTGAGCTGCACCTATGCACTGGGAGTTGGAGCCCTAACCATGGCAATTTTTCAGAGAATGTCTGTTCTGTATGCTCCTGCATGCTGTAGGGGCTCTTTCGGAAAGCTTTGCCCTCTGTTCTAAGAGCAATATTCTAAAATTCATGTGCCAACTTTGATTTTCCTTTAGGAATATTGACAGAGAAAATAGCATCAATTAAATAGAAGGAAGCTGAAAAGCTTTATATGCAGGTAAGATAATACAAGCATGACTCGTACTCTTCACCCTTTCCCTGAACAAGGGGATGGAGTGTGACCAAAGGAAAATAAGGTCACGAGCCATTTGGTCAAAGGGCTCCTGATACATAGCGTTAGGGGGCTTATTTCTTCACCCTCTCACTTCCCTTGTCCTTCTCACATGAAAGAGAGCAACAATACCCAAAGTCCGAAGGTGCAAACAATTCAATGTTTATTGGGGTGAACTTCCAGCAAGCATGATTCCAGTTTCCTTCCTTAGTGTCCCTCTTCCCAGCTCTGACACCACAGAGCCCTGCCTGTGTCCCTGTTCCTGTTCCCATTCCCCCTTTAGCAAAACATGATCCCAATTCCCCCACCCCTAGTCCCTGTTCCCATTCCCCTCCTTACTTCCTGATTGACTGCAGACTATATAATAAAACTTGAGTTCTGCTTAGCTATACCTTAACCAATCATTTTACTGAAATTTAACTAACCAATCTTAACATATTGTAACATGGTTATTTAACCAATTATATCCCACCACCTTAATTGATTTACACCCAACAAAATTAATTATACATCAGACAGAAACAATCACAGAACCAGACAGAGATGACACAATCAAACAACAGGGAAGTGGAGACTACAGTGATAGAACAATACAGAAATGAGGATTTCACATCCCAGCTATTGATAAGTGAGTTCTTGCCAGATAGGATGCTATCAAACTAAGGTTCCTTTTACATCTTCTAGGCTCTTCCCTTTCTCTGGAGGTGATAGGAATATCAGGACAGGATTGTATTCCTAACAGCCCAATAGCACCTTATTTCAATGTGACTAGTTTGGAATGTGAAGATGTGACCATACACTTCCCAGTTTATGGTCGGCCTCTGCTGCTTAGCTGAAGGCCTTAGGCTAAGAACCAGGCCTCAGACTGTCACAGTAAGAGAAGGCCCTTACACCAGCAGACAGTGATTTTGATTCTCTTTTATACCTCTATAACTAGCTAAGTGATAAGAATACACCTAAATTCTTAAAATATAGGCCTTTGCGGACAGGCCTGAATATCTATATCCTAACACATAGCCCCAACATAAATTGCTGATAACATTTTCAGATTCTTATTCACTGCCTCTTCACCAAAAAATTATATGCGTGGGGATTTCATAGCAATGAAGGGGAAATATTTGGTGGTGGGAAGCAGTATGAGGATTGGAAGGCTGTTAATAGAGGAAGCAATGAATGGAGTGTGGGGATTGGAAGGTCATAGAACCACAACACTATCTATAACCTTTTTATTTAAAATGAATTTAGTAATTTTGTATTAAATTACCATGGGTTCAGCTCTTACTACAATTTCAAACTCCACAGAAGGAAAATTATCTCTGGTGCTTTTCTCAACTGTGGAGACTCTAGGAACAAAAAGTCCAAAGATAATGACCACAGACAATTCATAGTCATTCATTACTGGCCACTCCCAGTGGCTATTACCAGACTTATGGGGGTAACATGTACCTTAATTTTGTATTTCCTGGTTTTCAGAGGCTTGAGCACAGCTGAACTCATTGCTCTGGAAAGCACAGTGAACCACTGGGAAACCTGACTTTTGTGTTAAGTTTGGGGCAGTTAAGAATTGATCTATGGAACTTACTGTCACAAGACATTGAGACAAAAACCTGGATTTAAGAAATTATTAGATGTTTATGGGTAGAATTCAGTCCTGTGGAGTGGCCAAACATATGTCTTATTTACCACTTGAATCCTCAAAAATAATGCTAACTCCTGGGCAATACTGAATTTCACTCTTCTATGAACAATAACTGCAGTTGCACTAGCTAGTATAAAAACTTAAAAGAGATTTGTCCTAATGATTCAGGCTATATACTAACTGCCTGGGACTAGGAGGAGAGGCCCAGATCCACAAAAGCTGTTTAGGTTCCTAACATTGATTTCACTGGACATTAGGAGAGTAAAAACCTGTATGGACCTGAGCCAAACTTCCTATTCCCCATCACCTTCCTCCCTAGCATTTTGTGGCATATTTTTCCACTTCAGGATTCTGCTCTTTCCTCTGGTTCTGGTCCTGTCATAGACTAGATACATTACTGGTGTGAGACAGCCTAGCCAGTTATACAGCTAATAGCAGGTTGGGGTTTTTTTTAATTCTGGAATAAATTCCTGAACCAAGATCTACTTTCAATAAAACAAACACTGTTTAGAGACGGACACGCTAATCAGAGAGTGATCTGTTCCTCTTCTAGTATGAATAGACTGTAGACCTCTTGTTAGTTAAAATTAGTGAATAGACCCCAGAGAGAATAGTATATTTACCTCCCTTCTCACTTCAAAAATTTGATTAACAAAAGGTTGTTTTTTGTGGAGGGTATTAAACAGTCTTGCAATTGTTAGGTAATAAAGCAAGTCCTCACTCACCTCTCCAGCACCCGAGTTCGTGCGGAGTTGGTATGGGGCACACAATTCTGTCAGAGACCAGACACCAATGCGTTGATCAACGGGCTCACACTATCCTTAGCTCTAAAAAGCTTTAGATTAAGTGTGGCCCCTTTATTAGGGGTGAGGATCAATATTTATACACAGAAGTAAACAAAGTGATTAACAAAAGATAATGGTCATGCATAATCAATCAATATTTTACAGGAAAAGCAAGTTTAACAAGTAAATGCATAGAGATAAAGGCTAATGGCTACTTAATAAAGGGGGTGTCATGAGTAGTTTGCAGGTCAGTGCTTTGTTCGATAAAGGGTTCAGAAAGGATTATGCAGAGACGGCCAGTCTGGGTGTGTTTTGGCTCCCCAAAGTTCACCAAAAGTTTAGACCCAACATTCCTCCATTTGTAGCTTTGAGATAACTATTAATCAAAAAGCTACACCCTATTTCAAGATCTCAAGGGCCACTTGGCAATTTCAGCCTGGGCCAATTCGAAGAGAGTAAGGCTTTTAGCTGAAGTGGGAAAAGAATAAACTGACTTACATGAGTTTATGAGGGAGGGGACACACTGAATACAGCAACACAGTATCATAAGGACTACTATGGCCCCAACAACACCCACCAAGAGTTTTTTTTTTTTTTAACCCACCCAAATCCGGGCAGCCAATTTCATAAGGCTCCCCACCAATTATAAGGTGGCTGGCCAGAGGAGTAGTTTTTAGCCATTTCCCTTAGGTGTTTGGTACGTTGAAAAGTGTTAGAGTAGGTGTCATTTACAAAAACACAGCATTCTTCATAAGCAGAAAATAAACTAAAAAAGCATAAAAAAAATACAGTTGTCAGAATAAAGGGTCCTCTCATTTTTTTCGAGTCAATTTAAGTCTAATGTCTGAGAGAGGTAAGCTGGTCCACTGGTCGAAGGCAGTGTCCTCAGTGGTGACAAGAGCTGCTGGTCCGTCACTGTGGTCCACTACGGCTGGCTTGACGTGGGAGTGGTGGATCCAAGATTTGCATCCTTTCAGGAACACTGCAGTCTGGGTTGTTAAAAGAACCTGGTGGGGTCCAGTAAACCTTGGCTGGAGGGTGTCGTCATGAACGAACTTTTTGGCCCAGACGAAGTCCCCTGGTTGGAACGGGTGGATCTGTTCCTCCAGCGGCACGGTCTGGGAAAACTGCGAGGCTTTCCAAAGGGTACGGAGGCGAACCTGTAGGGAGAGAAACTGACACGCGGTCATATGATCCCCTCCCAATAGTGAAACATCAGCACGTGGTAGCGCCCCGCCTTTGAAAGGGGGGTGTCCATAGAGCAGTTCAAAGGGGGATAATCCCAATGCGCGGGTTGGGCGAGTACGAAGGTGAAACAGGACCAAGGGAAGTACCTGAGGCCACTTTAATCCTGTTTCCTGACAGTATTTAGCCAATGTAAACTTAAGTTTCCTATTCATACGCTCAACTTTCCCGCTAGACTGGGGGTGGTAGGGTGTATGAAAGGAGTGTGAAATGCCCAGTCCTTGTTCTAAACGGCCAAGGACATGACCAGTAAAGTGAGGTCCGCGATCTGAGTCGAGCACAAGAGGGATGCCAAAACGGGGTACAATGTCTCTAAGGAGAATCTTTGCCACTGTGGCAGCAGTACAATTAGCAGTAGGAAAAGCTTCAACCCAGGAAGTCAGAGGGCAAACCAAAACAAGGAGGTGCTTTTTCCCAAAAGCCTTTGGCATATCTGCAAAGTCAATTTGAAGATGTTGAAATGGAGCAGCAGGCGGAGGTCTTCCACCCTTAATTTTGTTAAGAGGTGGAGCAGGTTCATTACGCTGACATGTGCTGCATGCTTTCACTATTGATAGGCAATAGGGTTGAATGCCTGGAGCATACCAAAAGCGAGCGATAGTGTCCACGAGGGCGTGCGTGCCGTAGTGACCCCCTTTATCATGGTGCCAGCGAACTGCCACGGGGTATGTGGAGCGAGGGAGGCAGGCTCGGCCATCTGGCATAAGCCAGGTCCCTTTGACCAGAGTGGCCCCGAGGCTTTCCCACGATTGTAGTTCAGCAGCGGGTACTGGTACGGGGTGCGGTGGAGTAAAGGAGGAGGTTGCAATAGCCAATGTGGGCATGGCTAAAGGTAAGGTGGCAGCCTTCTTGGCGGAGGCGTCAGCCAGGGCATTCCCACGGGTAACGGGGCTACTATCTTTAGTATGGGCCCGGCAGTGAACTACAGCCAGGACAGAGGGTTTTTGGAGGGCGTCCAAAAGCTTGTGGATGAGGGGGAGGTGCTGAATGGGTTTACTGGCAGCTGTCTGGAAACCTCGAAACTTCCAGAGGTGGATATGACAATGCACAACTCCAAAAGCATATTTGCTATCAGTAAAAATGGTAACGGTCTTACCAGCGGCCAACTGGCAAGCTCGGGCCAGGGCATAGAGTTCAGCGGCTTGGGCTCCCCAGTTGCCTGGCAGTGAGGCGGCCTCTTGAATGTCCCATTCAGAGGTGACAGCATAACCAGTGAAACGCTTGCCATCAACATAGAAGGAGCTTCCGTCCGAGAAGAGGATGCAATCGGGGTTGTCCAGTGGCACGTCAAACAGGTTGTCTCTTATCTGTAAGATGCTGTAAACTACTTCCACACAGTCGTGCTGATCCTGGAGGACTGGCAGGTCAGGAAGCAAGGTAGCTGGATTAAGGGGTCCACACCTTTCAAAAATTAGGTTAGTGTCTTCTAAGAGTTCGGCCTCTAGCTGTTGCTGACGATGGGCCGAAAAGACTTGGGTTGTGCCCCTACGCAGAAGGGCTGACAAGGCATGAGAGGTCCAAACCGTGGTAAAATGACCCAGGGTTAGGCTCTTTGCCTTTGTGATCAGCAGGGCAGCTGCTGCCAGAGTCCAGGTGCAGGATGGGGTTCCCTGAGCGACAGGGTCGATTTGCTGAGAGTAAAAAGCAAGCGGGAAATGGTGGGGCCCGCTCAGCTGGGTAAGGACACCACTAGCAATTCCGCCCCTCTCGTGGACAAAAAGGTGAAAGGGTTTGCTGTAATTGGGGGGGCGGAGAGACATGGAGAAGGCCACACTGTCCTTGAGTAACTGAAAGGCTTGAATAGTGTCCGGGGACCACTGCAAAGGGTCAGGAGCAAGGTTAGCAGTGAGTCGGTGGAGCAGTTTGCTTAACTCCCCGCAGGACGGCAACCAGGGGCGACAGAAGCCAATTAATCCTAAGAAACCTCGAAGTTGTTTCTTGGTGTTCGGTAGAGGGCAGTTTTGAATAGTCTTTATGCGGGCTGGGTCCATCTGTCTTCCCTCTGGGGTTAACAGGAAGCCCAGATATCGGACCTTTTGTGAGACCCACTGAATCTTTTTAGGGTCTACCTTGTGGCCTCTGGTGTGTAGGTATAATAAAAGTGCCTTACCATCGATGCGGAGGGCAGCTTCTTCGCGATTACCTAATAGGATGTCATCTACGTATAGGACCAATGTGGATCCCTGCGGACTGGTGAAACCTTCCAAGTTGTGGCGGAGGCACTGGCTGAAAATCGTGGGGCTCTCTCTGTAGCCTTGAGGAAGTCGTTGCCAGACATAACTTTGTCCCTCCCAGGTGAAACCAAAGAGATACTGAGAGTCTGGGTGCACAGGAATGCTGAAAAAAGCTGATTTTAAGTCAATAACAGTGAACCACTCAGCATCCCAGGGGATTTGGCTGATGATAGTAGCTGGGTCAGGAACTACTGCATGAAGAGGGACCACATACTGATTAACAACTCGTAGATCCTGTACAAAGCGCCAACGAACAGGGTCTCCGTCCTTTTTAGGAGGCTTTTTGACAGGCAGTATAGGGGTGTTACAGGGAGTGCGCTGAGGGCGGACTAGCTTTTGTGCAATGAATCCCTCGATAATGGGGCGGATGCCCTCCCGGGCTTCCAGCGACAGGGGGTATTGAGGGACTGACGGGGGGGTTAAGGAAGGCTTCACCTGAATCCTTACGGGCTCTGCCGAAAGGAGCAGGCCAACATCAGTGTCAGAAATTCCCCAGAGGGTTGAAGGCAAGTCAGTGAGGTCAGGGGAGAGAGAGGGGGGTGTTTCCCAATTACCCTGAGTAGGGGCCGAATCTCCTAACACTGTCATCAATAATCCTACCCCTTCAGGAGTGCAGGTTAAAGTAGCCTCAAGCTTACAGAGTAAATCCCGGCCCATCAAAGGGATCGGACAAGCTGGGGAAAAAAGAAAACGGTGAGGAAAACATTTATCAGCATAAACAACATTCAAAGGCAAAGTGAGTTCCAGAGACTGTGGGTTGCCCTCCACCCCAGTCGCAGTTTTAACCTCAGAGGATAGCCAGGGAGAGGGGGCATGATTTAAAAGAGAGAAAGTAGCCCCAGTATCAATGAGGAAAGAGACAGGCAGTCCCTGGACTGAAAGGGTTAAACGAGGCTCTTTGCTGGGAGGGGAGAAAGTGAGAAAGGAGCCGGCTAAAGACATTAAGGAAATAAGACCATCACATTGTTTGTCTTCGCCCCCGGGGTACTGTCATTGAGGAAGCTGAGTTTGCTGCGGCTGCTGCTGTTTCCCGTAGTTGATCCAGGCCTGGGGAATGGGCTGAGCTGGTGGTGCAGCTGTAAAGGCATCTCTCTAACTATACTTTTATTACTCGCAAGAGATTTGACAGGGACATCCTCTGGGCTATCCTCAGGGGGGGGGGGCATGCACCCTGCTGTATCTGTTTGGACATTAGCCTAGTAACTACTCCTCCCGAGGTTTGCCCCTCCATTTCCTCCTCATCCTTCTGCAGAAATTCCAATTTGGGATTCTGCAGATTCCCCTCTGCTACATGGAGAGAGTCCCCCTGCGGAGGAATAGGGGCAGGTGCAGAGGGGACCAGCTGACGAGTCAAAACACGCCGTGGTTTACACCCTTCATTGAAATAACCTGGAGGGGGTTCACTCTCGGGAGAGTACCTGACTGCCATAATTTTTAAAGATTTCCACAGCTCTGCTGCTGTGTCCCAACAAAACCAGTAACATAACTGTCCCGGATGGTCTTTTTCGATCTGGCTCTTTACTCCTCTTAAGGCAGCCTGTTCGAAAGAGCCATACGAAGGCCACCTCATCTCCGGGTCGGCCAATACCGCGGTATACCCAGTCCAATTCCTTACACATAGTGTGTACAACTTCTTCCTAGACATTCCTGTCTGTACTGGGAGTTTACCTTTGTTCCATAACTTATTTACAATCCCCAACGGACTCTCAAGAGGCACGCTAGTCCCTTGACCCATGGTGTCTGACAGGAGCCCTCCAACTGGCGTTTACCCTGCTGTCCAATACACAACCCCTCAATATTGAATTGGCTGGGAGAAATCTCCTGTGGCGCCTTGCCAATTCATATATGAGTGGTCTGACCACTGGACAGAGGTACCGCACCAGAAGGAATCCCGGACGAGCCCCCAAATTGTTAGGTAATAAAGCAAGTCCTCACTCACCTCTCCAGCACCCGAGTTCGTGCGGAGTTGGTATGGGGCACACAATTCTGTCAGAGACCAGACACCAATGCGTTGATCAACGGGCTCACACTATCCTTAGCTCTAAAAAGCTTTAGATTAAGTGTGGCCCCTTTATTAGGGGTGAGGATCAATATTTATACACAGAAGTAAACAAAGTGATTAACAAAAGATAATGGTCATGCATAATCAATCAATATTTTACAGGAAAAGCAAGTTTAACAAGTAAATGCATAGAGATAAAGGCTAATGGCTACTTAATAAAGGGGGTGTCATGAGTAGTTTGCAGGTCAGTGCTTTGTTCGATAAAGGGTTCAGAAAGGATTATGCAGAGACGGCCAGTCTGGGTGTGTTTTGGCTCCCCAAAGTTCACCAAAAGTTTAGACCCAACACTTTCAAATTACCTTTGGAATCAAAACCTAGACAAATTTTTCAAGAATTTCAGGGGGAATCTATTTCCTAGAGTTCTTGATAGTGAGGGCAGAACTTGAATTTAGTTTCTCCACTAGATGTTCCCATACTCTCCTGATCCCTGGACCAATGTGTACTAAACTGACCCCTGAAAAATCCTTAGGAATAGCCATTTTTAAAAGGTAAGATATATTTGCTGTTTCTCTTTCACATTTTTAGTCACCAGCTTTATATAAAAGGAAATTTTAGTTCTTAAATCTTAACATTGTTTTGGGAGGTATTTTTAATGCAAAAGATGGAGCTGATGACTTATGATCTATAAATCCAGACTGAAGCACAAAAACTCCCTGTAAGCACAGTTTTGACCCCTACTGGTCTTGACTCAGTCTCTCATGCTTCTGGGGTAAATGAAATGAGCTGCAGTGAAGATTGTGTCTTTCTCAGGGGACTTTAAACAACAAATTCTTGTTTGCTTTCTGCAGACAGAAAAGATCCAATGACCGCTATCAAAAATTTAGGGATATGTCCTGGTTCCCTTTGCCAAGCTCCTCCTGTCATCCTCCCCAAAAATTCTACCATAGAGGATTACAACCATCTGACTGCCATAGTAATGACTGTGTTTTAGCTCGGCTTTTTTTAGTTTTTTTCTGTTTGTGAATTGTCCAAAACAGACTTCGATTGTTATGAATATTAAAGATCTCAGATTTTGTGAACATATTTTAATCCCATGAATTGTTCATGCAGTATTCATTTTGGCCCTACCTTCAGGTATTTAGTTATTTGTTCAAGATAGAGGATTATTGCTCAGGTCATATGGTATAATCTTTGGTCCTGATTGGATAACTGAAACGTTTATAAATAGTCAGAGGGAAATTGGAGACTTCAAGATGTCTACAAGCACTTTGGTGGAAATCTTAACTTGAATGCATTTGTGAAACCTTTGTTTTCCTCAAAGATTCCTGTGAACAAAAGCAAATCACTCATATAAATATGATTTAAAAGGGCCATAAATACCATCGCAGAAGACTTCAGTTATTACTTGAACAAATATTTAAATGTTTTTGTAGATTTTGTCACAATCTATTATTTCATTAACTCTCTAACCCTCTACATTAACTATTATGTGTTTAAAGAATCCGTTTTATAAATGCCTGGGTTTGTTTTCATTTTAAAATAAAAAAATGTGTAATAGTCAAAAACACTTTACTAAGTACTGTGTAAATGTCTCGCCAAATTATATGAATGCATGTTAAGTAATATCTTTATTGCAGTATGCAGAGGTTCTCAAACTGTGGTCTGTGGAGCACCATACAGGTCATCCGCAGATAGTTCCCTCTAAGGTGTGCACCTGGATGGCCACACATGAGAAAATGAAGGGCCACTCACCTAATTAGTGGAGCCGTGCTGGCATGGCTTCACTAATTAGGTGCCTGAACCCTGGAGAAGACGCACATGTAAGGTGAGGTGGTGGCCTTGGAGGGTAGGTGGGAGGGGACACTGGGGTGAGAAGAAGAGGTGGGGGGGAATTCGGGACTTGAAGGGCTCTGGCGGCCAGAAAAAGAGGCGACTTTCCTCAGCTCCAGGGCTGCAGCTGCCGGGGAGAGACAGCCCTCTTTCCCAGACTCAGCTGGTGGGGGAGAGAGGGCACATCCATCACATTAGAAAGGTAAGACTACTGATATTAAAATATGAGTTATGTGCTTTTATTTGTGGAACAAAAAAGTTACCTAAAACAAAGTTTATCTAGCACTTTTATCCAAAGTACTTTACAATAGTTAGCTGACGGTACAAAAAACATTTGGAAAGATCGTTAAGTGATCCATCAAGACTCTCTGCAATTTTCAAGTGGTCCATGAAAAGAAAGTTTGAGAACCACTGCAGTATGGGATACATGCAAATAGTTAGCACGTGTAAAGAATATGAGGCTTCTTTAAAACATTGCATATCAGCAGAATCAACTAGCACTGCAGTGACTAAAAGGTATGAGTGAAAACAGTTGCCAAAAAAGTGTTCATAACAATGGTCTCTATAAATATAGCCTGTTATGAAGTCTAGTCCTATGACACGTGATTGCCAAGCCTTGTGTAAATTTAAAATATAATCCTCTTTTGTACAGTAACTTGTGGATTCTTTATAAGAGCTTAGAGAGTAATTAGCTGAGGATTTTGGATTTATTGACTGCATACAGTTAGAGCAGGAGGAGGGAAAGACTTGGGCAATTTCCTGCCCCATACTTTAGATCTAGTTTTCTCCAGCACATAGTAACTCTAAGTGTAATTCCATCAGGTACTGATACTCAAATTGAATCTGTCAGTGATTCCTCTAATTCATCCTCTGCTTTTTAAGTATTAGTCCTATTAGGGCTGTTGATTCTACTTACTATTAAGTTAGTGTCTAATGATGTGTCTACTGAGAATATGCCCTGTATTTGTGTATGATAGGTGAGACAGAGAGGGAGGGGGGCGATGGTCTGTGAAGACATGGTAGATAATCTGTGATTTTTATTATCTCAGTCTCACTTCTTATGGAGACCTTACTACTGCAGTTAAAACCTCCTCCCATTTTGCATTCAGTTATCACCTCTAATCCCCTGTTGATTAGTAGTGATGAATTCACTGAGTGAGCATTAACATGTACTACTGTATTAGCTCTTACTGTTTGTAAGATTTCCATATGCTTACTTGTTTAACTGGCAGGGATAAGATTCTGCATCACCCTACTGGCCTCTTAATACAATGTGATTCCTTTTTTAAAAATTAATTACCAGTGTTTGAAATGCCCTGTACCTACACAATTCTCAGTGGGATCAGTCATCTCTTTTAAAAGCTATACATTACTTTGTTCTGCTTAAAGATTAATGCTATTTTATGTGCTGTATCCACTGCACACAGCATCTGTGTAAGTTCTTGGGTGATAATTATTTCACTCAGAAATAGCTTTCAGTAGCAGACAGATTTTTGTGGGGAGGGTCTCCCTGGGGGTGCACTACAAAGTGTAGGATGAGATGGAGTTCCAAGGCAGCTGATATCTCTGCAGTTTACAATGATCCCGATTCCCGCTCTGCTGAAAAGATAAAACTTGCTGGCAATGTTAGAAGCTTGGGCTCTTTCTCTTTGCCCTTTTATCTCTTGCAACCTATTCCTGTCTGAAGTGCAGCAAGAAAAGAGCCTTTTTCTTGTTGAAAGGAATGGGGTTCGGGCTGGCCTTTTGGTGGAAATGAGGCTAATGTTTGAAATCTCCCGTCAGGTTTTTTTCTCTCTTTGAATTGTAGCAGAGTAAGAAGAGAAAAATCATATGAGGCAAAGTCAACATGGTATTTGAAAAAATAGAAGCAAAAAGTATGGGATTTTCATTGTCCTATCCCACAGCCTGCCAATTTGGATCAGTGGGTTCAGAACATTAGACTGAATGGAAGTCAGAGAAGAGAGCAGGAACAGAATGTTTTGAGGGGGTTTTGGGGTCAAGTAAAGAAAGTGATCTCAAGAAAAATGGAGAGATTTTGGTGGAAATGTGTGGGTTTAGGTAACCTAGGGACGTTTATGAGGAAACACTTTGGCAGCTAGGGTGAATATTATGGTGTTGTTAATTACATGAGTGTTAGTCAGTATTAGAATGTGTTGCTAATATGTGTTGATGTACCAGCAGTAAGATTCCATCCTTCCATCTGATCCATGAAAACAAGACCAGCTGGAGTCCCATAGAAGCCAATGGGGCTGTACACAGGTACAGGGGTCACTTACATGGATCAGATTGCAGGGGATCTAATGGAGAAGATACTGAGCTGATAGATGACTTGGATAGATGAAGTATATCTGTTGCTGTTGAGCAGGAACAACAAAACATCTAGCAGTACATTGCTACTCTTTCTAGCTGACAGTATGCAGCAAGTATGACAAGGTTTGAATAATAAGACAAAATGAAGGAAGCTTGTTAGTATCTAAGACTGTCTTTGTTTGCTCTTTTTAAATTGGATAGGGTCATCTCTTTGATTCTCAAACCACCAATTTATCTAGCACCGAGATTTCTTGGCATGCTTTTTCAGTCACTCAATTGAAACACAGGCCAGCTTTTGGTGGGGTAAGGAAGATACTGTCATAAAACAGCTGTAGAGACCTAGAGGTCAGCAAGAAGTAGGCTCAGGCAGGAAGTTTCTCTATTGAAGGCTTTTTGAATAAAAGGACAAATTCAGGCAATGGTGCACAATCAAATGTGTCACACATCCTTTTATAGTAGATCTTACAAAAAACCCACAAGAAATAGTTTTGCAAAAAGGTTGGGTTTTGTTGTCATTTGAAGTGTTCAAAACAAGACTCACTAGTTTGGGGAAGAAATGTGGGAGGTTTATTTTTTTAATGTTAGTTTATCACTTTGTTGAAATTATCATTTACATTTTATTTACCAAAACCTGGTTTTGGTTTTAAAAAAATCAATAATTTTTGGTAAAAATTGAAGGAAGGTTTTTAAAAAGCATAACTTTTTTGCAAAAAAATGAAAAAATGATGTAGGCAACTTTTCAGTTTTTAAAAGGTCTTCCCCTCCCTCCCCCCTACAATTGGTTAATTTTTTCAACTTGTTCAAATAAAGTGGAGTGGCTCTAATCTAGAGCCAGAAATCTTAATCCCAGTTTACTTCTCAGTATCCTTCACTTAAGGCCCTGGTCCTGCAAAGACTTAAATTTTGTGTAATTTTCTCTGTGTGACCAATCCTATTGTCTCCAGCTCATATATAAATGTGTACATATGCTTAAATCAGTTTGGTGCCAATTTCAATCTTGCTCTATATCAGACTCCAACATTCCTCCAGAATATTAAAAGAGAACTGAAGTGATTTTCACTACTTTCTTATACCCAGATCCTGAGAACACTACTGCACTTATTTAACTTCACTCAAATGAGTACTAATCTCATTAAGACAATTAGACTATTTGTGAGTAAAGTTAAGCACGTGTTGAAGTATTTGCAGGATTGGGGCCTCAGCGAGCTACCGACTCTTTCACTTCACATGGAGATATATCAAAGAAACAGCAACCTGCTATCTAAAATATCTCAAGATGTTTCAGATATTCATTGCTATGAATTAGGCAGTTGTGGATTCCCTAGGGGTTGTCATTTTCATGATTATTCCAAGAGAAATCATAGCCCGATTACTCTTATCGAGATAAAAAGATCAAAGATGCTGGGAATAGCAGGAGATTCCATAGCTCTTTCTATATTAGAAATGTAAGTATCATATGGATATGCATTTTCACACACACACACACACTTGTCTGAAAAGAACTGTTCAAGTCTCCTATTATTCCTGTGGCTACAGCACAAGGTCTCAAAATACGGTAGAAGTGGGATTTGAATGGTGCATAGGTCTTTGACTGGTCTCCTGAGAGGGTGAATTGTCCCCTGTGTCTCTAGCTGCAGCTCCTCATGTTCATATGCTTATGCTGACAATACAGTTGGCTCCTGCTTGATATGCAAGGGATTGTAAAACAATAGTTATTAATAAAATTAGGATCAGCAAACACTTATATGCATGAGTAATTTTGAAAAGGACTACTCCCATGCATAAATTTACTCATATGCATAAGTAAGTATGTAGTAACTGTGGTATGTAACCTATCACTTAAATCAGCCTCAGCCAGATGACTAGAGAATAGCTACCGTAACACCAATTTTTAAAAAAGGCCCCAAAGGCAATCCTGGCAATTACAGGCCAGTAGGCCTAACTTCAATACCAAGCAATTTGGATGAAACCATCATAAAGAATAGACTTATCAGACACATAGATGAGCACAATATGTTGGTGAAGAGCCCACACAGCTTTTGTAAAGGGAAATCATGCCTGACCAGTGTATTAGATTTCTATGAGGGGGTCAACAAACGTGTACCAGGATGATACAGTGTACTTGAACTTTCAGAAAGCCCTTGTAAGGTTCCACACCAAAAAGTCTTAAGCAAAGTAAGCAGTCAAGGAATAAGAGGGATGGTCCCCTCATGGATAGTAGCAGGTTAAAAGATAAGAAACAAAGGATAAGATTAAATGGTCAGTTTTCACAGTGGATAGAGAAAAATAGCAGGGTCCCTCCAAGGATCTGCACTGGGACCAGTGCTGTTCAACATATTCAGAAGTGATGTGGAAAAGGGAATACACAGTGAAGTGGCAGAGTTTGCAGCTGATACAAAATTGCTCAACATAGTTAAGTCCAAAGCTGAATGTAAAGAGTTACAAAGGAATCTCACAAAACTAGGTGCCAGGGTAACACAATGGCAGATGAAATTCAATGCTGGTAAGTACAATGGAAACACTGGAAAATATAATCCCAGCTATCCATAAAAATGATTGGATTTAAATTAACTTTTCATTCAGGAAGGAGGATTTCTGAGTTATTGTGGACAGTTCCCTTAAAACATCTGCTCAATGTGCATCAGCTGTCAAAAAAAGCTAACAATGTTAGGAACCATTAAGAAAAGGATAGATAAGACAGAAGATATCATAATGTCACTATATAAATCCATGCTACCTCCACACCTTGAATACTGCATGCAGTTCTGGTCACCCCATCTCAAAAAATATATTTTAGAACGGGAAAAAGTACAGAGAAAGGCAACAAAAATGATTAGGGGTATGGAACAACTCCCATATGAAGCTAGATTTAAAAGACTGGGACTGTTCCTCTTAGAAAAGAGATGACTAAGGGGGGATATGATAGAGATCTATAAAATCATGAATGGCATTGAGAAAGTGAATGAGGAAGTGTTATTTACCCCTTCACATAACACAAGAGTCAGCACTCACCCAATTAAATTAATAGGTAGCATATATAAAGCAAACCTAAGGAAGTACCTCTTCACACAATGCACAGTCAATCTGAAGAACTCGTTGGCAGAAGATGCTGTGAAGACCAAAATATAAGGGGGTTCAAAAGAGAATTAGATACATTCATGGATAAGGCTATGGTTTAGTCACAGGTATTTTTAGTAAAAGTCATGGACAGGTCACAGAGGGTAAATAAAAATTCACAGCCTGTCCATGACTTTTATTAAAAATACCTGTGACTAAAACTTGGAGGAGGCAGCGGCTAAGGAGGGTGCCCTGGGGATGTGTGGCCTGGGGAGGGGGGGCATACCGCGGGTGCTTGGGGGTGGATGGTTGAGGGGCTGGGACAGGCTCCTTACCCAGCTCTTGGGAAGCAGTGACCCCAGCTCCTAGCTCCACATGCTGCCTCCGCTCCACCTCAAACTCCGGTTCTGCAGCTGCCATCGGCTGTGACCTGGTGCCAATGGGAGCTGTGAGGGCACTGCCTGCGGGTGGAGGCAGTATGTGGAGCTAGGAGCTGAGGGAGGGGAGTTGCTTCGCCCATCCAGGAAGGTAGGCACTGCCCTGTTCCCAGCCCCCAGCCCTGAGCCACCCACACACCCAAACTCCTGCTGCTGGAAGACGGGGGCCCAAGACTGCCCCAGCAATGGCCAGGCACACCACCCGGCCCAGGGGGCTGCCTGAGCTGCTCAAGCAGCTCAGGCCAGGCGCACTAGCTGCTGCAGAAGTCACGGAAGTCATGGAAAGTCACAGAATCAGTTACTTCTGTGACTTCCATGACAAACACGGAGCCTTATTCATGAAGGATAGGACCATTTATGGCAATTAGGCAAGATGGTCAGGGATGCAACCCACGCTCTCACCATCCCTAAACGTCTGACTGCGAGAAGATGGGACTGGATGACAGAGGACGAATCACTTGATAATTGCCCTGTTCATTCCCTCTGAAGCATCTGGCACTGGCTCCTGTCAGAAGACAGAATACTGTGGTAGATGGATCATTGGTCTGACCTGCATGGGCATTCTTATGTTCTTATCCTTGTGCTATTACATTACCTCTCATTTCCAGTGCTCTGTATGTTATAGCAACCTAACGCAAACATTTATCCAACATATAACAAGCCTGATTAACTACTGCATTACTCCAACTTTGTCCCAGTGTAACTTAGATTGGGCTAATGCAGGCCTAATATACCTACAGTGAGCCCAGCTATTGGTTTTTTTTCCTCATGAATCTTGTGATAGTTGTTTTTTATTAAATCTCCAGCTCCTGGAGTCATCAGAATCTCAGCTTTCAATATCTTTTTAAGAAAAGTAAGCTTTTAGCCCTATTTATTTCAGAGAAAAGTTTGAAGACATGAAGGGAATGCTCCCTAAAGGCTCAAAAATGGGAGTGCAAATAAATATAACCACAATTTTATTATTTTTAAAATTTCATGATTGTGAGGGGCCTTGAGTATTTTGAGTACTTGATGTTGGCATAAATTTTCATTTGAATGTCTTAACTGCTACTGTTCTGACTTTTATTTAATTATTTCTTATCTTCTCATACTCTTACATGGTGTTATGAAAATTAGTAAGGCTTATTTTTAATTTTTCTAGGAATAAGAATCACTGATGCTTAAAATTGGCAGTGCTTTGCTAAAATAACTGACACTTATGTAATTTTGGTCACAAATATTTGGAAAAAAAAATTCAAGTAAAATTGCATCATGCTGCAGGCAGGAAGCCTACCTACTGCAGAATCCTAGGAAGGGAATGATCAATAATGGCTAATTAACTTTGGTGTGAATGTGGGTGGAATAATTATTGTGTGGGAGGAATAATTATTGTAAGACATTGGTGGGAGAGCAGATAGGATGGTGGAACAATTGCCTTGTGATAAGGAAATATGAACAAGCTTGGTATCCTGTGAATGGACATTGTCTCTTAAAAGGACAATGGTCCACCCATATCTTATTGTTGAGATTGATACTGGAGTTCCAGTGGTTCCCCTGTCCCCCACCCCACACCAGGAATCAACAATGAGGTAAGATTTTTTGAGGAGAAGGGGTTTTGTTTTATGCAATATTGATTTAATCTTTTAATTAAGAAATTAATAGTCTTTATGCTTGTTTTTACACACACACAGACCCCAGTACCCCTGCAGGTATTTCCCATGTGCTTAATACCTTTTGGGTTTGTGAAGAGAACTTGTGAGTTGCCTGAAATAACTTAAATCTAACTGAGACAACTCAAGTATAACCACAAAATGACAGCTGCCAACTTGCAATTAAATCCTGGCTCTGACCAGCCTGTGAGCCCAATTTCAGACTGAAAATGAAAACTGGCTTCTTGCCTCTAGTTCCTTGTAAATGGCTCTGAATAGCAGAGGGAATCAGCGGTTTCCACAGCCTGCTATAGTGGGAGGAGAGCAGATGACTATATATGTACTCTCTCAAGAGAACACCATGAAGAATTGGTGACGCAACGCAGCCTGACGTACCTGTAGCATGTGATTGATGCCAAGCCTCAGTGCAGTACACTACAGTGGAAAAGCAGTACACCATCTCCAATATTCTGCAGTACAGATGTCACAGGGTTCACTCCCATGTGGCCGCAGCAGTACAAGAAAATCTCACCTCAAGAATGATGTCCTTTTCCATTTCCAGTCCAGTTTCTGGGTATAATTTATTAGTACAATTCCAAGCCTCAGCAGATCCCTACAAGTAAATCAAATCACCACCCCCCAAAGTAAAACAGCTGGAAAGGCAGTCAGTGTCCTTAGAGTGCAGAAGGAACATATCTCCAGTTCCCCCACCTCAGAATCTATAACCATTCCATTTCCCATTTCCTCTATCCTTATTCCCGCACCCATTCTCCAGGCCATCTCCCTGGGATGGAACCAACCCCATTCTGTAATTCCTGTGCTTCTATTCCAGGCCTCTACAGCACTGGCCATTCTTCATACTATGTATTACTGTTCCACCAAATCCTCATGTCAGGGCTTCAATAGGGCGCTGTGTAGCATTCCGCTCCTCTGACACAATCACTGGTGAGTCCCACCACTAAAGAGCTCCTCTATACACACACTCTTGTTTCTGGGGGCCTCCACATGAGCCTTTTACCCAGCAGCCTTCCCCAGCTCTGGCCAGTCTCGTGCTACCAATGCTCTTCAGTTATTTCTCTACACCAAGTCTCCACTGCTGCTCACCTTCTCTCCATCCATGCAGGTGTCGCTGCTCTGAGAATTCCAGTTAGTACCACTACTGCTTCCCATTACTCTTTAGCGAAGCCCTTTGCCCTTTATCAGGAAGCATCTAATTAGTCACAGATGAAAGGGACCTTTTAAAGAGGCCAATCACCCTGGATGGGATCCACACAGGTACTTAAGTGCGTAAGTCCGAGGTTTAAGAATCTAAGTCCCAGTTTTAGACTCCACTGCAATCCACAAAACTCCTGCCAAAGCCATAAGTGCCTAAATTCACTCGGTGCCTAAGTTTTCAGGATAAATGTTCTTTAGTGCCTAAGTTTCTGCCTCTGGGCACGCATGCTGCCTGCCTCCGTCCATACAAACATGCAGAGGGAAAACAAGGATTTTTTTTAATCCCTTTGGAATAATTTTAATTTTTGTAAATGAATGAGAAAAAATCTATCTGCAATGGCAGGAGGAGAAAATACGTTTATAGTAGTTGGAAACAAAACCCCTTCAGCAGCTCTGCAAATAAAGTGAAATCAAATTACTATAACAGGTGTGATCTAGCCAGAAGAAATACTTCAGGTAAAAGAAACCTCAAAGATTTCTCCCCACCTTCGCAGGTCAGAAAATGTCCTCAAAAGATTCCACCCCCCCACAAAACTTTTCCCAGTAGCATTGCTCCGATGGAGGACCATCTGGTTGTTGGTATGTATGTAATAGTAACGAGTGTTATTGAAGAGGCTCTAGGCCTCACATATTACCTTTTTTTCCATCCCTTCAGAAATGCACTATGAGATTAGAAAACCAGGGTCTAGTTGTAACAATAGCTTTTTCCTTAACCCAGCATTTTAGTCAATAAGATGGAGAGATTTCAAAACTGTAGGGCTGCAATCTGATATTAATAGGTAGAGATTTATACTTCTCTCCCATTAGGACCCTATCCTGTAAACCCTTATGCATGTTCTAATTATAATTTTGTATCCAGGAAATAACTAAAGCCCAATTACAATCACCCATGGGTCAAACACTGTTATCAGTGTATAAGCACTGTCCAGCGGATACATTTATCTATTGCATTACCGAGATGTGGTGTATTACCACCTTGGCCACTTTATTTGCTTTCCCCTTTGTCCATCTGTTTTTAGGTTCTATTTAGAGTACACTTCATTTATTGATAAGATATCTAGTAACTCAATCTAATCAGTTTATTAAACATAGATAAATCAACACAAACAGAGAGGTTTGTACTTTACCAATCTGGAGAACAGGCTTGCAGCAGTTGTATCTTCACTCTTCCAAACTATGAGCTCAGTTCTGCTCATATTTATATTCCCCTTGTTCATAACAGATAGATAGAAGATCCCACTGTATAACCACAGACCTTAAATATTACTTCTTATCCAGCACAAAGACATCTGTACCACTTATCCCAAGCATCTGTACCCAGAGTGCCCAGCACACTGCTCGTATCTGACTATCCTCAACAGAACATACATCTTGTTTCTGACAGATTCTACACATGCAGAAGAAACAAATGTTACAATTGTTTAAATCCTAGTAAATTTCCACAAAAAACTTGGCATGACTACAAAGCATTCTGGAAATGTATGATATTGGCTAACAGCCCCAATTGTGAAAACACATAAACTGTATGTGATGAGATGTACAAACCCCACACTGGGCAAGAAGGGGTTAATAACAACCTGTGGGCTCAATCAGCTCCACTCAGCTACATCTGCAGTAGGTATCAAATCTGAAGGAAGGAGCTATAAGAGTTGAAGCTGGGTCAGTTGAGGGTCTAGAGGGATGCAGAGCAGATCTCTGGCTCTTGCTCAGTGAGAGAAGCCTGGCCAGAGCTTGTAGCTCAGTTGGATTCTGATAGACAGAGCCTCCCTGAGGGAAGGTAGGTCTAAACCAGGACTATTGTTTAAGTTCTTTTCTAGTGTCTTGCCTGTTGGGTCTGGGAGGGGTGGCTGCGTGGCAGAGCCTTCCTGAGGGAATGTTGACCTGAAGCAAGGAGCTCATGGTAGTTGTGGTGGAAAGCTGGGAGAAACTGAATTCACTCAGGTTTCTTTGCTATGGTGGAGAGGGAATCAAGGTCAGGGAGTGACCAGTGAAAATAGCAGAGAAAATGCTACTGAAGCAGAATCAAATGAGTGGCAGAGAGTGCTAGGCAGCTGATGCAGTGGGCCTGGAGAACCTCACAGGTACACAATGAGCTCGAGAAGAGCTGTGGGAAAGGCCTAAATACAGGCCAAAGTAGGAAGTGGCCCAGGGAGGAAGTGTGGGGTCCGAATACAGCAGCGGTTCTCAAACTGTGGCTCAGGACCCCAAAGTGGGTCACAACCCCATTTTAATGGAGTCACCAGGGCTGGTGTTAGACTTGCTGCAATCTGGGGCCAACGCCCAAGCCACACCACCCAGGGCCAAAGCTGAAGCCCATGCCCCACCACACAGAGCCAAAGCCCAAAGACTTCAGCCCTGGGCAGCAGGGTTCAAGCTACAGTCCCTTACCCCAGGGCTGAAGCGCTTTGATTTTAGCCCACTCCACCTGGGGTGGCAGGGATTGGATGTGCTCAGACTTCAGCCCCTGCTCCTAGGGTCACATAGTAATTTTTAGTGTCAGAAGGGGGGGTGCAGTGAAACGAAGCTTGAGAACCCCTGGAGTAGAGGGACTCTGACTGTGTGTTACAGTCCTTGGACTAGATCCTATTAGAGTAGCAGGAATCCTGGGTTCCCCCCCAGGCGAGCAAGGAAGGTTGTACAGAAACCCTCAATAAAAGGAGTATTGAGCCTGGAGTTGGGCTGGAGACCCAATGTGAGATTGGCAGATTACTGTTTGTTGTGTAATTTGTCTAACCCAGAAGGTGAGAGACTGTGTGATCAGGCCAGAAGGCTTAGTCAAAAGTGGCTCACCACCTGACTATTGGGTGGGGGTGACTGAGGGGAAGGCCCTGCAGTGCCAGGCCACGCCACAAGGGGGTGCTCTGGTAGTGAGTCGTATTCTTACACCATGCTCAGCACTGCCCCTTCCCCTATACCCACACATAGTCTTCTTAATCTTTTTCCCAATCCACAATCAGAATTGGTTTTAAGCAGAACAGGTTTTTAAAGCTGTGTCAGACAGTAGCAGCTGTCTACTAAGCATCAACTCTTGGAATGTTCTATCTGCCTCTCTCTATCCATTTCACTGACTCTCTTTGGCTATATACATAATATTCATTTAAAAGCACTCAACATACTCTTTCCACTGGCAAAAATCATTGAGCTCTTAACCACATGGTATCTGATTATTCAGTAATCTAAGTGTGTACTGATGCGAGCATATAAATTCTGATTCGCATGGGTATGGCTAGATGGAGGCCTATCTATCTGTGTGTGCTTGCACAATAAATTCAAACATGCATATATACATCTATTAGTGTATGTGAAAAATGTCTTCATTTGCCTACAGCTATGCACAGAAAAGCAAACTCCTTATCTGGGAAGCAGTGTGGTCTAGGAGAAGATGTGAATGCAAGTCAGGAGGTTACTCTTCTCCACTCTGCTCCTGATTTACTTGGGCTTACCTCACATGTTTGTTTCCCATCTTTGTATACTACTATGAGAACTGTAGATGAAAAGCAAAATAAATGCAGATAATTATGACTGGATATTACTATTGTTTAAGTCAGTGGTTCTCAACCAGGGGTACGTATACCTCCGGGGGTACGCAGAGGTCTTCCAAGGGATATGTCTGCTCATCTAGATATTTGCCTAGTTTTACAACAGGCTACATGAAAAACACTTGTAAGGTCAGTACAAACTAAAATTTCATACAATGACTCATTTGTACTGCTCTATATACTATATCAGTGTTTCTCAACCTGGGGACTATGATTTATTTTATAATTGTATGGTAAAAATGAGAGAGTCAGCAATTTTTCAGTAATTGTGGGCTGGGACACTTTTGTGGTTTTATATCTGATTTTGTAAGCAAGTAGTTTTAAAGTGAAGTGAAACTTGGGGTATGCAAGACAAATCAGCCTCCTGAAAGGGGCACAATAGCCTGGAAAGGTTGAGAACCACTGATGTAAGATAAAATGTTAAAAGCACTTGTACCAAACAGAAAAGGAGAAATTATGCAATGTGATGTTCATTTATCACAATATAGGTTACATGTAAAAAGGTCTCCTAGGGAATTAACATAAAATCATGGTGACTGTCTTAAATATTACACATGTGCAGGGGAAAATACAGTGTTAGTTGTTAAAATCTGAGAGTGACTAACAGAGGCTGCAAGGCAAGAATTCACAACATTTTTTCTCAGTAAACATGGCTCTTCTGTGCCATGATGTCCATTCCTTTGTACAGGGGATTACTAAACCTTTTGTGAGTAGTAAGCCACTTTTGTACAATAACACGTGGATTCTTCCTAAGAGCTTACATTGTAATTAGTGAGGCTTTTAGATTCATTAACTGGATACAATTGTAACATGGAGAGAGAAACCCTGGCTGTCTTGGTTTTTTTCTGACCTGTACCTTAGATTTTCCCATTATAAAGCATCAGCTACATTAAACATCATGAATAAATGTGGTCTAGTGGGTAGAGCCTGGACTGGGACTCAGGATACCTAGAGTCTATTCAGCTGGGTGACCTTGGGCAAGCCACTTCAACTTTCTGTGCCTCAGTTTACCAGTTCCATTCTATGCATCCGAAGAAGTGAGCTGTAGCTCACGAAAGCTCATGCTGAAATAAATGTTAGTCTCTAAGGTGCCACAAGTACTCTTGTTCTTTTTGTGGATACAGACTAACACGGCTGCTACTCTGAAACCTACATATTTCATTATATTTCCACTGAAGCTCTGAGACTGATAATGGATCCGTCAATTATGCTTTTAAAAATTACTATTTAAGATGTGATTTTTCTTCCCATTCAGAAATAATGCTATGGGGGGCAAACAACTTTTTTGTTTTAAAAAAAAAAAAAAAAGCTACTGGCATTCCAGTGGGATTTCCAAACTTCAGGGAACACTAATGAATGTCATTGGATGTGCAGGAAACAGCCTTTCATATTTTTAACCTTTAAGGTGGGGATGTAGCTTGACAAATAACCAGAGATTGGTTAAACTACTACCATTATCAGTGCATTTAATATTCGATACAGTTTGCAGTTGATAAAATTGGAGGCAGAGGTTAAAGAACAAAGGTACCAATCGTGCAAATTCGGACATATGTCCTCAAACTTCCACATCTGAATAATCCAATAAAATCAATGTGACTACTCATGTGAGTACAGTTCAGTATCTGCATAACTGTTTGCAGACTCTGGGCCCAAAATACTTATACAATCTCTAATGAAGTAATGGAAAATGAATTTCCTGTCTAAGGGCTTCTCTCCACTTACCAAGAGATTGACAAGCGGCAATCAATCCACCAGGGGTCAGTCTAGTGAAGACCCGCTAAATCAACCACTGATCGCTCTCTGTCAACTCCTGTATTCCACCAGAACGAGAAGCATAAGGTAAATCAATGGGAGATTTTTCTCCCATCGACCCAATGCGATGTAGACACCACAAGGTACGTCGACTCCTATGTTGTTCACGTAGCTGGAGTTGCATAACTTAGATTAACTTAGCTCCATAATGTACACCTGCCCTGAGAACTTGAAAGGGAAATCTTTAATGAGATGAACTCTAAGTCCTTTTCCAGTAGGATATTTTAGATCAGTATGGTTGCTCAGTGTTAGAGACCCTCTGTGTGCTTGCAAAACAGTTGATCCATAGTGTAACTATTTATAAAACTAAAGCAGGCTAAATGCAAATGTGTACAGAATTCCAAACTTTGAATTATTTACTACGAACACATAGAGGATTTCCCATAGAAGAGGGTAAACATTTTGCTGTCTGAAGGATTAGTTTACTCAGTTAATAAAAATAAATCTGGTGACAAGCCTGAAGACATTTCTCTAGCTTCAAACTGCAAGAAACAAGACACATCTATTTACAAAAGTGATTGTTGAAGAAACAGATGAACTAATGCTTCATCTTCAGTATCTCTCAGCTCGAACTATAGTGAAGAATGGAATATCCCTGAAGCTAATCAGCTCTCTTCATGAACACTGGTGACATGCTGAATCCTTTAAGAAAAGGAACGGCAGTCATTAGGCTTTTCAATAATAGTATAGCTGTTAGGTGAGAGTCCTAACAGCATCTGAAATACTAAAAAGTACATTTTCAACCTACCGTCCTGCTTAGTGTCTGAAATGTACCTTTTGTCAAAGAAGGTAACCTTCTAGGACTCTTCCATTGGCTCCACATGTACATAGCCTAGGAGGAACCTTGAAATGTGAGATTAATTCCTTTCTAATAAGCATGCTATAAGATCTCCATATATATTAAGCAGAAGTCTGCTGAGAATTCGCTGTAGTTTCTTTGCTGGGGACTTTGAGTTCTCTCTCGGTATATTGTACATTTTATGTGGGGGGTATTTTTGATCTTACTAATGTGCATGTGCCTAAAGAAACTATAAACTATAAGAAATGTTTTTAAACTTTTTTTTTTTACAACCTTCAATTCAAGTTGACGTGTCTGTTTACAGAATAGTAGTTGTGTTGATCCCAGGAGAGTAGAGAGCGAAGGTGGGTGAAGATTTTATTGGACCAACCTCTGTTGGTGAAAGAGACAAGCTTTTGAGCTTACACAAGTCTGATTTGAAAAGCTCTTTGTAAACTCCAAAGCTTGTCTCTTTCACCAGTGGAAGTTGGCCCAATAAAAAATTGGGGAGACAAGATGGATGAGGTAATGTCTGTCGGAGACACAGTAAAAACTGAGCTAATGCTAGGACTGTGTGAGACAGAGGATCTAAAATGAGTGAAAGACCTTGTAGCAATGAATTACAGTTGAGGGATATGCAGGCCATAGCTGGGAGATCCTCTATACAATATGCAGATATACTTTATTTAAAAATAGATTTTTGTGTGACTTGGATACTTCAGATGTCTTTTTGATGTGCATTAACTTTGAAAAATTCCTTTGATATAAACCAGAACTCTTTTCTATGCATCATCAACATGACTTATTTGCATGTTGTGTTGTAAGATGTGAGGAAAGGGAAGATGACTGTTCTTTGACAAGCTGGAGCGTTCTTTAAGTGCATGCCTACAAACAACATCCGCACTGCAGTAGAATGAAAAATTGGTAAATTTTCCATAAGAAATGGGAACACCTTTCTCCCTTCTCCTGCAACTTGACTCCATCCTCTGCATAAGTGAACTAGGTAAATTACCCATCTTTAAAACAAATGTTGCCCATGCACAAAAAGAACCTGAAGCTTTTGCTCTATTGTTCTTCACTAAGAGCAAGTGTGATCTCTAGCTACTAAAAAGACTGGGGAAGGATATTTTAAAAAATCAGATTCTCTGATACCAAAGGCCGTGGAAGGTAGAGGGGTGTGTGTGTGTGTGTGCACGCACACTTCTCTGTGCTCCCTTCAGGTGGCTGTCCACTTCCCCCCTCTCCCTTGGGAAACAGTGCAGGTGGACAGCTCTATTTTATGCTAGGGCTCCATAGGAGCCCTAAAATGGAAGTTCAGTTTGGAGGTACAGTGAACAGGCATCTACCATCCCCTCCCTTTGTAGCCAGCATCAGCCAGCTTTAGATCCCTTGCAGGGGTTATAGGCATCTGACACTACTGTATTCCTATTTCTTTTTGGAGAGTGAGTAATTTCTACCAGTGAGAGACTTAAAGCCTGGGTTGCACTACTTGGGAATAAACTGGGCACCTCATTTTAAGGATTTAGCCCATTTCTGATTAATTTAATGATGGACCCTCTGAGACATGTGAACATCTGCTTTGTCAGATTCCATGTGTAGGTCAACTTGTCCAAAGGGGCACAGAATCACCGTCTCTGTTTAGAGCTGGAAGCTTTCACTGACAGGCAAAGTACACATTTTTATGCCAACACATTAAGAAAAATCTGCTGGTTTACATTCAAGCAAGCCTCTCAGCAGAGGTAGAAGAATGTTGGGGTGACGGGGGCAAGAAACCCAAACAAATAAAGCTTTGACTATGGAGGATTCCACTTTTCAGTCAGTACCAAGCATTGCTGCACCTGCATGTGAATGATTTTCTGTTTTATATATCTGACTGCTTACTTTTCATGCCACCTTGGTTCCTCCGTGAACAAATTGACAATTTATCTATGGTTTGATGTACAGAAGTTACACACTTTCTTCCTCACTACGATTTAGTACATATATATAAATTGTAGCAAACTGACCTGCTGTCCACACACCACCACTGTATGCTGTACAGTTGAGAGATCTTGTTTACCTAATATCTAAATTGTGTGTGTTAAAAACAGAACAAACTACTTTGCTTGCCATCTTGGTGCAGAGAGGACAAAGTGCATGCACCTAAGAACCTTCCTTCCTTCCTCCTCGACAGGCCCTGAGATCAAAGATCCCTGGGTTTGGAAGGGGAGGCACTCCTACCATCGTACTGTAAAAACTGAAAAGTAAATGGAAGTGTGCAAAAATGCTGTAGCTAGACATATTTTGTTAAAAAAGCAAAACTCTTGTAGGTTCACAGGCCTCAAAGAAGATTCTGCTGAGCAGTCCTCAAACAGGCTCTGGGATTCTACCTTGTGTTATGCAGTCCTCAGCTGGAGGAATGTCACAATGGCTTTATCCTTCAGCGTGACAACCAGCTGGCCTCTGAATTTTCCCTCCACCCTTGAAGATTCAAGAGCAGTGTTTCTCAACCCTAGGCCACTTGCAGCCCAATCAGCACACAGCTGCAGCCCATGTGCCATCTTCAGGGCCATACAGGTAGTATATATATTTTGTGGATTCAGTCCATATAACACATAGAGAGCTGCATGTGTGGGCCACAATGATAAATAGGTTGAGAACTACTGTTCAACAGGCCCATTGCTTTCACCCTCATTTCCCATATTGCTTTTACATAGATTCTAATCTTCCATTTCCAGGAGGCAAGCAAGATGGGTCTGCTCCATTGCTTCTGTTGCTCCCAGGAATCCCATTTGGAGTCGTGTAGTCTTGGGAAGTCTTTCAGCATCAGAAAGGAGTAAGAATAAAGCATGATGGCAGCATGGAGACTTCCTACAGATATGTTTGTACTTTTACTTTTGGTAATGTATAGGAGACTTTTTTTCCTCTCCCTTAGTCTGAGCTAACAACTTTTACAGAGAACAGATCTAGATCATGGCCAGCTAGGATGATTCTCTGCACCTGAGGTCTTTAAACCACGATTTGAGGACTTCAGTAACTCAGACATAGGTTAGGGGTTTGTTATAGGAGTGGGTGGGTGAGGTTCTGTGGCCTGCATTGTGCAGGAGGTCAGACTAGATGATCATAATGGTCCCGTCCTTTTAATAAAGACTCAGACTCCTAGATTTAAGTCTGAGCCTTTATTAAAAGGCCATGAGAAGTGGGGATTTCCAGTTATAAAGTTATAAAGATTTGTCTGAGCATGGACTTGCGGAATTTGATTCCACTCAATTCCTTGAGCTGTGTGCCCATAGGAGGTGCATTAAGATATCTTTTTTTGAAAATTTGATAGGTCCCAGAATGTGGATGTTTATCCATTTCTCTGCTCATGACATACTCCCTTCTTTGTCATTCTCCCACTCTAGGAATAAGCTCATCTAACGTAAGTTTTTCTTGGCCAGCTGCTTGCCTGTGGGCCATTCCTCTGTTACTATAACATAGGGGTGAGTGCCTGGATTTCAGATTATTTTACTGCGACAATAGGAAATCAAATGGGCTCCTCTCTCTATGGGAATGTACTACCAGAGCTCTGAGAAACATCTCTTCTCCTTCTTTTATTGGTGGTCTTCTGATATTGACTGGCCACTCTGAAGCATGTCATAACATCTTTGTGATGCAAAATGTCTCCTTGGAGGACCAAATCCTAAAGATAGTTTTTCTGCTGCCAATCTGTGTCTGCAATACTTGGATTCAGTCTGCAAAATTATGATGTAGCCTGTTTGGGCAGGTTTGGATTTCTGCCTGAACTGTTTCCTTGACGATAGTCAAAATGCTAGAACTACCAGAGTTTAAAGGGATACTGGGCAGAACAGAATTTTGATATATCAAAGTCATTTCACTGAACACTCTTGATGGGAATGAGTCACTTGTTCATTGAGATGCAAAATCAAGGCCAGTAATCTCTCTGCCTGGCCAATCATGTCTGAATGACAAAACAAAGACAAATGCTATTTATAAAGATGACTAGAAAGAGTTAGCAGGCTGATTGGATAGCACAAATTTCAAAGGTGTATATTAATCTCTGAATTACAGAGCTCAGAAGAAATGCCCTTCACTTAATGAAGTTGAATGCAATGTACTAGTAGCAGGACATATATGTACATTAGACCTGATTTTTTTTTTCCACTGCCTGGCACCTGGTGGATTCATTAACACTTGTGGAAGGTGTTAAAATGCTGCTGAATTGGGTGTAAAGCACCATTCCACTTTCCACAGAAATAAATAACTCCCCAAGGGGCAAGGCATATGGAAATTCTCCACACAGAAATGTTTAATGACAATAATGCAACTCTAAATACCCTGAAATGAAATTGCATCCACCAACTGGAGTGTAGGGATGCTATATTGACCCACAGTTCTGTAGTTATTTCTCTGTTACAGACACCTGCACTCTGAGGCCATGTCTATTCTACCACTTATATTGGCAAAACTTATGTTGCTCAGAGTTAGGGACAAGCACACCCCTGGGCGACCTAAATTTCCCCAGCATAAGTGGCAGTGTGCATAGCGCTATGTCAGCAGGAGAGTTTCTACCACTGATATTGCTACCACCGCTTGTTGAGGTGATTTTATTATGTCGACAGGAGTGCTCTCCGCATCGGTATAGAGAGGCTACACAAGTAATCTTACAGCGCCACAGCTGTCTCGGTACAGCTGTGCCTCTGTGAGTTCGCTAGTGTAGACGTGTCATGGCCTGATTTGGCCATTGCCTTCAGACCTCTACATTCATATGTTGATGACAAACATGGCTGGTTTGGCTTCTCATCTCTCTACTGTTGAAGTTGCTTGTTTCAGAGGAAAGGGGTGAGAAGAGGCAAAGCATGTTCCTGCACATGCAGTACCCACCAGTTATTATAAAACCCTTCATGGAACTTTCTCCCCCTCTGGCTGCCTTTTTTCAGTTTTGCCCTGTTCCTGGACCCTGCAGTGTCTGGTTTGCAGTGCCCACCTCAGCTGGGATCTCCTTCTAAGAGGTGCAGTGCCAGGGACACAGATGTCATGTTGGGGCCAAACCCCAGTCTCTTGACAGAATGAATATGAAGAAACCTCCAGGAGGAAAATGTTGTGGAGACTTTTTCCACTTAACCCTCTCATGCAAATTTTCCCACAGGAGAAGGCACCTGGGTCCATAGTAATTCTAGCATGCATTAATGCTCAAATTAATTTATACTGAAACCTTAAACTGTACCTTTTAAATACAAGGAGCTGTAATAGAAACAACAAAATTGACTATTGAACTGCTACAATTTGAAAAATAAAAGTGAAATGCTATGGTGGGCTTCTGCATCATTTCCCTTTATAGCTTCTCTTTCTCCTTCTTTCCCAGGCCACTGAGGTTTTATGTTGCTTTGTATTAACATTAGCTTCCATGCAAGCTGGGAGGAAGTGGCTGTGTTCAGCCTCAGAGGATAAACAATCTATCAGAACAGGACTGTTGTTTTGTGGGTTAGGGTTTTTTTATGTGGAAGCAGTGAGCTGAGGAGAGTGGGAGGAAAGAAGGAAAGCTAAATCAGACTCTAGTTCTCTTGATTTTTAAAGGAGTTTCCTAATCCTGTTTTCTCTGCTTTTTGAATTTCCCCTCACTCCCCTCATCAGAATGTTACATTTTCCATTTCAGATCATGTTTCGGGGGGAACAGCTTGTCTGCTAGCACAATATGAAAAAAATTGAGTCCTAGATGCTGCTTAGTGTAGCAAGTTGCATAGTCATAGTACAGTCATTCAGAAACAACAGTTTAGGGTCAGATTCTGCCACCCTCTGCTTTGTATGGGACTATCTGGAGTAAAGCAATATTCAACAAGAATAAAGGTTGCAGATTCTGGCCCATGGGGATTATTCAAATTAAATTTAGACCAACTGGAAGGTGGCATCTTAGCAGTCTGTCTATAACTATTCAATTTCATCATCGTATCTCAAACAAGAACCACCCCTGAGCTATTGCATCACATACTTTCTGATAAGTTTGGGTAAAACCACAGAATAACCATTTCTTATTTTGCATTACAGAAATAATGGAGTAAAAACTGCAATGCTAAGTTAATTCTGGTTAATGAAATATTGTGTGCTACTTTCTAAAACACATTAGAGGTTTAATATTAAAAAATGTACAGTTACCATAGAGCTTAGTGCATGTGGTGGCTAACAAATCCCTTTTGGTAACTGAAGTCTCTCTCCCACTTCATCTTGATGTTACGGATTCCATACAGGAAGATACACAATGCTTGCTATACAGGATGATTTACCAACAAGAGTACCAGAGACCATAAACAGAATAGCTCTGCCAGGAAGGGCTCATTAAACAGATGTTTAAATTGCCAGAAGATGTCACATAAGCTCTGCCAGGATTGGAAGCACAGCTATCGTTTATAGGGACAGGATTCAGTCATAAAGCACAATAGCACAGTGAGAATGAAATGTCCTGACAGTAGAAATGTCACGTCTTATTTATAATTTGACTATATTACTCTGAGTGACAGTTCAATCACAATCTTTTTTTCAGCTTGAAATATGACTCATCAAAACTAAGGATAAACATCAGTGATGTAATTTCATTCAGGCTTGTATTTGCTGTGGTGGAGACAATAGGATCTCATGCTAGGCGATGGCTAGAATTTTTATGAGAGGGAACCTGTAATTATTAAAGCCGAAGGTGTTAGAGTGCCCTGTATCTGCTATAACTGAGCATTTCAAGTTAAAATGGAGAGTTTTTTATCTGTCCCATGCCCCTAAACCTGAGGAGGAACATTGTATCCAGTCACGTGCTCCTTTTTCCTCAACCAGAATATTTTGCTTCTATGTGGCCAGTTCGAAACCAGCTCAGATCTATAGTGATCAAAAACTAATACCATCTAATAATGGTCAGCAGTCTGTGACGAGTTAATAGAAGAACTGGCGGTAGAGTAGTGGACAAGTGCTCTTATCTTAACAATCAAACTTGATCCATAACACTCAAAAGAGTGTTCAAGGGTTGAATGGATATGAGGACTGAATTATCTTTGGTATAGTTCTGTTTAAATGTGGGGATACATCATTTTCTGCTGTGAAAAGGTTTACATTGTTAACTGTTCTGTGGATGGACAAGTATGATCTTGAGGGCTATCAGTCTAGGGTTCATGAAGAAGCTAAGTCAGTAGCCTCAGTGTGCTACCCACCCATGTTTGATCACATTTTTCTGGTTGTCTGGATATTCGTGATGTGGCGCATCGTGAGGCACATCTCAGGTGGAAGGTATTGGAGGCCTGGTTGTTGCACAGCACTCACTGGAACAATAGGAGTATCAAGCTGTCTGGCCAGACTTTGGTTATTCAGGAATATTTGAAACAGAATTTGACATTCCTCCACCTTGCCCCTCCCCTAAAAAGGCATTTGGGGATAATTCACCTAAAGGCCAGTAGCAGTGAGCCCTAGTTCTTAGGTCCTTGAGCACATGATTATCTCCCTCCCCTCCTCCTCAGGCCAGTCTTATATACTGTGTATCTGTCAGGGGTAAAATTATCGTGATAGACATTGGAGGCAGCAGCCTAGGAAATGTGGTCCTAGGATGACCAGAGAGTGAAAATCCTCCACCAGTCAGCTATCACCTGACAGGAGCAGTCAGTCTGCTATAATAGCTGGTAGGGAATTCTCCTTGATTCTAATCTTGAAATCAGTGGGAGTTATAATACAATTCTAGCATTTGACCCCCAGTTTGTGCATACAGCTTGTAGGAATTATAGTGTAATGAATTGGAGGAATTATCAGACAGAGCTTTAATCACTATGTAATGCGCTGGACTAGACCCAGAGGCTCCTTGCTGGGGCTTCAGGGTCCTGCCACACCCATCCCAGGAAAGGAGCAGTGGAGAGGTCCTCCAAGTGGGCCAGAGTGGTTGCAAGGAAGCAGCGCATCAGAGAAGCTTCAGGGAGCAGCCAATGAAGGCCCAGCAGGCTCATATAAAAGGGGCTGCAGGGGCAGACAGAACGAGTTCAGTCTGCTTACAGAGACTGGGGGAGCAAGAGGTGCTCCTGACTGGCTGTGGGGGGCTAAAACAGGTAGGTGCTGGCAGGGACTGAAGAAATGAGGGAATAGCTTCTGGTGGGCTGCCATGACTCAGTTCAGACAGGCTACAGGGAAGTGTCCCAGGGAAAAGCAGTTAGTTAAAGGGATGTGGCATGTGGCTGCTACTTAAAGGGTCCCTGGGATGGGACCTAGATTAGTGGGCTGACCCAGATTCTCTCTCCCCCCCCCCAGCCATTGGGGAAGTGGCAGTGACCTGAGAAGGGAGTTTAGACAGACCCAGGAAAGGGACTGTACATGGACTTGTTCCCAAGAAGGGGGCTGAACTGGGATGGGCCCAGCTGGAGAGCTGGGATTAGAAGACTAAAGGGCAGGCAAAGAGCCTCCAGGGAGGAAGCCCTAGGGGGTGCTGCTCCACCCCAGAGCAGGAACCTTTGCACATAAAATGGCCAACTAGGGTACTGAGATTAGTCCTTCATCCGACCAACCAGGCCTGAGCTCAGGGAAAGCTATAGGAACATTGCCAACAGAGGGGTACCAGGATAGGTCCTGTTGGATTGTGAAGGGACTGAGCCCAGAGTGGGCTACAGGACATAGGCCCAGTTGCACAGTGTGCCCCAGAAGGGGTTTGTTTTGTTTAGTTTTCTCACATGGACCGAGTGTGACTCAACTGGAGGGCTGAATCACCAAGGACTTGCCTGACAAGTGCAGCAACTGATGGGGCACCATGAGCCGAGAAAATTGCAGGCATGCACATGCTCGACTTGGGGGGCTCACGAGGGATGGGTTCCACCCTATTACACACTACTTCCACCACTGCAGGCTGTAGTGGGGCATCTTTCAAAGAGGGCAGGGTTAAAGTAAACAATAACATTCATGTCATTTTAACTCTGCCCTCTTTGAAAGATGTCCAAACACGCATACTCTCACTCTGCCTTTTCATTATAAAGGACAGTCACTAGCTGCACTTGCCTTAAACTAAAACAAGAAGCCTACAGCCCTGACAGAATACCATGCTTGTAAAATTTAACAACCACTTCATACCCTCTTATACCCCCTTTACACAGGATACCACTTAAACCAGGGGTGAAAGTAAGCTGGTACGGGCCGGTACAGAGAACCGGTAAGAAAAGGAGACTGACAGAGGGAGGGAGAGAGATGCCTGCTCCCTGCATAAGAATAGTTTAAACTCAGCTGTTCCCTGATGGTTCAGCCCCCAGGGCTAGGTTTCTAACATCCTTGTTAATTCCACTCACAGTAGCTGGGGGAGAGGGTCGATGAGAGGGTGTGTTTGACCATGGCAGGGGCAGTCCTTTTCTGACCCTGGGATGAGGGGATCTCTCCAGTACTAATATACACAACAAATACAAGCATTTGGCTGTGCAGCTTAAATCCAGAGCTAAAAAAAGCAGGTAGAAGAGAAAAATTCACTGTCACGTTGGTTTCTCGGCTCCTCCCTCCCCCTCCTCCAGCCAGGCTGCAGACAAGGCTCTGCATTCTTCTGCCCCTTACCCCCAGCAGGGGTTCTCCTCTAGGCTCTAGCTTGCGGTAGGGACACTAGCTGAGATGCCTGCTGCTGCTGCCTGTAAAAGAACAGTTTAAACTCAGCCATTCCCTGTGCAGTTCAGTGCCCAGAGTTAGGAGCCGTTTCTGGCATCCTTGTTAATTTCACTGTTGTTGTTGGGTGGGTGTGACCATGGCAGGGGCAGTTCTTTTCTGCCCCCGAGATGAGGGGATTTCCTAAACACAATCAAAATCAGAAACCATTTCCATGTTCAAATCTTTTCCATTCCCTCCCCAGCAGAGGATCATGGTTGTGATGTCCAAACTGCTTGCATATCCTCTTTGAAATGTTACTGTTTAAAAAAAAAACACAAAAAACATGGAGAACATGGTGGAAAGATGTGTCATGATGATTAGGGTTTATTTTGGGCAAAGCAATTTTGCTAAAGCAACTAAAGATTCACAGAGAAAGCAAATAGTCCCCATAGACAAAACCACAAAGGAATTGGAGGGGAAAACTGAATATTCAGGGAAATTATTGTGCCTCCTTTGAAAGAAATAGTAGTTTTCATTCCAATCCACCCTCTTTATATATTGATTTAAACACCTGAAATGTCCTTAGGACATCGGGTGCAATCCCAGATCTTTTTGTTTTGTCCTGCTTGCAGAGTGTAGAGGCTGAAATTGACAAAACTTTCTCTAAATATCTTGTATATTTCATGAAGGCTTTTCCAGTTGTCCTTCATTCACCCCTGACTTCCCCTCCCCTCGCCCCGGCTCCCTCGCTGGCTGGCTGGCTGTGGTTTTTGCCTTGCTTACTTACTCCTTGGCTGACCCAGCCCAGCAGCACCTGCTGGCTCTCTGCAGGCAGCAGCCCACAGGGGCCGGTTGCTGGGGTAACTGCTGGTTGGTGGCAAGCTGCAGCTGCATTGTTTGTGACACATTCATACACATACACATACATACAGTCAGAGGTGAAAGTAAGCCAGTCCGGTCTGATACGGCATACCGGCAAGAGCCAGTACGCCGTGCTGGACCGCATCGACTTTCACGACGGGAATCGAAAGGGCTCTGGGCTGCCCGTGGCTTTAAATCCCAGCCGCAGTTCCAGCGGCTGGACTGGGGTGGGGATTTAAAGGGCTTAAAGCTCCTTGCGGCTGTGGGCAGCCCAGAGCCCTTTGAATCCTGGCCATGGCTCTGGCGGCTGGGCTGGGGCGAGGATTTAAAGGGCTCCGGGCTTTCCTCAGCGGCAGGAGCTCTGGGCTCTTTAAATTCCTGCCCCAGCCTCGTAAGGTTCGGGGTTGCTCCTGGCAGCCAGAGCCCCGGGCCCTTTAATTTGCCCCTAAGCACCGGAGGGCTCCCAGCCACCTCTGCAGCTGGGAGCCCCTGGTTGATTTAAAGGCTCTGGGTCTCCCAGCCACAGCTGGTTCCCCAGGGCCTATAAATCTTGAAAGGCCACGCCTCTTATGGATGAGGCCACACCTCTTCCAGACAAGGCCACACCCCCCTCAGGACTCCAGCAGTACCAGTAAGTCCTGTAAATTACTTTCACCCCTAACTTAAATCCAGTACTTCCCCTACTCATCAGTGAATCCAGACTGCTCTCATGTCCCCCCTCACTACTGACAATACCCATGGCACAAAGAGCCCTAAACAATTATGTACTGAAATGATGCAGGCTGGAACCTTAAGGTACAAATGTGCCTCTTTCGTGAACACACATGGGGGACTCGGACCCGGCTCTTCAGTGCTACTCCAACTTGTTCCTCCAGCATTCAATACAGCAGCACCTAAGACCGTGATTGCAGCTGGAATGCTTGTGACTAACTCCCAATGGCTAGGGCCAGCTCCAGGCGGGCAAAGTTAAAATTGCACAGGCATCTACATTAACTCGGTATTTTCCCATTGTCAGAAGTATGAGTTTTGCTGAACTTGATGTTCTGGAAGGCCACAAGCTATTACCGAGGAATCTTAACTGTGTTAACAAGGGTTTTGCTATTTAACTTCCTAGAATTTTTTTTTAAATAGAGAATTGTTTGTTGGTAGGAGCTAATGCTCATTTAGACAGTTGTCCTCAAGTAGGTTTGCTGCTGATGTGCTGCTGTGGTAGGTGGTTAATCAAAAAAATCTACCTGTTTTTTTATATAGCGCTTTTTATCGGATCTTAAACTCTACAGCATCCACATTTTACGATGGGAAAATGAGACACAAAGAGGTGAAGGGACTTGCCCAAAGTCACCCAGCAGCCGAGCTGGGTATAATGCCAGTCCAGTGGCTTCTCCCCTATGTGATTCCTCAGTGTTCTTCCGCACCCCCTGCTCTCCTGCACACTTCATTACAGTGGAATGGGGATAAGGTTGTGCTTTGAAACATTTGCAAAGGATAGCTGTTAACAGGGCTGGTGGGGGAAATGTTATCCGTGATCTATGCCCCACAACCTTGGCAGTTGTATTACATAGTGTTACAGTAACTTTAAGCATATGAGAGAAGACTGGTGTGTGTCTCCTTCTCTACCTTCTGCCCTACCTTTTCCTGCAACATGTAGCCCACCTAGGGTGACTATATTTCCCAAAGGGAAAATGGAACATTGAGTGGGGCTAGCCTGAGTCGTCCTCCCCTCCTCATACCTTTCCCCACCGTGGGGCTGGCCCGAATCACCCACCTGAGCCCTGCGAGAGGCTAGCATTACTGCACATTTCTCCACACCCCACTTCTTTGACAAAAGTGGGCATTTGTCCCATTGGCTTTTGCCAACTGATCAAGAGCCACTTTGGTACAAATGCTTACTTTTGCCAGAAACATTGCGATGGCTGGGACAGAGCTTAAAAAAGGGACTGTTCCAGCCAAAAGACCTAAGGCACCCCCCTTCAATGTTTCTAGCTCCCCCCCCAGCTTCCTGTCCCCTGAAGGCAGTGGTTGGTCCTACAGAAGACACTAACTTGTAGGAAATTGCTCCTTTGTTGTCTCCCGCCTTGTGCTGCTGCATTCATGTCACAGATTGGATCAATGGAAGGCTGCATGCTACCTTGGTTACGTAGCCTGAGCTGTGCCCCGAACTGGGCCTGTCATAAGCAGATGGTTAAGGGTTAATGTCTCTCTTACGTGTAAAGGGTTAAGAAGCTCAGTAAACCTGGCTGACACCTGACCAGAGGACCAATGGGGGGACAAGATACTTTCAAATCTCTGTGGAGGAAAGTCTTTGTTTGTGCTGTTTCTTTTGTTCGTTGTTCGCTCTTGGGGCTAAGAGGGACCAGATGTGCACCCCAGGTTTCCCCAATCTTTCTGAAACACAGTCTCTCATGTTCAAAATAGTAAGTACTAGCTAGAAAAGGCGGATTAGTCTTATGTTTGTTTTCTTAACTTGTGAATGTGTATTTTTCTGGAAGTATTTTTACCTCTGTTTGCTGTAACTTGAATTTCAGGCTGGGTAGGGGGAATTCCATCTAGTCTATATGAGCTGAATACCCTGTAAACATTTTCCATCCTAATTTTACAGAGATAATTTTTACTTTTCTTTCTTTAATTAAAAGCTTTCTTTTTTAAGAACCTGATTGATTTTTTTTCTTGTTTAAGACCCAAGGGGATTGGGTCTGAACTCACCAGGGATTGGTGGGGGAAAAGAGGGGGGGGAGGTTAATTCTTCTCTGTTTTAAGATCCAAGGAGTTTGGATCAGTGTAGCCTCTCAGGGTACCCAGGGAGGGGAAAGGAGGAGGGTTGGTTTATTTCTCCTTGTTTTAAGACTCAAGGGGTTTGGGTCTTGGGTTCCCCAGGGAAGGTTTTGGGGGAACAGAAAGTGTGCCAAACACTATATTTTGGCTGGTGGCGGCGCTATCAGGTCTAAGCTAGAAATTAAGCTTAGAAGGGTACATGCAGGTCCCCACTTTTGGACGCTAAAGTTCAAACTGGGGGAAAAATACCTTGACAGGGCCCCTCGTCCACCACCCTCCTCCAGCTGGGACTCCTGCCCCTGCCTCAGCTAGGCTGCCCATGCCCACTCAGGTCACCCCACTTCCAAACCAGCCTCCTTCCCTACACACTCTGGCCAGAACTCCTCACAGATCCCATATGGGTGACTTATCTTAAATATTCACTTTTCTGGATTTCAGATGTTTAAATTGGTTACCTTCAGTCCCCCAACTGTAAATCCCAGCTCACATGGAGACAAGCTCAGACATCCCCTGGATGGCAAGCCCCTTCAGAAACTAGGGGGTCAAAGGTGGTGCAGTCAGAATCCCTTATGTGTAGAGGCCCTCCAGAGCCTGACCCACGTGTGGGAGGCAAGGCATGGGGCTCCAACACTTGCAGAGGGCAATGAACCCAGCTTGCATAGGGGTGTAGGGAGAGAGGCTCAGACCTTCACATAGGCAGGCTCCCTCCAGAACTTAACTCACATGAAGTGGGGCGTCAGACCTCTGTAGATGGGGGGAGCCCCTGTATTCCGGCTCCTGTGGAGGAGGAATGTGGACTTGACAGGTGTACCTGCCCCTATTCTTCCCTGAGTCCCTTTGTCACTCACCTCCATGTCCCCCTTATTCCTACCTACTCTTCCACTTCTAATCACCTCCACTCCTAACGAGCATTTGTTATGTAGCTTCCTTCCAAAAAAATACTTTCAGTCCCTTCTGAATACTCTGCTGTAGTTGGGTTGCATTTCTCCAAAATTCATTCTGCATTGAACTGAAACCCACTTTGCAAATATCAAAATATCCCACAAATTGGAAATCCCACATTTCAGCCAGCATTAATCCTAAAACACTGGGAGCTTTTTTGATTGCAGCTGGACATTAAATAGGTCTTCACTGAGATGGCCATGATGATGCACAGGTCCCTCTTCTGATCTGATACACTTAATTTAGAACTAGCAAGATGTAGGAGTAATTCCCTCCCCTCCCCCTTCACACACACCTGACCCTGAAAAGCTAAGGGACCATTTTAAAATCCACTGGGGGAGGCTGATCCACTATCGCTGAGATCTCACTGCACCCTAGGAGTCCAGCTAATGGTAGCTGTAGGAGAAATATGCTCAATCAGAGCATTTTCCAGCTATTCTGTCCTGCTGTCTCCCAAGCCGCCACCACACAATGTTTGAGCTCTGCTAGCTTCCACTTGAATCACTAAAAGCGTAGAGACTATTCTGATGGAAGATGGCTACAATCCTACCCCTGTGTCTCTCACATGCACTCAACTTTCTGACCCAGGGGGTCTGCCGTGATAGAAGCAGATACAATGCCTGAATGAACTTACTCCTGTGTGGCTGTGCTGTTAAATTACAATTCTTGTGCTGCAAAGGACATCTGTTCTTAAGGGTGCCATCTCTAAACACACACCTCTTTGGGAGGAGGGCAGAGGATGTAGTGGGAAACAGAGTGCTGGCTCATCCCTAATTTTTAAGGTGTGGAGTAAATAATAAAATAATAAATAAAATATATGTTAAACTAGTCTATGCTCTGCTGGCAGGTAAATGCTTTCCCTTATGACTCAGTTTGCACCTGATGAAACTCGTGGCTATTTCAAGAGGTTTGGGGAAAAAATTGATGATTATTAAGTTGGCTGTGTCACTTGCACAGTGGAATCTTAAACATTCAGTCTTGGCATTAGTATAGCCATAGAAGATTGAAAAGTAAACCAGGCTTTCTCAGCATGTGTCTCCAGACATGGAATGCAAAAAAGCAGATCTCCTCTTGTTTTAGTAGTACCCTCGAGGACAGAGCAAATCAAATAACCTAGACTCATTTAAAAACTTTATTTCTTGAGGGAGCATTTCTTCTAGCCAAAAACTGTCTGGATCAGCAGAGAGCTATTTGAGTAGCTTTAAAAATAAGCAGCTTAGTACTTCCTGTTTTGACAAGGTTTATACATTTTGTTGCAACCAGCTACACAGACTTCTACACTCCAAGCTGCCCTAGACTCAGTTTCTTCTTTTTTTCAAGGGAAAATACAATGTCCATACACATACACCCAATTTCCAACTGATTTTATGGGGCGCTGGTTGTACAAGAGCCCTCATCACAAGGCCTACTAAAAAAAAATTACTATCACCTTTGCTCTAGCTTGTGATGGTTATGACTACCTTGACAGACTTAACAGATACTAAGTGGTGTTTAAGCAGGTGACATTCTTCCTTCAGAGTTCATACTGAATTAATGTTCTAGCAAAGTGGAGCAGGTCATAGCCCTAAATTTGCAAGTGGAGGAATTTATCTGCCTGTAAACCTGGCCTGTACTGTACATATCAAACACTTCCACAATACCATTTCTGTAACTCTGCTTTCCTCCTGTGTTTCACCAGACCTCAGACTCTTCTCCGGTCTAGGGAATTGATGAAGAGAAATGTCACAGTGAATGTGGGGAGAGGAAAGAGTATCCACTCTCCCAAATCCTGTGGGACCTCTGCTTGCTCAGCAGTTAATAATGTAGCCTCAGGATGTAGTAACTGATGAGGAAGCACTTTGCACTCTGGGGGTATCTTCACTTGAAGTGGGGGAGGGTGTCAAAGGACATCTGCTAGCAGGGGAATGCCTTGTTGGCATGGCTAGGAGCTATGCTGATAGTGATACTCCTGAGGGGAATTCTGCGCCACTGCATATGCACAGAATGCATGTACCCTGCAGATTTCTTTGCTTCCTCTGCAGAAAATGATGGGGAAAGCAAAGGGAAGCTGCAAGAGCAGTCACGTGCCCAGGGCTGACTCCAGGCCCCAGCATGCCAAGCGCGTGCTTGGGGCGGCATGCCGTGGGGGTTGCTCTGCCAGTTGCCAGGAGGGCGGCAGGCGGCTCTGGTGGACCTCCCGCAGGCATTCCTGCGGAGAGTCCGCTGGTTCCACGGCTCCGGTGGAGCATCCACAGGCACGCCTGCAGGAAGTCCACCGGAGTCACGGGACCAGCGGACCCTTCGCAGCCACGTCTACGGGAGATTCACCGGAGCTGCGGGACCAGCGAGTGGCAGAGCACCCCCCACGGCATGCCGCCATGCTTGGGGCGGCAAAATGGCTAGAGTCAGCCCTGCACACGCCTCTCCCCAGCAGTGCAGGAACGTAATTTCGGGTGCCGGGAGCAGCCAGCAGAAAGATAAATCACTGTGAGTGGGGGAAGAGTGGGGATGCCGCAGTCGGTGGCTCCTCCCTGTGCCAGGCTTAGCTGCTAGTACTGGCTGGGCTGGGGATGAAGGCCGATAGGAACTTCCTCTTTCCCTTCAAGGAGCAGCCAGGTCCAGGTCAGACCAATTCCCACGCCCAGAAACCTTCCCAGCTGCAGAAAGCTCTACAGTCTGCCTCCTCCGCTTCCTGCCCCAACCACTCAGCCACAGAAGGAGGGGGTCACTATATGGGTAGCTGCTCTCCCATCTGCCCAAACCCCATGCATCCAGATACCCCTGCCAAGCCTCACCCCCCACACCTACAACTCTCCACTCCATCCCCTCACACCTGTACCTCCACCCCCTGTATCCGGACTCTCACCCCTGCTCACACAGACCAGCCCCCACTGAGACCCCTGCACTTGAACCCCCACCCCAATGAGCTCCACTCCTTGCATCTGGACCACCCTGGTGAGCCCCCACACACACCCTACTGAGCCCCAAACAGCTACACTCAGACCACTGCAGATCTCCCCACACTCCAACAAAAAAACTCCTGCTAAGTCCCAACCACCTTCACCTAGACCCCTACCCCCCGCAGAGAAATTCACCAACAAGCCCCTGCGCATCCGGATCCTCCCAGACTCCCATCCAGATTGCCCCACACAAAACTCTCTCACCCCACATCAAGCCCCTCCACACTTGGATCCTTCCAGGCTGAGCCTACCTGCCTACACTTGGATCAGGGGTCAGGGTTAGGCATGTGTGAAAAACTCTGTCACTGTTGCTTAGTATCTTGGTATACCTGGCATGGAGGAGCAGGGCCCTATGGTATTTCTGGGGCAGGCCTGGCCCTTGCACTGTGTCATGGTCGTATGCAGCCTCACCACCATGTCTGTGTCTGGTGGGGAGAGAAGGGCTGCAGGATGATCTCCGTGCAGCCAGTGGCCTGTGCTCCCTGCTGCTATGCTGGAACCTCCACATTTATTTATTAACAAATAAAATGTGCAGAATTTTGCAGAATTTAAAATATTGTGTGCAGAATTTTTATTTATTTTTTTTTTTGGTGCAGAATTCCCTCAGGAGTATATTGAGCCAGGGTAGACCAGCAAGGGCTGATAGGCACAGACATAGAGCACAAGCTAGCTAAGGGTGTGTCTACATGGCAAAGAAATCCCACAGCTGACCCATGCCAGTTAACTCAGGTTGTGGGGCTGTTTCATTGCTGTGTAGGCTTCTGGGCTTGGATTGGAGCCTTCTTTTAGGACCCTGTGGGGTGGCAGGGTCGCAGAGCTCAGGCTTCAACCCAAGTCCAGACCTCTACACAGTAATGAAACAGTTCCGCAGCCTGAGTCCCACAAGCCCGAGTTGGCTGACTTGGGCCAGCTGCAGGTTTTTCTTTGCTGTGTAGACATACCCTAAGCCTCTAGCAATCTCCCTAAGGTTTCGAGAGATCTTTGGGCTATTACAAGGTTGAAGGCCAGATTTCCTGCATGTAGGACAATGGAGACCCCTGAACCCAACAGAAGAATGTGGAAGAAACTTCCATCTCTTTAGACCACCAGAGTGCTGCACAAACACTTCAGTTATACACACAAGGATCAGCTACTCATTAACTTTTCCCTCTGTGGGAGTGGGTATATTATAGATGGTACCACCAGCTCTGCCTATTACTGTTGAGGATGTCTGACAATTCCCGTTATAAAACCCTGTTTTCAGTTGCTGATAACTTTGACAAACTTTAACTATTTGGTCTGAAATCTTCCATACAAGATGTCTGCCTCAGGATGGCTTTTTTTATGGAGTGGATGGGGGAGGGGAGTGAGAGGCGGCACTCACAGGGCTTAAGCTCCAAAAAAATGGTTCAGCTGTTTCCAAGAACAAGATTAGGGGAGAAGACATAGTTTAGTCAATTGTTAAAAATTCTTACAACCTTTTTGCAGAGAAGCTCTAGTGCCTCCTTACTTTGGAGCAAAGGCCTGAAATTTGGTGTGAGGAGAGAGGTAGTCATCTTGGTATCGGTGAGGTGCCTTTTTCTGTTCCTGTGAAAAACCACTCAGAGGTCATAAGCATTTGAAAACTATCTCAGTTCACACATGCTCAGTATTATTATTGCCAATTCATTAGAATTTGACAGTTGAACTCTCTGATTCCATACACACTGAGGGTATGCCTACACTATGAACTTAGGTCAAATTTATAGAAGTTGTTTTTTTAGAAATCATTTTTATACAGTCGATTGTGTGTGTCCCCACACAAAATGCTCTAAGTGCATTAAGTCGGCAGACTGCGTCCACAGTACTGACGCTAGTGTCGACTTCCTGAGCGTTGCACTGTGGGTAGCTGTGGGTAGCTATCCCACAGTTCCCGCAGTCTCCACTGCCCATTGGGATTCTGGGTTGAGATCCCAATGCCTCATGGGGCAAAAACAGTGTCACTGGTAGTTCTGGGTACATGTTGTCAGGCCCCCCTCTCCCTCCCTCCATGAAAGCAACAGTAGACAATCGTTTTGCGCCTTTTTTCCTGGGTTACCTGAGCAGACGCCATATCACGGCAAGCATGGAGCCCTCTCAGCTCACTGTCACCATACGTCTCTTGGGCGCTGGCTGACATGGGACTGCATTGCTACACGGCAGCAGCTCATTGCCTTTTGGCAGTAGACGGTGCATTACGATTGGTAGCCATCATCATCATATTCCTGGGTGTTCTTTTAGCCGACCTCGGTGAGGTCGGTCAGCGCACCTGGGCAGATATGGGAGTGACTCAGCCAGGTCATTCCCATCTTCTGCCGAGTACCCAGGAGATGACGATGGCTAGCAGTCCTACTACACTGTCTTCTGGCGAGCAGCCAGAAGATGATGATGGCTAGCAATCGTAATGCACTGTCTGCTGCCAGCCACGATGTAAAAGATAGATGGATCAAAACAAGAAATTGACCCTATTTGTTTTGTGAAATCAACGGCCTGCTAAACCCAGGGTTTGAGTTCAATCCTTGAAGGGGCCATTCTGTGTGACAGTTGTTTGTGTTTCTCCTTGATGCAAAGCCACCCCTTTTGTTGATTTTAATTCCCTGTAAGCCATGTCATCAGTCTCCCCTCCCTCAGTCAGAGCAATGGCAGACAATTGTTTCGCGCAAAACCAGGCGAGGAGGCGACAGCAGCGCGGTAACAAGAGGGACATGGTCATAGACTTTTCACAAAGTACGGGCCAGGCAATGTGCCCCGGCAATGTGCACATCATGCTGATGAGCTCTGCAAACACGCTGGCCAAACAGGAAATGGAATTCAAAAGTTCGTGGGCCTTTTCCTGTCTACCTGGTCAGTGCATCTGAGTTGAGAGTGCTGTCCAGAGCGGTTACAATGGAGCACTCTGGGATAGCACCCAGAGGCCAATACCGTCGAATTGCGTCCACGCTATCCCAAATTTGACCTGGCAAGGCTGATTTCAGCGCTAATCCTCTCGTCGGAAGTGGAGTAAAGAAATTGATTTAAAGAGCCTTTTTAGTCAGGAAAAAAGGCTTCGTTGTGTGGACGGGTCCAGGGTTAAATTGAGGTAACGCTGCTAAATTTGACCTGAAGTCGTAGTGTAGACCAGGCCTGAGTATGCTCCTATTTAAAGATGCGGGGACTGAGCAGGGCTTTCCTGGCAAATGTTGCTTTGGGTTGCTATGGCACTAGATACCAAAAATGAGGCAGGAATCAGTGGAGGGGGGAAAATTGTAATGTCTTAATGCATCCAAATAAGAGGACTGAAATAAAGTTGTTTGTGTAATCTTAATTCAGGCATCTTCTAACTTCTGAGTGGCTGACTTCGCAACCTTAATGTTCTTTTCATGTAGTTCTTGTAGTGTAAAGGGTATATAATGTATAATTAGTATTGTGGGAAAGTTACGTAGAAGTGAATTTAATATTTTGTTCACTTTCTGATACTTCATGGAAGTGAGGTCTCCAGTGGGCTCTTTTGCACTCATGAGTTTTCCCACTGGTTCACAGTACCATCTATCCAGAGGAGCATAACTGTCCTATCTTCAGGGCAGCTGGCATCAATCCTTTGAAGATTAGGACAGACTTTCAACTTAGAGGAGGTTTTGGAACAAATTGATAAACTAAATAGTAATAAGTCACCAGGATCAGATGTTATTCACCCAAGAGTTCTGAAGGAACTCAAATGTGAAATTGCATAACTACTAGCTATAGTTTGTAACCTATCATTTAACTCAGCTTCTGTACTAGATGACTCGAGGATAGCTAATTTGACACCAAGTTTTAAAAAGGTCTCCAGAGGAGATCCTGGCAATTACAGGCCAGTAAGCCTCACTTCAGTACTGGGCAAACTGGTTAAAACTATAGTAAAGAATAAAATTCTCAGACACACAGATGAACATAATTTGTTGGGGAAAAGTCAACATGGTTTTTGTAAAGGGAAATCATGCCTCATCAATCTACTAAAATTCTTTGAGGGGGTCAACAAGCACGTGGACAAGGAGGATCCAGTGGATATAGTGTACTTAGATTTTCAGAAAGCCTTTGACAAGATCCCGCACCAAAAGCTCTTAAGCAAAGTTAGCCGTTATGGGATAAGAGGGAAGGTCCTTTTATGGATTGGTAACTGGTTAAAAGATAGGAAACGAAGAGTAGGAATAAATGGTCAGTTTTTGCAGTGGAGAGAGGTAAATAGTGGGATCCCCCAGGGGTCTGTACTGAGCCTAGTCCTATTCAACATATTCATAAATGATCTGGAAAAAAGAATAAACAATGAGGTGGCAAAATTTGCAGATGATACAAAACTACTCAAGATAGTTAATTCCTAAGCAGACAGCAAATAGCTACAAAAGGATCTCACAAAACTGGGTGACTGGGCAACAAAATGTCAGATAAAATTCAGTGTTGGTAAATGCAAAGTAATGCACATTGCAAAACATAATCCGAACTATACATATAAAATGATGGGGTCTAAACTGGCTGTTACCACTCAAGAAAGAGATCTTGAAGTCATTGTGGATAGTTCTCCGAAAACATCCACTCAATGTGTGGCGGCAGTCAAAAAAGCAAACAGAATGTTGGGAATCATTAAGAAAGGGATAGACCGGGGTGGGCAAACTTTTTGGCCCGAGGGCCACATCAGGGTTGTGAAATGGTATGGAGGGCTGGGTAGGGAAGGCTGTGCCTCCCCAAACAGCCTGCCCCTGCCCCCTATCCACCTCCTCCCACTTCCCGACCCCTGACTGCCCCCCTCAGAACCCCAGACTCATCCAACTCCCCCTACTCCTTGTTCCCTAACCATTCCCATCCAACTCCCCTGCTCCCAATTCCCTAACTGCCCCCCCGCATCCCCACCCCCGACAGGCCCCCTGGGACTCCCATCCCATATCTAACCCCGTCATCCCTTGACCACCCCCTCCTGGGACTCCCCACCCCTAACTGCCCCCTGGGACCACCCCCTCATCCAACCCCCCCTCCCTGTCCCCTGACCACCCCCTCCTGTGACTCTCTGCCCCTAACCGCCCCCCGGAACCCCACCCCCTGTCCAACCCCCCCATCCAATCCCTCCCAGCCCCTTTCGGAATGTGGTCCTGTGAACATGGGCAGAGGACTCAGGAGAAGCAGGGGCAGCTGCACAGCCAGACAGAAGCCACGATTTCCCCTTCCTGAGTCCTCCGACCCGTGCTTGCAGCGCTCCTGCTGCCCACACCCCCCTCCTGCTCCCCTGAGGCTGCGGGTGAGCCTCCCCCCCTACTTTCCTCTGCCCCCTCCTGCAGGGGGCGCACTGGTGCTGAGCTGCCCGGTGGCGCAGTGAGCTGAGGCTGCAGGGGAGGGGAACAGCAGGGGAGAGGCCAAGGGTGAGTGTCCCTGGCCGGGAGCTTGGGGGCCAGGTAGGACGGTCCTGCAGGCCGGATATGGCCCATGGGCTGTACTTTGCCCAACTCTGGGATAGATAATAAGACAGAAAATATCATATTGCCTCTATATAAATCCATGGTATGCCCACATCTTGACTACTGCGTGCAAATGTGGTCACCACATCTCAAAAAAGATGTATTGGAATTGGAAAAGATTCGGAAAAGGGCAACAAAAATGATGAGGGAAATGGCATCTGTATGAGGAGAGATTAATAAGACTAGGACTTTTCAGCTTGGAAAAGAGATGACCAAGGGGAAGGTCTATAAAATCATGACTGGTGTGGAGAAAGTAATTAAGGAAGTGTTTTTTACTCCTTCTCATAACACAAGAACTAGGCTGTCACCAAATGAAATTAATAGGCAGCAGGTTTTAAGCAAACAGAATGAAGTACTTTTTTACACAACGCACAGTCAACCTGTGGAACACCTTGCCAGAGGATGTTGTGAAGGCCAACACTATAACAGCGTTCAAAAAGAATGAGATAAGTTCATGGAGGATAGGTCCATCAATGGCCATTAGCCAGGCTGGGCAGGGATGTGTCCCTAGCCTCTGTTTGCCAGAAGCTGGGAATGGGTGACAGGAGATGGATCACTTGATGATTACCTGTTCTGTTCATTCCGTCTGGGGCACCTGGCATTGGCCACTGTTGGAAGACAGGATAGTGGGCTAGATGGACCTTTGGTCTGACCCAATATGGCCTTTCTTATGTTTTGACTTGATAGGCAATAAGAATCCAGGGAACTGAGAACTGTTATCCTAGTTCAGGGGTCAGCAGTGGTGCGCCAAGTCTTCTTGTGTGCCGGTAATACATTTTAACGTTTTTTACAAGGTCTCTCTACAAGTCTATAATATATAACCAAACTACTGTTATATGTAAGTAAACAAGGTTTTCAAAATCTTTCAGAAGCTTTATTTAAAATTAAATTAAAATGCAGATCTTATTAGTTAAGTGTGATCCTTGCCCTTGATTTTCCTTCCTAAGTTTTCCAGTGTCTGGTGGCACATACTTGGATACTTAAGCTGCACACAGGCTTCTGAGTGATCAGTTGTTAACCGGCTGGAACCCCAGATCGGCAGCTGAGGTGAGTGAAGCTGGCAGCTGGTAGGGCTGAGCAGGACCGAGGCCTGGACCCTGTCTGGCAGGGGGCCTCTGCTGGAACTCCAACCGCAAGCAAGGTGAGTGGGGCTGCAGGACACGCCAGCTGGCAAGGGGCCAGCAGTCAGATCCCCAGAGCGGGGCTGGACAGAGACACTCAACCCACCATTGAAACCCCAGAGCTCAGCGGGTGCTGAGTGGGACCGGCGGCGGGACCCCAGCTGGCAAGGGGCCAGCAGCGGGAACCCCAGAGCAGCAGCGGGCTGAGCAGCCCCGTGTGCCAACAAAAATCGGCTTACTTGCCACCTTTGGCACGCATGCCGTAGGTTGCTGACCCCTGTCCTAGTTGCTACCCTGTAAGTCATTGGGGGAGCTCTCTTAGTGTGAACGGCTTCGGTTTTTGGTATAATGCATTTCAACAACTAAGCCTGGATGAAATAAATGCATGAGCCTCCTTGTGTCTTTTCTTCATGCTTTTCTGTCAGGGACACAAATCTGGCTCCTGTCTACAGAATAAAATTGCTTTCAGCACTTTAAAACGCAAGAATCTGATCTCTACATACCTCAAGAAATTCATTAATCTCCATACCAGTTCCAGTAATTCCCTTTAAGTCCCTGACAATGGATCCAGTAAATCTTTATTATGCAGCCAACTTCTCCTCAAAGTAGATTGTGAATGTCCTCCTCACTGGGGATTATATTACCTGCCAACTTTTCAACATTCAGTCAGTTTTGGGTTGTGTTTGGGGGAAAGTGTAACATCTACAAATTAGGAGTGGGGAAGTGTGGAATGGAATTAGAGTAGCAGGATACTACAGAGTATTGAAAGGTAGCAATTCTAAGACAGCAACCATATATAGAAACTTTCCTAATATTACTTACAAAAACTTCCCTTTTCCTCCCTTTTGTGAGGTTTTCAATCTGATTCTGTTCTCGTGTGCTGGTGAAGGTCAGTGGTGTAACATGGGTAAGTGGAATCATAATCAACACATTTGCATCCATATAAGGCAAAATTATTTCCCTTTTTTGGTGGTAAAACAAGTCAAATTGATGCATTTATGTAATTTAGCAAAACATATCCTATTTTGCAAAGACACAATTCTCATTTTAAAAGATTGTAGTCTGGGCCACTTCATATTTGAGACCAGCAGCAAACTATAAATCAAGTATTTGGGGTCCAGTCTCTACTCCACTTGTTTGCTTTCAAACTGGCAGATGCAGCACACTGAGGCTATGTCTACATTACTGCGGTAAATTGACCTAAATTATGTTACTCCAGCTATGTGAGTAACTTACGGTGGTGTCTACACCACGCTAGGTCGACAGGAGATGTTCTCCTATCGACTTACCTTACTCCTCTCGTTCCTGGTGGAATACCAGAGTCCACTGGAGAGCACTCTGCTGTCGATTTAGGCAGTCTTCACTAGACCCACTGTCATAAACAGATGGTAAAGGGTTAATGTCTCTTGTATTTGTAAAGGGTTAACAAGCTCAGTAAACCTGGCTGACACCTGACCAAAGAACCAATTGGGAGACAAGATACTTTCAAATCTGGGTGGAGGGAAGTCTTTGTTTTGTGCTGTTTTCTTTGCCCTCTGTTCTCTCTGGGGTCTGAGAGGGACCAGACCTGTATACAGGCTCTCCAATCTTTCTGAAAAAGTCTCTTCTATTCCATACTGTAAGTACTAGATAGCAGGCGGATTAGGCATTTGTTTGTTTTCTTTATTGCAAATGTGTATTTTGCTGGAAGGATTTTAACTCTGTTTGCTGTAACTTGTATACTTAGGCTGGGAGGGGGAGCCCTCTGGTCTAGGTGAAGCTGAAAGACCCTGTAACATTTTCTATCTTGATTTTACAGAGATAATTTTTACTTTTTTTTTTCTTTAATTAAAAGCTTTTCTTTTAAGAACCTGATTGATTTTTTTTTATTCTTGTGTGAGACCCCAGGGGATGGGGTCTGGACTCACCAGGGATTGGTGGGGGGAAAGGAGAGAAGGGGGAGGGAAAGATTAATTTCTCTCTGTGTTAGGATCACTGTCTCTCTCTCAGGGAGAGTCTGGGAGGGGGAGAGAAGCGGGGGGGAGGTGAATTTCCTCTCTGTTTTAAGATTCAAGGAATTGAATCACAGTGATCTCCCAGTGTAACCCAGGGAGGGGAAAATCTGGGAGGAAGAAAGGAGGGGGAATGGTTTATTTCCCTTTGTTTTGAGACCCAGGGAGTTTGGGCCTTGAGTCCCCCAGGGAAGGTTTTGGGGGACATGGAGTGTACCCAAACACTATATTTTGGGTTGGTGGCAGCATGATAAGTTCTAAGCTAGGAATTAAGCTTAGAAGGGAACAGGCAGGTCCCCACTTTCTGGACGCTAAAGTTCAAAGTGGGAAAGAGACCCTGACACCCGCTAAATCAGCCCTGGGTGCATTGATGTCAGCAGCATGGAAGTAGTGTAGACATAGCCTGAGCCCTGGAGAAGAACTGGGAAGAAATTTCTTCATATTGCTCCTTAGGGTGTCCTCTGCCTGACACAGGAGTAACACTAGTAGTCTCTGAAAATGTTATTCTGGTTGAATACCCTAGCACTAATTTAAAATGATGTTAAATCAGACCTGAAATGCACTTCCAGTTTTATGAGTTTTTTTCCCCTTCAGAACTTTAACATTCAATTATATGTTACCTAGAAGAACTTGTAAAATTTACAATTCTGCATCTGGTCTGTGTACAAATAAGGGTTAGGTTGACCATGGGAAGGACTGAGTCACATGAATTGCAAAGACTTTTCAAAAGATTTGCTTGTTTAGAGCCCTAATCCTGGGTTTATTACAGTTTTGTCATCTGCAGAGCAACTAATTGGGTTGGCAAAAGTCTTATGACTTAAGATGTGGAGTAAGCACAAAGAGTAGAATATACTTTGGTTATGTGTATTTGGATTTTTAATGCAAATCTATATAACTACTTCCAAAAACACACAATGAATTTGTCAGTCATGCTCCTATCTGTTGTTTGCTTTTCATTAATATTTGTGTGATTTAGTCTTGTTAACATGGATAGTCACTGAGAGCACACAACCATTTATATCAAAAGTACAGGCAGAGGCATTCAATTAGTGAATGGAAACCCTGATCATAGGTAATATGATCACTGTAACTAGCCAACAAGCTTGAATAGCGAATATTGAATATTAACAGAACTCAGTTCAGAGAGCTAAAAAACAAAATAATGATTTAATTATAAACTAGAGAAAACCTCAGATCTACACACAGAAGTATCATGAATATAAAGAGGTAATAGTCAGCAAATGATCTGCTCATGTCTCTCTAGGTATTTTATAATGACCAATAACTGTATCTAATAATAAAAAGCATGAAAGGAGATACAGAAGGAATTATATGACAATAAAATGCTTTGGGGTTTCTTTAAATCTTACATGAGGTGTTAAAAGGGTACTTATACCACAGGGATAAACTATAAACATTTTTTTTTAAATTGAGTGGGGAGCTCCCTTCCAGGAGCAATCGCTAAGGAATGGTTATCTTATGGCAGAGGGGAGAAGGGAGGGTAGGAACACTAAAGTTTTTCTGTCAAAATAGTTGGCCAGTTTGACATCTTAGATTGTATTTAAGCTTTTTTGTAGTTTCCGTTTATGTTCTCTGACTTTTTTCTTCTAGGCTTTCTTTCAGAAAAAGTCTCAGCTAGTGCTTGCTGCTTTTCTGTAAAGAAGTCATTTTGGTAATTTAACATCCTTCATTTTTGAATGAATACCATTCTGTTGCTAAAGATAGGGATATGACTTTTCACTTTTAGATAAGTAGTAATTTTTTTTCAAAATTGCCTCTGACTTAGGTGTCCAAGTATCATTGAAAGCCAGTGAACCAGACCATTCCAATCAGGTTAGTGTCTTTTAAAAAAAAAAGACAGGCATTTTTTAATTTTCTTTCCTTTGATTAATTTAATTTTGCTTTTGTGTTTGCCTATCTGATGTCAGATATTTGATTTCAAGCCAAAATTATTTTTAAAAGAAAAAATATTGTAAAAAAATGCATACTGGCCTTGATTCTGTTTCCGTTACGCTGTTTTGTCAATGTCTGTTTAGCCAACTGTCTCTTTTGTAAGAGCAATCCCTGAGTTCTACAGAGCCAGTTCAAGGGCTCTATGCCCTTTCTGCAGCCCTCAGTGTAAGGGGCATGGCCAGGGGAAAAGAAGGGAAAGGACAAAGTGCATCTGGGCTCCAGAGATTCCTACACCAGAATGGTCTGGCTGTGATCAGCTGAACATAAGTTCTCTACTTCATTCTGTGGGCCAAAATAGTCCCCCAAATCAGGCCCAGAACCTGAAGACGGTGTAATGTCACACTTGTCCCATCATCTCCCCCAAATTCTGGGCCCAATACAGATTGACCAGACCAGAGAATTAGGTGCAATTGTTCATACATGACTGAATTCTATTTGCTCTCTTCCCTTTTTTTAAATACTGTGATTTTCCACTTTTTTTTAAATGCATCTCAGAGGGGAGAGAACTGCAGAACTTTCATCAGAAAGTCCTAATTCATAACTCAGTGTTCTTAGGGTGCAATGTTTAGTAATAACTTTCCCAGGTAAAAGCAGCAAAGAGTCCTGTGGCACCTTATAGACTAACAGACGTTTTGGAGCATGAGCTTTCGTGGGTGAATACCCACTTCGTCGGATGCATGTAGTGAAAATTTCCAGGGGCAGGTATATATATGCAAGCAAGAAGCAGGCTAGAGATAACGAGGTTAGTTCAATCAGGGAGGATGAGGCCCTCTTCTAGCAGTTGAAATGTCTGTTAGTCTATAAGGTGCCACAGGACTCTTTGCTGCTTTTACAGATCCAGACTAACACGGCTACCCCTCTGATTCTTTCCCAGGTAGTTAATTAGATGCTGTAGGGTAATTACGTTAAATCTTGAAATACTGCTTTGCATTGATTACAGCTGGACAGTAAATGTCCTTGCTGTATTGTTTAGCATTTATGCAATACTGGACACGTACTCTGATAGCTAGTATGGTTTCCCACAAAACACAACATAAGATTCTTCACTTTACTACCTGTGTGTCAGAAAAAGAGTTGACAGTTACAGAAGTGAGGGCTATTTCATACAAGAAGTGGTCACATGAATGTCTACACCAACAATTAGAACTGGAAGCTGAAATTGATTTTGCTTCATGACTGTGTCCCATTTAAGTGGAATTTTGAGTGTGTTTCTATAGATTCAGAAATAATTATTGCTACTAGATCACAATATATAGCTAACACACACAGATTCTGAGCATGTCTAAATTTACAGCGAAATGAGCAACTCATGTCTACTTTTAAGTATGTACTAGAATTGCAGTAAAGCATTTTGATCTACGAAAGAGCAGGCACTACTTCTTCCTGTTCCCTGCATTTTCTTCAGCCACTTTGGCTGCACATAGCTCCGTTTCTTCCAAATCTATGTAGGTTCTTATACCACCTTTATCATTATAGTATCTGAGGGTCTTCCAGTAATGCATCAGGTGAAATGTGGTTCATTCTGTCTCATCCTCTCCCCAGGGGCAGAATTGTGAGCACAGTGTAGCACGCTGTTTTGGTAGATTTCCCCAAAACAAAACAATTTCTCTTTATTGTTCATGCTACTATGTGTGTGTTAGAGGAGGCAGGTTGAAGAAGTGAGCCTTGTACTCGGATCGGAAGGGGATGAGGTTTGTGATGGCCCATAGTTCCCGTGGGAGTTCACATTGGCTGCTGAGAAAGCTCTGAGTAGTGCACAGTTGAGGTTTACCCTTATTGTAAAAAGTCTCATTATGCCTGAGGTGTGGAGTTGTTAATCACAGTCCATCACCCTCAAACTTTTAGATGTTTGGGCATAGGCATAGGCTAACTCTCAGCTGGCTTCCCATAGAATAGAGAGGGGAGGACAGTTTAGGTATGCTCATGGTAGCCCATTTTGCTGAGGAGTTGTGCTGCGGCGTTTTGTAGTAGTTGGAGTTTCCTAAGGCCGATGGCTTCATGTCCAGGCATACTGCACTGCTGTAGTCGATATGGGAAGTAAGAAAGGCATGGCTAACCAAGCCCAGTTTGCCATGTGCCAGGATGAGATGGAGTGTCCTAGCCAACTGAAGATGTCAGAAAGTGTTACTCCTGGATGATAAATTTAATGTCCCTGAGGAACTCAGGAGCACTCTTAAACTACAGACAGGGCTGACAAACTGTGGCTGTGTACCTTTCTCTGAAGGAGACTGTGCCATGGCACCAAACTCCTCAAAGTGGCCAGCCACAAAATGTCTCCTCCTGTGGTGCTCCTAAAGAAGGGAACCCTTCATCTTTAGGAGTTCTGCATCTTTGGAACTCCTCAGGGCAAAAGTGCCCATCATAGCCTGAGTCCTGCCGCCTCCCTCTTCAGCTTCTTTCTCTGGCACAGCTTTTCCCTCAGGCCTGACAGCCAGTCACGTGTGGCAGAAAGGCAGAGTCATGTGGTAACGTCATAAAGAGAACTATTTGGTTGTGTAACTGAATAGTTTGTAAGGCCTTGGCTTGGCCTCTCTGGCTCAGCCATGCATACACTCCAGTCTCAACTTTTCATGTTAAAATGTTACTGCAAAGCTGCCAGACTGATCTCAGTGTTTTGTAAGTATACAGGGGTTTTCATTATTGTACATACTCCCAGAAAAAATAATTCAATTCTGTAAGTGCCATTTCCAATTCCAAGAAGTGGACAAAGAGCATGAGGCACATCTTCAAATTATGAAACTTCTACATGAGTAAATAAATGTTGACTCTTTATTTGCCTTCTTTGTTGCTTCTTAACCTTTAGGATGCTCTCAAGCTTTTCACATTTTCTCATTTTTCTCTGCACCATAAGGCCTAGAAACATATTTTAAAAAAGAAATAAAAGCTGAGATTTTCATGCAATCATTTTAGAAATCTGGGTCTTGTTTAATAAATAAATAAAGTACTGTGAGGCTTGCAATAAAATTCTGAGTTGTCAACAGTGCATCAGTAACTATGTAGGTTGAGATTAACAAAATTCTGCTTAAGTAGGTAATTGATATTCTTGAGGTTCAGAATAAGTTTCATAACAGGTAGCATTCACACACTAGATTTATTTACACATCCTGTGTTTCACAGTTGTGCTCCACATCTGCATAGCTCTTCCACATGAGCAAAAGAGAGCTTACTTCTCTGCTTGTGTGATATCATCAGCAATGATGAGACTTAATTACTGGAAGAGGCTGTTTATAATTAAAATAACACCTCTTTATTGACCTGTACATAATAGCCCAGGGACAAATACTGTTCCCTCTTTAGTGCAGAGAGCTTCATACTCAGTGGAACAGGTGCAGTTTCTTTGTGCAAGAGGCTAGGATTTGGGAGAGATGGGTAAAGGTGCATGACAAGGGATGGAATGGTTGATCTGTGGAGATGTGGCTCCACCAGCACTAAGATTGCAGTAATGCCCAGGCTGCCTGCATTTCCAGCATACAGGCACAATGGCTGAAGTAGCAGCTCGTCATCTTGGGCAGGGGTACAAAAGGATCCTTCCTTCTGGGCTTCACAGAAATCACAAGTACACAGCCTCGTGCTTGACAGAAAATAGATGGAAATGCGTACCTCTTGTAGACTTGCACCTGTCATGCTTCCATTTATAGTCTGATGCCTTTGCCACCACTAGTATTGCATTCATTACATTTAAGAAATTTCTATCATATATGCTGAATCTAATCTATTCTTTCGCCAGACCTTGTTCAAAGTCTTAGTGTAAGTTCACTTTAAAGTTTAGATGTCTGATGGAAAACTCTGTCCCTTAAGAAATAGCCTTTAAAATAGTAATGAGTGTTATTTTTCCTTTTTTAAAAAGGAATTGTTAGCATATTATCTGATAGTGTCTAATTGGATTTAACTGTCAATCAGTTATAAAGCTTTAATTTAAGCAAATAACACTCTTTAAAATAACACTGAAGTAATAAACATATTTGGTGTTAGTTGATAGCAAATAAGTTTATACTGTGCTTGTATGCATGTTTATACTTTGTGAGGACTTAAATGTAAAGCAGATTGGAGATGAACTTACTAATGAAGGCACCATTTCCTTGGAGGAGAATGCTTACACGCGAATATATTCTGATTAATTTTCATGTAGTTATCATTCACTTTCAAGATTACAGTTAATGCTTGGATTAGGAGTAGGAAATTGTAAATCATGATGTTAACACTAAGTTCTTACACCTGTAGAGATTTCAGTAGTGGATCTGTATTTAGTCATTTAATGCTTCATGTCAATATACAGTCTTTTCCAGAAAAGATTGAATGACCTTAAATTGTAGAATTCAAAACTGAATTAGGTTCATGGTCAAATTAACAAGAACAGTACAAAGCTGACACGTTTAATTTATAATTCCTGACATAGCTGACTGAATTTGTGTGTGTGTGTGTTTGTTTGTGTGTGTGTGTGTGTGTGTGTGTGTGTGTGTGTGTGTGTGTGTGTGTGTGTGTGTGTGTGTGTGTGTGTAACCTGTTTTGTGCATCTGTTTCCACTTCCTGGGTTCAAATGATCAAATGTGTTGGAGATATCACTTTATTTCAGATTAGTTTCCTGTGATAGTAAATTTATCAAATCCTAATGTAAAGTATGATGAAGGACTTGGGCCATGCAAACGTATTGGCATAAAGAGGAGAGATGTGTTGCACTGCTGACTTTTTTCAAAAGGATTGAACTACATTAATTCAAAGACAAAGAATGCAAGAGCCTACAGAACTAGGATTTAAGAAGTCTAAAGATAGATAAAGAGACTGTTCAAGAACATCACAGGATTCTAAATGTCAACAAAGTAGTAGATTCCAGTGAGTCCTCAAACAAGAAATTAATTGTACAGAGATGTATAGATAAGAAAATGAGAAACTTTAATATAATCTTGCTGTTCATGCTTACCAGCTGATTATCAAGGCAAATGAAGTGATCTGTGTGTATAGTCAATATACTGTATCAGTATGCGAGGTGCACTGGGATCTTTTGGAAAGGAAGATACTATATTAATACAAGATAACCTTCTGAATGTTCAAAAAATATTAACTAGAAATGTTAGGAATGTGGCAACCATCCTGTCAAGTAAGCAGTGGGGTGATGCATACCCCACGTGTCAGTGGTGCATGAATATTGGGACTGTACTTGCAATATCTAGTTTGTCAAGTATTTAAAACAAAACACTGTACCAACGGTCTATAATAGGGTAGTTGGACCCTTAAATGAAACTGGGACCAGCTCTCCTCTTCTTGACCTAGTTTGATGTAATGAGAGGGTGGGGCCATCCCTGGGAGCTATAAATGGGAGACAGTCCAAAGGCAAGAGGGTTCAGAACCTAGAGTCCCGATAAGGAGAGAGTCCAGAGTCCTGAGAGGACAGAGATCAAAAAGAGGAGCTGGGCTGAGAGAGTCAGGGAGGGGGGTGCCCCTGAAGGAGGGAGCAGTGGGAGTTCTCAAGGGAGCAGTGGTACCAAATCAGGTGATGAAAGCAGAAGGCAGTTGGGGTGGGGAGAGGGAGGTGTCACCTATGAACTGCCATGGCCAGAGGGCTGGAGAGAGCTGAAGGCTCAGAGCAGCAGAGGGAGATGCTTGCTGTCTCGAGCTAGATCCCTCTTTGGCCTCAGCACTGAGGAATGATGGAGTGAGTTCACTGATGTAGCCAGGCACAAGCTGGAGCCAGACCTGGAAAGGAAATAGGGTAGAGAAGTACCCCAGCTAAAGGGACTTGGATGAGGTGTGGTCAGGTGCTGGAGCCCTGCTTGACAGCTAGGGCATGGTGAGATGCTGGTGTTCTATTTGCTGTGTTGATGAACTGGTGGGACTTAAAGGATTGAATGTACTGTTCAGACTCTACTAGGGAATGCTGGATTATGGTTGTGAGGCCATTTGTAATAAACTAACATCCATAAAAGGCTATTAATACTCTAAGAGCATGCAGAGTATTATTGAAGTCTCCAGAAGAAAGGGGGAACTCAGACAAGTGCACTAGTCATGCAATGGCCTGAACTAGGAGGGTGCTCGAGGTGGAACTGCCTTTTTATAAAATGGTTAAGAACTAAAGACTTAATAAGACTGACTTTATTAAATGAACTTTAAAAAAAAATCCTGCCTCTCTCTTATTTCCCAATTTGTCACAAATGCATTCTTGTGCCATTACTGGCATCCAGTCTCTTGGAGGTGGCAACATTCAACTAGCAAAATGAGAGGCTATTACTGAACTCTCTTTAATTTTCTGAGTGTAAATTTGTGCCCATAAAATCAAAAATTTGGGTTAAAGCCTTGCTTTAAAGCCAGGCCCTCAAATGATTGTTAAATGGCATTTATTGTATTTGCTTGTGAATGATTTGAAAAAAAAAATAAAGGCACATTAGTCACACACAATAGTCCTGGTATCCTTAAATGTAGCATATGGTGGCCAGTAATCTACTTTAAAATAGCAGAGCTATTTATCTGGGTTTCACCCTGATGGATATCAAATCTACAGAGAGAATTTCTTTTAGTATATTCCAAGGATATGAATACGGTTTCATAACAACAAAACTAGATAAAATTCAACATATATCAATATGACTTCAGAAATAATAACTACATGCCACTAATTTAGCTAAAAGTAAATTAGTAATAACAAACAAAACAAAGTTGTGCTGAAGTAGGAATATTACGGTATGACTTTTTAAAGAATCGATTTCTCAGTTTCCCTTTTCACTGTGTTAATTACAATGACTCATCATGACATCTGTTGAAATGAACTAATTAAGTGTTTAAACACCTTTACTTCCATCTGTCAATATGAAGGTCTTCTTGCCCTTGCATTTGCTATTTATCTAATGCATTTTTCCTAGTATACCTTTTTCTACTTCTCAAATTACAAATGATGGTTCTTTTTTTCCCCCACAGCCTTGGTGATGTTACTATCAATTATCTGCACCAGCTTAGCAAAATATGTTAGCAACAATTAAATCTTGTTTATTTTGCAATTAAAATTCTCAGTCAGGCATGCATCATTTGCCAGTGGGTTGGCATTCTGTGTTGGTCATAACTTGGCCTGCTACCTATTTCTTATTCTTATTTTACTCACCATTCTACTGTTTCTCCATGTGTTCAGCTGCACTTAAAGATACCAAAACTAGTTAAGGTATTGGCTAGGTTTTTTCCAGATTATCCAATGAGACAGATGTTAGCCTCTTCCATTCCCTGTATTTGGGGACGAGTGGAGTGTTTTCATTATGTATCCATGAGCTCGCAGAGTCAGTTTAGGACAGATCTCAAATATTTTCATAGTGTGGGCTACAACACAATACCTTCATGGACCCCTTCCCCCCACACCATTCACAATTCCATATAATCTCTGTAGCAACTACAGCAATTGCTTACATGGGGGAAGGTAACCTTAGAGAAGAATTGGTGTACTGAAGTCTTTAACCTCTTCACCTGTCCTCTCAACCCAATCCCCTGTTGGCTACTAACCTTCTGCACTCCCACACCTCCTTTTTTCTCTCTTCTGTTCCATTCCTAATACAAAGCATGCTCCAGTATCACCTTCCCCCACACTCCATTTTATTGTTAACATACTGCCCTCTCCCCATGTCTAGAATTGCTTTTGACTGCTCCCTCTTGTTCAACTCATACACATTGTGTTCAAGTCTTGCCTCATCTTCTTCAATAACACTTCTAAGATTGTCCTTTTCTTTCTGGATAAAACTCTCATACAGGCTCTCAAAACCATATTGAGTACTGTAATTGCCTCACTTCCAGTGCAAAGGGAAATATACTCACCAAAAGAGGAGAGGAAAGGAAGCACAGTACCCTAATAAGGGATGTCTATTCATTCTGCCACTTTGATATGCTTGATTTTGCTGATTTCTCTCTCATTCTCCTTAATTTGATTCCTTTCCTTTACCAGTACTGGGTCATTCACTATGTGGGCATTATTAATCAATCAAATGAGAGATCAGGAAGTCAGAACTGTACCCGGGGCTCTGGTTTACCTACTGGTACACCTGGGAATGAAATTCTAAAGTCAGTACATAAATTGCTGAAGTCTTCTATTACAACTGGATTTTTTTACAACTCAAAACCGCTGATTATCTTCAAAAGATAAGACTCATTTAGCTGCACTGATATCAAGTTTATTTTCCTAATTCTGTACTGCATTGGTACCTTTCTTGTTCTGTTCTGATGGCTCCCTCCCATCTTCCTTGGGATAGGTACGGTATTCTGTTGCTTTAGTTAACTGTTTTGAATTAGGACCCTGGTATGGGGAATTTCATTCCACCATTTTTCTTTATCTTCCTGCACCATCAGATGCATACCATTAGTTTCAACCATTTATTTCAGTCTTGTGCTGGACTGTTTGGGCCTCTGAGTGCCATGTTGATGGAATTTGGCTTCTTTCTCTGTTTTCTGTGTAATGTTTCTCTAAGTCACCCTCTTTCTCTCCCCAGGTGGTATCATATCATCATTTGGAAGTCATGCTGATGGCATCCTTAAAGCATGCCCTAAATATGTCAATTGTCATCTTACCATGTGGGATAATTAAGGTTGGTTTGTTGTACTTAAAATTTCTGATGCTGCAAGAAACCCTCTAATGGATATTGAAGATTTTCTGTAGGCATTTGTTCTTTCCATCTACTCTGTAAATGTTGATTCTTACTCCATAAGAAGCAGATATCTACTAACAGAGGGCTGAGTCCTGAAGTCAAAGGTAAATGTTCTCCTACACTTATGCAGGTCAAAGATTGTGCTCTAGCTATGGGAAGACTAGGCACCTGCCTAGGGCAGCAGATTTCTGTAGACTTGCCCCCCATTCCCTCTATGGGCAGTGGCAGCAGATGAAGTGGAGGGGCTGCCTGGGGAGGGGAACAGCCCTGAGGCGGGACTCCAAGAAGTAGAAAGCAGCCCCTGAATGGGCTTCCAGAGAGGTGCTCCCACCGTTCTCCCCAGCTGCTTCCTGCCCCCAGCCTAGGTAAGATTGCAACCCTGGCTGTAGCTTAGGGCTGCTCTTTGTGATACAGCGAGCACTGCTGGGGCTTTGGCCACAACCACAAACCTCAGTGACCTGCCTTGCTCCTTGTCAACATCCAGCCTGCACCTGCTGTTCCTCATCCAGCCCCTGTGGGCACATCTGCTACCAGGAAGCCCTGGCTTCCACTGCTCTGGACTCACACAGCAGTTGCTGCTTCAACTCCACTGAGCCTGGGCTCTGGAGGCACTGCCAGGTAATGAGCCTGACAGCAAGGAGCTCATCCAGAAAGTCTGGGATGGATTGTGGGGGCAGAGTGCAGGGGCTATGGTGTGGGGTTGGCCTGGGGGAGCCAGGTGTGGGGCCAGGCCAGGAGTGTGAGGGCTGAGGTGTGGGAACTTCCACTCCGTGCAGTGAGAAGGCACTCTCTGTCCCCTGGCAAGGGGGAATCAGTGCCCCCTGCTTGGATGGCTTAGTGTGGGGTGGTGGGAGGGACTATGTTGTCGACTGGGTCCTACAGGCTGGGAGTTGCACCCTGCTGGTGTCCAGGTCCTGTTGTGGTAGAGTTGAGTGGCTCCTCTTTCAAGTCCTGGGCAACTGGTGCCAACCCACACAGAAAGGGCCACAAGAAGGAGCTGCCCAAGTGGATGATGTGGGAGGAGTTATTTTCTACTCAGAGAGTGGGTCTTGGCCACTTGTAGGGCTTCAGGCAGAGGCCAGAGGGACTTTCTGCCTGGCCTGGCCCGGCCTACCTCAGCTTGCTTTGGTGTCACACTGTTCCCATCCCACAGGGTCTGTTACCAGGGCCCAGTGGTCTCTGCAGCTGGATGAGGTTTTGAGGTGGCAGCAGAAGGGGAGGGTCTACCATGAAATTCTAAGAAGGTAGGATGGGGGAGGGAAAATGAAGTTTTATCTAGGCAGCAGGTTGTCTTAAGCAGCCTCTGATGCAGGTAGAACTCTCTGGGTTGTGGGGCACAGAGGTGGCGGGAAGCTGGTTCTGAGTATGCTTTACCTGCCTGGGAGATAACAGAATTTCCCTCCTCAGCATTACCAAGCATTTGGGATTTCTAATTATTGGGGGGGAGCAGATGTTTTATACAGCATGTTTTGCTAGAGAGGTGATAGACTTCCATTAATTCTCATGCAAACTTCTAATTGGAAGTAAGAGTGCTCCAAGCAGATGTAACTCCCTCTCCATCCTGGCTTCCTGCAGTTGGCTCTCTTCTGTTTAGAAAGTACCTAGTACACAGTGGGACTACCAGAAATAAATTATAAGAACTGCAGGATTTGATCAACAGTGAAGATACTCCTATTTTTTCACAGTGTGAAATTCTTGCTGTGATATTCTGTACACCGGATGCTTTCTCTTTCTTTGTTGTAGTTCAGTTATTTTACAGCTGGCATAGTATCATTTCTTTTAAAGGTGTCTGGTTACTTTATCTCATTCTTTTATTATGCAATCCAGTAACACTTTAAGTATTCTAACAAGATTTTTTTCTACATTAATGAAAATGTTTTAGATGTACCATAATTGTATTTCCATTGAGAGCTCTTTACTCTCACTAGAGAGCATATTTCAATATGAATGTGTTCTTTTTTCCACCTTGAATGTTCCATTCATCACTTAAGGTTGCAGTAGTTTAAGTGCCTGCACTTCTCAAAACACTGGTTCTTAAGTTTGATTTCACAATCAAATATGACTGAACTTTGCATAGTGAAGGCCTCAACTAAGCTGACTTGATTGTCCAGTCATGACACCAAGTCTTATCCATAATCTACATAAGCAGAATAAAAGATGACATGGGCATACATGACAATACTCTAACAAATAAATACCAGGGCAAGATTGCTGTTGAGATTAGGGTAAATCCACTTTGAACATCAAAGCTACTTTGTAAATTGACTACAATTCTCTTCCTGCCCTGACATACGATACTAGTATGTTACATAGTATGGGAGAATCTCAGATGAATTCAATCAATTCAAAAAATGGACAATCCCAAACTTCTAGTCTATAGTTACACATATAACATGCTAAAATATTAATTTATGCTTCTTCATATCTCTAGTTTTCAATAGACTTTTTCTTCAGAAAACTCATGGTCTCTATTTTCACTCTTGTGCAAAGGCTTGTATTGCACCTAATGGTACTGTTAGAGGGATGTTCAAACCAGGAAAGAAGAATGGCATAAAAAATGAGGCATTCTGGTTAAAAATATGCATTATGCACACACTAAGAGAATTGCTATAGTGACTAGGAGAGGAACCATTTAAATGGGATTTGAGTTGGATGGATGCTGTAATATTAAATACTGGACAATGTTCGGTATGCAAGGGAAAACATTGCATGTACTCAAATAATTTGAAAGTAATTTTAATTAGACTGTAATTTGTATTAAAAGCTAAGATTCCACTCATACAATGGTAATGTCTACCCCACAATAAAAGACCCACAGCTGGCCTGGTTCAGTCTTGAGACCCTGTGGGAGGAGGCAGAAAGGTGTCTGAGCCCAGGCTCCAGCCCCAGTCCAAGCCCAAATGTCTAAATTTCATCTTTATAGTCCTGCAACCTGAGCCCCACATGCCTGAGTCAACTGACCCAGCCTCTTTGCTGCAGGTTTATCACAGTGTAGATATGCCCAAAGGAGCTAAAACAGCTCCTGATTGAAGTATGTGGAATTTACACCATTGATTTCACTAAGAGCAGGTTGAGCCCCAAAAGTGATCCCAAATGGCACTACAGAAAATTTACAAATAATCTCCAAAAATCTAGAGGAGACATCCACAAATTCTGCGGTTTGGAATTTAATGATATTAAGTACCATACTAAAGCATGGCAAACATGCTTCAGATTTACAGTGGACAATCCTGGTCTAATATGGGTGAAATCTTAGCAGCTTATACTCAAACTGGGCAAATTAGAAACTAGAACAGTGGGGCAAGATCCAGACTTTAGAGGTGTCTGAAATCTGAGATATGGGATTTCTATACAATATTTAGATTGAGATTTTATAATAGACAAACGCTCATGAACTCGGGGGTATTAGAAATTTAGATTTTTACAACTTCAGCCCATTTCTTCTAGTAATAGCTGTCACAGTTTCAGGCTCAACTGCACCTTTGACCCCTTCCTGGTCTTTCTGGAGGGCACCACCTTAAGGCTTTGAGTGTCCAGTAGTCACTTCTCTCTGGCATCTAACTGAGAATCCAAAACTGAACCAATTAACTGGTTTCAAATGAAAACAGTGACTGGAGGAAAATTGGATTTGAAGATTCTACCTCTGGAATTTGAGCAAGAAATCTGGGTGGCTGAAATAGTGGGTGAATTAATATTTGGCTTGGATTTCATTATGGCTAATAATTTTGTAATCAGTGTCAGGAAAGGTGTCTTACAAATTCAGCTTGTGGAAATTTTTATTTAAAGATAGGGCCCAGGTCAGACAAATGACTTGTAGGCAGTTGGTTTTCCATGAACAAATTGTCCTGCCCCCAAGCAAGGGAAATATGGGAGTGGTTGAAACCTATTTTGAAACTGAGGGTACTGCAGGAGGGAGAGAGAGGGATATCTTACCCGCTAAAGCTCTTATGGATCTAAAACAACCTGTTCACTTGTTGAATGCTGCTGATGAGCAGCAAATAGTAAAAAAAGGAACTGCACTTGCAAAATGGATTTGGTGAATACTAATGTAGAGGAAAACTACAGGTGAACTCCCTGAGTTTCTATTAGACTTGTTCTAATGCAGTGTTGTACACTTACAGGAGGAACAGCAGAACAGTCCAAGACTTTCTGGTTAGGAAGCAGGAGTTGTTCTCCTGATGCAGCAAAGATACAGGTTGTACTGCACTGATCTGAGAGAAGTTTGATAGTGGGGGAAACCAACTCATTAAATAGCCATCTCAGTAATTGCTAGAAGGAAGAAGCATTTATAGGCTATTAAGGACATATATCAGGAAGACATAACTGCACCTCCAACTTTGGGACTTACCCATAGTTCTGGTTAAGAAAAAGATGGCAGCACCAGATTCTGTGAACTACAGAAAATTAAGTGAAGTTGCAAAGGATTCTTATCCGTTACCATGAATAGAAGATACCCCATGTTCTGTAACAGGTTCAGCCTGTTTTTTCACACTGGATCTTAAAAGTGGGTATTGTCTTTTGGATCCTCTGATGGTTGGACTAGGCCCAGAACCCTTCTGCTTGAGGCCTCAGGGTCTGGCCACACCCATCACAGGAAAGGAGCAGTGGAGCTAAATCCTCCAAATTATGTAGAGAGATTGTGCAGGAAAGAAGCCAATCAGGAGGAGGTTGGAAGGGGCTAGCCAATCAGAGGGTTGCAGGCTAGTATAAAAGAAGCTGCTGCAGTGCCACAGATTAGAGTTGGTCCTTGATGGAGCCAGAGGAGTGCAGAAGGTGCTTCTGGCTGGCTGAAGGGAAATACAGCACCCTGGACAGCTCACTACTGTCAGAGACTGGGGGAGCAAGGACTACCTCCTGGCTAGCTGCTGGACCTGAATACAAAAGTCCCCAGGTAAGGGTGAAGCATCAGTGAAGGCTGGGGCCATGGGGAATGGCCCAGAGAACTGAAAGCAGTTTTGTTAAAGGGACACAGTTGCACATGGCTGCTCTTCTTAGGGTCCCTGGGCTGAGGAGGGAAATTCCACTCATAGAAACTTAAGGCTATACAGAGCTACTCCTCAGACACTTTCAGATTTGCAGTTTTATAGGGCTTTGCTCCTATTACAGATGGTTCATTTGCAAGTTGGCCAATATTGCAAAACCACTGCATAGACTAGATGAGAAAGGGAAACCATTTCAGTGATCAGCAGAGCGTGGTGTAGCATTTTCAGAGTGGAAAAGGGATCTTGTGACAGCTCCTGTCTTGGCTTATGCATATTTCAAAACCACTTTCACACTGGACACAGGTGTTAGTGCTTATGGTTTGTTGGTAGCATTGACTCAAGAATCCTGATTTGAGAGAGTGGTAGCTTATTACAGAAAAGTCTATGTTTTCCTAAGAAAAATCATGGTACGACCTGAAAGGAACTCCTGGCAATGGTTAAATCTAGATAACATTTTCATCGATATTTGTATAGGAGGAAATTTATGGCCAAGCTTCTCTGAAATGGCTCTCTAGATTCAGGAATCCTGAGGGGCAATTGGCCAGGGAGCTGAAAAAACTACAATGCTATGATGTCACAGTTACACACATAAGTTTCTCAAGGGATGGACATGCCTCTCTTCCTCAAATTTGCTGACGTTCTCATGTTCCTAATTCATCCCTGAAACAATGATGGTAGGATTGCAGGAACAGGCTCCAACGCAACTAAAACCATCTTGAAAGAGAGGATCCTGATGTCAGGATAGTGTGTGTGATTGGAAAATAAACAGACAAACACAGTCACTTGCTGCTGGATGCGGAAGGAGAAAGGCTAGGGAGAGGTACCATCTCATGATTTGTGTCCTTCATGGCACAGAGCCAGTGGAGGGGGGCATGGTCGGTAACTAACGTGAAGTGCGTGCCCAGAAGATAACAACAGAGCGAGTCTATGGTCCATTTTACCACCAGGGCTTCTTTCTCAATTACAGAATAGGCTCTTTCTCGCAAGAACAGCTTCCTGCTAATATACAGGATGGGGTGTTCGTCGCCCCCTACTACCTACAATAGGACTGCTCCTAGGCCCACATCTAAGGCACCTGTTTGTAACAAAAACTCCTTGGCAAAGTCAGGGCTGCACAAGACTGGTTTCTGAGAGAGCCGGGCCTTCAGAGTTTGAAACTCCTTCTCACAGGCTGTTGTCCATTGGATCCTTTTAAGAATCTCATTCTTGAGGAGATCAGAAAGGGGGACCACAATGGAGGAGAACCCCAGGATAAAGCTGCAGTAATAGCTGGCTAGTCCCAGGAATCGACGTACCTGCTTCATTGAGAGTGCCATGGGGCATAGCTGGAGAGCCTGGACTTTGCTAACAAAGGGTCGGATTATATCTCTTCTCAATATGTACCTGAGGTAGGTGGTCTCATGCTTCCCAAGGTGACATTCGGTGGGGTTCGCTGTCAGGCCGGCCTCCTTGAGGGACCGTAGGACCGCGGTCACATGTTTCAAATGGTCCTGCCAGTTGCAACTATAGATAACCACGTCTTCTAAGTACACGGCTGCATATCCATTATGGGAGCAGAGAATTCTGTCTATTAGCCGCTGAAATATGGCTGGGTCCCCATGCAAGCTGAAGGGCATAGTCTGGAACTGGAAAAGTCTGAAGGGGATGGAGAAAGTGGTTTTTTTTCCCCCTGGACTTGGGTGTGAGGAGAATCTTCCAATAGCCCTTCATTAAGTCTAAATTGGGAATGTATTCCACCTTTCCCAGCCGGTCGAGCCATTCATCAACCTGACGCATCAGGTAGGCATCACACTTAGATACTGTATTGACCTTGCAGAAATCGATGTAAAAGCAGGTCCTTCCATTGGGCTTAGGGACTAGTACCACGGGGCTTTTCCAGTCTCTAAATGACTCCTGAATCACCCCTAATGCAAGCATTGAGTGAAGTTCCTCTTTCATGGTCTGTCTAAGCTTCTGGGGAAGAGCCCAGGAGGGGTTCTCTGACCTTAACGCCCAGTTCCATCTGAATATGATGAGTTATCAAGTGAGTCTGCCCTGGTCAGGTTGAGAACACGGAAGAGAAAACGGTGATCAGTTCTTGGGCCTGACCTCCCTGTTCGGGAGTAAGAGTGTCCTCAATCTTGACCACCACGGGGTTTGAGGCCTCCGCAGCCTGCGGGCCTACTTTGGGCTCTGGTGGGTCGGGTCCTATTAATAAGCTTTTCTGAGCTTTCCACGGTTTTAACAGGTTCACATGGTAGATCTGTCATATGTTACATTTGTCTGGGTACTTGATTTCATAGCTCACCTGCCCCACATGCTGGATCATCTCGTATAGTCCTTGCCATAGGCCAGGAGCTTCGACTCTGAACTGGGCAACAATAACAGCATCCAGTCACCAGGCTGAAACTCCCAGAGGAGAGACCATTTATTCTAGGCTGCTTCTTGGGTATCCTGGGCATGTAGGAGGTTCTCCCTGGCAAATGAACGTAGGGCCTCAAGTTTCTCCCACAGGTTTGGCACACTGTTCTACTTTATTGACTCAGGATGGTTGCTCTTCCCACATTTTTCAAACGAGGTCTAAAATCCCCCTGGGTTGCCTCCCATATAAAAGTTCAAACGGTGAGAAACAGTGGAAGACTGTGGTACTTCTCAGACCGTGAACAAGAGAGGCAGGAGCAGCTGGTCCCAATGTTGGACATCCGTTAAGACAAACCTTCAGAGCATTGGTTTTAGGGTTTGGTTAAAGCGTTCTACCAGGCCGTCCATTTGGGGATGGTATACAGACGTTCATAAGGTCTTGATCTTAAGTAGATGGCAGAGCTGCTTGAATGTTTGGGACATAAAGTTTGTCCCTTGATCTGTCAAGATTTCCCAGGCACCCTGACTCGGGCGAAGATATTCATAAGTTTCACCACCACCCACTTGGCGTTCATGGAGCGTAACGGCATTGCTTCAGGGTACCAGGTCTCATAGTCCACCACAACAAGGGTGTACCAGTATCTGGTGGCGCTCTTCTCAAGAGGGCTGACTATGTCGATTCCAATCCACTCAAAGTGTACCCCTACAAGTGGGAGGGGGATCAACGGGGCCCTCTCAGCTGGCCATGGTGCGGTGAGCTGACAATCTGGGCATGAGTCACAGAAATCGCCACATCTCAGTAGATCCCCCGCCAAAAGAACTGGCCTAAAATCCTGGCCAGCATCTTTTCCCTTCCAAGGTGCCCAGCCATGGGTATGGCATGGGCAAACTGCATAACTTCCTTTCCGTAAGGCCAAGGCACCAAGAGCTGATGTTGAACCTCTTCGATTGGTTGATCTTTCTCTATGCGGTACAGTCACCTTGAATCTCAAAGCGTGGGAGCCATCCCACTTGGCGGGGTTCAACAGTCTCCCCATTCACCACTGCCACTTGGGTGTATGCCTGGCTCAGGGTGTCATCAGCCTGTTGCTCCTCCATAAAGTCAGAGAGGTGAGTCAAGACCTCTGGCTCGGGTAATGGGATGAGTTCCCCTCCTGGCTGGGAGGAGGCCTGGTGGGCCTGAGCTTGCACTGAGGTCTGTGATGCTCCTTCACCAGGGTCAGCAACCTCCCCTACTCCTGCAGGGATTGCCACTTCAGGCTGGCCAGTGGCCAGAGGTAGGTGTCCTTGACCATTGGAGAGGAACTCCACCAGGTCCGCTAACAATTCCCCAAAATAGTTCCAATCCCAGCCTAAAATAACTGGGTAGTCCAGTGTTGGGGCCAGGCCAACCATCAGGGGCTCTTCATGTTTCCCTATTGTTAAAGTCACTTCCATGCAAGGACTGGCCCTCATGTCCCCATGCACGCACTGCAACATAATGGTGCCCAGAGTTGGGTCAGGATTAGGCACTACTGTATTTCATGCCAGGGTCTGGGCACACCCTGGATCTACTTGTCCCATCACTTCTTTTCCATTTACCCGCTCCGGAATGGTCAGCTTTGCTGGATCCCTGGGGTGCACTCATGCCTGCGGAGTCCAGATCTTCCCAAAGCTACATTCCAGGTATGGGCAGTCTCTGGACCAGTGTCCAGAACAGCCACGCGTGAAACACCAGTCCTGCTCTTGGGTGGTGCGTGAGGTTTCCTCTCTGGGTACCTGGGCGGTTGGGTTGTGATGGGCCTCCCTGAGTTCTGGGCCAAGCAAGGGCCCTGGCTGGGCCACTGACCAGGCTGTGGTCTCCTGAACTGCGGAGCTCTGGGCTTCTGGATTTGGGGCCCCTGGCGCCTCTGAATCCTCTAGCCCTCCAGGGTTCTGGTGTGGGGGCAGAGGCCTACGTTCCTCACAACACAGGGGTCCCTGGGTGGTTTCATCACTCAGGGACATGGACTCTTGGTTCCAGCCAACTCTGAAGGGGTTGTCATCCCAGGGGACTTGGTGGCTAGGTAGTTCTCTATGAGCTGCATGTCCTCCCTCATGGTGTCGGCGTGATGCTGCAACACCCACTCTCTTTCCCCAGGGGGCAGGATATGGACAAACTGCTCTAGTAGGACCCATTCAGTGACCTGCACCCCCATCTTTGCTTGTGATTTGAGCCATCTCCAGCATGAGTCATGCAGCTTCTGGGTGACTAGGTGGGGTTGGGGCCTGGTGCGTACCTCTCCCCGGGAAGCATTGCCAGAACCTTTCCTCTGAGATATATCTAGGGCGTCGAGGATCACTGCCTTGACCTGGGCATTGTCCTTGGTAGCAGTGGGGTCTAAAGCATGGTATGTGGTCTGTGCTAGTCCAGTTAAATTCAGGGCCAGCACTGCAGCCCATTGGTTTTGGGACCATCGGGCAACCATGGCCACCCACTCAAAAGTCTCTAAAAAAGCCTCAGGATCATCATCAGGCACCATTTTGGGGCGGGGTTAGGCAGCTCTGCTGGGGCAGCAGGTTGTACGATGGAGGCCACCTGCTGGATTAGCTGTTGCTGCTACTACTGGGCTTCCAATTTGCAAATTAGCTGCTGCTGCTGCATGGCCATCTGCTACAGGCATTGCAGTTGTTGCTGTTGATGGTGGGTGTTTTGCTCAGCCATCCATCTCAGCAGCTGTTCCATCTCCATTCAAGGGGTTGGCCCAGGGCTTCTTCTCACTTTCTCTCTTTTGTTTTGTTTTGTTTTGTTTTGTTTTAACTCCCTTCAGCAGGGAGTCGGGTCAATGCCCACATTTTCCACCATTTCTGATAGGGCCTTCAGTGGCTGGGCAGTCTAGTGGCTAGATCGTTGGTTAGGGGCTGGAGCAGGGGGACCTGCCCTCCTTTCCCTCAGGTCCTGGTTCAGAGTCCTGGGCCCCTCACACCCCTAGACAGGGGAGATGGATCTTGCGCCCAGCCGTGAGGGAGTGGGTGTCCTCAGAACCTGTTGTCTGAGCTGCTGTGTATGTAAGTCCTTAGTTTGGGGCGTGGCCCTGCTAGTCCAGTTTCCCCACAGTTGGGGCTTGGCGGTAGATTCCCCTTGGCAGGGGAAGACTTACTTGCTTCCAGTGGCTGCATTGGCAGGCAGGTGGTATCTGTGCCTTCAGGCAGGCACACAGAGAGCTCCTGCCTCTTTGCCAGTCTGACTGAGCCAGGCTCCCTTCTTTTCTCCCCCTTCCAGGCCTGGCATTGGCTGCAGTTATAACGGGGCAGGGCTGGTTGAACACACAGGTTTTCTTTAACCCTTGGTGTGCCTGGCAGCTATTTTTCTGCTCCTTCACATGATGTAACACTACTTTATTTCTTAAAATTCAGAATGATAACCCAAGAACGCAAAAAAAGACAAAGCAGGGTGCTCCCTAAAACAGAGGCACAACTTACCTCATCTTACTCTAGACTGGCTTCCTGCAGAACTGACTCTGATCACATGCTACCCATAGGGCTCTCTAGGTTGCACTTTACGTGATAGCTTTTAATTTTTAACAGTTTCAATACAGTTTCACCTATCAACAATCCACATTTATAGTTACGATTAGCTTCAATGCTGCAGCTGAGAGTCTTGATGGTGGAAACTCTTGAAATCCATGGGCACAGTAGTAGGGAATCCCCACCTGTGGAACTATCTTCCAGTGGAGCTGGACTCCTTTCAGTAACTCCTGTTTTTATATATTGAATTTATTTTACACTTCCTGTTTTTAGTATGCTGTATATGTTTGTCTTTGGGTTGTTAACTCTGAAACCAGGTTAGATGACCTCTCAGTTATTGTTACAAGCTGTATGCAAATGCCTGAAGATATCTTGGCCTCAGTTTTCACCTGGTTTGCACTTTCCAAGTTTTGTTCACAACTGAGAGCTAGAAACATACATGTGTGTTATTTAAATGGACACTGAAATATACTGGAAAACAATTCTGTGCCAGCGGTGAATTTTACAGCACCAAATCCATAGCATACAAGGAAACTTGTCATTCATTGCTAAGATTCAGTTTCATTCACTTTGTAAAATGCTTTTTTATCCTACACACTCAAACTTTTATTTTCTGTCATTGTCAGGACTTTTTTTTTACTTATTAAGCACTGTTAAATATTCTGGTGACAAATTGAAATAACCTCTTGTTTGGTTACAGTGGAAAATACACACTGGGTAGAGCAAATTGTGCAAGTTTATTTCAGTTTCGTTCCAGTTTAGCACAAATGCTAATGATATTTTTAATGATATCTTGTGTATTATAAATACTAAGTTTGGGGAGTCTTGCTGGCAAGATATCAGGAGTTGAGGTACATCTGCAAAGCCATAAAGCTCATTCACTTCTGATGTCTTACTTGTAAATAACAGAGGAAATTAGTTTTAGGCAATTTCATACCTATTTTGCAGTTCTTCAGAGAAGCAGAGTATACCATTATCCTATGAATATTTAAATTTTATGTGTTTCCTCTTTATTTATTGCAAACATACATCTCCTATGTTTCTTGGATAGTAAAATCCTAATAAACTACCTAAATCATACTTTAATTCTTTTAAATCATATGATAGTTCTTTCTCATCTCCTCATGCACCTACTCTATTTGCTATAGCACATGAACAGATTACTGTGATGTGTATTGTTGCTTGAATAGCAGAACTGAAAAATTCTGCTTTCTGGTAAACAGTCAAATTTTCTAACTACAAGGTGGCAGGCTATTTTTTTAATATATAAACACAAATCATACTTAATGTACTGTCACAGTCTCTCTGTCAGCAGTATAAAGAGTGCCACTTAAGTACATCATTGAACAAACTCCTGGCCACGTCAGTACTGGGAAAATTAGTTGAAACAATAGTAAAGAATAAAATTGTCAGACACATAGAAGAACATAACTTGCTGGGCAAAAGTCAACATGGTTTCTGTAACAGGAAATCATGTCTTACTAATCTAGTAGAATTCTTTGAAGGGGTCAACAAACAGGTAGAGAAGGGGGATCCAGTGGACATAGTGTACTTAGATTTCCCGAAAGCCTTTGACAAGGTCCCTCACCAAAGGCTCTTATGTAAATTAAGTTGTCATGGGATAAGAGGGAAGATCCTTTCATGGACTGAGAACTGGTTAAAAGACAGGGAACAAAGGGTAGGAATACATGATAAATTTTCAGAATGGAGAGGGGTAATTAGTGATGTTCCCCAAGGGTCAGTCCTAGAACCAATCCTATTCAATTTATTCATAAATTATCTGGAGAAAGGGGTAAACAGTGAGGTGGCAAAGTTTCCAGATGATACTAAACTGCTCAAGATAGCTAAGACCAAAACGGCCTGTGAAGAACTTCAAAAAGATGTCACAAAACTAAGTGATTGGGCAACAAAATGGCAAATGAAATTTTATGTGGATAAATGTAAAGTAATCCAAATTGGAAAAAAATAACCCCAACTATACATACAATATGATGGGGGCTAATTTAGCTACAACTAATCAGGAAAGAGATCGTGGACTCATCGTGGATAAATCTCTGAAGACGTCCACGCAGTGTGCAGTGGCAGTCAAAAAAGCAAACGGGATGCTAGGAACATTAAAAAAGGGATAGAGAATAAGACAGAGAATATCTTATTGCCCTTATATAAATCCATGGTACGCCCACATCTTGAATACTGCGTACAGACGTGGTCTCCTCATCTCAAAAAAGATATACTGGCATTAGAAAAGGTTCAGAGAAGGGCAACTAAAATAATTAGGGGTTTGGAATGGGTCCCATGTGAGGAGAGATTAAAGAGGCTAGGACTTTCCAACTTGGAAAAGAGGAGACTAAAGGGGGATATGATAGAAGTATATAAAATCATGAGTGGTGTGGCAAAAAGGAAGAGGAAAAGTTATTTACTTGTTCCCATAATATAAGAACTAGGGGCCACCAAATGAAATTAATGGGCAGCAGGTTTAAAACAAATAAAAGGAAGTTCTTCACACAGCGCACAGTCAACCTGTGGAACTCCTTGCCTGAGGAGGTTGTGAAGGCTAGGACTATAACAGCATTTAAAAGAGAACTAGATAAATTCATAGAGATTAAGTCCATTAATGGCTCTTAACCAGGATGGGTAAGGAATGGTGTCCCTAGCCTCTGTTTGTCAGAGGGTGGAGATGGATGGCAGGAGAGAGACCACTTGATCATTACCTGTTAGGTCCATCCCTCTGGGACACCTGTCATTGGTCACTGTCGGTAGACAGGATAGTGGGCTGGATGGACCTTTGGTCTGACCCAGTACAGCCATTCTTATGTTCACTTTACTCTCACAGGTCACTAAGACCACCACTGAGACTTGATGATTAGTGGAACAAAGAGCAACAGAAGGACCAAGTGATATTATAAAGTTAACAAATCATAAGGCATCCACGCAGATACCCATATCACTGTTTACTGAATTTCTATGAAGAGGAATCGATGTCATCAACCATCTCAATCACAGGGACTGAAAAATAACACATTTTATTCTGTCTGCATGGAACTCTACTCAATGTTTGTGTGTTTTCTTAATTTCAGTTGTCTTACATAATTTTTATCTAGAGTTTTGCATAATTATTTTAATATGCATACAGGATTTACATTTAATTAGATTATTTATATCCTTATGCTAATAATACACAACTCTACATCTCCATTTCTGATTCCACGTGTTTAGTGGAATGAATGATTCAGTGTTTGAGATTGGGGGTGGATGGGAATTATCTAGACTTAGCTTCAGCCAGCCAAGACTTAAATAACACCAGTAGTTGGAGCAAACAACTGAAAGAATTTCTGCAGATTATTATAACTCCCCTGACTGAGGGAGGTAACCCACCATTTGCAAAATAACTGCACAATTAGGTGTATGTTAAAATCTCAGAATGCTGCTTCATAAGCAGTAGCCAGGGATTTGGTAGTTTAAGTTTTGATATTGTCGCTTTAGCTCTCTTCCAATGAAATGTGGTGATTCATACAATTGCCCCCTTTTCACCATTTGTAGAACCTAACCCTGCAGACTTATGCACCTGTAACACCTGTTGAAGTCAGTGGCAGTTATGTGAACACAGAACTGAAGGGTTTAATACTTCAGTGGCTTAAAACTTCTGGACTGAAGAGTAGGTTTTCTGTTTTTTTCTCTCTCAGGGCATGGCAATGTCACTCAAAAACTTTGATGACCTAAGCGACTTATTGTAGTTTGTTGAAGCAGATTTTTGACTGAGGTTTTTGTTTTTGATTCTGGTTCTCTTAATGAGTTTTTGGAGATTTTTTTTTAAATTCCTTAACAAATTTTCGTAAATTGTTATCAACAATTTTGCCACCAGAAACAAAGATGAAAATAAGTGATTCTTACAGTGGAGATTATCTTAAGGCAGAATAGGAAACACGATGATGAAAAGCATGGATATATGGAATTCTACCACCAAAAGTCTTCTTAAGAGCTGGAGCAAGAGTCATACATAGAACCAACTTCTTTACGAGCAAGTGGAATTGACATCACTGGAAGTCTCAGGTTTCTACTTCATATTCAAGTATTGGAGACTTGGAACACCATCTGAAGTCCAAGGTTATATAGTCTGTAAGACTTGTTAGAGATGCTTTCAAGTTGAAAGACTAATAATTAGGAATCTTTCATATTTATTATTGTACAGTACCTGAAAGAGAGAGCCCACAGCACTGCGATGGATCCGCTAAGCAAGGACTGTTTCCCATCACCTCCCTCCCCACTGCACTTGCCTTTCCCTGGGTCACATAAGGGGAAAAATGCTGAAGCAGATAGTGGATGGACTCTGGGAAGCAGCAGCTGCACAGTGAGTCAGGAGATGCAGAGAAACTGGAGGCAGAATTCCCCAGGAATTGCATGCAGAGCCATGTGTGGAAAAGAGTGAGAGCCAGACATTACGGCTGGGTGCAGGTAAGTGCAGGACTTAATGGGGGAGCAGCAGCAGCGGCTGGGCAGGGAGTCAGTGCAGAGGAGCCCCTATGAGAGACACTAATTGAGCCTGGGAACCTGTAAGCACCTATTTGCTTGAATAGAGACTGCACTGGAGAGGGCAGCCCAGACTGTCGGCCAGACAAGCCTTAACTCTCAATTATACTGCCCCAGAGACCCAGACACATACTTCTTTTGTTCACTTTGAACTGCAACTATTTATGTCTCTGTACTTAGGTTATCTACAACCTTTCCCTTTCCTTCCAGCCATAGTGGAACAATCTTTCCCTGAGCTATGGTCCAAACTCAGACAATCCCAAGGCTACTGCCTCCAAGGCCTATCTGCTGAAGCACCTACAGTGCTTGCCTCCAAGTTGCAGTACTCCTGGCACACTACTGGCACCTGAAAGGTTTGGTATACCTGTTACTGAGCAGCCCCAATATTTACAGTGCATACAGGTTTAAAAAAGATACAGGCACAGATAGTTTCACATATTGCAACAAAAAGTGCAATGGAGACTGGGGTGGGAATGACAGCTGTTGCAGGAATAACTTGAGGCAGAGACTCCAAGGAGTGTACAAAGCCTGGCTGAGTTTTCAAAATTGAGCACTTGTTTTGTTAGCTTTTTGGAACCCTCATCATGGACCAGGCCCCTATTGTGCTAGGTGCTGTACAAACACAGAACAAAAACGATGTATCTTCTAAATGCAAAATGTGTAAGTGTGTTTATATGATGAAATGAAATGTCTTGGTCACTGTTTTCATCTGGCTACTTGTTCTCTACCTGTCCGAAACTCCTTTTATTTCACAAATATTCTTATCAAAGAGAAATAAAGGCAACAAATACTAAGTAGAAAAGTTGATGAAGAAGAATTAATATATCTTTCATAATTCTCAATGATGTGCCTGGTGAATTATGCTTTCAACAAAGGGGGACTTACATTTGAAGATGGTAACATTAAAATAACCTGAAGAGGGTGTTGGATATCTAAGACTAAGACCCCTAATCATGTAAATATTTAAGCACCTGACTATCTTTACTGTCATGACCCTCACTAAACTGAGGACTGAACTTGCGAGATTCCAAAGTTACTTGTGCTTGGAGCCCAAAATGCCTATTGAAGTCAATGGGAGTTGAAAGCTCCACTTTGGCTGTTATGATTTCAGATGGAAGATTTGACTCTGCTAGTTACTCCTATATTTACAAAGTGGAATTTGGCTGAAAGGCTCCAAATAGAGCTACAATTATCTCAAAGCTAGACAAATGCCAGAATTTTAAGGTCACTTGTGCCACCTTAATGTGGCCCCCTTGCGCATATGCATTACTGTACAGTCTTTAATTGCATGGTTACCAGGGATCCTAGATAGCCATTTGCCACGGAAAAATGTGGAATTTGTTGGGGACGGGTGTTTTTTTTTTACAGAATCTTTACTGTAAAAAAAATCTTTACTTTTTACATTTTGTGAAAAATAAAAATATTAGGGCTGTTTATTAATCGCAGTTAACTCGCACTATTAACTCAAAAAATTAATCACGATTAAAAAAAGTAATTGCATTGTTAAACAATAGAATACCAACTGTAATTTATTAAATATTTTGGATGTTTTTCTACATTTTCAAATATATCTATTTCAATTACAACACAGAATACAAAGTGTACAGTGTTCACTTTATATTATTTTTATTACAAATATTTGCACTGTAAAAATGATAAACAAAAGAAATAGTATTTTTCAATTCACCGTATACAAGTAGTGTAGTGCAATTTCTTTGTCATGAAAGTGAAACTTACAAATGTAAGGTTGTTGTTTTTTTGTTACATAACTGTACTCAAAAACAAAACAGTGTAAAACTTTAGAGTCAACAAGTCCATTCAGTCATACTTCTTGTTCAGCCAATCACTAAGAGAAATACGTTTATTTACATTTATGGGACATAATGCTGCTCACCTCTTAATTACAATGTCACCTGAAAGTGAGAACAGGCATTTGCATGGCACTGTTGTAGCTGGTGTCACAACATATTTATGTGCCAGATGCGCTAAAGATTCATATGCCTCTTCATGCTTCAGACATCGTTTCAAAGGACATGCTTCCATGCTGATGATGCTTGTTAAAAAAATAATGCATTAATTAAATTTGTGACTGAACTCTTTGGGGGAGAATTGTATGTCTTCTGCTCTGTTTTACCCACATTCTGCCATATATTTCATGTTACAGCAGTCTCGGATGATGACTCAGCACATGTTGTTCATTTTAAGAACACTTTCACTGCAAATTTGACAAAATGCAAAGAAGATACCCATGTGAAATTTCTAAAGATAGCTATAGCACTTGCCCCAAGATTTAAGAATCTGAAGTGCCTTCCAAAATCTGAGAAGGCTGAGGTGTGGAGCATGCTTTCAAAAGTCTTAAAAGAGCAACATGTGATGCAGAAACTACAGAACCCAAGCCACCAAAAATCAACCTTTTGCTGGTGGCATCTGACTCATGATGATGAAAATGAATGTGCATCAGTCTACACTGCGTTGGATGGTTATCAAGCAGACCCTGTCATCAGCATGGATGCATGTCTTCTGTAATGGTGGTTGAAGCATGAAGGGACATATGAATCTTTAGTGCATCTGCCATGTAAATATCTTGTGACACTAGCTATAACAGTGTCATGCAAACACCTGTTCTCACTTTCAGGTGACATTTTAAAGAAGAAGCAGGCAGCAATATCTTCTGCAAATGTAAAGAAACTTGTTTGTCTGAGTGATTGGCTGAACAAGAAGTAAAACTGATTAAACTTGTAGGCTCTAAAGTTTTACAGTGTTTTATTTTTGAGTACTGAGTTTTTTTGTACATAATTCTACATTTGTAAGTTCAACTTTCATGATAAAGAGATTGCACTACAGTACTTGTATTAGATGAATTGAAAAATACTATTTCTTTTTTTTACAGTGCAAATATTTTTCATAAAAAATAAAGTGAGCACTGTACCCTTTGTATTCTGTGTTGTAATTGAAATCAATATATTTGAAAATGTAGAAAACATCCAAAAATATTTAAATAAATGGTATTCTATTATTTTTAGTTGCTTGACATCCCTAAAAAAAAATATTAACTAAATTTTACTGAAAGTGACATCCCTTTCAATGTGTGCAACTTCCCACTCTTGTGGTTGACTTTTTTGAATGCCTTTTAAATTTACATAGCTAAACATACTCAGGTAAACTGCTTCCAAGATGTAAAGGTTCCTCAACATAGTATAGGGTTCAAATTTCACTTCAGTCTCCAGAAGTGAGTAATTAAAGTTATGAAAAGATGTCAAAAACTTTAAAAATCACCTCAAAAGACTGTCACAAGTGTGGCAAGGACAAATTTCACATTGATGGTAATGTACTGTACTGGACACAACACGGCTGTAGATCACATTCGAAAGCAGACAATTGTAGAACACAGGGAAAGTGCTAAACAAACTGAATGAAAAGAAGTGAAAACAAGAAGCTGAAACAGTAGGGCCATGGACAACAGTAAAGGAATAATGCACTGTGACTGGATCATTCCAGCGTTTTGCAACTGCCAAACAGCATGAACCTGTCATTTCAAATTTTGTTTGAATGTGGGTAAAAGCAGACATTTCTCTGCATAAAATGGATTTGTCTGTATCTCGGAAAAGTTAATCATGCCACCATTTCACAAGCCTTGATTTCCTGCATGGTGGAATTCAGCTTGATCAAATATTAGCATTTGTAACAGACAGTGCAAGCTACATGGCAAAGGCTTGGAATGATGTGCTTTGCAACCTGAGGTCAAACTATGCCCACATTCATTGCTATGCACATATAGTCGCTCTGGCAGGAAACACTTGGCGAGATACCTTTAAGCAAACAGATCACTTTCTTGCTTTGATGAAGTCACTTTTAGTAAAAGCTCCAGCTCATCATGCGTGGCTCTTGAGATACCTGAATAAACAGAGTGTTGATTTGCCAACACTTCTACCCGAATTAATTGTTACTAGGTGGAATACATGGTTCAATTGCATAATGATTGCTGGCACTGATAAGTGTCAAACTTGCTTAAAAATTGTAAATATATCAATAACCTATTGTGTTCAACTGATCCCGATCTATATATTGTGGCTAGGGAAACTAAAGTTCAGCATTTCATTTTAATTGCAGAAAAATGCTGGGTTTTTTTTTTAATTTAGAGAATTTTGGGATTTTTTTATCATGGAACCTAGGATCCCTCATGATCACATACCATTTTTTTCCACAGGACTGCCATCTTATTGTGGTGAGGTTCTGGCATAATTACATGACTGCAGGAGCTGAGGTTTTAAGAAGAACACCAAATATCATCGGATATTGACAAGAAGGTGTGAGCAACAGTTGGGAGAAATTAGTACTGGGGAAATTAAGTTTAGGTTTTGTAATGACCCAACCACTCCAGGTCTTTATTAAGGCCTAATCTGATAGTATCCAGTTTGCAAATTAATTCCAGTTCTGCAGCTTCACGTTGGAGTCTGTTTTTGAAATATTTTTGGTGAAGAATTGCCACTTTTAGATCTGTTATTGAGTGACCAGAAAGATTCAAGTATTTTCCTACTGTTTTTTGAATGTTATGATTCCTGATGTCAGATTTGTGTCCATTTATTCCTTTATGTAGAGACTGTCTGGTTTGGCCAATGTACACGGCAGAGGGGCATTGCTGGCACATGATGGCATATATCACATTGGTAGATGTGCAGGTGAATGAGCCCATCATGGTGTGGCTGGTGTGGTTAGGTCCTATGATGGTCTTCTTGTCAACTGTCTGTAATGGGTCACTCTCTTACCACTTCAAAAGTTATTTTTTCTCCCTTGGTATCCTGCTGTTAATTGATTTATCTCCTTAGACTGACCTCGTAATTGGTAAAACAACCCCCATCCTTTCATGTATTTATACCTTATCCTGTATTTTTTACTTCATGCATCCAATGAAGTGGGTTTTAGCCCATGAAAGCTTATGCCCAAATAAATTTATTAGTCTCTAAGGTGCCGCAAGGACTCCTCATTGTTTTTGCTGATACAGACTAACACGGCTACCACTCTGACACCTGTCACCAAATATCATGAGACTTAATTTAAATAGAATGACTACAACACTCACTCAAACACTTCTACCCCTCTACTGACAGTGTTTCTTAGTAGCAGGGGGGAACAAGAGAATGACATGGCCAGGGCTGGGAGGAGTTAGAGCAATTGATCCATGTAGCATTTTCCTCTTGAAATCTATTAGAATTTAAGATGCATTAAGATGCATTAAGCGTAAATGACTGCTACTCTCTAACCTGTGAACAACAGCCTCTGAGGGACTGAACATGAGTATCTAGGGGGAAGGAGCTGTATGGGCTAATCCTGTACTATTGAGAGCAGAACACTCGCACTGATTAGGGCTTATAAGGGCTGGCTTTGAGATAAAACAGAGATCTGCAATCTCTGCTAATCCCAGTTTCTATAAATATTTCACAGAAAATTCCCTATCCCAAATTTTCATCCCTACAGGCCTCCCATTGCAGCAGGGATGATAATACAGAGATGCAACCTGCTGAGACATGGATCTCTTCTCACCACCTCTGCTTTTTTTTGTTTTGTTTTGTTTTGGTTTGTTTGTTTGTTTGTTTGTTTTAACCTAAAAAGGGAGAGATTTGGCTGTATATATCTCTCCTTGTTTACTTTACGCTTTGATTAATGTGATGTCTATAAGAACATGTGTGGATGTTCATTCTGATTAACTTTAATTGCACTGCTTGCACCCTCTTAACTTTGAGAACTAATTGACCTTGTTCTTTATCATTCCTTTTGTAAAGAGTAACTATCCAAGACTGTGGTGTGTAGTAGCTCTTAACCTTTTCAGAGACATAGCTGTTTTATTGTTTTCAATAAAATGACTGGTTGAGCCTTTGTTTCCCCACCCAACACTGCCTCTAGTTAATCAGAGGAAGTTCTCAGAGCCAAAAGCATGGCAGATTTACACAATTGAACTTTGAATGTTTTGATTTAAATTAGAAATTGAAAAGGCCATTCTCAGCCCAGCTAAGCATAACGACCTTGTGGGCAACACATAGCCTGTGTTCTAGTCATGAAGACAATAGAAAGTGAACACAAAGAGCAAAGGAAGAAATATTAGCACACTTTTCTGGATCCTTGCTATGTCTCTTAGTGGAGACAGGAATCTTATGGTCAAGTGTGTTAGTAAGAATTCTATATTATGAGGTCCAGGATGATAAGAATGTCTGACCATCATCCAATGACAGCAGGAGATCATCCATCAGTGTCACTAAAGCTGTTTCCGTCCTGTGTCCTGGCTTGAATCCAGATTGTCCAAGGCCTAGGATATTGGTTTTAGCTAGATCAGCTTGTTGTTGGCCTTTGGTTAGCTTCTCTATGATCCTTCTGAGGAATTTAAGGTTTGATACTGGGTAGTAATTGGCTAGATCCGATGTATCCAGAGTGGGTTTTGTCAGTGCTTGGTTGGGTTATTGTGTTTTCAAGGAGAGAAGATTAATCCCTGAATGACCCACTGGCTACCTCAATCATGAGATGCATCAATTGCTCCAGATTTTCATCAGTCAGTACAGGTACTGGTAGAGGTCAGAATTGCAGGTGTTGGGTGGAGACTCCTTCAGGGATTTACAATACCTTTTCCAAACTGAATGGACTAATTTCAGGGAATGACAGTGAGCTGTTTGGGTGGTATACTCTGTTCCCTTTTCAGAACAAAGTAAGATGATAACTACAAGAAGAAAAGCAAACTACTACATTTTCTGGGATGGAGTAACATCAAACCTCCTTTTCACACAATCACAGATTATAAATTATTACCACTTTTTAAGCCTTCCTCCTTTATTTTAGGGTTATGGATTTATCATATAAATATGCATGCAAATCAATACAAAGTCTGTCTTTTTTAACAGACCTATTAAGCTAGTTAACCCACCACTTTGGCAGTGCAGGAATGTAGTCTCAACTGCTTTGTCCAAACAAATTTTTAATAATGAAGATATGAGGCTTTTACTACTTCCCTCAGGAGTCTTCCACAGACTAATATCAAACATATATAGGCTAAATATCAAGAAAAATGTTGCAACAGTCTCTCTCTCTCTCTCTCTCTCCCCCCTCCCCCCAAGAACCACATTGCACTGCAGTTATGGTCAGAAAATTTGCTATTTTATTTTAAAAGCATCACTTTCTTATTCAACGTTTTTTTTCTCTTTGTGTGTATTTTAAATCACATCTGCTAAGTTTTCTGAAAAATATTAAGTTTTTACTATTTATACTCCTGTTAGTCCTGCAGAACCAATGCAGCAAAAGTGAATTTGATTTGTTTCTGGCCCAAACAATAACAGAATTATTAATCAAATTCTAATAGCAGAATCTTAATTATTAGTAATGTTCCCTGAGCCAGAAAGAATACAACATAACCTTCAGACCCCAGTTTGAATTGCAAGGATGGGAGTTTTCAATGCCATTTTTCAACTTGCTATCTGAAAAATACGTGGTGAGACAAACATGGGACCTTTCTCTGCCATTCCTAGTGACTTTTGAGAGTTTAACTACACTTTAAATTATTTGTCTCCTTCACTGTTTACATGCTTGTAAGTGGTTATCCTATTCCCCCTTGATTTTTTGTTGAAGATATATGTATATATTTCTCACAAATCCAACCCTCCCTAGCCCACAAAAATATTCCTCTGTGTATGCAACCTAAAACTGCATTTGCTTTTTTGCTTCTACTTTCCCTCCACAGTAGTCAGTTAAGTCAGCTTTATGGCCACTTTGTCACTGAAGCATTGTGAAAGAGTGGTAATGTTGTAGAGAATCTGGCCGCTGGGTATAAGGAATCATAGAATTACTGACTACCCTACACTGCAGTATTTTTCATAAGTGGGCATTTTCACCTGGTAACACTGTCCAAACTCTTTTTTCTTCCCCTCAGTGTTGTCTAATAAGCTGTGTACTAGTTTTCTGTCTGATCCCCTCTACCCCAAAGATGGCTGTGCTGTAGTGGTGAAGTGATTTATTTATATTAATTTGCTCCCCTTTACTGAATTCCTTTTTTATATTAAAAATGTGTTTTTAAAAGACTAACGACTATACACAGCTGCTTGTATCACTGAAATGTTTTAACATGTATTGGGTCAAAAACAAATCTTTTGTGATTCTCTGTTATACAAGGAATGGCATTTGGAATAGTGATTCAAATGAAAATGCTGTCAATGTAGTTTGTGTCTGCCCTCTGAAAATTGAGTAAAGCATACTGTGGACTTTTTTCATGTATCTGCAGTTTTCCAAGGCTGTACAAACTATGAAAGATCATGGAAACTAGCTCTACAGCTCGATGCCTGATACTGGGGGAAATCAGCTTGCAAAACACGCACACTCTGAATATCGGATTGTTGTCAAGAAGTTTGGAGGGAAGAAGCTCATATAAACAAGGTCCTCATTTTCCTTCTTACAGGAGGTATAAAAGTGTGTTCCCTAACATCTTACAAATCTTTTGTTTTGGAGTTGTATAATCTGCCTCAGCTGCTGGGAAGCAAGCAATCAACAGTGACAGCATAATGGCTGAAGTACAGTATATGGCTGCTACCAAGGGGGAGAAGGTTATCTGAATCAGAGTAATGTCTATGGCTCTGCAGACAGGGGAACTGCCCTGGGCAAGTAGCAGCTGGTGGTAAGACTTGCTGCTGGTAAGACAAGTATATTGAATCAATTGTCCCCTCTGCCTCCATGCGTTGAGAAAAATGAATACCTGGCAGATACCTCCCCTGGGGGCTACAGCAGAGAATCAGCTGCTTTTGTGGCATCACACACCTTACTCTCATGGAAGACATGGAGATATGATCCATATGTGGGAAGAGAGAGGGTATAAAGGGGTGGATATGTCATTTCCTCTCCTCAGGCGATCAGCAAGATGGTCACTGAAAAAAGAATAGACTGTATTAACTTTACATGGCATGTTTCTCTGTGCTAGGGGGCTGCTAAGGGCAAAGGAAGCCCTGTCAACTTGATTCCATGATGGTAGAGAGAGAGCCACTGGAGGGTTAAGGAGCAGGGTGGAGGTCAGAAGTTCTTGAGTGGATGTTCTTGGCCTCCGGTGGATCACAAAGACCTGGAAATATTTGGAAATTGGAACACTTTGTACTTACACTGCGTGGAGCAGACACCGCACCCTAAAATGAACTAGAGGTGGTTGAAAATTTTCAGATCTCAAAGTTTTTCAACAAAACAGTGGGACATATTTTTCAAACATTTGGAAATAAAGAGATGATTTTTTCATAACAACTAGCTCTAGGAACAATCTTTTGGCACTCCATGAGGGGGTCCTTCATGGAGTTTTTTGTCCCTATCCCCTATACCGTTCTTTTCTGTTTGTAGGAAAAATTTAGGACTTTATTGTTGCCACCAAATTAACACTGCACTATTTATATTGTTTATTAGTAACATATTTTACACACTCTCTCTCTGCAGCACTAAGGAGTTATGGAATAAGCAATAGTTCATATTTTTAATAAGCAAGATGGGGGAGGGAGGGCAGTCAACTTGCATAGCCTATTAAGCGATAGATTTTTTTTAAGTGATGTGCAAGAATTCTCCATGTCACTCCAGCTAACATCAACAGGAGTATTATTGTCCCCAGATGTCGCTTAAAGTTTTTTACCCATAGACTTTTTTAAAAAGGAGATGGTTGTTTTTTTGAATAAAAAGAAAAGAAAGGATTTCTGTAGGATTGCATTAAAGGCAGAATTTGGGTGATGAAATTTGGAAGCCTAGTATGTTTAGGAGGGATCCAAGAAATGCTCACTTCTTAAATTCCTAACATGACTATTTATTATTTAACATTTACATTCTAGTATTAGAGACTACATTCAATACCAGGGCCCTGTTGTCCTAGGAGGCGCTGTACAAACGTATATGAAGACATGCTTATACTCTAAAATATCTAGTACATTTTCTTTTGCCCAGTTTCAAGCTTGGTAAAAGTACTAAATTGCTGTATGTTCTCATAAATTTTTCTTTAGTAGCTCACATAAATTGTTCCTGTTCCTCTTTTGGTTTAAGTACAGGTTCTTTACGGAAGACTATCCTTAATTTTAGTTACATTTTATTGAGGCGTGTTATTTTTTTGTGAATGGTCACATAAATTGGGGCTGAAAAAGTAATTTATTTATTTCCAAATTGCCTGATCCTGCTGCCATTAAAATTGATTTCAAAACTCCCATTGACTTCCATAGGAGCAGGAAGAGGCCTGAAATGTCATCTTATATCAGTTTTCAGTCTTTATTGCCCCTTGAGATAATCCCTTTCCAATGCTTGACTGACACCTTTACTGATGTAAGTCTTAATTACCTATTGCTTTTGTAGTGTAATTCTATTACAAGTTCCTGTTAAAAGCTTTCCTCAAAACTATCCTAAATGTGAGAGATCACCTTATATTCCTGCTGAGAAGTGGAGAGCAATTGAGCGTGTTATAAAAATGTGTTTTAATTTTGGATATGGGGCATCTTGATCGATTGGTAGTAATGTTCTTAGGCAAGTGCTTGCCACTTGACTTATCAGGAATCATCTGCCCATGCAGCAATGACAAAAACTCACAGAAAGGTTCTTTCTTTTAACACTGGAGAAGGAACTTCAACAGAATAAAGACAACAGTTGTATCTCTGCAGTATGTCTTGCTCGGCTTCATTGCAAAGCAGATGACTACCCCCATCTTGCCTGACTCTCTGCTATTATTTTAAAGAAAAGGCAAACTTCACATTTTTGCCCACTCTCCTTCTCTTTTCTATATAAACAGTCTTTAACAGGAATTAATATATCATATGGATAAGGCATTGGTTCCACCACTTATTCAAATCTATTTACCTTCTGGACCTTAAGGAGAGTTTTGTCTGGTTGATTCATTTGGATAATCATCACAAAGTTGTCAACTCCTGTTGAATAAGTTTAGGACTCCTCTCAACACGATTATCTCCCTTCTGTAAGGTAGTAGCATAAACACCTTTGCTATGAGGTACACTCAACAATTCAACTGATTTAGAACCAGCTAAAAAGGACAATGTTATGGTTATGGAACTGGCATGGGCCACAGAAAATCTGAGTTCAATTCCTCGCTCTTCCACAAACGTCTTTTGTGAGAACTATCTCCCATCCTTCTGTTTAACTTGTCTGTTTAAATTGTAACTATTTAGGGCAAGGACTGCCTCTTACTAAATTTGTAACAGCAACTAGCACAATGATGGCCTAGTCTCAATCAAGGGTCTCTAAATGCTGCTGTAATACAAATAATAATGAAAATATTATCTTTTTCTTCTGTACCTCAACTGTATAGTATCTCTGTTGCAGCTATGTCCACTGACAACAGTGCCACTTAGGACAAATATTTATTTCTAAGGTTTGCAAAATTGTTCTGATCTGTCAGGGGAGATTTTGACAGCCCAGCTAAATGCCAAGGCCACTGCCAATACTGGAATATTGATTATTATGGTTCTTGCCAAAAAGCAGCTGTAAAGCCTTTGTAGCAACCTTAGCATAACTTGGCAGGCCAGGAGGGGAGGGAGAGTGACCACAAGAATTGAGCATGATCCTGCACCATCCTGTCTTGCTTCTTTCAAACTGCTGAAGTATGTGGTTTTGAAAAGACAGGAAGTCTGTCTATGTTTGAATTCTGGTGCGCTTGTGCTGGGGCCCAGGAGACCAAAGACTCTGCAAAAACACATGTATAACTAACTACTTGAAACTTCTTGCTTAACAAACTGCTTGCTCAGCAGTTATTGGTGATTGACAAGCTATGTGACATTTGGAGTATAAAAAGGGAAAGAGGTCTCAGTGATTTGGATTTGACCTTCTGGACATCTCTTGGAATCCCCAGCAACAGGCAGAGGGCTGGACACCTGAACCTTGTTGTCTGACCACTCAGGACCTCTCCAGATTGTGGGTAACTATAGATTTGGGGAGCTCTAATCTTTTGCGTATCTGTATATGCTGGAGCTCAAACACAATAATAATTTTGGATAAAAGCACTTGGGTCTGTGCCAATCTTTAATCAGACAGATGGGCTGTGTCCCTAATGATTTATTTTCTGAAACTGTCTCGCAAAGAGTAAAGTTATCAAGAGCTTTGGGTTGAGAGAACCCTGGATAACATGTCAACCCTATAAGCAGCTGAACTGGGTCTCTGTAACTTGCTGGCTATGTCATGTTCCCCACTAGTTGCTGGTCTACATACAGAAGAAAGGCCTACTACTGTTACCTGTTAAAAGTACTACTTAGCAATAAAGGCAGACGGCAGTGTTTTTTGGATGCTGAAGATCCCCACTGATGCCCAACAGCAGTGGTGGCTCTAACCTAGCTCTAACTACTCTGTCATTTGCATGATCTGTTCTAGAGTTAGGTCAGACACTAACTGTAATTTTTCTGAAAGGTCCCTGTTTAAAACTCCAACTACTAGATAAACTTTTGTGTTCTTTCTTACTGATTCCAATGTGATGCTGCTCTGATTGCTTGTATGAGTCCTTGTAAGACTTCCATGCTTTCTCCTGGCATCTGCACCCTTGGGTAAAAGCCTATCTGTTCTTGTGGTGCATTCTGGCTTTGGAATTAAATTATGCAGTTATTTTCTCCTTGCTCAATAAAGGCAAATGATTTATACAACTTGTACTTCATTCCCCACTGCATACATCTATGAGATGACTTATACTTCATCACTCTCTCGATTAAGTTTTGTTATGGTTCAGACTCAGGAAAGGACTCTTTCTTCACTCAGGCCATTCCCTAGGTTTATCAATGTGAAAGTATTGTAGAAGGCTGAATTTCAGCATTTTCTTTTCCTCCTTATTTGTGCTTATTCAAAATTACTCTACTTCTGAAACCATTGTCATGTGATAATGTTAAAGATTCATGAAGGGTTGCTAACTTTGTATAATGAACATGGAATTTTTTTATTAGAATAAGGATAATAGTGTCATCCATAAAGCTGCTCTGGCTGTGTCTTGCTCTTTCTGTGCTTTGCTGTGGAGATTCTGCCTAGAACCCTCCCTAGTCCACTTCTGCCAGGCTTCCTGTTGCAGATCTCTGGCACTCAATAATATATATCTCTAGTAGCAAACTAAAATTGGGAAAGAGAGTTATAAATAGAGAATGTTTTTGAGATGTCTGCTACTACTCCTTGTCCAGGTAAGTTACTGAGAAAAATACATAAAACTGCAAGTCTGGCTTTGAATAACTCTATACTAAACAAAAGGAAAAACAGATTGACCAAAGCAATTAATAAAGTCAGCGGCTAGTATAACAATGGAAAATGGCAGAGATTGGTTACCCTTCCATATCCTACCATTTAATTTATTTAGTGTATTGTTTTAGATATTTGTTTCAGTTCACAGGCAGATTTCGATATAGGAAATACTGAAAAAGTCATAGATATGGCATTTTCCCCTCAGTGATTTACATCTGACTAATAATCCAATTTCATCTCCTAGTCAGAGCTTCCTGGCCCTTCAAATCTGTGATAATACTTTTGCGTGCTCTGTTCTGAAGTATTTCCTGTAGATTGGAGGATGAAAACAAGCTTTCACCACGTGATAGATTCATTGGAATTGAATGTTCGTTTGATAGCCTACAGCAGGGATTGGCAACCTTTGGCATGCGGCTCGCCAAGGTAAGCACCCTGGCAGGCAGGCCGGTTTGTTTACCTGCCGCATCTGCAGGTTCAGCCGATCGCGGCTCCCACTGGTGGCAGTTTGCTGTCCCAGGCCAATGGGGTGGCGGGAAGTGGACATGATAGCAGTTTTCAGGTATCTAAAAGGGTGTCATAAGGAGGAGGAAGAAAACTTGTTCACCTTAGCCTCTAAGGATAGAACAAGAAGCAATGGGCTTAAACTGCAGCAAGGGAGGTTTAGGTTGGACATTAGGAAAAAGTTCCTAACTGTCAGGGTGGTTAAACACTGGAATAAATTGCCTAGGGAGGTTGTGAAATCTCCATCTCTGGAGATATTTAAGAGTAGGTTAGATAAATGTCTATTAGGGATGGTCTAGACAGCATTTGGTCCTGCCATGAGGGCAGGGGACTGGACTCGATGACCTCTCGAGGTCTCTTCCAGTCCTAGAATCTATGAATCTACCTCTTGGAGGAACAGAAAGTTCAAGCTTTCCTCCAGCCTAGCCCAGGAAACTGTATTAGGAGACTCCTGTTCCCACACCAAAGTCCAGGAAGCAAGGAGGAACTGAAAAATTGAACATTTTGCTTACAGATATGGACTACATTGTTAACAAGAAACAGTGTAGTTCGGAGGTGCTGATAAGAAAAGACCATCACACAAGAATGGATGCTTTCTCCTTTCAGCTCTTTCTAATCTTGAAAGTAAAGTGGAGCTACCTCTTTTCCTGGGACCCTTCTTAAACTCAGCCTCTGCTGCCACATCATTCATATCTTAAGGTGTTACGTGTTCCCTTTTACTAGTATCCAATTCCATAGACTAGGCAGAATGCAGTTAACCCTTCTGCTATATTTTTTTCAGGCTGACACAGGTAACTCTGCTAAACTCTGAGTTACAACTTCATAGACCTACTGCTGGCAGGAGAAATCTTTACATAATTACATATGGAGGATTACATCAATTCTAGTATGAGGTCTTCTCACTTTTTTCCTCAAGGTTTCAACAATAGAATATGCCAGGATTGAAGCCAACATTAAAATACAGTTCATTATGACAGGTCGAATTGTTCTTACCAAGACGACGACGAATCAATTGAATACTGAGAGTACGAAACTGCTCTATGTATAAGCAGAAAATAAAACAACAAATCCTGTATTTTTAACCTATTTATCCAAATTAGCTCAGATCAGATTCAGCATCTTGTTTTCAGTTAAAGGAGACTTGCAAGCTTTTTTGTAACTTTTGTGTGTGTGTGTGTGTATGTGTGTTCAGCATTATGCTGTATAAAGGCCTGAAATGGTGTGGATTTTTGTTTTACTTTAATTCTGTTTGTTGTATTACCTAAGCAATGTAAGGAAAGTCATGTCTGGTCTTCCCTGGCTTTGGTAGAGGTCTCAAAGACATTTTGTTCTGCTCGCTAAACCTTAATTGGAGGGCTGAATCTCATCAAAACGTCCTTATTTAAATGACAACACAAGTGTTAAAAACAAACAAGTTTTAAACAGTCTGATTAAAAACTGCTTTCATTTTCTTGTCTTTTGTGACATCACCATTCCACTAATTCACCAGTCATCTTGTTCTCTAGCCTAAATGTGACCCGATTTTCTAATACTAAAAACAAGAAGGAAACAAAAAAAAGAAACTTAAAAAAAAAATCAGGCCACCTATGCAAAAAGACATCACCCACAAACACAATTTTTCTCCTTTGCAAGTTATTTTGTCTTTTTTTAACATAAAACCAGTTTTACAGCTGAATCACTACAAGTGTTAACTGGTACAACTTGCTCATAGTGTGGTACTCTGCCTGGATTGAAAGGCCTGTTCCATATCCTTTTCTACTATATAAGCCCGGTTATGAGACTGCTCAAAGCCAAACAAAGCAGATTTCATATGAGCATCTAGGTAGGCAATGGAACTGGGTTCAGTGAGGGAAAAGTTACAGGACTGAGTTTTACATGAATCCAGTGGTCCTAACACTCTGCTAAAGTTATATAGAAAGGCTGAAGCTGCAACTTGCACCCATATACAGAGATAGCAGCTGTAGGAAGAGGGCTGAGTTTGTGCCAGACTAGAGGGATAGATTTTTCCCTTCCTAGCTCTCTTGCATTTCCTCCCTATTTCTGTTTGAGAACTGGTTTTATTAAAAGGCATACTAGCTTAGTGTCCATCATTGTTTTAAGATTAGATTTAAATTTGGAGAGGTGAGACGAGAAACATGGGAATAAATAATGAAAAAAAATAAGGAACCACTGAATATAGAGGTTAGTACACTTTATTAATCTATGTATAAATCTCCTTCGCTAGAGCTCAGTGTCCTGAAATAGGGATTGAGGTTGTGGAGGCATGAGAAGGGGGAAAGTATAACAGTGTTTCCTGGGAAGGTTAAGGGATCAAGGCAAGGACAGTATATTTCCCACAGACTTTTTCTCTGAATTCACATACCTGTACTCACAGAGACATAGTGAAGTGCATGTTGACCAACACTAAAGTTAGCTGGAAACAGTTTATTCATCAGATCTAGCCTTTTTTCCCCCTCCTCCAAATTATCTGTGAATAGATCTCAATTTACATTAATTTACGCATTGATTGAATGCACTGTCTTTGGTCTTATACATTTCCCAATAACTCTTTGTTGCAAGTATTGCTTTAAGTACATTTGAAATTTGAGTGTATTTGATTGGACATATAATTGCCACAATGTTTCTGTTCTCTAATTTGGATGAGCATAACCCTAAATCAGATTTCCACTTTGAATACTTGCAAAAATAAATTCAGGACGTTCTTTTCTGTGAATATTTTGCAGTGCTCACTCTAAATTTTGCTAAGAACACAAAAAAGAGATGGGATGCAGTTATGGCAAATTTGTTCAAAAATTCTAACAAATGTTCATCCATAACTTTTTGCAGCATTTACACATCATTACCCAGCACTCTCCTGTCTGTGCTTTCTTTAAAGCCATTCTGGCCAGAATCAGCCCTACAGGGATGGTACAGGGATGATACCTCCCTATCCCTGTTTTTTGGGGCCCTGTTGTTACTTATCCATGACTGAAAAACACCTTTCCATATCTCTTTGCACAAAGCCCTCCAGAATTTACAGCCAGCCATTATTACCACTGTTCATTATTCTGATATAATAATGATAGGACTGGAAGGGCCCTCCAGAGATCATCGAGTAGTTCAGTCCTTTGCACTCATGACAGGACTAAACATTGTCCTGACAGGTGTTTGTCTAGCCTGCTCTTAAAATTTTCCACTGATGGAGATTCCACAACCTCCCTAGATAGTTTATTCTGGTGCTTAACTACCCTGACAGGAAATTTTTCCTAATGTCCAACCTAAACTGCCCTTGCTGCAATTTGAGCCCATTGCTTCTTGTCTTATCCTCAGAGGTTAATGAGATCAATTGCCTCTAATGCCTGGTGAAATTTTTCAGACAAAACTTTTTTTTGCTGAAAATGCAGATTTGGTGACATGAAAACATTTTGCAAATTCATGTAAAATTTGCCTAATTGTTTTTGCTGAGAAAATCTAAACATTTTGTTTTGGTGCTTTCAAAACAAAACATTTCAATGTTGATTTTTTTTATTCAAAATGACTTTTTGTGTAGAATATTTTTTTTTTTAAATGTAACCCCCTAGAAACAAGAAACTGTTTCAGGCTGAACAAAATGTTTCATTGAACCCACACTAATGTGTAAATATATACTACTTTTAAAAAAAAATTCAAAAAAAATCATTGCAGTTTGACCTGAAACTATTTTTTTCCTGATTTGCCCAGGGAGCTAAAAACCAGTTATTCACGCAGCTCTAGCCTTGACGCCCCAATCAGATATCAGCTCCTCACTAGTCTAGGTGCAGTATAAACATGTTATAATAAGACTATGCCCTGTCTACATTGGCCAGGGCAAGGATGTTAGCACCTTCCTCCCAAGCACCAGATTTAACAGATGCGTTTCTGCTGTAGTCTGAGCATTGTAAGAAGGCCTAATGGCAGCAGTACAGACTGTTACTAAACTGCTGTGGGCTAATCCCTGCTACCCAAGGAACCTGGTATTACATTGCTGGCAAGCCCCACGTGTAAACCCCTTTCCCTGTTCCTCCAATCTTCCCCCAGTCTCTCTGCCTCCGCCCTCTCCAGCCCAGCAGCTGGGAGTGATTTCTAGTCCCTGCGTGTACAAGTGGAGGGTCTTTCCCTTGCATAATCTCTCGGGGAGTGGGGTGCCCCGGGCGGGTGTCTCTTTCCTCCTCCCTTCAAGGGTCAGGCAGGCTCGCCCGGGCACCCTACGGCCAACTCGTGGGGGGGCCGCGGCGGGGCACTGCGCTGGCTGCATGCGGGTGCAGGGGCCAGCAGCAGCGAGGGCTGCAGCGACCGCTGTGGTGGGTGGGCGAGGGAGCGCGGGCTCCTCCCCCTCTCCCCAGCAGCACTAACGTGCGCACAAGGGGTGCGAGCGGCGAGTCTCCCTCCCAGCTCCTCTCCACGGGCGCAGCCGAAGCCGCGCGGTGCAGGACTCCAGTGCAGCCGCCCGCGCCTGGCCAGGAGGGCTGCGCGCTGCCACGCGGGGCAAACGCGCCCCGCACACGGCTGCTGCGGGAAGCCTGGCCACAAACAGGGGATTAGCTGCAGCTGCCTCCCTCTCCTGCCAGTCCCCGGCTCTCCCGCCGGCGCTGGACCGCCGGAGCGCGGGCACCTCAAGGTAAACACGCGCTTCGGTGCTGTTTGCTGGCCGTGTAAACGGGCGGCATGCGGGGCGCTGCATTCTGCCCCTGGCAAGCGGGCGGGGCCCCTTCCGCCTGGCCCGGCGGCGGCTGCTCCTGGGGGCTGTGGGACTCCCTCCCCTGGGAGAGGTGTCGCCCCCGGCCGTGCGTGGAAGGGTGTGTGTGGGGCGCTTAGCAAACGCGGGCCCCGCTGCAGGCTGCTGCTGGCGGGGGGGTGTGGGGCAGAGGAGGAGAGGTTTTGCCATCACTGGCGGGGGGCTGGAGGGTGGCGAGGGAAGGCGCCTGAGCCGCCCCCACCCTTCATATTTGCTGCATCGTAGGGCTGGGGAGTTTGGGGCTGGCCCCGCGTTGTGGTTTGCAGCGGGTGTCTGGGGAGAGCGGCTGGTCTGCGCGGAAAGCGGAGAGCCCTTCCTCGCCTGCCCCCCTGACTCCCCCGGCCCCGCTCGCCCGCCGGGTGTCTCGCTCTGTTGTTCTCGCAGATTTCCAGCCCCGATCCGCATGGACTCATTCCTAGGTCATAACACCGCGGGGGGGGGTAGTAACCATAATACCGATCGCTGCCCCCCCCGGTGCACCTAGCACAGAGACGCGCGCACACAGGGGATGGTAGAACAGCAGAGGCTACTAAAATAGGTCCCTTGCTCGCTGTGTGGGCGTGACAGCTAGTTCGGTTTGCATCCCCCTCCCTCCAGAAAAAGAAGTAGGGTGAGAATGGTGTGCTCTCCCAGCAAAGCCCCCTGACACCGAGGGAAGACCCTGCCTGTATTCGGTAGCTCAGGGCGAGCAAACTGAGGAAGCCGGGCTAGGTTTAAAATCAAACAATGCCCGCTCCGCAGGGCTGGGGGGAGGGGGCTAGCACATTACACTTTCGTTTTCTGGGAGTGCGGCTGCTGGAGAACCTTTTGAGGCAGAAAGGGGGAAGAAATGAAGACTGCATTCAGGAGTCTGCTCTGCTGTGTTTAGGAAGTGTAAATCTCTCTCTGTGCCAGAGAGGATGGCTGAAAACCCAAGGAAGGATGAATTGGTCATAGTTCCTTGTCAGTTTAAGGCTTCAGCTACTGCATTTGGCTCAGCTGATGCTAAAAGAGGTTCAGCGCTGAAATGTCTGGAGGACCCTCGCTAATAAACCCGATAACTAGTCCAGGAACAGCAAACCTAGTCTGTGTGTTTGTATGAAGGGAATGAGTGGGAAGATCAAAGCTTCTAGATGAACTGGAAGCTCTCATCCCAATCCCTTTCACAGTTGAGAAGTGTTTCGGTGTGGCATTTTCCCTCAAAACATCTAACACAAAAAAGCAGCCAAATGTAAACAACATATTGTAAAGATCCATAAATGTTAACTGGACAGTTTCTGAAAAGCCAGGATTATTTGTCTCTTCCCGCCCCCACCCCTCCTGGTAAAATGGCCAGTATTCAATCTGGGCTAGGACCTGAGGACCACAAGGCATTAGAAGTTGCTGTTAGGGATAGTTGGGAAAATCTATGACACAGAAAAATCTAATTTATGCTATTTGATTAGGAATGTTGGTCCTTTAACTTGGATTGGATTTAGGGAAGGCATTTTTACTGCCCATACTACTCAATATTCATAATAGGGATTTTCATTTGATTTGCATTTTTGAACAGGAACAGTGTACAGAAAGTAGAGGGTGTAAACATGCCCTCTCAGACAGTCACCAGGAGACTTTTCTTTTTGATTGGTAGTATAGGTGGGGATTAAAGGCATTTCAAAAGCAAATTTAGAGAATGTATTAATTGTGCGTGTTTTTTAAAAAAAAATCATTTTCTAGATTTCTGAAGAGGCAGAGTGGGAGAAATGGAACATATCTTGTTTTGGAGGATTATTCTCACCTACTGTGAACAGATTCAAATTTATATAAATCCCCCAGTGTCTTGAGAAAAATATCACATTTAGCAAGGGCTGTTATGTAATTGTGGCTTTATTTTTGTAATCTAGGTAAAGATAACAGTCAGAAAACTATTGTACTGTGTTTATTTTAAAACCAGATTGATGTGCTTATTTAGTCTGGGGGGAATGCTGAGAAATATTTATCAGGAACTGCTTTGATTTTATATGTGATTTTTGGATAATGTTTTATTAATATTTTTATTTACTAGAAGTATACTGTATAAATTTTCTATTTAAAAAGATATTACTACCAGCAATATTTATTTAAAAATGTAGCTGACCTATGATAAAAACCAGAAAAAACAGAGAATAGTTGTCTAACATTCTGATGATCTACTTCTAAATTAGTATCAAGGGCATAATGTGGTAATCATAGATGACAGATGCTTTCCCTGTTGCACTGTACAATACATTTCTATATTAATAAACATACTATTTTATATAGTGGTCAATTTTAAAAGGCAACATTAACCTGCAAAGGTTTTTGAGATGTAGTAGTGCACTTCAAAAGTTTCTGCTGATTTGATAGATGTTACCTGTTCCACCAGTATTCCCCCTGTTAAGTACAGAGCTTATCCTGAAACAACTGGAGTATCCAATACCACTGTTAACTGTTGGTAAATACTGAGTGTTTAGTGACAATCACTGTGTTTCTTTTCCTTCTTCGCTCTTTATACTTGTTTTCCTGTTAAACTTCTTGAATTATTGAAATCGGATGTCAGCTAATGAAAACAAACATCAGCACAAATACTGTATTTTTTAAGTTACCTAATTACCTTTCTAGTAAAATACAGCAACAGTAGTCCTTTGCTTTATGTATTTTTCTGAATTAAAGGGACTTTTTTCTTGACTAAACAGTCATTTTGATACTACATTTTGTAAATAGTCGCTTAATCAGAGACCATTCTAATCTATTTAGTGTTGGATGGGCACTTTAATCATATAAATGTAAAATGTGTGAGAGATTTTGTGGTGTTGCCCTTCCTATAATGATATTACAGTTGAGGGGAAATGAATTAGTCACCTTAGCATCTGGGAAGTACAAGATGTAGTGTGGATATAATTGTTAAAAGAATATATTAGATAAAACTCAGTTCCTTAACAAATAGCTTTTGAAACTACTGTCCACACAGTTTCACATTGTGATTTTCATGCTATGGTCTCAGAGTGTGAAACTTGAGTCAAGATATTCTAACTGAAACAGACGGGCACAATGCCGTCAAATCTGTGGTGTCATTTTAAGATGATAGAGCTCAAAGCACATAATCATGAGATATTGTATCCTATCCTTAACCTCTGTAACCAAAATCAATTTTTACAGCTTCTACAGTGTTATCTTTCAAGATTTAAGAAGGCTGTTTTTGTCAGGAATATGTAATACATGTTGTGTCCCTCTGTTAATTCCAAATTCTGGACCTCTGCACAAAGTCTAGCCAAAGGAACCTGAATAGGGGATCTCCATGGGAACCAGAGGAATGGAATCCTTTCCCTTACCCCGGGACAAGAATACAAGCATATCCATTCTATAGCTTCTAGCAGCAGTCACTGGCACTTCCTTTTTACATGGGATTGTTGTTGAGTGACTATGCATAGCTGTGCCTTTGCTGCTCCCTAATGCTTCCTCTGTGCTATCTCAGACAAAGCTGTGGTCATGCGGAGAGTGCACAGTATCCTTGCATGGTCTCTCCGAAGCTTGCAACATGCGCAGCACTGCTGCAGTTGTTGCCCCCACATTTTGTTCCTTCCAACCCATAGGGTTGACCTTCATGAATATGCTTTTTGCTCTTCGAAGAAAGCACTTTTTTTCTGTCAGGCAGTTGGTTTGAAGACCTGCTGCGTGCTGACCCTAACTATGTCTAAGAACTCAGAGAACTTTATTTATTTCATTTCTTTTTATTCCACTTCGGGAGGAATGATGGACCTTTCTTCTTTGTTATATAGGACTTTCTTGGACAAAGTTTCTTATAGTGTTATGATGTGGCCTTGGATAATTTGAAAGTATCTGCGAGGGGCAGTGATTTTCTTTTTGATGTCCAGATATCTATTTGGGTGAAAATATGTGTACTGATAAAATTGGATAATTTGAAAACATCTGCTAGAGTAACCAGTCTTAATGCAAATACTAGGGTCACTTGTGGATCTGGAATTAGTATCTGCCTTCTAATTACAGATCCACAAGTCTAGCTCCTCAAACTACTCTTACTTGCTGGCAAGTTGTTCAGGTCTATGCGCTCTTCAGAATGCTTCAGGATGCTTTGGAATCATGGAACATATTTCTTACCCAAGAACCCTCCACTTCCACCGTGTTTCCATGGGAGCTACCTTGTTATCCCTTTTTTAGAAAACTATTCTCTCTATCACATCAATACCAGTTCAAGAAGCCATCACTGTATGCAAAACCCAGTACCTTTGGAACATGATCTACTAAAGAGAACTGACTTTGCACCCCTTTTCACTGTTTTCTAGTATGTGGACAGCTGCATTTTATTTCTTTGAAGCTGAGGGAATAGTATTTGATCAGTGAGAAGCCATTTTCAAAGGGTTCTCTATAGGATGTTAGTTACCTTTCCCATATCCGAAACTATTATTCCAGTTCCACACCATGATGTTTATTCCTATATTGTAAGAATTTGAGACCAGCATGTGGTCTCGCAGTTCCTTCCTTTCCAACCTCAAACCCACATAAAAATATCCTTTCTGATTTCCATGCACAAGAAAACTGGTGATCTGAGAACTGTAGGACCTCTGAATAAGTGTGTAAAGAAGAGTAAACTTCTAGATGCTGGTAGGTTGTCTTCCTTCAGGCTTTGACTCAGTTGCTAGATTTTTATCTCTGGACCTCGAAGATGTGTGTTGCCAGTTTGTATTTGACTGTCCCACAAATTGTGCCCAATGTTCTTCAGTCCAGTAAAACTCCATTCTGTGCAGGACCTGGGTGAGGAGAAGAATGTATTTTATCTTGTGATTCCCAGGACTATTGGGGGCTAGTTTGATGCACAGCACCAGTTAGACCAACATCAAGATTGCTTTGATTTGTGTTGGCTTGTAACAGCTCCCAGCTAACACTTCTGATGTCACTGTGGGGTGGCATAGAAGGATGTAGAGCCTACGCTGGCTCTTACTCCAGCTAAGATTCCTCAGCAGCCTGGTCTGAGAACCTGCTTGGACACTTTTTTTTTTTTTTTTTTTTTCTCTTCCAGGCTCAGTCTTAACCCTTATCTAGAGCATACATGTGGAAAGTAACAGCTGCAGATAACTGGTTTTAATGAGAATGCTCCAGGTACTAAGGTGGGCTGGTAAGATGGCAGGCCAGTGTTTAATAAATAAATTAAAATCCCATAATAGAGAGTGGGGGTTTCTGTGCTAGCAGCAGCTCCAAAAGTAACTTCTGTAGCCAATTCTTTGCTGGTATTCTGCAGCTGTTCTGGGAAATGATAGTTTCATAGGCTGAGCATGTAAGTATCTCTCTGATTGGGATAGTAAGAAATAGCATAATTTCAGTTTATGCAATGTTCATTACACTTTGAGATTTAACATGTTGAGAACTGCTTTGTCTGATGTTCTCACCTTGTCTTAAACACAGTAAAAGTGTTGCAAAATGAAAAAGAAACCTTGGTTACTATTAGTTGGTAAGACTCAACTGTACCTTTTACCCACCACCTTAGTAAGGGGTTAATGTGGAGATGCACTACTCCAGCAGGAGCACTGCATGGCATCATGTCTCAGAGAAACACAATGCCTTATGGAACTCCTTGGTACTCAGGGAGGTCATGCCTCGTGCTATGACTTCTTCAAGGGGTTGAGCATTCTCCTGTGCCAATGGTACATCTCTGTGGTTTACGATGGGACAAGGGCCATGGCCTAGCTGCTTCCTCTCCTTTTGCTGTGGGATGCTAGAAGCTTGAGGGATCACTAAGGTTCCAGCTGTGTCTAATCACAAGGAGGCTGAAAGAGGCTGCTTCTTCTTTCCAGTTCACACCCACTCTCTGCACTAAGGTTCCAGCTGTGTCTAATCACAAGGAGGCTGAAAGAGGCTGCTTCTTCTTTCCAGTTCACACCCACTCTCTGCCTATGCACCTGTAGAGCAGCCAGGCATAATTTAACCCAATATTTGCTATTGTGGTTGATATGCCTCCTGTCAGCTGTATTGCTGCCATACCTCTTTTGTTTTCATATTTTTGCCACAGGACAATTCTGTAGAACTCAAGAGGAGTGAATTCCTGTAGGTTCTTACAAAATGGGATCTGGTCATAGCAAGTCATCTACCCAACGGTTTGCCTCATCTCAGAGAGAGCAGGTCCCTTCCTCATGGAGTAAAGGTGTATTTGATGGAGAGGAACTTAAACAAATGTTCTTAAACATATTTTGCGAATACCATAATCTCTCTCTCATTTTTCTCCCAGTGACTAGATATATTACATGGCTGAGAAGCAAATTAGAATAAACAGGGAAAAACTCACACAAAGTATAAATAGTGCAGGTAGCACTCACTTTTATGAGTTCGTAAGTGGTAGCCACACTCGCTTATCAATAAAATAATTACAACCATTGTGATGTCAAAACAAGTTAATTTCATCCAGATCCAAACAGGCTAATTGTATAGTTCTGTTAGCTGAAGAACATTAGTATGATGTAACATAATATCTCTCTCATCTAGTTTCGTGCATAGCATACAATATTATTGAACCATTTTCTATGGGAAAAAATCACCTTGAATAGTTAGACATTTCTGTTTTTAGCATTAATAGTTTTAATAAATATATGCACTCTGTTTGTTTATATATACTGACTCAACTAGCATTGACTGTTATTAGACCAGTAATTTTGTATCCAAAAAATATACTGTATAGAGTATTGTTGGTGTGTTTATGTGTGTTTAACACAGATTACCGGGAAGTGCTTAAATTTATTTGGGAAACAGTCATTCTTAGTGAGAAAAGGCATTATTTTTATTGATGCACTTATGATATTTGGTCAAGAGATTAGATATCTGCTGCACTAAATAAACTCAAAATTGCACTATGGAGCCTTTGTTTCATGCCCTGATTTATTTCTTGCCGACAGAGAGTAGATGAATCTGAATATATTTATAGTAGAGGTACTGATGTTGAAGTCAATAGAGGCTAATGTGTGGTGAAGAAAGAAGATAGCTGCTTGCTTATCCAAGAGAGCAGTATTTATAAATCTACCTGCTAAGATGCTATGAAGTCATTTGTTTTATTGGATCTTAGATTTCCATTTTAAAAACTATATAGTCTAACCCACATAGATATGGCACAGACAAAATCACTTGAAAGATGAGAGGGTTTTTGTCCCCCTACCCACTTGAAATTCTGCGGAGTTGTTATAAAGCCCAAATCAGTTCAACTACAGTACTTAATCTTTAATTGCAGATGAAGAACAGTTCATTTCTAATAGGTTAGTAATATAAGGCAACATAGTGCCTGGTAATTAACATTTTCCTCTTAAAATCTGCAAATGTGTGATACCAATAAAGATCTCTTACCATAGATCAGCAACAATGCTCTAATAGATTTCTGGGCTGCAGAATGCTCATGATACTGTTTTATTTCTCTATGACTGAGGATGGGTGTATGTTTGCTATATGGGAATTTGTACACTGTTTTATAATGGGGGATGTATGGCAAAATTGTGTGAACAAGGGTATTTATACATGAAAAGGAGTATTTTCTATTCTTTCATCTATTGCTAGTTAAGTGTTTCAGTCATCCAGTCAATAGACAGAAACAACATCGCATGGCTTATGTGACCAATTATTATACACCACAAATGAATAATGAATAGGCTAAGTGAACAGTACATTTTACAACCCACAGATAGTTTTAGTGTAAAGTATTTGGCAGCTACTTGCAAGTTACAGGGTCAGTTTGCAAACAGGAAAAAAAAGGGATAAATGTAATCAGGTAACTTGTTTGCAACTAGTAATTTGTCCAGTTCTATAAATAATATGCTGTTTTTAACAATTTGTATCAGTAAATGGGGGATCTAGACAAGTATGAATATCCCTATGAAGACAACCCTGGCCCCCTAAATTCATGTAAACAAAGACTCAATCATGTGAATGTTCAAAAATTGCAGATAATAAAGGGTAGAAACATGGACATGTTCTGCAATACAGTATTTTGACTACCTTTTAGTTACAAAGCACCAATAGTGTGCTAAGTATATATAAAACCAACGCAGCATGTTTTGAATTAATTTACCTTTTGCATAAATAAGAAATGAGGGTTCCTACAAAAACACTTCAGTTTGTACCCTGGGCTTGATCCTGCACTCACTGTAATGGAGATCTGTTTGAGCAGGGAATTCAAGACAAGCTGGTAGACCTATGAAAAGCATATGAGTCTGTGAACAGCAGGTAGGTATTGTTACATTGAGGATGTTCCATTATTCAAATGCCGTACAAACACCTTAATTGATTATGCTTAGCCTACTGCTTACCTGCTATTTTTTGCACTACTTTTGGAGATGAATATACATATATAGTAAGGGATTCGATCATACCATCTTTGTAGAAGGCCAGACTTGTCTACAGAGCATTGAAAAAGTGAACACGGTACATGCATTGCATCAATAATACTCCCCTTATTCTGGGCCTAGATTGCCGCCCCTGGGAAAACCTGTCTGTAGCAGAGGACCTGAGGAGGAGGAGGAGGACTTAGCTTCATGTTTGTTTCTTCTGAACTCTTCAGTCACTGAGACAAGGTTTACTCCCCTTGGAAGATAATGGAGGGACTTGGCTCTCTGCCTCTATACTCATTCCCTTGGCAGACTTTCTATTTCTGTGGACACTTCAGGTTGGTGTATGCCATCCACCTTGGTGACTATTTTGGCTCCTGAACTTTAGTATGGCCAGAAGAGAGTTGGACCTTTTGTATTAGGCTGGAGAAAGATTGAATTTATGAAGAAAGTCTTAGTAAAGATCAGATGTGTGGCAGTATATCACCTGGGAACCATGCACATATGTAAATCAGATCTGCAAAAAATCTCAAACTATTGTAGTTAGTTATTTTATGTATAATGATCTCATGTGAAACTGTTGAAGAGCAGTGTATAATACAGTACGTTGTTATTTAGGACTAAATCATGCAAGCCTTTCAAGCACGACTACACATGGAGAACACTGGCAAAAGGTTTGCAGGGTCAGGCGCTGATTCTGTAAAACACAACATAGTTCAGAAAGACTTCTTATTGTAGTAAGATAACAAATGGAGGATTCAGGATTGTGAACAGGAACTTTGTGGTTTTTACAGAACAGTTGTGACCCATTGGGAGCTCTGCTGCCCCATTTTAATCTTTGCTTCCCTTACCCTAGTAGAGAAGAATATAGGGCTTTTATAAGTGATTCAGAGATCGATTAGACATGTTGGCCCACTCAGGATATTTCATGTCAACTTTCTTCACAACTAGAATGCATTCAGAATGGACTATTATGTTGGTCCCAGTACTGTTTGAATAAGACTAGCACTGTTATCCCAGTTGTGTTGTATGAATTGGTCTCTTACAATTAAAGACAGATAAATCTATTGATATTGTATTAGCATTGGGCTGATGCTTTACATGCAAACAGTTGGCTTTGTTCACTGCTCCTCTCTCCTCTCCCACAGTGGTTCCTGGCAAACCTGGAATGCATGTGGAGACTGAAGTTTTTTTTCTTTTTAGTTTTTGCATTTTTGTCTAGGAAGGATTGTTCTTTTAGGATTTTGTCTTACTTGGCCAAACAGGGAGTGGGTAAGATCCCTTAACCTCCATGCCTTCTTAGCCTATCTGCAGTTTAGTTCTGTCCCATGTCTCTAGAAATTCCCCACAGTGTGGCGAGAGACTGGGAGTAGCTGACCAAATGCAAGGAGGAAGTAAGTGGAATCCTTTCAGGAGGAAGAGTGGCTGTGAATTTCTTCCTGGGGCTGTTTCTGTGGCAGGACACTTACTCGGGGCTAACCTGAAAGCCCAATCCAGCCCTTAGTGATAAAACCCTTCTTATTACCCTTGAAAGCATACTCAATGTTGAGAATTAACATTGTTAGTCGAATACCACTGGCCATGTAATATCACCATGGATACAATCGCAGTGGAATGGGAAGGTTTACCACTATAATAACCACAGCAGATTGACAGTGGCAGAGCAAATAGTATTTTAAAGAGTTTTATATAAGCAGATGTGTGCCCCTCCACAAACTGTGAATAATCACTTCATTATTTAGTGTGCTGTGATACATGAATGAATTTTTTTTAAAATTGACTACAGTACAGCTGTACTGTGAAGCCTAATATGATAAAGGTTTTCCTACCACCAGTAGAGTCCAATAATTTATTATTGTGATTTAGATTAATAGATGTGATTCATTCTGTCTAACCAGATACAAACAAATTGGTTTTTATTTGTGTAGTAAGTTGTTGTTCAAAACTATAGCTGAATGCATTCTTTCGTATGATACAAGAATATTTAAAGGACCACTGAATTAGATTATTAGGGTTGGAAGGGACCTCGGGAGATCATCTAGTCCAACCCCCTGCTCAAAGCAGGACCAATTCCCAACTGCCCTCCTCAAGGACTGAACTCACAACCCTGGGTTTAGCAGGCCAATGCTCAAACCACTGAGCTATCCCAAATGCCAAATTCAAGTAGGTGTGAAACTAAGTACTTGGAGCCAAGTACTGTGGTGTTCATTCTGGAATTCTAATTTTTGGCATACGGTATGTACACATCCTTTTCTTTAGAAAAGTGGGGAGAGAAGAGAAGTGACTGTTTGACAGAGGTATTGCATCACTGGCTAAAGAAATGGGAACAAATTTACCTGTGATGTAAATCGGTTAGATTATGTCAGAAAAGTATTTGGTCCTTCATGACTTAATATTCTATAAGTGCCATATTATGCATCACAGTAGACTGAGGTTAAGATAAACAAGCATGAAAAGTGCAAAGGAAAAGGCTTATCTTCTGTGCAGTAATATTATAATTTGACAAATCATATGTATGAAGTTGAAAACAGTAGCAAATAAGTGAAACCATATTTTTTCTCCTGATAGCTTTAAAGAAATGTTTACTATTCAGCTTAACTATATTGTCAGGCTAATGAACTTGAAGCAAAACTGTGTGTTTTTGTAAAAGGAAAAGAATTTATGTATAAATTATGACTTAAACCACAGAAGAAAACTACATCAAACTAAAACAGTCTAAATTTGTGTTTTGTCTAGCTTAACTGTAAATAAGCACTTTGTTCAAGTAACTTTTCTCAAATGAAGTAATAAAAATGTACAGCAAAGCATGAAAGTAACAAATCAGTCTCTTCGAGCTTTAAAATATTTAGGCCTGTATTTATGATGACAATTCAGAAGTGACTTTCCAGTTTCACAGATGGTAAATTAAATAGTTCATTTCTGCAGTTTCAGACCACTTAAGTTAGTTAAATAAAAAAGGTTTTTACATATACTTAATATAATGCCACATTAATGTGAAAATGGTAAATTTATAAACAAATTACAGTGCTAAACAAACCGTAACAAATACCATTATTTTCCACATAATTGTGAGATACATGAAATTAGTAAGAGGTTAGAAGGAAAGTATGCTCGTATTTCTAAAACTAAATTTTGTAATTAATGATAGATTTATCAAGAACCTGAATTACAGTCCATTTATATTAACTTCAGTAAAGTATTCTCCAAGATCACACTGTATTAGAATTGTCGATACCATTATAATTCATATGTAGAGTAAAATCCTCCTGGCCATGTTGAAGACAGTGGCATAACCCCTACTGATGTAACTGGGGCCAGGATTTTATCCATTGACTCTCACTGAGTTGCCCCCAAAAGAGCTTGTCACAAATCCTCACTGTAAAATGTACATCTAAAATTATCAATGTAGAAATTTATGGTTTAGTGCAGGGATTCTCAGTCTGATTGTGGGGACCCCTTGGGGTTGTGAGGTTATTACATGGGGGTTGTGAGCTGTCAGCCTGCACCCCAAACCCCCCTTTTCCTCCAGCATTTATAATGGTGTCAAATATATTTAAGTGTTTTTAATATATAAGGGGAGGTCACACTGAGACGCTTGCTGCGTGAAAGGGGTCACCAGTACAAAAGTCTGAGAACCCCTGGTTTAGTATAAATGGAACAATCCATAGGACCCTAATCCGCTGTTTGTTTGAAGTTAATAGACTACCATTGACTCCACTAAGCACTGCATCAGGCCCTCTGTCCATAATTTTAAAAATTTCATCAGTGATTCATGTGTCACTACGTAACACACATTTTGTGAGAATTTTAGTGTTAGAACTAAAACAGTATTACTGAACAGCATAAGCATCTATGATTGTGATCATGTGGCTAGAAGTAACATAAAAAGCAAGAACATGCTGAAAAAAATAGCAAATGCACCTCCAAACAGAATTTGTTATTGTTAAAAATGGTGTTTATTGACAAAATAAACACAGGAAAAAAGTGATAAAACTGATATGCTAATAAATTAATCAAATGCAAATTCTGAACATACCCAGAGACAAAACCATAGCATCCATTAAAAACAATATATAAAATACAAAGCAGATGTTTATTGATAAAGCCTTCTAAGCTCTGTTAGGAAGCAGCAGGATTACTAGTTTCCAACAGATCAGCGTGTCAGTAATTGGGGAAGTGCTACTATATATACTGTACTAGGCCCCAGACGCCTCCTTTTTTTTTTTTTTTTCCTCAGGTGGAAGGGTTAGCCTGTTAAAGTAGCTGATTTTCCTTGTGGTATTTCATTTCTCAGGGTGCCTTGCGTGCTCCAAGAGTGTCCAGTAAAGGCAGACTCGTAAAAGTGAAAAACCAAGCACCTTCTTCCCCCTCCTCCACCAAACAAACAAAAAACAGGTTCAATGGTATCTCATTTTTATGCAAGGGAATAAAAGTCATGCAAAGTAGCATTTCACAGTAGCCTTTCTGACTACAGTGGGATTTATGCATGTGCTTAAGTGTTTTGCTGAACAGGGATGGACTTAAGCACATGTTGATAGCTGTGCTTTTGTTCTACTGTGCCTAGAACAGCAAGTGTCCCTTATGTGTTTTTATGACTAGCCCAATGGGAGCCCAAACTCTCATGGGACCACAAGGTGCTACTGTAATAGAAATAATAATGAATATCCACAATGGGCAGAGCATGCAGACTCCTTTCCTTTTTCTTGACTGTTTAGTGCTTAACTGATCAACCTTAATACTCTCAATGGTTTTTTGTATGGAATGCTATTTTGGATAATGAGGCTCACATATTACTCTTTGTGCGCTGAGAACCAGCTATTCAAAAGTGCTCAGGGCACACAACTAGGGCCAGATTTTCAAAAGAGCTCAGCTCCTAGCAGCTTACTCAGTTCTCAGTGGAAACTGCTGAATGCAGAGCACTTCTGAAAATCTGACCTCTAAACATCATTCATTTTTTCTTCCTCATTTATAATTTCTATTACAGTAGCACCTTGCTGTCACCTCTTTTCCTTTCGTATTCATCTAGTACTTCTCTTAACCGTCACTTGCACATATTGTGAGTGTTATAAACAGATAGCTAAGGGTTCACCTATAAAAGGGTTAACAAACAGTAACCTGAAACACCAGACCAGAGGACTAATCAGGAAACAAGACTTTTTCAAATCTGGGCGGAGGGAAGTTTTGGGTTTGAGTTCTTTGTCTTGGTTCAGTGACCCTCTCGGGTATGAGAGTGATTTTTGTATCTCCTGGCTTTCTAATCTTCTGTTTCCAAGTTGTAAGGACAAGGATAGTAAGACAATAGGTTTATATTGTTTTCTTTTGTATTTACATGTGTGTAGTTGCTGGAATGTTTTAAATTGTATTCTTTTTGGATAAGGCTGTTTATTCATTTTTTTTCTTTTAAGCAATTGACCCTGTATATTGTCACCTTAATACAGAGACTATTTTTAATGTCTTTTTCTTTCTTTTTTTATATAAAGCTTTCTTTGTAAGACCTGTTGGAGTTTTTCTTTAGTGGGGACTCCAGGGAATTGAGTCTGCAGCTCACCAGGGAATTGGTGGGAGGAAGAAGTCAGGGGGAAAATCTTTGTGTTAGATTTACTAAGCCTGACTTTGCATGCCCTCTGGGTGAGGGGGAAGAGAGATTAGATCTCTTGGTACTTGTGTTTCAAGGACTGGAAGCAGGGAATCTCCTAGGGTCGTCCAGGGAGCGGAGCCTGGGAGGAAGTAACAAGGAACCAAGGGGAGGCGGTTATTTCCCTTTGTTGTAAGACTCAAGGCATCTGAGTCTGGGGGTCCCCCAGGGAAGGTTTTGGGGAGACCACAGTGAGCTAGGCACTGTATAATTCCTGGCTGGTAGCAGCAATACCAGGTCCAAGCTGGTAACTAAGCTTGGAGGTTTTCATGGTAACACCCATGTTTTGGATGCTAAGGTCTAGATCTGGGAAGAAATGTTATGACAGTGAGTCTATCAGAGAAGTCCATTGTGTCCCTTCAGTGTTGGCTTTCATATGTCTCTTTATACTCTGGTGGAGTTCTAGTGATCTCTCTCTTAAGACTGAGATTGCACCACTGTGTAATAAGGACATTCACCTATCCGACTTATCAGCATGTGCAGTAGTGTTTAAAAAGGCAAAAAATATTAAGGGCAAACAAACAAACAGACCCATAATCCATGACCCTTCTGACAGTCATGACATCACCTACTCATCAAAATATTGTTCTCAATCTGAACTTCAAAGGCTAAATCTTTAAAACTCTGTATCTGAGTTGAGCTTGCAATACACATATGGGCAATCTAGTACTTGTGCAAAATATATTGTGGCAAAGTACTTGCTTCTCCTCAGCAGGCTCAGTCCTTTTTAGCCTTGGAGACACAGGCTTGGGCAAAGCAAAGTCCTTCCAGGTCACACAGGGTCTGGCTGATCCCTCCCTCAGTCAGTCCCTTGTGCTGGGTTTCTCCCCTTCTGGGAACAGAGTGCACCCTTCCTTGCTGGAAGGGTTCAGAGCCTTGCTGCACCTAGCTTGTTGGCTGCTTCTCTCACTCTCCCCCAGGCTTCCATGCCAGGGAGGGTTTAAAAAGGTCTCCAGCAGTTGGGGCCAGCTGAACCTAATTAGTTCCCTGGTAGCTCCTTTTCCAGCTGAGCCTTATTTCCTCATGGCTATCTCTCCTCACTGAATAGGGAGAGGCCTTTTAACCCCCCTGGGACTAATTACTACCCCTCCCTTTGTAGCCATTTGTCCTGGGTTTGCCACAGTATATTTTTCATGTTGAAATATTGTGCATGTCTGCACCAATTTTTGGAATCCAGTTTAGGCTCAGCTTTGGAAAATATAGGCAAAGCAACAGAAAATGTGAGAGAGAATGCAATTCCATAGTATCCCAGTCCTAAGACTACAAGGTGAAATTCATCTCTGTGCAGTGGGCCTGCATAGGGCCTTACGTACCACTTATGTACCACGTAAGACATACATTGAGAGTTTAAGTGAGGTTTAATCAGTGCATAGGGCCTTTTACACTGAGATTAATTTTTCCCATAGAGAATAAAAGCTAGCGGTTATGCTGGAAGATTAAGATAGTGTATATTTCTCTCATTGAGGACTTGGAATACTTAAGATTGTCAAACTCATTTCAATGTCAGTTGTTTTTCTAGGGGCGAAAAGTTAGCCAGGCTTTCAAGAAAAGTTTACTAATTGGAACAATGAATATTTAATTAATATTCCATTAACAGTGTAAGATAATTGAAAATGACAGCCCATCATAGTGCAGTCACATACAGAATAAGATCACAGATTTCTTTTTCTGTTGATCTGCTCTTGTCAGATTTTGGTGCCTGTCAACAATATGCATGTATCTGTTGTAACATTTCTGAAAGACTTTTTCTGTAAACTCATTATTTATTGCCATGTTTTATTCTGTGATTTGATGTTTATCTTTTGCTTCATTTAACTTCTTTTATACCTCAGACATCTGCCCTTTGACATTTTATTCACTGGCTTGAGTCTGCAGGGAACAAAACATCTCTGTACAAGAGATGTGGTGTAAAGATAAAATCTAATATATGGACACTGAACTAAAAAAAAATTTACAGTAAAATCTTAAGACTGAAGAGAAAATGACTTGTGCTTGATTTTTAGGAATTAAGTAATTTCTTAGAGTAGTGGGACCACTGGTGTATGTACTACTAGTACTCTGTGCTCCCTTCCTGTGTATGCAGCTTAGTCCTGCGATCATGAAGCTTCTGGTGCTGTTTTATGCAGCTGAGGTATCAGCCTTCTAACGTGACTCTGGGATCTACTATTGATGGTGTGATGGATCTCCTCTGCAGAGGTCTACAATGCCTATTAACACTCTTTCTAGTGCACTTCCCATTCCCCTGATGAGGTAAGGGAAAAATCCTGAGCCAGGAAGTTCCAGGCTCCCTTGGAGTGAGGTGAATGCATGGCAATGTGGGAGTTGCAGGAGAAGATGAAGCATGAGCCATGTGGCAAACAGATTGCTGAGGAGAAGCCCTAAGAACTGTACAGCTGCAAGTGGAGGAGTCTATGACTGCAGGTCTGTGTGGGACACATGGGAGAGCAGCAGTGACTGTGCAGGGAGCCAGTGCAAAAGGGCCCCGATGAGAGACACTAACTGGGCCTGGCTTGAAAACCTGCAAGCACCTATTCGCTCAAGTGGAAACTGGGCTGGAGAGGGCAGCCCAGGCACTAGGCTTGACTCTCCATTAGACTGCCCCAAGGACCCAGGCAAGAACTGCTCTTGCCCACTTTGAACTGCAACTGTTTAAGCCTTTATACCTGGGTATTTGCAACCATTCCCATTCCTGCCAGCCCTGTTAAAATCCCCTTTCCATTAGCCGTGTGTCTGAGAGGTTACTGGGACCCACCAGGGATAGCCCCCACAAGACCTAGCTGCTGAAGCACCCACAGTGCTTGTCTCTGAGTTGCAGTGTACCTTGCATGCTACTAGCACCCTGAAAGGTTGGTGTCCTGGGCAGTCCCAGTAATTGCAGTACTGAAAATCTTGACACAAGGCCCAGCAGACAGCAGAATAGGGGATTGTGCTACACCTCCCAGCACGCAAAAGAATATAGAAGGGAAGGCAGGGACTGCTCTTCAGAGCTACTGACTATGATTTTGGGGAAAGGATTCCATTCCCCATGGAACATCAGAGGCAAAAGCCCATTTTCCTGGGTTTATCTTGTTTCTCAGTGACTGAAGATCAGACATATACTATAATGATTGTGGTCATATATGCTTAGATGGATCATACATAAAGGCAAGCTAAGCTTGCAAAGGTAAGCATTCTAGTTGCAGATGTAGCCCCTTCCTGTATAAGTACTATGACGCAGCATGGGCAAGCTTAATTCTGAAATTGCCTGGTTTTTCAATCCTACCATTCTTTTAAAGTGCTAAATTTTTAAGTAAAGAAAACTGAACCCCTCCCCCCTCAGAAGTTCCATATTGTAGAATCACGTTGATTCTCACATGGGTCAAGAGCAGCATTGGGACTGCTACAGCACAGAGTTCCAGCGAGCTACTGGAGAAAGAGGTAGCAGTAGTAAGCTGTTTATCCTTTTATGTGGACCAGCCACCAGCAAGGGTTAGGATGCCCACTTTGCCAGCTGGTTTCACAGATGTTTGCTGATTGCAGAGGAATGTGGAGATTCAGGAATCCTGAGTTCTGTTCCAGGTTCTTGACAGCTGCTCATCCCTCTGCAATTCATGCAGGCTTTCAGTCCTCCTCCTCTTCCATGCTGGCAGCCTAGGTAGCAGCCCAAGCCCCCTCTTGCACCCTAACCTCTACCCAGGTTCAGGCCAGAGCCCCTTCCCACACTGCAAACCCCTCCCGAACCCCAACCCCTTACCTCAGCCCAGTGAAAGTGAGTGGGGGGGGGGAGCAAACGATGAAGAGAGGAGGGGATTGAGTGAGTGGGGTTTGGCTTTGGGGAAGAGGCGGGGCCTCAGGGAAGAGGTGGGGTAGATCCTAGTTTGCCCATAAATTCAAAAAATGATCTTGAGTGTAGAAAGGTTGGAGACCACTGACATATACAGAGTTATTTTTAGAGTGTTAGTGTGAGCCCCACTAGTGCAAGTGTGTAGACCTGGTTTGGGAGTCTTGCTCCCTGAGGGGTTGCAGATGGGCCCTGCTACTGCTTGGAACCCTGAAACAAAGATAATTAGGAAGCTCTTGAGATGTGATCAGATGGACTTGCGATGCTTTGAGAAGGGCTAATATGATTTGGGAATCCACACTGTAAGGGGGAAGTACTGAACACTTTCATGGTATGTTTCAATAAATAGCCCCATCAAAGAGAGAGAAATTAACTGCAACATGTGGTATGTGTACTTTATGGTACCAGCAAAGGGGAAAAACAGCAGATGTCCAGATGCCGAGTTAGGATAAACTGATTCTCCCAGGACAGCATGATAAACATTCAGTGGGGGCATGTCTTTGTTTAGGAAGTAGTGTAAATGTTGCTAAATATGCACTCCATGTTATGAGCTTGGTGTGTGATTCCTAGCAAGTCTAGATGTACTCATGCTAGCTCTCATCTGAGCTAACATGCTAAAAATAGTGTAGCTAGGGTAGCATGAGTGGCAGTGGCATGTGTTAGCAGTCCTGAGTATATAGTCATGGGATTCAGCTGAGTTTGTACTCAGGGTGGCTAGTACGGTATTGCCCCTGCTTCTGTGGCCACGCTATTTTTAGTGTGCTAGCTCAAATGAGAACTAGCATGAGTATGTGTATGCAAGCTGGGAATCATACCCCCTAGCTCGTATTATAGACCTAGCCATATAGGCATCCAGATGCGATGGTCTGCAGTACTGCCTATATTGTTGAGTAGCGTTTCTACTTTTATGTAAAACCCTCTTCCAAAGCCTCCAAACTCGGGGGATATACCAGATATGAATAGAGCTAAAGCTATTAAGATCTCTTCAAATGCTATAGCTTCCCGACTTCTTGACTGTGAAATTCAAAGGAAACGATCCAATTAAAAACTGAACTGTGGCCCTTGAGAATAACCAGAAATACTGTAATTCGGAGTTTGAAATATTTTCTTTTTTGGTAAGCCCATTTGCAGTTCAAGTTGCCTGTATCACTTTTTTAAATTTCGATGCACTGTAACTAGCTAAGACTTGCGTTACAAGTGCTACAACATCACAGGTGTCGCACTGTATCTATGCTATGGTAGTGTAGGCACTTTAGAGCGACAGAAGGTTTTTTTCCATCACTAGTAAATCTGCTACCTTCTCTCAGGGGGATGGATTTACTAGTTGATGGAAGAATTCCACAGCTGTTGGGCTTATGTTGACTTTACTTTGTGTCTCGGATGTGGGGTGTTTTCACACCTGCTTAGTGACATAGCTAGGTCCACCTAAAACTTAGGTGTAGACCAGGCCTTAGTCAAAATTTTACTGGTCTTGTTTAAAAGATTAAAAAGTGCTGCTTATAAAATCTTTTTAATGAAGTACTTGCTCTGTGTGTGTGTGTGTGTGTGTGTGTGTGTGTGTGTGTTTAAGCCCTCTCATCCCCCCCTTTATTGGTGTTCAACCAAAAGCCTTATTGCTGTAATTACAGCTGCTGTTTCTACTTGCTCTGAGTTGATATGGAAACATTTCCATACCAGGTGGCAGTAGAGGCTTAACTGACTGCAAACAAGTATTTGCTGTTTCAGCACACTAAAGTTAGTGCAGGAAATTGTTATCCATGCATGCTGTTTTGAAGGTGGTGTGACATTTTTCATTAAGGGCAGATGTTCCTGCATGTGCATACTTCTCCCTTGGTTAGAAGTCGGAAGCTCCTGACCAATCACTAGTGAGGTCTCTCAGGGTAAAAAACTGGCAGCCATTTTGAGCACCAGTCAGATCCAGCCCAGCAGGGAGATGATAGAGCTGCCAGGGGTAACCCAGACTGAATCTGTGAGTTGGATCTCAATACAGTTTCCTACAATTTTATGGAAATCAGTGGCATGGTAAAAACACCATGAAGGAGACATTGTAGGCCGGCAGCCAAATATCTTTGTCCTTGGGTCAATGAGATACAACTCAATGTTTGAACCTAATAGCTGCAACAATTGTTAGAGGTGTTATATTGAGCACATGCACAATTGCAAATTAGTGGATGCCATAGCAATTGGTTATGTGGTACAACTAAATGATTTTATCTAGTTATCAACATAATATCAAGGGTGGGCCTACATGAAAACAAAGGATCTCTGGCTGTTAGAAGTTCCAATCTCTACTCATTTTATGCAGTGTTTATTTATATATATATATATATATATATATATTTTTTTTTAGGGTTTAGGTGCTTTTATATTCATCTTAAAGGAAGAGTTGTGATGTTAGTCTAGCTAGGGAATGCTATAACTGTTGTGCTGAAACGGTTTCTTTTGCGTGTTTGATAAAAGAAGAAAAACATGAAACTTAAACGTGTGTGTGTGTGTGTGTAAAACTGTCTGGTAAAGACTATCTACTGCTATACTATATGGAGATATTTCTATCTCATAGAACTGGAAGGGACCTTGAAAGGTTATCAAGTCCAGTCCCCTGCTTTCACTAGCAGGAGCAAGTATTGTCCCTGACATTTTCCCCTCCTTCCTCACGTGGCCCTCTCAAGTATTGAACTCACAACCCTGGGTTTAGCAGGCTATCCTTCCCCCCTACTGAGCTATCCCTCCTCCCCCAACTGGTAGTGGATTCCTTAAAAATAAATAAATAAAATAAAAAAAGTGAATGCTATTGTCATGTTCACCTTTTAGCATTTAGAGGTTTCCTATAGAAAAACATTTTGTACGATTGTAGAATAGAAGTGTGGCATTTTAAATACTGTGGTGTAGTCATCATCAAACACATACAGTTTACTGAGGACTGCTGCACCAACCAGAGTAACCACAGTTGATAAAATCATAAAACGAAGTTCCCAGGACTGGCACAATGCTCCTAATCCATAAATCTCTGGGATGGCCTCACAGGCGAAACCAGGGAGGTTAAGGCATGCACCCTTCGTATGTCGATGGAGATCACAGTGTGCTGATGTGTTTTTGTCGATCCTGACAACATGGCTGAAGAATATGCATAGCCGCTTCTAACGTAATGAGTGATTTGGAGGAAGCCCAGACCTCTGTAAGATTATGGTATATAACTCACAGTTGAACTACTTTATGAACATAAAAATGGCCATGCTGAGTCAGAGCAAAGGTTCATCTAGCCCAGTAGCCTGTCTTCCGACAGTGGCCAATGCTGGGTGTCCCAGCGGGAATGAACAGAACAAGTGATCCATCCCCTATTGCCCATTCCCAGCTTCTGGCAAACAGAGGCTAAGGACACCATCCCTGCCAGTCCTGGCTAATAGCCATTGATGGACCTATCCTCCCATGAATTTCTTATCGAGGATTTGACACGCTCAGGATTTGGTGCTGACAGGGCATGTGGAATGTTCCTAGCCATTCCAAGTCTGCCTGTAAGAGGGTCCAGCTTTCTGACTCCTATATAGCAGTGTGCAGGTTTGACAGATCCTGAACTTTGTCTCAGCGCAGACATTTTTGTGCCATAAGTGAGACATTGACTTCATGCAGGAGGCGATTGGAGCTACTTGTTGGGAGTCCATCCAGTTTACAGCGACTGTTTGAACTGTGATTGCAGCATAAGCAGACGAACCTGTCAACACTCTCTTTACAGTGCTTGTGCTTGACCCCAGCCTGCACCAGGGGTTCTGTACCTTGGTCTTCTGCCATGAGTCATAATGGAGGCAGAATCTTGGCAACACCTGTAGTGTAGTAGCTACTGCAGACTGGATACTCTTTTTAATGGCTACCGCTTTCAGTATTACTTCTGTGTGCAAGATGACCTGGCACTGCAAAGTGTGCCTCTTAGCCTTTTGACATGCCAGAAAATATTAATGTGACTCAAAAAGAGTGTGAAGTAGCAGAGAACCTGTTTGAGCTATATGCTCCAAAGAGAACTACTTGCTGTCTTAATTGCACCTTTGTAATGTTTCGTTTATTTAACTACCTCACTGCAGCTGGCTGTTTCCCACTGAACACAGAGGTTACCGGTTGGTTCAAGTCTATTTTTATTTTTAGTAACTGTGCATGTGACTAACTTATTTTTGTGGCAGAGGCAAATTAGATATATTTATTTTCCTAACTCCTGAAATGTTATATTAATAAGATTGCATTTTAGAGGCATTATTTAGTTATGAACTGAATTAGTGAATTAAGCTATACTCTCACTGAGAATAAATGCATTTTATGCTTCAACAGTTAGTGAAATTTGACAGACACTAACGTGAGTTTCAAAATAGACCAAAATTCAGTATCTCTCTAATAATTTCAGTGGTTGCTTTGTAGCATTGATATTATTCCATAATCATATCTTTTGAGGTGACTACAAGTAAGTTAGCAATAACCAGTTTACATAGACACAGGACACTTCTTGAATATTTAATACTATTTGAGTTAACACGGTAGTTCTGATATATATCTGTAGGCTGAAATGTCTTCGCAAAAGATTTGGTGAACAATTTTGCAAATTGAACAAATGCTTAGAAATCATGTTCTCCTTGTGGATGATTCTCCTCTCCCCCACCCCCCCCCCCAAAAAAAAATAATGCAGGGCTAAACTAGATGGGGAAACTGTCTAAATAGACCTGTATAAACTATTTATAGTAAGCTAGTTGTATATAGATGGTGTAGTGTGGTAAATGATGGTGGAATACATTGTCGCAATACATAACGCGGGAAGGATTATATATACCTTTATTACTATCTAGTAAACACAAACTTTCTCCTACACATTTGCATTAGGGAAATACATATGACTATACAATTTCATAGATAAATGTACTTCTCTTTAGGTCACCTGAACTTTATACTTTACTGCAATGAATCTGACTCAGTAATGATGTAAATTACTGTAGGTCACAGCAGACAATACAAAAATACATGAAAAGATAGTCAGTCAGAAAATTCTACCTCTGTTGTGGGCCATTGTAGTCAGAATCCATAGGCCATTTAGGACATACCAAAAGTGACATCTACAAATTTACTTGTCTCTATCCTCACTTCACAAGTATGAGCAAAAATGCTTTTTTGCCAGACCAGAAAGAATTAACTAGAATGCTGTTCTTGTTCCTTCCAATGTTGTTATGCTTCATATTCTTAAAATATTCATTTGTACTCACCAGTATGACCTATCCTTAAAAGTCTTATCATTCAGACTTCACACAACTTCAGTTTTAGGAACATGTTAACTCTGGTGAAACAGAAGCTAATAAAATTTGTGTGGGAGAAAGGGAAGATGTTTAATAAAAATTTTACTTAGAACAGTGAAGTTTCTGATTTGAGACCTCTGAATATTGGTGCTCTATTTTTTTTTCCTAAGTGATTATTGGAGCATATGATCTGGGAGACAGCAATCCTGAGTCATAGTTCCAGTTCTGATAATGACTCCCTTTGTGTTCCTGAGTATGTCACTTCACTCGTCCTCTTTGCTTCAGTCTTTCCCCTGGATAATAGGAATAATTATACTTTCCTATTCTGATATGTAGGTTGTGAATATCAATAGCTAAGCTACTGGAGTCTGTAAACATTTAATCTATTTAGATTTACAAAGAGAAGGTTAAGGGGTGATTGATCACAGTTTATACGTACCTACCTGGGGAACAAATATTTGAGGGACTCTTCAGTTTAGCAGGCAGAAGTATAACATGATCCAGTTGCTTGAAGTTGAAGGACAAATTTGAAATGAAAATAAGGCCAAAAAATTAACAGTGGGGGTAATTAATTATTAAAACAATTTACCAAGGGTTATGGTGGATTCTGCATGACTAGCAATTTTAAATCAAGTATGGATGTTTTCCTAAAAGAGAGCCTCTAATTTCAAACAGGAATTAACTCAGGGACATTGTATGGCCTGTGTTATTCAGGTGGTGAGGTCATAGTGGTCCCTTCAGGCCTTACAGTCTAGGAATCTGTCACTTTGAAGAGAGTAGTAAATATTAAAATGGACTGGTATTAGCTGGTATTTGTGAATATTTTGTTACAGGGAGCTGTAGTAAGCAGCAGTTTGCTATTCTTGTTTAGCAGCTTTCCTAAGCCGTAGAGGCCCTTTCTTGTGTGGAAACATTGCCACTGGTGGCGGCTGTTCCTTTGACAGTTCTTTCTGTCACTCCTCTTCCATTCTGGATTACTTGGCAATGACACCCTTTAAGGGATGTAGTCTCCCCCTTATTCATATGGTTAACTTAGATAAAGGTAAAAAATGTCTCCTATGCATCCGAGGGAAAGCAATAGTTAATGCTAGAATGTCATTTGTTTTAATAAGGAAAAGTTAAAGGGTATTTGAATATGGTAGCACACTACACACAGCCATAGGATCTAGGAAGCAAGTATGTTCTGATTGCTGTAAAGAGGTATTTACAAAGTATTGTTAATGAGGATTAGCGGAGTTGGGAGCTCAGTTATAGTAAGTTTATATAAGATTGCAGAACATTTTAGGAGATGTTGAAATGTGTTTGTATAAAGTTGTTGTATTCCTGCCAAGTTCTGCATGTGAAAAACTACTTTAATAGCACTGGTCTACAATTTTTGAGAAGTCGTCTGCTTCAGAGATAAAATGTGATATTATGTATTTTGATGTGCTGAATTCAAATATGACAATTAAAACAACTGGCTACTGTTTCTAAGATATTTAAGTTTTTACATTTTATGTCTATGTATATTGTGTAGATAGTAGAGTTTTAATCATAAATTGTAAACCTAGGTCTTTTCATGTGTTTATGGTTGCTTTACATGATATTTCACCTATCCTGTTTATATAACACTTTAAAAATCAGCAAAAGGGTTATATAAATAAAATTTATTATGAAAGAAAAGGCAAAAAACTATTATGTACATAGTTTAGTCCTATTCAGTGTCTACTCGGCGCTTCTTGGCTTGTCTCTTGTCTTCATTAAATGAAGCATCTCTTGTCACTGTCCAGCAATAGTCTGCAAGCATTGATGGGCTCCATTTGCCCTGATAGCCTGCCAGGAGATTCCACTGCTGTAGTCTGGAGCCCAACAGCTCTGCCTTACTCTTAGGTAGTTCCAAATCCCTGACAAGGTCATTCAGTTCACCTTGTGTTATGAGGTGTGGTTCAGAGGAGGAGGATGGGAGAAAATGTGGGTCCTGTGACATTGATGGTTCAGGACCAGAAGTTTCATCCTCTTCCTCTTCCTCGTCTGACTCAAGTGAGAATGATTCTGGTGCATTAGGAACCAGCAGTCCTTCTCTGTGGAGTACTGGATGTATAGCTGATGGAATGTTTGGATAATGCACAGTCCGCTTTTTCTTCTTTGACACACCTTTCCCAACTGGAGGCACCATGCAGAAGTAACAATTGCTAGTATGATCTGTTGGCTCTCTCCAAATCATTGGCACTGCAAAAGGCATAGATTTCCTTTTCCTGTTCAACCACTGGCCAAGATTTGTTGCACAAGTGTTGCAGCATATGTGTGGGGCCCACCTCTTGTCCCGATCTCCAATTTTGCAGCCAAAATAAAGGTGATAGGCTTTCTTAACCGTAGTGGTTATACCGCGCTTTTGTGATGCAAAAGTCACTTCACCACAAACATAGCAGAAGTTATCTGCACTGTTCACACAAGTACGAGGCATCTCTGCTCACTTTGGCTAAACAGAAATGTGTCCCTTTGCAAAATCAAACACTGACAAATAAGAGAGCACGACACTGTATGATTACTAGAGCGGATATAGGGCAATTTGTTCAGCAGAGTGATGTAAGCTTCGTTAGAATTGCATCATCCATGACTTCTAGGAATAATGTGATGCAATTCATATCCTGTATGACGCAATACCAGCTTCAGATTGCATCATTCATTGTTTTGCCTCAAAAGCAAGTACTGTCCAAACCCAGTCATAGATTTATTCATAGATCCAGTCAAAGATGTATTTTAGTCATTTCTGGTTTAAATTGAGATCCCTTCCCTTTATAACTCACTTATCCTCCGCCATTCCCAAGTCAACGGTCGTATATACTGACCCAATAGCATATCTTGAAAACTAGAGCCAATCAACAATTTTAAGCATCATTTTCATTCTCAGTGACCCAGAATTAGTAAAGTTGGACTACATTTATTTCAGAAGCATTTTGGCTGTAGAGCAGTGTAGTCTGTTTTACAGTTAAATCTCCAAGAACGCAAGAGCTGTTATATTTTGTCTCTATTTTCTATCCAGCTGAATTTTCCTATTGCCCTTGTTAACCCTCTGCAGCAGTGCTCATTAACTGCACTGACTACTTAATGAGAGAATGATTAATAGGTTACCTTGTTAATGAATTTGGACAGCAAATACTTATGACTCTAGAGTTTGATCTTTATATCAAGGCCAACCTTAAAACCACTATTTTGTTCTATTTCTGAGGTGTTTTTGCAAATGTTGGATGGCTTTCTGACTTTTTGTTTACTGCATGGAATGGTTCACTGTGGCCTTCCAGTGACTGTGACTAGAAATGTCACTCCTTATTCCCACTGTGGAAAAATGGCAAAGATGGAGATCGTGAATGGAGGTAGTAAAGGGAAGGATGGCGTTCTGAAAGAAAGTGTAAGGACCTGATTGGTTTGGGTGGAGAGAGGAAGAGAGAGAGACATTGAGATTTTCAGTGCTTGCATGAATGGAACCTCCTGAGTATCTTGGGGTTTGACCTCTGTGCTATGTATAGTAGTTTGGGAAAGAACCATGTGTGACACATTGTTGTACCACCTTCACTGTAGCAATTAAATAGGCAGGGTAAAATCCTAGCCCCCTTGAAATCAATAAGTGTTTTCCAATTGATCTTTCTTTATTAACAGGTCCATTCTTTGATCAGTCTTATAAAACTTGTTTTACAACTTAGAGATTAGCTTAGTAAATACACAAACTTTGGTGTATGGCAGTCCCTGAAGCTGTATTTGAGACCTGCTACCAGCCACTTTCTTCGACATTTGTGGTATTGATCATATATTGTGATTGATTCATTCTTTTCTACTCTGTTTCTTCCTCTTTTATTTTGTCAGCTGGTAGTATCAGTTAGTCCAGTGGTCCCCAATGTTTTTGGCTAGCGGGCGCCAGCCAAAGGACCATTGTGGTGGTGGAGCACTTACCGAAATGCCGCCGAATTTCAGCGGTATTTCGGCAGCGACGCCTCTTGATGTCGCTTTCCATCAACAAGCGATGTCATCGAGAGGCGTCCCCGCCGAAATGCCGCTAAAATTCAGCGGCATTTCGTCGGGTGCTCTCCTGGGGGCCAGAACGTGGGCACATTAAGATGCCGCCGCAGGCGCCATGGCGTTTGGGGACTTCTGAGTTAATCTTTTCATTATCTTATGTTTAAGTTCAAGCTTCTGTGTTTTTTACATGTTAGAGGTATAATCTGTTGTGTTATCACAGAGTTTTGCTATTATGCTTTTCTCCTTTTATTGTCTTTTGCATATTTCTTATCTGAATATCTTAAATTGGAATTTAACTTCTCAAGGGGTTTCTCCCTTCCTTAGCATTTAAAAAAAATAATTCTCAAACTGTCAGGCTTGATGGCAGGTGATGACCCTCTCCTAGCAAACTCTAAGGAGTTCTTCTAGTTACTCAAGTAGTTTCTTTTTTGCCTTCTTCCTGTAGAAATCTGATTTAAGTTAATTTTTCTAGAATTTCCCTCACTTTTTGATACCAGACAGTTGTTCTAGGGATTCATTCTTCTACCACTTCTGCTGTGGTAATTCTAACAGCAACTAGGAGATGAGTGTGTCATACTATCTATAAACAACTGATCAGTTTTCAGGATAATTTACTATAAATACGAAGATTACCTGACAGCTGATACTCTGTCTCCCTTATGGAGTCTCCAACAGCTTTCCAAAATTTCTTAATTTTTAGATACATGTCCAACAAATATGGAAAAATTCTCCTATTTCATTACATTGTATCCAGCATTTACTCATTCATGTACCATACGCTTGTTTAAATGTAAGGGCAGCACATACCATGGAAAAAGAATTTTAATGTTTTCTTTTATTAATGTTTACTGAGGGGTGGGGGTATTTCTCCATATATTCTTCCATTCTTCTAAGCCTATATCAACTTTTTGTGTTTTCATGAACAGAATTATTTCCTCTAAATAATAAGTTAGACATTACTTTGTAAAGAGTGGAGAATAGTTTTCTCAGATTCCATGAATTTTCTCCTGTTGATTTTCAGTTAAACCAGGATTTTGCCATACTATTTTAGCAATCTCTACAAAACATTCTTTTAAAATATCTTTAAAAGTCATTACAGATTGACCGTAACGTATCGAATTAATAATTGATTACCACATGAATTGACCATATTGGGAAATAGTAACCCACAGTATTTCATATCTGAAAATAAGGGCAGTGCTATTTAAATTGGTTTTTATTTATAATATCCTAATTATAGAAAATATTACTTTTTTAAAATTGCTTTTATTCCTGAGTGAATTTTGTTATAACCAAGCTATAAATTCATGAAAAAGAGGATCTGTAGTGAAAATAGCAATACAGAATTTAACCATCATGTGCCAACAGCTATTATGAACTAGGACTGGTTCCCAAGCCCTAAACTATATAGAATATTTGTACAGTAAATGTGTAATTCCAGTAGGCATTCAGCAATTTAGCTTTAATTAACTAATCGTGGATTTCTCTGTTCTTGTGTTTCTGTATAGATTAATTTCCAATTGAATTTATTTAATCCAACCTCTATCAGTCAAAGTTTATGATTACTAAGAGACATATTTCAGTTCTTAGGGAAAATGCACATTCATTTGAATGGGAGTTTTGATTGGATTAAATAATATGGGATTTGCCCCTAAATGCCATTGAATCTATAAATGTTGCAAGTCTAAATAAATATTTCCAACTTTCCTTTGCCACTGTAGAATAACTGTGTATATCAATTAACCCCTTTTCAAAAGAGAGCACTCCTATTGAAAAATAACATTAATTCACACATATCCAATTTCAATTAAACCTTGTAGCCATCTCTCCAACATAACACTGGAAAGTCTGAGACAGGCAATATAGAATCTAGAAACATTCACAATAACAGAAAACTTATCTGTTCTTTTAGGAAGATTTTGTTGTGGCTTGTGCTTAAGAGATGTTAGAGTAAGGGTATGTCTACTCTGGCAGAGTTACATTGCCACTCAGAGAGCGCTGAAGGGAAACCGCTGTTGTGTGTTCATACAGTCAGCTGTCTATGCAATAGTGTGTTCACACTTGCTGCGCTTGCATCAGTATTCGGAGCAGTGCACTTCAGGTAGCTATCCCACGGAGTATCTCTTCCTCTTCTGCTGCTAAGAGTTGTGGGAAGGTGGAGGGGGTTGTGGAGCATCCTGGATCCTGTCCCAATGCTCCGTGATGCATTGCTTCACATCCCAGCAATCCCTGTGTTTTGTCCGCATTTGGTGCCATCTTTCAACGGTTTGTGTACTGCACGCTCTACCTCTTCGGGCTGCAGGAATGGATCCTGCATTGTTGACCAGTATGCTGCTCGCTCTCACTAACACGTCACTAGCAGTAGTGGAGTTATTCCTTAAACTACAAAGGCAAGAGGAGATCGACATTGATCTCGTCACGTGTAGTAGCTATGACACAAGATTGCTTGTGGCATTTACAGAGGTGCTGACCGCTGTGGAATGCTGCTTTTGGAAACAAGCACCGAGTGGTGAGATCATAGTCCTTGCACATCTGGGATGATGAGCAGTGGCTGCAGGACCTTCAGATGAGGAAAGCCACATTCATGGGACTGTGTGATGAGCTCGCCCTAGACCTGCAGCACAAGGACACGAGAATAAGAGCTGCCCTGTCATTGGAGATGTGTGTGGCGATTGCACTGCAGAAGCTGGCTACTCCAGATTGCTACCGATCAGTCACGAACCATTTCAGAGTGGGAAAGTCAACCATTGGACTGTGTTGATAAAAGTGTGCAGGGCCATTAATTGCATCCTGCTCTGAAAGACCATGACTCTGGGCAACGTGTGTGACATTGTGGATGGCTTTGCACAAATGGGCTTCTTTAACTGTAGAGGGGTGATAGATGGCATGCACATGCCAATTCTGGCACCAGACCATCTAGTCACCGAGTATGTTAATCAGAAGAGGTATTTCTCTGTTTCTCCAGGTGCTTGTGGATCAGCATGGGCGTTTCACGGACATTAACGCAAGCTAGTCCGGACTCATGATGCACACATCTTTTGGAGCAGTGGCCTGTTCAGGAAGCTGCAAGCAGGGAATTTCTTCCCGGACCAGAAGATCACTGTAGGGGAAGTTGAAATGCCCATTGTGATCCTGGGAGACCCTCCCTACCCTTTAATGTTGTGGCTTATGAAGCAATACATGAGGAACCTTGACAGCAGTAAGGAGCGGTTCACCAACAGGCTGAGAAAATGCAGAGTGACTGAGTGTGCTTTTGGCCATTTAAAGGCCCGCTAGGGCTGCCTATATGGGAAGCTGGACCTGGCCAATTACAGTATTCCTATGCTTATAGCTGTGTGCTGTACACTTCATAATATTTGTGAAAGGAAGGGTGAAAGTTTCACTCAGGGCTGGACCACTGAGGCTCAGTGCCTGGAGGCTGAATTTGAGCAGCCAGAGACCAGGGCTATTAGAGGGGAGGAGAGTGAGGCCATAAGGATCAGGGATGCCTTGAGGCAGCAATTTGAAGCTGAAAGCCACTAATATTTGTTGATATGCTCTGGACTACAGTGCTTGTAATGTTAGGAGGTGATTTTGTGATGGGTGCAAACAATGTACTGTGAAGGTTTAAGAAAATTGCCTGTTGCTTTGCAGGGCTCTGTTTGCTTTCAATTAATGGAATAAAGATTGCTTTCAAACCAAAACAATTATATTATTAGAAAAACAACCAGAAGAGAGAGACAAACAAACACATCAGTACTGTGGGGGAAGGAAGGGTCCCAGGAGGAGGTGGGGCCCTGGGATGGTTAAAGATTTTTGTATGTCCAGGTATCGTATGCAACCTTGTCCTTTGGAGTACAGTGCAGTGGGTACTGTTCTTCAGCAGGGCTAAACTGCAGAGGGATGGATGTTGAGCGCAGTGGGTTCTGGGAGTCTGCAGGGCTGGACAGTGAGCAGGGAGGAGTGGAATGCAGCAGGTACAGACTGGAGCCAGGAGGTTGATAAGAGTGTGTTGGTGATGTATGGGGGGTTCATGGGAAAGAGTTTTGCAACAGCAGCTGCAGGGGAGGGTGGGCACAGAGCTGCTCAGTTTGCAGTGCTAATATCACCTGGAGTGTCCCCGCTTGACACGCCATAACGTTGGAGAGCCACTCCGTGGCTTCATTCTGGTGCACCGTGTTCTCCTTTCGGTCCTCTTCTCGCTGTCCCGCCACTCCTTCATTTCTTGCTTTTCAGCCGCACAGTGCATCATGACATCATACAGAAAGTCCTCTTTAGTTTTTTGTGGCCTCTTTCTGACTTTGCGTAGCCGTTTAGCTGTCAATAACAGAGGGGATGGTTGGGCTCCCAAGATCATATCTGTGAAGCCAAAATGAAACATTTTACAGAAGCAGTATTGTTTGCAACACAGAGACCACTGATTCCATGATTTAAAACAGCCACTATTCACATACCTGTCACTAACTGTCTGACCCCAGGCAAGCACACGTACCACAAGACCCGCAAAATGGTGATGGGACTGTACTTTACACTGGGCATGTGGTATTTGGGGAGAACCAGCACTCTAGGGTGGGGAGCCTTATAATCATTACTATTCCCACATTTTCCACAGGCTGTGTTATTATGGAAGATATCTTGTTGCTGAGGGTGAGCAGGAAATCAAGGGAGAGTCTTCTCCAAGACTGTGGCTTCCGCCCGGGCCCTTATGCGGCTCGCCTCTGTGCAAAGTGGTGTGGGAAAGTTAACCTTAATGGGACAAGAAAGAGAGTAGCTCTGCCAAAAAACCTGCTGCAGCGGATTGCCCAGTATCCCCATGAGAGTTTTGTGGAGCTCTGAGGCAGATTCCTGTGAAGTGAGGGAGTCAATCAGCACCCTGTTCCTCCGCTCAGAGTAGGCATATGGTGGTATGTGCATCATACAGAGACAAGCCTGCTCTCTGCAGTCCTCCCGCCCCCAGCAACTTGCTTCAGCGATTCCCAAAATCAAAGACACTTACGAGGGGCTTCCTCTCCTGTTTATGCTTCACCAAGATCCGAGTGCTGTGACTGGCTAGCCTTCTCCAGGACAGAGAAGAGCTCCTGGCTGCATGTATCTCTGACCTCCAAGTTGTCCTCTGCCTCTGGGTGCCCCTCTCCCTCCACATTCTAGTCCAAGATTTCCTCTTGACTCGGTCCACTCTTGACTGGAATGTGAGCCACCAAAGTATCTTTGCAATGGAGGTGGGATCGCTGCCAAGTATTGTGTCCAGCTCTTTGTAGAACTGGCAGCTCGTGGGTGCAGTACTGGAGCAGCGGTTTGCCTCCCGCGCCTTGTGGTAGGCGTTCTGTAGCTCCTTCACTTTGACCCTGCACTGTGTCCCAGTCATGGCCCCTTTCTGTCATGCATTGTGAAATCTGTTCATAGGTATCATAATTGCTATGGCTGGAGCGCAGCTAGGACTGGACAGCCTCCTCTCCCCAAATGCTGATGAGATTGAGCAGCTTGGCATTGCTCCAAGCAGGGGATTTCCTGTTGAGTGGAGCAGGCATGGCCACCTGGAAAGATGCGCTGAGACCACTGCATACGTCACTGAGCAAACAAGGAGACTTTCAAAATTCCCAAGGAATTTAAGGGGTGGGGCTCACGGTCACCTGAGGGCAGGGCAGTAGAGATCAAACTGATGACCAGAGAGGTGAAAACAGACATTGTGGGACACCACCTAGAGGCCAATTGCAGTGCAGTAATTGACTATGATGTCTACACTGTCCCTGTGGTGCTGTAGCCCCAGTGCAGAAAGCTGTATGCCTCTCGTCGGGGTGGCTTTTTTACAGCGTTGCAACCGAACAGTTTCTGCGCACTAAGTGGCTTGGCAGTACGTACACCTCAGGACTTACAGGGCAGAAAGCTGCTTACTGTGCAGAAACTTGCCAGTGCAGATAAGGCCTAATGCTCTTGGAACTGGAGTATACTACCAATAACCGCTTTTATGACTATCAGTTCTTTGGCACTTAAGATGATACAATAGCCAGTTTCTAGTCATACAGTCTAAAGCCGCAAACTTGCCAAATTTTATTTGGCAAGCACCTGTTTCAGCAGATGAGAGAAAATTATGCAAGAGTAAATTAAAGCTAGGCTCCATCAAAACACCTGTATAGGGGAATATGTGTGATCTGATGGTTTGAGGCATAAATACGTAGTTCTTTACCCACTTAAAGGAAAGCTGATGTAATGTAGTATATTACTACATCTATAGTCACAACTATAATTTCTGGGCCAGATAAACTGTGGTTGTACTAGCAGTAAGTCCACCATAAACAGGATGTAGCAAGTCCCTGCTTCATTCGGAGGTCTGGGACTTGCCAGTACTAATCTCAGAGTGGGTTGGCCCATCTGGCTGGTGCAGGGGCAGGCTCTCTGAGAAATACATTCTTAATTACTGCTTTCCTGGGGAGCCTCCACCAGCACTTAGTTTCCCTCTTTCCAGCATTTATTCCACCCAGGGTGCAGTCTTCATTCCCTCTCCCCACCTGCACCCATGGAGGTTCATAAATTCTAAGGCCGGAAGGAACTGTGGTGATCATGCAGTCTTTATAACAAAAGCCATAGATGTGCCCAAAATGACTCCTGCTTGAGCATATACTTTTGGGGGGGGGAAAAAAAACTAATTTTTATTTTAAAATTGCCAGTGATGGAGAATCTGCCAGAATCCTTGGTAAGTTATTCCAGTGGTTAGTTATACTCATTGTTAAAAATTTGTGCCTTTATTGCTAATATGAATGTGCCTTGCTTCAACCTCCAGCCATTGGATAGTGGTGTACCTTTGCTAGGTTGAAGAGCCCATTTTCAAATATTTGTTCCCCATGTAACAAAATCATCCTTTAACCATCTCTTTGTTAAGCTAAATAGACTGATGTACTGGACTCTGTCCCTTTAAGGCATGTTCACTATGAGGTGAATCTGGTCTACACAGCTGAAATATAAAGAAGGGTAAACTTTTAAAATATAACTAAGTTAGTAGATACCAAGTATCAGAGGGGTAGCCGTGTTAGTCTGGATCTGTAAAAGCAGCAAAGAGTCCTGTGGCACCTTATAGACTAACAGACGTTTTGGAGCATGAGCTTTCGTGGGTGAATATCCACTTCCTCAGATGCATGTAGTGGAAATTTCCAGGGGCAAGTGTGTATATATATGCTAGCAAGCAAGCTAGAGATAACGAGGTCAGTTCAATCAGGGAGGATGAGGCCCTGTTCTGGCAGTTGAGGTGTGAAAACCAAGAGAGGAGAAACTGGTTCTGTAGTTGGCAAGCCTTTCACAGTCTTTGTTCAATCCTGAGCTGATGGTGTCAAATTTGCAGATGAACTGAAGCTCAGCAGTTTCTCTTTGAAGTCTGGTCCTGAAGTTTTTTTGCTGCAGGATGGCCACCTTAAGGTCTGCTATAGTGTGGCCAGGGAGGTTGAAGTGCTCTCCTACAGGTTTTTGTATATTGCCATTCCTAATGTCTGATTAGGCTCCAAAATGTCTGTTAGTCTATAAGGTGCCACAGGATTCTTTTCTTTGCTGCTTTTACAGATCCAGACTAACACGGCTACCCCTCTGATACTTGACACCATGCAAGGCACTGCATTTAGCCGTATGGAGTGGAAATCCATCAACCTCATGAAGAAACTTGCCCAAATACAGACAGATATCATCTTCCTTTCCAAATGCAAACGGATGGACATCAGACCAAATGGACTAAAGGTAAAAAATCCACTGCTATCTACATACTACACAGACAAAAGTGAGAGATTATGCCATACTCTATCAAAAAAACTGAGGAACCACCTGATCAGCATCCTATACAGCAAACAGGAAAACCTCAAAAAAGAGCTCTCCAACCTGGAGACTCTCATTAATAACCAAACTTCTATACAAATGGACTTCACTAAAATAAGACAGGAGATCTACATTACTCACTTCACCTCTCTACAAAAGAAAAAGGATGTAAGCTGTCTAAACTCCTACCTGCCACATGGGGCCACAACCGTGGTACCCCTAACCCACCCAGCAATATCATCAATCTATCCAACTACACACTCAACCCAGAAGAAAAGTCTGTCCTATCTCGGGGACTCTCTTTCTGCCCTGCCACCCCCACCAACATGATACAGTTCTGTGGCGATCTGGAAGCCTACTTTCGCCGTCTCTGACTCAAAGAATACTTCCAGGACAACACTGAACAGTGCACTGATACACAGGTGCCCTCCCACCAACAGCACAAGAAGAAGAACTGCACATGGACTCCTCCTGAGGGTCGAAATGACAGTCTGGACCTATACATTGAATGCTTCCGCCTGCGTGCACAGGCAGAAATTGTGGAACAAGAACATCGCTTGCCTCACAACCTAAGTCGTGCAGAACGCAATGCCATCCACAGCCTCAGAAACCACCCTGACATTATCATCAAAGAGGCTGATAAAGGAGGTGCCGTTGTCATCATGAACAAGTCTGACTACCAAAAGGAGGCCGCCAGACAACTCTCCAACACCAAATTCTACAGGCCACTTCCCTCAGATCCCACTGAGGAATACACTAAGAAACTACAGCATCTACTCAGGACACTCCCTACACTAACACCGGAAGAAATCAACATACCCCTAGAGCCCCGACCAGGGTTATTCTATCTACTACCCAAGATCCACAAACCTGGAAATCCTGGACGCCCGATCATCTCGGGCATTGGCACTCTCACTGAAGGACTGTCTGGATATATGGACTCTCTACTCAGACCCTATGCCACCAGCACTCCCAGCTATCTCCATGACACTACTGATTTCCTGAGGAAACTACAATGCATTGGTGACCTCCCAGAAAACACCATCCTAGCCACCATGGATGTAGAGGCTCTCTACACAAACATCCCACACACAGATGGAATACAAGCTGTCAGGAACACTATCCCTGATGATGCCACAGCACAACTGGCTGCTGAGCTCTGTGCCTTTATACTTACACACAACTATTTCAAATTTGATGACAATATATATCTCCAGATCAGTGGCACTGCTATGGGCACCCGCATGGCCCCACAATATGCCAATATCTTTATGGCCGACCTGGAACAACGCTTCCTCAGCTCTCGTCCACTCACGCCCCTTCTCTATCTACGCTACATTGATGGCATCTTCATCACCTGGACCCATGGGAAGGAGACTGGAAAAATTCCACCACGATTTCAACAGCTTCCACTCCACCATCAACCTCAGCCTGGACCAGTCTACACGGGAGGTCCACTTTCTAGACACCACGGTGCAAATAAGTGATGGTCACATTAACACCACCTTATATCGAAAACCTACCGACTGCTATGCCTACCTTCATGCCTCCAGCTTCCATCCCGGACACATCACACGATCCATTGTCTACAGCTAAGCACTGAGGTACAACCGCATCTGCTCTAACCCCTCAGACAGAGACCAACACCTACAAAATCTCCACCAAGCATTCTCAAAACTATAATACCCGCACGAGGAAATAAGGAAACAGATCAACAGAGCCAGACGTGTACCCAGAAGCCTCCTACTGCAAGACAAACCCAAGAAAGAAACCAACAGGGCTCCACTGGCCATCACATATAGTCCTCAGCTAAAACCCCTCCAACACATCATCAAGGATCTACAACCCATCCTGGACAATGATCCCACACTTTCACAGGCCTTGGGTGGCAGGCCGGTCCTTGCCCACAGACAACCTGCCAACCTGAAACATATTCTCACCAGTAACTGCACACCGCACCATAATAACTCTAGCTCAGGAACCAATCCATGCAACAAACCTCGATGCCAACTCTGCCCACATATCTATACCAGTGACACCATCACAGGACCTAACCAGATCAGCCACACCATCACAGGTTCATTCACCTGCACATCCACCAATGTAATATACGCCATCATATGCCAGCAATGCCCCTCTGTTATGTACATCGGCCAAACTGGACAGTCTCTATGGAAAAGGCTAAATGGACATAAATCAGACATTAGGAATGGCAATATACAAAACCTGTAGGAGAGCACTTCAACCTCCCTGGCCACACTATAGCAGACCTTAAGGTGGCCATCCTGTAGCAAAAAAACTTCAGGACCAGACTTCAAAGAGAAACTGCTGAGCTTCAGTTCATCTGCAAATTTGACACCATCAGCTCAGGATTGAACAAAGACTGTGAATGGCTTGCCAATTACAGAACCAGTTTCTCCTCTTGGTTTTCACACCTCAACTGCCAGAACAGGGCCTCATCCTCCCTGATTGAACTGACCTCGTTATCTCTAGCTTGCTTGCTAGCATATATATGCTTGCCCCTGGAAATTTCCACTACATGCATCTGAGGAAGTGGGTATTCACCCACGAAAGCTCATGCTCCAAAACGTCTGTTAGTCTATAAGGTGCAACAGGATTCTTTGCTGCTTTTAGTAGATACCATAATACTATAAAAATAATAATTTACAAACTGTCAAGAAGCTGTCCTTTAAAGTCCTTGTTTTGTCATGAATTCAGACCATGAGCCATGTATCTCTTCTCTCAGATAATGTAATCAGCCTGGACCACTGAAAAGCATGAGTAAAATGGCAGCTCCCACTGGAAGCCACCAACTCTATGGAGAGAGAGAAACAGTAACGGCTCAAGACATTCCATAGAAAACTATGTTATTGGAGCAGAGTTGTTTTGAATTCACATTTTGATGGTGAGTTAATAGTTTTTGTGCTACAGTGTTGTTGCTCTGACTTCAGACTCTGTATTGTATGCTGCAGAATGAAGCACCAGAGGAGGAATTATTGCTGCTTCTATGAAAGTAGTAATTGACTGAATTAGGGAGGCTTAAGGATATGTGGGAAATGTTCAGCTGATTCCATCCTATATAGGAATGGATATTTGGTTGTGTCAAAGAAGCTCTCATCAGTCAGGGGTGTACGTTTGAGCATGCACATATATAAAGATGATAAAACTCATGTTTGTCCTTCCCTAACAGCTATATTTTTCTACTTTAAACTTCTTATGTCTGTATTAACAGTGATGCTAATTTAGGATCTGATCTTCAGGTGTTAAGTTGTAGCATCTCTTCTGATCACTTTAGTGCTGGAGTTGGTATTCTAGCTTCCAGTCAGAGCAAAAGCTACTATTGCACGTTGATGAAACTGTCTGATCGTGCCCCTTTAGGTGCCTGTGGTAGCTTTGCCATTTTCTTCAGTGCAGCTGGCTCAAAAATTAGGCTCATCACTTTTATATGCTTATTTTTAACTCTTGAGAAAACAGTAAAAAGGCACATGTTCTCAGTAAGGACTAGCTCTTCTGATTTCACATAGTAAAATTGATTTATGTTGTGGTCTGCGAGCAAAAGAATTATTTTAAATGTTGAAAGCATATACAGTACTTTCAACTTAAAAACAGTTGAAGGGAGTTGTATTCTGTCATTCAAAAAAATTGTCCTAGCTGAGATCAAGCGGAAAGAATATCTGCCACAGAGGAGCATTTTTTCAAAAAGTCTGAGCTTGTGAGCCAGGATATTAAAAAAACAGTACTGTACTGACACAACCTTAACTGTAACATGTTTTCAAGAGTAATTGGACTATTTTGCCTCATAGCAATAAAACCTTATACCACACCATAAATATTTTCTTTCATGTATCAGAGGGGTAGCCATGTTAGTCTGGATCTGTAAAAGCAGCAAAGAATCCTGTGGCACCTTATAGACTAACAGAGTATAATTTTGTTAGTCTATAAGGTGCCACAGGATTCTTTGGTGCATTTTCTTTCATGTATCTCTGCTGAGTGACTCGGTGAGGTGTTGAGTGCCCTTCACTCTTGCTGGATCAGCCTCTAATTACAGAAGTGTGATGGGGTGTTTTTTAATGCATAGGTACTCTGTGTGTTTTCTAATATATGTAATATAATATTAAATGAGCTTCAATAAGGTTTGCAGTCTTTTTGCATGCACAAATAGCAATTAAGGATCTGGTCTGTTGAATGCAATCTTATGTAAGCCAGAGTCGAAGGCTGTGTCTACACTACAACTTATGTCAGCATAATTTATGTTGCTCAGAGGTGTGAATAAAGCATCCCCCGAGTGACGTAAGTTACATAGACATAAGTGCTGGTGTGGCCAGAACTTTTCCCACTGACATAGCTCCTGCCACTTGCGTAGGTGATTTTAGTATGCCGACAGGGGAGCTCTCGCCCATCAGCATAGAGCATCTTCACCAGATATGCTGCAGTGGCACAACTGCAGTGCTGTATATGTAGACTTGCCCTAAGTCTTTGGACTGAGATTTCCAAGGTTGCCTGTTAAAATTAATGGCAGTTGTGTATCCAGATCCCTTTAGATAGCTTTGAAAATCACATCCTTTAATGTCTTGAAGATATTAAGAACAACTTTGGTAGTAAATAAGATACAAACCGTTAGGTGCAATATTACTTTGATATTATATGCAGTACTGACTGTCAAATGGAACCTAATATAAACAATAGGGGATAGCAATGTAGAAGGCTTAATTTTAATATGAAATCAAATAATTTTGTGTGCGCAAAATCATTAGAGATTCAGCAGCTGCTGAGCAACTACAACTCGCATTGCTTTTCTATTTCTCTATTTTATTAAATCTGAAAATTCTGAATTACAATTTAGACTATGAAAAGCACTAACGTACTGTATATTTTGTTTTAAATCTTCCTGCTTTGTAAATTTGCCATATTTGTGTTTTAGTTTAAATTATTTTAATCTTACAGAAGATAATTACTTCTAAATCAGATCTATATCTGAATATTATTCTCTAGGTAATATTTTCATTTTGAGTGAGGCACTAAATAACTGCAAGTTTCGTCTTAATTATGTGGATCGTGTGTGCAAGTTGTTTTTTTGGTTTTATTTTTTTTTAAGGCAGTGTTAACAAAATACAACAGGAGAGATGAACACTGCTTTTTATTTCCTCACTGCCAAAGAGGAATGTTCTGCAGGTGCTGAGAGTTGGGATATAGCATATGACCAAGGCAAGAGGCCTGTTCTGCAACGAGATGGGTGCCCTCATTTCTCATGGAGATTAGTGAGAATTGAGAATTTTTAGAATTGCCAGGGCCTGGAATCTCACAGGACCAAGCCTCAAATGAACACGTGGACCAAAGCAACCATTAGGGCTGGAACTTTCATGAGGAAAGGTCATACATTTATGCTCGCATGTACCCTAGGGTCAAAGTAATTCCTAGTGTAATTCCAAGAGTTTCATCAGGGATGAATTTGACCGTTGTTTCTGCGCAAGGAGTTAATTTTTATCCAAGTTAGATTGCCTATAAAGGAGAGCTTAATCATCGCATCAGAGAATTTCTGAGTAGCTTGCTTTGCTTCTCTGTTGAAATACTATTACAGTTCTAGAGGAATTTCCAACAAATGTGCTCAGCAACGTCCAGGGCAATTGTTCCTCCTCCCCAGTCCTGACCAAAGGAGCAGGCAGTTGGCATGCTGATAAGAGATGTTGCTTGCTTAGAATGGCAAGATTCCTTGGGTCATACTCACTCCTTCATACTGAGCTCTGGTTTTCAACCCGTAAAAGTAGCATGCTCCCTAAAAATTCTGTTAAAGGTGAATTGCAAAGAGGGGACCCCACACACATGCCCGAACAACAAAAAGCTTTATCTTTGATTGTCTCCGTTTTGTCTAAAACGTGCCTCAAAGGTGTGTGCACTCACACATGCGCTCTCGCGCGCGCGCTCTCTCTCTTTCTTTCTAATCACTTAAAGAGCAAAGATTATTTAGCAAAAATGTGTGGCTTCCTTCTCTACACACAAATCTACCTTTTTATGATGCTCTCTCATGCTTGGACATGGTATTGCAGGGAACTTTGCCTCTTGTATCCCCCCTGCTGACACCTCTTTGGCCCTGTGATGGCCAGTCCTAGCCACCCTCTTTGGGTCTTCTGTGGCTCTGCCCTCCAGCCAACTCATGTAATGGTTCTCTCCCCTTCCCGTATAGCTGAAGGTCCAACTTGACATTGTTTGTCAGTGTCCAGACCTATCGTTCTTGTACCCTTCTCAGGCTAAACTGAAATCTTTTTGTTTCCTGGCTCCTGCAGATTCTCTTGAACTGCTTCTTCCTCAGCAGGATTCCCCCACTGCTTCCCTTCAGCAGGGACTCCAGCAGTTTGCCTCTGAAGCTCTCCCTGCAGGCCTTATCTCAGGACTTTCCTGCACATGAGCCTTTCCTGACTTCCTCAGGCTTTTCCCAGAGGGGATGCCTACTTGTGCCTCTCTCCAGGGTCTTCCCCCTCTGCTGAGGTCCCAGCTCTATTTAAGTAGTGCTCTCCTTGCTTATTAACCACAGCTGGGGTCAGTCTTTCTAATTACGCCCCATTACACCTAGCTGTAATAATTAATTGGCTGTTAGGTTGCCAACACATCAGTTAGCCTGAAGGCTAGCTGATAAGTTCTCAAAGGCCAGTCCACCTGGGACATCTTGTCACGTGTAATTAATTATTTCTAGAATCTAAACATTGTCACTTTTGCTGACCCATAATTTAATGTTGGAGCGGGACCTACATCAGAATCTTGGATCTAAGTGTGACTGTGTCATCTTGGCTAACAAAACAGGTTTTGAACCAGGGGTGTACAAAGCTAAAGCATAAGGCTACAGCTTGAGTAAGAGAGCCAGGTTTTGTAGCTGAACACTATGAATAGGTATAGATTAGGAATGTAATGCTCCAGTGCGTTATACAGTACTAGTGCCTCCAGTCTTTAGAAAAGAAAGGATCAGGATCTGAACTTTGGAGCTAGCTCCTGTTCCTATAATAGGCTGGACCAAACCCTTGGACCAAACCTCTGAACACATCCAAACTATGCATTCATTTGGATCTTGATCTAAACTTTGCATTTAGAACCTATGTCTCTCTAATAAAAATGACTATTTCAGAATATTTTTATATGCCTTGGGTTCAGTTTCCCCTTCTGCCTGCAGACACTTTAACCTCTGTTCATGATCATGGAAATTACTGGTGTAAATCCCCATCTCTCTTATTTAGGAGAGACCCTCTTCTGTATGATGCTGCACAGATATTATAAAGGGCAAATCCTACCTCATCATCCATAGAAGGTTCCACATATAGCAGAATCCACAGCTAAATGGATCTGCCAGTTCTCCTCCTCCTGGGAAGAGACTCAGTAGTATTGCAGTGTCTACTCCTAGATATCTTTATAGTTTATTGTAAAATACAAGCAGTGTATCTCTTTACCATGAAGTTATAGCTACTGTGTTAATGTATTCTGAAAATGTAAAGTAATTTCAATGAATAACTGAACGTGATTTTAATTCAGAAACCCTTGAGGCTATATTCTCATTTCAATGAGAGGAGGTTTATCCTTAATGAAAGTCTTAGGCATAATTCTCGGTGCACTGAGATGAGAATATGCCCAGCACTACTTGAACATGAAAGCTCTGAACAATCGATTTAAAGGTTTTACAGTCAAAAGAGCAGGAATTAAAAAATAACTAGTTAGTCCTTATTTACATAAGAAAATTAGCTCAAATTTGAGTCTCGGAGGAAATTTCAAAGGACTGTGTGTCACCTCTATTCCGTGTTATCTGATCAAATTGGACATGAAGGCAAATGGTCTAATCTTTCTTGTTATGTAAGCCTTGCAAAACATGCTTTATAAATATAAATTGACTTGAAACAATTTTCTTTACAAACAAGCTTTTTTAAAGTTGCATATTTTCACTAAATGAAATTGGTCTTGATTATGAAATATGAACGTTCCAAATGCTTTCCAATATATTAAATACAAGTTATTAATGATTTTGCTTTGTTTCAGTGAAACTTAGTGAGTCCGTCTTCTCAAATAAACTTTATATATTAACCTCACAGTAAGATTTTTTTATATGCCCTAGTTTGCTCTATAAAGAAAATACATATTAATATTAATATTCTTTGTGAAAGAATTACATTATTCGGTACAAAGCTCTCATCCTCTCAATAGGTAGGCCATGGGCAGGGGTGGTATTGGCTTCCCACATCTGCCTCATCCCTGAGCTGAATAGGCTTTTGGGAAGACTCCCATGTCCCCTCAACGCCTTGGTATCCCTGTTGAGACTGACAAGATGGGTGTCAATTGGTGTGGTAATTTTGTGATCTCAGGAATATTCATTGAAACCTACACTGAGACTAGCATCTTGTATTATACAGGCCAACAAACAGTCTTTGGATAATCATAAAATTTCAGTTATTGCATAACAGGGTAGAATTTGAGCTAGGTATCTGGCAGCGAAAGATCTTTATAATAGTGACCAATCCAACTAACTATCCAGTACACCGAACTCCTGCTTCTCTTATTGCTTTTATATCACTTTTCCAATTGAATATCCATGTATACATATAAACTTTTTTTCTGGAAGTTGTCTGGAATTAAAATGAACCATGTTCATGGGGTTCATTTCTTATCAGTGTGTATGATATTGCTTTTCCAGGTTATTCTAATGACATTTTTTTCATGCAGTCAATGTACGAACTTTCTCCCTTCCAAACTGCAAAAGTGGGCTTGAGACTTGGCCGTAAATTCCAGTTTCTCTTCCCCAGAGATTTTTCTATAATTTAAAAGGAAAGATTAAGAAATAAAATTGTAATCACAGTCGTTTTTATAATGCTGTAATAAAGTAGTTGTCTTATCTTTACTTAGTGAACAACTGTGTTTTTCACACTAATGGTGTTATTTCCCCACTCTGTAAAGGAACAGTTTTATTGTTGCTTCAGAGTCCAGACATTTTCCACTGCAGAGAAGAATACAGCTTCTGCAGTTTATACTCAGTACTGTTAAGATTCATGTGAAATTCTTTCTTTTACAGTAATTAAAGTTGCTTGCTCCAAAAAAGTAACTTTTTAATATGCTATTTTATTTAAATTATGCCTTTTATTTAAAACTATTATCTGACATATTACCTGTGCTTTATACTATTTTGGTAATATGATGTCAGAGTTTACTGCTAAGCAGAATTAAAATCTGAAATGATTATGACTAAACGATTATTCCTAAACTTGTCACCTTTTGAAACTAGGGCCCAAACCCAAACCAGTGGGATTCTTTCGTTAAGTTTGTGGGCTTTGGATCAGACTCTAGCTCCCCTTCCATTTAAATACAGAAATAAACCAAAATAGAAATTAACATACCCTCTTAAAAACATCATTAAGAGGGGAACAAATCTAAATCAACTTGGTCAAAGTGATTACTGGTCATATTGGAGCTAGATTCTGATCTCCCATATACGGTGCATGTCCAAAGGAACTCAGAAAGGATTCCGATACATGAAATTAATGGGGTTATTCTGGATTTGCACAGTAGCAACTGAGATCAGAATCTAGCCCTTTGGTGATTAGTTTAATCAAAATTGTAATCTGTAGTGGAGGAAAGATTCAGCATGGAGGAAGAAAACATTTAAACTCAGCTCTGTTTGTTAGTGTAAAGAAGCCATGTTTTACAGCAGAAGAATAGCCAGAATGAGATAGTAGGAGAGAATGGATTTATGAAACAGAAGTATGTGCCAAAAATAACTATTGGCAATGCTGGGAAAAAAAATATTTTAGAATGTTATATAAGAGAGCTAGTTTAACAGCTGGTTGTTGCCTGTGCCCACATGCAGTGTTTAAAATAACCATTATATTCAGTGGGTTTATTTAGACTTTCGGTTGATGAAAAGAGCTATTTCATGCCTTCCTATGGCTACATGCTGTTTAAAGTTTTTAGGTTTATACTGAGTTTACTTCAGAAGATCTGATGTACAACTAATACCACCTTTTTCAATTATCCTTTGTATATTGGACATATTACGTAAGTATTCTGTCATTAATTACAAACACATTTCAGCTGTATCGACAGGTTATATGAAATATATGCTCTTAAAATAGACAGTTAAGTAAATAAGACTTATTTAAAATTTTAATAGTTTATTACGCATTCCGGTATTATTGATGTGTCCTAAGAATTGGAAGGATGTAAAATGTGGACTCTCGAACTGCAGTGAAATAGTAGGATTTTAAAACACCAAGTAGAGAGATCTGCATTGTAATTAGAGACCTGAATGTGAAAGTGTTAGCTTTCATAAATAAGTAATGGGAAACTATGGCCTTGGTTTACAAAATGAGAGAGGAAGGCTTTTAACTGAATTCTCCTGCTCTACTCACCTGGTCACTATAAACTCCATCTTCGCCCTGGACATTTATATGCACGGACACCACATGATGATATGACAAAGAATCAAACTGAATATGTAATGCAGTGCTGAGGGTTGAGCATCCAGTGAGTGAAGACTTCCCAAGGGCAGGCTGCAGGTCAGACCATCAACTGTTAGCCTCAAACATAAAATTAAAACTTAAAAAAAGATAAGATGTTTGGCAAGTCCCATTGCATTTGGGTATGTCCATAATCAGCAAAAACTATGATTTCTGTCCAGAATGGGTTTAGGCATTGTCACAGGTGAAAGGACAATAATCCAAATGAATTTTGGAATAAACGAAAACTATTATGCACATTGGACTGCGTCATGGCTGCTTGAGAAGATGTTTGAACTGGAGAAATTATGGGATTGAGTGAAAAAGAATGACATGAGGACTGAAGAATGAAGGAGACAGTACAAGGAACTGAGTAGTCAAATCTGAAGACGGTATAGATGAGACAGAAGTGAATACATAAGGGTAAAATGCATGGTATTTGAGAACCGCAAAGAGAAATAATATAAAAGAGATGTTCACAGTGGCTGGACTTACCTAAAAGTTTTCCACGTGACCAAGCACAATAAAAGATCCTGATGACAGAGTCCTCCCTGAAAGTGGTGGTATCAAATATTGGTGGAGAGAGTGCTGTGCCAATCTGTATGCCTCGGAGCCATTTGCAATGTAGATTGAAAGAATGAATCTGAAGCCAGAGAGATTAATCCTGAGAGTGGAAGTGGTTTGTGCTATGAAAACAAAGCCTGAGAAGGCACCAGGGTTAGCTAACATACCTGTAGAGCTGTTAAAAATGATTTGACTGTGGTACTGATTTCATGTAGAAAATTTGCAGTGATGTATGGATGACTAGAAATTGGCTAAATGTCTGTACAAAGGGAATCCTTCTGCCCTTACGAAAGAAGGAAGACATAACTCAATGTAGTAACTATCGTATCATCTCCTTGATATTGCAGGTGAGCCAAATTCTGCTCTATATAATCCAGAATCTCATTAAGTGAATGGTAGAAGCAGAATTACCACCAGAACAAGCAGGTTTCAGAGAGGGATGAGGCACATATGATCAAATTGTGAAAGATCTGTCATATCATTGAAAAAGGCAGGGAGTACAATCACCTATTGATTGTTTCCATTGACTACTCAGAAGCATTCAGTATCATCTGACATGACTGTCTTTTGGAGGATACTGGAAGATATGGAGATTCCAAAGCATCCCATTGAAAGTCTGTACTGCCAACCACAGACCAAGGTGCACACACATGGAATGCAACAAAAGTTGGTCTGTTGGAATCCGCAAAAACTTTAGGTGTATGGTTAAATATGGACTATTCCTGAATATGTAAATATACATGCATTTTATATTCACTATGATTATATTATTGCAACAAACAGGATGCAAGTGGAATCATGATTCATGGCCAACTTTGTAGAGGCAGTAGATGAATTCAGTTATCTGGGATTACGTTGTTTGTCCTTCACATTCAAAGACATCAGTGGTTGGTTTTAGTCTCTGTGAACACTTGAGTGGCTGATCAGGCCAATTTGAGCTTTGAACTCTATTTGACGCACTGAACAAGAGATACCACTGTGGGTTATTTGATTAACAGCGGACATGCTGCTATTGTGAGATTTATGCTGCTGGTGCTTCTGCTCTACGTCAGCAGTTCGCTTCTGCTCATAGACTGTAGCTCCAATATCTATGAGACTTTGCCAAGTAGAACGATCATGAGCAAGATCTTCCCAAAGCTCTGGGTCAGTGTTGAAACATACCAAGGATAACTTCTAGGGGGCCTTAAAATATTTGTTCTGGCCTCTCCGAGAGTGCTTTTCCTCCTTTAGCTCACCATACAATATGTTCTTTGTCAGTTGCTTACCTGACGTTCTGGTGACATTGCCTGCCCATCTTATCTGTGATTTCATCAACAGAGTATGGATGCTTGGAATACCTACCCGTATGAGAACCTCAGTATCGGGAACCTTGTCTTGCCATCTTATCCTCATCAGTTTCCTCAGATAGCCCATGTGAAAGTGATTCAGCTTCAGAGCTTGATGTCTGTACACTGTACAGGTTTTGCATGCATACATCAGAATTGGCCACACAATGGCTTTGTAGACCTTCAGTTTAGTTTGACTAATGCCTCCGTGCTCCCACACATTTGCACATAGTCTGCCAAAGGCCATACTTGCGCTGACAATTCTGGCATTGGTGTTATCACTGAGGTGAACTGCAAGTGACAGTGTGTTGCCTAGCTAGGTGAACTTGTCCTCTGTCTGGAGGGTTTGGCCATTCACTGTGATAGTAGGTTCTATATAAGGGTTTCCTGGTGCAGGCTGGTACATGACTTCTGTCGTCTTGATGTTAATTGTGAGACCAAAGTTGTCACAAGCTGCAGAGAAATAGTCCATATGCTGCTGCATGTCAGGCTCAGATTTGGCGTGCAGGGGACAGTCATCGGCAAACAGAAGATCGTTAACATTCACTTCCTGTACCTTCATCTTTGCCTGTAGTCTCCTCAGATTGAAGAGCTTTCTATCAGTCTGGTATCTAATGCCAATCCCAGTGTCTCAGTCATGAAAGACATCTGTAAGCTTGTCAGAGAACATCCAACTGAAGAGGGTTGGGGCCAGCACACAGCCTTGCTTGACTCCACTGGTGACTGGGAATAGTTCAGATGACTCTGTTGTCCACAATGCACGCAAGCAAGCATGCCATCATGGATTGCTGAACCATTATGATGATTTTCTCCAGGCAACCAAATTTTGCCATGATCTTCCAAAGGCCCTCCCGACTGACTGTATCAAATGCTTTTGTCAGATCAATGAAAGTCATATACAGGTTGGAGTTTTGTTCTGGCATTTCTCCTGCAGTTGGCGAGCTGCAAACATCATGTCTGTAGTCCCACATCTTCTCCTGAAGCCACACTGACTCTCAGCAGGAGCCCTTGTTCAATGTCTTGCACAAGGCGATTCAGCAGAACTCTGGTGAGAATTTTGCATACTGTTGACAACAGGGAAATACCCCAATATTTGTTGCAGGATTGTCTGCTGCCTTTCCATTTCGACGGGAAAAATTCAGTTTCAGAGCCATGTAGATCTGTCTTGTAGATTTCTGCTAGTATAGCATCTGCTCCAGGTGCTTTACCATTTGACAGCAGGTCAATTGGTTTCACGGTTTGTCAGTATTGGAGAATCAGCAAGAGATATATGGATATCATTCTGGGGCAGTTGATCAATTGCCTCCTCGCAAATAGATGTTTGTTGATTTAGAGAATGCTGTTAAAATGCTCTGCTCACCTTTTTATAGTATCTTTTCTTTGTCAGTGAGCAGTGTGGTGCCATCAGCACTCAGTATTGGAGATGTTCCTGATGACTCTGGCCTGTATGTTGTCCTCAGAGCATCAACGAAGTTCTTCATGTCATTTCTGTCTGTGTAGGATTGAATCGAATCTGCCTTGTTGCTTAGCCATGAGTTTTGCATCTCTCCAATTTACGTTGGACAATCCTCTTGAGGTTGTTGAAAGTTGCCTCCTTTAAATGTTGAAGTGCTGTCTCCTAAACAGGTCTTATGAAGCTGATATTTCTTGTTCAATAGCATCCCTATGTCAGTATTGTTTTTATCAAACCAATTTTGATGTTTTTGGTGTGATAGGACCAAGGGTATTAGATGTAGCTGACTACACCGTATCAGAGGGGTAGCCGTGTTAGTCTGGATCTGTAAAAGCAGCAAAGAATCCTGTGGCACCTTATAGACTAACAGATGTTTTGGAGCATGCATCTGATGAAGTGGGTATTCACCCACGAAAGCTCATGCTCCAAAACGTCTGTTAGTCTATAAGGTGCCACAGGATTCTTTGCTGCTGACTACACGAGTCTCTAAAGAATGCCCAATTTTCCTCAGTGTTAGAGTTTGCTTAAATTGTTACAAGTTGGTTGCACAGTTCTTCAGCAAAAGCCTGTTTCACATTCACCTGTTTCCATTTGGAGACATTAAACCTTTTGGATGCTTTTTAACCTTGTGGTCACCTACTAAGATGTATAGAGATATTCAGCTTGGAGATTATACAACAGTTATCAGTCCAGCATTCTGTACTTCTCATGGCCTTTTGTCACTCTAACATTCTGTCTGTCTCTTCTGATGATGACGTAGTCAATGAGATGCCAGTGCTTGGAGTGTGCATTCATCCAAGATGTCTTGTTACGGTTTGATGGGCAGAAGACTGTGTTGGTGATGAGGTTGTGTTTGGCACATTTCCCAAGGCCATTTTTGCCGATGATGCCTGTCCATGCCTGGTAATCTGCGCCAAGTCTGTCATTGAAGACACCAAGGATAATGAGTTTGTCTGCTTTCAGCACTTATGCAATAAGGGACCCTAAGTCTTCGTAAAATTTGTCCTTTATCACATCTGGGTTGGTCATGGTGGGTGCATGGGATGATATAGTTGATAGTTTCACATCTTTTCTTGGACAGTGGGAGTCTCACTAGCATGAATCTATCATTCACATCCTTTGGGACATGTGTAAGCTTGGCAGGCAGCAGTGTTTTGATGGCAAACCCAGCACCAGCTTCATGTTGCTTTTCTTTACTATGGCCACTCCAGAAGAAGGTATAGCCAGCTCCTCTTTTTCAGTGAATTGTCCTCCTTCAGCTAGGCAAGTTTCATTCAGGGCCACTATTGGGATTTTTCCATCAGATCTAGTTGGTATGCTCTCTGGTCCATCTACTGTTGTTCAGTCCATTAATGAGTGTACAGAAGAAGGTATAGCCAGCTCCTCTTTTTCAGTGAATTGTCCTCCTTCAGCTAGGCAAGTTTCATTCAGGGCCACTATCGGAATTTTTCCATCAGCTCTTGTTGGTATTCTCTCTGGTCCATCTGCTGTTGTTCAGTCCATTAATGAGCGTACATTCCAAACACCGATGGTGATTGGTGATATAATCCAAGATTATATGTATGCGAGAAAGGAGGTCATTCCAAAGAAACTGGAAGATCGGAAATAGTTTGTTCAGCTATGGCCTTCCTTACAAAGTTTGAAAAAAAAATGGCATCTTGAAATGTACAAAAGTTTAATTTTCTCAATAACAAACTATAGATATGAATCATGGGAAACTAATGCTGCTGAGAAGAAGAAAATTGAAGCCTTTAAGATGTGGTTCTGTTGAGTCTTTTCTATATCCTGGACATATAAGAAGAGCAAGTGTATGTTAGAAGTGCTACTGGACAGAAGAAGACCTTGTTGTCGGAAATCAACAAACTTTTACGTACTTTGGTCACATCGGGCATGGAGATGGAAATAACCTTGAAAAAGTTATCATGGAAGGACTGGTAGTGGGTTGTCATAGTAGGGGACCAGCAAGGTGATGGATAGAGGGTTTGTGACAGATCATTGGAAGCCAGCTGCTGAGTGTTCGAAGTTACAGATGGATCAAGAAGGCTTCCAAAAATTCTGCTATGATGTCACCAATATTCAGACATGTATAAACGAGTTTTTTGTTTACTTACATTTAGTTAATAGGTGAATAGGCACCTTTTAACTTGAAAATTCCATCTCAGGCAATGGGAAGCTAAATATATTGTATTTCACAAATGCAGGTGAATAACTTATAAAGTATTTTCCATCTTCTTAACTTAAATGGGAGAAGAGTTAGATCAGCACTCCTGAAAATTCCATCTGGGTTATATAAAGGAAAATATTTCTATATCAAATACTCTTTACCACAAGTATTCCAAGAACTGTTTGCTAAGAACAAGTTAATAGTAGCTTTTCCCCTGGGATCAGATTATCATAGTTTTGTAATTTTTATGATTTTCTTCCTTACTGACTCAGGCTCTGCTCATTCAAAGCATTTCAGAATTTTAACTAGTAGGGTATTGAGTAGTTCCTTTAGTTTCAAACCACCGGAAGTACTCCATGCTTAAGTTAAACATGTGCTTAAATGTGCTGAATGCCAAGGGCCTAGTTAACAAGATAGGGCTTTCTGTGCTTTTTTAGGAGGTGGAGGCTGTTGATGTAAGAGCAGCATCAAAGAGAATTTGGGTTCTGCAAGTTTTTCCTTCCTGCTTCCCAGGTGGTGAAATGGCTATGGTTCTGCAGTGGGTGAGAGGGGCAGCAAGAATATCAGGTGCCTCCATAGGGGTTGTACGTGGCACTGTGCATTACAGAATGTTGCCCTGAAAGGGCTCCATGTGAGCTGTTGTGTAGGGCACTGGGGACATTATTGGCATATCTGCTCATGTTTTCATTAGCTATTGCACTAGAAAGCATTAGGGCTGTGGAGAAATCTAATGGAAATTTCGTTCTTCCTTGCCCCATACAGGTTCCTAGCATCCTAGCCAGCCCCTCACTCTGGATGCTGGGAAGATGATTTGTGTGTGTATGTATTTGCGTTGGCCTTGTATAAGGAATTATTTATTCTCAAGACCCAAGCCAGAACATGGGGGAATTCCCATTAACTTTAGTAGGATTCTGTAGAGAGCACACGTAGGATCATGGAACTAATCAGTTACCATACCTGAAATTTTGTTCTTTGCTGTCAGCCAATACAGACTTTTCATTTCGGCTCAAGGAAGGATTTCTCTCTTTGAATATTCTCTTTGTATCACTTTAATGTTTTATCCCATGGATAAGTCAGACATGAAGGAAGGGGAGGGGAAGAATGTTTTATATTTTTTTAATGCTTGCTTTTGTGCTCTCAAATTCAAAAGACACTGAAGGCTGATCCCAAATCACTGAAACAGATCTTAAAACATTCTTAAAATAGTTTGCATGGTTCAGTTATTGGACATGTAGAGGTCCAGTTTACACATGGGCCAAAGATCAGAATTTGTAGGTGAGAGTAAGCGGGCGGATTTCCCATTCTACTCTGAAAAGAGTCGACGTACTGTATTTATGAATACTCTCTTGCTGGGGTTTCAGTTTTATTAACTTAAATACCCACAGCAAAACCGTAAACCTTCAACTATGCCTTCTCCCTAAATGTAGCTGTTCCTAGGGTTTCCCTGAAGAGTACTTCCTGACCTTGACCCTAGTTTTCTCTCTAAGAGCCATTCACCTCTTATTTCCAGGACAGTGTTAATGAGCCATATCTACAAATTGTGGGGTCATACCTGTTTTATGAATACCTGCCAGTGGGGTGAATGAGCAGAAAAGGCCAGCCACTACGTTGCATTACACTAGGTATAACACGGTGCACAGGATGGGATTCTGAAATTTAGTAGAGTTAGTACGAAGTTCAAACACATTATTTTAATCCATAGATTTAACCAGGTGCAGTTGTTATAACATCAGTTTGTAATTTTATTCTTGCTTCAGGCATTGATGGCATAGAGCAGTGATGGTTTTGTAGTCAAAAGTGCAGAACATAAGGCAAGACCTCTGTGTCCAGGGTTCTGGCGGGGCCGTGCTGAGATTGCTTAGTTAGGACAATCTTCAAAGAGTCGGGCAGATGATCCCCAAACTGGTGGTTACGTCTAATAGTTAGATCAGCGGTTCTCAAACTGTGGGGCAAGACTCCAAAGTAGGTCTTGACCCCATTTTAATGGAGTCATCAGGGCTAGCTTAGACTTGCTGGGGTCCAGGGTCAAAGCCCACGCCCCACCACCCAGGGTTCAGGTTACAGGTTCTTGCCTGGGGCTGAAGCCCTTGGGTTTCGGCTTTGGCTGCCCCACCCAGGGCAGCTGGCCTCAGGCAGGCTCAGGCTTCAGTACCCCTCCTGGGGTTGTGTAGTATTTTTTGTTTTCAGAAGGAGGTCACAGTGCAATGAAATTTGAGAACCCCTGGCTCTAGATTCACCAAGCCAGCAACAAAACAGCTTCTACAATACCTTAGTGGCTACCTGGAAGCCAAAACACAGTTCCCTTTAAGCAACTCAGTTTTGCCCCCACCCCCACCCCAGACAGCCAAGTCAGATATGATGAAGACTACTGAAAATCTTGTTCATCATATAAAAAGTTCCACCTATTTCAAAGGATCGGACACATTGCCAACCAAGTCGACTGCAAGCGTGTATTTTGGTAAGATCTAAAATAGTCATCAGTTTTTATTATCTAAACTACGTTTTATTAAAAAGGAGGAAAGGGAGCATTGGTTAAAAGTTCATTATACATACAGATATAAATAAAGTTCTTAGGTCAGTTTCATAGTAGAGACAGTGAGCTTTAGAGTTGCAAAGAATTCTTTCAGAATTAGTTCATAGGTCATACTCCAGTGTTCCCTGAGCGCCACACTGTCCATGTAGAACTGTGCCCAGATGACATAATTAAGCCCTAAATAAGAACCTCTGGACTTCACCCAACATGAATAGTTCAGTCATCATCAAAAGCAAACCATTGCTCACATCTGTTTACCTGAAGCACTTTGAGAGTGGCCATTACTGTAATAGCTAAGCCTTAATGATTACCCTGTAGTCACATGACTAGACCCTCTGTAACCCATAGAGGGAAAATGCCACCTAATATCAGGGCTAGGCACTGTACAGACACAGAGTGTCCTTGCACTAAAGAGAACAGTCTAAATAGATAAGACAGAAAAAGAGTATGAGAAAGGAATCTTTATTATCCCGGTCTTAGAGCATTATAAAAATAAGTGGTTTCCCCTCATCTGGAATAATGTGTGCAATCCTGGTTACCCCATTTCAAAAAAGTATATTACAGATTTGGGGGATAAGATAAGGCCACTGAAAATGTTTAGGCCCATAGAAAAATGCTCATATGAAGAGTGACTGAAAAGATTGACATTTGTTTACCCTAGAAATAAGACATAAGATGAGACAGGATAAAAATCTACAAAATAATGTACAGTATAAAGAAAGGAGATTGGGAGTTTCTATTCTATTCTGATCCAAGATGACCATCCTTGTGTTTCTATGGGGCACTGAGTGATTAAATGATTTGCCCAAGATGAGAGCATGTCAGTGGCAGATTTGAGAACTGAATCTAATTCTGTGGTCTACCAGTCCATTACTGTGATGGGTTGGATCACAGAAAATCCCTTGGGGCTGCCAACTGATGTACCAAGACTACTTCTGGCTCTGCTTCCCATGCCAGCTTGGGACTCCAGCACCCTGTCTTGTTGAGCCAGACATGCCAGTCTGCACCAACAAAGATACCAGGTCTGAACCTCATGTCCCAAAGCTGCAAACTTCAGTGAAAGCAACTTACAGAAGTGGTCCTGTCTTTAACACTCAGATGCCCAAGTCCCTATGGGATCTAAACCCCAAATAAATCCATTTAACCCTGTATAAAGCTTATATAGGGTAAACTCATAAATTGTTTGCCCCCTATAACACTGATAGAGAGAGATGCACACCCCCCTCCAGTATTAATACATACTCTGTGTTAATTAATAAGTAAAAAGTGATATTATTAAATAAAGTAGGATTTAAGTGGTTCCAAGTAGTAACAGAACAAAGTGAATTACCAAGTAAAATAAAATAAAACATGCAAATCTAAGCCTAATACAGTAATAAGATTGAATACAGATAAAATCTCACCCTCAGAGATATTTCAATAAGTTTCTTTTACAGACTGGATGCTTCCCGAGTCTGGGCACAATCCTTTCCCCCTGGAACAGCCTTTGTTCCAGCTCAGGTGGTAGCCAGGGGATTTCTCATGATGGCTGCCCTGTTGTTCTCTTCTACCCACGTATGTATCTTTTGCATAAGGTGGGAATCCTTTGTCCCTCTGGGTTCCCACTCCTCCTTCTCAATGGAAAAACACCAGGTTAAAGATGGATTCCAGTTCAGGTGACCTGATTACACGTCACTGTAAGACTTTATTACCCACTTGCCAGCACACACGTATACAGGAAGACTTACAAGTAAAACAGAGCCATCTACAGTCAATTGTCATGGTTGATGAGAGCCCTCAAGATTCCATACCACCATTAATGGCCCACACTTTGCATAATTACAATAGACCCTGAGAGTTATATTTCCTATTTCTAGTTTCACATACAAGAGTGATACATTTATACAAATAGAATGACCACACTCAGTAGATTATAAACTTTGTCATGATACCTTACCAGAGGCCTTTAGCATGAAGCATATTTTAGTTACATTACGTTCACACTCATCAGCATACTTTCATAAAATCACGTAGAGTGCAATGTCACAATTGTATTAACCACAAGTCCATTCTTCCTTTCATATGTAGAGCATATGATGCCATTGATCATTTGGAAAACACTGCTAACATACACTAATAACATGGCTTTCCATGAACAGACTGGAGCCTACCTTCGATTACTGGCTCACCAAAAAAAACACACCCACATTTGAGTTGACACAACACCTAATGCTTATGTAATTATGCTGTGGCAGTTTTTCTAATGCTTTTCTTCTGGAAGTTTAATTACAGACTGTATTATATGTGTTCAGTGTTAAAATTAGTTTTCATTCAAAGGTTTTGAAGTTGGTCTCTTAGGTCAGTGAAGAGAATGCATGTACACTTAACTAATACAACTTTGAGGGCCCTCTGAAGTTAGTTATGAGGTCTTTTTCATCCTGCTTTCATTGGGTCAAAATAGAAGATTCTTGCAGGGAAATTGGTAGGCATTTGGAGCATACCACTTAAGGTATGTCCACACAGCAAATAAATGCCTGTGACTGGGCTGTGTTGGCTGACTTGGACTTGCAGGGCTTGGGCTACAGGACTGTTTCATTGCAGTGTAGGTATACAGACTTGGGCTGGAGACCGGGCTCTGGGACCTGAATCCTTGTGCAGTCAAAGAGCCCAGGCACCAGCCCGAGCCTGAATGTCTACACCCCATAGTCAGAGTCAGCTGACTTGGGCCAGCTGCGGGTTTTTAATTGTAGTGTAGACATAACCTTAGAGAGCGTTGAGCAACAGAGTGGGACCTATTTAGTTTGATCTCTTTATTTGACTTACAAAAAAATCACATGGTATGATTTTTTTCATGTGGAGATGCTTCGTCAGAATGGTGTCCAACTTCTCTTCATTCTTGACAGTGAGTGGCCATGTTTCAGTCCCTTACATCAGAATACTGATTACTAAAGTGTAATATCTTCCCCTTGTATTTCTGCTTATCAGGGTCTCCAGTTTGCAAAAGGTGTTTTTGTTGAGACACCCATTTATTGTGAGACTACCAATAGGATTTGATAATGTTTGATGGAATATTTTGGAAAAAGGGGTAAGAACATAATAAACAAAATGTGTTTTTGAACTTTATTTAAAATAAGAAATACTCTGTTATGACTTTATAATCACTTATGTAGCCACAACGGCTATCTAATATTGGAATTGTTCTGGATATTTACTAATCAACCTTCTTTAGAAGGCAGCTGTGATACAGAGTGACACAATGAAAAAAGATTGGCTGCCAGTGATATCAAAATGATTACAAAACTCATAACTATTTGTTTAGTTCTATAAATGTTTCATCAATGCATTTTTAGTAACATTAATGGAAGTTGCACAAAAGCATTGAAGGAAAAATGTATCCCTTTGCTTTTAGATGCTAATGGTGCTTGTATTCAAAGAAAAGCTTCTTAATAGTAGGGTCATCAGTAATTGCTAAATGTGAAAGATTGGTGGTTGGAGTTGCTAGGGCAAAAAGTAGAGTACACAGTACAAAGCAGGTAATGTTTAGGCTGCAAATTTATGGCATCAGGTTGGTATGAAAACCTTGTGACATTCTGTGATTGCCGTAACTTCTGAATCACTTCAGCCTAGTGAATCACTTTTTAACATATTGTGACTGTGATGCAGAGCTATACTAATCCACAATGAAAATATCTCTACTGTGTGTATATTTGTGATTAGAATATGCCCACATAGTATATACTTCTCTATTTATTGTACCATTTACAAAATTGAGTTTCTTCTACATTCTCAAATACTTAATCTTTTCCATGAATGTTTTTTAATAGTAGTAACATAGCTCAGGAGTGAACATAAGTGTTTATGGTTACAATTCTGCTAATAGGTCCCAGTCAAAAATAGGCCCCAATCAAAACCCACTCATACTTAATGTACCTCAGAGGGACTATTCATGTGTTCAAAGTTAAACATATGCTTAAGGGCTTTCCTGAATCAGTGCCTGATTGTAGATCTTTAAGAGCACATTTTAAAAAATGAACAAGATTCTTAAAGATAATACAGAAATGTATTCATTGAAATGCAGAGCTGGAGGAGACATTGAGGGGTCATTTAGTTTGAGGTGTATCTCTAGACCATCGCTGACAGGTGTTTGTCTAACCCGTTTTTAAAACGTTCAATGATGGCCGTTCCACAACTCCCTTGGAAGCCTATTCCAGTGCTTAACTATCCTTAGAACATAAGAACGGCCGTACTGAGTCAGACCAAAGGTCCATCTAGCCCAGTATCCTATCTGCCGACAGTGGCCAATGTCAGATGGCCCAGAGGGAGTGAACCTAACAGGTAATGATCAAGTGATCTCTCTCCTGCCATCCATCTCCACCCTCTGACAAGCAGAGGCTAGGGACACCATTCCTTAGCTATCTTGGCTAATAGCCATTAATGGACTTTACCTCTGTTACCAAAATATCGGGTCTGCCTAGCTGAGAGCCAATAACAGCCTGACAGGGATAAGGAAAAATGCTTTATTCTGCAGAAAAAAGGAGAGCCTTGTACCTAGGTACAAAAAACTCTACTCCAATACAAAAATCAATAAAAAAACCATCTTCTTTAGAACAGCCCTTAATGCATTTGAAGACCAACAGTTGCCTCCTCAATCATCTTTTCTCAACACTAAACTTGCTCAGTTCATTCAAACTTTCCTCACAGGACAGGTTTTCTGAACTTATTATTTTTGTTGCTCTCTTTTGGACTATCTGCCATTTGTGCACATCTTTCTTTAAGTGTAGTATTCAGAACTGGACACAGTACTCCAGCTGAGGGCTCACCAGTGCCAGAGAGAGCAGGAAAATCACCTCCCATGTCTTGGCATACAACACTCCTGTTAATACACTCCAGAATATTAGCGTTTTTTGCAACTGCATCAAATGGGTGAATCATATTCAATTTGTGATCCACTGTAACCTCTTGATCCTATTCAGCAGTATGATCACCTAGCCAGTTATTCTCTACTTTGTAGTTGTGCATTTGATTTCTTTCCTTTCTAAGTGTAGTGGTTTGCACTTGTCTTTACTCTGTATTTTATTGATTTCACACCAATCCTCCCATTTGTCAAGGTTGTCTTGAATTCTAATCCTGTCTTCCAAATTTCTTGGGACCTCCTCCCCACCCCACACACCCTGGTGTCATCTGCAAATTTTATGAGCACTCTATTATCCAAATCATTAATGACAATATTGAATGGTACCAAATTGAGGCTACACCTCTGCAGGACCTCACTAGATAATTCCTCACCATTTGATAACTATTCTTTGAGTATAGTCTTTCAACCAGTTTTGCACCCACCTTATTGTAATTTGATGTAGAGCATTGGGGAGAGGAGGAATAGCTCAGTGGTTTGAGCATTGGTCTGCTAAACCCAGGGTTGTAAGTTCAGCCCTGGAGGGGGTCATTTAGGGATCCTGGGGGGAAGCAAAACAGAGGAACAAAACTGTCAGGGACAGTACTTGGTCCTGCTAGTGAAAGCAGGAGACTGGACTCAATGACCTTTCAGGGCCCTTCCAGCTCTGAGATAGGTATATCTCCATATAAGAAGATAAGCATATTTCTGTAATTAGTTTGAGAGTGTCATGTGGGATTGTGTCAAAAGCCTTACTAAGACCAAGATATAGCACATCTGCAGCTTATATCCACTAGGCCAGTAACTGTGTCAAAGAAGTAAATTGGGATGGTTTTGTTTTGGCATGTTTGACAAATCCATGTTAGCTATTACTTATTAATACTATTATTCTCTAGGTGCTTATAAACTGTTTGTTTAACAACTTGTCCCAGTGTCTTTCCAATTATAAAGGCTAAACTGACTGGTCTTTAATTCCCTGGTTTCTCTTTGTTCCCTATTTTAAAGATAGGTATTGTTTGTTTGCCTTTGTCCAGCCCTCTCTCTCCTCTGGGACATCACCCAATCATTGGTTCTCAAAGATAATTGCTAACAGTTTTGAGATAACTTCAGCTATTTCCTTAGGTGAATTTCATCAGGTCTTCTTGACTTGACTACATCTAACTTATCTAAATATTCTTTAACCTGTTCTTTTCCTGTTTTGGTTTGCATTTCACTCCTCCTTGTTACTAATATTAATTGTGTAAAGCAGTGGTCCCGAAAGTGGTGCCCGCAAATGCCATGGTGCCTGCCGGGGCATTTATGTGCACCTGCCTAGTGCCCAGCAGGGGGCGGAAGCTGCGACCCTGCTGTTGCCGAGGACACAGAACTCCGGGGCCCGCAGGCTGCGGGCGCCAGTGTTCTCTGTCGCTGGCAGGCACGGGGCTGCGGCTTCTCTCCGGCTCCTCCAGGGCTGCAGGTGCAGTTCTTTGTCCCCGGCAGGGGTGGGGCCGTGGCTTCTCTCCAGCTTCAAAGCCAGAGAGAAGCTGCAGCCCAGCCCTTGTCAGGGACAGAGAACTCTGAGGCTGCGGGCGCAGGTGTTCTCGGTCCCTGGCAAGCGCAGGGCCGTGGCTTAAGCCAGAGAGGAACTGCGACCCCTCATCTGCCGGGGACGGAGAACTCTGGGGCTGCAGGGTTCATTCTATGTTAAGGTAAGAATAATAAGTATATTTGGACCAGCAGTTCAACAATGTTTTACTTTTTAAAAATAAGATGAAAACGGTTTATGATATATATTTTGTAAAAACTCAGTTTTTCTTACAGGTAGATAAAAAAGAGCAAATTCACATGGTAAGATGAAAGAGTAATTGCCAAATAATTTAATTAATACCTTTTACATGTAAAATTATCCTTTTTATCGTATGGATTCATATATTATGTAATATTAAATATGATTTTTGTATTATTTAATGTACAAATACAAAATAAACCTTGAAAAATTGTTGGCGCCCACCACGCTCTTCTGAAAACCTGAATATGCTACTGGCCACAAAAAAGTTGGGGACCACTGGTGTAAAGTATACAGTCATAATTTACCTTTTCCGTTAAGACTGAAGCAAAATAGGCATTAAGCACTTCAGCCTTCTTGATGTCATCCCTTATTAGCTCTCCTTCCCTGCTAAGTAGAGGGACCTACACTTACACTAGGAGTAAGAGAAAGAAAAGTATTTATAGAACCTCCCATTCCTCTCCCACTCTCAGCCTGCAGGAGAAGAAAAAATCAAGATTCCTAATGTTTAATGGAAAGAGGTAAAAAGTATTGGTGGTATTGGTCTTGGAATCCACATTTGCCAACAATATTTGTGTAAAAGTATGAGTGATCTTGAAGTCAATGTTAACAGAAACAGACAAATTTAAGAACAAAACTGGAAGACATTACAGTGAGACCTTAGTTATCTTTGAAATTGGGATTGCAGGTTTGGAGAACTGTTGCTGCACTAAACTCACCTGAATTTTGTTCAGAATTTAATGTTGATGGCTGAAAGAAATTTATAAAGGATGTGAGGAAAAAACTACCCACATATGTTATGTAAACATCTATGTAACAGAGTTAAATTAACTAGCAATTTTCTTCTTTCTCAAACTGTATCTGTAAACAGTACAAAGGAGTTCTAAGGTTTTCCTAAGTCAGCAGAAGGGGTGTTTTGGAGAAAATCTGTGTTTGCCAAGAGACTTACTGAAAAAGCAAAAGGTGCATTCTGCATCTAGTTAGAGATGTGCTCTCAGAGCCTAAAGGTGTGAGATGCTAAGAACCCCACTCCCCCGCATTAAAGGGTGGTGACTTAATTCCAGTTAAAATTCTTTAGCATCTCTATAGGATCAACCCCATCAAAATAGCTTCATTTTAGGTAATTTTTTAAAAACAAAAATGCACTTGCTGTTGTCCTAGGCGCATATACAATGAAATCATTAACAATTACTAAATACATCATGAATTCTTCTTTACGCTATTGTCTGTATAGAAATAACAAAATTCATTTCCTTTTAACCCATGCTTTCCTGAGAAGCCTTGTACCCTGCTTCAAAGTCAGCAAGCTCAGGCTGTGTCACAGCAAAGGAGGAAGCAAGTACTGTTGCTGACAGATCATTTTCAGTGAGGGGCAGTCAGCAGCTGCCTCCTTTTTTAAACCAATATATTGCCATCTTGAGTGCATCAGCTGATCTCAGCTGTGGGCACATATACAGTTTTTATTGTTTTGGGTTTTTAAGCTTGAATTGCACTTGGAAATTAAATGAAATTAAAGCTAGTGTGGATATTGGAATACAAATCAGAAAACTTCTATCAAAGTCTTGACAAAAAATGAGTGGAGAAGAGGAAGCTACATTTCCCTCCCTTGTTTTCCAACCAGCTTCAGACACAAGTATTACTACTTTTTCCACAAGATGTGCCTTTAGTTAAGTGGGCTGTTCCCTTCTGCACTAGGTGTAGCTTTTAAATGGTCAGAGCCCCAGCTCTGGAACCGTCCCATCTTGCAGGGTGCTGCAGCCTGAGCCGGAAGGTCTACACCACAATTAAATAGCCCCCTTAGCCTGAGTCCCATGAGCCTGAATCAGTTGGCATGGGCCAGCTGAGGGTGTCTAATTGCAGTGTAGACATACTCGTATACATTGTAGTAACCCAGGTTCAGAGTCTGAATAGATGGATAACTGCTGTAAGGTCCAGCTCTAAATTAAAGTTGACAAGCACAGATGGAGAAACAGTTGCTGATCTTCATTGCTGACACCTGGCCATCCAGAAGCAACTGGTATCTCCAGAACTTCCAGGTTGTAGATGTATGTCCCAAACAGTGGGCATATCTCCCAGTTGCAGAAGCGGAAATACACTCTGCCAAATCCTCTGTTTGCTTTGCTAGATTAAGGGCCTTCATCCATCATTTTATCCAGAGTGAGTTTCACCTGGTTAGTTGTCATCCAGACCCAATCTCTGATGAATACAAAAAGATTCTCTGAATAATTGTAGTGATGTACTTGTCATTTATGACCTAACTTGGAAACCCTTTCTGGATTTATGTTGCAAATAAGGGCATATGGTTCTCCTCCTACTTGTTTTAGTCATATGTATCCATGTGTTGTGTGGTGAGATTGAATGATTAACTTTTGTTCTTTTTGAAGGGCTGTTGTTTTTCATCTTTTTTTTTTTATTATGACATGGAACTGCACCTTTCTTGAATTAACACCTTCTGTAACATTTTTAACTTAACAAAATTTACTGGAGTGAGCCTTTTATGAATCAGTACCAGACTGGGATTCATTGGTGGAGACTATGGACTGCTCAAAGAGACTGAGACTGGTATGAGGAGCCCAGAGGGATTGACACCGGAACTGGCTAGGTGAGAAGACTGAGGTTGGAACTGGGATGAGAATCTGAGGAAGGGGGAAGAGACTGGGACAATGAGGTGAGGAAGCATGGAGGAGTGGGAGACAGGAGTAAGATGAGGATGGAGACAGAAGGGTCTGTGACTGCTGGGGATGAATTAGGGTTGTGTAGTGAAGGATAATGTTGTCTGTATGATCACTGCTTTATCTGTTGCAGAAGTTGGAAGGTTGTACAGAAAGAGATCGGAAAATGCAGGCGGAGAAAGGGAGGGTCTTACTGCTAAGACATGCCCTGGAGATTTGGATTTTATCCCTACATCTGCCACAGAGTTCCTGTGTGATGCTGGGCAAGTCACTTAAATCAGATTTTTCACAAGTTATCACGAATTGTGTGTTCCTCATTTTCTGGGTGCTCAACTTGATACAGTGAGGTCTGGTTTTGCAGAAATATTGAACACTCACAGCTGCAGTAGAAGTTACTGCATACAGGCAACCTTAATTCTGGTGTTTCCTAACTTTTCAGCGCTTGACTTTGCTACCTAAACATTTTTAACATTGGTTTTTTATCGTGTGTAATATTGTGACAGCATGCTGCAAGCTAGTAGCTGACCCAGTACTCTGATCACTTAAATATAAACTAGCTCCACCAGGAAAGATCTGATGGAAGAGGAATACTTAATTGCCTAAGCAGAGTGGGGAGTTGAGTTAATTATCCCACCAGCTGGGAAGGCTAGTTAAAAAGCTCAGGAAGTACAAAGTGGGAAGAGGTTAGAGGAAGCTAGGACTTTCTCTCCCCTCAGTTGAAAAGCATAGTGTCATTACATAGGATTGTGGTGGTTGTGGAGGTATTGTAAAATAAAATGTGCAGAGATATCAATAGACGATGAGGCACCTAAAGACTGTGAGGGGACCCCAGGATGGGAGAGAGACCTGTCTTGTTACAAATATCTAAGTTAGTGACAAATGAAAGTGTTTACTGTGATTTATGTGTTCTCAAAGTCAGCACAACTAAGGGAGCATGTGAACTGGAATCTGTTCTGTGTTTGTGTGTTGTCATTGAAAGTTAAAGCCAGTTACAATTGTGCAAATCCACTGAAGGCATATGGTCCACATGTGTGTGATTGAGAACTAATGCACCCTGCAGAACCTGCATTGCAGGTAATGATGCACAACAAAGAGAATCTAGCTTGACTTTTAGACCCAAGATTGAGCTTACAGGACTAGCAGTACTCTCTCAATTTCTTAAAAATTGAGTGTGTTTGACATATCAAAGATGGTGATCCACAGACTGCCATCTTTACAGAGCTACATTTCAAACCAGAACTGCACTTTGAGATGGCCAAATGACATAAAAACTGATTCTGGGCTGTGAACTGCTTCTCAGGTGTAAGGGCAGAGTAACCAATTAAACTTTTTAATTAACTGCCATACTGGTATCACTTTCCCTTTACTCTAGAAAAGATTAAGTTTAAATGCTTTTCATTCTCTACATTATGTAATGTAAACTCTTAACTCTTCCACAGTAGTTCGTTTATGCTGCTATAATTGGATTTGACTGTTAATGTTGCAGAAGAGGTGCTGTCTGAATGTTATAAAAGACAAGAAAATATGTACACCCAGCAGAGTATAGGAAAATGGGCAGTGTTAACTGTTCTAGAAATACAGTGCCCTAGGAGATAAGAGAATCTAGGGGTGATTTGTGGTCTTTTTCTATAGAAGTACAGATGGTAAAAAGGTGTCTGTACTGGCATACAGTAAAGCACTTAGCACCTCTAGGGCATGGTTATCTTCAGGTACAGCAACTCTAGTTGGGAGTGGTTGTATTCGATCATACTTTAGTCGTACCTTTAGTTAAAACATATATTAGCTACTTGAATAGCAGTATATGAGACATTGGCACGAGACAGTGCTGTGGATTTATCCCTTAATATTTACCCTCCATGTTTTCATATTATATTATTGTTTATATTTTTGCTGGAAAATAGATCTTAATTGAAAAGCAACCCCTCCCCCCACACACACATTGGCAAGTCCTATATGTATAGTTTTTATAGGAGGAAATCATTTTACCTACTGTATGTTATGAAGGTGATTAGTGTAACCAAATGCAATGCAGGGAGAGGCACTTAGTTGAAAGATGGCTGCATTGCTGTGGTACCCAAGATTGTGGATGCATTTTTATTTCTGTATGCAGCTGAATGGGAAATAACTTTTTTTTTAAAAGCATTGGTCACATAGTTTTAAAAATTCATCCCAAACTGAAATACGTGCCACTCTTAAAGCTTGAATAATTGTTCTTGTTGCATATATTGTACCTTGCACATATAGCTGTCTTTTCACCCATACAAAGCCAGATTGTAAAGCAGTTATGTAGTTACTTGGTAGCCAGGAATACACCCTGTAAACCTGCAGCACATCATTGTGGGTGTTTTGGACAGAGGAACCACATAGACTATGGAGCTGCTCATGAGTCAGCTCTTACAGGCAAGCCAGAGACACCTTCTGTGTTGCCTTGATGAGACATGCTGTGGAACATTCTGCTCTGTGCCTATGGGATCTCTTTGCACAGGGTCATCATGCCCTGCCTTGCCCCACCCATGCAATATGGCCATGTACTCCCAAACAAGGGGGGGTGAGGAAACATTTGTCCCTTAATGGAGTGTGTTTTGTGGGAAGGGTTTCAGTATTGCTATCAAGTGTTTTTAAAAATCAAAATCAGGCCCCCCAAATCATGAGATTTTTAAAATAGCATTTAGTGTCTTCATTTGTCCAGGGAGTCACTTTTTCAGACTTTTTCTCCAGATCATGAGGCCTAGACCCTATATTATTTTATTTTAATGAAGGGTGAGATTCTCATGAAAACAGATGAATTCAGGTTTAAGGAGTTTTAAGGGAAGCTCAAAATATTGTGAAATTTCCAATAAAATTGCAACAGTTGGTGACACAGGGGCTTGGTGGCAACTCTTTCCTGTATCTCTATCCTCTTGTGATTGCATGTGCTTTTAACTTATGCTCATGTGAAATAACAATTGGTGAGGCAAGTAGGGCGAAATAATGTATTCTTTGAAGTCTGTTTATTTGATTTGATCTTTTTAAATTGATGGACCTATTTGTTTTTGTTTTTCTTTAGTGTACTTTCAAAAGATTGTCATGGGGCCCCAGAGCATTGTACAGATGCTGTTCATTTTAGAGTAGTAAAAATCCGAAGAAATTCATGAAGTTGACATTTTAAAAGTGGCTCTCTAAATTGCACCTGCATAAATATGTGGAAAATGGCTAATTGTGCGTGCAAATCAGCATTCAGATGTACAAAAACAGGGTAGGCAGCAAACTTAAAAAACGTAATCTTAACTTTTGTCTTTTTGCTATTTAGAGCTAAAAATCAGTCATGGCCCTTGGAGGTAGCCTGGGCTGAAAATAGCGTTTTTGTTGTATGTGTGCTTTTTGGGGAGGAGGAGTGGGGTGAATGAGGTGGTGGTGGGGAATTCAGCCTGAGAGATCAGTTCATTAAAGAGCCTACTGATGCAGTCAAAGAAAATTGGATTCTAGAAGCTGACTCTGTCTGTAGGTGCTACTGTTATCCCAAAACTGAAAGAGAATGAACTTAACAATGGTAGAGAGCATAAATTCTAGGTATTGACAGTTGCTCCAGGTGGATGCTATTTATTCTTAAGGATGAGTTGAGGGACAGATTGGGTCTGTAGAATTGTCCATGGGTTGAAGATCAGTTTGTCCTTCTTGTGTAACTTTTTTTAAAGAATTTGCCTATTCATGAGCAAAGTGGCAGCACAGCTACTGTTGGATCATGGCGGGTTCTTACATAGGGCAAGCAATTCCATTCTGCATATGCTTTTAGTTGTGTATAAATAGATGTAGTGGTTAATGCAGAAAAATAGAGAAGTCCAGCTTTTGCTTGTGTATCACATGGGGCTTGTCTTCACTAGACTTTTATCTCTAACTGGTTGACTCCCAGTTAACTGGAGGTACTTATATGTATGTAAAGACTGTGTGGACATTCCCCACATGTTTTAATCCAGGCTACAAACATTGGTTCTTTATCCTAACCTGATTTCTAAATTAAATATCTTGAGTTAATTGGCAATCAACTCAAGGTAAAAAAGTGTAATGAAAACAAAACCATTAGTATTAGCTGCCAGTCATTACAACTCTCTGGCAATAACTCCCATGAACATTATTGTTAGTTTGACTGGATCAATTTTTGTCCTACAGTACATATCTGACAAAAACCTAGCTAACCTTAACTCTAGTCTACACAGACATATCAGCAAACTTTTATCCAATAACAAAAAAACTACCATTTTTTTTTCAAGTAATTGTAATTCAAAGTGCTTTAAAACAAAGCAAATGTTGGAAATTATAGAATGATACAGTTAAGGTCACCCAAGCAACCTTAACTTTACATGTATGTGCTCTCATATTCACTCAGTTGTTTGGATGGACTCGAAGACTTTAAGGCCAGAAGGGACCATCATGATCATCTAACCAGAACTCCTGTACATGGCAGGCCACAGACCTCTCTCACTCCTTCAGTAACTAAGACAGAGGTTATGGAAGTCCTCAAATCTTGATTTAAAGACTTCAAGTTACAGTGAATTCCCCACATACTCTAATTCAAAACAGCAAGTGACCTATGCTCCAGGCTGCAGAGGGGGCAAAAATGTTGACTGCTTGCGATCAACCAATACACTCAGGTCTTTATCTGCCTTTGTTGCTTCAAGCTAGTACATTCCCAGCCTACAGCAAAATGTCTTTCAGTCTCTAAAGTCATGACTTTTCATTATTAAATTTCATCCCATTTCTATAACTCTAGTTTTCAAGATCTTACAAATCTTCTTGTATGATATTCCAGTCCTCCTCTGTATTGACATTATTTCCCAACTTTGTGTCATCTGCAGATTTTATTAGTGCACACCCACTTTTATGCCAAAGTCATTAACGAAAAGCTTTACACAGTAACTTGCTCACAAAGGTTTTCACAAAATCACGCTTACACTCAATTTCACTGTTATCTATACTGATTCTTCCACTTGCAGAATCACTCTTGTGCACGTGCATGCTCACAAGTATATGCCCATTTGTAGTCTTGTGTGCTAGCACATGTGCATAGTTTCTGTCAGCCTGCTCTACACACCCACATTCATAATCATCCATGAGCCACACAGACCTTCATCCTCCCTTTTTCCATTATCCCCAGCACATGCTGACAATGGGAAAGTCAACTTATTTCCTGACCTTGCCTTTTATTTAGCCAGGGTCCTTGAAAGTCTCCCACAACAAGCAGGATTCCATTGTACTAAGGGAAGTCATCAACTCTCCAATGAGTGGGCATATTTCTTTAACTGAGGAGGAAATCTTGCCTACATTAGAATTGCTACAGAGGGTTGGTGCAAGGTCCCACTAAACATTTGGGGTAGGAAGGTGGCATTTTCCCATGTCTCTACTTGAGCTTTGTGGAAAGTACTCACTCAAGGGTCTTTCACAGCCCTACATTCACAGGGCAGTCCTGCCCTGTACTTCAGAGGGAAGAGTTGCTGCCTTTTTCTTAAGTACTCTGTGATGATGTGGACTTTAAGGCTAAAGTCAGATCACTGTGAGAAATAAGTAGATGTGTCTAAGGCTAATTACTGTGTGTTCGTGGAGGTTACTTACAGGTTTCTGTTCTGGATTCCACAATTATGATGGTGGTATAGCTCACAAAGAAAAACTCTTACTTCCAGCTCTTCAACTTAAAATGATCGCCACTAGAGAGAAAATATGCTCTTGGTGTACTAGTGATATACGTTTTCATAGTCGCCTTTTCCTTCTAAGATCAGGCATGTCTGATTAGTCAGATACACTTGTCTGTCTTATGTTTGAAGTATCTTAAAAACGGAAAATTATCCATTTGTTAGCCACATCTTTGTTACCAAAAATAAGACTGTGTGAAACAACAAATAAAATACCAACAATGTAGGTATACAAGGTATAATAAAAATAATGAACAATGACACTTCCTCAGCATGTTCATCTAGGATCTCAAAGCAATTTGTCAAACAAGTCTTTCAATGTGATATCAAGGACATATTTTACAATACAAAAGAAATGATTATTCTTTGATTTAATTAACATAAGGATGCATGTTGTGGAAGTGAAGCTATTTTCTGGGGACCCCACTTTAAAGATAGAAATGATGAAGTCAGATGTGTCTGTCCAAGGAAATGAAGACTTGCTAAATTAAAGATTTAGTATTGCATTAAAAATATGCTGTCTGTCTCGGTGATAATGGTAGCTATAGATGTGATTTCAATGCCACATGAATTTGTATAAATCTTCATACTAGTAAATCACAGGACCTCCTCCCCCAAATTGGTCAGTATGAGGTGCTAGCTACTAGAAGCCGCTGGCAGTGATTTATCTGCAGCAAACAAGCTAATTGGTCAGTAGAATGGATTATGTAATTCCTTCTTAATATTCCTTCCTGTGGAACTTTCATCACTGTCAAGCAGAACGTATAAAGGCAGAAGCACTGAGTATCTGCCGAGCCTGACTGAGCTAAATATAGCTTTTTAAAAAAAGATGGATATGACTTCTTGATGCTCTTCATAGATCTTTTCTTTAGCATTAAACAGGTATAAGGGTTAATCAGAAATAGGGTAACTATATTCCTATGCTGAATATGGGATACCGTGTAAAATTACTTGTATTCAAGCAGGTTCAACAGCAATCAATCACAACTATGCAGTACAAACCTTCAAATTAACATAAAGTTGACTGAACCCCTGTTAAAAAGAAATACTTCGTTATTGGATTCTTTTTATTTCCCTTATCTTTTTATCTTTCAGGCTTAAGGGTTCACATGGGGAGAGATGGCACACCCACTCCTGTACCCCTCTTTCACACAGGGGTTGTGACTGACTGGCCCTCCCCTCCCTGCCTGCCACTCTCTGCCCTCCATACCTGGTTGGACCCCAGGGATGGACCCTCCTCTCCTAGTACCTGGTGCTGTGTCTTCCTGAGGTAAAACATGGATGAGGGCAGGCAGGTTCACATTGCGGCACCCCCCTCCCTGATTTTTGTCAGGGTTCACACTGGAATGTGCCCAGCAGCAGCCTTTTGGCACTGTGTGGGAGGGAAGGGACGGCAGCTGTTCCCAGCTGCAGGGGAGGAGGGCGGGAAGGGATGACCGTGTCGAGAAGGCTTCAAAGTAGACACTACCTGTGCTGGCAGGAGGGGTTCTCCTGTTGGTATAGGTAATCCTCCTTCCCGATAGGTAGTAGCTAGGTCAACCTAGTGCTGTCTACATGGGAACTTAGGTTGTCTTAACAATGGCATTCAGGGGGTGTGGATTTTTTGCACCCTTGAGCTACCTTAAACTGACCTTATTTTTTAGTGTAGACCCAGAATAGAGCGCTCGCAACTTAGCATCTGACGCTCACTTTGGGAAGGCAGTTCTGCAATCTTTCATTAACTAGTACATCTCACCTCACATTCCTTGAAGGTTGTACTGCTCACTAGATTTCCACAAGGAAGAAAGTAGTCTGACTGTTGCATTTGTGTAGTCACAGTACCTGATTACCTTTCCCTCCGTCCTAGAGTTCTGCTCTCTTAGGCCTCTGGATGGTGGTGGGTGAGGACCTCTTACAGCCTTGATTCCAAACATTCAGTGTAGAGGATGGTATGTCTGCTGCCCCAATGGGCACTGAACTGGTGTTTCCTGACCAGAAGCAAGTTGCCTTGCAGAACAGTCAAAACTTTTCCAACTGTTATTTATTTATTTTATTTATTTATTTATTTATTTTTGTTTAATTTCTATTTCCATGGGAGAAAAGTAGGATTTAAAATGTGCATCTTCATATACTTTTACTGCTCCTTGTACTTGATTAAAACTCTTTTAAACCTTTTCTTCAATGAAACTGAAAATGAATCTAGGCCGCTTGAATGTAAAAATACGGACCGAGATCATCAGCTGATGTAAACAGGCAGAGCTTCATGTATGTACCCCATAGTATAGTGTTTTCCTTAATGAAGTTAGCACAAAAATCTGAGATACATAATTGTGAATGACAGTAGAGCAAGGCACAACAGTAAATGTAGTACTACAAATGATATATGTGATCTTTTGAATACTTAACAGGGAACTTTGGTACATATGTGAAAACAATTTGTGTATATTTCTTCCTTTTTTTTCCTTACTGGCTGAAAAATAAGCCTATGTGTCATATCTCACAACGTATTGCAAATGTTAATCATAACAGAAGAGACAGGTAATATTTCATTTGGCTTTACTGCAGTCAAAAAGCATTAATTTCTTTTCATTGCACCGCTTGCTCTGGAAGAACTGAGCTGTGTGTAGCTGATTTCAATTCCTACTGACAGAAGAACAAAAGAAACACATGAATAAAACATTACTATAAATATGCTAACATCAAAGCTACCTTCTTAGAATATTATTTTACATTTGACTTTGTAAAATAAGGGCTATTTTGTTTGTTTTTTTTTAAAGCTGAGCATTATTTAAAGTACTACAATACATTTCAAAACTTGCTATGTTCTCATATCAGGTACCAAATTCTGGATTACAGTTTAGAGAGCTTGCTTCCTTTTAACATCAAAAAATATGCAGTAATATAGACTGAAATTCAGTGTTTTGTTTATGAATTCAGATGTACACTAGGTTGCATGTCCCTTTTTGTGAAAATAAAGGATTGTGACTTCCCAAACCTGCAGAATAGCCCCAATAGGCAGGTGCACATACCCTGGGTAAGTGTTTGAATCAGGGTGGACTGAGAAGCAGCATGGTTTGTTGCAGGGGCGTTCTCAAGCTTTTTCTTTCTGAATACCCCCTCCCCCACACACACATACTGTAAAAACTTCAGGGCCCAGCAGAGTGAGGGGTGGAGGAGGGTGAACTCTGGGCTCCGGACACTGGTGGGGGCAGGGGGAGCCTTTGGCATAGACATAGTTTGACTTCTGTTTGGGTGGGCAGGGCCAGGTAGGGTTTGGACTAGGTTCCATATGTCTGGGCCGAGGGAGGGATTGCTACTTCCATCACCTGACTCATCTCAGCAGGCCTCCCAGCCTGTTGGGGTTGTGGGGGAAGGGGTTGCACAAGCTCAGAAAGTTAGAAAACTACTCAGGGTGCAGGGAGGGAGTAGCTAGGGGCTGTGTGCAGGTAGGGGGTAGGTAGGGGCTGTGCATGGGCAGGAGAGTAGCTTAGCATATCTGCGCCGAGTTACCAGGCAGTGGGTAACTCGGCGCAGACACGGAGTAGGTAAGGGCTGTGCGTGGGCAGGAGAGTAGCTTAGGGTTCAAGGCAAGGGTAGCTAGGGGCTCTGTGCAGGTAGGGGCTGTGCATGGGCAGGGGGTTAGCTCAAGGTGCAAGGAGAGGATAGCTAGGGGTTGTGTTCCCCATCCCTGATGTCTCTTCCGGCCCCAGAGCTGAGTCTCCCGACCTGGGCATCTCTTACCAGTTGCACAAATAGTCAAAGGGGGCTGGGGCAGAGGAGCAGCTGTAACTTTGGGCACCAGTAGCAAGAGATGGGAAACACCAGGGCTGCCTATTCCATATCACCCACCAGAGCAGCAGCTGCCCAGCACTTCTGGCTTCCGACCTGCCCAGGGGATGAGGCCCCGAGTCGGGGGGGAGCACAGGGTGAGGAGGAGTGTGTGGGGGAAGTGGGGGTAGAACTGTCCCTGGCACTGCCCCACTCTGGGTAAGGCACTGCAGTTTGGTGGGGCAATAGCCTCTGTGCTCCCGCAACTCTGCCCACAGGTTCGGGGCTTCTGCCATGCACTGCACTGTGGGGAGAACTGAGTCTCAGGGCTTTAGTCTGGTGGGGGATGCTGGGTCTCAGGCTTTCAGCCATGCAGCTCCCTGCTTTAGCCCCGTGGGGGGGCACCATGACTCAGGGCTTCAACCCCAGGGTTCCCGACTTCTGCCCTGTGGGGGGCGCTGGGGCTCAGGGCTCTGAAGTTCAGCCCTGCAGCTCTGGACGTTAGCCCCACAGGGGTGCCGGAGGTCAGGGCTGTAGGCTTCAACGTCGGGGGATCCACAGCCTCCCGAAGCAGCCTCTGGTCTAGTGTATGTGGGGCACTGGATGTGAGAGTGGAGACCTGGGTTCCTAGCTGTGCCACTGATTTGCTGTGTGGTGTTGGGCAAGTTCCTTCACCTCTCTGGGCTTACGTTTTTTGCTCCCACCCTATCTCTCATTTACATAGTAAATTCTTTGAAGTAAGTGACAGTCCTTGTGGTGTGTTTGTGTCCAGTGCCTAGCATGGTGGGGCCTATAAGCAAATAAATAATTAATCTTGCTTAACAAAATAGTTTACTCGGTGGTTGTACAGACACCATTTTTTTGGACTAGATGGACCTCTGGTTTATTCTGGAATAGCAATTCTTACCCATACCAAATATATGTTTATGCTGGTCTTCAAAATAAACCACAAATGTCTGAAAACAAGCCACGCCCATTTTTACATTGCAATACGCTCTCACTAAGAAAACCAGTAAACGTGTGTTCTTCTCCGACTGTATGTATTCCACTCATGTCTGCACATGCGAGAGGTGGCGCTTGCTCACCCAACTCCCCTCATAGTCTCTGCTATGGTTATTTAAGAGCAGCACTGCCCTGACTCACCCCCTCAGTTCCTTCTCGCTGTTTGTGGCTAGAGTTCATGTGCTTTGTGTGACCTTTCCTCCTGCTTGTCTTCACAGCTTTTTGTCGATAGTTATAGTTAATACACTTAATTAGTAACTATTCGGTAGTTTCTCCTGGTGGGATGCTCTTTGTGTGAGGCAGCTGTCCCCAATTATAACCCCTATGCTGGATGGAGGTTGTGCCTTGGGAATGGGTGTGTTAAAGAAAGGTGCTCTGTTTGTAATCCCTTTTAAAAAGTGGAAATGGGTAGCTAGAGACTTAAGATTAAAACACCACCTTCTCAAGTAGGCAATGAGGCTGCCTTCCGCAGCTTGCCTGCGGAGGGTCCGCTGGTCCCGCGGCTCCGGCGGACCTCCCGCAGGCACGCCTATGGGAGATACGCTGGAGCCGCGAGACCAGCGGACCCTCCACAGGCAAGCTGCTGAAGGCAGCCTGCCTGCCATGCTTGGCACAGCAAAATGCCTAGAGCCGCCCTTGTCCCAGGGACACACAGCCAGTGAGGGGCACAGCCTGCACCCCCCGAGAGAGGAGGTGCCTCAGCGGCCTGCCCGTGGGCTCCCGCGTCCCCATACCCGGCAAGGAGACCTGCCCGGGGTTGCGGAGGGGCCCGCTCACCTGGGCCACCTTGGTATAGCTGGCCATGGCAGATTGGCAGCACTCCGGGGGAGCGGGTTTGCTGTGGGACCCAGTCCCGATTCCTGGTGGCAGGACGCGGGGGTGGTGGAGGTGGGAGAGGCTGGCGGTGGCAGCAGCGCCGGCTGCTGAGCGTCCCCAGGAGGAGGCACCCGGCCACAGCCAGGGACCGGTACCTGCTGTTCGTGGGTTGGGAGGAGCAGAGAGCCCGGCAGCACTAAGCGCATAGCAGGTGCGGGCGAGCTGGAATCGGTGGTGGCCAGAGAGCCCTGAGGCAAGGAGGTCGCATACCACAAGGTCATGTGGCTCCCGGAGTGGATCCTCTAGACACAGCCAGAGGGGACTTTTCTCGCCGGAGGGCACTAGTTACGCTCGTGCCCCGAGTGGGTGAGCCAGCTGGGGGCCACAGGAGTCGGGGGGGGAGGGGTCTCTTCCCTGACCTGACCCCCCCACACACACACACATCCAGCCCTCTGCCCTGAGCCCTGCAGCCCCCCACACACCCCAGGCCCCTGCCCTGAGCCATGTACCCCCTCACACTGTCACTCAGCCCTCTGCTTGACTCCTTCACCCCCCCCACGATCCCAGCCCTGACTCTGGCACCCCCCCACATACCCAGCCCCCCCATCCTGACACCTGCACCCCCCTCTCACATGCCCCCAGCTCTCCATCTTGATTCTTGCACCCCCCTCACATACCCAGCCCCCCCACTCCCATGCACCCCCCACATCCTGACTCTTGCACCTCCACATCCCCATCCTGAGCACCAAATGGGAGCTCTTGCACGTTCCCACCTGCACCCCTCGCACCAGATGGGAGCTGCCCAGGTAAGTGCCCCACACCCAAACGTCCTGCCTCAACCCTGAGCCTTCTCCTTCATTCTAGCTCCTGGCCAGACCCTTCACCCCCAGCCCTGTGCTCGATCCATCCCACCCTCAGCTCAGTGCAGAAAGAGGAAGAGAATGGGCTAGAACCAGGGAGAAGGTAGGTACCCACTGTATGTGGGCAGAGCCGGGACCCCAAACTGGCAGCGGGCTGAGCGAGTCTAGCAGTCAGGATCCCAGCTGGCAGGAGCCGGCGGATGGAACTCCTGAGCAGTGGTCTGGGGTCCCAGCCACTGGCCCCACACGGCCCACTGCCGGACTGGGGTTCTGGCTGCTGGACCCTTGCCAGCCAGGGTTCCGACCACAGGCCCTGCTCAGCCTGCTGCTGGCCTAGGTGAACAGAACCCCAGACCAGCAGTGGCCTGAGCGGGCTGGCAGCGTAAGATATACATTTTTATTTCATTTTAAAAGGAGCTTCTTAAACCTTCTGAAAACCTTGTTTATCTTACAATACAACAATAGTTTAGTTATATAATATATAGACTTAGAGAGAGAGAGAGACCTTCTAAAAACATTAAAATGTATTACCGGCACCCAAAACCTTAAATTAAAGTGAATAAATGAAGACTCGGCGCACCACTTCTGAAAGGTTGCCGACCCCTGCTCTACAACATTCCTTGTATTTCAGACATTTTTTCCTTCCAGATATCCTCCCAGATATCAGATTTCATTCAAATACATTTTTTGGTGGGGAAGGGAGGCAAATAATAAAGGTTATATGACCACTAACCAGTGCAAAGAGGAACAACAACAAAAAATAATCACAGGAAAACTGGGGGGAAATGGGTCAGGGTCAAGTGCCACGAAAGAACAGCTACCCACACAGCCATCTGTTCATATGCAGCCTATTTCCAGCTCTGCCAGTGACATTGGGAAAGTGACTTTACAGCGCCATGCCTCAGTTTCCCCATTTGTAAAATGAAGATAATGATACTTGCTCTCCTTTGTAATGGATACTTGAATAAAAAGGACTATACAAAGCTATGTATTATTATTTAACGGAGCAGAGTCACACACATCCATTTTAATATTAGTGGCAGGGAGTTTTAGCTGTATTTTCTATGCTATTTCCCTTAATTGTTTAGTAGTTTTTGACTAGTATTTTTAAGTTGCATTACATTAAAAGAACATTAGTTTTTTCTATATTTATAAATTACCAGTCAGTCCTAAACTCATCCCAGTGATCCTAAATATTGCAGAGAATGGAGAACAGTGGGCAATCTTCATATGCTACAATATAGAGACACATGAGAAACGTTAAATCTGGGTTTTCATGTTCTTTGTAATTCAGTTCATTCATTATATGCAAAAGAATCTCTGCTAACTAGGTCTAGGATGTCAATATAATGTCAGAAGGATGCATATTCCTGACATTTTGCTGTGATTAAAAGAATTGTTACCTATATTGTAACTATTCTTCTTCAAGATGTGACTGCAGACATGAATTCCCCTCATGTCTGTGCATGCCCAGTGCATCAAAGTTGGAGAATTTTGCCTAGCAGTACCCACAAAGGGGCACTCTCTCTTCCCTCCCCTCATAGCCCCTCCCTTGGCCATATAAGGGCAGCGTCACCCCAATCCCCCTCAGTTCCTTCGCACCAAAATCCCCAGCCGGAGACTGATTCAAAAGAGAGATGGGTGGGATTTGGAATACATGTCTGCACCCTCATCTTGAAGAACAACAGTTACAACTAACAGATAACTATCTGTCTATTCTTTGAGTGGTTGCAGACATGTAGTCAACTCAGGTGACTCACTAGCTATTCCAGCAGGATGTGGGCTCAGAGTCTATTTAAATAGCGAGTGCAGAATTGTCATCCCAGAATTAGCATCTGAACCCAGTGCCAGGGTGATAGCAATATGGCTATCAAAAGTACACACAGAAGACCACCTTGCAGCCATGCATATATCCACTACTGAGGCATTGCTAATATATGCCAATGTCATCAGATCATTTGCTGAATGAGCCTGAAATGACTGTGGAGGCATCATCTGAGCTACTTCATAAGCCATGATAATGCAGGCTGCTATCCACTTGGAAATGGTCTGAATGGAGACTGGTTGTTTCTTAATCCAGAAAGCATGTGAGATAAAGAGTTGAAGTGACGAACAAAACAGGTTAATGGAGGGATCGGCAACCTTTCAGAAGTTGTGTGCCGAGTCTTCATTTATTCACTCTAATTTAAGGTTTTGTGTGCCAGTAATACATTTTAACGTTTTTAGGCTTCTTTCTATAAGTCTATAATATATAACTAAACTGTATGTGAAGTAAAGAAGCTTCTTAAACATTTTAAAAACCTTAATTTAAAGTTAATTTAAAATGCAGAGCTTCCTGGACCAGTAGCCAGGACCCGGGCACTGTGAGTGCCACTGAAAATGAGCTTGCGTGCCGCAGGTTGCCTACCCCTGTTGCAGAGTTTACATATCTTTGTATGAAAAGGACCAACTTAAGAGTTCAGCCCATCTCCAGGCCCCTGTGGGTCGCACACCCTTACCTCAGGATTTACCATGTCTCTATCCCCCATTATCTTGGGGGTTGGGGAAGAGGAGGGCTTTCTTCCCGCTTCATGAGAGTGATGGTTGGTGGGAGAGCCTGGACCCTCCCTGAGCTTTTCTCCCTGAGTCACCACTTATTTTCTCATTCTAGGGCATTTTCACAATCTCAAACAGTCCAAGTGAATCCTTAAGGACAAGCTAGTCTCTCCTCTGGGACGAGGGATAGCTGCTGCTTGCAGACCTATCCTTTCCTGCAGTAAAGGGCCCCTGTTATATTCTTATTCAGGAACTCTCAGGATAGCTCCATCTTTCCATCCTATGTGCTGTTTCCCCCTCTTACTGAGCTGTCTGTCTCTCTCTTAAACTCCTCCTCCAGCTAGAGCAGGCAGAGCCCATTGGGCCCAGAACTGCCTCATAATCCCTTCTATACTAGTGTGTGTTGGGGGTGGGAGGGGGCAGGAATTGTATAACCCCATCACAGGGACCAAAAGGGATGATAAGAGAAGATGAAGTGAAAGATGCAGACAGCGATGTCCTTGTCCTCCTCGAGTCACAAGAGATTTATATAAGGTATGCCTTATTTGGAACACAATACCAACAAGGTAGATTACTCATACATGTATTTTACAGATATTTAAATATCTTCCTCACCCCCCTAAAATTATAACATTCATCAATATCAGAGCAGCAGCACTGCATAGCCCAAAAGGAAAAACAACAATGATGCCAATAGTGCTATAAAGTACAAAAAGAAAGAGACACAAATAGACTTTGGCCACTAGAGCTGGTTGAAGTTTTTTCCATTTGGAAAATGCTTCCTCAGGAAGGACAGGCAGGGAAAAAAGGGAGGAGGTGTTGCCTTATATATTAAAAATGTATACACTTGGACTGAGGTTGAGATGGAAATAGGAGACAGACTTGTTGAAAGTCTCTGGGTAAGGGCAAAAGGGTTAAAAAAACAAGGGTGATGTCGTGGTAGGGGTCTACTACCTAACTAGAAAGAAGAGGTGGATGAGGCCTTTAATGAACAACTAACAAAATCATCCAAAGCACAGGACTTGGTGGTGATGGGGGGACTTCAACTGCTCAGACATCTGTTGGGAAAATAACACAGCGGGGCACAGGTTATCCAACAAGTTCTTGTAATGTATTGGACACAATTTTTTTTTCAGAAGGTGGAGAAAGCTACGAGGGGAGAGGCTGTTCTAGATTTGATTTTGACAAATAGGGAGGAACTGGTTGAGAATTTGAAAGTGGAAGGCAGCTTGGGTGAAAGTGATCATGAAATGGTAGAGTTCATGATTCTAAAGAATGGTAGGAGGGAGAACAGCAAAATAAAGACCATGGATTTCAAGAAGGCAGACTTTAGCAAACTCAGGGAGTTGGTAGGTAAGATCCCATGGGAAGCAAGTCTAAGTGGAAAAACAATTGAAAACAGTTGGCAGTTTTTCAGAGACATTAAGGGCACGAGCTAACTATCCCACTGCTTAGGAAAGATAGGCTGTATGGCAAGAGGCCACCCTGGCTTAACCAGGAGATCTTCAATGATCTAAAAATCAAAAAAGAGTTCTATAAGAAGTGGAAACTAAGTCAAATTACAAAGGATGAATATAAAAAAATAACATCAGTCTGTAGGGAGTACATTCGAATGGGGGAGGCACAAAACGAGATTGAACTAGCTGGGCACATAAAGAGTTGGGCACATAAAGAGTAACAAAAAAAATTCTCAAAATATGTTAGAAGCAAGAGGAAGACAAGGACTGAGTAAGCTCATTACTCAACGGCGGTGGAGAGAGGGAGGAATAACAGAAAATATGGAAATGGCAGAGGTATGACTATTTTGGTTTTCACCAAGACAGTTGGTGGTGGTTGGACGTCTAACAAGTGAATGACAGAGAAAATGAGGTAGGATCAGAGGCTGAAATAGGAAAAGAACAAGTTAAAAATTACTTAGACAAGTTAGATGTCTTCAAGTCACCATGACCTGATGAAATGCATCCTAGAATACTCAAGGAGCTGACTGAGAGATCTGAGCCATTAGCAATTATCTTTTAAAAGTCATAGAAGACTGGAAAAGGGCAAATACAGTGCCTATCTACAAAAAGGGAAATAAGGACAACCTGGGGAATTACAGATCAGTCAGCTTAATTTCTGTACCCAGAAAGATAATGAAGCAAATAATTAAGCAATCAATTTGCAAACACCTAGAAGATAATAAGGTGATAAGTAACAGTCAGCATGGATTTGTCAAGAACAAATAGTGTCAAGCCAACCTGGTAGCTTTATTTGACGGGGTAATAAGCCTGGTGAATGAGGGGAAGCAGTAGAAATGGTATACCTTGACTTTAGTAAAGCTTTTGATACTGTCTCGCATGACCTTCACATGGGGGGGATAGCTCAGTGGTTTGAGCATTGGCCTGCTAAACCCAGGGTTGTGAGTTCAATCCTTGAGGGGGCCACTTAAGGATCTGGGGCAAAAATCAGCACTTAGTCCTGCTAGTGAAGGCAGGGGGCTGGACTCAATGACCTTTCAAGGTCCCTTCAAGTTCTAGGAGATAGGTATAACTCCATTAATTTAATTTTGTTTGTTTGTTTTATTTAAAACAAACTAGGACAATACAACATAGATGGAGTTACTATAAGGTGGGTGCAAAACTGGTTGGAAAACCATTCCCAGAGAGTAATCATCAGTGATTCACAGTCATGCTGGAAGGACATAACGATTGGGGTCCCACAGGGATCCGTTATGGGTCTGGTTCTGTTCAGTATCTTCATAAATGATTTAGATAATGGTAGAGAGAGTACACTTACAAAGTTTGTGGACGATACCAAGCTGGGAGGGGTTGCAAGTGCTTTAGAGGGTAGGATTAAAATTCAAAATGATCTGGAGAAATAGTCTTAAGTAAACAGGATGAAATTCAGTAAGGACAAATGCAAAGCACTCCACTTAGGAAGGAACAATCAGTTGCACACATACAAAATGGGAAATGACTGCATAGGAAGGAGTACTGTGGAAAGAGATCTGAGGGTCCTAGTGGACCACAAGCTAAATGAGTCAATAGTGTACACTGTAGCAAAAAAAAAAGTGAACATGATTCTGGAATGTATTAGTGGGAGTGTTGTAAGCAAGACACGAGAAGTAATTTTTCCGCTCTACTCTGTGCTGATGAGGCCTCAGCTGGAGTATTGTGTCCAGTTCTGGGCACCCCGTTTAAGGAAAGATGTGGACAAATTGGAGAAAGTCTAGAGAAGAGAAACACAAATGATTAAAGGTCTGGAAAACATGACCTGTGAGGGACGATTGAAAAAAATCAGGTTTGTTTAGTCTGGAAAAGAGAAGACTGAAAGGGGACATAAGTTTTCAAGTACATAAAAGATTGTTATAAAGAGGAGGGAGAAAAAAGTTTGTTCTTAACCTCTGAGGATAGGACAAGAAGCAATGAGATTAAATTGCAGCAAGGGAGGTTTAGGTTGGACATTGGGAAAAACTTCCTAACTGTCAGGGTGGTTAAGAACAACTGGAGAGTGTGGAATCTCCATAATTGGAGATTTTTAAGAACCAGTTAAACAAACACCTGTCAGGAATGGTCTAAATCAGTGCTTTAGAAAGTTGGGCCGCTGCTTGTTCCGGGAAAGCCCCTGGCGATCCGGGCCGGTTTGTTTACGTGCCGCGTCCGCAGGTTCAGCCGATCGCGGCTCCCGCTGGTCTCCCTTCCCGTAGCCCCCATTGGCCTGGAGCAGCAAACCGCAGCCAATGGGAGCCGCGATCAGCTGAACCTGCAGGCGCGGCACGTAAACAAACCGGCCCGGACCAGGGGCTTTCCCGGAACAAGCAGCGGCCCAACTTTCTAAAGCACTGATTTAGACCATTCCTGACAGGTGTTTGTTTAACTGGTTCTTAAAAATCAGGGCCTTTCCCTGAACAAGCAGCGGACCGGCTTTGAGAAGCATTGGTCTAGATAATACTTAGACCTGCGGTGAGTGCAGGGGACTGGACTGGATGACCTCTCAAGGTCCCTTCAAGTTATTTGATTCTATGATTTGACAAAATAAAACATTCCATGGGAACATATTCATTTTGCACTGCAAATTTAGACAAAGTCTAAAGCAAAGAATTTCAATAACATCAGTGTTTAATTTCAGTAAGGTCAAAACACTATTATATAATAAATTTCAATATCAAAAAAATCAAGTCAATAAAGTCAAAATGAAATGTATCAACCTAATTGAAACCATCTACCCGCACTGGCTTATTTGGGAGGTGAGTACACAGCACTGTTAAAAGTCAAGACAATGCTAGGCTTATTTAAAAGCAAAACAAATAAACCCACAGAACAAATCTGTACTAGTCCTCAAGATTACAATATATATCAGCAATTGACCACATTCTTGTATCTTAACTATCCGTAACAAATACATGCCAACTTGAAGCAGTTTTATTGACATTTTGTTCACTTAAATATAAATATAGTTAGCCAGGGATAATACTAAAGCAGGTTTTACAGTGATATAATCTTGTTTATTCAGATAATTTAATTTTAACATTGTCATAGTTATGGTATCTCAAACAACATTCAGCTATTACAATGTCATAACAAAACTACTATTTCCTTCTTCCTACTATTGAAGTATAGCCTTCTAAAAATTTAAAAGCTTTTTTCAATAGACATGGATATGAAAACGATGAGCATGTCAAAATCTTTCCTGGAATAGAATACAATAACAGTAGCTTTTGGTAACAAGTCACCAGTAATGAATTAACTCAAGACAAATACACAAAGTATTCTAACTAAAGAATTCCTTTCTAATGCCCACAGTGCTTACTAATAAAAGTAGACCCAGTGACTTCAACTACAGTCTACAGTATTTGCGGAACTGGCCTTTAACTCAAGAAACTGGCCTGGTTTTCATTTCAGCTCTGAAGACTTAGAATTCAGATAATTGTCATGATTCATTATATGAAAAAATCAGTGGGAAAAGGTCAAAAAGCACAAATAAAGCTAATTAAAAGTTTTCAAATTGAGTTTTGACCAAAAAAAATGTTCAGATTCAGTTTTCAACCAAAAAAATCCTGCACATTTTCTATGAGTTTTTTCTGGATTTTCAACCAGCTACAGAGCTGGGTAAAACTTTTGAGTAATTGTAAAACTGTATATATGTTGACATTTTCAAAATTAAAAAAAAAGTTAAACCTCCAAAAAAACCCTATGATTTTGTGTGTATATCAGTAAAACTGGTGCTAGTCACAAATATATAGTAAAAATGCCAGTAGTCATTCATGTCTGGAAAATATATTTTCTTTTGCAATAAAAACTGTTTTAAGGCTTTCGATAATATTTAAAGAGTTAAAAGCCATTTCAAACTGAGATGGGCTTGAACTGCAAAGTTCCAGTCTGGTGTAGAGTCAGCTCATTATAGAGATAAGAGCCAGCTACAGATTTTGAATATAGGTTTGAACCAGAGGCTTAAGAGAGCTGGGCGGGGAGGGATAGCTCAGTGGTTCAAGCATTGGCCTGCTAAACCCAAGGTTGTGAGCTCAATCCTTGAGGGGGCCATTTAGGAATGGGGAGAATCTGTCAGGAACAGTACTTAGTCCTGCTAGTGAAGGCAGGGGACCGGACTTTCAAGGTCCCTTCCAGTCCTATGAGATAGGAATATCTCCATATAGGTTCTCCAGCTGGGTCTGTTACAATGACATGACTAGAATGCTATTTATTTCCATGTTTATAAAATGGATGCTAAATACAATGGGGGAGGACCATGCATTGTATGAAAGATAAACATATATGCAGTGAAATACATTTAAAAGATTTAGAGTAGTGGGAACATAGCACTACAATAACTGTAAATCAATGTCAATAACAAATGAAGTGGAAATATTTAAATTACAAGTCTCATACAACTGAAAAAATCAAGAAATTCAGAGTCATGACTGACACTCATCTATTTTCACTTTCCAGTGAATGAAAAAAAGTCATGAAATGCCTCAAAACTTGATGAATTATTACTTGGAATATCTCAATTTTTATCTATTTATCTTGAAAACTTATCACCATATACATTTGAGATTAGCTGAAGCACTGTGCTTTGGATCTAAATCTGATGTACTCTGAAGACCAAAGGTATTCAGATCTGGTGTTCTGACCAGTTTGGTCCAATTACTGATAGGCCTGAATTTAGATCTGGATCCAAACTTCACCAAAGTTGAGAATGAATGTTTTGGTCCATGCTCCTGTGCAATTTAAAAGTGAGTTCTAAAAGAGCAATTAGAAATTGCATGGAAGAAGTGAGCATGGACTTCTAATCACATGGAGCTTAAAGTGTGGGGAAAAACTGGCCCAAGTCCATAGAACTTGGGTCATCCTCATAGAACACCCTGTTTTCACAAAAAACTTTTTAACAGCTACACTGGCAGCATATCGGGTTCAGTAGCCATGCTCTGTCTGGACCTTATCCTGCCTGAAGTCTCCTGTTACTCCATTGTGAGCAGTTCTTGGACTTCATTACCTCAGAAGGGGGCAGACTCAACTGGTGAACTGGCTAGAGGGCTGAGTCACTACCTATCAGAAGAGGGACTGCCACAGTGCAGGAGTGTGAGGGATGGGATGCTGAAGACAGGGGAGAGCTGGGACCCAGTGATCTAACCAGTGGGCTGTACTGCCAGTAAGCTCAGTCTGGCACAGTCCTCTCAAGCATATTTCCTGAGTGCTTTCTTCAGGACTGATTCTGAGAAGCAGCCTTTTATTTTGCACCTGCGAATAGGTAGATGTAATTTTGTACTTGTTTATTATGGGCACAATTCGTCACTAGTTTTCTACCTACCTGAGTGCACCTGAAGAGCAGGTACTAGATAGCTAAAAGTCAAAACTTGCACCTGAAGGTAGTTACTGAAGCAAAATATGTGCCGCCTTTTGCTGTGGCTCCTACACTTGGAACATACTTCTAACTGACACTAATTAGGCTCCCACCCTCTCTTCTGTCAAATTTCTAGAAGATTTCACAGAACAGAGAGCTTTTTATCTACAATGGTGGCATATCTGTCTGTTTGCCTGTATACTAGTCTCTGCTTGCCTGTCTTCCCTGCCCCCCAGTGCACCCACTCATGCCTCTAGTCTGTGAACTTTTTATATCAGAGAGTCTGTTCTTTTTCTGGCAGATCTGACCTATGTTCAAGAGCCATGCATACTTAATATTTCTATTATTCATGTTGTTCTATTATACCCAAACCGTACAGTTTACTGAAGAAAAAGAAATGCAGCGAGTATCCGTTTTTATAAGTAGTTACGAAAGGAAAGAAATAGTTTACAAAAATTAGTTTTTGATAGATTAGTAGTAGTAAGAAGGTCAGCTTGTATTGATGGTAGTCCATTATATATGCTATAGATCAGTGTTTCCCAAACTTGGGACGCCGCCTGTGTAGGGAAAGCCCCTGGAGGGCCGGGCAGGTTTGTTTACCTGCCGTGTCCTCAGGTCCGGCTGATCGCAGCTCCCACTGGCTGTGGTTCGCCGTTCCAGACCAACGGGAGCTGCTGGAAGCGGGCCGAGGGATGTACTGGTGTCCAGATATAATTAGTGAACAATCTGGGCAGGCTTTTCAAGGAAAAATGACATCATGCTTGTCAGATTGTCTTGAGTAACCAACCTCCGGGCAGACTGTCAAGGAACAGGGCACAAACCCCAAACTGATTGTATCTTCTATAATTAGATTTCACCAACCAAGAAACAAGAATGAACTCCAAAATGGAGTCATGGACAGTCCCCTTAGGCACTCCAGTCTGTTTTGCCATTGAGGCAAGCCTGCCTTTGTGATAGTTGGTCCCTTACACCAAAAATCACAACAATATTCAGATTACTTCTAGTCCCAAAGGGCCAATCCCTTACCACAAATCAGTTGTACACTAGATCTCTACTTAAAAATAGTCAACACTTATAGCCAATCCTGTAATAAACTAACTAAAGACTTATTAACTAGGAAAAAGAAATAAGTTATTTATAAGGTTAAAGCAGGTAAATATACATGCACAAATGAGATACAGTCTTATGTTCCAAAAGATAATACTAGCTGCTATAATGTGCAAGCTATATACGTCCTTTAGGGCTAATCCAAAACAAGCAACTTGGGGATCTCTTGCTTATGCTTAGGAATATTGTCCTTTCCAAATTCCAAGCAGCATAGTGATAACAATTTCTCCTTAAGAGGGATTTTTATTCCCTTCCCTCAGTGTTCAGGCTGTGATGGGACGAAGGCAGGCAATAAACCAAGTATTTTGGTCACTGGTGTTCTACAGTGACTTGTCTGATGTCAATAAGCCTTCTTTTGTTGCAGAAGAGATGACACTTCTTGTGACAAACTAGTATTTGACACTTGGCTGTGGGGATTTACAGTTTTTTGGCAAACACTTTTATAGATACAGAGTAAACGCTTAAATATTACCATTAACATGAGATACAGATATAAGTGATATTAATACATGCATTATCCTACAAAGATTTCATGAAGTCTAAACACAGTCTTATAATTTTAATATCTGTTTTTAATAATGCTAACACACAGGCGAGCTAGACTGGCTTGCAGCTATGCATTTGTCAGTGTTCAGTGAAGCCCAGGGCCCTTGGCATGAGTTGAGACCTCATCTGCCAGCATCACATCACTTTCCTGAGGAAAATTTACATTAAATTGTTTTGTTTATTTTATTATGTTTGACAGTGGTTACTTGTTGGTTTTCTGTATCTCAGGTCATTCTGCGTCATATTCTGATCTCAGTTACACAGGAATAAATCTCTAGGATCTGTTTCTTCTCCTTTATACTAGGGTCCCTTTGCACCACTACTGGCAGTATAAAGTGAGTGTCACTATACACATGAATGACAATCAGGCCCATGGATTTAATTTGGTACCAAGGAAAGCATCCTAAAAAATGTTGCAGTGTGTGCACTCCCACAGTGTTCTTGGGATGCCTTTTTTTGAGGGGGGGCGGGGTGCACATGCCTTCTTCCCAACACAGGGCTGTGTATAATCTTTCAATCTGGTGTGCTGTTTGTGTGCATATATAAATATTTATTTGACTTGTACTCACCCATTCAAAAAGCCCCAATTTCATGCAGTATCAGAAGTTAGCATAAGCCAGTTTTGTATTTTCCTTCCCACCCCCCCCTTGATTTCACTAAGGGGAGGTGTCAGTAGCTCTGTGCCTTATGCAGTGCTGATGAATGTACTGATTCATGGATAGCCTAGATGCATCTGCTAACAGAATTCTCAAGGCTACATCAAGGATAGCTTATTCCAAGCCCTATAGGAGAAAGAGGACCCAATTCACTAACTTATTTTTCTGGGAAACGTATTATAGGACTTATGGAATGTATACACTGCAGGGAGTGGTTTGAGTGGTATTTAGACTAGAAGGTGCAGCTGTATGATTTTGAAGGGAAATGGGAGAGCACTTAATTTGCCTGGGTTGACCCTAACAGTTCAAGTGGGAGCTACAATATCCCTCATAATGGGAAATCACACTCATTGGCCTCCAGATTTGGCAGCTGAATTCTAACACTGGATCTTTACCAGCACTGTGCAAATAATGTGTCTTGAACCACAAAATTACACATACTTAGTCTCAGTTCTCTGTTTGAACTGCATCCACAAACCAATAATGGTTTGCTCAAATTTTGTTTGTATCTGTGATGTGTCCATAAAATTGTGAAAACATCTTTTGAATCATCTGGCTACCTGCACATTTTTTTAGGCTGTGCTTCGGGATCTGTTTCCAGCTGAAGCCTGATTTGTTAGGCTAGATCACGTGGTACAAGATACAAGGCAATTTGCCTGTGTCTGACTGAGCCTATCTTGTGTTCAGGAAGTTTTAGCCCTGCTCAGCAGAAGCCACTTTGGACTGGATTCTCAGAGGGAGACCTTACATTTTTTTATCGAGTTTCCTGAATCATCTGTAATAATGTGTGTGTCTGGGAGAGGGTTGGGGGACATAAAAGCAAAACAATTCTCTGGGAGCCCCTTTCTTTCTGGTAAGTGGCCTAATACAGTACCTTAATCAGTACTCCTTCAGTGGGAACTGGACAATTTCTATTTGTAAAAATAATTTATGCATTGTATTATCCTTCTTTTCCAAGAGCATCTTGTTTCACCTCTTCTGTTGTGTCAAAAGGAGACCCGCAGCATGTTTGTTTTTGGATTTGAGAGGGCCAGCACAGTCTAGGGTCTCTTCAGCCCCAGCCTGATGCTTTGTGTATCCTCTGTGTCGTATGCATGAGTGGGGGTGGTCGTAGTTTTTTAAATGTAAATCATTGCTATGGTTAGAAGAATAATTTGATCTATGTCAGCAATTAATGGTGACACCAATGTATAAAACTGCCAGAACATTTCATTTTAATATCAGGTAAGTAACCTCCATGTCAGCTATAGTGGATAGTTATGGTATATTTTACAATGACATTCTTCTTCTCTTCAATCTAGTGAAAGTGAGGAAAAGTCAAAAAAATTATGATAAATACACTTGTTTGTTTCTTGTACACTGACAATTTGTTTTAAATAACTTAGGTAAAACTTTATAAACATTCATACTTAAAACTGAATACACTTGCAAATTCTATTTATCCTGAGGAATATGATAGCCTTGGGGCCAGTTGGCATGCTGTTGTGCACAACCCTGTATTGTGGGCATCATGAACCTTCCTTGTGGGTATTGGGGGCACAATTCTTCTTGGAGCTCCACCTTGCACAGAAACGCTGCACCCCCTCTTCCATATCTCTACAAATGCAGCAGTGTTTCCCAGCCTTCACACCTGCTAGTGGCAGGGAGGGATGTGTGGTCCAGACCTCTTTGTTTTGATTGGAGTGAGTTTCCGCCCGCCTGCCAGGATCACTTGGAAGGAACATTTCCTGAAATCTAGCAAGCACGGGGATTATAACTGAGTATTGCCTTTATAAGGGGAGCTCAAAGGAGACAACTTCTTGCACCCTCTTCTGACCCCACAGCACATCTGGGCAATTGCTAGATGCAGACTAGCTCTCAGTGAGGGGATGATGTATGTATTGTAATATTTGCCATCCTGTTGCACAATAACATTGCTTTCCTTTTCCTTTTATTCCTCACCTAATGAGGGGATGGGGGGAAAAAAGTTGTCTGTATTATTTACTCTGCACAAATGACCCCCATGTTAGCTTTGCACAGTTCCTTCCTGACAAAGTATGCTATAATTACAAGGTTTTCTTCTTACTGGTGTACAGTATTTGCACAGTGAGCTCCCTTACATCCAAGAGAACATATTTTCAGGGAGTTTGTTCATATACAGAGAAAGGTGGGATGGTGATGCATGAGAAGGTCTCTCTGCAGCCCTCATTTCTTTTCTGCAGTAGAATAAGCAGAACGTTAGGGATGCTAAAAATACATCACCCTTTTGAGTTTCCATGGATGTCATGGGATTCCATGGATGTTGAAGTATTAAGTGTTAAGGGCATCTTTAATTGTTTGAGTGAGTGGGCAAAAATGGAACTACTTAATCAGCTTTGATTGTATTTACAGGAAGGGAGCGGGAAACACTCAAAAAGCGATATGAATCTCACATTCACCATCATCCATTCTCTGCCTGCATTTACCTCCTACTCATTTTTTACTGCTTTTCTGAATTGCATAAGAGGAGCAGGGTGTAGTGTGGAGGTGTCTAAGAGAAGAGAAGGGAAAAGAAAGTGAGATAGAATGACAACTAAGACTTCTGAAAAGAATTGGGGAATATCATATATAACTCCATGTAAGTAGTTTTATTGAAGCCATTCTATATTAGGTTGCTGTTCTGAATGCGATCTGAGATGAGTGAAATAGGTAATGTTCTTATCTTTTTGGCCGAATAGTGATGTCACTGTCTTCCAGTACCACTGGCTGAAGAAAAGGAAGTAGGCAGAAATAAATAGGGAGGTGAAAGGGAAGATAATCACATTCATTATTGTCTCCAAACAACTTTGATTATGTCTGTCTTAATCAGAACCATATTCTCCCCTCTGCTGCAAGGCATAGTTGGAATTAAGCTACAGTAAATATCAGCCGTGTCTGGCTAGTAAAGGTGGGATAGAGAGAGCAGAAGCTTTGACGCATTCTGACTCTCTCTCTCCTCTGAGATGGCAGATGCTCCTGCATGCAAACACAGTATGTTCGGGGTTTTCTTGGGGGAAAGTGGCCATTTGGAGAGAGGATTAGCCCAATATGAGCTGCCGATATTTTTAACGAGGGACTTTCAATTTTTTTCTTCCTTAGTCTATAATAAAGCTTGGCAAAGTGAAAGATTGGAAATCTATTCATTTACTTTTTCATTTAAAAAAAAAAGAAAGACACATTCTTATCATAACCAAAGGAGTTAACAATTATGGGGCACCATCACTTACTACTCAAAGTGATATTAAGCAGCGTACTGTAGGAAATGTTCATACTTTGTTCCTGAAAAATGAGTATATGAATATTATAGCACTGTTGAGCTCACATAACTTGACATGAGAGTTAAGACTTTATTTTCTGATGAGTCTGGCTTTATTCTCTTCCAGAACATTTTTTTTAAAACAAATGACTGTCATTTGGTGCAAACTGGCTCAATCTGCTTACAAAATACTTCCAACGGGGATTAATAAATACTCTGAGCAGCCTCTTTCAAGGCTTCTGTCTCGTTGGTAAGTATAATGTGCAGCTGCAGTTGGGCCACCAAAGGCAGCGTAGCTCCTAAAGTAGCCCATACTGCCAGTGGTAAGGGACCAAGGGACAGTGTGGTGGTGCTGGCTCTATACCCAGAAGCCTCAAAATCTACAAACTGCCATTGGGATCTTGGAGCATCTGTAGGGTCAGAGAGTCCAGCCCCTACCCCGTCTGCATTGTTACAAACCATTTCCCTGGAGTGAATGATCTGTTGAAAACTTTCAGAGCTTTCAGTGCAACTTTCTTCTTGTCTACTTTTCCTCAGAAAGCGATGAAAAGACCTTTAGGTACAACCCCAGGGAAGGAACTGGGGGGAGGATAGGAGCAAGGGGAATAAGGGCAGGAGTCAGGCAGAGAAGATGTGGAGGGAGTGGACAGGCAGGAGCTGGGAAAGGGGCATGGGAACAGAAGAGGACAGGGAGAAGAGGCTGGAAGGGACAAGGACAGAAGGATCTATAAAACACAGCGAACGTTCCCCTACAGAACCTAGAATTTGAACCTATTATTCCTGAGTGTCAACATTTCTTCGCTAGTAGGTTTAATGATAATTTGCTAGAAAGCAAAGTATCTTACCATCCCTCTACAGTGGCATAGTCCACATACAAGAGAACAGCTATCAGTCTGCTGATATCAGTGACAGTTAGCTGAAGAGGTAGCACTGAAGATCTCAGAACTCCTGTTGGCCCATGTTCAGTGGGGTGGTCAATGTAGTTCATAAGACTCTTTTTGTTTTTTGTTTTTTCAATTTAAGTATGTAGGAAACTACATCCCAAAAAGCTATGTTAAAAAACACAAAAATTAAGAAACATCAGAAATAAGGTTTTTTGTTTAACTTTCTTGGATAGCTCTTATGTGTAAACAGCTGAGGGCAAAATAGACCAGTGAGCATGTGGACAATCATAATTTTTCAGGTAGATTTGTTGAAATATAAGTGTTCATTTCTTCTTTCAATACTTCAGTATCAGAGTATTGCACCAAATGCATAGTGGCAGGGAGGGATGTGTGGTTCCTTCCAAGTGATCCTGGCAGGCGGGCGGAAACTCACTCCAACCATAACAAAGAGGTCTGGACCACAAATGCATTTTCACCATGCGGAGTGTTAGGAAGGGCTGATTGATTTGCCTTTTAATGCTTAGTACTCTGGAGTGTCCTTCTTAGTATTGTGTTTTTTACCAGTGGGTCATGTCTCCTAGAAAAAGGCCAATGTGTTCGTAATCAAACATTTAATTTTTAACTACATCCTGTTTGTCTGAAATGTACTTAATAAATATTTCAAATACCTCTGTTGACTTGCTAACTTGTTTTTAATTAAATGCTTGTTAAATTGATTGACTTAATTGAATTAAGTGTTAACACTCAGTTCAGAGAACTGGGTTATTCTGAATCTAGTTAGCCTTCAAATGAAGGTTTTTGTTTTGTTTTTCTGCACATAATTGCAATTGAGATTACATTATTATATGCATAATATGTGACCTCTCATTTCATGCAGGGTAAAGAAATGATCTGAGCTATTTACAGGATGAACATAAAGGACATGGGTTTTACGATAAGGTATAAATGTTACTGTTTATCACCTACAAAGCACTGTTGCTCAGATGGAAACATTGTTTATAAAGTGTAGAAAGGGCCCCAGGCAGGACAGGGCCCCATTCTGCTAGGTGCTGTACAAAGCCCCTGGAAGAGAATAGTCTGATTCAACCTCTGACTGTTTTGATTTTTCAAAATGAAGCTTATGGTTTTTAGGTGGCCTACCAGCTGAATTTGTCATGTCATGAATAAAAATGCATCCCCTTCAGAATTACTTTATTATTTTCCTGCCATCAGGCTTGTAAATAATACTCAGTGCAAAAACAATTGAAAGTCTCAGCGACTAGTGTATATAGGTCTCAAATGTAGAATCCTTCCCATCAAGGCTTCTATTGTTTTTCAAGGATCCCATTCATTGGGAAACCTTCTGTTAGGTGGCTTTTTGTTTGTTTTGTTTTTTGTTCAGTCAGGAATTTGTCTGCTGTTATTTCATTTAAATAGTGACAATGGGATACAATACTGTTGGTTTTTAATGAGTGCAATGATGACTTGAGGCACATCAAGTATGTAAAGGGAATAACAATGAAGAATATAATTATGCCTTAATTGACAGCATCACCATAATAGGAAACACCCTAAGAGCTGCCATAGTGGGTCAGACCGTGGTCCATCTTTCCCAGTATCCTGTCTGACAGTGGCCCATACCAGAGCTTCAGGGAGCGCATACGAAATGGCAGTTATGGAGTGATTCTCCCCTGTCTTCCACTGCCTGACTTCTGGTAGTCAGAGATTTAGGATTTCCCTGAGCATGGGGCTACATCTTGACCATCTTGGCTAATAGCCATTGATGAAACATGGATTTATCTAGTTATTTTTTGAGCTTTTTTGGTCATCACAACATCCCATGGCAATGAATTCCATTGGTTAGTTACATGTTGTGTGAAAAAGCACTTTCTCTTGTTTGCATTAAACATGCTGCTTGTTAATTTCATCAGGTAACTCTACTCATTTTTTCTGCCCGATTAATGATTTTGTAGATCTCTATCATGTGCCCCCTTATTTGTCTCTTCTAAGCTGAACCGCCCTTTTTCTTTCGTATGTTTAACAGAAAGGTAACAATCCCCCCTACACACACTATAATTTACTGCTATTTTCACCCCTCTTTCCTAATGAAGTTTTCATTGTGGGCTGACATTAAGTGTTTAGAAATCATTCAAAGTCAGATGATTCAAAGACACATGAGATGCTACTTTCAGATGCTGATTAACTCATAAAATGACTAAGTCCATGTCTGTCTGTCTAAAGGATTTAACATCACAACTAATAATGTCATAAGATTTAAAAAACCCACATTTTTTGGTTGATGTGTTACGTTTCTAAAAATCTGACACAGACTGTCAGCAACGAATCATTGGTCTCCTCCCATATCTTATTTGTTCCATTTTTATTACTGGGATTTGCGAAATATACTGAAAATAGATTTTTTTTAAAAGGAGGATGGCAAGAATTCTGGGTCTTATCCTGTGCATCTTATTAAAATAAAGCTGATCCAAGTGACAGGTAATTCATAATGAAAGAGGCAGAATTCAGAATTATAAATGAGCCTGCAGTAACAGTAGACTGTACAGGAACATATATGATGGAAAAAAGCACCTAATGAGAATAGTTTTCTTGTGAAGTTTCTAAGGGGAATAGGCAATTGTCTTAAAGATATTGTGGGCCCACTTACACTAGTGCAACTCCATTGAGTTCAGTGGACTTACATGGATCTATACTTGTTTAAATGAAAGCAGGATGAGGGGGCTCAGGTAATTAGGCAGAGATGAGGGAGGATTGAAACCTGAAGTATCTGAATATATTGGGAGTTAGATCCATTTTCTTGGATATGAACTCATCCTTTCAATTTTGGGTTTAAGACCCCAAAAGTGTATGTTTTCTGGATACTGTTCAGATGTAGCCCAAGATGGCAGAAATCTCATAACAAGTTGTGAGAGTTTGGTGCCCTTGAATTCACACCCAAAATTTAGCTCTAGTTCAGCCTTAGAGCCAAAGTCTTAAGCTTGCCCTACATCTAATCTTGATCTGAACAATGCTACTTATGCTCATCTTTAATTTCTAGCTACTCCTTGCCAACAAACTTGTTTTTGCCTAATTTCAATGTCACAAGTTTTGAATGGCTGGTTTGAAGCTAGCCTTTGTCACAATCTATAAAACTATCTCCGTATCCTCCTTAAAATTCCCCTTTAAAACTCACATCTGCTGTGATGCCTACAGAATACTGCCATCTGGTAAAGGTTATGCAGGTGGCGAGATGTGATTACTGCTCCTGATTTGTTTATTATAACTATGAATTGTACACAGAGCTAGTCACTGCTAAAACATTTTACTATTAACTCATCCTTTCTCCATAGCTTCCTCCAACTGCTTTTTTTCCCCCTTCCAACCTGTTTTCTTGTTTTTTGGATTATAATCTCTTGTGAAAAGAGAAAGTCACTTGCAGAATGTTTGTACAGTGCCTACCACAGTGGAACCCTGACCTGGTTGAGGCTTGTAGGTCGGGGTGGGTAAACTATGGCCTGCCAACCAATTTTATCGGCCCTCAAGCTCCTGCTGCGGTGCAAGGTCGGGGGCTCCCAGAAGCAGTGGCATGTCCGTCCTCAGGCTTCTACGCATAGGGGCAACCAGGGGGTTCTGCACACTGCCCCTGCAGATGGTGAAGTGCATAGAGCCACCTGGCCGCAGCTCCGCATAGGAGCCGGAGGGGAGACATGCTGCTGCTTCTGGGAGTTGCTTGAGGTAAGTGTCGCTCAGAGCCTTGACCCTGAGCCCCTCCCGTGCCCCAACCGCCTGCCCCCAGCCCTGATCCCCCTCCTGCCCTCCAAACCCTTCAGTCCCAGCCTGGAATACCCTTCTGTACCCCAAATCCCTCATCACCAGGCTTATCCCAGAGCCTGCACCCCCAGCCAGAGCCCTCCCAAGCCCCAGCTCTCACCTACCAACCCATCCTGTGCCCCAATCCCTTGCCCCAGCCCGGAGCCCACTCCCACATGCCGAACCTCATGGTCCCAGCTTGGAGCATCCTCCTACACCCCAAACTCTTCATCTTCAGTCTCACCCCAGAGCCTGCACCCCCAGCCAGAGCCTACACTTCCCAAACCTCCAGCCCAGAGCCCCCTCCTGTGTCCTGAACTCCTCATTTCTGACCCACCCCTGAGCCCGCACCCCCAGTCAGAGCTCTCATCATCTCCTGCACCCCAACCCCAATTTTGTGAGCATTCATGGCTCACCATACAATTTCCATACCCAGATGTGGCGCTTGGGCCAAAAAGTTTGCCCACCCCTGTTCTAGGTGTTACTACATTATAAAATATAGTGACTAAAAATTACCACCATTAGACTGCTGTTCAGTGACCTTTATGAATTGCATTTGCAGAACATCACAATATTACTAACACAAGCATAATTGGCATGCTTGGTAACATTTTTAGCAGAGGTGAGAGGAGAAAGAGTAGGGCCTTATCCAATTCATGGTTTTGAAAAACATGTCACGGATTGTGAAGTCTGAACTTTTGTGTACTTCTACCCTGTCCTTCAGAGCTGGGCGGCTGGGAAGTGGTGGTTGCAGTCCAGATGCCTAACTCTGAAGGCTACACCTCCCCACCAGCAGCAATGCAGAAGTAAGGGTGGCAGTACTGCTGCCAACTGGTGGGGGGTCGTAACCTTCAGAGTTAGGTGCCTTGACAGCAGCCGCCACTACTCTCCAGCTGCCCAGCTCTGAAGACAGCACAGAAGTAAGGGTGGCAATACTGTGACTCCCCCTTAAATAGCTTTGCCAGCCCCTTTTGGGTTGGGGACCCCCCTCCAGTTTGAGAAATGCTGAGTCTTGAGGGCTTTATGTGTTTTATATTTTGCTGTTTTAAAAATACATATTCCTGGTTGTTACAACACTGAAATTTAAGATTTTTAAAATGCTATGACTGTGAAATTTTCAAAAATGGACCATGAATGTGGTAGGGCCCTATGAATTTGCCTGGAGATTGAACTGCCTTGTCCAGAGGATATCCTCCTAGGTCACGGATGAGGCACAGGATGCTGGTAATTTAGGAAATCTTATACTGCCATTTTATGTGCTGTGATTATCCGCAATCCCTCGAAAGCGAAGATGATCTCTTTCACAGGTTTTATTTTTCATGGGTCCTTTGGTGACTGGAGAGTCCCATTCTTGAGCCAGAGGCTCGTTTGCAGACATTGCAGGTCGTGATGGAAGACAGGTTTTGGCCACAGTTGCTGCATGACTGTCGTCTTTCCTTTCTTTTCTGGTGTTTTTCTGTGACCAGAGCAAGGCGATTTTTCTCAAAAGTGGATGTTCCCTCTCTGACAAGTCTTCACCAGTTATCCCTATCCTGGGATGCTGTCTCCTAGTGTGCTGTAATCATTGTGCAGATAAATAGAGGACTCTTATCTCCATGACAGTCAATCCAGAACTGTAAATAAGCACTAATTTAATTTTAAAAATAAAAAACCCAACTACAGTATGTATTAAAGCATGCTTTCTTGGTATTGTGCCTGCTAGGTGATAGCAATTATGGTGGGATGCAGTCATTTTCTGACAAACAAAATCTTGTTTAAAAACAATAATAACTTTAATTTTTGTTAGTATTTAGTTTAATTTGTAAATATCTTATACCATTCATATCTCAGTTGAATATGCATGACTTTCAAGTGTCCCAATAAAGGGATATATTATTTTAATTCCTCTGCAGTCAACAAGAAATTAAACTATTCTACCTGTCAGTCTGCCCTTGGTCTTTCTAAAGGGCTCTTAGTTAAGTTTTCTTGCTGTTTAATAATTTGGTTCTACTTGGCTGAAGCTCTGAAGAGGGTGAAATTTATTTTCTCTTGAAAAATATATGAACATTTCCCTAGCTTGAGGACTTGATATATTTCTTAACTAGGCAGTATACTGTGTATATATACTGTAGGATCAGTTCATTATTGGTAAGGAGATGGATTGATAAGTGTTGGGTTGTGGATAGATAATGAACTACAAGCAAAATAGTCAGTAAAGGCATTAATTAAAATATATAGGTGACCCTCAAGGTAGTAGGTAGCATTCTAGAAAGTCACCACCAACAATTTATATTGAAATAGAAAAATGAAGTCTCAAGAATTGCCAAGTCACTTAAACTGATTCTGATTTTTAAAAGTGCATCAAGTCTAATGTTCATAGATCTTGAATAAAATCCTGCCCCCACAGAAGCCCGTTGGACTTTTGCCATTGACTTCAGTGGGGTCAAAACTTCATCTTTGACTCCTTCTCTGAGATGTGCACTCCACTGTTCTGAAGTGAATCTTTCTTTAAATCACTCAGTTGCATCCATACATTGTCTCCTATTCGCAATTAAGGGAGGAATACAAATGACTCTTCCTCACTTTGCTCCAGTCCTCCATATCTGCATAGTGCAGGAGGAGATAATGCATGCTATTTAAGTGGGGATACTGCCACCAATATAAATAGATACAAGGTCTTTTAGCTCAAGAGTTTAGCACAAGTTTATTATACTCTGACGTAATAGCAAAGCCATATGATAGTAGCCTTTAAAATGAGTGTAATCTATATATTTCATTTTCTAGCACGTTCATTATCTTACTATCTGAGCACAAGGTTTGAGCCTCTTTCTGGACTCTTAACATCAAGAGTAAATGAACCCTCATGGGCCATTTTTTAACTGTCAGTGTTGTCTGATTAAGGGTAGGATTCATAGATGGTGAGACCAGGAGGGACCATTATGATGATTTAGTCTGACCTCCTGTATAACATACATCAAAGAATTTCTCCCAGTAATTTCTGCCTCAAGCCTGATTGAAGCTAGAATATATTTTTAGACATCTAATTTTGATTTAAAGACTTCAAGTGATAGCGAATCCACCACTTTCCTTAGTAAATTCTAGTGGTTAGTTTACCCTCACTCTTAAAAATGCATACCTTATCCCTAGCTTCAGCTTCCAGCCATTGGCTCTTGCTATGCCCTTGTCTGCTAGATTAAAGAGCTCTCTGCTGTCAGGAATCTTCTCCCCATGTAGAAATATTGTAGGTGATCAAGTTGCTTATTAACCTTCTCTTTGTTAATCTAAATAGACATAGCTTCTTAATTGTTTCACTGTGAGGCAAGTTTTCCAGACCGCAAATCATTCTTAGATTTTTCCTGAACCCTTCCAGTTTCTCAATATTCTTGTGTTGTTTTGAAGTGTGAACCCCAGAATTACTCCAGTAATTGTCTTCCCAGTGTTATATAGAGAGATAGTATCACCTCCCTGCTCCCCCTTAATATTGCCCTGCTTATGCATCCAGGAATTGTATTTAACATTTTTATCAACAGCATCACCCTGGAGACTCCGTGTTCAGTTGGTTATCCACCATAACCTCTACGTCATTTTCAAAGTCATTTCTTTCCAGGATACATTCCCCCATCCTGTAAGTATGACCCATGTTCTTTGATGCCAAATATATGACCTTAAATGTTGATCAAATGAGCCGCACTTACTAAGCAATCCAGATCTAGATGTTCATCATCCTCTTTCTCTCAATCCTTTTTGTCAACTTCAATGCGCAAAAAATACATAACAAAATAAGATGCAGGAAGCACTTAATCTGTGGGATTTTTGTTTTTTACTTTCTTCCCTTTAAGTCAGAGGTTTAGGGGGAAAACTGACACAGGATTACTTTGGATCCTAAATGGCCCAGCTGGGTCTTAGGTGGAAGCTAGTATACTTGCAAAGATAATGAAACAAGAAATTTGGAGAGCCGTTAGCCAATGGAAATAAAATAGTATAATAAAATCCCATTACGTCACAGAATTCACTGTAGGGCTCATAATTCATCCTCATAGTTAATGTTTTTAGATCCTCCAGAGAGAGAAAAGACAAGGGTAGCTGTCTCTTTATTGCAACACCTCATAATATCATAAAATGGGGAACATGAAGTTTCTCCCTTTTTTGTCTTTAGAAGTTCCCCTTCTCAGAAGAAAGAAACACTTAAAGATCTACGAGTGTATTCCTGCGAAGACTTCTGTGGCAATTGATATTGCTATACACATTTTTTTTTCCCCAGAAACTGCTAACTTACAGGCAGCCCAAGTCCCACAATGACCATTCAGGGCTGAGGAAAGGGGGGACAATTGTACCAAGGCCTTGAGCTCAGGGCCTCATCCTAGAAATATTGTAACTGGAGTGAAATGGGGGTAAAAAGCAGGGTGAGGGGCAGCTAACATGTTGTACCAGGGTCCTAGATTTCTCTTGACTTGTATCTTAAGATTTAAAACAGCTAGCCCACTCCCTGAAGAGAAGAACTGAAAATGCAAAAATTAATATTGAATTCTCCTAGCTTTCACTGGTTTGTGTCAGTGAATTCTGGGTGACCTTGGGCAAAAATGATAGGGGGAAAAAACTGGGAAAAAACTGAAAATTCTACTCACTGAAGGGGAGTAATTTTGTGTGTCAAGTGAGTAAAATCTGGAAATAAAACAATATTCATAGTAAAAAGTTGGAGAATAGATTTTATGCCAAGCTGTTAAATTTTCATAATAATTTTCATAACAATTTTGCAAAGCTACTTAGAAAAAGTCCATGATCCTTTCATCATCACTACTTCCCCTCCCCCCTGCCACCCCCAACATGTTCAGAAATCCACTATTTAGCTGTCACACACTAATAGGATATGAATTCACTTTTTCTTAATCAGTCTTGACAATATTTCACAAGAGCATCTCACACTTCCATGAAGGGTATGACAACAAGCCACCCCAAAATCACTATTGAAATAAGTATTTAAAATATTAACATAATAGATTTATTACTTCCTAATGTAGCAGCGGTAGCTACTCCATAGTTGATTCAAGCTAGCTTCTCATTTCAAATCACAGCTTCACTACCCACCTTGGTCCCTAGATCAAATGACTTAATGTTATATCTCATCCCATGGTACAGTTTTTATGGAAAGTTTGGAAAAAACAGGAGTTTAAAAGTTTTTTCTTTTTTAAATGGTCCCATCACTCCCTTTCTGAACATTTCTCTAACTTTTTTTGGATGATCATACCTTCAGAATGGCTTGGCCTATAAACTCAAAATTTCATGTTCTTATTTGGACTTGAACAGGAACGACTCTAGCTTTTTTGCCACCCTAAGCATGTCAGGCAGGCTGCCTTCGGCGGCTTGCCTGTGGGAAGTCCCCGGTCCCGCGGTTTGGGTGGCATGCCTACTGGAAGTCCACCAGTCCTGCGGCTTCGGTGTACCCGCCGCCGAATCTGTGGGACCGATGGACCTCTGATAGGCAAGCCGCTGAAGGCTGCCTGACTGCCTCCCTCGCAGGGACCGACAGGGCACCCCCCACAGCGTGCTGCCCCAGGCACGTGCTTGGAGCGCTGGTGCCTGGAGCTGCTGTTGGACATGAAGAGTAAAAGTGCTCTTTAATGTGTTTTTGTTTTGTTTTTTGGTTTGGTTTGGTTTTTTTGTTTTTTGCAGAGTTGATAGGTGCAATGGGGGACAATACCAATATATACTTCAATTTTATAAAGCGTGTACATGCTATGGCAGGTGGGAAAGAGATTAACTATGGGCTCATTACAGCAGAGACCCTGTGCCTCCTCTTCAGATTTCTCTGTGCCTCCTTATCCAGATGGGAAACATTGTCAGGAAAGTCTGGGGCCCAAACAAAAGCTGCAAGGAGGAACTGGGAAACAGACTATTTTGCCAGTTTACAAGAGGTGTAAATTTAGGATTGTCTGCTCTACCAGTTGAAGCAAGCCATCTTTTGCTATTTTGTTGGCTTCCGGAAGCTGATACCAAACTAGATGGTCACCCATACTTTAGGGGAGAGCCTCCAGCTCCTCCTCTGTGCTATTTTTTTTATATGGAGAATGGGCCCATTTACAAAAACTTTGTCTGTTTGGGGAGTATGGTGATAGGAGAGCAGCAGATCTTGGGTGTGCAGTGGTTTCCTATGGCCATTTACAGAGAAAGCGGAGCATAGTGACAGGATTATTTTCTTTTCAAAATCTTTATTTACCATTAGAGAGGCAGCAATTGATAGGGCACTGGCCAGGAACCCAAGAGAATCTCCATTCTATTTTTGTCTTTGCCATTGGCCTAGTATTTAACCTCGGGCAGGTCACTTCAGGTCCATCTGTTTCTCAGTCCATCTTTTGTCTGTCTTATCTATTTAGATTGCTCAGGCTTTTGGGGCCAAAGCCTGCTCCTCACTGTATCACAATGGGGCGTACTCTACTAAGGGTCCCATAATACTGCTGTGATAAAAATAATTAAAGAAAATATATAAAAGCAACAGTATACATTTGATAACACATTGTCTCTACAGAACAAAGGGGAAATTTCTGGATAAATCCGTTTTACTGCAGTAGAGCTTTGATTTACCCCTAGCTTCAGATGTGGCGCACTGTGTTTATAACTAATCTTTTGTATTCCTGCGTTTAAATCCATCTGGTTAAATGGCAGTCTGCTCCTTCACACTGTTCATGTTACCTCTCTAAGAACAGATGCCAAGTGATCTGGCTGGAAGTTTCTTCATTGTGACAGCATTGCCACATGGATGACATATTTTGCTTTACTGCTGCTGGGACTTGTGTGTCAAAAAAATCCAACAGTCTGCATAGGTGCAGAAACTAGAGTATGCTGGGGGTGCTGCTGTATCCTTTGGCTTGAAGTGGTTTCCATCATATACAGGGTTTACAGTTTCGTTCAATGGCTTTCAGCACCCCCACTATAAAAATTGTTCCAGCATCCCTGACAATGGTGAAATGAAAAACAGTGTTAATGGATGCTTATAGCTGCCAAAAAGAGAGGCTATACTGCAGCTAAAGGTTGGGAAACCATTTGAACTACATGGGGGTCAAAAGCTAAGTAAAGTGAGTGTATAACCTACTGGCACTCAGAGAGAAGTCAAGTCTCATGCAGGCAATGGAGACACATTACAAAGGAGTGAATTTGATGAAAGATAACTGCAAAGTAAATATTTATAAAATGACAATATGGGAATCTTTCTGCCTGTGCACTAAATACTCCATTCACAGTCCCTGTAGGTATGGCATAGTCAGCTAAATTATTAACAGGATGTATTACTTAGTGTTTATATGGGGCTTTTCATTTTTAAGGAACTGTACAAATATTAACTAAGTATTATTAATACTGGTTTATATTGCTGCTCTTCTCATTGCCCTCCCTCCCCTCACCCCTTAGAATACTCCTTTTCAACAATACAAGGGACTGGTTAAGGGGAAAGGAAAAGTCTGCAAGAGATCCCTTGCGTTGTGTACATAGAGACCCAACTAAGATCTGGGTTACATTGAGCTAAATGTGTTACATCCACAGGAGGTTTGTCTAGACTGTGCTTTTGTCCACACTGGACAGGTGTGAATTTTAGTGCGTGCTAAAGTGCAGCTCACCAACTAGCCTGTGTGGATCCTGTTGGTGGACACTAAAAGTTCCTTAGTGCATGTAATGAAGTCCTGTTTCAAACTAGGGAACATACACTAGGGAACAGTGAGTGTGTGCCAGTAAGGTCCATGCTAGCCAGTTAGTTCAAAACACACTGGAATGGGCTAAAATTCACTTCCCAGTGCTGTGGACTAAAATACTGTGCAGACAAGCCCTGAGTAAGAAACTTATCTCTATCCCAAAGAATTTACAGTCTAGGTACACAAGATGGACAAAGGATTATTATCCCCTATTAAAGAAGGAGAACCATAGCATAGAGAGATTACGTGCCTCCACTTCACCAAACACTTGCACTAAACCCTTGGAAACCCAAAAGCATAGCCTTCATATTGAAGGGCTTGTGTGACTTCAAAGAGATGGAAAGGTGTCATTTCCCACTTTCTGCTAACGTTGAGCCCCCTATCATTTTTGCCCAAGGTCACCCAGGAAGCTTCTGGCAGAACTGAGATATGTATCCAGATCTTCTGCGTGCCAATCCAGTGCCTTAACCACGAGACCATCCATCCTTCTTAAAAACGAACCATTGGTCAAATCCTGTAGATCCACCAAGAGGCCAGAGCCATCTGAGTGTCTGTATGTTTGTCACCCTATGCAGCTTCCTGGCTGTTGCTTCTCTGACACTGGACAGTCATAGACTCTCTGGCTGCATTGCAACCTGTGACCCTCCTTAATTGGGAGGACCCTACTGTGGTGCTGGAGATTGGAAAGGGTAATGCAGCCTCAACTTTTATTACCTTTCCTGTCTGATCGCCCCAGAGCTAGTGGGAGCTTATGGGTAGATCATGAAAGTTTGATTTGGCCTATTTATTCATGTTATTTGTACTAGGCAAAATCTACTTTATTTGAAAGACAGGGTTAAAAAGTTTTCTTGCCTGTTTATTTTTCCCTTCCTCATCCCTTTTGTTCCTCATCATTTAGTTTGCACGTGTTGATTCCTCTTGTCAGTGTGCTGGCTGTAAAACTGAAACTATGCATTTATGGTTGGCACTTACAAATAGGCAGGGTGGATGAAAAAGAATGAGAAATTTGAAATCCATTATGCTGGAACCCAGCTTTTCCTTTGGAATTTTTAAATGTAAGGAACATTTAAAAGTTTAGTGTCTTTGAGCACTAATCATGTTGGGTGTTATTGTGGAACTGTCAGGGCATATAATTTTTTTAATATATGGTTTCCAGAGGAACATATTGATGGTGCATACCATGGAACAGTAAATGGATCTCACTGCACTTTATAAGTAATGGAGGTAAGTATAACTTTTCTTTGGGTATATGTTCCTGTGGGTGCTCCATCTTGTGTGTATGTGCGTATGCGCCTGTATGCCTTCAGTTGGAGATTTTTCTTCAGTAGTGTCTGTGGGTCCATGCCTGCATGGTACACATCCTCATACTCTGGACCGAGGGTGTATAGGGAGGGACAGACCCGCTGCCACTCCAGTTCCTCTCAACTGCCTGCCTGTGCCTAGAGATGAGTATTGTGTCCACTACTTACCCGAGATCTTTACCTTCTTCTGTATGTTACTTAAATACCTTCGTTTTAGTTTTTCACCTCAGCACTGATTTTCAGTTTCCTTCTGCCGTCGGAGGGACACCACCCCTCTGTTCTTTTTTGGCCATGGCTAGGACCTCCAGCCCTGGGCCTTTCTTCCTCAACTGGGGTATAGTCCATGGTATGTTATACCCAAAACTCTGGGCTACAAACCCTGCCAGACTTGCCACAGGTCTTTCCCCCTCAGCAGCGGGTGCTCCAGCTGCCTCGAAGGGTCTCACGTCTCATTTAAATGCAAGGTCTGTGCTAGATTTTAAAAGCCAATCTCACAAACTTAGGGGAGATGGTTTGAAGCTCTTTCTCATTGAATGATCTCTGAGATCACAGAGGCTGACTCTCCCCTCCCCTCAATCCCATACATCAGTATGTCTCTCAATGTGTACTGGTGACCTCTTTGACTTCGGCTCCAGGGAGCAAAGATAAGAGGTCTCTGGGAGAGATCTCCCCAAAAATTGGGGTCTAAGGAGACCTCACGCCCAGCTGTAGGCACCGGCTTCTTCTGGCACGCAGGGTCTAGTACTGCCAAAGAGATCTTCCACCACTCCACCCAAGGAAAAGTCACCTGGCTAGCAGCCACATTCAACACCATCCTTGATACCCCCAGAGGCCTCTGAATGCAGGGACTCAAAGAAGCCCAGTGGTCTGTGATGGGATGTTAGATGGGTTGGGATCTGAGTTACTTTAGAGAATTCTTTCCTGGGTGCTGGTTGGTGAGTCTTGCCCACATGCTCAGGGTTTAACTGATCCGCACCATCTGGTACTGCTTGACCTGCTTCAGCTGAAGGAGTACTGCCCCAGATCACCAGTACTAACTACATTCCTCTGACAAGAGAACTGGGTTCCCTTCTCCTCAGAGTTGCAGATGAGGAAACCTTTCTTGGTATCGACACACATAGTGGTTCCAACTTACCCGTGAGTACTGCCACATTCCACCTCAAAAAGCTGGATGCTAATACTGACTTGGATCCCATCACCCTTCAGCCACTCATACCTATCCAACTGCTAATACCAAACCATCTGCTAGTACCACTGCCCTTGGCTTCCCCATTGGACACAGGATGATGCATCTTCTGAATCTGACATCTCTGCCCAGGACTCAACCATCTTTCCCTTCCACCCCTCCATTCCCTTCACCATACCTGGAAGAGGAAACTCAAGGATCTGGCCATCACCCTCCCTGCTAACCTTGGCAGGAGCATTCCTGAGGTCCTCCTGCCTTTCCTTATGCCCTGTCCCATTAGGCATTTTGGACCTCTTTGGTGACCAGTTTTACAGGGTACCATAAATGGACCCACAAAATCTCTTTCCCTGGGAAGTCCCCTGTACTAAAGAGGACTTTGAGGAGCAGCAGAGTCTAAGAATTGAGGAGGAAACCGCTCCTTCCAATAAATCTTCATAATCTCTTGATGCAGCAAGCATGCCTCCACTTCCATCTTCCAGATATGACTTTAAAGTTTGTCAGGACTTGATGAAGAGCGTGGCCAAGACTTTACAGATTCGCCCTGGAGGAGGAGCAGGAACCCTAGCAATCCCTGTTGGAAAACGTCCATTCTACATCACAAGGCAAGCTAGTGCTGCCCGTTAATGATGCACTGTTGTCACCTGCCTGTAATATCTGGCAGACACCTGCAACCGTTCCACCTATGTGCAAGAGGACTGCTAAAAAACACCATGTTCCAGCAAAGGGTTCTGAATAGCTGTTCTTGCATCCCACCTCCCACCTCCTCGTTGGTAGATATGGACAGTGGAGGAGCAGCCAGCACCAGCAGAGATCTGCTCCACACAACAAAGAACTTGCGTTCATCAGCTGCAATAGCTGCTCCTCGGCGACATTACAATATTCAGAGTCGCAAATTATCATGCCCTGCTAGCAAAGTATGGTCACACCAGCTACTCAAAGTTCTCTCCATTTATTGATTATCCGCCACAGAACCAGAGGGACTAATTTCAAGCCCTCATTTCTGAAGATCATACCGTTGCTTAGGTGTATTTACAAGTGTCCTTTGATGCAGTTGACACAGCAGGTTGCTCTGCAGCCACTGATGTGATTATGTAGCGAGCTTTATGGCTGCAGTCTTCCTCAAAGTGTAGATAACCATAGAGTTCATACCCTTTGAAGGGCCAGAGCTCTTCAGCAACACAAAGGACAAGTCCCTGCATTCTCTCGTGGACTCCTGGGTGGCTCTAGGTATTTATGTTCCTGCAACCAAGAGGAAATTTAGTACAGTTCAAGTGGACCTGTGATCTCACCTGGCTCATTCTTATATTTTATCCCCTTTGAGCCTATGGGAAGTTGCTCTCTTTTCTCCACTGATCCTTTTAAGATGCTGTTCCTCCTACCCATTACCTCAGCCAGATAAATAAGTGAACTGGGAACGCTTATAGCTGACCTATCTTTACACAGTGTTCTACCATGACAAGGAGACTCTTGGCCCTCAATTTCACTTCCTGCGGAAAGTCACTTTGGACTTTCACATCAATCAGGCTATCCAACTACTGGTCTTCTAACACAAATCTCACTCCTTCCTCCAGGGAAGAGGCTACCCTACATGCTCTAGATGTGAGATGGGCCCTCACCGTCTATCTCGACAGGAGCTGACCTTTCAGATTTTCACCTGGACCCTTCATCTCTATTGCTCATGCAAGACAGAGACATCTGAACAAAGACTGTCCAACCTGACATGCTATGAAATGACCAAGTTATACCTTCCATATAGGGTGGCGGTCATGCTACAGGAGCTCAACCTCAGTAGCCCTGCTCAAGAATGTACCCATTGCTGATATTTGCAAAGCTGATACTTGGTCATCAGTGCATACTTTCACTCAGCACTATGCCTTCATCTGTGCTTCCAGATCCAACACAGCCTTGGGTGAGGCTGTCCTCCAAACTGTTATGGATTCATCTCTTTAGTGCTTTCCTCCATATTTAAATACTGCTCTGGAGTCTCACAAAGTGGAGACCCATAGGGACATATACTCTAAGAAGGATAGGCTTTTCACCTATATAGTAATTGGCATTGTTTGAGATGTTATGTCCCTATGGGTGCTCTACCACCTGCCTTCCTTTCCCCTCTGCTTTGGAGTACTTGTCTTTGGACTTCAGAGTTGAGAAGGAACTGGGGTACCAGCAGGTCTATCTTTTCCTGTTTACCATCAGTCTGGAGCATGAAGATTATTTAGGACGCAAGTGCAGACCTGTGGACACTGCTGAAGAAAAATCTCAGATTGAAGATGCGCACATGCAAACAATATGGGACATAACATCTGAAAACTCCAGTTCCTGCATAGGTAAATAACCTCTCCTTATTTCCGTTGTATAGAAAGGGAAACTGAGGCAAATAATGGTGAAGAGACTTGCTCGAGGTCATACAGCAGGTCAGTGGCAAAGCTAGAGCTCTTCTGACTCCCAGGCCAGCGCTCTATCCTCTGAACCACTCCTCCCTCCCCCTTCTGTGGGGTAATATTTTATCATTTTTATTTTTAGTGTAATATATGGTAGTAATAATTTATTCAACAGATCATAACGTATTAGAAATAGATTTTAAATATATTTGTGTACTATAACTGTGAACTATTATGATCACAAGCAAATAATAATATTCTCTGAGAAAGATTTCTCCATTCTTATTCCTCCAGTTCAGTGGCATTATTTAAGAGAAAAAGAGAGAGAAGTGAGCCTAAAAATATTTTAATTATGACTTGATGGTTCTGACACAAACCAGTGAAAGCTAGGAGATTCAAAGATAAGGCTTATACGCTAGGGGGTATATCTACACTGCTGTCAGAGAAAAACATCGTTCTCACTCTCAGGTTGGGTGCAGCAAGTCAGATACTTTATTGTCTAGCAGTTGCATGGAAGGAGAGAGTGCACTAAGACACAGGGTTTCCCCCACCTAGGCAGGTCTCTCTCCAGGTAAAGAATTACTGCAAGCATTTATACCTTTTGTTACATACAGTAATGAGCAACAGCTGCATTTTGTTTATACATAGGTCATCCAGATATCTTATTATTCTGAATTCTATTTATACTATAGTCTACATTCCATACTTATCTAAGACAGGGTTGCAACAACTTCTCACACAGTTCTTTCCCACTCGCCTCACATAGTCCTTGCTTCTAAAATCTCGCGTTATTAGGGTTACAGCTAGCCTGACTCCTGCCCACAGTGGGGACTGTTTGCATTGAAATCCCCTTCAAATCCCTACCAGTTCTTGCTCTACTTCCGCAATGCAATTAGACACCTGTGGCTGGCTTTGCCAGCTGACTCAGGCTCGTGGGGCTTGGGCTGCATGCTGGGCTGTTTAATTGCAGTTTTGGCTTTCCGGGAGGCTGCAGGCTGAGCCCCACAAGCCCTAGTCAGCTGGCACAACCAGCCCCGGGTGTCTAATTGCAGTGTAGACAATACCCTAGCTTTCATTTACATTTGTGGCTTTTTCCCTCTCTTTCTTCCCGCTGGTCAAAGTTAAAGATGCATTGTTAATCTTCAGTGTTATTGTTTTTTCCAGTTTGGTTCCATATGTTATGATTTAATGTTTTGTAGGATTTTAAGCAATAACAAAACACTTATGAAATAAGTGTGGGAATGTTGATGAATGGTTAGAGGCAGGGCCTAGAGGCTATGACTCCCTGGTTCTCTTCTTGATTTTGTTACTGACTCGCTGTCTGATCTTGGTCAAGTCAGTTTAAATTCTCTGGGTAAAATCCTGGCCTCACTCAAATTGACAGTTAAATTCCTATTGACTTCGGTGGGGCCAGCATTTCAAAAACTCTGGCTCAATTTATTTACGCATTAAATGAGGTTAATGATACCTACCTCATATGAGTTTTGTGAGGCTTATTTAGGGTTTGTAAAGAGTTTTGAAATCCATGGATGAAAGGTGATAAATAAATACAAAATATTTGCTTTTCCTTTTAAATGATTGACTATTGTCTCTTTGCTATACGATAGTTATTTGCAGCTGATATAACAAGCAACCAAAGCCATGATTATGACATGATTAAACATTATATACACGTGCATGTAGTTTTGCTTACTAGGTGTGAGACCCAATAAATATTTTAGCTAGAATAAAGCTTTCCTTCTGTTCTGATGCAGGGATTATAACCTGTATTGTTGCCTTTAGTGTTCACACAGGCATTAAGTTTTGTTGAGTTAGCAAAGGTGGAGGCATTAAAAAGTAATCTGATATCTGTGAAAATGCACTGGTCTTTTGGCAGGCATATTGGACAACCTGTGAGCTGTTTGCGTCAGAACAGCCCATCCACTGTTGTAATTCACAGCTGACTGAGGAGGATAAGAAATCATGCCTTAGAGAATGACTACACATGCCTGCAGTGTGAGTGGCAGTAGCAAGCAGTGGTGATTCATTCTCTTGACGCTGAAATTGCCACATCCAGAGAAAAACTATTTGTTTTGAACAAGAAATATTTTATCCAACAGAGAATGTAGGCATTATAAACTGTTAATCAGGACATTCGTCCTGAAAGTGTTTTTAATTTGCAGATTTAGTGGAGAGGGAATCTCAGATTAGTCTATGAAGGCGGTAGATTGAACTGCAGATTTTTAGCAACTCCTCAAATTGCACCTTAGAAAGTTTGTCTGTAAATGCTAATGAAATGTTTCCTATTTGTATGGCTTAATGTTTTCTTGGAATGACATCTCTCCAATACAGATATAAAACAGCCAATTTAATTTGCTGTGTCTTTTCTACAGAAATAGCACCTGAGTCTGTTACTTTGCTAAATCTCATGCATTAAGCAGGGTCCAGCCTAGTTGCTAGTTAGATGGGAGACCTCAAAGGAAAACCCAGATGCTGCAGGTAATTGTGTTGGTGATTCAGCCGGTAGTATTCTTTCCTCTGAATCGCTATTGAACCATTCCCAAACTAGGTGTTAGGGACATTCTATTGCTGGAGCAGCTACAGCTATTATCTGGATGAGCCATAAAGCTCATAAATGCTGCCTCAGCTGTGATATTGCCATGAGCTCTGGAACCGTGAACCCCCCCCCCACTGAAGTTAATGGAGTTCCATGCAGGCTCGGGGGTCTGTTCAGATGGAGTTTATTAGAATCATAGAATATCAGGGTTGGAAGGGACCTGAGGAGGTCATCTAGTCCAACCCCCTGCTCAAAGCAGGACTAATCCCCAACTAAATCATCCCAGCCAGGGCTTTGTCAAGCCTGACCATAAAAACCTCTATGGAAGGAGATTCCACCACCTTCCTAGATAACCCATTCCGGTGCTTCACCACCCTCCTCGTGAAAAAGTTTTTCCTAATATCCAACCTAAACCGCCCCCACTGCAACTTGAGAACATTAATCCTTGTTCTGTCATCTGGTACCACCAAGAACAGTCTAGATCCGTCCTCTTTGGAACCCCTTTTCAGGTAGTTGAAAGCAGCTATCAAATCCCCCCTCATTCTTCTCTTCTGCAGACTAAACAATCCCAGTCCCCTCAGCCTCTCCTCATAAGTCACGTGCTCCGGCCCCCTAATCATTTGTGTTGCCCTCCGCAGGACTCTTTCCAACTTTTTCACATCCTTCTTGTAGTGTGCGGCTCAAAACTGGACACTTCTTGTAAGCTTTTTTGTATTTAAGATCAGCAAGCATTTCACTGTCAAGCCAAGCTGATCACCTGCCATATTTACTATTCTTTCTACACATTGGGATGGTCTGAGCCTGCAACCTCAATAAGGATTCTTTAAAATACAGCCAGCTCTCCTGGACTCCTTTCCCCCTCATGTTGTTCTCCCAAGGGGTGCTGTCTATCAGGCCTGGTCTACACTATGCTGTTAAACCGATTTTAACAACGTTAAATCGATTTAACGCTGCACCCGTCCACAATACACTGCTCTTTATATCGATTTAAAGGGCTCTTTAAATCGATTTCTGTACTCCTACAAAACGAGAGGAGTAATGCTAAAATCGATATTACTATATCGGATTAGGGTTAGCGTGGATGCAAATCGACGTTATTGGCCTCATTATTTTACAGTAGCTACCCACAGTGCACCGCTCCAGAAATCGATGCTAGCCTCGGACCATTGACGCACACCACCGAATTAATATGCCTAGTGTGGACGCGCACAATCGACTTTATAATATCTGTTTTATAAAATCGGTTTAAGCTAATTCGAATTTATCCTGTAGGGTAGACGTAGCCTCAGTTTCCTGAGGGAGTCAAAGCCTGCTTTTCTAAAGTCCAGGGTCTGAATTCTGCTGCTCTCCTTCCTATTGCTGGTTTGGGACCTTGATTGCTAGGAGGAGAGAGAGAGAGACCCAAAAGTTCTTAGCAAAGTAGCCATAAACAGTGAAATCTGCTGCACAACATGGAATGCACTGGGAACAGCTCTTTAAATTGGTATGATGTGCTCTGAGAATATAGGCAAAAAAGAACTGTAGAAATACAGAAACACGTTTTTAAAGTGTGGATATTATGAACGAGCTTTTAGACACTACAGAAACTTAACCCTAAAACTCACAACTATAATTGGGGAAGGAATGGCTTAGTGGTTTGAGTATTAGTCTAGAGGAGGGATAATTCAGTGGTTTGAGCATTGGCCTGCTAAACCCAGGGTTGTGAGTTCAGTCCTTGGGGGGATCACTTAAGGATCTGGAGCAAATCAGTACTTGGTCCTGCTAACGAAGGCAGGGGGCTGGACTAGATGACCCTTCAGGGTCCCTTCCAGTTCTAGGAGATAGGTATATCTCTTTTATTAAATTCAATTGCTGCTGTGCTATTGCGGGTTATGATATATTGTACTGTGTCTGTTGCAGTTCTTAAATATAGATACACAGTAGGGGGCTGATTCTCTACTGCCGTGTGTCTTGTGTAGTTACCAATCTGATTTAGTAGTGTTTTGCACCAACTCTACACAAGTATGCATGTCCAAGGAATGAGTATATGCATGTCCAAGGAAAGAATATGTATCAAATCTATGCATAAACTGATACCGTGGCACAAGAATTTTCATCACATTCATTAATGTTGAAAATATAAATTTGTGTGTGGTAGCTGCTCGCCTCTCCTCTGTTTACTCTTGTTAAAACATTTGCAGAACAGCCTCGAAGTTTTCAAGTTTACCACTCTGAGAGTCATAAACTAACAAATTATTTACAGCCAAGCTGTTACAAATATGCTCAGAGTAGGCTTTCTGTGTGATCTTTATGGAATGTTATGTGATCAGATAATGTTTTATCACAAAATTAACCCAGCCTCCCATTGACTTTTGACTTTGTTCATGTATCAGAGGGTAGCCGTGTTAGTCTGGATCTGTAAAAGCAGCAAAGAATCCTGTGGCACCTTATAGACTAACAGACGTTTTGGAGCATGAGCTTTCGTGGGTGAATACCCACTTCCTCAGATGCATGTAATGGAAATATCCAGGGGCAGGTATATATATGTGTGCTAGCAAGCAAGCTAGAGATAACGAGGTCAGTTCAATCAGCGAGGATGAGGCCCTCTTCTAGCAGTTGAGGTGTGAAAACCAAGAGAGGAGAAACTGGTTCTGTAATTGGCAAGCCATTCACAGTCTTTGTTCAATCCTGAGCTGATGGTGTCAAATTTGCAGATGAACTGAAGCTCAGCAGTTTCTCTTTGAAGTCTGGTCCTGAAGTTTTTTTGCTGCAGGATGGCCACCTTAAGGTCTGCTATAGTGTGGCCAGGGAGGTTGAAGTGCTCTCCTACAGGTTTTTGTATATTGCCATTCCTAATGTCTGATTTGTGTCCATTTATCCTTTTCCGTAGAGACTGTCCAGTTTGGCCGATGTACATAGCAGAGGGGCATTGCTGGCATATGATGGCGTATATTACATTGGTGGATGTGCAGGTGAATGAACCAGTGATGGTGTGGCTGATCTGGTTAGGTCCTGTGATGGTGTCGCTGGTGTAGATATGTGGGCAGAGTTGGCATCGAGGTTTGTTACATGGATTGGTTCCTGAGCTAGAGTTATTATGGTGTGGTGTGCAGTTACTGGTGAGAATATGTTTCAGGTTGGCAGGTTGTCTGTGGGCAAGGATTGGCCTGCCACCCAAGGCCTGTGAAAGTGTGGGATCATTGTCCAGGATGGGTTGTAGATCCTTGATGATGCGTTGGAGGGGTTTTAGCTGGGGGCTGTATGTGATGGCCAGTGGAGTCCTGTTGGTTTCTCTCTTGGGTTTGTCTTGCAGTAGGAGGCTTCTGGGTACACGTCTGGCTCTGTTGATCTGTTTCCTTATTTCCTCGTGCGGGTATTGTAGTTTTGAGAATGCTTGGTGGAGATTTTGTAGGTGTTGGTCTCTGTCTGAGGGGTCAGAGCAGATGCGGTTGTACCTCAGTGCTTGGCTGTAGACAATGGATCGTGTGATGTGCCCGGGATGGAAGCTGGAGGCATGAAGGTAGGCATAGCGGTCGGTGGGTTTTCGATATAGGGTGGTGTTAATGCGACCATCACTTATTTGCACCGTGGTGTCAAGAAAGTGGACCTCCCGTGTAGATTGGTCCAGGCTGAGGTTGATGGTGGGGTGGAAGCTGTTGAAATCATGGTGGAATTTTTCCAGAGTCTCCTTCCCATGGGTCCAGATGATGAAGATGTCATCAATGTAGCGTAGATAGAGAAGGGGTGTGAGTGGACGAGAGCTGAGGAAGCGTTGTTCCAGGTCGGCCATGAAGATATTGGCATATTGTGGGGCCATGCGGGTGCCCATAGCAGTGCCACTGATCTGGAGATATATATTGTCATCAAATTTGAAATAGTTGTGTGTAAGTATAAAGGCACAGAGCTCAGCAGCCAGTTGTGCTGTGGCATCATCAGGGATAGTGTTCCTGACAGCTTGTATTCCATCTGTGTGTGGGATGTTTGTGTAGAGAGCCTCTACATCCATGGTGGCTAGGATGGTGTTTTCTGGGAGCTCTCCAACCTGGAGACTCTCATTAATAACCAAACTTCTATACAAACGGACTTCACTAGAATAAGACAGGAGATCTACCTTACTCACTTCACCTCTCTTCAAAGGAAAAAGGACTGTAAGCTGTCTAAACTCCTACCTGCCACATTGGGCCACAACAGTGGTACCCCTAACCCACCCAGCAATATCGTCAATCTATCCAACTACACACTCAGCCCAGAAGAAAAGTCTGTCCTATCTCGGGGACTCTCTTTCTGCCCTGCCACCCCCACCAACATGATACAGTTCTGTGGCGATCTGGAAGCCTACTTTCGCCGTCTCCGACTCAAAGAATACTTCCAGGACAACACTGAACAGTGCACTGATACACGGGTGCCCTCCCACCAACAGCACAAGAAAAAGAACTCCACATGGACTCCTCCTGAGGGTCGAAATGACAGCCTGGACCTATACATTGAATGCTTCCGCCGGCGTGCACAGGCAGAAATTGTGGAACAACAACATCGCTTGCCTCACAACCTAAGTCGTGCAGAACGCAATGCCATCCACAGCCTCAGAAACCACCCTGAGATTATCATCAAAGAGGCTGATAAAGGAGGTGCCGTTGTCATCATGAACAGGTCTGACTATCAAAAGGAGGCAGCCAGACAACTCTCCAATACCAAATTCTACAGGCCACTTCCCTCAGATCCCACTGAGGAATACACTAAGAAACTACAGCATCTACTCAGGACACTCCCTACACTAACACCAGAAGAAATCAACATACCCCTAGAGCCCCGACCAGGGTTATTCTATCTACTACCCAAGATCCACAAACCCGGAAATCCTGGATGCCCCATCATCTCGGGCATTGGCACTCTCACTGAAGGACTGTCTGGATATATGGACTCTCTACTCAGACCCTATGCCACTAGCACTCCCAGCTATCTCCGCGACACCGCTGATTTCCTGAGGAAACTACAATGCATTGGTGACCTCCCAGAAAACACCATCCTAGCCACCATGGATGTAGAGGCTCTCTACACAAACATCCCACACACAGATGGAATACAAGCTGTCAGGAACACTATCCCTGATGATGCCACAGCACAACTGGCTGCTGAGCTCTGTGCCTTTATACTTACACACAACTATTTCAAATTTGATGACAATATATATCTCCAGATCAGTGGCACTGCTATGGGCACCCGCATGGCCCCACAATATGCCAATATCTTCATGGCCGACCTGGAACAACGCTTCCTCAGCTCTCGTCCACTCACACCCCTTCTCTATCTACGCTACATTGATGACATCTTCATCATCTGGACCCATGGGAAGGAGACTCTGGAAAAATTCCACCATGATTTCAACAGCTTCCACCCCACCATCAACCTCAGCCTGGACCAATCTACACGGGAGGTCTACTTTCTTGACACCACGGTGCAAATAAGTGATGGTCGCATTAACACCACCCTATATCGAAAACCCACCGACCGCTATGCCTACCTTCATGCCTCCAGCTTCCATCCCGGGCACATCACACGATCCATTGTCTACAGCCAAGCACTGAGGTACAACCGCATCTGCTCTGACCCCTCAGACAGAGACCAACACCTACAAAATCTCCACCAAGCATTCTCAAAACTACAATACCCGCACGAGGAAATAAGGAAACAGATCAACAGAGCCAGACGTGTACCCAGAAGCCTCCTACTGCAAGACAAACCCAAGAGAGAAACCAACAGGACTCCACTGGCCATCACATACAGCCCCCAGCTAAAACCCCTCCAACGCATCATCAAGGATCTACAACCCATCCTGGACAATGATCCCACACTTTCACAGGCCTTGGGTGGCAGGCCAATCCTTGCCCACAGACAACCTGCCAACCTGAAACATATTCTCACCAGTAACTGCACACCACACCATAATAACTCTAGCTCAGGAACCAATCCATGTAACAAACCTCGATGCCAACTCTGCCCACATATCTACACCAGCGACACCATCACAGGACCTAACCAGATCAGCCACACCATCACTGGTTCATTCACCTGCACATCCACCAATGTAATATACGCCATCATATGCCAGCAATGCCCCTCTGCTATGTACATCGGCCAAACTGGACAGTCTCTACGGAAAAGGATAAATGGACACAAATCAGACATTAGGAATGGCAATATACAAAAACCTGTAGGAGAGCACTTCAACCTCCCTGGCCACACTATAGCAGACCTTAAGGTGGCCATCCTGCAGCAAAAAAACTTCAGGACCAGACTTCAAAGAGAAACTGCTGAGCTTCAGTTCATCTGCAAATTTGACACCATCAGCTCAGGATTGAACAAAGACTGTGAATGGCTTGCCAATTACAGAACCAGTTTCTCCTCTCTTGGTTTTCACACCTCAACTGCTAGAAGAGGGCCTCATCCTCGCTGATTGAACTGACCTCGTTATCTCTAGCTTGCTTGCTAGCACACATATATATACCTGCCCCTGGATATTTCCATTACATGCATCTGAGGAAGTGGGTATTCACCCACGAAAGCTCATGCTCCAAAACGTCTGTTAGTCTATAAGGTGCCACAGGATTCTTTGCGACTTTGTTCATATGGATATGTGTTCTGGTTGTAGTAGTATTATGGAGATTCAGATCTTCATAGTGATTGATTTAGCAAGAGAAATAGAATCTAGAAGTGATAAATAACTACAGTCGTATGGTATGCAGTTCAAATAGATTGTTTTTGTATTATGTATGTAAAATAGAACTCGAATCTGTAGCTGTGTTTTTACTCAAAATTTCATAACACATTTTCTGCAAGAATAGAATTAAAAGACAAATGTGGTATAACCCAGAGTTTAATTTTCACTTGTCTCAGAGTGGGCTGCTTGCTTTGTGTGTTCAGAATTTTTCTGCCAAAGTCCTTAAATTCTCCCAAACATCTGAATATAAGTGATTCCGAATAGCTGTGTGATTTAAGGAAATGAGTGTGTGCTGCATACTATGTACATACTATGTGCAGATGTGTAATGCTGTATATTTAGGTTTGATTACTTCTGCATCCTTTTTTAATGCAGATTCTATGATCATGGTGTAGTGCTTTCTGCATCTGCCACTGATTGCAGGAAAGCCACATGTGTCATTTAAATAATTAGATCAGATTCTATTGTTCCATTTAGGCAGAATCTGGAGCTATGAACTGTGCAGAGTCCTCCCCTCCTAGGAGGAACTAAATGTCAGGGAATTCCTCCTGGTGCTAACTGGTATACAGAGGACACACATTCACTGCCACAGTTCACAGGTGTAGCATACTCCCTCAGCACAACTGGCCAGATCAGCTGAGTGAATCGTTGAAAAGGCAGTGACATGGCCAAACCCTTCCCTTTGGGGTTTCTGGTCCCCAGAAGATGCATGGAGAGAACAATCTCTGTGCTTCAGGGAGATCAGGAGGCCTAACTGCTATACAGAGAGACAAGAAAAAGGAAGCCCTGACCCTTCCAGCGCCAGTTGTACATTCACAGAGCAGATGTATGCAGTCTGGCCCATCAGTATTCTCTACATGTGGCCCAATCTGTTGGAGGAAACTGAAATGCTGCCTCAAGATGTTTTTATTTTGAGTGAAATCTCATCGGGGACTGCTTTTAAAGATAAAGGGTGAAATCCTTCCCCGTTGGAGTGGATGGGAATTTTTCTGTTGACTTCTTTGGATTTCATTAAACTCCTTATGTCCACAGAAAAGTGCAGTATCTCATGAATTGCTGTTATGGGTCTGTTGTTCATTATTTGTGTATAGCTCATGTTAAGAACAAAAGTCCAAAGTGAAATTCAGCATATGAAGTTGAAGGTTTACATTCAGCCGCAGCATATTTTCTGATCAAGTTCACTTTGCTGATATGCTTCCAGGCAGTTTCACAACTAGAAATGTGCAGCGAGCTGAAATACTTGTGACTGACTGAAAATTCCTGTTAACTTCATTTTTGAGTTGATTGTTCAGAAAACTTTAAACATAGCGCAATGCTGCTGTATTTGCTATTAAAAACAACAAATAAAAAAACCTCCCATCTTTTCCTCTGGTGTAAATGGAAATGGGCCACTTGCTCATTTGAGCAGAAGAAATTCACATATGTGAAAACTGTGTAACTCTTTTATTTTTATGGGATGCGCAAAAATGTATGCAGATAGAGCGGACAGGTGTATCTATCAAGCAATGGAAAGTTTAGGAATAATGCCTTTCATTGAAAGTGAATGTGGTGAATTTTTTTTTTTTTGAAGGAGAGAAGAGTGTAGCTGTAAGATACATCTTTACCAGAAATGTCAGGGTTTGTTTGTTTATTTTAAACATAGATACATTGTGCATTTGGATTATCAATCAGAGAAGGTGGTTATGAGGGAAAACTAAGCAGCCCAGAATGTAGTAGGGAGAGGTTCTCAAACTGTGGTTTGTGGATTACTTGTTGGTGGTTTACAGAGAGGTAGCTGGTCATATGGTCCTGATTCTTCTTTCAAGCCACTAAGTCATATAAAAGACAGATAACGACACATTTACTACTTTCCTGATATTATTTTTCTATGTAAGCAACTGTTGTAGTTGCCTTAAGGACATTATATGTGGGAAAGGAGGTGATTTGTGGCCCTACCTTTTGTTCATGCTATGAAATGCTTGAGAACTCTTGTAGTTATGGATAAAAATGTCATGAGCTCTGCCTGAACTAGTTCAAAGTTTAGAAATCCTGAAGCAAGGGCTCTCTTTGGCTACAATCTTTCTAGCGCATGGAGATGGGTGAGGAAATTGTATTGCTAGTTTCTTTGTGCATTTTGGTATTGGGTCTGTTTTCATTAACTTTCCTTTCATATTTACATTGTTTCTATTTATGTCCTCTTATCTAAGTTGTACCAAGAACAGTAAACTGCCATGGATTATCCATGCCATTAGGAAGAATTTTAAATGCTATAATTATTCTTCTTTTATCAAAGCCCATTACTTTGAGTTGCTGGATGCTGTAACTAAAAATTTATCCAAATCTCTTTGTTTTTTCCATTCCTGCAGTGATTATTAGCAATTTTAAAAAATCTGACAAGAAACCTAAATATCTATATTAATATGGTTGTTTAAAATGTGTTGAGTATGCCATCAGCAAAGAAAGAAATATCCCAACTAATGAATGAACTATGAAAGACAGAAATTTATCCACTGCAATCAGCCGCTGTCAGTGTGGAATGTGTAACACAGGTTGAGCAATGAATAGACTGGAAAAAGAGGGAATGATTTTTGGAGGGGAGGAGGGGGCTATTGTTTAGAAGACAGAATTATTACAGACAAACTATCCTTTTTTATGTGCAGCTTCAGTTAATCAAATGCTTTGCAGCATCTGCTGATTTTAACTACTTGGGTGGTCAATGATGGATAGCCGGCTCGTTTCACTGGCTTTCCCACCCTACCTGCTGTTTGCTTTGCTGTGTATTGAACTCAGGTTATGGATTTTCTTGGCTATACTATATGATTTTGGCAGCATTCAGTGGTGTCTAACAGTATGTGCTACCTAGCTCTTCCTAGTTTTTCAGAAGCCTTTGTACAAAGTTATTAATTGCAGTTCTAGACATGTGCACCTGCTGATCTCTCTTTCTTTTCAATGAAAGGCATTATTCCTAATCTTTATATTGCTTCAAAGATACACCTGTCCTCTCCATCTCCATATCATTCGTTCAGAATTCTGCCTTCTTTTTTATTATTTGTAAAGGTAACAAATAAGGGCTTTGTTCATGAAATGACTAGATAACATATGATGTGTACAATATAAACACCTATATATGGTCAAATAGATTCTTAATGTCAGCCAGGAATGAAAGTGTACGATTAAATGCATCATTCAGCTGTCACAAGTGTCTCCTGCTTTGTTAGTTAATTAGAAAATCTTAATTACTTCTGAAGACATACTCTTCTGTAATGAGGAATTGTATATATCTCAAGGGCTTCTTTTCACAGTTCCAAATAAGATTTTATTAATCTAAAATCTGTAGCTCTTCAATTGACTTATTTTTGTTTGTCGTTTTTATTTTATTCCTTTGGCAGACAAAGTTCCTAGGAAATCACAAGAGTCATATTGTTCAGGATTTCAAAGAGCTGTCATTTATCTTTGTGGACACAAGTAACGGACAATGGTGCCCCAACCATCAGTTCAAGCTGCTTGAAAAAAGGCTTCTGTACAAATGGCATGAAAGGTAACCTAACCACAGCAGGGGCCCCGGTGTACTTTAGCTCTGCTTGACATCTTTTCTCCCCCACCCTTCTTCCTCATTCAGACTTCCTAATTCCCACTCTGAGGAGTAGTTAATTAGACTGGCTAATTCCAGGATTCTAACTAAAAAAGGATTGTTTCTGCTCTCTGATACTTTTCTAGATAGAAAACAGCTCTTGAAGACAAATGGTACATGCCTCATATATTTGTGCTCGTTGCAGTGGAAGGCTGTTGGTTTCAATCAGTGTTTTTCAAGAGGTATAGAGTAGTAAGCAAACAGGGAGTGGTGAGCAGTGGTTGGAGATGTACTCTTCTGAATCTCTGTCTGCTATGGAACCATCATACTTTGACTTGGCCAGTCCTGAGGCATCTGAACAGTTTCAGAGATCCAAGTCTTTGTCAAAGAAGCTGTTACAGAAGCTGTGGCTTTGACAAAAATCTTCTGAGATGAAACGTGAATGCCCTGGATTAGAAGAACCCATTGCCTTGCATTGAGTTATTCCCCGCCTTTCAGATGCTGGGAATGTTATTGGAGTCATATAACAAAAAAGAACCTTGCTCCCCCCCCGCTGCCCCCAAACTGTTCTGCATTGCCAGATCAATGAACAGAAGTAGTCAACATAAACCACGTTGTCTGGTGGCTACCCATGTTTTCTGGTGGCTACCCACAACACTCAAGGATTCAGTTATAATGAATTATGGTAACAATATTTTGATGATTAGCAAAAACAAAAAAGTGTTACCTTCTGACAGACCTCCTAATTCTCACTATGTGTAATATTTAAAATTCCAACAGTTTGTATTTTTATGCTAGTAGAACCCAAGTAGTTATGAGAGTATGAATGTGATCTTCTTTTAAGGGTAATTCTAATTTATTAGCATTTGGAAACTAATAAAGAGATTTGCTTGAAAACAGTTTAGTTTTTTTTTTTTAAAACAATCAGATTTACACTTTTTTCCTCATAGGAAACGAAGATCATTGAACATCTGCTTTAAATGCAAAATGGAGCCTAACATTCAGCGGTGTTGCTCCTGATGCAATTTTACCCTTAAGGAACTCTGAGCAGATCTACCTCTGAGAGATATTTTAAAAAAATCCAGAAGAGGTGGAATATGACAGATTTCAAAATGTTTTATATAGCTTTCAACAAGAAGCAATTTATAGCAATCTTCGATTTATGTATCTTCTAACTCTGATTTTTAGTGGCATAATTTAGAGAAGCTGTAGTGCTTTCACTATAATTTTAAGGAATATGTAATCAGTCTGTCTAATCTATTTTAAGCATTGCTAAGGAATACATCACTATAGTTTCTAAGTGCTAAATCTGAATACAGCTGACAGCTCGCCATGAACTTGTATTATACAGAATATCAAGAAGGAAAGTGTGTGTGTGTTTTTAAAGACAGTCTGCTTACTGCAATCCCAGGTTCCAGAATTGTGCCATTAGTAAAGTCTATATTAAGGAATCTGTATTCATTATGTATCTCACTCTTTGGTCTGGGAGAAACTCAGTTTGTCCCGGAGAAGTGATGCTTTTGGTTTGTTGAGGCCAGGTACTTGTTGTCGTAGTCATACAATACTCAGGAGTGTCAGAAACATCAAGCAAGGGTGATTTCATATCATCTTAGCCGAAAAGTGATGCATGCATCCAATTGCAGTGGCCCAGATTTGGAACATAATGAACAGTATGAAATTATCAAATGAAGAATAAAATATACCTTGGAGAAACCTGCAATATGGCATAATACCTTTTGTATGCATATAACTGGAGGTAGTTGAACAATCTTGAATAATTTATTCAATGAATTTTATGATATTATTCAAATAAATTATTCAGATAGTTTGCTCATTATTTGTTTGACTTCTGGAGATGGGTGAATAATTCATGAACATTTTTATTGAATGGTTTAATCAGGGAATCTTCTTAATAAATATTTTCATTATTTGCTCTGTTTTACCAATAGCAGCATCTGCCCAAACCCTGCTCTTAGACTTGCAATAAGTATACACTATTGTGCAATTGTAGGATTTTGTTATATGCTGTATGGTAGGGTATACTACTTGTCTGGGTCTTGGGAGAGGCAGGAGAAAGGTGGCAGTTAGAAAGCTGTGGAGCTCCAGGCCAGGGAGGTAAGGGCTAACAGCGGGAACATGAAACACCTGAAACCTGTGGGCCTTTCTGGAATCCAGTTGGAGCACGTAAAAGGAAGTGCAAGCTAAGAGCATTGAACTGGGAGTGGCTAAAAGAACAGTAACTGGTCTGCATCTCCAGGGGGACAACACTCCTAGTGTTACTGTAAGCCTGTTTTGTTTAGAGTGCATATATTTTCACCTTGTTTTCTCCTGATTCTGAAGAGGAAGAGCATCCAAAGACTATTTTCAGTCCACTAGAAATCTTCCCCGGAGAGAAGCACTCCAAAGAGCAGTAGTTAGATAGCCCAAGCACAGCGGGAGGGAGTTCTCCTCTACCAAGGCCCAGAGAGACACCTCACCCCCACCCCACCCCATGACATGACCAAACGTGTGAATAGCTGTGACCTATGGTAATGAATAGAGCTGAGTGGACACATCATATCAAACAGAATACTTGAGAGCTCAGCATCTCTTTCTGCTTGCCACTTATTTGAATGTATTTGTTCAGATTTTACTGAACAGGTTATTTTGGGCCAAATAGTGCACTGGTTCTACACCGCCTCACGAGGGAACAGGAGGAAGTAAGTACTTTGCCCTCAGGGGCCCCCTTCTTGCATGGTTGCATTAGGCTGCCTAGATTGATGCTCTTTGGAGCATTGAAACTGTGCCAGAGATGTGCCTCTCCTCCTGCCAGGGGACCAGGGATTAGATGCCATATAAACATATCAATAGTAACATTCAATTTACTGGTGTGTAATTGTCTGCCATCACTGCAGCCTTGGACACAGTGCAGTTGTGAGTGTACATCCTCATTGCAAAAACTGCAGTCAGACCCTTTCTGATTCATGTAACTGCTTCTTGGCTACGGCCATGGTGAGAGGTTTTGAGAGAACCTTCCCCCTTTTGTGTTAATAAGTAGTGCCCCACATAATATTCATTAGCTGCCTTCACTCGTGTAGTATTGCTAGACTTAATCAGTAAAAATCATAAGTCAACCCCTCCCCCTATAATAAATTTGGATTAAAAATGCTGCAATTTAAAAAAAATAAATGCTGGATCCTATTTATTTACCTGTTGGGTTTTGACCCCTCAGGATTCACATGCTTCAGCTTTTCTCCACAACCATGAGGACTAGAAACATATTTTCACCTTTTTTTTTTTAATGAAAGCTGAGATACTCCCCTAATCGCATGATTCCAGATGATGGAGGTTTCAGAAAATGTCATAAAACTCATGGGGAAACTGCAAGAGCTGGGAATACTGCTGCTGATCAGCACACGGTAAGGTGTAATGGTAGCAAAGGAAGGAAATATGTCCATTTCCACAGGTATGTTTAGGCCTAAACACAAGGGCCTAGTAATCAAATTAGTACCAGAATAAAATTGTCTTCACCACCAAGACCTTCATCTAATCACAGGCCAGAATATTCTGCTGCAGAGAAATGTTAGATTTTTTTCTTCTCTTTGGAAAGGGTAGGGGAGGCCTACCTTTTTGAGTTCAGAAGATGTATATGTTGTGTGGTCAGAGAGAGCTGTCAGTTTGCTATTATCTGGAGCAGAAGGGTCATCTGAGGATGAAAGGGGATAAATGAGGATGCTGCCACGTTGCTCAAAATAACTTACATCGTGGGGAGTATTTAATGGAAAGTATTACTAGTACTGGGCAGGAAAGAGCAGCACAGTATTTTGAGCTAACATCGATGTCCAAGGACAAAGTGTGCATGCCATTCAGGAGCAGAATAGGAAGGCTAGTTTAATGTTCATTTTAGTGGACTGGGAACTTCAGAGTTCAGGATTTAATTTCCAGCTCTGATTAAAAATGGAGAGTGGCTCTGATGGTTATGGGAGCACATGCTGAGTCCTTAAAGTGATCACAACTGGTAATGGAAGTGAGCATCCCATATGTGATGCTTATAGCACCTTCATACTAGATGATCTAATGAAAATAATACAAAAGTGTGCAATTTATTGGGGAGTAAAAAATTAAAATGGATTTCATTATAGATCCTATATCATGTTTAAAAAGTAAAATAAAGTAATCCCCGGTGATCCAACAGTCTAGTCAGACTTCTTAGTGGCGATGAAGAAACTACCCTCAGAGTTAACACTGTAAATAGATTCATGAGATCTCAGAAAGGCAATCAAGCAAGAACATTACCTATTGATGCCTAAACTTGCAGATATAACAAGTAAATTGGCTGATGCCCATTTTCTCAGTCCTGGAGGCTAGATCTAGGTACTAGCAAGTAAAACAGGGCAGAGGAAGTTCAGTTCTAACCATGTTTAATATCGCAGTAGGGACATAAAGATTCGCTTACTCTTTGGTATTCATTCAGCCTGTGATGTGAGGTTCCAAAAAAAAAAAGGAAATGTATGTTGAGCTTTGTGGACTCAGCTATTGTGGGTGATATATTGATGACTGGTGCTGTCGGGGAAGAATATGATGCCAATCTATGTACCGTGCTCCAAAATCTAGAGGAAAAGGAGTTAAATCTACACAAAATGATCACCGATGAACTAAGCTAAAATATTTTGGTCATTTTTTCTCAGTGGAGTGTATGAAACCTGATCTTAAAAAATAGCAGCCATCACTGAGATGAGGCTATCTAGAGAATTATGCTGAGCAAGAAAATTTATCCAGAATTTATCATCTTGGGTTTATGTGTTACCTTGCAGAACTTTTGACACCAGGTTTTCTAAAAAGAAACTGAGTTTCAGTGGGATGCTCATTAGTATTTGATTTTCAACAAACTGAGGCAATTAGCTGTCAGTGCAGGCATGTTGACATACCGTGATAAAAATAAAGAAGTAACAGTTCAGGAGGATGTGTTGCAAGACCTGATTCAATGCCCAATAAAGTCTATGGGAAGTTTCCAGTTAGCTTTAGTGGGCTTTGGATTAGGTTCGGTGTCAGGGCTTGCATAAACTGCTGGCTTCTCTTCTTGAAGTAGTGTAGTTTCATCTAACCCTCTCACATGTATAGAAATAATTTGTGCACAGAAGCACAAATGTTTGTATGTATGGTTAGCTAGGACTGCTTCTATCAAAATACATAGGGGAGAAAAGATGCAGTGGCATCTGAGCAGAGCGCTTTGGAGGCAGGCATGAAAAATCATGTTGCAGCCTCACCACAACTATAAAGAATGATGTCTGAAGAAACATGATGATCTAGGTAAGAAATGTGCCAGATGTTCTTAACTTAAGCAGGTGGAGTTGACATGGTTTTTGACCACGCCTAAAAACTACTTGCATGAGTATATGGGCAATTGACAGTTGTCATCTTACCTGAGCAGGCCAGGTCTTAAGCCCCTCTGAGGGACTGAATGTGTATATTTTTTCTAATGCTTTTGAAAGTTAAATATCTGCCTTCTAAAATATTTGCTTTTAGCAAGCCTCAAGTTTATGTTAACAGTACATTTTATATGGCTTTTCCCCCTTGTGTGAAGGGAATAGTCAAATCAGTGGTAGTCAGCAAAAAAGTATCAAGATGGTTTTGCTAGTTTTGGTTATCTGAATGTATAGGAGTTAGATCTTGAAGAAATGCCTCTTGTTAGCAGTTCTTTTTAAGAAGCAGTCGCACGTACAGTTCTGATTCTCTCTCTCTCTCTCTCACACACACACACACACACACACACACACACACACACACACACACACACACACACACACACACACAAAGAATAGTTTGTTATGGATTAGTTTCACATAAACTATTATTTTGGCGCCAAACCATTATTTATGGCCCTTTTTTTATATTAAAAAAGCTATTAAACACACAACCTCAGTGAATCTAGACAAGTAGGAAATTCCCAGGGTGGATGGGGAGGGGAGGGAATGTATGTACAGCCATGTGTAATCAAGTTATGGTAGTTGAGAGATTTTTAAATAGTATAAATTAAAATACAGAAGAGAATGATATGTGAAGAGTGAGCAGATAAGATTTCCTACTTACCACATTCCAACAAATAAATACTTCCTTGACTCCTTCAGTGTGGGTACATCTACACTATGAGATTATTCTGATTTTACATAAACCGGTTTTGTAAAACAGATTGTATAAAGTCATGTGCACGCGGCCACACTAAGCACATTAATTCGGTGGTGTGCGTCCATGTACTGAGGCTAGCGTCGATTTCCAGAGCATTGCACTGTGGGTAGCTGTCCCGTAGCTATCCCATAGTTCCCGCAGCCTCCCTTGTCCCTTGGAATTCTGAGTTGAGATCCCAGTGCCTGATGGGGCAAAAAACATTGTTGCGGGTGGTTCTGGGTACAGCCTCACCCCTCCCTCTGTGAAAGCAGCAGACAACCGTTTCGCGCCTTTTTTCCTGGGTGAACTGTGCAAACGCCATAGCACAGCAAGCATGGACCCTACTTAGATCAAGACCGCAATCGTGGACGTTGTAAACACCTCGCGCATTCTTGTGCAGTCTGTGCTGAACCGGGACCTGCAAAGCCAGGCGAGGAGGAGGCAGCTACGGCAGAGCGGCAATGAGAGTGATAAGGACATGGACACAGAATTCTCTCAAACTGCGGGGCCCTGCGCTTTGGAGATCCTGCTGGTAATGGGGCAGGTTCTAGCCATTGAACGCCGATTTTGGGCCCGGGAAACAAGCACCGACTGGTGGGACCGCATAGTTTTGCAGGTGTGGGACAATTCGCAGTGGCTGCGAAACTTTCGCATGCGTAAGGGCACTTTCATGGAACTTTGTGACTTGCTTTCCCCTGCCCTGAAACGCCAGAATACCAAGATGAGAGCAGCCCTCACAGTTGAGAAGCGAGTGGCAATAGCCTTCTGGAAGCTTGCAACACCAGACAGCTACCAGTCAGAAGGGAATCAATTTGGAGTGGGAAAATCTACTGTGAGGGCTGCTGTGATGCAAGTAGCCAAAGCAATCATTAAGCTGCTGCTACGAAAGGTTGTGACTCTGGGAAACGTGCAGGTCATAGTGGATGGCTTTGCTGCAATGGGATTTCCTAACTGTGAGGGGGCGATAGATGGAACCCATATCCCTATCTCGGCACCGGAGCACCAGGGTACCCAGTACGTAAACCGCAAAGGGTACTTTTCCACTGTGCTGCAAGCACTGGTGGATCACAAGGGATATTTCACCAACATCCACGTGGGATGGCCAGGAAGGGTTCATGACGCTCGCGTCTTCAGGAACACTACTCTGTTTAAACGGCTGCAGCAAGGGAATTACTTCCCAGACCAGAAAATAACAGTTGGGGATGTTGAAATGCCTGTAGTCATCCTGGGTGACCCAGCCTACCCCTTCATGCCATGGCTCATGAAGCCATACACAGGCAGCCTGGACAGTAGTCAGGAGCTGTTCAACTACAGGCTGAGCAAGTGCAGAATGGTAGTAGAATGTGCATTTGGCCATTTAAAGGCGCGCTGGCGCACATTACTGACTCGCTCAGACCTCAGCCAAACCAATGTCCTCATTGTTACTGCTGCTTGCTGTGTGCTCCATAATCTCTGTGAGAGTAAGGGGAAGACCTTTATGGCAGGGTGGGAGGCTGAGGCAAATCACCTGGCCGCTGATTATGCGCAGCCAGACACCAGGGCAATTAGAAGAGCACACCAGGAAGCAGTGCACATCAGAGAAGCTTTGAAAATGAGTTTCTTCAGGGGCCAGGGTACGGTGTGGCTGTTGTGTTTGTTTCCCCTTGATGAACCCCCCTTGATTGACTCATTCCCTGTAAGCAACCCACCCTCCCCCTTTGATTACAGCTTGCTTAAGGAAATAAAGTCACTATTGTTTAAAAATCATGTATTCTTTATTAAAAAGTCATTATAAAAAGAGGGAGAGAACTGACAAGGTAGCCGTGGTGTGGTTTGGGAGGAGGATAGGAGGGAAGGAAAAGGCCACTAAAAATAATTCAAAGTAATGACAGCCTTTTGGTTAGGCTGTCCACAGAGGCGGAGTGGGCGGGTGCACAAAGCCTTTCCCCACGTGTTCTTATGCGTCTGGGTGAGGAAGATATGGAACGTGGTGAGGGTGGTTACACAGGGGCTGCAGCGGCACTCTGATCCTGCTGCTGTTCCTGAAGCTCCACCAGACGTCAGAGGATGTCAGTTTGATCACGCAGCAGCCCCAGCATTGGATCCCGCCACCGCTGATCTTCCTGGCTACACCTCTGATCTTCCTGGCGCCACCTCTCATCTCGAGCGTCCCTCCTGTCCTCACGTTCACTGGCATCTTTCCTGTAATTTGATACCACGTTCTTCCACTCATTCAGATGAGCTCTTTCATTGCGGGTCACTTCCATGATTTCTGAGAACATGTTGTCTCGCGTCCTTTTTTTTTCCTCCGCCTTATCTGAGATAGCCTTCGGGATGGAGTAGGGAGGCTTGAAAAATTTGCAGCTGCATGAGGGAGGGGAAAAAAGGGAGAGAAGTATTTAAAAAGATACATTTTACAGAACAACGGTTATACTCTTTCACAGTGTACAACACTATTCACCTTACATAGCACATGTGATTTCACTAAAAGGTCGCATTTTGCCTCTTAATATTGAGTGCCTGCGGCTCTGGTGTTAGAGATCTCACAGATGCAGGTCTGGGCAGCAGAATTCGGCTTGCATGCGTCCATGGTAAGCCATTATCTTTCGGCTTCTGCAGCCTTCATATACACAGTGCCGTCCTTTCCCAAATACCAAGCAAATCCCGTTCAGTGCTGCTTCTTTCCTGTTAACTTGCAGCAGCACAAACTACCCCCCCCCAATCCAATTCTCTGGGATGATTGCTTTACCCCTCCCCCCAGCGCGTGGCTGGTATCATGGAAGGTCACTGCTAATCACCTCCCTTCTCCCCTCACCCCCGACCGCGTTGCTGGTAGCAGGGAAGATCCCTGCTAGCCAAACGCGAAAAAGCTCAGCACCATTACACCCCTTCCCTCCCCCCGCTTGGCTACCTGCAAGGAAGGATTTCTTTTAAGCAACAGGCAAACAGCCCAGTAGGAATGGCCATGTCTGTTCACTTAATTAAATTCCTGAATTTCAACCAGGTTACCATGAACGATATCACTCTCCTGAGGATAACACAGCGAGATAAAGAACGGATGTTGCTTGAATGCCAGCAATCACCGGGACCATACGCAGCTAGGCTTTGTCATGCAGTGATACCAGATTACTTGCTACATGCATGGCGTAGTCAAGTGTCCTACCATGGTGGACGGAATAAGGCTGCCTTGCCCAGAAACCTTCTGCAAAGGCTTTTGGAGTACCTCCAGGAGAGCTTCATGGAGATGTCCCTGGAGGATTTCCGCTCCATCCCCAGACATGTTAACAAACTTTTCCAATAACTGTACTGGCCGCGAATGCATCCCAAGTCCTCAGGGCAAATTAATCATTAAAAAACGCTTGCTTTTAAACCATGTTTTATATTTAAAAGGTGCACTCACCAGAGGTCGCTTCCATGGCTTCATTGTCTGGGCTACTGGCTTGGGAGGGTAATTCCGTCTGGGTGAGAAAAAGCTTCTGGCTGTTGGGGAGAATGGAGTGCTGTGTGCTCTCTGAAAGCTTGTCGTCCTCCTCACCTTCCCCGTTCGCAGAATCCTCAGCCATGGCTGAGATTACCACCCCCACCTCAGAATCCATGGACAGGGGTGGGGTAGTGGTGGCGGACCCACCTAGAATTGCATGCAGCTCAGCGTAGAAGCGGCATGTTTTCGGCCCTGCCCCGGACCTTCTCTTTGCTTCTTTGGTTTTCTGGTAGGCTTGTCTGAGCTCCTTAACTTTCACTCTGCACTGTACTGAGTCCCTGGTGTGGCCTTTCTCTGTCATAGCCTTGGAAATTTTTTCAAATGTTTTTTCATTTCGTCATTTGGAACGGAGTTTTCTTAGCACAGAATCCTCTCCCGATATAGCGATCAGATCCAGTACCTCCCATGCGGTCCATGCTGGAGCTCTTTTTCGATTCTCAGGAGACTGCATTGTTACCTGTGCTGATGAGCTCTCCACGCTGGCCAAACAGGAAATGAAATTCAAAAGTTCTCGGGCCTTTTCCTATCTACCTGGCCAGTGCATCCGAGTTCAGATTGCTGTCCAGAGCAGTCACAGTGGTGCTCTGTGGAATACTGCCCGGAGGCCAATACCATCGATTTGTGGCCACACGAACCCTAATCCGATATGGTAATACCGATTTCAGCGCTACTCCTCTCGTCGGGGAGGAGTACAGAAACCGGTTTGAAGAGCCCTTTATATCAATATAAAGGGCCTCGTTGTGTGGACGGATGCAGCATTAAATCAGTTTAACTCTGCTAAAATCGTTATAAACTCGTAGTGTAGACCAGGCCTGTGTCTTCTGTTGTTTCATTTCTCTTATTTAATATATGTTGACGTCTGGTGTGAAACATTGCCTTTGTTAGAAAATTTTCTGATTTTTTTCTCAGCTTTGGAAAAAGCTGTGTGGTAAGAAGTTGTCTGTTAATTCTGCATTTTGACTACGTAATACCTTTATTATAAGTCTCCCTGTACGAAGTTGTATGTATTTAAACATGGGGAAAATGCTCACTTTCTGTGTAACAAGTGTAGGCCAGTGCCTGCCAAGTCTGACAGTGGATAGTGTAAAAAGGTAGCATGCTAATAGCTTAGTACCAAAATGGTGTTACGTGTTCGAATAACAAAAATTAAAATGAGATGCTCATTTTGTGAATAAAAGATAATTTAGGAAAGATTTACATCATGTTGTTACAGCCATTAGAATATCAATATTATTGGTTTGGCCAGCCAGCCTTAGAATGGGAATTTAATTTCTGTTCCTCTTTGCTGTAGGGTTGCCACAGAGTTTGGTTTTTACCTTTTTTAGTTGCAGAGCAGAACCTTTTCATAGGCAAACAAATCAGCATGAGTGATGCCAACCGTTGGTTGTAAATGGAATGACAGAGTTTGCAAACTTTACCAGCAATTTCAAAGAAGTTATTAAAGTAAGATATTTCTTGAAACGATTTTGTTTCCTATCTAACGGATATGTAGCCTGTGGCTTTTCTTAAAAATGTGATAGATATAATTAGTACCTTTCCTGTGAAATAAATGAGGAGGATTTATTCTAAAATTTCACGGAGAAAAAACTGTGCAGACAGGTGCTCTTTGCTTGTTTCAAGAAGATATTCAATGTTTACTTCAAGCTGCAATGGTTTAACTGTGAAATGTGAAGCCACTCTCCTATTCTACTTAGTGCTTAGAGGAGGAAATACCTCACCCCAAAGAGTATTAATTTGTTGGATGTTGATTCTTTTTAAAGAATCAGCTTTTTTTAATGTCTGTGTGACAGGCCTCAGTTGGACCATACTAATCAAGCTATTCAAGATTTCTGATAGTTATTCTTTAAGAGCTTGCATATGTCCATGACACTGTAGAGGTGTGTGAACAAAAACATATCATCCATGCAATTTACCTAGTGGTACTTTTTTTAGTCGCTTGATGCTTACATTTTTTGTTTTTTTTTCTTTATTTTTTATTTTATTTTGAACTTTATTTCTTAGTAGTATTTTCCAGACAGGAGGGTCATTGTGCCCCACCCAGTACTGGGGGACCCTTACCACGGTCCCCAGATTTCAGATTTACTTAGGCTGCAGAGAGGCTGTGCCAGTCAGTGACCCTCAGTTGCATTGTCTCAAGTGCTTGAGTGAAGGTTGTGTAAGATCAGTTTGTCCATTAGCCTAGTTGTCATGGAATCAGGACCAGAAGAAGGAAGTTGAGGGAGGAGCTTCTCCATTACCTCTTAGTTGAGGCTGCCCTTAGACTGGAGTTGGAACCCCACTTGTCATCCAAGGGAGGTACTTTGATTCCTTCCCAAAGTGCTTTCCCCAGCTTTTCTGCAGACAGGAGCTGTGGGAGATCCCTGTCAATGGGGCTGTCTTCTTTGAGGCCCAAGACTTCAGAACAGTCCTGGCCCCAGAAATACAGGAAGGAGGAGGCATTGGGCTCTTCAGAGTCCAGAATGCAAGACTCGTATACAGAAGATTGTTCAGGTGCTGATGGTAGAGCGAGCCCTTTGGCTTGCTGCACCCTGGTACTACCTCATACAGAGAGACCTGAGACATCAATACATCAGTCCTCCCAAGGACTGGCAAGGCTGGCTAAGTCTTCAGCTGCAGTGGAATAGTCATCCCAAATCACTGTGGGACAGCCATCCATATCCATACTGACTATGCCAGAGACTTTTGCTGTGCCCAGGGACTTGTTATGCCTGTTCTTCTACCTTCACTATTGCTTCAGGTCGGTGGCACAGATGCTGAGATCATCTGCAAAGGAATGCTCTATTCTGGGGTCACCAGCTGTGGTCTTGGTACCACCTCCTTCGACTTCTTTTGGTCCAGTACCAGTTCCTCCACACTGCATGTGACTGGCAGCTAGGAAGCTGCCATACTTTCCCTAGTTCCACATCCCTGTTGCAGATCTAGATCTCAGTCACCAAAGTCCCCTTCCAGTACCGCACCATCTCAGAATACTCTGTCTTCATCAGATTCTGAGATAGGCTGTCAAGTATCTCAATACCAGAGTCTAGAGGTTCCTCCCAAACCACTTCCTACACTTATCAGCATGGGTTTGAGAAGAGCTTAACCAGGGATTGGGATGCTTGGGCCAGGCGTGCCTGGGGCCCCAGGACTGTTCCAGCCCCATCAGTGGCCCTGTTAGTTGCCCTATAGGATGCCTCCAGCATCCGGCTTTATATTGCCAATAGCTTATACGAGTAGATCCCCAGAAGGGAGCCATCTCCTGCCAGTACCAAGAGACTGTGATGGTGGATGCCGATCAGCCTTTGGAATCTCAAGCTCAGGATTTACCTGTTCTGCTTTGGAGCTGCAACCTGTCTTGGTACCACAAGAACAGCCTTGAGAGCTAACTCCTTTGCCTCTGCCCCGTTATGCATCCTCCTCACCATGTGTGTCTGACCTTAAGGTATTTCAGAAGATCTTCAGGAGAATGGCAGCAGCTTTGGGCATTGAAGTGGGGCTAGTGATGGAGAAACCCACAAGCTGACTGACACACTCCATCCTGCTGTGGTAAAAATGGTAGTCCTGCCTATCAATGAGGCCCTTATGCAGCCTGCCAAAACACTGTGGCAAAGTCCTTCCTCCATTGCACTTATGGCCAGATGAATGGAACATAAATACAAGCTTCTGTCCCAAGGGTTTGAGCAGTTTTATTTACATCTCACACCTGGCTTTTTAGTAGTGGCCATGATGAATGAGAGGAGTTGGCAGGGCTAGGCTTGGGCTACCCCCCAAAATAAAGATCCCCTAAAGCTCAAAATTTTGGTAGAAAAAAATATTCTGCAGCAAGATTACAACTCTGGATCACCAACTATAGTACTCTGTTGTCAATGTCTCTTTGCAAGCAAGCTGCCCAAGGGTTCCGGAGAACAATTGCAATCACTCATCACCCAGGGCTGCCTCCTGTTTCAATCAGCTCTGCAGGCTTTTTTGGATGCGACAGATTCCACAGCTAAGCTTGTGGACTGTCCATGCGGACATGTTGGCAGTTCCTGCTTTACATTCAGAGCAAAACTGTCCAATTACTTGCAGACAACATCACAGAATTGTCTTATATGAACAAGCAAGAGGGTACCAGGTCAGACAGTCTCTGTCAGGAGGAAGTCAAGTTGCAGAATTTGTGCATTCAGAGTTCGGTCACTCTCAGGTTATCTCACTTGCTGGGGTTCAGAATGGCCTGGTGGACTGTCTGAATGGATTCTTCAATTTAAATGCATACATAAGGGTGTTCCAGTGGTGGATCTGGGCAGAACAGGAAATGTTCCAGGGCAACTCAAAACCTTGGATCAATATCAGATGCTTTTCTGTTGCTAGGGGACTCACTCACTCATGCCCGTCACTCCAATCGGGGTATGGGCCACCAACAACAGATTTCCAGAGTCCTCTATCCTGGGCCATTTGTTCTAACTGGTTCCAGGTATAGCCCATTTTTTGCCATGTGCCTATGGTAATCCTCCTGGTTGCAATAAGGGTAATCGGCTTAGTGGCTTCCTCACAGCTTTTACCACCCACCGTCATGCATTTTCGAATTGAAGACCCTTCTTTTTCCAGGGTAAAAGTCTCTGTTGTCTGTATTTTTGGCGATTCTGTAGCAGGTTGAATTTTTACGGGGTGGAGTTGCTAGCCCCATGCCCAACCCTCCTCCTTTATCCTGACTTGGGACAGGCAGATAGCCCCAAAGGACCTCTCTGGTGGAGTTTGCCAGGGGACAAGGGTCTGCTATATGTGTACTCGCCAGCACCCCTGATTCCCAGGGTCATCCTTAAGCTCAAACAGGATCATGGCAGAATGATTCTTATAGCTCCAGCCTAGCAAACACAGACTTGGTATTCAGTTCTGTAAAAATTTGTCCACCCAAGATCACTTGTTACCAGTAACCAGAGACTTCATGACACAGAACCAGTGCCCTGTGCTGCATCTGAATCCTCAAGTGCTGCATCTCACAGCATGATTTATCAGTGGTTGAATACAGAGGCACAGTGTGTTCAGTTGCAGTTGAGAATGCTCTCCTTAATAGCAGAAAATCTTCCACAAGAACTACTTACCTGAGTAAGTGGAAGCATTTCTCTATCTGGGCAGCCTCCCATAATGTGTCCTTGGCTGAGATTAAGAGCCAAACAATCTTGGGCTATCTGTTGCACCTTGAGGAATCAGATCTAGCCATCATCTCCATTCGGGTGCATCTCAGCATTTCACCCTATAGATAGGTAGACTGTGTTCATTAACCCTATTATGACCAGATTCCTGAAAGTTCTAGATAGATATCCAACTCCTTCTTGGGATTTGAAGTTAGTGTTGTACATTCTTATGGATCTTCCTCTTGAGGCTCCAGCACCGTGCTTGCTCCTACATCTGTCAGTGAAGGTAGCTTTCTGAGTGGCCATTGCCTGCCTCTTCTAGGAGAGTAGAGAACTGAATCCACTAGTCACTGATAACCATATACAGTTTTCTTCAAGGACAAGTTTCAGCTTGAACCACACCCTAAATTTCTCTTAAAAGAGATGCCACCTGAATCAGTCTGTATATCTCAGTTTCTTATGAGCTCTTTATTTCTTATGCCAAACATTTGAGAGACAAATCAATCATGACTCGGACCCTGAAATGGATCACCACCTGCATCAGAATATGTTAGGCTGTCAAAGGGGTAACACCTCCTGGCAAACTCACAGCACACTCAACAGAGCACATTCAGCCTGGGCAATGTTTGTGGCACACAATGTCCAGATTATATGCAACAACTTGGTTTTCTCTTCCAACATTCACTAGAAGTTATGTTATGCACTTTCTGCTGCATCAAGGGAAGAGGCAAATGTAGGTAAAGTGGTTCTACAGCCCCTCCTCCAGTGAGGCGCTGAGTCTGACCACCGGGGATAACCACTTGAGAGTCGCAACTAAATGAATGTCTTGTCTAGCTGCACTGGTATCTGGGGAGATGAGAGATTTATGAGCTATAGTTCTATAGTGTCAGTTAAAACGGAGAGTAGGTTTGTAATGTGATATATCACATTTGGGAATAAGAAAATGTAAGCCTTGAGACAGTGGTCAGCTTGTATCATGCAGCCTGTGACAGAATGCCGGTAAGCAAACAGGTAAGCTTGCACTCTCTCACATCTGAGCGACCAGCTCCTCCTGAGAAAGCTGACGGAGGTCATTAGACAATCAGACTGGCCAGCTGGATTGTCTAAAGAAGTCAATTACCCCATCAGCCCAGATAGAGGCAGGAAGAAACTGCCAGGAGGGAGAGGGAGGGGGAGAGGAGACCAGGGCTAGTTGAGCTCAGAAACACGGAGGCCTCAAGGGAGGGAGACCTCTGTTCCCCTCATGAGTTCTGTTGGCGCTGTACATAGACTGTTGTAGGGGGATTGTTGTAGAATGGGTGGAGGAAGTTATAATAAGAGAACAAAGTGAAAGCACGACCTCCGCAGTCTCTGCAGTTTCTGTGGGGAGAAGGTAGGAGAGGAACTACGCCCTTTGGCACAACTATTTTTTTGTGTGTATTTAACATGTACTGGTAATACATGCTCTGAATGCTATTGTTGCTCTGAATGCTATTTAAACAATGATAATATTAAATATTAACAGTCCCATGAAAGGTGTAAAAATAATGGAATTGGGTTAGAAATCGCCTACAGTATGTCTGCACTGCAAAGGAAGGTGTGATTGTGGCATGGATAGTCATACATGTGCCAGCTTTAATTGTAGTAGTAGTAGTCGTGTAGATGTGGCAGCATGAGCTAACAAACTGAGTAACAGGCTCCCTAGCTGCTTATACTCTGCTGGCAATACCAGGGTGAAGTACATGCTGCCATCTACACTATTGTTATCCATACTAGCGGAATTAAAGCTTGCATGTGTCTACAACCATACTTTCACTTGAGACATACCCTTAGGGGCTTTCAGAGGGTAATGGAGTCTCCGTTTCTGGAACACTGGATTAAAGCGAGACAGCGTTGGTAATAACCAAATGGTATCGTGTGCAGCTAGGCTGATGGTTTCACTCCATTAGTTGCTGGACACCTATTCACATCAGAAAATATATCTATCACAATTGGCTCCTTTCCCAGCATAGTGGGCAGGCATTGAACACTCATAAAAATTAGCCTACCTTCTTTTTCGTAGCTCGTCAACTTTTAGGTACGTTGGTGGGATGTTTTATGAAAGTTTGCACTGTTGCTGCCCATGGTATACCCGTTTGAGGGAAATAGAGAGCGTCTGACTTGCTGGTGGGGTGTCCAAAGGGGTCAAGAGCACTCCATTGAAAGATGTCCCTGCTACACTTGTAAGAGATAAAGCTGTCTCTTCGAGGCAGGAGGAAGAAAAACTTTACCTTATTGCACAAGTGTGTGGAGTCCAGCCCAGAGAAGTTCCAGAGGGAGAGGCAGAGGGCCGGCATGGTTGCAATACACCCCTTCCTGGCCAAAGACCAAAACACATTCCTAAATTAAAAGCCTTCCCCAAAGAGGCAGGAGAATCTGCATCAGAGGGCCTACCAGGGGGCACAAAGAAATGGGAAAATACAGTAGACACTAAACAAGCTAAACTGTGTACAAAGCCTTCCACTGTAGATTTGCTGTTAATCTTCTGTCTTTTGCTAATTCATCTATGGGATATTGTGGGGAAACAAGAACTCCAAGTGGTCCTTTTCCTGAATCTTTGTCTAACTCACTTGGTGGTGGCAGCAATACCGTCCAGAGACAAGGAGAAATTTGTGCCTTGAGGAATTTTTTAACCTAAGCTGGTAGAAATAAGCTTAAAGGATCGTTCATGCAGGTCCCCTCATCTGTACCCTAGAGTACAGAGTGGGGAGGGAACCCTGATATGGAGTCTCTAGGATTGCCCATTTGCCAGTCGCTAGGATTGCTTTTTAAAACAAAGAGTAGGGGTAAGTAAATATCACTTTACTAATTTTCCCCTTGTAGTGAGTCGGTGTGGCTCCCCTCCTGCCCAGGAGAGGGAGCGCCCAGCTAGCAGCCTGAATGGGCGGGGCTAAGAAGCGGTGAGCCCGCCCCTCAGAGGGTCAGGCGACGACCCGGAAGTACAAAAGCTGGCCGTCAGAGCTCAGTCAGGCCCCGGCCGCCGGAGGGAGCAGACGCGCCGCAGGGAGCACGGGACTGGGAGCCTTCTAGGACCCAGGACACCCGCTCTGACTGGCTGGAGCGTCCCCGCTACCCGGGGGAACTGCCAGAGCTTCCCCGCGCCCGCTACCCGGGGGAACTGCCGGAGCTTCCCCATGCCTACTGTCCGGAGGAGCCGCCGGAGCTTCCCCGGCCCTGTTGTTACCCGGAGGAACCACCGGAGCAAGCTAGCCCGGACTTCCCTGAGGAACTACCAGACTTGCCACCCAGCCCTGGCCATGAGGAGCCCATGCTGCTGGACTTCCCGGGGGGTGACCAGGTAGGCCCTGAGGGGGAGGTCGGAAGTGGCCCGGGGGCAGCTGACTCCGGTCAGGCTGCAACCATATCCGAGCCTATGTCAGTGTGTTGCGGCCAGGATCCCCACTGACAGCAGCTAGTCTTGGCCGCTGCTAGGGCCCCGGGCTGGAACGCAGTGTAGTGGGAGGCCTGCGTTCCCCCTGCCACCTTCCAAGGGTGGCAGACTCCCCCTCTCGCTGGCCTGAGGAGGCCTTTCTACTGAGCCTCCTAAACCCTGTGCTTTGCTCAGCTCTGAGCCAAAAGGGCCTGAGCTTTGTGACTCTGCGTTTGGTGCCCTGCCCGAACTTAGGGCTGGGCCCCTTTAGACGGTATTGTTGCTCAGCCCTGAAGCAGAGGGCCTGAGCCCCTTTGACTCTGTACTGTCGCTCAGCCCGGAAGCAGAGGGCCTGAGCCCCTTTGACTCTGTACTGTCGCTCAGCCCTGAAGCAAAGGGCCTGAGCCCCCTTTGACTCTGTACTGTCGCTCAGCCCTGAAGCAGAGGGCCTGAGCCCCCTTTGACTCTGTACTGTCGCTCAGCCCTGAAGCAAAGGGCCTGAGCCCCCTTTGACTCTGTACTGTCGCTCAGCCCTGAAGCAGAGGGCCTGAGCCCCTTTGACTCTGTACTGTCGCTCTTCCCTGAAGCAGAGGGCCTGAGCCCCCTTTTAATTCTGTAGTGTGCTCTGCCCCAAACCTGGGGACCCGAGCCTTGTGACTTTGTGGTTGTCACCCAAGGACCAGCGCCAGGGGGCCTGCCTGGCCAGAGAACGTGTAGCGAGCCGGTGTGGTTCCCCTCTGCCCCTCGGAGAGGGTCAAGCCCCGGTCTCACACGTGGCACCTGACCAGGGATCTAGAACCCCTGCTCTGTGAGAAGGAGCCGGAAATGGGGCGGCTGTCCACCCCCTCCCAGCACAGAGCATGAATATGGAGCGGTTGTTCCAGCTGCTGGCGGAGAGCCAGGAGCGGCAGCGGGTGGTCCAGCTGCAGCAGCAGCAGCATGCTGCCAAATTCGAGCAGCAGCAACAGTGAGATGCTGCCCATCTCCTACAGCAGCAGCAGCAACACGCGGCTCAGCTCGAGCAACAGCAGCAGCTGGTGCAGCAACTTGGAAGCCAGCTGCAGCAGCTCGTGGTCACCTTACCCCGCCCCTCAGACGGGCCAGTGGGGGAGGCCACTGGGGGTCCGCGCTCGGCTGCCCCTCTACAATTTACCATGATGGGTCCGGACGATGACCCCAAGGCCTTCTTGGTCACCTTTCAACGCATGGCCCTCGTTGCGGGGTGGGCCCGAGACCAATGGGCCACTCTTTTGGCCACATACTTGACCGGAACAGCCCAGACGGCCTACCGTGGACTGGCGGCAGAGGAAGCCAGAGACTATGACTGGGTGAAAGCCGCGATTCTGGACGCCCTGGACGTCAGCCCCGAGACCTTTCGGCAGCGGTTCCGGAGCCAGACATACCCTGCGGGTGTCCGACCGTGGCTGGTGGCCCAAACCTTGAAGGAGGCATGTCGGCGATGGCTGCAGCCGGAAGCCAGGATGGCCAAGGAGGTAACCGAACAGGTCGTCCTGGAGCAGTTCATCCACACTCTACCTGCCCGGGGAAGGGCCTGGGTGCTCCGCCACTGGCCGGCGACGTTGGCTGCGGCCGTCTCACTTATGGAGGGCTTCCTCGCCACGGAAGCCTCCATGGGACCCACCTTCCGGCCTCCCAACTTGGGACCCGAATGCTCCAACGGTGAGAGGAAGGGAAACACCCTGACCGGGCCACGACACCCAGGTCGCGGACCAGACACCTGGCCAGGGTCCCGGGTCCGGAGCCTGGATTCGACCCCTCAGCCCGCAGCGATGCCCCCCAGCCAGGGGCCCCCTAGGGCCCATCAAAGCCCCCCCTCGAAGTCTGAGGACGGCAGCCTCCTGGAGCGGGCGCCCCGAGCTCGATCCCTGCTTCAGCTGTGGACAGACGGGGCACCTCCAGCGAGACTGCCCAGAGATAGACTGTAGCTTCGGGCAAGTCTGTGCGGGGGGCGCTCTGGCCCGACTGCCACAGACACCCAAGCTCACAGTCCCCATGGTCGTTGGGGACCAAGCCACGCAGGCCTTGATTGACTCTGGCTGTGGCCAAACGTTGGCCCCCAGGCATTGGGACCCCCGGCCGACCCCCGCTTGGGGCCGATCCACTTGCAGTGTATTCATGGGGACGTCCGGCCCTACCCGAGCTCCCGGATCCCACTGATGGTAGCTGGCGTCACCCAACAGCTGGTGGTCGGCTTAGCTCCTTGACTAGCGTACCCAGTAATCCTGGGGCGAGACTGACCCGCCTTTGAGGAGGTCCTCTGGTTGACGCCGGCGTTAGAAGCTGACCCCCGGGGGCCCCCGCCAGAGGCCGTGGAGGCGGATGAGGGGACCGAGACCGAGAAGGAGGCAGCTGGTGAGCCGTGGAGGGAGCCCACACCCAAGCCCCGCCTTGACACAGACTTCTGCCGGGACCAGCGGGCAGACCCTACCCTCAGTCGGGCCTATGAACAACTTGTGGCGGTCGATGGGGCCGTTCTGGATCTGCAGTGAGCTACTCAGTGGCCCCACTTTGAGCTGCGCCGAGATTGTCTTTATCGGGTCGACCAGGACCCCCACACGCGGGAACCTCAGACTCAGCTGCTGCTGCCACAGCGTCACCGCCGGGCTGTGATGACATTGGCCCACAATGTGCCGGCCGCCGGGCACCTAGGACATGAAAAAAACCTCGCCCAGATGTTGGCACGGTTCTTTTGGCCCGGGATCTACCAAGACGTGAAGCGTTACTGCAATTCCTGCCCAGAGTGTCAGCTAGCCACTCCACCCCGGGTACCCAAGGCGCCCTTGGTCCCCATGCCCTTGATGGAGATGCCGTTCAAATGGGTGGCCATGGATCTGGTGGGCCCGCTCCCAAAGAGCTCTGCTGGCTTCAAGTATGTCTTGGTTCTCGTGGACTATGCTTCCTGCTTCCCGGAGGCCATTCCACTGCGGAGCATCATGGCTCGGGCTATCGCAGGGGTGCTGGTGAAGATCTTTGCGCGGGTGGGGTTACCCAAGGAGATCTTGACTGACCAAGGTACCAATTTTACCTCCCGGCTCTAAAGCAGGTCTGTGAGCTCCTGGGGGTTAAACAGCTCCGCACCTCTGTATACCACCCGCAGACAGACGGGCTGGTGGAGTGGTTTAACTGAACCCTTAAGGAGATGCTGCGGAGGTTCCCCCCGGAGGAGCTATGCCACTGGGATCAGTTCCTTCTGCCCCTGCTATTAGCCATCCGGGAAGTCCCGCAGTCATCGATGAAGTTCTCCCTGTTTGAACTGTTGTACGGGCGCAGGCCGCGGGGCCTCCTGGACCTAATGTGGGAGACCTGGGAACAATCTGCTTCCCCGACCCTGGGCCTCCTGAAGTACTCCCGTAGTTGGAGGATGTATCTCTCTCGGGTGGGGGCCCTGGTGCGCGAGAACTTGAGGACAGCCCAAGAGCGACAGGGGCGAGCCTACAACCGGGAAGCGCAGGTATGGGAGTTTGTTCCCGGGTACCGGGTCCTACTTCTCCTGCCCTTGAGTGAGTCAAAGTTATTGGCCCGCTGGCAAGGACCTTATGAAGTCACCCGGAAGGTGGGGCCCGTCACCTACGAGGTTCACCAACTGGACAGACGTAAAAAGACACAACTCTACCATGTCAACCTGCTAAAGCACTGGCGTGACCGGGAGGGTCTGCTAATCGACTCTTACCTGCCCGAGCCGGAGCTGGGTCCCCAGGTGCCCCAGATGGAAGACCCTGAGGCACTCCCACTTGGTGGCTCGCTCACGGAAGAGCAGCGCAAGCAGGCCAACTGTCTCCTGCGGGCTTTTCGGAAAACCTTTACGGCGCTACCGGGATACACGACTCTGGCCTGCCACACGATCCAGACCGAGCCGGGGAAGTCATCCGAGAAACAACCCAGCCATTGCCGTACCGGATGCGCCTTGAGGTTGAGGAGGAGGTCCAGGCCATGTTGGCTTTGGGGGTTATCAAACCATCCCGAAGTGAGTGGCGCAGTCCGGTGGTCTTGGTGTCCAAACCAGATGGCACCCGCTGGTTCTGTATCAACTTCCGGAGGGTAAATCCCATCTCTCGCTTCGACTCCTATCCGATGCCCCGTGTGGACGAGCTGCTGGGCCACCTTGGGGAAGCCCAGTTTATTACCACCCTGGACCTCAGCAAAGGCTACTGGCAGTTCCTGCTCAATGAGGCCTCGAAAGAAAAGACAGCCTTTGCCACTCCATTGGGACTCTACCAGTTCACCCGAATGCCTTTCGGTCTCCATTGGGCCCTGGCGACCTTCCAGTGACTAATGGACCACCTATTGCGGGCGCATCGCGATTATGCAGCCGCCTACCTGGATGACGTGGTAATCTACAGCCGCTGCTGGGAAGACCACCTAAACCGGGTCGCTGCGGTCCTAAGGTCCCTGCGGCAGGCGGGTTTGATGGCCAACCCCAAGAAATGCCGTATAGCCTGGCAGGAGACTACGTACCTCGGCTATACCATCGGAGGAGGACGAGTAAAACCCCTTGTGGGGAAGGTGCAAGCCCTCGTGGACTGCCCGACGCCGCCGACGAAACGCCATGTACGGCACTTCCTGGGCTTCGTCGGATATTATCAGCGATTCATCCCGCAGTTCGCTTCCATCACAGCGCCCCTAACCGAGCTGCTGACTAAGAACAGCCCCCGACAGGTACGGTGGACCCTGGAGTGCGAAGCAGCCTTCAGGACACTCCAGAGATGCCTGTGTCAGGAGCCCGTCCTGTACAGCCTGGATTTCAGCCGGAAGTTTACCCTTCAAACGGACGCGTTGGAGGTGGATTTGGGCGCTGTCCTGTCTCAAGAAGTGGATGGAAGAGACCACCCGCTGCTGTACCTTAGCCGGAAATTATCCCCTCGGGAGCGGAACTACGCCATGATAGAAAAGGAGGCCCTCGCTGTGAAATGGGCCTGCGACGCCCTCCGGTTTTTCCTCCTCGGCGCCCGTTCATGCTGGTCACGGACCATGCCCCCCTCAATGGTTGATGCGCATGAAGAACAACAACGGCCGTCTCATGCACTGGTACCTGGCCTTACAGCCCTATGCGTTTACCATTCAGTATCGGGCAGGTAAAGACCATGCCAACGCGGACTTCCTATCCCGCCTCGGGGGGATGGAAGAGCCTGGCCCCGACGAGCGGGAGCCAGACTTGGGGGGGGGCATGTAGCAAGTCGGTGCGGCTCCCCTTCTGCCCAGGAGAGGGAGCGCCCAGCCAGGAGCCTGAGTGGGCGGGGCTAAGGAGCAATGAGCCCGCACCTCAGAGGGTCAGGCGACGACCCGGAAGTACAAAAGCTGGCCGTCTGAGCTCAGTCATGCCCCGGCCGCTGGAGGAAGCAGACATGCCGCAGGGAGCTCGGGACTGGGAGCCTTCTAGGACCGAGGACACCCGCCCTGACTGGCCGGAGCGCGTCCGCTACCCGGGGGAACTGCTGGAGCTTCCCCATGCCTACTATCTGGAGGAGCCGCCGGAGCTTCCCCAGCCCTTCTGTTACCCGGAGGAACTACTGGACCTGCCACTCAGCCCTGGCCACGAGGAGCCCATGCTGCTGGACTTCCCGGGCGGCAACCCCACAGACCAGGTAGGCCCTGAGCGGGAGGTCGGAAGTGGCCCGGGGGCAGCCAACTCCGGTCAGGCTGCAACCATATCCGAGCCTATGTCAGTGTGTTGCGGCCAGGATCCCCACTGACAGCAGCGAGTCTTGGCCGCTGCTAGGGCCCCGGGCTGGAACGCAGTGTAGTGAGAGGGCCTGCATTCCCCCTGCCACCTTCCAAGGGTGGCAGACTCCCCCTCTCGCTGGCCTGAGGAGGCCTTTCTACTGAGCCTCCTAAACCCTGTGCTTTGCTCAGCCCTGAGCCAAAAGGGCCTGAGCTTGGTGACTCTGCGTTTGGTGCCCTACCTGAACTTAGGGCTGGGCCCCTTTAGACTGTATTGTTGCTCAGCCCTGAAGCAGAGGGCCTGAGCCTCCCTTTGACTCTGTATTGTCGCTCAGCCCGGAAGCAGAGGGCCTGAGCCCCCTTTTGATTCTGTAGTGTGCTCTGCCCCGAACCTGGGGACCTGAGCCTTGTGACTTTGTGGTTGTCACCCAAGGACCGGTGCCAGGGGGCCTGCCCAGCCAAAGAATGTGTAGCGAGCCGGTGTGGCTCCCCTCCACCCCTCGGAGAGGGTCGAGCCCCAGTCCCACATGTTCACACCCCCCTAAAGTGCTAAGCACTCCACAGGACCTGCTTTCAGAAGGCACCCTGAAATAAGAACAATTCCAGTTTAAGATCTTCGAGGTTGCCATTGTTTAGGATGATCTTTTCAGGCCTTCTCCCCCCGCCCCCAATACCCTTGAAAGGGAAGTCTGCAATCTCTGATACACCAGTCTAGATCTATTGGGTTCTATGCTTGTATCATATAAATCACAGGAAGAGATACCAATAGAACTACATCGAAGATTATTCCACTGTGCGGACTCTTGTTTCTTCTTTGATGTAATGACCAGTTCTCATCCTGCCTCTCTGAGCTGATCGCAAAGCATGACCCAGCCACATTGTTACTTAAACTTTTTTCATAAATAAGTTAAAAAGAAACCAAGAAAAATAGTGAACAAGGATTTTGCAGAGTCCCAGTTTCAGGGCATTAGTTAGTATTTACTACTCTTTGCTGCATACAAATGTTAAGGTGGGAAGATATCAGTTTTCTAAAACTTTTTTTTGTGTGGGGGAGGTGGCAAATAATTTGTATTGACTAAAGAGTCTGGATAAAGAAAACTGACTTAGTTTCAGCAAAACGAATAAAGGGGTAACATATAAACAGTGATCATGAAATAGGTCCTTCTGGTCTTACTCATGTTATCAAAATAATTATTTAAAAAAATTTTAATAGTAGTATTTTTATTTGCTGTCCTCAGCATAAGCCATTTTAAGGGAATTAAATTGTATTAGGTACATTGGCTGTATTTGGCCATTTGTCTCATACGTAATTACATTATTATTTAATTTGTCCTTATTGAGATTGCTTTGTAATCTGTTGTAGCCACTAAACATAGCAAAACAAAATAAACATCTGGTGAAGCGTTAAGCACTGTATACGCTGAGATCATATAGCCCATTATGTATTAGTAAATTATAAGTAATGGAAAAAAACTCCAACCAATGGTCCTACTATAGGATTACCTCAGTGAAAGGCATTTAATAAACTAATGAAGATCTAATTTGTGCAGTTCTTCTTTGTACAGCACCGTTCATGTAATTAATAATTAAATCACCTCCGTTTACTCCCTCTGTATTAGTGAAACACAATGTAGCAAAGTAGTTGGAAATTGAAGTTGGAGGGGATATAATGAGATAACACTAATTGAAAAGCACATTAACAACTATTTGTACTGTAGTTCAGCACAGTGATACAATAGCCTCTTGAGCATTTTTTTCTTTTTATTCATTTATTCCAAACAAATACCCTCTCAGCCTGACCTTTGAAAGCAGCCCAGACTCTCTACAAATGAATTCTATCAGAGCTAGTCAGATAGTGTAAAACCCTATTCACAAACAATTAAATGAATTTGAAACTTGGTTGTGATTTAGCCCATTTATAACACTTGATGGCTGAAAAGCCAAAACCTTGAAAAAACTCTCAGAAATGAAATTCTGCAATATTTTGCTTTAGAACTGTTCCCTCAGCAGGAATGTTTTGGTGTTTCTGAAACAACATCCCTGGGAGCTCCAGCTCCACAGTAGCCCACCAGGTAAACTGCTGAGGAACCAGGGAGCTTGGACAGTTCAGCACTCGAACTCCCTGACTGGAAGGTTGCTGAGCAGTCAGCAAAGCAAATGGATAGGTAACCTGTCAGGAAACCAGGCAGGTTTCTGCCAGAAACTACGTGCTTTCCTTCAAACAATTCATCAGAATTCCCACAGAAATGTTTCTCTTTCAACAAATTAACATTTTCTGCACAGCTCTATTCCTAAATCTTCATAGTACCTAGGTTTAGTTGGCAAATGTTTGTTCCAGTAGTAAATTTGGGGGCCATATCCAAAATATTGCTCATCCAGGTACAAAAATTGTTTCATGATGCAACTGAGTTTTTCAGTGTAAATATGGTTTAAAACTTTGTCATCTAATCAAGGAACGGGAAAAGCACTACATGATTTACGTGACCAGTTAGAAAGCTTCAGTAATATATTCCTTTCAAATATCGAATCACTGACTGAATACTCACTACAAATATTTTGTGACCAATCCAGAGTTCTAATATATTTGTAAAATGTACGCTGACAATTTCAGACAAGTAAATTTGTAAAAAGCATGATTTGTGGACAATTTGTACTCAGAAAAAATAGGGGAAAACTTGGAATGCTATACTGAACCCATGGATAGCAATGGCAGAAATCCCATTGACTTCAAAGAGGTCAGGATTTTGCCTTTGGTGAATCAATTGTACTCTGTAAATAGTAAGACCAGCTCAAGCCAGTATCTCATTTAACAAAATATTTTTTCTATTGTAATACTGGTCAAAAAATGTTAGAAAATTAGAAATTTCTATCAACATTTTTACTTTGGAAAATTTGTGAAACATCTATGGAAAATTTCTGTTATCTGGCGAGGAACATAAAGGAGTGTATGAGGTGGTGAGAAGTGGGGGAACTTGAAAGGTGTAGGTGGGATAACCTTTGGTGTGGTAAGGGGAGGCTAGGTCGAAGGAGATGGAAATTCAGTGAAGGATGGGAAAGGAAGAAGGAGGTTACATGCTTGTTTTCAGGGGGAGAAGGGAAGCAGTGTTGGAAGTTACATCAGAGGAGCTATAGTAGGAGAGGAAAGAGCCCCAAACTACCTAATTGGTTGATTTTATTTGGGAAATCTAAAAAGACTTTGGAGGAGAGTGGGAAGCCAGAAATATTTTATCCAATTGGCAGCTCCACTGCTTACTTTTGGCACCAGCTGCTACTTGTTTGTACCTGTACACCAAAGCCATGTGTACACTACAGGTGTCATACTGGCAGGGTTCTGGCATTATAGCTATGCCACTGTATCTCCATAGTGTAGATGCTTCCTACAGTGACAGAAGGGATTTTTCCATTGTAGTAGCAACTCCACCTTCCTGAGTGACAGTGGCTAGGTTGACTGAAACATTCTTCTGTTGACCTCGCTGCACCTTCACTGGGGGTTAGATCCGCCTAGCAACAGCACTCCATGGTGTGAAACTTACACCCCATAGCAGTGTAGCTATGTCAACTTAACTTTTAAGTGTAGACAGTCCAACAACCAGATGAGATTCATCGAATCTTTTTTATTTATTTATTTATTTTAAAGCCAGAAGGGGCCGTTATGGTCATCTAGTTTGATCTCCTGCATAACACAAGCCATAGGACTTCCTGAATTAATTCCTGCCTCAAGTCCAATAGAACTAAGGTGGCCACTCTCACATTCCCAGAATACCAAACATTCTGGTATTTCTGGAAATGGTATGGCCTGCCCTCGCTGGTGTCCACCTGCCCCATCCACCCGCCCCCATCTGGAGCATGACTATGCATGCAAATTGACGCTGCATGGAGAGGCACAATTTTGAAGAGCATGCCTCACCTCCTCCGCTGGCATGACTTAATGCACACAGTATGTGCAAGGTCACTCTAGTAGACAGAGCGGTGCATTCTTCATTATGGCACCTTCCCATCTGATAAGAAGACACAACCACTTCCGGTTGTTTCTCAGTTCTGGGTGGGTGAGGATGCATTGGAAAAGCAGAACTATCCAGTTTAAAACTGGACTAAGGTGATCTTTAGAAAAATAGCCAATCTTGATTTAAAATTTTCTAGTGATGGAGAATCCAGCAGAGTCCTTAGTGAATTGTTCCAATAATTAATTATCCTCACTGTTAAGAAATTGCACTTTATTTCTAGTTTGAATGTGTCTAGCCTCAACTTCCAGCTGTCGGACCTTGTTATCTTTGTCTGTTCCCTTGAACAGCCCATTATCTAGTGTTTACTCCCTGGGCAGGTAGTTAGAGTGATCAAGACACCTCTTCACCATCTCTTTGTTAAGATAAAAAATAGATTTAACTCCTGCAGTTTTGGATTGTAAGGCACGCTTTCCAATCTTCAGTCTTTCCTGTGGTTCTTCTCTCAACCCTTCCCAATTTTTTAACATCCTTCTTGAAGGCTGGCAAATGGGACCTAAGGCAACCTACCTTGCTTCTCCCCCATTGTTGGCAAGTGTACCCCAGACCATGATCCTGATCCAGCAAAGTACTTAAACATGTGCAAAGCTTGATGCATCTGAGCAGGGGTTCTGGAACAATTTGTATGGGGGGTGGGGATGCTGAGAGCCATGGACCAAACTGTAAACCTTGTATATGATGGGAATCCCTTGAAGCTAGGGGGTGCAGCAGCATCCCTAGTTCCAGCACCTATGCATATGAGTAGCCCCATTGACTTTAATGTTGTTGTTTTGAATTACAGCTGCTTCTGTATGTCCCATTCAGAGATGGAAGCGCCCGTTGTGCTAGATGATGAACAAGCAAAGAGCCGGAGATGTTCCCTGCCCTTAAGAACTTATGTTATAAAAAGACAGGTCTGACAATATTTTTACCTCTGTGTTTGGCACTGATGCAACTGCTGCTGGCATATTGTATCTAGTTATGGTCTCCACAATTCAAGGAGGATGTTGAAGTATTGGAGCGGGTTCAGAGAAGCCATGAGAAGGATTTAACAATTAGGCCTGGTCTGCACTGGAGGTGTTATCTTAGATCGACTTACCTCCCATCCTCACGGCGCAGGATCGACGGTTGTGGCTTCCCTCGTCGACTCTGCTTCCGCCTCTTTCCCTGGTGGAGTTCTGGAGTCGACAGGGCGCATGCTCAGGGATCAATTTATCGCTTCTAGACGAGACATGATAAATCGATCCCTGATAGATCAATCACAACCTGCTGATCTGGTGGGTAGTGTGGACGTACCCTTAGAAAACATGCTTTATAGTGATAGATACAAGAAGCTCAGTCTATTTAGCTTAACAAGGAGAATGTGAAGGGGTGACTGGATCAAAGTCTAAAAATACTTATTCAGAGAAGGAATATTCGATATCGGGCACTTCACTCTAGTAGATGAAGATATAACAAGATTTGATGGCTGGAAGTTGAAGCATGATACATTCAGATGGGAAATAAAGTGTACATTTTTAACAGTGAGGGGTAATGAATCATTAGAACTATTTACTAAGGGTTGCAATGGATTCTCAATCACTGGCAATTTTTAAATCAAGATGGATAATTTTTTAAATGATATGCTCTAGTTCAAAATGAATTATTTTGTGGAAATTATATGGCCTGTTACACAGGAGGTAGGGTGACCACACACAGTAAATGTGAAAAATCGGGACGGGGGTGAGGAGTAGTAGGAGTCTATATAAGAAAAAGACCAAAAAAATCTGGACTGTCCCTATAAAATCGGGACTTCTGGTCACCCTACCAGGAGGTCAGACTAGATCATCACAGGGGTCCCTTAAGACCTTGCAGTCTAGGAATCTATAATAAACAGGTGGCATACAAAAAAATGTTAAGTACAAAACTAGGAGGTGTGTTTTTTTGTTTAATTCCCCTAAACTCCTTTATCTAGGTTTATCCTGTGTAGGAGTGCTCCAGGCAATCTGCGCTACCACTGTTGATCCATAGAGTCCTTTCTTTCAGTCAGCCCACATCTATCTTAAGCACTTTGCAGGACTGGGTCCTTTGTGCCTACTTCAGCCACATGCTAGCCTTTAAGCAATAGTGTTCCCTATTGTCAGCATTTGCAGAGAATTCTTTGACATTTGAAAATTACTCTATGGATAGACACAATGAGAGTGTACTTTTACCTGTGCTGGTTCTCTGTTAGGAAGAAAGTTAAAATTATATGGTGTCTATTGTATATCCATATCCTTATTGGATTTGCTATTACCCTTCATAATTGGACTCTTCCAGTAGCTTGTTGATTTGAGGTATTTGAAAAGACCACAATGAAGTAAGCTTTAATTTTAGAGTTCAAATTATTTCTATGAATGTGATGAAAATGTTCAATATCTAGTAAAGGACTTCTTTCTAGACAGAACTTTTGCAGTTTTGTAGCTGTCCAACTTTCTCAACTCGGTCTTTGTAAATTCTGTTTCAGAAATTATTGCTGAGCTACCAACTATATTTTTGCAGAAGCTTCTATGGCTGACTCCATTCCAATAACAGTAAAATATTGTAGAAGAAAGGGAAAGTGGTTATCACATAATCCAGACATTTTCAGATTCTGTGATGCTGTTATTGCAAAAATGGTTATACAGAGGGCTGGGAACAAAACTGATTTATACTGAAAATAAAATAACCATTTTACAATAATGTGAAGATTCTTGAGTGGAGATAGGCAAAACCCTGGATTCAAATACCTACAAACTTTAGGATCTTTGAAATCTAGAACTTAAACTTTGCAGCTTAAGTCTATGATTAGTCTGTTCTATGATTCTAAGTCCATCTTTATTTCTGAGTGACTAAAACCAACAAAAGCTAGGAAATTCAGCTTGCAGACTCTCCTTCTTTAATACTGCAGTGGGTTTGAGAAAGTGCGTGTGTTTTTCCTTATGTCGCATAGAATCATAGAATATTAGGGTTGGAAGGGACCCAGGAGGTCATCTAGTCCAACCCCTTCCTCAGAATAGGACCAATCCCCAACTAATTCATCCCAGCCAGGGCTTTGTCAAACCTGACTGTAAAAACCTTTAAGGATGGAGATTCCACCACCTCCCTAGGTAACCCATTCCAGTGCTTCACTACCCTCCTAGTGAAAAAGTTTTTCCTAATATCCAGCCTAAACCTCCCCCACTGCAACTTGAGACCCTTACTCCTTGTTCTGTCATCTGGTACCACTGAGAACAGTCTAGATTCATCCTCTTTGGAACAACCTTTCAGGTAGTTGAAAGCAGCTGTCAAATCCCCCCTCATTCTTCTCTTCTGCAGACTAAACAATCCCAGGTCCCTCAGCCTCTCCTCATAAGTCATGCGCTCCAGCCCCCTAATCATTTTTGTTGTCCTCTGCTGGACTCTTTCCAATTTTTCCACATTCTTCTTATAGTGTGGAGCCCAAAACTGAACACAGTACTCCAGATGAGGCCTCACCAATGTCAAATAGAGGGGAATGATCACATCCCTCGATCTGCTGGCAATGCCCCTACTTATACAGCCCAAAATGCCATTAGCCTTCTTGGCAATAAGGGCACACTGTCAACTCTTATCCAGTTTCTCATCCACTGTAACCCCTAGGTCCTTTTGTGCAGAACTGCTGCCTAGCCATTCGGTCCCTAGTTTGTAGCAGTGCATGAGATTCTTCCGTCCTAAGTACAGGACTCTGCACTTGTCCTTGTTGAACCTCATCAGATTTCTTTTGGCCCAATCCTCTAATTTGTCTAGGTCCCTCTGTATCCTATCCCTACCCTCCAGCGTATCTACCATTCCTCCCAGTTTACTGTCATCTGCAAACTTGCTGAGGGTTCAATCCACGCCATCCTCCAGATCATTAAAGAAGGTACTCAACAAAACTCGCCCCAGGACCAACCCTTGGAGCTCTGCACTTGATACTGGCTGCCAACTAGACATGGAGCCATTTATCACTAACAGGAGCCATTCTATGGAACAATGAAATTACTTGACATCTGCTTTCTTCTTTATGGCGTATGAGAATATATGCTATTTTCTTGTTGTCATAAGCTTTTTTGATCCTGTATGTCCTTGGCATGGTTCTTGCTAGATGACTGACTTTTGTGAATATTGTAGGATTTTGCATAAACTGTGACTGCTTCTATTTTCTCAGCAGTAGCATCATGGTGGCGTGGTATTTGAAACTCTAAGGACATGCCTCTCATTGATTGTTAATTGTAAAGGAAATCATTTTAGCTGTGTGCTCGTGTATTGTGTTGAAATACACCAAATCTGATGTGCCCCAAAGGAACGTGTGTAACAAGGATACCTGAGGCTCCTGAGAACATTTTTGATACACAATAAACATAATGTGTATGTTAATGTCAAATCCATACTGTGGAGATGTGGGACTTATTTCCAGCTTTGTAGTAGTGGAAAGGAAGTTATTTCAGATCCATTGATTAGTGTTTAAGCACATGTTTAAGTCAGTGCACTTAAAATTGGATGTACGCTTTGGTTAATTGGGGCCTTAAGGCATATGATGGCAGGGGTTGTTTTTTCAGGAACTTATGTGAATTCCAATAAAAAACATTAAGTGGAATTGATCACCTTAAGTGAATAAGAACTGTGTTGTAAATAATTTTAAAACTGCTAGTTATAAATCGGATAGTTCAATTTTTTTAAATATACAAAGTCAAGTAAGAGATAACTGTCTGAAATGGCTTATGTTAAATGTCAGCTTTTTTTTCCTTTTGTTAAAATATGACACAAACTGTTTACGAAAGAGGAAAAACGTATCTTAATGGCGTTAATAATGAATAAAAATCAGATCATGTGTTGACAAGCATGTTCACCAAATTTCAGTAAAAATGAATGCAAATATCCTCCTTTGTAAAAGCAGCAAAGAGTCCTGTGGCACCTTATAGACTAACAGACGTTTTGGAGCATGAGCTTTCGTGGGTGAATACCCACTTCCTCAGATGCATGTAATGGAAATATCCAGGGGCAGTTGTATATATGTGTGCTAGCAAGCAAGCTAGAGATAACGAGGTCAGTTCAATCAGGGAGGATGAGGCCCTGTTCTAGCAGTTGAGGTGTGAAAACCAAGAGAGGAGAAACTGGTTCTGTAATTGGCAAGCCATTCACAGTCTTTGTTCAATCCTGAGCTGATGGTGTCAAATTTGCAGATGAACTGAAGCTCAGCAGTTTCTCTTTGAAGTCTGGTCCTGAAGTTTTTTTGCTGCAGGATGGCCACCTTAAGGTCTGCTATAGTGTGGCCAGGGAGGTTGAAGTGCTCTCCTACAGGTTTTTGTATATTGCCATTCCTAATGTCTGATTTGTGTCCATTTATCCTTTTCCGTAGAGACTGTCCAGTTTGGCCAATGTACATAGCAGAGGGGCATTGTTGGCATATGATGGCGTATATTATATTGGTGGATGTGCAGGTGAATGAACCAGTGATGGTGTGGCTGATCTGGTTAGGTCCTGTGATGGTGTCGCTGGTGTAGATATGTGGGCAGAGTTGGCATCGAGGTTTGTTGCATGGATTGGTTCCTGAGCTAGAGTTATTATGGTGTGGTGTGCAGTTACCGGTGAGAATATGTTTCAGGTTGGCAGGTTGTCTGTGGGCAAGGATCGGCCTGCCACCCAAGGCCTGTGAAAGTGTGGGATCATTGTCCAGGATGGGTTGTAGATCCTTGATGATGCGTTGGAGGGGTTTTAGCTGGGGGCTGTATGTGATGGCCAGTGGAGTCCTGTTGGTTTCTCTCTTGGGTTTGTCTTGCAGTAGGAGGCTTCTGGGTACACGTCTGGCTCTGTTGATCTGTTTCCTTATTTCCTCGTGCGGGTATTGTAGTTTTGAGAATGCTTGGTGGAGATTTTGTAGGTGTTGGTCTCTGTCTGAGGGGTCAGAGCAGATGCGGTTGTACCTCAGTGCTTGGCTGTAGACAATGGATCGTGTGATGTGCCCGGGATGGAAGCTGGAGGCATGAAGGTAGGCATAGCGGTCGGTGGGTTTTCGATATAGGGTGGTGTTAATGCGACCATCACTTATTTGCACCGTGGTGTCAAGAAAGTGGACCTCCCGTGTAGATTGGTCCAGGCTGAGGTTGATGGTGGGGTGGAAGCTGTTGAAATCATGGTGGAATTTTTCCAGAGTCTCCTTCCCATGGGTCCAGATGATGAAGATGTCATCAATGTAGCGTAGATAGAGAAGGGGTGTGAGTGGACGAGAGCTGAGGAAGCGTTGTTCCAGGTCGGCCATGAAGATATTGGCATATTGTGGAGCCATGCGGGTGCCCATAGCAGTGCCACTGATCTGGAGATATATATTGTCATCAAATTTGAAATAGTTGTGTGTAAGTATAAAGGCACAGAGCTCAGCAGCCAGTTGTGCTGTGGCATCATCAGGGATAGTGTTCCTGACAGCTTGTATTCCATCTGTGTGTGGGATGTTTGTGTAGAGAGCCTCTACATCCATGGTGGCTAGGATGGTGTTTTCTGGGAGGTCACCAATGCATTGGAGTTTCCTCAGGAAATCAGTGGTGTCGCGGAGATAGCTGGGAGTGCTGGTGGCATAGGGTCTGAGTAGAGAGTCCATATATCCAGACAGTCCTTCAGTGAGAGTGCCAATGCCCGAGATGATGGGGCGTCCAGGATTTCCGGGTTTGTGGATCTTGGGTAGTAGATAGAATAACCCTGGTCGGGGCTCTGGGGGTATGCTGATTTCTTCTGGTGTAAGTGTAGGGAGTGTCCTGAGTAGATGCTGTAGTTTCTTAGTGTATTCCTCAGTGGGATCTGAGGGAAGTGGCCTGTAGAATTTGGTATTGGAGAGTTGTCTGGTTGCCTCCTTTTGATAGTCAGACCTGTTCATGATGACAACAGCACCTCCTTTATCAGCCTCTTTGATGATAATGTCAGGGTGGTTTCTGAGGCTGTGGATGGCATTGCGTTCTGCACGACTTAGGTTGTGAGGCAAGCGATGTTGTTGTTCCACGATTTCTGCCTGTGCACGCCGGCGGAAGCATTCAATGTATAGGTCCAGGCTGTCATTTCGACCCTCAGGAGGAGTCCATGTGGAGTTCTTTTTCTTGTGCTGTTGGTGGGAGGGCACTCGTGTATCAGTGCACTGTTCAGTGTTGTCCTGGAAGTATTCTTTGAGTCGGAGGCGGCGAAAGTAGGCTTCCAGATCACCACATTTGATGACAATATATATCTCCAGATCAGTGGCACTGCTATGGGCACCCGCATGGCTCCACAATATGCCAATATCTTCATGGCCGACCTGGAACAACGCTTCCTCAGCTCTCGTCCACTCACACCCCTTCTCTATCTACGCTACATTGATGACATCTTCATCATCTGGACCCATGGGAAGGAGACTCTGGAAAAATTCCACCATGATTTCAACAGCTTCCACCCCACCATCAACCTCAGCCTGGACCAATCTACACGGGAGGTCCACTTTCTTGACACCACGGTGCAAATAAGTGATGGTCACATTAACACCACCCTATATCGAAAACCCACCGACCGCTATGCCTACCTTCATGCCTCCAGCTTCCATCCCGGGCACATCACACGATCCATTGTCTACAGCCAAGCACTGAGGTACAACCGCATCTGCTCTGACCCCTCAGACAGAGACCAACACCTACAAAATCTCCACCAAGCATTCTCAAAACTACAATACCCGCACGAGGAAATAAGGAAACAGATCAACAGAGCCAGACGTGTACCCAGAAGCCTCCTACTGCAAGACAAACCCAAGAGAGAAACCAACAGGACTCCACTGGCCATCACATACAGCCCCCAGCTAAAACCCCTCCAACGCATCATCAAGGATCTACAACCCATCCTGGACAATGATCCCACACTTTCACAGGCCTTGGGTGGCAGGCCGATCCTTGCCCACAGACAACCTGCCAACCTGAAACATATTCTCACCGGTAACTGCACACCACACCATAATAACTCTAGCTCAGGAACCAATCCATGCAACAAACCTCGATGCCAACTCTGCCCACATATCTACACCAGCGACACCATCACAGGACCTAACCAGATCAGCCACACCATCACTGGTTCATTCACCTGCACATCCACCAATATAATATACGCCATCATATGCCAACAATGCCCCTCTGCTATGTACATCGGCCAAACTGGACAGTCTCTACGGAAAAGGATAAATGGACACAAATCAGACATTAGGAATGGCAATATACAAAAACCTGTAGGAGAGCACTTCAACCTCCCTGGCCACACTATAGCAGACCTTAAGGTGGCCATCCTGCAGCAAAAAAACTTCAGGACCAGACTTCAAAGAGAAACTGCTGAGCTTCAGTTCATCTGCAAATTTGACACCATCAGCTCAGGATTGAACAAAGACTGTGAATGGCTTGCCAATTACAGAACCAGTTTCTCCTCTCTTGGTTTTCACACCTCAACTGCTAGAACAGGGCCTCATCCTCCCTGATTGAACTGACCTCGTTATCTCTAGCTTGCTTGCTAGCACACATATATACAACTGCCCCTGGATATTTCCATTACATGCATCTGAGGAAGTGGGTATTCACCCACGAAAGCTCATGCTCCAAAACGTCTGTTAGTCTATAAGGTGCCACAGGACTCTTTGCTGCTTTTACAGATCCAGACTAACACGGCTACCCTCTGATACTTGACATCCTCCTTTGGGTTTTAGATGAGATAACTGAGGATGTTCCATGCAACCATGTCAGCTATGATTTTGTGATATACACTAGAAATGCTGATGGAGCCTTAGCTGTACCAGTCCACTTCTGAGTGTGACTAGAATTAAATAATAAGGCATGACAGAGAGAGCATTTCTAGGCAATTTTAGCTTGAGGAGGTTTTACAAGACAGAATGCAAAAAATCAAGAGCCTAATTCTGCCAGCCTTAGTAGTTCAGTCAATCAATGTGGGACTATCTGCATCATAAAACACTGTTGTTCACTGTGAAGAACCTGGCAGAACTGGCTCCCAGGTGATTTGAAACTTTGAGAATTACTACTTGACTACCTGAGAATAGTAAGAGTGACTCGGAATGCACTGCTTTTTGTTCTATCAGTATTATAAAATGGAACTAACACATAATAATAAATGCAGAGACCTGTTTTCATTAATAAGTTTTAGTGGTATGATATCATTGAGAGCCAGCCAGAAATCTCTGCTGATGTCCTAAATTCTAAAGTCATTTTATAGTAAACATTTACTGTTCTGTTCAAGCTTCCTGCCTTGGTTTCTACATTCTGCTAAAAAGGGAGATGATGCCTTTTCTTTCATCCTCATATTTTGCGTTATTTTCAGTGTAGCAACAGCACCTAAGATATATAATATAATAGTCATTCTTTCTGGCACCAAATCTTTTTGCATTTTAAAGTAATTAGTCACTGGTAAGGTTGCTAGATTCAGTGTACCAAAATGTGGGGCTGTGTGCTGATACTCTCCAAAGGGAGAGATTCCCATAAGGAATTTTTCAGTCCTTCCAGACAGCTTGTCAGCATTGAAAATGGAAGTTGCAATCCTGATTCCTCAAGAAAATGATGATTGTAGAATGAATGATTGCACTGCTGCCCACTGCATTGCCTACAGCATCTTTTGCGTTGCTTGTTCTAAGTAGGAAAGCAGAGAGCATGAAGAATGAGAAATACCACATCAAAAATCTGGAGTTTCTCTGCAAATTCTGGATTTTTTGACCACCTTCTTCAGACATATGCCTGTGTACTAGTAGAATTCAGGAAAAAAATAATCTTCCGGGGGTTTTTTTTTTTTATTTTTCTCTTTTGTTGTGCACAGACATACGTTCTGTATAATATTTATGTCAGGATATCTCTGTCCTTTGGAACTATACTGCATATAAAATCTATTCTGGTATTCTCACATTTTGAATGATGCATGATCTTCTACAGCAGATAACTTTATTGGCTGATTTTTATTCACTTTACTAGAAGCCTTTAAAATATTCTTAGCAAAAACCACAGAAATAATTTTAATCAAATTATCTCAGAGATAGATAATCTTTCAAAGAGAGGGCTAGAAAGTGAGTTAAACTTGAAATCCTCAAATCCACTGTGATAGTGTGAAAATGTTATGGAAAGATCTTATTTATCATGTCTAACAAATTACAGTCTATTACAAGTTTTTTGTGATGCTGTCTGATACCTCAGACGAGCCTGCTTTTATAGCAGTAGTGTTTCTCTGCTCTTTATTGTGCATCTGGGGAACTAGTGAGTGAGGATAAAATCCTTACATTTACTGGAGTGCTTCTGCCAAAAAGACTAGCAAAGCATATTATAACTGTGTGTATGCAGCACATATCTAGGCTGGGGGTGGGCAACCAATCAACACACAGCATAGTGAATAATAATGGAAGGAGGGAAAATTTTGCACCAGGAAAAAATCCAGTTCTTACAATGAGATTGTAGTATTTTTAAGTTGCTAAGGTCTTGTATGAATCTGAGTCTGTTGGGTTAGAACTATCCCTTTAAAAACCATTGAATGATGAACATTTATTAGTTGTTGTATTTTGCCAGACACCTACTGGCTGCCTGTGCAGTTGTCAAGTTTGTAAAGAAGCTACTTTCTCAACCTAGAGATATGGCAAAATCTTCCCATCTGGTCCATGGAGGAAATCTGGGATAAGTAGGGAAAAAAGGTTTCAGAGAAGAAAAGCCTTCCTATTAAAAGGTATACAAAACACAGTCCAACATCTGTGCAAAAGCAGGAGTTTTTTGTTAAAGTAATTTTCACAATGGCTAGAGGACCTTTTTTTTTGTTGTGAGTCTACATGGCATAGAGTGCATGTCCTGGTTCTAGATAAATATATCTATATGGGGCCAAATTGTCAAGACCAGCCATTTCTTTACCCACTATAGCTTGAGGGGAGTGCATAAAGGGAAGTGTCAGCTCCCTGAGCTGGGGCTGCTAAGCACTAGTCTAATTCCAAATTAAGTTTTAGAGGAGCCTGGGTCTGCTCTAAATTGTTAGTCCCAAAGGGCCCTTCTGTCAAGTGGGAACAGACATCTATAGTGATTCCCCAGTGATGGAGACATAAGAGGTGACAGGGCTATTCAGCAGCCCTATGCCATATAGTGGTTCCCCCAGGATGTGGGAGTTCCTGAATATCAGCTTAGAATGAATTTCAAGTTGTCTGTGCTGCTAAATCAAAACTGAGCAGCTGCAGCAGACCTGGGAATCTGGCCCATATAATTTCTCATGTGAAAGAGAATGAATGGAGTTGTACAATATCTTTTACCATCAGTGTTTCTCACACAGATACAAACTGTCCTAAACTCCTGAGAAAATATTGCATGAGAAGTAACAGCTCTTGGAATTTGCTAGTAGAGTAATCAAGCTATCCAGAAACACTAATGATCCATGGTGGCTCACTATTGAGTATACCTCTTGATTGGGGCCATGCATCATTTACATACTCTACATTATTGCTTAGATTGTTTTTATGAGAAAAAACAAGAATAAAAATATACTGTAGCTTTTATTAGTACAAACAGTATATGCAGATCTAGAGTTGTGCAAACCTGAAGGTTCACAAGAGAAAAGAAGAAATTGTTTTGCCAGCCAATTTTGAGCATAACTGTAGTGAAAAGCAGCTCACTTCATAGTGCATGATTTTGAAGTATTGAGTGTGAAGACTCCATCAGAGTTTCATCAGTGGTTGAATGTGGCGCTGGGTGCTCATTCATAGATGACCACCGTGCAGCAAGCAAAGGTCTGAAGTCATATCACTGCAAATTGATTCTTGCAGCATTTAATAGATAACACCTTTGAAGCAAAATTCAAAGTCAGGAAATAATTTTTGTTACAGCAAATATAGCATATGCTCTGTACATTGAGATTGTCTGGGGGGAGAGAAATAGAGAGATCACAGACACCTCAGGGGAATGCTTTTACATTTCTCTAGGGGGTGGCTGTATTATCTTGGCTAGCAATATAAAGCATAGCTGATTGTTTCCATAAAGAAAAGCTATCTAGTGCTGTTTTTCAGATGAGAATTTCATTTCCCACAAAAAGTTTAAGCATTTTTGTCCCTAAATCGTAATGGAAGCAGGATTGTACCTCAGCTTCCAGTTTGCAACTTTTGTGTGTATACAAGGCACTTGTGCTTCTGCTTCAGCTGCATGCATCTTTGGACACTAATGCTTCTAACATCAAGAAAGCCATCTTTTATGATTGACTATATTGCATTATATAATCTATATTACTAGGTTATGGTTCTCCCACTGCTATTGTACTTATCCTGAGTTATTTTCACTTTAAAAGAGACATTCCATCTTCATCTTTCTTTCCAGTCTTTCTGACTTAATGATTGCAGCTTGATTACAATATATACCTCATTGAACATGGCTCTCTTGAATGCTTACCAGCAGAAGATGGTGGTGGCCTTTTTCCCCCTCAGCAATGTTTTCTTTTATAATCAGCATGTCATGCATTGCTAGACAGTTCTCTTTCAGATCTTTACATTCAGTCTTTGAAACTCAACAATAAGGGCTCATTTAGAGAAAATCTCATCCTCAGTTGTGTTATACTCTCCACCAGTGGGTTTTCCATACAAAGTTCTCAGCATTTGTATGCTTTGTTTCTCTTCTTGCTATGAACTTTTATTCATTAGTCTTAAAAAAGAGGGGCAGAGGCTGAAGGGAGAAAGAAGCATGTCCTAAGGTGTGGCTGAGCATACTTTGACAGAGTACAGATATTTATAGAATGACACAATTACTTTCAGTGCTAAGATTTATCAGTAATCTGAAAGTAAGAATAGCTTCATGTAGGCTTCAACTGGGGAGGATCAGTGCATCTACTTTATATTTAAAGCAGGTGATGATCTTCATGCAATGTCTAGTATCTGAGCCAAGGGAGGATTTTTACAGCTCAAGTCAAAGGAAATAAATCTTATGTCTTCATTGTTTGAGGAGAACTAGCTTGTAATCAATTTATTGTAATTTTTTTGCGATCATTTGGTAGTAAATCCATCAATTTACTGCCATAGATAATTTTCACTTTTTTCTATGGTCCCGCTAAATGGAGTCCTAAATGAAAGACAGCACTGTGACACCACACAGTGGGATACAAGGAAGGTGTCTTTTTTTTTTTTTTTCTTTTAGTTCTTTTCGTATTGTCAATGCCTAGTTTCTGACTCCATGCAAATAATGAGGAAAATTAGTATCAAACGTAATTTTTCGTAATGGAATTCAGCTTATAAATGTCATGCCATGAGCCACTCTCTTCCTGAAAACTCAGTCAGCTAGTTATTTTCTCCTTTTGAGGATAGTATGTTTTGATTTTTGAGATCTTGAAAATACAGGGGCATCTACATTCCTGTTACAAATTATTTGCATGTAAGACAGATAAGCAGTTTGTAATTAGTGAAGAGGTTGTTTGGATAAAAAGCATGTACTTTAAATAACTCCGTTTCATTATCAGCAATACTAATAATACTAGAAATGGTTAGAATGAAAAGTATAAAAATTTATTTTCCAGTGTTCTTGCAGGGATCTAGGGCCGTAACAATATGCTGGTTGGTTGCACTTTCTGGTGGATCTGGGTTTCTGACACTTCTGGGAATATTTTCTTTTTAAAAAAAAATTAAAAAATATAATTGAAAATATTTGTATTAATTTTTTAACTCTTACTTGTTTTTAAAATAACTGAAATATTGTGCCTGAACAATGTGACAGTGTCCCTTTAAACTGAAAAAGACTTTGACTGAATAAAGTAAAGAAGTAAATAGAAAGATGCACAGCGCAAGTTCATGCAAACATGAAGTTATGCACCTATTTGGTGTGAATTAACTTACTGTTTACCTTCAGGTGATGCATAAGATGGGGTAATTCCCACACACACAGACAAAACGGACTTTGTGTGAAGACCACTGTGGCAGTTTGTAGGAGGAAAACCTCCCACAGCTTGGGGTATGGCCAAGTATCACCGCAACTAGGATGCAGCTGCTCAGTTTGTATGAAGTGAATCCACTCCTTTTGCAGACCTATTGGCCCCATCCTACCACTCCCTGTGCTTGACCCTCTCCTCACATGCTAACACTTAGAGACCTAGAACAGAGCTCAGCTCTGTAGAGCACAGGAAGATGTGGAGTCCCCTCTCCAGCCTCTCTACTCTCTATCTTCCCTCACGGGTCTGAATCGTAGTATCACTGGTGTATTTTGGGGCTTCCACAGCTTTGAGGTCCCTGGTGGACTTTGCAGAGCTAGTTGGATTATTTTGTAGCAAAGAAATTAGCTGGATGAGGCTCTTTATGATCATGAATAATTTGCGAACTGATGCAGTTGTATTTGTTGATCACAAGTGTTCACCAAATAGTTTGAACAAGCGGTTTTCGACTGTGGAGTTTTTATTAGCAGTTCAGTTCAGTTTTTCATTATTTATTGTTCGTTGCATGTGATTGGCCACTTAAATTGTATGGTAGTATTTCTGCTCCCTTATATGGATCCTTGAAAGATTTTTAAACTGATGAATAATGGTGATTAGTAAATATGGAAGAGTGAATACTTATGTTCATGCTTAAATGTCCTTGTGATCTGTGATAATAGTATTGAAACAGGATGAAATTCATCCCCATAACTAGGACCTGCACGAGACCTACCTACTGCTTAGCCCCTGAAGTGGGATTAACTATTACAGTGGCTTCCTTCTGGTCATCTGTGCAGAGGTGAATTAATCCATTTAAAAAAAAATTATTCCCCAAGCAGACAGGATAACAAAACCCCACACTTGTGGGTATTAACAAATAAAAGGGCACAAATATGGGGAATCAGGTCAGCCATGTGGAATAGGCACACATTTTTGCAAACTCTGTTGCGGTATTTGACAGTGTTTCTAAATGAGTATAAAATAGGTAAGCTACAAGATAATTATAAATACATTTATAATTCCCTTAAACGATTACACAGGCTACCCTGATCTTGAGTCAAGGCATGGAAGCATAAGGGTGCTGTGCACACACCTGTTTACCTTTGCAAAAGGCTGGGGAAGGGAGAGGAATGGACATAGACTTGGCCTGCCCCCACTCATGAGTGTGTCAGTGGAGCTGAGCCAGCAAGACTCAGTAGTTTTCTGCTGTTATTAGGCCAGCAGCGAATTACTGTCTCCCAGAAATAAGAGGGAACAGGAAATGAATTGTGGCCTGCTTCTGGACTATATCCTTGGGATACAGTCTTAAGCAGTCAACAGGAGGAAACTGTAACAGAGAGAAATGTACTCATACCCAACAAGTACAGTTGTAAGGGGACTATGGTGATGAGAAATGTATGTGCTGTATTAATAAAATTCTTATCCATGTCTGATTCAATAACAGATGCGTATTCAGATGGTACAGTTTAGAGCCTCACATCTTATGTAAATACATGATTAGATTTCAAGTACTTATGGAAAGGCTGCCAAATCTGCCTGTATAAATCTGGCCAAATCTGTCTTGATAACTCCAAACAATCTTGCATGTTTTCAGCAGGCACTGGAAAAAGTGACAGCAGTAAGAAGGTGTTTTCACTCTGCTAACAGAGTGTGACAGTGTGCAGGAGTGATCCTGCATTGTGCATTGACTGATCCTTCCTTTACCAAGGGGCTGTCCTCACTTTAAGCTTCCTCCCCTCCCCTTTACACAGGTGCTTAGGAGAAGGAATATGATAGGGCTATGGTGATTAGCACCAGCTGAAGATCTGTTTAGAGAGTGGAAAATGTCAGTGGAAGGCAGAACTCAATACCTCAGGATCACAGAACTGAGCTGAATTTCATCTGGGGAATTTCTGGTCACTCTTTTTCTTTTGGGTAACTTGTTTTTATTTCTTGTTATAAATATGATCCCTCAAGGAAAAAGCCTTGCTGACTGCAGCTCCATTGTGTTTGTGCTGAGTCATTCCACCAGGTTATAGGGAGAATGCAGGCAAAAGGTTAGTTTTTTCTAACTCTTTCAGAGGAGTGAGTATTTCAGAAGGTGTGTAGGTGTAACAAACTGAAACGAATAACTCTAGGGAACGAAGAGAAAAGAGGTTTTCATGTTTCAAGTAATACTCTTACAAATTTGTCACTGCTAAAACTCTTCTTGGTTACAAAAGATATGGACATACATTGTTTATTTGAATAACCATTAAGAAGGAAGTGGTTGTTTAGATTGTGCAAATGAAAGCATCAGGTTAGATAAGGATGTTAATCACGATGTGATTTTGAGCACAAAAATATGCCCGAGTTGTTTGTAAATTGGAGAAATATGTGCACATGCTTAGATGCATGCAATTGCATGATCAGAGCTTTTAATTCTGCACTGCTTAAAATGTCTCTCATTTACCAGGTTAGGTATGTACAGTTGGACCTGGAAAGCTATTAGAATGCTATCAAACTAGAATGTACTGGGAAAATACAGATACCTTGAATATACAAGCAGTCCCTGTGCCAAAAAAAAAAATGTATTGCAAGACATTTTAAATTATTTAAACTTACTGCACCTGGATAGTACTCTATCAGAAAACAGAACATGCTGGTTCTAATTCCTCCTGTTTTCCTTTTGAAATTATATTGTGCGCACATAGTATATAAACATTTATACCCAAAACATCCTGTTGGAAAGTAAGAAAGATTGGTTTTCTACTTTCTACTCCAAGCAACCAAAGTAAATAAGACATTTGTTGTAAGACTAGGACTCTCTGTGTTTAGATTCATCTTAGAGCAAAAACTTGTGGTCCTGAAAATAAGGGATTTTCCTGGGAGCACTAACAAAACCTTAAGTATAGTGCTATTAAGGTCAATAATATTCCCTCTGGCCATAAAAATGAAATTTGTTTGGGGGGGGGGGGAGGGGTTATGTAATTTGCTCCTAGTTCAGAAATGACATTTTCACAGTTCCACCTGTGGTGATGCTTTAGGGCAACCTCTAAGCCTTAATGCTGAACTCTAATTAGTGTGGACAGGATCACAGTGCTGGCTTTTTGAGGGAACACAAGATAACATGCAGACAACATAAATTACCAGTGAAGTAACATGACTGGTTTTGACATTGTGATCAGTTCATTTATAAAATTACATTTGTCCACTATTCCATTTCGTAATAATTTGGCAATAGCTATCAAAACATTTTGCACCCTGGTGCTGTAGGGAACCAGACTTCCAGATAAGTATAGAAGTAGCTATGTAGCTGGAGGGTTTATGGTAATTCTATAAGCAGTAAAGTGTCTCTGCAAGGGAGAGATAAACAGCTAGTAATCCTCATAAGTCCCCACTGATAGCCTATCCATCTCTGCTATAAATTAGAAAGCCTAGAGATTAGGAAAGCTAGGCTGGGTGTAGCTCACAGCATTAATCACAGATTTAGGACAACAGTGTGCTGAAATACTGTCCATGGTATTTTACTCTAGGTTAAATTAGTACATAATGTAGTTTGGCATAAATATATAGGAAGACTGATTTTTGTTTAACTTTTGCAGAGAGTTTTGCAAAGACACTATCGCATAAATTCTTTAAAACTAAAAATCAACTACAGTGTATAGATAATAGTACATTAAGTTTGTTATGAAAACGTACTATTCTGAAATTCCTCCATTCCTCTAAATTATGAAGAATTTTTATTCTGTTTTTGTTTACATTCATTTGATATGGACTTAGGGCGAAATTGACTTCAGAGCTTGTGTGTGTTTTTGTTTGCATGGGAGGACAAGGTGGGTGAGGTAGTATCTTTTATTGGACCAACTTCTGTCGGTGAGAAAGACATGTTACTTTGTGCTTTCAGAATCTATATTTGTTTATGCAAATTGGGCTATTAGACATGCAATCACTTGATTTTTCACATGCAAATTTCCATTTCAGCATGCAAAATTTGCATGGGCTCTTCTAAAAATATGGAATTCAATGGTAGAAGCAAATGGTTGAAACAAATGTTCTTCTATTAGTGCAGAAGTTATTTTAAAATGGTAGCAATTATTTCATAAATAACATCAGACTCATTTTATTCAGATCCATAATGAGGAAATACTGAATCATTTCAGTCAGCAGAATAAAGAAATTTACTCAGCAGAAAAGTCTGATACCCATATGTTTTTATGATGATTCAAAGGCAACCAGGTTAGATGACCAAACTGTGTCATAAACAGAATGAATATGCTTTAAAAGACCATTTCATTTTCTAAAGTTGGTTAACTTTTTTATTTTGCTTTGTTACATGCCACATTCGTACCATGATGTTTTATATTCCAAACCCAATATAAAATATTTTAATACGTATAGTTCTAAAATTGGATATTTTATAGTATGTCAGAGTCTTGAATTTTATATCCGATTCTTCTGTCAAACATTCATATCTCTTAACCCCTGAACATAAATTCCAGATTTTATTTTAAAACTTTCACAGTGGTTGTAACCTGGAAATTATATATTTTCTATGCACTTTATTTAAATCTTTGAAAGTGTGTGCGTGACTGCAGCTTGAACATTTTAGATAGTATCAAATTCAATGAACTATTGCTTAAATGATGAACATGGATATATAGCACCAAAAACCTCCATTTCATGGGTTTTTATGTATTGTAACTGTGTGACGTCTAAGATACAGTGAAGGTGTTTCCACCATGTTATCATTGTTTGTTTTTGTTTTCAAGCTACCCCTATACATTTTTCAAGTTTAGGAGGAGTCAGAAGATGCTAACTGCCCGAAAGGACAGGCAGACAGTTAACTGTGAGACAAACTTAAATAATTACAGTATTTTATGAAAGTCTTAATCAACTCTGTGTGTGTGTGTTTGCGGGGGAGGTATTGTGGTGAATTGGTGGGAGATTATATATTAAAAAAATAAAAATGTGTGTGGTGTTTTCTGCTTGCAAGTCTCCTGTTCCTTTCGCATCTCCACTCCTGTCATGTCCCCAACAGCATGCGTGCCCCATCCTCATACCTAATGATGTCTCCCTCCAATATTGTTCCTTTGCTCCAGAGAATGTTGTCAATCTGCCTGCTTATTACAAGTGCCAATCTGAGGAACTAGTTGCCAGTGATGCACAGGTGGCTCTCTAGGGAAATATCTCAGCACTTGAGATGACATCAGCTGATTTCCCCTCTCACTACCCTCTCCCAACAAAAAGGGGCATGGGGGGAATAAAAGGAAGGTAGGAGCAGAAGATTTCTCAAGGAGGACAAGCTATAAGCTCTGCATCCTAGTGAACTTTGTTCATTCTGTGCAGTATGAAATATGTGGTGAAATTTGCCTGCTTTTTCTGGTATCCTTGGTTTCATTTTAGGGGAAGTTATCTCTTTTTAATGACCAGATGCTTCTTGATTAGTATGAGGAAAGTGCTTACAGGTAAGAAAATACCTAGTGAGTTCACTGTGTGCTTTGAGATCAGGATGAGTAATCTTGGATTAGCATAAATCTATCCCTAAATATGGAAGTAACTATTAGGCAAACACTATGTTCCTAAAACTTAGATATGAAATCCCTCCCACACCAATTTCCTCAACATTATGCTCTTTATCAAACTTTGATCTAATCAAGTAGAAGTCTAGAGCCCCCATGATCTATACCTGTTACAAGAATATGAAACTGATCATAAATCACTTGAAAGCACATCTGGGAAAAAACACTCTTGTCTTTTACCACTTAATCCCACGTATGACACTGCTGTGCTCTACTAATCGCCCTGGTGTCTGGCTGCGCGTAATCAGCTGCCAGGCGATTTGCCTCAATCTCTCACCCTGCCATAAACGTCTTCCCCCTTACTGTGGAGCACACAGCAAGTGGCATAACAATAGGCATATTGGTTTCGCTGAGGTCTAACTGACTCAGTAAACTGCACCAGCGTGCTTTTAAATGTCCAGATGCACATTCTACCATCATTCTGCACTTGCTCAGCTATAGTTGAACAGCTCCTAACTACTGTCCAGGCTGCCTGTATATGGCTTCATGAGCCATGGCATTAAGGGGTAGGCTAGGTCCCCCAGGATAACTATAAGCATTTCAGCGTCCCCAACAGTTATTTTCTGGTCTGGGAAGTAAGTTCCTTCCTGCAGCTGTTCATACAGACCAGACTTCCTGAAGATGGGAGCGTCATGTACCTTTCCCGGCCATCCCACGGTGATGTTGGTGAAAGGTCCCTTGTGATCCACCAGTGCTTGCAGCAGCCTTGAAAAGTACCCCTTGCAGTTTATGTACTGGCTGTGTTGGTGGTCTGGTCCCAAGATAGGGATATGGGTTCTGTCTCTCATCCCACCACAGTTAGGGAATCCCATTGCAGCAAAGCCATCCACTATGACCTGCACATTTCCCACAGTCACAACCCTTGATAGCAGCAGCTCAGTGATTTGCTTTGGCTACTTGCATCACAGCAGCCTCCACAGTATATTTGCCCACTCCAAATTGATTCCCGACTGACCGGTAGCTGTCTGGTGTTGCAAGCTTCCAGAGGGCTATTACCACTCACTTGTGAACTGTGAGGTCTGCTCTCATCTTGGTATTCTTGCCCTTCAGGGCAGAGGAAAGCTAGTCACAAAGTTGCTTGAAAATGCCCTTACACATGCGAAAGTTTCGCAGCCACTGGGAATCATCCCAGACCTGCAAAGCTATGCAGTCCCACCAGTCTGTGCTTGTTTCCCGGGCCCAGAATCAGTGTTCAACGGCATGAACATGCCCCATTACCGCGATGATGTCCAAATTGCCAGGTCTGTATGGGCCTTGAGAGAAGTCTGTGTCCATGTCCTTATCACTATCGTGATCGCACTGTTGTCTCCATCCTCGCCTGCTTTTGCAGATTCTGGTTCTGCACATACTGCAGGATAATGCGTGAGGTGTTTATAGTGCTCACAACAGCAGCGGTGAGCTGAGCGGGCTCCATGCTTGCCGTGGTATGGCATCTGCAGGAGAGCAGAGCTGCAGCAGAAGCGGTGGATGACAACGGGATGCCACGAGAATAGATATTTATAAAGAACAACGAGAGGGCCTGTGAGGTCGATTCACGGCACCAGGAGAGCAGAGTTACAGCAGAAGCGGTGGTTGGATGACGATGGTTAGCACTCCTACTGTACCGTCTGCTGAAAGCAGTATGGCATCTGCACGGAAAAAAGGCACGAAATGATTGTCTGCTTTTGCTTTCATGGAGGGAGGGGCAACTGACGACATGTACCCAAAACCACCCGCGACAGTATTATTGCCCCATCATGCATTGGGAGCTCAACGCAGAATTCCAGTGGGCAGCGGAGACTGCGGGAACTGTGGGATAGCTACCCACAGTGCAACGCTCCGAAAGTCGACGCTAGCCATGGTACTGTGGATGCGCTCTGCTGACTTAATGTGCTTAGTAGAGGGGGCACACAATCAACTGTATAAAATTGCTTCCTAAAAATCAACTTCTATAAATTTGACCTAATTTCGTAGTGTAGACATACCCTGAGGTGGCAGAGCTAGATGGGGGCTAGTCTTCAGTACGGTGCTGCTGCCCAGTGAAATAAAAGATAAGTAGCCTTGAGAGGTGTTAGGAACCAGGTCACAGGAAAAGTGGCTAGATAAATGTACATCTGAAATAAAGTATAATTGATTAAATGATGGAAAAGTATTTCAAAAGATGTTGGCCATATATATATATATATGTAAAGTTATTTCCAATTGTCGTAGTTAGTTACAGTTGCTAAAAAGAGGGATACATAGATGGATAGATTTGCTCCTAAAAGGATGACTATGCTAATCAGATTTTGCAGTTTTAGCATGCCTGTGCTATGTTAATGGTTGTGACCTGATGCTGAGCATGCTCAGTATGAACATGAAAGTATATGGAGTGGTCATAAACAGATAGTTAAGGGTTAATGCCTCTTTTACCTGTAAAGGGTTAAGACGTTCACCTAGCCTAGCTGACACCTGACCAGAGGAACCAGTGGGGGAACAAGATGTTTCAAAAGGAAGGAGGGAAGTTTTCCTTTGTTTAGAGTCTCAGTTTCAGCCGGAGTGAAGAAGATCAAGGAACCAGCCTCTTATCAGAGTAGTAAGTTTTAGAAAGGGATAAATAGGTTTATGTTTGTTTTCTTTGTAACTTGTCTTGGTACCATTAAGGGAATTATCAAAAATTGGGTATTTGGGTATTTTTTGAGTAACTAAGTTTTTGCCCAGGGGAACATCCTCTGTGTTTGGAATCTGTTGTCTGTGAGAGTAGCTGGTATGCTTATCTCTCCCAGAGGATTTTCTTTTACCTTTCTTTTCTTTAATTAAAAGCCTTTTTCTTAATACCTGATTGATTTTTTCCTTGTTTTTAGATCTAAAGGGGTTGGATCTGGATCCACCAGGAGTTGGTGGGAGAAAGGAGGGGGGATGGTAAATTTCACCTTGTTTTAAGATCCAAGGGGTTTGGATCTGTGTTCACCAGGGAATTGAAGTCCCTCAAGACTACCCAGGGAAAAAGGTAATACTTGTGGGTGGTGGCAGTGATACCAGATCTAAGCTAGTAATTAAACTTAGAAGCGTCCATGCAGATCCCCACATCTGTACCCTAAAGTTCAGAGTGAGGAAGGAACCTTGAAAGGTGTCAAAAGGTCATGCACTCAATAAAAGTACTGTGAATTTTCTTCTGACTAACCTGCGTGTTGAGTACTCGCTAACAGTTATGTATGTCTGATGTTTCACTTATGGGGAAACTACTAGATTAAAAATCATGGGCCAAATTCTGCTATTAGTTTTTTCAATGACATCTTAAGTTACTAAACTAGAAAGAATTTTAAAAATCTAAAACTTTTCACACTAATACATTTTTTACCTTTTGCACTTTTGTTCACCTTGGATGATATTTATTTCTATCAAAATAGTCATGCTCACATTTATGTTATAATACCCTACCAGGCAATTGCAATGTTTGGATTACACAAGCACAGGTTTTTTCCAAAAGTGATTTGGCCTGAATATTAATGGCTTACTATTAGAACCCTAAAATTAATATTGTCCTAATGAAGGGCGGGCAGGGCCAACTTTCATCATTAGCTTTTTTTTTCTTTCTTCTTCTTTGTTTTCTCTTAACAGTTTGCCATATTGGAATTATAGTATAATAGTGAATTCCTGAATTAAAGTTATTAGCAGATGCCAGAGAAATATACTTGCCTGATTGAGCGAGATAATGCAGCAGATAAAAGCTATAACAGATTTTTTTTATTGTTTGTATAGTTTACATTTTGTCATCTTATACACTGCCGTATATGACATGACATATACACAGATGAACGCCATTTGTTAGAGAAGAATCAACATGGCTTTTGTAAAGTGAAATCATGCCTCACCAATTTATTAGAATTCTTCGAGGGGTTAACAAAAACGTGGACAAGTGTGATCCGGTGGATATAGTGCACTTGGACTTTCAGAAAGCCTGTGACAAGGTCCATCACCATAGACTTGTGACGGGTTGGACCCCTTGGGAAACCACCTGATATGCTGAGATACCACTGAGTCTACCTGTTCTGCCAGCATGCCCCCCCTTAAACCTGTCTTGCTGAGCGTGCAGACTCAGATACATTATGAAATTTGCCTCCTCCCTCAATGTGGAGAGAAGTGTGCACACTCCTTCACATAACACAAGAACCAGGGTTCACCCAATGAAATTAATAGGCAACAAGTTTAAAACAAATAAAAGGAAATACTTTTCACACAACACACAGTCAACCTCTGGAACTCATTGCCAGGGATGATGTGAAGGTCAAAACTATATTGGGGTTCAAAAAAGAATTCGACAAGTTCATGGAGGATAGGTCCATCAGGATGGTCAGGGATGCAACCCCATGCTCTGGGTGTCCCTAGCCTCTGAGTGCCAGAAGCTGGGAGTGGACGACAGAGAATGGATGTTTCTATGATTTCCTGTTCTGTTCATTCCCTCTGAAGCATTCGGCATTGGCTGCTGTTGGAAGACAGGGTACTGGGCTAGTTGGACCATTGATCTGACTCAGTATGGCCGTTCTTGTGTTCTTAAGACATATTTCAATGATTGAAGCATGTGTTGCTTATGCGACTTTAAGAGGGAGCTCTGTGCTTCTGCAGTTCCACCATCCGGGGAAAAGGAGAAAATGCTGTAAGACCAAAGAGTCTAGAGATGGCAGCCAGACAGGCGGATCTCTGCATATGCTCCTTTTTCCAAGTCTGAGTCCATTTTCTGACCTTCAAAGACTTTGGGCATGGCTACACTTGTGAGTTTGAGCACATTAAAGCAGCCCAGTGCATTCTAACTCACGACTCATCCACACTGGCAAGACATGTAGAGAGCTCTGACTCCGCAGCTAGAGCGCTTCTGGTACTCCACCTCGTTGAGTGGAATAATGTTTGATAAGCTCCCACTGGAGCGCTGCGGTGCCAGTGTGGACACCCTGCTCTGTTAATGCACTCTGATCTGCCTCCAGAAGTGTCCCACAATGCCTGTTCTAGCCACTCTGGTCACCACTTTGAACTCTACTGCCCTGCCTTCAGGTGACCAACCATCAGACCCACCCTTTAAATTCTCTGGGAACTTTGAAAATCCCCTTCCTGTTTGCTCAGCCAGGCGTGGAGTGCTCTCAGCACATCTTTCCAGGTGACCATGCCTCCACTTGCCAGGCGATCCCCAGTGGAGCAATGGTGAGTTGCTGGACCTCATCAGTGTTTGGAAGGAGGAAGCTATCCAGTTCCAGCTGCACTCCAGCTGTAGGAATTACGATACCTTTGGGCAGATATCAAAGGACATGATGGAAAGGGGCCATGACCGGGCCACGCTGCAGTGCAGAGTTAAAGTGAAGGAGCTGCAGAATGCCTACCGCAAAGCCCGTGAGGCAAACCGCTGCTCTGGTGCTGCCCCCGCAACCTGCCGTTTTTATGAAGAGCTGGACACGATACTTGGAGGCAACCCCACCACTCCGAGTACCACCGTGGACACTTCAGAGTCCAGTCCAACAAAGCATGAGGAGGAGGAGCAAAGCGGGAGCAAGGGTGCTGAGGAGGAGGAAGACACCCTGACATCCCTAGATGCATGCAGGCAGGAGCTGTTCTCAAGCCAGGAGGAAGGTAGCCAGTTGTGGTGGCCGATGCTTGGGGAAGGACAGACACCAAAGGGGATTCCCGGTAAGCAGCTTTTATTTTGGGAAGGAAGTTGTTTGGTGCAGGCTCTTGGGTCAAGGAGGGTGGGGCTGCATGCATGCTTGGATGCGGAATAGGGCATTGATGTTCTCTCTCACATCACGGTAATCGGCCGCAGTGATCACTTCAAAGGTCTCAGCCAGAACATGGGCAATGCACTTGTGCAGGTTTTGTGGGAGAGCCACTGTGGTCCTTATCCCAGTCAGGCTAACATGTCCACGTCACTGTGCCATGAGGGGTGGGAGGAGGGGACAACTGCTGCACACAGGCAAGCTGCATCTCAGCAGTGAGATATTTTCCAGGACGAACTCCTGTGGAAAATGTGGGAACAGTGTTCAATATAGGCCCTCCTGCAGCTGTTGGCTCTTCCCAAGGCACAGAAACCCAGGGGACAGTACAGCCATGAAAGAATCAGTCCCCCATGACCCTGTGCTTACTTAACATTTTGGGGTGCCCGCAAGTTGTGTGTGCTCGCTTTGAGATGGGCAAATTATGCTATTGTGTAGACTGTGTTCGTCTTTAAGTACGGGTGAATCATTGCTCTGTCTGGTGTGAACAATGCTGCCTCTGTTAAGTGTTGCATTTTGTCTTTACAGATTCAACTTTATGATCTCAGTCATCTGTGTTATCATGGGCCGAGAGGCTGCAAAGAATCAGGAAGAGGCCATGTAGACGCAAAGAGGACATGCTGCATGAAGTCATTCAGCACTCCTTTTAATGAAAATCAAAAAGTGCAGGAGTGGCGGGAGAGTGAAAGGAGGGTCTGCCAGCAGAATGCGGATCATTGGCACCAAAGCACAGAGCGGCTGATAAGCATCATGGAGTGACAAGCGGACTCGTTCCAGGCATTCGTAGCCATGCAGGTGGAGCAATACCTCCCCCTTCCATGACCCCTGGTCCTCGTCCCAAAACTCTTTCCCTTGTGCCCCCATGTCACCTCGAACCCACTTTCCCCAACATCTGGGTCCTTATCACCACCAGCTGCCTCCAACACCTGTAGCTTCACCACCCAGCCCTGAAAACTATGACCCTTACCCACTGCACTCAACCCCCATCACCATGCAGTATAGTCATCCTGAAGTGCAGCACTCATTGCACAGAACTCCAAACAGGAAGGCTGAGTATGATAACAGGACATATGCACACCTGTGATTGTACCATTCCCCACCCCACCCCCTTGCCCTTTCTGTTTCCCTAGCAGTTGTTTCTTTTCAATAAATGGATTTTTTTGCTTTGAAAACATTCTTTATTATTGCATAAAGTAAAAGATATCTTAGCCCAGGAAAGCAACAGGCACTGCAAGTCGGTGTATTATACGTAGCAAACACAGATTCCTACTAACATTGGAACCACTGCACTTTACTCCTGTGCAGGGCACCAGACATTACCCTAGGGCTTTCAGCCTCAGATTGCTCTCTCAAGACATCCCTAATCCTTGCAGCCCTTCGCTGGCCCCCTCTAATTGCCCTGCTCTCTGGCTGTTCAAATTCAGCCTCCAGGTGTTGAACCTCCAAGTTCCATGCATGAGTGAATCTTTCACCCTTCCCTTCACAAATGTTATGGAGGGTACAGCACGTGGATAGAACTGTGGGGAGGCTGTTATTAGCTATGTCCAGCTTCCCATACAGAGAGCACCAGGGGCCCTTTAAACGAACAAAAGCACGCTCCACAGTCATTCTGCACCGGCTCAGCCTGTTGAACTGTTCCTTGCTGCTGTCAAGGCTCCCTGTGTAGGGTTTCATGAGCCAGGGCATTAAAGGATAAGCGGGGTCTCCAAGCATCACTGTGGACATTTTGATTTCCCCTACTATGATCTTCTGGTCTGAGAAGGAAGTCCCGGCTTTCAGCTTCCTGAAGAGGCCAGTGTTCCGAAAGATGCGTGTGTCATGCACTTTTCCGGGCCAGCCTGCATTAATGTCAATGAAATGCCCACTGATCCACAAGCTCCTGGAGAACCACTGAGAAGTAGCCCTTCCAATTAACATACTCAGAGGCTGGGTGGGCTGGTGCCAGAATTGGAATATGCATCACATCTATCGCCCCTCCCACAGTTAGGGAAACCCATTTGTGCAAAATCAGCCACAATGTCATGCACGTGACCCAGGGTCATGGTGGTTCTGAGCAGAATGCGATTAATAGCCCTGCAAACTTGCATCAACATGATTCCAATGGTCGACTTTCCCATTCCAAACTGCTTAGCAACCGACCAGTAGCTGTCTGGAGTTTGGCAGTTTCCAGATTGTAATAGCCACCCGCTTCTCCACCAGCCAGGTAGCTCTCAGTCTCATGTCCTTGCCCCACAAGGTGGGGGTGAGCTCCTCACACAGTCCCATGAAAGTAGCTTTTCTCATCTGAAAGTTCTGCAGCCACTGCTCGTCCTCCCAGACTTGCATAACGATGTGATCCCACCACTCAGTGCTTGTTTCCCGAGCCCAAAAGCGCCGTTCCACGGCGGTGAGCATGTCCGTGAATGCCACAAGAAATCTCATGTTGTATGTGTTACTCGAGTCGATATCATCGTCGGAGTCCTCGCTGTCACTTTGGATTTTAAGGAATAACTCGACTTCCAAACATGTGTTGGTGAAACTCATCAGTGTATTCCTCAGCACTTTGGGCTCCATTCCTGCAGACCGAAAGGGAAGACAGTGTGTGCAGTACAAAAAATGTTGAAAGATGACACCAATTGTGGATGGAAGCAGAGGGATTGGTGGGATGCAAACCAGTGCATCATGGGGCATTGGGACAGGGACCCAGAATGCCCTGCACCTCCTGTCCCCTTTCCACAACCTACAGTGCCGGAATGGGAAGAGGTGCTCTGTGGGATAGCTGCCTATAATGCACCACTCCCAATGCCACTGCAAGTGCCTCAAGTGTGGCCACACCAGTGCGCTTGCAGCTGGCAGTGTGGACAGACTGCAACACTTTCCCTACTGTGCTCTACGAAGGCTGGTTTGACTCAAAGCACTCTATATTTGCAAATGTAGCCATGCCCTTTGTGTGAGCTTCTGCATAAATGAGGTTGGATCTGGTGTACGTGGACGTGGGTGTGAATTGCATTTGTCTTCTGGGGCTGTTGCCAGTATGAGATCATCCATTATCTCACTATCTTGATCATCTCAGAATTTTCATTATTGATGTAATATAGCTTAGACTTATTAAGAAAACATGCTGCTAATGACAATCAAGCCTTCGATGCCCTTGAAGTGTTCTATTATGTCATTGCAAAAAAAAAAAAGAAGAAACTCTCCCTTTCTTCCCATAATTCTAATGTTTCGGCTATATACTTTTTCCTTTAGGGCTGAGAAATTAACACAGTTATGTCGCATCTTATTTTTCAGACATTCAGTTTCTCACAAATGCAGCAGCTGTAAGTGATAGGTGATAAACTTTAATGGGTATGAGAAAAGGGAAATATGATAGAATATGGCTTCAAATGAACAAATAGACATCTCTGTCAGGAGAAAAGAGCATCTGGGATATATATGTGTAGTTCAGTGATGTTCTGGCTACATGGTCATTTTAGTCTACATTTTAAAGAGGATTTTATTTTTTAGACTCAAGTAGGTAAATAACTGCAATTGATATCTTGGGGAACTTTCTCAGAGCAGAATCCTACCTAGGTTTGTATATATGTGCTTCTGGGAGTGCAGACCACTGACACCACTGCTGTACTCACTACACCCTTTCAGAATGTGTCCTCCCACATTGGCCAGCAGAATTGGAATGGCATATGTGAAAGGTGGGAAGAGAGGACCGAATCCTGCTCTTTCTTCTTTGGGGAATCTGAGGTCACTTTTGGCACTTAACTCATAAATCCTTTACTCTCCCAGGGCACAAGGACCATGATTGTGCGTGGCTTGTTACATGGAAGTTCAAGAAGTTGGAGAAGAGCTTCTGGTACTTCCTCCTGTACATCCATATATGGATAGTTAATTAGTAGTGAATTAATTTTTTTTTATTAATTGTAAAAAATAAAGCGATCCTGTGTTAATGATTTTCACCTCCAGATCTGGGAAAAGGTGCAGTAGCTGATTACTATTCCTGGTCCCAGTCTCTTGATCAACAGGCTGGCAAGTGCTGGCAGTGCTATAAAATAAACCCATTAGAAACTTTGCATAAATAAGTGCCTTACGTAACTGAACAATGCTATCTCCTGCCAATAATGGAGAAATCTTGAGGAACTCAAAAAGAGGAAGTCCCTCCCAATTTCTCTGTATCAGAAGAGTGTGACTGACATTATTGTAGGGTTCTGAAATTGGGATGTAAAATGAGAAAAATGGAACATAAAAATGAAGCCTTGAGAAAATAATTCTGAATAAAACACTTTAACTGAGTAGTCTGATTTCCCCATATAAAAGGCAGGAAACATTTTGTGAAAAATGTTAGGAAATGTTTTCGTGGGAAAATGTCTTGTCAGAAAATAGTGCTATAAAATATTATGTTTTACTAGTGCTGACTACCTTTGAGAGATGTGGATGACAAATCTAGCACTGGAGGGTGTTTTAACAATAATACTTAATACTGCTGTAGTTTTACTGGGTTTACATCATTTTACATTTTACTGGGGGGAGACAGACCTTTCTTCTTAGTAGGTAAGTTCTGAGCACTTTTCTTTAAAAATCCATTTATTTTTCTAGTGATTGCACTTAAAATTCCCCCTCTTCTCACTTTTCTCTCTCCCCTCCCTTCCCCTGATTACTCTGTTTTGGTGACCTTTCCTCCAGGGAGGGTGGATGGCTCTGCCTCCCTTCAGAGCCAGCCAGTGAAATTCTTTCAGTCATCCAGAAGTGACTACTGGAGAGTGATGAAACACCTACATTCCCCTCAGAGAGCAAATGTGTTTCCTCTATAGTATTCTGAGTCAATACCAGTCTGAGGATGAGAAACTGATGTATGAAGCCATATTAGATCTCCCACTCTTCAATGTGATATGAGAGATCTCTCCTAAGTACAAAACGCATATATTTATTTGTTGAAATATCTCCAGTTCTATTTTTTTCCTGCCTTACTTTAGCAATATAAGGGTCTTTTATTACCTTTTTGGTATTGAGATAAATCTTAATTATTTTTACAAAATGTATTGACCATATATTTATTAGCACATTATGAAGCATCATCATAAATAATTAATGCTAAGCTGCACAGTGGGCAGACTGGAAACAAATAAGTGATGGTATTCACCAGAGCAACTATACGTTCTGCCCACTTGTGGTGCCTCAGTAAGATGCTATTCATAAGATAGTGAAGATCTTCACAAAATAATATGTCACTTTTTGGTAAGCTTGAATCAGCATAAGAATCTTCCTCACTACCTTCTGCACCCTTGTGTTAGGGACCAGACACAGTCATGGTCCTTGTGCTCAGGAAGTGTAAAGGAATTTATGAGAAGTGCTCAAGGTGACATTAGTGAGCAGACATTTCTCCCTGTTATAGCCTTTAGAGTCAAGAGCCCCTTGAAAGGAACAGGAGCAGCTTGCACCATTTTGAGAGTTATTGATTCAGGGTCTCTGCAGACTTAAGCAGATATGAAACTGATATAAACTGATACAGTAATATTTTGAAGGTTCTGTTTACAATCATATGAACTAGAGACTTATTTTAGAGAGACAGAACTTATTTTATATCTGATAAAAGTTAAGATTCTGGAGCACAAGATAGAAAATTACCACTTTGCTGAACTGCTGAGAGTATGTGCAATCCAGCTGCTTTAAACTATCACTGAAAAACCCAAATAAACAGAGTACATTTTGTGAGGCTTTATGCTTGCTTTTAATTGTCTATTCTCTAAGCACCCATTCCTGCAAAATATATGCCTCAGAGTGCTAAATGTACACAACTCTCATTAACTTCCTTGGGAATTGAGGATGCTCACGCTTCTCATGACTTAATCCCATATTCACTATATTTGCAATGAGTCTCCCCACTGAGAGAGGTTCTCCAGAACTATAGATTTTTCCCTAATTGTGTTGTAAGAGCAAATAGATTATTTATTGCCAAAGGTCACAGAGTCACTTGCTTAAATTGAGTTTGCACTGAGGACCCTCCTTTCTGCATAAGCTGTTGCACTAGATGGTTTGCTACTATTAAATAATCATATATATTCAGCCATGAAAACATATGAGTTAATTGTAGCAGCTCATTTCTTTGGGAAATGTTTTGGGGCCTAATTTTGCTCTCATTGAAGAATGTCTTTGTTATTAGAGGGAACAGTAGCATGTGCTTCATATTAACATTGTTTAAATCATCCTGAAAGAAAAACCACGAGTGCATGGGGGGACGGGCGAGGTAGGAATACAAAATCGACTTAACATAAATTATTTTTTTAAAGATATAAACATATATAACTGTTACTATTGCAATATTAACTGTGTACAAACTGAAATGGAAAGGTTTTATTTATATTTATTTTACTCTGAAAAAAGGGCAAATAGTACTGCTATTAAAGAAATGTGAACAAATTCAAAATCTTCTGAGTATGTATGCCTCATACGAATTACTCAGCCTTCCGTAAGTGAAAGAATTGTGTCATCAGTTTGGCCAGATGACAAGGCATATGGCAGACTCTTTTATGATGCCTTTGATCTGTAATGATAGCTGTATGTGTAGCTGTACCATTTACTGAGTGAGGATAGAACAGTAGTGCAGCACACACTGCTAAATGGAGCAAACTGCTTTTATCGAGGACAAAAAAAACCCCAAAGAGCAACATTTCAGAAAGAGGAAGGAAAAAGAAAAGCAATGCAATCACCCAAGGGAGTTGCTATAGAAGCAGTAATCTCAAGCATCCAGGCATGTTGCCAAGAGCTCCAGTACATTGGGTTAATCAAAACTTCCAAGTTTCCTGCCAATCTGTGGTGCTGCTTTTTGGACAGCTCTGTGCGTCAGCGGGGAAAAGAAATGGTAGTATATGCGCATGGGGTAAATGTATATTTTAATATTGTTAATTTGCATTCTTACCCTGCAGATTTTTCTTTTTTGCTCCTCTAAAGAGATTTCCCCAGTATTAGATTTTTAACAGAAGTCATGTATTTTTTTACAGCTACAGGATCAATTCAAACACTCTCAGATAATATGTGCTCTTTCTTTATTAATTAGTTAATGTCCTAATGGTAACATACTATAAAATTGATGCTTCCTAGAAATAGAGCTGGGAAATTTTTTAAGTAAGCTATTTTTAAATAAATATGAATAAATGTTATAAATTCCCTGTTTATTTAGGTAGTTGTAGGATTAAAATGTTTTTGTTAAATATTGTCAGACCTCCGGGATGTTATATTTTTAAATTGAGTTTGATGAGCCTTGTGTCTAGAAAATGTACTGTAAGAACAGTGTTACATTTGTAGAAGGACAAATTATGATTTTAAGTCCTCTCCATCTTTAACTTCTGTGAGATGGATTTTTTCCTCTACCCCTATGAGCAGAAAGGAGCAGGAATCAGATGAATGCAAAAGGAAAAAGTGTTCTGTAGTCTGATTTTTCTCCCCGCTTGTCCTATGGTAACCACCAGAACTGCTCCAGGGGGAACAGGCTGCGCAAGCTGGGGAGGCAGTGCAGGAGTTAGAAGGAATGGAGTGTGGCCTCCACCACTCCTCTCAAACCCCACTGCAGTCTCCACACAAAAAACAGTCATGGGGTCAATTTTAGCTTACATGGTATGGTACACTTTAAAGTGAAATCCCCTTGCTTCCCCAGGGAGACTGGACAGGTGCATGTAGGAAAGCCTGGGAACCATACTGCCATAGAAACTGAGAGGCTACACAGGGGTATTGGTTCGTCATGGGCAGGAGTGGCGCCAGGGTTTCTGATGCCCTAGGCAGACGGCCATTTTGCCGCCCCCCGCGGCCCCGGTGGACCTACCGCAGTCATGCCGGCGGACGGTCCGCTGCTGGAAAGGCTCTGGTGGAGCTGCTGCAGTGCTGCCGGTGAGCGGTCCGCTGGTCTAAAGGCTCCTGTGGACCTGCTGCAGGCATGACTGCAGTAGGTCCGCCAGAGCCTTTAGACCAGCGCACCCTCCACCGAAATGACTGCGGCAGCTCCACTGGAGCCTTTCCAGCAGTGGACCGTCCACCGGCATGACTGCGGTAGGTCCGCCGGAGGCTTTAGACCAGCGCACTCTCCGCCGAAATGACTGCGGCAGCTCCACCGGAGCCTTTCCAGCAGTGGACCGTCCGCTAGCATGACTGTGGTAAGTCCACCGGACCCACGTACCGTCCCCCCCACGGCAAAATAGTCCCCCCCTCAAATTCTGGTGCCCTAGGCCATTGCCTAGATCGCCTAAATGGTAGCGCCGGCCCTGGTCACGGGCATAGCCCAGGCTCCATGTGGATCTTGGGAGAGGTATGCATTTATGGGGGTGAAACTCTGGTAATTTCCATGGGATTGGTAATTCGTCCTTCTCCCAGTACCCCCGTAACAGGCTGTATAAACCCTGCAACAGTGGCAAAGAGATTAAAGGCTGGCCCACTTCTGCGGCCCTGTTAATTTTGTGGAGGTCGAATAAGGTTTTAAAAGCAGGAAGTTCCAGACAGTTGCTGGGTGGCTCTGGGAGAGAACAGACTCTATTGAAAGGACTTGAGTGTGGTTCCCGGAATCCCCATCTCCATCAAATGCAGACAGTTTGGCTTAATTTAGTATAGAGAAGACTCACATTTATGCGAGCAGGGACACCCTATAGATTTAGCAATGCCCAGGCATCAGAAGGCTCCTGTCACTGACCCAAGTAGAGTGACACTTCCCCTTCCACATCTGCCCTTCCCCCCAACAGGAGAATTTTGAAGGAAATCCTTGAGTCTAAACTAGTAGAGTTCCCAATGCTCATTGGTTTGACCAACATATGTTTAATGGTGGCAGAATATACTCAGAGAATTAGGTGTGGAACTAGGACTTCATATTTTCCAGAATATACCTCTAATTTAATTTAATTTTAAATTTACCTCCTGAAGTTTCCCACTTACTATGATTTCAAATGTAGTAGTGAGCAATCGGCCTGGTGATATGACAACTTTGGGGCACTGTTGTAGCTCTGTCTCATCTCTCTTACACTCTTTTTTCTTGTAAAGAAGGGCAGAAAATAGTTGTGCTGTGGATCAAATTTAGTCAAAACTGGATTCTGATTTGTTTTTTTTAAATTCAGGATAGACCATGTATTATAACTTACTTACAATCAGCCACATGGCAAGCTGTAGTATAATCATATTTATGGTACTGGCAATCCATTTGCACAGAAGTAGATAATTTCTTTGATTTTCTCAAATATTTTGGCCTTTCGAAATTGACATCTAGAATAAGATTCTTTGCACACCAATTATGATTCAAATGTCTGTATTACATAAGATGGTTTGTTTAAAATGTCACAGACTGCCATTTACTACTAGCCAGAGAGAGAGAGTTTTCAAAACAATATGAAAAAGACGGAGACACTTTCAGTCAGTTAGATATTTTAGGTATTACAGGTCTGGATTGGTACATTATATGCTAGTACTACATGGAAAAAAAAAACTATGTACACATTTTATGTAGAGAGAACAGTCATCTGCAAAGCTGTACCATTTTAGTGATGACTTGCTAGACATTCAAATATTTAACTGTTATTAAAATAACAGACAACTGTTCTAAAATGTCATTGCCATAAGAGGAGTTTTGGCTTTACAGTGGAGTTGATGTTTTGATAAATATTGTGAAATTTAAATGTAATTTCAATTGCTTATTGCTCCTTTTCTTAGGACAGAGATTAGTAATTTGCTTATTAATTTTACACAATCAGTTCTTCTATATACAGCTACTTAACATAAATCTCACCATGGCAGGGCCGGTGCAAGAATGTTTCGCGCCCTAGGCGAAACTTCCACCTTGCGCCCGTGCCCGTGCCCCTGCCCTGAGGCGCCCCCCCCCCCCGTGGCAGCAACCCCTCTCCGCCCTGAGATGCCCCCTTGTGGCAGCTCCCCACCCTCCACTCTGCCCTGAGGCACCCCCCCCCCACCAGCTCACCCCTGATCAGCGCGTGAGCGCTTCACTTCTCCCGCCTCCCAGGCTTGTGGTGCCAATCAGCTTAGGTGCCACAAGCCTGGCAGGTGGGAGAAGTGAAGCAGCCACAATGTGCTCGGGAAGGAGGCGGGGCAGGGGTGAGCTGGGGCGGGAAGTTCCCCTGCATGCAGCCCCCCGCCCTTACTTGCTGTAGGCGGCCCTCCCCGCGCTCCGCTGACCCAGCTCACTCCGCCTAAATGCTGGCGACGGCCGAAGATCCAGCTGCCGCAGTCACTGCCGAAGAAAATGGTGCCCCCCAAATCCCAGCGTCCTAGGCGACTGCCTAGGTCGCCTAAATTGTTGCACCAGCCCTGCACCATGGGAATCAAATTATGTCAGTTTTCTTACTGCAGGTGGCCAGGCTGCATTCCATTACACTGCAGCTTATTGATGTTGTTAAGAAGGGCCTAAAATTGGGGCACCCGGAATAAGCTGGGATTCATAGGACTGAAGCTGTGCAAGAGGCACTTTCCTTTAAAATCACAAGTGATTAGTTTTTATAACCGTCCTTGCTGTAGCACGATGACTCATCAAATCCCAAAGGCAGCATTACAATTACTATACCGCATTTAGAGGGGGAGTGCCTAGTGAGTGCAAGGATCATCACTCTGGATCACTCATTCCTCTCCAGTAACGTTCTTGGTTCTGCTATGGGAATGCCAGTCTGATCCTCATGTCATAGAAGGGCCAAATTCAGCTCTGAGACACAAGCATAATTGCCACTGTCTCATGAAATACAGTTGGGATTTATAATACTGTACATGTCTTCCCAGCCTTTCTACTGACAAGGAAAAGGGTCTCCTCCCTGAACTGCATTTAATAGACCTCTGCTAATTTGCACATTCAGCCCACATGCTGCTACATCTGCATAAGACCAGGCTTGTTTTCTTTTTTAAATCAGAAACGCCATTTAAACCCGACATGCATAAAAAATCTGCATCAAAATTAACACCCCCATAAGCATTTTTCCCCACGAATCAGGCTCCAAGTCCCGTTTAAAGGGAGCTATTTATAGTGCAACTCCTTCACATATTATGTAAACTAACAAGCTTCCTTCCCACTGTACAGCTGGCAGTAATAGATTAGATCGGTCCAAAGAAGCCACATTCTCCTCTCCGCCTCCAATTCAAATAAAATGTCAGTCTCTGCTCCCATAATTGTTGTGAGCTGTTACTGGGGTAGTAAGGAACCATCAGAGAGTTTTAATGTAATGTAAAGAGATTACCTTTTTATTGGATCTCAACCAGAGGAAGCTGAGAAAAATGTCAGCTGTTTAATTATTAACACTGAGTCTAAACCAATAGCAAAATAAGCTTTGATGGTGATCTTCAAAAGGGTTTTCGTCATTACTTTCCCAGTTACAGAGGGAAAATGACACTGAATTCCGAGGGTCTAGTCTGGGTTTCTGTTAACTGTATTAGAAGGTTACAGCTATGGGAGATTGCACAAACATTTATATCAATAATTAGTTTAGCACTGTGCTTTTTAAAAGTATTAGTGTGTTGGGCTTCATTATCCTCCAAATATACTTACTGGTAACTGCTGGAGAACAGACCACAGGCTAATGATTAACACTCCATTAAGTCCCATTGACGTTAATGAAATAATCTGATGTGGAAGTCAGTGTAGAATTTGGCCACATGTGGTTCTGGGGCAGCACACAAATGTGGACTGCAAACAACTAAATGTTTGAACGCCATTTTAAAATGATAGATGCATGCCACTTATGACTGGCTGGACTGCTGCTGTTTCTGCGTAGGTTGCTGTATGAAAATATACATCTGTGATTGTTTTTGGACAATGAGCCTACATAGATCTTTTCATATTCCTGTAGTTTAGGTCGTGTACATATTTTTTTCTGAAATAAAATGTATTTAGTACTACTGAAAGATGTTGGATTGACACTTTTGGAGATTGCAGTCCTTAACGTATACATAGGAAAAATATAGCATGAGAGCTAGAGATGGAAAAAGTTTTGAGGAATGAAACAAAGATAGGGGAGAGCCAAAAATGTGGGTGCACTGCTCTGAAAAGGAGAGCTGTTGAGCCAAGAAATTGATGATGAAAGAAGAGAATAAAGTTATAGTGGAGGAGGTTTGTCTGATCCTGGATTTCATCCAAACATACCCAGTGGCATAGGGGTGGGATCATTTAGATTAGCAAGCAGGCTGACTGCTCCAATTTGCCGTATTGGTCATTCGACAAAGTTTCCAGCCAGTGGGTGATGCTACACAAAGCAGAAATAAACAATATTTTTTAGATGTTAGCTTATACTGCATGCAACTAACCAATAGAATTCTGTAGTCCACCATTTAGAAGTATGCCTGAAATTGTTTTGTTTTTTTTTTAAAACCCACATATTTCAAGAGGTTTGGTCTAAAAAGATTTACCTTCGGTAATGCCATAAACTAGTCCTTAGCATTCAAGCTCAGAAGACTGGTATCTTTTTGTGCCATTTGCACAGCAGGATTGCTTTGTTTGTGGCTGTTTTCTGGTGTGATGATACTGGTAGTACAAAAGCTTTTTCCCTTTTTTCTCAGTGTAGAGAGCTTTAACTGTTGCACTATAAAATGATAGAGTACATTCCTTTTTATTTTTCCCCAAGCACTTTGCTATTGTGGTGCTGACTTCAATGTACTTTAATTTAGTTGGGCAAGTTAAATGGGCCACTACTGCTGTTCATGTTGTGTTAGTTGGTCTGGGGTGAGTGGTACAAACTACAGCATATTTATTTATTGATTTCATTGTCAGGTCAGTAGCTTTAATACACCACAAGAGACTCAATCTCTTCAGTTTCCGAGTTTAGGATCCGTAGCCTGCTTTTAAATGCGAGTCTCCCACTTGAAAACAAAAAGCTCTCCTGCTAGGATGAAGAGTTTTCATAAACTGAGCTATCTAGGTTATCCCACTCTAGATATTCATAATAAATCTTAAAAAGCAACAAACTTTTTCTCCTCTAGAAATTCCTTTAACATGTTTAAAAAGGGAACTTTTTCAAGCTTTTTATTCTTTACATTTTATTTGTTTAAAGTGATTAATTTCCCACTTCCAATGTTATTTCTGTTCCTCCTTTCTGTCACTTTTATTACAATCTAGTTCCTGTTTAAGGAGTGACTGTCCACATAGAGTTCACTCTTGACATGACTGCACCCCATTCATGCAAGATCTTCTTGAATAGCAGTGTCCAGTGGGTCTGTCTCTGCACCCTGCAGCACTTGGAATCACCGTTAACTGAGGCCTGGTCTACACTACATGTTTAAACCGAATTTAGCAGCGTTAAACCGATTTAACCCTGCACCCGTCCATACAACGAGGCCCTTTATATCGATATAAAGGGCTCTTTAAACTGGTTTCTGTGCTCCTCCCCGATGAGAGGAGTAGCACTGAAATTGGTATTGCAATGTCGGATTAGGGTTAGTGTGGCCGCAAATCGACGGTATTGGCCTCCGGGCTGTATCCCACAGTGCACCATTGTGACCGCTCTGGAAAGCCATCTGAACTCGGATGCACTGGCCAGATAGACAAGAAAAGCCCCGGGAACTTTTGAATTTCATTTCCTGTTTGGCCAGCGTGGAGAGCTCACCAGCACAGGTGACCACGCAGAGCTCATCAGCACAGGTAACAATGCAGTCTCCTGAGAATCGAAAAAGAGCTCCAACATGGACCGCACGGGAGGTACTGGATCTGATTGCTATATCGGGAGAGGATTCTGTGCTAACAGAACTCCGTTCCAAATGACGAAATGAAAAAACATTTGAAAAAATTTCCAAGGCCATGATGCAGAGAGGCCACACCAGGGAATCAGTACAGTGCAGAGTGAAAGTTAAGGAGCTCAGACAAGCCTACCAGAAAACCAAAGAAGCAAACGGAAGGTCCGGGGCAGGGCCGAAAACATGCCGCTTCTACGCTGAGCTGCATGCAATTCTAGAGGGGTCCACCACCAGTTCCCCACCCCTGTCCATGGATTCTGAGGTGGGAGTGGTAATCTCAGCCATGGCTGAGGATTCTGCGGACGGGGAAGATGAGGGGGAGGAGGAAGAGGAGGACGAGCTTGCTGAGAGCACACATCACTCCGTTCTCCCCAACTGCCAGGAGCTTTTTCTCACCCAGATGGAATTACCCTCCCAAGCCACTAGCCCAGACAATGAAGCCATGGAAGCGACCTCTGGTGAGTGTACCTTTTAAATATAAAAAGTGGTTTAAAAGCAAGCATTTTTTAATGATTAATTTGCCCTGAGGATTTTGGATGCATTCGCGGCTAGTACAGTTATTGGAAAAGTCTGTTAACATGTCTGGGGATGGAGCGGAAATCCTCCAGGGACATCTCCATGAAGCTCTCCTGGAGGTACTCTAAAAGCCTTTGCAGAAGGTTTATGGGCAGGGCAGTCTTATTACATCCTCCATGGTAGGACACTTGACCATGCCATGCATGTAGAAAGTAATCTGGTATCATTGCATGACAAAGCCTAGCTGCGTATGGTCCCGGTGATTGCTGGCATTCAGGCAACATCCGTTCTTTATCTCGCTGTGTTATCCTCTGGAGAGTGATATTGTTCATGGTAACCTAGTTGAAATTCAGGAATTTAATTGAGGGGACAGATATGGCCATTCCTACTGGGCTGTTTGCCTGTTGCTTAAAAGAAATCCTTCCTTGCAGGTAGCCAAGCAGGGGGATGGGGGGATTGGCGCTGAGCTTTTTCGCATTTGGCTAGCAGGGATCTTCCCTGCTACCAGCCACATGGTTGGGGGCAGGGGTAAAGCGATCATCCCAGAGAACTGGATGGGGGTATGGTTTCTGCTGCTGCATGTTAATAGGAAAGAAGCAGCACTGAACGGGATTTGCTTGGTATTTGGGAAAGGAGGGCACTGTGTATATGAAGGCTGCAGACGCTGAAAGACAGTGGCTTACCATGGATGCATGCAAGCTGAATTCTGCTGACCGGACCTGCGTCTGTGAGATTTCTAACACCAGAGCCGCAGACATATTAAGATGCAAAATGCGACCTTTTAGTGAAATCACATGTGCTATGTAAGGTGAATAGTGTTGTTCACTGTGAGAGAGTATAAGCATTGTTCTGTAAAATGTATCTTTTTAAATACTTCTCCCTCTTTTTTCCCCTCCCTCATGCAGCTGCAAATTTTTCAAGCCTCCCTACTCCATCCCGAAGGCTATCTCAGATAAGGCTGTGGAAAAAAAAGACGTGAGATGAAATGTTCTCGGAAATCATGGAAGTGACTCGCAATGAAAGAGCTCATCTGAATGAGTAGAAGAACGTGGTATCAAATTACAGGGAAGATGCCAGTGAACGTGAGGACAGGAGTGATGCTCGAGATCAGAGATGGCGGCAGGAAGATCAGAGAAGTAGGCAGGAAGATCAGAGGTGTAGGCAGGAAGATCAGCGGTGGTGGGATGCAACTCCGGGGCTGTTGCGTGATCAGACTGACATCCTCCGACGTCTAGTGGAGCTTCAGGAACAGCAGCAGGATCAGAGTGCCACTGCAGCCCCTGTGTAACCACCCTCACCATGTTCCATATCCTCCTCATCCAGACTTGTAAGAGCGCGTGGGGGAAGGCTTCGTGCACCCGCCCACTCCACCCCTGTGGACAGCCCAACCAAAAGGCTGTCATTACTTTGAAATTTTTTTAGTGGCATTTTCCTTCCCTCCTATCCTCCTCCCAAACCACACCCGGGCTATCTTGTCAGTTCTCTTCCTCTTTTTATAATGAATTAATAAAGAATACATGATTTTTAAATGATAGTGACTTTATTTCCTTAGAAAGCAACTGAAATCGAAGCGGGAAGGTAGGTTGCTTACAGGGAATGAGTCAATCAAGGGTGGGGGTGTTCATCAAGGGGAAACAAACACAGCAGTCACACGGTACCCTGGCCCCTGATGAAACTCATTTTCAAAGCTTCTCTGATGCGCACCGCTTCCTGGTGTGCTCTTCTAGTCGCCCTTGTGTCTGGCTGCGCATAATCAGCGGCCAGGTGATTTGCCTCAGCCTTCCACCCCGCCATAAAGGTCTCTCCCTTACTCTCACAGAGATTATGGAGCACACAGCAAGCAGCAGTAACAATGGGGACATTGATTTGGCTGAGGTCAGAGCGAGTCAGTAATGTGCGCCAGCGCGCCTTTAAATGGCCAAATGCACATTCTACCACCATTCTGCACTTGCTTAGCCTGTAGTTGAACAGCTCCTGACTACTATCTGCCTGTGTATGGCTTCATGAGCCATGGCATCAAGGAGTAGGTTGGATCCCCCAGGATAACTACAGGCATTTCAACATCCCCGTTATTTTCTGGTTTGGGAAGTAATTCCCTTGCTGGAGCCATTTAAACAGAGTAGTGTTCCTGAAGACACGAGTGTCATGAACCCTTCTGACCATCCCACGTGGATGTTGGTGAAACATCCCTTATGATCCACTGGTGCTTGCAGCACCATGGAAAAGTACCCCTTGCAATTTATGTAGTGGGTACCCTGGTGCTCCGATGCCAGGATAGGGATATGGGTTCCATCTGTCGCCCCTCCACAGTTAGGGAATCTCATTGCAGCAAAGCCATCCACTATGACCTGCACATTTCCCAGAGTCACAACCTTTTGTAGCAGCAGCTTAATGATTGCTTTGGCTACTTGCATCACAGCAGCCCCTGCAGTAGATTTTCCCACTCCAAATTGATTTCCAACTGACCGGTTGCTGTCTGGCGTTGCAAGCTTCCAGAGGGCTATCGCCACTCGCTTCTCAACTGTGAGGGCTGCTCTCATCTTGGTATTCTGGTGTTTCAGGGCAGGCGAAAGCAAGTCACAAAGTTCCATGAAAGTGCCCTTACGCATGTGAAAGTTTCAAGGCACTGGGAATTGTCCCAAACCTGCAAAACTATGTGGTCCCACCAGTCTGTGCTTGTTTCCCGGGCCCAAAATCAGCACTAGCCTCGGTACATGGACGCACACCGCCAAATTAATGTGCTTAGTGTGGCCGCCTGCACTCGACTTTATACAATCTGTTTTACAAAACCGGTTTATGTAAAATTGGATTAATCTCGTAGTGTAGACGTAACCTGCTGGCGGGCCTCAACCACGTCTTACTTTCTTCTTACTGTCTATAGCTGAGATAGAACCTTGCAGTGTCTGTATCTTTTCAACCTGCATGAGATTTATTAGTTATTGCTCTAATTCATTAACTGTAGCTGTTAGTTAGTTTAGCATACTCCACTGGTGTAGAAGCACGTACACTTTCTTATTAAAAGCAAGTCTTTAAGGTGCCACAGGACTCTTTGTTGCTTTTTACAGATCCAGACTAACATGGGTACCCCTCTGATACTTTCTTACTAATTAAGTATCCAGTTTCAGGAAATAGTCCATTGACTAATTTGGGTCATTGTGCAAGAGGAAGTCTCTGTGTTATCACCAGATATTTGTTCAACCATCAGCTTTCAGCTCAGTAGCTATTCACAGCAAGTGTTGACACTGCAAACACAGGTGCAGCAGAGGACTGACGTGACTTTATAGTCTTTTCCTGGTGTGCTAGCAGGCAATTCAAGTTTAAAAGAAAGAGTCAGTTAACGATGCCTATCTGAGATGAATCCTCCGGGTAATATCAAGTATCTAAAGGTGGCTGGCCCACAACTTCAGTCTTCTCCCTTCCAGGTGTCTTCAGCTTTCAGGAAGCAATGTGCTGAAGGGGACAGGCAGTTTTATCCTATTTCTGCTGGGTAATCAACTTGGTTCCCCTTCTTTGAGATGGTGGCATGAACCAATCAGATGGCGACCTGTAGTCCTGATAAAGATTTGAAATGCCCAGTCAAAATGAGAGTTGTCTCCTTTCACCATCCAATCAGAGAATGAGGCATCACTCTTGAATTCTTGGGGCTGGAATAGTCTAGTCTCTTTGTGCAGAACATCTTGTCATACCAGTTTTTGTAAGACAAGGCCATAGCTATTGGTACAGCCACTTTGGGACAGCCATTTAAACAACTGCTGGTTTGCTCCAGCCAGTACCTTACCTCTGAAAGCCACTTTCCAAGAGCCTGATTTGCAAAGCATCCCTTGGCCAACTTTGCATACTCTGCCTGCTTCAGGTGCAGTTTCTCTATTAACACCCGGCTTTCACTGTCATGTCTAATTTAAAGTTCACATAGTTTATACAATGCCCCTCCATGTTCTTTGATGCTCTTTAAACTTGCTTTAACAGTCCATTATGAAATCACAAAATCACTTCAAGAGCTGTTGTTCTCCAGCAAGCTGGAACAGCTGAATAAATCTTCCATTTTTGTTCTTATTTTAACAACAACGGGGGGACTTCTGTATGTGTGGCTGAGCTGTACCTGTGCATTATTGATCGAACAGTTAAGTTTAGGATTATTCACAGTTGTGATCAATACACCTTATGACACATTATTTGGTTTCAGTCCCTTTTATTTACTGCCTTTTCCAGCAAAGGTTATCACTAAATTGATAACATGTGCATGCTTGATTGCAAATATTAACCTTCTTCACATTCATCACTAAGCTAAAAGAAACCAATATGAATTTGACCTGCTTCTTTCCATAACAGTACTGTCCATAAGACAAACCCTGTCATTAAAGTTTGGTATTTTACCCAAAGTGGTATCATTTATAGTCAACTCCTGTTTTACATATAACTTCATTGAATCAAAATAGTTTTTTCAGTCTAGATTTCTATTTTTCCTTTCTGTTGCATCTGACAACCTCTCTTATTGTATCTTTATATTTAGTATCTATAGTTTAATTAATTAATTCATTCATTCACAGTAGATTAGAGAATGGGTACAAGGGAAGTCTATTCAGTTGCAACAATGGTGTGGTTTACAGGCTTCCTGTCTTGCCTGTTCTGGGTTATATTACACTCTCAAGAGAGGCTGTAGAAACTCTGAGTTTCCTCAGACTTACTGAGTAGTCTGAGGAAACTCAGAAGAAATCCTGCTGTTAGACTTTGAGTTTTTACTCTCTGACCCCTGTTCTTTCCTTTCTAAAAGACCTTGATACTGGGCATTCTTACATAATAATGGCAATGCCCTACATCAACAGGCAAGGAGGGGCCTGTCACCATTCTGCCAAGAAGCCTTGAATTTGTGGTTGTGGAGTATTTTGCATCATCACCCTGGAGCTCTGTCTCCTAGGTCTTCAGAAAACCCTGATGGACTGGCTCAGCAGAGACTTCTCCAAGAGCCATGGGTGATCGCTCAAGCCCTTGGTCCTTCAAGACAGTCTTTCAGAGATGGGGATACCTGACGATAAACCTGTGTGTGACATTTACACAATTACAATTACAAATGCCTAAGGTGGTGCTCCAGAGGAGATGAGAATCCAGGATCCTTCACCTATGCTTTCCTCCTGGCTTCCAGACCTCCTGTATGGGATTCCATAGATACCCAGGATCTCCAGTGTCCTGGAAAACTCAGAGCTCAGAAACTGTAATCCTGATAGCCTCAGCTTAGTGTGACCCAGGAATCTGTTGGTTTCAACTGGCAGAGGGTATGGGGTGCATAGATTTACAGGGATCCCCTGAGTCTGATCTCTACATAATAGTTTGTCAAGGTGTGTGTGGGAGATCACTACTGAAAGCATGTCTCACACAGATCACATAATCATTGCAAAATGGATGGGCAAAAGGAGCTGAGTGTGTATATTGAAAATTATGGTCTTAAAGTCTGAGAGTTGGGGCTGTTCACTGGAGGGTGATAAACAAGTTTCTTTCAGACAGGAGATGCTTATCTGCCTGTCTGCCATATGTAAATTGACTATTGTATATTTCACAATGAACACCTATTTTGCAGTCTGAGCAAAATGCTAATCAAGTGGTTGCAAAGTCTCCAGAAGAGGTTCTACACAGGAAAAAACAAGCAGCTGGGGTTATCTGTTTACAAGTGAAGACAATAGATGGTTGAAACTATATATCTGGGAGTGCAGAGGTACACTCCAGTATCCTTCACCTAAGGGACAAGCTGCCAGCTGGCTTGTCTTGTGAATGAAGGATCACAGCCAGTCTGACTGTTTTAAACCTGGAAGAAAAACTTTGGGTGAACTAACCTCTGAGATGGGAGAACGAGTTGTTTTAGTTAAGTTTAGGCTCTAGAAAGTATTATAATTTTATTTTATATGTAACCATTTGTTGCCTAATTTTACTTGCTGCTTCTTGAATGTCTGTACTTTGTTAAATAAACTTGTACTTGATTTCACTATACAAATCTAAGTGCTGTGTATTAAGTGGAGTGGGAATCCTGACGTGTAACTGATGAGGTGGAGTGTACCATTCCTTTAGAAGTAGTGGATCTGTGAATTCTGTGAGCATCCAGTGGAACAGAGGCTAGACAGTCCAGAAGGATGCTTGGAGGCCTCGGGGGTTGGAATGTGACTATTGCTTACCTGCAGAGGGACTGCAGGGCCTCCATGGGCTGAGAGGGCAGTGGTTGTACTGTCTGTGGCTGGGAGAGTCAAGGAGCTGACCCAGGGGAGGCACAGACAAGGCTTCCTCACTTGAAGGCAGATGACAACAAGGTGCCTTGCAACCCTGGGTACCCCAGGCAAGCATCATATTGGGCAAGACTGTTCTGGTACTCAGATATGATGAGACTTGTCAATCTGGAGCTGTTACTGAGTCTGCCTGACTTGCTGTCTAAGAAGAGTGGCTAAGGCGTACATCTCCAGGAGCTGCAGCACCTGAGAGTCTAGATGCTGGTTGGCTGACACTCACTGAGAGGAGTATCAGAGGGGTAGCCGTGTTAGTCTGGATCTGTAAAAGCAGCAAAGAATCCTGTGGCACCTTATAGACTAACAGATGTATTGGAGCATGAGCTTTCGTGAGTGAATACCCACTTCGTCGGATGCATATTCACCCATGAAAGCTCACGCTCCAATACGTCTGTTAGTTTATAAGGTGCCACAGGAGTCTCCACTGAAAGGAGTTACTCAGCATTTGTCCTGGACGTCGCCTTCCAGAGCAGGAAACTGTCCATGAAACCATCTAGCCAACCTAAATGGAGGCAATTTTCCATGTGGTCTGAACAGTAGCATGTGACATCCCTACAAGGGTCGCTTCGGGTTGTTCAGGACTATTGGTCTCAATGAAACAATTGTGGCTATCACTTAGCTTTATTAAGGGCCATCTGGACGCCATTTTGGCTCACCATCCCACTCCCATTGAGAGACACTCAATATTTTCTTTCCCTACCGTGACAAGATTCCTTAAGGGACCACCCGTACCTTTCCACCAACCAGAGGAACGCCCTTCTCGTCCTTTTACATGGATAGGACCTGTTTGAGACTGTTTATGGCATTCACAGAATGGACAGGGGGTCAGCCAGTATCCTCACAAAGACTGTCCAAGTGGTTTCAGAATGATATTTATCTGCCATGTTCTTGTGAAGAAAGATTCACCTGGATCTATTAGAGCTTGTTAGACTAGAAGTCAAATCACTTCTGTCACCTCTTTCAATTGATCTCCCCGAACTCCCTGAGGGAGATTTGTAGGGCAGCAACGTGGAGTTAGATCTGTACATTCACCACTCACTGTGTGTTGCTGCAGGTCTTTAAATCAGATGCAAGCTTTGGTAGAGCAGTCCAGTCAGTATTACAGTAGGACTCCTTATCCATCTCCAAGAAAGGATACTGCCTACAAGTCACCAAGAGTGGAATCTGTGGACAGTCACTCGAAGAAAATACGGTTACTTACCCTACTATAACTGTAGTCATTTGAGATATGTAATCCACACAGATTCCACAACCCACCCTCAATCCCTGCTAATAGGAGTCATGAGACATGGGAGTCTTACGAAAGGAGGAACTGAGCGGCAGTTGATGGTTCTCTACCACTTCTGCCCTCAGCTGTGGAAGTCACGAAGGCTCCCAGGGTGCAGTCACAGCCCCAGTTGGATCTCACATGCATGGAGTGCACGTGCACCAAGAGTGAAATCTGTGTGGACTACACTTCGTTGAAGAACTAGAGCAGTGGTTCTCAAATTGGGGGTCGGGACCCCTCAGGGGGTTGCGAGGTTATTACATGGGGGCTAGTGAGCTGTCAGCCTTCACTCCAAACCCCGCTTTGCCTCCAGCATTTCTAATGGTGTTAAATATATTTAAAAGTGTTTTTAATTTATAAAGGGGGGTTGCATCAGAGGCTTGCTATGTGAAAGGGGTCACCAGAACAAAAATTTGAGAACCACTGAACAAGAGTTGCTGTAGGATAAGTATTTTAAAGGGTCTTTTTAAAAACCTATTTTTCCATCCTAAAATGGTAGACTCTTCTTAGATATTTATGATGTATTCATGAAAGAACCCAAATTGATGAAACAGGTTCAAGAACCAGATCTGTCAACCTTGGAAAAAATCAGGTAAAAATGACTTTATAACAGCTGTGTAATGATATCCAGTAATCCAGAAAGTTAGTTCCTTATTATGTTTGAGTATGAAGTCGGTGTACTGAGATGCATGGTAAGGTAAATGACAGTACACAGCCACAACCTATATGCTCTGAATTACCAATATATGGGGAAAACCCAACCATTTTTGGCGTGTTCAGTAAATGATGTTTCCACCTTCTCTGTCTCCAAATAGCTCCTAAAGGATATATGATTAAAAAATGAATCAATGCATGCAATAATAGTGAATTGTGCATAATTGCTAGTGGAATTATATTTCATAACCCAAAACATTACATTTGAATTACCACAAATATTTAAGGAAATAAATCATTTTCATATCATGAAATATTTGAGTTTGAGATTCAAACAGTTAGCATTTGGCTCTGCTCTGCATCCTAACATTGATCAAATTAATGCAAATTATTCCATCCCACAGTTGCAAATACAGTAACTCTTCACTTAAAGTTGTCCTGGTTAACGTTGTTTTGTTGTTACGTTGCTGATCAATTAGGTAACATGCTCGTTTAAAGTTGTGTAATGCTCCCTTTTAACATCGTTTGGCAGCCGCCTACTTTGTCTATTGCTTGGAGGAAGAGCAGCGCGTTGCAGCTAACTGGTGGGGGCTTGGAACCAGGGTGGACCAGCAGCCCCCTATCAGCTCCCATAAGTTCCCTGTGCAGCATCTGCCTGCAGTTCATCTGTGTTCCTCCCTCCACTGCCATATGCTGCTCCTGCCCTCTGCGTTGGAGCTGCTCCCCAAGACTCCTGCTTGCTGTGCCGGGGGGGGGTGAGAGAGGGAAGAGGAGGGGCTAATGTCAGGGTGTCCCCCTGCCCCTGCTCCTGCACTCCGCTTACCTCATCTTCCATAGAGCAGGGCTCAGGATGGAGGGAGCTTGCAGAAGCTGCTGTCTCAGCAAGCTGATCTAATTAATTAGGCATATCTGCCTCCATTCCTGCTGCCTTGCAGAGTGAGACAGTTAACCCTTGAGGGCTCAGCCAATTGCTAGTTCATCATGTAGCAGTAAGTGAAAAATCCTACCCTCTGACTCCTCCATCTCAACCAAGCTTCACAATCATCATCACTGTGTACCAGTATTAAATTGTTTGTTTAAAACTTATACTGTGTGTGTATGTATGTGTGTGTATATATATATATATATAGTCTTTTGTCTGGTGAAAAAAAATTCCCTGGAACCTAACCCCCTCATTTACATTAATTCTTATGGGGAAATTGGATTCGCTTAACATCATTTCACTTAAAGTTGTGTTTTTCAGGAACATAACCACAACGTTAAGTGAGGAGTTACTGTACAGATCATATGGGAATTTCTCTGTAGAAAGTATCTCTAAATTTTTGCTGTTAAATAGACTTCTTGCCTGAAATTTACGGTATGATTTTTGCAGCATATGTGAAGAATGATTTTATACATTGATTTCTAAGATGCTTGCGAATATTAAAAGTAGTGTGTGTCATACCTTTAGGTACACTTGCTCCCTTCCTCTGTGGGCTCTGGGAATGTCTAGAAATTTGTATATGTCTAGGTCAGTTTGTTCCTAGGAGATCTAGTCTTTTGAATCTCGTAAGGACATAGCATCTGCTAATCCAAACCCAGGTATCTTTGAAATTGGTTAATTCAGTCATATTTGTATGTTGTTAAATATTAGTCACTCTAATTTTTCATAGTCATGGAGTTCAGTCGTTTAAAGCATGCACAGTAGAACTTGATTTGTCAATGCATATTTTCTCAGTGGATTTTATTTGCCTGCCTGGATTCTGAGTTCCTGCGCTGCATCCATTTGTTTTGCAAGATGTGGAACTAATTAGGCATGGACTTGCCCCATGTATGAAGATTCTTGTGTGTCTGAGTACTTGTGCTGAGGCTTGAAAATAGAGCAACATGTTTTTTCTGGTGTGCAATATTGGGAATATTTAGTCCATCATGTAATCTGACCAAACTGTAGTACGTGTTATCCGTTCTGTAGAGGCTACAATAAGTAATTCAATGTTTGTTTTTTATATATTCAAAATTATTGATTAGGGTATATGTTAAAATAACCAACCGCCTGACCCACCAAGATGTGTGCACGTCTGTACCCAGTTGCCACATGATCATGCTCTGTAGACTATGTCCATCTGTATCCTTTCCCCATATACTGTTTGTCACCATTGTTCATTGTACCAGGAGTGTAATTTAGACTGTAAGCGCTTTGAATACTCGTTTTTGTTGCTGTTGTTATTTTCTCTGAAGTGCCTAGTAGCTTTTGGGGTGCTGTAAAATAATGAATAATAGCAACTGTTTGCTGTGGGAGAATCAGAGTTGGCATAGGCAGACTGTGGGGAGGATATATTTTTCATTAAGTGCTATGGAAACAACCTCTTCTTTTCCACTTCTTTCCAACAGAGATAGTACTTCTTTAATTAATAAAATGTAAAGTGATCCATTTGTGGCCCCAATCCTGCATACAACTCACATACAGTATGTATATATTTAAACATGCAATTAGTGCCATTGAAATCAATAGAATTATTCATGTGCTTAAAGTTAAATCATGCACTGAAATGTTGTCACGATTAGCACCTAACTTGAGATTGTTCTGTTAAAAATATACACAAGTGTGGTTAGGGAAGTCCTCATGCAGAAGGTGATGCACAGATACTTATTTTGATGTGCTGTGTGGTGATATGCAAGCTGCATATCCTTTTGCCATACAGAGAAGTTGCTTGCACATCATGATCTGTTGCCATAACTAATCTGGGAAAGACCTGGAATTTAATGTCCTTTAAAATATGTGCTCCTTAAACTTTAATATTCATGTTGTATCTTCCCTGCCAAGCAATTAGTTAGAAAAGTATGACAGCCAAAGATGATGATGTTATAGTGGAGGTCAAGGCTCCTGAGCATGTTGATGATTCTCTCTAACTCATTGCCTATTACCATTGCTGAAATTGTATAAATCCTGATCATTGCATGCAACTAGTCCTCAATCAATTAAATTACTAGGAATTGTCATCAGGGTCAGTTCTTCTCTTTGAAATATATGGAAAGCTCTTTACAAAATTATCTTTAACTCTCTCATTTCAAAGCTCATATCCTTTCAGCCAATTTGGTGGCTAAACCTACCATCTCACTGTGTGGGCTGGTTTTAAGTATCATAGTTTGAGTTCCCAGTCTGCCCTGGTGGTATGAGGCATACCTTTCCATTTCTTTTTACCTCTTTGCTGGATATATGTAATATATTATTTAACATCAGTTATTTTAGTAAATATTTTTCCCATTTCTTGTAACCTATGTTAGCTTTTCATTCTGCTGTTTTTTTTTTATTTTTATTCCCTATATTAAGAGACTGCAAATCATAGTAAAATATTTCCTTAAAATTCTTCGCCAAAATTTTCAAACATCTATATTTAGTTCTGATTTTTTTTAAGAGGTGCTACTTACACACAACTCCTTTTGATATCATTAGGAGCTGCAAAGGCAGGCATCTTAGAAACTCAGAGAACCTTTTTTTGTGTACATAAATAATGATATATATGCCTACCTTTATGTACCCTTGTTTGAAAATTTTGATCCTTAGGTATTTTTGTGGACCACTGCTGTAGCATGTTAAAAAAACCTCTGGGATGCATACACCTAGAGAGGTGTAGAGGAACATTTGCGGGGGTGGGGAAGTATGTGGTGGGGCCCAGGCCAGCCCCTTTGGGAGTGGGGAGGGAGAACCACCTTGCCCCACTCTGCCACCAGACCAGCTCTACCCCCATCTGCAGCTCCATTCCGCTCCTAGCCACAGCTCCACTCTGCCCCCTGCTCCAGCCCCAGCCGCAGCTCTGCTCTGCCCCAGGGAAGCTCCACCTCCAGCCCAGCTCTGCCTCTGGCCCCAGCTCCTCCCCCATTCCCAGTTCTGCCCCCAGCTCAGCCTTCAGACCAAGCTCCTCTGTTGAGGAAGCCTTAGCTGTGTAGAAATGGAGGGTGTGTGTGGACAGATTCCATTACTGGTGATTGTGTGTGTGTGTGTGACAGGAAAAGTTTGGGTATCACTGTGCTGTAGTCATTACTCTGTCCAACAGAAAGCCATGTATGTTTAAGCTAATGTTACAAAGTCAAGCACTCAAAAGTTAGGAAATGCCCTAATTAAGTTTGCCAATGTAACCCTAATACTGCCCCTTGTAAATATGCAGTATGATACCCGTTGCCTCATTCAGTGCATCTCCTCACCCCGCCGTACTTTCCCCTGCATTCAAGTCAATCCGGTTGCTCCTTCTCCTCCATGGGCACCTGTTGTGGGACCATTGAGAGTGCGGGAGAGAGAGCCTGTGTGCTCTCTGTTTTGTGTGTCAACTCCATAGCACCCCCTGGCAACTAGAAGGAGCAATTGCAGGGATTTTCTTTGCAGTCCTGCACTGGATCATGCCCAGTGCCAATAGACTCTTTGGAGGATTTAGCTGCCAAACACTAACAGACAGAGCACAGGGAAACTGATTATTTTTTGGAGGGCTAACTTTTGGTGGATTTTGTTTAAGGACAGCAAAAGGCACATCTCTGATGGCAGGACAATTTCCCCACTAAATTTCAAGACCCTGCTTTAAAGGATGGAGGAACTAGAGTTTCTTAATGAAACATTTACAAGAATTGTTTAACATGGGTAAAACAGTGAATTTTTCTCTTACCTCATTCTTAGAAATAGCTGGATCATTTTAGCCCCTGCCCTGAGTAGGATCAGATGCATTATCTGAGTTTGTCACAAATATTAGTTTTCACAGCACCCCCTGTGAAGTGTGTGGGGGTATTATCCGCATTTTACACATAGCAGATTGAGACACAGATAGGTCAGTAGTGTCCTGTAATTTTCTGTGCCCAACTTTAGATATCTAGGGCCTTAGTTTTGTATAGTGTGCTTAGTTTTGTATAATACTTTTTATATTTGAAGCACAGCTACCATTGACTTCCATTGCAGCTCTGAGTGCTTAGTGAATGCTACTGGCCATGTTTTGTTCCCCTCAATTTTGCTTAGAATTCTTTACAGATTTTCAGGTGGCATGCTTGATTCTTTGTTCTCAGTGAGATGAACAAAGTAAATCCCATCAGGGAATGGAATTTATTTTTTCCAAGTCTTGAAAGTGCACTTGATGTAGACATAGACTAGATCCTAATAGAACCACTAGAATGTATCAGATGCTTATTTCTCAGCAACTGAATGGAAAAGTTAAATGTTGTTTTTATATGAAGTATCTCCATTTCCCCTCCATAAGTTCCTACCCATTTTCATAGCGGTAAAGAGGTTTTTACTACATTCCATGTTGCATAGCATATAGGTCACCCTTCAGACAGACCTATCTGGTAAGTTAATAGACTACACAGGCTTGAACTGACACAGTGACAGGCATCATTTCTGTTTTCCACAAGTCTGTCTGATGGACTGAGAAGTAGAACCAGTTTCTGGGTATCTCTTGGAATATATACCTTCTTGAGAAGTATCTCTTTATGGGACCTCTGCCCCTGCGCTAATCAGTCTCTTCTCCCTGTGCATCTGGAATGGTGGGGGTGATGTGGGCTTTTCCTGTCTGATGTCTCTGCCAACCATATTTCTTGATATCTCCCTACCAGGTCTAGAACCAGAATAAAGGAATTCCTGGCTCCTGGCCCTTTGTGGCAAGTCTGCTTATACTTATTATTCTGGGCTTTCTTTTAACTTCCTTTTCATTCATTTTCTCACATATTAAGAGAATACAGTGACACATTTTTGTCCCTAGGGTACAAAGGGCAAGATAAAGTATATTGTATGATTGTACAGCATGTGTATTATGCCATTTTATTTGTCACTTCTTTCACAGAATTTTATATTGTGTTTATAGTATGTTTTTCTCTTGGCTGTTTGGTTTTTTCACTCTCTCTGTGTTTGTAAATACAGGGCTAAACTCACCCAGAGCCTATTGTGGGAATGATTGGCATAGGGCCTCTTGTTCTAAAACATCCACTGGAAGTTAAATTACATGTTTTTTTAAATAAGGAGAGGAAAACATTTTAAGTGTCCTAAGGTGAATGTTTCTCTTCTTTGGGAAGTCACCACAAGAATCTAGGGAGCAGGGAGGATAAAAATACACACTGGTATTTCCTCTCAGGTGGCTTCTGTTCAGCCTTGCAAGTGGGATAGAATTTGGTAGTGTCCGCCTAATGTGTGGTTATTCACAATACTATAGACATTAGTGTCAGTTTCTGTACGGAGAGGGAGTGGATTGGAAGACTTTGGATTTGGCTGTTCAAAATAGATGCATATATACATAAATGAATAATAGTATAAATCCAAAGGGGTAACATGCAACCATGCAGTGGAGGATTCTCAGAACATTTCTAAAACTGTGGTTTTATCAGAACCATAACATAGAATGCCTTTGTATTATGTTTCATACTTGTATTTCTTAGAGTTCTGTTAAAATGTTGGTATTTCATATGTGTTGATGTTCTGTATTCAGAAAAGCATGTGTCATCTGTACTTTTTTTTTTTAAATTCCTTTTAATGTTAACAGTTGGCCTTTAGGAATCTTTAGCGATCATATGTAGTATTTTGTATAGGTTTGCTTGTGACAGAACAGCTGCACTGAGTAATATGGAACAATTCAGATGTCCCTAAATCCACAAAATAGCAAGACTTTTTTTTTTTTTTTTTGCAAACTTGTAACAATTAATTGTTTCTTTCTGATTTTGTGGTCTCTTGAGGTTCTGTTGTATCTTTAGTTTTGCCCATAATAGCTATTGTTTAGGATGTGGAATTCAAAAAATAGACATTTGAATTTCTAGGTCATTTATTATCTCTGTGTATTTGTATATATAGCTGAGCACACACTGTACAGTATCTAGTGAAGAGATTGTTTTGAGATATTATTTTTACCACCAGTGTGTACAAGCTGAGAGATTGATTAATATTCTCTCTTTTCAAACTTGAACTGTATAATCATAGCTGCTATGTCATAGCCATAGGGACAGATTTTAAAGTATCTCAGTTTTGCTACAGGATTGCAGCCTATCTTGTCTAAAAGTTAAAAATGAACGTAATTTCCTCTCAAATAACTAGCAATAGTAAAGATATTTGTATTTCATGCCAGTGTTCCATGCCAGCTTTCCCTTTTCCCTAAACTCAAAAAAAAAAAAATCAAAATTTTAATCGACTGGATTAAAAATTAGAGCTGTGAAAACAGTGGTTGCCTTGTATTAGCTCTTACGTTATATTTGGAGAAAGGTAAGTAAAGTATGTTTGTGGGAATGAAAAATTCTAAATACTAAAATAATTCTCATTGAAACATAAGGGCCTAATCCTGCTCCCACTGGATTCAGTAAGACAAGACAGCTGGATCCTCAGCTGATGTAAATCAATATAGCTTCAGTAGAGCTCTATGCCTGTTTACCTTAGCAGATGATCAGTCTTATTACCTATTTATTAATTTGTATTATTGTAGTACCTAAATTATGTTTAGTATCAGAGGGGTAGCCGTATTAGTCTGGATCTGTAAAAGCAGCAAAGAGTCCTGTGGCACCCTATAGATTAACAGACGTATTGGATCGTGAGCTTTCATGGGTGAATACCCATGTGCATCCAACGAAGTGGGTATTCACCCGCAGAAGCTCATGCTTCAATATGTCTGTTAATCTATAAGGTGCCACAGGACTCTTTGCTGCTTTTAAATTGGGTTTAATATTCTAGCAGAAACACAGCATGCTGTAATATATGCTCCAAATTTCTGAGTTTTAGTATATTTCCAGCTTCCTATGTTTCAAAAAAACATACCCAACTCTTTCTAATATTTCACTACAAAGCTTCAGTATCATTGTGACTGCAGCAAAACTGCTTGTCAAAATTGTGCTACTGACATCCAAACTGTCAAACATTACACTTCAAAATGCTTTTAAAAAATCAAGGACTTACAGTGAACATAAAATTAAGGCAGAGTAAGGAAGTGAGATATCTGTGGGTTTCTATTTGATTTCTAATGCAAAATTACTCCTAATTGGGGGAAATAAATCTCTGGCAAAAATGTTTTTCTCTCTCTCTATCTCGGTACTATTGGGCATTTGTTTGGAAATGTTTGTGAACATTCAGACACAAAAGACTAACAATAGCTCCCCACAATAAGGAACACACATGAAAATGGAGCAGAAAAAAGGATGCTCTCTCAGTTAATTGAGTGGTTAGGAGCTCAGTAGGGACACATTTTGTGCTGGAACCTGTGGGCACTTAGGTACAGTACCTAACTTTACTAATGTGAATTGTCCAAATGAAAAAAAAAAACTCAACTGGTATGAGAAAAATCATTCATATGCAGCATTTATAATGGTGTTAAATATATTTAAAAGTGTTTTTCATTTATAAGGGAGGGGGTTGCACTTAGAGCCTTGCTATGTGAAAGGGGTCACCTGCACAATAGTTTGAGAACCACTGCATTAAACTTTCCATTTACATCTCAGAAGCACTTTATTCCAATTAGTTTAATAAGATCTATCTTGTGAGTTTTACTAAAATAGTTTCAGAAACCAAATTTAAAAGCTTGTCTGACTTTTTGAAGTATGGAGTGTATTGGCTATTAAATGGTGAATGACAAGCTGCTATCTTGGCTGTTGTCAAATGGAAATTGAAATTAAATTTAGCATGGCTTCTTAGGTATTACCACACTAAAGAGCTCTCCATCAGCAGTAAGTATACAGCAAGTGTCATGCCCAATTGAAACAAAAGATGAGATCTGACAGTACAAATTGCTGTCTTTAGCGTGCTCTCGATGAACCATTCCAATTCCTTGTCAGGTTCTCTGGCTGCTACTCACCTAGTAGCACAGTCATATTAAAGCTCATTTGGAGTTACCCTCATGGTTCCATGTTTTAGTATCATTTCTATTCCTTACAGAACCTGGCTCCATGTTCATGGTACTATAAAACATTATTTGAAGTGGGTGACCTTTGGGCATCTATCACTCTGCATCGGTACAGTGGAGAACCTATATATGTTATTTTAATACAGTGGTAAGCAATACATCGGCAACATTTGTCCTAATGATCGTATAATACACTATATAGGTACATTTCCCAGACCTGAAGAAGAGTTCTGTGTAAGCTCAAAATCTTGCCTCTAATAAAATATATTAAGTCACCCACCTTGCCTCTCTAATATAGTAGTATCTGAAATACCTTTATAATGTCCAAAGTACAAAGGAAATGGCTATGTTTCCTGAATGACAGCTATGAGGTAATTGTACATAGATGTTAGCTAAGATTTTCAAAAGTGATAAGGGACTTTGAGTGACTCACATTGGTCATCCTGAAACCAAGGCCTCATCTACACTGGGGGTGGGATCAATCTAAGTTACGCAACTTCACGTCGACGTACTTAGATCAACTTACCGTGGTGTCTTCACCGTAGTAAGTCAACTGCTGCTGCTCCCCCGTCAACTCCGCCTGTGCTTCTCATGGTGGTGGAGTACAAGAGTCGACGGGAGAGTGCTCGGGGGTTGATTTAGCATGTTTAGACTAGGTGAGGGTATTCAGAGCATGGCTGAAAGTCAGGCCCCCTTAAAGTACATCAGGCTGGGCATCCTAGACACGTTTTTGAAAATCTTGGCTCTTCACTGTCTATAATGGCTTCTAGGAAGTGAATTTTTTACAATTTGGATGAAGGAGATCTTAGTTTTTTTTCTAGAAGCTGTGTAGCAATTCTAGATCGTTTTTGTTCACATTAAGCAACAGAATGTGCTAGTTGCTTAGTGGGTGTTAAAACTGATAAAGGTGGCTTGGCAAAGTACAGTTTCCCTAAAGTAGTTACTTTTGGGTTAAGAGCAAATCATCCTCTTTAATGTGACAACTTAGAGGCTGCTGAAAATGTGAGTGAAGGGAGTCTTCTTGGCATCAGTATTAAGAGTATTTAAAATTCCTTTTACTTAAGAGAATTAACTAAACCGTTTTGGTCTCCCTTTCTCAGGTGAGTTCAGTTCCAGCACTAGAATTGTGCCAGTAAAGAAAATCAAACTAACAGATTCACTAAAGCAGAAAAGTCTCATTAGTGGAGTGAGCTATGATGCCCGCTCTGGAATGGCATTTGATCATTCAGCTGTAGTGATTCAATCATTCCACACAGCTAATTTAGTGTGTTTCTCAACTCACATCACAGGAGATTATGTGAAGGTTCTGGCCGTTGTTTGCCTGGGTAGGCAGACTGAGATAATCTGTGTTCCTATGTGCAAGGGGGAAGATGCTGGATCATAATCAAAGATATTAGGCACTAATATATTTTATTTTTACAATCCTAGATGTAATAATAGTAATAGTGAAGCAGTTATCAGCTACAGTTGTAAAGATGAGAGGTTTGTTAAGAGTACAAAGAAATTGAGGTTGTACTCTTAGTTACATCAAGGCAATTCAGGTATGAGTGAAAATACTTGATGGCTCAGATTGGGTTCGGATTCTACTTTTTACTAGACTTTCAATGTCTCCAATATTGATATATTCCCATACTTCAGAGAGAAACAAGAACAGTTTCCTCTAATCCATGCTCAAGAGTTTATGAATTCTTTAGTCCAATTGTTGTCTGCTGTGTGATACCATTGATTGCAAATAGATTTCAGAGAGAAATCATCCAAGACAATTTAGGATTCCTTAATCGGCTTTTGGAGAGCCAGTTCAACTGAATTACTCGCTAGTTTACTAATATGCTACTGTGATGAATATATATTCTTAATGGTAAATAGTTGAGGGATAAAATATCGTTCTCTTGGGGCAGAATTCAAGGCGATTTATACAATGCACAACAGAAACAAACACTAGTATAAGAGATGAAGTGGTAGCAAACAATATGGCTTTCTTTGCATATTGAAAGGTAGGAAAAGGAATGACCACTGGGCAGTGCTGCCTACTTCTTGACTCTGAGAGGATTTCCTCATATTGTTTTTCCTCCACTCCCCTAGTCTCAATGTCTCTCTTACATCTGTCTCCCACAAGCATTTCATGCCTTTTTCTATATTGCCATTCACACTTCGCTGTTCCCAAACCTGTTTGCCAAACAATCTCCCTCCTCACCACATTCAAATCCCTCCTAAAAATACCCTTTTCTCTTCCACTTTCTCTCTTATCTGTGAGATGCTGGAGGAGGCATAGTTAAGTAACCAAAAATAAGTGCCTGATGCATCAAGATGCATACATGCTTTCCTGACTAATTTTATGACCTGACTACTGCTAGCTCAGCAAACTCTCTTTTCTTTCTCTCACTTTTTTCTTTCTGGTTACAACTCACTAGATGTATCACGTTGAAGTTAGAGTGCCTGTTTCTCAGTCCATGGACCATGCCTCTTAACTGTTTTTGAGGCATGTAGCACATCATGCAGTGCTTGAGCTATAATTCCAATTACGTTTTATTTTTTCATTTGGGTTGAGAAAGGCTAGTCCACAGCTGAAGTCATTGTTAATATTCTGTCCTAGTCCTTTAAAAAAAAACAAACCAACACACATCACCCTCCCACCAAACTTTATTTAATAATTTTCAGCAGATGCTGTATTAAGACAATAACATCACTGGGGTTTGAGGAAGGGCTATTGCTCTTAGTAAAAGAGCTTGGTATCCAGCTGGTAAATCTTGGTTTGCCTATTGAATGAATGCAGATTATGGTAAGGTGTACTTTCAGCATATCCATGTGTCCTCTCAAAGGGGTAAATTGAGAAGTAAGAAAACACTTTTCTTGGTCCCATAGTGTGCTGTGAATTCAATGGGAGTTGCTGGATGCTCAGCACTTTTGAAAATCAGGGTGTTGCTTAGTTGCCCAGTATGGACATGGGAACCTACCTTTAGGCACCTGATTTTGAAAATGTCGGCTATTTGTGGGCGTGGATAGTAGTGAGCATGAGTAACCCTACCAGAATGTTGCACAAAGCCACTGAACCTGATATACCTAGTCCCAAAGAGAAAATCATCTTACACAGAAACAAAACTGAATTTAAAAACTCTGCTGTCTTCCTCTGACATTCCAGCTACATCTCCTGCAACTAAATCCCCAAAAGAACCATTTAAATGCATTATTGAATAAATTAACAGAAAATTTCAAAGCATACATGTTACAGTTGCAGCCATGGATGGAGAATTGGATTCTGTGAGGCAAAATGTAATAAAACTGGATATATGTGGTCAACAACAAAACCTTTAAAGCTGAAAATGACTATTTAAAAAAAATGGAGTAGAAAATGGCTTTTTTTAATCTCAAACTGTTAGTACACTTACAAAGGAGAATAAAATCCTTAGTAACAAAATAGAGCCCAACACAGGCTAAAAATATTAGATTACTTGGGCTTTTAGATAGTGAAGATGACTTGAAATTGTTTATGGAGCTGCCAGGTCAAAAATTATTAGATTTAAATCTAACAAGACCCTATTCAACTTGAAAAGCTTATCCTGTCACAATAATAGTACCAATTTTGAATTAATGGATAGAAAAACAGTTATTTTTAAAGTTGCTGAGCTATAAGGTAAAGGTAGAATCTTACTGAGACCTAGACAAATGAAAGAAATGCTCTATAAAAATACACAGTATTTTGCTTTTTGCAGACTTGAGTCCAATCCCTCAGACAAAAAGAAGATTGCTCACACTTACTTAAAAGGTTTTTAATGAGGAGCAAGTTGAAGCTGCACTTTTTTTCTTCATGCAAAACACTGGAAGACTCAAATTAACCTTTAATGAGGAGGGTTAGGTCAGATCGTAGCATGTATGAAGGGTGCCTATGAACCACTATGCACTTCTGAAAGGGTCTCTCTCAGCTCTAACTTGGCCAGCATGGAAAACTGCTATGAATCTGGGCTGTGGTGGAGCCAAAATCCACACTGTTGTGGATCCAGTGTTCTCATTTCTTGACAAACACTAGTATAGTGTTCCATGCTGATCTGGAAGCTATATGTTATCTCTGGTCTTCCAGTACAAAGTGTCATAACGGTTCCATTGTTTGTCCTAAAATGAGATTTGTCAACATGACCCACCATAAAGCACTTTTGTACCCTGAAACATAAATATGTAACTGTCATAAACAGATAGCTAAGGGTTAATGTTCTTTTACCTGTAAAGGGTTAACACAGGGAACCAAACACCTGACCAGAGAACCAATTAGAAAACAAAACTTTTTCAAATCTGGGTGGAGGGAAGTTTTGGGTGTAAGTTTGTTGTTCTTTGTTTTGGGTTTGACCCTCTTGGCTTTGAGAGTGATTTTTTTATCTTCAGGCTTTCTAATCTTCTAATTACAAGTTGTAAGTACAAGGATAGTAAGACAATAAGTTTATATTGTTTTTCTTTTGTATTTACATGTGTGTAGTTGCTAAAGTGTTTTAAATTGTACTTTTTTTGGATAAGGCTGTTGACCCTGTATATTGTCATTTTATTACAAAGACCATTTTATGTTCTTTTTTTATAAAGCTTTTTTTTTAAAACCTGTTGGAGTTTTTTTTTTAGTGGGGACTTCGGGGAATTAAGTCTGCGGCTTACCAGGGAATTGGTGGAAGAAAAAAGTCAGGGGGAAAATCTCTTTGTGTTAGATTTACTAAGCCTGACTTTGCATACCCTCTGGGTAAGGGGGAAGCTCTTAAGCTTAGCCCATGATCATCCCAGTGGCCATGCTGGGGAATGAAGTATCGTAACAGACCTGCTCTTTTGAGAATTTGGGTTCATGCTTACTCTAAGGACAAAAATTAATTCTTGCTGCTTTTTACTCCTATTAGTACTTAAAAGCCTACACCGTGTGGAAAAGGTAAGTTAGATTCTGTTCCTTCGTGTGGACATACAGACTTGTTTACTGAGGTCTGCTCAGCTACATTTAAGCACGTGCACTGAATGCAATTGAGTTATATAGGTGTTGCTGAGTGAATAGTTTGGACTGCAGGGCTGGTGACAGACCAGATGAAGAGTCAAACTTGATCTGAATTTCCATGTCCGGTTTGCAGGGCTGGTGGCAAGGGGGGGAACCCACACTTTTTGCTTCTAACCTTAGCAAATTTGAAATGGAAATCCTTATGTGACAATAAATGTCGACCTTCACTAGGCTGCTTCTTGTGTCTTGTTTCAGATTAGAGCTGTGCTTAATAGCAATGCATAGTGGGCTCCCCAAGCACTATCTGCAAAATGTGAAACCATTTTCTAGTTATAGCAACAAATTTAAGGATAACAAAAGGGGACATGCAAGTTTAATGAAATAAAGCATAAGAGGTGAATTTGAACAGAATGGACCGTTCATACTGTTATATGAAATAATTTAAATAAATTTGACATAACTCCTACTGTAAGTAAAATACATGAGAACCATATAATAGACCAATGAGAAACACATTAATTGTACCATTAATGAAATGTTGCAGTTTTATAATAGGATCAGATTATATAAAATTCTTTATTTCAGCCAAGCAGACACTAACATAGTCACATCAGTTTATCTCTGTACTTTTATTGAGGTACAGATCTTCTGTTTGGTGGAAGTTTTTTTTCTTTTTTTTCCTAACCAGTAATTATCTGCAAATAAAAGGCAAACATCTAGCAAGCTAATTGGCTCACATGGAGTTCATTGCATCAGTTTAAATTAAATAAGCTTTGGAGAGAGTTAGAATTGACACATTTCTGAGGGGGGCGGGGGAAAGGCTGATTTTTAGTTAGAAAATGGTCTCCCGTGGAAGACCTTCCCAAGATGGTAAACACAGAAGAATGCACTCCTCATAGCACCACTAATGTCTGCCCTTTTCTCTCTTGTTGAATCTCAGCATATTCTGGAAGATGTGAATTTGCTCAAAACTGTGGTGGGTTTGCAGAATTTTTTTTCTCTACCAGTGCTAGCATATAGTCATTGCTGAAAAATGACAATGCTGTAGATCAGTGTGCTTCTATGAAGTTGTTTCAAAATTAGGGAGGATTGAGGAAACAGCTTGATATGCTTGCAGTGTGCTGCTGATATGTAGCTTTTCTCTGTATTATGCAGTGCAGAAGATACAGGTATCTGTTCTTAGTGTCTGAGCAAAACTGCAATGGAGGACAGCTGTCAAAGAGACCATCAGCACTTCACAATTGTAGGAAGAGGGGTAAACCTCCAATTTTATGCAGTCTTTGTAATCTGTTTGCCATGAAGTGAGACCAGAGGTCCATGTACATTTGTGCAGTTATGATGTATTTGTATACGTTTGCCACGACTGAATGCAGTTTTGCCACTTAGAAATGTAAATGGCTCATGCAAGTACCAGATTTGCAAGCACAATCACAGCAGTTGTATTCAAAAATGCATTTGGAGCTTGAACTACATATCATGAAAATCAACATAAAGGAGTTTGTTTTTAGGAGCTGCCCAAAAGACCAGCCTGTAAACTAGATATTATTCATCCTAGCTTGGAAGGAAGGATGATGAGCTGAGTTAAACCTGTTGGGATTTGAAGTTGTAGTTCAAGAGAATCTAGGTGCTTCAGGTCTGTGTTAAGACTTCTAAACCATCTTTTGACATTATAAGTTAGGAATAATTGCTTTGGCAGTCTGAGTCTTTTTTTTTCTTTAGTCTTTAGAAAATGTGATACCTATAGAATGGAATGGAAACACATTAGCTTGGGATTTTCAAAGGTATTTAAGGGCTCTAGACCCAATTTTGTCATTGTTGTGATAAAGACCATAGAAGAAAGATTATCTCTTAATTGCTTCTTGTTTTTAGCTGACAGTTTAAATGGCTAATCTTATTTTGATATGGCTGGGGGTGTTTGTTATATTTATTACACACAAAAGAGCTACGCTATGTGTTAAGGTTACAAAGTCAGGCACGCAAGTTAGGAAATGCCCTATTTAAGGTTTCCCAGCAACCTTCATTTGACCCCTTGAGCATTTGCATTGTGATAGGATGTGTTCACGTAATTAAAAATGCTGTCTTTTTCCAGAGGATCTCTGCTTCATTCGTGCACAGGATGAACAGTTCTCAGGGAATGAATGTGAAGTTATTTAGTGACTAAGACTACTGCCTTTAGGACCCAGGCTTCATTTGTTGCACAAATTGAAAGATGTGTAGTGACTAAGCCAGGGGAATGCAGGAAGAGAAAAACGGTTGTGTGGTTAAGGCAGTTGAATGTTATACTGGCAAAGTGGAATTCATCCCTGCCTCTGCCATGGAGTTTCCTGTGTAATACTGGGCAAGTCACTTCAACCAAAAATACATACTCCATAAAAAGAAATGACAGTGGATTTAAAGCCTTGGGGCAGTACTAACTTATGCACCCATAAGTTATGCATGTCTCATGCACCTTATGATCTGCCAGTCACTAAAGAAAATTTATCTCAAGTCATGTAACCCCTGCCTTTCCCTGCTGAATGCCACCGTTTTTGAATGTGAACTCTGATTACTTTATATGTCCTGGGGACTTCTGGAATGGATGCATATTATCATCAATGCATGTTTTTTCCTATTTTGTAAATCAACCTGTTTAATTCTTTCATAATGTGACCTTATTCTTTATTTCTGGATTAATTTTGGCTCATAAAATGAGGGAGATGAATTGTACTGGCTAGATTAAGACAGAGTGTGAGTAGCTGCTATGCCATATTGACCAAAGCATCTTAGTCCTGACCTGCAGCGTCTCTTCTGTTTCATTGAGCAACTATTGCTCCCTATGGGTAGAATTTTCAAATTCAATGTTTATTACTTGAACTCTGCTTCCATTGAAGTTAGTGGTAAACAAGATAGGTCAGCCTCGAATACTTTTGAAAATCCCACCCTCTGCTAAAATATGTGATTTTTCCAGTACTAGAGAACCGCTGATCTTCAGAGCTAAAAATGCACTTGTTTTCATTCAAATTCCTAGTATCGCTTTCCATACTCCTTTTATGCCATTCCCTTTTTCAGAGGCGCCACTTTGGGGCACTTATCACTCTGCTACTATTTTGTAAACCATTACTGCTGCTCTTTCAGGCACTCAGAGAAGGTCAGAGTCAAACAAGACACTTCTTTTAGGGACTCAGTAACATGCATCTTTTTCTGTGTTAATGTCGCTATTTTAAAAGACGACAGTAATATGCTTGTCAAAAACTAGGGGAAACAGTCAATAAAAACTTCTTCCAATTTCTTTGTGGCAGGAAAGCACAATTGTATATTTATATACATACGTGTGTGTGTGTGTGTGTGTGTGTGTGTGTGTGTGTGTAATATCATGTATAAAAGGCATTGTGTATGTATGAGAAAGAAAGGCTTGCATGAAAATTTGCAGTGCTGAAGATGAATAGAATCTTCCTTGACTCCTGTCCATGTAAGGGTGTCTGTTTTAAATGTACAGCTGGCTGCAGCACTTTGGAGAGTTATTACTCTGTCTACTTGTATGTGTACTTGATGAATGCTCTTAGCTATGCTTTCCTCTACAAATTGTTAACCATGTGTTCATCTGATTTCTAAAGGGTAATGGAGCTGGAGAGTGGCTCTGTCAATAATAGTTGTTTGTAACAGGGCAGAATAATGGTTACTTTTAAAACTTAAAAAGCGGTGAAGTGTGGAGCAGTTGAAACTTTAGAATTGTATTATGATGTTTTTAAAAGTGATAGTATTCAAGAAAGCTGACTGGCAGATAGCACTGGATACTAAAATATCTGGAAAGGACACTATTAGGCATGAGAAGGTAGTTCAGTCTTCATGCCTATTCAGAACTTGGCCTTCTTACTGAGAGTGTTGAGAGTTTGTAGTGGTATCATCACAAAAACACCCACCATCTCAAAAGCTGTCGAATGGTCAAAACCAACCTAAGCTGAATTTGAGCCACTAAGCAAGAATTAAAAGGGAACTGCTTCTCATCATTTGACTGCACAGGAAAAGCTACAGACTTGCTTCAAGGTAATTTCCAGTATTCATTGTTTTTTTTTGTTTTTTTTTAAGTAACTTTGGTTTAATAAAAGCAATGTATTTGCTGCATACATTTTGTACATATTTGGTAGGGTGGCAGATTGTAAGACCCTGCATAGCAATGTGTTGCTCTTCTGTGGGTAACCCTAGGGTCAGATGGAAAAACCCTGCATTAAGTTTCAGGGCAGTTACTGCAGAATTAGGCTGACAGGAAAAACATACCATAAAAATGGGGTGGGGATCTGTTTGGGTCAAGGAGGAAATTCTAGAAACAGTCCAACTTGCTGTGGAAGCTTATGTTGAGATTTATGCTGGTTTTTTGGGTTTTTTTTTTTGGGAGGGGTGGACATTATAAAAAAGCCAAATCCCAGAAGGGGGGTGAGGTATTTAGGCAATTAAAGGTGCAGATAGGTGTCTGTTGAAATTTTCAAAAGCACCTAAGCAGATTAGGCATCTAACTCCCATTGATTTCAAATGGAGTTAAATGGAATTTAGGTCCCTACCTGCTTAGGCTCTTTTGAAAATCCCCCTAGGAGTCTAAATACTAGGGCTGTAAAGTGATTAAAAAAATGAATCATGATTAATCGTGTGATTAAAAAAACTAATTGTGATTAATAACACAATTAAACAACAATAGAATATCATTTATTTTAAATATTTTTGGATGTTTATTACATTTTCAAATGTATTAATTTCAATTACAGCACAGAATACAAAGTGTACAGTACTCACTCTATATTTATTTTTATTACAGATATTTGCTCTGTAAAAAAAAACACAAAAAAATTATTTTTGTCACCTCATGCAAGTACTGTAGTGCAGTCTCTTAATCATGAAAGTTGAACTTACAAATGTAAACTTATGTACAAAAAAACCTGCATTCAAAAATAAAACAATGTAAAACTTTAGAGTCTTCAAGTCCACTCAATCCTACTTCTTGGTCAGCCAATCACTCAGACAAACAAGGTTGGTTACAATTTGCAGGAGATAATGTTGCCTGCTTCTTGTTTACAATGTCACCTGAAAGAGAGAACAGGCGTTCTCATGGCACTGTTGTAGCCGATGTTGCAAGATATTTGTGCCAAATGCGCTAAAGATTCATTTGTCCCTTCATGCTTCAACCACCATTGTAGAGGACATGCTGATGATGGGTTCTGCGTGATAATGATCCAGAGCAGTGCAGACTGATGCATGTTCATTTTCATCATCTGAGTCAGATGCCACCAACAGAAGGTTGATTTTCCTTTTTGGTGGTTTGGGTTCTGTAGTTTCCACATCAGAGTGTCCCTCTCAGATTTTGGAAGGCACTATAGCCTGTTTTTAGAAATCTCACATTAGTACCTTCTTTGCGTTTTGTCAAATCTGCTGTGAAAGTGTTTTTAAAATGAACATGTGCTGGATCATCATCCGAGACTGCTATAACATGAAATATATGCAGAATGCAGGTAAAACAGAGCAGGAGACATACAATTCTCCTCCCCCACCCCAAGGAGTACAGTCACAAATTTAATTGATGCATTATTTTTGTTAATGAGTATCAGCATGGAAGCATGTCCTCTGGAATGGTGGCTGAAGCATGAAGGGGCATACGGATGTTTAGCATATCTGGCATGTAAATACCTTGCAACGCCAACTACAAAGGCACCATGTGAACGCCTGTTATCACTTCCAGGTGACGTAAATAAGAGGTAGGCAGCAGTATCTCCCGTCAGTGTAAACAAACTTGTTTAGCGATTGGAAGAATAAGAAATAGGACTGAGTGGACTTGTAGGCTCTAAAAATTTACAATACTTTGTTTTTGAGTGCAGTTATGTAACCAAAAAAAATCTACATTAGTATGTTACACTTTCATGATAAAGAGATTGCACTTCAGTACTTGTATGAGGTGAATTGAAAAATGCTATTTCTTTTATCGTTTTTACAGTGCATATATTTGTAATAAAAATAATATAAAGTGAACACTGCATTTTATATTCTGTGTTGTAATTGAAATCAATATTGAAAATGTAGGAAAACTTCCACAAATATTTAATAAATTCAACTGGTATTCTATTGTCATAAGTGCAATTAATGGCAATTAATTTTTTTGTCTTAATCACTTGAGTTAACTACGATTGACAGCCCTACTAAATACCTTTGAAAATCTGCCCATATTGGCCTGTGTGCTATGTTGGTAACTGAGTAGGGCAGGGGTAGGTAATTTATGACACGCGTGCCAAAGGCGGCACACGAGCTGATTTTCGGTGCCGCTCAGACTGCCCGGGTCCTGGCCACCGGTCCGGGGGCTCTGCATTTTAATTTAATTTTAGGTGAAGCTTCTTAAACATTTTAAAAACCTTATTTACATTACATACAACAGTTTAGTTACATATTATAGACTTATAGAAGGAGACCTTCTAAAAACAACATTAAAATGTATTACTGGCACACAAAACCTTAAATTAGAGTGAATAAATGAAGACTCGGCACATCACTTCTGAAAGGTTGCCGACCCCTGGAGTAAGGATTCAGCCTGTCCACTTGCTTAAATTGTGGTTCTGTGGTGGAGTTCCATGCCAACTTTTTTTCAGTAGGAATGATGAAACAGAGGTGCATCAGAACATTGGCTCTCAGTTACAAAGATATTAAAATGTTGAGGAAATACAATATCTGCCTAAGTATTAAAAACAAATCAATGCTTACTTTTAGACCAGAGCACAGAGTGCCTGAGAAGTACAGTGTCCAATGATCCTGAAAAATAGATTTCACAATATTGATCTGGATCTAATGGAATGCTGCAACTTTTAGTGACCTTGTTACATGAAATGTATTTTAATGAGAAACACTCCCTATTTCCTTAACCAGCAGCAAACCTATCCAATTCAGTCCTCCTCATTAGCTCTTTGGCCATAAAACACCAAACTGGGACTCTCAACTAGTCCCTACAGCAGTTGAAACTGACCTCTTACAACCCATCTCTTTCAAGCAAAAATATTGCACTCCAATGAGGGAGCACCTCACTCTAGAATTAAAGCCCATCCTTCCCCACTGTTTCCAAAAACATACTTTATATCCTGGCCTTGTTCCCTGTTACATCTGTATCCTGAATTATGGACAAGCTTTAGCCATGTTCATGTGCCACTATCACAATAGACCCCTGTCACTCTAAAGTTGTTGTTGTTTACTTTTTATATTCTGGCAGTGCCTAGGAACCCTAAATCAAGGCACTGTACAGACTAATAATAATAATAATAATAATAAAAGACAGCTCTTCCCATAGATTGCTCACACTTAGCATGTCAGACAGGTGTAAGAAAAAACAAAAAGGCATATTTGCCAAAAATAAGCGCCTATGGGCATGTCAGTATTATATCCACAAACCAGCAAGTCCAGCAGCCGTCACAGAATACTTGGAGAAAGGGACTAAACAAATAAAATACCTAGCTGCATTTGCCTGTCAGCAACAAGAAGAAAAACTATGCCTCCTGACCCTTAAATGTGTGGTTATCTGAAGCTCAGAGTAAGTCGTTGCACCATTAAACCGTATGATAGGTTTGCAAATGCCATTTGGGAAAACAAAAACTAATCAGGAAAGAGAACAGGAGAGCTCTCAATCACGCTCTGGAGCAGGAATGAATTTCCTACTGCTGTGACAGGATACAAACCCCACTCAACTTCAAAGGGTCTGTCAAATCCTGGGGGAGCCAGTTCTGTTTCTTATCCCAGTGAGCCCTTCCAAAGCACTACCTTCCCATCAAGAAGAGGGTAGGCATAGGGCACAGTTGGAACCTTGTTTTTCTGATCTTGGAGGCGTTATGAATGCAAGCAGGGCCAGTGCAACCATTTAGGCGAACTAGGCAGTTGCCTAGGGCACCAAAAAGCGGCGCCCCCCAAAATCTTTTTAAATGGTTGCAGCCGCTGCTGCTGGAGAGGTAGTCTGAGCTGCCCGTGGGCTCAGCGCGCCGCCGCGGCAGCCCAGCAGCCTGGGGCACCCCCGGGGTCAGGGCGCCGACGCAGCAGCCCAGGGCGCCCCCGGGCTCAGCGCGCTGCCGCGGCAGCCCAGCAGCCTGGGCGCCCCCGGGGTCAGGGAGCCGCTGCGGCAGCCCGGCAGCCTATGCCGCCCCCTGGGCTCAGCGCGCCGCCGCGGCAGCCCGGCAGCCCGGGGCGCCCCCGGGGTCAGGGAGCCGCCGCGGCAGCCCAGGGCGCCCCCGGGCTCAGCGCGCCGCCGCGGCAGCCCAGCAGCCCAGGGCGCCCCGGGCTCAGCGCGCCGCCGCAGCTGCCCGGCAGCCCAGGGCGCCTCTGGGGTCAGGGAGCCACCGCAGCAGCCCGGCAGCCCAGGACGCCCCCGGGCTCAGCGCGCCACCGCAGCAGCCCAGAGGTTCAGGCTGACGGCTGTGCTGACCCAGGGGAATCCCTGAGCTGCGGGCAGAGGCTCAGAATCCCTCTCCCTCCCAGAGCAGGGGCTCCAGCCTCTGCAATTTTTCTCGTTGCCGGTGGGGTCGCCGGCGGCTGGGCAGAGCTCCACAGCTCTGCTTAGGGCACGTGGCAGGGGCCCTGCGACAGCGGCGCAACACCAGGGCTTCGCTTCTGAAGGAAAGCGGCAGCTGCCCCCTGGCTCAGCCTCCACGTCAGCCCCAGTGAGGGGCACGGAGAAGAAAAGAGCCTCAGCAGTGGTCTGGTGGAGCGGAGGAAGAAAGAGGACCCCAACGCTCATGCATTGGGCAAGGTAAGCAAGTGCCTCCCTACAGGTCGGCTTCAGGTGCCTGTGCTCCTGCCCCCTTGGTCCTGGGCTGGTCCCTGCTCCCGCTCCCCTTGTGCCTGGATGGCTGGAGAGAACAGCAGCCTGCAGAACTTAGCTGCCCCAGTGCCCCCAGGCACCCCCCCTGACCCCATCCCCCCCACAGCCCTGACCCCCAGCTCCGAGCCTAGTCCTTCTGAGCTGGAAACCCCCTCGACCTCATCCCCCCCAGCTCTGAGCCCAGCTCCGAGCTGGAAACCCCCTTGACCCTATCTCCCCACATCCCTGAGCCCAGTCCCTGTGAGCTGGGCACCCCTGAACCCAGAGCCCAGCTCCCCACCCAGCCGTGGGCAACAACAGCACCACCCCCAGGCAGCGACAGCCCATTGGTACCAACTATCACAATCACCCAGCAACTGCCCATTATGTAATTGCAAATGTATACAGACCATTACAGCTTTTAATGTTTTTAAATAATGTACTTAGTGTATTTTCAAATTATTACAAATTAATTTTTGAATGTATTTCACTAGTTATTTTTTACATTTCCTAATACATGTTACTATAGTATTGCAAATGTTTTATGGAAGGGGCCCCCGATTTTGCTTTGCCCAAGGCCCCCTGAGTCCTCTGGGCAGCCCTGTCTGAGTTTTAAGCCCTGCTGCTGTGTTTTGCCTGCAATAGGCAGGCCTAAGCCTGTGAGTGACCCCCATAGCAGCTGCCTGAAGAAGTGCTTGGGGGAATCATGCAGAAGGAGCGTGATATTTGTTTGAGTTCTCTCATGGAGGCTGCGCTCCACTTGGTGCAGGACAGCAGTCTCAGCTGGACTCTAGGCCCAGCACCTTGCCTCAGTTTGTAGATCTGTAGTGCACCCATCACCGGGCTCAGTCTGGCACTGCTACCCCTCACCAGTGCCCAAGAAGCAGTCAAAAAAGTTGGATGGACTGGTTAGGTTAGTTGTCATGCTGTTGCTTGGCCAGTGTAGAGACCACTGAATGCATAGTATTCCTCTATGATGTTCTGTCCTGAGCAAAATTGGCATGTTATGAGGTAGTGCCTGTGAGGGACAGGTGTCTGTTTATGTATCCAGCCATCATGTCTTAGGTCTTCTTGGGGGGGGGGAGCTTTTCCATCCTGCTATCATTGGTGACATCTGTGATGCTCTGGTAGACATCTATGAAGACGATACTCTGACAGGATCATCTGGCAATACATCACGAGTTGATGCAAAGGCTCTTACGAAAGCCATTTCTAGTTTCAAGTTTCTTGTTTCTCTTGTTTTGTGGTATGACATATTGTTTGAGATCAACATAACTAGCAAACAACTTCAGGCAAAAGAATTTGATATATGTGATGCCATTAATCAACTTGGAGAAACCAAGAAGTTTCTTGTGGGCCGCAGAAGTGACGCAGCCTTTGAGAAAACATTGGTAGATGCAGGTGCGGAGGAGTTGGACGTACCGGCACTTTTTGAACCAGATCCAATCCGTATTAGAAAGAAGAGGAAGCAGTTCACATATGAAGCAGATAACGAACCTATTTATGATCTGAAAGAAAAATTCAAAGTGAACTTTTACTTTGCAGTCATTGACACAGCAATACATTCGGTTGACGAATGATTCACATTGATGCAGCAAATTAGTTCAGTATTTGGCTTCATAAATGATGTTTACAGTTTGCAAAATAAAACACCAAAGCAAATTATGGAACATTGCTTGAATCTGGAGAAAGCTTTGCAACATGGTGAATCCAAAGATATTGATGCCTTTGACTTGTGCAGTGAATTGCAAGCTATTGCAAGACGAGTCCAAAGGTGTTCATCACCGCAAGATGTATTGAACTTCATATGGGAAAATAAGCTGACAGATAGTGTCCCTAACACAGTTATTGCTCTTCGCATCCTCTTGACTCTCCCAGTTTCTGTGGCCAGTGGTGAGCAAAGCTTCTCGAAGCTCAAGTTGATAAAAACATATATGCGAACATCAATGTTGCAACAAAGACTTGTTGGGCTATCTACTTTGTCAATAGAACATGACATTGCTCACAGCATTGACTTGGAGGAACTTGTTTCTAAATTTGCTAAACTTAAAGCGCGGAAACATAAATTCTAAATTATAACGTTACTCTGTGACTGTGTATTGTGTATAATGTATGTGATTTGGGGGGGGGCGCGCAAGATGGAAGTTTTGCCTAGGCGCAAAATATCCTTGCACCGGCCCTGAATGCAAGCACATAACTGACTTAAAAAATGAGAATATCTTTCTTTGGCATGTAAACAAAGGCACGCTGCGTGGAATACAAATGGTGGCAATTGAGAAAAATGTAGTGTGCGCAGACTCTTTGCAAAGCATAAGAAATACATTGTTCCTGGATATGATTCAGAGGAAGTATGAATTCTTAAATAGGGAGAGCCAGTGTACCATCTGGTGGTAAAAAAGTACAAGTTGGTACTCTTCTGCCTTAGCAGATCAGGTGAAGGCTACTTTATGAACATCATAGTATATGCCTTATATATATATATATAAGCAAAGATTATATATATATATATAATCTTTGCTGTATTTGATAATCTATGTTCTAACTTAGCTGTATATTGTTTGTCAAAATGGTTGCATATTATAAATAAACATAAAGTCCTGATGTTAGCATGGACTAGGGTGCAACAGAAGCTCCTTTTATATCTTTCTTTGCACATCAAAAATAAATCTTTAAATGCAGTTTAACTTCTATCAGTGTACCACAATGTACTTGCTAGATGTGATGTTGCATGCTTTAGGACATAAACTATTTGACCATGAATTGTCCTATCAATATCATTCTCATTATATTGTTAATCATACCTCCAGCTTTTGAGTGCTATGTTCTCAGTAGCTTCCACTTCAATACTAAAGCTAAAATTGCCAGCTAATGCATTTCAGCTGCTTCTCAGTATGAGTATTGTGTTAATCAGCAGGTTTGAGAATAAGTGTAATGCCAGTTTAATATCTTACATGGAAAGCCCTCTGTTATGGAGTAGACTTGATCTTTTGTATTCTAACAAGTATGATTTCAAGATCCTGTTGTTTCAATAGTTCTTTGACCATTTCAAATAAGAATGTGGAGTTTCAAATATATTTCCTTTTTGCTCTTTTAAAATGAAATTGTGCTAAGTACCTATATATTGAGATAAATGGAGATATTGAAAAGGAGATATTTAGTTTAGAGAGGAGGCAAATAAGAGGGGACATAAAAGGCATACAAAATAATGACTGCCATAGAGATAGTAAATTGGGTGATCCTCTACCAGAATAAGGTGCCATTCAAGGAAAAACTTTTTTACAAAACTCATAGTTAACCTGAATTCACTGAAGCCAAGTAGAATTTTTAAAAAAACAAAACAAATAAAGCCTAGACATTTTTATAGATAATGAGAACAGCCACGTTACATTAGATAGGACTTTTTGAAAGGGAATATAAATACCCTCATGGTCCGGGGCATAAGCCAACAATTCTCTAACTGATTTGTTTGGGAGGAAAATCCACTATGGGCTTTCCTGTGCTGCCTTCTGAACTTTGACACTGATCACTGTAAGAGATGTGATGCTGAGGTGGATGGACCACTAATCCGGTCTGTTACGGCAATTCCTATTGAACATCTCGCCCTAGAATGATTCTTCTAGTCCTTGATCCAGGTCCCAGTGCACAAGAAAATGGCTAATACTATATATAAGATGCAAAGTTTATTATGGAGAGTTGAATTATTTGGAAAGAGTGTAGACTATTGCAATCAAGGTTGGTAAATCATTGTAATTTGAGTATCGGAGGGGTAGCCGTGTTAGTCTGGATCTGTAAAAGCAGCAAAGGGTCCTGTGGCACCTTATAGACTAACAGACGTTTTGGAGCATGAGCTTTCGTGGGTTAATACCCACTTCGTCGAATGCCTCTGACGAAGTGGGTATTCACTGACCAAAGCTCATGCTCCAAAGTGTCTGATAGTCTATAAGGTGCCACAGGACTCTTTGCTGCTTTCACTGTAATTTGAGTTACTGTCATTATCAGGCAGCACCTTTTGAAGGTGTGATACATGGAAGATACTATAATACTAAAGTAGTTCTAGAGAATATTGTGGTAAGGTTTTGTAAGGTGTCATTAAATAAGTTGTTATAAACAGACGAGGACATATTTTTCTATTAAAGGTTTTCATAGCATATTTGCAGCCCGGCAGAAATGTTTTTCTGGTGGAACACTTGTTTATGATAGTGAACTCCAATTATTAAGGCTGATTAGATACTGCATTCCTATTTGGATACTTAATGTTTCACAGTTACTAAAATAGGGATGTAATCGAAGGACTAGTTTAGAAAGTTAGTTAATGCTACTGCTAATGTGGTACAAAAAAAATAAAGTTCAAGAGAGACCTTACAATAAAATAACTTGTATTTAATTGTGCTTTGAGTAATATATATGCTTAGCACTATTTCGAAAATAACATCTTCACTGTAATAATGTTGGATATTGTGAGGACCCTTTCTGAATGAGGGTCACTTGTGTCACAAGAGGAGAAAAATCTGTTGTGGAAGTTTCTGAGAGCTCAAGAAAAGACTGAAGTCTGCACTATTTATTTTTAAATAAGCTAGTTTTTGTCAACAAATATACCCGGAATTAGAGAAGTTTTTCGCCTGGTGCAAGAGGCACTTATTATAGCATCTTTTGTATTAAGTATAGGACTCTTAAATTCAAATTTTGTTCACTGACAAGATTTACCAAATTATAGTTTGAAATTATAGGTGCATACGTAAGCTTACACAGTAGTACTCCTTTCTAAATAAAATAACTTGATAATTGTTAAGGATTTTTTTTTTGGTAGAATACCCATAGGAGCTAATTTCTATGTACAGATGGTCTGTAGAACTTCAGCTGAAAAAATCCAGGCTGTTTTTTAATTATAGAAAGGCACAACATGGCATTTGATTCAAGTAACAGCTTTTTTTTGTGACACAAATCCTCAAATGAATCATGTTATAACTCATTTCTGGTGAGATTTCATTATACCAAATTTTAGTCTAAAGCAAATGGCTGCTGTATAGGTGGTTCTATGTAATAGGTATTGATAATTAATGTCAGTTATAATGTCATAATACTACTGTGTCTTTATATAATGATTGTAATAAGCAGGACATGTCACTACAAATTTCGTTCCAAATGTGGCAGGCAGGTTGATTTACTGCTTCAATACCTTAAGCCAATCAGAGAAATTTATTTGATAGGAAAACATTTAAAAAAAAATTTGAATTCATACATATTCCTTGGCCAAAACACTGTATATCTTTTTTGTGGTTATCCTGCAAAATCAAATTTTATGTACATTCAAACAAACTCCTGCCTAGTCATAGCTCTCTTCTCACACTAGCATTATTTTAGAAGAACACATTTCTTGAGGTTTTCTTTTTTTTAGAATACTTTAATTATTCACAAGACTGCTGTAGAATGTTTGTTTTTAATTACTGAACTAATTAATTCAAATCAACAGCATTGAGCCAGAAATGAGATACCAAATTACTGTGGTGCAATATTCAAACCAGAAATTGTCTCTTACTCTTCACTCACCATTCTGATGGGTCTTTTTGAAATATTCAGGCAGGAGAAACTCGCCCATGATGTATTGGATTAAAGTAACCTGTATCCATTGAAATAATTCATCCTACAATATGCTTTCTTTGAAAATATAAAATTGCAGGCTACCTTTTATGGCTGCACTGTTTCATGAGAGACAACACTTTTTAATACCTGAGCAATCATGCTGTGTAAGCAGAATCCTATATGGTCATAAATAAAATTTATTTAATTCAGGCAGTATATTGCATATGTAATGTTAACGTATGTAGTTTGCTAATATAACAGGAAGTTACTTAGGGTGCTACAGCACTGTCAGTGTTGTGTAATGATAGCGTTTTATATTCACTAATCTGAATAATTTCTTATATGAAGACTTCTACTACAGCAGAACTAGCAAATAGATGCCAATGATCAAATTCACCAGCATAATGAAAGCGTGTATAGAATGAGCATATTAAGACATCTGAGTCTACACTATGTAGAGCTAGTGCCAGAGGCATTAATTGTGTATTTTCCTGGTACGTTATTAATCTTTTCCTCAACATTTGATGAGAAACCCCCCTGGAATTATCCATTTCTAAAAACATGGTTGAGCAAGTACAATTATAAATAGCATGCTTTCAGAGAATCACTGTGACTAAGATGAGAGCCTGATAGGATGGTAGTGAATCTCTAGAACAACATTCCAGTTAGGCAAGGATTTTTTTGTAGGGAAATGAAACTTCTTGCATGTGTTACAACTGAGGGAATAAGAGAAGCCCCTTCACCAATTAAGAAAGTTTGTTGAAGAGGAGTTGTTTGTAGTGAGATTGGATGCCACTTTCACTTTTTAAAAAAATGCCTAAAGAACAGCAAGAGGCAGGAGCTGTCTTAAGAGAGAGGTGGTGATGTTACTGAAAGCCTGGAAGAAAAAAAAATTGTCCTCAAAACCTGTTGTTTGCCATAGAAAAGATATTTCCAGGTAGGTTTGTCAGGTCTCTAGCTGACACATCTAGGTAATTGAGGATTATGCTAGAAAACCTTTACCTTGATTGTAAATTACTCGTGCCACTCGTCAATAAACAGTAGAGTGACTGGATAGCAAATGTGAAAAATCGAGACCGGGGTGGAGGGATAATAGGAGCCTATATAAGAAAAAGTCTCAAATATTGGGAGTGTCCCTATAAAATCGGGACATCTGGCCACCCTAATAAACAGTCATTACATGGATATGGAGTAAAATGGCTATCTTCCACAGCATATCATGGAGTTTTTACTGTGGTGGATATTTTCTGAATTCTGTGGGGCTCCTACTAAACATGCTAGACCTGATATTCCACTTTCGTGCGCCTTCTGTAATCATCTACCCTTGGGTAAAGTAGATGAAAAATGCTACCATTATGATTGGTAGCACTTGACAGACATTTGGGCTCTTACTTTGCACAGGTGTAAATCTCCACACAAGGTGTGGAGCAGTGGAGAATCAAGCCTATTGTATTTACATTCATCTCCCTTCTTCATAAACTGTTAATACATGCTCTGCCTAGTCATATTTTTCTTTAGGTGGTTGTGTTTAGGTGAAGAAAACATGGTTTTGGGACTTTCTCCTGACGGCAGCAGAAATTCTGTTCTATACAAACGCATTGATTTTCTTTTTCCACTAAAATAGCCCTCTTTATATGCAATGGGAAGCTACTTACAAAGTTGGTGGGGTTTACGAGGATTTACCAATATACGTATAACAGATTTTTAAGTGGAGTAGAAGATATAGGAATATTTTTGCCATTAAGTTTTATCTAACTTTAGTAGAGATTAGTTTGACTAATTAAATAAATGAGAAACGATTCCCATTATTCATCTCCAAATGCATAAGAGAGAAATTTAGCAGAGAGATCATCGCCTCCTGTAAATTGGTGTAACTGCATTGACTTAATTGAAGTTTACATCAGTTTATATCACTTGAGGATCTGGCCCAAAATTTCAGCTAACGTAGCTAAATGCTTTTAGTTTCTTAATCTCCTGATATTTAGTGTCATTTTCCCTACAAACATTTTTGTTTTTAAATTTCTTTTCTCAGGAGTAATCAGACACCTAGGCGCTGACTCTGTGGATGCTGAGCACCCACCGGCAGCCCCACCAGTCGGCTCCTCCCCCTGCCCCCACATGCTGCTTTTTGTGTTGTTTGAACACTGGACCTTCAGATCCTAGCACAATCACAGAAGTAACTGATATCCTCTATGCTGGATCAGTCGCTTGAGGAGAGAGTTGTGTAACCCAAAATGGTGTTTCAGCTACTTTGCTAGACAGCAGTAGAATATTAGAGTTCAGGTATCCTGGGTTCCATCTCTGGCTCTGGCATGTTCAGTCTGAAAGAGAGTGTGGCTGAGCGGATAAGACTTGGGTCTGCTACATTAGAAAGCTTGGTTCTATTGGCAATCCTGTCTGAAGCAGGGCTAAAAAGTGGTTGTGGGGCAGGAGAGGGACAGTAGTAGTGGTATTCTCTCAGTCTCTGTCCACTAGCCAAGCTCTTGAAATGTAAAAATGAGCTGCCATTCATTCACAGCAGATTTTGTTTATGTTCAAAATATGATCATCCAGGGTCTTCTGGGCTCTACAGGCTGGGTTCCTCTTCAGTGCCATTCAGATACATTGCAGGCCCCAGATCCCAGTGTCACGTAATAATGTCAGAATCTCAGCTTTCATTTAAAAAAAAATAGTCTAGTGCTCATGACTGTGAAGAAAACTTAGAAATACTTATAAAAAATATATACTGCCCTGAGTATAATGGATGGAGTGTGAAATATGACTGAGTCTGCAGACAGCCTCCAACAGATGCAGGAACATCAGCCACTAGAACCATCCTGGTCTTTCACCGACTAGCCTGCCACTAGAGCATACCTGGTTTACACTTCTCTAGTGGTGCCAAGAGAAGACTATCTAGTTGTGGAGTTGGATGCTGGACTGGCTAATTCTTGACTGTCGTCTAGGATTGAGGGGGTGAGCTCTTGGTCGGTAGCAAGAGCTGTGACTAGCAATATAAACTGCTGTCAATAGAAATTTGAGCTCATGGTCCCCTGGCTCCCAGCACAGTGCATTTTCCTTTAGGCTATGGGATATTTGGATGAAGGAGTTCTCTGTGTCCTCCCCTCATCACCGGCCAATGCAGAATGGAATGGGCATAGAAGAGTGGTCTTTCTCCCTGAGATGTACGTGTGTGCGTATGTCCCATTAATGTTAATCGGGGTAGGGTTTGTGTATATTGAAGGAAAAATATCAAGATTTTCCTAAAATCCGCAAATATTATATCATAGAGCAAGGCTGTGACACTCATTGAAGTTCTGTTGAGGAGGGCAAAACGATAGCTCCTTTTTCCATAACGTTAAAACTGTCTGACCCCCCTGATGCCCTCTGGAAAATAACCTATTACAGCAAGGGGCTCCTAAAGAGATTCATCCATGTTTGCTTTGATGGCTCCAGATTTAGAAGTGCATGCCATTAACATTAAGTATAGTAATTCTCGTCAAATAACCATAAAATAAGCTTAATAACAAATATTCACAGAAAGTAAAGCAAAAGGAGCACACATATGGCCAAAGCAAACTCATTTAAAAATTCAAATGAATATTAAAAGACTCTTTTTTCTCTATTCACTAAGCTCTGATGATTATGATGATACTTTAACTCTACTGGAGGTCCATCCTGGAAGGCAGATTTGTGCAGAGTATCTAGCCTGCTCTGTGTATACAGCAGCATAAAGTAATTTCTAATAGAGTGTGCTGTACACTTGGCTGCCTTTACTTGATTTTTCTAAAGCCTCTCTGCAGATGATTTTCATATTTCAGAGGGCTAGAGAAAAAGAAACATTAAAAAAACCTTTAAAAATATGTTTACAATTTACCTGATACATATTTCAAAACTTGTTTTATGACATATGTTCAGTATTAACTATCATGAAAATAATTCTGACGTAGGAATGTAAATGTTGTGTTTTAAGATTATGGAGAAATTGATTTGACTTGTCATGTCTCGTCATGTCTTCTTTCACTTGCACTTCTGTTCTCAGGTGTTTTTTACTTTTTACCTATGAAATTAAACTACAGTATTTCAGAAGAGTTTAGTTCTACTTCCAAAACATTTCTATCTTTTTGTATCTTACCATAATGAATTTGTGACATTTGGTGTAAATTATATAGGATATTTTCTTTCGCATCCATACTCTTCAAGTGTTTCCATAGTCCTCAAAGAAACTTTTACTTTTAAAGCAATGCATCTTTATCTGTTTTCTGCATTCTCCATGCTTCATATACCTTGTCCATTTCTCCCACTTTTTTTACCATCAATGAACATTCTGTTCAGTTGGCTTCATCCATTTATGCATGATCTTAGACTTGGTAAAAGTGATAAATACCCTGTCGTCCCTTTATTACTCAGCTCCTAAGTCATTGTGACAGCAGTAACCAGTGTTCCACTTAGAATGGGTTCATCAGGTCCTCAGAAAGTGCCTACAAAAGCACCTTCACACCTCCAAGCTCACTGCCTTAAATATTGTTATCTCATATCACCTAATTCAAGAGTCCAAGACTGTCCAGCAAAGCTCATAATAAAATATAGAACTATCCTATCTCCCTGGATGGTGGAATTATTACTCCTAGTTTGCAATCCAATGGCACTGTCACTTTTCTCTGCTATTTTGCTTCATTTCCTCCATATGTTCTCCTAAAAGTGAACACTCAGGCAACTGTTCTACATATCATTCATTCACATCTTCTTCTCTCTCTTATAGTGAACTCTACTTCATGCAGTGTCTTCCTCTCATTTGCTAACTATGACTGTTTCCTAGTCCTTTTTTCCTCCCATGAAGCTAGTTCCTCAACTAATATAAGCCAAAAAAAGAACAGGAGTACTTGTGGCACCTTAGAGACAAACAAATTTATTTGAGCATAAGCTTTCATGGGCTACCGCCCCCTTCATTGGATGCATGTGGGCTGTAGCGCACGAAAGCTTGTTCCCACGATGAAGTGGGCTGAGGCCCATGAAAGCTTATGCTCAAATAAATTTGTTTGCCTCTAAGGTGCCACAAGTACTCCTGTTCTTTTTGTGGATACAGATTAACATGGCTGCTACTCTGAAACCTAATATAAGCCAGTTTCTTCACCAATATTTAGATTTATAGTTTTTTATTATTCACGCACTAGTTGCAACTGCACTTGAATGTTACATAAATAATACACTTCTATCTCGAAATAACGCGACCTGATATAACACGCATTCGGATATAATGCGGTAAAGCAAAGCTCCAGGGGAGTGTGGGGCTGCACACTCCAGTGGATCTAATCCAGTTCGATATAATGCGGTTTCACCTATAACGTGGTAAGATTTATTTGGCTCTCGAGGACAGTGTTATATCGGGGTACAGGTGTACTATTAATTTGCACTTATACTGCTTTACATTTTCTAAGCGCTGCGCAAATTAACTAATCAAACAGTTAATAAACTAATTAATCAAGCAACAACAGCAAGCAATTATACTGCATTTTGATACATTGGTACAATCAGGAACCTCTTGCATACTGGTGTACTATAAAGTCTAATCAAGAATAGCATATATAGATGAGATACCTAATTAGGTATTTCTTCAGTTTTCTGAAATGAGACTTCTTAATATGATTGCATATATAATTAAAATAACTTGATTACATAATGAGAGGGGATTTTCAGAAGCTATCATGATTGGCCTGACTCTGCTTCCATTGAAATCAGTGCCAAATTCCCATGGTTTTCAATGTGATCGGAGATAGGCAAACCCTAAAATCATATGCTTAAGATTCAAAAAGCAGTACCATCTTGATCTCAGAATGCCTCTTGCTTATTAGTAAGGGCTAAAAAGAGAGAACAGTGTGGACTGACCTCCCAGCATGACGAGGGTGTCCCTGCCTGCAGGTATATGGGATCTTGGGGAGCAATTACCACGCAGATGGGGGTGCCAATTAATTTCTTTATTAAAGGAAAAAGGAAGTGGTGGGAATTTAACAATGAAATGCGATGGGATGGGGTGTATAAGGTGTTTACAATAGACAATGATGGGGGGGTTCTTATTGAACAGTGTAGGGAGTTTTAACAGTGGGGTACAGTAAGTGGGGTTCAGCACAATGAGATACAGTACAGTCAATAAACAACTCAACTTTATATTGGAACAACTCTAGATACAGTGTGGAATGCAAAATAAAATGGTAGCTTCTATATAAAAATGGTATACAAAGTATATTAGAAAAATGGAGGCAACTAATGGGTGTTATAACCACAAGTAAAATGTGAATCACAGTGCAATAATACAATATGGGTGATAAGTAAAATTATGCAATGTAGAAAATTACTGACTTAATTTGTGAGGCTGTGATAGCAAGAGTGTACCTAAAAGCTGGGTCAAGAAGCGGGAGGGGGGAGGGGAGTGAGTGATTAGTGGTAACTAACGAGAGGAGAGTGCAGCTGCAAGCAGCGAGAGACTCTGAAGCCCTGTGGGGTGAAGCCCAGAGCAGCAGTCTTCAGGAGCCTGCGGGCTGGAGGTATGGGAGACAAGAGCAGCTGGAGCGCACTTAAGGGGAGTCTGGGAGCAGCAAGAGGGGAGGGTGCTGAACGTGTAAGCGATGGGAAGGCACGTGGAGAATGGGGGAGACGGCTGAGGGAAGAAGCAGGTTGCAGCAGCGGAGAGCACTTCAGGGAAGTTGCGGAGCAGCGGGGTGAAGACAAACGGAGCAGTGTGATGGTGATCTTCGGTAGGGAAGGGGCAGCGGAGGAGCGGGGGCACGAACACAGGGGATACAGGGAGCGGCAGCAGAGAGGTGTAAAGAAGGGCTAGAGGGACACCCAAAAAAAAAAAAAAAGGGAAAGAAGCGGCAAAGGGTTTGGGAAGTTACCCGGTGGGGGGGGCGGGAGCAGCAAGGGGTTACCACAGGGAGACACGGAGAAGTACACAGAGTGGGAGATTGGAGCGGGGGAAAAACAGACACGGGAAAGTTCAGGGAGAGATTGGGACAGCGGGAAGATGAATTCAAGCAGTAAAAACCTTATCTATCCTTTAACTTAATTAAACTTATATAAATTATAAGCAGCTTATACAAAGTAATAAAACAGGTACAGAATACAACCTGGCAATGGTTTTTTTATCTTAATCTATCTTAATCAACGACTAGGCAAAACAACAAATATCACAATTCTAAGCAAACTATAACAAGCAACTATACAGAGCAACAAAACAGCAAACTATAACAAGGCAGGTGAAACTTAACAAGCTCTACAATCTTAGCAAACTATGACTTATTAAACTAAAAAGCAAAACCTACGGGGCACCTTATGCTATGGGGAAGTCACAGAGGGCAGAGTGGTATGTGCCCAGGATACAGCTCCCAAGGCAGCCCCCAAGGAAGCCAAGGGATGGTGGCTGCAGCAGTGGATACAGCTGAAAGCAGGGAGCAGAACTTAGCAGCTGGCACAAGCTTATTTTTAGCAGCAAAGTGCGCGGAGTTTAAGAGAGGTTTTAAGACACAGACCAAGGTTCAGCTTGAGTCTGTGTGCTAGGGAAACAGAGCCAGCAGCTAAAGTAATAAAATAAAAGTATGGAAAGTTTTACAGAGGGATTCTTACCAGTCCCCAAGGCAGCAGCAAAGGCAGAAGCAGCAGTAACATCAGAAGAAGCAAGGAGGGCTCGGTACGGTCTTGATAATCAGGAATTCTCTCAGGCAGCAATTCGTTCTTCATGGGGGGGAAAAACCAGGGGTATGCTCAAAAATAAAACGAGAGCGGAGAAAGGACGCCCCAAAACCCCTGGCTGATCAGACCAGGCAGCAATGCAGGAACCTTTCTGATGTTTGTTTCAAAAATGTCTGTTTTTAAAGGCAAACTTAGGCAGTTTCCCGCCAGTGATCCCGATAGGCTCCCTCTGTCACAGGGGAGGAGGCACAGGGAAAAACTGCAGGTGAGCACAGAGACATGCCTGGGCAGAGTCCTGTGCAATAGGTGACTCAAAAGCACATGAGGCCTATGACTCATGCCCAGGATCTTAAAAACACAATAGGTCTTGCAGCTGTGAACATTGCCTGCCCTACACCAAGCCCAGGTTCAACAAGGTGATAACAGGACTAACCCTTTGAACAGGGCAGTGGTCCCACTTAGCACGCACCACAAGTGGCCATCCCTTTGAGAAGGGCAGTGGCCCTGGTAAACAACTTAACAGCCAGGGAAGGGTGGCCACAGGAGGAGAACAAAAACAAAATGGAGTATGGGGACAGCTGTAAGAAACAAAATGGAACAGGGGGATAGCTGTAACAGACAGAGGGAAGAGCCTGTTTTTTTGTGGAATAAAGGGCTGCCAGAATGCCTGCTTATGCCATGTTTCACAGATAGCAAAATTTAGTTATTAAAAAATAAATTCATTTGCTGTTTCACTTTTCAAAAAGTTTGAATCAAGTTTCAGTTTATAACTAATAAAGCACAAACTAATTCTTTTGAGTAATAGTGATGTAATTTAATCTTTTGACATTTGGAGATGTACAATGAGATTCTGTTTCCTCCGATATATACAAATAGGATGATGATATAACGGTCAGTATATTATTTGCAAACAGCTGTCTTGAGAAGACTCATAAACCTGAGAAATCTAGGTAACGTTTGTCTGGGTCTTTCAGCCTCATTAAGATGACTCAGTCTTGTTATAGCTTCTCCAGAGGATAAAAAACGTAATTTATTTTACTTATTTTATAATATTTTATTTAATTTTATTTATTTTATAATAAAGGTTTATTATAATCCTGCAGGATATAACAACATATAATCCTTACTGCCCATTGTCTCACTGGGACAGTTGAGATTGATCGGATTAAGGTTATGCCCCATTCCAGGATGTGAACCTGAGTAACTGAGGAGCCATGTCCTCTTCCATCAAAAGCCTGCTTTTTGGAATTTCTCATCTTTCATCTTTTGCTACTATAGATCCCGGTCATCTTTCAGACAAGGCTTTAAGACTTATTTATTTATTTATATATAAATAAATAAATATTTATTATATTTTTGTTCTTCATTTTAATGTGCTTGTTTGCAAATCACCCAGTCCCATTCTGAATAGCAATCAAGTTTTGTTGCTGGAGAGATGTAACTTTGTTTTTAACTTAAGATAGCTAGAAAACTTTGGGTATTTTGCATCCAAAAATCTTCAGCTTCATCTTAATGTCTGGGGATTTTTGTGGGAACTTTTTTGTCCTCCACAAGAAGGCACTTATTTTCTAACTATGAAACTGTTAGTCCTTAAAGTAGTAGTATGCTTTTTTCCTTGCTCTAGAGGTTCCGTGCCACAAGCAATAGATTTTAATGGGTAACAGTACAGGAGCATCAAAAAGAAGAGATTATGACAAGCTTCAAATACCTCATTGAAATACTGTATTTGAACAATGCAAGCTAACAAAAAACCCCAAGGCTTGAAATCTTTCTAGCTATTTTGCTTTCCCACTAATCTAATTCTCTTTTTGATTTAAATTATCTTGACAGTCATTGCTGTGTTTTTCTTTAAATTCATTTGCTGTGAGGTCAAATCATCACAAAAATATTCTTTTGTGCCTATAATCTTCAAATACATTTATCAATTGCTATGAGTTCTAATGTTAAAGAATCCAAAATTTTATAAACATTTTCATCTGGGCAGTACATTTTCTCCAATATTTTCTACCAGCCAGTGTTCTGTTCATGAAGGGTTCTTCAAAGACTTAACGAAGCTACCGTTAGTTTTAACATGTTAACATGTTTTTCTCTTGACATAATGCTGTGTCCAGAATGTTTCAGAGTGGTAGCTGTGTTAGTCTGTATCAGAAAAAACGAGGAGTCCTTGTGGCACCTTAGAGATTAACAAATTTATTTTGGCATAAGCTTTCATGGGCTAGAACCCACTTCATCAGATGCTTGGAGTGGAAAATACAGGAGCAGGTATAAATACATGAAAAGATGGGAGTTGCGTTACCAAGTGTGAGGTCAGTCTAACAAGACAATTTAATTAACAGTAGGATACTAAGGGAGAAAAAATAACTTTTGTAGTGGTAATGAGAGTGGCCCATTTCAAACAGTTGACAAAAAGGTGTGAGTAACAGTGTGGGGAAATTAGGTTTAGGTTTTTTAATGACGCAACCACTCCCAGTCTTTATTCAGGCCTAATTTGATGGTGTCCAGTTTGCAGAATTGGAATTAATTTGCAATTTCACGTTGGAGTCTTTTTTTTCTTTTTTTAAGAATTGGCACTTTTAGGTCTGTTATTGAGTGACCAGGAAGATTGAAGTGTTCTCCTACTGGGAGGACTCCTCATTGGTTTTTATCCAGAATGTTGTGCAGCATGTCTCAGGTTTGATTTGGGGTACCTTAACTGAATGAAGAGTGAGTGTATTTTATATATCTGGTCTATGGAGAATATGCATCAGTTTTCCACAGAGGAGGATGCCAGCTCTGTCCATATGCAGTTCCAACTGCAAGCATACTCGTAGAGCAACATTTGAGTTTGAACTACAGAAGAGGTTATAATATGGAAATACAAGCACCTGACAAGGGAAGTGCGAGAAGACTTTCAACAGGGAATAGTAAAGTAAACTAAACAAGCAACGACTTTGTCTAGTTATGGTCAAATATATAAATATGCTCCTATGTGCTGTGGAATATAGTCTGACATAATATTGCATGAATTACTTATTACAGTATCAGAGGGGTAGCTGTGTTAGTCTGGATCTGTAAAAAGCAGCAATGAGTCCGGTGACACCTTATAGACTAACAGACCTATTGGAGCATGAGCCCCATGCATCCGACGAAGTGGGTATTCGCCCACGAAAGCTCATGCTCCTATACCTCTGTTAGTCTATAAGGTGCCACAGGACTCTTTGCTGCTTTTTACTTATTACAGATTGTCTTGACAGGATAAGTAGAATATCCCCTAGCTGACTGACATATACTTCTGTTGCACAGGTAGAATGTTACTGCATTTGCTCTTCTTTACCTTTCTAGTGTGTTTTCAACCAACTGTGAAATTAAAAATTCTTCCCTGCCAACAGCTGGATGCAGTTTGTTAGTTTGTATGTTATCAAAAACTGTTTAAATGCATCTCAAGTGCTGTTTCAGCTATAATTGAACGCAGGCTTTCAAAGTTTTAGAGTCAAGTACATTTCAGTGATTATACAACTCCACCACCATAACTAACAGCAAGGATTCTAGTCCATCATGGGAAATAATATGGACTCTATTTTCTATTGTCTGTTGGCCTAATCTCCCTACTTACTTAAACACAGTCATGATACTGATGTGATAAGTGGTCATTGTTGGCCTACACGAGTAAGAAAATCTCTGTCCTCTAAATAAATTTAGCAAGTAAAGTTAAAGTATCCGAAAAGAAATGCATCCCACTTCCATATAACGCAATCTTAGATCTAAGTTTCTATTTTACTTTAATAAGATAGAAAGTTAATTATAGCTTATTTCTTAAAGGAACACTAGCAATGCTCTTAACTAGTTTTTTTTAAATGACCAGATCTTGAATCTTTTTCAAAGTGTACAACTGAGATTCACAAATCCAAAGAGAGTAATTAGAAGTTAAAATGTGCACAAAGTAATTAAAAATAAATGTTAAAATAAATCCAGCCGCAGTGTTCTTTGTCTTCATATACGTTCTGCTACAATGTTTAAAGGATCATATAAATGTATTTACAAATGATAAGAGAACAGTAAAGTAATTTCATAGATTTTTAACACCAGATAGGACACTATCATCATCTAGTCTCACAGCCTGCATAACCCAAGCTATAGAATTTCAACCAGTAATTCCTGCAGTGGAGGGAATTGTTCTTCCCTGCCACATAGATAAATACTATCAAGCCCAGTTACTTGTGATAGAACTGGAGCACATCTAATGTCAATTTAAAGACTCCAAGTGATGATGAATTTACCACTTCCCTTGGTAAACTATTTGAATGGTTACTTACCCTCGCTATTAAAAAGTTAAAAGTTATTTTAGGGTTTAATTTTTCTAACTTAGCTTCCAGCAGTTGGTTCTTGTTATGCTTTTGGGTGTTAAATTAAAGAGCCCAGATATCTTCTTCCTGTATAGTATCAGGGAATAGCCTTGTTAGTCTGTATCTGGTGGCACCTTAAAGACTAAGCTCCAGCTCCAGCCCTGTGAGAGTTCAGACAGCAGAGAGAAAAAATATTCATGTCAGCTCTCTTTATTTCTTTCTTCCAGAATTCAAGATGATGGGGCAAGATTTCTTGCACGTAACATTTTCAGGGGTCTGAGAGGCCATTAACCAAGTCTTTATATTGTCATGTTCCACAGTGGCCCATTTAGTTTTGATAGTCCTTCTTGATGGGCAGGGGAACCACTCCTCCTGCCTGAGTTCACAAGTTCAGAGTAGGCATTTTTACAGTTATAAAGCAAAACTTACGTTACTTTATAGCATGGGATACAGACATTACAAGTAAGATTAATGCATGCAGCAATTCTGGTTTCCAGCAATGAATTTTTCAGTGCTCTGTGGATGCCTACAGCATTGGCAGGAACTGACACGGACTACCAGTGTCACAGGGAAAAAAGCTGAAAGAGCAAGAGAGAGATCTCCAGGAAGGGAGGCCTGGAAGACACTGTAAAGGGTAGCTGGGATGAAGACTATGTGAGTTTGTGTTTTGATTTTATTTTAATTTGGGGTAAGCAGGAAAGACATTGAACTGCTTGGGGTCTATAGGGCCAGTATGTATCAGAGGCTCAAAGAAATGGGATCTCTTGTGGGAATTTTTTTGAACCATCTTCAAACTGTGAGTTCTTAAAGGGCCCTGAAGAGGCAGAAACAGAGGCTGAGTGGTGAAGACTGACTGCCAACCATGAGGGGGTCCTTGGGAGCTGGCTGCATGGTATTACAGATCCTTAATGAAAGCTGAAGGCACTGTGTTACTCAGGATAAGGTTTTTATTTTCTTGTGATGATAGATGTGTTAGCAGTTTTTATTTTACTTTCAGCTTTTTGAGGTATGGGATCTGTATTTCATTCATTAAACTATATGTCTGTCACTATTGTTTTTTAAAAATGAGGACAGAGCCACGAGTTGACATTAGCGCTCATGAGAACTAACTGCAACTAAATACAGTTTCTAGACACTGACAACAAAAATCAAAAATAAATAACACAAATAATTTAGGGCCAGTTACACAATTGATGTAAATTAGATTATTGTTGCTCTGTTGGAATTAAATTGGCCTATAGCGTCTAGAGATAACTATTTGATCCCAGACTTCTTCTCATTGAAAATAAAGGTTAAAGCAAAAGTTCACATTTTATTGTAGCTTAATATGAAATAATCAGCTATTAGTGACTAGGGCCAGGTCTTTCTGTGGTAGACAGACTGGCTTAGCCTTTAAAAATAGTAAAAAATTGAGACTTCAGTTAAAACCCCTTTGAGATAAATGGTGTGTTATTTGACTGAGGAGGAAACAGGACTGCCCTGATTACAGATGAGATAGAAACATTAAAAATGAAGGCTTGGATTCTGGAGAATGTACTAACATTTGTGAAAAGCAGAAAACTCTTGAATCCATTTTTTTTCTGCTTCCTCTGCTTTTTATTACCCCCTTACATTAATATGTAGGAAAAGAGAGAGGAGGATGAAAGCAGAGTGTATATATAAATGTACAATGACTGATGAGATGATATAGTCCAGGGCTGACGGGTACAGAAGAGAGAGTAAAATGATGGTTTTAAAGTCTGCATGGGCGTAAGATTAGTGGCCACTACATTAAATATTGAGGCAGAGCTACTACATTATATGGTATTCCAGACAAATGCCAGTAATAGTCTTAGACCATACCATTATGTATCCTGTGCATCTTACATAAATCACAGGAAATTACTGAAACTTTCTAAAACATTTCTAAACATATTTTCGAGTGGGAGTACGTTTTTGTATCTTTACACCAAGATATCATTGTGCATGTCTCCCTTTATAGACTTCTGAGGGTGAGGGGGAAACAATTAACTACTAAGCACTAAAAAGAACTTACTGTTCATAAAAATGTGACAACTTTAAAGTCTGATAGTTTGGAACATTTCCTTTTCATAGAATCATAGAATATTATGGTTGGAAGAGACCTCAGGAGGTCATCTAGTCCAATCCTCTGCTCAAATCATCCCAGCCAAAGCTTTGTCCAGTCGGGCCTTAAAAACCTCTAGGATGGAGATTCTAGCACCTCCTTAGATAACCCATTCCAGTGCTTCACTGCTCTCTTAGTGAAGTAGTTTTTCCTAATATCCAACCTAAACCACCCGCACTGCAACTTGAGACCATTGCTTCTTGTTCTGTCGCCTGGGAGCTGCCCTTGTCTGTGAAGACCGGGGCAAAAAAAGCATTGAGTTCTTCAGCTTTTTCCACATCATCTGTCACTAAGTTACCTCCCCTGTTCAGTAAGAGTCCCACACTTTCCCTGACCATCTTCTTGTTGCTAACACACCTGTAGAAACCCTTCTTGTTATCCTTCACATCCCTTGCTAGCTGCAACTCCAATTGTGCCTTGGCCTTCCTGCTCAAGCAATATTTTTATACTTCTCCCTAGTCATCTGTCCAAATTTCCACTTCTTGTAAGCTTCCCTTTTGAGTTTAAGCTCACCGAAGATTTCATTGTTAAGCCAAGCTGATCGCCTGCCATATTTGCTATTTTTTCTTCACTTCTGGATGTTTTTTCCTGCACCCTCAATAAGGCTTCTTTAAAATACAGCCAGCGCTCCTGGACTCCTTGTCCCCTCATATTAGCCTCCCAGGGGATCCTGCCCATCAGTTCCCTAAGGCAGTCTAAGTCTGCTTTTCTGAAGTCCGGCGTCCATATTTTGCTACTCTCCTTTCTTCCTATTTTTAGGATCCTGAACTCAACCATCTCATGGTCACTGCTGCCTTGGTTGCTTCCCACTTCTACTTCCCCTACCAATTCTTCCCTGTTTGCAAGCAGCAGGTCAAGAGGAGCATGGCCCCTAGTCCGTTCCTCCAGCACTTGTACTAGGAAGTTATTCCCAACACTCTCCAAAAACTTCCTGGATTGTCTGTGCACTGGTGTATTGGTCTCCCAGCTAGGGTGACCAGACAGCAAGTGTGAAAAATCGAGACGGGGGTGGGGGGTAATAGGAGACTATACAAGAAAAAGAACCAAAAATCGGGACTGTCCCTATGAAATCGGGACATCTGGTCACCCTACTCCCAGAGGATGTCAGGGTGATTGAAGTTCCCCATTAGAACCAGGACCTGTGATCTGGAGACTTCAGTTAGTTGTCTGAAGAAATTTCCTAATGATATAAGGATAGGTCATGAGATATTAGACCATAAACCTGTCAGTAGTCCAGGGCTGAAAATTGCTTACCTGGGCCTCAGGCCAGAGTAATTTGGAGGACAAATTCTACATTGTGAGAGGTATTCCACCCCACCCCACCTCACGGCAGGTTAATTTTAATTTTTATTTTTTTTAATGACAGAGGTTTGAAATATTAGAAGTAGTTCCAGCATGGATGAGTTTGTAGGCAGAGAATAGGCCAGATGAATAAAGGTATATGATAGATGTAGGAAGAAAGGCCCAGGGAAGCAGAGCAGTCAATGGGAGCAGAGGGAAACCTTCTCATAGTTGGGACCCTCCTTCCAGATGGTGCTGGGGTTGCCTCTCACACTGAGGTTACCTCTCCGGGGGAGGGAACTCCAGTTGCTAGGAAAAGGCAGGTGTTAATAATGGGAGATTCGATCATTAGAAACGTAGATAGCTGGGTTTGTGATGACCAGGAGAACCGTATGGTGACTTGCCTGCCTGGTGCGAAGATTGTGGATCTCTCGAGGCATCTAGACACACTTATGTGTAGTGCTGGGGAGAAGCCGGTGGTTGTGGTACATGTAGGTACCAATGACATAGGGAAGGGTAGGAGAGATGTCTTGGAAGCCAAATTTAGGCTGCTAGAGAAGAGACTGAAATCCAGGACCTCTATGGTGGCATTCTCAGAAATGCTCCCAGTTCCACGCGCAGGGCCAGGTAGGCAGGCAGAGCTTCAGAGTCTCAATGCGTGGATGAGATGATGTTGTAGGGAGGAGGGGTTTACGTTCATTATGAACTTGGAAACATTTTTGGATGGGAGGAGCCTGTACAGGAGAGATGGGCTCCACCTAAACCAAAGTGGAACCAGGTTGCTGGCACTAAACATTAAAAAGGTTGTAGAGCAGTTTTTAAACTAGGAGATGGGGGAAAGCTGACTGCTGCAGAGGAGCATGTGGATCGGACACAGACTTCTCTTAGAGGAGAGTCTGATGATAGAGAATCTCCAGGTTATAGTCAGGAACAAAGGACGGAAGAGGATAATGTAAGGGCCGGATCAGATGATAAACAGTCACATAAAAAAGAAACTGGCACATCAGAAAAGGGCAGACAAATAAACAAGGACAAGTTTTTAAAGTGCTTGTACACAAATACTAGAAGTCTAAATAATAAGATGGGTGAACTAGAGTGCCTTGTGATAAAGGAGGATATTGATATAATAGGCATCACGGAAACCTGGTGGACTGAGAGCAATCAATGGGACACAATCATTCCGGGGTACAAAATATCTCGGAAGGACAGAACAGGTCGTGCAGGGGGAGGAGTGGCACTATATGTGAAAGAAAATGTACATTCAAATGAAGTAAAAATCTTAAGTGAATCCACATGTTCCATAGAATTGCTATGGATAGAAATGTCATGCTCTAATAAAAATGTAACATTAGGGATCTTTTATCGACCACCTGACCAGGACAGTAATAGTGATGTTGAAATGCTAAGGGAAATTAGAGAGGCTATCAAAATTAAGAATCCAATAATAGTGGGAGATTTCAATTATCCCCATATTGACTGGGAACATTTCACTTCAGGACGAAATACAGAGATGAAATTTCTCGATACTTTAAATGACTGCTTCTTGGAGCAGCTGGTACAGGAACCCACAAGGGGAGAGGCAACTCTAGATTTAATCCTGAGTGGAGCGCAAGAGCTGGTCCAAGAGGTAACTATAGCAGGACCGCTTGGAAATAGTGACCATAATACAATAGCATTCAACATCCCTGTGGGGCGAAGAACACCTCAACAGCCCAACACTGTGGTATTTAATTTCAAAAGATGGAACTATACAAAAATGAGGGGGTTAGTTAAACAAAAAGTTAAAAGGTACAGTGACTAAAGTGAAATCCCTGCAAGATGCATGGGCCCTTTTTAAAGACACCATAATAGAGGCCCAACTTCAGTGTATACCCCAAATTAAGAAACACAGTAAAAGAACTAAAAAAGAGCCACCGGGGCTTAACAACCATGTAAAAGAAGCAGTGAGAGATAAAGACTTCCTTTAAAAAGTGGAAGTCAAATCCTAGTGAGGCAAATAGAAAGGAGCACAAACACTGCCAGCTTAAGTGCAAGAGTGTAATAAGAAAAGCCAAAGAGGAGTTTGAAGAACGGCTAACCAAAAACTCCAAAGGTAATAACAAAATGTTTAAGTACATCAGAAGCAGGAAGCCTGCTAAACAACCAGTGGGGCCCCTTGACGATCGAAATACAAAAGGTGCGCTTAAAGACGATAAAGTCATTGCGGAGAAACTAAATGGATTCTTTGCTTCAGTCTTGACGGCTGAGGATGTTAGGGAGATTCCCAAACCTGAACTGGCTTTTGTAGGTGACAGATCTGAGGAACTGTCACAGATTGAAGTGTCACTAGAGGAGGTTTTGGAATTAATTGATAAACTCAACATTAACAAGTCACAGGACCCGATGGCATTCACCCAAGAGTTCTGAAAGAACTCAAATATGAAGTTGTGGAACTATTAACTAAGGTTTGTAACCTATCCTTTAAATCGACTTCGGTACCCAATGACTGGACGTTAGCTAATGTAACACCAATATTTAAAAAGGGCTCTAGAGGTGATCCCAGCAATTACAGACCGGTAAGTCTAACATCGGTACCGGGCAAATTAGTCGAAACAATAGTTAAGAATAAAATTGTCAGACACACAGAAAAATATAAACTGTTGAGCAATAGTCAACATGGTTTCTGTAAAGGGAAATCGTGTCTTACTAATCTATTAGAGTTCTTTGAAGGGGTCAACAAACATGTGGACAAGGGGAATCCAGTGGACATAGTGTACTTAGATTTCCACAAAGCCTTTGACAAGGTCCCTCACCAAAGGCTCTTATGTAAATTAAGTTGTCATGGGATAAAAGGGAAGGTCCTTTCATGGACTGAGAACTGGCTAAAAGATAGGGAACAAAGGGTAGGAATTAATGGTAAATTCTCAAATGGAGAGGGGTAACTAGTGGTGTTCCCCAGGGGTCAGTCCTAGGACCAATCCTATTCAATTTATTCATAAATGATCTGGAGAAGGGTAAACAGTGAGGTGGCAAAGTTTGCAGATGATACTAAACTATTCAAGATAGTTAAGACCAAAGCAGATTGTGAAGAACTTCAAAAAGATGTCACAAAACTAAGTGATTGGGCAACAAAATGGCAAATGAAATTTAATGTGGATAAATGTAAAGTATTGCATGTTGGAAAAAATAACCCCAACTATACATACAATATGATGGGGACTAATTTAGCTACAACGAGTCAGGAAAAAGATCTTGGCATCATCGTGGATAGTTCTCTGAAGATGTCCACGCAGTGTGCAGAGGCGGTCAAAAAAGCAAACAAGATGTTAGGAATCATTAAAAAGGAGATAGAGAATAAGACTGAGAATATATTATTGCCCTTATATAAATCCATGGTACGCCCACATCTCGAATACTGTGTACAGATGTGGTCTCCTCACCTCAAAAAAAGATATTCTAGCACTAGAAAAGGTTCAGAAAAGGGCAACTAAAATGATTAGGGGTTTGGAGAGGGTCCCATATGAGGAAAGATTAAAGAGGCTAGGCTTCTTCAGCTTGGAAAAGAGGAGACTAAGGGGGGCTATAAAATCATGAGTTATGTTGAGAAAGTGGATAAGGAAAAGTTATTTACTTATTCCCATAATACAAGAACTAGGGGTCACCAAATGAAATTAATAGGCAGCAGGTTTAAAACAAATAAAAGGAAGTTCTTCTTCACACAGCACATAGTCAGCTTGTGGAACTCCTTACCTGAGGAGGTTGTGAAGGCTGGGACTATAACAATGTTTAAAAGGGAACTGGATAAATTCATGGTGGCTAAGTCCGTAAATGGCTACTAACCAGGAAGGGTAAAAAATGGTGTCCCTAGCCTCTGTTCATCAGAGGATGGAGATGGATGGCAGGAGAGAGATCACTTGATCATTGCCTGTTAGCTTCACTCCCTCTGGGGCACCTGGCATTGGCCACTGTTTGTAGACAGATACTGGGCTAGATGGACCTGGTCTGACCTGGTACGGCTGTTCTTATGTTATTAGGTTCTTATAACATGAGGTCTGCAATATGTCACTTGACTCTGCAGTTATCAGATTGATATCACCACTGCATCTTCAGTGTTAATATTTTATAGCTTGCCTAATAAATATTTTTAAATAATAATTGTATTTAAAATTTTGATTATTTTCGCCTATTCCTTTGCTTTATATGCAAGAAAACTCTTGTATATGATTTACATGGAATATACATTTCTTGAGACTAATTGTATAATTATTCTTTTGTGCAGTAATGACTATTGGTTGACTTTGGTAGTCAGAAAATGTAGTTTCATTTGGTTGGTGGGCTCACTGTTGTTCATCTATATTGAGAGGGTTTCACATCACTAGGAATACTTGTGTTCACCAAGTGATGTTAAGCATAATGAGAGAATGACATTGCAACTGTTAAGACTGTTATATTAAGATGTAAATGTTGCATAGGACCTCTTTTTTAGTTTTTCACAAGTTCCTCTGGGGATAACAAGCTCTCTCTTCTCCTCCATAATCTCCATTAGGCTTCTTGTGACCTCCCTCCAGATTAATGGTGATTTTCCTCCCCTCCCCCAAATCTTTTATGTGAGCCTGTCTGAGGTTTCTGACTTACAGCTTCCTGTCTCGCATCTTTCTGTCTTTAATGAGCCATAGTGAGGAAAAATGGCTGTGTCCTTATGTATAGTGTGGTAGTATCTACTGTGAGCTGCATTCAGCTGAAGTACTTCTCTGTTATGGTCATAGTATGGAGATAATCGAGCAAGTGGAGCTTTGCTAAGTCTGTAATTATTTGTTACTGCATACTTACAGATATGACCATTGTAAGCTAACTTGCTCATGTGGTGCATCAGGCTAACATGCGTAATCTTTAGAGTCTCCAATAATATTTTTAGCATAATTACATAAATGATGATGTGTTTCAGAGGACAGTTACTTCACAATGGACAAAAAAGTCACAAACATTTGGGTAGCTCTTATGCCATAACAGTAGAATGATATCCTCCAGTAGAATTTACTCCCCATAGTTAAGGCAATGCTAACCCCACTGCAGAGTATCTGGAGTTCCATAAAAGTCAGTTCCAATGGCTAGCCACAGAAAAAGACATTTCACTTATGTAGAATGAGGAATATAATTCAGGACATTGTGCAATTAAAAATTGATATTTATTGCACTATATTCTACACTTTTTGAGCGCAAATACTGCAGTATTTTCAAGTATTGCAGATGATAAATGTTCACCTTTAATGGCTTTTCCTCCTGGAGGTACTTTCCCATACATGAGCTATGGCGAAAAAAATCACCCTTTTATTCCAGCTGTTACATGAAGTTGCAGCAATAATTCCCAAATAAATAGGAAGAGGAGACCTTGGTGAGCAACCAAGTAAACTTTTTCAAGGAGACATCTTTAAAATGTTGCTGTTAGGGTTTTAAAAGTTTTGCGCTTTGAATTTTTTTGACAGAGGACACATTTTTCCTGAAATCATTTCACCAAGCATGCCCCCCCCCCCTTTTTTAGACCAGTTCTTGTTGTTAGTTTGGTTTGGGTATTTTCCAAACTAGAGCTGGGACACTCCTTCAAATAGGCCTAATAACGAACAATAAGAATTTTATGGTGCAACATTCTGAGGATGGAGCGATCTCATTTGAAATATTTTAGAAATATTTAGACTTCAACTTGATTCTTTCAGTTGCATAAAAGAGTAAACTAGAAGGAGCCGTGTTCTGCAGCTAACCAGCAGAGATCATCAGTTGTTATGCAGAACTTCCCGTTGGTTTTAATTGAATATTTCATAGGGAATTTTCACTTGCAGGCTGATAGCTGGATAAAGGCCTATATTTGTTTTTTTCCTTATGTTATGTGTAGACTAACCACTCAGTTTCATATGCAATTAATACTTAAGCTCAGATTGATAATACAGTTGCAGAGGAATAGGGAGAATAAAGTGTCTGCCATTCACATGCTTCTATAATGTAATAAATACATAATTTAGTCATGAATGAATGAATGAAATCAGATTTAGTCTATATGTGTAAACAGATACCAGTCTCTATCATCACTAGAATATATTGTTGACAAGTCATATGAGCTGTCAGCATGATTTTAGACTATTCTCACTTCTTGCAGAGTGCACAGCTGAAGTCTTCAGTGATTCAGAGATTTAAAATGCCTCTTTATATTTGTGCTAGACACCGATATCGGTACGTTTTCTTAAGATATATGAATAATTTCTGTTTCAGGTACAGGAAGAAGTGATTGTCGATAATGATTGTCTGTTAACTTCCTAAAATAGTGCAATTAAAAAACATTCTTTGTAGAGCACTTTAATCTGCCTTCATTTTTGATCCTTTATTGTTAAATAGCTTTAGGGTGTCTCCTTTTCAATTTAAACTAAAATATAGTCTTGCATGTGTGTATAATTGGTGGCAAATACAATGAGGCTAAATGTTGCAGTGTGACAGAAGATACTTACAGCTCAGTATTGGTAATGCAGTTCTCCAGTTGTCATGGGAAAAATAATCAGTATGTTTTGACTTAGAGCAAAATCTGTGTGCATTATTATTACCATACATCAGTGATTGAGCTGTAGAAAATAAAGTATTGCATTAATATTTGCTGTGCGTGGATTAGTTGAATTGGTTGACTTGGTAGAAGGCTTAAGTAGAGATGTGGGCTTTCATATTATTTAATTATATTTGTAATTTATTGTGGCTCAGCATGCAGCATGATTTCTAATTGTCAGAGGGAGACGGTGAATTTTACAGATGAAGTTGGAGTGAGAGGAAACGGTAACAGTGAATGTATTGTGGCTGTAGGAGGAAGGTTGTTTCTTTTTGTGGTTTTATGTTTAGGGTATTTCTGTTACTGTCAAAGTAAGGTGGTTAATAATAATAATTAAAAAAAAAATCTTCATTTGCCAATAGTTGCCACATAGTAGTTCTGGTATCTAAGATTACTGCAGTTTTCTTTATATTTTAGATAGCAAATAGCTGACTTACGTATCTCATATCTAAGGGTTAGCAAATGTTGACTTTAATGGCTAGCCTTTTCTTAATATATGTGGATATCTGCTGTGAGCAATGCAATGTATCAGTGACTCTAATGGCTTATTAAAATTGCGTGAGGCCCCTCTGATTACATATTTGGTTTTGCTGTGGTTGATATCATGCTCTTCCATACACAAAGAACCCATGCAGAGGCGGCAGGTTTGTATAATATTTGGTGGTGCTCAGAACGGTCCAAATCTCCACCCTCCCACCTGCCTTGTAAGCCAGTATATATTTTACCAGTATATGTAAAAACAGACTGGAAATAGTAAGTGTTTAACAGTTTCCCTATATTGCACAATGTGAGGGTATGTGGGGGATGAGAGCCTTGGCTGGGGGTGAGGATTCTGGGGTGGGGCTGAGGGTGAGGGATTTGGGGTGTGGAAGGGGGCTCAGGGCTGGGGCAGAGGGCTGTGACGTGGGGGTGAGGGCTGCGGGTGCAGGCTATGAGGTGAGGTGGGGTAGTGCTGGGAATAGGAGTTTGGGGTGCAGGCAGGTTGCCCTGGGGCTTGGGCCAGAGAGGACTCCACATTCCACCCCCCCAGCCCTCTCCCCACCAGCAGCAATGAGCTCTGGGGGAGGGACCCCCTCTTCCCTCTGGTAGCACACTCATCGGGCACCGTCACTGCATATGCTCCTAAGGGCCGGGACCCCTCTCAGGTCCAGGAAGCCCCCCCCCCCCAGGGGGAGGGCTGCCATCACATGTGTGCCTCCTCCCTCCACAGGCAGCAGCTGTGCCATCACCTCAGCCTGACACCACCACTCCCTTTTGTAGCCTGGAGCAGCTGCCAAGGGAGCAGAGCGGCAGGGCATCCACCCGCTGCCCAGGGTACCAGAGACGTTCTGGGGGAGGTGCATAAGGTGGCAGGCAGGGCTGAGGGAGAGACTCAGCCCCAAACATTGGTGGAGCCAGGCCCGAGGGCCCTGAATTTAACTTGCTGCCCCTGAAACCATGTACATTCACACTGAATTATTTTTATTTTACCTTAAGAAAAACAACAAAATAACCATGGACAAAGGAGCTTATCTCTAACAGAAACGTTAGTGTCTCCTCTATACAACACCCTGTCAACTCAAAATGGCACAAGACAGCAAACTGAGAAAACAAGCTACACAGTCAATTGACTAACAACACAGTTCAGGGCCCTGAACTCTGAACTGGATTTTTCCACTGAAACTTATATTAATGCTCATGGGAGCACTGAACTGAAGACTGTTATTAATCCACAGAATAGGTACAGCAGAGGTGAGGGTATGTATCTTCCTTGTGCTTCCCTTCAGACTAAAACTACAGGAGCCACAGATAGAGGCGACAGGTAGTGGCCATTTGTTGCTTAAGAACTGGTTTTTAATCATCTACTTTCTGTAAATAGGCTACCAAACAATTGTCAACTGGTGTGAAAGATTTTGGTCCCCAGCATGTGCTAAAATTGAACCAATGACTCATTGTAAGATGCCTGCCTTTTATATAGGGGTTAGATAAACTTTTGACTTTTACATTAGCTGAATTTTGAGCGAGTCTGTTATGAAAAATGGTATATACGGTCTGTGAAGCTTCAGGTTTAGGTTTTTGCAGTGAAGGCAGGGCCTGCACTTCCATTGAGGTGAACTAGGCAATCGCCTAGGGTGCCAGGATTTTCGGGGTGCGGTATTTTGCCAGGGGGGGTGGCAGGCGGCTCCAGTGGACCTGCCGCAGTCGTGCCTGCGGAGGGTCCGCTGGTCCCAAGCGGCTCAGGTGGACCTCCTGCAGGCACAGCTGTGGCAGCTACACCGGAGCCGCGGACCAACGGACCCTCCGCAGAAATGGCTGCGGCAGCTCCACCGGAGCCACAGGAGCGGCTTGTGGGGCGGCGAAATGCCTGTGCGCCTAGGGCGCAAAAAACTCTAGTGCCGGTCCTGAGTGAAGGGCAATTCATAAATATACAGTGAAGTATTAATCCTGTTATTTCTCTAAAACACTGTGATCTGACATTAATCAAACCATAAATCTCTAGTGTTCCAGTTAAGGATGCAAGTCAATCACTATTCAAAGGAGTATAAATAACTTTTAAAGGCTTTAGTTTTAGGAACATTTGTGATATAACCATTATATGACAAATATACCTTACCTTCTGCTCAGTCAGAATATTCATCTAGCTAACAGAATGAAGAGTTGGTGTGGCAGCAGTTTAACTACCGCAACTAGAGCTAGTCTGGCCATACAATAATGGTAGATCTCTGACAAAGTTAGTTTTCAGGTAAAAGTTGTGCAAGTGTGTGTGAGAGAGAAGGGCAGAGAGTGAATGTATGTTGTGAGCAGAAAAATAACTGGATGAAGAATTGAAAATAATACTTTAAAGGCCTAAGCCAATGTAGGCAGTTGACTTCAATAGTATCCGCAAGTCCAATGCATGTTGTTGGAGAAAATCCACCCCGCAGCTGAGCATGCAAAAAAATTAGGCACAGAAAATTAGAGAGCACCTCTAAAAAGTGGGTTGCATGTATTTACAATATATTTATTTTTTTCAGAAAATTCTCCTGATAGCTAATGAAAAACTCTAAGCAAAATTTAATTTGTGTATTGGGCTTTTGCAGTGGTTTAGCACCCAGTGCTTTACACAGCCATGTAAGGTGACCAGACAGCAAGGATGAAAAACCGGGACAGGGCATGGGGGGTAATAGAAGCCTATATAAGAAAAAGACCCAAAAATCAGGACTGTCCCTATATAACTGGGACATCTGGTCACCTTTACAGCCATGTGGGCAACATCTCTTCAGTTCCTGGCTCCAACTTTTTGTACCCTAGCAAGGTGGTGGGAGTTGCAGAGGTAACTCATTCACCCTGTAGGGTTCTGTTGGCCAACAATTCCTTTTTAAGCCTCAGTTCAGGAAGGCACTTGAGTTTTAATGGGACAATTCACATACTAAAAATTAGGCACTTGCTTAAATGCATTGTTGATTTGGGGTCTTAAAGAGCAACTTTGACCGCTTCCAAAGGGAATCCCGTGTATCTGGGGAAACGCAGAGCCTTAAGGTTGTGGTTATGGAAAAACACAGGAAAAACATGGAACCAAAACAAAAAGTCTTACTATGGCTTATTTTCAGAAGCATTGTTGAAGTCAACAGAAAGTGCAGATACTCAGCACATCTGAAAATTAAAGCCTCTGATGTATATCTTTGGATGAATTTTGTCTTGGGTTTAATTTTAAAATGAATATAGTACAGGTAGATATTTTTAAAAAATTACGATTAAAAAAAAAAACTTGCAGCAATATTACATTCCACTAAGGAAACATAAAATGTACGGTAAAGTTAGTATTGTCATTAAATTAATGTCTTTTCCTTAGAGACTTTCTCAACTTGAAATCTACTGAATTTCAAAATATGAGTTAAAAGTGCTATCTAGCACTACACCTCCACATAGTCTTCCTGTCAATTGTTGTGGTTTTACAATCACTATTTATTTATTTATTTATTTAATTTAAAATTCTTCTCCCATGAAAGACCCACACAAACACAGTAAAACTGGCTGACAAATTGACCACACAAGGTTGTACATAAAGTGCTGTCGAGTGCACTGTTAATGAGATGACTGTCTGTCCTTGTTTCTGTAGGGTACACAGACCCTGAATCAATGTTGAAACTCACCCCTTGCTTGAAGTTGATTTATTACTAACACAAAAGACAATAACATAACTAACTAACATAAATAGCAGCCTCCTTGAGTATGGTCATTCCTACACTTCCCCTCCAAGGCCTTCTCTGTCTTACATTCCCAGTTTTCTCCTTAGATATTCCTTCTTCCATATCTTGTGTGAAATGTTAAGAAGCTGTCCTTGCTATAATGTGCTATTCAAGGGACTTTAATAGTGAATGTTTTTCTAGATGATATACTCTAGTACAAACAGGAATTAATTCAGAGAAGTTCTGTGGCCTGTGTAATGCAAGGGGTCAGACTAGATGACCACAATGGTCCCTTCTGGCCTTGGAATCTCTCAATCTGTGACACCATCAAGTTTTAAAAAATGCTTTGTCACAGTTAATGTAAAGATGCTTAGTCTGTAATATGGTAACAAACTGTTAAACAGAGAGGTCTGATGATTGTATTACTGAGTAATGTTTCTGTAAACGAAGTATCAGAGGGGTAGCCCTGTTAGTCTGGATCTGTAAAAGCAGCAAAGAATCCTGTGGCACCTTATAGACTAACAGACGTACTGGAGCAAGAGCTAGAAGAGGGCCTCATCCTCCCTGATTGAACTAACCTTGTTATCTCTAGCCTGCTTCTTGCTTGCATATATATACCTGCCCCTGGAAATTTCCACTACATGCATCTGACGAAGTGGGTATTTACCCACGAAAGCTCATGCTCCAATATGTCTGTAAACAAAAGCTCACTGTTGTAACGATTGCTGTTTTGTTTCTGATCTTTACTGGCAAGGATTTGTAAACCTACTGAAACTTCCAAAACAAATAAATAGTTTAAAAACACCCCACAGGCTTTGCTTTGAAATTTTTTACCTGCTATTGTTACAAGTAATGCCTGGGGTTAGTAAAACTAAAAGAAATTAAAATATACCATTTTGTTTTCACTCTTTCAGTTTGCTTACTCTGATAGGTTGTCAGGGCTCTTTTCTTGATCAGCCCTGTTAACAGAGGTTGGAACCTGGGGAAAAAAGCTTTTGAAGTTGGTCTAAATCACCATTGTGTATTGTCCACATGAAAAACTACAATAGAATGTGAATGAACAAACCTGTGCTAGATGAGATGTATAATAAATTTGGAGTGAGGAGATGATTCATCTCACTTGCTTAATAATGAGAAGATGTTTATTTTCTTTATTCTCAACACATAGTTTTGATGCCACTAAAGGGGAAAGATAATCTATATCACTTTAAAATGTTGAAAATAATGGAACTTTTCATACACAGAGAGAGGCTGGCTTGAAAAGAAATATTTTTTCAGTTACCTTAAACATTTTTTAAAAGCACATTTTATATATAATTTAATATGGCTGATCTGTAGAGTTGTTTTGACATTATTTCTCCACCATCTCAGTCATCCTTTGGCAGTTGCCTTGTGAGAAGGGGATTGGCAGCCAGGTGGAAGAAGAGGTGAGAGGAAAGAAAATTCAATATCAAGTGTGGCAGAACTATCAAAGTCAAACATACCAAACCAATCTATGTATGTATAAAGGAACAGACAGTGTTCTTTATTTTGTTTGGGAAGAAGTCAGTTATACGGTACCAGGAATATGGCTTTATAAATACTTCAGTTTATTTTTTTCCCCCTTGTACACAGAAAAATGTAGAATATGGCACCAAGTAGCTTTGGTATCAAAATCTCTCATCACTGCAATTACTTTTAATGGCTGAATGAGTAGTTGCTTTTGAGACTGTTATTAACTTTTATCTTGTTTCAGGCTAGTCGTTTACCTATTGCATTTTTATTACATTTCAGAACAGTCAAGCATCACATATCGCAACTGACATCTGCATTAAAGACTGTGCAAAATTCTCTCTTCTTTAAGCCTTGAAACAAACCAAAATGGAAAACTGATTTTAAAAGGTGAGCCCTTTTTTCTTAATCTGATTTTTTTCCCCAGTCTGCCTCTTCATTTGTTCTTTTGGATGTTTCTCTATAGTGCTGAACATTTTGGGTAAGCAACCATAAAAATAAATTGTCCCCAAATTGTTTGCCCCCTTAATGAAAATGAATATAAATTTGGTGACTTGGTATCTTTCAGTTGGCAAAGTATGTAAGTATCTGTACTTGGTGCCTATATCTATAGACATCTACACTTGCAGGTTTTAAAGAGCATTAACATTGTTAGTCTTCTGTGAACATTATTCCATCTCAGTAAACTATTTTCATTGGACTTGCATGAACAGAAAAATGAAATATATAAACATAACTGTTGGGTAAAGCCCCAGAGGACTGCATGTACTCTAACTGTAGAGCCAGATTAGAGAGAGGATTGGTTTGGCCTGGAGGAGTGGGGGCAGGGAGATCAGCACAGAAAAGGAGCACAGAAAAAGCATGGGGGAAGAGCTGCAGCATCTTGGAAGGAACATTGGAATAGCCTAGAGGAGCTTTGAGAGTGAAAGAACTGCTCTCTCCACAGCTTCCTTATAATGAAAGCTGCAGAAAAACAGGACCTTATGGATCTCATACACACGTTGAAGATAAATCAGCCTCTAGCATTTCTACCCTATGGAGGGCAATTGGTATGATGGTGAAATGTGGCCCAGTTTGATTTACATCAACATATTTTTTCTCTTACTTGTAAAACTTATCCCAACCTTTAAAACACTGGCAATTGCACTCCTGCAAAAAAAAAAAATTAGTATATAATTTAGCGGAAATGAAAGAATGACTTTAGAATGCATATTACTCATTATGCAGACCCACATACTTCCTATCTAGACATAAAAAAGAGAGAAAATTGTATTTCCCAGTGTTAATTTAATGGAGGCAATAGAAGATTAAATGACATAGAATCTGGCCTTTTAGCATTAGCGCACAACGGGCCTGACAAGCCATAATAGGAGAAGGAAACTTTGTGGTTTTTTTTAGAGAGGTTTCTATGCTGCTATAAAACTGTAGTTATTCTGTAAAATAACTCTCAGCACTTGCTTTTAGTGCACCTCTGAAAAATCAAGGGCATTTAATTTTGTAGCATATTGTAGCTGTAACCAATAGAACATCAAAATTAGATATATATTGTGCTTATATTGCACCTTCTAGATTTTCCTGAGTCAGCTGAGCTTGATTTATCAAGCCCAGTGTTTTGCAGTCTCTAGAACATTTTTATACCAGTGATTTTCTTCCCCCATTTGGTTATCAGGTTTAATATACTCTCTGTTGACTGCAAAAGTAACTGCTTATCAATAGGTATGTTAATGTATATTTTTAAGAGTTAATTTGTTTCTTTTAAGTAAAGATAGTGCCTGCAATGGCAAGTACATTGCATTTTAGTGCATGTGGTAGAAATGAAGTATCAGTGCTGTTGGCAATATTTCTGTCCTTGATTATATGCACACAGGACAATTATTAAAGGAAGGACTTGAAACCATGATGCCACTGTCCTTTTCCTGGCTGTGCCAATGACTTTTCTCAGTTCAACTCTATATGCCTCTGTTTTACCCTTTTGTAAAACAGTTATAATACTTACTTGAAGGGATTATGAGAGTTAATGCTTTGACTGTCCCAAGTAAAAGCTGCTGAATGAAAGAGCAATACATTGTTCAATAATACATTTATTAATTGCTTAAATTTTTGGCATCAGCCATAGTGCAAATTGAAATCTAAAAGTCTCTTCCCGTGTGTGTGCACGTTATATTAAATGAAGCCTATATTATAGATAGCATTGTCTCAGACCGTTATAAGACCTATTTTCAGTTGCTTATAACTTTACCAAACTTCAACCATTTGTGCTGAAGTTTTCCATTCTGGGTGTCTGCCTGAGGTGTGGGGTTTTTTTGTTTGTTTGTTTTGCAAAACTGCAGCCATTTCTCACAATGAAGCTAAAAAAATATATATTTTGCCCGAGTTTAAAAAAAAGATATTCTTACAGCTGTTCTACTGAGAAGTTGTAGCAGTCCATTCTTTGGAGCAATGATTTGAAATGTGGTATTTGGGGAGCGTGAGTTGGTGTTACAAATGTGCTTTTTGCTTTTCTTGTGAAAATCCACCGTATTTGGCCAACTTGAGTCTCTGAAAATTTCATTTCACACATGCTCAGTAGACACTTAGAATTTGGTGGCTAGATTCTATCTGCACTGGGCATTCTTCAGTTCCCTCAAAACTGGACAGAGCATGTGCATGGAGCAACAGAGCATGCCTCAACCCCAGGCATAGGTGCTGGAACTGAGGGTGCTGCTGCACTCCCTGGCTTGAAGTGGTTTCCACCATGATACAAGGTTTACAGTTTGGTTCAGTGGCTTTCAAAACTCCCACTAAGAGCTGTCATGGCACCAGGTACAGTAATGTATAGCAGCAGGAAGACTGTCTCCTGTGTTCTCAGTTTTCCCACTTCTGGCACTGAATAGGAAAAGGAGGAAGCCTGGCTGGAACACAGAGGGGTGAGGAGCCAGTCCTGGGGGACTGGTGAGGGAGAGACTGACAAGAGGTCAGGAATGGGGTAGGGAGGAGGGGACGGTGGAATCTGACTAGGTTGAGTAGCCAAAGGGGAGGGAGTGCCGTGAAGGGATGGGGTGGGGGAACGGGACTAGGATGCGGAGCGGGCAGGCAGAACTGTGATGAGAAAACGGGAGAAGGGAATGTGAGATAGAGTTGAGGGTAGGGACTGGGATGAGGAGCTGGGGATGGTCACAGTGGAGACTGGAATAAAGACAGTCTGGAAGACCCAGGGGCAAACTTTTCCACTGGGCATCTCAGTACTATCGTTGGTGTTAAATTGAGTGGAATAATTTTCCTCTTTAACAATTGATAGAGGTTAGCATTTGGAATTAAATATTGTTTGCTTTAGAAGCACAATCAAGGGCTACGTATAAAGGGATCTATATGTATAGATGAGCATTTCCCTCTTTAATATCATAGCCCTCTGCCTATGCACTAGAAGCACAAGCAAGGCCTCTTGGAGTGTGGACAAAAGACTACTTCATTAGAAACTGACAGTATAGAATGCCACAGGGGAGGCCTTTCTATATGGCAAAATATTTGGGGAATTTGGTGCGGAGCTGAAAGAGAGGACAAGCAGCCATAGGTGCTGACTCCATGGGTGGAGCATGCTCAGGGAAGAAATGGTGGGTGCTGAGCACCCACTGGCAGCCCCCTTATCGGAATCCCTCCCCCAGTGCCTCCTGCCTGCCAGCGGGCCCCACCAATCAGCCTCCCCACATTTCCTGGGGGGGGGCTGTTTTGTGGCATGTGAGAGGCTCTGCGGAAGAGGAGTGAGGATGTGGCGTACTTTGGGGGAGAGGGCGGAACGTGGCTGAAAGAGGCAGGCCGGTGACGGGAAGAGGTGGGGTGGGGTGGGACCTTCAGGGAAGGGGTGGAGTGGGGGTAGGGCCTGGGGCAAAGCTGGGAAAGTTGGTGCCTGTGCAAGCAACAGATACATTCACAATAAAAATAGTGTATCAAATCATGAGAGAAGGAATTGAAAGATAATGTAAGAAAGTAACAAATGGAACTCTAACAGAGGATGATAATTCTCATAAAAATAGCATTAAAGTAACCAAAATGTTATGGGGACGCCACTGATTGATTGCACAACACACAATGGGGTCTTGGTCCATCACTGGGGCTCCTAGGTGCTATGGTAATGCAAACAAAAAGTAATAATCTAATGCACAGGGCTTAAATCGACTTGTGATATGAGAGAGGGTCATAACTGAACTGATATGATCCCATCATGAATTAGTCATTTGTAAAAAGGCTCACATTTTTCAAAGGTTTATAAAAGCCTTCTAGTATATGGTTGCTTTGGATAGGAGTTTGTTTTCTGGGCCAAAACAAAATGGAGGGAGGTGTGATGGGTTGAATCACAGAAACCCCCTTGGGAACTGCCAACTGATGTGCCAAGACTGCTTATGCTCCTGCTTTCTTTCCCTGCCAGCTTGGGACTCAAGCACCCTGTCTTGTTGAGCCAGAAGCACCAGTCTGCTCCAACACAGACCCAGGGTCTGAACCACATGCCCCAAAGCTGCAGACTTAACTGAAAGCAGCTAACAGAAGTGTTCCTGTCTTTAACGCTCAGATGCCCAACTCCCAATGGGGTCTAAACCCCAAATAAATCCGTTTTACCCTGTATAAAGCTTATGCAGGGTAAACTCCTAAATTGTTCGCCCTCTATAACACTGATAGAGGTATGCACAGCTGTTCCCCATCGCCACCCCCCAGGTGTTAATACATACTCTGGGTTAAATAATAAGTAAAAAGTGATTTTTTTAAATACAGAAAGTAGGATTTAAGTGGTTCCAAGTAGTAACACATAGAACAAAGTGAATTATTAAGTAAAATAAAATAAAAGTCTAAGCCTAATTCAGTAATAAAACTGAATACAGATAAAATCTCACCCTCAGAGATAAGGTTTTTCACAGACTGGATGCCTTCCTAGTCTGGGCACAATCCTTTCCCCTGGAACAGCCCTTGTTCCAGCTCAGGTAGTAGCTAGGGGATTTCTCATGACTGCAGCCTCCTTTGTTTTGTTCCACCCCCTTATATGGCTTTGGCACAAGGCTGGAGTCTTGTCTCTCTGGGTGCCCCCCCCTTCTAAATGGAAAAGCACCAGGTTAAAGATGGATTCCAGTTCAGATGACATGATCACACGTCACTTTAAGACTTCATTGCCCACTTGCCAGCACACAGGTATACAGGAAGACTTACAAGTAAAACAGATAAAGGATAAATGGACACAAATCAGATATTAGGAATGGCAATATACAAAAACCAGTAGGAGAACACTTCAACCTCCCTGGCCACACAATAGCAGATCTTAAAGTGGCCATCCTACAGCAAAAAAACTTCAGGACCAGACTCCAAAGAGAAACTGCTGAACTTCAGTTCATCTGCAAATTTAACACCATCAGCTCAGGATTAAACAGAGACTGTGAATGGCTAGCCAACTACAAAACCAGTTTCTCCTCCCTTGGTTTTCACACCTCAGCTGCTAGAAGAGGGCCTCATCCTCTCTGATTGAACTAACCTCATTATCTCTAGCCTGCTTCTTGCCTCCATATATATACTTGCCCCTGGAAACTTCCACTACATGCATCTGACGCAGTGGGTATTCACCCACGAAAGCTCATGCTCCAAAACGTCTGTTAGTCTATAAGGTGCCACAGGACTCTCTGCTGCTTTTACAGATCCAGACTAACACAGCTACCCCTCTGATAAGTAAAACAGAGCCATCTATAGACAATTGTCCTGGTTAATGGGAGCCATAGAGATTCCAAACCACCATTAATGACCCACGCTTTGCATAATTACGATAGGCCCTCAGAGTTATATTTCATATTTCTAATTTCAGATACAAGAGTGATACATTTATACAAATAAGATGACCACCCTCTGTTGATTATAAGCTTTGTAATGATACCTTACAAGAGACCTTTTGTTTGAAGCATATTCCAGTTACATTATATTCATACTCATTAGCATATTTTCAGAAAATCATATAGAGTGCAACATCACAGGAGATAACACATATCTTGATGTGACAAATGTGGGGATTTTGGTAACATTTTTATGATTCATATCTGCACCTCCATTTCCTTCTGTGCTTTGTACTGCTATGCACTGAGAGTAAAGAGAAAGGACCAGGTGTTTTACTCAGATAGTCACCTGGGTGGACACCAGAATAATAAAGTGAATAGAGCCTACATATGTGAAGGGAGGATTTGGAAGAGGCAATGGAAACTCCAATGGCCAAGACATTTACACCTAAGGACCAACAGCCAAGTGGAAAAAGATCCCCCACACCTCTCTGCAGGGGTTCAGATCAAAGGCCCTGAGCTGGAGAACAAAGGAGGAAGGTGTCAGATGTTTGGGATAAGAGCACAGTACACAGGCTGCTTGGTGTCACTGCAGATGCTTTCTCAGAGCACTGCACTCTGGTATTATAGGAACAGGTCTTCTGCAGGAGTGTCTTGGCTGGACTTGCTGCAGGAAGTCATGGAGAGAAACAAGAATTTCTGGCACCCGAAAACCCAGTTTCAGACAGAGCTGTGGAAGCTGCGGGCCGCCTGCCCCATGGAGCTGTGTGGATCCTTGGGCTCTAGTTCACCAAAGGGATACTCTTAGGAGACTGGTGACAGGACATGGCATAGACCAGACCCTGTGAATCTGTGACACTTGAGAAAAGCACTACAACTTGAAATCTTGTGTAGTGAAAGAGCAAGGAGAGAGATATTTTAACTGCTCACTAATGAGGGGAATATGAATAAATTTGAAACTGGAAAGGCCTCAGAGCAGAAGAGAAGAAAAGTGTTTAGGAAGATTAGTGGGGGAGAGTCTACAGGAAACTGATCATTAGATATGTGGAGGGAGCTGAGTCATTCTTACCCTCAGTTTCTCTGTGAGGATGGATATTACTGTAATTTCTCCCTCTCTTAATTTTTTCCTCTCACTGTTAGAGCCAATATTGGACATCTGATATGGTTTGATAATGCTGCAGTCTTACTCTTTCTAACCAATTGGGCCTGTGGAAAAAGGGCAAAAGGCCTAGAGGACAAATTATCACCAATTAAGAGATGGCATAGAAGAAGAAACCTACGTTATTTTACTAATGACGCTAATATGGAGGTTGTAGTTTATACTATAATGAGGGAGAAACTCATAAGTAGAGCCTGAGGTTTAAATCACAGAAAAAGAAAAGTGTAGATGTCTAGATGAAATAAAGATAATGGAACAACAATGGAAAGAAACACGTTTTAAAGAAATCTTGAAAAAGCTCAGAGCTCTCAGGGGCTAACTGAACATGATACTTTTTGGAAAAAAATAGCAGATTTTATTATGGCTTCAGCAACATTTCTATGAACAGAGAAACAATCTCATGTGTTCCTAGCGTGCAGGTTTGGATTAGGGGGCAGAGGAAGGACAATATTTTGACCATTAGAAGAAAAGCACTTGAATTGTTTCAAAAATTCTATTCTCAGCTCTACACATGTGAAAATACAGCCTCAAAGCAAAACATCAGGGAATAAAACTTTAAAGCAAAAATGCCCAGACACGCAAACAATATAAAGGAAGAGACCTAATAAGAATGAGGATATTCAAAAGGTGATTGAGTCTTTCTGAAAGCGTGACTCCCTGTCCCCAATCTGCATGATAAGGCGTGCTGCAGTCTTCTAGCTAGTTATACTTGGAAGAGGAGACCGCTTTTTACAGCTGTCACTCTGTATCCAGAAGCAGTGAGGAGTTCTAGAAGACTTCTATGCAATGCACCCATTTGACACTTTTAAAAGAAGATTCCTTTGATGGTGGGTGAGATGATAGTTGGATTACTTTAATTTAGGCTCTCAAACTACCAAATTTATGCCTCTTGTTCAAAATTCTACTTGAGATTCCTCAGGAAAATGACAGGACTACATAAGTGAGTATGGATATCTGTTCTTAAATGGATGGCTTGATTGTTAAATGTATATATTTATCTATTTTCCCCTTACTTTATTTGAAAAGTTTTTGTAAATAAATTTTAGGTAGATGTGTGTGTATGTGAATGTTTAGTGACAGTAGTGCCAAGAGACCCCCAACTTAGTTTTGAGAATCTACTGTGCTAGGCATTTACAAACACAGTCCCTAACCTGAAGAGCTTACAATCTAAATAGACAAGACTGAGTGTGAAGAATGTGGGAGTATTCTATATTATTTTTTGTTACATGTGTACCTCTGTCTTTTTGATTAACATCAGATGTGTTCTACATGGGTACAAAGAGTAAACAGTCCTGGGCAGTCGGTTCTCTGCAGGTAGGCAAATAAGCATCAGCAATTGATTTAATAGTATTAATGGGCAATATAGTGAATCCACAGCCAGAAATCTATCTCTGACCCCTCCAGTGAGATGCATAAACCAAATCATCTAGGTTCAAGGGTCCTAGGAAAATGGAACTTTGAAATGAATTAAAAAGTCAGCTAGTGAACTCAGAGGGATAGACGCTGACTGATGGTCAGACAGACCGAGGCAGATGCTGCGGGGGTACAGGCTGCCTTGCTCAACTCCAATGTTGTACCATGGGGAGACAAATGGGACTTACCTAAACGTTACTTTACCTGGCAAGGGGTGCCCACAGAGAGACTGAGTGAGGAATCTAAGGTACTGCTCACTCTGGCACCATAACATTGGGAAAGGAAACGGACACAGAGGTAAAGTGAGACTACTTAAATGAGTAATCTCACACTGATGGGAATACAGGCTATGCTGTATTCCGTTGGAATAAGATTATTAATAATGATGAAAGCATTAACTCCAGCGTATATCTGATTCAAGTAGACTTCTTTAATTCAGTCTTAAAAAGTATTCGAACTGCTGTATAAATAATGAGAAGAGAAATCTGTGCCATTGCTGAAGAGCAGATGTCAGTCCTACAGTAAACTGAAACGTACTTAGTGTTAGTAATATAAAGTTATGTTGACATGGAAGTGCTGATTTGGTTATTTGTGCATTTATTAAAAAAAAAAAAAAAAAAAAAGGCCACCACATCTTTCTCTCTCCATCGCTTTATTCCCTTAATCTATATCTGCAAGGTTGTTCTATGTCTGGGGTACCATTATATGAACTCTAGTTATCTTTTCTTTTCATTTGCAACTCCTTCAATCTGTTGTTACTTTCTTCTACATATTCTGGCGAAGGTTTTCAAAAATTGATTCTAGTGGGGGCTTGTTTACACTTACTGGGGAATTGACGAGCGGTGATTGATGTGTTGGCTTTCGATTTAGTGGGTCTAGTGAAGACCCGCTAAATCGACCACAAATTGCTCTCCCGTTGACTCCTGAACTCCACCGGATCGAGAAGAGTAGGGGGAGTCGAAGGGACCCTGCGGTAAGTAGATCTAAGCAACGTTGATTTGAGTTATGCTATTCAAGTAACTCAAATTGCCTAGCTTAGATCAAATTTCCCCTGTAGTGTATTTCCCTGTATTCAGTTTCCCCTGTAGTGTAGACATTTTGGATGTCCAAATGGAGACACCTTAAAGGAGCCTGTTATTTATTTAAAAACAAAGCCCTTAAGATGGTGTAGCAGATCAACACTCACCGGCATGGTGCCTCCTGCTGATCGTCTGGGAATTAGCTCTTTTCCAGCTTTAGAGCACTCTTTGCTGCCTCAGGCCTCTATGTCCCTCCCAGATCCCGGTACACCTTTACCTTGGAGTTCTGCCCCAGAAGTGCCCCCACACTCTGGGTCTCCCCTTCCAGGGGAATCCCCAGCCCTCTACAACCACCTTGCCTCAGTGGCTACTGCCAGTCATCATCTTGCCTGCGCTCACTGGGGCAGACTGCAGTCTGTAATCTACTCATCATTGGCAAAGGGGTTGGACCAGTTGCCTCTGCCTATCCCCGAGCTGCACCTCTGCAGCCCCAGTAGCTCTTTAGGCCTTGCACAAGGCTTCAGCCTGGGGAGTTGCCAGGCTGGAGCTCCCCAGCTCCTTTTGCCCTTCCTCAGCATTGCTCTGCTTCAGGTACTCTATTCCCAGGCAGCCAGGTCCTTCTCTCTCTCTAAGGCTGGAGAAAGACTGCCTCAGCTCCTAGCTCACAGACCTTTTATAGGGTCCACTGTGGCCTGATTGGGTATGGCCCCAGCTGTGACTGCTTCCCCAATCAATCTAGCTTTTTCCACCAGAGCAAGGTAACTGCCCCACTACAGATGAGTATTCAGAATCACCTTGGGTGTATTTCTAAGATCCAAAGGGGGAAAAAGTCAAAGAAAGTAACATGACTTAAAGTGGTGTGCAGCAGAATATACGTTGCCTTCTGTAATTATAAAACTTGCAGCAATCACGTTTTCCCGTCAGATCAGATATTAAGCAAGAATTTGTCTGGGGCCTTTATTGAAGCTTCAGTGGGGTGGAAATTTCTTGTTAATATCTTCCTCCTTATATTATTTTTTAAAGAGTGAGAAAATATCTTTAATTTAACAGTTTGAATAATTTGTACACTAAAGTTTTCAAAAGAATGAGCTAAGAAGCTTTCAGGAACATAGATGTTAGATTTTAATAAATCTTGGAAAACTGTGGAAATTCCACTAAACTGGAAGAAACTATAAAGTAACTGGTGGTAAAATTTTGGAAATGACAAAGATTATTAGTGGTAAATACTGATGAGGTTGGGTCGCTTAAACAGAATGATTTGGATGACTTGGTAAAGTGGATGCTGTCAGTGATGCAGCCAGATACAGGATTATACATTTAGGAATTTTAAAAAATGAAGGCCATTTTACAAGATGGGGAAATTCTATCCTGTAAAAGTAACTCTCAAAATAATGTAGGGGTCAGGCTGAATCACCCGCTGAATACGATCTGCTAGATTGATGCTAAAGCTTGGTCCAATAGGTCCAATGTGATCATTGGACATGTGAATATTACTTTTCTGTCCAGCATTGGTAAGACCACTACTGGAATATTGTGTCCAGTTTTGGTGTCATTACTTTAAAAAGGATGTTGAAAAACTGGAGAGGGTTTAGAAAAGAGATTCAAGAACGATTAGGGATCTGGAAAGTACATCTTGTAATGAGACTAGAGGAGCTAAATCTATTCATTTATTAAATTGCAAGTTAAATGGCATCATCACAGATAACCTGACAGGGAAAAGATAACTAATACTATAGGGCATTTTTAATGTAGCAAACAAAGGCACAACAAGATCCAATGGCTAGAAGTAGAACCTACAAAATTCAAATGAGAAATAAGGTGTACATTTTTAAATTATGGTAAGTAACCACGGGAACCAATTTGTCATGGGATGTGATGAATTCTCCATCTCTTCAAGGCTTTCAATCAAGATTAGGGCTAGGATTTTCAGAGATTCCAAAGCCAGAAGGGACTACTGTGATCCTCTAGTTTGACCTTATGTATAACACAGGCCACAGATCTTCCCCCAAATAATTCCTAGAGCAGATCTAGAGCAGAAAACAACCAGTCATGATTTTTAAAATTGTCAGTGATGGAGAATCCACTGCAACCCTTGCTAAATTGTTCCAATGGTTAATTACCCTCAAGTTACAAAATTGTTCCTTGTTTCCAGTCTGAATTTGTCTAGCTTCAACTTCCAGCCATTGAATCGTGTTATACCTTTCTTTGGTAGATTGAAGAGACCATTATTAAATATTTATTTCCTCATGTAGATACCCATAGACTGTGATCTGGTCATCCCTTAACCTTCTTTGTTAATCTAAATAGACATCAGGTATGTTTTCTAATCCTTTAATTATTCTTGTGGCTCTTCTTTGAACCCTTTCCAGTTTATCAACATCATCTTGATGTATGGACACCAGAACTGGACACAGTGCCAAATAGAGAGGTAAAACAACCTCTCTATGCCTGCTAGATATTCCCTTGTTTATGTATCCCAAGATTACATGTTGTGGCCAAGAGTGCTAAAAACATTGGAAGCTCATGTTCAGCTGATTGTCCACCATGATCCCCAAATCTTTTACAGAGTCACTGCTTCCCAGGATAGATTCCTCCATCGTTCAAGTATGGTCTACAGTCTTTGTTCCTAGACATATACATTTACATTTAAATGTATTAAAACACAAACTGTTTGCTTGTGCCCAGTTTATCAAACAATGTAACTTGCTCTGTATTAGTGACTTGTCCTCTTTATTTACCAACCCCCCAATCTGTATACTTACCAGTTACAATGTTGTTGTCTTCCAAGTCATTGATAAAAATATTGAATAGCATAGGGCTAAGAACCAGTCCCTGGGAAACCATGCTAGAAACACTCTGTGATGTTAGTCATCCATGTTAGTCTGGTTTGCAAAAGACGCCATTCTTTCAGTTGGAATTAAATTGAATTAGTGGCAATGTAGACATAATACATGTACGATCAGCCAAGAGTAGCACAAATAGCTGTCCCACTACTAACATGTGCTCCATCTGCTACCCATTTTGTTTAGAATCATAGAATATTATGGTTGGAAGAGACCACAGGAGGTCATTTAGTCCACCCCCCTGCTCAAAGCAGGACCAGCACCAGCTAAATCATCCCAGCCAAGGCTTTGTCAAGCTGGGCCTTAAATACTTCTAAGGATGGAGATTCCCTAGGTAAACACATTCCAGTGCTTCACCACCTTCCTAGTGAAATAGTGTTTCCTAATATCCAACCTAGACCTCCCCCACTGCAATTTGAGACCATTGCTTCTTGTTCTGTCATCTGCCCCACCTGAGAACAGCCTTGCTCCATGCTCTTTGGAACCTCACTTCAGGTAGTTGAAGGCTGCTGTCAAATCCTCCCTCACTCTTCTCTTCTGCAGACTAAATAAGCCCAGTTCCCTCAGCCTCTCCTCGTAAGTCATGTGCCCCAGCCCCCTAATCATTTTTGTTGCCAACTGCTGGACTCTCTCCAATTTGTCCACATCCTTTCTGTAGTGGGGGGACCAGAACTGGGCAAAATACTCCAGGTGTGGCCTCATCAGTGCAGAATAGAGGGGAATAATCTCTTCCCTCAATCTGCAGGCAGTACCCCTACTAATACAGCCCAATATGCAGGGCCGGCTCCAGGCCACAGCATGCCAAGCGCGTGCTTGGGGCGGCATGCCACAGGGGGCGCTCTGCCGGTTGCCGGGAGGGCGGCAGGCGGCTCCAGTGGACCTCCCGCAGGTGTGGTGGAGCATCCGCAGGCACGCCTGCGGGAGGTCCACCAGAGCCGCGGGACCACTGGAGCCCCCGCAGGGAAGCCTGCGGGAGGTCCACTGGAGCCGCGGGACCGGCGAGCGGCAGAGCGCCCCCCACGGGGCGTGCCGCCGTGCTTGGGGTGGCGAAATTGCTAGAGCCAGTCCTGCCAATATGCCATTGTCTTTCTTGGCAATGAGGGCACACTGCTGAGTCATATCCAGGTCCCTTTCTGCAGAACTGCTGCTTAGCCTGTCAGTCTCCAGCCTGTAGCAGATTTTTCTGGATTCTGATGTCCCGGGATCAGAATGGCAAGAAGTGTCCATTTTGTTAAATAGTTCTGATAGTCCCACATAGGTCCTGTTTGCAAGCTATTTTCAGTGTGTAGATCATTTCTCGGACATGCAACTGAGTAAAGGTGGCCAGAGAAAATGAAGTAGAGATCATACGCTGAATTTCATACATGGGAGGACCTCTTGAATCTGGTTTAGATTTGGCAATGGTGAAGCTTCTGACTTTTGTGAGAGCTATGGAACTCTGAATTTTCACTAAAAGCCTGTCTATAAACGTAGAGCAATAATCTGAAATGAATAATAAAAAAGTCTTTTGGCCTTATCCTGAGAGAATTCTTCAGCACAAACTCAGGAACAGGCTATACGTTAACAATATGGAAACAGAACAGAAAATAGGATAATGTGCTAGTACACGATATACTTTCAAATTCTGTGTCTTGCCATTCCTACACAATTCTAAAATGGTGTTTTTATTAAAATAAGTATACGAACATGCTTTTGTGAGCCCAGTCTTTTAAATTCATACTATAAACAAATTGTATATTTTATACTTCTGATCTATTGCAGATATTTTGGAACCCAATTATACAAGACATCTGTTTGACAACTAAGATCTAATTGTAGATTATTGAGGTAATATCAGTGCTGTAGAGAGGTTATTTGTCATCTTCAAGAACCATACATCATTATCAGAATAAAAATTTATACTGACGAGATTACTGCAGTTCTCATTGTGATTGTGTAGCTGCTCTGCATGGACCATCAAGTCCAACAAGGAGTTGCAGCAATATGTATTTGAGGCAAATTGCTACTGACAACTACTCTATATTCTTTGAAAAGTGTATAAAAGTTGGAGCTATGAGCAACCACTGAAAGGCTGTTTAGGCCATATGATGCAGCTATGACTGCAAAACAAATAATTTAGTTAATATGGTTAAAAAAACGTTATGACTAGGGCTGTCAATTAATCACAGTTAACTCGTGATTAACTCAAAAAAATTGTGATAAAAAAATTGATGCAATTAATCACAGTTTTAATAGCACTGTTAAACAATAGAATACCAATTGAAATGTTTTAAATATTTTGGATGTTTTTCAACATTTTCATATATATTGTATTCTGTATTGTAACTGAAATCAAAGTGTATATTATTTTTTATTACAAATATTTGCACTGTAAAAATGATAAAAGAAATAGTATTTTTCAATTCACCTCATACAAATACTGTGGTGCAATCTTTGTCATGAAAGTGCAACTTACAAATGTAGATTTTGTTTGTTACATAACTGCACTCAAAAACAAAAGAATGTAAAACTTCAGAGCCTACAAGTCCACTCAGTCCTGCTTCCTCTTGTTCGTCTTAGTGGTGGGCTGAACAAGTTTGTTTACATTTACAGGAGATAATGCTGCCCTCTTCTTATTTACAGTGTCACCAGAAGGTGAGAACAAGCATTTGCATGGCACTTTGGTAGCCGGCATTGCAAGGTATATACTTTCCAGATATGCTAAACATTTGTATGCCACTTCATGCTTCATTCACCATTCCAGAGGACATGTTTCTGTGCTGATGATGCTTTTAAAAAAATTGAATTAATTAAATTTGTGAATGAACTCTTTGGGGGAGAATTGTATGTCTCCTGCTCTGTTTTACCCACATTCTGCCATATTTTTCATGTTATAGCAGTCTCTGATGATGACCCAGCGTATGTTGTTCATTTTAAGAATACTTTCACTGCTGATTTGACAAAACACAAAGAAGGTACCAATGTGAGATTTCTAAAGATAGCTACAGCACTCAACCCAAGATTTAAGAATCTGAAGTGCCTTCCAAAATCTGAGAGGATGAGGTATTGAGCATGCTTTCAGAAATCTTAAAAGAACAACACTCTGATGCAGAAACTACAGAACCCGAACTACCAAAAAAGAAAATCCACCTTCTGCTGATGGCATCTGACTCAGATAATGAAAATGAATGTTCATCGGTCTGCATTGCTTTGGAGGGTTATCGAGTGCAGCCCATCATCAGCATGGACACATGTCCCCTGGAATAGTAATTGAAGCATGAAGGGACATATGAATCCTTAGCACATTTGGCACATAAATATCTTGTGACATTGGCTACAACAGTGCCATGAGAACGCCTGTTCTCACTTTCAGGTGACATTGTAAACAAGAAATGGGCAGCATTATCTCCTGCAAGTGTAATCAAACTTGTTTGTCTGAGTGATTGGCTGAACAAGAAGTAGAACTGAGTGGACTTGCAGGCGCTAAAATTTTACATTATTTTATTTTTGTATGCAGATTTTTTTTTACATAAGTCTACATTTGTAGGTTCAACTTTCATGATAACGAGATTGCACTACAGTACTTGTATTAGATGAATTAAAAATACTATTCCTTTTTTTTTACAGTACAAATACTTGTAATAAAAATAAATATAAAGTGAGCACTGTACATTTTGTATTGTTATAATTGAAATCAATATATTTGAAAATGTAGAAAACATCCAAAATATTTAAATAAATGGTATTCTATTATTGTCTAACAGTGTGATTTTAATCGCTTGAAAGCCCTAGTTATGATATTTCAAGATCAAGAGATTCATGGTAAAACTTTAGTAAAAGAATTCTGTGTCCAAACAACTGGCATTTCTGCATTTGTGTGTGCAAAAATAGCTCTTTTAATGAATGCACTTTTCAAAGGTTAAGTTTTAATAGTTACACTTGTTAACTACAATAACTTTTTATGGTAACTGAAGCAATTAAGTTTTTGATATAGCCAAATGCCTCTGGAAATTTTTTTACCAACAGTAACCAGTAGAACCTCAGTGTTATGAACACCTCAGGAATGGAGGTTATTCATAACTCTGAAATGTTCGTAACTCTGTTAAAGCAGCAAAGAATCCTGTGGCACCTTATAGACTAACAGACATTTTGGAGCATGAGCTCTCGTGGGTGAATACCCACTTCTTCGTAACTCTGTTGTTATTTCAAAAGTTTACAGCTGGACAGTAACTTAATACAGCTTTGAAACTTTACTATGCAGAAGAAAAATGCTGCTTTTAGCCATCTTAATTTAAATGAAACAAGCACAGAAACAGTTTCCTTACCTTGTCAAATCTTTTTTTAAACTTTTCCTTTTTTTTTTAGTAGTTAATGTATAACATAGTAATGTACTGTGTGTGTGTGTGTGTGTGTGTGTGTGTGGGTATATATATATATATGTATGTGTATATATATATATATATATATATATATATATATATATATATTTTTTTTTTTTTTTTGTCTTTGCTGCTGCCTGATTGCATACTTTCAGTTCCAATGAGGTGTGTGGTTGACCGGTCAGTTCATAACTCTGGTGTTTACAACTATCAGGTCTACTGTATATAATATATATTTTCTAAATCCTTTCATAAATAGCTCTCCTAAGATGAAATATGAAATATAGTACAAGTTGTGTTATCCGGCACTTTAGCAACCGGAATGCTCTAAAAACCAGCATTTTGGGAGGGGATGCGTAGCACCTGCTCGGGGAGGGAGTTTGGGTAGAGGAGGAGGCTCGGAGCACTGGGTTGGGGGCGCGGGAGGGGTTTTGGGGTGCCGGATCTGGGTGGCGCTCAACTCGAGCAGCTCCCTGCAAGCGGCAACATGTCCCTGCTGCTCCTACGCGGAGGAGTGGCCACAGGGGCTCCATGCGCTACCCATCCCGCCCCAAGCCGCCCCACCCCACCCCGGCTCTGCAGCTCCCATTGGCTGGGGACCACGGCCTAGGAGCTGCGGGGGTGGCGCCTGCGGGCGGAGGCAGCATGCAGAACTACCTAGCAGCGCCTCCACTTAGGAGAAGCAGAGACATGTTGCCACTTACAGGGAGCTGCCCGAGGTGAGTGCTGTCTGGATCTGGCACCCCAAAACCCCTGCTATGCCCCAACCCCCTGCCCTGAGCCCGCTCCAGCACCCAAACTCCCTCCCAGAGCCTGTGCCCCATGCCTCAGCCCTGAACCCCATTCTTTACCCAAACTCCCTCCCTCTTTGTTAACCAAAACTTTTCACTTAGCAGCACCCCCTGTTCCCCCAACATGCCGGATAAAACAGCTTTTACTGTATATGCAACTGGTAAATTGTGCGGTATGAAATGAGGCCAGCCATTCTTCCTAGAAAGTACACATTTGCACTGATTAGATCAAAACATATTTATTTAATATGATATGGAGTTTGCCCTCAAGCAGAATAATCCCAGGGCAGGGTTGAAGACAATCTGCAAACATGACATCAGGAGGGAAATAACCCCACTGGGTTGGAGTGTTCCTTTAAATAACACCTGTAGAGCTTCTTTGGATTTAAGATCAAGAGCAATCAAGAGAGTGCACAGATACCACACCGCCTGCAAGCTGCTTAAGGATGTATCTGTATATGATATATAAACTGGGTATGATACCAGAACAGGCACCTTTTACCCAGGGGCTGTTGCCCTAGGGTCATTTGTTTTTGGAGGAAAGTTACAAGAAGAATCAGCTTAGTCCTGCAGCAAAATTTCCAATATAACTTTGAGTCAGTAATGTTTGATGACACTAGTCAGTCAGATTTCATAAGGAATCATGAACAGAGCTAGTTTCTTAGTGCCACAATGACTCCAAGAAGTTCATGCTGTGGGAAAAGTATGACAGACCCAGATATAACAGATATATCTGCAGTGCAGTTTTAGAAATTGCCAAGTTTGGGAGAACACCATTTTTAAGGCTGGACAGACTTATACATTGGGACTACTTGCATGATGAATTTGGGCCATACTGAGATCTGTGACCTGAATACATGAGATAATAGAAAAATCATTAATGATCAAGTATCTCGATACCCTGGGAACAGCCAGAATTTATTTATCCAGTGTTGACTATATGCTGTTTTCTTGAATAAACTTGATGGTTTAGATAGAAGGTTTTAATTCTGAATTACTAAACTCTCTCTCTCTGTAGTGAAGTACATAAAAAAAACCCCAAGGTTTTGTATGTTGTGGTATGTCCTGTCAAGTAAATGGTTCGGAGCCAATTTGTAAGGAGAATCAAAGATAGCTGTATTAATATACAAAACTTGTATATGAATTCAGTGTAGTACACGTTAAGTGGGCTTTAGATGTACATTTTTCTCTACCTATACTTTATTTGCTTTTTTTTAAAAATTTTTGTTTGCATTTAAACAAAAAAAAACTAGTGAAATTTTAAAAACGGTTTTCCTCTTTACAATGTGTTTCTTCAATGAGAATAAAAATTGGAAAAATATCTGGCATGAGGTCAGATTTTCTGTTTTCAGTTAAAATTGACTAATCCCGCTGCTTTGTGTTTGACATCAAACAGTGGAGCAAATTCTGGGTGACAAAATGTAGTTATTTAGTCTACGTTAATTACTACTTTCCTGAATCATAGCTGTCTTGTCAGTTCCAAGTACCATACAGTGATCAGGTACAAAATTTTGTGATTCTTTGTAATAGACCAGATACCTTCTCAGAGATACTTCTTGGCTAGAGGTAGATAGGTGGAATCCTGTTCATTACAATTACCAAAAATTTATGCTCTTTAGGTAGTCTTACGATATGTCTAACACAGGCTTTATTCCACCCAACATTCTTGAATTGATTTACATTTCAATGTTCGCATTCTATGGAAATGTGCAATAGTTTCTAACTTTGTGAAGTGGAAGCATCTTATTTTGTGAAATATCTGCAGTGTTGATCAAATTTTGACCTCTGCAAAACATTTTTTGACATTCTGAAGTATTTTATAGTCATTATTTTCAAGGAAGGTTAATAGCTAGTAGACTTATTTATAGCAATAAAGTCTCAAAAACAAAAGAAGCTGTACCAGGTATGAGTACCATATTGTACTCATCCAAGGAGATATAACTGATGGCATATTTGATTAACTTAGGTTATTTATATATCAAACATTGGCTTTAAAAAAAATCTAGATTGAACTAATGTGAATTGCCTTCTTGCTGTCTTAATGATTGTATGGAGTCTGACAATTATAAAACTAGGATTTTCCCAGCCTAAATAAATACCTTCATAGCCAAAGATGTCTCTGTTTTCACCCAGTGCAGACATTTTTCTTAAACATAGACTCTTTTTGCACTGAAATTATTTATCTCATTTGTAAGGGTGGTTTGAGCACTCTACAGCTTGATGAAATGGAGGAGGAACAACTGAATCGAAAGTATTTACTCTGTTAATTAGCTTTTTTATATGGCTCATTGTCACAGTTCACAGGAACTGCAGCTGTATTCACCATCCATGGTCCAACAAGGGTTCCCGGCTTCTCAGCTGTCACCTCTCTTGGGCAGAGACCCACATCTCCCTCCCTCCTGACCAGGTTTTTCCAGACTGCACAGTTCCCTGCCTATATTGTGAGTTCCCCAGCAAGTAAGCTGCCTAAGCAGTCCTGCTTTGCTTTCTTTTCAGAGGCTATAAGCAGCGTAATTGTCAACAGTTATAAATAACCACTCAGCCCTTTCTTAGCATGCATGTTTATTCTTAAGGTACAAAATATTATAGAGAAAACATTAAAAACAATAAAAGAACTTACATGCATGCTAATAAGTTCACTAGACATCACCCCAGCTGCACAAAGGGCTCTGGCAGGTGATCTGTCCTTCAGCCCCACCAAGGGATTTTTCTGTGGGTAGAAGTTCATTAACAGCTATTAGCTCAGAACAAGCACACCCATAATTTTGAGTTCTCCTGTTATGCAGTTTGAGCCTCTGATCTTGGGTAATCAGCATGCAGTCACTCTCTCCTAAGAGCATAGCTTCAGAGGGCTGGGTTTTTGCATAACTGGAGGCAAAGGGTATGGATTTAGGGGATGGGAGTGGGAGGGACAATCTGCATTTGCCTCCCGCTACATATTTCTCAGGAAATCCACTTCACACACATTGTCCCAAAAGTTTATTCTTGTTTGCCACATTATTCAGTATAGTATCAGAGGGGTAGCCGTGTTAGTCTGGATCTGTAAAAGCAGCAAAGAGTCCTGTGGCATCTTATAGACTAACAGACATATTGGAGCATGAGCTTTCGTGGGTGAATACTCACTTCATCGGATGCATGTAGTGGAAATTTCCAGGGGCAGGTGTGTGTGTGTGTGTGTGTATATATGGCTAGATATATCGAGGTTAGTTCAATCAGGGAGGATGAGGCCCTCTTCTAGCAGTTGAGGTGTGAACACCAAGGGAGGAGAAACTGGTTTTGTAGTTGGCTAACCATTCACAGTCTTTGTTTAATCCTGAGCTGATGGTGTTAAATTTGCAGATGAACTGAAGCTCAGCAGTTTCTCTTTGGAGTCTGGTCCTGAAGTTTTTTTGATGTAGGATGGCCACCTTAAGATCTGCTATTGTGTGTCCAGGGAGATTGAAGTGTTCTCCTACAGGTTTTTGTATATTGCCATTTCCAATACCTGATTTGTGTCCATTTATCCTTTTCCGTAGAGACTGTCCAGTTTGGCTGATGTACATAGCAGAGGGGCATTGCTGACATATGATGACATATATTACATTGGTGGACGTGCAGGTGAATGAACCGGTGATGGTGTGGCGGATCTGGTTAGGTCCTGTGATGGTGTTGCTGGTGTAGATATGTGGGCAGAGTTGGCATTGAGGTTTGTTGCATGGATTGGTTCCTGAGTGAGAGTTACTATGGTGCGGTGTGTAGTTACTGGTGAGAATATACTTCAGGTTGGCAGGTTGTCTGTAGGCGAGGACTGGCCTGCCACCCAAGGGGAACTGACCATTATAATTTTATCCTAAATATTAATTAATGCGCTCCTGCTGAAAGTACCAGTATTTAAGGGCTGCCAGCAGGGTGTTTTTAGTGAGGAGGTTAGATGTCTCTGGAGCTAGTATCCAGAGACTCTCAGGACAAAATGCATGTCAGTTAGCTATCAGTATGTTCGGTGTGTGAAGTGGCTTAAGAAGGCAGTGTGGCCTTGTGATTAGAGTATTGAACTGAGACAGCAGACAGGGTTCTATTCCTGGCTGGGCAACTGGTCTGCTGGGTGAGCTGCAAATCACTTCTCTTATCTGTGTCTGCTTCTCCATCTCTGAAATGGCGATGGTAATAATGACCTCCTTGGTAAAGCACTTTGAGATCTACTCCATGAGAAGCAGCACAATATAAGGACTAGGTGGTATTATTTATTAGAGAAGGCAGCAAAGTGGTTGGTGAAAGTTACTGCCTATAGCATAGTATAATTTGTTTTGTTTAAATTATGTAAATAAAATAAACCCAGAGGCATAATAAATCTCTCTACAAATACATACTTTTCTTTCTTTGCAGCAAATAGTTCTTTGCTGTTCCTGAAAAAATGGTAATTTTGCATAAAAGATAATAAATAATTTTCTGTGAAGCTAATTAGTTGATTGCCCTAAATTGCATTAGTGCTGTAGTGTAAATTTAGCCCCTTACTATCCACTTACAATTTCATTTGACAAGGTCATATATGTTGATGAATAAACACTTTATACTTTGCCTCCCATTCTCAAAAGTTGTTTAAAGCACAAAGTGGCAGACATCAGGCAGCTAAATGTTTTAAAGTGTGCTGGTTTAGTGAAGAGGCTGTTTGAGTAATGGAGGAAGAAAGAGAGACTCAGATTAGCTGGTAGACTGTAAATAACTTTAGTTGCATGTGGTTGTCCATAATAAGGTGACAACTATTTTATCTGCCTATATACACTAATGAACAAATTTAGTGACATATCAGGTTGTCGAAAAGTGTTACTCCCAGCAAGTGAAATTCACCTTGTATTCCCTTCAGTTGCTGCAACCCTACACTCTGCAGGCCTGTGACACACATTGGATGGCCTTGTGTATATTTAGTCACTTTAGAAAGGAAACTGAATCTGGATTGCTTCTCACTTGTTTTCCACAATCTTCCACTATGCATGTAAAGTTACATAACAGAGTACGAATGCATGTTTTTAGCGAGGAAACAGAGTGGTCTGCAATGTACAGTACCAAAATCCAGAAAATTGAATCCAAAAAGGATGCCAGGCTTCTCTTCAGCTGCTTGGAATTATTTAAAAGTTTCTATATCTCGGGGAGTTTTAAACCATAGTGTTTCCCTCTGGTGGGAACTCCTCTCTTTTTTTTTTCCTTTCTCCTTTCTCCCCCGTTTCTGAGGGAAAAAGCCCAGTGTGAGTCACACAGCTTTATTTGATAGTGTGATAGACCCAGGCCAGTTGGGAACAGCAGAGTAGTAGAAGGGAGATATACTGGCCACTGGATAAGCAGTTTTCTGTTACCTGAGTGACCAGAGCAGAGGCTGCTCCAGGCTAATGAGAGCACCTGACTCCAATTTACTTGCTAAGAGTCTGGTGAGGCTGTTAAGCACCTGACTCTAATTAAGGCCCCTCTGATGCTGTAAAAGGGCTCACTCCAGTCAGCCCAAAGGGAGCCACAGGAGAGGAAGTGCGTGTGTGTCAGGAACTGGGAGTAAGACGCATGCAAGAAGCTGAGACTGAGTAGGCATACTGCTGGAGGACTGAGAAGTACAAGCATTATCAGGCATCGGGAGGAAGGTCCGGTGGTGAAGACAAAGAAGGTGTTGGGAGGAGGCCATGGGGAAGTAGCCCGGAGAGTTGTAGCTATTGCGCAACTGTACCAGGAGGCACTCTAGACAGCTTCAGTATACAGGGTGCTGGGCTGGAACCCGGAATAGAGGGCAGGCCGGGGTTCCCCCCAAACCATGTCAATTTAGCTGCATCTACACTGAGATTAGTTTGACACCACTCAGAACACAAAATGTTTCATAGCACTGAGTGACATAGCTAGGTCAAGCTAATTTCTAAGTATAGACCAGGCCTTAAATATTAACAGTTGCCTCTCTGTGCAGGAGAGGGCTATCTTGAACTGCTTGTGGCTAGCTATAAATGCTCTTTTACAGGCCACTGCAGAGATGCCATGCCTCACTCTCTCACCCCAGCAGTGTGGTGCTTCTGCCCTCAGGAAAAGAACTAATGGGATGGTCATGTTTTTCTTTAGGAAAACCAGTCATAAAATGTCAGTGAGGCAGATCATGTGGATTGACTAAGGAGACATGAGAGTTGGGTTTCTAGGAGTTCAGAATAGTTGCCATTGGCCTGCCTGTAATCATTACAGATTTCAAGGCTGCTCATTACACTGAGAAACTGACTGACAGAAAATGCATTTTTCCATTTTAAAACATGGGACAGTTGTTGTAAATTGTTGTAAAGACACTTCTGTGCTTTTTAAAAAAAACTAGAAAGTGCATTGATTTTTCATTTTATTAGAAGAATTTAGCTTCTAAATCTGCCAATCTGTGCTTTTCCTGTGCTTTACAGTGATGAACTGTTCCTCTTTGCTAACCTAGATCATAATTTAAAACTTTCTTTACTCTTAGATACATATTGTGATTTTTCAGTTAATGGCAGAGTGAACTGTTTCATAATTTTTCTTCATAATTCATTGATGCAGTATTCCCTCATTTGTTGTAATTAATTCTTGGGCAGCAGATTTTCATTTTTTAATTGCAAATATTACAATCAAATATGCATTTTGTATTTTGTTCTGTAAATTATGTAACAGAGTTGTCAAGGCTTTTTCCCACTTTGAACTTTAGGGTTCAAGAAGTGGGGACCTGCATGATCACTTTTAAGCTTAATTACTAGCTTAAATCTGGTACGCTGCCACCAGCCAGAAGTCTGTGTCTGGCACATTTCTGTTCCCCCAAAACCTTCCCTGAGGAACCCAAGACCCAAACCCCTTGGGTCTTAAAACAAGGAGAATTTAACCATCCCCTCCTTTTCCCCCCACCAATCCCTGGTGAGTTTAGACTCAATCCCTTGGATTCTAAAACAAGGAAAAATCAATTAGGTTCTTAAAAAGAAAGCTTTTAATTAAAGACAGAAAAGGTAAAAATTATCTCTGTAAAATCAGGATGGAAAATGCTTTACAGGGTACTTAGATTCATATAGACTAGAGAGACTCCCCCTGCCTCCCAGCCTGAGATTCAAAGTTACAGCAAACAGAGGTAAAAATCCTTCCAGCAAAAAGACACATTTACCAGTTGAGAAAACAAACATAAGACTAATCCACCTTGCCTGCTGTTACTTACTATTTGGAAACATGAAAGACTGATTCAGAAAGATTGGAGAACCTGGAATGATGTCCCGTTCCTCTCAGTCCCGAGAGCGAACAACGAACCAAACAAAAAGTACAAACAAAGACTTCCCTCCATCAAGATTTGAAAGTATCTTGTCCCCCTATTGGTCCTCTGGTCAGGTGTCAGCTAGGTTCACTGAGCTTCTTAACCCTTTACAGGTAAAAGACATTAATCCTTAACCATCTGTTTATGACAAGTGTAAATATCAAACAGCATATTTGACTAATAGTCAATATAAGTCTAAAGTGTTTTATAGGCTTATGCTGGCTCTGTGCATGAGAATGAATTTGAATTTCACCCAGTTTGCACTGAGGTTTTTCATTTTTTTCTAGTATTCAGTTAAGCAAAACTCGAGCAATTTGAATTATCCATTGAAAGTGAGCATGAGAGGTGTTAGCGTGATTCGAGCAGTTCACTTTTAGATTTGGAAAAAAAATCATTAACATACCCATTGTTCACTCAGCTGTATTTATATCATACTGGAGTTTTCTAGTACTGACTTTTCTGTTTTTGTAGTCTACTTCCTTCTCAGACCACAGAGCTTGTTTGTGCAGCAGTATAAAAAAGACTCCTAACAAACGTCTTATCAGCTACAGATATTGTAGTGACTTGATTAAAAACAGCAAGAGCAGCTGATAATTTGTTTCTAAAAATTACCTTAGTGGGCCATCACGGCAGTTGTGTATTCTCTAACTGCAGATGTATTGTAATTCTTTTGACAAGTCCGCCAGTAATAATAATTTGTACATGGTTTAAGTCACTGGGACATATACCTTTTTCTTTCTTAGCTGTCTGCATTTCTCTTCCACATCCCCCTAAACACAGCTTGGCCATAAAAACAGCCCAACTCTGGCAGGAAGGGCAAGAGAGAGAACTTGATTTATGGGCAGATAAGGTGCTGCTTAAATCACTGCATCTGTTAACCTCCAGGCCTTTCTCTCCTTTCCATCCTCGATAATGTCCTGGGGTCGATGCCAAGTGCCACACTTAGACAACATACTTCACTCCACCTTATACCTTTCATGTAACAGGTTTTTTTTAATAATTTAATTTTAAAATATTCAAATTAAATAAAGTTGCAGATAACTACTGTGAAAGTGGTGTACCTGGTCCAAACACAGCCTTTTTATATTGACTTTCTGTCAGGTGAAGGATTAAACTCATGACCTTTATTGTTTGGCTGTTCCATCTACAGTGAGGATAAGAATCCATTTCTAACTGTTTTACCCAATCAATTACATTATTCGATGGCCTGTAACAATTTAATTGGGCAGCTTGATAATATTTACTGGCAGAGTAAAGCTTTTTGACAGTTGTGAAGAAAATGCCAGCAAACCACTAGTCTTGTTTTGTCAGCATTCTTCAGAAGCAATGAATACTTTAAAGCTCTCTCGATGATAAAGTGCATCTTAATTGTCAGTGGTAACTTTACAGACTTGCTAAACATGCATTCTCTCTCTATTGTATGTTTTTGAGGGAGACTTTCAATCAAATCGTGGGCTGTAATTCATTGCACCCCTTTCCTCCTCCCTTCCCCCAATTGAGGAAGCTGTAAAACAGTTCATTGTCAAGGACTTCTACTTTGCTTTTAATGATTTTTTTTTTTACAGGGTTTCAAGGGACTATTAAAATTGAGACTCTGAATTATGCAGATCAAGAATGTTTTAGCATGTGTCATGCAAGTTAATAAGCAAGAAAATTTATACAACCAAGGGACAACTTCTTTCATAAGCTAGTAATCTGAGAGCATTTTCAAAGCACTGCTACATTGTCCTACTTCATAGTAGATCTTTCGTTGTTACGGATTGTGAAATATGCTATTAAGTAGTAACTTCTTAGGTAAGAATTAAATGAAGGATGATGTTACATCACAGCTAGATCATTTCAAGTTAGTACCTGTAGGAAAGCATAATACAGAATATGCACACTCAGTGGGAATAGAACTGGGTGAACACTGTAAGCCACTGCCGTCTGGGCCAGCACGGGAAAGCGAATCCTTGGCCCTATTCATAAATTACAACCAGCTTTTTTCTTCCCACCTCGTTAGGCACTCAGCCGAGTTGTGGATGGGGGATCCTTTGCTGATTGGTGGGATGGATTAGTGTACTGTAAACCTGTTCGCTCGCATACACGCAAGGGTGCAGGGAGTGTGTTCATAAGCCCTTCATCCTGCCTACGATGCCATTCTGCACCTGGATGCAACAGCACCTATTCTCCCTGCCTTGAAGTTAGAGTAGCTCTGGGTTTTTGAGCTTTGCTATGGTCATATTGCGAGTTGCATTTTTGTGGCTGAGAGAGAATTTTTCCATCACTGCCAGATTAGCCTAGCGGAGGAGGGGACACCTTCATTTCGGCAGCCAAGGTATGTTGAAAACTGTGCTTAAAATTATAAGCTACCACTTTTTAAGTTCTCAGGGGTTACAGGCCAGGTGGCTCACTAGGGAAGCATGCATTCTGAGTCTCTCTGTAGTCAGCATGCAAAGAGCCTACCCTAGTGCAAGATTGGAATGAGTTATGCCTCTCGGCCTTAGGGAGCAGCCTGCTTTCTTTCTTTCTCTCTGTTTTTGATTCTTGTGTAGTAAGGTTCTGAATTTTAAGAAATAAAGTTGTGTTACGGTGCAATCTTCTAGAAAGACAAAAACCTAAGTACTCTAACTTCTCTGTTTGTATGCCATGAACACAAAAGTGCCCAGGCTTAGAGAATAACACAGGTTCCATTATGTGGCAAATCAGGAAGTTGGGGTGTTTTGTGTCTGTTAGCCCACTGTAGGCCAGCCTTAGCATCACTAGCACAAAACGTGATAAAGCTATGTTTTAGTCACAGGTATTTTTAGTAAAAATCCTGCACAGGTCACGGGCAGTAAACAAAAATTTAAGCCTGTGACCTGTCCATGACTTTTACTATATACTCCTGACTTAAACTTGGGGTGGAGGCACCACGGATGCTGGGGGGCACTGTGGGGTATGTGGGTGCTGTGGGGGTACGGCCTGGGGAAGCTCCATAGGTGCTGGGGAGGGGGGCTCAGCCCGAGAGCTGGGGAGGGGTGCACAGATGCTGGGGGGAGGGGGTGGTCATGGCCTTGGGTCACGAGGGGGAGAGGGTTGATGGGGCTGGGCCGGGTTCCCTACCCAGCTCCTTGGAAGCAGTGACCCAGCTCCCTGTGCTGCCTCTGCCCCATCCCAAACCCCAGTTCTGCAGCTGCCATTGGCTGTGAACCAGTGGAGCTAGGAGTGAGGGATGAGAGTTGCTGTCGCCCTTCCTAGGAGCCCCCCCTCCCCGACCCCCCGGTAAGCACTGCCCCACATCCCAACCCCCAGCCCTGAGCCCTCCCCCCCCCCAACACCCAACTTCTGCTGCTGGGGAACCGGCCTGAGACTGCCCCAGCAGCAGCCAGTGCAACTGGCCCAGGGGCTGCCCAAGGTGCTCAGGCGGCTCCTGGGCCAACCACACCAAGCTGCTGCAAAATGCACAGAATCCATGATTTCTGTGACCTCCGTGACAAACACGAAGCCTTAGTGATAAACTGTGTACTGTCATGCAAAAATGGTTGACTTCTCTCTCCTCTGGTTTGTGGCCTCTGCTTTTTTGCCAAAATTTTAATTTTTGTCAGACTATTTATTTTGTTCCAAAAAAAAGCTTTGATTAACAACTCAGACCCATACTCTTCCACTGTATTTACACATCTCATTCCTTTCTGGCAGAAAAATAGTCCACTAAAGAAAATGTTAGTAATGCTGCCCACTAGAGGTTGAACAAGAGACTTATGTGTGAACTATATGCCAGGGGTTATTCCCCTGCTTTCATACACATACTCGCACTAGCTCAGTGAGCGCTAGCATAAGAGTGGGTATTCGAACGGGGGAGTCGCACTCCTTGCTCATAGTGTAGACATAGCATTAGGGTTTGCCTACGCTGCAGCTGCAAGCAAACCTCCCAGTCTAGGTAGCTAGAATCCCGCTAGCAGGGCTCAAACTAGCGCACTAAAAATAGCAATGTGATGTTGTGACTTGGGCTGGAGCTTGGGCTCTCAAGCCTAGGTAGTTGAATGGGCTTGAGAGATGGAGCTCCAGCCTGAGATGCAACATGCACATTTGCTATTTTTAGAGCTCTAGTTCGTGCCCCACTATCACAAACCTGTTTATCCAGGCTGAGAGGCTCGCTCCCAGCTGTAATACAGACATACCCTTAGAGGTCTGAATTATATGAAAATTGGCCTTGTGTGGAGAAACTGAGAGACCTGGGTTCTAGTCTTGGCTCTGACACTGGTCTCCTGGGTAGCCTTTGGCAAGTCACACAATCTCTCCTTGCCTCAGCTTCCCCATCTTGGGATAATGATACTTGCCTCCATTGTAGTATAGTGCTTTGAGAGCTAATGATGAAAAGCACCATAGAAAAACAAGATGGGATTTATTTATTGATTGTAAAGCCAGAATGCGACTTACAGTGAAGGAATGCACAATTACATGAGCAGCTCTTCAATAGTAGGAAGTTGACTGAGGGAAGAGGGAGAACTGAGACAGCTTTCCCAAAACTGCTTCTATATTTATTGTAAAGAGCAGAGTGCCTATCTACTGTGCCAACAATAAATGTAACCATTTGGTGCTGTGGAGAAGCACCACTGGCTGTGCCAGAAGTTCACAAATATCAAGACAGGTAGAAGAAAAGACAGGAGTGCTTGATCCTTGACACTGACTTTATGCTGCATTCTTTCTACCTCAAGCCAGTTCCTGCTGCTCCCCACTGGCTCCTATCTCTACAACGTTGGGTTGTAAGAAGTGGTTTTGACATAATTTAACATCAGAATTTTCCTCTATATGGCCCTGTGCAAGACGCTTTGTACTAATAGAAACATTTTTGAGGCAATTTTTCTTTGTTTCAGGGCACACGTTTGTACAGTATCCAGCTGGATATGGACTGTATGGTTGTTTTCTATGGGCAGTGATATGGTCTCTGGCTGTTACTTTTAATAAACAAGTCATTTTGCTTTTATTTTTGTTTGCTAAACTTGTTCTAATTTTTATTATAAAACTCCATTGGACACAGCATAACTTGCAGAGTTAGGCAGTGCCAGTTAGGTAAAGCAGGTTCTTTAACTGTATTTGCAGGGGTCTCCATGAACAAGAAGTTCAAGACAGAATTGTATTTAGTTTAGGAAGGTAGTGGTAGCAAGAGTGTGACTACAAAAAAAAAAAAGTCTTGTCAAAATACTGTTTACTTGATTCTCCCATTCTTGGATTCCTTAATATCCGTTCTCCTTTCCTCTTATGATTTGAAAGTCACCATTTTGCTTGTTTGGGTCAGTCAATCTGGAATGACCTCTCACTCCTACTGAAGCATTGACCCATTTAATCTTTTTAGTTCTCTTCTTGAATTCCTTTTCTCTTTAACATGTCACTGGTACTGTCTGTATATCTTTTTGATACTGTGTGTAGGGAGGAAATATGAAAAAATCAATTATACATTATTGGCATTTTTATAAATATCTTTAAGACAGTATGTATTGGAAAAACTTGCATGGTAAAATATAAACACTAGTGAGTATAATAAAGAGAAACTATTCTGCTCCTATCAAAAAACCCACATTAAGATAAAGATTGTGTGTATTTTAAGGGTAGGTGCCTTAAACTTCAATCGAGAATCATGGTGTCTGTACCTGCACTTGTAATGTCAGTCATAATACTAGAATTAAATTCTTACTGAGACATAAACCTATTGAACATATTTCTACATTCCATATCCTGACAACCCATTCACCAAAAAATCAGCAACAACATAGAAATGTTATTGTTCATTTTACAGTCATGGGATTGCTTTGTAAGGGCAAGATTATGACATTCTTACTCTTGGTGAAAGTATCTTGCTCTACAAGTAAACCCATTCAAGTCAATGGGACCATCTGTGGAGTAGGGTGCTACTCCCAATGAGTAAAAGTATCAGAATCTGGTCCAGAATGAAGAGAGGATTCCAGTAGAATACTTTGCATTTCTCTTCATTTGCCTCATATAGTTTACCTAAATCTGCCTCTCCTGGCTGTTTGATCTGGAGTTTGGGTTTTAACGCGTTCTACAGTTCTGTTGCTGATACTTGCTTCTTGAATCTGTAACACTAGGCTGGAAACCTTGTGAGTTTTCTCATGAGAATTTTTTTACTTCTGTTTCTGGCTGGAAATACACAAATACAGGCTTTCTAGAGAGATTTTGGTATATACTGTCCTGCCCATAACCAAGATGTACAAAATAAAAAAATCTGGTCATTTCAGAATTCAACAGGCTTGTTAGTCCTTTTCTAAAAAATAGATAAAGGTTCTGACCATCTCTGAGTTAGTTAGCTGAGATGTTTTGAACTCAATCCCCAGGATGAAATCCTACATTGCGCAAAGTGAGTGAAAAGTTAGAGAAAGGGCATTGTAATCTCTAAACGTGTAGGTAAAATTTCTGTTGAAAGAGCAGAACAGAGTCAAAAAAGATGCAAACTGATGTGGTTTGACCTAAAAGAACTGTTGCCTAGGGGTAAAAGGAAGTATCTAATATATGAACGATCAGGATATAGAATGTTTTGACTGGATAATTTTGATGGAACAAGGTTACCACTCTTTTTTGATATTTCTTTTTTAAAGAGCATTTGTCAGCTTACACTACTCCAGTGTGGCTGGAAAGTGTAAAAAGAATCATCATCACCACCACATTGACCAGCTTTTGCCATCATGGTTATAACCATGAGCACATGCTGGGACACAGATTTGCCACTGGGCCTTTTTCTTGATTTGCAAATTGTTCTAACCAGACCCAGTGAGGAGAGGAAACCAGATAACATCAACATATTCACAGCTCTGTTCTGAGCAGCTTCTGAAGTGTGAACCTAAAGGATCCTGTTTCCTCTTGTGCTCATTTGCAGCCACATTTTATTCTTCTTCTCTCCTTTGTTGTCTATACAATAAGAATCTGGATTAGACAACCATGGCAAACCTAAACTTGTATTGGAACACTGCTGTGACCAGTTTGGCAAGCAAAAAACAATTCCTGGTCATTGTGAAAATGTTGATCTCCCACAGACTAGCAAGATGACAAAAAAAAGTATATTAGCCAAATGTTTTTCATGGTGGGAAAATAAAGCTAATTGGGTCTTGTGTTGTGCCTCAATTTTCCAGCAGATCAGCTATAATCCAAAGGTAACGGCTGCATTTTCCTGTCTTTTTGCAATATTTATTTCACTTCCCCATTGTTTCTTTTCTTAAGACTTGAGCAAAACAACCCGAGGACCTTAAAACTACCACCTAATATTGACATTTTTTTTTTCTTCAAAACAAGGTCATTTGCTACTGTCTGAGATCGTCAGGCACTGGTTTTCCCTTTTGAAAGACTCGCTAGAGTAGAGAGAAGAACTGAAGGAGATATTAAAAATAAAAAATTACTTGATACTTTCAATGTCGGTGTTTTTTAAGTCTTTTGTTATGTGATAATGAAGTGTTTGGGGTGGTACAATGAGAAATTCCAAGCCCTTCTAATAGAAGTCCAAATTCAAATTATTATTCATGTTCTGGCAATCAAATACTCTTGCCCCTTAGTCTGAATGATTTAGCCAATATTAGGGCTTTGCAGGGTTAACAGGAGAAACTGATTATAGGAGTCTGGTATTTCTGGTACACTATTCTTTACGTACAAAGAATGTACCTAATGTCCTGTTTCCCTGAACACAATAGGAACAAACAAAAGGAAGTAGTTTACTTGCTTACAGTTTCCAAGCCTGCCTTTCCAGTTAGTCCTGTGCCCCAAGGACAGGGCCGGCTCCAGGCCACAGCGCGCCAAGTGCGTGCTTGGGGCGGCATGTCGCGGGGGGCACTCTGCCGGTTGCCGGGAGGGCAGCAGGCGGCTCCGGTGGACCTCCCACAGGCATGCCTGCGGGAGGTCCACCGGAGCCACGGGACAAGCGGACCCTCCGCAGGGACGCCTGCGGGAGGTCCACCGGAGCCACGGCACTGGCGAGCGGCAGAGCGCACCCTGCGGCGTGCCGCCGTGCTTGGGGCGGTGAAAACGCTAGAGCCGGCCCTGCCCAAGGAGCTCTGTCTCTGCTCACTGCCATGGCCATGCTACTCTGACTTTCTGCCTCTGACACACACAGCTCCAACCGATCAATGCTACAGCCCCAGTGTTTGCAACCAGTCCCCAGGGAAGCCCCTTGCATGCATGGCTTAGCATCTGCTAATCAGTCTGGTATGCAGCCTAGTGCCTTGACTTCCTTTGTCTTTGGCTAGCTGACTCCATAAAGGAGCTTAATTGCGTCTTCCATCCCTACTTATAATTATGACCACTTGTTTAAAAGGCTGTATGCTATTATAAAAGTTAGTGTGTGTTTATTATATTATAAATGCCAAGGAAATATGGTTTCATAGTAGTGATTCCTATGGTGGACCCAGATACATCTCTGCCTCGATATAACGCTGTCCTCGGGAGCCAAAAAATCTTAACCACGTTATAGGTGAAACCGCGTTATATTGAACTTGCTTTGATCCACCGGAGTGCACAGCCCCGCCCCCCTGGAGCACTGCTTTACCGCGTTATATCCGAATTCATGTTCTATCAGGTCGCATTATATCAAGGTAGAGGTGTAGTTTGATGTTAACTACTTCAAGTTTATTGAAGTGTCAGCTGTGTAAAGAATTGTTTCATAAATTCATTTTGTTCCTCTCTGCAGTTAGCTTTGGTTGGTATTTTCTCTTGTTTCAGCTCATGCAGTGTTATACCCTTATATTTTCTGTTCCTTGCTGTATTGATACCTAAATGAGGCCCTTTCTTAATCTCTTCTTTGCTAAAGAAATGCAGCCCTGCATTTTCCATGAAAGCTTAAAAAAAGTGGAGATTCTTGTGTTTCTGTGTGAGCCTGGTTGACTTACACTGTTACACTCCTCTCTATATTCCTCTTTTTATAATGTGACTAGAACACTGACATCCAAATTGCTTGCCTACTGCCTTTAGCTGAATGGCCCATTTAATCCAAAAAAATCTATTCTGATTATGAAATTACTGTTTCCTTCTTGTAACTGAGTTTTGAGTATTTCAGTTTTTAGAGAAAGATGCGATGTATGAGCAAGGTGAAAAAAGAACAGAATTAACATGTTAAATTGCATGAAAAGAAGTGTTACCAAAGTGTGTGGGAGGGGGGAGGATTATATCATAAGGACCCCAGAAAACTGTCAGCTTTTTTTAAAGCAACTCTTGGGAAATGTTGAAGTTATCCAAAGGAAGTGCTTCAGAGCAGGGATCAGAGATGGCTCTCTGCTCATCATTACAAATGGAGATTAAGTATGCAGTTTGGGGTGGTAGCAAGAAATTTCATATAAACTTAAGCTATTATATATCACGTCTTAATCTTTGTAGAATTTGTAAACCACTTCTAGACAGACGTTACAGTGCAGTTCATTGTAATTTAAAATTATTCTATTTTTCACTGTGATTTAAAGGCTTTTTAATATTTAGTGCTAGACTAAATATAAGTTGGCAGTCTAATTCCAGTAGGTGAGGCAAAGATAATGGTTTGTACTGTGGTGGAGCAGGGAAGAAAAGCCTTATAATACAGCATGAAATGATGTAACTGTGCTGTGCTGATGTAAATAAGGGAAGTGCATGATCTTCAATAGAGATAAAGCTATTAATTAACATGAAACTGAATCACATTTTGATAAAGATAATCACTGCTATGGGTTAGATAATCAAACCCAAAATTCCAAATCCCCTCACCACCTCTGTCTTTTAAGGAAACCTATATCTGTGCAATAAAGAATTAGTTTCTTGACTTTTAAAAAAGCTGACATGTAAAAAGACTCTATAACTAGTATACGTAATTTATTTTTTCTTAAGAGGAAGCTCCAAGTTTTCCGTTTACTCATTTAGTCTGCCATTCCATTATACTCAGAGGGCAAAGTGTCTTCAGTAATTTTGTACAGAATACAGAGAAGGAACAAATAAATGACTGAAGTCATAGAGACTTTCATATACAAGTAGGTGTTTCCTACTTTCCCTGTACACCTTTGAATAAGGAGATTGCAGATTTCTTGAATGAATGGTAATAAACAGATTCCATACTGAGTTTTATAAATGTGTCCATAGAAGTTGATATTTGCTTCATGGTTTGAAATAAGGGTCTTAAAAGAATTCACTACTGACATACATACATACATATAAAATGGCTTCAGAGACACTAGATTCAATGCACATTTCAAAAAGCTAGAAAATCAGGACTGATCTTGTTAGATTATTTTCTAGTAATTTTATAGCCTTATCTTAAAGCCTTATCTTAAAGCACTTCTAATATTCAGTGCAATGAAATAGGGCAGTGGTTTTCAACCGGGGGTACCCTTGGGGGTACACGAACCCCTGGGGATACACAGAAGTCTTCCGGGGGTACATCAACTCATCTAGATATTTGTCTAGTTTTACAACAGGCTACATAAAAAGCACTAGCCAAGTCAGTACAAATTAAAATTTCATATAAACAATGTCTTGTTTATACTGCTCTGTATACTATACACTGAAATGTAAGATCAATGTTTATGTTCCAATTGATTAGCTTATAATTATATAGTAAAAATGAGACTAAGCAATTTTTCAGTAATAGTGTCTGTGCCACTTCTGTATTTTTATATCTGATTTCATAAGTAAGTAGTTTTTAATTGAGGTGAAACTTCCCGGGGCCAGGGGTGGGGGAGTACACAAGACAAATTGGACTCCTGAAAGGGGAACAGTAGTCTGGAAAGGTTGGGAGCCACTGAAATAGTCTTTAAAATGAAGAACTTGTCTCAGAACTTTGACTTATGAAAGACTTAAAACAATTAGCTAAGCAAGGAAGTACAAGATGGTGGTATTTTTAGAGGTTAAAAACAGTTTGAATTGGCTTGTTGGCTCACTTCACATTCCTGGTAAACAAGAACATAAGCTCTTTCACTAGATGCTATAAAGCATTTTTAATGGAAGAATAAAATTATATTACATGACAAACATTTTTAGTAGGATGCTATCAAAAATAGGTAGGCTGTCTGTGATACTAAAATTATTTTTCACTCTGTTTTCTGTCCAGTCTGATTGATGAAGAGGAATTTGATGAACAAATACTATTAATAACATGAATGAAATAAACTAAAAAAGGAAATGGTGCTAATTCAAAAAGTATGGATGAGGTGCAATTTACTAGAGAAAAGATTATAAGGAATTGTCATGGGAAAATCTTATATGCAGTAACCAGTTTAGATTCATAACACTGGACTTGCTTTTCAGGGTCTACTTTTATCAATGTCACAGCAATGTACTGATCCCTTGATCCGTCCCTAACAGCTGTTTTCTTGTTATGTTACTTGCATGTATTTCTGAAATAAAACAAGAATTGTATGTTAATTTTCATCATAATTATAAGATATATGTAACATCGGTCTAATGAAAATTTATATTTTTGAGAAAAAATATTTAGTGGAGTTGAGCCAAACTGAGAATTTGGATCTGGATTTTTAATAGTTGTCAAAATTTAGGTGAATCCAGTGTTTTGATTTGGCCTATTATGAAGAATTGGGTCATTTGTAAAACATGGGTCAAGGTTTGGTTTTTTAGAGGTTTTTGTTTTGGTCCATCTCTTGTACTGATGTTACAATCCGATATTCTTGTTGCTAGGATAAATTATGTTTACAATTCCACATTTATGACTGAATTTCTTGACTACATTATCTGGTTATCCAGTCTAAAAAAGTCAGTAAAGCTCAGGAACAGAAATACCTTGAGCAAAATGACATAAATAGTAAATTATTATTGTCATGGTATAATTCCCCACTCTGAACCTTAGCGTCCAAAAGATGGGGTACCAGCATGAATTCCTCTAAGCTCAGTTACCAGCTTAGAACCTGTAGCGCTGCCACCAACCAGGAATTCCAGTGCCTGGTACACTCTGGTCCCCCCAAAACCTTGCCCGGGGACCCCCAAGACCCAGACCCTCTGGATCTTAACACAAGGAAAGTAAACCCTTTCCCTCACCGTTGCCTCTCCCAGGCTTCCCCTCCTTGGGTTACCCTGGAAGATCACTGTGATTCAAACTCCTTGAATCTTAAAACAGAAAGGAAAATGCACCTCCCCACCTTCTTCTCTCTTCCCCTCCCAGATTCTCCCTGAGAGAGACTGTAATCTTAACACAGAGAGAAATTAGCCTCTTTCTCCCCCTTCCCTCCTTTCTCCCCACCAATTCCCTGGTGAATCCAGACCCAGTCCCCTGGGGTCTCACCAGAATAAAAAACAATCAGGTTCTTAAACAAGTAAAGCTTTTAATTTAAAGAAAGAAAAAACAATAAAAATTATCTTTGTAAATTTAAAATGGAATAGGTACAGGGTCTTTCAGCTATAGATACTGGGAATACCCTCCCAGCCTAAGTATTCAAGTACAAATTAAAATCCTTTCAGCAAAATATAAATTTGAACTCCTTCCAGCCAAATATGCATTTGAACTCCTTCCAACAAAATACACATTTGCAAATAAAGAAAACAAACATAAGCCTAACTCGCTTTATCTACCTAGTACTCACTATTCTGAACTTATAAGAGCCTGTATCGGAGAGATGGGAGAGAAACCTGGTTGCACGTCTGGTCCCTCTGAGCCCCCAGAGTGAACAACAAACAAATTCTAACAGCACACACAAAAACTTCCCTCCCTCAAGATTTGAAAGTATCCTGTCCCCTGACTGGTCCTCTGGTCAGGTGACATCCTGGCTCACTGATTTTGTTAACCCTTTACAAGCAAAAGAGATATAAAGTACTTCTGTTCTATTAACTCCTACTATCTGTTTATGACAATTATTATGAGCAGATTTTCAAGATTTCAGCACCTAGCAGCTGCCCTATGACGCTTTTTGACAGGCAGCCGGTCAGGGACAGGACTTCTTACCTGAAGTGTTCTTAAGTCCACCTTTCTGACTCTCACTGCTGTTATGCTTTTTAGATCTCTTTAAGCCTGTCACACCATACAAGAGTGAATGCTGATGTCTCTGAGGTAGATATTACCATCCATCTTTCATACCATGTTGTATGTTTTCCAGTCATTCACTGTTGTGGTCGCTGCTTTGGATAGACATTTAAATTCTCTCTCTCTTTTTTTTTTTTATCTCCACCTTTCACATTCTTATTCCCAAATAAACTTACCCACTCCCAGGCCTCTTTGCCGTTTGTTCTAGCCTAAGGAACCATACTTCTGCATGTTGATTTTCCTGGCTGGAGGTCTCAGCCAGAAGCCAGCTCACAGAGTTCCTTGCATTAATGGTGAAAGGCACAGGGCTCATATAATTTTTATAATTATATCTGGGTGAAAGTCAGGGCTTAATTGGCATCAAAGTGGCTTTGTGCTGACCCTCTGTGGAAGGGTGAATTTTACCCTCTTGCAGGGGCGGCTCCAGGCCCCAGCATGCCAAGCACGTGCTTGGGGCGGCATGCCCCGGGGAATGGTCTGCTGGTCGCCGAGAGGGCGGCAGGCAGGTAGCCTTCGGCAGCATGCCTGCTGGAGGTCCACTGAAACTGCGGGACCGGCGACCGGCAGAGTGCCCCCTGCGGCATGCCGCCATGCTCGGGGCGGCTAAATGTCTAGAGCCGCCCCTGCCCTCTTGGCATTAATTCAGTTCTATATCAGACATGAATTATTGACAGATTAATGCTGATTTACCACAGTAGGCAAGGGGAGAAAATAGTATCTCCAGATGAGTTTTGAAAGTGAAGAGTCAGTGAAGCAGAGAGATCAGAGGAGGATATTTTGAAATGACAAGGTGAGAGGGAAGAAGGCTCTGGCACAGAGTGGTGGCAGTTGTGTGAAGGGACAGAGAGTAGGCTAACAGTGGGCAGCTAGAAGGAGCGAGGAGGGAAGTGGAGATGGGATTGCATCAGAATTCCTGATCCAAGCACGCCTAATGTTTGGGTGTGTCCAGATCCACAATATGGGGACCAGAGCCACGTTCAGTTTTGTATCCAACCAGCTGTAAGTGTTTGAAAGGAGAAATTAGACCAGGCCCTGTTCTCCTCAAGTGAAGTTTGTCTCTCCTTGCTCTCTTGGAGTGTCAGGACCACAGAACTCTCACTATTCTTCTATGGTCTGTTAGGTTGGGCTGTTGTCCCAACCTTCTAGGGAGTTCCTAGAGTCATGTCATTGCATAAGAATCTCAGCTTTCATTTTTAAACTAGGAGATCACACATTTTGTTGTTTCTTCAGGTTGAACTCATTGTACACACCAGGAGCTCCCTGCTTCTCTCTATTCTCCCCCACAAGCCCTTTTCAGTCCCCTCTATTTCAGGGGAACCTCCCTGCAACCTCCCCAATATCTCCTTCATGCCAGCAGCTCTTTGTCCCCCTCCCTCTGCTCCCTGTCTCAGAGACTCTCATTCCACATCAGGGACACCCATATTCCTGCCGTGAGAGGGGCTCTGTGTGCCCCCCATTCCGGAGGCTCCATCCTCTCCATTTTTCCTCTCCCCATGCCTCCCCATTCCTCTCTTCCCTCCACTAATGTTATTCTCCTTCTTTCTTTCTCTTTTAGGATGTTAACATTATAAAACTGTATTGGGAGAATGGGTAGAGCTAAAATGGAGTATTGTTATTCTGGGATGTGTTAGTGGCTGCCACCAATCAATTCTTTGACCTATAGATGATTGCAGAGTTAGTTCAAAAGTTATTTTATATACAAATAGAGAAATGACAGCAAGTTGAGTGTAAGGCCTCACAAGCTTGGCAAAAAACCGTCATGGTTGTGGATAAATGCTTGAAAACAAGACCCCTACAGGTTCAAAATCTAGGTGGCAAATAAAAAGACCTCCCAGTTTATAATTTTTGAAAGTCTCGTGATGTTTTAAGTCAATATCATGATTTTTGGGACCTGCCGGGACTTCTGAATGCTGTGTGTAGGCATTAGAGTTTGTCACACATGAAAGCATGCATGTACAAACTGTGAAAATCTGTAGCCTGTGACAGGTTCCCTGCAGTGCAACCTGAAAATGAGGTAGCTCTGAGCCCTCTGTCCCTCCAGCCTGAGCTCCCTCTCACACTGTTATGCTGTTGCTAAGCCGCAAACCTCCGTCCGGTGCTGTACTTACATAGACATCCACAGACTGGGACACACCCAGCTGAGTTGCATGAATGCTTCTCCTAGGCACTCATGGACTAACAATAGAGGCTCTAGCCAGTTCCCCCAGCTGTATAGTCCTGTCCTGGTCAGAAGCCTGATCAGTCTAAGTTTATAACCCAGTCTGCCCCTCCCTCAATGTGGAGAGTACATGCACCAGTTTTTCTTCCTGAGCAGATTTCCCAAAATGCACTGTTTTAGGTAAAACATAAAACAGATTCATTAACTACAGAAAGAGAGATTTTAAGTGATTATAAGGGATACACACATAATGGATACAGATGGTTAGCAAAGAAAGTGAAAATAAGTTCTATCTACACAATCTAAGTTCTATAAACAGGATTTGAATCAAGCAGTGTCACACCCTGATAGATAGTGCTCTCAGGTTACAGATCTTCAATACACAGGCTGGAACTCTCCTTCAGCTTGGGACCACCTCCCTAGTTCAGTCTTTTGTTCTCCAGACATGTTTCCAGGTGTTGAGTTGTAGGGGCAGTGAGGCTAAGTAGTGATGTCACTTCTCTTTTATAGCTTCTTCCAGCTTGCTGGAAAGAGCCTTTCTTATAATGTGGGTCAAGCAGTTGCCATTGTCTATATGTTATCTCTGAGAAGTCTCCATTGTATTCAGTTCCTGGGATAGCCCTTGGGAGTGTGAATTTCCTTTTAATGGGCCATTGGTGTGTCTGGCTCCTCCATTGTTGTATCTGAAAGACTGGTTGTTGGTGTTCCCAACCCTGCAACATATTTCAGTAACTCACACATAGCAAAAATTTGTAACTTCACATATGACGATAGCATATACAATCCAATAGGATATAAAGGTTCAGCAGGCCAGGACATTTAAAATGATACTTCACAGGACATAGTTTGTACAAAACATATTAAAATTGTATGACCATAGTGAATATGAGGTTTCCAAGGCGCTGCTTTGAGGCACAGCATGCCACACATCCCTTTTACAAAACTATAATGGATTTTGTACAAAGTATGCCTTGTGAGGTATCATTTGAAAACTCATAACTGATCATTATTGTTCTGAGGTAAAATTTGTGGCAACACTGTATGTCAAGTTATAAGGTTCTACTGTATGACATTGCTCCAAGTTTAGAAAAGCAGGCACAGACCAATTCTTCAGAGACAAAAGGCAAATTGATGTCGCAGCCAGGTGTCATCAAAATTAAATGGACTGGTTAAACAGCTATTCTTTGGTAGGAAGAAGGGTGTGAGTGAGAAATTATCTTGGGAGACAGTTGCCCTTGCTTGAACCAGCTGGAAATGATTCTCAAAGAATAGAAACTCTATAAGAAAGGAGAACAGAGGACACAAATTCTCTCTCTCTCCCCTCATCTCTGCTCATGGCGTCAACAACATTTGAAAGACAAAGAAAGCATCACTGAACTGGAAGAGGCGCCTACCTGAAATATCCAGCCAAACTACTGAGAGCATGTGGTGAGAAAAAACGTTTTGCTTTGAATTCACTTAGTTTGCTAAATTAGGTAATACCAGTAGTTTGCGTTTTACCTTTTATTTTTTGTAACCAATTGTGACTTTTATGTCTCATTACTTGTAATCACTTTAAATGTGTCTGCAATTAATAAACTTGTTTTATTGTGTTATCTAAACCAGTATGTGTTTGGATTGAACTGTTTGGAACCTCCATTTGAGATAACAGGATTTGTGCATATCATTTTCTGTTAATGAAATGACGGGACTTTCTATGAGCTTGTATTGTCTAGGAGGGGACTGGGCAGTACAAGATGCACATTTCTAGGGACAAGTCTGAAACTGGGAATTTGCTGGTATCATTCAGCAATATAATTCAGGATTGGCTGGTTGGGAGCGCTCCTGTAACTCAGCTAGGAGTAATTTACATACTAGAACCTGTGTGTGAGCAGGCCAAGAGTGGTTGTTCTCACAGCAGAGCGGTGTAAAAGCACCCCAGGTTGGAGAATTGAGAGGACACAGCTGTCAATCAGTCCAGATTATACCTTGGGGAATGTCACACAAACATACCCCAGTTGGTTCAGAACTTTCAGATTCTTCTGGCTAGCACTGCCTTTTGAAACCGCAAGTCCTAGAAACCCTTGGAGAGTTACTAGGAAACATTTGCCTTCCATTGTGTTATAACAGCTTTCAATTTGTCAGTGTTTTTTTTTGGGGGGGGGGGGGGGGGGGGTTGGTGTGTGTTTCTGAATGCATAGAACCCTAGGGTAAACTATTAGATTTGTGAGCAGCTACATAATTTGTGTGTGTGTGTGTGTGTGTGTGTGTGTGTGTGTGTGTGTTAGTTTGCTTCTGATTATTAGCACTGTTAGAAAAAATAAATTCCAGCTTGATTTATTAGACTACAGTAAAAGTGAATAAGTATCAGTGTCTTTAGCATGATATGAGGAGGATTTCAGTTGTACGTATTCAGGGCTAACAATAGACCAACCTCATAATCTTATGCTTTAGACTGTGAAATCAGGTTTTTTGACACATTTTGTGCTGTTGGGATGCAAACATAAATGATGTGTGATCCGGAGATAATTCAGGGTTACTTTTCAAAACATTTAATAGAAATATATAACTCTGTATCATGTTTGACATGTGCTGCTGCAGAATTCATTAAAGTCTTATTTAATATGATTATTAATTCTTATATTCCAGATTATTAGAGTTGGGTCTTGATGCTGTTTTTCTAGCCTAATGATGCTAGAAATAACAAGTTTACGTTGTTGCTTTGTTAAATGAGGTTCTTGTAACTCATTATTTAATAGCTGGACCTTGGCAATAGTGTATCTGTGAATGAAAGGACAGAACCGAAGCTGATGTCAGGTGCAAAAAGTGGGGAACATGGTTAGTATGAGCTGACATTTAAAATGGGAGATCTGTTTAATATGATTTGTTAGAAATACCCGAGAAGTATTAGCCCATTTCTCCTCTACTTATACCAATTTATTTAGGATTTGAGTTGGGAGAGAGGAAGTTGCCAGTGGAGACTTGAAAGCTTAAAACAAACATTCATAATTAAAATGTTTGAAGAAGATTTTCAGTTACTGAGTGATTCCATATGGTACTGAAAATAAGTAATCTTACCAAAACTCTTGAGAAGTGATTGCATGCTTTGTGTGGGTGTGTTTGTTTAAAATATCTAGGGAAAAGGCATTTAATATCAGGTGGTTGGTGCTGTTGTGCACATATCAAATGGCATTTGGTTTGGCCATGCCATGAAATAGCAGGACAAAGAGAAGCTAATGTTGACTTGAAGGCTCTGGAAGGAACGCTGCAGAAGAAAGAGACAGCAGGCTGGAGGAGACCTATACAGTTTAAATTAACGTTGCTACATAAAAGACCCAATGGCGTATCTTAAAATTAAACTGGTGAGCCAGGTATAATGATTGGGAGCACAAAATGGAGGAAGAAGGAAAAAAAAAAGCTGAATGATTTTATTTTGCAATGGTGAAGCACAACTGTCAATGATGAAACAAAACCAAGCCACTCCTGAAAGTGTCTCCAGCAGCTTGACAGAAACATGTCTATACAAAATTATATGCTAATTGTGATTAATAATATCTGTATTTGATTACTTTACTAAATGTGAAGAATGACTGTCTGTGTTGTAGATTGTTAATGCATTGTTACAAACCACAGTTATGAAACAGTCAGTATCTTTTATGTATGTATTTCTCTGTGAAGAGTTGCAGATGTTCATATTCTCTTAAACTGTTTTAAGAGTCAGTATTTGATGTATACATATGGAACACATACTGCAGCGGGGTAGGGTTCATAGATTGGGTTCTCCCCATCCATTACCTCTACCCCTCCCCCATTAGCATCCCATGCCTCTGGATCAGCCATGGGGGAAGGGTCCCCACCATCTCCCATGGGAAAGGCAAGGTCAAATCAATGAGGCTACAGCAGTGAGGGAAGAGTATATTTTAAAAGACTTGGGAGCCTTCTCTTCTGTCATCAGCAGTTTTATTCGTACTGTAGAAGGAAGGGAGCTTTCTTTGAGGTCAGTAGAAAGCACAGAGGACACACTTGGTCAACAGTGATAGCGCAGTTTGGATGACAGATATTGAGAGGAGTGTGGGGGGGGAGTGTTTGAGGAACTAAGGAATTAAAAAAAAAATCTTGGCATTAATTTCTAGATCAAGCCCTGTATATCCCTATGTATTGAAAAAAATGGGCCCTATTGTTTTTGCCCTCTACTGCTCATATACACACAAACAAAACCCTCACCTTGAGGTGAGATGGTAGTGTGCTTGTGCAAAAGGAATGTCATTTAAAATGAAGTCTAAGCAGTCAAAGAAACCATGGCAATAAGGGTTTTTGGTTTTTTTGTATTTACAGTAACTACCTTAAAGAATCTTGTTTTCCCAGAAGCTAAACTGAAAGTTGCCCTAGTAAACAGCAAAAGCTATTTTTATGATCAAGTTAATGTTGAAATTTTTTATGAATAGATTGCCTCTTTCTGTCTTAGCGGTGAGGGAGGGTGTTTGGACAGGCAGGGGAATGGCTATGTGTTGGCATCTTGCTGGGAGGGGTTAGGGCATGCCCTCTACCAGTAGGGGCCCTCTCCCTACCCTCTCTTCCCCACCCAGAATGTGTGTGGATGTGGGGCTGAGGCTAGACAGAGTTGCTTAATGGTTCACTTGCCCTAGCCCGCCATTGGTCCTGTCTGAGGGGGCGAAGAATGCAACTGGTTCCCTTGTGTTTAAATATTTCAGGGTGCACAACAGCACTTTTTGCTGCTGAAAACTGCCTTCCCCACTCTGCCCTGTAGATGGTGTAGTTGTCAGAGCTGTATTTCCAGGCTTGCTTTGGGTCTAACCCGATCACCTTTTTGGGGTCAGGAAGGAATCTTTCCCTAAGTACAACTTGGCAAGGCGTCCAGAGCATTTTTGCATTCCTCACAACACCCTTGGGGACAATAAGAATTGGTGAAAGTACTTTTTTTAAAAAGGAGGGGAAAAAGATGTATTAAAATGTCAAATTGTCACAGCTTGTAGCCCATATCACATGCGGGTAAGAGCCTCCCCGGGGCCATCTCCTGAAATAACTCGAGCATATGACCTGGGAGAGACTGATGGAACCTCTTGGGATCCCAGAATGGGCTGAATCAGAACTTGAGTAGTTGGAGGTTGAATAAGAAACCAACCCTTATTCCCTGGTTGTATAGCATGAAGCCATTCAACCCACACTGGCCACAAATAATGCCCGGTAGTTTGAAGAGGGGGTCAGCTTCTCCTTTAATATTAAAATTAATAAAGTTGCAACCTCCCTTTTTAAAACCATTCACATGTCTACGTCGTCATTCTCCTGCATGTCCTGGTCAAATGTATATGGAACATAGAGCAAAAATTCCATTTAAATATTCTGATATGATTGAATGTTATGAAAGAAATTTCCAAAGTACTTAAGAGATTTTAGGCAGCTTGTATGTTGAGACCACAGCCTATTATGTTGATCTCATTGTTCTAGTCTCATTGTTTCTTTGTACTCCCCTCTCGATCTGTCTTTATCCCGCTATTATATCTTAGATTGTAAGCTCTTTGGGGCAAGGTTTGTTGTTTTGTTCTGTATTTGTACAGCACCTAGCACAATAAAGTCCTGGTCCATGACTGGGGCTTCAAGGTGTTATGACAGTACAAATAAATAGTAGTGATAATATTGAACTTCAGTAGTAGTTGTTCAAAAGTCTCCCTAAGGAGCTGTTAAAAATCCCTCCCTCTCTCAAAGTATAAGATTAAATTGGCTTATTTATATACTCAAAATTAGAACTATAATTGTAGTGGTCAATAAAAGGAAGATTTTTTTGCTCACCACTGCATTTTCTTCACTTCTTGCAGTGCTGGGAAACTGTTAATCCTTTTATTAGGCATTATAGCACCTTAGAACATGAAGTTTAATTGGAGCAGCAAAGGCTGTATTGTGGCATCATTTCAGCATGTTGTCATCTGATTTTGATAATACTGTAGCTGTTGCACTGAGTTTAGTTTGTTGCAAGAAATGGTTTCCAGTTAATATTTTGAGATCTTAAATTGGAAAGATTCATCCAAACTCTGATATTATTTCTGATTTATAGTAGTGTACTCGCTGGTGGGTGGCAGTCATTTGCTGACAGATCTTGCTTTTACATGTGCACTGATGTTATGCAATTGTATCTCTCAATTAGCACGATTGAACACTTGGCAGTTACATAGTCAAGGGGAAGTGATTTGTAGGAACTGGTCATCATGTTCCTTTTCATAAAGAACCTTTTGTTCTTTATTTTTCTGTCTCATTCCATAATTGTCTTGCATTATATCATGTTCTGTGCCATATGTAAGTGCATGTCTGTCTCGAGTCTAGCTGCACCCTGTTCTGTTATTACAATAGTCACCATTGAACAGTGAACATTTACCAGCAGTAATCATGTTACCGTGTTACCTCAGCACTTACTTACACTTAAAATGTGGACTCTTCAGTACCACAGTGTGGTAATTTTGGGGGCATTTCACTAGTGACGACCCTCCACACCTGAAGGTAAAATTCATATTATGAAGATATAAAGTTCTTTAGTGAAAGTTGCTATCAAATCTCTCTTGAATTTGTACTACTATTGTACGAGACAGAAGATAGCTATATACAGTGTTCCATTTCCTGAGGTCTTTTGTTCTTCTTTCGTGGTAGAAAAACAGATTTCTGTGCTTGGAGTCATTGAATAAACTAATTTCTCTGCCTTTTTGGGATTGACCCAGGTGGAAAATATTTTGCAAAGGAACTCTGAAGTGGTGTCAGGTAGATAGAGGACTTTATGCATCCCATGAAAATAATTAATTTGCTAAAAACATCTAACCTTAATGAATTTTGCATTTTTTTATACTTTTGCTAGATTCACTTTTAAAGCTATGGAGACCGAAGTATCTTATTTAGCCCCAGAACAGGTGTAACTATGTTTCCTCAAACTGCATCATGGTTGTACATCCTCCATGATCTGGAAGGAACACCTTTTGAGGTGATGGAAGGTAGTCCTTGCCTATTCAATCCTTGGCTTTTCTGCTGTTGATGCCAACAAATTTGTCAGGGTTTTTTGTGTGTGATGTGTTTGTGTCTCCTGTGACCTGGAATGAGACCATTGATTTATTGCACATAGGCCAACAATCACCTATGACAGACTTGTGGTCACCATGTACACCTCTACCCCAATATAACGCTGTCCTCGGGAGCCAAAAAATCTTACTGTGTTATAGGTGAAACCGCGTTATATCGAACTTGCTTTGATCTGCCAGAGTGCACAGCCTTGCCCCCCCTCCCCCCCCCCGGAGCGTTGCTTTACCACGTTATATCTGAAGTCATGTTATATCGGGGTAGAGGCTATTACCAGTTCCTGGAAAAATACAGTCTCCTTATGCAATGTCTCACCTGTGAGGGAATGGATAAATCTCAGAATGTAGTTTCCTCCATTTGCTGAATTGATTCTAGAACAACAAGAAAGTAGCAATATTAATCTCGCGTGCAGGTTCATGAACTTTAGCTGTGAATATTCAAGGTGTAGGGAACCTGGGCCAACTTTGACTGGGCTTGGATAACTTTATTAGGTCAAATGATGTTTAGTATTATTAAGGAATGCTAAAGTGTCTGATTTTAGGTGAAAAAATGGAGTAGGCCAGGCACTCACCCTGGACTTGGCTCCCCTCAGATACCCTTTTCCCTTGTCATGGTTACGTTCACAAGGAATGAATGGAATGTGTGAAAGGGTAATTGATGATGAATCTTTAACTATATTTATCAAAGTAAGAATGGGCCTTATTCCATTAGATGGAAGTCTGTTGTGGACTCCTTCTCACACAGGCCTCTGACATGTCCTGCTTACAAAGAGGACATCTGCTTATTGTCACTAATTGATTGTGCAAGAAAATGTCTGTCTTAGACTGTAAAAGCAGCAAAGAGTCTTGTGGCACCTTATAGACTAACAGATGTATTGGGGCATGAGCTTTCATGGGTGAATACCCACTTCACTGGATGCATGTCCATGCTCATGCTACAATACGTCTATTAGTCTATAAGGTGCCACAGGACTCTTTGCTGCTTTTACAGATCCAGACTAACACTGCTACCCCTCTGATAATTGACATCTTAGACCGGATTCTTCAACTATGACCTTAGATTGAGATATCAAATCAAGATGGAACAAGAGGACACTGAACCCTACAAAAGACTCTAACCATGCAGAAAGAAGAGGGGACTCTTTTCCACTAGCGATGACACCCAAAGTTGTATCCTGCTGTCTTCCCTGAACCCAGTCAGCTAGAGAAGGAGAATTGAAGGATGTGTGTGTTTTGTTGTGAGTCGCTAGCCATTTTCCCAGGCAGACACTGAAAATCCAAGTCTGTTATTTCATTAGTAAGAAAATATTTTTGGAATAAAATGCTTTTAATCTCAAAGTATAAAGTACCTGATTTTTAAGAATCACTTCTGCATCTCTGTATAAGAGTGTCAGAAAGACACACACATTGTATTAATTTGAGAAGGATAATAAGCTAAGTAAAATCTATGCTGGACTATATTTAGGGCTGGTCTGCACAAGGAGGGGGTATCAATCTAAGATGTGCAACTTCCGCTACGTGAATAGCGTAGCTGAAGTCAAAGTATCTTAGATTGATTTACCTGGGGTCGTCAAGGCGCGGGATCGATGTTCGCGGCTCCCTGTGTTGACTCCGCAACCACAGCTCACTCCAGTGGAGTTCCGGAGTCGACGGGAGTGTGTTCGAGGATCGATATATCACGTCTCATTTAGACACGATATATCGATCCCCGAAAAATCAATCGCTACCTGCTGATACGGCGGGTAGTCTGGACATACCCTTATATTCAGAGAAATTTAAAGTGGAACACCTAAATGGGAAACTATAAAGCAGGGTTTCTCAACCCATTGATCAGGATTGAAAATTGGATCACCAGAATGTTTGAGAGTCATGTGGCAGCTCCTGTTCCACAGGACTGGCTGGGTTCACCTCCCTGCTCCAGGCACTGCAACCTCTGGGATCCCAGTGTCGCTCAGGTTTGGCCCAGCCGTCATGATGACAAGAGCCCAGGTGGGCCAAATTTGAGTGAGTGCCACTGCAACCCCATGAGCCAGGTCACAACTTCACTCTCTCAAATTTGGTCCAGGGCAGGGCCAAACCTGAGTGGCGCTGCAACTCCAGCGGTTGCAATGCCTGAAGCGGAGAGCTAAGTCCAGCCAGCCCCATAGCACAGGGGCTGCCATTCTGGGGTGATTGCCAAGTAAGACCTTAACTTCTCCAGGCAGAGCATTCACTCCCAGACTATTTACTGGGTTGTAACAGGCCATAAACATTTACAAATGGGTCCTCTGCCCAAAATGATTGAGAACCACTGCTATAAAGAGAGAATTCCAGGAGTTTTCTTCCTTGAAACAAAGTTGAGTCAGCATCTGCTTTTTAGCAGACTCTGAGCCCAACTGATTAGTTTAAAAGAAAAGCCTTCTTCTTTAACTTTTCTATTGAAGTATTTCTTGTGTTAACCTCATAAATGGATGTGATTACTCATTGTAGTAATTTAGTGAGGCAGATAAATTGAACTATTAATCTGACTGAATTTCAGTTGTAACCTTAATTTGATCATGACATTGTGTTATATTTGATTAGTTTAGGGAAATTAGAAGTAAATTAGTTAGTGACATTTCCTTAGCATCATATTTGTTTGCTTTTTCTTTTAATGAATCCATAAAAGCATACTAAACTGGTTCTTCTCTCAAAACTTTAACCTGGGAAAACAATCTACTTAGAGGTAAAGGTAAATACATTGAGTAGCTTCTGGACCCATGTTTTGATTATTTGATTAAAATTCTATTACCATAGTAGAGGGGAAAGTTGAAAACAGGAGCTGGTATTAATGCTTCTGAGTCAGGCAACACTTAGCCCCGTATTTTGAAATATGACTGTCTCAGTTCTGTCTGCAGTATATGTCTGTTCAGCTGCTATGTGTGCAGCAACCACATTTGCAGATGCAGACTGACATTTGTGTGTGCAGATTGGGTAATTGTATGTGTAATGAGTACTTAGGCACGTATTTGCACAATTTCTGTCTGTAATATACATGCAGTTTAGAAGTATAACTTAGGTACTGACATTTGAAAACGTTCCCTTTATGCCTGTTACACTAAAAATAAAATAAATTTTGTAAAAGGTATAATAATTTGATAATAGTGGGTTGCCCTTACACTTATGATGCAGTAATCCCAGCAATAATATCAATATTATTAAAAGTGGTAAATCAGTTTTGTATATGATGGACGGTAGGCAGTTTTCTTCCAGAAATGATTCTATTTTAATTGTCCTAAAATCTCAGTATAGTGTCTTCTTTCAGTATAACAATTTAAATATTTCAGTATTTGCAATTGTATGTATGATGTATGTGCAATTGTGCTTGCCGTATCAAAAGTTTATTAAAGTACGCTGAAGTCAAAGTAACTAGAAAAGAAATTAATAATTACACTAGTGAATAATTATTATTCTTGTTCTAAGTAATATTCTAATTAGCTTTTAGGAAATAGCCACAGAGGAAGTGGCCATCACCTCAAACAGTTCCTGAGGGAGAAGGTACTTTGGTTTAACACTGAAGGTCTCATGTCACCTAGAGATAGTGCTGACTGTGTGTGTCACTGTCACTTACAACATGGACCACTCTTGTAACCGTATATGCCTCTGTGGGTCTTGTTCCTGCTTGCACTGCAATATGACAATTTCTAGAATTTTCCTAAAAGATTCTGTGCCAGGGAGGCACAAATTCAAGTTGGGATTCCAGCCTGCAGTGGGTGACTTACCCTTGATTTCCCACTCCTGCCAGCTCTTGTCCTCTACTTTAGCTCAGGAAGCAACAATATGCAGCAGAGTCCACAGACTGGAAACTTTAGGTTCCATGCCAAAAAGTTGCCCCCCTTTCAGAAGGGAGGACTGAAGCTGTCTGCTCTGTATGGGGTAGTGACTCTGTTAAAGGCCACAGCGATGGGAGTTACAAGAGATCTTTCGGTGGTGTGTTTGGGCATGGATCTTATTTTGAAGAGTGGAAAGAGGAGTAAGTCGTATAGGAAAAGTAGAATGGCTGCTGTTTTGGAAGCTGTCCAACCAGCTGTTCTCAGCCCTCATCACAATATATAGTGAATGAGTAACTCATCTTCAGGATCCCAAAGGTAGTTGCAGTACAACCACCTAAACTGTGTTTAGCAATGATTGATAAATAGGAAATGACGTTTATTCCCCTGACTTCCAAGAGCAGGCTAAAATCGACCATATGGTTTTCTCATAGCCTTTTTAATGTTTCATTCAGTCCATCCCAATCTTCTGTAATGTTTGTGGCTTGACTTTCTGAATTGCACTCCCTCTCATCTGATTTTTAGGTAGTCCCATAAACACTGGAACAAAAAGACAGGACTTTTTCATCTTGATAGGAGAACTTGAAGCTTTTGCATGTTATGGATCTTCCTTGTAGTGTTTGTCATAGTGAATACACAGGAACTAGAAACCATCCCTTTTGGGGACTTGCCACCTCCTGCTCTTTGACTTCTCTACCGAGGAGACATGGAAGTGCGGTTGGGATTTTGTACACACAGTGAAGTGAGTCATGTTGATAACAGTATAAAAGTACAAACAGGGCAAATCTAAGATTAGTAAACAGAACTCGAAGAAAGGATTTTGGTAATTTTTTGGGTGCTTTATGAAAAAGAGAAATTGGAATGTAGTGTTCAAGAAACTGCTGGTTAGATGAGTATGAGTTTGGTGAAAAGGGAGATGTAGCTTTCAGTTCAACTTTTTTGTCTGAATATTGCTTTTTATTGCCCATGTCAAGGCAGAATCCCCACTCTGTCACTCCAAGTGCAGAAAGTGGAGGCCTGCAAGGATTTTAAAAATTAATACTTGCCACTCCAGGTTTGTATTAAACTCCCAAGGTTACAGCTTTTCTCTGACCTTGTCTTGGTAAATGCTGCCATCACCCAAATGCAAAAAAACCTTTTTGATCCCAGGAAGGAGCACTTGGGAATTCCTCTCTATGGGATACCCTCAAGCCCTTTCACCCCCCTCTGGGGAAGAGTTGAGAAAGAAAACAAAGGAAATTAGCTGTGTCCACCAGCTAATCAAACAGCATATATACAAACCTCTTAGGACTCCAAAAATCCAATCCTGTTCTTAAAAGAGGTAAATTTTATTAAAAACAAAAAGAAAGAAAATACATCTGGAACTTATGCTTTTGCTATATTTTAAAGAGCAATTCCAAAAATCAAGCACCCAAAAATAGCTTTCTTGGGGGTTCAGCTTAAAGGTTACAAATAAATAAAAGCATCTGGGGTTAGCACAGAGGAGATCCACAAGCTAAAATAAAAAATAAACCTGACTGTGCCTAACTAAACATTGCCTATCCAAATAATTTCTTCTAGTTATGGAAAGTGAATTTTCATACCTGGTATAAGCCTTACACAGCATTGCTGCTTTGTGTCTCCTTCTCCAGAGAACAAAAGACAAAGGGAAAGTTTCTTTCCCAAATATAAAGTTCTAGCCTTCCCACTGGCTCTTTTGGTCAGGTGCCCACTCCTTCTCTTTTACCTGTGGGCTTGTTAACCCTTTACAGGTAAAGCAAGCAGAGAACAGACCAAGAGGGACTTTACACCTAGCTGCTGGCTGGGTGTCCATCAAAGGGAGCTACTCCTCACCCCTTTCATGTTTCACAGTCCATGCCTAGTTGTATTTGCTTGCCAAATTTTGATGAATGACAAACTTTTAAAATCCTTTTGTTAGTATATTATGAACCCATTTTCAGGATTAATTCTGAACTGGGAGGTCCTTTGACCACTGAAGTTCAAATGGAACAGAGGTGAAGGATCATTTAGGAGATATGTTGTTTCAGCTGCTATCAGCAAAGTAAAACACTATGCACAATGTGCCCTGATGTAGTAGACTATCATGAATGAGAGTAGTGAAAAGGGAAACAAGGGCTAAAGAAGAAATGTAGGACCAGAACATGGATAACTAGAAAGGGAGGATAAAACAATCTTTAAAAGAAAACTATGCTGAAAAGGGGGAGGAAGAGGAACCAGGGAGAAGGGAGAGAAATTGGGTAACAGCTTCTAAAAACTGTGCAGGGGGCAGAAGGAGTGAGTTTCCCAGAGGAGCAGAATTCTATAACCAACAGCATTGTTTTTAATGTTTCATATTTTTAAGGCCTAAATGGCCCTTTACATTTAATTTTAAGAATTAATACTGCACATTTAACCAGCAGTTCAAATGAGAAACAAGTGAACAATCTGATGTATCGAACTGTATGAGAGTCTTTATTATTTTTGACAGTATTACTTTAATCAGTTTTGCGGTTTGCAGTGTGCCAAGCACTTGGTCTATAGCTAACGCTTAGAGAGATTCACATTTGACATTTGCAGCTAAACTGCCAATTGTCAGCAAAGGAGCCTGACAGACCATATTTCCAGTGCTAATTTATATTTGACATCTCATTTAAACTCGGGAAAGGTTGATAGAAAATCTTAGAATACAGATAATGCCCGTGCAGCAAGATTCTGAAAAGGAGATGCTGTTAACCTTCTTCCCATGGAATTATTAAATAAATGTATCTAGTATAAGAGAACTACAGAGTTAATGAAAAATAACTCTACAAAGCAGGAAAAGCCTGATCTGAGAAATCTGTACAGTACCCATAGAAAAACATAATACAATGTATTTTTGTGGAGGTGATGTCTGAATAGACCATTCATTCAAAGAAACTATTGTACCTCAGCCATTAAATGTGTTTCAATGATACTTTACAATCTTATTTTACTTAATTTGTGCAAGGCATTTAAAATGACTAAATCTGTGCAGACATAGACCAGGAAGGTATTTTTAAATAGCTTTTCAGTGAGAGATGAGACTTAATGATCTTAAAGTGTACTTGTTGTATTGGAACAAGTGCACTTATAAAACACAGTGGGCCAGGATCTCAGCTGGTGTAAATTGGTGTGACTCCTTCGGATCTTACTCAGTATGTGAAACTTGAGGCTTTATTCTGGTGAACAAAATCTAATATAGTGATGTGCAAACTAAGTAGTAGATGAACAACATCACCTCCTGCTTCAGTCATACAGATTTGGCAAACTTAAGCCTCACTATTTTGGCCTCCACAGAGGAAAATAGGGACAGGAAATAGTGCACACTAACGTAAACAGTAGTGTAACCACTTTCAGTCACAATACTCAGGTATGCTAGTTTAAATATAATTTCTGTGAATACTCCTAAATCAGCTTTGAAATTTTGCTCTCTGCAAGTATACATGACAGTAAAACTGGATAGCTCTTATTGTTTGAAGAAAATTCATGCAAAGGTACAAATGTCTCTAAATTGTAGAGAATATTCTTCAAAAATATTTTACAGTATTAAATTCAAACTAAACATTTTAAAATTACCCCCCCGACCCCTCGTCAATATTTAACAATATAAGTGTCCTTTTGGAACTAAAGGTAGATGACTGTTTCTCTGTTCAATCCTCCCAGATGCTTTGGGGTACTTCTTTGTACAGCTGTCATGCCATATTTTACAAAACCAGTAACTCTGGTTGTTTGGCAGTCACATGGGGCACAAAATGCGAGGTCTTCAGGAGCCTCAGCAGGTGTAAATCGATGAACCTCCAATGAAGTTGATGGAACAATGTTGATTTACACCAGATTCTGGACCACTGTGGGTATATGAGAAAGGTATCAGGGTAGGATATTGGCAGGCCTCTCCATAATAGTACAACCATTGAGAAGACTACAGAATCTGGGAATGAGTGCAGAATTCCCCTCCTGCTCACCATTGTGAATCCCACCAGTGGTCTCTTCAGCCTGCATGGAAAGCTTGGGAGGGAGTAGACAGAATAAAAACCGATGTAACTCTAGTCTAACGGGGGAAAAAAGAGCTCAGAACACTAGTATCCTCAGTATGTGAGCACCAAGAAAATTAGTCTTCACTATATTCAACTGTTTAATAGCTACAGCAATATTTGATAGTTCCCCATTCTAAATATAGAGAATCTTGCAAATACTGTGAGTACCCTAAACAACGGTAAAACCATCTGTTGTAGTTTCCAAGCAGTGAGAATGAACATTTTCATTTGTTCTAAAAGCTGATGAAGACATCATCTGTAAAAGTACTACTTTGCCCCTTTGACTTGAGTCCTCCTTGTGCTTACTGGAATGACCAAACTTGGTGATGAAACCTGGTCATGTTGTGTAACCTGAGGCACATTGCGCATACGCTAAGTAGACTGCAAATGGAAACTCCCAGGCATCATAATACATGTACATTTTCCAAGCAGCTAAGTCTTAGCTCCTCCTCTAATTTAAATAAATGACAAAGTCAGTACTGCCAGCTCCAAGTATTCAAAACCATATGTCAGGCTCCCAAGAGATCATGATTTTGACTAAAAAGGCATGAGGTTTTATGTAAAAATATATAGGGTTCTTTCTATTTGCCTTCTTAGCTTTTAGTCTTTAGGGTGCACTTGGTTCATATTTTCAATGATTATGCAATGATTATGGCTAGAAACTTACTTTATTTTAATGTAAGGAGATTTTTACCTATTCACATGCTTCTCAGAGATGGGGTTCAAAGACAATACCAAATATTCTGAGATTTGAGATGAAACCATGAGCCTTGACAACACTGCAGAGTTCTCAGTAGTTTCAATGAGAGTAATCAGGGCCATTGTTTTTCTCCCAAGAGAAGAGAAAAGAAATAAGGTCTTACATAAAGTCTTAATATTTCTGGTAAACTAGAAGTACTGAAAAAATATAACTACACCAGTAATGCAACCTGGTTTCCTCTGAAGAACCTCCATCTTGTTAAAGGTCTTTTTAATCTTTAGACAAGCTGAACATGTTGTTTTACAGCTAACTTTATTTGTCCAAAGATGTCCTGAAGCTGCTGGCTTGACTCATGAAGTGATGATATGATACCCAATATGGCAAGCTTGAGAATGGTTTTCTTTTGGAAGGCAAAGTTGATTAGGGCTCGTTTATACAGTGCTTTAGTATGCATCAGAGGGGTGTAACTTTTAGTCTGCACACGTGTCATACACTGACTGGTTTGTCTGACACTGCTGGTGTGTACTCAAAGTACCCAAGTGTATGTTAATGTCCTGTTTCAAACAGGACTACATTTATGTGCACTAGGGAACTTTAAGCATGCACCAGCAGTGTCAGTGCAAGCTGGTGCAGACTAAAATTTACACCCCAGTTGTATGGACTAAAGCACTGTGTAGACAAGCCCTTACTCACCCTATATAAGGAAACTTTTTTTTGTTTGCTTTTGAGAGAAAAAGGCCATTTAAAAAAGTTCACAGATGGCAAGTCAACCAAGAAAATCTCAGCAGACTCATATTAATATATTCACAGTCCCATCCTCTCTTGCTAATACCAGTGGCACACTAGAAGACCAGTAAATCTCTTCATTTATCCAGCAAAAGCTGCTGAAACCTACAGAAAAATGACTGTTTTTTTCAGCTGTGTCTAATCACAAGAATTAATGTACAAAGTTATTCCTCACTTACATGTATGTATACAACAGGTATGGATATCTCTAGAGCTAGGTGTGCTTCTATCAAACAGAGAGAGAGATTTGTGAGAGGGTGTGGTTTGATATGTTGCCAAATAACAAAATGAACCTTTCAGATATCAGAAGAAAATATTTTTTGATTACAAGGAATATTGCAAAGATTAGACTTTTGGTTCCAAAGTCAGACCTGATGGTTTGAAAAATAGAGCTGCTGACTCTTAAAATTACAGGGAATAGTCTGGTTTTTGTTCTTTTAGAAAAGTTTTCTCCACATCCCTTTGAAGACATTAGTCTAGTGCAGGGGTTCTCAAACTGAGGGTTGGGACCCCTCAAAGGGTCACGAGGTTATTACATGGGTGGTTGTGAGCTGTCAGCCTCCATCCCAAAACCCGCTTTTCTTCCCGCATTTGTAATGGTGTTCAGTATATTAAAAAGTGTTTTTAATTTATAAGGGGGTCGCACTCAGAGGCTTGCTATGTGAAAGGGGTCACCAGTACAAAAGTTTGAGAACCACTGGTCTAGTGATATGATCTGTTTCCTTCCCTGTCAGGCACCATAATGATACTCTCTGGGAACTTTATCAGCATTGGACTAGATTGTCATATAGCTTACACCAGGGTGGCTCCCTTTAATTCAGTGGAGTTACTCCTGATTCACACTGGTGTAAATGAGAGGAGAATTAGAGCCATTTTCCTGATGAAACCCTTAAGAGTACACAAAGTCTAGGGGAACCAGGAGATTTCTCCTTAGCTGATGACAAGATTTTATCACTTTGATGTATTTAAAAGTACTGTAAGAAACTGACAGTTCAAAATCCAGTTCAGATTTTTCTGTGCTTCTACTTCCTGGTATTAAATATCACTGCTGACTGTTAAAGGATAGAATCCACATCTATTAATGCTGCTTAATGAATATCTAATAATTCACTTACATTTAATATTATAGATTTATATAAGAACGTAAACTATAATTGAAATATTGTGACAATAAAAAATATAGTTTTGTCCATATAGACGATTAATTAAGACATTCTAGTGGAAAACAAAATTGATTAAGACATTATTTCTATTTCTATGAAGGATTTATGCAAATACCTTAGAATCCAATTCTTCTCTGAAAGTGACTGTACAAATAGTATTGTGGGGCTCCATGTTTATCATCTCTCATAACCGTTAATATTTAGGTAAATTAGTTGTATTCAAATCAGGAAGGGTCTGGGGTAGTTAAGAAACTAGCTGAAGAAGGTTTGGAACCATTAGTGATTATTAAGGCTGCGTGTCTGTCACAAAGGTCACAGAAGTTACAGATTCCATGACTTTCTGTTACTTTTGCAGCGAAGGTGCGGCTGGCTCTTGGGTTGCCCGAACGCTTGGGCAGACCCTGGGCCAGTAGCAGCAGCAGTTTGGTTGTGGGAGGGGGTCAGGGCTGGGGCAGAAGTGCTGGGAGGCGCTTACCTTGAGGTGGGGGGCTCCCCAGAAGCAGCTGGCATGCCCCTACAGCTCCTAGGCGGAGGGATCACAGCGCTCTGCGTGCTGCCCCTGCCTGCAGGCACCGCCCCCAGAGCTCCCATTGGCTGTGGTTCCCAGCCAATGGGAGCTGTGGAGCTGGTGCTTGTGATGGAGGCGCTGTGCAGAACCCCCGGCCTTCCCTGCCCCACGAGCTTCAGGACATTCTGGCTGCTCCTGAGGAGCTGCGTGGAGCACACTACCACCCACCTCCCCCGGCAACAGCAGGGGTCTGGGACCACCACCTCCCAGGCACCTATGATGCCCCCAGACTGCCCTTCCCAAGAGCACCCCCGACCTCCCAGCCCAAGCTTTTGTTAGGGGTATGTAGTAAAAGTCATGGTCAGGTCACGGGCCATGAATTTTTGTTTACTGCCCATGTCCTGTCCATGACTTTTACTAAAAATATCTGTGACTAAAATGTAGTCTTAATGATTATCTTCAAGAACTCATGGAGGATGCGTGAGGTCCCAGAGGAGTGGTGAAGGGCTGACGTAGAGCCTATCTTTATAAGGGCGGGGGGCGAAGAAGACCCAGGGAATTATTGACCAGTTAACCTAACTTCGATACTTAGATACTGGAACAAATTACTAAGCAATCAGTTTGTAAACATCCAGAGGATAATATGATGGTATATAATAGCCAACATGGATTTGTCAAGAACAGTCATGCCAAACCAACCTAGTTTCCTCCTTTAACAGGGTTCCTGGCCTATTGGGTATGGGGAAAGCAGCAGATGTGATGTATATCTTGGTTTTAGTAATGATTTTCAGACAGTACCACATGACATTCTCATAATCAAACTAAGGAGATGTGGTCTAGATGAAATTATTAGAAGGTGGCAGCAAAATGGTTTGAAAAAACCATACTCAAAGAGAAGTTATCAATTGTTTGCTGTTAAATTGGGAGAGTATATCTACCATGGTCCCTCAGTGGTCCATCCTGGTTCCAATACTATTCAATGGTTTCATTAATTACTTGGATAATGGAGTGGAACGTATGTCTAAAAGATTTGCAGAAGACACCAAGTTGGAAGGGGTTTCAAGCACTTTGGAGGACAGAATTAGAATTCAAAAGGACCTTGAGAAATTGGAGAATTGGTTTGAAATCAACAGATGAAATTCAGTGAAGACAAGTGCACTTAGGAAGAAAAAAATCAAATGCACAATTATAAATGGGAATAATTGGCTAGGCAATAGTACTCTTATGTAGAAGGATCCAGGGGTTTATGGTAGATCACAAATTGAATGTGAGCCACCAATGTTGTGCATTTACCAGAAAAAGACCAATGTCAATCTGGGGTGTATTAACAGCAGTGTTATATGTTAGACACAGGAAGTAATTGTCCCTCTCTACTCAGCGCTGGTGAGGCCTCAGCTGGAGTCCTCTGTCCAGTTCTGGGTGCCATAATTTAAGAAAGATGTGGACAAATTGGAGAGAGTCCTTAGGAGAGCAACAAAAGTTATTAAACATTAGAAAAGCTAACGCATGAGGAAAGATTCGAAGAATTGGGCATGTTTAGTCTTGAGAAAAGACAGAGTGGGGACCTTATGACAGCTTCCAATATGTTAATGGCTGTTATAAAGAGGACAGCAATCAGTTGTTCGCCACATCCGATAAAGGTAGGACAAGAAGTAATCCACTTAATCTGCAGTAAGAGAGATTTAGGTTAGATATGAGGAAAAAAATTCTGACTGTAAGAGTAGTTAAGCACTAGAATAAGCTTCCAAAGGAAGTTGTGGAGTCCCTGTCTCTGGAAGATTTTAAAAACAGACTAAAAAACACCTGTCGGGTGGTCTAGCACAGTAGTGGGCAACCTGCAGCCCATGGGCCATACATGGCACATCAGAGCAAGCTGCTAGTTGAATGCCAGACCATTTGTTTTCATTTGCACAACCTCGTGCATCTCCCAGTGTCTGCGGTTCACCGTTCCCAGCCAATGGGAGCTGTGGGTGGCCATGCAAATGTAAACAAACTGTCTGGCTGCCCGACAGTGGCTTGCCCTGATGGGCCACATGCGGCCCATGAGCCGCAGGTTGCCCACCACTGGTCTAGCAGATATACTTGGTCCTGCATCAGCATGGAGGATGAACTAAATGATCTCTTGGGATGCCTTTGAGCCCTACATTTCTGTGATGCTATAAAGTAAAAATTGCTAGTGCTTCAAACTTGACCTGTGCTGTGAGAGTCAAACAGGGTTCTTTTCTTCCTATTCATTAGCACAAGCAACAAAGATGCTGATAGACAAGTTATGCCCTGACTTTCACTAGTGCAACTCCGTTATCAGGTTATACCTTCAGTAATACCCATGCAATACTGTTGCCTTTAGTTGGTTTTCACTTATGTAAGTGACTGGAATTTAATAACCTCTAGCCTGGAGCTTTCCGTGTGCTCAGATGTAGTACGGGAGTCAGAAAAGGCTCCTTGTGCCATCTTGTACCTCTATCTTTACCGCATCTGTGAGGCTCTGCTCACAAAGGATTTACTATGGATTTTGGAGTTAAATATACAAACAGTTTCTTAAAGATGACTTTAAAAAGGCAAAGATTAGATGCACATGTTATAATCCCACCACCCTTTGGTGAGATCCGAAACTTCTGAAGTTTTAAACTGCTGAGTGAGATTATGCATTTTCCTTAAATTCTTGATTGTTTAAAAATATAAGAAAAATGTCCATAGTCAATATTAGATCTACTTATTTTTACACACTATAAAACCAAACAAATGTTTTCATATTTTTCTCTAGCACATATCCTTTAAAACCATTGAAGAAAAGGTAAAATAAAACAATTTGAACAGAAATCTGAATTTTTTTTCAGCAGCACAGAGGAAATGTACATGATGTTACTGGATATAACCTGAGCCTCCAGACTTCTCCATTTAGCTCTTTTCAGTGTTGTCAACTCTTGTGATTTTATCACAAATAACACAGTAGTGACCCCTGATGCTGGCAGTCTTGTGATGTCATGAAAAGTTCCAGCTATCAGACAATGCTAGGGAAGCAGGGGGAGAGAGAGAGCTCTCTCCAATGTGAATCAGGCTGATCAGGGACTTGAAGCTGGATCTTCCTTATTCTCGGTGAGTGCCTTAACCACTGGTTTATAGAGTCAGTTGCTCTCTCTGTGTCTCTCTCTTATTGGAGCTGTTCCACTATATAAATAAATATTCATTGGGCCCCAGAAAGACTGACTTCTCTATGATGCAGCAGTTAGGCCACTCAACTCGGGTGTATGAGACCAAGTTCAAGTCTAGCGCTACCTGATTCAGAGCAGGGACTTGAACCTCTGTCTCTAACATCCCAGGTGACTGCCCAAAGAACTAGCTATTAACAGTTCTGGAGAGGGTCTCTCCCTGTGTTTTTCACAAAAAAATTCAAAAGATCTAGCTTTCATTCCCATGCAGCATGAAAACAAATGCTGAAATGTCAAAATTAACACATTTAGGCAATTTTCAAACCCATGTATTTTTGAAAAGACAATAAAACCCAGGATTAATCTGCATTTGGCTACACCAGTGCTGTTATCACCTGCATTATGAAAACATTGAAGAGCTTCTTTACACAGTATTGTTTCATTATGTTAGCCTGTAATATGGAGATGTTCTGATGTTACTACAGATAAGCACATTAAAAACAATTAGGAAAAAAATGAAAGTGTCTGCACCATAACAGATGTTCAGACATTGGGTACTGCTATTAAATGATTGTTTGAAATTACAGTCAGTAGCACATTCTGTGCTGTATTATACACCTGTTGACTTAATTGGTATTGTATGGAGTATAAGTTGGTGCAGAACTTGACCAGAGGTCTAAAGTGGGGGGGGGGGGAATCAAAAACACAGGCAAAATGGGATATATTCTATATCAGGGGTCTGGAACCTTTCAGAAGTGCTGTGCCGAGTCTTCATTTATTCACTCTGATTTAAGGTTTTGCATGCCAGCAACACATTATAACGTTTTTAGAAGGTCTCTCTCTATGTCTATACTGTGTAACTAAACTATTTTTGTATGTAAAGTAAACAAGGTTTTCAAAATTTTTAAGAAGCTTCATTTAAAATTAAATTAAAATGCTGATCTTACACTGCCAGCTTGCTCAGCTCGCTGCCAGCCTGGGGTTCTGTTCACCTAGGCCAGGATGCCGGTGGGCAAGGGGATGGCAGCTGGGACCCCAGACCTCGGGGGGTGGGGTTTCAGGGGTCAGGGCTAGGAGTGTGGGTGTGGGATTCAGGGCAGAAGGCTGGGGTGTGGGGGGGTTCAGGGGTCAGGGCAGAGGGCAGTGGGGGTGTTGGGCAGAAGGCTTGGTGTGTGGGGGGGTAAGGGAAGAGGGCTGGGGTTGTGGGGGGTATTGGGCAGAAGGCTGGGAGTAGGGGGGGTTCAGGGGTCAGGGCAGAAGGCTGGGTGTGTGTGGGGGGTTCAAGGTCAGGGCAGAGGGCTGAAGGGTGTGGGGGGTGCAGGGCAGAAGGCTGAGTGTGTGGGGGGTTCAAGGGTCAGGGCAACTCATGGCAGGGGGCTTGAAGGGATATGCCTCATCCCCACCTCGTCTCTGCCTCCTCTACTGAGCAGTGAGCACGCTGCCACTCTTCCCCTTCCCCCTCCCTCTTCCCTTTGCAAGGGCCATCAGCTGATCGGCACAGGGAAGGAGAGGCGAAGGGCAGGAAAGCAGCATGCTGGGAGAAGAAGAGGGGGAGGGGGGAAGCTTGGCAGCCACAGGACCAAGCTTCTGCCTCCTGCCCCTGCAGGGGAGAGCAGTGGGTCGGGGGGCTGAGTGGGGCTGGGGTCCGGGACCACTGCAGGCAGCAGCATGCCACTCAATCGGCTTGAAAGCCGTGGGTTGCCGACCCCTGTTCTATATAAAGAGATACATGAAGATCCTAACACTTTTCCTTAGATTGGTTTAACCTAGTACACTGCACTTTTTGCAACAGAAACTGCATTTCTTCACCATACATTCCTATTGCATTTGCTACAAAGTCGTGCCTTCCATATGTACCTGGGTGTGTGATGGGAAGAAGGAATGGTGCATTGGATATCTGACCTGATGTTGCATTATTTACTTCAAAAGTCTCTGTTTAGTTACTTTACTTCCAGGAAGGAACTAAAAAGTAGATGGGCACTTCTAAGACTGGATCCACTTTGCCCATACACACAGCACAGAACTACATCAGCAGTATGTTTCAAAGAAGCTTTGTTGCATTTAGCTAGCATAATCAGGCTGCAGAAAATACGTGTCGACATTAAGGTAAACAACCCTTCATGCTCCCTAAGTGCACCTGTCAGCAGAGGATGTTTAAAGGACTCTGCCTTGGAATGCAGGGCTTGTGTATTTGGCGAGTTGTCACAAAGGTAAGTCTACTTTCCAAAATAGTAGATTCTTCCTTGAATTTCAGCTATAAACATTTTGCTCCTGTGAATATAATTGGCTGCAATCTTAAGTTGTTTGGATTTGAGTTCCATTACTGATATTAGGTCTAATCCACACAAGATTGGTCCTGAAACTACAGAGTCATGTATTGCACTGTTGGCATTTCTTAGCAATGTTCATGACAGTGACGTGACAGAAGGTTTTCTGTTCAACAGTCGGAATGTAAAAAAAATTGTAGGAATGCTTTTTAAATTTTGCATAGCATTTATTTCGTGGTTTTGTGAAATGGACTCAACAAAAATAAAGCGCCAAGCAATGAAACTAAATAAAACCTGAGTCTTTGCCACTAACATTGAAATGAAGCTAACTTTCCAATGTGTTCTGAAAACCTCTACTAAGAGGTGTGGGAGACACCCAGGTAAGAATTAGCTGTTTCATGTGTTGTGCAGCACAGTATATTTGACACCTTAGAAAAGGTGCACGTAGAAAAGCAGTTGGTACCCAGGGATATCATGAGATTATGCCTCATGTACTTGGCATTTTTCTTTCATGTTTATTTAATTGCTTCATAAAAAATAAGGAAACTTGAAGAACATATTATAAGGAAATGTCATTTTTAATATGCACTTCTCTTAAACTTGGTTCTCCACATTGATCTATTTTTTATTTATTTTATTCTTTTGAAAATATTGTAATTTGTTTGTAAAATACTGGTGACTTTAGGGGCATGGTTGTCCAGGTTTCCATTGTGCAGGGAAAATCAAAGAAATCATCCCAGTTTTGGCCTCAGAGTCCATTTATGGTAATAATGGTTAGGAGCTTAGAATGAGCTTCAAGTCTGCAAGTTTTAGCCATGGTGGCTGGGACACTAATGTTTCTTTACTTCATTAACAATCAGTGGTCCCATTTAAAGCCTTTTGCATTAGGCTACTGGTGACGTGTTGGCTTTGTGGCTTCTACTATCCCAGGACACAAGCAGATTCAGAAAGATGGAGATTAGGTGTTAGAAAACGAGCCAAGCCTTAAACCTGTCATGTTTCAGGGTTGCTTGCCCTAATGTCTGGCCTGCTTGTAGGTTTCAGTTGTTGATAGTAGGACCATTCTACTGCTAAGGACTAAAGCTCTGCTAAGTTTCTAATATTTTTCTTAGTAAAGGAAAACTCGGGCTATTACATGGGTCAGATGTTAAAGCCTTTGTGGAAATAGGATTTCCTCTTTGTTTCAGGCCGTGCCCCGTAAAATAGCCAACCAGTGACTTCCTAGATCTAGCCTTGAGGTTGGAAGCCATTGGGAACTTTTTGGGAATAACATCTCTGCTTTATTTTTGGCTTTATAAATCCTAGCTGAAGCCCTTAAAATGGGTGTGAGATGAAGAAAGTGATGATGCTCAGTACATCTGGAACCTGCTAGTATAGATGACTGACATCTGATGATGCTAAATGTGCTAGCTTTTCATTTTCATTGTCTCTTAAAAAATCTAAACTGAGTTTATAATACTGTTTGTTCATCATAACAAATTCTCATTTCATACAAAATACCATAAGTGATAAAAATAGTGGACCTGTGTCTTGCATACCGGTTTTACAGTGGTATAACGTCATGGGCTCACATGGAATTATTACTTGTTTGCCAGTGTGATCCAAATCAAGCAAACAAACCTGTAGAAGCCTCTTTTTTAAAATCATGTCATTTATTTCCTGTCATTACATGCATTAACAAACATGGTATTACAAGCTTGAGAGGAAGGTTGGTCCTGTGGCTAAAGCACTGTACCTGGACTCTGCTGCAGATTTCCTGTGTAACTTGGGCAAGCCTTTTCATATCTCTGTGCCTTCGTTCCGTTTCTGTAAATGGTAATAGTACTTCCTTTCTCCTCCCCTTTGTTTGTCTTGTCGTCTTAAATTATACACTCTTCGTGGCAGATATGGTCCGTCTCCACTATGTGCAGTCACAGCACCTTGCACAGTGAGGCCCTCATCTTGGTTGGGATCCCTAGGTGCTAATGTAATACAGATAATTAATAATAATGCAAAGGAAAGCTGATTAAGTGGAAGAAAGGAGTTTTAAGCTCTCACTGTGATAGATGGAACCTGTAGGATTCAAACTCCCCTAAGCCTATAATCAGTGGCAGTGTGTGTAGTAATTATGGGCAATAATTGATACAAGGTGCCGTTTGGAACAGTAAATCAATGATGTTTAGGTGGGAAATGGTTTTATGACCATTGCTGTTAAAGAAACATGCTTTTACTTAATGCACTATGGTTTAGTTCAGGAGAAAATATTCTACTAAGGGTAGTTTTTCATTAAGCAAAGAGAACATAGTGTACCGAGCTATATTGTACATTTTGGCCAGTCATTGAAAATACTGGATTTTTGATACTTTTGAGTGGATACCCGATTTAGGCAGAGGAAAATGTTTAGAAGGTTAATAGGTCTGGTTTATTGTAGTAGTAATTATTTGGCTAGGCTTTATGTGCAATCTCTTGTCAGACTGGAGAAACTATAAAAGTTTCTCCAGTCTGTGCCAGCTTGACAAAGATCCTTTTTTAAAGCATGATGTTAAGAGGATATTTTTATTAGTCTTTCAATGTTGTCATGACACTTTTCTAGCCACATACAAAATCTTTTTGCCTACATTTATTATAATACTTGATGAAAATTACTTCCCTTTATGCTTCAGCCTACTCCATTGTAAAATGGGCCTAAAAATGGTTACCTATTTCACAGTGGTTTTGAGGCTAAATCAGTTAATATTGATGAAACACTTTAACTTCTTTGGATGGAAGATGCTAAAGTTATCCCCTTAATTATTGTCAATAGTATTACCAATAAGATCTTGGATTTGAGCTATGACTTCAGTGTTCCAAAATGCTAATCATCTCTGTCAGTCATTGGTTTAGATTTCATTTGCTATTAATTTACAGTGGTAAACTCAGTAGAACTTATTAATTTCTTACCTTGAATAATAACACTTGCAGATAATGCTTTATTTATTCAAACAGTTTTATCTATGTAAAATAGGCATTTTTAATATGCTTTGGTAACTAATGAATACCCTGGTTCATTATAGCCCCAGTTCAGCAAAGCCTTTGAGCATCTACTTTATTTTAAGCATGTACTCCAGCCTCTTTAGGCCAAGTAAAAGGGACAAGGCATAAAAGGGCCCTAAAAGCACCATCTCCGCCATTGGAGGATTTCAGGAACTGAGGAAGACAGACAGAAAAGACTGCCCTTGGAGGACCCCTTTGCAAGTCCTGGCAGAGGGGTGTACCAAAGCAAGGTTGGAGCTTGGAAAGGTATTATGGAGGCAGGGCCACAGCATTGTCACTCGCAGGGCAGCCCAGGGAGGCTGTTGTAACTTAGACAGGCCCTCGTGGCTATCTGAGTCATACTGGGGGCCACTCTAGGCCTTCACCAACCCAGAATCAGGAGGATGAAAAGGCTTAAAGCCACCTTAGTACCTTGGACCAGTCCTTCTCTGGGCTACAAGTTCTGTTCTGCTTCTCTTATCAGACTCTCACCCTTGCTATTTTTAAATGTACATAAGGAGAGAGGAGACACTGCAGACAATTTCTGTGATAACACGTAATAATGTGCTATGCTCTGGCTTAATAAATGAGAGTGTTTCTTTAAGACTGTATAGTGCAAGTTCTTGGTGTTCTGTTTGCACCTATCTTTTGTTTGACCATGTCTCTTTCTATAAAGGCACTTACATTATTGACATACTATGTTCCTTGCAGCATACTTTGTGTGTGGCCTTCTTCATGCAGCAATATCTCACTGAGATAATGAGAGATTTTCTTTTTCTGGAAGACCATGGCAACATAGCTGTTTAATTACAGAAAAAATAGGTTCATTTCATTGTGTTAGGGAAATTTCTGAAAAAATGGAAATACTGTCAAAGATGTCTGATTGTGGGGACCTTAACAACTGAGCGTATCATTTACTAAACAATCTGTAGGCCATAAATAGGTATGTGATCTATTTCCCTACCATAAAAGAATTTCAGGTGAATTGAAAATTGCTGGAGGAAGTCATTCATTATTTGCACTATAACAAATTTCTAAGTTTTTCTCCTAGGGGAAAATCCAGCCATTCCTTCTATGGCCATTGTGGTTGCACTGAGTCGCGGGAGTGTCCGGATTTGGGTCCCCATGCCGAGTTGAGTTTTCCAGCTCCATGGTGGGTTCATTCTACCACAGATAATGAGTTAAAGTTGGGGCAAAGTGGGGGCACGATTGGTGAATCTGCAACTATTCAGATCCTACTGCCATTCTGTGACCTACTGAGGGGGAAGATTCTATTTTTCCCACTCTCCATAACCCTGATATCAAACCCAGCTCATAAAAAGGCTAACGCTTTGCCCTTTGATAAGTAAGTGGGACAAAATCAAATCTTTAGCATAGCCAATAGCATCTTTTTTTAGTGTCGAGTGAGTGAGTGGCATGATGGCAGTATGACAGCTGTAAGCTTGTGAAAATATCTTGTAGCTGCAAGTCCAGTAGAATTGTATGTAGGACCTACTCTAAGGGTTAAAACCTAAATGGCAATAATATAATGTGGGATGACTCATTTCTGCATATGTGATCAAATGTAAGCTTCCCTGACAGATAATCAGGTCTCGCATTGTACAGATTACAAAACCAATCCATTTTTGTTAATATCTCTGTGTTACAGTGCACACACAGACATGTGTTTCAGCCTTGTAGGACAGATTTATTTGCATTTTTAATTCGGAGGAATCCTATTGTCTTTATCCCTAAGACTCAGATATTAAAACACAGGAGAGGATCTTGTTAGACCTGTAATTTTAACAGGCTTTATTTCTAGTGTTCTTTAAAAGGAGGTTGAATTGAATGGAAGAAATTTTGTTCGGGAAGCCCATCCATGCAGCTAAAATAAAATGAGAATGACCCTATATTTTGTCACCAAATATTTTTCAGGCTAGACCTTGGCAGGAGAATAACTTTGTTATATGAGAGTTGCTTATTAAATGTAAATATCTTCAGCCTTCTCTGTCTAGGCAAGAACAGCATATCGGAAAGCAGTTAATGAACAGAGATAAAACTTAATTAGACCAAAGGAGACAAGAACGACATTAGGAATGGCATTGGAATGTCAGTACGTTCTGGCACTTGTTAGTGGTTAGTAGGAAGCCAGTATATTTCAGAGCCTAGTAAACCCTGATATGAGGGGAGCTGCAAGCTGTTGGTTCAGACTAGTTTGAATATTAAGGCCTGTGGAGAATTGAGTGGTCATATTAAAACTTCTATTGGTTATTGGAGGAAGGTGTGTTAGATTCATACTCTTCAGAAGTCATTCTCTCTAATCATGGAATCATAGAAATGTACAGCTGGAAGAGATCTCAAAAGGTCATCTTATTCACCTGTGCTGAGGCAGGGCTAAGTATATCTACTAGATAGAGCGATCAGACATCTCGATTTTATAGGAACGGTGCTGATATGGGGTTTTGTCTTTATATAGGCACCTATTTCCCCCTATCCCAGTCCTGATTTTTTCACGCTGACTCTCTGGTTACCCTACTAGACCATCCCTGACCGGTATTTGTCTAATCTGTTCTTAAAAACCACCAATAACAGAGATTCCACAATCTCCATTGGAAGCATATTCCAGATCTTAACTACCCTTACAGTTAAAAGCTTTTCCTGATATTTAATGCAAAATCTCCTTCCTGCAGATTAAGCTAACTACTTCTTTTCCTACTTTCAGTTGACATGGAGAACAGTTGATCACTGTTCTCTTTATAACAGCCCTTAACATATTTGAAAACTTATCATGTGCCCCCTCAGTCGTCTCTTCTCAAAACTAAACATGCCCAGTTTTTTAACCTTTCCTCAAAGGTCAGGTTGTCTAAAACTTTCAGCATTTTTGTTGCTCTTCTCTGGACTCCCAGCAATTTCTCCACATCTTTCTTAAAGTGTGTAGCCCAGAACTGGACACAGGACTCCAGCTGAGGCCTCACTAGAGCCAAATAGAGTGGGACACTTACCTCCCACCACTCCGCCCTGTCCCACATACAATAATCTTGTTAAGTATCCCAGAATATTTGCGTTGTTTGCAGCATCATCATACTACTTATTCAATTTGTGAATCACTATAACCCCGAGATCCTTTTCTGCAGTACTGTCACCTAGCCAGTTATTCCCTAATCTTTGTTTGTGCATTTAATCTTTTTCTTCCTAAGTGTAGTACTTTGTCTTTATTGAATTTTATGTTTATTTCAGACCAATTCTCCAATTTGTCAAGATCCTTTAGAATTCTAATCCTGTCCTCTAGCAACCTCGCCCAGCTTGGTGTCATCTACAGATTTCATAAGCATCCAAGTCATTAATGAAAATATTGAATACCTGTAGTATTAAACAAAAGACAGATACCTGCGGGACCCCACTAGATATATTCCCCCCATTCTGACGGTGTACAATTGATTACTACTGTTTGAGTATGATCTTTAAACCAGTTTTGTACCTACCTTATAGGAATTTCATCTTAACCACATTTCCCTAGTTTGCTTATGAGAATGTCATACGGGGCTTTGTCAAAGTCAAGATACATCACATTTACTGCTTTCCCCTTATCAGCTAGGCCGGTAACCCTGTTACAGTGGTGGAATTTGATGGCATGGGAGTTCTCATCAGATTTAGATGTTGTCCACCAAATGAGTATTTTTTTCAAAATATCAAGAGTAATCTTGTCCATTCTTGGCATGCGTGAATAATTGTAATTTACAAATCATAGCTAGATGTCTAATAGTACAATTGCAGGGAACTTCTCAGGTTCTAAATAAAGCTGTCCTTTCTGATAGCAACTGGTTATTGAAAAATACTGCAGGCAGGCAGTCTTTTATTTTTCTTTGTTTTATCAGTGTTTTGCTTGAGGACACTTTTATATTAAGTGCTGTGGATCAGAAGAATAGATAACTATATAGCTTGTCTCAGTAAAAGAGAATAAAGTTGAAAACACAACCATGAGCTGCATAATAGAATAGTGTTTTTTAAACTGTGGTACATGTGATTTGTATTTTCTGGACTCAGATCCATCCTTATGATGCAAACTTTGGAAAATTCTTATGTGACTTTTCCAAATATATTTACGTAAAGTGTGATTCTTCTCTAAAAAATGGTCCTCTCAAAAAGGCAATGTGAGGTTCCATTATTTATTGTTCCTTGCTGACCTCTGGTTTACAAGAGGACTTTTTGAAATGTTAGACCTGCAAACTCTACTTGGGTTCTGGAAGTAAAGTTAGGTTCTTTTTCTTGTGCTTCATCATTTTCTTCAGATTTATGCCTTTAATCACACCAGGGCAAATCCATTGAGTCAGATTCTCCATTCCTTCTTTCTTACATTGAAACTAGAGAAGAAGAGGGGCAAAGGTAGCTTTATGTCATTTCCCCCCCCCCCCCCGGCCCTGGCCTCCTGTGCGAACTTGTAATAGCTCATTATCAGCTGTTAGCCTGGAATAGAACAGCCAGAGTGCCAAATACTCCAGCCACATCCCTCTTTTCCCCCAGCCTACCCCAAAATAGCTCTTTCACCAGGGACCAGACATAGAGCTATTTAGGTGGGTATACACTGAGTATTCTGTAGGTGCTATATACATTCCCATTGAGCTAATGGAGTGATTTTGGCCAGTTATAAAGTGTTCCTTGCCAAGGTGCTTGGACACGGCACAGTTAAAAGTCATATCTATGACGGGACCTCATGATCTGTTTGGTTCCCTTTGTGATCACATTGGTATTCACATGCATTTCCATGGCACTATTGTAGAGGAAGAGCACAGCCACTTTTGTGCCTTTGAGTTTGTACCAGGTAGTCTTGAAGTAACTTCGTAGCAGAAATCCCATTGACTTTCAATGGAATGTGTGTACTAAAAGGCTTGTCTACACTTACATTGCTGCAGTGGCTATAGTGCTTAGTGACGACACTGCCTACACTGACGGGAGAAGCCCTCCCTTTGACATAGCATTGTCTACACTGGGAGTTCAGTCACTTTAACTGTGTGGCTCTGGGGTATGGAAAATCCACAGTTATACTGACCTAAGTTTGATATAGGCAAAGTCTTTTAAACAGGGCAAAATCTCTTAAACAGGCCCTCTGGAAAATCCCAGTCCCTTCTCTGTCTTTCATTAGAGCCCAATTAATTTTAAATTGGACCAAAGTAATACTTACAGGCAGTTCTCACAATAGAAAAATAGAAAATTAAAGCTTAGTTTAAAATGTATGTGTCTTCATATGGGGTTTAAGACAAAATTCTGAGAGTGGGCTATAGAACATAAATTAGACAAGATGGTAGAGAAAATCAGATTGTTATCAAAGACTTGTTCTTGGCATTGCCTTTCAGTGTTGCTTCTTCCTACAAGAAGAATATACAGTCAGTGTTAACTCCTTGCCCAATTGTAGATGCTTGAGTCTTTGATGTGGAGGAGTGAGAAATAATAATTTATTTTGGAATAAGGTTGCTTTTGAAATCTTACAATCTACAGCCATATGTCAGGCCGTTAACTTTTGGTCAAAATACATTTTAAGTGTTTGATACAACATCCTCTTCTTTTGTAGCTCAAAACAAACCTAATTGTGAACACTTGTTATAAAAATGTATTGACATTTGATGAATGATACAGTATTTTGTTTCCCCTGCATTAATGTCATTGTGTGTTACCAAGGAAGCTTGTCAAAAGGCTTTTCTTTACATAGACCACAGGGAACTTTCACCCTTGAAATAAAGCAAACAAGATCTTTTCATATTTTCTAATTAACCTCCTTTTATCTTCTTAATAAGTGCATCAGCACCTTTATAGTAGCAGAACTTAATTAGAACCTCATTCAGTTTTACCCAGGTAGTTTAGTCTTGTATGTAGTAGCACCACCTGAATGACAGATTAATAGTGAATACCATATTAGACATTATTCAGAACAGTGTTTTTTCAATCTTTTTTCAGTTGCAGATCCTTAAATTACGAATGGATGTGTGGATCCCTTTGGAAATCTTAGAATAGTGTGTGGACTCCCAGGGGTCTGCAGAACACAGATTGAAAACCACTCATCTATAAAACTGCATCAGATAAAATTAATATCGCACAAATTGGTCACATTTATTACACTAACCAAAAGCTATGAAAATAGCAAGAAAGATCATACAAATTCAGAAGAGAAGTTTGAATAGCTATCCCAGCGTCATTTTAAAAAGGCGGGAGGATCATAAACAGGGACCACTAGTGATAACATCAAGAAAATTCTGACAATTTAAGGGGAAAAACTCTCAATTTATTTTCTTGATGATGAACTTTGTCAGTACCCGGAAAGATATAATGGAGCAAATAATTAAGCAATTAATTTACAAACACTAGAAGATAAGATAAATAACAGCATGGATTTGTTAAGAACAAATCATGTCAAACCAATCTAATAGCTTTCTTTGACAGGTTTAATAAGCCTTGTGAATGGGGGCGGGAAGTGGTAGATATACTACATCTTGACTTTAGTTAGTCTTAATGTTTTGCTTCTCATAAACAAACTAGGAAAATACAACCAAAATGGAGCTACTATAAAGTTAGTGGAAAACTGGTTGGAAAACTGTTCCCAGAAAGTAGTTATCAATGGTTCACAATCAAGCTAGAAAGGCATATCAAGTGGGGTCCCACAGGGATCAGTTCTGGTTCTGTTCAATATCTTCATCAATGATTTAGATAATGGCATAGAGAGTACACTTACAAAGTTTGTGGACGATACCAAGCTAGGAGGGGTTGCTTTAGAGAATAAGACTAAAATTCAGAATGATCCGAACAAATTGGAGAAATAGTCTGAAGTAAATAGGATGAAATTCAATAAGGACAAAGGCAAAGTACTCCACTTAGGAAGGAACAATCAGTTGCACACATACAAAATGGGAAATGACTAGGAAGGAGAATTGCAGAAAGGGATCTGGGGGTCATAGTGGATGACAAGCTAAATATGAGTCAACACTGTAACACTGTTGCAAAAAAATCAAACATCATTCTGGGATGTATTAGCAGGAATGGTGTAAGCAAGACACGAGAAAGTAATTCTTCTGCTCTACTCAGCACTGATTAGGTTTCAACTGGAGTATTGTGCCCAGTTCTGGGTGCCACATTTCAGGGAAGATGTGGACAAATTGGAGAAAGTGCAAAGAACAACAAAAATGATTAAAGGTCTAGAAAACATGACCTATGAGTGAAGACTGAAAAATTGGGTTTGTTTAGTCTGGAGAAGAGAAGACTGAGGGGGGACATAACAGTTTTCAAGTACATAAATGATTGTTACAAGGAGAAAAAAATGTTCTCTTTAACCTCTGAAGACAGGACAAAAAGCAATGGGCTTAAATTGCAGCAAGGGCGGTTTAGGTTGGACATTAGGAAAAGCTTCCTAACTCTCAGGGTAGTTAGACACTGGCATAAATTGCCTCGGGAGATTGTGGAATCTCCATCATTGGAGATTTTTAAGAGCAGGATAGACAAACATCTATCAGGGATGGTCTAGATAATACTTAATCTTGCCTTGAGTGCAGGGGACTGGACTAGAAGTCCTCTCAAGGTCCCTTCCAGTCCTAAGATTCTGTGATGGGCAAATCTTAAGCACACTTTAGAACAGGGGTCTCACACGCGGCCCACGGGGTTATTTTCTGTGGTCCGCAAGCTCCTCATGGCCCTCCCACCTTCCCTCAGTGTTTATCTAGAGCAACTCCAGCCCAATGCGCACTGGGGGAAGGGCAGGCTCCCTGCCTATCTGCCTGCCTGCCCTGCCCCTGTGCCACTCCGGGAAGCGGCCGGAACATGGGGAAGCGGGGCCACAGGGGTCTGTGTGTTGCTGTTGCTTCAGGCAGCGCCTCCAGCAGCTCTCATTGGCCGCAGTTCACTGTTCCCGGCCAATGGGAGCTGCTGGGGGTGGGGCCTGAAGCAACAGCAACACAAAGGCCGCTGTGCCTCTTCTCCCCCAGGTTCTGGCCATTTCCCAGAGTAGCGCAGAGACAGGGCAGGGCAGGGCAGGGCAGGCTCCCTGCCTGCCTGCCTGCCCTGTCCCCAGTGCATCCGGGCCAGAGCTCTCCCCCTGAACCCCTCTTGCAGCCGAACCCCCTACCCTGAGCCCCCTGCCTCCCCCTGCATCTCTCCTGCACCCCGCCATCCTGTTGCACCATGACCTCCTGCCCTGACCCCCCTGCTGCACCATGACCCCCTGCCGCACCCTGCACCCCTCCTGCAGCCCGACCCCCTGCCGCACCCCGCACCCCTCCTGCAGCCCAACCCCCTGCCTTAAGCCCCCACTGCACCCCACGTCCCTCCTGCACCAACACCCTGCTCTGAGCCCCCTTCTGCACCCTGACCCCCTGCTGCACCCCACACCTCAACTCCCTGTCCTGAGCCCCACCACACCCCGCACGCCCTGGGGGCAGGGAGGGGGCAGAGTTGGAGTGGGGATTTCGGGGAAGGGGTTGGAATGGGGGCAGGGAAGGAGTGGGAAGAGGTGGAGCAGGGGTGGGGCCTCATGGAAGAGGTGGAATGGGGGCGGGGTGTGTGTCAGTGATGCGGCCCTCTGGCCAATGTACTAGTCCTCATGTGGCCCTTGTGGTCGTTTGAGTTTGAGATCCCTGCTGCAGAAACTGACATAAGAAAATAATGTTGCTTTTGCCTATAAAGGAAAGAAAAAACAAACAAGTACAGTCAAACAATATTGTGAGAATAAAGATGGTGAGCATACAGAATGTGCCCTTGTCCCAGACACATCAGTCATTCTTCAAATTCTTCAATCCTGGCGGACAATTCATTTCATTTTGTAAGATTACATTCCAAAGTACTGCAGTTGCCAGACCCTGCTAGCTTCTAATTACCAGGATTTTATACTTTACTTTTGTCCAAAAGTTTTCAGAATCTGGTGGTTTTAACAGATCAACCTAAATAGTGAGATTAAACTATGAATAACCCTCTGATGGAAAGCACTAAATTAATTGTTGCTTTCAACATGATTTGTAGATGAGTTTGCGGAAGTTAATTTCATGTGCTTGATACTTTCCCTTGAACTATTAACTAGTCATACCCACATATACAGCTATATGGGACGTTTCTGTTTGTCTGCCTATGCCTATTCAAGTGATATGTGGTGTTTATGAAACTATCTGATGTGATGAGGTCATAACATACCACTTACAGAAAGTGAAGGTAGGTACTGGAGATTTTGTAATGTACACTTCTCATTTCTTTTTCCTCAGTTTCTTCCTATTTTATTCCGTTTTCCAGAATTGCTCCCCCAGAGTATCTCAATTTGTTTTTCTGAGAGTGAAATTACTTTTTTATTGAGATAAATAAGAATGTAGCCAGTTGACTCTCAAAGAATGTTCTTTGAGTTATTTTCTTGCTGTGCTGTTTGCAACTCAAACAAAATCAGCATGAGACTAAAAGCAAGAAAAAAATGTCCTTAAAGAATGATTCCAGTCTATGTACATTTGAACTGAATTGTTTTTCTTTCAGTAGCCTATTTACCGTGCACAAAGGTCTAGAGCCTTAACCTCTTGCTTTGTAGCACTCTAGCAGCATAAAACAGGCTTAACTGTCTGGTTGGAGTTTTCTTTAGCACTGGAGAATCCCCAAGTGGACTAGAGCCAGGAAAGCCAAGTGTATGTCACTCCCTCTCCTCATCCCAGCTCCCATACAGGATACATGTTGGGGAAAGGCAGCAAAGCCACTGCCCTGTTGCAATCTTTGGTTTGTGTAATATCCTGATTGAGATTATTACTGTCTGGTGCAATTTAGAGCTCCTGGCCTGCCTCCTGGAGTGGGAGCAGAGGCAGAGAGTAAAAGTCTGAAATCACCTTTGCTTTCCCTCACCTCAGTTGTACCAAGGCCATTGATTTATGCAGAACGTGATAATCTGTACAGAGCAACAGAAGATTCAGAACATTGCAACTGCAATCTTCCATTTGGCATATTTGTATGTTAGGGTATGGGGAAAATTCCTCTTGTTGTACTGGCAGGATGTTACTACCTAGATGCATAGTATCCCTAATAATGGATGTACATCTCTAAAGATATTCTATACTGGGACAAAGAAGGGGACTAAGCAGTCTGCTAATGAAATTAGCAGATTATACTGCTAAGGAAAGTGACTGACTGGAAAAACGTGGATTAAAGCAAATGGAGCTAGAGAGGTTCTTAACATGGGCAAAATATTCAAAATTCATTTTGGACAAATGCAAGCAAATACATCTAAATAAAAAAAAATCTTCCAAGGCACACATGCTCAATAAGAGCAAGAAACCTGGAAATTGCTTTGCACTGAAAGATCTTGGCTATTAATGCACAGCAAATGTGTTTATGAGATTGTAATTCAGTATGGCAAAAAAAAAAGTTTAACTCGGGTGTGGCATATAAAGATGCATCAAGTCATTGAACAGGGAGGTAATAGATGCTTTCTGAATAACTCCAGTGAAACCAGATTTGGAGTGGTGGGTTTGACTCTGAGTACTTTGGTGATGATAAATTAGGAGTTCAGAAACAACCAGCAAAATAATCTATAGGCAAGAATGACTGAGGTGAGGAGAGATTAATCTTTTATGTTTTGTCTAAATTATAACTAAGGGGGTGTCATAAACAGATAAGAAAAGTTAATAGCACAGAAGTACTTTATATCTCTTTGACTGTAAAGGGTTAACAAGTTCAGTAAGCCTGGCTGTCACCTGACCAGAGGACCAATCAGAGGACAGGATACTTTCAAATCTTGAGGGAGGGAAGTTTTTGTGCTGTGCTGTTAGTTTTGGTTGTTATTCACTCTGGGGGCTCAGAGGGATCAGACGTGCAACCAGGTTTCTCTCCAATCTCTCCCATACAGGCTCTTATAAATTCAGACTAGTGAGTACTAGGTAGATAAAGCGAGTTAGGCTTATGGTTGTTTTCTTTATCTGCAAATGTGTATTTGGTTGGAAGAAGTTCAAATTGGTATTTTGCTGAAAAGATTTTAATTTGTACTTGTATACTTAGGCTGGGAGAGTATTCCCAGTGTCTATAGGTGAAAGACCCTGTACCTATTCCATTTTAAATTTACAAAGATAACTTTTACTGTTTTTTCTTTCTTTAATTAAAAGCTTTTCTTGTTTAAGAACCTAATTGTTTTTTTTATTCTGGTAAGACCCCAGGGGACTGGATCTGGATCCACCAGGGAATTGGTGGGGAGAAAGGAGGGAAGGGGGAGAGAGAGGTTAATTTCTCTCTGTGTCAGGATTACTTTCTCTCTCAGGAAGAGTCTGGGAGGGGGAAAGAGAAGGAGGGAGGAAGGTGAATTGTCCTCTCTGTTTTGTGATTCAAGGAGTTTGAATCACAGTGATCTTCCAGGGTAACCCAGGGAGGGGAAGCCTGGGAGAGGCAACAGTGAGGGAAAGGGTTTACTTTCCTTGTGTTAAGATGCAGAGGGTCTGGGTCTTGGTGGTCCCCAGGCAAGGTTTTGTGGGGACCAGAGTGTACCAGGCACTGGAATTCCTGGTTGGTGGCAGTGCTACGGGTACTAAGCTGGTAATTGAGCTTAGAGGAATTCATGCTGGTACCCCATTTTTTGGACGCTAAGGTTCAGAGTGGGGGTTTGTACCATGACAGGGGGGAACATGTAAACCAACAACAAGGAAGTAAATGCAGTAAACACCAAAGAGGAAGAGAAATTAACTAGGTCTGGCTGAAAATGTTCTGTTAGAACTGTTTTTTCAAAGTGTCTGCTTTCTGTGGAAAATTTTGACTTTTAATTGAATCCCCATGTCAGGATGTCTGGAGTTGCTCACAATTTTGAGTGCCTACCTAGGGCAGACTGTCAGAAAACAAGGTAGACATCCCAGACTGTTGGTGTGTTCTATAATTAGATTTCACCAAGCCAGTAACAAATGTGAACTCCTGGATCACTGTATCAGTCTTAACATGGAGTCGCAGACAGTCCCCTCGAACTCTCCGGTCTGTCTTGCTACCAAGACAAACTGAACTTTGTGATAAAAGATTACTTAAACCTAAAATCACAACACCACATCAGGTTTCTCTGAGTCCCAAGAGGCTGGGCACTTACCCCAGATCAATTGGTACTCCAGATCTTACACTAAAGACAACACCAGCAGGCAATTCTTTAGTAAACTTATCATAACCTTAGTCCCAGATTTGGACCTTAGCGTCCAAAATATGGGGGTTAGCATGAAAACCTCCAAGCTTAGTTACCAGCTTGGACCTGGTACCTGCTGCCACCACCCAAAAAATTAGAGTGTTTTGGGGCACTCTGGTCCCCCTGAAAAACCTTCCCTGGGGACCCCAAGACCCAAATCCCTTGAGTCTCACAACCAAGGGAAATAATCCTTTTTCCCTTCCCCCCTCCAGGTGCTCCTGGAGAGATACACAGACACAAGCTCTGTGAATCCAAACAGAGTGACTCCCCCTCTCCGTTCCCAGTCCTGGAAACCAAAAGCACTTTCCTATTCCCCCAGAGGGAATGCAAAATCAGGCTAGCAAATACAACACACAGATCTCCCCGATTTCTTCCTCCCACCAATTCCCTGGTGAGTACAGACTCAATTTCCCTGAAATTTCCCAGTGAAGAAAACTTCAACAGGTCTTAAAAGAAAGCTTTATATAAAAAAGAAAGGAAAAATACATACAAATGGTCTCTCTGTATTAAGGTGACAAAAATACAGGGTCGATTGCTTAAAAGAATATTGAATAAACAGCCTTATTCAAAAAGAATACAAATCAAAGCACTCCAGCACTTATATTCATGCAAAAACCAAAGAAAAGAAACCATATAACTTACTATCTGATCTCTTTGTCCTTACACTTAGAAACAGAAGACTAGAAAGTAGAAACTACTTCTCCAAAGCTCAGAGAAAGCAGGCAGACAGAAAACAAAGACTCAGACACAAACTTCCCTCCACCCAAAGTTGAAAAAATCCAGTTTCCTGATTGGTCCTCTGGTCAGGTGCTTCAGGTGAAAGAGACATTAACCCTTAGCTATCTGTTTATGACAAAACTAATTAAAGATTTATTAGCTAAGAAAAAAGAATGAGAGTTACTGAGATGTTAAAGCAGGTAAAATATATGTATAGGTGAATTAGCTTGTAACAACGAATGGTGTCAGATGTAATAAACTGCCAGTTTCCCAAAAATCTTTCAGGATATCCAAATTATCTCGGGGGATCTCTGCTGGCATACTTTCCTGTAAGAGTCCAAACAGTCAGAGATAAAGGTGCTTTCTTTGAATCCATATTTATAGTATCTTTCACACAGAAAGCAAGCGGACAGTGTCTCTACCAGTGTGGGCTTTCCCTTTGATGATGTTGAGTGAGGAAAATGCACTTTGGGTCTCTGATCTCAGATCATCACTGCAATGGCCATTTGCTTTGAAATTAGCACCTTTTCTGATAAAGTCCTTCGTTAGCATTCCCTAAGGCTTCTCTCATGGCCAAATCCCTGCTCTGGCACTTTGATTGCAGAAGGTAGAGGCCTGCAAGGATTCTAAAAATTAATGCAAGCTTGGAGTGGCAAGTATTAAACTCCCATGGTTACAGCTTTTCTCTGACCTTGGCTTGGTAAACGCTGCCACCACCCAAATGTCGCCAAAAAACAAAACAAAACCCACCCTTGGACCCAAGAAGGAACATTTGGGAATTCCTTCCTGTGGTGTATCGTCAGGCCCTTCTCCCCTCCCACCCCCCCCCCCCCCCCGGGGGAAGAGCTAAGAAAGAAGACAAAGGAAATTATCTGTGCTACTGTCTAATCAAACATCATGCACAAACCTCATAGGACACCAAAAATCCAGTCCTGTTCTTAAAAAAAGGTAACTTTTATTAAAAACAAAAAGGGAAAAAATAATCTGGAATTTAAGCTTTTACTAGACTTTGAAAAAGCAATTCCAAAATTCAAGCACCCAAACTCGCTTTCTTGGAGGTTCAGCTTAAAGCTTACAAGCAAACAAGGGCATCAGGGGTTAGCACAGAGGAGAGCCACAAGCCAAAATAAGAAATAAACCTGAGTGTGTCTAAACAGTCCCTATCCAATAATTTCTTCGAGGTATGGAAGATACTTTTTCATATCTGGTTCAAACCTTACACAGCATTCCTGCTTATAGCATTGCTGCTCCATAGGGTGACCAGACAGCAAGTGTGAAAAATCAGGATGGGGGTAATAGGAGCCTATATAAGAAAAAGACTGCAAAATCAGGACTGTCCCTATAAAATTGGAACATCTGGTCACCCTACTGCTCCTTGTCCCTGCAGCCCAGAGAACAACAGACAAAGGGAAAGTTTCTTTTCCCATTTTAAAAGTTCTAGCCTTCTCATTGGCTCTTTTGGTTAGGTGCCCACTCCTTTTCTTTTACCTGTGGGCTTGTTAACCCTTTACAGCAAGCAGAGAAGAGACACCAAGAGGGATTTTACAGCTAACTGGCTGTCTGGGTGTTCATTAAAGGGAGCTACCTCTCCCCCCCCCCGCAACTTCATTTATCACAACTTCTTTGGTGTCTGAGTTATTTAGTTAAAGGGATATTTACAATGTAAATATTTGCTATTACTTTATAACGAACAGATACGTGAAAACAGTACATGTAGTTTTCATGAAGTTTAAACATCTGAATACACATTTACACATTTAACACTTTGCTCTATACTAATAAACATGTGAATTGGTCTGGCACTCTGACCTGAGTTGTCATTGGTTTGCCAGTATCACATGCTGAACACCTAAAAACTGAAAAATTTTGGTTAGGAAATGATGCCATGGTGCTTCATAGGAGAGTTGTGTTCAACTGATTCGTGCCTCCATCCTCTATGGGCTGGTTACCCAGCCAAACTACATCTTCCAAGATGCACCATGGCTAGGGACTCCCAGGATGCACTATGGGAGATGTACTTCAACAAGGAAAATAGTTATTTTTTATCATTCATTGGTTATTTTCACTGCTTGATAGATCTGTTTTTAAAGACTCTTGGTACTATAGTGTGATGGATTGTCTAAATGTATCCATTTATTGCTTTTAAACTATGTGAAAACACTAAGTTTTAAATCTAATACCACAACAATTTCTGTGCTCTCTCATATGTTGACTAACAGCGACCTTATTTTACACCTAATATAACCTATCAACAACATTTTACACTATTGTATTCAATACATTATCAATACTCTAAAGTTGAGAATCACCAAATTGTGTTTGTGGTGAGGTACAAACCGTGCAGCACATCACCAACAGTTGCCCTATTCATGCTAACAGGATCCACCTACCTAGTCTGGAAGCATTAGAATGTCTTTTGAAACCAAGATTCAATTATAAGCCCAGCCCATTGCTTTTCAAATGACATACAAAAGAAGTTCAGTTGCTAGACTAATCTATACTTTGCTACTATAACCTCAGTTTCCCACTGTTCTATATAGGGTCCAGTCCTGTGGAGGGCTGGGGAAGAGAACATTCCAGATGTGGGCAGGGAGAAGTCTGATTAAAAACTGGAATCTCACATGTATCCCTGGTTGAAGTCAGGGGACCAGCCTCACAGAGATGGGGCCCTTGACGCAACTCTGATAAGGGAAGCAGAAGTCCGACAAGATGTAGGTTGTGGGGGCTTTTTAATAAACCCCCAGTCAAGGGCAAGAGCAACTCTGTAGGATCAGGGGCCAATAAAAGCCTCATTTTCAGGGAAGCAGCAGCCACTAGAAGGGATTAGGAGACAGAAAATTACTCCAGTCAGGTATAGCAACTGGGAGATGAAAGCTAGGGAGGAAAGTACAGTGGTGCCTCAATTCGCCCTAACCTCAGATGTCTTTTCCAGTTGTGTACATTTGGGGATGGAATGAGGCCTAGCCACAGGTGAGCTGCAAATCTTGGCCAGGCTGGGAGTCCAGGATTCACAAGGAGAGAGGTTCGGCATAGCTTTCTCACACTTACTGTTGATACGAGCTATGGAGAAAGACTGAGGAGCAAGCAAGAACTCCCTCTGCTTCCCTGTGGGGTCCTCCCTACCCTAGGAAACCCCTGTGACTAAAGCCTTGCATCCTTTTAAGATTGATGGTGGGCTGCCATTAATAGGAAATGATACATGAACTGAAAAATCTTCCTGTGCTAAGTGCACAGCTACTGCTTTGCAATCAGAGAGTTTATTTGTGCCTATGTTAATCTTAGGCACAGAACTCACCAAGCACTGGTGAGGAAAAAACATGATTTATAGGATAATTTTCCTTTCCTCTGGTCATGAACCCTTCCTCTACTCCCAGTTAGTCAGTTGTCTCCAGAGAAGGCCTGATACAAAACCCACTGAAGTCAGTGGAAAGTCTATTGATAAGGAAAATAATAGATGCTATACAAATTGACTTGAAAGAGAATTGTAATAAATCTCAAATGGCCTCTAAATTATTATTTCCAAGCTCTGAGTATGGCCCTTTTTGTGTTTGAAACTGTCAGTAAAGGTATGTGAATATTGTCAGTATGGAATATTGTCATTTTGTAAGAGTTGGGCTTGGGCAGATGCATTTTGATTTTGGTAAAACCCTCAGTTGTTTTACTTTGCCTTTCCAGTGACAACTAAAACCACTCCTGGTTTTGCTTCAGAATTTGTGATCTCTGATCATACCTGTTTTACACTTTCCAAATTTCCATTGATTTTTTTTTGCCACATCACTCTAAAATGATAATCTCTTCCCCCTTTTGATAATTCCTGTCCTGCTCCTAGGACAATGAGATTAATGAAGCATATCAACCCTTTCTCTTGTGCCACTTCTATCTCTTTTCCCATTCCTTATATACCCTTGTGTCTATTTCTCTTGTCCTGCTACTCTTACTCCTTTCCCCATCACCTCCTCTTCCCCTATGTTGCCCCTTACTCCCTTGTGTTTTAGTTTCCTTCTACTCTGGTATTTCTGTGTATCCCACAGAAATCTGGTTTCATCCTTTCTCTGCCCATGATGTTTTGGTCTTCCACCTTTGTCTTCATTCCTTCCATCTTTTGTTTCCTGGGTCCTGGGAAATAGGTCATTGAAGAACATCACCTGTAGTTCCCACATCTTACCTGAGGCACTGGAAGGGGCACCTGTAGGAGGAGCAGACTTTCTCTTTATCCCGTTTGAGTAAGTCACTGAGAAGAAAGAGTTATGCAGAATAAAGGTAACTTTTTCTTCCTCTGAGGTACTGGCAGGTGGGGCCTAAGGACTAAGCAGCTGGTATCTTATTTCACTAGACCTGAGCAAGACTCAACTTTCAGTGTGTCTATCACTCTTGGTTCATAGAAGAAAAGTGATAGTATCAAGTGTATTTAATCTGTCATGCAGATTTACTTCAATATTTGAATCTTTTCTGGAAAACCTTTCTCTGAGTTTGGCTATAATGAGAGAGAACCAGAAACGCAGTTATGACTCCAGATTTGGGGTTTCCATTTTGAAAAAACCCAACTCTAATTTTTTTAGCTAGTGATGAGTTAGCATCCAGGGATATGTGGGATGCTGCTTAGATGATGGCCTTCCATTTCTGGATAAAAAGCCCCAGATCCAAGCCTTTTTAAAGGTATTTCTTTCTGATGACTCATGGCCATTTAGAGGATGGGAAACTCCCTCCTTTTTCAGTTTTTCAAGACTAGGGTGTTCTTTTCAGTTTCAATGTCTTTTCATTAACTTTAATGGTCCGCCATTGTCTCTGCCTTGCTAGACAATGGATGGGTATTTGAATTTAAGTTTTTTTTGAAGAACAGCTGGCTTGGGAGACCTTCCCTGCTGTGACGTGTACTTAAAATTGTAGCTTGCTAAATGTTTTTGGTTTACAGTGTTTTTTGAGGAAAGTTATTAAAAATGCTGAAATGAATTGGAAAATGATCAGTTACATATTATTAAGATCTTGATTCAGCTATACGAACAGCTATGAAAGCTAATTCCAGCTTGGATCGGTTTTCAGAGAACTCCACCTACACACTCTTACCAGGACACTGAATGACAACTTATTCAACCAATAAAACAGAAAATAAAAACATTATAGCAGAGCATACTGTCATTTGCTAATTAGACTTCTGCAGGCAGGAGGCTATTAACTATGGAGGGCTAATAAGCCATTTAATGTGTAAAATACACCTCTATGCCAATATAACAAGACCCAATATAACATGAATTCGGATATAACACGATAAAGTAGTGCTCCGAGGGGGCGGGGCTGCACGCTCCGGCAGATCAAAGCAAGTTTGAGATAATGCTGTTTCACCTATAACGCAGTAAGATTTTTTGGCTCCCGAGGACAGTGTTATATCGGGGTAGAGGTGTACATCACAAAAATAACTTAACTCATGAGTTTTAGCTCACTTTAAAATATTTTTTTTAGCAATTTAAAAATGTTTTTCTACACAATGCTTCTGATGGGTCCATTGGTCATTTGACAGCACATACACACCATGAAATTTTATTCCCAATTAAATATTCCCATTAAAACCTATGAAATAAAATATATATATATATTGAAATGTTTGGAGTAGAATCAATAAGGTCAATAATAATCAATAAGAATAAACAACAACATGAAATAATAGCACCTTATATGGTTGGGTAAACGTTGTTATCTCAATAGTAAAGAAGAGGAAACTGAGGCAAGATAAGGGACTTGCCCAAAGTCACACAGTGAGTCAGTAGCAGAGCTAGGAATGAATCGCTTTCCCGAATTCCAATCCAGTGTTCTATCCATGGACCATGCTGCCAGATAACGTAGGAGAGGGTGTGCTACCATTATCTGTCAGGCTGTCACCAAAATTGGTGAAGGAACAAGGTAGAAGCAAGATAAGCAGGATAGAGTTAACCTTGGATAAATTTAACTTTTACTATTTAGAATGGAAAGGATGTTTGATCATTCAAAAACGTAATACAGGCTCTGAGATATCCTTCTAATCTATTCTTGTCTGTATCTTTCCACATCAGTGGGGTACACCATCACCTCTCTCCATTCCCCCTCCACTAACAAGATGGTTTCCTTAATCCGATGTACTGAAATCTTGTGTATTATTATGTTTTGTATTTTTTTCTTTACTCTTTGTTAGGGGTGTGGAAGTTAAAAAATGAAGGAAAAGAAATCAGCCTTGGTAATGTGGTAGATAAAATTCTGTGTCTGCCCCCTTCCCTACATTTGAGGGCCACTCTAATGGTGAAAATGATTTAGGCCTTGTCTACACATGAGTTATGTTGGTTTAACTAACATGCAATCAGTAAAATCTCTGACCTACAAAGTTTTGCATAAGAATAAAAGATTTATAGTGAGGCTTTAGGTACTGTAGTGTTAGAAGCATTAAGAATGCATAGGTAGTAGATACCCATTCGGAAACTCACTCAAAGTAGAGTGATAAGGGTAAGCAAAGTGTCTTTGCACTTAAGAGACAGAGGAAGGTACACAAATGCGATGAACTATTAATAAAAGTGAAAGAAAGACACCTAATGGTCAAAAGGAAATTAACCGAATAGAACACAGCACAAATCTAAAAACAGATGGGAGTACAATTTAATATCATAGCCTTATATACTAAGGGGCTGAATAATCCAATCAAAATGTTAATCCTCTTGGAAAAACAGCATTGGTCCATAGGCATGCTCTGAGAAACTCAGTTATAATAAAAGAGCAAGAGAAACTCCAAACCCTCCCACACTGAATCCAAAGTAAGACAAAGAACTAACCATTCTCATGCCCAAACATATATTCCTCCCTCTCTCCCCCACACCCTATTAGATGACTCAGTCAGTAGAATGTTAGTATTAGGAGAAATTAAGAAGACAGCTCTCCCTCCTAAATGTATTTTTCTGATTTATAAAAATGCCTAGGTACAAATAACAGTGCTTTAAAATATATACATAATATACAACCTGAAATAGTGTTGCCCTTAGAATATGCTAGCCCATCAGCTCTAGGTTCACAGCCATACAGTTGTTTACCAGCTCCTTCGAAGAAGTAGGTAAGTAAATAGATCTTGCAATGTGTCTTGAACTGGAGATCCCTTGCAGTTTTAAGGATAACAAGCAAACAAAAATTACTATACATTTGTGTACTAGTATAAAAACTTTATGCTGCCACCTGTGTCTACATGTACCAGTTTTACACCAAATACTAGTATATATCATTGCAGAATCACTTAAAAGCTTTCCTACCTCTGCATTACAAAGTTGTGTCAAATATCAACTGATCTTTTGCTCGCCTATCTAACCATGTATAATAAGGCCTCGACAAATATATAATCGTGTACTGCATTGATGCCCCAAACTACATGTTTAACGTAAATCACTGCAACAAACAGTTTTGTTTCAGAAAACTATGGACAAATTACAGAGATTGCATTTCAATATGTAAAGAGTACTTGAAATGGTACTTTATGGGATATCCAACCCAACTATGTTATGCTCCAATTTTTGTTTTGTTTTATGTATAGAATTTAATTATTACAGAGTTCCATCTAGAGCACCACAAAAGTACTGGGTTTTATTCACCACTCCAGTTTTACATCAGCATCACTCATTTGAAATCAGTGAAGTGCCCCAGCATAAAACTGGAATAATAGTATATTGATTCCAGCCTATTATATCATTTCTATATCTGTACATCAAGAAGCAAGAATTTTGCTCCTGTTACTTTCTCACTCTCTTTAAGGTGCACTTGGTATCCCCTCTGAAAAGATTTGGGTAAAGTTTTCTTTAATTCCATAGTTTTTTCAGAAAAATAGTGTGAGTTGGTTCATAGCGAGGGGGATTGGCAGCTGTTTGCCTTTTATGTCAAGAGGTATCCAAATCTCCTGTTAAGTAGTTTGGCACATGCTGTGTCTATTGGATTGGTTACTGAGCAAGTATTGTTACAAAACTGACTTTTGGATTATAAGATTAACCATCTTCTGACTGAACACTGGACATAATTTGGTTTTAGTATGTTGTGTGAGGAACTGTTTGTAGACTGTAACTCCTGTATGTTATTAATAGGAGATGTGAAGAGGGGTTTGAAAATGTTCTTTTTTGTCACACGTTTTGTAAGTTGTTTCCCCTTTTATACTACTTTGAACCATTGCAGTGATGTTCTAGATTAGAACGGTAACACATAGAATGGCACAATAGAACATTCACATACTGCCAAGCGATTATTTGTGTCTTGGTATGGATGACTGTCCATTAGAATTATTTATCTCAAAATTAATAATCTCCAGATTCAGCAGATGACAGCACTCTTCTTTTTTTTAATACTGATCCAGACAATTATTGGTGATATCTATGCTTGTGAAAACGATACATCAGCACCACTTTTCCACACAGGAATTATTCATCCATCTGTTTGTATGGGTGACTGTCATAACCTATTCCCAGATTTGGACCTTAGCATCCAAAATATGGGGGTTAGCATGAAAACCTCCAAGCTTAGTTACCAGCTTGGACCTGGTAAAGCTGCCACCACCCAAAAAATTAGAGTGTTTTGGGGCACTCTGTCTTGTTTCCTGATTGGTCCTCTGGTCAGGTGTTTCAGGTTACTTCTTTCCAGGTGAAAGAGACATTAACCCTTAGCTATCTGTTTATGACAGTGACGATGCACACAATAAAAGTAAGCTGGAATACCTCACCTTCAGCAAAGCTCTTCCAGTAGATTCTGACAAGCTTCTAATTTCAATGTATTCATCATGAGCACTATATATTGTTTTTCAAAGATGTGGTGAACATTTTGCAGGAGGCAGGGGGAATCTATTTAAGGAAACTTGCCTTGGGTAAGCAGACCTGCTATACAAATTAGAAGCCATGCTGTTTCCCTGCGTTCTCCTGCCTCTCTTAACTGTGTGCTCTGCTCAGCACTGCTTTGATGCAGCATTATCAAAACCTACACAATCACAGCCAAAAGAGCAAAAGGTACACAGAGTCCATGCTTTGTGCTGCTCTAATGATGTATGTGATTTTCCATATGTTGTATTCATGAAACATTTATATTTACTCCTGGGCAACTTAATGTCAGAAAGATGTCGAGAAGTTGGATGGAATTCAGAGAAGAGCAACAGAAGTGATTAAATGGTTTAAATAGCTGTTGAGAGAAATAAATATAACTATGGGAGGGCTAATGAGAGAAAGGCTGATCTTGTTGTCAAGGAGACCTTAGTTCCATTCCTGGCTCTACAATTGATTTCCTGTGTGACCTTGGGAGAGTCACTTAATGTTTTTTCTTCAGCCCTCCGGGTATGAAATGAGGATAATACTTCTCGGCCTTACCATGTAGTTGTAAAGATAAATAAATTCAGGTTTGTGGGGCACTCTGCTACTACCATGGTGCGGTCTATATAATCATCAGATAGATAGGACTAGAGTGCCTTGTGATAACTGACTGGCAGTATTTGAAGGATATAAATCCTACTTGTTTGGGATGCACACAGATATTAAGAGGGGGTGAAAATAAGCAAAGAAAATGTAGGTTGAATATTGTGTAAGTGTTCCTGATTTTTGGAAATTATTTCGGATCTAGAATAATCTCCAAATTCCTACTATCCACATCGATTATAAGAACTGAATTTGGCAAAATACTCAAGAATATTCTTTTTAGTGGACAATACTACTTTGTCAGGAGGGATGAATACGTGATATAGTACATTTTTTCCCTCTCATGTCACTTGGACCAAATTTAAAAGCCTGTTCAGATTTTGACAAAAAATCCTTTTGTTCTCTTTATATATTTTTTATCAGAGATTAGCAGTCTTGCATAGAGTTCTCTCATTAAGAGGCACTATTTAAAACGGCTATTCTGTTGTCTGAGGAATGCCCCTAGACATGTTTTGGAAAGAGTGGAATGAGCATACAGGATTTAAATAGTATGTGCTACCTGAATTTTCTTTTTGGCTGGAAGGGAAATTGCCAAAGTGGTGATTATGGCTAAATGCAGTTCATTTCAGTTAATTTCAAATTTCCATTCCAGAATGAAATCGGAAATGCAGCTGTGGTGACCATATGATATCTTTTAATATCAAGAGCTGATGCAGCTACAGTAAGCATTGTAGGTTATATATTGCAGTTCCTTCAAAAAATTATTTAACCAGAGCCATGAGCATTGAGATGGAATGACATTTCATCAAAATGAATATTTGAAGGAGAATAGTGTCCCTGATGGTTTGTTTAATTATTAGAAATAAAGTTTATAAGCACCCTAGAATATGTGCAAGAGTGAGACCAAACAATACAGCCTAATTAAAAACATGAGCAGACACCAATTGCAGAAAAAACCCAAATTCCTGAATGCATGAATGATTCATTTGAAAGTGCTAATAGGCAGCCACGTGGATTATAATGTTTATAAATAGTAGGACTAAGTACAAGTATTTGCTAATTCAAATAAATATAATTGAAGGACATTTTAGGGAGGGTTATGCTGTTTTAGGCCCTGATTCAGCAAAGCACTGAGGAATTTAAACACATGCTTAACTTTTAGGTATGTGAGTAACCTCATTGAAATCAGTAGGTTTAATTAACAAATCATAAAACATGAAACACAATATCTGATAAATAAGGAAAGAGAATTTATAAAGGAATTCTACTTGAAGGATGAAATTAAATGATAGGGTAATTATAGTCATGCCTGATATCCCATGCCAATGATTCTTATTAGGTTTTTCCTTTTTGTCAGCTAAATTTGCTTTACAGACAATCCATACCAATGTTTTAGCTTTTTGTATAGTATTTTCCCTCTTCGAGGTGCTTCACAACTGTTAACTAGTTGATCCTCATAAAACCACTTGAAGGCCTGTAAGTGTTAGTATCTCAGTTTTAAAACAGGCAAAAATAAGAGAATCGATAGAGGTTAAGGCCAAATTCTTGAAAGTATCCACTCTCAGTTCCCACAGGAGGCTCTCTGGGTGTCATAAATTGCTAACCAAAAATTGAGGCACATAACATCAGTGGACACTTCTGAAAATGTCGGCTTAAGTGAGTTGCCCAAAGACACAAGGAAACTCAGTGACAGACCTGAAGGACACAAGTGGTCAATGGGGGTCACAAGTAGAACTAAAGGGCTCCAGACTCTGCTTAGTCTTGTGCTCATCTGTCTCCCTCTGCCTCTTTCTCTCTCTCTCCAAGAGATTTTTCTTGTCTGCTGAAAGTGTTAATCCTCAAACCGTGTCCAGAGAGGATTTGTGACAAAGGACTTTCTTCTTCTCTCATTGCACCAGTTATTTTATTTATTTATTTATCTATATCAGACTTGCCCCATCTCATTTACAATGTGATTTCTTCAAAAGCTCCTCCTGATTGACCTATTTAAGTGTCTGCTGATGAAAGCTGACAATCTGATCTTTTTAATCATTTAATATCACATCACATATCTCTAATTAAGGGACATGTGAAACCCTTATGAATGACTCATGTTTTTCCTGATGTGACTTGCAAGCTTGCTTGTTACTGTATGTGCTGAGTTCTCTGGCAAACTGCTCCCTTGCTCTCTTCTTGATTGACAGGTATGATGGTGACCTAAATTTATCCTAGAACTTCCTCTCTCCCTCTCCTCCCTTCACTTTACTGTTGTTCTTCCAGATTCTTGGGAACATGTTCATAAATCACATTGTGTGTTTCTGTGTACTTACTATGGATTTTTCACTTTCGTTCTTCAAATCCTGTGGAAAATCCATGCACTGTAAACTACAGCAATGAATTTTTTAATAAAGTAGCTGCCAATACTTTGAATGTACTAGATGATACACTATTATTTGCTTTCACATGAGATTAAGTTTGCAAAATGTGTTCTGAATAATCTAAAACATACTTTTTTTTGCATTTAGTCATACATTCCTCCTCACTCCAAATAAAATCAAAAACCCTAAAACAAGAAAGGACAATTGAAGCATGTGCTTCCTGCCATATTCCAGAGCTTAGAGAAGGCTATATTTCTAGTCACTGTGGTAGCTGTCATTGTTAAAATTATTTATAATTTTAGATTGCAGTAGTGCCTAAAGCTCTCAACAAGGCCAGGCACCCATTGTAGTACGTACTGTATGAATATACAGTAAATGACAGTCAGTGCCCCAAAGAGCTTACAATCTAAAATACAAGACATAACAGGTGGATGAAATAATCAGGGAGGAAAGAGTAATAAATATTACAGGATGGGTTCACGTGAATTAGCTGTTTGAGCAATTCATAGCCAGTCAGTAGTCGTGATCTCAAAATTACAGCTCAACACTGTCATGATTTTACATTGTAGCCATTGTTTTCAGATAGCCCTAGAAATTGCTGTTTATGAACACTTGCTCATAGATTGGAGTGACATTAAATATTTTCTTCAGTGTCTCAAGTAGTTTATAGGGTGTAAAATTTAAGGCTACTTTACCTTTTGCGGTAGAGTCAAATATACTACAGAGTTGCTGACTTTCACGCGGTAAATAAGCACCCCGACTTTCCCAATAGCCAAAAATCAAGCTAAAACAAGGCGAAAACAAGCCCATCCCTAAGAACCCCAACACTTTATGTGACTAGATCCCCTGGCATGTTTTCTGGGACTATGGTAGGCCCACTGTGCACCCTCACTCCACCCCTCACCTCGCCTCCCGCTTGCTCCTGCTTTCTGGGAGCCGATCCAAAAAAAAGAGGCAACAAGCTACAAGCCAAAAACTAGCCAACAAGCAACTCACAAGCCAATTAAGCCAAAAAGAAGCCCAATTTCTTGTTTTTTCCATGGGTTTGGCATCTCTGAAATAGTATTGTGACATTAAATATCAAATCTCACTCAGTCTTCTGTATTTGGCTTCATTTCAGTAATCTTTTTTGCTGCTACAAAGCTCCTGTGAATCATTCCTGAATCTGTGCCTCGTGTCTTTTGTGAAACACGTTGGGTCAGTGCAGTTTTAGCACTAAAAGAAAAGAACAATGGGAGATTAGCCATTGAACACGTTTCATTTCAGGCGGTTATCCCCAATATAATTATTTTAAAAGATTATCATGGGTTTCAGATATCACAATGATGGTAGGTATTAGATATGAGCCTATGATTGGACCACCTATATGAATAGGTTGGGCTGGAGAGAAGAGAATCTACTCCCAGGCTTGGGTGTTTGTGTGAGATCTTTGTTCTCATGGGCTGAACAAGATTTTTCTTCTACTTATGCCTCTTTTTTAAAGCATCTTCCTGATATTTGGCAGGTCTATGCATTTAGAACAAAATCTATGCAGAAATATTAAAGCTAGGAATTGAATAGAAATTTACTCTGAAGAACTTCACTCAAATTCTGATTGTTTTCAGATATTTTCAGTTCACATTTGTGCCTCACTAGTAATAGCATATTGATGTTGATTTGCATAGAGAGTAAGTAATGTGTGTACGGCTGTGACAGCCCCATGGCTGTCGATGAAGTCTGTGGCCATGGCTACACTAGAGAGTTGCAGCGCTGGTGAGGGGGTTACAGCGCTGCAACTTAGGATGTGTCCACACTTGCAAAGCACGGACAGCGCTGCAACTCCCTGGTTGCAGCGCTGGCTGTACACCCGGTCGAGCCTCGGGTGTAGGGATTCCAGCGCTGGTGATCCAGCGCTGGTCAGCAAGTGTGGACGCCCACCAGCGCTTTTATTGACCTCTGGGGTATAAGGAGGTATCCCAGCATACCTTAGAAGCCTCTCTGGTAATCATGCACACTCCACTGCCCCGGGCTCAGCTGACCCCACCTTTAAATGCCCCGGGAGTTTTAAAAATCCCCTTCCTGTTTGCTCAGCCAGGTGTGGAGTGCAATCAATCATTCAATCAATCAGCGACCATGCCTCCACGCCACAAACAAGCCCCAGCATGGAACAATTCCGAGCTGCAGGACCTCATCAGTGTTTGGGGTGAGGAAGCTGTGCAAGCACAGCTTCGCTCCAGCCGGAGAAATTATGATACCTATGGGCAGATATCACAGTCCTTGCTGAGAAGGGGCCATGAACGGGACGCGTTGCAGTGCAGGGTCAAAATAAAAGAGCTGAGGAGTGCTTACTGCAAAGCCTGTGAGGGAAATCGCCGCTCAGGAGCTGCCCCCACAACCTGCCGTTTTTACAAGGAGCTGGATGCCATACTTGGGTGTGACCCCACTGCCAATCCTAGGAGCACGATGGAGAGTTCAGAGCAGGGAGAAGTGGGGGAGAGTGTAGAGGAAGCCGAGAGTCAGGCTACTGGGGTGGAAGGAGACACCCCGGAGTCCCAGGAGGCATGCAGCCAGGAGCTCTTCTCAAGCCAGGAGGAGGCTAGCCAGTCGCAGCAGCTGGAAGTTGCTGGTGAGGAAGAAACTGAGGAGCGTGCTCGGGGTAAGCAGATTTTTATGTTTTGGGAGAGGACGGTTGGGGTTATGGCTGCCTGCATGCATGCCTAAACATGGAATAGCCCATTGATTTGCTCTATCACGTCTCTGTAATCTGCCTCGGTAATCTCTTGAAAAGTTGCAGCCAGAGCATGGGCAATGTGGTTGTGCAAGTTTATAGGGAGAGCCACCGTGGTGCTTGTCCCGGTCAGGCTAAATCGTCCGATCCACTGTGCAGCGAGGGGTGGGGGGACCATGGCTGCACACAGGCAAGCTGCATAGGGGCCAGGGCGGAATCCACATTGCTGTAGAAGACCCTCCCTCTCTTCCCAGGTAACACGCAGCAGTGATATATCTGGCAGTAGGAAACCCTGTTGAGAATTTAGGGATACTTGAGTGCAGGGCGCCAGGTTCGCGGTCCCCCCCCAGCCCCACGGTGTGTTCCGGTCTCCCCATCCCCTTCCAGCACGTAGCCAGCCCCGCGGTATGCTCCGGTCTCCCCCCACTCCTTTCCAGCAGGCAGCCAGCCCCGTGGCGTGCTCCGGTCTCCACCCCTCCTTTCCAGCAGGCAGCCAGCCCCGCGGCGCGCTCCGGTCTCCTCCACCCCTTTCCAGCAGGCAGCCAGCCCCGCGGCGCGCTCCGGTCTCCACCTCCCCTTTCCAGCAGGCAGCCAGCCCCGCGGCGCGCTCCGGTCTCCACCCCCCTTTCCAGCAGGCAGCCAGCCCCGCGGTGAGCTACGGTTTCCCCCCCCTCCTTTCCAGCAGGCAGCCAGCCCCGCGGTGCGTTTTCCCTCCCCTCACCAGCAGGCGGCATTTACGCGGACCGCCCCCCCCCGACAGCAGCTCACCACCTTCCTGTTCATGACTGTCCCCTGTGCAGGACACCAGCTACCTCCTGTACCCAGTGCAGATAAACCCCAGTGACCCATCGGTCAATTCCCCCTCCCAGGTGCACTCGGGGCAGAAACACTCACCCCATTGCTCGCCATACCTTCGCTTCCCTGGCCTCTCTGTGTTATGTTAGGTATGTGGGAAGGATGCTACAAAAAGTCTAAAAACTCCTTCACTGTGTGATAATAAACAATGTAGCCTCTGTGTATTACATGTTTCTATCTATGTTTTTTTTAGTGACCTTGACTAATGCAGCCGGATCACCGGCCTCACGTCGCTTGCAGAACTTGAGAAAAAATCCGCGAAAATCAAAAGAAGAATTGATCAAAGCAGTTATGATTCACTACAACAGAGAAACTAGGAAGACGCAGGAATGGAGAGAGAAAATGTATGAGTGGAGGCAAACAGAAAGCAGGAGAAAGGAATTGGCTACCAAAAAAACCTCAAAGCACCTGATAAGCCTCCTGGCTCGCCAAACTAACTCTTTCGAGTCTCTCGTAGCCATGCAGGTAGATCTGTACCGTGGTAACCCACACCCCGCCCAAAGCTCTCTTTCTTGTTCCCCAGTATTTGCACAAAACACCTTTCTCCAGCAGCCAGTTTCTTATTACCTCCAGCTGCCCCCAACACCTGTACGATCACCTACCAGCCCTGATAACTACAATTCTTACCCTGTGCACTCCACCCCCATTACTCTGCAGCATAGTAATCCTGAAGTGCAGCAGACATTGAACAGTAATCCAAACAGGACATATTCAAACCTCTGAATGTACAGTCCACCACCCTAACCCCCCTGGCCTTTTATGTACTATACTTTGAATAAAGGAGTTTATGGCTTTTACAATACGTTTTATTATTGCAGGAAGTGGTAAATATTGTACCCCAAGGTAGAACAAAGCACAGCAAAGGCACCAAACATTACTGTTGGCTCTCAGCATCAAATTGCTATCTTAAGGCATCCCTAATCCTTGAAGCCCTTTCCTGGGCCTCCTTAGTAGCCCTGCTCTCTGGCTGTGAAAATTCATCCTCTAGGCGTCGAACCACGGAGGTCCATTCCTCACTGAATCTTTCACCCTTCCCTTCACAAATATTATGGAGGGTACAGCACGTGGATATAATAGCGGAGATGCTGCTTTCCCCCAAATCTAGCTTCCCATAAAGACACCTCCAGCGCCCTTTCAAACGGCCAAAAGCACACTCCACAGTCATTCTGCACCGGCTCAGCCTGTAGTTGAACCGGTCCTTGCTCCTGTCAAGCTTCCCTGTATACGGTTTCATGAGCCATGGCATTAAGGGGTAAGCGGGGTCTCCAGGGATCACAGTGGGCATTTCGACGTCCCCTACTGTGATCTTGCGGTCTGGGAAAAAAGTCCCGGCCCTCAGCTTCCTGAACAGGGCACTGTTCCGAAAGATGCGTGCATCATGCACCTTTCCAGGCCATCCTGAGTAAATGTCAGTGAAACGCCCACGGTGATCCACAAGCGCTTGCAGAACCACGGAGAAATACCCCTTGCGATTAACGTACTCTGATGCGAGGTGGGGTGGGGACAGAATAGGAATATGCGTCCCTTCTATTGCCCCTCCACAGTTAGGGAAACCCATTTGTGCAAAGCCATCCACAATGTCCTGCACGTTCCCCAGAGTCACAGTTCTTCTTAGCAGGGTGCGATTAATGGCTGTGCAAACTTGCATCAGCACCATTCCAACGGTGGACTTTCCCACTCCAAACTGGTTCGCCACCGATCGGTAGCTGTCTGGAGTTGCCAGCTTCCAGATTGCAATAGCCATCCGCTTCTCCACTGGCAGGGCAGCTCTCAATCTCGTGTCCCTGCGCCGCAGGGTAGGGGCGAGCTCAGCACACAGTGCCATGAAAGTGGCTTTTCTCATCCGAAAGTTCTGCAGCCACTGCTCGTCATCCCATGCTTGCAGGACGATGTGATCCCACCACTCAGTGCTGGTTTCCCGAGCCCAAAGGCGCCGTTCCACGGTGCTAAGCACGTCTGTTACTGCCACAATCAATTGAGTGTCTTGAGCGTCAGGCGTTTCAATATCATCATCTGACTCCTCACTGTCACTTTGCAGCTGAAGGAATAGCTCCACTGCCATGCGTGATGTGCTGGCAACATTCATCAGCAAGGTCCTCAGCAGCTCAGGCTCCATTTGTAACAAAAATCTCAGAAATCGCGCTGCAGACTCACAATGCCGCCAAACTGCTCGGAATGTGTAGCAAAGCACCACGGGGCGTTGGAACAGGAAGCGGAAAGACCCGCACACTTCCTTCCCCTTCCCACAAGCCACAGCGGCAAAATGGGACGAGGTGCTCTGTGGGATAGCTGCCCACAATGCACCACTCCCAACAGCGCTGCAAGTGCTGCAAATGTGGCCACAGCTGTACGAACACAGCTGTAACTACCAGCGCTGCAAAACTGTAAGTGTAGACATGGCCTTAATATTACAGCCTTCTTATACTCATACTGAATCTTGCCAATCTGAGGAGGAATTCTTAGGGTTTAAACAGGTCATGAGGATAATTTGACAAGGCACAGACAAATGTGGAATTTGAAAGGTACTAGTTATTTTTGCTCTGATATAGTGTTTTTTTTTCTTTCATTTATAAGACTCAGTGACAAGCTGTTTCTATTTATGGGTTTGGGACTCCTAAACTTCATAAATAACAAATGCTGAGCTGTTTAGGATGGAATAAGATAGGGGAGAGGGAATCATAAAGAATAATAAGGTGGCAATAAGACAGGGAAAAATTAGGCTGAATATCAAAAGAATCTTCTTCATATCAAAATTTATTAGACTGTGAAATAATGTTCTGTAAGAAGTGGCTGAAGTCCTGTTGTTTCTCATCAAACACTAGATTGGACAACATACTATAAAGTGCACAGCAGATGGAAACCTCCACCAGCAGGTAGATTGACTAAATGACCCCCAGTAATTGAGCTTTTTCATCTTCTATGTCTTTAATCATATAGCGTTTGGAAACAAGCAAAAACAACCACTACATGCAAAGATCAAAAAGTAATGCAAAAAAGATGATGTTGCTACAGGGTAACATTTTCTAAATCTACTAAATTATTTAGACTCCAAAATGCCCTTTTGCAGTGCTCTGACCACAGGATTATCGTGTCAGTATTTGTCTTTCTTTTTGGCCCAATGACTATTTAAATAACTTCGGTTCTTAGGAGCCGAGTCTCATTGAAAATAAAATAATAAATTTCATTTTTAAAAGTGATTTAGATATTAGGAAACGGAAACTCAAATGTAATGATGAAATTTAAAGCAAAAGTCTACAACTTTATGAACTGTTAACTTTATTTTTGTAATTTATTGCACATTCAGGTTTGATTTTCAGATTGAAAGTCCATGTGCATTTCTGTGACTTTGTGCACACAGAACACTATATATTCATATGTAAATCAGGTCAGATAGGCAAACAACTATGTGCAGACTTTTGACTGAAATTCAGGCCCTCAGGCACTGCATGGCTATCTTAATCCTACCTTTAGAATTGCAACATTATGTTATAGGGAGTTCTCTGTTTTATATCCCAAATCTGGAACTAAAAATAAACCTTCATTTCACAACTGCAAGGATTTTATTTTCAAATCTCTTGGGGTTCAAATTGACTTTTGGGGTTGAAAAATAAACATGATCATGTTCAGTCACTTTTGATACTTCACTACACCCTACTCTGGGGAAATTCTGTGCTGCTGCACACGTGCAGAATTCATGTCCCCTGCAGATTCTTTTTTTCTCTGCAGAAAATATATTCTGCTGGAGAGATGCTGCAGTTACACCTTTCTCCCACCAGGGGATGCTGTGGCACCAGAACAGAGAGCAGATGGCTCACTGACAGTAGCAGCCAGCAACCAGCTGTGTTCCTCACAGCGTCCTGCCCAGCAGTCCAGATTAGGAGATACAGGATATGGATTGGGAACAGACAGAGTTGGCACATCGGCTGCTGGGGGATGGGGGTCGTCACACGGACTGGGGTTCAGAAGAGCTAGTTGGGGGGACAGACTGGGATAGGGGCTGAATGGGATGGGGGCATAGGGCCACATGGAGATAGTGAGCAGGGTGAGACTCAGTGGAGGTGCAGGGACATGGGGGAAAAGGGGTGCAGGGACATTTGGGTATAGGGGCAGATGTGCCTGACTGAATGGGAGAGACGAGGGCCAGCCAGGGTCTGCATGGGGGGGCTCCCCAACTCCCTAACAATCCCTTCTCTCCAATAATAACTTGTTCCATACTTCTCCCAACCACCTGCCAGGTTTACTCCCAGGCTCCTTCCCTCTTCATCAGCTCCTCCATTACCCCAACTCCTCCCAAGCCTTTGCATTTCTCCTGAGGGATGCAGGAAATACATTTCTGTACTGTAGTTTAAATGAATTATTACTCTGAGTTCTGTATTAATATGCTTGGTAAGGAATCTATTTGCCAAAAAACATTTCCTGAATCATTTTTGTTGTCTGTATTGCTACAGACATATTTGCTGGCAGGTATTTTGAAATAAATTACCAAAATAATTGAAACTGGTGTGATTAGACTGTATTATTTTGACAAATAAGATTTGGAGAATTTTGTAGAATTTAGTTTTTTGGTGCAGAATCCCCTGGCCATCACGTCTTGAGGGAATCCTCTCTTCGTCCCCCTCTCATCTTCATTCTCTTTTCTAGTACCTTCTCTCTCTCTCTTGCAGCCCAAATCAGTCCCTTCTTCATAATCAAATAAAACCTCTAAGTACTTAATCCTTACCTGATACCACTGAGGACTCTCCCCAGGTATTCCTGTGCCAGGTCTGCTCCTGAAGTGCTTGTCTAATTAGCACTCTGCATATAGGTAGAGCGGGAAGTGGAAAGCTGATTAGACAAGCACTTGACTTCAGGAAGAGTCAGTTTTTCATGCAGGAGATCTTGCTACGGGCCTGTGGTAAGGAAAGGGAATTTGGGTGTTTAAAGGGTAGAGTACAAATATCTCATAAAATCAGGAGGCTTGCAGTTGAATTAGGGATATTGGCAAGGATGAGAGACATATCAGGTGAATGATGCAGTTTATTTTTCGAATGAACAGATGGCACCTGCAGGTTTTGATAAATTGTGTCCTGTGAATTCTTTGTTCATACTGCACCTGAATTATTTACTAAATACTGTTTCAGCTTATGGTGTCTCGTTTTGTGATGAGACAAAATTCATTGTAGTATATTATCAACTTCTGTGAACGGGAGAATGAAAAGATTATATTACAAACCGGGTTCCTTACAATGATTAATTCTGAGTGGCAGTACAGACTGGATCATGAAGTCTCTTTCCCATCCATTCCTTGCATGAAACAGAAGCTTTGAGCAGTCATGCACATCTCATTAAGGGGTGGAAAAGCCATTATGACCTTGATTTTCTTTTTTTCTTGTCAGAGGTACCCAGAACCCACAATTCAAATTGAAGTTAATCAGAGCTGTGAAACTCAGCTCCTCTGAAAATCAGGCTCCAAAAGTAAAAAACATTCTGATTTATTTCATCTTATGCTGCCTTTTGGCTAGATTTCAATATATTGTGGAAGTGGGTGTATAGATAGATCATTGAATTTATGAACCATCAATAAAGCAGAAGTGCTTAATTGTTTGTAACATCAAGCCTCAAAGATTGAAGCACTGATAAAGAAATGAAAAAAAATACGACTAGAGGTTCAGCTCTTTGGAAAAAAGATGGCTCAGGGCTGATGGTGATTTATGGAAGAAAGTGGAGGAATATCAGTGACTGTTCTAAAATAATGTAGAATATTTCCTAACAACTGTTCTAATCATCACATATAAAACATCATTACAAATATAAATGATTACCAGAATATTGTATCTTTGTGAAACCAGGTATAAAAAAAAGCAGCTGACCTCATGATTGCTTTCTTTATTGAATACTGGTTTAAAAAAAAAAGTAAAAATATTGCAAATGCTGTAGACAAGTTCAGTTTTAAAGCCCTTCACTTTGGTCTAACCCGTTTGACAGTGATTTACTGTGTGAATAACTTTCAGTGGAGACTGCTATCTTAGTAATACTGTAGACCCAATAAATTATAAATGGCTTAAATACACCTCCCCGTTTACGGAAGAAAAATGTGCATATTAAGCTTTTTAGAGGATTAGAAACCTAATTAAATCAGATCAGAATGCTTCCAAGTGTGATATGTCTCTCTCACCTCTGTCAATACTGTAATTTCTTTATCAACAGAAACGCAGAAGTAGTGATAGCAATAGAGGTTCTTAGAAGAAGACAACAGGGAAATATATTTTTCTGTGTTAATTCAGTCTGCTCGATTTTTATTGAAGAACCCAGAAGTCCAGTAATTTAAGCAGAGGATTTAAAGTCAGGTCTCCAGGGTTCTATCCCAGCACTACCACTGATACACATTGGTCCATATTTACAGGGTTATTTAGATGCCTAAAGATGCAGATAGGCACCTAGTGGGATTTAAGAAAGCGCCTAAGGAAGTTAGGTACCTAAGTACTATTTAAGTCAGTCTTTCTGTATCTTTAGATGCTTAAATATCATTGTAAATCTGGCCTGTTCTGGCTTTGGGTATGTCTACACTACGGGATTATTTTGATTTTACATAAACCGGTTTTGTAAAACAGATTGTATAAAGTCGAGTGCATGCGGCCACACTAAGCACATTAATTCGGTGGTGTGCGTCCATGGTCCGAGGATAGCGTCGATTTCTGGAGCGTTGCACTGTGGGTAGCTATCCCGTAGCTATCCTATAGTTCCCGCAGTCTCCCTCGCCCATTAAAATTCTGGGTTGAGACCCCAATGCATGATGGTGCAAAAACAGTGTCACGGGTGATTCTGGGTAAATGTCGTCACTCATTCCTTCCTCTGTGAAAGCAACGGCAGACAATCATTTTGCGCCCTTTTTCCCTGGATTGCCCTGGCAAACGTCATAGCACAGCAACCATGGAGCCCATTCAGCTTTTTTTTTACTGTCACTGTCATAAACAGATAGCTAAGGGTTAATGTCTCTTTCACCTGAAGCACCTGACCAGAGGGCCAATCAGAAAACCGGATTTTTTCAACTCTGGGTGGAGGGAATTTAGTCTCTGAGTCTTTGTTTTCTGCCTGCCTGCGTTCTCTGAGCTTTGGAGAAGTAGTTTCTTTTTTTCTAGTCTTTTGTTTCCAAGTGTAAGGACAAAGAGATCAGATAGTAAGTTATATGGTTTCTTTTCTTTGGTATTTGCATGAATATAAGTGCTGGAGTGCTTTGATTTGTATTCTTTTGGAATAAGGCTGTTTATTCAATATTCTTTTAAGCAATTGGCCCTGTGTTGTATCATCTTAATACAGAGAGAACATTTGTACTTATTTTTCTTTCTTTTTATATAAAGCTTTCTTTTAAGACCTGTTGGAGTTTTTCTTTACTTCAGGGAAATTGAGTCTGTACTCACCAGGGAATTGGTGGGAGGAAGAAATCAGGGGAGATCTGTGTGTGTTGAAGTGGCTAGCCTGATTTTGCATTCCCTCTGGGTGAAGAGGAAAGTACTTTTTGTTTCCAGGATTGGGAACAGAGAGGGAGATTCACTCTGTTTGGATTCACAGAGCTTGTGTCTGTGTATCTCTCCAGGAGCACCTGGAGGGGGGAAGGGAAAAAGGATTATTTCCCTTTGTTGTGAGACTCAAGGGATTTGGGTCTTGGGGTCCCCAGGAAAGGTTTTTCAGGGGGACCAGAGTGCCCCAAAACACTCTAATTTTTTGGGTGGTGGCAGCAGGTACCAGGTCCAAGCTGGTAACTAAGCTTGGAGGTTTTCATGCTAACCCCCATATTTTGGACGCTAAGGTCCAAATCTGGGACTAAGGTTATTACAGTCACCATATGTCTACTGGCTGTTGCTAACAGAGGCGGTACTGCAGCGCTACACAGCAGCATTCATTTGCCTTTGCAAGATAGCAGAGATGGTTACCAGTTGTTCTGTACTGTCTGCCATGCCACTGTAAATTGGCAATGAGATGACCTTTATCAGTCGTTCTGTACCATCTGCTGCTGTCATGGGTGCCCCTGGCTGAGGCCGGCCAGAGGTGCAAAGACAAAAATGGGAATGACTCCCCGAGTCAATCTCTCCTTTATGGTATCTAAAAATAGTCAGTCCTGCCTAGAATATGGTGCAAGTGTACTAGAGAACCAGTGTACCAGAGAATAAGAGAGCACAGCCACTCCATGTCAGATCCTGCAGAAATGATGAGCTACATGCCATTCTAGGGGGTGCCCCTGCAACAACCCCACCCATTGCTTCCCTCCTCCCTCAACCCTCCTGGGCTACCGTTGCAGTGTCCCCCCATTTGTGTGATGAAGTAATAAAGAATGCAGGAATAAGAAACACTGACTTGTTAGTGAGATAAAATGAAGGGGAGGCAGCCTCCAGCTGCTATGATAGTCCAGGCAGGACATTAAATGGTGCGGGGGAGAGGAGCCCAGCATCCTGCTGCTATGATAGTTCAGGCAGTACAGAATCTTTTCTTTAGACATGAAAGGAGGGGGCTGATGGAGCTCAGCCCTCAGTTGCTATGATGAAGACGGTTACCAGCCGTTCTGTACCATCTACTGGGAATGACCGGGAGTCATTCCTATTTTTACCCAGGTGCCCCTGGCCGACCTCACCTGAGGCCAGCCAGGAGCACTCACAGGCTGATGATAATGACGGATAGCAGTCATATTGTACCGTCTGCCACTGGGGAAGGGAGGGGAGAGGATACTGCTGTTCACTGCCGCAGCATCGCGTCTACCAGCAGCATGCAGTAGACATAGGGTGACATTGAAAAAAGTCAAGAAATGATTTTTTTCCCTTTTCTTTTACGGGAGGGAGAAGGGTAAATTAACAAGCTATATCCTGAACCACCCCGGACAATGTGTTTGACCCTATAGGCATTGGGAGCTCAGCCAAGAATGCAAATACTTTTCGGAGACTGCTGTGGACTGTGGGATAGCTGGAGTCCTCAGTACCCCCTCCCTCCCTCCATGAGCGTCCATTTGATTCTTTGGCTTTCAGTTAGCTTGTCACGCAGCACTGTGCTGTGGACTCTGCATCATAGCCTGGAGATTTTTTTCAAATGCTCTGTCATTTCATCTTCTGGAACGGAGCTCTGATAGAACAGATTTGTCTCCCCATACAGCAGTCAGATCCAGTATCTCCCGTACAGTCCATGCTGGAGCTCTTTTTGGATTTGGGACTGCATCGCCCCGCGTGCTGATCAGAGCTCCATGCTGGGCAAACAGGAAATGAAATTCAAAAGTTCGCGGGGCTTTTCCTTTTTACCTGGCCAGTGCATTCGAGTTCGGATTGCTGTCCGGAGCAGTCACAATGGATACCACCCGGAGGTCAATACCGTTGATTTGCGGCCACACTAACCCTAATCCGATATGGCAATACCGATTTCAGCATTACTCCTCTCGTCGAGGAGGAGTACAGAAGCCGGTTTAAAGAGCCCTTGATATCGATATAAAGGGCCTCGTTGTGTGGACAGGTGCAGCGTTAAATTGATTTAACGCTGCTAAAATCAGTTTAAATGCATAGTGTAGGCCAGGCCTGAGTGAGAGGAGTGTAAGGGAGTGAGGTGCCCAAATCCTACTGACTTCCAAAGCTGCCTTCTTTTGACAATCACGGCCTAAAACTCTCTCCTTTCAATTTGCTAATCTGAAAACTAGCTATAATACAATCTTGGAGCCTTAAACTTCCACCTGTCAATGTAGTTAAATGGAAATCACCCCCTGAGATAGGCGAGTAAAAACCTCCAATTCTATATTCTCTGTTTGAAAGAGATATTGTGGAGTTCAACCTTTTTAAACTGTTGTGAGATCCTTAGATGAAAAGTACCCTGTTAGTGTAAATTATTATTAACCTTGCCTGTAATATATGGTGATAGAAATTAAACTACCATGTGGTATTTTTCATAGAAGTGAAGGCAGTTTTTTTCCAGCGGAAGAAGTAGCTAGTAATGTAATTCACACTTCCAGAGAAGGATAATGGCAGCAATATAATCCTCATTTGGAAAAGCTCTGAGGCTCTGGATAGGATAGTGATTATAATGAGTAAGACTGTCCATCTGTAACAATGGAAAGTTTATAAGTTTAAATAGCGCTGTCAAATTTAGAGATAACTTAAACTCTCTATTTAATGGCTCTGAGAGTACGTGAAATAGAAAATGCATATTGCAGTTTTACTGTGTATAATTCAAAGGAAGAAGAGCAGACTAGAAAAACACCAAGATATCTAACAGGAATTCTGAGAGGTGAGGTCAAAATCCATTTGCTTAGGTACACAAAGAAAGATTTATTTGCCACCGATGTGGAGCAGCACAATAATAATTTAGAATACTGTATATTGACTAGGTATTCAGGATGTTTACTATTGATTTAGTTTAATAGTGTGCTATAAGGAAAAAAGCAGGTAGGAAGGAAACAGTGGCTCCAGATAAGTCACTTCTTGGTGCATGCTTAAGAGTTGCTGTAAGAGACGGTGCCTGACTATTAGATGTGAAGACGTTACCTCCTACCTCCAGCTGTCTTACCACACTGCCTTGATCCAGAAGCCAAAAGTTCAGGAACTTACAAGAATAAATGCATTCTGGCTGGGGTAAAAGGACTCCCACTCCCTCTCCCTCTCTCCGGAGATTGGGAAGCTGTTTAGACAGACACAGGCACCCACTGGAGTGTTGGAAGAAGCTCAGCCTGCCAAGGCTACCGTTAAAGGATGGTATAACGCTTTGGGTAAGATAGACATGCTTGTTGTTTTAAAATATTTTTCCCTTTGTTCCTACTGTTGAAATTAATCAATATTTTTATGTCACTCCCCAGGATATACAGGGTTGTGTGGCACCTCGCTATTACCTGCCCTTAGCATGAAGCAGCCTTGGCTGTTCCAACTATGGATCAGCTCCCTGAATCCAGCAACCTCTCCAACACAAGCAGTACCTTCCAGAGCTCAGCGTCTCTATAGGGGTAACAGTAGGCACACACCAACCACCAGGGTCTCGGGGTGTTCCCTGCAGTATTCAGCCCCCTTATCTGCTGAACGCTCAAAGAATTACAAGGTCTATTGTTACCAAACAGACAGTATACACACTAGCTTATAAGAGTCAATTCAGGACCAGCGCTTAGCTTAACAGCACAGCACTGAGATATATTTATAGTGAAAACAATAATAAGTTTATCATCCAAGACTAGACATTCAGAAGATAGTGAGTAAGGATGTTGGAAACAAATGCTTACATATAAAACAAAATAATAATATGCTTTCTAGAGACTAAACTTAACTAATAGGTTAATCTGTCAAAAGAAACTTCTCACCCAAAGTCCTTTTCAGCATTTTCAACCAAGATTGTCTGAGACTCTGTTTTCATGAATTTAAATGCATTGTTCCTTTACTTCCTAGGTGCAGGATGACAGGGTGTCTTTTTTGCCTTCCAGAAATACACCTGAAGTTTACTGTCTTTACTCATAGACAGGAGAATCTCTTGTGGCATGTTTTTTCCTGTGTGCCCCTTTCCCCTGGATTCATATTTTTGTTAATATTTGCCTTTGTATGCAAATAGATATCCATTGTGTTAGCTTACAATGCTTAGTTTACATCCCTAGAAAGAGAGAGGTGAACAAACATCTGTTGTGTGACAAAACCTGTTTTTCACTTCTGCTGGTGAGTAGTACCTTGATTCGGACTCTGAGAACGTACCATATTTTCAGTATATATACATAACTCCCTGTGTAGTATCTGTACATACATTTCACAATGATAATTATAACCAGTGTGACATTGGATTTATTTGGGACCTTGCATGACCATAGGTGCTAGTACTAGGGGCGCAGGGGGGGTGCTGCAGCACCCCCTGGCTTGAAGTGGTTTCCATCATATATGGGGTTTACAGTTTGATTCAATGGCTCTGAGCTCCCCCACTATACAAATTGTTCCAGCACCTCTGCACATAACATTCTTTGGTGACCCAAAATATTCATACCAGAATTTGGATATACCTGTAACCCTCTTGCCAGTTCACGTTAAGAGGTTCTTGGATCACCACTCTGGTTTAAAGAAGACTGCTTGGTCACTGTGTTAACCACTGGTCACAGACTCATGGAAGGAAGGACCACAAATGCCCAAACTCAGCTAAACACACTGGGTAAGCCTGTTTGATACACAGGGTTCTGTAGCGCAAGGCTCGGTCTAAAGATATCTTTACACTTGGAGCTGGGGGTGTTTTTCCCAGCTCACAGAAATGCTTGCTTTAGCTAGCACGCTAAAAATAGTAGTATAGCCACAGTAGCATAGGCAGTGGTGTGCAGTGGGAGGGGCTAGCAGCCGCAAGTACAAACCCATCTGGACCCCAAGGGTGAGTACTTGGGCGGCTAGCCCCTCTCGCCATTGCCCAGGCTACTTTGACTGCACTACTATTTTTAGCATGCTAGCTTGATGAGATCTAGTATGAGTGTGTCTCGTCAAACAGGGAATCATAACCCTAGCTTGTAGTGTAGGCATCCTCTTAAACTAGGGGAATTGCAGAATTCTACTCCGAGAGAAGTAAAGTCATGAGACCTGACACTCGAGGGATCAGAAAGGGAGCAGAGGTGCAGCTAACCCTGTACGCATGCAAGTGTTATCCTCATAAAGTATTATCCACTTTCATGCCAGAGATATGACAGTGCCTAGCAAAAAGTTCAATGTAGTGTAAGTGGGAGAGAAAGAGGAGAGAGCCAGCAGGCACATCTGATTACACTCAGTGGGGAATAGAGCAGAGATTTTGTTATTTTAAATGTATCCTCTAGGGATGGCTACCACTTAACTTTAGCTTGAAACATGAGTCTATGTCATATATTTTTTTATTATATTAAACAAAATTTCCATTCAGATCCACTGAAGGCGTTCTTTTTTCCTAAAGAAAAGCACATGTAGTTGGTCCTGACGCCAGATTTCATGAACAATATAAATCATTATCCTTACATAAAAGACCCTCTGTTTAGGCCAACCTAACTGGATCTGTCTTTCCTAACAACTTTTAATCTGGCTGTTCATGTGACAATAGTGAAATAATTGTTATCAGAACAAAGGACAACAGTGGCTGTCTACACAGCAAAGAAAAGCCCACTGCTGGCCTGAGCCCGCCCACTTGGGGTCATGGGACTTGGACTGCAGGGCTATTTCATTGCTGTGTAGACTTCTGGGCTCGGGCTGCCACCTGGGCCCTAGCATCCTGCACAGTGGGAGATTCCCAGAGGTCGGGCTCCAGCCGAAGCCCAGAAGTCTATATACAGCAATGAAACAACACCTCAGCCCAAGCCCTCCAAGTCTGAGTTGGCTGGCATGGGCCAGCCATGAGCTTTTCTTAGCTGTATCAGTGCACATATTTAACCAAAAACAGTATCACCTATGTGAACCAGTTTTATTTGTCATGTTCAGACTACCACCTACTGTAATAGGAATTACTGTGCATTCACAGTAACCTCAGGAGTGTTTGTAATAGCCGCTGGGAACTGGGTCAGTTTGCTGACCTCTACTACTAATGACAAGTCTGCTCCATATCAAGTGTGCAGAAAAGCTCCTATACTTCATTCTACTGCCTGTTGCAGGATGTTCATTTAATTGTATGATTTAAAATGAAGAACATTTGACTAATTAGCAGGCAGCTGTTCACTTATGTGAATGACTCATACAGAGATATTTATGGTGCATAACTATTTTTCAAGCCTGTAGAAACTTAAAAAGAAAAATGAAGACAGAAAAGGAGATGTTTTTGCTGCTGTGTCCATGAAAAATGTTGAAGACTGAACCCTGTTCTTATTTAACAGTTTATCTTTCAAAACTGAATGATAAGTAGGTAAATCTGAATCCTAACAAGTATTTATTAGAGAATAATAATGTAATGTAGCACTGCAAAAGAAATTGCTCCATTTTGCATATACTTTATTTCATAAAGAATGACTGATTTGCAACCAATTAAAGCATGAGGTGGCATAAAATGTACTGTAGTTGGGACCTTAGCTGAGGATCAGAGGAGTCATCTGTAATCTTTTCTTCTTATGAGTTGCTATATAAATATATTGCAAATGCAAAAAGAAAAAGTAGAGAAACATTTTAATCTGCCTTCTACATGGCATAGATTCCATTTAGAAATACCATTATAAGATTTCAGAAGTATCATATTCATATAATTGTAAGAGCCAATCCTCAGCTGGTGTAAATCAACTATACTAATTGATATCAGCTAGGATTTGAACCTTGAGTCTGGTATGGATGATATAGACAGTAGTGTTCGGACTTGTAAATTTATGGGATTATTCCACTGAATCTATGTTGCCTCATGTTTTGGTGCATTTCTTTTGGTTATTTGTTAGCTAGCTGAGCACTGCAAGGCATCTTCTAGGTTTCTTTTAACCCACTCTGCTGTCCCCAGCTGTGAAACAGACTAAATGTGTCTCTCCTGCTCTCAGGTACTACTCATCAGTTCTTACTCACTCTCTCCTGCCTAGATTAGCACAAACTCTTCTGGGTGTTAGATTAGTGGCCCGTCTCCGGGTTACATAGACTATAAACATAACAGGGAAATATATTCAGATCAAAGGAGAAAATTGAAGAGAAATATTTTTGTTGCTTTTGTTCTCTGTTTCTGTCTCTTCACATATTTGAAATTGTGTAGTGCAAACAGTGCATGCTTCTTTAAGATTTGTAGGACCTTTAGTGCCACTTTGTGCAAAGTAGCACTCTAGAGGATTAGGCAATTGAGCAGTTCTCTTTAATTCTGCACTCATCATATTGGAGAATCCTGCTTTTCAACTCGCTTTTAGAATATTTCTAAAAGCTGTTGTTTAAAATATGTAACCTTTAAATGCTTCAAGCGCTACAACAGCTGTTTCCAGTAAGTGTCTGAAAGGACTCAGGCTTCTCTTATATGTAAATAAGGTAAATTTATGTTCAGAAGAAATTACATGGATACATTCTACCACTGCCTGCTATTTTTCTACTTCATTGGTGTAGAGAGCAGATAAGGGCTTTTCTGTTAAATAATCAGAACACAATTTAAAGTCTCTTAAAAATACCCTTGAATTGGAAGGAGACCAGAGTCAATTGTGAGATAATGTTCAGATGCTTAAACCGAAATACTGAGGTGAATTGGTGTTTTGTCATTAATAGAAAAACTATGGACATGACAAGACCTAGTACAGTTTATAAGGTTATTGAATAAAGAATAATAAAGAATAACTTTGGGCTAGATTTTCAGTTCAGCAGAGGATGGGACCCTTCAGTGGACTGTAACCGGTTCCCAATTCTCTGCCTGATCTTGGAACGAGTGTAGGTTAAAGACTGGGTGGCAACTGTAAATTGTGCTAGCTGTCAGTGCTTTCTAATGGATCATCTGGGGATGGCAAAGGGACATCACACTCCAGCCACACCTCTGTAGGCCCCTATTCCAGTGGCCATTGCATGGTCATGTACAAACCAGCTGTAAACTCACAGGGAGTTCCCTCAGACCAGGAGATTGCCTCCTAGCGAGTAGGAGTGTGGAGTGTACAGTTTCCATCCTTTTACATTACCTGAACTACGTGAGAGAGTGAAGTGGGGCTGTGAATTTGGCCCTGTATTATTGTTTTGTTTTTTTAAGTGCTTTCAACTTATAGGCTGAGCAAGGAGAATAGAAAATCAAGTTCAGAGAAATAAACACACACACTTTTGAAACTTTTATTTGAATTTTACTGGAATTGTCAGGTGAAATGTCAGTTCTTTTCAGTGTAAATTGCACTCCTCGTTCATATAGTACAATAGGTTATAGCTTCAGAGGTGAACCGAACGTGTATGCATTAGAAAGCCATGTGCTTTAAAGGAAAAATAAATAAATAGACCAGGAGTGGGGAAAGTGAGAGAAAAGTACTGTTGTCCTAGGATAAGTGTTATGCTTTGTTCTATTTTGAACCTATTCCTGCTCCTATTGGAGTCAATGGGAATTTTGACTGAAATGGGAACAAGAGCAAGCTCTTTATCTATTTTTTTTAAAATCTGTTCACACTTTACTGTAGATCTGTATGCTGTGCAGTTCTCTGAATCATGAGTAAACTACACTTGAGATGGTCACATCATGTGGTGCTTGTCCTTCTACTTAAAACCCAAAAGATCATCCTTAAGACGCCCTTCTGTGTGTATTTTATATTTAATTTTGTATTTTCTGCAACGCTCTTGGAGAAAAATGTTATATGCCTTTAAAAATAGAGATAACAGGCTGGTTTGGGAAAATAGGCTCATCCACAAACATGGAGCAATATAGAGAGGTTTGTTACTACTTGATTGCCTAGGAGTACATATTGTCTACCTACACACTGGCCTAATTCTCTCTCATTTGGTTTGATTCTCCATTTTACAGATCCAGTCACTATATCAGGCCATGTCATGCTTAGTTACTCTAGGCTTATAGACAAATTACCCTGATAATCAAAATAAAAGGGAAAAAGGCCATGAGAAGTTGAAGAAATATTGGTGGAAAGTCTGTACTGTATTTAGATTATAAACATATATTCTATATCAGCAAGATTTCACCAGCATAAAAAAATGGATAACCAAGCTAAAGGACAGTTGCAGCTACTTGTAAAATACAAAATTGAATTTGCCCAGCATGCAGTAGCTGTCCATCTCCAGCTGATAGTAGTTGATTTAGAGAATTGCTCCAGGTGAAACAGTATTCAGATTGGTAGGTACAGGAATAAAATATTTTAATTAGAATATGTTTACATGAGTTGCTGGATCTAATTAATCTTCTCTTTCCTTAACACTTCATGTAGACTCCATCCCTCTCTGGAGCATGCCAGCAGTAGAGGATTTCCTCCGGCACATTATAGCCCATCTTGTCAATTTGTACAGAGAACAAAACTCTCAGTACTAGGAAAAAAGAGGAAGTTGTCAGACAGACAATTTAGCTAAAATCACTCTAACTATATTTCACCCAGATAGCAAACGGTAACAAGATACTTAAAGTATCCTAGTTACAAAGCAACTGGAAGTTCTCCACGCCCTCTGTGGAATACTGTACCAGCAAACTACTAAGCAGAATAAATAGGAGAAGTAAAATTCTTCTTCTGATCTGCAATGAAAATAATGCATTTTATAAAGGTGTCTCCTGCTCTTGTTGTAGTGTCAAAGGAATTAAGAGCAGCCAAAGAACACAAATACAGCACAGGAGTTCCGAGGGAGTTAAAAAGAATTTTGAACACTGTATTTGAATTGCACCTCAGTCTCCTAAAGTGTCATCTCAATAAGGATGTAGAGTGAATAAACATCTACATAGACGGAGTTAGCTTTTTATTAGTATTTATTTTTGTATATATCATCTCTTTGTAGTGTCTATGTGAGTGTGTAATACATATATTGTGTTAATATAATCTTTCAGAAATGTGAATTTACTAATTCTGAGGAGTGTCCTTGAGTCTTGAAATTATCTATCAACCAGGCCAGCATGGGCAGTGGCAGTACAAATTCCCCACAATGCCTTGCTGACGTGCCTTAAACATGCCAAGAAATTTGTCAGCTGAGGTGGTGGCTTTCCGATGTGAACATCTCTGCTATAACCAGACTAAAGACCACTATGCTCATTTTACATAGGCCAGAGATTATCAACTTTGTCACTACAAAATTTGGCAGAATTTGAAATGGTAAAGAGGCGAGAGGTTCTGCAACCTATTGCTTTTTCCTTGAACATCTCCTCTGTTTTCCTATGACATGAATAAAATGTAAGTATTTTTGTTTTCTGCTATCAGTTTAATTGGGGTCATACAAGCTAAAACTCAATTATTAGGAATAGCGTAATTGAATCTTGTTCAGCTAAACATTGCTCATTTAAAAAGAGAATGCTGACCAATGCCTTTAAAACACTGACTGAAAGAATACCAGTCTCCTAACAATTCTTTAAAATGTGTATAGCTAAACCAATCTTTCAGGTGGATGTGATACTGCTGGAAAAGTGTATTTGTGGTCTGCAAACCTATCCCAATCGTGAATTGTAGTACTCAGTCTTAAAATCTTTTCAATGTTGACTTAAATGACTAGGTAGCATTTCCTCACAATTGACAGTATTTTTGAATTAGTTATCTGAGTCATTGAAATGTTTTTTAACAATTGCCACTCTATATCCTTCAGAGGTACCAGCTGATTCTTATCAGACGCATTAATAAATGTTGCCAACTTCCTGGCATGGACTATGATTACTGGAAATATTTAAATCTCTAGGATTTAATATTGAATAAAGTCTTAATAAGCCAAACCATAATCTTCTATGAATAATTTCTGACAATGAGTATTAGTAATTGTTTTCTTGGAGGTTCAGAGGATAAAACGTCCAGAAGAGAGTGAGTATTATTTTTCCATCTTAGCTAATTATATTCAATTAACCTGCCTGTTTTTCTGTATAACATGGGAATTTATTCACTGAGCTGGCCACGTAGAGTGTTTGGGTAGAGCCCTCTCAGTTCCCTTTGCATTATTAATGAAAATAGATTGGATTTTGAAAAGAGGGCAGCTTGAACTATGGAGACTGAGTACATCTTCAATTGATGCCTGATAAAATTTATGTAATGTTTTTTCATCATGTAAACTTGTATTTGAAGGAAAATTCCTCTTCTGGTTCATTATTTTAGCCTTCTGTAGGAGGCATGATGATGATTACTGTTCAACTTAGCAACTGATGTTGCTGCTATTTTTGTTGAAAATCATATTCACGCTTACGCAAAATCAAAGAGGAAGATGATAAATTTAACAGGAAAAACAAGGATATGTTTGAGATAAGGAAAAATCAGTGGCTTCTGGTTTCATAGATGGTATAAAATATAATTACTTCACTTCTGGATTTGAATCCAGACAAATGATGTATAATCAGATGTAACCCAGGGATCTAGATATGTAGAACGTAAGATTACAAAATGGCTAACCTGGTTGATTGGGAAAGAAAAGAATGAAAATTATTTGACCACTAATGAGCTGTAAAAAACTGCTTTAAAAGTAAACCTGACATTCTAAAAATATAAATTACCTAAATGCATGTAAATTAAAATCAGGAAATGATCCTTGCAAGTTGCATGGTTTGATCACAAAAGTCATAGCTTCTATGACTTTCATCATACAGTTGTGATGAGAATAAGAGAGTGTATGTGTGGGGAGGTGTCTAACAAACTGGATTTTCATAATTAAAACTTAAAAACAAATTAAAGACTCAGATCTGAAACGGTCCTAAGTAAAATGGGAGATGAGCTCTGGGTCTCTTATCCAAGGGACATGTGGTGGAGTTTGAGGGCAGGGGGTTGATAAAATATGTATTTTAAGAAAGATCAGATCTGGGCCCATGATTTTCCATTATCCTCCCCCACAATTTCATTATTTTCATTACTATTGCATGCTGGTAGACCTTTGGTTCCAAAACCCACAAGCATTTGTCACTTGAGTTAGAGGACAATCTCTGTTAGTTATAGTATTATTAAGACTTATTATGAATAAACTTAGTTACTCGGTAATAAGGCTTATTAAGTTTATTCTTAATATTATAAAACAGTGTAAGACGAGCAGTAGAGAGCAACATAGTCACTAACACTGGTGCAAGTCTGACATTTTAAGCAACAAAGGTAGGCTTGGAAGGATTAGAATTTTATAAATAAATATTGATTTCACACAGTCCTATCAATAATAGTTGAAATTTACAGACAGATAAAGTAAGAAAAATGCTACCTGAAAACACATTCGAGTTTGATTTAAGAATATTTACTTTGCATATTTTGATGGGATGTTGACAATTTGTGTTTTAATAGTTATAAAGCTTTAATGACAGGACACATTGAGATTCTAAAAGTTAAATAATTGTCTGACACCTCCTCCCCATTGCCTGACCATCCCTCCACAGTTTCCCACAACTGCAAAATTTAAATAAATAAAAATAGAAAAAAAATGCCCCCATAATTTTACACAATTGAAAATTAGCATCAATATCCGTTGAAATTATAAAAAATAAAAACTGAATTCTGCCAAACCTAAGTAAAGGGCAGCAGTACATATACACAGTGCATTATGTCAGCTTTAAATGTGTTACCCATTCTAATGAACTGAATCTTTTGAATACATGTAATCTACATGACAGTCTCAAAACAGTAAAAAACACTTTTAGGAAGAGGTTAAATCTCTGCAAAACTCTGCATAGATGGAAAACAGGTTTAGTTGACCCATTCAAGAAATTTTGCAAAACATTTACAGCTTTGCTAACGCATTCTACATTTAGACTGCATAATTTCTCGTTAATAAAAAGAATTCCTAAGAATCCATTTCAATAATGCTAATTACCTATAGAGAATTCTACTAAATGTAGACCACAGAGTTAAATTTAGCTGGGTTTACACCGTTGACAAGGCTTTGGCAGCAGAAAAGGATCCAAAGGAAGGTTGCTGCAGTAGAAAGCAGCTGCAATTTCCCATCTCTGAGAGAGGGGTTATAGATGTCCAGCTGTTGAGCTAGGTTGGAAATTGCTAGGTTGGCCAGGAAGAGTGAGATGGCCAAAGCGAATCAACTCATCCTTTCAGTATCGTTATTTAGTGGAGCTACTTTAGAAGTTTGACAGTAACCTAAAACTGCTTTCCCCTGCTAAGAAAACTCAAACAGTAGTTAGTGGCAATACTGCCACCTGCTCCCTACTAGGATCAATCCCATTGAGTGAGCAGGTGTATGGAGGTGCAACAGCTCTTCTCTGCATCAGTCTGAGTGAAGCTGACCTACAGATTTTTTTATTATTATTTGTATTTGACATGATCTTCAAGATACTAAAGCTCTGCAAAATGATTTAAAAAAAACCTATAAAGCATATAATTCACCTTAACCACATGATTCTAAAGCCAAAGCTGTGTCAATTTCCATTAATAAATGTCCTTAAACAATGTTCTGAGTTGTTAAAGTGGCGCAGAAGGATTTAGCTGTCTGATCCTCCAGTCATTGAATAATAATTGAATGGCTAAGTTTCTCTCCCTCTTTCTTATACCTCTCCACTGTATCTCCCATTCTGAAGATGGAAAAATTATACCCATAGATTTCCATTACACCATTCCATTGCAACATCGCTTGATACAGGAAAATCTGTTGATTTTTTGGACTAGGTATATTGAATGTATTCTTCATGCTACGTAAACTTTTACCAGTGATATTAACATCAGAAACTGGAACATAGTATTTGCCGTAATACATCAGATGGTTGTATGACATAAAGTATGAGAATCTGGTTCTGGCAGTATCCATTATCTGATATCTCAGATGGATTAAAAAAGGCCACAGTGCACTAGGTTGTCAGCTTACATCTCAAAGCCCAAGTTTTAATTTGGTTGTAATATTCTGCCCTTTTTTTAAAAAGTAGCCACACTATTTGACTTAGCCTGCTGAAATGTTTATTTCTACAGATTGTCCCATTTTCTTCTATTTATTCTAAGTTTTGCTGCCATTGAATTACTGATCAGTTTTCACTAGAGATGGGCCCACATCATCAAAATTTGATCTGGACTTCAAATACCCAAATCTCAGGGGTTTAAATCTGTAGTATTGCTTCTGCCCAATAAAAAGGGGGCCAGCAGCAAGAACTGGATCCAAATCAAGGTTTAGATTCCAACACTCTCTTATGCCTTCATGGCACGTATGTAATATTCGCTGTACTTTTCTGAGTGTCTCACACTCAAGTTATTTTCCTCTTTCCAAGCTGAATATTCCCAGTTTTTGCAATCTCTTGTTGAATAAGCTTCAGTCTTACCATGTCTTTAGACTTCTTCCTTGGACACCCTGAGAGCTGAAACTGCTGGTCTTGGAAGAAGTTAAAAAGGGGTTATACTAATTGTCAGCAATGTGTAATACCTCCCTCTGAACTGCGAAATTCCTTCTCCCTGTGGTGAGCTGCATAGGAGAATGATTTCAACACAGGTTAGATTTTCGAGCTACAGTAATTCTTGATTCAAGGGCACATGGTGAGAAGTGAGATTTGAAACAGTCCTGAACAGGAACTGTTAAGAATACAAAATGAGCTCTTCAGAGATTCCATAACTTGAAATTGTGGATGAGTTACTTATTTTATAAGGGGGTGCTAAGGCAGGGGAGGATTTTGATGACAAGCTGATCTTTCTGCTGGATAGGCCAGATTCCCAGAGCCAGGATGTGCAGCAGAGGTCATGAGTATTTTCAGCTAGATGGGGCCCTTAGGACATGTATACACATCTCATTCTTTGTTAGTCAGATTCTATGAACATGTGGTGTTATCCACAAACACCATTTCAAGAAGAAAATACATATTTTAACTGAGAGAATACAAACCTTATAAGTATTTTTATGTAAAATAACACCCAATGACAGACGAGTAAGTAGCCCTTGATGACTAAATTCACAACTCGCTCTAAAAATAGCCAATAAACAGATGCAGCTGGGGAACTTTACTAAGGCCTGACTGTTATATAGACTATATTATTTTTTCATGTGTAAATTCAGATGCTTCAGAGTTTTGTATGAGGCATATATCTTAATATTTCTGTGTTTATAATTATTTGCTGTAGCTTTACAAGCAATGCTTCTAAAGGCAGCAGGCGAAACATGCAGGGATTGAACCAGGGAAATACAGAGTTGAAAGTACAGTATCAGTCTTTATAGCCTGAGATGGAGAACCAGGCTTTGTAGCTGTGGGCTGTAATTGCCATGCATCCTGTATGGATCAGGCACAGGAAGGAGGGACAGGCAGAACACACTGACCATAGTTTACACATACACCCACTAGCGCACTTGAAATAGTTTTGTGGATGCATATTTTCCAGACCTGGCTGTTTTTGAAGACATTTGAAAACACCTTTGAAAGTACCAAGAAGAGAAGTCCTGTTAAGGTGTGATGGCCACTGACTTAAAGCAGTTCCTGCTTGGGGCCATAGCATGGACTGACTTTCCTTTTGTATTGCATATGTTATCTGAGAATAGGGTGACCAGATGTCCTGATTTTATAGGGACAGTACTGATTTTTGGGTCTTTCTTATATAAGTTCCTATTGCTCCCCAGCCCCATCCCGATTTTTCACATTTGCTGTCTGGTCACCCTATCTGAGAAGGATGACATTTCTAATCATTTCAGAATGAAAATATTATCCCACCAGTGATTTTTTTCTTAACTGAATTTTGATATGTCATATCTGCTGTTTGAGAAGGAAATACTTAGGGACCTGACCCAGTGCCCACTGAAGTCAGTTGGAAAGCTCGACATTGGATTAAATTAACTTCACAAAAGCAGAGATATGATCTCAGTCATGTGTTGTTCTTATTATGCTGTTAGAACAAACGTAAATTCACTTGAAACCTACAGATCAGTGTAGCAGATAATAAAACCCTTCCTGTACAGAATTTGGATATTTGTAGGCAAATAAATTCTGTATTTTTCATTAGGTTTAGTAGCAGATATAAATGACTTTTGCTTTAACTTTTGAATAATAAATGCCACTCTCTCACTTTACCTGGTATTTCAACACTGCCATGGAGAAGTTGAGAAACTCTTGCTGTATGAATTACAAATCCAAATACGTACCCATTACCCATTCGTTGTTGTTTTTTTTCCAGAAAATCAGAACACAGTGATACGCTCACTACCACTCAAGTGGTGGTGTTTTTAAAGAGACAGAACATGTTGACCATGGTGCCGCTTCAGCCTGAGTAATCTGTGTGGATTATGAGAATTATTTAAATGTTGAACATGGCAGTTATTAACTCTCTTCAAAAAATCACATTGTTTTTCTTAATAAAAGTCAATTTAACTAGATGGAGTATTTCAGTCTTATCAGTCTGAGGCAAATCCAATTGATTCCCAGCCAAGCATAAGACTTAAGAGGAGGTTACCCTTCTTGCTAAATCAAGATGAGATCCCAGCCACTGAGATAAAATCAGAGAAAGCAGGTAAATGCTCCCTAAATCAAACCACCTGTGTGCTAATATGCAAAAACTCACACTGTACCATGGTATAATGAGGGGAAAATCCTTCCTAGCACCTGAGAGACTGCTGGTAGAAGCCAGAGCACACATGTCCAGCAGTAATAAAGAAATTGCAGCAATTAACAAAATCTCAGGGAAATGAAAGCAGGAGGCTTTAAAGGCCACTCATTTCAGTTTCTTTATTGCTACTAGATACCTGTGCTCTGGGTGCTACCAGCAGCCTGTCGGGGTAGGAAGGATTTTTCCCTCGTTGTAAACGTGCAACAGGGTTGTCACATTAAGGCAACTATTGGCTAACTGGGGCATGGGGGAAGCAAGTCAGATGTGACACCAAGCCTGCCTTGGCTGCATGAGGCCATCCTAGGAAGGAGGGCTGCAATCAATCAGGCTGACTAGGAACACAGGAGTCTCCTATGCTGGTTCAGTCAGCCCCCTTCTCCCCAGCAAGCAAAGAGACTGCATTCTAGCATTTGGTGAATGTTGAGTTAGATAGAAGAAGAAACGTTTGAGCTTTTAATACCCTGTTTAAGAACTAAAATGGCAAGATTTCTTTTTATTGCTACGCTGATTAAATTAATAATTTCAAAGATGCACCATTGTTTCATGTATACATTCCTTCAGATTTTGCATAAGGTCAAGACTAGTATCTGCAGTGGACTTCTAATATGATGGGGGAGGGGAAGCTGTTAGAAAACTGTGTTTCAGCCTTGTAAATGTCCCCTGGTTCCATTTCATGCCTTAAGATTCCACACAAGTTCAGGGCATATCTTGGTGGGTAACAAGTACTTAAAAGTGAAGGTTGCATTTTGACAACTTGTCCAGTTACCAATTTGCAATCAATTTCTCATTAGAAAGTAAAACAACCTGTCCGTCAGGCAGTTTTAACACCAAGCTTGTCTCCAAATGCCATTGGGTGGCAACTGGATCTTTATTTCTGACTACTATCTTTACACTCTGGATTTTCTGAAATGTGCATTTGGGATTTCCTTTTATTTTCTTCTCGTATTTGTGTATTTATGGACAGATTGGTTACACTAGCTGTTTTGTGTTCATCATTGTAACTAAATAGATAGGAAATTTTCTTTTGAAGTATTGATGTTCTCTCTTCAAGAAGCGTTCTCTAAACATTTTTTCAAATTTCACATCGCTTAATTGTGCAAATGGGTGGCCAATTTAAATAATGTCTTTTGGATGCACTTGTTATTAAAAATGCCTTAGTGAGTTTAGCCAGCCTGGTAGCATAGCCAAATTCAAATTGTGCAATTGTTTTCTGCCTACCTAAATTCTCTTGGTAGAAATACTCATTCCGATGAGAGATTCTTTATTTTCTCTAACTGTTGCATATTATCACTTTCAAAAAACAAAAATTGGAATAGGAAGCCAAATATTACGAACCCTCAAAAATGTTCCTTTTACATTTTCAGTGAATCTTAAGGTCTTTTCTTATATTTCTGAACCAGTTCACCCATCTCCATAATATATATTCAGCTTCCCAATACTGATGCAATAGTTGCTATTGGGATGGGTTGATGCTTTCATTCCAATGCCCTGTTCTAGTGCCTCTTAACGTTAACTTAGTTTAAACAATAACTGTGGAGACGTAATTTTCTTATGCTTCATCTGATCGCAGAAATTACATTTAAAGATATTTTACAACTAACTGGTCATTTTTAGATATCCAACTGTTTAATCCTAAAGAGTTTAGAAGTAGGTTGGGCAGAACTCAATTTTTATAATTTTGTTGAATAATATTGATTATTTTTAGCATTTTTTCTGATCTTTATCACTTTTAATGTTTATACTTGTGCAAAATTATGTAGTTAAATCATCTGTTTTCTATTTTTATTGATTTTAAATGTTCCCAGTTAGGGAAATTATAGGAGGGGGGTCAGACAATTATTAAATGATAGATGTTGATATTCAAAAAGTTTAAGGTTAGTAACCATTAAAACACAAATTGTCCACATCATGACACAATATGCAAACTAAATATCTTTAGTTTGATTTAAATTTTCAAGCAGTGTTTTTCTTTCTTTGCCCATCTGTCAGTTTTGATTATTTCGCTGGAATATGTTGTTGTCAGTTTGTGTGTGTGCGGAGAAATCAACATTCACAATATAAATCTAATTCTTCTAAACCTATTTATATGTCATTTTAAGCCACAGCCAATAATAAGGCAAGTTGTAGAAAAACGCCTCCCCTGCAAGAGCTTCTATAGTCATTTTGCCCAGCTGCCAGTGTTACAGAAGTGCAGCTGCTTCCACTCCTCTCTTGCTCCTCCTCTGTATCGGTACAAAAGGGTAGGAAAGCTCCTACCTCCACCATCTTTTAGTGGGCTGCACACAAACTGGCTTAGAGGAAGACATGATCCATGTCCCAAGGAGCGTACATCTAAATTAAATGTTAGCTTGTTAGCAAGTGTTTGAGGAGCCCTCTTTACAATTGAATAACTAAAAAAACACAAACGTACAAACAAATGTTAGTTTTAAAATTTCTAATTTCACACACTTGTGTGCTTCAGAGAGGACAACTGGGAGTTGTTTGAACAAAGGTACATACACCTCTACCTCAATATAACGCTGTCCTAGGGAGCCAAAAAATCTTACTGTGTTATAGGTGAAACCGTGTTATATTGAACTTGCTTTGATCCACCAAAGTACGCAGCCCCACCCCTCTGGAGCACTGCTTTACATTGTTATATCCAAATTCATGTTATATTGGGTGGCGTTATATCGAGGTAGTGGTGTATAATTCTCTGGCTTTGCACAAAAATGATACACCTGGAAGTTCATGCACAGAATGAAAGTAGATTGACTTTTAGTTTCCAAATGAAATATATAGTTGATAGGAAATATATCATTTTCACTAGCTTCATAGAATCCTGCAGCAATTCAGTGCTGTGCTTTAGCTCTTATTTCCCTGGCTTCAACATAACACTTTGTTACAAGGTTTTAACTATTCAGTACTACAGAGAATACATTTTTGTATGATTGGTAAAATGCTTCAAGTGGCATTAAAGGGCATCACTTGAACTCACTTTGCTCACCACCAGTGGACAATATATTTTTAAGAAAAGGGTAATTTATTATGCAGATATATATGAATTTTATTTAACACATTTTAGTTGGCAAGGTGTTTATCTTCTTGAATGTGTTTTCATGTAAATTATTAAATCGCTTCCACCTGGAAAAGAAAATTGCATATTTGGAATCAGCAGTGTTGTTTTTTTCTGTACAGTATTTTTTATGTTTTGCACATTAATGGGTGTCTGTGTATAACCACTTCCAAGATTGTTCTGAGCCAGGTTCAATAATGTGTATAGCACCAAGCTTAAACGCTTGGCTGAATTCTGCCCCCACTGTAGTCAATGGCAAAATTCCCACTCCTTTCAATAGGGCCAGAATTTGTCCTTTGTATGGGCCAAAAGTAGGACTCATTAGGAATGGAAAACAAAAGACTCCTCTGATCTTTTACATACTATGGTACCTATGGAGTTAAGACTTGATCCAAAATCTTTCGAAGTCAATTAGTCTTTTTTCATAATGAATGGAAACTCTTACCATAGTTTTCTTGTATTAAATGTATCAGTATTCTATAACATTGGGGGGAGGTGTAACTTTAAGTCCCGGGTTTTTTAAGTATGAAGAATGTCTTAAGCCTCCAGGAATATGGGGTGCATGTTTTTATTGACTTTATAAGAGAGACTTTTGAGGCTTATATAGAGTATTTTTATTATTTAGAGTACTCCTCTATTAGTATTTTCAACTGTCTCTTCAGAACTGTAACAATAAAAAGGCAGTATTATTAAATACTGATGATTGGAACTGGAAATAGAACAACACTTTTAATTATTCATTTGAGTATATCTCATTTCAAATTAAAATGAGGCACCCAGTCTCCATTATGTTGGAATAATGTCATCTCTTGAAGTCAGTCTGTGAGTTTGGCTGGAGGGGGAATTGGAAAGGGGCAGGGGAGAAATTTGTGCAGTGGAGGGGTGACCTCAGTGGTAGCAGAGTGGATCAGACAGTTTGGGAACTGGTGAGATTGTCCAGCTCTGAGTTATCTGCAGGGTAAAAGCTCCTTTCAGCACAGCTTTTTTATATCCTGCAGGTCAGTTTAGCTGGAAGCTTATCATGATTAGGAAGCATTAGCTGGCTGGGGTGTGAAACTGTTATGCAAGTCTGTCTGCCCTCTGACCTTACTATTCTTGAACTGGCCCAGACACTCCTGCTTAATGACAATTTCTTTGTCATGGTTGTTTCCACAAACCCAGTGTCTACATCCAGTGTTTTTAAACACAGTATCTACAATAGGCTGCAATATTTGTAAATAAGCATATTTTGCGTGTGCTCCTTATTAGAATACTGGGACTATAAATAGCCAGAGCCATCACAAGAATATCTGTTACGCACTTTGAGAATTAATAGAAGTGCAAGTGTTGATATATAAAGATTCAGCTCGTGTGTACTTATACTTACCTGCCACTTGCTTTCATGCAGACTACTTGGCCCCATTGTGTTCCCAATTTAGAGAGGAGAAACAAAACAATGGAGTGGTTGCTAAGACACCTAGGAAATGGGAGCAGGATTCTCCTCCACTCATCCTTTGGGGTATTTAACTTTAAGACCCATTGGAGCAGAATCAGAATTGGATAAGTTAAGATGTGCATTGGATACCGCTATTATAAAGGTCCAGGTGAGGAGAGGAATTTTTTTGCCCATTAAGGGAGCCTCGACTCATTGACTTTCCATGCTCCCACCCCTGGCTTCTGTTACACAAGTAACACTACATACTCTGACACAAATATATAGAATTCTGATAGTTAAAATATCTTTACACTGCAGGGTCAGTGGAAGGCTGCAATTACTTGACCATCCCCCGAGGCATAGTATCTGAGGAAGGCACAGTGCCTTCAGTCATCCAGTTTTGCTAGCTGATGTAAAGAAGGGGCATGGCCATCACCCTTACCCATTTATTTCCTACCCACTCTGAGAAATCTAGAGCCAGGTTCCTCCAGTTCTTGAGCACCAGGGGCCTTGGTCCAAAGTCCACTGACGTCAGTGGAAAGACTCTCATTGACTTCAGTAGACTTTGAATCAGACCCTAGGAGCATAAGGACTAGGATTGTGCTTAGCCTATGTGGCAGGCTGGAAGACTTCTTGCTCTAAAACTCCCACAGTCCATTCCCCACACCTTCCACTGTGCAATTCTAGAAAAAGTCTATTCTGTTCTATTTAGCTTCATCTTCCATACCCATCACCATTGTACGTGAGCACCTAACCTGTTACTCTGTGTGCAGTTTTAGACCTTATGCTTGTGTTGCAGGATTAAATGTGATCATAAACTGTCTCTGAAAATCCATTCTGAGATTAAAAGTGTATTGTGCAGTGAAATGAGATCGCAAAAGGACTAGGGTGTGGAGAAGACCTGGATGTTGATTTTGCAGTGTAGTAACAGGTTCAACTTTTCCCCGCTGTGATTTGTCAACTGATTGCACATCCAAACAAAGCTGATGGATTTTCATGTAAATTTAATTATGATTTAGTTAAAAGCACTCTGTTTGTGGTACTCTGTGTTCCATTTCATACATTGCTAATTGCTGAGGATGAGATTCAGTTGTTGAAATGTTTGTTATGAAAATTTTTGAAAAATGTTTTCATTAGCTGTACCTTTTTAAAAAGTGGTGAAAGAGTGTTTTCAACAAAAATTTTCATGAAAGAAATCTCCTTTCCTTGGAAATTATATATCTTTTGACAAAAAATTTAACATTCAAAAACTGAAAAGGTTTTGGTTTTCAGCTGAAATATTTTAGCTAAAACCCAAAATATTTCAGTTCACATATGCTGCCATGGAGGCCTCATGGGAATTGTAGTTTGGATGCCTCAGGTCCCAATTCTTCACTGTGGGACAGGTTCCTCAGCCAAACTACATCTCCCATAATGTACCAAAGCCAGGGATTCTCATGATACATCACCAAGAGGTGATACCATAGTGCATCATGGGAGATGTCGCCCAAGCATAGAGCCCAACTTATAGAGGAGAATGAAAGCATGACGAACCAAAAGTACAACTCAAAGTGGTGGCACTTACAATTCAAGGCATTTTGTTTTATGGCCAAAATCTTTAGGGTTCTTCCCTCCCTCTGCCCCCCCCCCACCAAATCAATAGAAAATTGACATATTTTTTCCTTTTTGATATTTTCTGTAGGAGAAAATAAAATTTTCAACCAGCTGTAGTTTTCACCTTGCTAGTAGATTATTCAGGCAATGGGAAGATGTTTTGATCAAACAGAAATCAATTTTCAGCAAATTGAAAAGTAAAAAAAAGTGTCAAACAAAACATTTTGTGTCTACAAAATCAAAATATTTTGTTTTCATTTTTATCATTTTAAATGTTTCCAAAATATCAAAGTGAAATGTTTGTTTTCAGAATAATTTTGTAGTTGTTTTTTTTCCTACAGCCACAATGATTTGGCAAAATCAGCATGAGTTTGCTGAATGTTTCAGTATAGCTGAATCTGCAGTTTTTTGCCAAAAAACGTTTCAGCCAAAACGTTTCACCCAGCTCTAATAAGGAGTCAGGCTGTGTGAAAGCCCTGCCTAGAGCTCTGAATCCTTAATTTTACAAATTGATAAATTAAGTGATTTACCAGTGAGTCAGTATCAAGGAAGGAAACTCAAGTTTCCTGACTCCCAATTCTGGATCCTATCCACTGGACAATTATAGGAAAAAGTTGGTGTTTTCAATCCATTAATCTGTGTAGGTTTGATACTTTGTTCATTCTTTAAATATAAATCTCATGTAGTCAATAGACCTTTGTACTAAACGGGGGTGAGGGGGAAGGCGGAAGGTTCAGACTAGTGGCTAATGTTACAGTTAATGTTTTTAATAAAACCTTTAGGCATTCAGGGGATTCTTCAAACATTATAAAATATTGGGTGAAACTCTGGTTCCATTGAAGTAAATGGGAGCTTTGCCATTGACTTCATTGGGCCAGGATTTCATCTGTTTCTGGAGTGAGTAATCTTACCTGTTGGTCTAAACAGAATACTGTCAATTGGGAGTTGAGAAACTTTGAGGGTGCAGATACCCACTAAACATGCAATTCAACAAATGTAAACATATTGGACCAGATCCTCAGCACATGTAAATCAGTACAGCTCCACTGAAGTCTATGAAGCTGCTGTCAGAATCCCGGGCAAAGCTAGGCAGGACTAGTGGCAGGAGTTTGGGATTCCAGAACTGAAGCTAGAGATCAGAGCCAGTATCAAGGTCAAGAGTCAAGCTGCGAGTCAAGTCAGAGTCAGGAGTTAAGCCAAGGGTCAGAGGCAGAGACAGGAATCAGGCCGAGAGTCAGTACTGGGTATCAGGGTCCATGTTGGAGTTCCGGGGGTGAATCAAAAGTCATAATCCAAGTCAGAATGGAGGTCAGTACCAGGAGTTCAGGAACAAAGAAACAGTACAGTCATGGCAGCTAGCTAGAAGCCACATCATTGCCTGGACACTTCCTGGTATGCCCCAGGGGTTTATATAGGGCCAAGGAGCTAATCAGGGATCACTAAGACCATTGTCAGTCAGGTCAGTTTAGGTGGAACTTCCTGTGGCATTGAACCTCTGCAAATTGTGAGTCTCAAAGAGTGACTAGGTTATAGCTGCTGCTGGGTGGTAGTAGTTGGTTGCCTAGTAGCCCTGTAGGCCCAGGTTCTAGTCTCACAGATCCTTACAGCTATGCAAATATTATACCACTGAGGAGCTGTCCTACTGTTTTCTCCAATTTTTTAACTAAAAAAACCAAAGCTGCTTGATCATGTCTGCAGGGGACCATTCAGACTGGTGCAGTGTCCCCATATAACTGACTGGATAAGAAAGCAAGCTGAATGAGGTATGGAAAGTTCATTCTTACTCTGCCTTGGTTGATCCTATGTCTGTTTTCTAGGCCAAAGGTAAATCAAACTTACACTGTGGGCAAAAATTCTCAGGAAGGCATATATTGTTGGTTATACTCAAACCGAGGGAGACTAGCAGTTTGCCCTGAAGTTTTGTTCTGAATAGCTGGTTTTGTGAGAAATGAGTTATCTCTAAATAAATGAAAATACAGATCAGCCTCAATTTTCCCAAATGCCATTTTATTAAAGGCAGTGGTTGTATTAAATCTGAATTCCTAACAGTGCTAGACTCTGAAATGGTCTTCCCATAGCTTGAGCAGATTCAAATTGAACTGAAAGCAGCATGTACTAAGAATATACTGGAGAGCCAAGGAGCTAAACAGGTATCACTAAGACCGCTGTCAGTCTAACACCCCTGTCCAGAATATACTTTCCATTCTATTACCCTGGCAAAGGAATGAACAACATGAAAAGCTGTGTGAAATTTAGCACCTTTGCATCATGGGGGACCATGGGCATATATTCTTTGGTTTCAGTCTGGATGGGTTCGCCATTGTTGCCGGTTTCACTTGCAGTTTCACATCTGTGCAAACACAGAAAAAATCGAAGCAAAATTTGGACAGAACGAGCCAAGGTCACTTAATAGGAATAGTATTTGAAAGGTTGCAGTTCAGAAGTTAGGAGATTGTTGTTGTTCGTACAGCTGGTCTTCTAACAGGTTGCACCCTTCATTGAGCTTTTCTCAGCTATCTCAAGCACAGATTACCATGGCACAGGTATCTTATCGGTGCACTGTAAATGTAAACCCTAAAGGCTTGAAAAACAGAAGGCAAATAAAAAGCACACAAAATGTGTTGATTTTAAAAATCTCATCATTTTGCGGGGGAAGAGACCTGAGTCATGCTATTTGAACACTTGAGGCTGGTAATACAGCAGTTCTTCTCTCACTGCTTAACATTGCCATTGCTGAGAATGAGCCAACATACTCTAACCCTACAAAAATTAGTGTGAAGAAGAGGCGAGGATCATTCCTCACAAAATATTCCCAATCCCTCTAGGGGGTTCCCCTTCAGTAGCTTTCTAACTGGAAGGTATTCTGACAGCAATTTTCATGTGAAAACAAGAGACTTTGTAGCTTTTAGTCATGAAAGAGCTAAGAAATCTGAATCATTTTATGGTTTTGCCCTCTCATATGTCTGACTTTTTGCATTCAAGAATATAGAAGCTGTTTAAAGAAAATGAGGCTAGAGTAAACTGAAAGCAAAAATGGCATTTAGTATGTACTGCATATGAAGTCCACCTGCCCCGTAGCAAAGTCTGAACCTAAGCCAGGCACATTAAGCTTAGTGGGGGAATCTTTGCCTGACCCCCAAAGGATGGCTAACTCCTGTGATTTCATTTAGAATAGAAGTACCAAGAAATGAAAGACAGTGTCTGGATCGCAATAAAGTCTTGCCCTTTACTGTGTTAAGCCATCATGTCACTTGAAATTTCAAGCATGCAGAGGCTTCCTGTCTATTGCAACTTTAAGAGAAAGTGACTGGGTCCTATGCTAAACACTAGAGATTTATTTTTTTCTGTCTGCCCTTTGATATAGCGAGACTAGCTCTTCAAAATGTGTCAAAAGTTGTTTTACCTCAGGAGTGGACACTGACCAAGAAATCCGATGATCATAGCAACTTTACAAATTTAAACAGAATAGCACTTTCTTTTCACATGAAACTTAGCTCTATTCCTCTTCTTAGCATGGCTTTTCTTCATTTTGGTGTGCTTTAAAGCACTTAATTTTTCTCCTTTGGGAAAAACATCATCTATTATTTATCTGTAGCCTCAAGCGGCTTCTTTACATGTTTCTTTTTAACACAGCCTGCACTGTTTCAGCAGGAGTGCAAGTTTTATAAGACATAAGTGTGTTCATTAAGATGTTGTGAAAATGACATTTGTCTTTTTGTACAGATTTACTAGAGATTGTTATTTTTCTTGTGCTTGATTCTCATTTTACTTTGCATATAGTAAAACCAGTATACAGTGATTTAAGAGTGCAAATTTGGAAATGCTTTCTCATGCTTTCATTAGTGTGCTTGTTTCCCTTCCTCATACTTGTAAAATGAAGCAACCACATCTCACATGACTTGTGATGAATCAGGCAGGCCCTGGCAATGTAGATGAGTACAGAGAAAAGAGTTTTAGCTGCACTATAAGCTTGTCACATCATAGCCTGGAAATAACATTTTGTAGGAAGGATTTTCTTTGTTTTCATAGAGACGTCAAACGAAAAACATGCCAGTACTACAGTATATCTGTCATAGATTGGCAGTGTTTGTATGAAACATCCCACCTTGTGTGCAGATGTTGGTCCTGGTGGGGAAAAAGTTAAGTGGGTTCTATTGACTGAGGCTTGATCTACACTACAGAGTTAGGTCCTTGTAAGGCAGCTTAAATCAACCTACTTATGTCAGTGTACACACAATAGCCTTTCCCCCGCCAATGTAAGAGCCTTACTACACCAACATCCTAACTCCATCTCCATGAGAGGCATAAGGCTTATGTCAGTGTAGTTAGAGCAACGCAATGTCCATGTATATGCTGCATTACTTACATTGGCTGTATCTGGGTGGCGTAATGAGCATAACATTGGCTGTAATTCTTGTCAATTTCATGGTTCCATGCTAGGCTCCACCAACAGAAGGAGGACAGTATGGACATGAACCGCTGCAGTAATTACTGCAGTGGGTGTAAGTTGACCTAATATAGGTCAACTTATCTGGCTACTGTCGACATGCCCTTAGTGAGGCAAAAGGCTCATTATCCCACGCAGATACCACTCAAAGGAAAGTGAGGATGGCTGTCAAGATAGAGAGGATCTAGACTGTGGGCTGAGCTGTTATGAGGTAAAACACTAAGAACAGCTAATCCTGAAGAAAAGGCAAGTAGACTTGGCAGGCAACTAGCTATTTTTTATTTCTAAAAATGAATAATATAATTATAATAAAATATACATCATATATAATAATATACACACATCTTGTGTGGTGATAGGCATATGACCATCATGGACCTTTGACTGCATGACTTGTACTCTACTCGCTAATCCATCTCTACTTGGTCTGCTTCCAATTTTCCAAAATTGAATAGGTTCAGATAGCCACCATTTCTTAATTAACTTGCTAGAGAAATATTGCTGGAGAAATATATTTTCTCCTTCTCCCTCGTATATGAATTTTCTCCCCAAATTAACACAGAGTCAAAATCCAGAATGGGTCATACTCAGTCTAGCATGATTGACAGATTTAACTTCTGCTATCTTGTGCTGCTGCTTCAGCATCGGTAATGAGATCTCTGTCACTGTAAAGATGAGATTTACAGTTTAAAAAGCTCTTGCTTCCAGACTTACGTGGATGATGGCTTGGTGTAGTATAAAAGATTTTAGAAGGAACTGAGTATGTGTAGTTTGGAAAAGAGGAGATTAAGGGGGACATGATAGTGGTCTTCAAATACTTGAAATGTTGCTATAAAAAAGATGGAGAAAAGTTGTTCTCTCTTGCCATATAAAGCAGAACAAGAGGCAATGGGTTCAAACTACTGCATAGCAGATTTAGATTAAATCTCAGCAAAAACTTCCTAACTGTAAGAACAGTAGGACAATGGAACAGTCTGCCTCAGGAGGTTGTGGAAGTGCCTTTGCTAGAGGTTTTCAAAAGGAGGCTGGGTAACCACCTGCCTTGGATGGTTTAGACACGACAAATCCGGCATCTTGGAAGGGGCTAGACTCTTTGACCCTTGCAGTCCTTTCTGACCCTATGTTCCATGATTCAGTCCACGCTTGTTTGGGGTAAGCTTACATAATTCACTCATGGTTTACTGCTCATGAGCAAGTATAATGCAAACTTTTCAGTTTATTAATAAAGCCACACCAGAGTCTCATTCATTCCCTCTCTCTCTCTCTCTCACATATAGAGAAAAAGATACACTGTGTTTTATATTTAAGAAATTATTGTGGCTACACACACACATCTACACAAAATATCTAAAAATGAAGGTCCATTTTGCCATTACTAATTTAGTTCCTGTTGTACAGATAACATGCTTTAAAATGTTACATTGTCAAAAATGTATGTCGGTTCAGTAAGGAGAACACAATTTTGAATGCACTAAATGAGAAATTGTGACCTTTTAAAAAATATATCCATAAAACTATGAAAATGTTTATATCATTTTGCTGTGAGCTATTTAGAGTATAATGCTTTCTTTGTTTTACAAATATGATTGTGTGATTTTCTTTAAAAAGTGCAACCGTGTTAAGTTCAGCCAGCTAAATCAACTCTCTGTAATGCATCTTTTTGTTTCAGTGATATTTTAATTGAGGGTATATTTTCAATGCCAGTGAAATATTTGTCTTTCTGGCAGCTCCTAGCTTGTTACATGGATTCATCATGTGGACAAAGTATCATTTAGTTAAAGTGCACTTTAGTGCCAGAACCAAGAATTATTTCCCATCAACTTCCATTCTAATTGGGTTTTAGTGTTATAAAACAATGTTCAATCCAATTAAATTATTCTCTAACAAGTGTTAGAAGGGTGCTGCTTAAAAACCTACAGTAAATGTAGGCAGATGTTCAGTGATTAAGGATATCGGCTTTCATCCAGTCAAATATTTTGATATTTTTGTGTGCGCACGCACCCAGTGGAAATGCAGAACTACAGTCTCAGAAATATCCATCAGTAAGAGAATATATTATGACAATGACATTGTGCAAGATAAAGTAATTTGATAAATGTAGATGACTAAGTAACTTGCTGCTAATCATGGGGATTTTGTCTGTTCTTTTTCCCCCCGCTCGTTCTTCAAAGAACCCTCAGAGAATTTGGCAGATTCAGAACCTTGGACAGAGAGAGTGGCTGTAATAAACAGTGTCTGCAAAAGACAGATGCTGAGAATTAACACACGGCCTCTGCTAAAATAGTAGGCTGGGTATTCAGCCTTAATAAGACAAGAGATTCTATGAGCACTAAAGGATTTGTGAGCAGTGGATGTTGTGCAGTAATTGCCGCAAATTGATAAGTAACGTTCTGCTCCGTTGGTTGGTTGGCTGAGAGATTTAGAGTGCATAACATTAATTCCAAAGTACTGATGCTCTTTAGATATTGAAATTGAATGTTCAAAAGATGCTTTCAAAATTATTAATTTTCTAAGTAAGGGGAAAATATCCCAGCAAGTCTCTATTAGTTGGTGAAGGCCCACTACTGCTTTTCAGTAAATTCTTTGGCAAGGAACAAAAATTAAAAGTTAAATACTGCTTTAGGTTTTCAAGCAGGTCTTGATAAGGGTTATTTTCAGAATTGATGCTTAATTTGGTGACTTTTGGTGTTCACGAAAGTGAGACATAGTGATTGTCATGTATTTTAAATCTATAGGGTTTATTTGTAAATAGGTAAAATTTCAAGAGCAAGTAAGTGACTTAAGTGCATAAGTCCCATTGTTTTTCACTGGATTTTAGGCTCCTGTGTCACTTGGGTGCTTCTGAAAATTTTATCCTCCAAAATTACTTATATTACAGATATAGCACTGATTCCCATTTCCCTTCTAACTTGCTAATACTTCCGCTATATGTATTGTTATGGCAGGCGTCACCAGGAGGTGTTGGTATGCATAGTCTTCCAAGGTCTTTTGCTTAGCATGTGAGCAATTGTACAGTCTTGGGGAGACATGTTGTGGCTAGTTTTGTTGTTTAAGGTGCTAGGTGGAGGAAGCTGTGGCTTGGCAGAGGGGAGATAGCATTTGATTGTTTTCATTAATCATTTGTAAAGTTTTGGCATGATTGTGCCTTGTCCTGCGTGTCCATGCAGGTAAGAAGGGGTTGTAAGGTGCCTCCTTACTCTCCTGCAGCACTGCAGCTATTGTATTGCAGGTAATAGTGTAAGGGAAGAAGCAGCCTCTGCAGAGCTGCTGCTTCCCCTCCCATGCTGGTGAATGGGAAGAGAGTAGGTGGGAGTGGAGACAGGTGGAGTCTTGGGCTTTCTGTGGGGCTATCTCCCACCACCAAGGGAAAGGGGGAACTGGGAGACAGGTTAACTGTGAGTCACAATCTCCTTTACAGGCTGTTCCTGATGCAGCACAACAATACCACAATTCAGCCCTTTATTTAAAATTGAATTTATACTGCTGTAAAGCTAGAGATGGGCCTGAGCTGCAAAGTGGGAAAATAAAGATGAGCATTCCATTTCTCCAGATATATCAAGGTCAACACCTTGGAGTCTCTTGCTTACAACATTTATTTCAAACAGTATGTCATGCTCAACACTAAGCCACATAGAAATGTGACGTTATGCATATTTCTGGTGAGTCCATTTCTCTCTGCCATTGTTATCCCATGAACAGTTTCTGTCATAGCATTATCCTCCATAATGGCAACTATAGCATCATCTGTCTTCCCAATTTGATGTTTGATAGGCTTTATCACCTCCAGTCAACTTTCCCATTGTGTGGCACTCAATGGTTTCAGTGTCAGAGAGGATGGTCCCAGATGTTGCTTCAAAATTTGCCATTGATGAGTTGATGCAGAGAAAAATACATAAATGCTTTGAATTACATTAAAAAATTCAGCAGTCTCACTAGAAGCTGATGCTGCATCACTGACCACCAAGTTCAATGAATGAGAACTGGATGGGACAAAATAAAGCTTGAGAGTTTAACTCTTGGATCCATGTCTGCACTCTTCTGTTCTTTCCTCTCATGTTGGCACCATTATCGTAGCCCTGACCTCTTATGTCAGCTATCGCAATTCCCGTATCTTCCAACTTTTTAAGAAGTACATTTGTTATACCAGCTCCTGTAGGATCATCAATATCAATAAATTCTAGAAAATGCTCCGACAAATGCAGGGACATTTTCACTAGGTTCTGTTGTTGTTACAAAACGCACCATTAAAGTCATTTGTTTCGTATAGCTGATGTCAGGTGTGCAGTCCAGAATAACAGAGTAATATCTTGCTGACATCAGATCTGCCACAATCTTCTGTTTGACTTTTGTTGCCAGTAAATGTATGATCACATTTTAAATTGTTTTTACAAGGTAGTGGTGTCTGGACATTTCTTGAGTGGTGACTCTTCTTAGATGCTCCTGGCATACAGCATCAAACTTAGCCATCAGCTCCACAATTTTAAGGAAGTTTCCATTGTTTGGCGCATACAGTTGATCTGAAGTGCCACACAGTGCTAGGTTTTGGGTAGCAAGCATTCTCACAATGGCAATGAGCCTTTTCAGAACATTTTGCCAGTAAAGAGACTTTGGTGGGTCCACAGTCCTGGATCATCTAGACTTAAGGAACTACACTCAGCAGCAGCTGTTTCTTGCTCCTCCACCACACTCTTCTCTGATCTACACTTTTCTTCAGGAATGTGCATGGTTACATCCATTTGAGATGGAGATATGGATACTGCAGTAGCTGCCAGGTCACCTGCACTCTTGACTAACTGAAAGATCAAGCATCTCCTCACCACTCACATCCTCACTGGGGCCGGAAGGCTCACTGTGAACATTTGTGTCTATGTATCTCAGGAGAGCTCCTTCCTGCTTAGATAGAAAAGCTTTCTTTGTTTTCTTTCTTTTTCTGAATGCTGCCCCAGAGGGGCGTTTTCTTCTTTCACTCATGACTGCTGTTCTGTGTCAGCTATAGTGGCTTTCACTCAATTGAAGGGGACAAAATAAACAGGCTGGTAGCAGGGTATGAGTGAGGGAAGATATTGGTGTCTTAAGGGCCCAACTGGCTCCTACTACTTCAGTTGACTGCCTGTTCTCTTCAAGTGGGTTCAGGGAAGCAGCAGGAAACAAGAAGCTCCCTGAGAAGCTGGTGTGAATCAGTCCAGGCTCCTGGGGTTGCTAGAGAGGTACATAAGAGGCTCCTCCTCCTCCTCTCCCCCTGCAGTTCCTGCTGCTTTCTGTTATTCCCTCTCTCCTTTTCTCCTGCCTTCCTGTTATGTCTCTTGTGCCCTCCTTCCTGCAGCACAGCACCCCACCATCTCTGTGCATCTCGAGTAGAGAGGATACATATGCACCAGCAGCAGACACAATCTTCTACACTTTGGGTCCTAGTGGTGCGCCCCCACCCTCACTCCCACAGTCTGGCACCTGAAGTGGTCACCTCAGTTCGCCTCATGGTAAGGCCAGCCTTGCCCACAGACTTTGAAATTGATACAAATGTACTAATAATTCTTCATTCTTAACATAAATAACATTCTAACACCAATCAGTATTTATACAATGAAAAGCTTTATTTCCCTGCCTTGCAGATCCAATCCTGGGAGGAGATGAGCCCCACTACCTAGCAAACTGAAGTTATTGGGGGGTAAAGGTGCTCAGTGCTCCCAATCACATCAGTGTGAGAGTTGCAGGGGCTCAGTGATGCCAGGATCAGGGCTTTAGCTAAAAGGTGAAGGTTAATATGGACACACACTGAAGAGAGTGAAAGGTAGGTTTCAGAGAGTAACTTGCATAAAAATAATTTTCTGCTGAAACTCAAATTCAAACCCTACAGGCAGATTAAGAGCACAGGAGTTAAAGGTTTTGGGATCTACAGCCGTACAATGCACAATTCTTGGTGAAGTTGAATTTTAATATTGTGCTGGAGGACTGTTGGTGGCTACTAATAAACATGTCTTTGATCTATAGGCAAACACATACATCCCTGAAACTGAAAGGCATGCTAGCCACCTTTCATTGAGGCCAAATCAAAGAAGCATTTGAGCTTATTTATGGAGCAAGGTAACGGAAACAATAGAGAAGCCACTGCCCAAGGCACAGAGTCACATGAGAAGGCATGAGCAAGAACTCAGGGACAATAAGAGGGGTTTCCTTGGGACTGATGGGAAGAGCTGTGGCTGCAGCATTGACCGATAGAGCTGTGTGTGTCAGAAGTGAAAGCGAGCAGATAGTGTGAGTTTAGCCCTGGGAGGAAGCCAAGAGAGCTTCTTTTGGGAAGAGTGATGGCTGGAGAGGCAGGTATGGAAACTGCGAGCAAGCAAACTGCCTGCTGTTGTTTTTCCCTAGAGCGAAACAAGATTCCAGGTACGTTGTTTGTAAATAAACAGGATTGCACCAAAGAAATATCTGACTCTATCATCAGTGTCTCTTCCTAACAGTAACAAACCAGCAAGGCCCTGAATATTGCATAACCGCTCCGGCAACAATATGCAGCAGTTCTAAAGTCTATAAGGCTTGATTCTCATTTATACTAAGGCACTATACTGGTCTGACAATGTGTAGGGGGTCTTAAAATGGATATACTGCCAGAGGGGTATAAAGGGACCTTAGCCTAAATGAGAATCCTACCCTATAATGCTACAATATTAATTTACAGTGAGTTTAAATAACAGAAAACAGTACTCGTTTTCTGCCCTTTTACTGATTTATTGCTATTAGACAGCTAATTGCAATCTGGCTGAGTCCTAACCTGTGTAGATATAGTTTGTTACCTTCAGGACTCTGAGGCTTCATTAGTTATAATATTCTAAATTATTTTACATTCCCAATTATACTATTATGGCCATTCAGTCTCCTGAGTTATCTAACTGCCTAAAAATCCATTAAGCAAAAGGACCTTTAAGAGGGCCTGTATGTTATGAGTCACAAGCCTTCTGAGTGAAAAACTTTGCTGGAAGGGATCCTGTGAGAGGAAAACTCCATGAGTGCCTCCCAATTGTTTGTGTGCGCGGTGGAAAGATATGATGTCCCTTTAGAACACCCAAGGAGTTCTGCTCTAAGAAACTATGAATCCCTTTCTGAGGACCATTTACACCAGCTCTGTGGTCAACTGTCCTTTCTCTGGCACTCAGCCAGGGCTTTCTCTACCAGCTACTGTGCCTGTCCAGGAAGTCAGGTGCGGAGTATGCAGTGCAAAAATGTGAAAGCTTAACAGCTGTAAGCTGCTGGATTGTGTGTTGTGTGTGTATTCTGCACAGCACTGGATGGAAAATTCCCTTCTGGACTTGCCCATACTTCCTCTGGTGCCCCAGCCTGCCCCCCTCTCTAACCACAGATCCCTGACTGAAGAGTGTTTAGTGGCATGTAAATAGCTAACCCTCCTCCATGAGCAAAGAATGAGATTTGCATATGGTGGTTCCCTCTATACGTCTCAGGGGAATGATCAGGTCCAAAAAGTGTGGCTATATTCATGTATAATTTGATTTCTCAAAACATAGTTCTGCTTTTTAGGAAAAAGAGTTTAATCTGATAACTAGCCTAGAAACTCACTGGCCATTCAGATTCCTTGTTTTATCCTCCCAGTTTAAAAAGAAAATTTAGATTAATGTATTTTAGGGACTTATACCAGATTGGTGCAGTTAGCCAATAAACCTTCTGTACTGCCATCAAGTCACCACCAAGAACTCCCCTAATCAAAAATCCAGCTTCAGACCCTCACGAGTACAGCTGGGTGGCTAATCCATACCAAAGAATCTATCAGACAAATCTCACCTTTCTTCATGAATTTTCTAAGGACAGTTTGTGAATTTCTGAAACATATTCTTTGTTCAATAAATAATTTCTTTAGCCAACTCTTTGTCTTTAGATTATTTGTGATGTTTGTTGTGTGTATCTAATCAAAAAACCATGCCACTTCACATTTCCTATCGATCTGAGTTTCAGCTGATTTAATGGCTCATCCTGAGACAGAGTGGCTAAGAAGGAGAATCTGATATCTTTTCTTGAACCAATGCAAATGTTAATTTATGGACTGAATCTGTGCTTGTGGGAGGGGAAGCAGTTTCTTCAGGTCAGGAGCACAATCAACAGTGATTTTAACCAACTTGTATAAATACAGTGGATTCAAGCATTTTTTCCCAAATGTTTACAATAAACTAATGAAAAATGCATGAAACAAATTTGCATGAGTAAAGCTGAAAGCATCATAAAACAAGTTGTGTGTCCAAACATTCAAAGTTAAAATTATCACTCCAGTAGAGAACTCCCAGATTGCAATACAGAGACAACCACTATGAGAGAGCAATGGACACAGAAAGGAGTTTATATCTCCATTCCATTCCAAGTTCAAATGACTTAAAACCAACATCATATGTTGTGTTTTTTCTATCAGTTACCATCTGTGTTTTGAATTTTAACTGACTGTGTTTCCCTGAACAAAAGAAAACAAAACATTTGGTGCCCAAAAATGAGTAGTCAGGTGGTCTTCAAAAAATATATTTTTCCCATTGTGATTTGCACCACCATTTAGTCTAATTATCCCTATCATCTCACTCTTCATATTGTGATGTTTTTCAAAGGAAAGCAAGTGTCAGTATTTCTCTTCAAGAAAAAAGAACTAAGTTGGAAATGATAGAAAAAGCAGCACTGGCTGCCGGTACACTTTCAAAAGCTTGTTGGCAACAAAATAAAAGACATAAAGAGACACTTAAAATCCAGTCAATGTGAAAAAAAACTAACTCAATTTTTAGGTTCTACTCTTGTCTTTGATCCCACTGCCAATTCATATTAGCTTTTTGTGAGCTTTTGTGCTAGCAGTCTGATAAGAATTACATTGACTTTGTCAGAGAAAAGAATGATGATGAGGATGGTGGTGTTTTAGTTTTTTCCTACTCAAAAATAAGAAATACAGCTCAGATTTCAAACAGCAAGGCTAAAAATAAACTACCTTCCTGAAAAATTTTGTCAAATACTTTCATGTTGTGAATAGATTCAAGACAATCACAATCTGTCTGTGGACATTTGAAGAACAAAAAAAGATGAAATTATTCATATGAATGGTTTGTTATGAATTACACATCTGTTTCTAATAACTAAGCATGTACTTTATTTCTATTTGACTTGTACAATGTTTGATGCTAGAGTGTCTGGCTCAAGAACTGTACATGTGAAAGACAGACAATCTATGCTGGGAGACCCTGAGAACTGTTAAAAGGTTTTGTTTTTGTTTTTGTTTTTCATTCAGATGGTCTTGTTTGTTTTTTTAATTATGATGGCCCATATGGGGGGAGGGTAATTGTTGTAGAAGGAGTGGATTTTCAAGATGGGTAACAAGGAAGAAAGTAGGATGCCTCTGGGATATTGAGCTAAGAAAGTTTGGTGGGAGAGTGGCACTATACACTTCTACCCTGATATAACGCTGTCCCCACGTTATGAGTGAAACTGTGTTATATTGAACTTGCTTTGATCCACTGGAGTGTGCAGACCCCTCCACCCTCCCCCAGAGCACTGCTTTACCATGTTATATCGGGTCATGTTATATTGGGGTAGAGGTGTATGTGAAATAAAGCAGAGTCAAATATAGCAAAAATCTTAAATGAATCACACTTTACCATAGAATCTCTGTGGATTGATATTCTTGCTTAAATAATAAGACTATAGCCATGAGATGCAGAGAGGAAATTTCTAGACACCATTAATGATTACTACTTGGAGCAGCCAGTTCTGGAAACCCACAAGGGGAGAAGCTATTCTTGATTTAGTCCTAAGTAGAACACAGGTTCTAGTCCAAGAGGTGAATGCAAAACTGCTAGGTAAGAGTGATCATAATACAAATAAATTTAATATCCCTTGACATGGGGGAAATACCAATGAAGACCACCAAAGTAGCATTTAACTTCAAAAGAGGAACTTCACAAAAATGTATACTCCCAAATAAAAACGAAAACAAAACTGTAAGAGGACCAGAAAATGCCACAATGGCTAAACAACAGAGTAAAAGATGATTAGAGATAAAAAATTGGAAGTCAAACCTTTCTGAAGAAAATAGAAAGGAACATAAACTCTGGCAAGTTAAGTGTAAAAATATAAGTAGGGAGGCCAAAAAAGATTTTGGAGAGTACTTAGTTTTTTGGGTCTTTTGCTAAGAGCAAAATTTATTTTAAGTACATCAGAAGAAGGAAGCCTGCCAAAGAGTCAGTGTGGCCACTTGACAATCGAGGTGCTAAAGGAGCATTTAAAAAAGCCTCAGAGAAGATAAAATTCTCTGCATCAGTCTTCACTGCAAGGGATGTGAGGAAGATTCCCACTCCTGAGCCATTCTTTTTAGGTGATAGAGCTAAGGAACTGTCTCAGATTGAGGTGTTATAGCAGAGCGTGGACTCACCAGCGCAGCTGGCCAGTGTCTCACCTGCCTCAGGCCCTGTGTCCCTCCTGGACCCCAGTGCCCTTTATCTCAGGGTTCTGCAGTACCCCCACGCTCTGGGTCTCCCCTCCCAGGGAAACCCCCAATCTCTCTATTCCCACTTTGCCTCAGTGGCTACTGCCAGTCATCATCTAGCCCTTGCCCAGCTTTCCTCCACCAGAGCAGGGTAACTGCCCTGCTACACCCCCTCCCCCAAAAATCCCCACCCCTGGGGGTAGGGAGGTCTCTTCCCTTTGGCTTCCCAAAGCTGCGCCTCCAGGGCCGCCCACTTCTTTTCCGCCACCTCTCACCCTTTGGCCATTTCCCACATGTTCATCTCCACCTTTCGGCAGGCCTGCTCCGCTGCCTCCAGCTGTGCCCGCAGGTCTGCATCCCCCTGACTCTCCAATTTTAGGTTCTGGGGCCATTTGTTGGCCTGCTCCTTGACCACCTGAGTCCCGGCCTCATGCTGGGTCTACTCAGTCTCAGGTTCTTTATGTGTGACCAGCTCGGTGACGGTCTGGGTCCCGACCTCCTGCTGCCGCCGCCACCTCTCATGGGTGGCCCAATGGTCGGTCAGCCATTATTCCTGCTGTCTCCACTCGTCAGTTTTGTCCCTTCCGGACCTCCAGGCACCTCCTTCAGCCACCCCTCAGTTCCCTTGAGGGGGCAGTGCCTCCTAAGGTGGCCCGGTATATGGCAGTCTCAGCAGCTCCCTGCCCCTTTGCTGCCCTGGGCCATGGCTTCTTCTGTTGGTCCTTCTCAGGGACAGCCCTCCCTGGGCTGCCCTGGGTCGGACTCCTTGAGGCCAGGCACTCCTTCCATAGGTGCCCCCACTGCCCGCAGGCCCAACACCTTTGTTGTCTCCTGACTTCCCTCAGCAGGTGGCCTCTCTTCTGGGCTTGTCCCTTCCCCCATTCTGGGTGAGGCTCCCTGCCCCCATCCCAGTAGGAACAATCCACCCTTACATGTCTGTGCCGCCCACAGGCATAACAAGCCCTGCAGTCCCCCACCGGCCTCCTGGCCCAGGCTCTGGGCTTTTCCCACCAGTCTCAGCAGTCTCTCTGAAACTTCCTCTGCAGGAGTTTCACCAAGGCCCGCTGCTTCTTTGCCAGCTGCCCCAACTGTGCCTGCAAGACCCACTGTCTCTCCTGGTTTTCCTGGACCACACATAGCAAGGTCTCATGCCTCTCCTGTGTTCCGTCAGTCTCCTTCTGTCGGGGCCCTGGCACCGGATCCCAGCCAGGAATGGCACAAGAGCCTTTAGTAAAGAACATCTCTGTATATGCTGGGTCCATTGTCCCCTCTTCCTCTAGTCCCTGCCCCTTGTATCAGGGGTGACCATCTATGCCCACAGTCTCCACCACGTATAGCAAAGTCGAAGACTTATCGGTGCGGCACCTCCTACTGGTCATCTTGGAAATTAGCTTTTTAGCCTCAGAGCACCCTCTGCTGGCTAGTGCCTCACCTGCCTCAGGCCCCGTGTCCCTCCTGGACCCCAGTGCCCTTTACCTTGGGGTTCTGCCCCACAGTACCCCCAGACTCTAGGTCTCCCCTCCCAGAGGAACCCCCAATCCTCTATTCCCACCTTGCTTCAGCAGCTACTGCCAGTCATCATCTAGCCCCTGCTCACTGGGGCAGACTGCAATCTGTAATACACTCATCATTGGCCGGGGGGGTCGGACCAGCTGCCTCTGCCTAACCCCGGGCTGCACCTCTGCAATCCCAGCACCTGCTTTGGCCTTTAACAAGGCCTGCAGCCTGGGGATTTGCCAGGCTGGAGCTTCCTAGCTCCTCTTGCCTTTCCCCAGCACTGCTTTACTCCCAGTACCCTGAGCTCCCAGGCAGCCAGATCCTTCTCTCTCCACAGCTAGAGAGACTCATCCAGCTCTTCCCTGGGCCTTTATAACAGGGCCAGGTGTGGCCTGATTGGGGCGTGGCCCCAGCTGTGGCTGCCTCCCCAATCAGCCCAGCCTTCCTCCACCAGAGTGGTATAACTGCCTCACTACAGGTGTCAATAAAGGTGTTTTGGAACAGATTGATACATTAAACAGTAATACATCACCAAAACCAGATGGTATTCACCCAAGAGTTCTGAAAGAAAACAAATATGAAATTGCAGAACTACTAAGTATGGTATGTAACCTAGCACTTAAATCAGTCTCTGTACCAGATGACTGGAGGATGGATAATGTGATGCCAGTTTTTAATAAAGGCTCCAGAGGTGATCCAAGGAATTACAGGCCAGTAGGCCTAACTTCAGTACCAGGCAAATTGGTTGAAACTATAGTAAAGATCAGGATGATCTGACACATAGATTAACATGATTTGTTGGAGAAGAATCAACATGGCTTTTGTAAATGAAATCATGCCTCACCAATTTACTAAAATTCTTTGAGGGTGTCAACAAGTATACGGAAAGGGTAATCCTGTGGATATAGGGTAATTGGACTTTCAGAAAGCCTTTGACTGTATCCCACACCAAAGGCTCTTAAGCAAAGTAAGCAGTCATGGGATAAGAGGGAAGTCCACTCATGGGTCAATAATTGGTTAAAAGATAGGAAACAAAGGGTAGGAATAAATGGTCAGTCTTCACAGTGTAGAGAAGTAAATAGCAAGGTTCCCCACAGAGATCTGTATTGGGACAAGTGCTGTTCAACATATTGAAGAAGGGTGAACAGTGAGGTGGCAAAGTTCGCAGACAACACAGAGTTACTCAAGATAGTGAAGTCTAAAGCAGACTGCAAAGAGTCACAAAGGGATCTCACAAAACTGGGTGACCATGCAACAAAATAGCAGATGAAATTCATTGTTGATCATTGCAAAGTAATGCATGTAGGAAAACATAATCCCAACTATACATACAAAATGATGGGGTCTAAATTAGCTGTTACCACTCAAGAAAGAGATCTTGGAATATTGTGATTAGTTGTATGAAAACATCTGCTCAATGTGTAGTGGCAGTCAGAAAAGCTAACAATGTTAGTATCCATTAGGAAAGGGATAAATAATAAGAGGAAATGTAATGCCATTATATAAATCCATGGTATACCCACACCTTGAATACTGCATGCAGGTCATGTCACCCTATCTTAAAAAGGACACATTAGAAATGGAAAATGTACAGAGAAAGGCAAACAAAAATGATTAGGGTATGGAACAGCTTCTATATGAGGAGAGATTAAAAAGACTGAGACTCTTCATCTTGGAAAAGAGGCTGAAGGGGGACATGATAGAGAGCTGTAAATCATGACTGGTGTGGAGAAAGTGAATAAGGGGTCACCCAATGAAATTAATGTGCATCAATGTAAAACAAAGGAAAAAGTAGTATTTCTTCACACGACGCACAGTCAGCCTATAGAACTCATTGCAAGGGGATGTTGTGAAGGCCAAAACTATAACTGGGTTCAAAAAAGAATTAGGTAAACTCACGGAGGACAGGTTCATCAATGACTGTTAGCCAAAATGGCCAGGGATGCAACCCCATGGTCTGGGTGTCCCTAAGCCTTGAACTGCCAGATGCTGGTTCTGGATGACAGGGATGGATCTCTTGATAACTGTCCTGTTCTTCTTCGAGTGATTGCTCACATCCATTCCAGTTAGGTGTGCGCGTTCGTTGGAAACTTTTTACCCTAGCAACTCCAGTGGGCCGGCAGGTCGCCCCCTGGAGTGGCGCCGCCATGGCGCTCGATATATACCCCTGCCGGCCCACCCGCTCCTCAGTTCCTTCTTACCGCCGTGTCGGTTGTTGGAACTGTGGAGCACGGCATAGCTGTCCTCCACGTCCCTAGCTCTCCTTGTTAACTATCCGGCGTGGACCCAAATAATGTCGGACCGCCCTTCCTCGTCCCTCTTCAGGGACCCCTCTCACGAGCAATTCCTTCGACAGGAGGTACAGACGCTCCTCAACAAAGGAGCTATAGAGGCGGTTCCGGAAAACGAGAAAGGCAAGGGGTTTTATTCCCGCTACTTTCTGATCCCCAAGGCCAAGGGAGGCCTCAGGCCTATCCTCGACCTGCGAGAGCTCAACAAATACCTGGTGAAGTTGAAGTTCCGCATGGTATCCCTGGGGACCATTATCCCATCCCTGGATCCGGGAGACTGGTACGCCGCCCTCGACATGCAGGACGCTTATTTTCACATCGCCATTTGGCCACACCACAGACGTTTCCTTCGATTCGTGGTGGGCCCCCTTCACTACCAATTTGCAGTCCTCCCATTTGGCCTTTCTACGGCCCCGAGGGTATTTACAAAATGCATGGCAGTCGTTGTGGCACATCTTCGGCACAGTCGTATCCACGTGTTCCCTTACCTAGACGATTGGTTAATTCGGGGCACGTCGGAACTATAGGTTTGCAGCCACGTCCGCGTGATCACCGGCCTGTTTGCTACCTTGGGCCTCATGATCAACATGGACAAGTCCACCCTGATCCCCACGCAGAGGGTGGAGTTCATCGGGGCCGTCCTGGACTCCACTGTGGCCATGGCTCTTCTGCCGTTACCGAGGTTCCAGGCATTGTCGGCGATCGTTCAGCGATTGCGGGCAGCCCCCTTGACATCAGTACGGACATGTCTAACCCTGTTAGGCCACATGGCAGCATGCACATTTGTGACCGGTTACGCTCGGCTCCGCATGAGGCCCCTCCAGTTGTGGCTCATCGAACATTACCGGCCGGCAAGGCAGCCGCTAGACATGCTGATCACAATCCCCCAGGGGGTGTTAGATTCTCTCGGCTGGTGGCTAGACCAGTCCGTAGTGTGTGCGGGGCTCCCTTTCCACCCACCTCAGCCCTCGGTGTCCCTGACAACGGATGCCTCAGATCTCGGCTGGGGGGCCCACCTGGGAACCCTGAGAACACAGGGCCTGTGGTCCCCGCAGGAGGTGAAGATGCACATCAACATGCGGGAGTTGAGAGCGGTCCGCCTTGCTTGTCAAACGTTCTGTCACCAGCTTCAAGGTCGTTGTGTCGCGGTGTTTACCGACAACACGACGACCATGTACTATATCAACAAGCAGGGCGGCACCAGATCCTCTCCCCTATGTCACGAGGCGATGCGACTCTGGGACTTTTGTGTAGCCCACTCCATTCACCTCACGGCTTCCTTCCTCCCCGGAGTACGGAACACGCTGGCGGATCGCCTGAGCAGATCTTTCCTATCACACGAGTGGTCCCTTCGCCCGGACGTCGCCCTCTCAATCTTCCAGAGGTGGGTTTATCCCCGTGTGGACCTCTTCGCGTCCGGGGGGAACAAGAAGTGCCAGGCGTTCTGCTCCTTTCAGGGCAGGGAGCCCGGGTCTATAGCGGATGCCTTCCTTATTCCGTGGACGACCCACTTGTACTACGCGTTTCCCCCGTTCCCACTGGTCCACAGGGTCCTTCTGAAGGTGCGCAGGGACAGGGCTCGCGTGATCATGGTAGCCCCGGCGTGGCCCAGGCAACATTGGTACCCCATGCTGCTGGACCTGGCCATAGCCGACCCAGTTCCCCTGCCCCTTCACCCGGACCTGATTACCCAGGAACACGGGACTCTCTGTCACCCGGACCTGCAGTCGCTGCACCTAGCGGCTTGGTTCCTGCGTGGCTGACCGGTTCTGAACTGCGCTGCTCCACCCCGGTACGGGAGGTACTTTTGGGCAGCAGGAAGCCTTCCACTAGAGCGACATACTCGGCCAAGTGGAAGCGTTTCTCCTGTTGGTGCGTGGAGAAAGGTCTCCGCCCTATGGAAGTTTCGGTGGCCAATATCTTAGACTATGTTTGGTCCCTCAAACAACAGGGTCTGGCGATATCGTCGTTGCGGGTCCACTTGGCAGCTATCTCCACCTTTCACCCCGGTGGGGATGGCCGCTCCGTTTTTTCTCACCCGACGGTGTCTAGATTCCTGAAGGGGCTGGAACGTTTATACCCTAACGTCCGACTCCCTGCTCCAAACTGGGATCTTAACCTAGTGTTGTCTCGGCTCATGGGGCCCCCCTTTGAGCCGTTAGCTACTTGCTCCCTACTCTATCTTTCTTGGAAGACTGCCTTTCTAGTAGCTATCACCTCAGCTAGGCGGGTGTCGGAACTCCGGGCTCTTGTGGTAGACCCCCCGTATACAGTCTTCCACAAAGATAAGGTGCAGCTGAGGCCACACCCTGCCTTTCTCCCCAAGGTAGTCTCGACCTGTCACATCAACCAAGAGATATTTCTCCCGGTTTTTTTCCCGAAACCTCACTCTTCAGGCAGGGAGCAGCAGCTCCACTCGCTTGACGTCCGTAGGGCTCTCGCGTTCTATGTGGAGAGGACCAAACCGTTCCGCAAATCCCCCCAGCTTTTCGTGGCAGTAGCGGACCGCATGAAGGGGCTTTCTATCTCCTCCCAGAGGTTATCCTCATGGGTAACGTCCTGTATCAGGACCTGCTATGACTTGGCCCACGTCCCTACGGGCCGTGTGACTGCGCATTCTACCAGGGCGCAGGCGTCGTCGCTGGCTTTCCTCGCCCGTGTGCCCATCCAGGAAATCTGTCGGGCAGCGACCTGGTCATCGGTCCACACCTTTGCTTCCCACTACGCCCTGGTCCAGCAGTCAAGAGAGGACGCGGCCTTCGGATCTGCAGTGCTCCATGCCGCGACTTCTCACTCCGACCCCACCGCCTAGGTATGGCTTGGGATTCACCTAACTGGAATGGATGTGAGCAATCACTCGAAGAAGAAAAGACGGTTACTCACCTTTGTAACTGTTGTTCTTCGAGATGTGTTGCTCACATCCATTCCACACCCGCCCTCCTTCCCCACTGTCGGAGTAGCCGGCAAGAAGGAACTGAGGAGCGGGTGGGCCGGCAGGGGTATATATCGAGCGCCATGGCGGCGCCACTCCAGGGGGCGACCTGCCGGCCCACTGGAGTTGCTAGGGTAAAAAGTTTCCGACGAACGTGCACGCGCGGCGCGCACACCTAACTGGAATGGATGTGAGCAACACATCTCGAAGAACAACAGTTACAAAGGTGAGTAACCGTCTTTTCGGTTCATTCTCTTTGATGCATCTGGCATTGGCCACTGTTGGAAGACAGGATACTGGTCTAGATGGACCTTTGGTCTGACCTAGTTTGGCCGTTCTTATGTATTTATAAATTAAGGAAGAAAACATTGCACAGCAATTCTGGTCACAGGGCAATCAGTCAGTATTGCAATAGTGGACATCTGCTTTAGTGCATATGCTTTGCAAAATATCAATGATCTATTGCAAAGAACATAGGAAGAGGTAGTATGAGAGAGAGATGCTTCCATTATGGGCTTGATATTGAGTCCTTGTAGTATGTAACTAAAAATTATGATTATTAATTACAAAGAATCCAAACTTCCTTTGATAATGGATTATGAACAGGATTTGAATTTAAGAAATTAGAGGCCAAATTACCAGCCCAGTTCAAACCAGCCCTTCACATTTGCAGGTATGGATAACGGTGGATGCAAAATTGCACCCCAAAACACTCATTTGTGACTGCAGTATGCAGCTGCAAAAATGGCTATGAGTAGCAGAGAATCTCAGCCTAAGCACAGCTGTCCTGTGAACAGACCCATTAGTAGTTTTCTATTTCTCAGAAACATTTTATTTAGCTGATGTTACAAAAAAAATGTTGACTAATGATTTCATTAGTTTCTCATCTCCATCAAATTTGGCAAGCTTCAGAATATCTGGAACAGATGATATTTCTGGAGATGAAAGGCGCTGGAGCAAGAGTCTGAAGAAAGAAGATAGTGAACTAAATAAACAGGAGGCGGTAGTGAAAGTGATGAGAAAAGTCAGAAAAAGAGTCAATGCATGCACTTCCATTCTGTGATTCAGTTTCATATTGTTTTGTTTTTTTCTTAAATGTGTTGGGAAACTATACTAGATTGCCTGCAGGTTTGATCCAGGCATCTTGTGCCTGGTAAAAGAACAACTGAGAAGTTTGAGGCTAATTATTAATGCGATTGAGTAAATACTTCTCTTGGTAAATGCAAATAGTGGAAAGGCCCATAATCCAAGAAACCATTTTGGGGTATTAATAACTTGGAGGAAGTGTGTCCTAGTGGACTGGAAATCAGGAGACTGAGATTCTAGTCCCATCTCACCCACTGGCTACTGAGTGATGTTGAGCAAGTCACATCACCACTCTATGCCTCAGTTTTCCCATTTTTGTTATCTGTGGGTGATGATTTACTCCTAATAATGGACACAAGTAAAATGCTTCTACGGCAGTGTTTCCCAAACTTGGGGCGCCCCTGGCAGGCCAGGCAGGTTTTTACCTGCCGTGTCCGCAGGTCCAGCCGATCGCGGCTCCCACTGGCCGCGGTTCACTGCTCCAGGCCAATGGGAGCTGCTGGAAGTGGTGGGCAGCACATCCCTCGGCCCGTGCTGCTTGCAGCAGCTCCCATTGGCCTAGAGTATCTTACAACACAACTCTGAGACGACATGATGGCTAAACCAATATTAAACATTCAGGACCCAATTCTCATTTATATCACAGTTAAGGGGAACTCTACCTGTGTTTCCCCTTAGTGGTCCAGCATGGGCAAACCACCCTTAGGCTTCCAGCTCCCTAGCTGTTGCCTCTCTTGAGTGGAGGCCTGCATCTCTCTCTTTTCTGACAGGGGTATTTCCAGGCTCTACCACGCCCTGCCTTCACTGTGTATTTCCCAACAAAGACAGTCTGCCTAAGCAGACCTGCCTACTTTCTCTTCAGAGACTAAGAGTGATTGCTACAGATATGCTACCACAATTTTATTCTTATGGTAAAAGCATCACAGAGAAAACATACTAAAAACAATAAAAGAACCTTCACTTATGCTAATAAGCTTGCTAGAATTCACCTCAACCCTAACATGGATTCTGACAGGAACAGCCCTGCCTGGTGAGTCCTTGTGCTTACCAGTTCATCACAACTTTAGCTCAAAACAAGCACACTCATGAAAAAGTTTAGTCCACCCTTTATACAGATGAGAGGTCTTTGATCTGGAGTTTCCAGAAGCAGGTAATTAGTACACAATGGGTCTCTCTCCCAGGGCATATCTTCAAAAGGTTGGCTTCAGGGGGAAGAATTTGCATTCCCTTCAGCTCAAATTATTTCTTAAGGAAATTCACTTCGCACATATTGTTTCAAAAAGATCTTGGGACTTCCTTATCCCTTCCAGAGATTGTATTAATATTCTTTCCAGCTAAAGAAGTTCCATACAATCTCCCAATAATATGTAAACATTTGTATTTGTAATACAATGAACTCCAAAGATGCTAGATTCAGTTAAGTAGAGTTTAATTTAATTCAATAAGGTTTGGCTAGGATGGAACAATTTACATTATAGGCCTTTTTTGCACCACTTTAACAATATGAAGAAACCTTAAAGAGGTGGGAAAGTGTAATTTGTGTCCTCTCTAAGGCCCGTTTACACTGCCAGAGCAATATAAAAGTGCCTTAGTGTAAATGAGAATAAGGTCCTCAAAGTAGATGTGAACTGGCAATAAGAAGCATTTTTCTGAATGTTATGAGCATGTAAAAGGTTATAATAAACTCGTTACAACATTTACCAAATAAACATGACCATCCTGACCACTTGTTTGTTTATATAAAATAACCATATTGGCATAACAGAGTTGGAATACGTGAACCAGATTTTCAAAACTGTTGTCTGATTTGTACCCATAAAAATTGCATTTATATATTTTGCTAAATTTATGCTTAAAGATTTCTGTGCACACATAATGGGTAATAGGCATATATGCACCTGTTTGTGCAACTCATTACTAATGAGGCTTTACAAGCAATGGTGCATGTGCAAATTTTGCAAGCGCAATTCGGTTTCCCATATTTGAAATTTTGGCCTCACATATCTGTTTACCTGGTCTATAGATAATAAAAGGAATGTTTCCTGATATGTTTTATTTTACTTAACAGCATTACTTAGATTGTATGAAATTATTCATGTTCAGTTTTTAGTTAAATTTAAACCCTAGTAAATGCATTAATCTAGGGTGCAGTAGATCCATTTAATAATTGTAGGTGAATCTCCGTAAATATTTAATGAAAATGTGGCAAGTGTTTAAGTGTTGGCCTATTGAAAAGCAATGAATGGTTTTCCACTTTAACCTAACACAATACATTTCAATACAATACATGTTCAAAGGAACATATGAAACGTATATAAAATCACAGTGCTGCTCACTTAAGCTTCACTTAGGAAAATAAGTAATGCATCTATGCTGTAACTGACAAGATTCTCTTCTTCAGGACACCTCCAGCTGATTATTAGTGTTTAAAGAGTTCTTGATCAAATCCTCCTTGCACTCTGTACGTCAGTCAGTGCAAAGGAAACTGAATTAAAATGCTGAAAAATGGAATACAGAGGCTAAAAGTGTATTCTCAAACATTTCCATATTCAGTTGCAAGGCTGTTATGAACATTTTGGCCCCAAAATTACAAACACTTAAGCATATGCATTACTATTCTGTTGTGAGTAGTTCCATTAGCTGTTATGAGACTACTTGTGTGGTAAAAGTTATTCACGTGTAAGTGTTTGCAGGATTGGGGCATCTTGAGGACTATATGGCTGTATGCTAATGATGAGTAATTAATTGAACTTGTACCATTTTATATTTTTCTACTTCTTATTTGTAATGGACCAAGATATTCCATTAATATCATAACTGCATTATTGCCACCAAAATATCAAACGAGTTGTCAGCTAGCAACCTGTCCTAGAAATCCCCAAATATTATGGGTCATACAGATACATAGGAAGGAAATTTTGCTATATTAACGTTTTCCTTTAAAAACAACCTTCCTCTAAACAAATATAAACTTTAGGATCAGAAGGGACCAATATGATCATCTAGTCTGACCTCCTGCACAAGGCAGGCCACAGAACCCTACCCATCCACTTCTATAACAAACCCCTAACCTATGTCTGAGTTATTGAAGTCTTCAGATTGTGGTAGGAAACTATACCAAATGGTCATTTTATGATGTGGATAATGTCACTGAAGAACAAGTTGGGATTTATTGCTTGAGAAGTGAAAGACTAGGTCACTTATCCACTGTGTCATCCCCCTTTGTGGTTCTTATACAGACCTGGGATTAATATTTTGCCAAGGAAATTGTACTTTGAAGCGTGCTGGTAACAATTCCACAATGTTTTATTTTTCCCTTCCAAGATGTGCATATGCAGCTTCCTGTTAAGGGTTCTGGTAATGCCTATCCTATACTAAGGAGTACTCCAACTGCCAATACAGATAATTGAAAGCGCTGTGTACACACATTACTACATCACGGCCTGCATTAATTGTGATAAAAATAAAACCCTCCGCAGTGTTGGCTCTATGCAGGATCTGTGCAGCACTGTCATTATTCATTCTACAGAAGGCAAGGATTTCCTGTTTCACATATCGTTTCATAATCTCAGATGTGCAATCATATGCCACATGTATAGCACTTCTCACAGGAAAGCACTGAAGAAACCTTCTGATGCACTAGATAGTATTCTGTAGTGGAGGACAGCAGTTTTTACTAGAGCTTGCCACAGTGCAAGGCCCTTCTTACTTGAGTCCAGTAAACCATTCATAATGGAGATATTTTTCCACTGACACAGATCCGGACTGTATTTGCATGAACCATGCTTCCCCACTGTAGGTTGATGGCATAAAGCCTAAGTTATCCATATGCTCATGTGTGCTCTGGGATTGCAGAGGCCTGGTAACAAATTGGCAATTGTTACTGTTCCTGTAGGCGTCACTGAGATATTGCTGTTTTCCTTCATCTCATATCACGTGATGTTCTGGGAAGTTGTGCACATTCTGTTTCTTCGCACTGCACAGGGAGCTGAACTCCAATAAATTAAGAAATATAGCTTGTACATGGAACAGTGGGTCAATACTGCTATTTTAATAGTAGGAAAAAATTTTCTAGCATGGTTTAACACTGACATACAATGCTCCTGAGCACCAGCATGAGTTTCCAGGTTCACTATTATATTGCAGAGACAGCTAATACTACTGGTCATGTAGCTATTAGTATTTGACTCCCCATCCCTTTACAGGATACCTTAGTATACCCTTTACAGGATTCCTTAGTATACTTTGTTTCCTCTCTTCCTCCTTGGGTATTACTAAAATTCATAATGCTGTCGTAGATACCCTGGGATATATTTTTTAGACAAATCATGTTCACAGCACCAAGGGGCAGAGCTACATGCTGAAGATCTCTGGAGGGAAGAAATCCTTCCTCAGGTCACAAAGAAAGAGGTAAGCCTTTCTCTGGCTACTGCTTCAGCCTTAATTCTAAAGTCTCTTTTCAGCAATTGTGTGCCTATTTACAGTCATTCAGTGGCAAGTAATTCCACACAGCTACCAATCCCCTACCCTTGCTTCTGCCTGGGCATCAATGCAACTGAGGATGGAATGCCTTTTCCTAACTAGTGCATGAGTGTTGGTAGCATTTGGGAGATCCAGAGCTCAACCAGAAAACTTGAAACACAGATTTATAATAATAGCCAAAAACATCTATTTGTTGTTGTTTTATGATCCTCTGGCTTTATAATTTATACCAATTATGACCAACAAAAAACATACAGTTGAGATTTTCAAATCAGTGCAGGGGAACTTAGCTACCCATCTTTCCATTACAGATAATGAGACGTGTGACTAAAGCCACTGCACTGCTTTGAAAAATCTTCCCCTATGTGGAAAACATTAATCACCATTTAATGTGCTTTCAAAAATACATTGGATGCTTTTGAAAATCTCCCCCTTAACTGTTGGCAAATTTTAATATTTAGCACACTGCCATGTCTGAGGTACCACAGCTATTTCCTGTTCTTAGCAAAGGGAAATAGCAGCAGTACCTCAGATATTGTGCACTGCAGTGTCTTTACAGTTGGTAAACACTGTCTTCTCAATGGGCATCTTTTGGGGCGAGGGGGGAGTTTTTTGTGTCTGTAAAGATGCATCTGAAGAATTGGGCTGTAGCTCACGAAAGCTTATGCTCAAATAAATGTTAGTCTCTAAGGTGCCACAAGTACTCCTGTTCTTTTTGTGGATACAGACTAACACGGCTGCTACTCTGAAACCTGTGAAGTGCCTACTATTTTTTCAGCAGTTTGTAAATATTTAATAATAATACAGAATAATTCATAATTTAATAGCATTTAAATCCAGAAGGGACCATTAGATCATCTAGTCCAACCTCCTGTATCTCCCAGGTCATTATTTTTCATCCAGATACTCCTATATTAACCCCAAACATTTTAATTAGACTAAAGCATTTTAATCCTCAGGAAATTAAACTGTGTGCCACAGGGAGAGAACAGGAGAGACCCAGGTACCCCCAGCACTCAGAGCCCCTACAATGGCAAGGAATTGATTAGGTGAGATATACCCAGATGATTTTAGCACTCTAACCATGACAGAGGAAGGGGAAAAACCACCAATATACCAGCCAATCTGACCTGGGGGGAAATTCCTTCCCAAACCCAAATCTATTGATCAGTGTGTCCCTGAGCATGAGAGTAAGATGCTCCAGCCAGGCATCTAGAAAGAGGAATAATAATAAATGATAATAAATGATATTTAAAAGCTATACTTTTCCTGTTGATAGAGGTAATAATAAGACTTGGCATTCTGTAACCTATTTCATTCCATTTTTGCTGCCTAATCCATCTTCATATCTGTTTACATTCAAGTACTATTGAATTTTGTAGTATTCAAAAATGAATAGGAAGTTGACAGATTTTTTTAAAGGCTGAGATGATCATCTGAGACTAAAGATTGTGCCAAATATATTCAAGGTATGATCATTTCTACCCTTAAAAAAAAAAAAAGTCTAGCATATTCTAGTTTAATAATAGAGAGCTAGGTTTTAGTTATTCATTCCTTTGGCAGCTCAAAATACAGTAGGATTCAGTAAGAGACTGTGAAACGGTTGTTTATTTCAAATCCTGTTGAATATTCCATATTAGAGCTATCAATAAGCTTACTGAACAGCAGAGTAGTCTTGCTAGCCTGGATGATTTGTCCAGACAGATGCTGAGAAAATCATACATTGTGAAGTTTAGTTAGTTCTGAAAACTAGCCTGTCACTAAATATTTAATAGAGAAATCTTCAATGAATAACTTGTAAGGAAAGTCAGTTAATTGTCCTAATTCTGCCAATTGTTCTAACTAGTCATTAGAAGGGGCTTAAAATAGAGATCTTATACCAAAATTATCTCTGTTGTTTCCATTGAAGTCACTGGAGTTATGTCATGGATGGCCCATAGTCTCTTTATTGTAATAATGCTAGTCAGTGCATGTTTGTTTTGACTGCATGGGAAATTAATCTCCATTTTGGTTGTTAGTAAAATTTAAAAAACTGTTTTTAGATAGTAGTCCAAATCCTGCTCTCTGATATGCATATACATATCACCCAGGAGGGGAATAGTCTTTTTTTGTCCAAATGCACCAGACTATACAAAGGGGAAAATATATTACTGTGTTTTGCTTACATTTAAAAACCTTTGGGCAGAGGCCAAACTTGATACATTTGAGCTCCAAAATGAAGATTTCAGCATTATGAGAGTATGAAAATATCATTTATAAACAAACCTGAGAATGACCTTTTTAGGGAAACTGTTTTGTAATCTTTATTCAATGGGACGTTAGCTATACTTGCTGTAATAACTAAGCGTTCATTTAAGTTAGTGGGAGTCTTTCCATTAACTTCACTGGGTTTTAGATCAGACCCTTAAACATCTTATCAAAGGAAGTCAAATTTCAAAACTTCTTAATACTGTACATTCTACTCTGTGATGTTTTCATATTTACAAAATAAATACACAGAAAGAAAATGTAAGGACTCGGGGACAGCTGATATTCCCACTATGCCATTGGGAGACCATGCAGAGGCACCGCCAGGAAACCTAAAAAGAGTAGGCGCTGCAGGAAGTACCACCCAAGAGGCCCAGGTGACAGTACCTGTGACACTCTGCCAAGCACCCTTTTTATCCTCAGGGGTTGCTCTAGGAAGTTGTCTGTGTAGTTGTCCAGACTTCAGCCTCGCTGCCAAGCCAGACTTTGCTTGATCTCCTGCTTTCTAGTCTCCAACCCAGCCTGACTCTGACCCTGATTGTTGCTCACGGAACCAGACTCTTGAGCTTCCTAGGGTTGCCAACCCTCTTGGTTTTGCTGGCAATCTCCCAGAATCAGGCTCTATCTTGCAGAGGCTACTGAAAGTCCAGAGGCACAGCAGGACTAAGGCAGGCTCCATGCTGCTTCCAGAACCATCCAGCACATCCCTGTGGCCCCTGGGGGAAACAGGAGGTCTCCGCACACTGCCCCCACCCCAAGTGCCAACTCTGCAGCTCCCATTGGCTGGGAGCTGCAGGGACAGAGTGCAGAGACCTCCTTGACCTCCCACCTTTGAGCCACTAACAGAGGGATGTGCCGGTGGTCTCTTTCAGTAGCCACCCAAGGTAAGTGCCGCCTGGCCTGAGCCCGCACCCTTCAACTCCTGCCGCACCCAACACCCCTGCCCCAGCCCAGAGCCTGCACCCCAAACCCAAACTCCCTCCCAGAGCCTGCACTCTGCACCCCAATCCCTGCCCCAGCCTAGAGCCCACACCCCACGCTCAAACTCCCTCCCAAAGCCCTCACCCCCTCACACACCCAAATTCTCTCCCAGAGCCCGCACCCTGTACTCTCCCCACTCCCAAACTCCCTCCCAGAGCCTGCACCCTCTCCTGCACCCCAACCACCTGCCCCAGCATGGTGAAAGTGAGAGAGGAGAGCAAGCGAGGGAGAGAGGCATGGAGTGAGCGTGGCCTCTGAGCAAGAGGCAGGGCAAGGGTGTTTGGGTTTGTGCTATTAGACAGTTGCCAACCCTACCTCCAACTCCTGCCCAGTGACTATTGTCTCTGCTGGGCAAACCTCAGCCTAGCTGTGATTTCTAAGCCAGGCTGCCTACGCCCTGATCCCTTACAGAAAGAGACATAGATATAATTTGTTTATAATGGTCATGATGTTACCCAGGGTTCTTTCAGCCCAAAGCTCTTGGTAACTTTACTCTGTGCGAGGAGGTGTCAGGAAATAAATCAGGGGAGACATGGCCGTGCGACCGATAGATGGCTGGCACAAACAGGACAACACAAGAGTGCTTTCACTTAAAGCTAAACTCTACTTAGTCTCAAGCACTTACACACGTCCACAACAAGTTAGTAAAACACCTCAAACCCTTGATAATTACCAAAGTTGAGTGTGGCTTTCGAGTGATACAACAGCAGCCCATCTGCCGCTGGGGAACACAAAATGCATCCAGAGGGAGAGGCCAGTCCCGAAACGAGTCCCACTTGTCTCAAGCTTTTTCCCCTTATTTATACATCAGTAATTAAAGAAACCTTGTTAAGTAAGCAGTTTCAAGCAAGAGGTTCCTTCTGATTATTGATTAACCAGGTGTGGGTCTTTCCAGAACTTGCAGCCTTGAGACCTCAGTAGACATTTCTGGGACATATCCTACTCTTTGAAGACGCATGTATCAGCAAATTTAACCCAATTCTTATCAGGAAGGACGCAGGGTCAAGCCGCCCTTTCGGTGGCACCCTAAATCCCCCTCTCTTCCTGCCTTGGTCAAGCTGAGACTTGCTTTTAACAGCTTGCTGACTAGGCTGTCTTTAACAATAAGCCATAGTGGTTTCAGGCACTTGACTGGTTTGCCAAAGTCTCCCCGTACAATAATACATCAGAAATTCTTCTTCCAATTTATTGTTTCATTTAATGACACACTCAGCAATGCCACATGTTACTGAGCCAGGTCAAGAGCAGCAGTCATTAAATAAATGTCTGGTTTAAATTAACTTATTGTTTGTTCCTTTAGACTAGTGTTTCCCAAACTTGGGATGCTGCTTTTGTAGGGAAAGCCCCTGGTGGGCCAGGCCGGTTTGTTTACCTGTCCCATCCGCAGGTCTGGCCGATCGCGGCTCCCACTGGCTCTAGTTCATTGCTCCAGGCCAATGGGAGCTGCTGGAAGTGGCACGGGCCGAGGGACATACTGGCCGCCGCTTCCCGCTTCCCTCATTGGCCTGGAGCAGCGAACCGCAGTCACTGGGAGCCGTGATCGCCTGAACCTGCGGATGCGGCTGGTAAACAAACCGGCCCAGCCCACGAGGGGCTTTCCCTACATAAGCAGCGTCCCAAGTTTGGGAAACGCTGCTTTAGACCAGTTGATATCAGTGTCCAGTCCTCCTGTCATTGATGTAGTGATTTAGCCTTGTCATAAGTCAGGATACAAAAACAGTTCAGGTAATAACACAAGTATATTTATTGTTGTAACATAAAATAATACTTAACATGTCTTTTTTATCATCTGGAATCTCATTGGTAGTCTTCAAAGGCTTTTTGATAATGGTCTGAGATCACCCTCATCACTATTCTGTTAAGACCATAGAAGTCTCTTTTAGACCACAGTGTAATGGAATTAAACCAACATTAAGGGTCTTAACAGAGTTTTCTTCTGTCTATTTATTCTGGCAGAAATCAGCAATCCTTTTCTTTTGATAACAGCTCGTTCCCAGATTCTGTCCCAAACCTCCTGCCCAGATGCCCTTGACCTATCATTCACTTTTCAGCTGGGAGAGGAGATGAATGACTTTTTTTAAAGGTATTATGAACACAACTGTGTAATCATCTGGCAGTGAATGCAGCCTAAAAAAATCCTGTAATCTCCTTTTTCCCTTAGGGAGACCGGAGTCACTGCTTCTTAGCATTGTACATCTCCACTGATATAAAAATTACTAGGATAGACAGATGTTACTTATGTGTTCTGATTTAAAGCAGCATTTTCAATAGCTTATATGATGCATGTGAGTTTGTGTATTTTAAACTTCCCTATGCATGGTGCTTTACAGAACTCTCTAATGGATATTGTGAGGTAAAATAATAGGCCTTTGCCCCACCCTACCTCTCAACCATATTTCTCTCTGAATCTGTATTCTGAACCCAAAGCATAAAGGAAGGATAAGATTTGATAAAAGATATATATGTATCCCAGTATGCTTATGAGTGGCATAGTACAATCAAACTGAGCAAGAAGTATAGAAACTCTGTGTGCAGTGGCCGAATTTTCTGCTGCTGTTATTGCTACAGCTCCATTGAAGTCCATGGAATTGTGTCAGTTTACACCACTAGAGATTTTGTCTCCTTATGTCTTTCCTTCATTTCTTTTTGTAGCTATTTTTATATTCACCTAATTCAGACTAACAAGGGGCGGGAGGGGTGGTTTAATCACTAGTAGAAATAAATTCTGGCTTACTTTCATTTTTTCTGAGAATGGCAGGCACTGAAACCCAGCTCCCTAAGTAGATACCATATGATATATGAATAATGTAACCAGAATTTTTCCTAGGAAACTGTGATGGTTCTGGGGGCACCCAAGACTGTGAGTCACCTTGTTACTCCCTGCCTCTAGCATGAGGGAGTCTTGCCTTCGCTTGACTAGGTGTCAGTTTGCTAATCGCAAGCCACTCAACCACTCTTCTCTGAGCTACGCCAGCCCTCACTTCATCTTGCAGGTTAATAATAGGTGCAACCCAGTCCCTGAGTCCCTTTGAATCATTCCCCCGTGGTATCCAGCCACTGACACTGGCTACTCACAGAAATCCCAGCTCCTTTGCCCTCAAAGGGCCGTGTGCCCCATTTGATTAGTCTTACCTTGTATCGCTATTCCTGTGAAATCACAGAGCACTTATGACCGCTTGTAATAAAAGAATAAATTTTTAACCTAGAAGCACAAAACAAAATCATAAGTTGTGAACCTGGGTCTGCACTTCTTAACAGTTACCTTTTCTATCTAATAAGTAGGTTTCCCTCCCCACCTAAGTTCAGTGTGTAGCAATGCTGTCCGGCTTCATAGGAAGCAGGGTTCAATTTTTAATGAGAACCTCTTGCTCCTCAAGATGTCTTCAAGAGATTTCGATTGTTTGCATTTGTCTCTGATGGTTTTCCGTTGAAAGTCTTGGAATTGAGCAAAGCTGAACAATTGAGCTTTGCATTATATCACCAGCTAAATAGCTTCAGGTGACAACTTCCTTCTATCTGAATGGGTCACTACTGAAATTTATTATCCCCAGTGGCTACTTTTTAGTCCAAATCCATAAAGCATACTTTCAGTATAAATACATTATCCCTTAAATATCACCCATACATGTATCTCACAATGATTATGACAAGTTATGAGCTTTCTGTAAATATTTTACATGTTACTCTTTATGGATAAATATCCTGTACAACATGTTTGGTGTGGTGAGTTTGTCAGGTTTGGGGTGAGTGTTGTTTGCAAAGAACAGCGGACCCTTTGCCTAGGAACTTCTGTGTCACATAGATAATTGAGGTGAAAGAAACAGAAACAGTTCTATTTACTTATATTTTGTGGTAGTTTTTACCTTAACTTAAAGAACATTCTCTTTTTAAAATGTCTGAAATGTTAAGTGAATTTAATGCTCTTAAAGTGTCAGATTGACACTTCAGAAACAGGTGCCCTCCATTTATCCACTGAACAGATAACTACTAAATCCAGACTCTAAAACAACAAATTTACATTTGCTCATGTCCCTTCTGTAGGCCTTTGATTGTTTGGGTTTTTGGTGGAGACGGGGGGTTCAGCTGCAGTGTCTTAAAATAATGTGATTTGATGCTGCTGTAGTTCAGATTTCATAACTCTAGTGCATACAATACTTTGCTTTGCATCACTGTTTTAATTATGGTTGGCCACATCTCTAGAATGTGAGGTTTGATGATGATGATTTCTAGGTCTGGCTTTATTGCGAACCTCGCAAGCAAAAGAAATGTAGTCTGAAATAGCGTTTACCACAGCCCTGAATCTTTCATTTCACACTGCTCTCTGTATCATGCAAACTACATGTCAATAAGCACTGATGCTGTAGTCATGAATGTAAGTTAAAAGTACAGCCAGGACACTGGTTGTAATTGTGAGTTACAATGGGAAAAATCTAGAACAATGTCACTGGTTTCAGTAGGATTACTCTAGATTTACATGTTCTATTTGAGATCAGAATGTTGGCCATCGTGTGATGCTATTCTAAGAATATGAAGAATATTGCTTTTGTTTAACACTCAATCTCAAACATATGAACATTTCTTAGCCTATTTTCAGAACTGATGACAAGCCTAATCTACATATCGGTTCATTTCAAAACCTGATCATACTGCACAACATAGCCATAATCTTAATTTGTCCATTGTGGATTTTTAGTGATGATTCATATTGTTATTAATAGAGGATAATGTGCTAATGTAGCTATTTGCTTGAACCTGTATTCTTGAACAGAATTTGGCCAATGCAGTTAACACTTCTGTCACACTTTTTGGATTTCAGGTGTTCCAATTTCATGTTTCTTTAGGAAGAAAAAAACTGCTTTTGTGAACTTTTAAAGAACAACAAATTGTAAATGTTTCCAAGTTATCTTGAATGATTCAGGGGGCATGGGTGATTTAGGGATACATAATGGTAGAGGACAGCCCTACTACTGTTTGGCATCAGTTCAACATCTGATCCAGATGGTAGTGACCAAAACCTAAATAATATTTGTGAAATGAGTTTGCTTTAATTATTTTTTTTTATTTCTTGTATTGTGGTAGCACTCAGACCACATTCAGGTGTGGGACACAAGACACATGAGAAGACATGATCCCTGCTTTGCAGAGTTTACAGTCTGAGTTCATTCTAGTTCTTAATGGACAGTTCACCACATCAGAAGTACTATCCATCTGTGCTTATTTTGATACAATCACTGGTGGAAGTTATGCTTGTAAATACCCACTTCAATAACGGGAGAAAAGCCAACAGTTGTAAATTACAGATTGTTGTAAATGGTGTTTATGTATAAAAATAGACGAGTTAATAGTTCAATTGTTTGGTGAAGTGATATATCTTTGTATGGATGTCATACTGCTTCCTTGTGCTCGCTTTTAAAACTGACAGGATTTCTGGTGGCACATTTGTATATTTTATTGGAATTTTTTTCCTTGTGATATCTCGGATTGATACATACAAAATTGATTTAAGGTCTGGGTGAAATAAGACCTACAGGAATGATTTGAAGTCTGGATAACCCATTTTACTATGAGAAACTAAGAAGCTCAGTCCATTTAGCTAATGAAAGGGAAACTTAAGAGGTGACTTTATCGTAGTCTAGAAGTGCCTACATAGGGAGAAGATTTTTGATGGCAGAGGGTTCTTATGTCTGGGAGACAAAAGCATAATGAGAGCAAACGGCTGGAAGCTGAAACTAGATGAAATTAGGCTGAAAATAAGATACAGATATTTAAACGTCAGGATAATTAACTATTAGAGCATCTTTCCAAGATTTGTGGTACGGTCTCCATTGCTTGAAGTCTTTAAATCAAGAGTGGATGTCTTTCTAAAAGATGTGATGTGGATCAGCCAGGTTATATGGACCGTAAGTTGTGGACCTGATGCAGGAATTAAAGAATGAATTTCTATGGCCTGTCTTATGCAGGAGGGTTAACTACATAGTGATTATATCCCTTCTGCACTTAAAAATTGATTATTCTGGTATTCAATTGAGTATATGCCCAGTGTTTTGAATGGAAAGGCAGGATTTCTGCTGAATAGCAAAGACATAATAATCAAAGTGAAAATATTGTTTGACAACTTCTGTTGTATATTTTAAATTAGGTTTTTCCCTGCTCAGTAGTTCCTGTGAAACACATAATTTGGAGGATTAATACAAAACACTGATGTGAACTTCATTTCCCTTACCCCTGAAATAAAATGTGATGGAGACAGGGAAAGGTGGATGGAAAAAAATTACCATGGTGTTTTGTGTGCAGACTGATTTGAATTCTATGGTTTTCTCATTTTGAAGGTTTTAGCACTTCCTAACAAGCATAGTTCCTCTGAAGCATTTTGAGTGCTTTGCAACTGCTTAATACAAATATTGTTAGAAATGTAAACAATTTTTACAGATCAAAGTGTACATTTAGCTTGTATCATTTAAAACATTCAGGTCAAGCCATTCTGCCGTAAGACCTACAAATAAAAACATAAGAATGACCATCCTGGGTCAGATCAGCGGTCCCCCTAGCCCAGTAACCTGTCTTCCAACAGTGGCCTGTGCCAGATGCTTCAGAGGGAATGAACAGAATAGGGCAATTATTGGTTGATCAACCACCTGTTGATCAAGTTTCTGAAAGTTGGCGGTTTGGATACACCTGGAGCATAGGGTTGCATCTCTGACCATTTTGGCTAATTAATCATTGATGAACCTATCCTCCATGAATGTATCTAAATCTTTTTTGAACCCAGTTATACTTTTGGCTTTCGCAACATCTCTTGGCAATGAGTTCCACAGGTTGACTGCATGTTGTGTGAAGTGCTTCCTTATATGTGTTTTAAACCTGGTGCCTATTAATTTAATTGGGTGACCCCTGCTTCTTGTGTTTAGTGAAGAGATAAATACTTCCCTGTTCACTTTTGCCACATTATTCAAATACAGCACTTGATAAGGAGAGTCTACATTATCCTACATGTATGTGTGCTTTATCATATGGCATTAGGACACATCATACAGAACAAATTTAATAAACTCCTTACAATATCTTTTACAACATACATCTTATTTATGATTTTTTAATGATGAAGTGATAACACACTAATATTGTACCCCTTAAGGATGTGTTACTAGTTGTTCTGACATTATATTTACCAAATATCATAGAAAATAAATATTTTCATTATTACCTTTAAACTAGTGAACCTTCTCAGTCTTATTGAGAGAGGTTCTAAGATTAAACATATTCTGTTCCTTTTCACTCTAAGACTGATTTTCATGTTACCTAAATTGTCAATCAGGAGTAACTCCACTGAGGTCCATAGAGTTATACCAGTGAATGTCTGATGAAAGCCAAGACAGAAGCCATTTCCATCATAATGCCCAGGCAATGGCTGCTGGGACCCTACCATGTCCCCCCCAAAAATTAGGGTTAAGGTGGGCTATAAAATGGGGGTTGGCTCTCTGCCGTGCCAATCATAGGAGCCCTGCACACCCCCCACCACCATGTTTCCACTCCTGTAACAAACATCTCATTTAAATCCCTTACCAAACCATTCATCTGAGCACTGTGTCCCTTCCTGATGGAGTACCTGCACTGGACATCCGCCCCTCACTTATGTAATGAGTTGCGATATCATAGCCTAACTCTTGTTACCTACTCACTCTTACTAAGCCCTTCCCCAAACCTGCTGGGCAGCAGGCGAAATAGTCTCTACTCTGAAAAAATTTCTTCTCATTCCCTTGAGAAAGGAGTGGCTAGCACAGTGCCCACAGCAGATCCTGACCAAACCTGGTATTTCACTACTTGCGAGGTTGCAGGGTGCTCTGCCTGATTTGGGAAAGAAGGGTTATCTCCTGCCAGCCTCACCCTTTATCAACTTCTTCTCTTGTGGTCCCCTGAGCATTGTCATGCTAACCCATTCTGCATCTGCAGCAATGTCCATGCCTCTCTATCCCCTGCCTTAAAGCTCCCTGGCAAGTGTGACAGTTTCTACACACACACATCGCTTAAGGTACAGTGCTGTCATTGTTCCTGTCCTGTAGAGCTAAATAGACAACATACAGTAATGAGACTGGAGATGTGACCAAGTCAGGCATCCTTCAGTAATAACATGCCCATTTACCTATTGATGATATTTCACCTCTGCTGTTTACGATTCATTTCTAGAGAGAACATATGCCGTGACTGAGACTACATGGCTTGAATTCTGTTTATCATGTATATAGGAACAATAAGTACATCTAACAAGCCTCCACTGGAGGCTCCATCTTTTTCTTCTGAGAACCAGTGCTTCAGAATTAACCATCTGTGACCTCACTAATTTGATGAAAAATCAGTCCCAGACCATGCAAATAAAGATCAGTCAATCAACTACACACAGAACTGTAGCGCTGGCCAGTTCAATCCAGAATATCAGAGAGTTTATTCATTGTTTCTTTTGAGCTAACGATGTTAGTCAAGTTCCTACATCCCTATTTTTACAAAACTGAGCAAATAACTGGTAGCAAATAATTGATGCAGTGGATTTTGCGTCTTCGTTTGCTAATTGTCCACAAGCAATTTCTGGATTTCTCATACTCGTTCAATATTTTAAATTATTAATTGAATAGTTTCTATGAGTGATTTTTAGTTTTGTTATTTGCAAGTCATTCATTGCAAGTATTCAAAATCCAATGTTTGAGCTATGTTAGTTTTGATTTGACCCATGGAGTACCCAGCATTCTTTTCTGCTACTTAACTGGATGAGCATAACTCTTAAAATCAGGGGTTTTTTGTGATTACGGAAGTTCAAAACTTGCTTTCCATGAGTATTCTATGCTGCTGTCTTAAAATTAACAGTTTGCATACACATTCAGGTCACTGAAATATTCATGAAAGAAGAACACAAAAAGGCCATGATCATAGCTGAAGCAAATTACATTTTTGTTTGGACAAATATTAGTGGAAATATTTTGATGTATTCAGCCAAATCTTCAATTTTCCCAGTCAGGCTGATGGCCAAAAGAGAATCCAAAATTGTGATTGTAGGCTTTTAAAAGCCTTTAAATTATATTTATTTAAGATATATATATTAAGTGCTTCCATATTTAAGGTGGAGTTGATTTGATCTTTACATATGAATACAGATTAACTTCCTTAAAATTACAGCACTTACTGTTTGAGCATTGAATGCATTTTCTAAGAATTTATAAGTAATTCAATTAATTAGTTTAAGTTAAAATTAATTTTAAAATGGTTCCCAACTGTGCATTTTCATACCTTAACATGTTTGGATTTCTTTTGAATTTATAATGCTTCTTTTGGTGATAATTATAGCATCCCTGTTCTATTTTACCCTTATATTTGATATTTACTCAATTTTAGTGCCAATTTGCTGCAGGATTTTTGTTTGTTTTTGTTTTAATCTGGGAATATAGTTAGATATATTAAATTTGTAAATTATGGAACAAACCAATCAAGCAGTACAGTGTCAACAAAAAGTAATATAGTAGGTTTTGGCAGTTCAGTAAAGTGAATTAGAAATCCTTTCATGAATTGTACGAGACCTTACATTTCTTTTTGTTAATTGTCTGTTTAAACAACATGATACATTTACCAGTACCAGTACCTTCAGATAATCCTTTTATGTGGGTCAAATAATCTCAAGAGTCCACCATATTAACATTTTTTTTTAATAAAAGGGTGTGTGGAAATTAGCTCAGGAAAAATCCAAGCTCCTTCTGATCTTGTGATTTACATAAAAGTGAGATGAACTCAGTATTAATTATTTGGCTCCTGTTGCTTCTGGAATGAGGAGTTTGTAGAAGATGATTTTGAAGAGGGCATTCTAAAAAGTAATTCCAGTTTTGAGCTAAGCAAAGGTATATTGTTCTTATTTTATCAACTGTCTTTGCCAAGGTGGTATATATGAGGTAGTTCAAAAAGTTCCTTAGGGTAGTTCCTCAAGCATATTTCCTGCAGCAGTTGCTAGGCCTTAATATAAGTGAAACTTCCTCACATCTGTACCTCTGGCTTGGTTTCTTTGATGTCCCATTGAAGAGATGTGGTCTGGCCAGATAACTGGTACGAATCAGAGCTCTATGAGGAATCTTCAGGGTCCCCCTAATTTCTCCAAAGCATTCATATGTTATTCACAACACTGTCACTGAGTCCTACCTTACAAATATTTTTCCCCAAGAACTAAAAACCCATCAGCACCATATCATAGTCTGTAACGAGCAATTTCATGGATAGTTTTCTGATCCAAGGATAGAACTTCTTCCACAGCACCCTTATGCCTTGCTAGCCTTTAGGGAGCAGGAGAGCCCAGACCATGACAGTGCAAAGTAACCACGCTGGCAAAATTCTGAATATACTCAAGGCTGCATAATACCTAGCTTGACTGTGAAATGGGTTCCCTTGATGATATTTTCAAGGGTATTTTTATGATTCCTTACAATTGGTTGTCCAGTGACACTCTGATGGACTTGTGGTGGCAGCATATGGAATTCCCAGCTACTAAGGCCAATGGTCTCATCTTTCTTGTCATGTCACTAAGCCCTTCCAAGTTCTTATGTTGCCCTGGTGAGGCTGTTCCATTAGACGCTCAATTATATTTTATTTGGAATGGAGGGGTAGGTAGCAAACCTTCAGGAAAAGCATCATCAGAACTGAGGTTGTTGGTATTATTCCACCATTAGTTCCAGCAGTTGACAACCTGGTCCAGGACAAGAGGCAAATGGAAAGCTTACAGAATGTGATATTGACATGCTGTATGGAATATAATGTTGCTTGGACTTAGAAGTGTACCATGTAAGAAGTAAAGAGTCACTGGCAGTGGATAGTGAAAGGAAACAAAGAATACTATATTTCTGTTTAAGTAGGTCAAGGCCTACAAGCACTCCATGCTGAAAGCAAGAGCAATGGAAAGTGCCTCATAAAACTATATTTTATTATGTTGAAGACAGCCTGGCGCTCTCAGCTGAGGGGGAGAAAAAAATGAAGAAGTGTTTTATTTAAAACAATGTTCAGTTTGATTTTAAATAATATTCTTAGATCTGAATCTAAAAATAAGAGCCATTTTAGTAAAATGAATTTCTGAATTTAATATATCACTATTTGAAAGCATATAAAGTCACATACACACAAACTCCCATCACTATAAAAACTTAGGCCTACTAGTATGTGTTGTGCATGATGTGGACCCCTGCACGTAGGACTAAGAAAAGCCAGGCACCTGACATGAATGTGAATACTGTGATTTCAGGATAGCGTACAGTAACCCTCTTAGAACCACACAAATAATTGTCTGGCTATACTGAAAGGAAGACAGGAGACATTTGATACAGCTTTAATCAGGCTGAACTTTATTATTAGATGTCTGGAACTACCCAGCAGATAAAAATGTACAGTGCAAGTAACTACATGTTCATTCAATAATACCCAGGGGCGCTTCCGCCAGCCTCTCCTCCCTTCATTTTATCCATCCAGGTGCCCCAGCCAGCCCATTGCTGGGACCTTACCACCACCACCCTCATATGAGAGTTAAGGTGGGCAATCAGAAGGGCAGGTGGCTCCCTGCCGTACCATTCAGAGGAGCCTCAAACCCCTCCCCACATTCTGTTCCTTTCAGCAATACCTCCTTTTAAAATCCTTTACCAACACATGCTGACTCACCTGCTCCATGGAAAAAGGGTTTCTCATGCCTGGGCTTGCTTCTTTCCAACCCCCTGCCCTTCCAGTCCCAGGCAATGAGTCTGCAGTACTGCGCTGTATCCACACCTCCTTTTGCAGCAGCTTCTGACCTCTTCCCCTCCACTTCCCCTTCCCCCATCACTGTTGCCTTTCTCTCAGCAAGATGGACAATGCCTCTTCCCCCTGTCCCGCAAGTTAACGGAGTGTGGTCAGTATCTGAGGTCAGAATTTAGCCCTAATTCTTGCTGCAAAAATGGAGTGCTACAGAGTTTCACGAGGCTCAGACTATTAAACTAGCGAGCAAAAAGTGGATTAGTAATCTTGCAGATGCAACTGTGGATAATGTTAGTGGAAGTCCCCACATAGGCTTTGATCAGCAGTGTTCATTATTCTGTTGTAAAATAATTACCGATTACCAAATGGCTGTCCTATTATCAGTGATGAGTAGTGTAGGGATTACTCAGATCAAATCCTGCTTTTATAATATACATTAAAGGTTACCTTTTTAAAAAAAAAATGACCGGGATTTGACAACATGAAAATACCTGACTTTTTATAGTATTGTACATTACGTGCATTGTATGTGGGTTTTGTCTGCTGAGCATCGCATTCTGATTGAAAACATGAGCCTTCAGCAGTTTATAAGTGAATAATTTATACAAAATGAGTCCTTTCATATCTCTGCGTGTAAGTTCTTAATGTAGCACTTCTTGTGGCAGTACTTCCCTGTTCACAAGACCGTCCGTGTTGTTGGGATGTCCAGGGTATATTCTGGGACTTGCCTCTACTGAGAATGCAAGACAAGTTCCTTCTCTGTGTGATCCTGAACAGTTCCAGTCATTTGAATGCTATGAGACCAGCAGTGATCCAGGTTCTCCTTTCCCTTTATGATGTCTAGCTGTGAAATAATAGAGAATCTGTGTGCCACTACAATAAGTGAAAGATCTTTAAAATTTGCAACCAAAACAGATACTTTGCAGATCCTTAGGTTTGAAGTGAGGTAAATGACACAAGACAGCCAAGTGGTATATAACCATATAGTTCCAAATTATGGTATTTTGCTTTTCTTCTCAAATATCCCTCTTGAACTTTCATGAAACACTGTTAACAGAATGCTAAGGTAGCATTCAAAAGTCAGAAAATAGAATTAGAGCTTCATATGCGACCTTAAACTGATCTCCTTATACATATCCTTTACAGTATAGTCTTTAAATGTATATTCACATAGTGTTTCCCAGATAGTACAATTTCATATATTTTCCTACACACACACAATACACATCCTTCTCCCTCTCCCTCTCTCTCTGTGTATATATACATACACATTTCTAGTCATTTAAGAATTTAATTATGTAACAATAATAAAGAATTCATAACAAGACAAACTCTCCAATTATATAATAATAATGTGTGTAACATAATATATTGCTCATCTAGTCATTTTAATGCATCAAAAGCAGCTGGGTCATTTTCCTCCTCAGAGGCAAGAATAGAAAATGGCAATTATGAATCTGCGATAGGACCTACAGTACCAGAAATTCTACATACAATATGCTGCATCCTACTCTGAGAGACAGATTCTGTACTGAAGTACCACAGAAAATGCATGACTACGAGCAGTCTAATTATATAGTATATCATTATTTATCATAATGGACCTGACTTTGAAACACATTAAGGATCAATTGTGTATGTGTGTGAATGAGGTAAATGGGAGTGAAAATTATCACTGTTTGCCATTTTTATAGGCAGTTCCCAGATTTGTGCATGCAATCCAAATAATTGCACAGCTAACATGATTAAAATTCAGTCTCAATATGTCAAAATGTCGCGGAGATGTATTACTGTTGCAGCTTTTGCAGACTTTGTAATGGTATTTGAATGTGACTCACAGATTAATTATGTGTTAGAAAGTTCTTGCAGTGACTACAATCTTAGTGACACACTCAGAGAAGAATTAATTTATTATTAGCCATAAAGACAGAAAACTACCAGAGACAGATAACATGGTAAGCTTGGACTTCAATACTGTCTCACCACAAACACCCATTTTGGTGAAAATCTGGTTCCTATGTGGATATAACATGTAGAACCCCTCAAGTGTACGTTTAGCTGTTTCCATTAGGTGTATCTAATGCAGTGAGTCATTTGAGATCACATTCTAGGGCAGTGGTTTTCAAACTGGGGGGTTGGGACCCCGAGGGGTTGTGAGGTTATTACATGGGGGGTTGCGAGCTGTCAGCATCCACCCCAAGCCCCATTTTGCCTCCAGCTTTTATATGTGTTAAATATATTAAAAAGTGTTTTTAATTTATTAGCGGGGGAGTCACACTCATTGTCTTGCTATGTGAAAGGAGTCACTAGTACAGAAGTTTGGGAATCATTGTTCTAAGGTATAAAAGTTTCTGGCACCCTTCACCACAGTCATTTGTGAACTTAAAAATGTTGGGGTGCGATAATGCAGATAGGAAAAGTAGACAAGGACAAAAAAAGTGTTTTTGTTATAATCTATCCATTCTAATCACATAATCCTGTTGTTTCTCTCTGTTGTGAGGTTTTCTTCAGTGCTATGCCAATTTCAATACACTGCTCAAAGATCAACCAGAGTGTGATTCTTTTCTTTGAGTGTCTCTCCCATTTATTGATCTGTCTATAAAGTTGGAAAAAGCAGAACGCTTCTCTTGAGGATTCTCTTCTGCTGTTCAAAGCTGTAATTATAATTTAAATGTCATTTGGCTGGTCTGACTGCTTGGCATGGCACCAAAATCTGTGCATTCTTTTGAGACGTTTACCCTAAACACATTTCACTTCAGGACATATGTCAAAAAGGATTGGAAAAATTAATGTGGCATCTTATTTTCTTTTTGTTGAACTCGGGATACCTTTAACAAAGTACACGGGCACATCTTTTTACATACGTATCCTTGTATTTATTTTTATACCTGCTTGATTGTGATGTAACACTGACATTATTAAAGCCAATAGAAAGGCCAGCCCAGAATAACTGGTTGTAAAATATCGAGACTTGGGAGATCAGTGCTCTGCGTTATGACTGAGAAGTGTATGGCAGTTTGATTCTCAGTCCAAATGTATTTTTCCTGTGTTTGTAAGAGGTGTCAACTCTTGAGGCAGCATTTTCAATCCCTGGTATTCTCTGTTAACAGCTATTCTTTCTGGTGACACACATTAAGTATATGGATGAAATCCTCAGGATTTAGTATGAAGATAAGGAGAATTTCCTCCATTTGTCCAGGATGGATACAATAGGATCAAATGTGAGAACTGTTATAGATGACAACATTAAAAAGCATATTTATGGGGGGAAATGTGTTCATATGTTCCAAATAGCCACACACAATACCTTTGGTAAGACTATTCTGTTTTTAGACATAGAGGTCCCAGTTCAGGACAGCATCCCAATACAGGAAGGGTGCTTAAGTGCTTTCCTGAATCAGAGCCATAGTTTTAGTCTGACCCAGTCTGAAACTGAGATTTCAAAATCAGACTGTGACTCACTGTATGATATTTCAAAAGAATTATGTTCACTGCACAAAGAAAATGCAACCTCCAGAGCAGTCTGGCCCTCATTTTCTCAACAGATGTGTACTGCAGGGATTACGTAATGTGGTTAGGTGACTTTTACCCTTAAATAGGAGATCATACATTGCATATAAAGTAATTATTTGGTCTCAGTATTGTATATTGCTTATACAGTTTTCATGTTCACTTGTTGCTCATAAAATTCTCAATTCCTTGAAGTTTTTCTATATTTAAAATATGCAATATATATACAAATATAATTAGGTGGTGGTTCCTTCAAATGACCTCTCCAATATCAGTTGTACTTCTGTATATTATGGAGTTTGTCTCATTATGAATCTTATGTTGTTGTTGCATAATCAAATTCTGAGATTACTAGAAAAATAATCAGCATTTACTACATATAATATATTGTCCACATGAAAGAAACATCTAACCTATAATGCAATACTTTGTAAGATACTAACTATAACCTATTTCTGAATACATAAGAATACACAAATGTTAACTCTACATTCTATATTTTCTGCTGTACTCTGCTGCATTACCTACCCTCTACAAATAAGGCTACGATTTAGTCATGGGTATTTTTAGTAAAAGTCATGGACAAGTCGTGGGCAATAAACAAAAATTCACAGCCCCTGACCTGTCCATGACTTTTACTACAAATATCCCTGACTAAATCTTTGGTGCTCTGGGGGGGTCCTGGCACTTTTTCTGCTGCGGGCCCTGCTGCTGGCTCTGGGACCCCCTGAGCGTGGCTCCAGCAGCAGCCAGTGCGGCACACCTTGGGGCCGCCCCAGCTGCTTGGGCAGCCCTGGGTTTATCTGCATTGACTGCTGCAGATGTCATGGAGATCCCAGAAAATCACAGAACCCATGATCTCCATGACAGACTCACAGCCTTATCTATAAATATTATTTGCACATGATTGTAACTAAAGAATTTTGCTACCTCATAGTTTCTTCATGTTTTTTATGAAACACAAGTAATGTAGTTGTGTGATTTTCTCAGATAAAACTGGAGAGGCTGTTCTACATATCACTAAATCTTTTTAAAAGGGAGACGTTTCCACAGACATCTAAAACAGGAAACAGGTTTCTGGAAAGCATTGCACATTAATAAACACAGAATATAGATGATTTATGTATCAGTTAATACAAATACAGGTTCTGATGGTTTGTATGCCAGTTTGATTCCAAACCATGCTAGTGGTATATGAATAATCTAGGGCACAATGTTCCAGCACATTACATCATACCAACATATAACTGATACATGTACTATGTACTGTAATATGTGTGGTCATACTGTGTCAGAAATAAGTATGAATAGGTTTTTATCTCCTCTCCTAAGGCATACTTAAAATAACAGTGGCAAACATAATACTGATTCTAAATAAGATTAGACTTCTGCAGCCTTATAAGATAATGTTTTATTTCTCTATTATGTCATCCATCACTATGCTATCGAGTGGTCTTTTGTTCTTCTAGTCACAGAGCTGCTATTTCCATTGTTTATAAATCTGTAATATCTTCAGAAAGTATCCTTTTTTTTTATGATTGATTAAACAGTTGTGGTTTGGCCAAGGTATAACAATACAGCACAAACTCAATTTTCCTCATCTCAGCTACTCGTGATATGATCAGATTCCCCATTGGTTATTAATGACACTGAAAAATTCCTTGATAGGTTTAACCAATTCTGTTATGTAAAATAATATATAATCATATTAAATCATTTCCAAATGAGATGAGGGGATGCAGTTGTTTAATATCATTTGTCAATGTTTCAAGTATTTTCTGAATGGAGTTTACATAGTAATGAAAACAAATGTGCTTTATACTGTTCATAAGGATAGTCCTTTAAATATGTAGTATAAGTGCTATAAACCTCTGTAAATAGGGAAAATATATCACCACTATGCTTTATTCAATGTAATGTACATTAGCGCACCAACTTAGCCTGATTCTTTTCTGTTTTTGTTAGGTCCTCCTATAGTAGCAGAATAATTAAAGTACAGTGGGACATATCTTTGTTAATTCGATATTTGATTTATAATAAAAGAATGGAGTTCATTTCTGGGTAGATATTTTCAGCGTTATCATTTTCACAACACTCAATGCAATGTAAGGACCTCTATAATAGAATAACAGCCTACGAGTTAAGAATAAAAAAAATTTGACTCTGCCTTTACATTATATAGAACACATTTCTGGCCTTTATTCCATCTGTATCCATATCTTTAGATACTGCTGATCACTCCCTTCTCCATGGCAGCCTGTTTTTCCTCTTCTGGTTCTCCTACCATTGTGAGATCTTCAGCACTGCTTTAGGTGTTTCTTTTCATCTCTGATACCTTTTTTGTAGTGGTCCTGCCAGGCCTTATTCTTAGCCACCTCCTCTTCACTGTAACCCTGCATACACTTGTGAGTGGAGAGGGTTATCTTCTTCATGGCAGTGACTTTCAAATCTCTCTCACTCTCGGTCCGGTCCCTTTTCTCCTGTTTATCCCGCATTTTCTCCTGGATGATTCATTGACAACACCGACTTAATATGGATATGAAACTGGACTCTAACTTTCCCCTAAGCCTCTCCACGATCCGGTCGTCCAAGACCACAGAATGTCCATTAGTAAAATTATTCTTCTCTTCCATCAGTCAAACCATATCTTCCATCTCTTTGAAGCCCTCCACCTTGCACACCGCATCTAGCATCTTTGCCTTCTGGTTCCCACACAGCTCTGCTGCAGCCTACAAATCAGACCTTTCCTCTTATGGTGCTCTTGTTCCTTCCCACAACCACTCCACACCACCAGTGACACCAGCCTAAATATGCCATCCATTTCCTTCCCTCTCATCTCCAAGACTTCTTCCATGCTGCCCCCTTATGCATGGAATGGCCTCCCTATAAAGTCTTCAAACTCTTCTCCCCTCCCCCATTCAAATTTCTCCTCTTTTTTTTTTTTAAGGAATCCACTACCAGTTGGGGGGAGGGATAGCTCAGTGGTTTGAGCATTGGCCTGCTAAACCAGGGTTGTGAGTTCAATCCTTGAGGGGGCCATTTAGGGATTTGGGGCAAAAATCTGTCTGGGGATTGCTCCTGCTTTGAGCAGGGGGTTGGACTAGATGACCTCCTGAGGTCCCTTCCAACCCTGATATTCTATGATTCCATGAAATTGCTACTTTGACAATACCCACACATTGGGAATTCATAACAACATGAATAACTAAAAAATAAAAGTTGTTCACTCACCATTCTGGATTTTTCTACTCCACCCTGTCTCCTTTAGGTCTATATTTTAGATTGTAAGATCTTTGGGAGTGGAATTGTTGCGATCATTTTCTTGTGTGGTGAACTTGTATTTTGTTAGCGCTAAAATAATAATAATTATGTAATCTTAAGGCTCACAATATGACATGAAGGGATTTTTGTCAACATTATTACATGGATGAAGCCCCCATTTGCCAAGATTTATAGTGTGAACCTTTATTCATAGATATTAAAGAATGGGGGAGACTTATTTGGTCATCAGGTCCATTTTGCAGAACTGTTCTTGACAGTATAGTCTTTGTCAAGTTGCATTTTAAATTACTCAAGTAATAGAGCAACTACCATTTGCCTTGGGAATCATGGCTGTTCCACAGCCTAATAGATCATGTTGGTAAAGCTGTAAAGTGCTCTTTACAACTGCTAGATACTTTAAGTACAGTACTGTGTAGTTGACAAGACCTGAGCTCTGAATATAGTCTCTTTTAGTGCTTTTAAAAGTACTTTAGGTCATGTCTCTATTTGAGTAAACCAGTGAGCTCATCTTGTTTGAGTATTTCAAATGCCATCTGTGATATTTTGAAAACTTTTTAGCATTCAAGATCTCCGGACAGTGAACATTTTCTGCATTGCACAGAGGTGGTATGGAAGAGTGAAATGCAGCACATCCACATCAGATCTGAAGCATATCGAGAAACATTTTTAGCTTGCTGGAGATTCAGAGGAAAATATAAAATATGTTCTGGTTAATGCAAAACAGGCTTTGCTAGATCAAGACTAATTTAATGCTGTCTTTGTGGTTGATTTTCCGGTAGATGTCATTAAAACATAAACATTTACCTGATGAAAATATCTTACAGTTGCCACTGCAGGTGCTACACAAGTCTTTCCACATTCCCAAGAAAGACTCAGATTGAAATAGTGTTCCAAGAAATACAATGCAGTATTAGCCCAATGGAAACAATAGTGTAGGTGAGAAAGTTCCCGTTCACTTATCTTAAAAGAAGCTGCAAAGAGACTGCACAAGGAGAACTCCCCAAAAATGCCCAATGCTGCTGCATCACCCTTCTATGCACCAGCTCCTTAGACATTGCTATGAATTATTTTACAACATTAGCAATTCATACATTAGCAGTGTAGATGTTGCAGCAACATTACTTCAACTGGTCCTTTGGACTGCTAAATTTGCCACTGGTGGGATATGAACTGGGGACATGTAGATTGAAAGGTTGTAGTTATTGAATCACTTGAGCTAAAGGAATATATCTGGCTGTGAGTTGTAGTACTGTAACCTTTGAAAGTCACTCTGAGGCCAAATATTTCCAATCCACTCAAGTAACATAGTCTTTTGGATTTGAAAAAGCAATGTAAGAGATTTGGTTGTACAAATCCCATTGACTTTAGAGGGGGCAGTGATACTGAAACACTTATTCTCATAAATTTTCAAAGAACTAAAGTCTGAACACCAAATACCAGTCCACTGTAAGTCTAAAATATTTCTGTTAAAGAGTAGAAGTAAGTCAATAGGTATGTAATGGTTCCAAAGGTGTGTACTGTAAAACAATTACAGCTGGGGTATGTTTTCATGGAGTCCGCAACCTTTATTATTATTTTATTATTGATTTGATATTGCGCTTATATACTGGGGCGGGGAAGAGGATGAAATGCTCAGACAATATACTGCATAAATCTATGACCATCCCCTTCTTCCTGCACCTCAGCTTTATGCCTTGCTCAAGCACTGGCCAGGGTTCTGTCTTTTCAAGACTTTTCAAAAAGCATTACACAGAATTAAACCTCAGGGCTATTGTATGTAAACTCCTGATAAATGAATGTTAATAGTTCCCAGTTGATTTCAAAGAGTGCATACCCTACTTTTACTAAAAACAAACATTTAATGCACACACAAACACCTTGTAAATAGTATTTGGAGTACATGAATAACTTTTAAACACAAGCTATTAAGCAGTAAATTTACGGTGTTTTACCTACATTTACATGTTCTCATACAGACTTTCCTCCTGGTCCTGTGTCAATCAACTGAGTCTGCTGGGCTGTTTTTAACTTTTGTCTGTAACCTTCCCCCTCCCACACACCCACCTTGCTCTCTGATTGAGTCAACCTAGTCATCCTCTGAAACCTATCACCTGCCAGGCGAGTTGCCCACAATGAAAACATCATATAGAGCCTTAGAACAGCTACTAACCATATATGGTAATTACCACACCATGTTGTGGAAGTTTCTGGGTCTTTCTGTGTTACCCTGACCTTCTCTCTGCTCTTCTGCAAAGACACAGACTATCCAGCTGAGATGCATGTCTTCCACACTGCTTCTCTGCCCTAAAGAAATAGTCTCATGCTGCAATATAAAACATGTGAGTTATTCTTAGTGTAGTATAAGAAAGAAAAGATGCTTACAATCTAAGTAGACAAGACATAAACTGAATGGAAAGTACACTTGGAGCCTGATCCTATATCCAGTGATGTCAGTGGAGCGACTCTCATTGACTTCACTATGCTTTGCATTGGGCCATAAGTAACTCAGAAAATGTTCTGAAAGAGCATGATTTTGTTTAATGAATTCAGGCCTGATCTTGAAAATATGCATGTGAGTAATTTGAGATCCACTGAATATACATATAAGGATTTGCACACATGCATAAGTGTTTGTAAGACTGGGGCCTTAGAGAGTACAATACAGCATTTTTACTGCTGTTAGTCAGTTAGCAATGGCGGGTTTTACAGAAGAAAATCTTCCCTTGTCTAGTTTTCACTTTTTAGAACAAGTTCACTTTTTTTGTAATTTGTTGAGCTATCCTTTGTGTGATGATATAAGGCCATGCATAAAGGGTGACCAACTGTCTAACAAAGGGGTGTGAGAAAGGATTTTATGTTTAAGATTTTTGATATTAAAGGCAATTATATGAAAAATATGCATGTCAGTTACTGCAGTGGCTTAAATATCTCACATCTTCTGATGTTTTCCATTCTTCTAGGCCTTTCTCTGAGAGCTATCTGTAACATAACTAAACATATTAGATGACTTCGAGATACTCTTTACATCAACAATGAAAGGATTATCCAGCAACCGCAGTCATCATCATGGGATTACCTGTGATGCGCCATGTGACAGTCTGCCACATCACCCAGACAGGCAGCCATATTTGTTAAATCCAGTGGACCCTCACCCTGCAGATCATCCTTATTATACTCAGAGGAACTCTTTTCAGGCAGAATGCATGGTACCTTATAATGATCAAATTGCCAGCAGCACATTTCCTCGGCGACATTACAGTTCCCACCATGAACTTAAAGACGAGTGTGCTCTTGTTCCCCATGGAACAGCTAACAAAACTAATCGCATTCCTGCCAATCTTTTGGACCAGTTTGAAAGGCAGTTGCCTCTTAATCGTGATGGCTACCATACCTTACAATACAAACGGACTGCCATGGAACATCGCAGTGACAGTCCAGGGAGGATCCGCCACTTAGTTCACTCTGTTCAAAAGCTCTTCACAAAGTCTCATTCTCTTGAAGGACCATCAAAGGGAAGTGTCAATGGTGGCAAAGCAAGCCCCGAGGAGACTCAGACTATGAGGTATGGGAAGCGTAGCAAGAGTAAAGAAAGGAGGTCAGACGGCAAGTCCAGATCCAATGCACCAGGATGGTGGAGTTCAGATGATAACTTGGACAATGATGTTTGCATTTATCATGGTCCCAGTGGAGTTATGACTATGGGAAGGTGCCCCGATCGTTCCACTTCTCAGTACTTTATGGAAGCCTATAATACTGTAAGTCAACATACTGTGAAGTCATCCAAAAGCAATAATGATGTCAAATGCTCTACTTGTGCAAACCTGCCCGTGAATTTGGATGCCCAGTTAATGAAGAAAAGCTCTTGGTCCTCTACATTGACAGTGAGCAGAGCCCGTGAGGTTTACCAGAAAGCTTCAGTTAATATGGATCAGACACTAGTGAAGTCAGAGGCATGTCAACAGGAGCGATCTTGTCAATACCTTCAGGTATAGTATGTAGTATTGATTGCTGTTTACTGAATTGTTCTTTTTGCAGATGTTTTTTCACTCTGATATTTCAGAGGTCATCGTCTATCATGTTTTCAGAGGTCATTGGACGTAGAAAAGGGAAAGGGGTAATCCAGATAAAATTTAAAATAAATTTGCATTTTATTGCTAAAAGTGAAGTTTCAAATGAACTTTTCCAGTGGGCAACAGGCTGATTTTTATTTTTTTTTATTTTTTTGCATGTGTGGGAAGAATGAGAGCTTTGTGGGGGGGGGGGGTTGGATTCAAAAGGCAGTCACAGCAGGGACATAGGGAATTGGAGGTTGCTTTGCTTGTATTTAGCATTACAATGTCACTCAACAGGATGTTACCAGCAGAGGTGCTGGAACAATTTTTCTAGTGGGGATGCTGAGAGCCATTGTACCTAACTGAAAACCCTGTATATAATGGGAACCACTTCAAGCCTGGGGGTGCTGCAGCACCCCCAGCAACCCTTGTTCCAGCACCGATGGTTACCAGTATATAAATTCTTTGGTTTCTGTAATTTCAGGATTTGCCTTCATTAGTTCTTGTTTTATTATGAAAATTGGAGACCCTTTGGAAACTTTGAGATGTCTTAATCCTTTATACACCAGTAAAAAAAATTGCTATCTGTTTTTCCACAAAAGATGAATTAGTTATTGTGAAGTGTCCAGATTTGTATCTCTGGCTATTTCTCTTTTTCTTATGGCATTGATTCAAAAACATAAAATTGAAAGGCTGTAATGATTGCTTGTTCTGATTATACACTTTAAGAGTACATCACCTACTCCCTCACAAGCTGTTTGCAGTTAATAAAGCGTCACTATTTTTCACCAGTATTGTATCTTTAAATGTCAAGAATCAGATGTCTGCTCTTGGAGCTATCACACTGCCGGTGAATGTGTGTGGCAGACACATGGATCAGAAAATATTAAAACTGTTTCATTCTTAGTTGAGCTGTGGATAGCTTTTATGCGTTTTAAACAAAGCAGTTATGGCACATCTAAGTGTATGTGTAAAATGGAATAACGTTACACAGAGAAGAGAGAAGACCATGAGGAAAAAAGAGGTTTGAGAAGAGAACTTTGTTTTGCTTTAAAATAATGGAACTCTTGCATGTTTATATGTATACAGCAGCCCATTTTTCTAATGTGATTACCTTTCTGGGACATTCCGTTGCCACATTTTGTTGCTCAGGTCATTACTCAGATAAAGGGCAGGATTCAGATGTCCTATTAAGGCACCCACATTTTAAACTTGAGCTCTATAGGTTAAATGGCATATAAAATCATTTAGAATACTAGGCTTTGAAACTCTGTTCACAATGTTTAAAAAAAGGATGTGTATATTTTCCATTAATTTATAGCAATGGGGGAAGGGGAAATGGAGAAAGTATATATTCTCAGGGTGTGTGTATAGATGCGTGTATGGAGTGGGGAGGGACTTTAGGGCTGAGTTACAATTTTAAAGGTTTGATACAGTAGTTTTCTTCAATCTGAGTTTTGGGAGCTAGAAGAAATTTTAATTTTGGAGTTGAATGTCTTGGTTATTTTGGATTTGAAGTTTTTTGTTGTTGATGTTTTTGTTTACTCATTCAGTTTCCAGGCAGGTATTGATAAAATAGCTGACAATTCAGTGTGTAACCAGATGGATAGAAAAGAGTGAAAAACTATGCCAACATCAGCTTCAAATAAGCACTTCCATAGGGACTGTTACATAATATTTAATTGACAGGAATAGGCTTATAAATGGAATTAGAGGGATAATATCTGTATCTTCATGGAAATGTGTCCAACAATGCATGGAATTAGAGTGACTGAATGTTCTCTTATACATATGCCATTCTATTTATGTCCAGATTGTTATTTTTTTTTATTATTATTATATACTTTGAAAAAAAACAGTGAAATGTCAGTGTTTGGAATTTGCTAAAAAGCAGAGGAAAATCTTAATCAAGCTCTAATTTACATTGCTAGCATTATAAGACATCAGTGAGGTAATAATTGCTAGTGTATGAGACAGTCTGAAACTGTTATTGACAATTTTAAAAAATAGCAATGTACATGTTGTTAAAAAATTATGCATATTTAACTGCTTCCCATTCCCTTCCCCTTCACATATCACTTGTCATCTGAGACTATAAGCCCTTTATGGCATGTACAATATTTTCTTTGTTTGTACTGCTCCTAGAACAATGGGGCCCCAATCCTAATTGGGGCCTGTAAACTCTATTTCTATTTATAATATTTATATTGCAGTAATCAGTATCCTTCTGTCAATTAAATGTTGATATGTTTCAACTGTTTTTTATGTTTCCTGTTGAAACATAGGTAGGCTGGTTTCCTGTGTTAGGACAATTTGAAATGTATTAATTGAGATAAAACTAGTTAATTACAAAGCCATGATAGTGTTGGACAACTCTGATAATGACTTTGACTAATGTGGTATTTCTTTGCTGCTTTTTTTAACTCGTTAACCAGATTACTAGATGTTCTTCTCAACTCATATATAATTTCAGTTACTATTGATGACCCAGCAAGTGGACTACATGATCCTTGGATGAGGCTAGTGTTTTATTTATGCAAACTGTCCTTGTGATATAAATGTTTGAACACAATGGATACGTGATTTTTTTGTTCTACTGAATATTCAATAAGAATTTTTTTTCTGTGAAGCTTCAGGCTTGAGTCTGACATAGGTCACGAATGAAATCGTTCTCTCAGCCCTTCTCCTCACCCCATGCCTGCCTGTTTTTATGGCTAGTACTGTAGTATCAGAACACCTCATTATTTAGAAGTAGAAATAACAAGCAATAGCAATCTCACTCTGTAAAATTAATAACTTAAGTTTGATCATTTCAGTATAGTCCTCAGTTCGCATTTTTCCATATTAGAGATGGCTTAATCTCTGAAGATTTGGAGTGTGGATTCAGAGCAGACTCCAAACCTCAGGATCTTTGCTATCCAAAACCTATGGATGTTCCTCAAGGACCCATTCTTTCCTTTAATACAATCTTTCTTCTCTCCAATAGCTGTAGGAAAGCTAAGTGGAAGTGGCTAGTAGGACCCCCTCCCAACACTATTTTCTATACAAGTAGCTGTGAGTTCCCCTGTGCTATTTTAGGGGGATGGCTGATAGACCACCTCTCACCTGCTGTTCTAAGAGGATGGTGTCTTGCCTTCTGTCTCCGTTGCTTCCTATGGAGATGGTGTTTCTGGTAAACCTGCTCCGATAAAGTCCTAAGTGAAATATTATAGGGGCTGGGAAACTTGCCATCCCACCATTTCTACGGTGAAAGGCAGATTCTCACTCTTAGGTCCTGCTACATCTGCTCCTTTAAATCTCACAGTATTCTTAGGGTGATACTTCTGTGCTTCTGCAGCATAACTGGGGATGGAGTCCATGCACAGGTGCTTTCATTAATGTGGACATTGGGAAAGAATAGATGATTCTTTTATGTGGGCATAGGGTAAATTAGAACTGTCCCATCTCTTCTCTGGGAAGTAGGTGTGTGTTGGTGGGAGGGAAGGGAATAGGGTACAATCTGGTATTGAACTTTTCCTTACCTTAAGAAAATACTCTGATTTGGTTCAGCTCTAGGAATGATCCAAGCAGCAGAGAGCAGGTGATGGGAAGGAGCATTCTTATTTTATCCATGATAGTTCCCTATGCCTTGACAGTGAGATTTGTTAGGTAGTGGAACAGTTTCCCAGGGCTTATGGTAGACAGTCCATTGGAATGTTGTAAGCTAGACATATCACTAGAATTTGTAACATAGGAAACAATACTTCCCTGACCAAAAAACGGTCTAAAGGCATAGATATTTTACCATTCTTAATTTTATGGATTTATGGTAATTCATGCACCAGCACTACCACACTACACAGTTAGTCTCTAACGATGTATTTACTGCTGGATATTGTCCACAATTGTTTTCATAGCCTTCGCCTATCTGTAAAGAGAGAAAAAATGCACAGATCATTTTTCATATTTTCCCCCATTTTTTTTTATTTGGGTCAGTCATGTTTTTTCATGACGCACTGTAATCATTTGCATCAAGATACACAGGATAGGGAAAGTAAGCTATTATTTCCTGGCTTTAATTAGAGTTCACTAAGCTCTTTGGAGCAAAGACTTTTTCTTATGTGTTTGTACTGTGCCTTGCACAGTGAGGGCCTTGGCTGGGGGCCCCAGGCACTACCACAGTATAAATAATGATTTTATACTCTTGGCACAGGGAAGCAGAAAACGTAGAACTTCAAGGAAGACTCAGCAATAGAAAAGTGGCAGGGTGGGGTGGGAAGTGAGATATCAAGTAGGTGAGGAAGCCTGTGCAGCTATCAACATACCATGCTTTTTCCAGCAGCCCATGAACAAGCGACATGGAAAAAAATCTGTAAAACTTGTAATACAAAAGGCTTGAGTATGAGATGCATATTTGCTAGTTTATTGTAGTTTGGATCAGGTAAAGAAGAGCCTGATTTGTTCCAGAGCCTATGTCTTATTTTTTCTTATTGCTTAGTCCCTGGTGGAGGCCATCAACAATATCCATAATCTACTCAGTGTAAGGAAACTCTTCTGCTTCAGTAAATCCTGCTTTCTTTTCTTAGGACCAGGCACCTCCTTTGTAAAATGGTTCAGTAGGTATCCCGTAGCTTCTCTGGTCCCATTTCTTTGTAAGGCTAAATTGAGTTTATTTCTTAACTTCCTGGTGCTAATCTGTATTGTGAGCTATCATATTATTTGATCATTTAGTCTATTAAATCACCTGGTAAATTGTTTATTCTTCTGGGATAGTAATTTGTTTAAAATCTGTTTTGCTGGGTTTATCTGTGCACATTCATTTGAATTTGCAATCATTCTCTACTTGTTTTTCATGTGAACTTTGTTTGCATTTCTGTCATGGTGAAGTGATTACTAAATTAATTTACTCAATGTGTCCTTGTCTTGCATACATATCTAAGGGAGATGCTATTTGTTCTCTGCTGCAGCTTACATATGTAGGACTTGATTCTCCATTCCTTTCTTCCACTGAATGGTAAATCTATCCTTTACAGCTGCAATTTTCTTATCAGTTCTGCAAAACAGCTGAAGTCGAAGCATCCTATTATAATTTTATCCTGATTTCTACGTCTTCTTAATAAAGCTTGTGAAATAATTGAGAAGAAAAATATACTTTCAAATAAAACACCAAATATAATAATGGGATTATATTATTCTCAAGTATTTGAATGATCTCCAGGTATTCATGAAATGCTTGTGAATCCCAAAAGTTTCATGAACTGTAGCATAACTGCAAAAAGAACAGGAGTACTTATGCTTATGAATAATGAGCAGATCTGTAGAATTGGGATGGGTTTGTAAATGATTCACAAATGGGTGCTAAATTTGCAACAAATATGTTCATAATGAATAATTCAACCAGGTCTTCTACTTAGGCATACATAGTCTTCAGCCTAATTCTGTATCTATCCAAGACACCTTTGCTGTGCAGTGAAAAATCTTTCTTATGAAAATAAACCATAAATGTAGCAGAACATTTCTAGGTAATCCTGTCTTCCTCTTGCAACCTTTTTTTAAATTTACCCTACAATAACTTTCCATCACCTTAGTTATTGCAGTTGATAAGAATGACATGACTGTATATTTCACTTTCACAACCACCACTTTCTCATACGATTAGTTAAAGACTGGTCTTTGGCATAGCTGCCCCATCTTAGTTGCTCAGTACTCCACTGATGCAGGCCCTGTAAATACCTAGCTAGATCTTCTATGACAATGTCTGCTCTTTAATGATCATGACTGCAATTTTATCTGGCTTTGTACTTGAGATTGTTGTTTCCCATCCACTAGTTGCTTCACAGTTCCATTACTTCTCAGTGTTGGTGACTGTACACATATACACAGCACATTGTTCTAGTTTGACTTTTAGTACCACTGTCCGTCTTGCTTGAACATCCTTTCATTCCAACAGCATGTTTACCACTCTGTATAAAATTCTATCACTTGGATTTATGCCTCCTCTCAGCTGTGTGATGTTAGTATATAATATAAAGGGGCCATTAAATACAGCCATTTGAGTTATCCCATCATAAAGTACCTTAGAAGCTGTGAGACGTGTTTGTGGAGACTGTATCTAAGACATTAATGTTGATGCCTGCTAACTACTCCAACTCCAGTTGATACTAAGAGAGAAGACAGACTAGATGTGGTCCCATCTCAGAACCCTGATACTGTCCTGTCACCATGAACACTGAGGATGTTCTAATCTGAATTTTGTGGATTGGGTCTTTCTATAATGGGCCCAAACCAAACCCTATTCTGGACAACCCCATCCTCAGGGACAGTTTGGTTCCAGATCTAAATCTGGTCTGAACTCTACAATGTGGACCCATTTCTAATGGAGACATGTACAGTAGTTTGGAGATAAATGTTGAAAGTGATGCTTCTCTTTTTTCAGGGTGGGGAGTAAGGAATATTTCTGCTATTTTAAATTAAGCTTCTTGTTCCAAGATTGAAGAAGAGCTCAAAAAGCACCACAACTGCATTACCTAATGCGGACAGACTGGTCTAACCTAAGAACAGTTTGACTCAGTCTTGTTGGTCTTGGCTGTTAGGAACCTAATACCAGTTTTTCCCCATGTAAAGCTGCATGCACATAATTCAGTCAGATGAACTGATTTTAAAATAAAACCTCATTGCTAAAATCCCACAAGATGAAACAAATATTGGCAAGAATATTGCAGATATTTGATTTTCTCTAAATGGAAACAACTTATATATCTTAAGTTCCTATATCTGCTTATATATCTGCTTTTCTGAAAACTGCTGAAGGTTATTTTTAAATACAGTAAAACATGTAGTGTTAATTATATCTTAAGTCCTCCTTTTTTGCATATTTCAGTGACTCCTAAAACATGCACATTGAAAGGATGCTGTGATATTCGTTTTTGTTGTTCTAAGAATTCAGTATTCATGATTGCCAAGAATAGACCTAGAAAGTGGAAGAGGGCAATTGAATTTTCTCTAACATACAAAATAGCCATGATAACTGCTAAGAGAACCAAATTGCATGGGTTTCAAAATCTGCACTGAGCAGTCATTAGGTATTGTTCTTAGTTGTGTGATTTCATTTCATTAAGTATTTGCATACTAATAGAAAGCTAAAGTTATGAGTCTACTGTTGAGTGATGGCCAGCCACTCCCCTCCAGCCCTTGTGTTTACTTCCAGTCACCCACATTGCATTGGCAAAGCACAGGGAGAAGCTTAATGCTGTTAGCTGCAGTAAACCAAATCAAAATTGAGATGAATAATGAACTTAATTTGCAAAAAAGACAGTCTGTTTGATATTTCATCTAATAAGGTAAGTTAATAAACATTCTAGGCAACAGAAAGGAAAATATTCTTTTTTTATTGTTTAAAGCCTGAATAAAATCCATATTTTTATCCTCACATGCTGGAGTTTATTTCAAATTTCATCCAACGTGTGAATTAGAGATGAATAATCTAGCACTTGAATGCCACTAGATACCTGTCTTTTGTTTATTTGGGGACCCAGAAATATACATAAGAAAAATCCAACTTTTTACACAAAAAAAGAATACGAAAATAAATGTACCAGTCACTGCAAGCTTGCTAATGATAAATTTAGTCTCTTTCAGAGCAAAGTAAATTTAGTTAAAGATCAGAGCATGTAAATGGCACAGCAAATGCAACTGAAACCAGTGAAGGGATTGGCTATTGACTGTTTGTGTTTTGCATAGTCTGTTTATGTACAGTAAATCTAATAGCTGATGTTTGAGCAGAAAGAAAGAAACCATAGTCAATATTATTTTTCATAATTGTAAGGAACATTATATTTCTACGTGATTACTCATAATGGAAGTGATGTGTTTCATTAGCTGACCCAGTTCTGAGGCCTTTGTTAGGTGCTCTTTTTCTTCCTTATATTTGTTTTCTATTTCATCAGACTTTTTTGTTTAATTAAAGCACATTCTTCTTTACTAGTTCTGTAAAGAATGAAAAATCACTATGAAAGATCTCACTTTAAATTTATTCAAGCCCACTTGCAAAATAAAATGCCTCTAGTCTCCATATTATTTTGTTTAACAGCTTGATAATAAAAATGAGATTTTAATTAAAGAGGGGACGTTCTTTGGATTTGGCTTTTATTTTCCACTGTTCTCGCTATCTTTCTCTCTCTGTCTCTCCTTCTCCCCCTCTCTTCTGGAAGTAAAAATATTCTATGTGATGCAGGATGGTTTAATTTAGTTAGGCTGTAGTATAATATTCCCAATGCTGAAAAAAAGTATATTGTTGAGGCAATTGGATATTACAATATCCTTAAACATTAAAGAAAAGTGAAGGTACTTTCTCAGGTATAGCGCTCTTATTCCCCTGTATCTTCAAAGGCAGCAGCCGCTATCTACATATACTTATGTGCAGCATAGTATTTGACCTTGCAAGATACATGCTGGCCATCAAGAGTTGCCAGGGCTGAGTAAACCTCCCAATCAGAAAAAATGATCTGAAAACTCACATAACTACTTATCCTCAACATTTCCCCAGTACTTTTGGATGCACAGCCCTGCAATATGTGACACCGTATCTGAGAATGTAATAATAAGGCCCTTGGAAATATTATTGTTTGTTTTATTTTTGGTTATATATAGTCAATTTTATTTTTAGTTCTCTAAGGACTGAGTATTCAGTATATTTCTTTTTCCTCAGAATCTGAAACATTTTTCTGTGACAGCAGATGATATCAGTCTCCTAAGCCACAGAAGCTTTTTGCTTTAAGAGCCTAAGTAGAGGCAGTAAGTGAAAAGCAAAACCCAGCATTGATTTGAAATACTTTTAGTAAATTGTTGTTTATATTAAAAAGATGTGTAGAAGTAGCAATACAAGAAATACATCTAATGTTGTTGAGTTTTAAAAATAAGAATTTGATATATAGTAGGAGTTTTATCTAGTAGGTAGGACAGAGGATTGGGATTCAGCTGGACTCCTGAGTTCTATTTCCACTCTGCCACAAACTCATTTTTTAAGACTGTGCTTATATAGCTTCTACCGAAATTATCAGATTTGGATGCCTAAACTTAACGTGTAAATCTATACTAGATCAGCTATAATGGGGACTCTCTAAATGAGCTCTGAAAATTAGGGCACTTATTTTAGAGCTTAAGTTCTGTGTTGATTTAGATACGTAACTTTATATGAAGTATGAAAATATTGACCTACATGCTCTGTGCCTCAATTTACCCATCAGCAAAGGGAGAATAATAATAATGCCTAGCATGTAAGGAGGATGTGTGGTTTAATTTATTGTTTGTGAAGCACTTTGAGATCCTTTCATATAAGGTGTTATAAAGACATAGCTAATAATAAATTAAATGTCAACTACTTTATCAGCATTTTTCCCTGTACAAATACTCTGATTCATCACTGTGATACAGTTTTACCCTGATAGGTTTCAGAGTGGTAGCCGTGTTAGTCTGTATCAGCAAAAACGACAAGGAGTCCTTGTGGCACCTTAGAGACTAGCAAATTTATTTGGGCATAAGGTTTCGTGAGGTAAAACCCACTTCATCAGATGCATGAAGTGGAAAATACAGTAGGCAGGTATAAATACACAGCACATAAAAAGATGGGAGTTGCCTTGCCAAGTGAGGGGTCAGTGCTAATGAGCCAATTTAGTTAAGGTGGAAGTGGCCTATTCTCAACAGTTGACAAGAAGGGGTGAATACCAAGGGAAGGAAAATCACTTTTGTAGTGCTAATGAGGCTAATGCAATCAAGTATCAAAGGGGTAGCCCTGTTAGTCTGGATCTGTAAAAGCAGCTTTCACTCATGCTCCAAAACGTCTGTTAGTCTATAAGGTGCCACAGGATTCTTTGCTGCCAATGCAATCAAGGTTGCCCATTTCAAAGAGTTGACAAGAAAGTGTGACTATCAGCAGAGGGAAATTACTTTTTGTAGTGACCCATCCATTCCCAGGCTTTATTCAGGCCTAATTTGATGGTGTCCAGTTTGCAAATTAATTCCAGTTCTGCAGTTCTCATTGGAGTCTATTTTTGAAGTTTTGTTGTTGAAGAATTGCCACTTTTAAGTCTGTTATTGAGTGACCAGGGAGATTGAAGTGCTCTCCTACTGTTTTTTTAATGTTATAATTCCTGATGTCTGATTTGTGTTCATTTATCCTTTTGCATAGAGACTGTCCAGTTTGACCAGTGTACATGGCAGAGGGGCATTGCTGGCACATGATGACATATATCACATTGGTAGATGTGCAGGTGAATGAGCCCCTGATGGTGTGGCTGATCTGGTAAGGTCCTATGATTATGTCCCTTGAATAGATATACAGACAGAGTTGGCAACGAGGTTTGTTGCAGGGATTGGTTCCTGGGTTAGTGTTTTTGTTGTGTGGTGTGTAGTTGGTGGTGAGTATTTGCTTCAGGTTGGGGGGCTGTCAGTAAGTGAGGACTGGCTTGTCTCCCAAGGTCTGTGAGAATGAGGGCTTGTCCTTCAAGATAGGTTGTAGATCCTTGATGATGCGCTGGAGAGGTTTTAGTTGGGGGCTGTAGGTGGCGGCTAGTGGCGTTCTGTTACTTTTTTTGTCGGGCCTGTCCTGTAGTAGGTGATTTCTGGGTACCCTTCTGGTTCTGTCAGTCTGTTTCTTCACTTCACCAGGTGGTCATTGTAGTTTTAAGAACACTTGATAGAGATCCTGTAGGTGTTTGTCTCAGGGATTGGAGCAAATATGGTTGTATCTTTGTGTCACTACAAAAAGTAATTTTCCTCTGCTGATACTCACACCTTCTTGTCAATTGTTTGAAATGGGCCACTCCATCTGATGAAGTGGGTTTTAGTCCACCAAAGCTTATGCCCAAATAAATTTGTTAGTCTCTAAGGTGCAACAAGGACTCCTCATTAGTTTCACTGTGGTGTAACGTGATTAAAATTGATAGTTACTCCATCATAAAACTGGAGTAAAGTGGTAGTGAATCAGGACCTGCATAATATTATAATATTTTCTTAGAAAATTGATACCTGCAAAGCAAAAATGAAAATTGGCTTAAACAGATTTCTGCAAGCAAGCTGAGCAAACTATGTAAGCCAAAAAAAAAAGTTGTAACTAGCACCACCCCTTTTTAGTGAATGGTTATTTTTGTGGAATTGTCCTTGTACTTCCCTGTTCACTGAAGCTTGACCAGTATGTATCATATCCTGACTTCCCAAATGCCATGAATTGAAATTAGACTTCTCTTTGTGGTGCTGCATTCTGGGTTATCACATAACTCTGTGTTTAGCTCAGTTTTTCCCCTTACCATATTGTCAGGGGTGCTGGAATAATTTGCGTAGTGGGGGTGATGAGAGCCATTGAAATTGCAAACCCTATATCTGAGGGAAACCACTTCAAGCCAGGGGGTGCAGCAGCACCCTGAGCACCCCTACTTCCAGCACCTATGTATATTGTCATTTTCTTTGTCAAATATGGACTTCCCCTACAAGCCTCAGTGTAGTAATGGGTACTTGAAATTTTTTACCTTCTTATTTTTACACCAGCAAGTTCCCCCATTCTGGAATTGTTCAGACAGCAGCAACCAGTTGTCTTTTTGGTGCCTTTGGACCTCTGATTTCTGTCTTTACCTTCACATCTCAATAGCTCTGCAACAGCAAAGTGGATGTTGACAAGATTTTTTCTTGTTTTTCACTAAATAAGCCTGTGTCACTGAGCTAGAAGAGCCTAGACTTCTGAATGATGATCTGATGCATTGTGTTCACTTGCACACACACACAGCTAAATTTTCAAAGCTGGACAGGACCCCCATTCATGCATGGAATTACACATGTGCGTGTGTAAGTACGAGCTTACGTGGCAAACCCATTGCAACCAGCTTCGGAAACTTGTTCAGTAGTATCTAAACCACTGGGATAATCTTTGACAAAAGGCACTGTATGCACTAAGACATCGAATTTCTTAAGTTGTTGTGTTAGAGTTCTGATTCCCACAGCAACTACGTCTCATCTGTATTACAGCTAAATACTAAAACATTACATCCAACTATACATAGAGTATTGCAAAAACTACAGGCGCACAACTTGGCTGAGATGTGGATGATGTATAGTAACTTTGAATTCCCAGACTTTTGACCAATTAAAAGGCTCAGCCTTAATGTTGCATTAACATAGGTTTTTAATTTAATGCAGTGTAATTTGTTTTTAATTAATTTAGTATAACAAGGTAAGCATAGATACTAAAATCAAACATAATGAATGGAAATTAAACGGAAGAGATCTATGAGGTAAATGTTCCCTCAGAGCATTCAGATGTACTGTACATAATACAACTTTAAATAATCTTTATCCTAAGAGTGACTAGAAATCTATTTTCTTGAGCTTTTCTTATATGTTGTAAAGTTCCTGTGAGGTGTCCCAGCTTTTCATTCACAATGTCAGCAAGCCCTGATTTTACTAATCTTGTGTCAACTTCTTTATGAACAATTTGGAAACGCAACTCTTTACTCCCAACACAGGAGGTAGGAGGAAGGGGTGATTTTGCATGGTCCTAGGTGTATTTGAGAAATACTGAGGGTACGAACTGCATTCATTTTATTTTATTTGCCCTACAAACGGTGCACGAATCTAAGCTGAAAAGGAGATTTGTGTGTGTGTCATAATTGTACTGGTGAAAACGAAAAAGTGTAAAATACTCCCTATTTCTGTAGGCTGTGGATCCAAAGTCAAAGCCAATATCAAAAGATATGTACATATATAAATATACACACACAAGAAGTGGGCATGAACTGGAACTCCAAATTTGGGGTTAGATGTATCATGTTCAGGGCATCAGCTCTAAGTCAGTCCCTGGGGTGTTCATATGAAACCAAAGCTGGATTTGGGCCTAATTAACGGTTCTTGTTTGGTTTCTTAACTACTGATCTCCAGGTGCCCACCTTCCCTTTATCTGGTACATCCTGCTGAAAGTACCTTCCTCTCAAGTCCTGCACCAGTTACTCAGAAGGAGAGGGGTGAAAGAGAGATTTATTTAAATGTGTGGGTTTTTTTTCATATGGCAATGTAAATACACATGGGATTGTTTAATAGGTGAACTAGGCCCAACCCAAAATATGTCTCTTCTCTGGAGAGCTTAAATTCCTGAGGCATTGATAGGTACAGTAGAGTGCAACACAATACAAAACAAACTCAGTGTGCTGTGTGGACATTTGAACTGTAAAGCTTCATAGAACTAGAGTTTTCAGGGCAGTAAATGGGAATTATTTCAAGGATATAGATGAGTGTAAAAGAAGGCATGAAGAAAGAAGTGTGCAGAGGAGTAAGGGGCAGTCAGGAGTGGTAAAAAGAAATTCTGGCAGAGAGATAGGCGAGAGTAGACTTATGGGGTGAAATCTTGACTTCACTGAAATAGTAGCAAAACTCCCGTTGACTTCAGTAGGGCCAGGATTTGCACCCATGGCATACTTCGGAAGAGAAACAGAAGCTTAATACAGAAGAGGAGGAGGGCCAGTGCAGAAATTCCAGTAAGGCAATGATACAATAATAGTACCAAAGGAGGAGGATGAACTGGAGGAAGTCAAAAGGAAAAAAGCTGCAATTGTCAGCATAAAGTTACCAAAGAATGAAATATTGTCATGGCAGTAGGGAGGGAGGAAGGAATGAATTTTGGAAATATTGTGAAAAAAGGATTCAGGATTTGATGAGGTCTTGGATGTGACAGGAAAAGAAATAAAGGAACCAAAAACTATACCAAGGTGGTTTACAACTAGTTTGAGTGGCTAATTATAATCATTTGGGGTCTGTGGAATACTTTTTTCTTCATCTGGTGCAGTGTTTTGTTGAGTTAAGTTTTATAGCAACATCGCCAGAGTTTGTATGCCATAAAGCTTGACCTGCATTGGCTGCAGTTACATTTGAAAGGGCTTATTTGCCTTCAGGACTTGTCATGTTCCTGGTTATGGGGAGTCAGCAACTGAACATTAATTTAAATTTAACAAACAACTAAGTAAATGTTTGACTTTTCATTATGACAGGTTAAACAAACTGCTGCGTCAGTGCTCTAAGAGGAGACAGTACATAAGAAGCAGTAAGCTGCATTGAAAGTTGTGTCTTGTGGGATAACATTTAACAATTTATATAGCACCAATTTCCACAGGAAAAGGGACTACAGATTATAATCCCTATTAGGGGGACACTACTATTTAAATGTTGCAGGTCAAATTTTGACCCCTAAAATTTGACAGTGTCCATTTAGTATAACATATAATGGTCACTTTGCGAGCCATATAAATTGCCTTTATATGTTAATCGCAGTAAAGGGAAGGAGAAAAGAATAGGTGGGAAAACTAAAGATTACAGGTACATTATTTCTTTAAAATGTTGCCTACTTGCTTTAATAATTTTGGAGTATCTACTAAAATTTTGCCAATCTGGAAAAATTGGGGTGCTGCAATCAAAGAACTGACTGCAGGACTACTCCTTCAGTAACCCTGTTCCACTTCACATCTGCTCTTATTTCTACTGTTATTCCGGCAAGCATGTGTTTTCTCAACTTCACATCCCAAGATGATGGCCTGTAACCCCAGGCCAATAGTAATGGGAGGCAAGGCATGAACAAGGCAGCTGTCCTCATGGAATAGGGTGACCAAACATCAAGTGTGAAAAATTGGGATGGGGTGGGGGGTAATAGGATCCTATATAAGAAAAAGACCCAAAAATTGGGACTGTCCCTATAAAATCAGGACATCTGGTCACCCTATCAGGGAATTTCCAAAGTTGTCTGAAAACACATTCTGATTATTATGATTTTCTATAAACAAGGAGCAAATGTAATGTTTGGATAAATTTATTTTAGATTAAAGGAAATAACAAGGAGAAAGAACAAATATAAAGTCACCATAAGAGAGAGAGGAGTGGATAAGTGTGATTTTGAACACACAGCCATTTTTAACTTCTGAAACTCAGGGGGAGCATCTCTGCAGGCAGGCTATTGGGTTCACTTTACTAGAAAAAGGTGTAGTACATTAAAAACAGCCTTAGAGTCACACAACGATACATGCTGCTTCATTACATTTAACGTGCATCTAAACTGGAAATGGAAAGTAAGGCTGCCTGGTGTGGAATATATCCTGAACCAAAACCCTAGGGTTGGATTCAGATCAGAACACACACACACACACACCCCGTTTGAAGAGATTCTGATTCAAGAATCTAGATTTGTCACCTCTGTACCATGCAAGGGCTGACCCTTTTCTTCCCTGCAAATATGTTAACTATACTAGAGCCGCTAGGCTTTACTTAGAAACCCAAGATCAGAGTCATATATCCTTTCAGTGAAAGCTCAGCTGCAATTTACTGTTTTCTAATCTTACTGTTGCTACAGAAGAAGGTATATTGAATATGTGAATTGTGTTTATTACTCTAGGTTCCCCAGGATGAATGGACCGGTTATGCTCCGCGAGGCAAAGATGACGAGATTCCATGCCGGCGGATGCGCAGTGGCAGTTACATTAAAGCAATGGGGGACGATGATAGCGGGGACTCAGACACCAGCCCGAAGCTATCACCAAAGATCGCAGCACGAAGGGAGAGCTATCTCAAGGCCACTCAGCCCTCACTTACGGAACTCACCACCCTCAAGTAAGACGTTGTCAGAATGAACCACTGAGCCTCAGAGAAACACATTTCTGTTCCTCTCTCCTTTCTCCACTTCCAAGTAAGGAAAGCACTTAAGCATGTGTTAAAGTCCCAATTAAGTCGTCATAAATGATTTCCTGAATGGGGTTAACTTTAACACATGCTTAAGTGCTTTTCTGAACTGGGGTACTAATGTTTAGGATTCAAACCAACAAAGCACCTAAATTGGTTGATTTCCACGAGACTGCTTACATGCTCAAAATTACATACATTCTTTAAACACCTTGTTGAATTAGAACCTTACGTGCCATATTCCACAAGCCTTACTGTGTATGTACTTATGCAAATGTGAGTAAAATTTAACATGAGCGAGCAGGGGCGGTTCCAGGCACCAGCACAGCAAGCATGTGCTGGAGCAGCAAGCCACGGGGGGCAGCCTGCCTGTCACTGTGAGGGCGGCAGGCAGGCAGCTTTCGGTGGCACGCCTGTGGGAGGTCCGCCAGACCCGCGGCTTTGGTGGCAGGGACGCCAATGGTGCAGCACCTCCCACAGGCATGCCACAGAATCCGCATGACCAGCGGACCGCCTGCAGGCGCGCCGCCAAAAGCCGCCTGCTTGCTGTGCTTGGGGCAGCAAAAAACATAGTGCCGCTTCTGTGAGCAAGGCATGTAAAATTAGCCCTAAATAAGTCTTTGTAAATCCTTTGACATTAAGCCCTGAAGAGTGGGCATTGTAAAATAGAGAAGTCCATATCTTCAACCCACCCATCCAAAAGTACATTATTATTTAATTGAGAACCACGACCAAAAAATTAAGTCTGAGAATTGCTTTAAAGAGATTTTGATAAAAAAAAAAGTTACCAAGTGACACAGAGAATCTAAAATCATCATTGTTTAATATTTGTAGCTCTTTTCACAAAAGCTAAAGTCCCTCAGGAGTTTCAGATAATGGAGAAGGCAAGTGTCAATATACTGGAGGAGGTAATAGCCTGTGGATAGAGCTTTGCTAGATGAAACAGCTTTGGAGATATGTTAACTTGCTTGGAATGTGTTTTTTGAGTTAAAAGCAGCACTCAAAATAGATTGTTTTTTAAGACCAAAGAAAACATTCAGTGTATAATTTAAAAAACCCAAGCAGCATAACATATATTTAATCTACATTTGTGCTGGGTCAGAACACAAAAACAACAATGAAAGAACAAGAGCCCATTGCTTCTGCCACTGAAATCAGTGGCAAAACTTCAACTGATTTACATCAAAGCAGGATTTGACCCAAACTAACTGAAAATCAAATAGTTTTATCTAACTAGAGCTAGATAAATGTTTCAAACATTCATTCTGAAGATTCTTTGTGAGAATGTCATAACATTTTGTAAAATATTTTACCAGCTGGGACCCAAAGTAAAAATCCTTAATAACGCAAATTAATTATTTGAAAAATGTTGTTGTGGAAATTGAGGGAACATGTTACTGATTACTATGCAATGCACTATGAAAGAGGGGGAAAGGAACAGTATGCAAGCAACAACTGAGGAGAGTGAGCCAAAGCATCTACTAAGGAGACTGAAAACATGTGTATACTTCATAATTTTGGGAGGCATTGAGATACCAACGTGGCAATCACTTCTCAGAAGATAATAGACCAGATTATATTAAATTAGGTTAGATTAAGTTAAATGTGTTCAGTTGCAGGGAGTGACTGCAAACAGGTGGCAGTAGCCAGAGAACTCTAGTGTAACTTTTCCCTAGATTTATATCAGGTGAAAAGTTTCTAAATGAATTATTATTTCCAGGGAAGCAGGAATATCTGCCAGATGCTAATTCAGAATTTATGGCTCCGAACATTGCTAATAGCAGTGGAGCAGAACTGTTGTTAGCAATACTGGGAAATCATTAAATGTTTTCCGAGTGTTGGCAGGGCAATTCAGCATCCAAGATCAGTGTCTGTTATTCCCTGCCCTTTGGCTTCTTCTCTCCTGGAACTCTAGATACTGTTCACATTCTCTCTGTGGCCTTGTGTTCAGGTTTCAGAAGCCTTAGTTTGCAGAATTTGTTACTGAACATCCTTTTCCTGTTGTGGCAGCAAAGCCATGTTCTGGCCTGGGGCTCCATGGCCTAATCTAAATGGATTCCAATTACTCTCTTGCTTCTTAATTTTATTGGGCTCAGTATTACAAAATGCTGAGCACTCTGGCCCTGATCCAATAAAGCACTTAAGCATCATGCTTAATAAGCATATGAATAGTCCCACTGAAGTCAGTCATGCCACCAAAATGATATAAATGAAAGAAAAGTTGGGAGCAAAGAGAGAACGAACTACATGTTAGAAAAAACAGAAATCTATGACTCCTGCCCCGCCCCTATCCCCCAGTAAATGGATGGCAAAGCTACGAATAGAACCCAGTTTCTTAACTGTCACTTTTGTTCTGTGGGTTCATCTGAGAGGCCATGAATCAATTAAGCATAGATTTCACTGGTGTTTTTGGCTTGCTAGCAGCACCAAGATTGATCAACTTCTGTCTGTCTGTCAGTATCTCATCAGAGTATTAGAGTGCCATTGTGATATTGTCCAGGTAACTACGTTTTTAATTGAATTCACTGAGCACTAGATTGTACCTAACTGTCATAGACCAATGCAGAGAAGTAGGGGTGAAGAAGTAAGGATCTTGAGAATGGTTCGGAGAACGGTTGCTGCTCCCACCCATAAAGTGACTAGGATGAGGGAAAAAAAGGGGCAGGGAGCAGGCAGGCTCTGCTCCTATATGCGAACCCACACAGCTGGACAGACTGGGGAAAGTAACCTGCACCCTCTTCACAGCCACAGTAAATTACCCTCCTTTGGGGATAAGAAGGGTGCCCTGTGAGGAATTTTGACGCTCACAGTCACAAATCCACCCTGGTTATGCTGGGTGCCACTCCTGGGGTTGGCTATGAATAAGGCTATGTTTATGTCACGGAGGTCATGGAAGTCATGGAATCCATGATGTCCAGAGACCTCCATGACATTCTCTGCTTCAGCCCCAGGGGCTGCAGGACTCTGCAACTGACAGCCAGCGGGGCCCTGGCAGGGTTCCAGTGACAGGTGACAGCAGCAACAAGTGATAGGGGGCCCCTGTAAAGTTCCAGCGGCGGGCAACAGCCTCACACGGTGGGAGGGGGATGCCTCAGCTGAGTGGCTGGGGTGTCCCAATTTCTCTTTGGGAAATTTGGTCACTCTGCAGCTCCCAGCCGCCATGGGTGGAGAGGGAACCCCACAGCTCCCAGCCACCACAGTGGTGGGGGAAACCATGGAGCTGCAGCAGCAAAAGTCACAGACAGGTCACGGCTTCCGTGAATTTTTGTTTATTGCCCATGACCTGTCCATGACTTTTACTAAGAAAACCATGACAAAATCTTAGCTTTAGTTATGAATATTTACGGCCAAAGTCTCTGTAATCTCTACATGCAGTTTATGCCTTCTCTCTTACTCGGGGCTTCATTGGACTTCAATGCCACCAACCCCAAGTATGCAAGAAAAACTCTCATGATGGGCTTTAATACATGTTGGGATTTTTACACTTTGGCTTTGGAGATGTTAAACATAATAAAATTTAGGTTCATTTTAGTTGCCTTCTGGTGTTGCGGCTTTTAGGGTTCACATTTTCAAACCCTTTTCTCTGCAGCCAAGAGAGCTAGAAATCTACTTTTTAAAAATGAAAGCTGAGATCAATCAGGATCTAGGGCTCTGAGAAATACTCCAAATGTCATGAGAGTCACAGGAAAATTGCTAGAACTGGTCCATGTATAGTAAAGTGATTCTATATTGGTGAATTGATGTAAATCTGTAAAAGAAATGCTGTTCCATAAAAGAGAATGGTGTACTTGCCTGAGATTTAAGCTAACAATTATTTCTCCTTGTTCTCTGCAGAACTTCACAGCTGTAATAGTGAATCATAACTCACTGAACCAAAAAAATAACCTAAAATTAATTTAAGATGCCTGGGGCTACAGCTTTTAATTTTTTTTAACTTATGTCTCCTCTGTCTGTGATTAGTGACAAAAGTATCCTTCTGCATTTCCCTTATTAATTTCCCCTTTCCTGCTCTCCTCCACTTGTCTCGGACACCTCGTCTGAGATAGTGGTCATTGGTCATTGTTAACAATGTCGTATTCTTGACATTAGTAATGAATCAGACAGGAGGACAAATTCAAACCCTCTGTCACAAGGAGATGCCAACTGTGCCTTTCCATGCCAGCCTGATCCACTCTGACCCAAGGGAAGCCTGGTGCTGTTTCCATTACTGTCTTTCCCTGGGGTCCATTGGGGAGGACAGCTTTAGTTTCTGCAGGGAGCTTCATAGGCTCAGTGGAGACTGCTCAAAGTCTACAGTGAATCAGCACATTCCACCGAAGCTCTTTCCGCTTCTGGGGGCAGTACTGGCATAGTACCGGTCAGAGAGTGGACCTAAACACTTTGCACCACCACAAACCCCACATTCAGGTGGACTTTATGCTGAGAAATTATCAGGATTGATACTGACTTCTTCTGATGAAGCCATTGGAATATATCGGACCCAAAGTCCACAGTCAGTTCCAGGAACACTAAAATTCACAATACAGATGCTGTTTGGTGAGAGGTTAAAATACTCCACATCAAATATACTCCCTCCTGGACACAGGAGAGGCAAGGTTAGTAAAAATGCATGGAATTAATTAAAAAATAAAAACACAAGTTCTCTGCACCACTTAAAAAGGGTTTTAGTGAAATCTAAGGTGCGAAGCAGCAGAAGTGTTTGTAGTAGCCAGAGATTAAAAAAAGGGGGAGGGCAGGAGATTTATTTTCATTATGGCCTCAGTTTAGAAAAGTACTTAAACCTGTGCTTAACTTAAAGTAAGTTCTTCTTAAGTCCTTTTCTATTCAGGAAAGCATTTAAGCACATGCTTAATTTTAAGCACCTTTAAATCCCATTGATGTCATAAACTTATGGGCTTTGATGAAGCAGTACCTAAGTCACTAACATGGAAAAAAATGTAAAAAATGTTTTTCCTTATTATATACTTTTCAATATGAAATATTGTTAAATAGAATCGTTTTCTGACAGTTCAGATTGGCATTTTGTTTGAAATCATGCCACACCGTTGCCAGGGTCTTAATGTGTGAAACATACTTCTACAATATTTTTTTTTACATGAGAATTTTTGTGAAAAGGATCCAGTTAATCTCTGGGAACTGAAGTCTGCTCCATATAACAAGCTCCATCCAGCCCAGTCAGTGGCAATGCAAGCTCCTTCTCTCTGCTCTATTAATGATTCAATCTTGACCTAAAGGAGATAATCTCAGGGGGGTTGAGGATAGTTTATTTTCTGTGTGTGTCTATTCCTTGGCTTCCTTGATCAGTGGGTCGGTGAGGTTCTGTGGCCTGCAGTGTGCAGGAGGTCAGACTAGATGATCACAATGGTCCCTTTTGACCTTTAAAGTCTTTGAGTTTGAGTCTTCTAAACCTACAGCTTTGATAGAAATAAGGCACAATTTTTAATACTGAGAGTAATTAACGATTAGAACAACTTACTAAGGGGTCATGGTGAATTCTCCATCACTGACTATTTTTAAATCAAGATTGGATGTTTTTCTAAAAGATATGCTCTGGGAATTATTTTGGGGGAAGTTCTGTGGCCTGTGCTTTACAGGAGATAAAGACTAGGTGATCACTATGATCCCTTCTGGCCTTGGAATATATGGATCTATAGTTTCAGTTTTGTCAACATGTCTGCTGGGGACTTCACTAAGCCCCTAAATCATAGGCTACCTAGAAGTGGTGTGATACACAACAAGTTGCTTCCTTTGGTCACTGTTGACTCAAGCTAAATCTGTCCACAAATAAAAGACTTTATGGGAATGATCAAAAATCCATTCAAGTCAATGGAGACTCTCTTATTGACTTCAGTGGGCTTTGGATCAGACTCTAAATTCTATTACCAATATCCTGCAGCTGAGCTCCTCTCCCCTCGCCAATCTTGTCTTTTCTAACAGTGAAGAAGAGAAAGTGATGGATGTGAAAGGAGTTATTGTAAAGAGACAGCAGTGGTAACGTTTCAGGGACTTTTTGCATTCCCTTCTGCTTGTCTCGTCTCTCCCCCCACCGCCCCGTGTATGAACTCCTGTGTGACATCTAGTTAGTCTTAACTTTATCTTTGGGAGAAAATGGGCCTGGTAACTTAAAGCCATCTCCTGTTTTGCTTTCATTATGTGGGATTTTTTTCTCTCCAAATGCACTTTGCCTCACATTGGTCCCACAGCCCACACACTCCCTCCCACCTACCTACCATTGCTCACGCTCCTTCTCTTCCAAGAAAAGAAATGGTTTTCATTATCTGTGTTTTTCTTTCTATAAGTAGCAAGCTTTTAAAAGCACAACTGTGTCATATCTCTTTTATGTAATATGAAATTTATTTTCTGTTTTCTGCTGATTTTTGTTGTTATACCATACAATCTCCCTCCTACAATCTTCCTCTCATGCCATGGTTTCCATGTGGTTACAGAACGTGTTTCAAATGCTATGGGTAAAATTCTGAATAAAGCACAGCTTGCTGTGATCTTGAAATCCACACCTCCACTGCTGCACTCCCATTATCCTACCAGGAAGTGAGAAGGTTTTTCTTTTTTTTGCTGGCAATAAATATCCCCTTGGATTTTTACAATTAACAAACTAGTAAAATCTGGCCCTTCAGAAAAGGTGACATTTTTCTGCCTAGTACTGAAAAGTGATAAATAGTTTGACTATTTTTTGTTGTTGAACAGATAGAAACAGGATTTATTAATCTGACTTTTAAGGAATGTGCACAAAACAGGTGACTGATGTTCCTGGTGCATCTGTTCTGAACCAGCACCTTTCCCTTTATTATGTGCAGTCATCTTTAAATTATTTTAGTTATGGTAAGAAAAGTAGTATAAAAGTATAAGATATAAGGCAATTTTTATCCCCATCCATGTCTATTTGAGCCAATGTGTAAGTAAAATATTCAGTGAGAGGTGCATATGTTCTCTTGATACCTGGAATCAAAGGAAGTTTTCTCTCTGCCTCCCTCCTATGCACACTATTTCCCTTCTGCCCTTCTGACGGACTGGCAATATCTTGTAATATACTGAACCATACCTTATGGAATTAAGATAAGCTTTACCGGATTAGGGTTAATGCCTTTGAAGAACAATTACAAATGCAACTGTTTATGTTGTTGTGACACTGTACGTACCCTCTCTAGTGGGGTGGGGGGCGTTGCGTATGTACTTCCTCCATTAAACACCTCCACACCTCCTTAGGAAGTTATGCATATACTAGTTCAAATTGGATTTTCCTGGGACCAACAGACAGAGAAGATTTTTTAATAAAAGCCTGGGGTTTAACCTGCCTCAGGGCAATCTGCCTTTTCCAGCAAACAGACAGAACCCCTTATCCATGATCCCAGTCCTTAGGGCAAGAATGGAGGGACTTGTCTTATTGGAGATTCATAAGACTGTGTGCTTATTGTGCGCTGAAGCTGTGATGAACTTGTGTAATCACAAGGATGCTCCCAGGGTGGGGTATTAAAAGACTGCATTTGCCAAAGCTCATGTGACAGTTGGGATGAATTCTGGTAAATGTATTAGCTAAGGCTGTCGATTAATCGCAGTTAACTCACGTAATTAACTCAAAAACTTAATTGCAATTTAAAAAATTGTGGTTAATCGCACTGATAAACAGTAGAATACCAATTGAAATTTATTAAATATGTTGATGTTTTTCTACATTTTAAAATATATTGATTTCAACTACAACACAGAATATAAAGTGTACAGTGCTCACTTTATATTATGTTTTATACAAATACAGTACTTGCACTGTAAAAATGATAAACAAAAGAAACAGTATTTTTCAGTTCACCTAATACAGGTACTGTAGTTCAATCTCTTTATCATGAAAGTGCAACTTACAAATGTAGTTTTTTTGTTACATAACTGCACTCAAACACAAAACAATGTAAAACTTGACAGCCTACACGCCCACTCAGTCCTACTTCTTCTTCAGCCAATTGCTAAGAGAAACAAGTTTATTTACATTTACGGGAGATAATGCTGCCCACTTCTTAATTACAATGTCACCTGAAAATGAGAACAGGCATTCACATGGCACTGTTGTAGCTTCATCGCAAGATATTTACGTGCCAGATGCACTAGAGATTCATATGCTTTTTCATGCTTCGGCCATTGTTCCAGAGAACATGCTTCCATGCTGATGAAGCTTGTTAAAAAAAATAATGCATTAATTAAATTTGTGACTGAACTCCTTGGGGGAGAATTGTATGTCTCCTGCTCTGTTTTACTTGCATTCTGCCATATATTTCATGTTATAGCCTTCTCAGATGATGACCCAGCGCATGTTGTTCGTTTTAAGACCATTTTCACTGCAAATTTGACAAAATGCAAAGATACCAATGTGAAATTTCTAAAAATAGCTACAGCACTCAACCCAAGATTTAAGAATCTGAAATGCCTTCCAAAATCTGAGAGGAATGAGGTGGAAGCATGCTTTCAAAAGTCTTAGAAAAGCAACACTCTCATGCAGAAACTACAGAGCCCTAACCACCAAAAAAGAAAATCAACTTTCTGCTGGTGGCATCTGACTCAGATTATGAAAATGAACATGCGTCAGTATGCACTGCTTTGGATCGTTATTGAGCAGAACCCATCATCAGCATGGACACACATCCTATGGAATGGTCGTTGAAGCATCAAGAGACATATGACTCTTTATCTCATCTGACATGTAAGTATCTTGCGACGCTGGCTACAACATTGCCATGCAAATACCTGTTCTCACTTTCAGGAGACATAAACAAGAAGCAGGCAGCTTTATCTTCTGCAAATGATAAAGAAATTGCACTACAGTTCTTGTATTAGGTGAACTGAAAAATACTATTTCTTTTGTTTTTTTATAGTGCAAATATTTGTAATAAAAAATAAATATAAAGTGAGCACTGTATATTTCGTATTCTGTGTTGTAACTGAAATCAATATATTTCAAAATGTAGAAAACATCCAAAAATATTTAAATAAATAGCATTCTATTATTATTTAACAGTACGATTAATTGCGATAAATTTTAATCGTGATGATTTTTTTTAATCACGTGACAGCACATTAGCATGTGTGTAGGTTTTTATAGATTTTAATATGTTTTTTCTGTAATGCTTTGTACCTTAATAAAGTAGGCTTGCTTAGAAGGAGCTGTCTGGTAAGAGAAAGCAAGCAGATGTCCTGGGGCAACATCTCTGTGCTGGGAATGACTCAGTGAAGGAAAAAGAGACACGCTTTCGAGCTTACACAGAACTCTTCTTCTACAGCAACACTGTATGCAACAGTAAAGGAAAGGCAGCTGTCCAGCCTGGGAATAGCCTGGTCAGAAGGGACAGAGAGACATCTCCACCCAAGACAGGCAACAGCTTGAGAGCTGGAAGCTGAGTGGCTGCCTGTGCTGGACCACTGAGGGGATATACAGGTGCAATGGCCCTGAATTGTGACAGCCCCAACATACAAACTCCCTGTTTAAAACAGGGCTTCTGGCTCTGCTTGCCAAATTCAACATCCTTGCTGGTTTGGGGGCATAGAGTTATTGAATCTTCTAGGATTTTACTTACCTCTCAGAATATGTTTTTAAAATATCACAATGTGGATACATTTCCAGTCATTTGCTCTGCATTTTGGATTATATCTGATCAAAGCATTGTTGTATATGTTGTGGAAGAAAGTCCAACTCGATCACCGATGCATTTTCTTCACTAGTCTTGCAAAAGGAGAATTTACAAAGAGACAAGTAAGAAGAAATTCAGTCTCACAAATCCGTACTTTTTTCAAGATACCATTTCATGGATAAGTTAGTTTTATTCCTCCCAGTTGCATGTACAGCATTACTGAGCTGTACCCTACACAATTAGTCACATCAGTGATGATGAGAAAGTAACACACAGGAGAAGTAGCATATGTCTGGGAAAAGTGTTAGGAAGGATTTATAATTTACAGAATTCTGTTATGTAACTTACATCATCAATGTGTCTCTTCCAGTGGCCTCCCACTTATCAATGTAAATCGTACTTCATAAATAGGATGAGCCAACACTCCCTTCTGCTAATCATAGGCTGGAAGCAATGCATTAAAACTTATGTAAAAAGAACTACTTATTATATACACCTGTACCCTGATATAACGCTGTCTTCAGGAGCCAAAAAATCTTACTGCGTTATAGGTGAAACCACATTATATCGAACTTGCTTTGATCCACTGGAGTGCGCAGCAGCCCTGTCCCCCCAGAGCACTGCTTTACCGCGTTATATCCGAATTTGTGTTTTATCGGGGTAGAGATGTACTTATATAATGTGTGTGCGTTTGCACTCACTTATATAGTGTGAGTATGTGTGTTTTAGGATGTAATCTCAAAACAAGATGAGATGGGACTGAGAATCTCTGTGTCCTGTCTTCTAAGAACCTATTTAACCATCTCAAACGATAATGATATATTGATACAGAAAGAGAACGAGATCACACCCCCAGTAATGGCAGTGGCAACAGCAGACTTGTAGCAGAGATTGGCCTAGTCTTCTACCCCTTCATATCCCAAAGCCACTGTTTCAGTGTACAGCGAGCTACAGTGGATATTCATTGACAGAATAAAATATTTCAATAATAATATGAACCCAAAGAAAATAATGGAGGCACTCCCACGCACCTCCGCAAAACTTAATGTTTATATGTTTTTTTAAAATGGGCAGCTGATTAAAAATCATGAAATTAAGTCTCCCAACAACTATTCATGGGTTGGTCCTGGGCCTGTCTCTGGAGAACCAAACTGCAAGAGTCAGCTCAAGCCCTTTTTCCTTTAGAGTGGTAGCCGTGTTAGTCTGTATCAGCAAAAACAATGAGGAGTCCTTGTGGCATCTTAGAGACTAACAAATTTATTTGGGTATAAGCTTTTGTGGGCCAGAACCCACTTCATTAGATGCATGGAGTGGAAAATATAGTAGCAGGTGTTTGTATATATATAGAGAGAGAGAACGTGAAAAGATGGGAGTTGCCTTACCCAATGGGGGGGTCAGTCTAACGAGACAATTCAATTAACGGTAGGATACCAAGGGAGGAAAAATCACTTTTGTAGTGGTAATGATTGTGACCTATTTCAAACAGTTAACAAGAATGTGCGAGTAACAGTAGGGGAAAATTAGTTTTTGTAATGACCTATCCACTCCCAGTCATTATTCAAGCTTAATTTGATGGTGTCCAGTTTGCGAATTAATTCCAGTTCTGCAGTTTCACATTGGAGTCTGTTTTTGAAGTTTTTTTGTTGAAGAGTTTCCACTTTTAAGTCTGTTATTGAGTGACCAGGGAGATTGAAGTGCCCTCCTACTGGTTTTTGAATATTACAGTTCCTGATGTCAGATTTGTGTCCATTTATTCTTTTGCATAGAGACTGTCCAGTTTGGCCAATGTACATGGCAGAGGGGCATTGCTGGCACAGGTTGGTGTATATCACATTTGTAAATGTGTGTGAATGAGCCCCTGATGATGTGGCTGATGTAGTTAGGTCGTATGATGGTGTCCCTTGAATAGATATGCAGACAAAGTTGGCACTGGGGTTGTTTCAGGGCTTGGTTCCTGGGTTACTGTTTTTGTTGTGTGGTGTGTAGTTCCTTTAGAAGCTTGTCCCTGGCTGCTGCTTCCCAGGGTTATTACTCTCCTGCCACCTGGACTCCCAGAGGGCAAGCTTTGTATTGCAACATGTTGACATTTGCATCAGGACCCAGGTTGGGTTCAGATTTGGGGTGCATTAAACTTTACAGCTAGAAAGCAACCCTTTGGGATAATCCACCCCTACTTTATAATAAAATATAACCAAATAAACGTACTAGCGATATTTATTATTAGGCTGAAAAAAAGCCACTGGAGATAGAAGGGCAGAGAGATACCAGGATCACTGGTACGAGGAGCTATAACATCAGAACATCCTACATAATTTACACAGGTCTCAGAGAGTTTGCTCCGGTGTTAATTTTTGGAGGGAAGAGTTGGGATGGCAGGTGCACACACGCTTAGCCCACACACCTGGGAGGAAGTGTGCTGCATTTGCACAATAAGGACCACCATTGTAATACAACAGCAATGGGATTATTTCTATATTAGCTCATGAAACACATTTTGAAACTTGGGATGCTGCCAAATGAAAGAAGAGAAGAAGAGTGCCAAAAAGATTATTGCTTGGAAAATATAGACAGAGTCGGTGTGTGAGCTTTCATATCTGGGATTCTGTTTTGACATTATGCTCAATATTTCAGGAGAAAGGGGTACAATAAGATAATGAAATTAATGATTTTTACATTGTTCTCTGCTTTTCCTAAACTGATGTGACTCCTTTCTAGGGATGTGTTTCTCAACATCAACAGGGCAGCCTGTTCAGTTTGCTTTCTTGTTGGGTGATTTCCAGTTAGGGCTCGGTACAAGAGGAATCTTCCACTGAGTAGTTAGTATTAGTAAGGTTTAATACTAGGCTTCAGTTTTGTCAAGTCTTTAGTAAATGAGAGAGAGAGAAATATTTCATTCTCGTTTTCTTTGAGTTTGTTTGAACCTCACAAGAAAGAAAATGCAGCATCCCCAAGAAGGCCAGACTCCCAATTTAAGAAACAAAGTTGGTTTTCAATAACCTTCTCAGCCCCAGTTACTGGCACAGTAATCTATTGCTAAACTTTTTACTGTCCTTATTACTTTGTAACTCAGAGCAACCACCTCTTCTCTCTGTAAGGTAGAGCTCAGCCTGTTTTCAAGCTTTTTCTCTATTCAGACTGATGAGCTTAGACATAGCTCAGTTAGGGTTAATAGATAAGAACATAAGAATGGCCATACTGGGTCAGATGACGGTGACCAGGTAGAAAGTGTGAAAAATCAGGACAGGAGGTGGGGGGTAATAGGCACCTACGTAAGAAAAAGCCCCGAATATCAGGACTGTCCCTATAAAATCGGGACATCTGGTCACCCTAGATCAGATCAATGGTCCATCTAGCCCAGTATCCTGTCTTCTGACGACGCTGGTGCCAGATGCTTCAGAGGGAATGAACAGAACTGCGCAGTTATTGAGGGATCCATACCCTGTCATCCAGTCCCAGCTTCTGGCAAATGTAAAAGTGAAAAGAAAATTGACAAGAAGACATTTTGGGTGAAAAAAGTACTAGGTGCTGAAAGCTGTTGTGGAGCCAGTGGTTCCTTGTTGGCAGCTCAAATATATCATATCACATATATAAAACTAATTAAAGGATTAGAGAATATTGATATCTTGTGGGAACTTAGAATGAGACAGCCTTGGCAATAGGAGACCAACTATCATAACTTCGCACTGGCAGCGGAACACAGTTATTCTAGATGTAAAACATGTTTGGTCATTAAATCCTTGCTTTTACTAACAGAAATGTCAGGAACACTGCTCCTCTCTTGCAGGCTTTGTCTTCACTGGCACTGGTGGGTTTGTTTGTTTTTCTTACAATGAGATACCTGGAAAGTCCTACTGGAGACAAGGCACTTGTAGTATTTACTTTAAGGTAGTTAGGTGAGGTCAGCACTATATCCTTCCCTACTCATGTCCTAGTTTGCCTCTCAGAACTACAATGTCTTGCCATCTCTGTGTTTTTACAGCGGGATAGCTAATACATTAGTTATCCCATAGTAAAAAAATATCCTTTTTTGAGAGTGAAGATGTAGCCCTACCCTCTCCTTTGTTCAGCCATTATTGTTGCTTCTATGCAAATACACTCAGAATTATGTTTCTCCCTCATTAATTTAAGACTTATGATTGGGTTTTTTTTAATTTTTTGTTTACAAGTTTGGTAATATTATGACTGATGCCTCACCCATATTTTATTCACTCATGTTTCACTCAGGAGAGTAACTGCAGTTAAGGGGCACAAGGGTATTGTGGGTTTCATGTTAAGAAATGAATTTTTTAATGTTTGTGAAAGTTATAGACTGATGTCTTTGGAAACTGAAGTCCTTTGTTTATCCTTAGAACAGGTACAGTATAGGCAAGCTTCCCCGACAGTCCTCTACCACAGTGGCTCAGTCCTGACCTGGGAGAACCACTTTATGGATATGTCTGCAGTAGAGCTGGAAGATGATAATGCCTGCTTGGAGACATAACTATGCTAGCTCTGATTGAGCTAGTGCATTCAAAATAGAAGTGTAGCTATGGTTGCAGGATAGCAGGAGGAGCGAGGTCCTAATACATACTTGGAGCAGCTAGCCCTTCCCCACCTTGCACTTGCACTACCTTGGCTACACTTCTATCTGTTAGCATGCTAGCTCAATGAGAGCTAGTGTGAGTTTGTGTCCTCAAGCTAGAATTAACACCTTCCAGCTCCAATGTAGATGTACCCTCAGACTATGTCTACATTATGAGCTATGCGTGGGATTCTCAGCTTGTGAACACATACTCGTGTGGCACAAGCTCGCTTAGACCTAGTGCGAGTCTAAATAGCATAGCCACAGTAGCTTAGCTGTGCAGAACACATACCCATGGGCTTCAGCCAGGTTTGTTCTCAGCCCAACTAAGCTGTGCTGCTGCTGCCCATGCTACATGGCTGAGCATGTGTATGTGAGCTGGGAATTGCACCCCTAGCTCATAGTGTAGACAGAGGAGCAGAGGTGAGGTTAGTTCAGTCTCCATGTCCATTCATGTTCTGCTACTACTAGGCATGGTGGTTTGTGAACTGGAAATGTGATCATTAAGGACTGGAGTGATGTACCAAATATCCACCCAATTTCTTTTGGTCATTTTATGCATTGTCGGGATTTGAACCAATAGGGGATTCCTTGTCAGTTGGTTAAAGTGACCTTTTGATTTTGTAACTAATATCACTATCTATCTCAACATTAGTGTTAGATGAATACTGTACTGCACATTTGCACCCAAGTGCTAATATTTGTGGAAACTGAATTTTAAATGTGTGTATTAGTATTTACACTATAAGTGCAAGCAAGTTGTGCAATTTGGGAACAAAAACAATACCACGGAACTTATGTGACCAATCATAACAAAGCAAGGCAGTTCACATTTTAAATAATTAACATAAAATGCTTGCAATAGAATGTTTGTGATTAATCCAGAGAGTGAAAAGAAAAATTGTCAAATAAATTTGAATAATGCATACCTTCAAAAAAATCATAAACCTCTTGCAGATAACCCATGAGCAGAAAAAGAGGCTAAAACATTTGAATAAATTATTTGTGATACTATTCACTCAACTGTAGAGCAGCAGCAAAAGCTACCTCTTTTGGAGGAAATGTTTTCTCTTAACAATGTCACTTAATTCACATTTATTCATTGCTTAATAAGAAGATACCCAGCTGCCCAGAAGATACATTTGGAATAAGCCTGGATCCAAACACCCTCAAACTTTGGGAATGTTCAGACCCCAGTCTAAACTTTGCAGTCCACATCTCTAGGATAAATGCTGAGGAGAGACTAGCTTGGCTATCTAATAGCAGTTGTACTCAGTACCAGCAGCTGTAATCAGTCAGAAGCCAGAACACGAGGTAATCTTCACACAACAACATCATGGCTTTGTCATGTATTGAATGAGCTTTACTCATAAGTATAAGCTGTCAGCACTAAAGTGGACCTTCCTTACCTATCTCTTCTCTCTTTCCCTTCCCAGGCACTAGCCCTTCCCAATTTGCTTTCTCTCATTTTCGTTGGAGCATGAAGGACTGTTTAATTTGCACTACCCCACTGTACACCTACAAAGTAGTGATTCTTTGCAAACATGCTGAGAGCAAATTTAAATGAACAAACTTTGCAGCAGAGATGATTGAACATTAAAAAATAACTGCTGGAGGGAGAAATCAAAATTTGAAAGTTGCTTTTCTTTCAAAGAGTTCAGAACAGGCCCATTTTTTTTTAAGTTTTATCTAAATATTATTGAAATGGTTTTTGACTCTTTTTTTTTTTTTTAAACTGAGGTGTAGGGGGAGCTAGTCTGCAGGGGTTTTGACCAAGTCTGGCTTGCTTTATAGAAATGCATCATTCACTGCTATTATATCCTGTTTAAGTAGAAGAGTACAGAGAACTTTGGTTCTTTATGTAAAAATTACCTCTTCCTCCATACAAAACCCAGTATTTTGTGATGCCTTTGCTTTTCTTTTGGGATTTGAGACTATATAAATCCTATTCTTCAGTTCCTTCTTAGTCATAGTTCAGAGGAGTTGCTAAAAGTAATTTCGGAGGGGTAATTTAGCAGTATATTAGGAAATAGAATGGCTGTTTGCTGTCTCTTTACCATCAGACTGTTCTTGGTGGCTTATATGACCAGCAACTACTATTGTCAGCGTATCTTAATTTTTTTTCCCAGTTATAACAGTTAAGACCCTGATCTTGCAAGCACTTACACACATGATTCACTTTACTCAATCGGAGTTCTTAAAGTTGAGTATGTGGAAAATTGTTTGCAATATCTGGTGTTTAGTGGTAAGTAGAAAGTAACAGAGTCGGGAATTCTTACATACTCTCAATTTATTACTGGTATTTATTTACTAACTTTATAGTAAATTATACCATCCCCTCTTTAAATCATTTACCATCAGGAAGGACATGACTGTCACTGTATCTTAGGGGTAGAACTGTGGGACATAGTTTCAGAAACTCCATTGTGATTAATTGGACAAAACCAAGTTTTACATCTATATCAGGCATTTAGGTCTTTCAGATTTGTGTCTGTTTCTGCACCAGATCTATTTTTTGTTGAAAACTGTCTCCATTTGTTCTAACCTCCTCCACCCATGTCCATGTTCTAGTAACACAGGCTATTGATTGTGTTCAGCACTATGCTCCATACTTGTAGATTTGTAAATCCTCATCCAGTCAGTACTATCACCGAAGTGCTGATAGTGCTTAGTAATCTGCTCTCTTAGTTATATCTTTCAAAACTAAAATGCCCATTCCCTGAATGCCGCAGTGGAAGAGGAGGGAGTAATTTTTCGAGGATCACGACTGGCCTAAGGACTGTTGGCACTGATGCATTTTGATGAAGCAGTTCTCCAATCCTGTTCTGTGAAATTAATCACTCCCTAGGTTCTACATGGTCATGGAGACTGCTTCTCTGTTGTTGAATAATAAGTACAGGTATTCAGCCTGCATTTAGACCTGCACAATTCCGTCATATACCTTAAGTGGAATCCCCATGCCCGCATTTGGAAACTGTACTCTAGTATGCTGCTAGCCACACCACACTTACATCTCAGTGTGTGGTCATGTGTTCTCTGGTTTAGTTTGCTAAAGGGATTCACCCAATCAAATTAATAGGCAGCAGGTTTAAAACAAACAAAAGATGTTGTGAAGCCCAAAAATATAACTGGGTTCAAAAAGAATTAGCTAAGTTCATGAAGGATAGATCCATCCAGGGCTGTTAGCCAAGATGATCAGGATGGAGTCCCATGCTCTGGGCGTTCCTAACTCTGTGAATGCCAGATGCTGGGACTGGATGATGGATCAATCAATAAGTGCTCAGTTTTGTTCATTTCCTCTGAAGCAACTGACTTTGACCACTGTTGAAAGACAGGATACTGGGCTAGATGGACTGTTCATCTGAACAAGTCTGGCCTTTCTTATGTTCTTATTAGTACAGCTGATGTATTAAACCTGCCATGCAGAAAATTCATAGGACTTGTCACAGGGTCCCGTGCAGGCTCTCCCACTTTTGGGCCTGCACCCTGTGTTTAGGCTGGTATTACAAAAAGTCTTCCACCCCTCTTTTTGTTGGATCACCCCAGTGTCTTTATTTACAGTGCTTGTGCAGTTCCCAGATCCCCCAACAGTTAGTGCCCCATAGACCCTCCCCTGCATCTCCGGGTCCTTGAGGCTTCCTTGTTGGCAAGGAGACGGAGACAGAGATACTGCCCTCCTGTTTCCTCCCAGGCTAGCCTTCTCACTGAGGTTTGCCCAGGGCTTTTATAGCCCAATCCTGCTCCAGCCCAGCTGTCACTACTTAGCTCAGTATGTCCCTCTGAGCCAGCCCTCATTAGGGCTTGCAGCTGGGCTCCCTGCTGAGTACCTGCATCTCTACACCTGGCCTCCTGGCCAGAGAGCAAGCTGCAGCCAGCATTTGGGCAGGGCTTTAAAGGGGATTTTGCCCCTACCCTGCCACAGGACTAAAAAGAGAAGTGCACTTACACAAAATTCTGTGTAGAGCCCTTATCATCCAGTATAATGAGGTGAGCAAACAGGCAACAATAACATGGTTAATTATTCATGGTAATTTTCTGTTTTGAGCAACTAGAAGTAATAGAATGTAGATTTTAGTTCACCATGAAACTCTGGCACATTTATATTACAACTGCAAAAGTAGTTATAATATATAGTTGGTTTTGTTGGAGTTTTTTAATACTGTGTTCCTACAAGGTGAACATATCTCATACTCTGTGAACTCTTTGGTAACTTTTGCTTGAAGGATACATCTGCACTGGAATTGGAGGTAAACATACATGAACTAGCTCTGATCATGGAATACTGTGGTCATGGATGGGCCAGCTGCTCCAAGTATTTACCTGGGGTCTCACACAGGATTTTTCTTGTGATGGCTGACCCATCCTGCCACCCATGCTGCAGCAACTACACTGCTATTTTTTGCATGCCAATTCAATCAGAGTTAACACAGGTATGTCACCTACCTGGAAATGATACCCCAAACTCGTGTGTAAACATGGCCTTAGACTGTTGACTCAAACAGTCTTAGGTGAGAGAGACATGAATGTGAGAAGTTCTGCTGTCCTTTGACTGAGAATGCAAGAAGATACATTGATGCACATCCATTTATATCATATACTTTTGCATGGTTGTTTTATATACGAAGCTGAAACGTTACTCAAAGTATTTTTAAATAATCTCACGAATGAGAGGGCAGAATATGAGAGCCTGGCACACTGCAGGAACAAATATTGAATAATATGAAAAAGAATAACTTCAAATATTGCTCTTTATCCCAGGTAGATAAGAGAGTGCAATGTTCATTTGATCAGATTGGCTTTTAATGATCGGCCTCTTCTCCCTAACCAATATGTAAATAATTCTCTTTTGTGGGGGACCTGTTTGACTTTTCTCAAAATGTGCTTGCTTTCTAATTAAATGGATGCTGCAAAGTCATGGAACCATTGTGTCTGATCAGTAACATGGTCATTGTTCATTGTGTTTGTTCATGTAAGAAAAGGTGCTTATTGAAGATACCACAACAGTCATTGGCTTATTTAAGAAATTTCTGTTGTCACATCTTCTAAGTTTCACAGTAATTTCCAGCTACCATGCAGAAAGACTATCATACCTGATAAGACTCTACTCCTGCTGCCCAAAGCCTGGCCCGTGGCAAGCCCACAGAGTCTAGCCAGCCTTGATTGACTTTGTCATCTCTGGGTGCCAGTAGGTGCATCCAGAACACTCAAAATCCCCCCGCTTTAATAAAGCAGGAGTGACAGCCATGTTTTTTTATTTTATTTTATTTTATTTTATTTTTTTGTCTGTGCATGTCTGCAATTTGACAATGATGTATCATGCTGAAAGCAGGTTCAGGAGCTTTCAGGGTCAGCACATAAATCTCTCCCATTTCATATCTGACAATTGGTGTTGCAGATCTGCACACTTCAAAGGAAATATTGAAAAACTCCCATGGAAATGCACTCATTTTTCTGCTGGGCTCGTCCACAAAAATGTTGTACTCTGGTCCCAGGAACTTATAATTTTGTCATACAAGCGTAGGGATAATGCAGTCAGTAAATTAGACAGAAGCCGGTCAAAATTCTCTCCTTATAGTAATACCCAGTATTATTCATCATTCCATTCACTGTCTGCGTGACAATATTTGAGACGTGTAATCAGCTGTGAAACAACATTAAGGATCTGACTGCATCTGGTTTGTGCTTGTTTGTTTTTTAACGTAAGAGCTGCTGTAATGCTTTTTTATCACATTTACTGAAATAAATTATTTCTGGACTGAGATTTGCTTTGCCATGTTTTAGTCAAGAATATACTTGTATTAAGACCTTAAAATGGGTGTAAGTAATACACAAAGACTACAAACACCTATGGTGAAATTCTGGCACCATTGATTTCAGTGGAGTCAAGATTTCATCCCATAAATGGTGCTGCTATAATAACAAGGATTTTGGACCAAAAGTAAATCTGTATTTACAGTGATGTTTATTCAAAATTTAAATCCATACCTGTTTGAATTTCAAGGGAGGGGATGGTAGCTCAGCTTCTAAAACTGAAGAGTATATTTTCTGGTGGGAATGCAGCCAGAATATCACAAGAATGGCCATTCTTATGAGATTTCGGTCCAAAATGTTGGAAATGGCTTAGTATTTTGGCACTGTCTGCTCAGAACCCTAGATCTGATTTTACCTCAGACCTGAACCTCCACTAAGACTGATCCAGATCCAGAGCCACTTTGACTCATGTACAGTCAACTCTAGACTCCAGAGTCAAATAGAACTCCGTACTTTGGAAAGAGTCAGGTACTTCTTGCTCAGGTTTTGTTGAAATTCTGTGGAGGCAGATTATTCCATCACAGCTGTTCAGTCCTTTGCTATTGGATAGAACAGAATTTCTCACATAGCAATAACTCTGTCTTTTTCTCTGTTAGGTACATTCTGTCCTGTGTGAAGTAGGACATGGGTTAATTGCCATTTACTTTCTCCAAAAAGTGGCATTTGAATTGAAGGAGTACCATATTATAGTATTAAAGCCTTAATTTGACACTTTGAGCTCACTCCTTATGTGTGTGCACTGTGGTCACTCTATGCCGTTGTGATGGCATAAAATCAGTGAAAAGTGTTTCAAGCATGCAGCGTGAGATTTCTCAGCATCTGTGTTCTACTCTTGTTCTTTCTTTTGTTAAAAATGAATATTTTTATTATCTTATGAAGGAAAACAGAATATAACAAAAACATTCTGAAATATTGCAAAACAGCGCAGGAATATATATAACATATTATGTGTGTATGTAAAATTAACATCTAACACAAACGAAATACAAGAAAGCAGGTTACAATCCCATCAATTTCCTTACTCAGCCTTGCACGTATTCCCAAGAAACGTGTCCATAGCTCCCACAATTTCTGAAGTTAATTGTTCTATTTAGAAAGAGCTTGACCAAGTTTCAGTCCTGACATATTGATTTTATTTTTAGCCAGTTTTAAACTCAAGCCAAAATCCATGTCTCCAGCCAAGGAACACAGTACAGCGCTCGGGAGTGGCTCAAAAGGTGGCCTTTTTGTTAGCCTGATTTAGTGTATGCTGTATCATAGGGAGCATCTAACTGCCGTCAGTGCCATGCAGCTAATATAGGAGCTAGGGATCAGCAAAGCATAGGAAAGTCCTAGCCATTTACTGCCTTTCCCTGTGCTAGCACCACGGAGGTGGGTGGGAGGTTTAGGAAGCACTAGGCCTGCTGTCAGTGAAGGCTCAATCTCCAGGAGGGTAATTCTCCCATGGCGCTATGTTGGCTTTAGATCCACAATCCTCCAGCAGTGCAGCACAAAGATCTGGGCTTCCATCTCTTAGGAGTCATGCAAACCTATAATAGAAAAGCCCCATGTTCCCAAATTTTAAGCACTTGAGTCATCCCATTGAACTCCAGAGGAAAAAAATCACATACTTAAAATTAAGCATATGCATCTTTGCAGAATCAAGGCCTCACGTTTCTGAGTTTTCCCAAAGCCCATCTACATTCCTAGCTTCCCTTTTCTGAATTTGTTACTAATTCTCCACTATTCTTTCACTAACACATTGTCAAGATTTGTGCATGGAAAACCCCTAGTATTGTCTTCTCACCATCCCCTATACATATTCACATATCCCAGTTATCAGTTTTGTTTTCTATTTTATTTACTTTTGTTTAAATAAATGTTTTGTTGTGCAAATGATGAATAGCATTTCGGTAGAGTTGAGCATAATTCCCAAAGGCGGTGTTTAAGATTTTCTTAATTCCTTTCTTTACTGAAGCAAGATATTGTGCTGATTATCTGTTTTGAGGTGTTTTATGGTAGGTCCTATCTTCAGGGTTGTTAAGGTATAATGTGAACAACACTAAATCTATTACTGATCTCCACAGACCTCTGCTCTCCACTTCCCTCCGTGATCTGTACCCATTTGTGAATACTCTGTTCTTGAGCAGTTGTTTGTCCTGTTATCCACTATCAGTAATATTCTTATTAACCGTATATACTATTCTGAATGCTGCATTGTATCAAATACCTGCCTGAAGTCCAAAGTATGTGACTTTATTCCTGTTAACTCTCATTGTCTCTTCCTCAATCAGATCTGTGTAGCAGATTTATCCTTTATGTATCCATGGTGACTTCCTTTTTCCAGTATGTGCTTGTCCATGTGTTCTGATTTGTCCATAATATAAACAACTCTTGATTTTCTTGTCTGTATTGAAGTTAGATGTATGTCTATTGTCTTCCAAGCTGCTCTTTCTCCTGTACTCAAATTACTAGATCTATATGATGATACAGATAATTCTTTAATTTATGCTATTTCATATTAAGGCAACAGTCTAAGTCACTGTTAAAAAAAAATCAACTCAACATTTATATACATGAACAAAAATAACTATTCTGTTATGGAAAAAATTTAACTAATTTGTTACTAGTCTCTTGAGAATTTTTTATCCATTTATCCATTTCGAGGTTAGATGTTATATGAATTGTACTTTATACATATGGTTTACGAAGGAGGCTCAGTCATTTCTACAAGTATTCTATCTTTAAGGAAATAGGAACAAATACAATTTCCATGTAAAATACTACTTAAAGCATCCATTTCAGAACTTTTTGGAACTTACTGACAGTGCATTTGAAAAAAAATGTTTAAATTATCAACATGAATGATATAGCTTAATTTTTTTTTCTGAAGACGGTCCTTTAAGCAAATTACATATATTACCCAGAGATCAGCTAAGAAGGTAGTTTCCCTAGCGTAGGGGAAGGATTAGATTTAGGATAACACTTAAAATTCAGTTCCAGAGTGGACGAAGGCTATGTTTCATATATGATTAGGCTGAAATCTTGCAAGCTATTCCCCTGGTGCTTCTGCAGTTTTGTGTTGTATTGAAACCAGATTAGGAGGACTAGCCTCCTTCCACTTTGGATGTGGGGATTTAAGGGCAAACCCTCTGCCCTCTTTCCGTCACAAAAAGTTGAGGGTAGAAATCAGATCTGATGTTCCATTTGGACCTGTCCCTGATAATATAATCCAAACAGCTTTAAAAAAAAATCGTGTACACAATATATACCTCCATATGGAGTATAAATAAAAAATTCAAATGCACTCTCACAGAGAAACACTTGGACATTGCACTTTTGTATGTGTGGTTGTATTTGGATTTTGATTGTATAACAGCCATGTTGTCATACCTATGCACGTTTCCATACCCAGTATATGCAGTCCACCAAAACCAATATTATATAGATATCTTTCAGTTCTAATTCATTTGAATTAATAATGATAAAGAAAAACTAGTGTCAAGCTGTGGATCCTAGCCTTTTCCTATTAAAGTCCTTGGGAACTTCAGTGCAAGCAGGATCTGGACCCTCTGTCCTTAATCTACAATGTTGTTAGTTGCATCATCTGTAGTATTTAAAATTGCAAGTTTTTTTGGAGGGGGCAGGGAAGAGAGGGTATCAACAAAGTAGATTTGAATTTTAAAATGCCATCTCCCCCCCCATACAAATACAGTTTCTTTAAACAGAGGACAACATCTACTATGAATAAACCAAACTGCTTGTAAAAACAGTATCTTGCTGCTATTCTTCTAGGCTCTTTTCAGCGTAGACAAATTTAACAGCTTCCTCTTCAATAAAATGATACACTAAGGTTAATTATAGTGCAGGAGCACCACAAGGTATGATTTGTCTTCTCAGCATCTGTCACATTCAAAAAGAACACGATGGGTGCACCTGGAATGAGAATACTTGGCTCACAACATTAAAGTAGGGAAGGGGAAGGACAGTCTAGTGATTAAAGCAAAGAACTGAGAGTCAGGCGATGGTTCTATTCTCAGTGCTACCATAAGCTTCATGGGTGCCCTTGGGTATGTTATTAAACCTGTCAGTTCCTCTGTCTCCCAGCAGTAAAATGGGAATAGTACTTACCTGCTTCACATCAGGGATGTTAGGAGAATCAGTTAATTAATGTTAGTACTTTAGTCTGAGAACCGTGTATTGAGGAGACTATAGAAGTGCAGCCAATTGTTGTTGTTAGTTATGTACTATACTTTTAGCTCTTGATTTTTATTCCTAAAGAAATACTTGCAATTATATTCCGTTCTGTTGACCAAGGTGTAAGAAAACTCCCCTGTAGATTTCACAGGCAGATGATGCATGACTTTGGGAAGAGGTGCATGTGCACTCTCATGGATGGGAAGTGGTTAGGGTTGAAGAATCAGCAGGGATAGGGCCCTTCAAATGAAGGTAGACAGTATCCATGAGCCAAAAGGGGCCAGTTCCTGTATTTGTTAGTCATCTTCCCACATGCATCATAACACCATTGGCTGCCTTCCTATCCACTGTACATATTCCCTCCCTCCATGATGTCTAATAGCCACAGAAGAGAGAATTACCACTGCTTGGAGCAGCAGTATCTTATACTGCATTTTGCAAGCATGTCTCCGCATCCTTGACCCCTTCTGCCCACACCCAAAGCTAACATATGTCACAGAGAGCCCACAGATGGATCTGTGGTGGAGGAGAGAAGGTATGATCAGTAGACACTGTTCCCTTCAGTGCAACTCCCCTAACCCATTAGCTACAGATTTTCTTTGAAGTTGTTCTCCTCCGCACTGCAGCAGATGGGAATATATGGATTTATTGTATAGTAGGAAAAGTAAAGTCTCTATAGGTATCACAAGATGTTTTAAAATAATTTGCCAAGACCCTGCCTGGGATGTGTATGGCAGAGAGGAACGAATGCATACACTGTAACACTGGAAGGGTCACAGTTTGGATGGTAGGAGAGTTGCCAACTCATGCTGTATGAATTGTGTTCTCAAGGGAAATTAATGTTGCTCTGAGCAGAAGTAATTTTCAAAGGAGAGACTGTCAGAAAATCCACAGGTTTCCAAACTGTGGCTTTTACCATTTTTGGAAAGTAGAATGCAGCCGCCATGACAAGGTGCCAGTAGTAAACTATCTGTGACTTGACCATGCTGATGGGGAAAGGACAGCCCAGAATAGCATATGAAAGGAAAGGTGTTTTGTGCAGCTGTCCCAGGATCCTCAGGGAATTTCTAGCAGGCCATTGGGCTCAGCCAAGTTCCCTTACCCTCCTTGACACAGTCACTTTTTATTACTGTTATTAGCCCATTTCCTCAGCCAGATGCCCACTGACCCTAAACCTGCTCTCATTGAAGTCAATGGGGGCACGATTGGTCCCATTCATTTCAGCGACATTTGTCTGAGTCAGAATTGAATAATAACTGGGAGCTGTATTTTACCGTCCATTTTAAAACTGATTTCTCCGTTGACAAACTGTGTCAAGACCTCAGGATTTGATCCATTATCAATAATTGAAACTGTGTATCTGATTCGTCATGTTGGTCAGTGTCGCCCCTGTACTAAGTATTTGGATTTTATAGCTGCAGATATTGCATAAAACGAAAAAGTTATTTTTATCATCCGCTTATGGTATATTTTCAAGTGCTGAGTGGCTGCTACACAAGGATGATTAGTGAAGAAGTGTGCATGAAAAAGCCTGCCTATGTGTATCCAGATTGCCATACCTACAAATGGACATTTAGCATTCCTATCTCTAGGCAAACAAATGTTAGGAAATATAGATATTGTCATCATAAGTATATTATTACATTGGGCTCTTTCCATTTTCCGCTTCCATAGAGCTTCACTGCTCAGCCATATGCAGATTACCATGTTAACAGGTCTGCTAGCTTCTGGAGAAGAAAGTCTATTCCTTTTTTCATCAGCAACATTTCCTTCTTGACCAGAAAAAATAGAATAAATATAAAATAACTGAAGTGTAATTTCCGTGAAGAGTGCATAAAAATCTTTTAACACTGCAGCTATTTAAAACTGCTGCAGATTGGCATCTTGTGTGATCATCAGCACTGCCAGCCCTATACGTTCAGGAGTCAGACTTCAAAATACCAAAATTTGCATAAAAGTCAGAATATATTTTTAAATACATTTGGAGGTTTTGTTGTTTGCCTTCTGCTTTTAGAGTCTTAGCGTTCATGCATTCAGGGTTTTTTTCTGCAACCTGAATGGCTAGAAACTTTTTCTTCATGTGAAAGTTGAGAATCTAATGCCTCCAGGAGCTGGGTCTTTAAGAAAAGCATACGCTAATACAAGACTCACTAAAAAATTGCAAGAGTTGGTAAGAATGGATTATTTCTCCTTCTAATGGCTGACTAGTCCTGATGAGCATAATACCAGCTACTTATTGACATCTAACCAAATTACTACTTTAGCCTAGATTTTGCAGGCTTATGCTTTTGATGCTAAAGTTTTCTGGTTCAGGGCCTGTTTGGGAACCCATATTGTTTATGTATATGGCCATGTCTTCATTACACCACTTTCATCTTTATCAGGCTACCTGTGCTACAGTGCTGCTGGATTTCGATATTAATTTCATTTAACTATATTACAAACTCTATAGGTTTCTAATATTAGAGGTGCCCAGAAGAGCACCTTATCAGTCTGCTTCTATTATATTTCTAAGATTCTGCAGTATACTATACTTTGGCTAATTTAACACACAACATAATTAAATACAAGGAGTCTGTACAGCATCTTGTGCACATTGTTTTAAACTTAATATGTGGTGGATTTGGGCTGGGTGGATTGTCTAGAAGCCCCCTGCTATGAACAACTTCTGGAACTACATGGGTGAATTAGTAGTGGAAGGAGCTCCTTGAGCCCTTTCCCACTTCATCACATCCACTTAGCATAGGGCAGCACTGACCTTTTGATGACATAAAAGGGATCAGATTCATCACTTCAAGGCTGGGACAGGAGAGATTAGATGTGCTGTGGAGTGGCATGCTTGGTCCTATGCAAGAGGGAGAACCTAATTTTGTTTTATAATAACCTCCTGCTGGTTACGAGCAGAATTAATGGATTCAAGAAGGAGGTACATCTAGTCCTCTTTGGCCTGCAGCATAGTGGGCATGCCACAGGGCCTTAAGGCAAAATGCTCAGCGTTTGGAACTGAGCTTGGAAGATCCATCTCCCGTATAAACTCAAGCAAGTCTCTGTATTCAGATGTCATCAGATATGTCTTCGGTCTGTGGTTCCTGCCAATGGGAAATGGATTAATACATTGTCATGACTGTGTTATTTTTCTACGCAAGAAAATTAAAATGTAAGTGATGACAAACATTTGACACAGACAAAAGCAGCCAAGTAAGGAAAAGGTCAACTGTACAAAGATGTGATATCTATCTGTAAGTTAGATGAGAATAAGGGATTTACAGGCCTCAGTTAAAGAAAACACAGGGTAAAACTGTAACCCCCCCCTTTAATGTTCAGAAATCCATGTGTGAGCTCAGGGGCTTTGGGAAGCAATGTAGACTTTATTGTAATTTGTTTAAAGTGGGTCATTTTAGCATTTTACTCTTTCCTTACTTCTCACTAGAGCTGTGAGACTTTTTATTTACTGATTGATTGGTTCACTGCCCAAATTGAAAACATTAAAAAATTGTTTCCAAAACAAAATTTCAGTTTTCTTAGGCAGAAAAAACCCAGTGTCCTTCCCCCCAAAATAACCCACCAAAATTCATTTGTGGTCAGTTAAAAGGTTTTGTTTTCTCATATTTATGAAATGACATTCACAAAACTGTAAGAGAAGGTTGGGGAGCCCGGTTCCTTCTTTTATCGTATAGCCCAGTGGTTTCAGTCCCTGCTCCAATTAATAGTTAATATCCAGAGCACTGATCTGCATGTGGGAGACCCAAGTTCCAATCCGTATTCTGAATCATGCAGAGTAGGGACTTGAACCTGGTTCTTCCACAAACCAGGTGAGTGCTCTATCCACAGGGCTTTAGGATAAAGGATGGGGGAGGGGAATCCTGGCCACCTCCTGTTCCTTGAGTGGTGCCTAAGTGAATCTTGCTGGAAGAGAAATTTGTCCAAAAATATTCAGCAAATTTTCAGTCAACCCAAACCTGCATACCTGGCCAAAAAATTTCCCCCAGCTCAACTTACCATAACTTTTCTAAATCTCCAAGTCTTTATTCAGCCGACATTTTCTAGGAAGATAATCCAAACATCAACAAAAATACTGAACAAATCAGCACATCTGTAGTGAGTGTTTTTAATCTAAGGGATAGATTTATTTTTCCTAAAGCAGATTTTGACTATCATCCCACACATTCTTTTGTCTTTACTAAACTACTACTCAACTGCTGTATGAGTTTTATTATTTCAGTCATTTAATCAGTTTTGCCTTTGGAGTATAAATAAAAATAATCTTAGTTTGCTATCCCCTTCCATCCAAGAATCTCAAGCACTTTTGCTAACTTTAATTTAAACCTCCAAAGCATACCAGAGAGGCACTGTAAGGAAGCATTATCAGACGTCTTTGCACTGTTAGAAAGGTTAAGTGACCTTCCCCCAAGTCACATAAGAAATCTCTGACAGAGGTGGAAACTGAATTCAGGAGTCCTGGTGTGGAGGCCTGTCCTTTGATCACTAGACAACAGTACTTTGCCCTGAAAAAGCAGAGTTTCTTTTTCAAAAATTTTAATGGTATTTTAAACAAGATCCCAAAGATGTTTGGCGCCTCTTTGGTTAACTGAGACATGTCTTGAAAGTCTTCCATGTCAGCAAATATCCTATCATTACACTGTGATAAGGAGCATCATTTTTTTGGTTTGATATCTGGCTTTACCTTATAATTATGCTGTTAATCAACACTGCCCAAACATATATTTAGTTTTGTTCTTATGCTGCCTAAATGAAAGTGTGTCTGTCTCACTTTTGGCACTACTTTATGAGTTTCATACAATTTGTGTTTGTTCATTTTCTCTTCCTCTATTTTTCCCCTATCTGTTTTTCCCCTTTCTTCCTGTCTTGGGATTGCTTGGAATCAAGATGGATTTGATTTAAATCATGATTTAAATCACTAGTCAGGAAGACTCGATTTAATCATGGATTTCTACATAAAAGTGCATTCTTGTTATAACCAGGGTTGGCTTTAGGCCGATTCCCGTGAATCGGGCCCTGTGTCTAAGAGGGCCCTTCAGTGTTCAGAAGAGGGGCCCCGCTGTCGAGGAAGGACCCTCCGCTGAAGTGCCACCAGAAACAGCAGCAACCAATTGAGCTGCCGCCAAATTGCGACCACTATCTTCGGCAGCAGCTCAATCACTACCACTGTCTTCGGCAGCATTTCGGCTGCAGCTCTTTCTAATCGGGCCCCACACATCCTAAAGCTGGCCCTGGTTATAACCTTAATACATATTTTTCACAACTCAGAGATAGATGTAGGTTTCATTTTTAGAAGGGGTCCACACTATACATTTTAAGTGATTTATTTTGAAAACTTTTCAGATTAGTTTTACTGCTATCTCAGAAGATGAATGATTGTTCAGTTATTTCATTTACCAAAGGTAATTGAAGCAGATATTTATGAAGTCATTGGAAGGTGAACTATCTCCAATTCAACAGGTTAATCATTAATATTTGGAGGATTTTCTTGCCATGATGTATTAGGAGGAGAACATTACCAGACAGACATTTAAATTGTTTTATTTAACTAAAACAACGTTATGTATTCTGTTTTTTTCCCTTCAACAGCAAATTTATAATACTTTAACAATTCAGAAATTCACATGCTTGTTTTTAGTTAAACATTCACGTTTTTTTAAAAACAGGGATGTTTTTGTTAAAATTGTTTTTCACTAAAATTGTTAAATATTTTAAAAAAAATAAATCTACTGTGTCAGCCAGGTCAGCATGAGAAATCTAAAATATTGGCTTCTGCAGCTAACTCTGTCGTCTTCATCTTCATTTTCCTGTTTGTTCATAATCTGGAGAAGAAAAACAAGGGTTCCTGCTTTTTCATGTCCCAAATGATTTCTCAATTTGGAATGAATTAGTCCAAAGGAAGAAATATTCTTTCTACACCGGCAGAAGAAGCTACTGCTGTTAAAAGTTAGATTATCACTTCAACAGACTCTGAATCCAAGTGCTTAAGTGACTTCCACCAGTTCACTGGTGTAACTTTCTTCAAAACATCATCAGCAAACATATATTTCTTGAATGGTTCACCTTTAGCTCTGAAGTTTATTATAGTTGGCATTATGGAGGGATGATTGCTGGATTCCACGACATAGCCAGCTTCTCTTCTTCAGCAGTTAAGGTTTGACTGTAGTACCGAGTACTGAGAATATTTGCAAGAAAATGAGCTTGAAATAGTGCTTGTCCCATTCTTATTTTTAATGTTTGTAATTTAACTGTCATTGTATGGTTCTCTTTTTAAGATCTCACTCAGTTCCTTCCAGATTTCAACAGCATCAGGAATAAAATAGCTATTTTCCTGCATTTTGTTCAAGGCTACAGAAATAGGCTTCAGGGTACTCAGCATGTGTTCAACATTTCTCTTAAGTCTGATGTTGAGAACTTTGGCTGTGACAGTGCCATCACGATTTTGTTTGCAAAATGTCATCAGATTAGGCCAGTTCTTGATACAGTGCTCAAAACAGGCCACTACTGAGTTCCATCACACATCTTGTGGGAGAGTTAGCTTGGTTCCTCCCACTTTTTTCAGAGCAGCTGCTGCAAAGTGGTTGTTATGGAAGTATTTGCAATTTCAACAACATTAGCCGTTATTTCTGAAACACTGAAGTCTTTGGCTAGGAGGTTCATCAAATGAGCACTGCAACTGTATGTTATTAGCTTGGGACTCTCTTCTAAATAATTTCTTCTCATCTTGGATACTTTGTGACCAAGCTGCGTACTAGACATTTGTATTTTTTTCACAGTTTGTTACAGCTTTTAGTGTTACTTCTTGTAAGTATTCTGCTGGGTGTACATTTCCTGATGTCTCAATTGTTTCTGTAAGGAAGACATTCCCTTCTTCGGTTGTCACATAAGCACATACAACAGGATAATTGTGGACATTGCTCCACCCATCAAGACAGAGGTTAACAATTTCACCCTCTAGACCTTTTGCACGCTGCCCAATTTCTCTTTCATACACTTTATCCAGCAATTTGCCTGCCACATTGCTCTGCTGGGTGGCCTTAATGGCTGAACCATGTTTAATGAAGTGTGGGTTCTCAATCATATGGAAAGGAGAGTTTGTGGCATAAACAAACTGAGCAATTTTTTCACCAATTATCTCTTTTAGTAAATCTGCTGGTTCTTATCACAAACTTATCTATGGTTGTTTCTGGATGATGGAGATTTTTTTTTTCTTTTTGCTACAGGTGATATACTGAGACTATGTGACATACAGGATGTGACTGAAACACTATCATTGGCAGATAACTCTGAAACTATAGAAAATGATGGTGATCTTGAAGGTGGATAGTCTTCAGAATCCTGTATGTTGAGGATGGATTCTCCTAAACAAAATAAATCAATGCAGTTATTTAATTATTTTTACCATACCGCTCATTTAGTATTACTCATGGCATCCACTGACACTCAGTACTACTTTAAAGGTGAATTTGTAACAGGAAGATCTGCCTATTTCAGCTATTTATTTTTTATCACAACTGTGTCTAAAATGATAGTACCATAGAGGAACAGCTATATTTTTTGCTCAAACATGAGAATTCAAGAATAGTCCAGAAGGAAGACAGGCAGTCCTTAAGAAAGAAGTATTACATAAAAAAGGTTTACCAACGTGAAGATCCTTCATGTTCAGACATGTTCCTTTCATTATCTTCAATGCCGCTTCCTCCTGAGAAGGAACACTGCTCATGATGTTGTTTCATTCAGGCAACCAGGCCTTACATTTCTTTGTTGCACTGTTTGTATTTTGCACGCATGCCTGTCTTACCCACAGTTAGAGGAACTTCATTAAAATATTCACAAACTGGGTCTCTCTTACGGCCTCCTGCCATTGTAGGTTTTCCCTTCTAGTGAGAGAATGGTATGGTAGATCTCAAATCAATGAAGGCTACACCCAGAAAGACCTCAAGACTTCTAGAATATGCTGCTCAAACAGCTTCACTTTTGTTTCTACTGCCTGTCCCTCCCTTCTCACATTTATCTCCAGACTTCTCCTTGTTCAGATCTATTCTGCCCCCAACAATCTTCTATTCATTGAACTTTTTGAAATTTTGCACTTTTAGAGAGAGCTAAGGAATTGACTCTGTGTACGCAAATTTGCAGAGGGACAATAGGGTTGAGGTCTGTTATTTCTCACATCTATATATTTATTTATTTTTTTAAAAACATTTTTGCTGTTAACAAGCATGTTATCTCTGGAGACACTGATCCACAATTTGAGAACTGCAAAACTGAGCATCTCTGATGGTATCTTCTAGACTAAGCACTGAGTCCCATTGGGTAGATAGAAAGACTAACCCAAATAATCTATACAGAAGCCCCTGGAATCCCATAAGATTGGGTCCCTAATCCATGAATTATTGGAACTAATTTTACAAAACTTTTCTTAAACATTATATGAATATATTGTCTCATACTATAGAATTAGACTTTATAATCCCTTTTCCATGATGCGATATCTTTGAGCTATAATGTATCTTAATTAAAACGATCTATAGATAGGTTTCCCCCCTCAAATCCTTTTTTTTAATCGATTTTTATCCACCCTGCTTGGAATTTCCTCTGACTTTTCATTTTAAATCGGCAATGTGTAGACTATGGCAAAGCACTTAGTCACAAGCAACGCTTGATCGCATAATTAATTTTAAGCATGATGCCTAAATCCCACTGAAGGTTAGGCAAATATGACTGAATGCCTTTCCTGAATTCCTTTATTGGGATTTGAGGATGCTCATCCCCTCATACCAGATGCACCAGATTGCAGGATTCCAGTCTTGAAGGATATTTAGTCTTTGAACACAGTTTTCACATCCATTTTTAGCCCTGCACTACTTGAGTCTCTAGCAGCCCAATGACATTTTCCCTGATTCTTAAAAATTCACCCCTTTATTCCCAAGCTCAAGTGAATGTTTGTTTCTTTCACTTTCATAAGATTACAAACTATACACTTTAAGTGATTGCAAGGGAGAGTGCTTAAGTCTATAGTTGGCATTTTTAGGCAAGCTTGCAAAGTTATTTTTTTGCTGTACTCTCTCTCACTCAAAAATGTAACCAATTCCTGTCTGCCATGAATGACTATGCACAGGGCTGGCCTGAGGATACAAAAAGTATCTGGATTTTTTTGAAAATAATTTTTTTTTCATTGAATGCAATTCTGAGTCTTTTTGAGCATGTTCAGATTTTTAAGAGTTTGCAATGTGAAAATAAGATGTACACTCTACCTTAGGCTGTTTAACAGTCTAATGTTGCCTTCGCAACACTAGATTTCACACGGATCTGAAATAACAGGTTACCACTCTCTTGAATCCTCACTATAGCTGATAAGTCCCTGATAGCTTCAACAAAGCAAAGCTGTTAAGAGAAGAGGGCGGGAAATTGTGAAACACACACAGACAACTGGGCTATCTGGAATTATCTGGATTTCTTTCAATAGAGAAAAGTTGAAAGAAAAGCAATGGATCTGCTAATTGAACAATAGCTCTGGTTAGGGAGATACTTTGAGTGGCATTGAGGGGAAATCTCTGTGCTCCAGGGACGTTGCCTTTATGATCACCTAGATCACTTGAAAAGCAGAAGGTCCTTAAAGTAATAAAGAATTGGGCCCTGAGTATCATAGATAACTTGGCAGGAACTGAAGGATCCCTCTAATTTTCATAGCTACTTAGATGCTGGGTTTATTTTTATCACAAATAAATGCACACAACACTGTGTTTTTGTATTTCTATCTTCCTTGATATATAGGTACAAGTTGCTGCTGCTTTCTCTTAGCTAACAGTAAACTCAATTGAACACCTTTACATTGGCCTTGCAGCTGAAGGGGGACGCGGATCCGGGTCATATTTGAGCTTCAAATGACCCTTTTTAAGACACAGCTAGAGAAACTAGATGTAATGACATCCAGTAGGCACTGATCCTTGCTTCCAACATGTTCTCAATTCACACACAGTTGGCAGCAGCAGCTCTATCCTTATTAAACTCAACAGCTCACAGGTGTTCAAAAGGAAAGAAAATTTACCAAATCCAAACCACTTGCTTAAAAAAAGTACCCTGCAAAGAAGAAAAGCAGACTCCTCTGCAGGCCCTTTGAAGACTTTAGTGTTCTTAAAATACAAACAAGTTAAAATGGAGGACATTGAAATAACCACTTTGTAAAAGTGCACACATGCAATCTCCAAATTATGCCATGAGGGGGGAAATGAAGAAAAATAGTTCAGCACAACTCCACAGTTTGCAGGTGTTAACCAGAAAATGCCTACTCAGAGTTGAGAACTAGTCAAAGTATTTGTTACAAATAATATTTGTTACGAATCTAGGCTCTCCTCCTTCAAGCGTTTACCTGACATCAATGGAACCACTCACAGTGGTAAGTACTACTGCACCCAGGAGCAGCTGTGGGCAAGATAAGGCCCTTATCTGCTGTTTTCATTAGGGAATCCCAAGCCAATCCCCATTTACTTCCATTTGTAAGAATTTTCCCAAGTAATTTGACTGGCTATGTGTGTTGTGTGGTTAGTTACATAAGTCACATGGTATTGATTCTGCTCCATCACTGGATGACTGACATGTTTAAACTGGAGAAAAATAAATAGGAAATAACAAGCAGTGCACTTGTGCCGTAAAGTTTCACATAAACATTCACTCTACCATTTGTGAAACTTTGGGTAGTGCTCTTGGTTGGTGAATCCAAGAAGTGCTCTTAATCTTATCTACTTTGAACTAGACAGACCAAAATAAGATATTTAGACATTTTCTCCCCTACAAAAAAGGTAAATGAGAAACAAAAATACTGGCAGGTCCTGTAGTCTAATGATCTCCCTGAATTTGAGGTATCCAGATTTGATCCCACGTTTTCCAGGCCACGTTGGGCTGAGAGTGCTACGCGGGAAGTATGCCAAGGTTCTCAGAAGAGGAAGTTTTTTGCTTTACTCTTAAGTAATCATGGCACTCAATACTGGATTGTGGTTTTGTTTATTTTTTTAATATTATAGTCTGCACCTAGCAAACATTGTTTTCATGCCTTTACCAGTATAAGTAAAGACAAAATATGCTATATATTGACCAACATCATACAGTGCTATCACACTGGAGGGCCTCCCCCCCCCCACCCAGTGGTGGAAAGTCAGCCGGAAAGATGTTTTTTGTTGCAAAGAAGCATTCTGTTCCCACTCCTCAGTGGATTCCAAAGCTGACCAATGCTGTCTCACAAACGGGAGCCATTTGCCAAAGAGGGGTGCTGCACTCCCAGGGAGTGCAGCAATGCAAATACAATCTACTGCTCTCTAAGGTGATATTCCTGACAAGTAGCAGCCTTTACTGATGTAGTTGGCAGGGAGTTGCAGTTTTCTCCTCCCTCTACTAGCCAAGGTAAATCAGTCCCCTAGATTGTAAAGTGTCTTGAGAGGAACAGTGAAGATGCTGGACTGTCTAAATTTGTAAACTGTGTTGAAATTAGGACCCCCTTGACCAGCTAAATTGAGATAAAATGTGTTACTCGGCATCTAGACTAGGGAAATGGTGGTGGATTAGTAAACTTCAGCCTCTTTACCTATCTAGTCAAACCCTTAGAAAAGAAACTAAGGCCTAATTTTCTTTGCTGCAGAGTAATGCTGAGAAGCTGCTGCTAATATTTAAGAGGCTATGCTTGGAGTGCTGTTACCAAGTACCTGAGAGATGAAGAAATGTAAAGGTGTAGCTGACACCTGTGCTGTGACAGTAATCAATTACTGTGAACATGGCAAAATAATCCCAAATGACCAGAGCAAACATGAAATCTTCTTAGAAGGTCATAAGCTATGCTAGTGGATCCTCTGTAATATGTACTGAGAGGAAAGCTTCAATACACCTCAAGCTGGGCCGCTTTGGGCATGTCTGTGGTATGAGTGCTACAGCTGCCGCACTGCAACTGTGCCACTGAATTGTAGCATAGACTCTCTTGCTACAGCAAATGAATTGGTTTTCCATCACTGCAAGTAAATCCACCCCCTCGAGAGGAGTAGCTCGGACAACAGAAAAAGTCTTCCATCAACCTTGGCGTTGTCTACACCAGGGTTTAGATTGGCTTAACCATGTCTCTTGGAGTGAATTTTTCACTCCCCTGAGTGATGTCGCTAGGTTCACCAAAGTTTAGGTGCAGACCAGGCCTTACCAATCTTGTTACCTTGCCAGACTGAGTGTGACTAAACAGGATGAGTTTCTTTTCTGGGAGATATTAAAAATACTTCAGTATTCTACAGTAATGCCCTACACACCACCATAATAATACTGTTGGAAACTGTGGAATACTGTATTGCAGTATTTTTTATAAACTCTCAGACTGTATGTAAAAGAGACAGCATCGTCATACCACTTTTGACAAGATAACAGGTTAAGAAAATGATTCATAGATTCTAGGGCTGGAAGGGACCTCGAGAGGTTATCGAGTCCAGTCCCCTGCCCTCATGGCAGGATCAAATACTGTCTAGACCATCCTTGATAGAAATTTATCTAACCTACTCCTTAAATATCTCCAGAAATGGAGATTCCACAACCTCCCTATGCAGTTTATTCTAGTGTTTAACTACCCTGACAGCTAGGAACTTTTTCGTAATGTCCAACCTAAACCTCCCTTGCAGTTTAAGCCCATCGCTTCTTGTTCTATCCTTAGAGGCTAAGGTTAACAAGTTTTCTCCCTCCTCCTTATGACACCCTTTTAGATATCTGAAAACTGCTATCATGTCCCCTCTCAGTCTTCTCTTTTCCAAACTAAACAAACCCAATTCTTTCAGCCTTCCTTCATAGGTCATGTTCTCAAGGCCTTTAATCATTCTTGTTGCTCTTCTCTGGACCCTCTCCAATTTCTCCACATCTTTCTTGATATATGGTGCCCAGAACTGGACACAATACTCCAGTTGAGGCCTAACCAGCGCAGAGTAGAGCGGAAGAATGACTTCTCCTGTCTTGCGCACAACACACCTGTTAATGCAGAATCATGTTTGCTTTTTTTGCAACAGCATCACACTGTTGACTCATATTTAGCTTGTGGTCCACTATAACTCCTAGATCCCTTTCTGCCATACTCCTTCCTAGACAGTCTCTTCCCATGCTGTATGTGTGAAACTGATTGTTCCTTCCTAAATGGAGCACTTTGCATTTGTCTTTATTAAACTTCATCCTGTTTACCTCAAACCATTTCTCCAATTTGTCCAGATAATTTTGAATTATGACTCTATCCTCCAAAGCAGTTGCAGTCCCTCTCAGTTTGGTATCATCTGCAAATTTAATAAGCGTACTTTCTATGCTTATATCTAAGTCGTTGATGAAGATATTGAACAGAGCCGGTCCCAAAACAGATCCTTGCGAAACCCCACTTGTTATACCTTTCCAGCAGGATTAAGAACCATTAATAACTACTCTCTGAGTACAGTTATCCAGCCAGTTATGCACTCACCTTATAGTAGGCCCATCTAAGTTGTATTTGCCTAGTTTATTGATAAGACTATCATGCGAGACCGTATCAAATACCTTACTAAAGTCTATGTATACCACATCCACCACTTCTCCCTTATCCACAAGACTTGTCATCCTATCAAAGAAAGCTATCAGATTGGTTTAACATAGAATCATAGACCTTAAGGTCAGAAGGCACCATTATGATCATATAGTCTGACTTCCTGCACAATGCAGACCACAGAATCTCACCCACCCACTCCTGTATCAAACCTGTGTCTGAGCCATTGAAGTCTAGAAATCATGGTTTAAAGACTTCAAGTGCAGAGACTCTTCCAGCAAGTGACCTGTGCCCCACGCTGCAGAGGAAGGCGAAAAAACCCAGGGCTTCTGCCAATCTGCCCTCGAGGAAAATTCCTTCCCGACCCCAAATATGGCAATCAGCTAAACCCTGAGCATGTGGGCAAGACTCACCAGTCAGACACCCAGGAAAGAATTCTCTGTAGATTTGTTCTTTACAAATCCATGCTTGCTATTCCCTATCACCTTACCACCTTCCAAATATTTGCAGATGATTTCCTTAATTACTTGCTTCATTATCTTCCCTGGCACAGAAGTTAAACTAACTGGTCTGTAGTTTCCTGGGTTATTTTTATTTCCCTTTTTATAGATGGACACTATATTTGCCCTTTTCCAATCTTCTGGAATTTCTCCTGTCTCCCATGATTTTCCAAAGATAATAGCTAGAGGCTCAGATACCTCCTCTATTAGCTCCTTGAATATTCTAGGATGCATTTCATCAGGCCCTGGTGACTTGCAGGCATCTAACTTTTCTAAGTGATTTTTAACTTGTTTGGTTTTTTTTTGTTTTATCTTCCAAAACTACCCCCTTCCCATTAACATTCACTATGTTAGGCATTCCTTCAGACTTCTCGGTGAAGACCAAAACAAAGAAGTCATTAAGCATCTCTGCCTTTTCCAAGTTTCCTGTTACTGTTTCTCCCTCCTCACTGGGTCTACCCTGTCCTTGGTCTTCCTCTTGCTTCTAATGTATTGATGATAAAGTCTTCTTGTTTCCGTTTATTCCTGTAGTTAGTTTGAGCTTATTAGTTTGTGCCTTTGCCTTTCTAATCTTGCCCCTGCATTCCTGTGTTGTTTGCCTATATTCATCCTTTGTAAACTGTCCTAGTTTCCATTTTTTATATGACTCATTTTTATTTTTTTAGATCATGCAAGATCTCGTGGTTAAGCCAAGCTGATCTTTTGCTACATTTTCTATCTTTCCTACCCAGCAGAATAGCTTGCTTTTGGGCCCTTAATAGTGCCCTCTGAAATACTGCCAACTCTCCTCAGTTGTTTTTCCCCTCGATCTTGATTCCCGTACCTATCAGCTCTCTGAGCTTACCAAAATCCACCTTCCTGAAATCCATTGTCTCTATTTTGCTTTACTCCCTTCTACTCTTTCTTAGAATTGTGAACTTTATGATTTCATGATCACTTTCACCCAAGCTGCCTTCCACTTTCAAATTCTCAATGAGTTCCTCCCTATTTGTTAAAATCAAATCTAGAACAGCTTCTGCCTACTAGCTTTTTCAACTTTCTGAAATAAAAAGTTGTCTACAATGCAGTCCAAGAACTTAAAGAATAGTCTGTGCCCTGCTGTGTTATTTTCCCAACGTATATCTGGATAGTTGAAGTCCCCCGTCACCACCAGATCTTGGGTTTTGGATGATTTTGTTAGTTGTTTAAAATAAGCCTCATCCCCGTCTTCCACCTGGTTAGGTGGCCTGTAATAGACTCCTAGCATGGCATCAGCCTTGTTTTTTACCCCTTTTAGCCTAACCCAGAGACTCTCAACACTTATGTCTCCTATGTCCATCTCCACCTCAGTCCAAGTGTGTATATTACTAAAATGTATGGCAACACCTCCTCCCTTTTTTCCTTGTCTGTCCTTCCTGAGCAAGCTGTACCCATCCATACCAACATTCCAATCATGTGTATTATCCCACCAAGTTTCAGTGATGCCAACAATGTCATCGTTGTATTTATTCATTAGCACTTCCAGTTCTTCCTGCTTATTACCCATACTTCTCGCATTTGTATATAGGCATCTAAGATACTGATTTGATCTTGCCTCCCTGTTTTGCCCTGACCCCTCCTTTCTTTCTGCCATTATAGCCCACGCTCCCTCCTATTTCTGACCCATCTCCCAGGTCTCCATGTTCTCCACTTACCTGTGGGCTTTGCTCACCTGTCCCCATTGAACCTAGTTTAAAGCCCTCCTCACTAGGTTAGCTGATCTGTGTCCAAATAGGGTCTTTCCCATCCCCGAAAGGTGAACATCATCTCTGCCTACAGTCCTTCCTGGAATAGCATCCCGTGGTCGAGGAAGCCAAGGCCCTCCTGGCAATACCATCTTCGCAGCCAGGCATTCACCTCCACAATGCACCTGTCTCTGCCTAGGCTCCTACCTTTGACAGGAAGGATTGAAGAGAATATCACCTGCATGATATCATGCCTATCTAGATTTTCCCCTGTAGATTCAATTCAGTATCATATTCTCTGCTTAATTTGTCCATAACTGTTGTGTAGCTTTGCTGTGCACAGTTAAACACTGCTGCATTTCACCCTAAGGGCAACTGCATTCCAGTAGTGGGTGAAAGCATCCCTAATTATTTGGCCTATTCTTTTGTTTGTATATGATGTTTTGGGATCCTTTGGGGTGAAAGGCACTATGTACATATATGGCTTCATTGTATAATAAGAGCTAAGACATTAATAGACGAAGCACAGAGTGATATCAAAATGAAAGACTGAAGATGCCTTTTCATTTTGGCCCATGGTCCTAACAGCACAACCTCAGAAACAAAGACCATCATGACATTATCTGGGATCACAGCTAGTTGTAGGTGAATGGTTTCTAGATTGATTCTGGCAATGACTTCATGGCCAGCCAGTCACAGGTAGCTTTAAAGAAATTGTGCTTTTGAAAAATGTTTATAAATATAAATTGATCAAGGTCCTCTTGTCCTTTATCTATCAAACAAGTAAGGGCTCTCTGGCAGAACAGCATGTGCTTATACAGAAAAACAGCACATTTTGCCAGCTGGAGAGAGAGACATCAGAAAGCTGTGTGGCATTTAACTGAGCCGAGTTTTGGATTAATTTTTTTAAGTGATCTCTTGCTCAGCCATATTACAGTCTGTATTATCAGGCAGAGAGACAAATGTGTGTGCAAAAACACTGAAGTTACTGCCCCTTCTCACCCTGTCTCCGTCTGACATCTAATCCACCTCAAAAGGATGTGTAAGGTATTATTAAAAAAATAATGCATACCCCACATGATTAATGGAGATCAATGCCAATTGGTCTGTATAGTTAGAATGATTTATAATCTGATTAATGGATTCTTAGAATCAAAAGGGAAACAGCTGCCACTTTTGTACTATTGCTGTTGAATTTCTGCTCAGCAAGTAAGATATTCTCGTTATGTGCAAGTTTTTGTTTTTCTTTCTCATGGCTGGCTCCATAGCAACTGTACCATGACATGTACTAAGATTTTATCTTCAAAGTGTGAAACCCTTAGCAAGACAATCATATTATTTTTAAAAAATATGGGAAAGGAGGTTTTTCAAAACGTGGCAAACTTCTAGTGAGAACAAATGCACAATGTAGCTGATATTTTGCCCTTGCCAATTTCTGTAATGTGACAGTGAAAAGTTAACACAACGTAATGCAAGAGCAACAGCAATAAAATTACCCGTTTGATGATCCACGTCATGACTGGAATAAGATTAATACACTTGAATGGCTTTTTTCTGTGCATGTTCTTCATTGGTGTCCTTCTGCTTTTACTTAGCATCAGACGGCAGATGATTTTTCCCTTAAAGCAAAAGCTACAATGAAAATATAGTTAAACACAGAGCTATGTGCTGGATGCTCCCACCAGCCAGGCTGGGGGAAAGGGGGCATTCAGCATAGAATTAATTAGCTCCATGGGAACTAGGCTATCAGGGATAGCCTAGAAAAATGAATTCTGGGATGTTTAACCAGCAAGAGGCAAAGATTTTTATTTTTTTAAAGATGAGTTAAAATATATTTCTACACTGGCTGCTCCTCACAGCCTGACTAGTGGAGGTATTCATTACATATTTTTGGACACAGCACCATTTCCTTTTGTATTGTACAGCTATGACACTTAATATTGACACGACAAGGAACTCATGTGGCACAACACTGTTTTGTGCCATGAATTTGCACACTGAAACACAGACAACCATCTAATTATATTTTCTCGGGGATAACTTATTTTATTGTCAAGCTTTCAAAAAAAAAAAAAGGCAGTCACTGCCAACACATTCTCCCGACTCTACACTCCTATTCGTGCACAAGTGAAATATTGTAATACTTGCTTACAGAAGTCAAAGGATTTATTGGAACACTGCAAGTACCAACCCTAGCACACCCGGGCAGGACTGAATATCCTAGTGCCCCTGTCTCACCCTGCTCCAAAGCAAGACAACAACATAATATCAAAGTACACAACATCTTAACACTGTGATAAAGACACTGCATCACCTATTGGTGGAAGTGCTGTCTGCACTGATCATATGATCATCTAATACATTTGCCATAGACGGCACAAGTAAAATTTTTTCAATCTCCTCTCAAAAATAAAAGGAAATATTCCTATCATCAGATTTTCCCTGTTTTTGCAAATAGAAAAGCCCTCCTTGTCCATCTTACCTTTTCTATTTCAGAGTCAATTTGAAGATATAGTGGCTCTTCCTGTAAAACATTCAGAAGCACTTCATTCAGACACAATCCTGCTAACATAGTTTTACCCCATAAGTGTATTTGAATAAAAGTCAGGGGCCACCTTGGGTATGGCCAATATTCACAGAGCACTAGTCACGAAGTGATGTGCAAAGAGGGCTAAACATTTTCCTTTACGCTGTTCTGATCCTCAATTATATTATGGTTTAGACCAGGGGTGGCCAGTCTGAGCCTGTGAAGGAGCCAGAATTTAATAATGTACATTGCCAAAGAGCCACAGTAATATGTCAGCTGCCCCTCATTGGCTCCTCCCAGCGCCTCCCGCCGATCAGCGCCTCCCTGCACCTCTTGATCAGCTGTTTCATGGCGTGCAGGAGGCTCGGGTGGGGGAGGAGCGAGGGCATGGCAGGCTCAGGGGAGGGGGTGGGAAGGGGTGGAGGGGGGGCAGGGCCTGTGGCAGAGCCAGGGGTTGAGCAGTGAACACTCCCCAGCATATTAGAAAGTTGGCACCTGTAGTTCTAGCCTTGGGGTCGGTGCCTATACAAGGAGCCACATGTTAACTTCTGAAGAGCCACATGTGCCTCTGGAGCCACAGGTTGGCCACCCCGGTTTAGACACTGGACTAGAATTCACTTGTTGCCTTTGTCACAGGCTTCCTGTGTGACATTGGGAAAATCATTTAGGCTAGATTCTCCCACACTTACTTATATTGAGCAGTACCTTACTCTGTGAGTAGTCCCATTGAAATGAACGATGCAAATTAAAGGAGCACACTGCGCTGTGTGAGTAAGGCTAGCAGCACCAGGCCCTACATCTTCTTTTTTCCTCAGTTCTACATCTTGGGGCTAATAATACTCCCTGTCTCACAGCGGTTTGGTAAGGATGAATTCACTACTGTTTGTAGGGTGCTTAGATATTATAGATAAAAGTTGTCCTCTTTGTGCTATGTTAAAGCTGCCTGAAGGCTTCTCTAAATTACACCATCATGCAATGGCCACAAGAGATCAAATCAAGATAAGCTTAAGGGCACCGCAACCACACCTTTATCTTTCCATCCTACTAGTCGCAGGGGGTGTGGTATACAAGCCCTGTGTAAGTAAGCTCTTTGCCTCTCCCTTCAGGGCCACGCTTGTACTTGAGTGATCATCCTTGAGTCATGTAGACAGGCAGCGCAATGCAAAGAGGATGCAGCATACCTGAGGGGCTGGTTCCAGGATCTCTGAGTTCAGGTGGTCGTGCTGCTAATCTGAAGTCAGTGGAGCTAGCTAAGCCATTTCACTTCAGGTATAGATCTTGCCCATAGTCATCATCCTCTGTGAATCATAATTGGTTGAAGTTGCTGATAATAAACTAAGGAAGTGAATATTTGAAACTATGATATATTGGCAGATTTATTCCTAAACAGAATGTTTTTCAAAGTTTCCTGTGGCTTTTCAGCTACTCTTTAAAGACTGTTGTATAGTTGTTGTGGAATGTGATGATGATAATGATTTATTACACATTTGTAAAGTGCCAGTCCTGAACATGTATGGAGCTAATAAATATATAAGGGATGCCTTTAACAACAATTTTGCTACCTGTATGTACTTCTTGCCTGTATTTTAAACCTTAGTTATTTTTTCCACCATTTTTAAACATATTGAAACCTGTGAATATGGTCATCAGTGAGCACCAGTCACCTCCTCTAGTGGCTGCCAAAATCTCAGTCCCTGCGTGGCTCCCCATCTGTCATGTAAACCAGCAGTATGATAAGTAGCCACCTGTGAAACACATTCCCAGACACGTGCTGAACTGGTCAGTCGTATAGTTAAGGACCAACTATCTGACAAAATAAGTCAGAAAAAGAATCTATTTGCTTCGACCACCCACATCCAGAAACAATAAGAAAGCATATACCATGGCAGAGAAATTAGGTGATTTTGTATAGAACTGGGAAAATACTGCAAAAAAATGTTCAAATACGTGCTCAAATTTTCACATGGATTCATGCCTCTTTTATATTTGCTTTCCATGAACATTCAAGCAATCAAAGTTTAGTGGTGCCTAGTGCACATGATCATGTCTCCATCTGATGGCAGGTCCCTCTGACTAGAACAACTTGCTTCTTATAGCCATGAGGAGATCCCTTTTAGCTCAAGCCAGTGAGGTCTTTTTTTTTGGTACTCAATAGCCCAAATTTGTTCCCTGTTGATGACTAAAGTATCTGTATGACTTGTTACAGTGGACCAGACATTTGCAGAAAGCAAATCTCAAAGATGCATGCCTAGATATTTACAAAAAACAATTTTTAATTTGACAATACTTGTGCACTGAGTTTTGTGATTTGTTATATTCAGTGCTTGCATGCTCGTCCAATCAATGAACAGAAACAACAGGTGACGTATTTGATTAATTTGCAAATCAACACAGTTTGAATTTTTTATATCAAATATTGAATACGATCAGCAAATGGCTTACAATCAATCCATAAAATAAAACAAAAAACAAATTAATTTGATTAACAAATGTATTTGAGGACCTTCTGATCTGCTTGCAGCTCAAAAGAGAGCAGTGTAATAGTATTCATCCAATAATTTTTTTGTGATGAATTATTCATTTAACTTGGATTTTATGCATATTTTCAGTGCTCCAAGTAAATTACATACAATTAATTATTTCCAAGAGATCTACTGATCAGGTTTTGGTAAATTGTTATTAAAAGACTCTGCCAGCTACAAGTAGAGGTGATAGGTAGGTCAGTCATTTTATTTTTAGTGTTCAATGTGTGTGTGTGTGTAATCTGAACATTTTTTATGTTTAGTCTATCCAATTATTGACTCACTGCTTGAAGAAGGCAAATAAATGACCAGTCTTCAAATGGTGACAGAATTCTCTAATAATTAATAAATAGTTCAAATTCATTTTTATTAGATCATCCAGAGAACATGGCATTCCAGTTGTGACCCTTATTAATAGATTTTACAGTATTGTCATAATTACACATGGGGTCTAACCATTAAACTAGTTATGTGTACAATTACACAATCAAAGTACACACCTAATATATGTAGACAGTTACCAGACTTATGTGTGCAGTTGGGAAACTGCACATACAAATAACTACTATTAGTTATTTGAGTGCACAATATCTGTAATTGCTTGCAGAAAGTAGACACAGAATGGCACACAGATTCTCTTTAAAGTCACACTTGTGTGTGTATTTCTTATCATTAATTTTGTGTCTGACTAAGTGAGTATTCACCCACAAACGCTTATGCTCCAATACTTCTGTTAGTCTATAAGGTGCCACAGGACTCTTTGTCGCTTTTTGTGTTTTCTGTCTCTCATTCTCATTCATTCATACACAGACATACACACACAGTAGTGAGGTTTCCATTTCAAAATGGAAAACTGATTTGTTCAATGTTGTGACAAAGCCAACTGTGTAAGAAACTGAGGGTATTCCTCCCTTCCCCCACGGGGGAGAGGTCATGTTAGTTGTAGAAGAGCTGTTCCTTTCAACATTTGCTGCACTGAGTGCTCTTTAAAAAAAAAAAATCAAAAAAAAAATCTCTGAAATTGTTTGTTTAAGTGGAAGGCCATGATGGAGACCACTTTGGTGTGTGGCTACCATCCTCTTTATATTGTGATACAGCCCATGGAGACCATACTGTGCCATCTTTATCTTCGTAGAAAGTTGTTCAGATTGAGCATTTTGTATAGGTACTTGTAGCTTTGAATGGCTGAGGCTGCAATTTGTTCCATTTGGGGCAAAAGAATATGTGGCCCTGCTGTGCCTACTAAGGTTCCAGTGTTGTCAGCCACTGCTGATATAAAATTTGGACACTCACCTCAGTAAATGAGTCTCCAATGGATAACAGAAATATAGTTGGTACAAACTCAAAGAGACAGAAATTAAAGGATGAACTGAATTTATAATTGTTTTTTCAAATACTCCAAATCCCCTCATTATTGGAGATAAACTTGTGGAAACTAAAATAAGTTTTCTTTCCTTTCAAGAAATTCTTCAGTGTCAAGCCTAAGCAAAACATCAAATGAATTACAAGTCTAAAAACGATTCCCTCAGCCCCAGCATAAGGGACCCCCTCTGACCTGTCCCAAAACAGCATCTCTGAAATGTTTTACTAACAGAAATATTTGAAATGTGCATGATCAGATAACTATGATGAACAAGGCAGTGCAATAATTGTAAATAGCATTTGTCCTGTAAAAGAGAGATGATTTCCTTTGCTACAATTTCAGTATACAAAATCACAACCAGAGGGTCACTTTTGACACTGGGATCCATACAAAATATTATTCCCACTTACGGTGACAATATTGTTGCTTTGGGTCAAATAACACATCAGTTAAGAAAATGTATTTATTGTTTGTCTGTCTGACCCAGTGTGATGAAAGAGGACCTTCAGCTATATTACTTCTAGCCAGTTCCCCATTTTTTTAATGATGTGTTCATTATAGGTGGAAAAACAGAAATAGACTTTTCAAACTTTTGAATTTAAATGAATTTGCATTTACAAGCTACTTAATGTGTTTCCTGAAAATGGAAAATAGCTGTTCGACATGAAAAATGCCTACAGCCTGGCAGTTATTGTCACTATCCAAAATAACTATTGAAAGTAACCAAATTACACCCATGTAGCAGTATAGTCTTGGAATGATTTATTATAGGGTTAGGTTGTCCAATGACCCCAGCTGCATTTTGTATACATTATATGTCATTGATTTACAGTTAGCAGCCCTTGTCTCCTACAGTTCTTTAAGAAGCAAGCTGTCAAGTCAAACTGGAATATGCTATAAAATACATACATAGATAGGGTCTCAAATGTATATTGCGAAAGATTAGCACCAGATTACCTCCCTATGAGACAAACCCTAAGAGGAACTGAGCACCTACAACTCCCACTGATTTCAGTGCAAACAGTAGATGCTTAGCAGCTCTGTGCTTGATGATCCAGTCAACTATATGTCTTTCCATTAGGTCTTTTCTTCTGGCCTCCTCGGCCCCCTTATTGATGGTTGTTGTAATGAGATTCCTTCAGTATATTATGTTTGAAATAGCCATTTCTTTGATGGCACTCACCACATCTTCACTGCTCTTTTAATAATGGAATTCAGCACTTTACTTTTATGCAAACAGTAGTCCATTGTCTAATTGCTTTAAAAGTAACACCTATTGCACTACTTGCGATGGTTCCCATAAAGCTCACCTCTGCTGTTGTCATTACAGCATGAAGCTTTGCTTTGGACTAATCTGTCAATAAATATAGTGCAGATTATGATGTTGTAACTGATTTGTCCTTGATTTACCAAAAAAACCCCAACACCTACCAAACAAAATGGAAAGTCAGTTTGGGTAAATAAGAACATCAGAATGGTCATACTTGGTCAAACCAATGGTCCATCTGACCCGTATCCTGTCTTCCAACAGTGGCCAATGCAAGGTACTTCAGAGGGAATGAACAGAACGGGCAATCAAGTGATCCAACCCCTGTCGTTCACTCCCAGCTTCTTGCAAACAGTGGCCTAGGGACACTCAGAGCATGGAGTTGCATCCCAGACCATCCTGGCTAATAGCCATTGATGAGGCTATCCCCATGAACCTATCTAGTTCTTTTTTTTTTGAACCTTGTTATAGTTTTGGTCTTCACAACATGCCCTGGCAACAAGTTCCACTGGTTGACTGTCCATTGTGTGAAGAAGTACTTCCTTTTGTTTGTTTTAAACCTGCTCCCTATTTATTTCATTGTGTGACCCGTAATTCTTGTGTTCTGTGGAGGGGGGAATAACATTTCCCTATTCACTTTCTCCATACAGGTCAAGATATTATATATCTCTATCATATGCTCTCTTAGTTGTCTCTTTTCCAAGCTGAAAAGTCCCAGTCTTTTTAATCTCTCCTCATACAGAAGCTGTTCCATACCCTTAATCAGTGTCAGTTCCAGTGTATCTTTTTTGAGATGGGGTGACCACATCTGCACACAGTATTCAGGATGAGGGAGTACCATGGATTTATATAGAGGCAATATGATATTTTCTGTCCTATTATATATCTGTTTCCTAATGGTTCATAACATTCCATTAGCTTTTTTGACTTCTGTTGCATGTTGAGCTGATGTTTTCAGAGAACTATCCACAATGACTCCCAGATCTCTTTCTTGATTGGTAACCGCTAATTTAGACACCATTATTTTATATGTATAGTTGGGATTCTGTTTTCCAATGTACATTACTTTGCATTCATCAACATTGAATTTCATCTGTCATTTTGTTGCCCAGTCACCTAGTTTTCTGAGATCCCTTTGTAATTCTTCACAGTCTGCTTTGAACTTAACTATCTTGAGTGATTTTGTATCGTCTGCAAATTTTGCCATTTCACTGTTTACCCCTTTTTCCAGATTATTTATGAATATGTTGAACAGCGCTGGTTGAACAGACCCATGGAGGACACCACTATTTCCCTCTTTCCATTCTGAAAACTGACCGTTTATTCCTGTCCTTTTGTTTTCTGTCCTTCTAAACAGTTACTGATCCATGAGAGGACTTTCCCTCTTATAGATTCATAGATTCATAGACTCTAGGACTGGAAGGGACCTCGAGAGGTCATCGAGTCCAGTCTCCTGCCCTCATGGCAGGACCAAATACTGTCTAGACCATCCCTGATCGACATTTATCTAACCTACCCTTAAATATCTCCAGAGATGGAGATTCCACAACCTCCCTAGGCAATTTATTCCAGTGTTTAACTACCCTGACAGTTAGGAACTTTTTCCTAATGTCCAACCTAAATCTCCCTTGCTGCAGTTTAAGCCCATTGCTTCTTGTTCTATCATTAGAGGCTAAGGTGAACAAGTTTTCTCCCTCCTCCTGATGACACCCTTTTAGATACCTGAAAACTGCTATCATGTCCCCTCTCAGTCTTCTCTTTTCCAAACTAAATAAACCCAATTCTTTCAGCCTTCCTTCATAGGTCATGTTCTCAAGACTTTTAATCATTCTTGTTGCTCTTCTCTGGACCCTTTCCAATTTCTCCACATCTTTCTTGAAATGCGGTGCCCAGAACTGGACACAATACTCCAGTTGAGGCCTAACCAGCGCAGAGTAGAGCGGAAGAATGACTTCTCCTGTCTTGCGCACAACACACCTGTTAATGCATCCCAGAATCACATTTGCTTTTTTTGCAACAGTATCACACTGTTGACTCATATTTAGCTTGTGGTCCACTATGACCCCTAGATCTCTTTCTGCCATACTCCTTCCTAGACAGTCTCTTCCCATTCTGTATGTGTGAAACTGATTGTTCCTTCCTAAGTGGAGCACTTTGCATTTGTCTTTATTGAACTTCATCTGGTTTACCTCAGACCATTTCTCCAATTTGTCCAGATCATTTTGAATTATCCCATAACTTCCTACTTTGCTTACGAGCCTTTGGTGAGGGACCTTGTCAAATGCTTCCTGAAAGCCCAAGTACACTATATCCACTAGATCAGCGTTTCTCAAACTGGGGTCCACAAGGGAACTCCAGGAGGTTTGCTGATTAACTCGTCCCCCTCCCTCACAGCACCCCCTGAACACTGGGGAACCTGTTCCCTGGAGTGCAGGAGGTGCTGAGAGGGAGGAGGGGGGACTGGGGCACTTGGGGGAGACGGGGAACAGGAGGAGCAGGAATGGAGCAGGGATAAGAAGATTTGGGGTGGGGTCTTGGGGGAAGGGGTGGAGTGGAGGCAGGACCTGGGGCTGAGCAAGGGGCTTGGGGGTCCACAGCAAATTTTTAAATCAAAATGGGGTCCTCAGGTTACTAAAGTTTGAGAACTGCTGCACTAGATCACCATTGTCCACATGCTTGTTCACAGCCTCAAAGAATTCTAATAGATTGGTGAGGCGTGAATTCCCTTTACAAAAGCCGTGTTCACTCTGCCCCCAACAAATCATGTTCATGTATGTGTCTGATAATTCTCTTCTTTACTGTAGTTTCAACCAATTTGCCTGATATAGTAGTTAGGCTTACTCATCTGTAATAGCTGGGATAAGGAGGCTTTTTAAAAAATTGGCATCACATTAGCTATTCTCCACTCATCTGGTGCAGAAGCTGATTTAAATGATAGGTTACATACCAGAGTTAGTAGTTTTGCATTTGAGTCCCTTCAGAACTGTTGGGTGAATATCAGTTTATCAGTTTGTTCCAAACCATCCTCTAATGACACCTCAATCTGGGACAGTTCCTCAGATTTCTCACCTAAAAATAATGGCTCAGGTGTGGGAACCTCCCTCACATCTTCTGCAGTGAAGACTGATGCCACTAATTCATTTACCTTCTCCGCAATGGCTTTATCTTCGAATGCTTCTTTAGCACCTCGATTGTCTTTACTGTGTCCCATTGATTATCATCATCCCACCACATTTCTGATGCCTGTTATATCAATATTCTCATTTAATACCAGGCACTCAAGTTCACTAATCTTAGTAGTTAGATTTCTAGCATGTGTATACAAGCACTTATCAAATTTTTACTTATAAACGAACTGGAACTGGCCAATTTGCTGTACTATACTGAATTCATATATGCCCCAGGGTAACATAATTTCTGGTTTGAGTTTTACTTTCCTGCAGGACAATTTACTGTCATTCCCAGTCACAGTTAAGCTATTTGCATTTGATGAAATGTCTCTTTCCCATTCTTTTCTTCAAGGATATCCAGCGAACACTCTCCGAAACTTCAAATCCGGAGCCACAGTTACTTGAGGGCAGTGAGTGAAGTCTCAATCAATAGAAGTTTGGACAGTCTGGACCCTGCAAGTCTGTTAACTTCTCCTAAATTCCGTTCCCGGAATGAGAGCTACATGAGAGCCATGAGCACGATTAGTCAGGTGGGTGGCAAGCATGCACATCTAAGAACAAGATCAAAATCAGGCCCCAGCCAATGCAGCTGTATGTGCAATATGTAGAACCAGAAACCCTTTTTGTTTGTGCAATGAAGTCAGACATGCAACAAATTACATATTTTCAAAAGCATTTGAATTTTAAAAGGACTTATGGGGATGTTTTTCGTGTACATTTTTGTGAAAGAATAAGATTTGAAAATGTCATAGTCTAAATTTTGAAAATTGTTTGGTGATTTTGGTTGCACAACATGAAATGTCTTAAAGGGACCTGATTTTTAGTGGACAGGTGCTCAGCACTCCCTCTAACAAGTTTCAGGTTTAGCATACAAAATAACAAGTCACTTCTAAAAATGTAGGACTTGGAGTCCTATTGAGAATGAGTCTTCCTTTAAGGAGTGGGGACCATAAAATGTTTGAGGGGAAAAAGAATAAAGGTTACTGGTATTTTCTATTCCACAATTGTTTTGACATAAACCATTTCAAAATATTGGATTAATTAGCTCCTTTTACACGTTTTTTTAAATTCTGATAGAACTTTGACTTTATGATGTACATGGTACATATGTGTTTGGGTCACACATTAATTATGAAGATGTGCATTATTTTCCTGAAAAATCATAACATCCTCTTTTGTGCCAGCTACAGTCTGTCAGTTGAATATTGTGCACTTTGGGTCATTTTAAATTGTAAGTGTTGACAGAGTGGGATAGCCTGCCCTTATATAAAATATGCATATGGAGCGGTCATGCTGTCACATCTGTCTAGCTGCCATGCATGCAAAATAGGACGCAGGTCAGGGATGTATTGAGTACCCTCAACTTTGCTTAAAAACAGTGGGAGCGAAGGATGCTCAGTACTTCAGAGTTGGACCCTAAAATAGTGCTAAGATAGAAGGTAATTTTCTTTGGGAAAACTTGAATGAATATACACATTAAAATATCATAGTCAGATATGTTATTCTGCAAGGGTATTCTGGCATGTTATGTATTTTTTGCCAACTAGTGTAAGGCACTGCATTTCATTTGGTGGTGTGTGCTGTGACAAAGTTCCTCCTCTGCCTTGGTGGGTTCTGCACTTTCTGGCAGATTTGCTCACCTCAGAGGTTCACAGCAGTCCTCAGTTTGGCTCCTTTTGTTAGTGGCACAAACCTGCTGTTCATTTGGCTAACCTCATCACTGGCCAGCATTAGGAAAAGGAGGGGAACAATCCCTGCAGTCTCTGCTGGCCCACCTAATGGGTCGGGGGGCAGGCCAGAGACCTTTCCCTCTGGTGGGACTCACAGTCCAGATCAACTCCTCTTATATCAAATAGGGAGTTGGGAGGATGGGGGGAACCCAGACCCACCCTCTACTTCGGGTTTCAGCCCAGAGCCCTGTGGATTGCAGCTGTCTTTAGTATCTCCTGTAACAGTTGCATGACTACTACAACTCCCTGGGCTTACCTCCCTCATGGCCTGCTCCCAACACCTTCTTTATCCTCACCACAGGACCTTCCTCCTTATGTCTGATAACACTTGTACTCCTCAGTCCTCCAGCAGTACGCCTACTCACTCTCAGCTTCTTGCGCGCCTCTTGCTCCCAGCTCCTGACACGCTCCCCTCACTGACTGAAGTGAGGTCCTTTTTAAACCAGGTGCCCTGATTAGCCTGCCTGTCTTAATTGATTCTAGCAGCTTCTCAGTTGGCTCCCGGTGTCCTAATTAGCCTGTCTGCCTTAATTTGTTCCAATAAGTTCCTAATTGTTCTGGAACTACCTCTGTTACCTTACCCAGGGAAAAGAGACCTGCTTGACCTGGGGCTAATATATCTGTCTTCGATCACTCTCCTGTAGCCATCTGGCCTGACCCTGGGACAATACTCTAAATCTCTGGTAATAACTCATGTTGTAGATGACCATCACTGCTGTTACAATTTTGAACCTCCAATTTATGCCAGCAAAGGTAAAGGCCAATTTAACTGGATAGTACATTTTCAGTAGAGATTTCCTTTTTGGACTTAGATCAATTTTCATTTTAAAGTAATCATGGAATAAAAATAATGCTGTCTCTGTGTTCATATAATATAAATATCAAGGCAATCTAAAAGTATCGCTGGTTGGACTTAAGAAATCCTGGCCCCATTGATGTCACTGAGTTTTTGCCACTGACTTCAGTGCGGCCAGGATTTCACTCATGGACTTTTATGCAGGATAAAAGGGCTAGAGGAGTGACTTCGATCCAAGATTAAGTCTGCACTGCTCAGGCAGGGATTGCTGAATTTGGACATTCAGAGGCATCATCTGCTTACTATACACTGTAGGAGTCTATAGCACTAGCACAAAGTATAAGCAGGTGCTGTAGAAACAGAGTTATGAGGGAAGCTGGCAGAAAACGGCAAACTGAAATTGTAAGCATGGGATAAAACTATTTGACTCCAATTTAGACGGATTGATTTGTGAGATGATTGAAGCTGTCCATGCCCCAAAGAGTGTAGGCTTCCTTGCCAGTAAAAATAGGAAGCTTAAAATAAATCCTAGAAGTGAGCTCTGGGAGGCACCTGTCTGACAATCTAGTTTATCCCCTGCCAATGTAGGATTGTTCTTTACAACATAATATCCAGTGCTTTGTCCAGTGTTTTTTAAAGCAATCAATCTCTTTCTACTATTTCCCATAGGAAGTTATTCCACAGTCTAATAGATTTCACTGTTCAGAAATATGGCCTGATACTCAACCTATTTTTTCTTAAAATTCATCCCAGTATAGCATCTTTCATTTCTTCCTAGACCATCCTAAGCCATTCACATCTTCCCTTGGTCTCTGTGCATTTAGAATGTCTGAGAAATAATGAAATCATGGTATACATTATTGTTTCAGATGTGCATTTTTCCTATGGTGATTATTATAATTTTAATGCCAATCTCAAGGCTCAATCCTGAGTTTAGAAATGTGGGTGCCCATTGCCATATAAACATAGGCAAATGGCTGCAAAGTTTGCAAGGCCATGTGGTTTTGTGTGTAACTCAGGCTAGGAGAGCCTGGCTCTTTGTTATTCTCTGGCAACTGGTTCACAAAATAAGGGTTAAATAGCCTATTATAGCTGCCAGCCAAGGGAGTTAGTCCTTTTCATTCAAGTTGGAGAGGCGCAGACTCTTAATACTAGAAATCCCAGATTTAATCCCTGTTGTTGGCCCAAGTTGGGTTAGTTACATGAGATCGGGACTGAGCCCTCAGTGTCCATAGCTCTGTATTTTCTTCACTCTGAATATGCACGTTGTATATTTTTCTTGGAGAATTGTTACTGCATTAAAAAAAAAGATTTAAAGTGTAAATCACTTGCTGTTCAAAGGGAACTTTTAATGGAAATTTTAAGTATTGTTCCATCTTTGTAAATGTTATTACAGGATAGATTGCTCTAATGGGATATGATTACAGGAAACTACCTATTCTTGGCCTGCAGGTGAGTGAGATGGAAGTAAATGGTCAGTTTGAATCAGTCTGCGAGTCAGTGTTCAGCGAACTAGAGTCTCAGGCCGTAGAGGCCCTGGATCTGCCAATGCCAGGCTGCTTCCGCATGAGGAGCCACAGCTATGTGAGAGCAATTGAGAAGGGCTGTTCCCAAGATGATGAATGCGTGTCGCTGAGGTCCTCATCTCCCCCACGCACGGCCACCACAGTGAGGACCATCCAGAGCAGTACTGGTGAGTAACAAAGAGGGAATTCAGAAGGGGGAAAAATAAAAGCACCAGTTGGCACAATATATATATTACACTAATGGTAAAATAATTGCTCCAAATCCGTGCTAGGCATGAAATGCACTGGAGATGCTATGTTTCTTCTGCATATATGGACCAGACTGTAGGAAACCTGCATATCCCCACATACCATAGAACTATGCTTTTCCTGGGAGCAGGAAACCCAATAGTGTAAAGAGAGACATGCAGATCCACTGACCCAAAAACACAGGGGTGGAGAGAACAAAGAGGTCACATCTGCTACTCTTCCTGTTCCCAGGAATGCAGCTACAGCTAGGCTGTGCAGGAGCAACACACTCTGGCCCTTGTTGAAATTGACCTTTATTGGCCCACAGCTGGGCAAATTGTTACTGGTACCAGTGAAAATTTAGATTCAGTTTGCTCAATGCACAGCAGTGTATTGGAGAAAGAATTACACAGGCAATAAAAGATTATATAATGCGTCTCCCTAATAAACCTCAATTCCTCAAGCATAAACCTTCTGTAACTATATTGGCCTTATACAGTATCCTGACTGGCAAACAAAGCAGGTAGAGCTACCGGTCCTAGATGGAGACTTCTGTTCTCTTCTCTTCTTTCTTTTCTCTCAAGTACTTGCTCTGCCAAATGTCCCCCAAAGCTGGGTCTTGGTTACCTCGAGGCCCTGTGGTTCAAAAGTTCTCCACAAATCCCTCATAGCAGGGTGTTGGCTACATTGGGACCCTCTGTCTTACAGCATCACAGAACTCTTCAGATGTTAATTGGGAACTAAGAACTGTACATATGATATTCTTAATATTTATACCCTCTGCTCTCACAGAAGTCTCATGTCCTCGAAATATGTCTTGTTGACATTTCATTACTGGTTTTCCCTAATTAATATTTTAAAAGGGACTGCAAAACAGAGACCAAAGATCAATTGCTGTTTACCCTCTCATAAATCATTCACTCAAGCTCTTAGTGCGGTGCTATCCAAAAGGGTCATTTTGACCCTGGTCAGCCTGTGCCAAGCTCACCGATCGTATGTTTTTTGCGTTTTCTTTACTTGGTGAGCTGGCCTCAAGCTGATATGTTCCGAAGTTCCATGTTGAAAAAAACACACAGATAGAGCCTCCGATCACTCTTGGTAAATTTCCATACCAAGTGTCTAATGCTAAGAGAACCCTGCTCCCAGAATCCTCCAGCAAATTCAAACATATCATGCCATACCAAACTCATGTTCATCACATTCACTCATATCAGTCACAATAATTCAACACCATCCCAACAGCCCTCAGCTGGTGTAAATCAATGCACTCAGTGGAACTATGCTGAGTTATACAAGCTGAGGATTTGGCCCTTTGCTTGCAGATAAGTTGGGAGGATCCTCTTGCACAATAAAACCTGCACAAAGTCCTCCTCTTTGTGGTGGTGTGAGCACATTTTTAAAATTTGGAGGGGACGAGGGGTGATAATGAATTACTCCTTCAGCCACTTTGCTTAAACAGGATAGCAAAAAGTGGGGGAGGGGCATGTCCGTCTCACTCTCCTGCCCATCATCCTAATGAGGTTCTGGCTTTGTAACAGAAACCAGAAGATATGAGGTTGACAATTTTTTCAAATATTTTAAATTATTTATAGTTGCTTTAAAAAAAACAAAAAAACCTTCCTGTTTGACATGCAAAGATAACCATGATGTCCACTAACCAGTATCACCAGAATTCATACTCAAGGGGAAAAAAACAGATCAGGGAACAAAAGCAAAATCTGTATTTTCAAAGTCCTATTCAGGAGAGCCAGAAACAAGGACTCTCAAGCTGTTTTCTCCAGACGAGTATTGAAAAGAGCCCACTGCTTTTGACTTATTCGTCTGAATCCATTCTACTGCCTCACGCAAGCATCATTTCATTTTACATTCAAGTTGCTAGAAGCCATTTCATATTCCATCTACCATTTTTCCCATGTTCTGTTAATTCTACAGTCTTCCCTAATTTTTTCCCTTTTGTGTGTGTTATCTCACTCTTGCAGTTGCTTGAGTTCCTTGTCTCTGACCCCTTTCCCTCTACAAGGCCACTTTTTCAACTGGTTTTCATCATCAAAAGACTTTTTTGGTCCTTTTATCAAAAATGTGCCGCCTAATTTATACCATTTACAATATGAAGTGCAAGCATTATTGGACGTATGTTGGCAATGCATCATAAACTTCAAAACATCTTTAACAACTGAAGGGTATGCTTGTGCTCATTTTGGATAAAATGTGGTTTGCAGGGTGCTTATGCATAGGGAAGTATGTTGTGGCTCACCAGCCTAGGAACATTCTAGAGGGCCAGGGGGAGGGGGTTTGAACTCAGCATGTGGACTGGAGAACTATGAGCATGTGATAAACAGATCCATATATGGAAAGGTTAACTCTGATTGGTTAGAGGTTCATGTTATGTAACTTGTTATGTAAGTGCCATGTGCTATAAAATAGCAAAGGGAGGGGCTCTTTGCTGGAGGGTCTGTGCCTGATTCTTTGTAGCAGGGGCTTTCCTTGTGCACATATTAAATAAAACCTTGTTGATTTGAATTGAATCGCATTGCATTGAATCATATCGCATCGCATCGAAGTCCCTTGATTCTACCCAGCATCAGACTCACTGGGAACCACAAAATCCCAACACAACTGTGATAGTACAGTTCTCTTCTAAACGAATGGCTAGTAAGAAACAACTTCCAAACTACAGTGTTATGAATGTGAAAGGTCATTTTTCTGTGTAGATGATTCAGCCATGTAGTTTGCACCCAATCGCAGCTGAGGGATTTACATAAAATATGTGTTCTTCTTCGAGTGATTGCTCACATCCATTCCAGGTAGGTGTGCGCGCCGTGCGTGCACGTTCGTCGGAAACTTTTTACCCTAGCAACTCCAGTGGGCCGGCAGGTCGCCCCCTGGAGTGGCGCCGCCATGGCGCTCGATATATACCCTTGCCGGCCCACCCGCTCCTCAGTTCCTTCTTACCGCCGTGTCGGTCGTTGGAACTGTGGAGCGCGGCATAGCTGTCCTCCACGTCCCTAGCTCTCCTTGTTAACTACCGTTATTATTACAGTTGTTAGTTAGATCGTTAAGTATAGTTAGTTAATTAGTTGTAGTGTAAATAGTATTGTATATAGTTGTTCGCCGGTCTGGGATGTAGCCCTTCCCGGCACCCGGCACCGGGCTCATGCCTGGTTCGCCGGGCTTTAAGCAGTGTGCGGCCTGTAAAAAGCCTATGCCAACCAGCGACCCCCACGACGCGTGTCTGAAGTGCCTGGGGGAATCGCACAGGTCGGACAAGTGCCGCATTTGCAAGGCTTTTAAGCCCAGGACAAAGAAGGAGAGAGACCGGAGACTCAGGACTCTCCTCATGGAGGCGGCACTTGACCCAGCAGCTTCACAGGCCGTGATCTCGGCGCCGGCACCGGATCGCACCGGCACCGGGAAGACTCCCCGGCACCGACCTTCCCCGGCACCGGGTGCAGAGGCGAGACCGTCAACGTCTGCTACTCCAGCCAGGCAGACCCGAATGGAGCGCCCGGCATCGACATCGGCCGCGGCACTACCGGCACCGTCGACTCCGGGCCCGGTGGGTCCGTCGAGTCCGGTGCCACCAAGCTCCCCCATAAGATCTGGGGTTGAGCTATTGGTCCCATCCACTCCGGAGACCTTCGCCTCGGCACGGGACCTTATCGCCCTAACTGAGTCTACTCAGCCGCCACCCCCGGTACCTCCGGTGCGGGTAGCATCTAGAGGCAAGCCCATGATGACGGCACCGTCTTGGGACTCGCGCTCGCGATCCAGGTCCCGGCGCCACGGACGCTCGAGATCCCGCCGCCGCTCGCAGTCCCGGCACCGCTCCCCTCGGCGGTACCGGTCGCACTCGCGGCACCAATCGACCTCCAGACGGTCGCGGTCTGACTCCAGCCGTCGATACCGGCACCGTGACTCCAGGAGCCAGTCTCGCCGTCACTCACCGCGCCGGTCGACCTCCCAGCACCGAGCTGGTGGCAGGTCCCGGTCCCGGTCGACCTCCCGGCACCGCGTCGGTGGCAGGTCCCGGTCCCGATCCCGGCACCGAAGCAGCGGCCGGTACCGTTCCAGATCCCGGCACCGAGACAGGTCCCGATCCCGGAGCCGCTATGACTCCTGGTACCGATCCCCGGCACCGAGAAGATCTTCGGTGCCGACCCGCGCAGACCCTTATCAGCCGGGGTCGGCCCCGCCATGGCCTTCTAGACAGCCGTCGGTGTCTTCTCAAGCAGACAGCGTGTATGCGCTGGGCACCGACAGGCAGGCGGCATTGTTTCAGGACCCTCTGCAACAGGACCAGGGTCCGCAGCAGTGAGGGTTTTGGACCCCTTGGGCATACCATCAAGCCCAGGGCCCCCAACAGCTTCCTGCTAGGCCTGCAACGGCGGAGCACAGGGTGCCGGAGGCTTCGTTGTCTCGCCCCCCTCCCTCCCTGGATGGAGAGGAAGGATCCAAGCAGCAAGACCCTGCTCTTGCTCCTGAGACAGAGGCGAGGGCTGAGGGGGACCCCCCACTGGACACTTTCTTGCCGCGGGTCTCCTCATCCTCCTCCCCCGATGAAGCGGTGGCTGGCACCTCCTCCAGTAGCCCTCCTTCGCTGGATCTCAGGGCGCACCAAGACCTCCTTAGGCGAGTAGCTCAGAATCTGAGCCTGCAAGCTGAGGAGGTCTCTGAGATCGAGGACCCTATCGTCACCATCCTCTCATCTGATGCTCCCACCAGGGTCGCCCTACCCTTCATTAGGACGATCCAGGCCAACGCCAATACAATCTGGCAGTCACCGGCCTCCATCCCCCCTACGGCGAGGGACATCGAGAGGAAGTACATGGCCCCCTCCAAGGGCTACGAGTACCTCCACGTCCACCCGACACCGTGTTCCCTGGTGGTGCAGTCGGTGAACGAGAGGGAGCGCCATGGACAGGAAGCTCCAGCCCCCAAATCCAAGGAGGCCAGACGTATGGACCTCCTCGGCCGCAAGGTCTATTCAGCTCGGGCCCTTCAGCTCAGGGTTTCAAATCAACAAGCCCTGCTCAGCAGATATGCTTTTAACTCGTGGGTGGCAGCGGACAAATTCAAAGAGCTGCTGCCACAAGAGGCCCGCCAAGAATTTGCGGCCATTCTGGACGAGGGCAAGAAGGTTGCACGAACCTCGTTGCAAGCTTCTTTGGACGCTGCAGACTCGGCTGCCCGCACCCTCGCCTCGGGGGTAATGATGCGCCGTATCTCCTGGCTTCAAGTCTCTGGCCTTCCACCGGAGCTCCAATACACCATCCAGGACCTCCCGTTCGAAGGCCAGGGCCTGTTTTCAGAAAAGACAGACCCCAGACTTAAGAGTCTCAAAGACAATCGGGTCATTATGCGCTCCCTCGGGATGCACACGCCGGGAACGCAGCGCTGACCCTTCCGGCCACAGCAGCAACAGCAGCGCAGGCCATACCCCCAGTTCCGCCAACGGCAGGACCTCAATAGGCGCCGTGGCAGGAATGGAAGGCGTAGGCATTCGGGGAACCAGGGGGGGCAGAATCAAAGCTCCTCTAAGCCCCCGCCTGGGCCCAAGCCTTCGTTTTGAAGGTGCGCCCGAGGGCGCAGTAACAGTTTTCCTCACGGATCCTTCCCCCCCGTTTTCCAACCGCCTTTCGTTTTTCCTCCCGGCGTGGACCCAAATAACATCGGACCGCTGGGTCTTACGCACGGTGCAGACGGGATACCGCCTGCAGTTTATATCATTTCCTCCTTCCCACCCCCCTTCCTCGTCCCTCTTCAGGGACCCCTCTCACGAGCAATTCCTTCGACAGGAGGTACAGACGCTCCTCAACAAAGGAGCTATAGAGGCGGTTCCGGAAAACAAGAAAGGCAAGGGGTTTTATTCCCGCTACTTTCTGATCCCCAAGGCCAAGGGAGGCCTCAGGCCTATCCTCGACCTGCGAGAGCTCAACAAATACCTAGTGAAGTTGAAGTTCCGCATGGTATCCCTGGGGACCATTATCCCATCCCTGGATCCGGGAGACTGGTACGCCGCCCTCGACATGCAGGACGCTTATTTTCACATTGCCATTTGGCCACATCACAGACGTTTCCTTCGATTCGTGGTGGGCCACCTTCACTACCAATTTGCAGTCCTCCCATTTGGCCTTTCTACGGCCCCGAGGGTATTTACAAAATGCATGGCAGTTGTTGTGGCACATCTTCGGCGCAGTCGTATCCACGTGTTCCCTTACCTAGACGATTGGTTAATTCAGGGCACGTCGGAACTACAGATTTGCAGCCACGTCCGCAGGATCACCGGCCTGTTTGCTATCTTGGGCCTCATGATCAACATAGACAAGTCCACCCTGCTCCCCACGCAGAAGGTGGAGTTCATCGGGGCCGTCCTGGACTCCACCGTGGCCAGGGCTCTTCTGCTGTTACCGAGGTTCCAGGCGTTGTCGGCGATCGTTCAGCGATTGCAGGCAGCCCCCTTGACATCAATACGGACATGTCTAACCCTGTTAGGCCACATGGCAGCATGCACATTTGTGACCGGTTACGCTCGGCTCCGCATGAGGCCCCTCCAGTTGTGGCTCATCGCACATTACCGGCCGGCAAGGCAACCGCTAGACTTGCTGATCACAATCCCCCAGAGGGTGTTAGATTCTCTCGGCTGGTGGCTAGACCAGTCCGTAGTGTGTGCGGGGCTCCCTTTCCACCCACCTCAGCCTTCGGTGTCCCTAACAACGGATGCCTCAGATCTCGGCTGGGGGGCCCACCTGGGAACCCTGAGAACACAGGGCCTGTGGTCCCCGCAGGAGGTGAAGCTGCACATCAACATGCGGGAGTTGAGAGCGGTCCGCCTTGTTTGTCAAACGTTCTGTCACCAGCTTCGAGGTCGTGGTGTCGCGGTGTTTACCGACAACACGACGACCATGTACTATATCAACAAGCAGGGCAGCACCAGATCCTCTCCCCTATGTCACGAGGCGATGCGACTCTGGGACTTTTGTGTAGCCCACTCCATTCACCTCACGGCTTCCTTCCTCCCAGGAGTACGGAACACGCTGGCGGATCACCTGAGCAGATCCTTCCTATCACACGAGTGGTCCCTTCGCCCGGACGTCGCCCTCTCAATCTTCCAGAGGTGGGGTTATCCCCGTGTGGACCTCTTCGCGTCCGGGGGGAACAAGAAGTGCCAGGCGTTCTGCTCCTTTCAGGGCAGGGAGCCCGGGTCTATAGCGGATGCCTTCCTTATTCCGTGGACGACCCACTTATACTACGCGTTCCCCCCATTCCCGCTGGTCCACAGGGTCCTTCTGAAGGTGCGCAGGGACAGGGCTCGCGTGATCATGGTAGCCCCGGCGTGGCCCAGGCAACATTGGTACCCCATGCTGCTGGACCTGGCCATAGCCGACCCAGTTCCCCTGCCCCTTCACCCGGACCTGATTACCCAGGAACACGGGACTCTTTGTCACCCGGACCTGCAGTCGCTGCACCTAGCGGCGTGGTTCCTGCGTGGCTGACCAGTTCTGAACTGCGCTGCTCCACCCCAGTACGGGAGGTACTTTTGGGCAGCAGGAAGCCTTCCACTAGAGCGACATACTCGGCCAAGTGGAAGCGTTTCTCCTGTTGGTGCGTGGAGAAAGGTCTCCACCCTATGGAAGTTTCGGTGGCCAATATCTTAGACTATGTTTGGTCCCTCAAACAACAGGGCCTGGCGATATCATCTTTGCGGGTCCACCTGGCAGCTATCTCCACCTTTCACCCGGGTGGGGATGGCCGCTCCGTTTTTTCTCACCCGACGGTGACTAGATTTCTGAAGGGGCTGGAACGTTTATACCCTAACGTCCAACTCCCTGCTCCAACCTGGGATCTTAACCTGGTGTTGTCTCGGCTCATGGGGCCCCCCTTTGAGCCGTTAGCTACTTGCTCCCTACTCTATCTCTCTTGGAAGACTGCCTTTCTAGTAGCTATCACCTCAGCTAGGCGGGTGTCGGAACTCCGGGCTCTCGTGGTAGACCCCCCGTATACAGTCTTCCACAAAGATAAGGTGCAGCTGAGGCCACACCCTGCCTTTCTCCCCAAGGTGGTCTCGACCTTCCACATCAACCAAGAGATATTCCTCCCGGTTTTTTCCCCGAAACCTCACTCTTCAGGCAGGGAACAACAGCTCCACTCGCTTGATGTCCGTAGGGCTCTCGCGTTCTATGTGGAGAGGACCAAACCATTCCGCAAATCCCCCCAACTTTTCATGGCAATAGCGGACCGCATGAAGGGGCTTCCTATCTCCTCGCAGAGGTTATCCTCATGGGTAACGTCCTGTATCAGGACCTGCTATGAGCTGGCCCACGTTCCTACGGGCCGTGTGACTGCGCATTCTACCAGGGCGCAGGCGTCGTCGCTGGCTTTCCTCGCCCGTGTGCCCATCCAGGAAATCTGTCGGGCAGCGACCTGGTCATCGGTCCACACCTTCGCTTCCCACTACGCCCTGGTCCAGCAGTCAAGAGAGGATGCGGCCTTCGGATCTGCAGTGCTCCATGCCGCTACTTCTCACTCCGACCCCTCCGCCTAGGTATGGCTTGGGATTCACCTACCTGGAATGGATGTGAGCAATCACTCGAAGAAGAAAAGACGGTTACTCACCTTTGTAACTGTTGTTCTTTGAGATGTGTTGCTCACATCCATTCCACACCCGCCCTCCTTCCCCACTGTCGGAGTAGCCGGCAAGAAGGAACTGAGGAGCCTGTGGGCCGGCAAGGGTATATATCGAGCGCCATGGCGGCGCCACTCCAGGGGGCGACCTGCCGGCCCACTGGAGTTGCTAGGGTAAAAAGTTTCCGACGAACGTGCACGCGCGGCGCGCACACCTACCTGGAATGGATGTGAGCAACACATCTTGAAGAACAACAGTTACAAAGGTGAGTAACCGTCTTTTGTTTCATCATACAGTAATAGTTCATTTCCAATGTGTTGGGAAACATGCAGCTGATGGCAGAGAGCTTGCAGTATGTAGGTGCCATTATTAGCCTGTAATGGATGCCTGGGAGTGTGAGATATCTTTTCAATAAATTGATTTTTTTCTTAAGAATGAGAAAAGTCATGTTAAAATGTTTCTTGTTTTAAAATAATACTAATAATCAACCCACATAAGAAGAAGGTCCATCTTTTTGTACTCAAACAGAAGTTTTGGTGGTTAAGAAAAAATGTGGGTGGGGTAAGGTAAGAATAAGAGAACGAAAGATGTTTGCAGATGATCCCAGAGGACTGAGGAGAGAATGTGGGTTGGAAAATATGGCCCTAAAACTATAAAGAAACAGATCTTTAGTCATTTGCTACTCCTTTTCCAGGTGCTTCTGTAAAGTCCAGAGAGGGAAGCACCTGCAGCCCTTTACTGGACATGGCAGAAGGATTTAAAAGACTGCTGCAGGTTTCCATTCTTTCTCCTGTATTATAGGAATCCCTGGGTTATTTTGTCTTTCCAGTATCAGAGGGGTAGCCATGTTAGTCTGGATCTGTAAAAGCAGCAAAGAATCCTGTGGCACCTTATAGACTAACAGACGTTTTGGAGCATGAGCTTTCGTGGGTGAATACCCACTTCTTCAGATGCATGTCTTTCCAGGCTCTTCAGGGTCACATTTGTCCTTTATTACCACTTTAACCATACCTCTTATGGGGTTCAGAACCTCAACTGGTAGTTTAATTTCATCCTAGGGCATCCATGTACTCTCTTTTGCCCTTGCCTCAGGCTAATTCACAGATAGGCTGTAATGCAATAGTCAGCCTAGGTAGTTCCTATTCGTGTAGTGTAGAAAAAAGAAGATCCTTTTTGACCCATCTAGTTAGCCAGAAATTCAGCGGGGTTGCAGGTTCTTCCAGTTAGGAGGAGAAATTGATGATGGAATGAGGTAATTTTGATGCAATCTTGTGTACATTCTTTGTAAATAAACAAGTCCTGTTTCTGTGAACACAGGAGGAATCGAACAACAGGAGAGAGATTTTCTTGCTCACAGCTCCAAACCCTTTCAGCCAGCACTCGGCTCAAAAAGTGCTCTTTCTCTAGGCTTTTCTCAGGGCCACATTCCTACTTTTTATTAGAGCTGTGTCAGGTGTTTTCTTGCTGCTTTCTCTCTAAACTTCTCTGTACCTTTTTGCTTTCTTTCATAGACGCTCAGTCCTTCACAAAATTATAAACACCAAAACCCTTCTGCCCACATGTGCCTTGCATGTATCTTTGTCTTGGGTAGTGATGTGGCTGGGGTTGGGGTGGAGAACCCTATTGTTTCAGCTCTCTGGTTCTATAAAGGAATTTAACCATTTCTTACTACCACCCATCATGCAAGATGGTGGTAACTTCTACTCCATAACAACAGATAGTAGGTCTGTTAGATAGTTACAGAAGGAGGGGAAAGGAGTCGCGAGTATATCTCCCTGTAGGAGGTGTAACAGATATATTTGCTGCAGACATCAGACACAGTTATAATAAAATCTACATGCACTTAATAGTCCAGGACTAGAAACATGTTCCACCTACTCCAGAAGTACTGGCCTATCAATTCACACTTTCACTGTCAGTAGTAGGTAGCTAAGGAGGAAAACAGGAATGAACAAAACCTCTGGCAAATACATCGTAAAAGTATCATAAAGCAAGCCAAGAAAGTATTTGAGAAGTAACTTGCTAAAGAGGTAAAAACTAATGGTATTTTTTAAGTACATCAGAAGCAGGAAACCTGCCTACTAGGCCGAGGGGCCACTAGATGACATAGCACTTAAGGAAGACAAGGCCATTGCAAAGAAGCTGACCAAATTCTTTGCATGAGTCTTCACTGCAGAGGATGTTAGGGAGATACCCACATCAGAGCTATTTTTTTGGATGACAAATCTGAAGTACTGTCTCAAACTGAAGTGTCAGTAGAGGAGGTTTTGGAACATATTGATAAGTTAAACAGTAATGAGTCACGAGGACCAGATGATATTCACTTAAGAGTGCTGAAGGAACTCAAAAATGAAATTTCAGAGCTACTAACTTTAGTATGTAACCTGTCAGTGAAATCAGCCTCCTTACCAGATGACTAGAAGGTAGCTAATGAATTACGGATTTTAAGAAGTTCTCCAGAGGGAATCCTGACAATTACAGGATGGTGAGTCTTACCTTAGTGCTGGGGAAATTGATTGAAACTATAGTAAGGAACATAATTATCAGACATTTAGGTAAACATAATTTGTTGGGGGAAGAGTCAACACAACATTTGTAAAGAGAAATCATGCCTCACCAATCTATTAGAATTCTTTGAGGGAGTCCATAAGCATGTGGATAAGAGTGACCAAGTTGATATAGTGTACACTGATTTTCAGAAAGCCTTTGACAAGTTCCCTGACCAAAGGCTCTTAAGAAAGCTATGTAGCCATGGAATAAGAAGGAAGGTCCTCTCCTGGATCGGTAACTGATTGAAAGGTAGGACACAAAGAGTAGTAATAAATGGTAAGTTTTCACAATGGAGAGAGGTGAACAGCGAGATTCCCCCAAGGATCTGTACTGGAACCTGTGCTGTTCAACTTATCCATAAGTGATCTGAAAAATAGACTTCTAAGATGGAGGTTGGCACAACTGATTAAGAGAGCCTTAAACTAGGAATTTGGGGGAGATGGTTGGGAGATGTCCAGGTAATCTCCACACCAGAATTTAACATTGAGAGGGAAGAAAACGAAGTAAGAAAGGATACAGCCATGGGTATGAGAATGGACATAAGGAGGAAGGGTAGTGTAGATACCAGTCTAATAGGTGATACTGGTGGTAGAATGTCTGTGCCTAATGGGGTAAAGAATGTCAGTGAAGCCAAATGGCAAAAATTAAGATGTTTGTACACTAATGCGAGGAGGATAGGTAACAAAATGGAGGAACTAGAGCTACTGGTGCAGAAAGTGAAACCCGATATTGTAGGGATAACAGAAACATGGTGGAATAGTAGTCATGACTGGAGTACAAGTATTGAAGGCTATGTGCTATTTAGGAAAGACAGAAATAAAGGCAAAGTTGGTGGAGTAACATTGTATATCAATGATGAGGTAGACTGTAAAGAAATAAGAGATGGAATGGATAATACAAAATCTGTCTGGGCAAAAATCACATTGGGAAAGAAAGCTACTAGAGCCTCCCCTGAGATAGTGCTTGGCATGTGCTACAGACCACCGGGATCCGATTTGGATATGGATAGAGACCTCTTTAATGTTTTTAATGGAGAAAACACTAATGGGAATTGTGAGATCATGGGAGACTTTAACTTCCCAGATATAGACTGGAGGACAAGTGCTAGTAATAATAATAGGGCTCAGATTTTCCTGGATGCGATAGCTGATGGATTCCTACACCAAATAGTTGAAGAACCAACAAGAGGAGATGCCATTTTAGATTTGGTTTTGGTGAGCCTGGAGCAGCAAACCGTGGCCACTGGGAGCTGCGATCGGCCGAATGTGCGGACACAGCAGGTACACAACCCGGCCTGGCCCTCCAAGGGCTTTCCCTGAACAAGTGACGAACAAGTTTGGGAACCACTGCCTTAGATATATGTACTTAAAACACCTCACCTGTCTTGGCCGGATATCGAAAGGAGGAAATAAAAGCAGCCTATTTAGCCAAAGAATCTAAATGAGCAAGTACTGAGTAAAATAATTTTTAAAATTTAAAGTCATAATTAAGTTCCCTTTCCAAAACAAGAAAGCCTTGTATCCCAGTTGAATCTGTGCGACAACTGATGTACTGTGTAGCCACCAGATTACAAAGGGACCAACAACTTGGGTGGTGGGTTTTTGGAGGTTTTTTTTTTGGTTGGTTGGCAGTTGTTTTTGGTTTTTTGTTTTAAACAGAAATTTTTGAAATCTCAAAAACCCTCACAGGACAGAAAAACCATTTCCTAACTAGCTCTATTATTGTGTGGCTTTCCTGTTTGCTCTTCCCGCAGTCCCTCACTAACTTAGATCGATACATTCATTCAGAAAATTCTACTAACCCACCATAGTTATACAGTACCTTTACTTCACTAACTAGGACATTTACAATATTCATACTATTACACACTATTATATCTCACTCTATTATATGTCAGCAATCATATATTAATGCATAGCAGCTTCGCATCCGTCACAATGTTTATGTGATATTCAATATCATTTTATTAAATATAAATTTAAAAGCATATTTGGGATCCTTACTTTAAAGTAATTTCTAGCTTTGTTAGCCTGGCAAAGTGCTCCTTGGTGTGCTCTCTTCATAGCTACATGATATAAAACAGGGATTAATAAAGCAAAATCTAAGACGAATGTTTTGTTTGGTTGGTTGGTTGGTTGGTTGTTAGCTTTCCAGTCAAGCTACAATAATAATGTGGCTTTTGCTTCCTAAATGTCTTCTTCATACTCTATGCATGTCTCCATCTCTATATCAAGTAGTAAGATCATGTTCTTGATTTTTCATTTAAAAAGGCTACTTTTAAAAGCAAGGATAAAGTATGGTTTTATGTGGAAAGCCTGTTTCAACTGCAGTTTAACTGTCTTCTAAGAATTCACAAAAATTTTGCCAGACTTCAGTAGCTAAATTTTCTATTTCATCATGTAGTATTCCATCCATCTGATCGCTAATTTAAGGTATTAGTTTATTTAACTGTCTTTTTAACTTTTAATCCCATTTCCCTTGTTCTCAACTCAGAGTTTGTTTCTACATCAGCCAGTATATCCATATACCAGATAAATACAGTACTGTTTGTGATTCTTTTCGCAATCTCTTATGACTGTCATGTAAGATTCTTTTTTCTTTTTACATATGTCACTTATCCTTTCCCTCTTTAGCTTCTTGAGGTCAGCCTGCTCTTAGCGAGTTCTTTATTTCCTTGGTTAGCCATCCATGCTTAGAAGAGCTTTTTGTCTATACTATCTTTTGCCAAATTATCTTGGGGGGAAAAGTGTATTATTCAGCTACATGCTCTATGTGTAAGAATTGTTGAAAGTGTCTTTCATTTTGATGAAGCTAACTATAGAATATCTGATTGTTAGAGTTATTATGGGTTTGACAGGATTAAATGAAATAAGAAAGCATGGATTTATTCAGAGAAGGTGGTTTTATCAGAGATGCATACAAGTAAGGGGTTGTGTCACCCCCTGCCTCAGAACCCTGGGTGCTTAAGTGCTGGACAGCTCTGGCTCAGAGCCCTGACACCAGTAGCCTGCTTTTACAGCCCAGTGACCTCATCCTGGCTTCCACCATCCTGGTGACTTCTAGCAGAGTGACACCGACAGTCCTTCCAGTCACAAGTCTACCCCAAACCAGCTCCTCTGCAATGCTCAGTAGCACTCAGAAAACCTTAGCAAGTTTGCTGCTATGTAGACAGTACACAGTACAAGCCTGCCAGTTGGCTGAGAATGTTGCTCTTGAGTTTGAAACACTGAGAGGGTTGTGGAATAAAACAGGATTGTTTATTACCAAAAAACAGACATTTAAGTGTTACCAAGTAGAAGGAATTTAGAAATTGTTACAAACAAAGTGAAAATATGCTACTTAATAAACTTGCGTCTTTTGTTCAAAGTAGTTTTCTCACCACAGTTGTTCTTCCAGCATGGCTGGGCAGTTCTTAGCCCAGATCCAACACAGAGCTCAAAGTGCTTGCTTTCTTTGTCCCATCCAGTGAAAGATGCTCAAATGGCTTTCTCATTCTGCTTATATCCTCAAAGTTTATCTTTGTTTTCAAAGTCAGGAAGCCCTCCTGGGTGCTCCACTTGCCGTGTCCACCACGGAGCTAATGCCATGTTAATTTTTGCAGTCTCCTGCTGTCATCATGGTAGTTAAGCAGCCATCTCCCCCACTGGCTGGTTTGATGGCCTTGTTTACTTTTTATGTATATGTACTTCTTTTGTTTCTCTTTGCTCAATTTACATTGGAGACACATTCAAGCAGGCAGGACCACATTCCTTCATTTAAGGTGGGGTGAGTTAATCCCTACCTGCAAACATATTTTAAGAGCATATTTCCAGCATATATGTAGAATTTTTCATATATCACCCATACACACACCACATAATAATAATGACCAACATGCTACCAGTTCTGATGTGACACCTTACATGACACCTTTTAGATACAGATTATAACAACAGTGAGTTGGGGCGCGCTGAGCTGGTCAGGCTAGCTGAGACTCACTGCTAGATACCAGGGAGCCCCTTGCCTTCTGGCATTGGGGTTCTCTTACAGTCACAACATGCTTATGTGAAATTTATATGCATCATTGTGTGATCAGAGGTGCCAAACCCATTTTGTGCAGACTCAGGAATCAAATTTGGGGTGATATAGGCTTTTTTCATCAGAACAGGAGTGTGTGAGTTCACATGGACCAAAATTTGCCCAATATGGTTATTTATTACAGCGACACCCAGTTCCCCAGTGAGACTGAGATCCCATTGTGTTGAGTGCTGAGCAAAGACACTGTGAGAGACAGTCTGTGACCTAACAGTTTGACAGTCTGAGACCTCAGTTTTGCAAACACTTATGCATGTTATTAACTTTACTCATGAATATTCTCACTGACCTCAACAGCACTAATCACATGATTAAAGTTAAATATATGCATAGTGTTTTGCATGCTCAGGGCCTAAATTGAGACGAAATGCAACAAGCTGATATAAGAAACAAGTAGAGGGAACAGAGAAGGTGCGATGAGTGTAACAGTGGCTGAAAGGTCGTTCCATCGGCTGGCCATGGGCACATGTTGCAGGCTTGAGAGTTGGTTATTGGTTATTTTTTTAAGGAGATCAATAAATTGGAAATGTTAATGATGTCAGTGGTCCCCTGGTTAAATATTGTTTCAAATCAATAACTGAAGGCTGGCATCAACATATTTTCAACTAACTTCTTTGGTTGCCTGAACTACGAGTGGGACTAGGCATCAGTTCTGATACAAGAAGAGAATTCAATCTCATGGAAACAAATTTTCTCTGCTAATCTGGGCTAAAATCATGGGTGGCGGGTATTGTAGGTAGCGGGAGGCTGTGCCTCCCCAAAAGCCTAGTGTGGCCCTGCCCACGCTCCGCCCCCAAATTTGAGCAAATTTGAGATGAGAATGACCAAACTGTCTTCTGAATGAAGATGTACTGCAGATTTTTATAGTGGCATTAAATTTTCAGTATTATTCTCTGTTCCCTTTTTAATACAACCTAACATCTTGTTCACTCTTTTAAATACAGCTGTGCATTTAGCAGATGATTTCACCGAGCCATCTAGAAGGGCTTGTTCCTGAGTGGTTACAGTTAATTTAGAATCCATCAATGTGTAAGAATAATTCATGTTGTTCCTTCCAATGTGCATTACCAGGTGCTTTTCTGCACTCATTTTCAACTGCCAATGTGTTGCCCAATCACTTAGTTTTAAATCCTTCTGAAGTTTCACATAATCCTCTTTAGACTTCACTAACCTGAATAATGTTGTGTCATCCACAGATGATAATTTTAGCACCTTGAGATACTCTTGTACTTTGCAAGCACTCACAAACAGGTTTCTTTGGTTTTTTGAAACAACTGAGTCATTTTGTTTTTAATCAAAAACTTTGTAAGAATTTTTAATAAGTGGATTTAATGAGCACAGCTCCTGCAGGGTCTCTTTACTACAGAACAACTCCTTTGGAGCCATTACACTTCATCATGTCAATACTTCCCATTTCAAAGTTCCCATTTTGGATATTTATTTACATGATCCTATACATATTATATATTTTCAAACCTCCTAAATATGTATTTATGCAACAGTTCATAACAGTAATTGGCTTTTTGAAGCGGCTGTGCACTATTGGCACATACATTATTAAGCAGTTCTCAAAGCAAATACTCTATTGTTTTTTATAATACCATAAAGGAGAAACCCAAAGGAAATGCAGCAGCAACAATAAACATACATTTAATAAGTGGTAAGGACATGACATACACATCCAAATGTAATTTACCTTCTTATGCCTTGGTATGCTCCTCGCTGATTTCAGACGCTTGCAATAACAAGGCACAATAGGACTTAAAAATACAGGGATGTGAAAAAAGTCTAATGTTATTGTTTGTAAAGAGAGAACATTTAGCTGTCTGATTAGAGCCTGGTATCTGCTTGATCAAAGACATTACTGGTAGGTGCTGGTATTTGATCCTAATGCTCCTCCAACCATTGTTCTCCCTAGAGCTCCTCTAGATGGAGTAAATAGAGATTCTGGTCTTCAGAAATTACTTTCCCTATTGAATTTGGCTTTGGTCAGCTGGGAGTGCCCTAAAATTGAATTCCTCTTAAAATTTAGTAAACTGTCTAATAAGAATAATTCCTAGTCACTCTGATCAAGGTTGGATTTGAACTACACTATCAAAGGAGCAAGACAAATAATTGTGCAGATCCCTATAGTAGGAGAAATCTTCTGTTTGTTCTGTTGCAAAAGACTTCCAATTTTTGTCCTGAAGCTTTTCATCAGTACAGCCAAGGGAATAGTGAAACCTGACTTAATAATCGCATTCTTTTTGTCGTAATGATTCTCCAATAAGCTGCCTGTTCAGTTAAAATAAAACTTAGGTTGGAAAGTTTGAGAAAAAAGTCAAAGTTCTTGCAATATTATAACAAAATAGATGATGATTATGATGCACTTTCCTTAAAGTAAGTTAGGACTTTTGGGCTTTAAAAGTTGTAGCTTTCTTCTTGGCTTCCTTCAATTCAGTTAGCATAGTGTGTTATCTGTAAGTGGTTTACTCTGTAAACTGCCAGATAAAATGAACTATGTCAGAAACAGTATCATTAATACTAAGTTATTTTATAAATGCTTTCAGCAGGTCAGAAATTAACAAGCTGTGCATAAAACTGAGGCAGCCCAGGCATTATAAAAATAATCTCTCTGTCTCAAAATGCCTTTAGAAAATCTCACTCCCTGGACCCAGTGTAGTGTATGAAAAATAATTTACACCTGTCATACTGGTATTGCACTTTTAAAGAGGTGTTCCCTCACTCAGCTCTATGAATTCTTACTTGGCGTTTTACCTGCAAGTCAAAAATGTCTAAAGTTTAACACTGTAAAAAATGGTTCTAAGAATAAAATGTGTAAATACTGCATTGCGCTTCACTTTCTGTATGGCTGTTCTGTGTTAACACACTCTCTTCAATAAGGCTACTGCACCTTGGTACTCAACTTTGTTAAACTCTCCTTCACGTTATTTTCACTGTGGATCGACCTAACACCAATTAAAGTCAATGGATGTCTTACTATTTACTTCAATGAGAAGTGGATTAAACCCAATAGTACAATCTTTTTGCAATGCTCAACATCTTGTTTTCTTGGGATGTTATTATAAGAAGGGTGCAGCGTTATCACCATTCTCCATACACAAAGAGTTGTGTTTCCTTTAAAATGTTAATGCACAACTCATTTTATTCTCCATGGAAAAGGCAAGTTAATCATAGTGTTAAGGGCAAGAAGTTAGCTATTAAGCTTCCACTGTCAGCCTTACCACTATGCTTCTTAGCTTTGCTCCACGTTTCACTGAGGCCTTATTTACACGGGAGAACTGTATGTTAGAACATGTGTTAATACGGTGAATTCATTATAAACAAACACTTGTGTTTATCGTGTCTTTTGGTCATGGAGACAATGTTAAAAAGGACTGTCTTTGTCTACACTGAGTGTTTTACATCATATTAATTAACACCTGTTCTAATACAATGTAATTTCTCACTCTAGACAAGACCTGAAACCCCTTCTGTAACTCTGCTTGTCCTCGCAACTCTCATGCCTTCCAGCCTTCAGGTACAGGCTACCAGACTCCCTGTAGTCTCCCCTCCATTTTTCCAGTACTGGATTGGGACTATATCAGGGGTCGGCAGCCTTTCAGAAGTGGTGTGCTGAGTCTTCATTTATTCACTCTAATTTAAGGTTTTGTGTGCCAGTCATACATTTTAACGTTTTTAGAAGGTCTCTTCCTATAAGTCTATAATATATATATAACTAAACTATTTTTGTATGTAAGGTAAATAAGGTTTTTAAAATGTTTAAGAAGCCTCATTTAAAATTAAATTAAAATGCAGAGCCCTCTGGATTGGTGACCAGGACCTGGGCAGTGTGAGTGCCGCTGAAAATCAGCTCGTGTGCCGCCTTCAGCATGCGTGCCATAGGTTGCCTACCCCTGGACTATATACTTTCCTTGTGGAGGATCTGTGAAAGTTAGGAGGAGTCTTCAGTGCAAAGACTAGCAGTATGTCCTGTAAGCATGGGTGGGACTCCTGGATGACAATTTTAGGAGATGCTGAGCTCACATAATGAAAGCTCATGTGTCTATAAAGGAGTAGGAGTTTATACAGTTCTAGCTTTTAATATTCTAACCAAGAATTGTTGATAGTATTCCAGGGAACATGTCCTCCTCAAGGAGCAACTGGTTTGATGGTGTAAAAATAAGCTATTTTTGAGTTATCAGATGACCAAGAAAGGTTGGACTCATTTTATAATATAGAAATGTGCTGCATCACACAAAAATAGCTTGCTCCAAAAATGTAGTTCTCAGTTATGCCTGATCCTACAGGGAGGAATGGGTGCTCAATTTTTTCATCTTACTTACTCCCTGTTAACTCCAGCACACACTTTCACAGCTGTGCAGAGCTGGATGAAATGTTTTGAACAAATAGTTTATTCAGTGAAAAATGCCAGGTTGACCAATACTAATTGCAAATTTTACATGAATTTGTAGAACAGTTTGGGACAAAAAAAATGCTCTAAATTCATGAGCAGACTTAGGAGCCATTCACAAAATCAGAGGAGGAGGTGGCAGCAGCAGCAATAGCCTAATAGCCAATGGTTGGGGCACTCACCTGGGATGGGAGAGACTTGGGTCTCTCACCTGCTACAGAGTGGGGATTTGTACCTAGGCCTTCTACATCTACATCATCTCCACCACCTCCTCTGTCAATCTAGCCCTTCATTTCCTTTGTCTATATTATTTTTATAAAAAATATAAATGCCAAGAAACAAAATATTCTGTCTGACCCAAAACAAAAATTTTGTCAACTTCTTTGATTTGCTGGAAATTCTGAAAGTTTTAAGTATCAGAGGGGTAGCCGTGTTAGTCTGTAAAAGCAGCAAAGAATCCTGTGGCACCTTATAGACTAATAGATGTTTTGGAGCATGAGCTTTTGTGGGTGAATACCCACTTCGTCAGGTGCATGTAGTGGAAATTTCCAGGGGCAGGTATATATATGCAGGCAAGCTAGAGATAATGAGGTAGTTCAATCAGGGAGGATGAGGCCCTGTTCTAGCAGTTGAGGTGTGAAAACCAAGGGAGGAGAAACTGGTTCTGTAATTGGCAAGCCATTCACAGTCTTTGTCCAATCCTGAGCTGATGGTGTCAAATTTGCAGATGAACTGAAGCTCAGCAGTTTCTCTTTGAAGTCTGGTCCTGAAGTTTTTTTGCTGCAGGATGGCCACCTTAAGGTCTGCTATAGTGTGGCCAGGGAGGTTGAAGTGTTCTCCTCCAGGTTTTTGTATATTGCCATTCCTAATATCTGATTTGTGTCCGTTTATCCTTTTCCGTAGCGACTGTCCAGTTTGGCCGATGTACATAGCAGAGGGGCATTGCTGGCATATGATGGTGTATATTACATTGGTGGACGTGCAGGTGAATGAACCGGTGATGATGTGGCTGATCTGGTTAGGTCCTGTGATGGTGTCGCTGGTGTAGATATGTGGGCAGAGTTGGCATCGAGGTTTGTTGCATGGATTGGTTCCTGAGCTAGAGTTACTATGGTGCGGTGTGCAGTTACTGGTGAGAATATGTTTCAGGTTGCCTGTGGGCGAGGACTGACCTGCCACCCAAGACCTGTAAAAGTGTGGGATCATTGTCCAGGATGGGTTGTAGGTCCCTGATGATGCGTTAGAGAGGTTTTAGCTGAGGACTGTATGTGATGGCCAGTGGAGTCCTGTTGGTTTCTTTCTTGGGTTTGTCTTGCAGTAGGAGGGTTCTGGGTACACGTCTGGCTCTGTTGATCTGTTTCCTTATTTCCTCGTGCGGGTATTGTAGTTTTGAGAATGCTTGGTGGAGATTTTGTAGGTGTTGGTCTCTGTCTGAGGGGTTAGAGGAGATGCGGTTGTACCTCAGTGCTTGGCTATAGACAATGGATCGTGTGATGTGCCCGGGATGGAAGCTGGAGACAAGAAGGTAGGCATAGCGGTCGGTAGGTTTTTGGTATAGGGTGGTGGCGATTTGACCATCACTTATTTGCACCGTGGTGTCTAGGAAGCGGACCTCCCTCGTAGATTGATCCAGGCTGAGGTTGATGGTGGGGTGGAAGTTGTTGAAATCATGGTGGAATTTTTCCAGAGACTCCTTCCCACGGGTCCAGATGATGAAGATGTCATCAATGTAGCTTAGGCAGAGAAGGGGCGTGAGTGGACGAGAGCTGAGGAAGCGTTGTTCCAGGTCGGCCATAAAAATATTGGCATATTGTGGGGCCATGCGGGTGCCCATAGCTGTGCCACTGATCTGGAGGTATATATTGTCATCAAATTTGAAATAGTTGTGTGTGAGGATAAAGGCACAGAGCTCAGCAACCAGTTGTGCTGTAGCATCATCAGGGATACTGTTCCTGACAGCTTGTATTCCATCTGTGTGTGTGGGATGTTCGTGTAGAGAGCCTCTACATCCATGATGGCTAGGATGGTGTTTTCTGGAAGGTCACCAATGCGTTGTAGTTTCCTCAGGAAATCAGTGGTGTCACAGAGATATCTGGGAGTGCTGGTGGCACAGGGTCTGAGTAGAGAGTCCACATATTCAGATAGTCCTTCAGTGAGAGTGCCAATGCCCGAGATGATGGGGCGTCCAGGATTTCCGGGTTTGTGGATCTTGGGTAGTAGATAGGATAACCCTGGTCGGGGCTCTAATGTTGATTTGTTCCGGTGTTAGTGTAGGGAGTGTCCTGAGTAGATGTTGCAGTTTCTTAGTGTATTCCTCAGTGGGAACTGAGGGAAGTGGCCTGTAGAATTTGGTGTTGGAGAGTTGACTGGCAGCCTCCTTTTGGTAGTCAGACCTGTTCATGATGACAACAGCACCTCCTTTATCAGCCTCTTTGATGATAATGTCTGGGTGGTTTCTGAGGCTGTGGGTGGCATTACGTTCTGCACCTACAAAATCTCCACCAAGCATTCTCAAAACTACAATACCCGCACGAGGAAATAAGGAAACAGATCAACAGAGCCAGACGTGTACCCAGAACCCTCCTACTGCAAGACAAACCCAAGAAAGAAACCAACAGGACTCCACTGGCCATCACATACAGTCCTCAGCTAAAACCTCTCTAACGCATCATCAGGGACCTACACCCCATCCTGGACAATGATCCCACACTTTTACAGGTCTTGGGTGGCAGGCCAGTCCTCGCCCACAGGCAACCTGAAACATATTCTCACCAGTAACTGCACACCGCACCATAGTAACTCTAGCTCAGGAACCATTCCATGCAACAAACCTCGATGCCAACTCTGCCCACATATCTACACCAGCGACACCATCACAGGACCTAACCAGATCAGCCACACCATCACCAGTTCATTCACCTGCACGTCCACCAATGTAATATACACCATCATATGCCAGCAGTGCCCCTCTGCTATGTACATCGGCCAAACTGGACAGTCGCTACGGAAAAGGATAAACGGACACAAATCAGATATTAGGAATGGCAATATACAAAAACCTGGAGGAGAACACTTCAACCTCCCTGGCCACACTATAGCAGACCTTAAGGTGGCCATCCTGCAGCAAAAAAACTTCAGGACCAGACTTCAAAGAGAAACTGCTGAGCTTCAGTTCATCTGCAAATTTGACACCATCAGCTCAGGATTGGACAAAGACTGTGAATGGCTTGCCAATTACAGAACCAGTTTCTCCTCCCTTGGTTTTCACACCTCAACTGCTAGAACAGGGCCTCATCCTCCCTGATTGAACTACCTCATTACCTCTAGCTTGCCTGCATATATATACCTGCCCCTGGAAATTTCCACTACATGCATCTGACGAAGTGGGTATTCACCCACAAAAGCTCATGCTCCAAAACATCTATTAGTCTATAAGGTGCCACAGGACTCTTTGCTGCTTGAAAAGTTTTAGTTTCAGTTCAGGTCAAACCGACTTTTTCTTTTCCATTTTTCAGCACTGTCAGTGAACCAAAACATTACTTATTAACCCTGTTGTAGTGCAGTGACATAGCAGGACATTTCTTTCTCCTTCCAAGATCCCCATGGGCCATGTCTAGAGTAGGAACAGAAGGTGCACTTAAAAATGTGTTAGCTAACACGTTGTAACAAACACATGTGTAAAAATGTGTTTGCTGGCTTCCCTTCTAGTGAGTAGATACACAGCAAGTGTTTGGTAGGCATAAAAAGTAATGCCTTCTGTAAAAGTCTCCTTGTGACTTTGAAAAGACAGACTCAAACAGTGAATGGAAAATATAAAATATGACAGATAACAATGGGTGAGGAGCGGTAAACTTAAAATGGAAATATAAGGTTCAGGTGTCTTCCCGCCCCACCCCTCCGGCCTGGTCACACTTGCTTTTTCCCCAGTATGTTTACTAGATTTTTAAGTATAAAATTACAATGCAGTGCACTCTGTCATGCTGTAAAAGTGAGCTAGATTTTTCTTTTAGAATTTATATGACAAGTTTTGCTGTTTTATGGCCTACTAGCGTGAGATGCTGTGTATCCAGCACCACAGGCCTGGTCCATAATTTCCTTATGCTTGATTTCACAGAAGCATCTCATTCATCTCCTTTGTTACAGAGGGTTTTGCGATGAGAAGAGACTGGGTCAGGGGAATAAATGTGTGGGAAGCCAGCTTACAGTGTCTTTTGAAAAATATAAACCTAGCTTTTGTAGTTCTTGTTCTGATGAAAGCTTAAATCTCAGAGGCAAGCTTTAAGCTTTTATCTGTCTTCCTGCGAGAAAAGTTCCCTAAGCAGTGATATAAAAAAAGATTCCAATCACTCCTGATCTATGAGAGTCGTTAAAAGCCGTCTTTTTTTCATTGTTCTCTTCCCTCTGGAAAATAGGAGTGATGTAAAGCATGATTTGTAACTCATGATTTCTGGACAATCTCTTCAAATGGAATTGTTTGTTATCCATTACATTACTAGATAACAAATCTTGGGTAATGTAAACCTTCTATTGCTTACCTGTCTCGGAAAGCAATCATGCCACAACATACACAAAGCAAGGGCCATTGACTTTTAACCAATGGCTAGATCATCCCCTTTGCTTACATGAATGAAGGAGACCCAAAATCTGTCAGATCCCAACTGGGGGACAAAAAGAGTGGGAAGGGCAGCTTTACGGGGTTTAATATGAAAAGACTCCAAGCTTGTAAAACTAAACTGGCTCTTTATTAAGAGAACTATTTCCAGACATGCTGTCACTGCAACTAGCCATTTGCACACACAGACTGACTTTCTGGTGTCTCCTGCAAACTCTTCCTTCCTTCAACCTGTGCTCCTCCCTCCAAATCCCCTGCAGATTGCTACATCTTTCCTTGTAATAACTTTTGTTGTTGTTGTGTATTTTGTACAAATTTGTTGATTTGTTGGGGCCAGAGGTACTAGTATATAGTTCACTATAGGGACATAGCCTTTAGTACCCTCCCATTGCAGTGTATTGGGCCTCATAATTTGTAATTGTACTCCAATCCATTCAAAATGATCTGGACAAACTGGAGAAATGGTCTGAAATAAATAGAATGAAATTCAATAAGGACAAATGCAAAGTACTCCACAAAGAAAGGAACAATCAGTTGCATGCATACAAAATGTGAAATGACTGCCTACGAAGGAGTACTACAGAAAGGGATCTGGGATCATAGTGGATCACAAGCTAAATGTGAGTGTGTAACACTGTTTCCAAAAAAAAAGAAACATTACTCTGGAATGTATTAGCAGGAATGTTGTAAACAAGACACGAGAAGTAATTCTTCTGCTCTACTCGATGCTGATTAGGCCTAACTGGAATATTGTGTCCAGTTCTGGGTGCCACATTTCAGGAAGGATATGTACAAATTGGAGAAAGTCCAGAGAAGAGCAACAAAAAATATTAAAGGTCTAGAAAACATGACCTGTGAGGGAAGATTGAAAAGATTGGGTTTGTTTAGTCTGGAGAAAAGACTGAGAGGAGACATGATAGTAACTTTTTCTGTACTTGAAAACTGTTCTCCTTAATGTCTGAGGATAGGACAAGCAGCAATGGGCTTAAATTGCAGCAAGGGCAGTTTAGGTTGGACTTTAGGAAAAACTTCCTGTCAGGCTAGCTAAGCACTGGAATAAATTGCCCAGGGAGGTTGTGTAATCTCTGTCATTGGAAATTTTTTAACAGCAGATTAGACAAACACCTGTCAGAGATCATCTAGATCAGTGGTTATCAAAGCCAGTCCGCCACTTGTTCGGGGAAAGCCCCTGGCAGGCCAGGCCGGTTTATTGACCTGCTGCATCTGCAGGTTCAGCTGATCGCGGCTCCCACTGGCTGCGGTTCACTGCTCCAGGCCAGTGAGGGCTGTGGGAAGAGTGGCCAGCACATCCCTTGGCCCACACCGCTTTCCACAGCCCCCATGAGCCTGGAGCGGTGAACTGCAGCCAGTGGAGGCCGTGATCAGCGGATGCGGCAGGTAAACAAACTGGCCCAGCCCGCCAGGGGCTTTCCCTGAACAGGCGGTGGACCAGCTTTGAGAATCATTGGTCTAGATAATACTTAGTCCTGCCATGAGTGCCTCTCAAGGTCCCTTTGAGTTCTGTGGTTCTATGATAATCCGTCAAGTATGACGGTTTTCAAACCAGTCTCCCATTTCTTGTTTGTTATTACTGTTGGTGGGGAACGTGCTTCCACTCTGTTGCCATCTTCATTCTGTTGAGTGGTGCCCTGTTGGTCCTCTATCTTGCTTATAAACCTTGTTTATGGCTCTCCTATGTCAAGCTAGCTGATGGCTGAGGCTCTTTCTATGTCCTCCTGGTCCTGGTTTTCTGTCACTCCTCAGCAGTTGTCTTAGGAGAGCAGTGGAGACAAACCCAGAGTGTGTAACTACTACCTATGATTTGTGTCCCGGTGTAGCTTGGACAGTTGTTATCTTTTACCATTGCACTTTGCGGCTATTTGATGATTGGATCCAGACCTTCTGCCCTGTGCATAGTGGCCTCAGGTCCAGAGCTCCTTTGTTGTAGCAGGCTGCCCGCCCCTGCTTAGCTTAACTGCTTCTGCTTACTGTCTGTGGGTTCTCTGCTAGGCTTCAGTATACTATCCATGGTGAGAAGCAGAGTCTTGGTGTTCCAGCCATCGGTCTTTGTGCTGAGCTACTATTTAGTTCCTGAGAGGGTGTATTGCCATGGTTCAACAATGCCAGGTAGAGATCCTTCCCTATCTGTTTTGCCTTTGCCAGCAGTCTCTTGGCTGTCTTTTGTGCTGACTCTGCCTTCCTTTGCGGATACGTAAAGAAACACCTCATGTGCTTAAATTCCTATTTGGCACTGAATTGTCTGTACCTTGCAAAATGCCCCTTCATTTTTCTGATCACAGTTCTTGTCCAAGCATTCTCCAGGCAGTCTGCCCTCCCACAAAAAGTTGGAGTAGAATTTAGTATGATGATGTAATTCCTGCTGTTAAAAATGCACAAACCTACACTTTTACCAAGGCTGGGATTTCATGTGGCCATATACTCTTGTGTTGTGAATCCTTATACGCTTTGCACACCCCACCTCTCAGTTTGCCATTTACTCCTGGGCTCATCTCAGGCATGCCTTTATTCCCAGGTATGAAGCATGTATCTGTCACATGAAGTTAGATTTTAAATTGGCTGGGATTACTATTAGACCCCTTTTAATGAAATCCAGTTTTGTGCACGCAGCTTGTCCCTTACCTGGGAGTAAAGAGAAACCTACAGTAGCACTTGCTTTTTGCAGTCTGGCTAACCTTGGAGTATGAACTGTTTTATTGCCTGTAGCACCCCATCCTGTTCAATGCTGTGTTGGATTGCCTGGAGCATCCCATCAAAGATGCGGAGATATTGTAGCATGTTGATAGACTCAATTTCCTGTTCCACCGAACTATTTGTGTTTTACTTTGTAAGGTATGTACTTTGTAAGGTATGTCCTATTATATCTGACACCAAGAGTGACTTTCCTGGGAAGTACCTTGTCTTCACCGCATAGTGCTGGAGCCTCAATAACATACATTGTGGTTGCTTGGGTACACTCAGCAGTGACTTCTTCATGATGTTTTCTAATGGCTTGTGGTCAAAATGCACATCCACCTTATGACCACAGATTAGGATGACCAGATGTCTCAATCTTATAGGGACAGTCCCAGTATTTGGGGCTTTTTCTTATATTAGGTGCCTATTACTCCCCACTCCCTGTCCTGATTTTTGACACTTGCTATCTGGTCACCCTGCCACAGGTGAACTGATGGAATCATTCCATTCCAAGAGCATAGCCAGTAGCTCCTTTTCTATCTGAGCATATCCCCTTTCTGTGTCTCTCAGGGCTCTATTAGCAAATGCTATGGGCTGCTGGTTTTGCATCAGTGCTGTTCCGAATGGTTGTAGTTCTTTGGGACTGATGCCTCTTGTGGTTTTCTTTACTCTGTCAAATGCCTGTTCCTCGCCATTCTGCATTTTCATGTGTTAATTGCCTCAAGAGTTTGTAGGCTTTTGACTGGTGTATACAGAATCTGGAAAGAGAGTTGGCAATCCCTATAAATCACTGGACTCCTTTACCATCCTTTGGTCTGATCATTTCCTTAATGGCTCTCAATTTCTCAGAATTCCACAGGTATCTGAGATGGAGACCTCAGTTCTTTGCTTCAGCTTGTCTGCATTCAGCCCAATATTCCACTTCCAGCACCTGTTTAGGAGTTGTCACGGCTTAGTATCATGGTTATGGATTGCCTCTTCACTGAGACCTCCTTCTCCTACAATAGGAGTATGGTAGCTACAGTCTTGATTCCTGGGAGAGCCTGGTTCAATTTACACTGGAACACCATTGGAGCCAGGCTGATGCCCATAACCATTTGTACTCAGCAGTACCTGCCAAAGGTATGGCAAAGGTTGTCCAGTGGCTGGATGGCTTATCTAGCCCAATATTCCAGAACTCATTCTTAACATCACAAACCGTGAAGACTTTTGCTCTGGATAAATCAGGTACCAATCAGTAGTAATGAGCAGTGACTTCTTTTCATTGCTCTTGCCAGTGATTTTGAGTCAAAGCGCTGCCTCAGTTTATCTGATGGTTTGTGCACCGCTACTAGGCTGCTGATGTGGCCTGTGCTAGTTTCAACTGGTGAAATAATGCCTCTTCTTTGAAGGCTTGCTAGGTCCTCCATTGACTCCACCGGGACTAATGGAACTCTCCATTTCAGAAATCTCACAGGCTGCATGTGGAAGTATATTTCTAACTTCAGCTTGCCTTTTAAGTGTCTATTCTTCTGGCCTCCCACAAACGATTCTGTCTTTCATTAGGAAATCTTTAGTCTCTCCAAAGTTACATGTAGATGCCAGATTTCTCAGCTGTGTATCATAAGTATCTATTCCCTCTTCTGCTTCTTGGTTTAAAGTTTGTAACAGTGTGCTCAGAGGGCTGGGCAGCCCAGTGGTAGGCATGCCTGACTGCTGGCCCCTCTCTTCCCTGGCAGAGGTGCCAGAGTGCTTAAGGAAGTGTGGTGGGGAACTCGGGCCCTTCCTCTCCACTAGATCCCAGCCCAGGGCCCAGTGTGAAGCAACACCGACAGGGTTCTCCCAGCAGAAAGTCTAAATCCATTGGCTTTGGCTATTTTCTATATTTGTCTTCTCAGTTTGGGGTGTGGCGTCTGTAGTGGCTCAACTCAAGGGAACCTTTTGTGGTGCCCTGCTGCAGTCTCAGGTCCCTCTGGGCATGGTGGCTGTAAGATTGGTGGAGCACAATGTCTCTATAGTTAACTCGCATTGTTCACTTACTGCTAGGTGCTCCTCAGTCAGACCACGGTGCTTCTTCCTTAGTGGCTGTCCTGGCTTTCAGGCTCCTAGTGATGCTCCCCTCATGTAGGGAAGCAACTTGCTCCTGCCTCTTCGCCAGTCAGCCCTGAACTGGGCCACATTCTCTCCTTTTCTTCTCCCCCTCATGCCTGGCATTTACTGCAAGTATAGTGAGGCTGGGCCCACAGGCTCTCTTTAATCCTTTCTGTGCTGGTGTGAGGCTTCTCAGCTTCATCACAAAGTTAAAAAATAAACAGTATCTCTCTATACCCTGATTCTGTCTGTGGTCACAATCAGGACTTTGAAGCAGAGCCCAGAGCTGGAGCGCAGAGCAGCTCCGGAACAGTGGAGCAGCCGGTTTTTGCCTGGAGCTGGAGCAGAGCCGGAGCACAGATCCAAAGCCCTGGTCACAATACTCATCAACCCCTTTATCAGTTGTTCCAGTGTTTCAGGTATTATTCCTGGCAACTGCCTCTCACTCACTTCTCGTCCTTTTTTCTATATGAGATAGTAAAAAAGCTCTACCTTCATTTTCTCCTCTTTATCCTCCATGGTCAACTCTTTATACAGACTCATTCTTTCTCCCAAGATTTTTGGTCTGGAAACCCAGTACTCCCAGTGAACTGAGTCCCTCCGTGCTGTTTGTTTGTTCTAGTCTAAATACTGCCTTGTTTTCCTGTTGTTCACACTGTGTTCCTTGCTGTAGGTCTCACTAGACTGATCGCTACCACCATGTTTCATGTACTACATTCTGGATAATAACATGAAAGTACTCCATGCTTGTAAAACTTAACTGGCTCTTTATTAAGAGACTATTTTCAAAGATTCTCCTGCTGTATCCTAGCCATATGCACACAGAGATTGACTTCCTGTTGCCTCCTCCAAACTCTTCCCTCCTACAGTCTGTGATCCTCCCAAGTTCGATGCAAACATGCCCCATCACTTTTCCCACCATTGAAGAAGTTGCAAGAAGTTATTTTGCTGACCACTGCAGAAGGTTGGAGAAGCCCCGTCTCCAGCCTCACCTACCACCTCTCCAGAACCTGACATCCATTGAGAGGGAGCAAGGATGACACATCCAGTATGTATTCTGGCCAATATATTCTGCAGAACCACAAGGAAGGATTAAAGCTTCTTGTTCCAGGGCAGAATTTGGCCCTGTATAAGTAATAATAACAATCTCTGCGGATGTATAAGAACATACAGTGCATCTCTAGGACTATACAAATGGCATCATTCTGGCTATGCGGCATGAATCACTGAAGGGCTTAATCATGAGAACAGTATTAGACACTACTTTTCCTGGACTTCCAGAATGTCTGTCACTATTTCAAAAATATGCACCAAAAGGTTTCCTATTTCTTTCTTTAATTGCTTGGCAATGTGATAATTATTTCAATTAGCCCTGAGGCCTTGACTACTTTGTCAGTTTCTGATGTTGTACCACGCTGGCATCATCTGGCATAGTCTTTACAACTAATTTTTCCTCCTGAAAAATGTATTATTGTCATTGGAGCATGACCTTGTGTTTCTTTAGGAGAAAAAGAAGCCAAGGAAAATCATTAATTCAGGCTGTCAGCGATATCTAGCTCATTTGTATTGTTGTGGAAAACATTTTACATGTAAACTAAAATTGGAGCATATTGTTGGCAATTGAGCAAAAATACATGTGTGAGGGACGCAGACCTTTTCACTGGGGCAATTTGCAGCAATGAACATTTGCAAAACTTAAATTTGTGCAAAGCCCCCACCCCAAAAAAAACTATTAATAAGTCACAAAATGACAGGTTTTCATAGGAAAAGTTTAGAGTTTGTTAAATTAGATTAAATTAGGAAAAACTTTAGCCTAACAAAAACTGTTTAATGTCAGTGCATTCATTTTATGAAACGAAAACTGCTCCACTGAGTCTTGTCTGATTATTTACTTCATATATGTCTATCTAACGAGCCAAGTCCCTCCTTTTTTTTAATGGGAACTGAATACATTATGATGAAGTTAATCTGGTTCGGAGTCCACAAATCAGTCGATTGCCTTGACGGTTTGTGCTTGAACAAGGTATTCGTTAATACTAAGGGCATGGCTACACTTGCAGATGTAGAGTGCTGTGAGTTAAACCAGCCCTCAGAGAGTGCAGTAGGGAAAGCGCTGCAGTATGTTCACGCTGACAGCAACAAGCACACTGGCATAGCCACATTTGCGGCACTTGCTGCGGCATTGGGAGCAGTGCATTATGAGTAGCTATCCCACAGAGCACCTCTTCCCATTCTGGCACTCTGACTTGTGGGAAGGGGGTGGGAGGGTGAAGGGCATTCTGGGTTCTGTCCCAATGCCCCATGATGCATTGCTTCGCATCCCAGCAATCCTTGTGCTTTGTCTGTGTTTGGTGCCATCTTTCAATGTTTTTTGTACTGCGTGCTCTGTCTTCTCTTTTGGTCTGCGGGAACGGACACCAAAGTCCTGAGGAATATGCTGACGGTCTCACCAGCGCATCATGAATGGCAGTCGAGTTACTCCTTAAGCTACAAACTGACAATGAGGAGTCTGACAATGATGTTGACTTGAGTAACGCATACGACACGAGATTACTTGTGTCATTCACGGACATGCTCAACACCATGGAACACCGCTTTTGGGCTGGGAAACCAAGCACTGAGTGGTGGGATCACATCGTCATGCAAGTCTGGGCTGACAAGCAGTGGCTACAGAACTTTCGGATGAGAAAAGCTACTTTCATGGGATTGTGTGATGAGCTTGCCCCAGCCCTGCAGTGCAAGGACACGAGATTGAGAGCTGCCCTGCTGGTGGAGAAGCACGTAGCTATTGCAATGTGGAAGCTGGCAACTCCAGACAGCTACCGATCGGTCACTAACCAGTTTGGAGTGGGAAAGTTGACCATTGGAATTGTGTTGATGCAAGTTTGCAGGGCCATTAATCGCATCCTGCTCAGAGAACCATGACTCTGGATAACATGCATGACATTGTGGCTGGCTTTGCACAAATCGGTTTCCCTAACCGTGAAGGGGCGATAGATGGGATGCATATTCCAATTCTGGCACCAGTCCACCTAGCCTTCAAGTACGTTAATTTCTCTATGGTTCTCCAGGCGCTTGTGGATCACCATGGGCATTTCATTGACATTAGCGCAGGCTGGCCCGGAAAGGTGCATGACGCACGCATCTTTTGGAACACTGGCCTGTTCAGGAAGCTGTAAGCCAGGACTTTCTTCCCAGACCAGAAGATCACCGTAGGGGAAGTTGAAATGCTCATTGTGATCCTTGGAGACCCTGCTTACCCACTCATGAAGCCCTACACAGGGAGCCTTGATAGCAGCAAGGAGCGGTTCAACAACATGCTGAGCCCTTGCAGAATGACTGTGGAGTGTGCTTTTGGCTGTTTAAAGGGCCTCTGGCTCTGTCTGTATGGGAAGCTGGACCTGGCCAATGACAACATTCCCACGGTTATATCCGCATGCTGTACCCTCCATAACATTTGTGAAGGGAAGGGTGAAAGATTCACTCAGGCATGGAACTCAGAGGTTCAACACCTAAAGGCTGAATTTGAACAGCCCGAGAGCAGGGCAATTAGAGGGTTTCAGTGTAGGGCTGCAAGGATTAGAGATGCCTTGAGAGAGCAATTTGAGGCTGAAAGCTACCAGTAATTTTTGGTGCCCTGCACGGGAGTGCGGCACTGTGGCTCCAATGTTAGGAATCTGTGTCTGCTACGTATGATGCACTAACTGCTAGGAAGTGCCTATTGCTTTTCTGGGCTAAGGTATCTTTTACTTTAGGCAATAATGATGTTTTCAAAGCCAACAAAATCATTTATTGGAAAGAAAATCCATTCATTGAAAAGAAACACAACTGCTAGGGAAACAGAAGTGGCAAGGGGGTGGATGGGGAATGGTACAATCACAGATGTGCGTATGTCCTGTTGTCATACTCAGCCTTCCTGTCTGGAGTGCTGTGCAATGAGTGCTGCACTTCAGGATGTCTATACTGCATGGTGATGGGGGTTGAGTGCAGTGGGTAAGGGTCATAATTTGCAGGGCTGGTGGTGAAGCTACAGGTGTTGGAGGCAGCTGGTGGTAATAAGAACCCAGATGTGGGGGAATGTGGGTTGGAGGTGACATGGGGGCACAAGGGAAAGAGTTTTGGGACAAGAGGGGGCGGGCGTGGTAGTGCTCTGCCTGCATGGCTACGAGCGCCTGTATTGAGTCTGCTTGGTGAGCCATAGTGCTTAATAGCCAATCCGTGCTTTGCTGTCGGTAATCTGCATTCTGCTGGTGGACCCTCGTTTCACTCTCCCGCCACTCCTGCGCTTTCTGATTTTCATTGAGGGACTGCTGCATTACTTCATGCAGCATGTCCTCTTTGCTTTTACGTGGCCTCTTCCTAATTTTTTGGAGTCTTTCAACCGGTGATGATAATGACAGCTGAGATCTCAAGGTTGCATCTGTAAAGGCAAAATGCAACACTTAACAGAGGCAGCATTGTTCACACAAGACAGAGCAATGATTCACCTGTACTTAAAGACAAGCACAGTCTACACAGTAGCAGAATTTGCCCGTCCTAAAGCCAGCACACACAACCTACAGGAGCCCCAAAATGGTGAGTAAGCACAGGGGCAAGGAGGACTGATTGTTTCACAGCCATACTGTCCTCTGGGTTATTCTGCATCTAGGCATGCATGCAGCCCTAACCCTCCTTGCCCCAAGAGCCTGCACCAAACAACTTCCTTCCCAAAATAAAAGCCGTTTACCGGGCACCTCCTCTAGTGTTAGTCCTTCCTCAAGCACCAACCGCTGCGGCTGGCTACCTTCCTCTTGGCTTGAGAACAGCTCCTGCCTGCATGCATCTAGGAATGTTGGAATGTGTCCCTCCTCCTCCGCACCCTCGCTCCCACTTTCCTCTTCCTCCTCCTGCCTTGTTCAACTGGGCTCTGAAGTGTCCATCATGCACCTCAGAGTGGAGGTAGAGTCGCCCCCAAATATTGTGTCCAGCTCTTTATAGAAACAGTAGGTCGCAGGGGCAGCACCAGAGCAGCAGTTTGCCTTGCGGGCTTTGTGGTAGGCATTCCGCAGCTCCTTCACTTTAACCCTGCATTGCAGTGCGTCCTAGTCATGGCCCCTTTCCATCATGTCCCCTTGATATCTGCCCGAAGATATCGTAATTCCTATAGCTGGAGTGCAGCTGGGGCTGGACAGCTTCCTCCCCGCAAACACTGATGAGGTCCAGCACTTCACCATTGCTCCATACTGGGGATCACCTGGCGCGTGGTCACCTAGAAAGATACACTGAGAGCACTCCATGTCTTGCTGAGCAAACAGAAAGGTGATGTGATGGTGCCCCCCATGAGGCTTTCTGGAATATGCTTATTTTCAAAATTCCCAGAGAATTTAAAGGGTGGGTCTGACTGTTGGTCATCTGAGGCCAGGGCAGTAAAGTTCAAAGTGATGACCATGTATATGTGCCATAACTGAAATATGTTTTAGGCTACATATGCCATGTAACATATCTATGTAAAGGTTATGATCTACTGAATGTATTCATCCTATTTGTATGCATATATCATTTTTTTATTCAAAGTTACGAATCTTGCCTTTGTACTGGCTTGATTTTAACTAGCCTAGTAGAGCATTTAGTCAGCTTATTGAGAAAAGTGCAAATTAAGTGCCCAATCAAAAACCACTTAAGCCAACAATGAACTTGAAGATGCCAATCCACATCTGAGCCTTCCCAGGAATGTGGCTTGTCTGGTAAAAACTGAGTCATGCATGGACATGTGGCTTGCCCATGTGACTCCAAAACTCCATCTTGGAGCTGGACTTTGCATAGGAGAGAGAAGGGGGTCTCCACCCACAAGAGAGAGTCTACTTAAACCTCTGGGAGGCCACTCCATTTTGTTGTCAGCTGGCTAAAGACAGAGCCTCTCCAACCCCAAGGATACCTGAAAGGAACTGAAAGAAAGTCCAGTAACTACAGGGGGTGTGAGTGAGTGCTGGACCCAGACTAGAAGGAGACTTGTCTGTAAAAGGAAGCTTACTGGGTGCGGTTTTTATCTGTATTCAGTTTCTTAGACATAGACTTGCGTGTCCTATATTATTTTGCTTGGTAATTCACTTTGTTCTGTCTGTTACTACTTGGAACCACTTAAATCCTACTTTCTGTATTTAATAAAATCACTTTTTACTTATTTATTAACCCAGGGTATGTATTAATACCTGGAGGGGGGGCAAACAGCTGTGCATATCTCTTTATCGGTGTTATAGAGGGTGAACAATTTATGAGTTTACCCTGTAGAAGCTTTATACAGGGTAATATGGATTTATCCGGGGTTTGCACCCCATTGGGAGTTGGGCATCTGAGTGTTAAAGACAGAAACACTTCTGTAATTTGCTTTCAGTTTAAGCCTACAGCTGTTAGGGGACATGGTTCAGACCCTGGGTCTGGGTTTGCAGCAGGCTAGCGGGTCTGGCTCAAACCAGGCAGGCACTGAAGTCCTAAGCTGCCAGGGCAGGAAAGCAGGGGCAGAAGTAGTCTTGTCACATCAGTTGGCAACACCAAGGGGGTTTCTGTGATTCAACCCATCACAGGATTTTCAAAATTCCCAGAGAATTTAAAGGGTGGGTCTGACGGTTGGTCATCTGAGGGCAGGGCAGTAGAGTACAAAGTGATGACCAGAGTGGCTAGAACAGGCATTGTGGGACACTTCTGGAAACTGATCAGAACAAATTAACAGACTAGGACGTCCACACTGGCTCCACAGCGCTCCAGCCAGGATGCATTAAGCGTTATCCTTCTTGTCGAGGTGGATTACCAGGAGCGCTCCAGGCGCGGAGTCCAGGCGCTCTACGAGCCTTGCCAGTGTGGCTGCATCATGATGCTTTAATGTGCTCTAACTTGCAAGTGTAGCCATGCCCTAAGTTGTTTTCAGTTACCAATTGCATGAGTTTCAATCCTCTGCTGTTTGCCTTGTCATTCCCAAACCTCCAACACAGCTGCACCATTCTGGGTAACTCGGGGGCCAATGTGTGCATTCCAGGAACCTTGTACATTTAAGATGTATCTACACTGAACAGCTGCTAACTTCTTATTGATGTTACCATAGAATTTTTCAGCCTCAGTCACTAGAAAAACAATTATATTATAAGAATGAGCTGCCAATCTGATGGTCATCAGCCCCAGTTTTTCGACCATCACGTAGGAGCGGATCTACTTCCTGATCAGCAGCACAACTGCATGCTGCCTTTTTTTCTGCCACCCCCACTTCAGATTAGCATGTTTCTTTCCGCAGTAATCATCATCCCATTCCCAGTGCATCTGGAGTCTCACAAACCAATCAAATTCTACTTATAGGACAAGAGCTCATTTTGTATTAGTTGGGGGTAACCTGCTTTCAAGGTACAAACAATCCATGTACCAGTGGAGAACATTTGCTTAACCAGTTTAATTTGTTTGAAATCCAGTTGCCCCTTCTCAAATGCTTCAATGGAATTATCCAGTGCAAACATGTCACTTCCTCCCAAATATTGTATTGTCTCTGCTGAAGTGTCACCATGGCATTGTGAGCAGGGGCGGCTCTAGGCATTTTGCCGCCCCAAGCACGGCAGGCAGGCAGCCTTCAGCTGCGTGCCTGCGGGAGGTCCACCGAAGCCGCAGGACCAACGGACCTTCTGCAGGCAAGCTGCCGAAGGCAGTCTGGCTGCTGCCCTCGCATCGACTGGCAGAGTGCCCCCCGCCGCTTGCCGCCCCAAGCACGTGCTTGGCATGCTGGGGCCTGGAGCCGCCCCTGATTGTAAGTGATTATGGACAGTAATTATGGTGGTGTCCATCTCCTCTCCAGTATCCACTGCTGTTGTTTCCAAGCATGATCATCCACTTCAAGGAGCATGGCACCCCTGGTTTGAACTTGCAGTTTTTCTTCTCCTAGGTGGCTGCCTGCCAAGGATGAAGAGCCTCACCTAACCTGAACAGTCTGGTTTCCTTTAAAAGGGACCAGACACTTGCCTTTTAAAAGAAAATTTGGCTCTTGGGGGTGGTTGGTTTTGCTGACCATTTGGGGCATTTAATAGAAATTGGAAGCTCATCCCCAGCCTCACCATGGCCATAACAGCCCTTGTTAGAGGCCTGTAAGTCTTGATTACATTTGAATTTTGCTGCTTTGTTGTACAGCAAGCTCCTCAGAATTGCACCATAAATCATATTTTATTTCTATGAAAAAGGAGTTAGACTTTCAGCAGAGCCCAGGGTAGGGAAATGTATCTTTAAAAAGAATACAGAACACACACATTTAAAATGTCATACAGCAGGCAAAATTCCTGTTGGATAATTCAGAAACCTCTCTGCCGGGGTCACAGTCCCACCACTCAAAATTGTGTGATCATAGGGTGGTAGCAGAGAGAGAGTAGGGGAGGTGACAGATTATTCAGCCAAACAATGGAGGAGAGGGTGCTACTTCTAATGTCACATTTCCACCAACTGGTCCTTATTTTGCATAGAATAGGTCAAGCATACAGATTGTGTGTTTTCCTTTCATCTCATGAGGCACACAGAATTCAGTCGTAAAATAATAGGTTATTGTAATGGGGCGATGCTCACCTCCGCGGCGCCTCCTGCTGGCCTCCTGAGGAATTAACTCGCCAGCCTCCGGAATGCCCTCTGCCAGCTGGTGTCTCACCTTTCTCTGGCCCCCATGTCCCTTCTGGACCCCGGTGCCCCTTTCTCTTGGGGGCTGCCCCCTGGCAGTATCTGGGTTTCCCCACCCAGGGGAACCCCCACCCACTATCCCCACCTCGCCTCAGTATTAGGCTACTGCCAGTCACCATCTAGCCCCCGTTCACTAGGGCAGACTGCAGTATACAAGCCACTCATCACATACAAGGGGGGTTTGGACCTGCTGCTTTGGCCTACCCCTGTACTGCCATCTGCAAACCCAGTACCCTTCTGGGCCTTTAACAAGGTCTGCAGCCTGGGGGATTTCCAGGCCAGAGCTCCTCCGCTCCTCTGGCCTTCCCTCAGCCCTGCTCCACTGTAGGTACCCTGGGAGCTCCTAAGCAGCCAGGCCCTTACCTCTCTAGAGACAGAGAGAGACTGCCCTCTTATAAGGGTTGGCTGAGCCCTGATAGGGGAGTGGCCACAGCTAAGTCTGCTTCCCCAATCAGCCTGGGAACTGCTTGCTCCTAGCCACAGCCCTCTGCTTGGCTGTTTTAAGCCCTTTAAGGGCTGAGCCTACAGTTATACAGCACCCTTAGTGTAATTATACCAAGTTTAGCTGAGAGAATCAATTTTCCTTTATAACCATTTTCTCTTTATCTAATCATTTGTAGCAGGAAGTTCATAAGTAATTTGTATGGCTCCATTCCACCTTATGATTTGCCTTTCACAGAAATCCATTTTTGAACAAAGTATTATAAATATAGTATAATTAAATATGTTGCATTCTTTCAACTGGTAAATTAGAAAATGTGAGCATAAGGTAGATGGAATTGGGAACATAGAAGCTGTGTTACATTTCAAACCCATTTCCTGTGTGGCCAAGGATGGGAGTGCTTTTGTACGTGCATACAGAAGTGCTAAGGTCAATTTGTCTCATCTCTTTTGATTGCCTGAAGGGAGTTTCATTATATGTCAAAACTCATTACAAGGATTGAGTTCAACACAAAAATGCACATCTGTTAACTCTATTTAAACTAAATACAACTGCCTAATCTTTAGTGTATGGACTGATTCATATTCAGGGCCACCTATGAATTATGTACAGTACTGATGGTCTGGAAAGTCCTGGGTTAATCCCCCTTTTTCTGTTGTACGCACATTCTGAGTGAAATACAATAATATCCCTGCCAAGTACTAAAGGCAGCAGTGTCTCTAATAGGTGGAATGAATTTGTCGTTGAAATAAAGGGGACCCAGATAATCCTTCTGAAATAGCTTAAGGGAATGCTATTGTGTCATGTCTTTTGAAACTGAAATCTGTGAGGATATCTGGGAAATCAAAACATAACTGAGCAAGCACCACAAGTGTTAGCACCTTCTTCTTAGTGTATGTGCAACCTGCCTTAAGTGGCATGTGACCAGGATACATCACTGAATTTGGTCCACTGGTTGGATCATTAACTTCCCCAGGCCAGGTACTGAGAAGGAGTGTGACATGAACATTTATCCATGCCTCCCAGTATAATATGGGTGTTTCACAGACTGTGATGCACAGTTGTACAAGAAGCTTGGGCTTGCCACAGCCAAAATATAGTTCAGAATTTCACAGATAACAGTAAATTTTGAGGTTAGATCATTCCAGTGTGTAGAGTTGGTCTAGAATTAAAACGATAAAATTTTTTAACAGATGCACTCCTACTTCCAGTTCTGAGAAAGAATATGCATTGTACAGGTATAAGAATGTACTATTATGCGACTATTATTTAGTTGTGTTTTGTTAATGTGTTTCTATCATATTAACTTTTAGCCAGTCTATCATTTTTGTTTCTTCTTGGCAAGAATTGTAAGGATTTGCATTTGAAGTTGTCCTCTTGTTTTTTACATCCTTTGAGCCAAAGTGTTCATTTGCATCTGCCTTTAAATTAGTGTAGAGATAGGTCCAAGCCAAAAGTTCAGATCTGAATTCTAATTTCTCAAAGTATAAGTCATTTGTGGTTTTGGTAAAGGCTTATTACTAATTTAAAGGGAGAAATGAACTGTTTTAGAGGCTACTGCAAAATCCATAACGATAGGGGTCCTACCACAATAAATAAAATCCCATAGTGTTGCCCACTCTTCTGAAACTAGCGTCCCATAGCCAATATTGGGGTCCACTTTCTGCCAAGTGGTCGGATTCTCTGGTTCTTCTTCGAGTGATTGCTCACATCCATTCCAGTTAGGTGTGCGTGCTGCGCGTGCACGCTCGTCGGAAACTTTTTACCCTAGCAACTCCAGTGGGCCGGGAGGTCGCCCCCTAGAGTGGCGCCGCCATGGCACCCAATATATACCCCTGCCGGCCCACCCGCTCCTCAGTTCCTTCTTACCGCCGTGTCGGTCGTTGGAACTGTGGAGCGCGGCATAGCTGTCCTCCACGTCCCTAGCTCTCCTTGTTCTACGGTTGTTAGTTAGTGGTTAAGTATAGTTAGTTATATAGTTAATAGTGTAAATAATATTGTAGATAGTTGTTAGCCGGTTTGGGCCGTAGCCCTTCCCGGCACCCGGCACCGGGCTCATGCCTGGTTCGCCGGGCTTTAAGCAATGTGCGGCCTGTAAGAAGCCTATGCCGACCAGCGACCCTCACGACGCGTGTCTAAAGTGCTTGGGGGAATCGCACAGGTCGGACAAGTCCCGCATTTGCAAGGCTTTTAAGCCCAGAACAAAGAAGGAGAGAGACCAGAGACTTAGGACTCTCCTAATGGAAGCGGCACTTGATCCAGCAGCTTCACAGACCGTCATCTCTACACCGGCACCGAATCGCACCGGCACCGGAAAGACTCCCTGGCACCGACCTTCCCCGGCACCGGGTGCAGAAGCAAGACCCTCGAAGTCTGCAACTCCATCCAGGCAGACTCGAGTGGAGCGCCCGGCATCGACATCTGCCGCGGCACTACCGGCACCGTCGACTCCGGGCCCGGTGGTTCCGTCGACTCTGGTCCCACCGAGCTCCCCCATAAGATCTGGAGTTGAGCTATTGGTCCCATCGACTCCAGAGACCTTCGCCTCGGCACGGGACCTCATTGCCCTGACTGAGTCAACTCAGCCTCCACCCCTGGTACCTCCGGTGCGGGTAGCGTCCAGGGGCAAACCCATGATGACGGCGCCGTCTCAGGACTCACGCTCACGGTCGAGGTCCCGACACCACGGTCGCTCAAGATCCCGCCGCCGCTCGCAGTCCCGGCACCGCTCCCCTCGGCGGTACCGGTCGTACTCGCGGCACCGATCGGCCTCCAGACGGTCACGGTCTGGTTCCAGCCGCCGAAACCGGCACCGGGACTCTAGGAGCCAGTCCCGCCGTCGATCAGCGCACCGGTCGACCTCTCGGCACCGAGCTGGTGGCAGGTCCCGGTCCCGGTTGACCTCCCGACACCGCGTCGGTGGCAGGTCCCGGTCCCGATCCCGGCACCGAGGCAGTGGCCGGTACCGGTCCAGATCCCGGCACCGAGACAGAACCCGGTCCCGATCCCGGCACCGGTATGACTCCCGGTACCGGTCCCCGGCACCGAGAACATCTTCGGTGCCGGACCGCGGAGACTCTTACCAGCCGCGGTCGGCCCCTCCATGGCCTTCCAGACAGCCGTCGGTGTCATCACAGGCGGACAGCGTATACGCGCTGGGCACCGAGAGACAAGCGGCTCTTTTCCAAGACCCTCCGCAACAGGACCAGGGTCCGCAGCAGTGGGGGTTCTGGACACCCTGGGCGTACCATCAAGCCCAGGGCCCCCAACAGCTTCCTCCTAGGCCTGCAACGACAGAGCACAGGGCGCCGGAGGCGTCGTTGTCTCGCCCCCCTCCCTCCCCGGACGGGGAGGACGGATCGAAGCAACAAGACCCTGGTCTCCCTCCTGAGCCAGAGGCGAGGGCTGAGGCGGACCCCCCGCTGGACACTATCTGCCAGGGGTCTCCTCATCCTCTTCTCCTGACGAAGCGGTGGCTGGCACTTCCTCCAATAGCCCTCCTCCGCTAGATCTCAGGGCACATCAGGACCTCCTCAGGCGCGTAGCACAGAATCTGAGCCTGCAAGCTGAGGAGGTCTCTGAGATCGAGGACCCCGTCGTCAGCATCCTCTCCTCCGATGCTCCCACCAGGGTCGCCCTACCCTTCATTAGGACGATCCAGGCCAACGCCAATACAATCTGGCAGTCACCGGCCTCCATCCCCCCTACTGCGAGGGGCGTCGAAAGGAAGTACATGGCCCCCTCCAAGGGCTATGAGTACCTCCACATTCACCCGACACCATGTTCCCTGGTGGTGCAGTCGGTGAACGAGAGGGAGCGTCACGGACAGGAAGCCCCAGCCCCCAAATCCAAGGAGGCCAGGCGTATGGACCTCCTCGGCCGCAAGGTCTATTCGGCTGGGGCCCTTCAGCTCAGGGTTTCCAATCAACAACCCCTTCTTAGCCGCTACGCATTTAACTCTTGGGTGGCAGCGGACAAGTTCAAAGAGCTGCTGCCACAAGAGGCTCGTCAAGAATTTGCGGCGATTCTTGACGAGGGCAAGAAGGTTGCACGAACCTCGTTGCAGGCCTCCTTGGACGCTGCAGACTCGGCTGCCCGTACCCTCGCCTCGGGGGTAACGATGCGCCGCATCTCCTGGCTTCAGGTTTCTGGCCTTCCACCGGAGCTCCAATACACCATCCAGGACCTCCCGTTCGAAGGCCAGGGCCTGTTCTCGGAGAAGACAGACCCCAGACTGAAAAGTCTTAAGGACAATCGGGTCATTATGCGCTCCCTTGGGATGCACACGCCTGGGACGCAACACAGACCCTTCCGGCCGCAGCAACAGCAGCAGCGTCGGCCATACCCCCAGTTCCACCAGCAGCAGGACCTTAATAGGCGCCGCGGCAGAAATGGAAGGCGCAGGCAGTCGGGGAACCAAGGGGGGCAGAATCAGAGCTCCTCCAAAGCCCCGCCTGGACCCAAACCTTCGTTTTAAAGGTGCACCCGAGGGCGCAGTACCAGTTTCCCCCACGGATCCTTCCCCCCCGTTTTCCAACCGCCTTTCGTTTTTCCTCCAGGCGTGGACCCAAATAACATCCGACCGCTGGGTCTTACGCACGGTGCAGACAGGATACCGTCTGCCGTTTGTATCCTTTCCTCCCTCCCGCCCCCCTTCCTCGTCCCTCTTCAGGGACCCCTCTCACGAGCAATTCCTTCGACAGGAGGTACAGACGCTCCTCAACAAAGGAGCTATAGAGGCGGTTCCGGAAAACGAGAAAGGCAAGGGGTTTTATTCCCGCTACTTTCTGATCCCCAAGACCAAGGGAGGCCTCATGCCTATCCTCGACCTGCGAGAGCTCAACAAATACCTAGTGAAGTTGAAGTTCCGCATGGTATCCCTGGGGACCATTATCCCATCCCTGGATCCGGGAGACTGGTATGCCGCCCTCGACATGCAGGACGCTTATTTTCATATTGCCATATGGCCACACCACAGACGTTTCCTTCGATTCGTGGTGGACCGCCTTCACTACCAATTTGCAGTCCACCCATTTGGCCTTTCTACGGCTCCGAGGGTATTCACAAAATGCATGGCCGTCGTTGTGGCACATCTTCGGCGCAGTCGCATTCACGTGTTCCCTTACCTCGACGATTGGTTAATTCGGGGCACGTCGGAGCTGCAGGTCTGCAGCCATGTCTGCAGGATCACCGGCCTGTTTGCTACCTTGGGCCTCATAATCAACGTGGACAAATCCACCCTGCTCCCCTCGCAGAGGGTGGAGTTCATTGGGGCCGTCCTGGATTCCACCGTGGCCAGGGCCCTTCTGCCGTTGCCAAGGTTCCAGGCGTTGTCAGCGATCGTTCAGCGCTTGCTGACAGCCCCCTTGACATCGATACGGACATGTCTAACCCTGTTAGGCCATATGGCAGCCTGCACATTTGTGACCGGGTACGCACGGCTCCGCATGAGGCCCCTCCAGTCGTGGGTCATTGCACATTACCGGCCGGCAAGGCAACCACTAGACATGCTGATCACAGTCCCCCAGGGAGTGTTGGATTCTCTCAGCTGGTGGCTAGACCAGTCCGTAGTGTGTGCGGGGCTCCCATCCCACCCGCCCCAGCCCTCGGTGTCCCTAACGACGGATGCCTCAGATCTCGGCTGGGGGGCCCACCTGGGAACCCTGAGAACACAGGGCCTGTGGTCCCCACAGGAGGTGAAGCTACACATCAACATGCGGGAGTTGAGAGCGGTCTGCCTTGCTTGTCAAACGTTCTGTCACCAGCTTCGGGGTCGTTGTGTCGCGGTATTTACCGACAACACGATGACCATGTACTATATCAACAAGCAGGGCAGCACCAGATCCTCTCCCCTATGTCATGAGGCGATGCGACTCTGGGACTTTTGTATAGCCCACTCCATTCACCTCACGGCTTCCTTCCTCCCCGGAGTACGGAACACGCTGGCGGACCGCCTGAGCAGATCCTTCCTCTCGCACGAGTGGTCCCTTCGCCCGGACGTCGCCCTCTCGATCTTCCAGAGGTGGGGTTGTCCCCGAGTGGACCTCTTCGCGTCCAGGGGGAACAGGAAATGCCAGGCGTTCTGCTCCTTTCAGGGCCGGGAACCCGGGTCTATAGCGGACACCTTCCTTATTCCGTGGACGACCCACTTGTTCTACGCGTTCCCCCCGTTCCCTCTGGTCCACAGGGTCCTTCTGAAGGTGTGCAGGGACAGGGCCCGCGTGATCATGGTAGCCCCGGCCTGGCCCAGACAGCATTGGTACCCCATGTTGCTGGACCTGGCCATAGCCGACCCAGTTCCCTTGCCCCTTCACCCGGACCTGATCACCCAGGACCACGGAACTCTCTGTCACCCGGACCTCCAGTCGCTGCACCTAGCAGCATGGCTCCTGCGTGGTTGACCAGTTCTGAGTTGCGCTGCTCCACCCCGGTACGTGAGGTACTCTTGGGCAGCAGGAAGCCTTCCACTAGAGCGACATACTCGGCAAAGTGGAAGCGTTTCTCCTGTTGGTGCATGGAGAAAGGTCTCCTCCCGATGGAAATTTCGGTGGCCAATATTTTGGACTATATTTGGTCCCTCAAACAACAGGGCTTGGTGATCTCGTCCCTGCGGGTCCACCTGGCGGCTATCTCCACCTTTCACCCGGGTGGGGATGGCCGCTCCGTTTTCTCTCACCCGACGATGACTAGATTCCTGAAGGGGCTGGAACGTCTATACCCTAACGTCCGACCCCCTGCCCCGACCTGGGATCTTAACCTGGTGTTGTCTCGGCTCATGGGGCCCCCCTTCGAGCCGTTAGCTACTTGCTCCCTGCTCTATCTTTCTTGGAAGACTGCCTTTCTAGTAGCTATTACCTCAGCTAGACGGGTGTCGGAACTCCGGACTCTCACGGTAGATCCCCCGTATACAGTCTTCCATAAAGATAAGGTGCAGCTGAGGCCGCACCCTGCCTTTCTCCCCAAGGTGGTCTCAGCCTTCCACGTCAACCAAGAGATATTCCTCCTGGTTTTTTTCCCGAAACCTCATTCTTCATGCAGGGAGCAACAACTCCACTCGCTTGATGTCCGTAGGGTTCTATGTGGAGAGGACCAAACCGTTCCGCAAATCCCCCCAGCTTTTCGTGGCAGTAGCGGACCTCATGAAGGGGCTTCCCATTTCCTCGCAGAGGTTATCCTCGTGGGTAACATCCTGTATCAGGACCTGCTATGAGCTGGCCCACGTTCCTACGGGCCGTGTGACTGCGCATTCTACCAGGGCGCAGGCGTCGTCGCTGGCTTTCCTCGCCCGTGTGCCCATCCAGGAAATCTGTCGGGCAGCGACCTGGTCATCGGTCCACACCTTTGCTTCCCACTACGCCCTGGTCCAGCAGTCCAGAGAGGACGCGGCCTTCGGATCTGCAGTGCTCCATGCCGCGACTTCTCACTCCGACCCCACTGCCTAGGTATGGCTTGGGATTCACCTAACTGGAATGGATGTGAGCAATCACTCGAAGAAGAAAAGACGGTTACTCACCTTTGTAACTGTTGTTCTTCGAGATGTATTGCTCACATCCATTCCACACCCGCCCTCCTTCCCCACTGTCGGAGTAGCTGGCAAGAAGGAACTGAGGAGCGAGTGGGCCGGCAGGGGTATATATCGGGTGCCATGGCGGCGCCACTCTAGGGGGCGACCTGCCGGCCCACTGGAGTTGCTAGGGTAAAAAGTTTCCGACGAGTGTGCACGCGCGGCGCGCACACCTAACTGGAATGGATGTGAGCAACACATCTCGAAGAACAACAGTTACAAAGGTGAGTAACCGTCTTTTTTCCAGGTTGGCTTCTCAGTGAAAGAGAAATTAGTGACACAGAGTCTATGTATAGTCTGAAGATATGTCTAAACTACAACTAAGGGGTGTGATTCCCCTGCTATTGTGTAAGTGGTTTTTCAAAACTTAATGTTAAAAAGTATCTTCATGAGAGCATGCAGAAAGCCAGCTGAAATTGGTGATTGACAATTTGTAAATAAGTAGTGAGTGTGCTTATACAGTATAGATAGGATATTAATAAACGTCATGTTAAATACGATGTTTGTTTTACATTTTACAGCTGCTGATTAATATAAGGAGTAACAAGTTTCATCTAATTGTAATGCTTTAATGGAGGAGATTTTCAGGACCACACTGTAAAGTGGTTGCTTCACTGTTTTGTCGCTTTTTTCTCTTCTACGTTTCTCATTATGTGTTCTTCAAGCTGCCATTGATCTGTTTATAATGTTTTAAAAGTGAACTTGTCCAGGATTTTGAGCCAGGACTCTAATTATGCCGCTCTGAGATATCAGTTGCACACAGTAGTAGTATTAAATCAGCTTCTCTTCCTTTTTAGAGCAACACACAGATGAGACTGCTAAGGGAAAAGTACAGTATTTTCCTGGTGACCTGCATGAAAGAATATAGCGGGCAGATTTTGATTTATATAGATTTTAATAGAGTTGATCGGTTATGACAGGATTTACAGAATTATTGAAGAATTTCTCTTTCCTAAGCAACAAGAGTATTTTATTAGCTCGGTGTTTCCCACACGATCTCATATGCCCCCTCATATTTTGTTCTGGAGAGTCATTAAAGGGCAAAATAAACTAATCCAGTACAACTATATTTTAATCTCATCTAGGAAACAAATTTATTCAAGAATTAAAATTGAAGCATCAATATGAAATGTGCTGTACTATCTATTTACAGAATAATATGAAATATTACAATATACTTTATAAATTAGAATTGGAACTAAATCCAGGAGATTGCAGAGGTCATGCTGTTGTTTTCATATTTTAGGATCAGATGCTGTTAATATTTATTTTATATTCAAATTGGGGGGGGAGGAAAATAAATAGAATCTTTGGAAAACATTGATTTTCAGAGACTATGGCAATCCAAAGAAATAACTAAGGAGAGGAATATCTTTCACCTAAAGCAAAGAGGTCACCTAAAAGCAGTCAAGGAAACAAAAACAATAGACGTTTCTTTAGGTGAGTTACAGAAGACAAAAAACGTGTTGGAATTCTTCACCGAATAACTTGTGCATCAAGAAATAAAGTTGGTTCTTCTTCGCGTGATTGCTCACATCCATTCCAGTTAGGTGTGCGCGCCGCGCGTGCACGTTCGTCGGAAACTTTTTACCCTAGCAACTCCAGTGGGCCGGCAGGTCGCCCCCTGGAGTGGCGCCACCATGGCGCTCAATATATACCCTTGCCGGCCCACCCGCTCCTCAGTTCCTTCTTACCGCCGTGTCGGTCGTTGGAACTGTGGAGCGCGGCATAGCTGTCCTCCACGTCCCTAGCTCTCCTTGTTAACTATCGTTATTGTTACAGTTGTTAGTTAGATCGTTAAGTGTAGTTAGTTAAGTAATTAGGTGTAAATAGTACTGTAGATAGTTGTTCGCCGGGGGCTGTAGCCCTTCCCGGCACCCGGCACCGGGCTCATGCCTGGTTCGCCGGGCTTTAAGCAGTGTGCGGCCTGTAAGAAGCCTATGCCTACCAGCGACCCCCACGACGCGTGTCTGAAGTGCCTGGGGGAATCGCACAGGTCAGACAAGTGCCGCATCTGCAAGGCTTTTAAGCCCAGGACAAAGAAGGAGAGAGACCAAAGACTCAGGACTCTCCTCATGGAGGCGGCACTTGACCTGGCAGCTTCACAGGCCGTGATCTCGGCGCCGGCACCGGATCGCACCGGCACCGGGAAGACTCCCCGGCACCGACCTTCCCCGGCACCGGGTGCAGAGGCGAGACCGTCAGCGTCTGCTACTCCAGCCAGGCAGACCCGATTGGAGCGCCTGGCATCGACATCGGCCACGGCACCACCGGCACCGTCGACTCCGGGCCCGGTGGGTCCGTCGAGTCCGGTCCCGCCAAGCTCCCCCATAAGATCTGGGGTTGAGCTATTGGTCCCATCCACGCCGGAGACCTTCGCCTCGGCACGGGACCTTATCGCCCTAACTGAGTCTACTCAGCTGCCACCCCCGGTACCTCCGGTGCGGGTCGCATCTAGAGGCAAACCCATGATGTCGGCACCGTCTCGGGACTCGCGCTCGCGATCCAGGTCCCGACGCCACGGTCGATCAAGATCCCACCGCCGCTCGCAGTCCCGGCACCGCTCCCCTCGGCGGTACCGGTCGCACTCGCGGCACCGATCGACGTCCAGACGGTCGCGGTCTGACTCCAGCCGCCGATACTGGCACCGTGACTCCAGGAGCCAGTCCCGCCGTCACTCACCGCACCGGTCGACCTCCCGGCACTGAGCTGGTGGCAGGTCCCGGTCCCGGTCGACCTCCCGGCACCGCGTCGGTGGCAGGTCCCGGTCCCGGTCGAGCTCCCGGCACCGCGTTGGTGGCAGGTCCCGGTCCCGATCCCGGCACCGAAGCAGCGGCCGGTACCGTTCCAGATCCCGGCACCGAGACAGAACCCGGTCCCGATCCTGGCACCGCTATGACTCCCGGTACCGTTCCCCGGCACCGAGAAGATCTTCGGTGCCGACCCGTGCAGACCCTTACCAGCCGGGATCGGCCCCGCCATGGCCTTCTAGGCAGCCGTCGGTGTCTTCTCAAACAGACAGCGTGTATGCGCTGGGCACCGACAGGCAGGCGGCATTATTTCAAGACCCTCCGCAACAGGACCAAGGTCCGCAGCAGTGGGGGTTTTGGACCCCCTGGGCATACCATCAAGCCCAGGGCCCCCAACAGCTTCCTGCTAGGCCTGCGATGGCGGAGCACAGGGTGCCGGAAGCTTCGTTGTCTCGCCCCCCTCCCTCCCCGGATGGAGAGGAAGGATCCAAGCAGCAAGACTCTGCTCTGGCTCCTGAGACAGAGGCGAGGGCCGAGGGAGACCCCCCATTGGACACTTTCTTGCCGGGGGTCTCCTCATCCTCCTCCCCTGATGAAGCGGTGGCTGGCACCTCCTCCAGTAGCCCTCCCCCGCTGGATCTCAGGGCGCACCAAGACCTCCTTAGGCGAGTAGCTCAGAATCTGAGCCTGCAAGCCGAGGAGGTCTCTGAGATCGAGGACCCTATCGTCACCATCCTCTCGTCTGATGCTCCCACCAGGGTCGCCCTACCCTTCATTAGGATGATCCAGGCCAACGCCAATACAATCTGGCAGTCACCGGCCTCCATCCCCCCTACGGCGAGGGGCGTCGAGAGGAAGTACATGGCCCCCTCCAAGGGCTACGAGTACCTCCACGTCAACTCGACACCGTGTTCCCTGGTGGTGCAGTCGGTGAATGAGAGGGAGCGTCATGGGCAGGAAGCTCCAGCCCCCAAATCCAAGGAGGCCAGACGTATGGACCTCCTTGGCCGCAAGGTCTACTCAGCTGGGGCCCTTCAGCTCAGGGTTTCAAACCAACAAGCCCTGCTCAGCAGATACGCGTTTAACTCGTGGGTGGCAGCAGACAAATTCAAAGAGCTGCTGCCACAAGAGGCCCGCCAAGAATTTGCGGCCATTCTGGACGAGGGCAAGAAGGTTGCACGAACCTCGTTGCAAGCTTCTTTAGACGCTGCAGACTCGGCTGCCCGCACCCTCGCCTCGGGGGTAACGATGCGCCGTATCTCCTGGCTGCAGGTCTCTGGCCTTCCACCGGAGCTCCAATATACCATCCAGGACCTCCCGTTCGAAGGCCAGGGCCTGTTTTCGGAAAAGACAGACCCCAGGCTTAAGAGTCTCAAAGACAATCGGGTCATTATGCGCTCCTCGGGATGCACACGCCGGGAACGCAGCGCAGACCCTTCCGGCCACAGCAGCAGCAGCGGCGCAGGCCATACCCCCAGTTCCGCCAACGGCAGGACCTCAATAGGCGCCGTGGCAGGAATGGAAGGCGTAGGCATTCGGGGAACCAAGGGGGGCAGAATCAAAGCTCCTCTAAGCCCCCGCCTGGACCCAAGCCTTCGTTTTGAAGGTGCGCCCGAGGGCGCAGTAACAGTTTCCCCCACGGATCCTTCCCCCCCGTTTTCCAACCGCCTTTCGTTTTTCCTTCCGGCGTGGACCCAAATAACATCGGACCGCTGGGTCTTGCACACGGTGCAGACGGGATACCGCCTGCAGTTTATATCGTTTCCTCCTTCCCGCCCCCCTTCCTCGTCCCTCTTCAGGGACCCCTCTCACGAGCAATTCCTTCGACAGGAGGTACAGACGCTCCTCAACAAAGGAGCTATAGAGGCGGTTCCGGAAAACGAGAAAGGCAAGGGGTTTTATTCCCGCTACTTTCTGATCCCCAAGACCAAGGGAGGCCTCAGGCCTATCCTCGACCTGCGAGAGCTCAACAAATACTTAGTGAAGTTGAAGTTCCGCATGGTATCCCTGGGGACCATTATCCCATCCCTGGATCCGGGAGACTGGTACGCCGCCCTCGACATGCAGGACGCTTATTTTCACATTGCCATTTGGCCACACCACAGACGTTTCCTTCGATTCGTGGTGGGCCCCCTTCACTACCAATTTGCAGTCCTCCCATTTGGCCTTTCTACGGCCCCGAGGGTATTTACAAAATGCATGGCAGTCGTTGTGGCACATCTTCGGCGCAGTCGTATCCACGTGTTCCCTTACCTAGACGATTGGTTAATTCGGGGCACGTCGGAACTACAGGTTTGCAGCCACGTCCGCGTGATCACCGGCCTGTTTGCTACCTTGGGCCTCATGATCAACATAGACAAGTCCACCCTGCTCCCCACGCAGAGGGTGGAATTCATCGGGGCCGTCCTGGACTCCACCGTGGCCAGGGCTCTTCTGCCGTTACCGAGGTTCCAGGCATTGTCGGCGATCGTTCAGCGATTGCGGGCAGCCCCCTTGACATCAGTACGGACATGTCTAACCCTGTTAGGCCACATGGCAGCATGCACATTTGTGACCGGTTACGCTCGGCTCCGCATGAGGCCCCTCCAGTTGTGGCTCATCGCACATTACCGGCCGGCAAGGCAACCGCTAGACATGCTGATCACAATCCCCCAGGGGGTGTTAGATTCTCTCAGCTGGTGGCTAGACCAGTCCGTAGTGTGTGCGGGGCTCCCTTTCCACCCACCTCAGCCTTCGGTGTCCCTAACAACGGATGCCTCAGATCTCGGCTGGGGGGCCCACCTGGGAACCCTGAGAACACAGGGCCTGTGGTCCCCGCAGGAGGTGAAGATGCACATCAACATGCGGGAGTTGAGAGCGGTCCGCCTTGCTTGTCAAACGTTCTGTCACCAGCTTCGGGGTCGTTGTGTCGCGGTGTTTACCAACAACACGACGACCATGTACTATATCAACAAGCAGGGCGGCACCAGATCCTCTCCCCTATGTCACGAGGCGATGCGACTCTGGGACTTTTGTGTAGGCCACTCCATTCACCTCACGGCTTCCTTCCTCCCCGGAGTACGGAACACGCTGGCGGATCGCCTGAGCAGATCCTTCCTATCACACGAGTGGTCCCTTCGCTCGGACGTCGCCCTCTCAATCTTCCAGAGGTGGGGTTATCCCCGTGTGGACCTCTTCGCGTCCGGGGGGAACAAGAAGTGCCAGGCGTTCTGCTCCTTTCAGGGCAGGGAGCCCGGGTCTATAGCGGATGCCTTCCTTATTCCGTGGACGACCCACTTGTACTACGCCTTTCCCCCGTTCCCACTGGTCCACAGGGTCCTTCTGAAGGTGCGCAGGGACAGGGCTCGTGTGATCATGGTAGCCCCGGCGTGGCCCAGGCAACATTGGTACCCCATGCTGCTGGACCTGGCCATAGCCGACCCAGTTCCCCTGCCCCTTCACCCGGACCTGATCACCCAGGAACACAGGACTCTCTGTCACCCGGACCTGCAGTCGCTGCACCTAGCGGCGTGGTTCCTTCGTGGCTGACCGGTTCTGAACTGCGCTGCTCCACCCCGGTACGGGAGGTACTTTTGGGCAGCAGGAAGCCTTCCACTAGAGCGACATACTCGGCCAAGTGGAAGCGTTTCTCCTGTTGGTGCGTGGAGAAAGGTCTCCGCCCTATGGAAGTTTCGGTGGCCCATATCTTAGACTATGTTTGGTCCCTCAAACAACAGGGTCTGGCGATATCGTCGTTGCGGGTCCACCTGGCAGCTATCTCCACCTTTCACCCCGGTGGGGATGGCCGCTCCGTTTTTTCTCACCCGACGGTGTCTAGATTCCTGAAGGGGCTGGAACGTTTATACCCTAACGTCCGACTCCCTGCTCCAACCTGGGATCTTAACCTGGTGTTGTCTTGGCTCATGGGGCCCCCCTTTGAGCCATTAGCTACTTGCTCCCTACTCTATCTCTCTTGGAAGACTGCCTTTCTAGTAGCTATCACCTCAGCTAGGCGGGTGTCGGAACTCCGGGCTCTTGTGGTAGACCCCCCGTATACAGTCTTCCACAAAGATAAGGTGCAGCTGAGGCCACACCCTGCCTTTCTCCCCAAGGTGGTCTCGACCTTCCACATCAACCAAGAGATATTCCTCCCGGTTTTTTTCCCGAAACCTCACTCTTCAGGCAGGGAGCAACAGCTCCACTCGCTTGATGTCCGTAGGGCTCTCGCGTTCTATGTGGAGAGGACCAAACCGTTCCGCAAGTCCCCCCAACTTTTCGTGGCAGTAGCGGACCGCATGAAGGGGCTTCCTATCTCCTCACAGAGGTTATCCTCATGGGTAACGTCCTGTATCAGGACCTGCTATGAGCTGGCCCACGTTCCTACGGGCCGTGTGACTGCGCATTCTACCAGGGCGCAGGCGTCGTCGCTGGCTTTCCTCGCCCGTGTGCCCATCCAGGAAATCTGTCGGGCAGCGACCTGGTCATCGGTCCACACCTTTGCTTCCCACTACGCCCTGGTCCAGCAGTCAAGAGAGGACGCGGCCTTCGGATCTGCAGTGCTCCATGCCGCGACTTCTCACTCCGACCCCACCGCCTAGGTATGGCTTGGGATTCACCTAACTGGAATGGATGTGAGCAATCACTCAAAGAAGAAAAGACGGTTACTCACCTTTGTAACTGTTGTTCTTCGAGATGTGTTGCTCACATCCATTCCACACCCACCCTCCTTCCCCACTGTCGGAGTAGCTGGCAAGAAGGAACTGAGGAGCGGGTGGGCCGACAAGCGTATATATTGAGCGCCATGGCGGCGCCACTCCAGGGGGCGACCTGCCGGCCCACTGGAGATGCTAGGGTAAAAAGTTTCTGACGAACGTGCACGCGCGGCGCGCACACCTAACTGGAATGGATGTGAGCAACACATCTCGAAGAACAACAGTTACAAAGGTGAGTAACCGTCTTTTTTCTCTTATTAGCCTCTTTGCTGCAGGAGAATACATCTATACATAAGACAGTTTTTAATTAACAATTTTTTAATAAGTGACATTTCTTTGTGTATTTTAGGTGGAGCTGATAGCACTACCAGTTACTAAGGTTGCCTGGCACATCCGATTTTACAATCCTGTTTTCAGTTGCTTGTAACTTTGCTCAAATTTATCCATCCAGTTCAAATTTTCCATGTCAGGTATCTGCCTCAGGTTGATTTTTTTTAAATTTCAGCCCAAATGGTGCAGCTATTTCCAAGAATGAGGTTTGAGAAAAAATACTTTGTTTTGCCCATGTTAAAAAATTCTAATGAACTTTTATTTTAAAAGCTCTAGAAGCCCCATGCTTTGGAGCAGGGACTTGAAATTTGATGAAATGGAGGCCTTTGTGTAAAAGATACGTTTTTTAATGTTCCCCTGAAAATCCCCCCAAATTTGAACTTTTAAGCTTGTGAATACAATTCACACATGCTCAGTAGAAACTTACTAAGTTCCCCAAGATTCTGTCTGCGCTAGGCATGCTCCCATCTGGCTTTGAGCAGGAATTTCTCTTCAGTTGTTGGTGTAGGCTGGGGCCAGATCTGGGCACCAGAACTGAAAGCAGGGATCTGTCTCTTCCATGCTCTTGATATCCCTTCTGCTAACACTCAGGCACTGAGAGGGAGTAGGCTGCCTGATTCTAATGCGATGTGACAAGAACAGCACCTGAGGTGCTTATAGGAATAGATTGGGACGGGGATGGGGAAATGGGGACTGAAGGGTTTCAGGGAAGAAAGGGAAACTGGGCCCGGGAGTTGGGGTGGAGGGAGACTGGGACTGGCTTGAGCCAGGGGACAAAGGAAACCGGAGTTGGTTAGGAAGAAGACCGGGACTGGAAACCAATGCAAGGGGAGACTGAGACTGGATGAGGAGCTTTGTGAAGACTGGGATGAATTGGGAAAGGAGACTGGGACTGGCAATCAGTGAGATGGAAGTCCAGAGGAAGAAGAGACACATCTGACGAGGAACCAGGGTGCAGGAGAGACTGTTATTGAATGAGGAGCAAAGTGACTGGGACAAGAAAGCAGCGAGGAGGACACTGGGATTGGAGAAGCGTGGTGGGAGGAAGACTGGAAGCCCATGGGGACGGAAAGCAGGGAAGGGGACAAGAGAGATAGATAAATGGACAAATAGAGATGGGACTGGTAAAGCAAAACTGGGACTGGGACAAGAAGCCTGAGGAGTGGAGACTGGAACTGACTAGATGAGGAGAATGGGACTGGAGTGAGGGGTGGGGAAGAGACAGGACTAGGAAAAGGAGAGGTTGGAGAGGAAGAGCAGAAAGAATCAAGCATGGGGGGAGTGGTCAGAGGAGTCTGGGCCCGCTAGAGCACACTCATCTCCAGTGCCTGCAATGGAACCCAGAATTTCTGAGTCTTGCCATTCCTCTGTTATAAGGAAATGTCTGAGGGACACACTGGCAGAAGGTGTGTCTCAGCCCCCCTTTAATGCTGGTCTTTATAGAGGATGAAAACTACTATTGCTCTCAGTTACTCTGTTAGCTCAAGTGTCAGGTCTGAGCAGTGGATCTGAAGGTTCCAATTCTGCTGATGACCCATACGGGTGTCAATATGGTGCCATGTGATGGAATTTCTGTTGGAGTTTTTTTCAGTTTACTTTTTAAACAACCAGGAAATGACACACAAAAAACCACAGTAAGAGAATGTTACTAAGTTTGCATAGTCAAACATTCCAAAGTTAGGAAACATCAGCATTAAGGTTGCCAGGGCAACCTTATTCTGGCCCCCTTGTGTATATATGCATTATGATTCAGTCTTTAGTTACATAATCACATGCTATTTTTCCCACAGTGTACCAAGATGGAACTGCTGTGGGAATTAATCACGGTGTGTAGTGAAGAAGGCTGTTGTCTGTAGGACCCTTGCTTCATATGTTGTGGAAGTTGGAAGATGTGTAGTGAATGAGGTAGAGGATTGCAGGAAGAGAAAGCAGGGTATCATGGTGAAAGCAGCTGAATGCTGCCCTGGGAGACTTGGATTCTATCTAGAATGGCAAAAAAAATTTCAGCTGAAACGTTTTTTGACAAATAATGCAAATACAGTAACACTGAAATCTTTCATGGATTTGTGTTGTTTTGCTGAACTGTTTGTCTCAAAAAAAAATTGGAAAAAGTTGAAAACATTTTCTAAATGAAATATTTTGATTTGGGGTTTGAAACAATGTTTCATTTTGGAATTTTCCTCAAATTTATGTTGAAAAATGTAAAAATGTTTTTAAAACCACTAAAAAGCAACATTTCAGGTCAAAAAAAGCATTTTGTTCAACCCAAAAGTAATTTTTTTTTTAATTTGCCACAAATTCAGAAAAAAAAAATCTTTCAGTTGACCTGCACCAACTTTTTTTTTCAACAGCTCATGAACCAAAAAATTCATTATTTTCACAGAACTAATTTTGTCCCTGCCTCTGCAACAGAGTTCCTGAGTGAATCAGACATTTCTTATGTGGTCACTAATTGTGTGTTCCTCATTTTACAAGTGCCTGATTTGAGACTCTTCAGTCTGATTTGTTGAAGAGCTCAGCACTCAGAGCTGCAACTGACATCAGTGGGTGCTGTACTTGGAACATATAAACTACTATATAATGCTAAATATTCAGGTCCCAAATTGGGCACCCAAAATTAGTATTTTTTACCTTTTGTGTCTCTGTTCTTCCTCTGTAAAATGAGGGGAAATATCACCCATTACTTCACAGGATGTGAAAATAAATTAATGTTTGTGAAGCACTCAGATATTATAATGATGAGCAACCATAGAAACACCACTAATTAAGTTCATAATTGTCTATTTGAATACTGTGCAGTAAATAAAGCTGGAGCGACACACTGAAAAGTGAAAATAGAATATTGAATAGCTGCTGATTAAGTGAGAATCATAGGGTTAGAAGGGACCACAAGGATCATCTAGTCTTACTCCCCAGAATTGTCCATCCTGTGTCTTGAATGAAGCAGGGGTCCTCTAGAAAAAATAGTTAAAAATTGTATCATAATGCATATGCACTAGGGGGGAGATTAAGTTATAAGCTTGGGATTTTCCTAAAATTTTAATACTTAATTTTGCAACATTAATAATGTTATTTTAATAGTTTTTAATGTATATTATATTGATATAGATAAATATAGTGAGGGGGTAATATCCAAATATATATTACATGTATGTGTCAAGGCTGATTCCCCACTCTGGCACTTTGAGTACAAAATGTGGGGGCCTGTGAGGATTTTAAAAAGTAATACTGGCCATTCCAGGCTTGTATTAAACTCCCAAGGTTACAGTTTTTCTCTGACCTTGGATGGGTAGATGCTGCCACCACCCAAGTGCAAAAACTCCTTTGAGAACCCGGGAAGGTGCACTTGGGAATTCCTTCCTGTGGGATACCCTCAAGCCCTTCCCCCCCACCCCCAGGAAGAGCTGAGAGAGAAGAAAAAGGAAATTAGCTGTTGCCACCAGCTAATTAAACAACATATGCACAAATCTCTTAGGACACAAAATCCAGTCCTGTTCTTAAAAAAGGTAAATTTTATTAAAAACAAAAAGAAAGAAAATACATTTGAAAACTCACACTACTGCTAGATTTAAAAACCCCACTTACAATAATTAAGCATCAAGAATAACCTTCTTGAAGTCCAGCTTAAAGATTACAAGCAAAACATAAGCATTTGAGGTTAGCACAGAGGAGTCCACAAGCCATAAAGAAATAAACAGAAATAAATCTAATTGTATCTTCCTAGACATTTCCTGATCTACTTACATATCTGGGGTTTCAAATGAATAGTTTCTAGGTACTGATCTGATGATTTTTCATACCTGGCCTAAGCTCTTACAACATAGCTGCAGCCCTCTCTCTGCTTCTCCCTGAGAACAGCAACAGAACAGACAAAAGGGAGTTTTTTCCCAATTTTAAAAAGTTCTAGCCTTCCCATTGGCCTTTTTGGTCAGGTGCCCACTCCCTTCCTTTTACCTAAGAAGGGAGATATTTTTAACCCTTTACAGTTAAAGCAAGTAGAGAACTACTACTAAGAGGAATTTTATAGCAAACTGTCTGTCTGGGTATCCATAAAAGGGAGCTACCCACCTTCTTCCCTTCCCCCCCCCTTTCATTTATTACAGTATGTACGTGCGATACTTAACTTTCAGACCTTTGACCATTACTTTGCATTACGTTGCAGACTAATGCTAAGTGTACACTAGCACTTTGGTCGGCAAAGCTTCTGTTAGTCAGGGGTGTAAAAAAACATTCCCCTGACCAACACAGGTTTCATCGACAAAAGCACCGGCATGAACAGCGCTACATCGGCAGGAGACGCTCTCTGGCCAACATAGCTCGGCTGCCGCTCGGTGGTCGTAGTTTAATTATGCTAACAGGAGAGCTCTCTCTAGTCAGCATAGAGCAACTACACAGGAGACCTTACAAAGGGTGACCAGACAGCAAGTGTGAAAAATCAGTACGGGGTGGGGATAATAGGAGCCTATATAAGAAAAAGACCCAAAAATCGGGACTCTCTCTATAAAATCAGGTCATCTGGTCACCCTACCTTACAGCAGCACAACTGCAGCAGTACAGTTGTGTCATTGTAAGGTCTGTAGTGTAGACATACCCTAAGTGTGTGTGTTTTTCCATCTAGAAGCTCCTGTAAATCTTATTCTAACAGGTCAGTCTGCTAATGAGCAATACTCTTCATTTCTAGTCTTTTTACAGTCCCATAGTATTCCTATGTAGACAGAAGATGCAAAGAGAGATCAGCACCACTAGGGGTCCTCTGTTACCAAGTCTGCTCTTACAAAGTATTTCACCCACTTTCAGAGCACACAGCTTAGGCAGTAACGTCAGACGTAAAATACTTTTGTAAAATCAGCTGTGCAATATGTAAGGGCCTACAGTGTGTCTCAGAAGCAACTGATGATAACATAAGATTGCAAATAAACAGAAAACAAAGTTAGCTATTAAACATATATTGGCAAATGAAAGTGAAAGGTGCTGGAGCAACATAGCACTGCTGGATGCACTGGTGCTTTGCCTTTAGTGTATAACCATGTGTCTCATACAGATGCATTAAAATGTACTGTAAACAAGTATAAAAAACAGAAGTTGAAGAAAGGATGATTATATTGGGGTAAATGGTTAAGCGGAATCTGCTTATTTTAATATTCCAGACATCTAAAAGCAACTTCAATCAGTTGCCATTTTTTAAATTGTCTCTCAAAAGTGCTTCCTCCTCCTCCCCCAAATGTGGAAAAATTCTTCCTTCTCCCTTCAAAATACTATCCCTGCCTATGGCCCATGGCAGCTAGTGACAGCTTAACAATGTGGTGTTCTGAATGTAGTGTCCTTGAACGTTGACTCTCTTTTTTGGGAAGTAGGCAGTACCGCATTTACAATGGCACCAGTGGTGCCATGGAGCCGAGTCCACGCTCAGAAGGGTCCCCGGCCTGCTCTGCTTGCACTGCGCCCTGAGACTCTGCCCGCCCACTGGCTCCCCCCCACCCCCTGCCCACCACTTGCTCCTCTCGGGTGCCCACCGATCTGCTGAGGGCTCCTTTCCTCCCCTGGCCCCACCCACCTGCTCCTCTCTGCCCCCTGTTTGCACCACCAACTGCGGACAGTCTCTGCTTCCCACCACCTGCGGGGCCTCACCTGTCTCCCCGGAGCTGAGCCACCTGGGACTGGTGCAGAAGCCTGGCCAGTCTCTGCCAGTTCGGGGGTGGAGGAGGGGAGAATGTGAGGGGGCTTGGCTGGGCCCCTCCAGGCAAATGGGTCCTGACGGAGCCCAGATGGGGTAGGCCCTGGCCTGGCTGACCACGCCATTCCTGAGGGACCAGAGTGATTCCCTGCCCCAGGATCAGCCCTGACTGGGCTGCTGGCTCATCTTAGCAGGCACAGTACATCCCAGCAGGGCCAGTGAGTGCAGCCAGGAGTCAGGGCATGGGGGAGTGGGTCTCTGGAGCGGGGAGATTTGTGTGTGTTGGAGTGCTGGGTAGTTGTGGTGTAGACAGGGGAGTGCTGGGGAGCTGCTGTGTTGTACAGGGTGCTGTGCATTTGTGGGGGGGTGCTGGGCATAGCGGGTCTGGAGGGGCTCTGGCCATAGGGAGTCGGGGGAGAGGGTTGCAGAGGCTCTGACTTTGATTTCTCTTGGGGATGCTTAACCCCCACTCTGCACTAGGCCCTGCCCCAACTCCACCCCTTCCCCTAGACCCCACTCCTGCTCCACCTCTTCCTTCCCCTGCTCCTTCCCTTCCCCCGCAGCACCTCCTGCCAGCCAATGAACAGCTGCGGAAGAGAGGGAGGAACTGATCGGCGGGTCTACCAGTGAATGCTGACACATACTATTTTTTTTCTATGGGCACTCCAGCTCTGGAGCACCCACAGAGTGGGCACCTTTGGGGTGTTGGGCGGGGGGTGAGGGCTGTGTGTCATGGCATGGGCCCACCCCCAAGGAGAAGGGGCGTGCTGGCAGCACATGGCCAGGGGGCCACTGTACATCTGACAACTGCCAATTTGTAAATAGTGCCCTCGCACTGGCTGAGCAGAGCAGGGCTGTCCCTGTCATGCCATGCTCCGTTGCCCCTGGCTGGCCTTTCACTCTGCGGACTGACTCGCTGTGCCATGCTCCGTTGCCTCCGTGGGGGCCCACAAATATGTTGGATGCCAGGTCCACAAAGGTTAATCCAGCCCTGGAAGTAGGGGAGAATTCTGTTAATTTTCACAAAGCAGCATCATGTTCATTGTATCAGCAGCTATCTGGTTAACATGATCTTTCAACAGGAAGTTTTGTTGAGATTCGGAATAATAAAGTTAAAGACCCAGATTCTCCTGTTGGGTACAGCATTGCAATCCCAATTTGGCAAGTGGGCAGAATCCTGAAAAATGCAGTGTAAAGAAGAAATAATAACCAAAAAAATAGTGTCAGTGATGTGAAAAGGGGACCAGACTTAACAAAGGGGTGTAAATTGGCAATACAGCTATGCTGATTTACACCAGTTGGGGATCTGGCCTAGAATTTATAAGGCTTTTAATTGCATTGTTGTTCTACTGACCTGTAGAACAGTAACAAGCAAATTGTGCATATTGTATGCCCTACCCAGGTCTAAAGCATTGGTTTGTGCTTGGATTAGTTTTAATATATTCAGATATAAATATATTCTGTTCTGATCGCTTTCCATTCCATCTCCTTACTATATTTCAGAAGTCAGATGAGTTATGAAACAATAATAATAATAATAATAATAGCTCTTATATAATTCTTTCCTGCAATAGATCACAAAGCACATTACAAAGATTAGTTTCATTATCCCCATTTTACAGATGGGAAGAGACTGTGGCAAAGCGTGTTACAATACAAAATGTGTTCTTTTTTTTTTTTAAGATATACTACATAAAATGTTTGCTAACATATTTATTTTGTTAATTATTAATATTTAGCAAGCAGCCAGGGTTGGTACTCTTTGCCCTGATAAGGCCAGAACTGGAAAGGAAGGATGTTATGATTTGGTTTCAAGGTGTGCTGGCTTAACAAAATGAGAAACTTTGTACACCATTTCATCTATGACTTGCTCAAAACACCATTGTTTTAGCTTTCTGGCTTTCAATAACTTTGATCACGAAATTGAAACTGATTCATTTTAAGTTTTTTAGTAGCTACAAAGGTATATTTGCTGCTGAATTTTAGAATCCAGAAGTGTTAACTGCATACAAACAGTCAAGATATTTTGATGTTCAACATTTAAAGTTGTCCTGTTTGGGGTATTTGGAGGAGGAGGGGAATTGGAGGGGCTGTATTTGTGTGACATTCATACAAGTAATATAAGCTTTAACATTCTCTCTACTTCTTGCTCATTTTGTACATACAACTATATGTGTGTATGCCTGTGTGTATGTCTCTATGCATACATGTACTCATATTTTGCAGCCACAGCTTAGATGCTTATATTTGATAAGTTACCTTTATTTATTACTTGACTTGTCTTTTTTGCCAAATGAACGTTTGCACTCATGAGAAAATTCAGATGACTTAATTAGTGCAAATGTAGGGAATAAATGTTGGAACAGCTGTAAGGAAACTAATATTTGCCAAGTTTACTGGCAGTGCAGCGGATTTCTTAATGAGCAAGAGTGTCTTTCTCCTAGGGCCATTAATTTTGCTGATTATTATGAACATTTGAAATGGTATAAGAGGGCCAATTTTTATATTCCTCTCCTATTGCAAGAGATAAAATGGCCTAATTCCCATGTGCTAGGCAGGTGTATATGGTTATGAGTGTTTATCAGTGCTGTACATCACTGCTGTTATGCTCAGGTTGCAGTCTTTAGCATAGGAGTCTGTGTATGACCATCATACCATTCACTGTTATGATTAGAGACAGACTTTGCAGCAGTGCAGTAGATCCAAATTCCCTTTAATCTTAGGCAACGTTCAGATCTGGATCTTTGCCTAAGTTGGGTCTCTCTCTAGAATAACCTGAACCAAAACACATCCCCCAAACATCTTCAGATTTGGAGAAGTTCACATTCAACTTTGTGACTTGAATCCAGCTGTCATTATTATATGAATCTCAAATTAACTAAATATCCTTATGTATTTATTTCCTGAATGTTAAGACCTGAACCTTCATAAACGAATCATCATGTAGGAACATTGAATATGAGGAGTATGTATGAAGGAAAACTTGGCATAGTGACCAAATAATTGGAAAGTTGTAAGATGCACACTCATTACCAGGGCCGGCTCCAGGCACCAGTGCAGCAAGCAGGTGCTGAGGGCGGCCAACGGAAAGGGGTGGCACGTCTGGCTCTTCGGCGGCAATTTGGCAGCGGGTCCCTCAGTTCCTCTCGGAGGGAAGGACCTGCCACCAAATTATCATGCGGCGGAGGTAGAAGTGCCGATGGCGGCTTTTTTTTTTTTTCCCCACCGCTTGGGGCAGCAAAAACGCTGGAGCTGGCCATGCTCATTATGGCAGCATGTAGAGTGCATACACTGCACTCCTCCTTAGCATGAAGATAAATAAAGATAAGATCTTTGGAAGGTCTACTGCATCTGGACTTGTACAAAATCAACGAAAACCATATGACTTCTTTACAGAGCAGTTAGGGTCATTGTCACAGGTGAAAGAAGAGAACAAGCCAAACAAACTTTGGAATAAAATGAAAACTGTTATGATCAAAGACACACATTGAGAAAACTCATTATTGGACCACACCATGGTTGTCAATGAAGATGGTAAAAAACGATGCAGAGTAAAAGAGAGCATCTTAGAGACTGAAGATCATAGCAAGGAATACAAGGAATTGAGGAAACAGACTCAAAGGCAGTCGGGATGAGACAAGAATGAACGCACCAAGCAAAATGCGAGGAACTTGAGAATTATAAAGAGAGTAATAACACATAAGGTATATTCACAGTGGTCAGAATTCTTACCATAGAGCTTTTCCACGACCGCGCATTATAAAAGATCATGATATCAAACGCAGGTGGAGAGATTACTGTGCCAATCTGTATGCCTCATTAGAGCTGCTTACACTGCAGCATGACAGAAAAGAGAGTACAGAGTCCTGTGAGAGGAAGGGGTGCATACTGTTATGAAAATGAAGCCTGAGAAAGCACCAGGGATAGATAATATATCAGCAGAATTGCTAAAAGTGATTATTGACCGCAATATTGATCTCGTGGAAAATTTGCAACAGCGTCTGGATGACTAGAAATTGGCTTGACGACTGGATGAAGGGAATCTTTCTGCCCTTATCAAAGAAAGAATATATAACAAAGTACAATAAATGTTGTACCATTTCCATGATACTGCAATCAAGTAAAGTGCCACTCTATATAATTCAGGATCTCATGAAGTGAATGATAGAGGCAAAATTACAACCACTACAAACTAGTTTCAGAGAGAGATGAGGCACACGTGATCAAAGTGTGAATATCTGTCATATCATTGAAGAATGCAGGGAGTACAATCAGCCTTTGATCATGGGCTCCACTGACTATTCCAAAGCATTCAATACCATGCAATATGACCATCTCTGCAGAAGATTGGCGGACATGAGGATTCCAAAACATCTTATTGGACTTACTTCAAGTCTATGCTGTTAACAGATCATGATGAGAACAGCAGCAGGCAGCACCATCATATGGTTTTCCGTTGGGCAGAGTATTAGACAAGGGCGCATTCTGCCTCCAAGTCTGCCTTTGAGATGTGGTGCTGCATATATCCTGGATGGAAAAGAAGACTAATGCTTAAGTTAGAAATATTATTGGGGAGAAGTGGACTCTGCCCTCAGAAATTAACAAGCAAAAACTTGTATATTTTGTTTCCATCAGGTGTAGAGGTGGAAATAACCTGGAGAAACTATCATGGAAGGAATGGTGACAGGTCATTGTAGCAGGGGACGACCAGCAAGAGATGGTGTGTAGCAGATCATTGGGAGGTCAGCTGTTGAGTGTGTGAAGTTAGCTCTGGATTGAGAAGTCTTCTGAAAATTCTTCTATGATGTCACCAGTTCTCAATTATAAGTAAATGGACTTGACGATGACTTCTATTGCTTATTTCATTTATAGTTTCACGTGTCTTCAGAAGACAGCTTTGTCTCCTTGTCACAAAATTAAAACAACCCACGTTATGATGCGTAACTAGGGATGAGCAAATCAAACAAATTTGCCAGATAGCTGTGCTGTTTAGCACAACAATATTTGTTCATCCACCGTGGTAGCTGCTGGCATGAGCCAGCAGCAGACCCAAAGTCTCTAGATGATTCTTTCATCCTTCCTGGTTTACTGAGCCAGAGAGAGAAGAGAGAGCATTGATGTAGACCCAGTGGGACAAAAATGAGACAACAAGGTGATGATACAGCCTCTACTTTCCTAAGCAGACCACTGTGGTTCAACAGACAACTTTTGGTGAAGTGCACTCAGAGTTTTTACATGTGAAGTATTGCAACATCTGCAAATCTGTAATATCATAATAATGAAACCTAGAGCAGTAAACAACTTTTTAATTTTTGCTAGCAAGTGGCCATCAGTTAACATGGGGCACTCTCTATCCCTCTCCTATTCCAGTGGTCCAAGAAAGGAGAGAGGAATGTTGGGGTTTTTTGTCATTCTGAAGAACTTTTTTTCTCTGAATCTTTCCTCCCTCATTCTCCTTTCCATACCGTGCACCTTCTTAAGTGTCATGTTTCAGTGCTTCCCTTGTCCCAGTCTCGACTGTACAGCCGGCTCCAGCCACCAGGTCTAGAGCCTGACGCCCATTCTCCCAGAAATGTAATGTCCCAGTTTTGACACAACAAAAAGTGGTGTTATCAATAGAAAACTGCTACGTTGATCTAGTTCCAGCCAAGTATCAATTCCAGCACAGTTTCATTCATTTTTAAAATTCTAATTATAATGGTCAAATAAAGGGAAAAGTATGTTCCCTAGCAGCCAGTAGCTAGCACCTAGAAAACTGCATATGAAAAATCGGTATGATGAAAGAGCTTGAAAGAGCATATGTGATTTTAGGAGGATTACCATATACAGAGAGGATTATTATTTGAGAGACAAAGAGAGTCACAGACTACAGGTTATTTATGCAGCGTAATTTTACATACAGAGGTATACTGTACACACACACACTGTACTAGGCTCTTGGCAGTGGAAGCCTCTTCAGCTGGGTTATTTGTAAAACAGAGCACTGTGCCAGACAGCTAGAATTAGCAGAAGCTTTTAGAACAGAAAGCATTTTAACTTTTGCTTCTGTGCTTTTAGCTTTATACATCAGCATTTGAAGCAAACAAACTGCAAGCTATATACGCATTCAGAAGTGCATCAACAACAAAAAATAATCTTCTTACAGATTCCTGGCCTCTGGTGTGTTTAAAAAAAACAAAATCCAGAAATTTAGGTCAAATAGTATAGCCTTTCCCTTGGTGGATGAAGACTATCCAATGGAAAAAATAATTGCATTGCTCTTTGTAGAAACAGTCATTGCTCGTCTGCCCTCCTGGTTTTTGACATGGTTACATCACAAACATCTGAATTTCTCTTAATTTTCCATGTAAATTGTATCCCAGTTGATCCTTGCAACTACCTGAAAAGTTAAATTACAACAAAATTGCTATTACCATTTAATAGCACAAAATAAATGGGTGTCAGTGCAGACTGGGGCAATGAGTGTTTCAGGGAGCAGGATTCTCGTGTTTCATTTTGCTACCTGGGCCTGCAGATACAACTTAAAAATATAAGTTGTAGATCAAATTCTAGGGCGGAAAGCTTTGATAATGTCCCTAGGAGTGTTACAAAGTTGCATGATAGTTCACTGACTCCCTGAACTGTTGTCCAGTTATTTGACATATCCTTATGCGTATGCTGGGTCACCCTGGAAATGGGAGTATGCAGTTAAGTTCTAGAGGTGCATCAAACAAAGTGATGCCACATTTTAAGCAACAGTAATCTATTACCCTGTTTTCGTACTAATGACTTGCTTCACCAGTTTTGAAATCATCAGGAAATTTAGAGCTCACATTTTCAAAAACCTAGTACAATACTCATTTGTCTTTTTGAATGATTTAACGAAGATGGTGGTTTTCCAGCAGAACTGCTGGGAGGCCTCTTGAAAAGTTTCCATCACTTAGGGTACACACACACAGCATCTGGGAGATATAATTCCCAGCTCAGGTAGACATTCATGTGCTGGCTCTGTTTGAGCTAGCACATAAAAACAGCAGTGTGACCATGGCAGCATGGGCGACAGCTCAGGCTAGGAGCTTGAGTATAATCCCCCCTTAGCCCTATGTGTACGTACTCAGGCAGCTAGCTCAATCAAGCTGCCACCCATGTAGCCAGACACACACCGCTATTTTTAGGCACTAGCACAAACAGACTAATTCCCAAACTGGGAATTAAACCTCCCAGCTGCTGTGCAGATGTACCCATAGAGCCACAAACATGGTTAATAATCTGGATCTGAATTCTCAAAGAGTTCAAGGAAGTTAATTTCTAGTATTTGGAATGGCCCTCAGCTAGTTACAAAGTTAAAAAGGGGGGTCACAGTTCCAGGGGTCTGGATCCAATCCGTCCAGGTTCCAAAATCCTTCTTCAATATTTGAGGAGGATCAGAAGGGTACCAAGAAGTCACCTATTACAAGACAGGCCCAACAAAGAAAGTAACAGAATGCCACTAGCCATCACCTACAACCCCCAACTAAAACCTCTCCAGCGCATCATCAAGGATCTACAACCTATCCTGAAGAACGATCCCTCATTCTCATAGACTTTGGGAGACAGGCCAGTCCTCGCCTACAGACAGCCCCCAAACTGAAGCAAATACAGTAACTCCTCACTTAACATTGTAGTTATGTTCCTGAAAAATGCAACTTTAAGTGAAACAATGTTAAACGAATCCAATTGTTCCATAATATTTAATGTAAATGGGGGGGGTTAGGTTCCAAGGAAATTTGGAGAGGGCAGACAAAAGGCATTATATACTGTACAGTACTATACTGTACTGTGGTTGGGAAGTGCCCCTGGCTTACCCCACACAAGCACAGCCCGCTGCAGGCAAGGATCCTAGGAAGCATTTTTGCAGCAGCAGCGGCAGCTTCCCTGGAGAAGAACAAGATCAGACTTTGCCAGGAATGCTGCAGGCCTGCATCTTCTTGTCCCTGCTCCACTCCAGGCCCACCTCTTCCCACCCCCACCCCCACTCCACCTCCTCTCCGGAGCATGCCAAATCCCTTCCCCTCCAAAGTCCTAAGCGCCACCAAACAGCTGTTTGGCAGTGCTTAGGACTTTCTGAAAGGGAGGGGGAGGAGTGGAGACATGGCGCTTTCCCGCTCCTCCCCCTCCCTTCCAGCGTTAGGTATTAGTAAACAGCGCATGTGGTACTGAAGATCATAATATGGAGGTGAAATCAGGGATATTCAAGTGGAAAAAAAAGTCCTTAGTTTTTTAACTTGCATGTTTAAAGTGGCTCTCCACAGAACAGCAGAGTGATTTCAAGAGTGTGATCCTCATACTTAAGAGCCCGATCCTGCACCACTGAAATCTTTGAGAGCTTTGCCATGAATTTAATGGTATTGGATCAAGATCTTCCTTGACAGTTACACAGCTTGAGAACACGAAGCCATAGATGTTGGAACCTGGGGCGGCTCCAGGCACCAGCGCATCAATCGCGTGCCTGGGGTGGCAAGCTGCAGGGAGCGGCCTGCCAGTTGCCATGAGGGCGGCAGTCAGGCTGCCTTTGGCAGCATGCCTGCGGGAGGTCCGCCAATCCTGTGGTTTTGGCAGTAATTCAGTGACGGGTATGCCGAAGGTGCGGGACCGGTGGACCTCCTACAGGCATGCTGCCAAACCTGCGTTACTAGCGGAAAGCCCGCAGGCTTGCTACCGAAAGCTTCCTGACTGCCATGCATGGGGCGGCAAAATACATAGAACCACCCCGGCTGGAACTGGGGTTGCTGCCAAACCCCTCCTCCCAGACCCCCACCCCCCGGTTTGAAGTGGTTTCCATCATATACAGGGTTTACAGTTTGGTTCAATAGCTCTTAGCACCCCCACTATAAAAACTGTTCCGGCCCCCGCTGCATGAAGCTATCAACATCAAGGGATAGATTCATGAATCTGAGGACAGAGCTTTCTCAGTCATTGGCTTAAAATTCTGTAACCCCCTTCTGGACCACAGACCACACCAGCTTTCTATAAAGGCAAGACTGACTTCTGTAGCCTAGCTTTCTCTCAACAATAGTTAAGAAAAAATAAATGGGGAGGAAAACAAGAGCGCATGCGCACACCCTGAAAGAAGGCAGTGTGCAGAAGAATTTCCAGCAACCTCTTAGGAAGGAGGTAAAAATATAGTCCCCAGTTTGGGCCATGTCTGGTGTTGTTTTGTTATGGATGGAGGTTGGATACTACAGAGACAGGTGCCCAATACCAATGCAGATATGTAACCTGTGAAAGTCTACAAGGTGCTGGCCTTCTGACAATGAAGTGTGTTCTGTTATACTGGGTACTTGGATCATGGATACAATGAGATCATCATGGCAAAAGTAAATAGTTGTATTTTTGTTTACATCCAGAAACAATACTATTAGCTGAATGTTTGTATAATTAAATAACTCCAGGCAGCAGATTAATGATTCATTGACAAGGAGAACTGTTCAGAATGGTAGGAGCACAGTTTTCCCATGAAAATTTGGCAATGGACTTTTCAGTCTAGAATGATGTTCACCTGAATATGTGTGTGTTTTGGATGGGTGTCTGCCTGATGTGCACAAATTGTCTTTCCCGTATTCAGGGAAGGGTACAGTATACAGTCAGAAGGTATAGTGTTCACTTTTGTAATACATAAATTATCTGTCAGCCTTTTCCGCTGCTGTGGATGAAGAAGTAACAATATCTGGCAAACACCAGAGGGAGTTGTAGTTCTGCTGAAGAATTATAAAAGGCAAGACTTGGGTCAGATTTGCACTCTGTCTTTGACTGAAGAAAAAATCTGTGAGGAAGGAGCTCTGCTTTCACTGTTTGTCATTCACATTCTCTTGATTGCTCTGTGGAGATTAATAGAGGTTACATTCTGCATAATTTAGGGCTGTAATGTACTGTTTGTTTTATATGATGGTACTATTGCTCTAAAATACTATTGCAATAATAAAATAATGACACTTTAGCAATCAGAGCCAGATAAATAGGAAATAAGAAACAACCTTTCTTGCTTGTTTATTTAAATAACACTGTTGTTGAACTGTTCTAGTGCATCCTCCCTCTATGCATGATGATGCTGCCCAGTCCCCCAGGCATTTAGGCACAAGTCTTAAACCTGGCCGTAATCAATGAACCCAGTAGACTGAGCCCTTAATATTTTCCCAATTGTTTCATTCTAGACACATATTATTGTCCCTTGCACTCTTCTCTCACCCCAGCACCCTACTCCCCCACACAAATCTTCTCCCTTTACATTGCCACAGATATAGACCCGGGTCATCTTCTTACTAGCCACCTGTGGAGCATTTTCCTTGCTGGTGAAGGAGTTCTGCCTCTGTGGCACTGTTCAACAAATGAGCTAGATTCTCTCCTGCACCAAGATGCACTTGGCCCAAGAGGTGTGGAGCTGTAAGTTAAGGCTCCCTGATTCTCTGGGTCTGGTGATTACTAAGGTGCAATCTGCTTCAGCCTTCCTACAGACATGCCTCTTTCCACTCCCAATGTGAGGCTGAGATCAACATAGGGGCTGGCCATGTTGTCTCTGTGCCAGCTAAAATCCAAACTCCCTCATGCTAAGGGGGATGTCCAGATCCAGGAAAAGCAGGCCACTGGGCTCTTTGTATATATATTGGTGCTATCTATATGACTTTCCACTATTTGTTAAGCAGATGTCAAAGCACCAAGAAAATCCAAAGATGAATCTGTGCATTTTTTAGAAGGACGTTTCAGTGTACAAACAGATTCAACTCCACAGCCATTTGCACAGCACTATTTCTGAAGGAGGACTTCTGATAGTTCCATTTGAACTTCCAAGACAATAATATAAATGTAGACTCTCTGTGACCTCACCCACTTGAAATTGCTGCTTTTTTACTCTGGCTGTTAGGGTCTATTATTTACAAGGTACTCAGCATTCCGTAGCCATAGAATTGAGTTTCACCTGTACAAAGTAAAAACATAAAGCAGCTCATTGCAGAAACAAGCTGCCTTTTCAAAAGGGAGGCCCTCAAAGTGCAGCTGTAGTCTGAAAAGGGGATTTTGTAAAAGTGGCATTATGGGTTTTCATGTTTATGGTCTCTTGATGGCTTTCATAACAAATTTACTCCTTTACAAGTAACGAGATAATTTTCCTAAGAGCCAACCTGGGGTCTGAAAGTCAAGCTGTCTTCTTTCTGGCTGACGTGTCACCACTTCCAAAAAATATTCTGCACTAAGTTAACAATTCCATTGCCATTGTGTGGTATACAACAGAACATAGTGCTCCTACTCTTTCAAATGTGTTAGCTCTATGGGGCTAATAGCAATAAAACATAGTCAAATCATAGTTTTCTGACTAACGGAGGAGATAAGAGCTTTTAATACACTCAGGTGGCAACTCTAGTGAGGAAGAAGGTAACATTTTTCTAGTTGATCTTCAGAAAAAAAATCTTTAATAATCTATGGGAACATTATTAGATGTCAATTTAATTGTTGACCTCAGAAAGTCAGATCCATGCACAAAATATCCATACCATAAATCTTTCTTTCAATACATAAAAAATCTGAGAGATCTAGGACCAGATTCTCATCTCAGTTACACCAATTGAAATACAAAAATTGTCTAAGCTGGTTAGGTGCTTAACTCCCTGCTTAAGTGTTTTTGAAAACCCCACTAGACACCTGTCTGTATTTTTAGGTGCTCAAGTACCTTTGTAAATCTGACCCTAAGTCTATTAATTCAAAGCCAATTGAGTTACTCCTGATTTACATAGATACAATTGAGATCAGAATCAGAAGATTGGCCCTAGTCTTCCATCACTATGCGGGGGACCTACTTGTAATTTTCATACGCTTTAATAGGGATCTTTTCATCACTGCCTTGTAGGTTCAGAGTTACCTATGTGAATTGCTCACATAGCCAGTGGGAGAATAGACCCTAAAAGTATTTTAAAAGTATAGAAATAAGGTTAGGTATCCTGCAGATGTGAGTGCAGACGTTGATTTACACAGTTTCCTTCCACCATCAATATTGTCAAACAAGTTTTATACCGAATGCTGCTGGTGTCCTGGAAGAATATGATGTGGCAGGATTTGTAATGCATGCATCTGAGATAGAGTAGGCCTGCAGTAGATCACGTTTCGAAATGTTGAATTAATCTGTCAAACAGGATGCGAGTGGATATGAGCCATGCTGGCATTGGCCATTTTTCAGTGCAGGCACTTTTAACTGTTGGAATAATATTTGTACAAATCTATATCATTACCAACAGTTAAAAATAGGATATTGCCACTTGGCAGTCCCAGGAACGGGTTATGTTTGAAGAAGCTGTTGCATTCTGTCATCATGCAAAGCGCCGTACAGTCACATCACAATAAACAGGAAACGCAACACCTGAGGTCATTGACGAGCAATCGTCCTCCATGTTTCATGGTCTTCACACAGCCTTGAGAAGCCATACCACATCTCATTCAGTCAGCCACATAATTGATCCACACTCACAGCATGTGCCCCTGGCACTTGGCACCAGCCCCTGCAAAACTTGCTTCGGTAATCTTCTTATGCTCATCCAACCCATCTTTCCTGCAATCTCAAGTTTTCTTTGTCTGATCATGTTGATGATATCCAGTTTCACTCTAGTTATGCTGTAAATTTGGGCAAGTACCTCCTTGTTAGTCACATGCGAGGTACAGCTAGCACGTGGCAATCACCTGTAGCATTTCAATTTGAAGGCAGAAAGCCTTTAATGTCCTGTTTCCTTATGCTTGCATGCATATACCAAGATGCTGATGACACGAGACTACAGCAATTTTATTTCACACTTCACGGTAATTCCGTATTCAGAAGTGGCTGAATGTCACCAAAGCAGCAGTCACAAGTCAAATTCTGTGTCAGATTGCTAAGTAATATCTCATATCCCTTGCAGTCATACCACCCAGGTATTTGAAGTGCCTTATGCATTCCAATGCCTCCTCAGATTTGGATTGAAATGTCTTCTCTTTTTCAACAGACTTAGGCCACGTCCAGACTACCCGCCATATCGGCGGGTTAAAATCGATTGCTCGGGGATCGATATATCGCGTCTAATCTAGACGCGATATATCGATCCCCGAGCGCGCTTATATCGATTCCGGAACTCCATCAACCCCAACGGAGTTCCGGAATCGACAGGGAGAGCCGCGAACATCGATCCCGCGCGGTGTGGACGGGTGAGTAATCCGATCTTAGATATTTGACTTCAGCTACGTTATTCACGTAGCTGAAGTTGCGTATCTAAGATCGATTTCCCCCCCGTAATGTGGACCAGCCCTTAGATGTCACCATTGTCTAGTCTGCTGTAGTATTACCTTAAAGCCTCAGGATCTTTTGCCAAGCAGTATGTAGGGTGGTCTGTAAAATGAGGGCCATTTGAATTTAAAGAGCCCTCCCTCTCTACAATTATCTCAGAGGCTTCCACTGTGAAAAGAAACCTCATGTTTGAGGAGAAAAAAGAAAATAAAAAAAATTAACTCACCTTTTGGAGACTGTAGTTTGCAAAATAATACAGTATCTAATACATTTTAAAAATCTGTGTATATGTGCCTATGTTGAAAATCACCTGACAGAATTAAGAGGGCTGCTTTCATTAAAGCCAATCTCGTATCATGAGATGTCACCCAGTCGCTTCCACAAACCCTCAGCATACTTCAGACTGTAGAAAGACCAGGAGTTAGTCAAGAAGCCCAGGTTTGGAGACAATAATCCTAGCAACAAAATAAACTCAGATTTTCAAAAGTGAAGTCCTAACTTGGGCAGATGAGTCAGAGTCTGCATGAGTGTGCTTTGTGACTCCTTTCTTGTTAATGTCTAAAGTCTTTGCACCAAGGAGTTAGGGCACTTAATTTGTGTGTGTGTTCACTTTTCAGAATTTAGCTCTTATAAATGTCCTATTTATGCCTCTCCTGCCTGCAATACCAGCCTGTTGAACTGTTGGTTGAAAACCCAGGTTTACAAAATCTGAGTCAGTCTATATCTATACTTGGAGGTGGGGGTATGGTTCTCACATAGCCACACTCACGCTAATTCTCATCAAGCTAGCATGCTAAAAATAGTAATGTAGCTGCAGTAGCATATGCAGGGGCAAGCAACAGCACAGGCTAGCTACCCCCAAGTACAAATCCGCCTGGGCCCCGTGGATACATGACTAACCTGTGCCACCGCTGCCGCTGCCCATGCTTACATGGACACACTACTCTTTTTAGTGCACTAGCTTAATGAGAGTTAGGGTATGTCTGTGCAAGCTGAGAATCAACCCCCAGCTCCAAGTGTAGACACAGACTCACTTACTGGAGTAGTACCTTACTCTGCAAATAGTCCTGTTGAAGTAAGGTGGAAGAATCTTACTGCCTGATTTTCCAAAACTCAAAAAGCCTTCATATCTCCCAGACTGATGGTAAATTAGGGCATGTACCCCAAAGTTTTTGAACGCACGGATTTACCAACATTTAGTTTACCTGTATTACTACAGTGCCTGGCCAGTTAGGTTTAGTCAACAAGTATCTTTTATCAATGATTGGCAGATAAATTATCATTATCGCCATCATCAGATCTTATTCGTTTCATTTATACAGCACCTTTCCCTTTACAAAGCTACACTGGAATTAACTCTGGATTTGCTATCTCTTTTCTGCTTGAGTCAGGCAGATTCTTTCAGAGGCTGCTAACTTAAAGTATTTTCAGGGTAGCTGAGAACAGCCCCAGAGAGTGTTAGCTTTCTCTGCCATGTCCAACCTAATCTGTCACACTTTGAGACCTGAATCAGCATTGAGTCCTTGCAGGGCCCCAAAATGTGTCCCATATACTTTGCAACATTTAAAGAAACTGAGGTCTAACCAACAGATCTGTATGAATCTAATTTACGTTCTCACACCAGGGACCTGATCATAGGGGTTTATTTCTTTTTCTGTCTCTGATATGGACTAGTTTAAAGAACAAAGTGCAAACAGTACGTAAGTTAATAAGTCTGAGTAACTCTTTTGCCTGAAGCAACAGGACAGTGCAGTAAGAATGTGCATTTCACCTCATCTTTGTTTCTTGTATCCTTAAAAACAACAGCACAAAACACCCACTCTTAAATTCGTCCATGATTCATGTTAAATCCTACCGTGGGCCAAGCCTGTACTAAACCATTTTGATATGTTGTAAGCAGAGGATTATTTTAGAGGTGAAAATACGCCAAGCCTGAAGCTTTTTGTATACACAGCTGTATATTTTGGGGCTAACAGTTCTCTGCCTGACCTCAGAGAGACATGATGAAACACAGCAGCAGCAGATGAGCTGATCAAGCAATTCGAGCTAATAACCATGGCATGTCCTGTGATGTGGTTTGCCTACAAACCTATTTGTTTCTTTTGAAGATCCAAACTACCAGAATGACATCAACTATACCTTCCTTTTAAAAGCCTAGGCAAGATAGTGAGACTATTTCATTTCTTAAAATGGTTGCAGATGTTTGTGTGAAGGCTACAAAATGTGGAGCTTTTGAAATGTGCAGGTGTGGGAGATGATCTCTCATGTGTTACAGCTGATCACATTTCTGAGTGGCCAGCATAAAATATATGTTCGGCAATAAGTGAAAAATATGCTAATAGCAATGTTTTTGTGACTGTTTTTTATTTCTGATTATATACATTTGCCTCCTTTTGTCTGATGCCAGCCACAGCCTGGATCTACAGAAGTATCACTAGTCAGAAGTAGGGACTCAGAAGACAGGCTGGTGGTTTTCATTACAGCCGCATTGCTAAAACAGACATCCATCACTGGTTCAGGATTCCCATTTGAGCGAGCCTCACATCTATATTCTGGGAGTGTATTGTGCTTACTAAGGCCAGATTATGCCATTTACGATCTTCCCTAAGCAGTGGACCTTCTGTTAGTGTCAAGAAAGCATCGCTGTTCAGGACAGCACTTAACCACATGCTTAAGTACTATGCTGAATTGGGCTGGACTTAACACATGCTTAAGTGCTTTGTCGAATCACGGCCTGAGTCTCTCATACACCATGCACTCTGTAAAGCCCTTAAGAAGGTTGTGTGTTTGTTTTTATTACAAATGATTTTTAAAATCTGTCATTTCTTCTTTGATATTTCTTCCAGCTGATATGCCAACAAGGTTCTGGTATTTCTGACTTACTATATGTAGACCGACCTACATACACTACCATTGTACCCAGAAAAGAAGAAGAATTAATAAACTAAGTCTTCGAGTGAAAAGAGTTTGACTGTTGTATTTTCGCTGTTACTCTGCAGAGATAGCTCTATGTTCGTGTTAAGTTCATACAAACCCTGCTGACAGTTTTACAGCTCTCATGTTTATTACTGATGGCAAATTAAAATTGAAGTTTCAAGCATTTGTGCAACAAAAAATCTTATCTCTTTTACATCTTACAAAGTGAAAGTGTCAACTACTTTTATCAGAGCTGTTTCTTTTTAACAGTCTTTCTATGTCTTGTAATACGCACAGTTAGAAGCTGGAAACTATCTTTCACTATCCATTTTGTCCTTTTCCGTTTGGCAAACACTTTATTTGGCAATGTTTCTGGTCCTGCAAATGTCTCTCTTTCATTTATGTTTCTGTTTTTGCATCAACCAGTGATGTCAGCAGTAATGTGAATAATCCAGGAACAAAAGAGAAATGAGGAGAGAGAACATATGTGGCATTTTGGTTTGATCATACTATTATCCGTTTTGACCCGAGTGGCTAGTCATAGACCAAAGCTGACTGTAAAGAGATGTCATAGAATATCTGGGTTGGAAAGTTCAGGGTCTGGCGAGTGTTCCAGTTGGGAGCAGAACCTGATGATGGAGTCTGGATTTTTTTTTGTTTTGAGTTCAGTTTTGTTCATTTACAAGGAACGTATGAAGTCCTGTTTCCTCAAACACAGACAAAACTTAACAGGAGACAGTGTCCCTGCTCAAAGCCCTCAAAGCACTCTTTTCAGCCAGCACCCCAAAAGCTTGCCTTCTAGGCTTTTTCCAGTGGTGAGTTGCCAGCTGCTTGTCATTGTGTCTCTCTTTCTCATCTCTCCTTCATCTTGTCTCTCTCTCTCACACACACATCCCATACCATGAGTGGTCAGTAGGTGGACCGCGGGCCAAATCCAGTCTGCCAGACACTTTTAAATGGACTGAAAAATCTTTTTATTTACTTATTATTATCATTATTGTTATTGAGGTGTGAAAAATGTTTCTCTGGAATCTGGGCCTTGACTCTACCTTGGCCAAGAAATTTGAATCTTGACAAATAGACTAACCCCGTTCCATACCGCATACATACACACACACGTCACTCTAGTTATACAATACCCAGTGGAACCCTCCATCCACATTGTGCTAATTTCTGGGCTAGCTCACATACCCTTTGTCTTAGGTGGGGACTTGTGATTAACATATTTTAAATGAAGGGTGATGGTTAAGCTTGTAACAGTACCAAAATAATAGTAAATTAATTGTTCATTGACAGTGAGGAAGAAGATTCACTACATCTATATACATGCATATATGTATACAACCTGTAAAATACATGTTTAATTACTTAGGTTCTCAAATATGGTAATGAGCAAAGTAAGTCTTTGAATTTGACCAAAATGGTCATTGTCAGCATGGATAGACTCCAAATATGAGCTTTTCTAAATATATAGGTTTTCCTTGCAAGTAGGTCCACACCAGGAAGTGTCACGAGTGTTAAAAAATTCAGAACATTTCATGTTTAAAATTGTGCAGACTAAACACTTTGGGCCAGATACTGCCTTGAGTTCATGTACATAGATTCAATTGAATCAATGGGAGTTGGGTGCATGTATCAGAAGGTAGAATTTGGGCTTGTGATTTCAGAACTATTGATGTTCCTATTTTGTGGCTTGGGCTCCTTGTTAGAACTTATGCTGTCAGCGAGAACTGGTCCTCATTGTCTTATTTAAAACAGAAGCTTTCAAATCACAGGGCTGGTAACAGAAATTATGCTATAGTGTGGGGGGAAATTTGTCTGATTTTGTCTGATTTTTCTACAGATTTGTACTGGCCATTGAGTGTGTTTACAAGTATTTATTAGATGTTCACTTTCATCAATTAATAACTGTATTTTTGAAGGCTCTCCTCATGTCATACATTTTAATGCCAGATATTATTGTAAAAGTAAATCAAAAATAGGAAGCAAAAAAGCAAACCCCCTACAGAATCTGCCCAAATGAAAGGCAGCAACACAGTGCATTGCAGGGCATTACCTGTAGGAATGTCCCCAAAGTCCATTGAAGTCAGTGTGGCACATCTTCAGATGATATACATTGGCATAGCTCCATTGACTTCCTTTGATGATTTATGCCAGCTGACAGACTGTTCCAATGAAAGACTCCTATTAACTTCAGTGGGCTTTGTATTGGGACTTAAAGCTGTGAAAGTAACATGCCCAGTGGAATAGTAATTGAGTCCCCCTGTGCGGGGCTACGCCTCTGAATAAGGAAAAGATGTTGGACGTGAGGAACATTTTCCCAGGTGCCTCTTGAGAGAACCTGCCACTACTCTTAGAGTAACTTTCATAAGGAGAGGCCAAGATCTCTTCGAGTAAGGGAGTGGGAGGATACTGTGCCTGAGCAGGAGCCTCCAGCAGATCTGGATTGACTTAAGAGAAACATCCTAACTTCTGGAGGCAATATGTAAATTATATCCTATTCTTCTGCATTCTCAGCATACATGGTAACCATCAAGATCCATGTAACCGTGTGAAATAACAATCCAAACGCTGCTTAGGGAGAATGAATCTAACACCTTTCCAACATTTAAACCTCTCAGTCTCACAAAATAGACCCTGTTTCTGGGCTGTGCTATGGGACCAGCTCCCATCAGTTGCTCTGGTAAACCCAGGCAGATCCTCCCTACCAGGAATTCCCACAGTGCAGGTGTGGCATAAGCTGCATTGCCCCCACATAGCTGCCAACGTAGAAACATATTAATGAGTGATGAGGATTCTCTTCTCCAGCTATTCTGGACTGAGAGACAGCCTCATGGGGAGCCATGAGGAGCAACATAAATTAGAGCAGCCCGAGGGGTTGATTTATGCTGCAGCCACACTAGCCCACCCGACGTATCCAAAATTTGGGAGGCACAAAGGGGGGTGCACTTGCCCCCCCCCTTGGGCTATGTGCCAGTACAATGCTGCTAAAGAAATGCAGCACAGAATCAGGCCCAAAGTCTCACTTTCTGTCTCTAAAATTGCTGAGAGTTCTCTGGAAACAGCCCGTAATGTATCACATTAAAGTAATCTCTTGATTATGTGGTTTTATGTGTAGGTCTGGAAGTAACAGCCTATTCAAAACACCCATAACAACAGTTAAGATAACCTGAAAAAGCAGCTTCCCTTTACCATGCCAAGGTACTTATCCAACAACAGTGCTGCAGTTGTACATTCAGTGGATTTGGTTTAATTCACTGGTATGTCTGAGGGTTGTGGTTTTTGGTTAACGAGGCTCCCCAAAATGAAATCCAGAACACTTTATGATACTTTTTCCTCTGAATGAGAAAATGATTTCAGGTTCTTTGAGGGGCTTATAGCACATGTTTTCTGCTGCGATGGCAGAAACAGAAGAAAAATTTCAGTGAAATCCCAGTCCCAGATACGTCACTTGTTTTTTGACCAGGCGGTAGGAGAGGAACTGGTGAGGAAGTGTGCTGCCGCTGGTGGAGAAAGGATGTAGCTCCTGGCTGCAAGCCCAGACCTGGTCAGTAGATCAAAGACTCTTCACTTGGCTCTCCTTGCAGCTAGAAAAGCAGCTGGTCCATAGCCTATCAGCATCCCTAGACCCTTTCATTCCTTGCCAGGCTCCCAGCAGCTAAAGGGTTCACTTCCCTGCCCCTCCCCCGCACCAGTACTGTGTACCTTTCTTCCCTCAGTGCCCTCCCCAACTAGGTCCTTAGCAGTGGAGGATATTTTTACTTACTTCCTACAGTGTCCCAAGATCATCTGTGCTGCAATACTGAATGCTCCACTCCTCACTCATCACAGTACTACCCCAGCCCCTGATTTTTACAAGGAACAGGAGGCAGGAGCACCAGAACAAGGGGGGCCAGGGGACCATGATCCCACAACTTTTTACCAGTCGGTCATATGGGCGAGTGACGGGGGGAGGAGGTGGAGAGGAGGGAGCAGGAACTTGGGGGAAGGGGCAGCACAGGGGATGCGGCCATGGTTCAGGCTCCTGTAGCCCTCCCAATTTTAGGAAGCGTCTCGCCTCTGCTGACTGGAGGCAGGGGCTAAAAGAACAAAACATGATTCTAGAACTACATTTTCATTCGAGTTTTGTTTTATAGCCAACTGGGGCCTTGCTCCAAAGGAGGATCTCATGCTGCAAAAGTGCGCTCATGACAAACCAGCATAAAATCCATACTTGAATAGCTCTTTCACACACATCTCCACTCCAAAAAATGTTGATTTTTTTCATGTGTTTTTCTTTTTGAAATGTATAAATGGCTTTCTCCAAAGATGCTGCTTGTCAGTTCTGTGACCTAAATTGGTTGTCATTGTCCTTTTAATGGTTTCTGTCTTTATATTTGTCCTGCATGAGAGCCAAGTCAACATGTCTGAAAATGGAGTTGAGTCTATGAAATCAAATTTTCTTCATAATTCTCATTTACAGCGGTGTTATGAGGGATGGTTATTTTTTTAAAACTCTCTGTACAGTAAAGAGGACATTTCCAAAGGCACAAATGGCAGTTGTACCCAACAGCCACTGAAAATCAGTAACTACCATTTAGATCAGGGGCCGAACTGCCATTTGTGCCTTTTAAAAATCTCCCACTAATAGCTTTTCTTGGTGACAATCAGACATGGACACTCTTAGCTTAAAATTGCAGGTGGAGCAGCAGGCACTGGGTTTTTACATTATACTGAAACCTGCAAGTTGTTCCTGCATGGAAATAACAGAGAGCCTAAAGTATTGGTTTTATGACAAATGATATGCCACTATTCAAATTGCTATAAGAGCATTGTCTCAAGTTCATTGTTACCAGCATGAGCTGCTATGGGCTATTTAGACCAGAACCTCTTTGGGGCAGTGAGGTGGGAAACACTCATCCTTCGGGCATCCTTCCATCCACATGTAACATCACTGATATTCTCAGCTCCGGTGCCTCCTGCAGCCCATCTGCCTCCCACCAGGTCTTCTGTGACTCAGCGCTCTGGCCAAGTCACATGGAGTTTACACCCCTTCCGGAGTATCACGAATAAGTCCAAAAGAAAGTCCAAACAAAGCTGAATAATTCTTCTGCTCATTTAGGCTACTGAGGTCTTCTACTTCCACTTACAAACCCGCAGGAGCTTACTCTGCTCCCTGTGGGTCTCTTCCACCTGTTGTAGGCTCTGACTCAGGGCTTCCCCACAGGAACCTACTCTGCTCCCTGTAGATTTCTCTCTGTAGAAGAGGCTTGCCTCCATTGCAGTCTCTGCCTGGATTTTCTCCCTTTCCAGGGCCCACAGCAAGGATCCATTCTCTCCCCATGCTTTCCTCAATCTTCCTACCCCAGACCTTTTCCAGAGAGAGCAGGAAAGACCTCCCTACCTCCTCTCTTCTGGGACTTCTCCCTCCAACTGAGCTCCCTTGGCTCAAGGATGTCTAGCTGTATCTCCTCTGGCCAGGGATAAAGGGATATATAGCATATAAGAAATAATGGAAAAATTAGTTATCTTTCATTGTGTTGTTCAGTGTAACTTACACTGTTAAACATATGGATGTTAAACATAGTAGAACTTAATTGTCTAACTCCTCTTTCATACAAATATCTCACATCATAAAGCAATGTTACCATAAAAGAAATTAGAGTAAATGAAGACAATGGAGATTATTGAAACCAGTTATAGATATTACTTTTCTTTATCGCAGTGTGTCTCTGATGAGGTGCAGTTGGACATGGTGTTTTTGCATGTCCATGTTAATTGTTCTTCTCCCTCTATGGTACTTTGTGGGCTCTCTTCTCTCTTTTTCTTATTTATTATTTGCATTGCAGTAGCACCTAGTGTTGTACCAATTATATTAGACCAGTAAAAACCAGCAGGATCTTATTAAAGGGGACAAGGCAAAGATGCCGCATTTATTATGATAACAATTTATGACTAAAAACTAATATCTTAATTCTTATACACACACATTATACCTATTACCTATACACACACACACACATTCACATTATAATACCTAATACCTATACACACACACATACACACATTCACACACACCCCCGCACATTCATCAGGTGTTCTGCAGCTGCTGCATAGTTACCAGTCCTGAAGATAGCTTAAGTTCATGGCTTGATTTTGCAGCTTGGGTCCGTAGCTTGTGGCAGCTAACTGGCCAGGAAAGCTGGGCACAAGGCTGAGCTGGATCTCTGTTGGGCAGGCACTGATGTCCTTCCGTGTTGGCAGCAGAATGTTACCCAGAGTTTCTCATCTCACCCTTCTTTTTTATAGGCTTTTAGTTTGGATTCAAAGTCTATAGGTCTTGATGTGTCACGCTGCCTCTGGGTTTAAATTGATCACCCATCAATTGCAGGCGTGACTTTCAGCCTTGAACCTGGCTTTGATCTTCCTTCTGTTGTTCTGTTATCCTTTTCTTTTTAGGGTGGATGCTTCTTACTTTGCTTAGGGCTGTTGTCTAGGTCTTCAGCCGTTGGTATTTGAACTTTATCTCATCAGGACAGGCTGGGGCTGGAGGTTGATTCCATCATTCATACATACCTCATTCACACATCTAAACTAAACTAATAAGATTACAGCAGGGTTTGCAAAAATGAAGGTTGGAGGAAGCTTTTACAAAATGGAGTGAGTGTTTTAAAATGGGGTTTGAATTACAATATGGAACAGAAGTTACAGTGTAGGCAAGTGTAGTGAATGGTGAACAGAAGTTACATTAATAAAGTGAACAATTGAAAACAATTTCATTTATCAGTTCTACACTAGGAGCTCCAGTTATGGACCAGGACATTGTGCAAACACAGAACAAAAAAGTACAATTGCTTTTTTGTTCCCATTTGTCTTTTCTCTGTGCCTCTCTCTCCCCTTCCCAGCCCAAGTCTCTGCAGTTAATATATTTTTGCATTTACAATGTATGAAATAATTTATCATCAATTAATATAAAAGGAGCAACACATCAGTCTTAGGTGTTTTGTTTTCAAGAAAAATGTAATTTGTTTTAAAATATTGTACCAACTATGATTGTTTCAGCAACTTTAAAGTTAAAAAAATCTCATATGCTATGTACATCTGTATTTGTGTAGGTCCAAATCAAGAGCATCTAAGAATGTGATTATAATGAGTGCTGTCTTGAGTTCCCAGCCATGCTTTTAAATAGACTTTAGAATTCAGGCATATTAATCATTACAAGAAGCTTTGAATGGGCTTCAAGGGGATGTGGGTGTGAAGGGCTGAGTTGGTCTGAGAAGCCAACTCCAATCTTCTTGCTCTTATTACTGTCCTGATAAATCATTTATTGGGATACCTTGTTCCAAAATTCCCTTAAAGACCTATAAAATATATTTTGCACAAAATATGGTTCTCCTAGCAATAATATTCCAGTCTGTGCTTATGCTTCTCAACACCTAAGTAACAGATTGTGAGCATCAGGATGTTACAGGGTGCTAGGGAATGGAGTAGGGGTATGTAGTGGGTTCTTCCCTGAAAACTTCTGTAATAGTGAATTGTTTGTAACTTTGAGGCCCCTCATTTCTCATTTGACCTGACACAAGAGTGCTTTTGCTTGTATGCTTTCTTATTGTGACATTCAATGCAAAATTCCATATAGGAGCTGCAAGACAGGAAAATGCTACCTTTGAACTTTTTTAGAACTAATGAATTTGAGAGAATATTATGTTTTTATTTTGTCCTATCGAACTTTGTTTGTATTTGATTTTGCTGAGTTTGGAGTAGATGTGGGGGTTGAAAGGTCTAGGTTTTAAAATACTGACTACAGGGTTTTAGTTCCCATCCGAAGATAGCCAGGAGCAACTCCCAGCAAAGTCAAAAAGAGCTACACATACTTTTTGAAAGTCTGAATTTGGCCCTGTATTTATAGAATGTGAGCTTTTTCCCTTGCTAAAAATTCTACATTGTACAGAACCAGTTGTCCGTGGCACGCTGTAGTATTGCTAGCCCAGCTATTCAAATATCATTTGTGAGGCATCCAAAAGTTTGAGTGAATTAAAAATCAAGAAATTAAAAAACAGTACATTCAGGGTTCTGCATACTTTCCATCTGGTTTTTCAGCCTTTAGGATCGCATTTAGGGTCACATTTTTCTCTGCAACCATGAGGGCTAAAAACCTTACCTCCATTTTTTTTTCTTTTTTTTTTTTAAGAAAGCTGGAGTTCTCACATATTAACATGACTCCAGAAGGTCAAGTTTTAATAAAGACTCCAAATATCACAAGTCTCATTAAAAAATTTCAGAAGTTGGCAGCAATGTGCCATGGGAACATAGAATCATAGAAGATTGGGGTTGGAAGAGGTCATCTAGTCCAATCCCTTGCTTAAAGCAGGACCAACACCAACTAAATCATCCCAGCCAGGGGTTTGTCAAGTCAGGCCTTAAAAACCTCTTAGGATGGAGATTCCACCACCTCCCTACGTAACCTATTTCAGTGCTTCACCACCCTACTAGTGAAATCGCTTTTCCTAATATCCAACCTAGACCTTCCCCAGTACAACTTGAGACCATTGCTCATTGTTCTGTCATCTGCCATCACTGAGAACAGCCTAGCTCCATCCCCTTTGGAACCTCCTTCAGGTAGTTGAAGGCTGCTATCAAATACCCCCCCCCACTCTTCTCTTCTGCAGACTAAATAAGCCCAGTTCCATCAGCCTCTCCTTGTAAGTCATGTGCTAATCATTTTTGTTGCCCTCCGCTGGACTCTCTCCAATTTGTTCACATCCTTTCTGTAGTTGAGGGGCCCCAAAACTGGATGCAATACTTCAGATGTGGCCTCACCACTGCCAAATAGAGGGGAATAATCACTTCCCTTGATCTGCTGGCAGTGTTCCTACTCAGGGCCGTAGCAACAAAGAACGTGGCCCCCTCCGAACATATGTCCGGGGCCCCTTACAATGCAGAAACTGGAATGCGGTATTTATTTGATACAATATACAGGGTTCATATTATGTATACATAGGCCTACAGTGCACATGTATTCCGTATTTACGCAAAGCGCTTCTTTCGAGCCTTGTTCTCCACAAATTGGTTAATCAATGCGTCATAGTCCAGAGATCTGGCAATCTTGTTTTAGACTGAGATAACTGCAAGCGCAGAAAGCCTGTCATCTGTCATGGTTGAGCGCAGGATATTCTTGATCAGTTTCATTCTGCTGAAGCTCCTTTCAGCACCAGCGACAGTAACTGGTGTGGTCAGAAGAATTCTGATGCAAATGCAAATATTCGGATATATCTCCTGAAGACTGTTCTTGTAAATGTACGTTAAAAAATTGTTTGCCGTGACAAGTCCTCTCTCTTTCTTGATGACATAAATAAAATGATTCAATTCCATTATGAGTTCGTTGGCATCGATGTCTCCCATTTTTCTTTCAAAATTTTTGCTGTGATTCTCCAGTTCATTTTCTCTGTGACACTGCTTCAGGCTGTTAGCGTTGTACAGAAATCCAAACAACTTATACCACTCCACGAGTTCGTCAAATCGCAACGAAATAGAAGATATGGCCTGATCAGTGAGAACAAGAAAGAACTGCAATTTGAATTTTTCTTCGGCAGAAAGACAACTCGAATCATCAGCACATTCGTAATCAAACATTCTCTTCTTACGTCACACCCTGGTTTCTGAAAACACCTGCTCAATACCCATATGCTCTGCTATTTCACGTGCATTTGTGCATTTGTGACCACAGAGTTATATCCTGTATTTCGATAGTCTTCCAAAAACTTCATTGTAGCACCAACTTCTGCCTGCAGTACATCAATTGACACATCTGGTGACTGAATTAATTTGCTGGTTTTATTGACGTGAAATAGTATATCATACCACGTGTACACAGTCAGAACAAAAGGCCACGTAGTAACATGGTCTAAAAGCGCACCGGCTTCTGTTGCTGTATTGCCATCTTTCTTTTCGAGCGCATATTCTCGCAAAGATGACAAAGCATTGCACAATTCTTCAAGGTGATAACGCAATGGCTTCACAGCATCAATTCTCGACTCCCAACGAGTGTCCAATAACCCTTTAACAGATATTGGCATTTGTTCTTGAAGTATATCCCAACGTGAAGGTGAAGAAGAAAAGGTAACATATATTCTGTTAATCAGACCGAAAAAGTCAACGGCATATTTCGATGACTTTGCCACGTCTGAGATCACAAGATTCCAAGTGTGAGCTCCACATGGTACATACAAGGCACGGTCATTTATTTCTAGCATGCGGGCTTGAACTCCTTTATTCTTTCCTCTCATATTTGCACCGTTATCATAAACTTGGCCTCTCATGTCAGCAATGTCTATTCCTAAATTGTTTGCCTTTTCAAGAAACGCTTCCAATAAGCCCTCGCCAGTGGTATCATGAACATTAAGAAAACCAACAAACGTTTCACGAATATTGACACCATCTTCACCGTTGCATTCAACAAAGCGTAACACCACAGACATCTGTTCTTCATGTGACACGTCGGGAGTACAGTCCAAAATAACTGAATAATATTTTGCTTTTTTAAGCTGCGCTATGTTGGCCTCTTGAATGTTACTGGCAACAAGTTGAATCAGCTCGTTTTGGATCTGTGGACTGAGGTACTGAACATGTGTCTCTGCCTTCTTAATCCTCTGTAAAAGTTCGCTGAGGACAGTATCATACTTTGCAAGCAATTCAAACAGTCCCAAAAAGTTGCCATTCGAAGGATCGCCGAGCTTTTCATTACTTCCTCAAAATGCCAAGTTTCTTTCGGACAAGAAAATAACGACATCAACCGTGCGTTTGACAACATTTCTCCAGAAATCTCTTTCTTTCAGAAAAGCCTGCATTCGAGTTGGTCAATAGATGTACGGTTTACTATGCCTGACCGAAGGTCAAACCATTTCACCATACAGTCTTGATGACCTTTGCCTGTTTCATGCTGCTGAAGTCTTTTTGACAGTGGTTTCCAAGAAGATGTTCCACGACGTAGCGGTATGTCGCCAGTGCCAAATAATTTACAACAAAAACAAAAAATGGCATCTTTCTGAACTGAGTACATTAACCATGAACTTCTTATTTTCTCGCTATTTGCCATGGTTCGATATAAATGAGTACTTGTGAACCTCCATCTTTCCTCGTTAAATGGAAATTCGTAACTTTCATTCTGCTGCGGTGGGTCACGTGCAACAAAGTCGCACACTTGCCTGTCCGATATTATAGACGGCCAATCTCCTGGATCATCAGTCAGTGGTTCAGATTCAGATACTTCTTTTCCGGCAGCAGCTGGAATATCTGTCACAGTTTGTTTGGTAGAACAACTGGCTTCACCTTCGACCTCACTTGAAGCACTTCTGGATACGATTCGTCGCTGCTAGCGCTGTCCGTTTCATGTGCCTGTACCTGTACGTTGGATTGCAGCGCAAAATACGTTGATAACTTTGGAATTTTCTCAAGTTCCTTCTCGGCATCTTTTGCTGCCTTTCGTTTACTAGCTCCGCTCTTATACATTCTCTTAGACATCACAAAGCATGCTTCTGCGTTGGAAACGATAAAAAACTAAACAACTAAATTAATAACATTTATCCGCCGACTGCCATTATGAACGCAAATACACATTCTTTGAATGGATCCAACTAAAATTCGAAACTGACCGACAGACAACTGATGTAGCCAATAGCATTATGATGTATCATAATGACTTCACGGTTTTGTCAGTAAAACTGACATGGATTGTGCAGTAGCGTCAATAAATGTCACTTGCCGTTATACCTTACATTTTTTTGCCACTTTTAGGGGCCCCCTTCCTTGCGGGGCCCCCTCCAGTCAGAGGGTACGGAGGGCGCTCGCTACACCTCTGTTCCTACTAATGCAGCCCAATATGCTGTTAGCCTTCTTGGCAACAAAAGCACACTTTTGACTTATATCCAGCTTCTCATCCACGGTAATCCACAGGTCCTTTTCTGCAGAACTGCTGCTTAGCCCATCGGTCTCCAGCCTGTAGCAGTGCATGGGATTCTTCCCTCGTAAGTGCAGTGCTCTGCACTTGTTCTTGTTGAACCTCATCAGATTTCTTTTGGCCCAATCCTCCAATTTGTCTAGATCACTCTGGACCTTATCCCTACCTTCCAGTGTATTTACCTCTCCCTCCAAGCTTAGTGTCATCTTTGAACTTGCTGAGGGTGCAATTCATCCCATCATTTAAATAATTAATGAAGGTGTTGAACAAAACTGGCCTCAAGATCAATCCCGTGGAGCACTCCACTTGATACCAACTGCCAGCTAGATATCGAGCCATTGATCACTACCTGTTGAGCCCGACAATCTAGCCAGTTTTCTTTCCACCTTATAGTCCATTCATCCAATCCATACTTTTTTAACTTGCTGGAAGGAATACTGTGGGAAACTGTATCAAAAGCTTTGCTAATGTCAAGGTATATCACGTCCACCGCTTTCCCCATATCCACAGAGCCAGTTATTCATCATAGAAGGCAATCAGGTTGGTCACGCATGACTTGCCCTTGGTGAATCCATGTTGAGTGTTCCTGATCACCTTGCTCTCCTCCAAGTGCTTCAAAATGGATTCCTTGAGGACTGAGGTGAGGCTGATGCGTCTTTAGTTCGCCAGATTCTCCTTCTTCCCTTTCTTAAAGATGGGCACTATATTTGCCTTTTTCCAATCATCCAGGACCTCCCCCGATTGCCACGGATTTTCAAAGATAATGGCCAATGGCTCTGCAATCACATCAGCCAATTCCCTCAGCACCCTCGGATGCATTAGATCCAGACCCATGGACTTGTGCATGTCCAGCTTTTCCAAATAGTCCTTAACCTGTTCTTTCACTAAGGGCTGCTCACTTCCTCACCATACTGTGCTGCCCAATGCAGCAGTCTGCGAGCTGACCTTGTCTGTGAAGACTGAGGCAAAAAAAGCATTGAGTACTTCAGCTTTTTCCACATCATCTGTCACTAGGTTGCCTCCCCCATTCAGTAAGGAATTAGGAACATTAAGAAGCATGGATAAATTCAACTATGTTTTTCCTATCATGTCATATCTATTTATAGTAATTTGATCTAGTATGTAGTCAAATGGAACAGTACACACTGAGGAGAAGGGTCACAACAAACTTTGTGTAGGTGGTGTGTAACTTTGTCATGAAGCAAGTTTCATATTGAAACAGACAGGTCCTGGCAAGTGTTTAGATAAATGCAAAAGTATACACAGAGAAATCAAAATATAAATTTAGAGGGAATATGCCTTTTATTTGCACATATTATCAACAGCTGGATTATGTGAAGCACTTGTATCTAGTGTATATAATTTAGTGAGTTTTTTTCTGTACTTTCAGACAGCAGCAACAAATGGGATTATAGTAGAAAAATTGACATCACATCACATTGACACATAGCTGGGCAAATATTGCAAAAAGTATTTGCAAACATTTATTTAAATATAAACCTTATAAAGGTGACAGCTGCAACTGCACAGTAAAGGTTGAATTTTTTCACCTCAAGCAGGGATTCAACATCTTTGTTCTATGTATGAAAAGTACAGCATAGCCTCCCAACATTACAGCACTTTTGCCCTTTGAGTTTAGAACAAATGTTCAGACAATTTACAAGTAAATCTGTTAATAAGTTTAGGAGTTAAAATTAATCTTAAAATGTGTCTTTTAAGAAATGTAGCACTTGGTCACAGACCTTTTTTGTTGTCCTGAATTATCTTAACAGAATAATACAAATGCTTCAGACTTAAACCCACTGAAATATTGTTCATGGCCTACATTTGAAGGGTTTTTTTAGGTTTAATGTTAATTTTCTCATGTTCTTAGTATTGCCAACCCCTCAAAAGTTCAAAATTCATAAGGCAGCCTCCCCTCCCCTTATACACATACACACAATCAGGAAAACAGTATTTTTGGTCTGTCTTTTAATATTTGAATTCCCCTGCCCCTCCCTTCTGTGTGTGCATGTAACACTTAGTATCACCTACTCTCCAAAATGTATAGAGCAAAGTGATTTGGGCCCCCACTGCAATCAGATTATAAAGATTTGTATATAATGTTGCCCACCAAACCCCAAAGTACTAATTAACTAATTCTGCTCACATCTGTCCTCCCCCAGCTCAGCAATTAATTATGCACCCTCCAGCAACTCCCCGCCCCCCTCAATTCTCACATCATCCCCAGGTCTGCCCCTTGCCCCCAACACACCTATGTTCCTCCTGCAGCTCCAGAGGTGATTCTCCTCCCGCCCCTTTACAGGCCTGGAATTGCAGTAATGGAGAGGAGAGGAGCAGAGTGACCCATGTCTCACAGTAGGGGTGAGGAGGGGAAAAGAACCATTCTGAGATGTGGAGCTCTTTCTTCTCCCTTCTTTGCCTTGCCCTCTCATGAAAATGATATTGGCTGCTCCCTCCTCTACCCCAAAACTCCTGTGGCTCCTGATGGGAGGGGGCAGAGTTCTGCCTGCCTCCGAGGCAGCTCTGATAGACTGCTCTTCCCCAGGAGGTGGGGAAGGGAGGAAGGTGGCCAGTTAGAGGGTTATTTCCATGATTAGGAGAGTGGCTTCAGCAGGGCTTGAAATCACATTGTGGAGAGTTGGCGATGCAGAATCCTTCTGCAAGAGCTGACGCATAATCTTCAACTACAGAGGATGCCATGAAGAGCTGCCACCTTCAAAAAGCATTTCCATCGTGTTGCTCTCAATAGACCAGGAGTCTCAGGTGGCCCTTTTAAGAAAGATACCTATCTCCTATTATTCTCAATGGGTCTGTCTGGTGATCTCCACGTCCTAACAGCATGCAGGCACAAGTGATGGCATCTTGGCTTCACTTTCATTGGGAGGAGGTGGCCGAGTCCCTTTGAGAACCTTCGGAGACAGCAGTTACTTTGAATGGCAGCAATTCTTCTTGAGTTGTTCAGAAGGCAGTGACTTTAGGCACCAGCTGCTGCTGATGGATAAACTATCATTTTTCAAAAACAATGGTGAAAAATGACCACTCATCCTAAAAATCTTTTTATTAACTACTCACCACACAAGATCTGCTCAACAGGAAAGATATGTGAGTGCGTGCTGGGGGAACATGATGGAGGGAGAAACTGGTGTGTGCACAGAGGAATGTAAGGAGGTGCAAGGGGCACAAAGTAGGGGTGCGAGGAAGGAGAGAACAAAATCTAACATGTCTTTAAAATCTGTTTAATCTAATCTGGATCCACAAGTTTTAAAATGCCATCATGACAAGAATATGGCTATTGCATTGTATCACTGTGGGGCAGAGGTTAGGTTATTTGGTGTCCTAACAGTGCGTTCCGTTCCTTAATATATTTGGATTTATTTTAGGTTTTAGCGTTAACTTCGAATACCCTAAGTTTTATAATGCTTAGTTTAAGAATAATTACATGTTTTACCCTAAGTCACTGATATGCACTCTCAGCCTTAACTCTTCCTTAATGTAGGTTTTATGTGGCTGCTACTCTGAAACCTGTTAATAAAAAGTATGAATTTGTTTGACAGTATTTCTGCCTGTGTCATATATTTTCCACAAATGTTTGTATGAGTAAAAGCTGGTTGTCAGAAAGCAAAAATGTCTCTCAGCAACCTGAGTGGAATGTGTGTTCATGCTAGGGTTGTTCTTGCGGCCATTTTGAAGCCTCTGATCTTTCTAACCTTTGTAGAAGAAAGTTTGTCATCCAAACAAGAAGCCAAAACAGTCCTATGTGATAAAGAGGACCAGTCACACACCACAAATACTGAATACTTCAAGATATAGCTAAAGTGAATAATTTGAGAACAACCTCTAACCTGAAATAGCTCCATACAAAGTGTACATGGAATGATTCTGAATAACAAACAAATACACAAATATCTAAGTATTTTTACTCATAATTTGTGTAAAAAAGAAAAAAAATTAACGAATTATTTGTTATGAAAATTTTCCCCAGCTACACACTTAATGTAGTTTTACTGACATGCACAGCTTTCCGAGTTCCAACAAATATTGTTGCTGATCGTTTTTCCTTGCCACAAAAATTTGCTTTTAAAATGAACAAAAAGAAACTGTAGAACCTCAAAAGTGCTGTAGTGAACACATTCATTAAATTCTTAAAACTTGTGGCCTTATATTGTATATTTGAAGTGTTCAAGTTCTTATGATTATCTTTACAGAGGACATACGGCTAAAAGACACTGAATCTTATATAGATAAATGCTGTATTTGTACTCACTTAGATTCATAGTTTGTATTAATTATTCCCACAAGTGATCCTACACAGTCTAAATTTTTAACAGCTTGTGGGCCTTGTTAACACTCTGAAATATCAAACAGTTTATATCCTCCATCTGAAATACTCACTCTTTTGTTTTTCAACTAGCGGTAATTAGCTGGTATTGCTCACTTCTGAAACATATTAAAGGTAGGGAATATAGTGAACCAGAGAAAAATGCCTTAGGTGGTGGTGTGGGGTAGAATGCTTTGCATTTTGTGCTATGTATCCTTTGCAGCGGGGGACTGTTCATTATTATTTTTCAATGTATTGAAAGGGGAGAGTATTTAGGCAGCTATTGGAACAAATGTCTCAAAGGAGAACTGGTAATAAAGTAAGATCTCACCATGCTAGCAGTGAAGAGGTGTCTTGTGTGCTAACATCTTGAATTTTTTATGAGAAAGCTTCAGTTATTGCCATTTTCATGACTTCTAGGGAATGTGGTTTATTAGTGGATACCGTTGAAAACCAGACACAAACTGCAGCGCCCAATAGTACAACTTCTCAAGGGCCTGCAGAAACAATGGTGTCTGCTCTACAGGCTGTCTGTTATTTGCCAAATGTAATTCAAAGTCTTACTCTGAGCATTCTGGCCACATCTACAATCCAGGGGCTGCAGTGCTGCAGCTGTGTTGCCGTAGAACCGTAGTGCAGATGCTTCCGACCTTGACAGAAGAGGATTCGCCGTCAATGTAGGTAATCCACCTTTGTAGCAAGGTTGTCAGAAGAATTCTTCCATTGACCTAGCTGCATCTACACTGAGTTAGCTTAAGTCCGATGCTCAATGGTGTGAATTTTTCACATCCCTGAGCAATATAACTAGTTTTAAATTTTAAGCATAGCTCTAAATTTTAAGTGTAGACCAGGCCTTGGAAACATAAGATGGGACAGAAAGGTGGCAGACCGAAGGGGCAAGCAGCCCCTTCACTGACCCAAATGACTCCCCCAAGTACTCTGGCACATCTTCCCCTCCGAGCAGCCTGTTGACACTCTGGAAACCAGATAGAGTAGTAACACATTCACCTGTTTAGATTGTAAGCCCTTCCAGCAGGGAACTCTTTTTTATGTTTGTACAGTACTCAGCACAATGGAGCCCAGTTCTTGATTGGGGCTTCAGGCACTATCATAGTACAAATATTTACTTCTATTAATAATAATAAAACACGTAGATACATACCACTTCCAGTGACCCCTCACCAAAATACCCCATTCCATTTCCCAGTTATGTTTCCCTAAAATAGCCCTTTCTACTCCATGTTAAGTCTTACTTAAATCAGCTCTCTGGACATCAGTAATATTCATCCCATTTTCCAAACCTTCCTACTGTAACCCAGTGGGGGCAGGGATAGCTCAGTGGTTTGAGCATTGGCCTGCTAAACCCAGGGTTGTGAGTTCAGTCTTTGAGGGGACCACTTAGGGATCTGGGGCAAAATCAGTACTTGGTGCTGCCTAGTAAAGGCAGGAGACTGGACTTGATGACCTTTCAAGGTCCCTTCCAGTCCTAGGAGATAGGATATCTCCATTAATTAAAAAAAAAAACAACAAAACCTCCACACACACCTTTCACTGGTGTAACTTTAAGAAAGAAGTCAGTTTATAGGGGGCAAATATTATTTGGTCATTTTAGGTACAGGACCTACAATTTTGGTTTTGTTGTTTGTAGGTTAAATGTTGATTATTTACTAAATATGGAGCTGGTACTTTGGGTTATTTCTTCTCTCAAGTTTTGTGGTTCTGTAGGCAAGTTGCCTTGTTAGATTGAAAATTATATTTTTAGTTATCCTCTGTAAAGATACCCAGATGCTTTGGGGCATGAGTTCCTACAGTAAATAGTAGTATTATCATAATGAACTATTATTCCCACTGTAGGACATAAATACTATAGACCAAGTTTAAGTGTGTACTATTTTTTCATTAGAGTTTCTATATTACCATGCTGCACAGATTTAAGTCGGTGAACTTATTACTGTCTTTATGTTAAAAAAAATAATGGGAGTCCATGTTATACATTTTTGGCCTGATTCTGATCTTCTTATGCTTAATTTACACTGGTATAATTCCACTGATTTCAGTTGATTTATTCCTAGTGTAAATTGAGATCAAAGCCAGGCCTACTGCTCTTGATTCATTTTACTAAAAGAGCAGTAGGAGGCCTGATTTTGATCACATGTACACTAGGAATAAATCAACTGAAATCAATGGAATTAAACCAATGCAAATTAATCATAAGGAGATCAGAATCAAAATGAATCAAGATGAGTTTAATAGTACTAGTGTACTAGCACACCAGTAATAGTATTAGTGTACTAAACAAAATGCACAACTACTAGGAGGAATTAGTTGGCAGAAGTTGAAGCACCAGACATACAGAAATGTTTGCTCTGAAATTCCAGAGACTTAACCGTCCCTTTGGTTTTCTGGAATGCTTTGATTTAGTCATGTGGAGTGGAAATAGTCTGTAACATCAAAAGGGCACTTGGAATAATATCTCTTTTGCAGTTACAGGATATGTGAAGTGAATTAAGTGTCAGTGAACTTCAGTGTGACAGCAAATTTATATATAATATTAAAGACAGTTAGGAAAAGTTTAGTTATCTCCAAATGTGGAAGTATTTATAATCAACATATCTTTATATAGCACCTTTCCTCCAAAGTATTTTATAAAATATATAATCTCTAGGTGCATGATATATAATATAGGCTATATCGGAGGGTGGTGGTGGTGAATCTATTACAGGCACACATCGAAATAGTTTCACTTCCTCTACCTGGGTGCAGAGGTAAACCAGGCAGTTACAGTTTTGTGAGTACAAATTTTACATTACAAAAAGACTTGTTCTTAGTGCAGCTAAATTAAAGTATTAGTAATTTTAAAAATAAATAATACAAGACTTCTTTGCAGGTACAATTTGGACTCCCAAAACTTGCATCTGCAAAATGAATTCTGCATAAATTTGAGGGTACTGTTTTTGAATATTTAACTGCCTAACCCTCCATGACTCATAAATTAGTCCTGTTATCTGACTCTGATTTACGGACACTGGTGACAGGTATTTCAGTTTGTTTTCCCACTATGAGGCTGACACTGATGTTTCTAGGGTTTAGTTTCTGTTGTAACCCAACTATGGTCTTTTTGTTTGCTTAAAACCTTGTTAGAGCGGGGAACCAAAGTCCTGGCAATAACAATCAGGAGAAAAGGGATGTGGGTGTGTCATATTTTTGTAGCTGGAGCCCACTGACAGATTTTGACAGTTTGCAGACACATACTATCTAACAAAAACTACAAGGAGATATTTCTTTAACCACAATTTCTTGTAAACTTCTCTGGACATAACTTGCAGAAAGTGTTATTAATTAAATAATAGCCTTTTACAAATTATTTTCAGTGTATTAGCGTGTAGTCTGTCAAATAATAAACATGCCTATGTCATGAAACATGTCAAAAAGAAATATACAGCTTCCTTTGTACCTCTCTGTCTTTTTAACGTTTCTTTATTGAGTAGAGTATACAAGGAATGGCTTAGAGATTCCAGTTGCATGTAGCAGGAAATAAATTTTACAAACATAAGCCACAAACGGCAAAGGCTGCTTGTGAATGTAAGGCTCTCCCAGTTCACAGTCCCATTGACTTTAGTGGAACTCTTCACAGGCAGATCCTTATTTCTGCCCCGAGCCCTTGGCAGGACAAAAGCAATGTGAGGAATATTCTATTTAATATCATTATATCTAGACAAGAATTAAAATGCTTTTGAAAGTCAAACCCGCTTTTCCTTGATGACACACTTCTGAATTCTATTTATAAACCATCGAGGCCTTTTCTGATTGTGTTACTGTACAAGAAAAAACATAAAATTCTCAATATAATTTAATCCAGAATCATATTAATCTCATAACTCATCATATGGCTAGATTCACTTACATCAGGGTTTCTCAAACTGGGGGTCAGGACTCCTCAGGGGGTCAGGAGGTTATTACAAGCTGTCAGCCTCCACCCTGAACCCTGCTTTGCCTCCAGTATTTATAATGGTGTTAAATATATTTAAAAGTGTTTTTAATTTATAAGGAGGGTTGCACTCAGAGGCTTGCTGTGTGAAAGGGGTCACCAGTACAAAAGTTTGAGAACCACTGATCTACATGCTCTGCCTGCTTTGTGTTGCTCAGGCTATAAACCCAGTTTAACCTACCAATTAAAGTGGGGTTGTGGCTACTTTGTGTTACGTTATAGCAGAAGGTGCATACCAGTGATCTAGCCCTTAACTTTTTAAAAGAATATTAATAGAACCCTTTTTCTCATCATGTTTTTTTAACGCAAAAACTAGAGGTGGGCATCAACCAGAACCTCAGATCCAAACTCCCTTAAATGTTGGCAGTGTTTCAGATTAAAAGCTGTTAGTTTTTCTGTATGTAAAGAGCAGATATTTTACTCTCAGTGAAAATGACCTTTTTTAGATTTAGAAAAAGACAAAACTATAACCTCCAAGACTTGTGTGTGTCTCCTCTTTAACTTTCTGCACCACAGTGAACACAAAATGGCTGCTTGTCTCTCTGCAGACACCAGAGTTCTTAGCGAATTAAAGGTCATCAAGCACTCAGTAAACCATATAACCGAGGTCTGAATCTGAATGCAAATTCAGCAAATGACAACCCTCTTTAAAATGAGCCAATCAAAATGCCCAGTCTAAACACTCTAACTTTGGAATTTTAAAATTAGGGTTTTAGTAGCAATCTCTCAGAAAAACCAACTAAGTTGCAAAGGACTTTCTTCTGGGATATTTTTCCTTGTGTTTGTCAGATGAATAGTCTGAAAGGCAAAGAAAATTCTCTTCAAGTAACTGAATCTACCTCATACTTATATCAGACATTCCACCACTTTGGCATCCTGTGGAAATGGTAATCATGCCACTGAATTAGTATTCAGTACTGGAAAGCTTGTAATCCACCTCTCAAGGGGGAGTCAGGGAACGTGGATGATGGTCAAGAATACTGTAATTATGGAGTTCAGATAGAATAAGCAGTGAAATAATGTGTATCTTGAGCTGAACTTTTTTTGTCACAGTAGTCCGGTTCCATGTGTAAGTGAGATGCAGCTTTTGTTTGTGTTCTCACACCCAAGCCAGTAAAACACAGGGAAGGGCTCACTCATCTGGTGGTGGTAACTGAAATTCCAAATGCATCAAAGATCTTATCACTTCTCAGACTACAGTCACTTCCTCTCCTCCTTCCCCCCAAAATAATGCAGCACATTTTCATTTATCTTAAAACTGAAAGAGACTGTATGTTCATTGACATGTTACTAGCTTACATCAGCTGCAACCAAATGGATTTTCTGTATGAAGAAGAACAAACATTGCTGCAGCTGTTGTTTTCCTATAATTTTTAATTAAAACATTTCATGTATCTTTTCGTAATATGGTTGTGGTGTGCGGGGCTGGCTCCAGGCACCAGCGCAGCAAGCTAGAGCTTGGGGCTGCCCCATGAAAGGGGGCAGCATGTCCGGGTCTTCTGCAGCAATTCGGTGGCGGGTGCCTCAGTCCCTCTCGGAGGGAAGGACTGGCCACCGAATTGCCGCCGAAGAATGGAGTGGCGGTGGTAGAGGAGCTGCCGAAGTGCCGCCGAGCACATTCCCCCCCACCCCCGCCACTTGGGGCGGCAAAAAAGCTGGAGCTGGCCCTGGTGGTGCGTTGCTTTCCAGATTAATAGCATATTAATATTAGTGCCTTTCTTCCTAAAGAACTTTGCAAACTATATAAAGTACCAGACATACAAAAAGCAGCCACTCTGGGTTAGAAGGTTACAGACAGAGAATTGTGTAAATTTTGGACATGGCCAACAACAGAGAAAACCTCTACTCTTACAAAGCTGCCAAGGGCTATTTATCAGAGGGTTAGCCGTGTTAGTCTGGATCTGTAAAAGCAGCAAAGAATCCTGTGGCACCTTATAGACTAACAGACGTTTTGGAGCATAAGCTTTCGTGGGTGAATACCCACTTCCTCAGATGCATGTAATGGAAATTTCCAGGGGCAGGTATATATATGCTAGCAAGCAAGCTAGAGATAACGAGGTCAGTTCAATCAGGGAGGATGAGGCCCTGTTCTAGCAGTTGAGGTGTGAAAACCAAAGGAGGAGAAACTGGTTTTTTAGTTGGCAAGCCATTCACAGTCTTTGTTCAATCCTGAGCTGATGGTGTCAAATTTGCAGATGAACTGAAGCTCAGCAGTTTCTCTATTTAATACCCACCCAGAGCAGACAGGATGTTGGGGGGGGGGGTTTAAGATTTCGTTCAAAGGGACCCATAGACAGTAAGACAACCCTGCTGAGATTTGATCCTCTGACCACAGAATTGCTAGGTATTCTAGGCCTCATAGCAGCATTATGGCAGAACTGCTTAGTGAGTAAGATGTATTAGTAAAACTTGTGCTCCCTCTTGCCCTCTGTGACAGACAGGCTGTCTGGATCTGCAGAAAATAAAACATCAAGGGACAGATTTTAAAGGAATAAGGGGCAAATCAAATTGGCCAAGCAACAAGAGTAACACACATGCATTTCTATATGACAGAAGAAAATTGTCTTATTTTTCAAAGATTTAATGATTTTTAAAGACCTTTCCATATGCCCATTCTGAAAGGATGTGAAACGTCAGGAACTTGAAGGGAGAGGCAGTTGTATTCTTCTGAGTCATACTGGTTTGTGCCTGGATGGCAGGTCTCACTAGCTCTAATCTATGGTACAGAGGAGTTCATGTGTTAAAGAGGGGAAGGGTGGAACTAGGGGCAGAAATACAGATGGGCCTTGGTGGGAGAAACTCAAAGGACAAAGTCAAGCTCAGGAGAAAACTTACACTGCAGTTTCAGTTAAGGAAAAAGACAAAACTCAGGAAGAGATTCACTTTGAATAGTGGGGGGATGTGCATGCATATACACACAAGCACTAGTGCGGAAAGAGTGGTCTGTAGACTGCCTGTTCACTGTACGTATACTAACAGTGCCCCACTAGGCCTGCGGTCATATATACTGTATACTGTACAGTGAGTTTTTCCTACTGTATTTCAGAGAGATAATGCACTGAGAACTGCCCAGACTGTTGCGATTAGAAAATTATATTTACACAGTAACAATCATTACTCAGTTCTGCCTCCATATAATCTGCAGAAATGCAGAAAAAGTTGCACAGACAGACGTGTGTTCATTATGCACTGATTTGAACATGTCATACAGGCCTAATATCCCACATGGCAAGCTGTGCATTCACATGGGTTTTCAGTTCTCAGTTGATGTGGGTAAATTGCAACATTGTGAAAAGCTAGGTTCTATGTAAAGAGTAGCTTTTTAAAAGTTAGCTGCAGATTTAAACAAAAAACAAGATGATACTGGGCCTGATTCTCCTAAATGATACCACTGTAATTCCATTGACCTCAATGGATTTTATTCCTGATTTATACTGGAATATATGAGGAAAATTAAGCCCTTGGAATCTGCAAAGCATTCCACAGCAGATTATAGCATACAAAAATATTTGACTATAACAACAACATATATATACAGAAATGTAGTGCCTTCCATCTTGAAAACGTAAAACATTTTACAGACTTGGGCCTCTTCTGAAGTCCCCAGGGATCATCCATTTACCACCAGCATTTGTTAAAGGATACCCTCTTTCAGGATATTTCATATAATTTTTAAAATAGCATTTTTCATTGTGGTTTATATAAAAAAATATTTTAAACCCTTGGAAGCTCATCTCTGCCATCTTTGTCCATGCACACTGATTTATCACTGCAAAGCAGCTCATGAGTACTGGCCTGCTAACATTTATTTATTCTTTTAAGAGTCAAACACTCACTGAATACATTTTTTAAAGCACATATAAAGATAAAGTTGTGGTTTGCACAGAAGTAAAATAAAGGTTGTAGCTCAGCCCTTCCATCTTTAGTGTCTATTTTTAAACAAAGAAAAGAAACTTTTCATTTTCGAGTGATTGCATATGCCCATTACACTAGGTGTGTGCGGGTCTCATGCTCCAATACTGGAGAGTTTTCTTTAGCTGTATTCATAGGGGCAGTTACACCTGTGCCCGGGTGCCTCTGATGCTCTGAGCAGAGGTTATAAAAGGTAGAGTAGTCGTTCTCAACCTGCGGACCATGGGCTGCTTGCGGCCCAATCAGCGCACATGTATGGCCCATGGGATATCCATACAGGAAGTATATATTTTGTGTGGATGTGGCCCGCATAACACACAGAGACCTGCATATGTGGCCCACAATGGTACATAGGTTGAGAACCACCCCATCCTCCCTTCCTCTTTACCATCCCTGGTCAGTGGCAGCCAAGTGCTGTCAGTTGTTCCTCTGTGAACATGCAAGTATTGATTTTGGCTAGCCAGTGGTACTCATTTTTGGGTCCTCAAACTCCGTTTTCTTTCATTCTTTCTTCCTTCCACGGTTGGTCAATCAGTGAACTCTGGGCAGCATAGGTCCCCTGGCTTCAAACCTTGCTCTGCATGTCACAAGCCAGTGTCAGTGAGTGACCTTCATTCTTGCTGTATGAAATACTTGGATGAGGATCACATCAGGGCCAGGTGTCCAGTTTGCCAAAGCTTTGGGTCAACAAGAAGCTAAGAAAAGAATGCCTTGGGTATATTCTGATGGAAGCCACGCTTTGCCTGGCATTAGTCAATTAGAAAGGAGTTTCTCCCCATCCAGGAGTGCTCTCCCAGCCTTACAAAGAGGCAGAGAAAGGAGATCCCCTTCATCAAGGCACTCTTCAGAAAGACATGAGCACTCAGAGCCCTCTCAGCCTCCAAAGCCAAAGAAAGGGACGGCATCCACTTCAGGACTGAAGTAGAGTGCTCCTCCACTCACTGCCCCACAGTACCACTTTGGCTTAATCATAGCAGAGCCATTGAATCCAGTTACCAAGCCAGAACTGTTGAGGCCAGCTGCTGCTTTAGAGCAGGCATTAGACCATCGCTCTTGATCACAGTGGGGCAAAGGCCTGTCTTGGTATTGACCATCCTGGAGGCCTATGCAGCTGCAAAAGATCTCATCAGCCCTTTGGTATGGCCCTCACCAATTACTCAGACTGATAACGTCTTGCCAAGGTTGTTGCATGGGGTGCATTATGTTGCTCTTTCTGTTCGTGTCCATTATGGCACCAGTGTCTTCTGGTCTGGTCTACTACATCCATCCATCATTAAGCTGGCTCTGAGACCAATGGCAACCACTCTGTCTCAGGGCATGGTACCATAACCAGGAAGCCCCCAATGTGGCCGCCAGTACCACAGAATAGTCATAGATCTTGGTCCCGATCTCCAATTACGCTGTCTGGTATCATGCCTCCCTGCCTGGTGGAGTACTCAGACTCTTCAGAGTATAAAGTGGACTACTAAGTCTCCCACTCCCGGGAATCCAGGGCATCCTCCAGGGATCGTTACTGCTTTGATTGGTGTCATCTTTGCAAAAACAGATCAAGAGTTTGGTGGGCCTGGTGCAGGCACAATTGTCCCTACCCTGCCAGCCCCATAACTGGCTGTACTGGGTTCTATTCCCAAGAGCCAAAGCAAAAGGAAGTCTCAAGCCAATTGTGAACCTTTGGAACTGAAATAACTACATCATTTCTGCATGATCTCCCTCACAACTATTATCCCTTTATTATATCCAGGAGATTATACTGCCCTTGACTTGAAGGTTGCATATTTCCACATAGCTATTTCCCCATAACACAAAATGTCATAATAGAAGGGAACCACTTCCAGTTTACAGTTCTTTTGGCCTATTGTCTCCACCAAGGGTTTTCACAAAATGCATGGCAGTGGTAGCTGCCTTCCTCCACTGCTGGAATGGCCAGGTATACCTTTACCTAGCTAATTGGCTGCTGCAAGGCCATTGCCATCAGCAGATGGAAGAAATTATTCATTGAACTCTCCCCCTGTTTTCATGCCTAGGCCTGACAGTGAACAGAGAGAAACAGACCCTAGCACTCCTCCAGAGAATGGAATTCATCAGTTGTCCCAGATTCAATCGTAGTTAGGGCCTTTCTGCTGCTACCACGTTTCCTAACTATATGAGACCTCTGCATGTCCCTCAAGAACCATCACTAAAGAATTACTTCAGGCTCCTGGGGTATATGGTAGCATGTACTTACATGACCCCACATCCAGGCTGCATCTCAGAGCGTTACAGGCATGGCTCAAGTCAGTGTACCACCCTTACATATATCATCTGGAAAGACCAGTATGTATCCCTGAGAAAGTTTTATCCTCCTGGGATTGGTGGATGAGCCAAGACAACGTCTGCAGGGGAGTTCCTTCCTCCTCACCAATTCCTTCCAAGAATTTAGTGATAGGCACCTCAGCTGTGGAGTGGGGAGTGCATCCAGGAGACTTGCAATTCAAGGCTTGTGATCCAGTCAAGAGACAGGACTACGCACAAACATTCTAGAGCTAGGGGCAATCTCCAGAGTGTCACCATTCCTGCCCCACATACACGACAGACTTGTCCAAATACTTACTGACATAGGAGAGCACTGTTCTATGTCAATTGGGGTGAGGGGAGAGGTGGGTCAAACAACGTGTGCCAGGAGGCAGTCAGGCTGTGGAGCTTCTGTATACTAATTCATTGATACTCAGCATCATACCTGCTGAGGGTTCAGAATGGCTTAGCAGACAGGCTAAGCAGATCCTTCACCTTGGATCTTGAGTAGTCCCTCGACATGACTATTCTGAGATCAGTGTCCACTCTTGGAGTTATTCACATCCCGTCAGAATAGGAAATGCTCCCAGTTCTGTTCAAGGGCGGGTCACAGCCCAGGTTTCATCTCAGATGTGTTTCTTTTTTTCTTGGGACAAAGACCTGCTCTATAACTACTCCTAGGACTGCTGCTTTCCCAAGTCATCCTCAAGCTGAACCAAGCAGGACTGAGACAATATGATACTCACTGTGCCAATGTGGGCGAGATAATTGCAGTATTTGGACCTCTGCGAACTATCAGTCAAGGAACCTTTCCCCTAGCTCCAGTCAAGCACCTGATATCAAAAGGTCACAGGTCGGTGTTGGGCCAGAATCCTCAGGCATTATACCTCATGGCCCAGTTCCTGATTACACCCTGAGGAAGCACGTTATTCAAAAGTGGTCCAGAATGCCATGCTTAATAGTGGGAAACTCTCTACAGGGGCTTTCTACCTTTAGAGGAAGTGGTTCTCTAACTCAGCAACTAACTGCAGTGTGTCCCCTACCCAGACTGTGATTCAAAAGATCTTGCATTAATTGTTAATTAATGAGTCAGGTTTGATATGAGCTCCATCAAAGTGCACCTGGCCGCAGACTCAGAATTGTTTTCTCTAATCCAGTGACTACCAGTTCTTAAAAGCTGTAGATAGATTTTTCACACCTTCTCTAGGGACCCTACTCCCCAATCGTATTTGAACTTAGCCGTTAGCCTCCTGCTCATGGTTACAATTTTCAGTGAAGGGGTCCTTTTTAGTAGCCACCATGTCCATGAGGAGAGTAGGAGAGCTGCTTGCCTAGTAACAGATCCTTCAAATGCTCTTTTCTCCAATGAACAGCTTAGGCCACATCCTAAATTTCTTTCAAAAGTAATATCTGACTTTAATCTCAGCCACTCTTTATTTACAGGTTTGCTTTCCAAAGCAAAAGTCCCAGACTCTGTATGTTCGCTGAGCCCAGGCATTTTATCTAGACAGAGCAAAGTCCCCTCCTGTATCTTCCCATCTGTTCATCTCCTACCCATAACAAATGAGAGGGCATCCTGTGATGGCACAACGGCTGTACAAATGGATCACCTGCTGTATCACCATGTGTTACAATGCCAAGGATGTTACTCCTCCAGAAAAATTGTCAACCAGAACTCACTCAGCATCCAGGACATTTATGAGTCAGGTCCTGACTGTAGACATTTGCAGAGCAGCAATGTAGTCCACAGCCCATACTGTTGCTAGACTTTATGCAGTTACTCACACATCAAGGGAAGATGCTAATGTAGGGAAAGCAGTTCTCCAGTTCCTCTTCCAGTGAGGCTTCCAGCCCCACTTTCACTGGAAACTGCTTGTGAATCACCTAATTTAATGTACATATGCAGTCACTCAAAGAAGAAAAAACACTCACCTTTCTTAACTGTTGTTCTTTGAGATATGTTGCATACATCCATTACACAATCTGCCCTACTTCCCCCAAAGCACCAGAGTCTTTCATCTAAGGATCCAATATGAAGGTACTGTGAAGGGGTGGGGGGGCTCCCTACGCTTTATACCCTCATCTTGGAGCACAAGGAGCAGCAGAGCGCACACATGTCACCCATATGATACCATTAGGCAAAACTCCCTGGCACCAGCACATGAAACATACGTACACATCTAGTGTAATGGATACGTGCATCACATCTGGAAGAACAATGGTTGCAAACAGGGTCAGCTAAATTCAAACTCTATAAACCAAGAGGGGGAAAGGTTTTGTCCTAGAATGTTTTTATATTTTAACCTGGCTCTGTAGTTCAGGGTATTTTTAAAAAAAAAATATTCAGAAATGGGAAAAACAGGAAGGAAATGTTTAAAACAATCTTGGCCTTTTGAGATGATGCGTTTGATGAACAGGTCAAATCAGCAAGTTTCCAGTCTCAGAGAAAGCAGCTGCGATGACCTAGTCGGTTGCTAATATACCGCACATTCGTATCATGTATAGAAAAGTCAACTAAATGGGATAAAGTGGGATATAGTCAGGAAAAATGCTCTTCTAAAAATATTCACTTCTGTTGTATTAGTAAAAAGAACAAGAGTACTTGTGGCACCTTAGAGACTAACAAATTTATCTGGGCATAAGCTTTCGTGGGCTACAGTGAGCTGTAGCCCACGAAAGCTTATGCCCAGATAAATTTGTTAGTCTCTAAGGTGCCACAAGTACTCCTGTTCCTTTTGCAGATACAGACTCACACAACTGCTACTCTGAAACCTGTTGCATTAGTAAATTTCACTTCTCAAATGAAATGAATTTCACTCCTAAAATTTACTACATTAATTAAACACCAGTGTTATATACAGAATAATACAGATATTACTGTGGCAAATTACCTTTGAATTGTATGACTATCTAATTGTTTTATATTGGAGGTTGTTAATAATTCTGTTCCCTGATAATTCTAGGATGGGGCTGATTTCATCTACATCGTTCCTGTGTTCCAAAAAGCCTGCCTGACCCAGATTTTGGCCAAACCATCTTGAATTATTGCTCTTAGCAGATTTCAAAAGCTAAACAAAGTTAAGCTGGTTAGCACTTTGATGGGAGATCTCTACAAAACAAAGGTAGCAGCAAGAAGTAGGGTTGGTGATTCACTAAGTTGCAGCCTTCCCTCTGCATCAATAAAGCTTACCTGCATTTGGAAATTTACTGAAACAGCTATAGAATAAGTGGCTGTGGGAACACTTATTCCAGAATAAGAGTACCTTGTCCAATTTAGCTTAATCCACATTGAAAGTGATAATTATTCTGGAATAACTATTTAAGTAAATTTCCTACTGTAGACAAGCCCTAATGAACCAGTGCCTCAGTGTGGTGCCCAAACATGACTGCATTTGAGCAGTGGGTGACACTACTGTGATTTATTGATACATGTGGTGTGTACATCTTTTCAGATCCTTTATGATAAAAGGTGCTAGACAAATGTAAATTATATGATCATTATTACTAACCTGAGCTGATTGAATTATTCATTGTGACTAACATTCATTGCCAATGTATCCCTTTTCCCTGATTTCAGATGCTTCATTGATTTTTACAAATCTATTTGTTCATAATTAGTCCACAAGCAGTTTATACAAACAAATTTTAGTCTATGGATTATTCATGAACTGTTCACTATTTGTCTTTTGTGTTCTGTGATTGGTCATCTAACTATGGTAATGTTTCCTCTCCATGATTGGATGAGAATAACAAATAGTGAATAAACTCATGCCAGGGTTCGCATGCATATAGGTCTCAAGATGAAGAACAGCCATTCCCAAAACTTTAATGCAAACAAAAATTCAAGTCACACAAATATTTGCAAGTGACAAACAACAAAAGGTGTGTGCATGGTCAAATAGGACAGCTATTTCCATTCTGAATCAGTGTTGGCTAGCACTGTTTTGCAGTATTCTACCAGATCTGTCAATATTCTGACTGTAATCTCTGTTTTATAATTTCTGTAGGAAAGTAAAAAGAAATGTTGGATTATGTGATTAGTTATGGCTAACAGATTTGGGCACAGGATCCAGACTCGTAAGGATGCTTTCTCTTTTAAATCCCATGTGTTCTGACTTTTCCAGCCAGTGTCAAAGGTTGTCTTCTGGGGCAGCACTGGCCAGTGAAGTCCCAGAATATGAAATATTGACTGCAGAAGAGACACCAGACCTAGAGAAAGAATACATTTTTGTAGGTAGTGGGATCTGTTAGGAGTGGGACTCAGGAAGAAGAAGCAAAGAGTCAGCGCTGAAAGTTGTGGGGAGAGAAAGGGGGAGAAAGAAAAGGTGTTTTATTTGAAAATCTGAGTCAGTCTTCCTCTCATCTCAGGGTATGGCTGCACTTACAGTTTTGCAGCGCTGGTAGTTACAGCTGTGTTCGTACAGCTGTGTAGGGCCAACGCTGCAGTGTGGCCACACTGACAGCTACCAGCGCTGCAGTGTGGCCACATTTACAGCACTTGCAGTGCTATTGGGAGTGGTGCATTGTGGGCAGCTATCCCACAGAGCACCTTCTCCCATTTTGGCGCTGTGGCTTGTGGGAAGGGGAAGAAGTGTGCGGGTCTTTCCGCTTCCTGTTCCAACGCCCTGTGGTGCTTTGCTACACATTCCGAGCAGTTTGGCGGCATTGCGAGTCTGTAGCGCGATTTCTGAGATTTCTGTTACAAATGGAGCCTGAGCTGCTGAGGACCTTGCTGATGAATGTTGCCAGCACATCACGCATGGCAGTGGAGCTATTCCTTCAGCTGCAAAGTGACAGTGAGGAGTCAGACGATGATATTGAAACGCCTGACGCTCAAGACACTCAATTGCTTGTGGCAGTAACAGACGTGCTCAGCACCGTGGAACGGCGCCTTTGGGCTCGGGAAACCAGCACTGAGTGGTGGGATCACATCGACCTGCAAGCCTGGGATGACGAGCAGTGGCTGCAGAACTTTCGGATGAGAAAAGCCACTTTCATGGCACTGTGTGCTGAGCTCGCCTCTACCCTGCGGCGCAGGGACACAAGATTGAGAGCTGCCCTGCCAGTGGAGAAGCGGGTGGCTATTGCAGTCTGGAAGCTGGCAACTCCAGACAGCTACCGATCGGTGGCGAGCCAGTTTGGAGTGGGAAAGTCCACCGTTGGAATGGTGCTGATGCAAGTTTGCACAGCCATTAATCGCACCCTGCTAAGAAGAACTGTGACTCTGGGAACGTGCAGGACATTGTGGATGGCTTTGCAGAAATCGGTTTCCTAACTGTGGAGGGGCAATAGATGGGACGCATATTCCTATTCTGTCACCACCCCACCTGGCATCAGAGTACGTTAATCGCAAGGGGTATTTCTCCGTGGTTCTGCAAGCGCTTGTGGATCACCGTGGGCGTTTCACTGACATTTACTCAGGATGGCCTAGAAAGGTGCATGATGCATGCATCTTTCGGAACAGTGCCCTGTTCAGGAGGCCGAGAGCCGGGACTTTTTTCCCAGACCGCAAGATCACAGTAGGTGATGTCGAAATGCCCACTGTGATCCTTGGAGACCCCGCTTACCCCTTAATGCCATGGCTTATGAAACCGTATACAGGGAAGCTTGACAGGAGCATGGACAGGTTCAACAACAGGCTGAGCCGGTGCAGAATGACTGTGGAGTGTGCTTTTGGCCGTTTGAAAGCCCGCTGGAGGTGTCTTTATGGGAAGCTAGATTTGGGGGAAAGCAGCATCTCTGCTGTTATATCCGCGTGCTGTACCCTCCATAATATTTGTGAAGGAAAGGGTGAAAGATTCAGTGAGGAATGGACCTCCGAGGTTCGACGCCTAGAGGATGAATTTGCACAGCCAGAGAGCAGGGCTACTAGGGAGGCCCAGGAAAGGGCTTCAAGGATTAGGGATGCTTTAAGGGAGCAATTTGATGCTGAGAGCCAACAGTAATGTTTGGTGCCTTTGCTGTGCTTTGTCCTACCTTGGGGTACAATATTTACCACTTCCTGCAATAATAAAACGTATTGTAAAAGCCATAAAATCCTTTATTCAAAGTACAGTACATAAAAGGCCAGGGGGGTTAGGGTGGTGGACTGTACATTCAGAGGTTTGAATATGTCCTGTTTTGATTACTGTTCAATGTCTGCTGCACTTCAGGATTACTATGCTGCAGGGTAATGGGGGTGGAGTGCACAGGGTAAGAATTATAGTTATCAGGGCTGGTAGGTGATCGTACAGGTGTTGGGGGCAGCTGGGGGTAATAAGAAACTGGCTGGTGGAGAAAGGTGTTTTGTGCAAATACTGGGGAACAAGAAAGAGAGCTTTGAGAGGGGTGTGGGTTACCACGGTACAGATCTGCCTGCATGGCTACGAGAGACTCGAAAGACTCAGTTTGGCGAGCCAGGAGGCTTATCATCTGCTTTGAGGTTTTTTTGATAGCCAATTCCTTTCTCCTGCTTTCTGTTTGCCTCCAGTCATACATTTTCTCTCTCCATTCATACATTTTCTCTCTCCATTCCTGTGTCTTCCTACTTTCTCTGTTGTAGTGAATCATAACTGCTTTGATCAATTCTTCTTTTGATTTTCGGGGATTTTTTCTCAAGTTCTGCAAGCGACATGAGGCCGGTGATCCGGCTGCATTAGTCAAGGTCACTAAAAAAAACATAGATAGAAACATGTAATACACAGAGGCTACATTGTTTATTATCACACAGTGAAGGAGTTTTTAGACTTTTTGTAGCATCCTTCCCACATACCTCACATAACACAGGCCAGGGAAGCTAAGGCATGGCGAGCAATGGGGTGAGTGTTTCTGCCCCGAGTGCACCTGGGAGGGGGAATTAACCGATGGGTCACTGGGGTTTATCTGCACTGGGTACAGGAGGTAGCTGGTGTCCTGCACAGGGGACAGTAGTGAACAGGGAGGTGGCGAGCTGCTGGCGGGGGGGGCGGTCTGCGTAACTGCCGGCCTGCTGGTGAGGGGGCGGGAAACGCACAGCTGTGCTGGCTGCCTGCTGGGAAGGGTGGGGAAAAACCGGAGGGCACTGCGGGGCTGGCTGCCTGCTGGGAAGGGTGGGGGAAGACCGGAGCGCACCACAGGGCTGGATGCCTGCTGGGAGGGGGGGGGGGAAGACCGGAGCGCACCGCGGGGCTGGCTGCCTGCTGGGAGGGGGGGAAGACCGGAGCGCACCGCGGGGCTGGCTGCCTGCTGGGGGGGGGGGGAACCGGAGCGCACTGCGGGGCTGGCTGCCTGCTGGGAGGGGGCGGGGGAAAACTGGAGCGCACAGCGGGGCTGGCTGCCTGCTGGGAAGGGGGGGGGAAGACCGGAGCACACCGCGGGGCTGGATGCCTGCTGCGGGGGGGGAAGACCGGAGCGCACCGCGGGGCTGGCTACGTGCTGAGAAGGGGGGGGGGAAGACTGGAGCGCACCGCGGGGCTGGCTGCCTGCTGGGAAGGGGGTGTGGAGACTGGAACGCACCGCGGGGCTGGGGGGGGAACGCGAACCTGGCGCCCTGCACTCAAGTATCCCTAAATTCTCAACAGGGTTTCCTACTGCCAGATATATCACTGCTCCGTGTTACCTGGGAAGAGAGGGAGGGTCTTCTACAGCAATGTGGATTCCGCCCTGGCCCCTATGCAGCTTGCCTGTGTGCAGCCATGGTCCCCCCACCCCTCGCCGCACAGTGGATCGGACGAGTTAGCCTGACCGGGACAAGGACCACGGTGGCTCTCCCGATAAACTTGAGAAAGCACATTGTGCACGCTCTGGCTGCAACTTTTCAAGAGATTACCGAGGCAGATTACAGAGACGTGATAGAGCAAATCAATGGGCTATTCCACGTTTAGGCATGCATGCAGGCAGCCATAACCCAAACCCTCCTCTCCCAAAACATAAAAATCTGCTTACCCCGAGCACGCTCCTCAGTTTCTTCCTCACCAGCAACTTCCTGCTGCTGCGACTGGCTAGCCTCCTCCTGGCTTGAGAAGAGCTCCTGGCTGCATGCCTCCTGGGACTCCGGGGTGTCTCCCTCCACGCCAGTAGCCTCACTGTCGGCTTCCTCTACACCCTCCCCCACTTCTCCCTGCTCTGAACTCTCCATCGTGGTCCTCGGATTGGCAGTGGGGTCACACCCAAGTATGGCATCCAGCTCCTTGTAAAAACGGCAGGTTGTGGGGGCAGCTCCTGAGCGGCGATTTCCCTCACGGGTTTTGCAGTAAGCACTCCTCAGCTCTTTTATTTTGACCCTGCACTGCAACGCGTCCCGTTCATGGCCCCTTCTCAGCAAGGACTGCGATATCTGCCCATAGGTATCATAATTTCTCCTTCTGGAGCGCAGCTGTGCTTGCACAGCTTCCTCACCCCAAACACTGATGAGGTCCTGCAGCTCGGAATTGTTCCATGCTGGGGCTCGTTTGGGGCGTGGAGGCATGGTCGCTGATTGACTGAATGATTGATTGCACTCCACACCTGGCTGAGCAAACAGGAAGGGGATTTTTAAAATTCCCGGGGCATTTAAAGGAGGGGTCAGCTGAGCCCAGGGCAGTGGAGTGTGCATGATTACCAGAGAGGCTTCTAAGGTATGCTGGGATACCTCCTTATACCCCGGAGGTCAATAAAAGCGGTGGTGGGCGTCCACACTTGCTGACCAGCGCTGGATCACCAGCGCTGGAATCCCTACACCCGAGGCTCGACCAGGTGTACAGCCAGCGCTGCAACCAGGGAGTTGCAGTGCTGGCCGTGCTTTGCAAGTGTGGCCACATCCTAAGTTATGCAAGATAATCACAGAATATTAGGGTTGGAAGGGACCTCAGGAGCACTCTAACCCCCTCACCAGCGCTGCAACTCTCTAGTGTAGCCAAGCCCTCAGTTTGCAGTTTAGGAGAATGTGTTACAAGTGTTTATGGGATTCTATGAATTTGTGAGACTAATTTTGCAGGAGTTTGCAAAGATTCCATGTGAATTTGTGATCTCCAAAATTGTTTCCAGAGGTTAAAAATGGTCTAACTAGTTCAAATTGTCAACATTCAATGTATTTTTATTGGGGAGAGGGGCTGTATCTTTTAACTGATGGCCCAGCCTTAATTTTCAATTATGCAGCACAAAAATGTATCTTTAGGTTCCTATATTCGTATAAATTTCAGAAATCCTAAAACTGTTGTGTTGGGTAGGGGTAATGAGGGGCAGCGTTCATCCAGGCTGAGACCTTAAATAAAAATTCCTAAATCTTTGCTTTAGACAAGTTGCAGTTGAATCTTGGGGGCAAGTTGGGACGGGGTGGGGAGGGAGCATGGAGAGAGAGAAATATATAATCAAATCAGCAACAGTCTCTCTGCTATAATGGTTCTACTTTCTAATGCTGGGAACTATGGTAATATACCTTGGTTTTTGCCACTGGAATGACATGCGATACATTCAGACTTCAGGGCACCATGATCATCATCTTGACAAAATGTAAAATTCCTTTGTTGTGAAACTGAAATTATTTTTAAAAAATTATGAAGGTAGATAAAGTATAGCTGGCAGCCCATTATCACAGGCAGCTGATGCTGAGTATGTAGCCTGCATAGAAGTTACAAGATTTTGTGTCTGAAGTCTCTTACATGCAATGGATTAGAATTTCCTCCGTCACCCCCTGCCCCCATGCATAACCCATTTTACATGCATTACTTCAGGGATATTGTGGGGGTTAGAAAAAAAACGAAAATCTCTTTCACAGCTCTTGTTGAGGCTGGTTTTACCCTTTCTCTTTTCATGTATCCCAGGACCCCAGTCCTTCCTTGTCTTTTACTTTTTGAAACAACAGGGAGTGGCTACCTCCCTTGTGTTAGCCCAGGATTCTAGACAATAGGTGATCTCTGAGCTGTGAGTTATGGAAATGGTCTTATCTGTTTCCTGGGGTGATAGTAAATGAGATGTCAATATAACGTCTTTTGTGCTGATGACATTCAATCTGATGACTAGGAATTTTTCACACTGGGCTAGTATTTCAAACTGATTTGTTGGTATATTAACTAGGGGTCTCATCAAATTTGTTGTATGTAAAAATAAAATGAGATCACTCATAGTGACTTCAACTATCCTACTTAATGAGGTGGTAACTAATTAATGTACATTTAGGATGTGAAGATCATCATGGTCTTTTTTAGATATTCAGATGCATAAATTTTCAGTTGCCTGTTCTCTTCTCTGTGGAATAAACATAACCACACAGAGTGCTCCAACGCAGACCTTGTCAGAAAGACAATTCTGTTTTCCCAGTTCTGGACAAAGTTAATTTTCCTCAGTCTTGATAAAAGTTTGCTATTTTTCTCAAAATCAAACCAGTGAAAACAGATATATTTTCTTGCCTTATGCTTCTTTTCTAGTTTTCCTCCTCTTTGCAAATGACTACATTTAACTGTGATCTGACCAACTACTCCCTTGGCTGATAAAGGAACTGCCCCAGACAGGTGACTGAGGATGGCAAACTGTGCTTTTAGTGGATTCATTGATAAGGTTATCGGTAACTGCAGAGGGACTGAACCTTTGAGCTGTGTCAGATTTCTCCCAGTCTCTGGTGCCAATGTCTGGTTCCTGCCACCAAAAATCACTTAGTTCACTTCCAATTTGTCATCTTTTCTTTCTTTTCTGTTCTGCAGGCAACCTTAACATTTCATTTTCTCCTGGGAAAAATGAACACACAAAATGCTTGTTTTAGACATTCTTGATCACTGTATGGAACACCCCAAAAATGACAGACGTACTGAACAACATGAAACAAGTCAATACTTCTCTGTTTGAATGAACCCTATTACACAATACACATGTGATAGTTGCTTTCCAAAATGCTGCTTGTTATATTTTGTTTTTATTATCATTCCTATTAATTCTAAGAAAAATAAAGAGAGCATATTTACTTGACCCAACTCATACTAAACTTACAATAAAATATGTAGAAATGGATCCTCAGTTGGTATAAATCAGCTTCAATGGAACTATGTTGATTTGCACCGTCTGAGGACCTATCTGAACTACTGTTTCTTCTTCATTTATGTTAGCTTTATTTTCTTGTCTTTGGCATTTGGAGAATTTTCTTCCAGAATAATTCTGATTAGAAAATGGCAGTCCTTCCTCATCCTGGCATCTAAGTAACTCTTTTTTAAATGATGACCAACCTATTAATTAATATGAAGCATTATAAAATAAAATTCCCAAACCAAACAGAAATGGAGATCCTCACATACTCAACTCACTGAGGGCTTGATCCTCCAAGGTGCTGAGCACTGTAGCTCTGATCCAGCAAAGCACTTAAGCATGTGCTTAACTTGAAGCATGTAACTACACCCATTCACTTCAAGAGGATTGCTCGTATGCTTAAAGTTAAGCAGGTGCTTACGAGCATTGCTGGATCATGGCCAAAGTGCTCAGCACTGTGAAGAAGCCCTAGGAAAACTCTCTTTCAACATAATCAAGTAGTTTGCTTAAGAATAATATAGGCAGCTACTTAAAATATTAAATTGCATCTTACATACTTTATGCTAAATAACTTGTTTATTATGTTTATCTCAAAAAAAAACCCGAGAAGTCCTTGTGGCACCTTAGAGACTAACAAATTTATTTGGGCATAAGCTTTCGTGGGCTAAAAACCACTTCATCAGATGCATGGAGTGGAAAATACAGGAGACAGGTATAAATACACAGAACATGAAAAGATGGGAGATGCCTTACTGAGTGGGGGGTTCAGTGTTAATAGGCCAGTTCAGTTAGGGTGGATGTGGCCCTTTTCCAACAGTTAACAAGAAGGGGTGAATATCAACAGAGGGAAAATTATTTTTTGTAGTGACCCAGCCACTTCCAGTCTTTATTCAGGCCTTATTTGATGGTGTCAAGTTTGCAAATTAATTCCAGTTCTTCAGTTTCTCGTTGAGGTCCGTTTTTGAAGTTTTTTTGTTGAAGAATGGCCACTTCTAAGTCTGTTACTGAGTGTCCAGGGAGATTGAAGTGTTCTTCTACTTGTTTTTTAATGTTATAATTCTTGATGTCTGATTTGCGTATTTATTTGCATAGAGACTGTCCAATTTGTCCAATATACATGGCAGAGGGGCAAGGCTGGCACATGATGGCATATATCTGAACAACCTCAATGCTGACAAACATACAATGCTTGTGGAACAATACACACTCCTAGGTTTGCTGCATGTATCTAATATAAATATATCTATCACATGTAGTATAACTTCTCTAAGATGAGGTTCTACTCTGAAAAGCAAATTTGTAAAAATGGCCTCATTTTTATTGTGTTTCAGAGATTTCAGGATCAAATGTGTTCAATTTACAGGTAAAACGTATGCCCGTTCTGCAAACTGAGCCTGGGATCTAAAAGTCAAGCTGGATTCTTTCCATTTCATTCATTGCCATTAGTAATAAAATCTGTTAGTCCTTAAGGTGCCACCAGACTCCTTGTTGTTTTTATCAGTAATAAAAGTTAATTTACACCTGTACAGACTTCAGTGGGGTAGCACAGGTGTAATTTATTAGAATTTAGAGCTTGTCAACACACAAAAGTTGTACCAATGTAACTGAGTCCATTTAGAAACCAATACACTGAGTCCAGTTGGGATACATTTCTTGTGTAGGCACTTTTATTTCAGCCCTATTTTGATTTAGTTTAATTTTTAATAGCCTAATCCAGAATAAAATTATCCATGCAAGAGACTGGTTTGGACCAATTTAATCTATTTGGTTTCTAAACCAGTTTAGTTAAATTGGTGCTCAAACAATGGATAGACCATCTCCTTGAAAACAATTCTGTTCATGATGCACATAATAAAATAGAATCATGCTCATTCTGTCATAATTGAATTGGCTCTGCAGGGCTAATGGGAGTAAAAAACAGTAAACATTTGTTTTGTTGCTAACGTCTGCAGTAATTACTCTGAATTCACAAATGGAGCTGTTCTGTTGAGGAGGAGGAAGGAGCAGTTGTTAACATTTGCATTCAGCAAAGAATCATGTTTTAAAACAGTGGTTATCAACCAGTAGATCACAATCGACTGGTCGATCCTGGAGCCTCTGACAGTTGATCATGATCTCTGGCTGCTAAAAGTCCAACAGCGCAGCAGTTAGGCGCCCTGGCCCGGTACTGCTCCTGGTAGCAGCTGGCATGTTCTTGCGGCAGCGCGGCCCCTGGGGTGAACAAGGGGGTCTCTGCATGTTGTTCCTGTCTGCAGACACCGCCCCCACAGCTCCCATTGGCCGGGAATAGAGAACTGTGGCTAATGGGAGCTGTGGGGGCGGTGCCTTGAGCCACACTGCCCACCCCCCGGGGGCCGCAGCGATGTGCTGGCTGCTTCTAGGAGCAATGCAGGTTGAGGGCAGGCAGGGAGCCTGCCTTAGCTCTGCTGCGCTGCTGTCTGGGAGCTGCCTGAGGTAAGCGCTGCCCGGCAGGAGCCTGCATCTCAACCACCTGCCTCAGCCCTGAGCCCCCTTCCAGAGCCAGCACCCCAAACATCCTCCTGCACCCCGATCCTCCTGCACCCAGCCCAGAGCCCCTTCCTGCACCCAAACTCCCTTTCAGAGCTTGCACCCCTCACCCCTTCCTGCACCCCAACCCCCTGCTCAAGGCTCAGCCCAGAGCCCCCTCCCGTACTCCAAACTCCTCAGCCCCAGAGCCAGTGCCCCAAACCACTGCCCCAGCCCAGTGAAAGCGAGTGAGGGTGGAGGAGAGCAAGTGATGGAGGGAGGGGACTGGAGTGAGCAGGGCCCGGCCTCGGGGAAGTGGTGGGATTCTGGATTGCACTTAAATTCCAGAAGTGATCTTGTGCGTAAAAAGGTTGGAGGCCACTGCTTTAAAGTGTCAATAGTCCAGTTAAAGATGGTTGCTGTGCAGTCCATACTTGCAGTGATGTAGTTAAAACACAGATGGACAGATATGTTACTATCCAACCTGATTATCTGTGAGTAATTTGATCATGTGGTATCTAACTGGCTAAATCAAGTAATCTAGTATCTGAAAGACACATGAATTCTTGTGACTGTATGCAAAGACATTACCTATAGATTTTTCAGCAGTTCTCAAACATTAGTACTGTTTACTAACCCCTTTCACACTGCAAGCCTCTGAGTATGTCTCCCCCGCCTCATAAATTAAAACACATTTTATTAAAACACTATTAATAAAAGCAAAGTGGAGTTTGGCTGTGGAGGCTGACAGCTTGCCAGCCCCACATAATAACCTCACGACTCCCTGAGGGGTCACAACCCCCAGTTTGAGAACCCCATTCTCGTCTGACCTCCTGTGTAAATAACATAGGCCATAGAATAGTATTTCCTGCACCGAGGCCAATTATTGCTGGTAGACCTAGCTATTTCTAAAATGACTGGCTGAAATTGCAGCTTTGATTGTTTCATCAACATTCATCAGGTAGAGAGGAGATAACAGAAGAACATCAAGAACAAAAAAATTGCTCCTTAATTGAACTGTGAAGGAGGTCGTGACCTTCAGTGCTTTCTTTTATGACAAGTTTAGTAAACTATGAGCCTGATTCTGAGCTCACTTACAGGTCTATTACCCAGTTTCACTGAACTTATTTCTGATTTACATTGGCTATCAGTATGTTGACTGTGGCCCCTTATACGTTTTAAGTATTCTTTCCAGTTGTGTATAAATGGGGGCATGGGTGAAAATGGCTAATACCATAATCTTTTCTTGCACATATTGAGTAAAAAATTTTAAACTGGCACCTAAGTTGCACCTGCAAAAAATATAGATGTATACAATAAAGTAAGTGCACTTAGAATCTGCATTGGCATGCTCAGAATGGGTATTCTGGCATAGAAACAGGTGCTTGTGTGTGCTAGATTTCAAAAGTGCTCAGCAACCACAGTTGGGGTCAGATTGTCAACAGGGTCCTGCTCCCATTTAGGCTTCTAAATAGGGGTTAATTTCAAGTGCTTTGCACCCAAATATCTCCCATTGTGACACGCACAGCCAGATTTTCAAAAAAGTGTAGCACTCAACGTGCTAGCTCACCATCAGAGCTCAGCTCATATCTAGGCGTCAACATAAGTGACCAGATTTTCAAAACCAGTTTGGGTGCTGAGCTGTTTTAAAAATCTGGCTTCAATTGTGGGTGCTGAGTACTTGAAAAAAGGTCCAGCCCCAGGATTGCCACCTCCAGCATGCAGAAAAACCAGCTGCTGGCCACCCCTACCAACAAAGGCCACGTCTACACTACAGCATAAAATCGAAATTATTAAAACCGGTTTTATAAAACTGGTTTATAAAATCAATTTTACGCGTCCACACTAGGGCACATTAATTCGGTGGTGTGCGTCCATGGTCCTAGGCTACCATCGATTTCCGGAGCTGTGCACTCTGGGTAGCTCAGTAAAAGAATGAGACCAATAACTTCGATTTCCGTCCACACTAACCCTAAATCGATATAGTAATATCGATTTTAAGGTTACTCCTCTCGTTGGGGAGGAATACAGAATTTGATTTTAAGAGCCCTTAAAATCGATTTAAAGTGCCTCGTAGTGTGGACGGGTACAGCATTAAATCTATTTAACGCTGTTTAAATCGATTTAACGCTGTAGTGTGGACCAGGCCAAAGAGTCCTAGTGTCAGCTATGGCTAATTTCCCCACAAGAGTCCCTGTCTCCTCTCCCGTTTTTTATCCCTGCCCGCTCGTGAGCCTCGGGTCCATCCTACTTCCAGCCGCCAATGCTAAGGAACCACAACAGTTTCAGCTGTTTGAGGACCTGGCCCAGAGAGGGAGACCCAGGTGCGGTCCATGTTTCTACCATGTGATGTGCATAGCAGCTACAAGCCTGCTGTTAGGGGCGGCTCCAGGCCCCAGCACACCAAGCGCGTGCTTGGGGCGGCATGCCACGGGGGGGCGCTCTGCCGGTCGCTGGGAGGGCGGCAGGCAGGCAGCCTTCGGCGGCATGCCTGTGGAGGGTCCGCTGGTCCCGCGGCTCCAGTGGACCTCCCGCAGGCGTGCCTGCAGAGGGTCTGCTGGTCCCGCGGCTTCGGTGGAGCTGCGGGACCAGCGGACCGTCTGCAGGCACGCCTGCGGGAGGTCCACCGGAGCCACAGGACTGGCAACAGGCAGAGCACCCCCCGCCACCGTGCTTGCCACCGTGCTTGGGGCGGTGAAATTTCTAGAGCCACCCCTGCCTGCTGTGTGGACGCACAGTTTACAGGGAACATTGGTCCAAAGTGGGGGGAAAAGAGGTCATTAAAACTTTTCACCAGAAAGTGGCAAAGCAGTACAAGAACTGGTAATCTTATCCAAAGCTGTGTTATTTTGAACATGGGCTCTGGGTATATGCATATGCAGGTTTTTCTCACACAAATACTGTTTGTGCATACTTTGAAAATTTTGCCCATTTCAATTTATTGACAATATTACCTGATAGAAAATGCTGGGAACTCTTTGGTGTTTATGTGCATTGTAGTAAAACTTAACATAAATAGAATACCAGTGTCCAATAAAGTGTTTTGCTGGAGATATGCAGCTCCTAGAAGATGTACAGGAAAAGGACCTGATCTCTTTAAAAACCAGGTTATTACATTCATCAACTTCAGTGATAACTGCCATTTTTAATATAGTGTCTTCTCTTCACCTTAAAAACTTTTTTTCATAGAACAAATTTATGGTATTCAAAAAAGTTTTTCAATTTCTTACTGTAATGTTTGTGACCACGTTTAAGTTCTGTAGGATAATATACTTTTCAAGGACCCTTTTTCATCGAATATTTCATATATTGCTCTTGTATTCTTCAAATAAATCAAGGGGGTTTGAGAAGGTATTTAAGTTTGGAAAGAATTAAGAAAGCTCACTGGACTAAGCTATAGCTCAAACAGTGTTTCCCTGATTAGCTCAGTTTAACACTGTAAAGATGAAAAGAGAGGGTAAATAATTTACAGACTGACTAAATAGGACAGTAATGCTGGATTCCATACACACCAGCCCCTGTTGCAACCTTGCGTAATGATTTCATACCTGTGTCAACTAATAGAAATAATAGTCTTCTGTTTTTTCTTCCCTTCCCAACACACCCTGATTTCACTGAGCATAGAGGTTTGTTTTGTATTGTGAATAACCTGCCACAGTGGTTTTAAACCAGTTTCCCTTTGAGAGAATCTGTCTGGAAGAGTGCCACATTATTGTTTTATAGTGGTTCTGTGTTTCTGCCGTTCTGGGCTTTTTTTTTTCCAGATGGTTTGCCAGTAGCCAAAGGTTACTGATAAGTCATCAGCCTGAGTGAATTCCCATTCAGTTGCCCGTTGATGTATGTAGGTTACTGGCTGATTTGATATTATCCATACAGTCCTTGTGAAAAGTAGAAACACACTGTCTCTAAATAGTTTAGCATTACTTAGACAATTACTGGCTGGCACAGGTCAAAGCAGAGACAGGTGCCATTCATCTCCTTTGTTACTTCACTAGACAGTATGTTAAAGCAAATATGCTCATTTTTCATTCAGAGATGAATTCTAGATTTGACCATGCACAGTTACAGATCTGTTTTATCTATGTCCTTCAGATAGAGAAAATCAGTCGTAACTACTTGAAACCATTAAAGATTACATTGCATTTTTTTCTTGAGTAAGGTGTTATACTCTGTTCTAGCCAAGTTGTAATTTAGATACTGTAATTACATTCAGTCTACATAAAACTCCCCCTGCAGTTTCAGTTGTGCATGGGCTTCTTTACTTCTCCTACAGCTGTTGTGTAATGTCTGCCATGTACTGTTAACCTTCTGCTCTGTTCCAGCGCAAGGGGGCTAAATTTCAGTAACAAGTGAATGATTCCTGTGAGCCAACTGTGTGCATATAATTCCTTATATGTAATTATTAGATAGTAGCAATATCCATGTAATAAATTGCACATAGACTCCTTTCATGGCCTCACTTATACTCCGCACACTAATTTATCTCCACAGGGACAGTGATTAAATTTCTGAACATCACAGCAGCTTCAAACAGCTTAGAAAAGAAAAAACGTACCAGAGAAATATTTTCATCTTTTCTGCTCAGTATAGTTTGAGTTTCAGGTTAGCCATATTCAGCCCTATACTTGTGACAAGTTTCTGGTCTCATTTCTTGCTTCCCTGCAGGGCTAGAAATTGCTGCTGTATGGTACCAGCTTTTCATTAGGAGAAGCAGCACTTGCTTTTAAGCATTGAAGAACCTGAGATACTGGACCTTAATACTGTGACTTATTATGTATACTACAGCTATTTCAGATAATCTGTTCAGCTTTCTACCATTTGCTAATTTCAAATTTTGTCTCTTTCCAAATCCTGTAGAGGGTTAGGTCATGATAATTAAGGCACTAGGCTTTACAATGCATGGATATGGAAAAAATGTGACATACCCAGAATACATGATGGCTTTAGTGGTTCTCATTTGGGATGATACCTTTTACTGACACTGATATTATGCTGACAGGCCATTTAGAATTTCTTATGGAAGGCTTTATTTCAATTTTGTTTTTAATTGCAAAGCTTTGCTGTCTCAGCAGCCATCTGCCATCCAGAAATCAGTAATTTTTTTTATTAAGAAAGCATAAACATTGTGTGTTAACAAAAGTATATAAAATATCGGCCCAAACCAAAATTCCAGTTCCAAGCACTCCCCCACACTTGGATGGAACAGGGTAGAGTGTGGGTAGGAGGGAAGGAGGTGAACATCTTAGTTGTAATCCAAATTTCATGTCTGGGTCCTATCTCTGTAACAGGCCAAATCAAAAGCCTATACCTGAACACCCCAGAATTTGGGGAGTTTTCGAATCTGAATTATGAGGCTCAGGCTTGTTTTTTAGTTTGTAAGATCTTTACAAATGGGTCCCTATCTACCCACGTGCAGTACAGCATCTGAGTGGGATATATGGGCACTGCTGTAATACAGTACAGATACTTAACAATAGTTAAATGAGAAAAGTGGCCACCGTCTATAGGGTATGTGGCCAAGTAACTATGTTTGCTTTATAGTTTAATAATTTGTGTTATATAAGTACTGATTAACCCCTTTACTGCACCCTGTAAATTGTGGACTTAATTGCTTTTTTTCCCCATGAGAGAGTGACTATTAGTTACTTAACTTTAAATCTGCATTCTCTTATTCTTCCTTTTGCTAACCATGCTTATATGAAATTGTCAACTTAGACAAGGAATTGCATGGCTTACATATTGTCTCATTCGCTGTCCAAAATACTGTCTGAAACTGATCCCATTGCACAGTTTGATCTGTCTGCCTGTGGGTTTTGTAGCGCACCAGTCACTGGTTTATACAGCAAGCCTGTGACTGCGTGTTCGTGTTTGTTCCCTAGCATTCATCTTCCTAATGAGCTTGTTTAAACAACAGAAGTGCTCTTACAATGAAAAGTTTGAATTCAAGTCTTGATATTAAGCAAGCCTGGGGTTTTTTTTTTAACCATTGGACTTCCTTCTGGTTGACACTCCTTGTTGCAAATTCCTGTCCTGTGAGTTAGCACTTCAGAAATATTAGCTAATAGAAGAAACATTCTCACTTTTTTCCCACCTTGGAAAAAACTGTACCACCAGGTATTTGGGATCAAAATATCACAAGTAGTTGTGCCACAAAAATAGGAAAAGAGCAAAACTAATGATTAGGACTTTTTTCGTTAGTCCATTAATACAAGTGAGAATGATGGGCCTGATCCAAACCTCACTGAAGTCAGCAGGAATCTTTGCACTGACTTCACTGGTTGGGTCAGGTCCTAAGTATGCCCTGGAAGGAAAGAATAGACTCTTTTGCAGACTGTGGGCCCTATACGATAATATGAAAAACAGCTTTGTATCTAGAAAACCATAGTAATGTTCTGGGTTTGAGTGAAGGATTTCCTGTCTTTGTCATTCATCCACTAGTGTGCAACCTTCTCCCTCAAAGCCCACTTTCCTAGTGGTCTTTTTTGACAGAGAAGAGCAGGGAGGGATTCTCTTTGGCCCCCACTGACACAGCTCCTGGAATGGCCAGGAGAGCGACATCATGCTCTCCTGCACTGACCGAACGCTCAGCCCCAGTGAGGCTGGGCAGAGAGTGCCAGGTTTTTGAGTATTTTTAAACACCTTTTTAATATTCAAATGTGGTAGCAAACGTAAAAGCCAAATGCCTTTTTAGACCCTACCGGTTGCCACATCACAAGTTGCCAGGTTCTTGAAAGTGATTGGGAAGAACAATGAGGAACAAAGTCCATTTGCTTGTTATGTTGCAGACTTCTGAAGGGCTCAGTCAGCTCTGACATTTAGAGAGCAGCTGCTACAGATTGCAGGTTTAGGATTGTTTTGTTGTCCTTTCAGCAAAGGAGTGGCAGCAGCTTACCTCATTTCCAGTAATGAAGTGCCTGGGGCTTTTTTATGACTTGCACTCTGCCTGGATTTGCTCAGTATGTGCCATGTGACTCCAGGAAACTGAGGCTATGTATTGGCTTATTAAAACAACTTCGTCTTTTTCTTCTTCTGTTTCTTTTTACAATTTCAGCGTGTGACTTCTCGATTCTTTGCTCCTCTCGAGATCAATGTTGTGTTTAACTAGGTGCAGGCATTTTCCTCACAATGTGAACTGTTTTCCGCACTGGATGCATTGAGCAGTGGAATAACATACTTCTAAACCAGATGCTTACCTGCTATCAGGAAGTGTCCAGATTGCTGGTAGATACCACCATATAGTAGATATTGGCTTCTTTTTTAGGGTGAAGTGACCAGTGATGAGGCAGCTTGTGTTATTACTGCTTTTCTTCTATTTTGGAGGCTCTTACCCCATTTGAGACCTCTCCTCAAGGTTTTTCATGGTTTCCCCATCTGTTAAATAGGGGAAATTACATGTACCTTGCTGGGGTGTTATGAGGATTAATTATTTAATGGATCAAATTCACTCCATACAGGAAAGTGCAAATTGCTGTGCCTCCAGGGGGGATCATCCAAAGTACTGCCACTAAGGCCATGGCTACACTCACACTTTACAGCGCTGCAACTTTCGCGCTCAGGGGTGTGAAAAAACACCCCCCTGAGCGCTGCAAGATACAGCGCTGTAAAGCGTCAGTGTAATCAGGGTGGCAGCGCTGGGAGCGCGGCTCCCAGCCCTGCACGCTACACCCGTAAAGGATGTGGTTTACATGCAGCGCTGGGAGAGCTCTCTCCCAGCGCTGCCGCTCCGACTACACTCACACTTCAAAGCGCTGCCGCGGCACTGCCGGGGCAGTGCTTTGAAATTCCAAATATAGCCATACCCTAACACTCCAAGGACATTCTCCTGGCCATTAATCAGCTCAGTCACTTCTGGTGCAGATGTGTTTCATCAGTATACAAACCACATTCTCCATCATTCTTTTTAAGTCCATCTGCATGTGCTTCATCAACAGCAGTTAACTCTCCTGAATATCGATAGGTTTTGCATCATAAATGCCATGCTGCTTTTGGCTGCTCCAGAACTGGTCAAGAGTTGTACAATATTCTGTCCTGTTCAGAAATTGTTACCTTTTCTTTAGCACCACCAACTTGTCCTTTCATGGGTTGTTTAAACCAGGCCTTAGTTCACATAGGAAATTACTAAATGCACTGTTTTTAAAATATTAGGAGCTTGTTTTTATTCATTCCCCCACACTAGTTCCATCCTACAAAGAATTTGTTGTTTCTCGCAGCTACATCACAAATCAGGGCTTGTCTTCACTACAGGGGTAAGCCGACCTAAGTTACACTACTCCAGCTCTGTGAATAAGCTCCACTCCAGCTGGAGTCAACGTAGCTTAGGTCGACTTACCCCAATATCTTCACTGCGCTGCTTCAATGGGAGATGCTCTCTGGATCGACTTCCCTTTCTCTTCTCAGAGAGCTGGATGGCATTGACCAGAGAACATTCTACTGTCAATTTAGCATGTCTTCACTAATTCCACTTTATCGACCCCTGGTACATCGATTGCAGCAGCGTTGAACTCCCCATAGTGAAGACCAGCCCCAATCACAGTTTGCTTTATTACACTTTCAAAACCCTAACTACTTCAGTGAGCTTTTCTTTTTCCATCCTTGTTTCATATGCTTGATGGATCTACTGATGGAGAATTTTATATTTGCAGACATATCAGAAATATTGGAATCCATTAAAAAAAAATCCATGTGTGATTTCGTGACCTGGTGATGCCTTTTACTCCACAGCAAAGAAAATGCCTTCATACAGCCATCCAAAAGATATGAGTTGTGTGGATCTGGGTTAGCCAGATTAATATCATAATGGCTTCTGGCTCAACAAGCACATAGTGCAGACAGGCAGCAGAACAGTTGTAGTACAGTTACCTTTTATGTGGGTGGCACAAATCGTCTGCCAATTAAGAGGCTCTGATAAGTCATGTCTTGTCTTGTGACTGTTGTTAATAAGAATGTATATGAAGATGTTTGCATCTGAACTATGCACAGATTAATGCCTGTATTTATTTTTTTTTAAATAAAATAAAATATTGCTTCATTGGGTTTTGGTTCCTAATAAGCTTTTTTTCTCATTTTAGAGCATTCCAGGATTTCATTAATACAGAGCAGCCAAATGGCCTTTGAGGATAGATTTTTATTTATTTCTTTAATTTTGTATGCACAGGCCATAATTCTCAAACCTGGGGGAACCTAAAGTTAAGCTTCCAAATTCATATTCAGACACCTGAATAAAAGTGGTCTGACCTTCTGAAAAGCAGGGCCCCAGAATCCCAATGAACCATGGTCTTTCTTTCTAGGCCCCAATACAGCACAGTCTGATAGAACTACTCACAGTGTGTAAAATTAAAGAAGTGCATAAATCTTTGCAAAATTGGGGCTGTCATTAGCACAGGAGAAATCTGTGATAATGGTTGGCAATTTTTTTTTAAAGTGGCTTCTACAGTTATTTTTCATGTTTAATAAATATTTCAAAGAGACCTGAGGACCTTTGGCAAAGAATGAGACATCTATTGTTTTCAGATGCATAGACATACATTTTCATATGATTAGTGGTAACAGACTTTAACTTACGATGCTCTTTGATTTTCTTAGGCCATGCCTATACTACAGGCACTGTAGTGGCATTGCTGTGGCTCCATAGCTACTCTGACATAATCCCATAGCATGGATGCACCTATAGCTATGGAAAGAGTTTTTCCATCTCCCTGAGAAACGGTAGCTAGGTCGACAGAAGCATTCTTCTATTGACCTTGCTTCCTCTACACCTGGAGTTAGGGTCTAATGTAGTATACTGATACCACTGTGATAAGTATAGTAAGAGTACCTAGAGAGAGAGAAAACCTGGCTTCAGTAAAACTTTGCATATAATACAGTTTAGCCAGAGTGAGTGTCTGGGGGCCAATCTCTGTTAATCTTGTTTAAAAACCATGCCATTTTGGAGGAAGCCCCATTGCTTGACTCATTTAAAAACTTGACTGACACAAATTAATAGAAAAATCCAGTGAAGGAAATAATAAACTGGCAGAGGACGGACTAGATGTCAGTGTCTTTTCCGACCCCTATATTGATAATCATGTGATTCACATCTGAATGAGTAGAAGTATTAAGTAGGGTAATGCAGCTCTCTAACTGGAGCCTACTGTGGCTTGTTGATGTACAGGGCCCTCCTCACCTTCTCCCCCGCCCCCACGCCACCCCCATACAGATTGACCTTTGCATGGTTGGAATCCATTCTTTTCCCCATTGGTTTGCTGCTAAAATGTGAAAACCAAAATATGTCAGAATCTTTCTTACTCTTTCCAGTGTCATCCTGCATTACCACGTATAAGAAGACACCACCTCCTGTTCCACCAAGAACCACCACAAAACCGTTTATTTCCATCACAGCCCAAAGCAGCACAGAGTCTGCCCAAGATGCATACATGGATGGGCAGGGACAAAGGGGTGATATCATCAGTCAGTCTGGACTTAGTAACTCTACAGAAAGCTTGGACAGTATGAAGGCCCTAACTGCTGCTATTGAGGCTGCTAATGCACAGATCCATGGCCCTGCAAGTCAGCATGTAGGCAACAATAATGCAACTGTCACCACAACCACCACCATTGCCACTGTTGGTGTAGAAGACAGAAAGAAGGATCACTTCAAGAAAAACAGATGTTTATCCATTGGAATACAGGTAAAGTATAGTAGCAGATAAGCGTCTGTTTTTGTTGGTGGTGTTGTTACTTATGGAGTGGTCCATTTTTTTCTCTTTTGAATCCCTTTTTTGGTTAGTTACCCATTTCTATCAGGTGACTGTAGACATTTCAGTAGTATTTAATTATTCTCTGTTGCTGGTGATGTTTTCCTAATTAATTTTAAACATATCAGATGTAAGGATTTCTTGAGTCTTTTTGCTACTTATTATTCAGCTCTGTTAAATTGCACACATGAGCACAGACTAATCATATCACAGCAGGGGTCAATGATATCATTGAAAGAGAATCTGTAAAACAATGATTTACACTGCACTATCACCAGAAAAATATTTTCAGCCAGCGTAGCTGAATTGTCACTGCTTATTCATGCATTTGGAAACAACTGTTAGTCATTTGAATGAGGCAGCATTGTTCCACTTAGCTGTTATCTCAGCCTCAAGAGCACAGGATAAGATCCCTCTGATTTGCCCTTGTTTAAAATAAATTAAACTTTGTTACCTCTAGTGAAATGTAACAAGAAAACTAATCCAACCACACTCAGTTGAAGCTTAGGGGAAAGAGAAATGTAAATAAGCTATATATTTCCATTTTAGATTTGATCTAAGTTTTTTTATTAATCTATCTTATGCATCCCTTAAGATAATGACTGTAGAGGTATGACATACCCATAATCACTATCTACTTTTTCATTCATGCTGTTAGAACAAGACAGTCTGGGTTGGAGTCAGCTAAGACTCAACTCTGGTTTTTGCAGGGAAAATAAATGGCAAGCAAATAGGGCAGTGTTCTCAAATGATCAACCCTCCTCCCCCTGGAAAAAGTGGTTAGTCTTTTCCTAAAGATGAAGTTTGCACATGAATGGTCTCTCACAGATTTCCAGTATGTTGGTCTTATTAGGTTTATCTAATTACTATGGGCAAGGCTGAGACTTTAGGCTGCGTGTGGTGTGGAATTGGGAGCAGCCCATGGATCAAATTGTGACAGAAGCCGTGTCTACACTACTGGTGCTACAGTGGCACACCTTCAGCATTGCAGCTATGCCACCATAGCGTAGATGTTTCCTACAGTGACAGAAGAGGTTTTTCTGTTGATCATAGGAATCATAGAATCATAGCACTGGAAGGGACCTCGAGAGGTCACCTAGTCCAGTCCCCTGCACTCAAGGCAGGACTAAGTATTATCTATACCATCCCTGACAGGTATTTGTTAAACCTGCTCTTAAAAATCCCTAATGATGGAGATTCCATAATCTCCCTAGGCAATTTATTCCAGTGCTTAACCACTCTGACAGGAAGCTTTTTCTAATGTCCAGCCTAAACCATCCTTGTTGCAATTTAAGTCCATTGTTTCTTGCCCTATCTTCAAAGGTTAAGAAGAACAATTGGGTCTGCCGTGGGCAGTACTTCCAGTGGTGCCTCGTCTCTCAGGGTTCACATTGCTCATGGATCTGCCATGGCTGGCGGGTGGCAGCATGGAAGCGTCAATCACCCAGAGCCCTGCACACTCAGGCTTTAGTTCACTAGATCTTTACATCATTCCCGCTTCAGGTCCCCTGGGTCATCAACGCTAGGCCAGGCTTATCTGGGTGTTCCCTGTGAAAACTCTCAACCTGTTCTGGGGTGTAGACCTTACTAGCATGCTCTCAGGACTGTCCCAGTCTATGAGGTACCACAACCTGCCTAATTTCAATCTGGAATCCAATATGGCATGGACTTCACACTTTTCATGGTCTTGAAACGGAACTGGCAGAACGGCGGCTGCATCTGGTTGGGGAATGGGTTTTCCATGTATGGCTTTAGGAGGGAAATATGAAAGACAGGGTGCAGGTTGAGAGACCTAAGTAAGTGGAGCCTGAAAGTAACCGGATTGATTTTCTGACAAATTTGATAAGGAATTGATGGTCTAGTTTGTGAGATGGCCTGTTTGTGTAGAGATTTTTGACAGATAGCCAAACCTTTTGACCTACTGGAAAGGTTGGTGCTTCCTGTCTTTGGTGCTTTATGTGCCATTTTAGGCCGCCTTAACATCCTCAAGGTAGCCCTTTTCCTTCTTTCTGACAGTGGCAAATCTGCCGAACCAAGTCCACCCCAGCTGAGTTCAGGGAGACTGTCAGTAGCACGGGGTAGAATTGCAGGGGGAACCCATTGGCACAGTTTAGGGCAACTGTGTCTGTATGTCCCCTCAGGGGTTCAGCAAGAGTACCCACTCTTGGCTTTCAGATCCCCAGCTGTTGCCTCTCTTGGATGGAGACACGTGACCGAGGTATATCCAGGCTGGATAGTTACCTTGTCTTCACTGTATAATTCCCTGCAAAAACAGTTTGCCCAAGGATCCCTGTTTGCTTTCTCCTGAGAAACAAATACAGTGCGGTTGCTACAGCTGTAAGTTACCCCACAGCTCTTCCTAGGCAAGCCTACTTTTTTCTTAAGATACAAAGCATTAAGAGAAAACGTATTAAAATAACAAAAGGACCTAAACCCATTCTAATAAGTTTACCAGAGACCATTCCAATTCTCACATGGTCTCTGGCAAGTGTTCTCTTTTAATACCCTACCCTAGGGAATTCCTTGTGGTTAAATATTTATCATAGCTTCAGCTCAGACTAAGCACACTCATAACATGTTCAGTTTCCTTTTTTGTACAGTTCAGGAGTCTTTGAACTGGAGTTTCCAGAATCAGTTAATTTACAAAAGGTTTCTCTCCCCAAGTTTCGCTTCACAAGGGAGAGAATTTGCATTCCCTTCATCTCAAAGTATTTCCTAAGAAAACCCACTTCACCCATATTGTTCCAAAATGACCTGTGAACTTCCAGAAATTGCATTAATCTTGTCTTTGTACTAAAGAAGTTCCATACAATCTTACAATAGTACATAAACATTTGCATTTGTAATACAATGAACTCCAAAGATATTAAGCATATTTCAATAAGATTTAACTTCATTCAGTAAAGTTTAATGTAATTCTATAAAATTCAGGATTTTACAGGATAATGTCAATCCATCACACCTGTAATTGCAAGAAAAAGGGGCTCTGCCCAGTGGAGGCATGGTCGGTGTTGTATGCAAATTCAGCATAGAAGCAGGAGGTGGACCAGTCTTCTTGGTGATAGTTAACTAAACGTCAGAGATTTTGCTATAATACTTAATTCACCTTCTCTGTCTGGCCAGCCGTCTGGGGGTGATACTCAGAGGAGTGGACATTTAGTAACCGGAGGGCTTTGTACCTTAAGCACGAGATGAACTGTGGTCCTTGATCTGATCTGATGCAATCAGGAAACCCACGGAGGTGAATGACATGCACTAGTAGGAACTGAGCGGTCATCTTGGCTGAGGGCGAGTGGTCACAAGGGACGAAATGTGCCATCTTGGTCAACTGATCCCCGATCGTTCATACTGCCATGAAGCTGTTAGATTCAGGAGGTTCTACAATGAAATCCATGCTGACAGCGGCCCAGGGCCTGGATGGGGTTTCTGGTGTCACAGGGGTGTGGTACCTTAGTATGGGTACACAGGTCACAAAGGTGACTATAAACTCCAATGTCATCCCACATTCAGGGCCACCAAAAGAAGCAGAAGGCTGGACAGTGGGTTTTGAGGCACCCAAAATGGCCTGCTAGGAGGTTATTGTGATACAGGACCTCCAACTGCAGAACTTATATGCAACCATCAACATAAATTATTCTGTCCTGCATGAAATGTTGCCTCTTGGTCCTGATTCTTAATCAGTCTGGGGGGTCCATTCTAAAGCCTTCTGGGGAGAGGATGTACCCCAAAAACTCTGGAAGTTTGGTCAAAGGTATATTCTCTAATTTTGCATACAGGCCATGATGTCGTAGTCTCTCCAGGACAGACCTAAGGTGGCATTTGTGTTGCTCATGGTTTTCTGAAAAGTCAAGCATATCATTGAGGTAGACTACTACATACTGGTCCAGAATTTCTCTGAACACATTATTAACAAAGTGTTAAAAGATTGTAGGTGCATTAGTTAGTCTGAATGGCACTACCAAGTATTCAAAGTGCCATAACGGGTCCAGAAGTTGGTCTCCCACTTGTACCCCATCTAGATATGCACTAGGTCCACTGTGGTGAATAATCTATACAGATTGCTCATGATCCAATAGTTCTATATTAGAGGCAAGGAATATCGGTTTTGGTTCAAAACAAAGTAATCAACACATTGCATAAATTCAGTCATAACAGACTTTCACCCGGGGCTTTTGGTCAATGGGGCAGTTATAATCCCAGTACAGAGGTAGTGTGTCTAGATTTCTTTTTTGAAAAATGTCAGCATAATATTGGTATTTATCAGGAATATGGGAGGTCAAAGCTGGGGTGGTCCCACTTGCCAGATGCCACAATCTGAGATTTGTTCAAGGGAGGGATTGATGCTGCCTGGGATGGGCTCCCAGATCCAACAATTCATCGCTGCCGATGCATAGGCAGATCTGTTGGCAATGCTCAGAGAACGAGCTGAAGTAGATGGCACCAGTTAAGGAATCCCCTGAATTTTTGGCAGTTTCCGTCAAGGCATTTGAGTCGAGGCACCACAGGCCCCTGTTTGAGTGGTTGAGCCACCATTCATGCCTGGAATGTTCTTCTCTTGCGAGCGGCTCACTATTTCGCAGAGGGCCTGGAATATAAATTCTTGTCTTGTGAGCTACCCACTGATTTGCAGAGGGCTTGCTTTTCTCCCCAAAATTGCATCACCTGAGCCCGCAGAGCCTGAACCTCAGTCTGAGACAGACAACCTGCTTCTGTGGATCTGGTGACCTGCGTGGTGTGCCAGGCAGCAGGAGGCCCATCCTTTCCATCTAACTACTGGGGCATCGTCCATGGGGGGGATCAGAGACGGTCTGTGCAATCTGTTACAAACTGGGTTATTGGCAGTCAGGCCTACTGGTCAGAGCAGGAGTCAGGGACTGGTAAACAGAATCAAGGATTGGAACCAGATTGAGACCAAATTCAAACCTGAGTCAGAACCAGGAATTGGAACCAGATTAGCTGGATTCAAGGCAGGAGCAAGGCTGGGACAGGACTGGAACAAGACGAGGAAACAGGGATCAAGAAGGCGGCATGGAAGCAGGAACTAGGCAGGTTCTGTCTCAGCAGCAGGTCAGGGATCGGTCTTGTTGCACACACAGCTTCCTGGGACCCCCTCCATGCTTAAATAGTGGCACATGAACCAATCAGCATCAAAGTGGGTGCTGCCATTCAGGTTTTCATGGCTCGCCTCGTCTCCCAGGATTTACAGTGCAGTGATCTTGGCTGTGCTGTGGCCAAGGCCGGCTCCAGGCACCAGCATTCCAAGCTGGTGCTTGGGGTGGCATTCTGCAAGGGGCAGCAGTCCCTGTTGTTTTGCCCCCAATCAGCACGCCGAATTGCCGCCGTGGACAGCTGGGGCAGTCTGTGTGCCCTTAGGGCGGCAGGTGCGTTTCCACTGTGGTGGCAGTTCGGCAGCAGCTTCTATGTTTAGATGTCCGTGGCGGCTTTAGCTAAACATAGACGCTGCCGCCGAATTGTCGCCGCCGTGGAAACGTGCCTGCTGCCCTAAGGGCACACGGACTGTCCCTGCCGCCCCCGGTGGCTATTCGGTGTGCTGCTTGGGGCGGCGAAAACTGTAGAACCAGCCCTGGCTGTGGCTGCCAGGTGATGGCATGAAAGTGTCAGTCACCTGGAGCCTTGCACACCCAGGCTGTAGCCGACCAGGTCCTTACGCTCAGGGGTGTGGTGAGTAAGGACGTGTCTACACTTACCAGATTGGCACTCCTGCAATCCATGCAGCAAGTATTGATTTAGCGGGTCTGGTGAAGTCAGGCTAAATCAATGGGAGAGCACTCCACCTCCTCAAGAAGCGTAAGGGAAGTCGACAGGAGATGTTCTCCTGTCGACACAGCGCAGTGTAGCCACTGCGGTAAGTGGATCTAACTGTGTTGACTTCAGTTACGTTATTCACATAACTGAAGTTGCGTAAGTTAGATCAATTTACTGTGGTAGTGTAGACCAGCCCTAAATTTCTGCAGCCCTTGAAAGTATGCAGCTTATTGCTTCCCTTGTACCATTAGTTCCTCCCTAACCACTTGGTTGCAGGAGAGAGTCTCCAGATACCTGGACCTGTGCTCTAGACCTGAAACCACAGGTCAGCACTAGACCTGAAACCAAGATCCAGATAGGCTGAGCAAGCTGGGGAGCCCTTAATTCTGCTTACTCCCCTAATCAGTCATATAAGGCAATGGCACAGTCTAGCCCTGTGTCCCTCATTTCAGTGAACGACTTTACTGCTGACAAAGACCATCCTACAGGGGAAAAAATTACAAAGCTAGAAGTAAAATTATTGGAATACTAACAAAAATCTATGTGGATTACATTGGCGGAAACCTGAATTAACAACAGTATTGTAATCCTTAATCTTAAAAGGACGTCTACGGATCTCCCAATCCATTCTTAAAATAACTGTTGCTGTAAGTAAAATACCTTCGAACTTAATACTGTATTGCAGTAGCCATTAAGGGGGAGATTTTCAAAGGCACAACTGGCAGTTGTTTGTGACTTTGAAATTTTCCCCTAAAATATTGACCTATACTGATTACAAGTAATAATATTCCTTATACAAAGTGTGACAGGCATATTGAAAATACGGTGGGAATGTTAGTTACTTATAAACTGTCACAGTGTCCCGTGAACTTGTCTGTCTCAAGCAACAGTGTTGAGATGCTCCCTTAAATGTTTTGAGAGATATTGCACCTTAAACCTTTCACTGATCCGGGTCTACTACTCACGCAAATCTCAAATAATAGTAACTTTAGAGGGAAATTCAACTGTGGTCAGAAAGAAGGAAACATTTTTGTGGCAGGTCGCTTTAATTTTGTTATTGTTGCTGTTGTTAACCAGACCTTTAAACAGAGCTATGAAATGTCAGCTGTCCTGGTGTAGACAGTAGAATTTATATCTGGTTATTTCTTCAGGTTGATGACGCTGAAGAATCCACCAAACCAGGTGAAAATAAAGCAACCAGTAAGTTCCAATCCATAGGTGTTCAAGTAGAGGAGGAGAAGTCGTGAGTAAACATTCATTTGATTTTCTGAATGCTCATGTACAATATTCTCTTTCGTGCCTTTAACAGAAATATCTCAAATAAAATCACACCAATGAGACCAAATATCCAAGAGCCTGGCATGCAGACAGCATCCTTTTGAGGTTTTTATCATATTTAGTATTTTAAAGAGTAGATCTGAACAAAGGTAAAACATGTATATGTTTCCACAATTCATTATGTTCCTGTTTTACAATTACATTAAAAGTGATGCACGTTCATTTGGAATGTCAAAATTTAAAAGGTATAAAAACATTATGAAAATCTTTTCTAAAAGAATAAACAAACAAAACAATGTCACTTAAAAATAATATAAATCTTGCCATAGGAGATAATTTCTGTTGATATTATCTCTCTCAGTATAACACTGTAGTCTGAAATCATAGGTGAATGGCAGCTGAGCACAGATGTGTGGTCTAATGGTCTGAACACAGGACTGGGAATCAGGTTGGCCTGAGTTTTAGTGTTGGATTTGAGATTGATCTCGGGGGGGATTTTGACAAGTCAATTAATTCGTCTGCCTCGGTTTCCCTATCAGTAAAAGATGGATAGTAATATTTTCTTGCCTATACTATGAGGATTAATTATAAAGTAATATCTGTAAACCACTTTAAAAATAATACTGCAAAAATAATACTGTGTTATTGCCCTGTTGACCAATACAATGACAATATGTATTGCTAGTATTGAATCTGATAGTCTAGAATTAAATGCACCATCTTTAAATTAGTGGGTACATGAGTACAAGCTAAAAGCTGGCTTCTTTTACATTCTATCCCCCTACTCGTTCACAAGAGGATAACAGATAGGTAATATGCAGCATTGTTCTAGCCATGTCAATCCCAGGATATTAGAGAGATAAGGTGGTGAAAGAGACAGAAGTTGGTCGAATAAAAGATACTATCTCATCCGCCTTGTCTCTCTAACAAATAGGTTAAGCAGGGGATGGAGCTGAAGTGCCTGAGTGCCTGCAATCATGATAAAATTTACCTTCTGGATTGGCTGTTGTTGGGTTGCTGTACTGGAAAGTTGAGTATGATTCAGCATTGTGTCGCATATTTTTTCAGGCGCTGATTTTTCAGGAGTGGTAGGAGAGTTAAATGAAAAACATTATGTACTTTAGAGATCCATAAAATTTTGACAGGTTTCAGAGTGGTAGCTGTGTTAGTCTGTATCAGCAAAAAGAACGAGGAGTACCTGTGGCACCTTAGAGACTAACAAATAACTAAATGCCCAAATAAATTGGTTAGTCTCTAAGGTGCTACAAGTATTCCTCATAAAATTTTGAATAATTATCTGTCAGTGAGATTTTTTTTTAACCCACTGTTTTGCGGTATCTAAAGTAAAACATCAGTTTATAAAACGTGAATCTCTTCTAGAGTTGTTTATTAAATTAGTGCTTGAAATAAAAATAAAGAAGGCCACCCCTGGCATTTATGCTTCCCTTCCCCCCACCTGGAGCACATTTCAGGGGACCATCTCTGTCTAGAAATTGTCAAAGGGACTTTTACCTTGTCCATTTCATCTATGACCAGCCAAACACATAAGGCAAATCCTGATCCCTGCACAAACCTGACTCAATGGGTTTTATATGAAGGTTGGGTGAGGGGCAGAATTTTCTCCTTCCTCTCAGGACATGGAGCACCAGCGGAGGTGCTCTACTTCCACGGCTGCAGAGGTGGACACAGTCCCTCTGATCCCCCTTCACTGGGGAGTTTTGGCTGGAGTAATTGTGATTCGATGGGCCACACTGCCCAAAAGCCACTGTGCAGTAACATAAAGCCACTGTGAAGCATTGCTTCATTCCAGGCAGTAGGAGGAGAGTTCCCCTGTGCAGACTCTCCATGATGGAGAACTCCCTCTCCCCCAAGCAACTATGAACCACTTCCAACTGGGGCCTGGCACCATCCTACAGTCTGTAGGATTTGGCCCATTGACAGTAGTAGAGAGTGGGTCAGAAAAGTATTAAGCACTAATTTTCTATATTTGACTATTGCGCATTTGCTGAGATAATAACCAAATCACCTATTGCTTACACTATTGTTAAATAGACCAGACTGTCATTATCTTCTACCTGAGCATTTCTGCTGTGGTTCTAAAAGGTTAAGGGGACTTCAGAGGGGAAATGTGAACTGTAGTGACCTTGTTATGCTGTTGCTAAGCAAGGTCCTTGTTAACTGTTAAAACATCTCTTTCTGGAAGACATTCCTTTACATATGCATCCTGAGCCTCCACCCCCCACTGCTTTTCTAGTGTTAAGTAAATTAGCACATTTAAATAGGTGATGACAGCCACTTAACTCCTCCCCAAGGACAAAAGAAATAAGTGTCCAAAATAAGCCAACCACTGATAGTAAATACCGTACTTAAGCAGTATTCTCTCTGTTACTGTTTTTATTATTCTAGAGAGCAAAATCAAGAGATAGGATTTTCCTGTCAAGGTCTATACTGAGATAGCATTATTTCTGCATTACCTAAGGACAGCTGTGTTTTAGGATTCCTTGCTGATAAAGTTGAGGCTGCTGCTGTTTTGAGCAGAATGGTAAATAGTAATCCATCATGTACTTCCAGAAATGAACTGACTGATAAAAGACAGCAACCTAATAGTCAGAAAATGAGTGCACTCAAAACACAAAGGGCTTATCATCACGATTTGGATTCCTATGCATTTTGTTAACACAGTGGGAGGGACTTTTAATGAATATCTCTTAAAGGAATAGACTTGTAAATGGAGTGCATTCTTCCTGGCCCCAAACCACAACATCTGCAGAAAAACAGAGAACCCATTTCAGATGGATACGTGATAAAGAAATAAATGTGTTAAATCTTCTTCCAGGACACTGAAAGATAAAATACACTAGAAGGCTGACCCTAAAAGGATAAATATATTAATTGAATTATTTTCTTTGTGCACCAGCCAAATCAACATACGTCATGAAGCAACAAAATTGGCCTCCCTCTGCATCAGGAGCCCTCCCCTGTGGCATTCTACAAAGTCCATAATTTCTCAGCCCTTTCTTTCATTCTATCTACTTTGTCCCCCTTGGTCATCTTACTACTACCCTCAATCTTCACCACCATTCTGATGCTGATGAACCTCACCTCTCCATTCTTTTTATTTCCTTAATGACTCCTCCTCCTTCACCTTCTGTGTCTGGACCAAGTGAACAGGAGGGTTTGTCTCAGTTTCTCCATCTAAAAGGCTCAAAAACCAGAATTGCTTCTTTTATAATAATTGGACATATACCACTCTCCTAGAACTGGGAGAGACCTTGAAAGGTCATTGAGTCCAGCCCCCTTGCCTTCACTAGCAGGACCAATTTTTGCCCCAGATCTGTAAGTGGCCCCCTCAAGGATTGAACTCACAACCCTGGGTTTAGCAGGCCAGTGCTCATGCAAGGGGAGCATCCTCAACCCACAGCTCTATCTCTTCCATTTTCCTCCTCTTGTAGTGTTTGCACTACAGTGTCACAGCTACAGCACCATAGTGTAGATGCTTCCTACATCAGCTGAAGGGGTTTTTCTATAATAAATCCATTTCTCCAAGAGACAATCTTCCATTGTCCTAGCTGCATCTACACCAAGAGTTAGATTGACCTAACCATTCGATTGACCTAATTACTCACGGCATGAAATTTTTCACAGCCATGAGTGCCGGAGGTTGTTCTAATTTTTAAGTGTAGAGCAGGCCTCAGACTTCCATTCATCTCCACTATACATGACCTTGAATGCATCTTTTACTCGTAGCTCTCTTCCTACACTACCTGTGTTTATAAATTTGCCCATCTTTATCTCTGCATCGTTGTCCATATACAAAATGCCTTGGGTCCAAATCTGTTATGTTTTTTTATCCAACCCTGTGTCCTGTTTCCCCTTTATTATTATGATTCTTTCATACTGGCTCCCAAGCCCCAGCTCTGCAATGTCGCTCAATTATAGATGCCTTGTCCACCTTTTCATATGTCCAAAGATCATGTGTAGCCTTATGAACTGGTTGCAGTAACTCACCCACCCCTCATCCTTCCCTTCTCCCCCGTCATTGCTAACTACATCACCCCAGTCCTCTGATGAATCTACTGGCTTCCCACTCATTTAAGGAGAAATTTCAGAACTGCTGTCTTCATTTTTATAGGCTGGATCAGGGTCATGGACACTTATTTTGTGGTCCTACATTTTCTTCACTCCTCTCCTGATCTTTCCATTCACCTATGACTCGATCTTCACCTGAAAGGACCACCTCTAGGGCCTTGTCTACACCAGAGACTTGAATTGTTTGTGCTTCAACTACTTGTATCAAACGAATTGAAGCACAAGCTATTCAGTGCACTCACATGTGCCATTCTGAATAGGTTTAAGCATTGTCACACATCCCCACTAGTACTGTTCTAGACTGATTCAACTGTGGTATCCTTGCTGGGTGCCTGTCTCACTGCTCGATGGTAATTCACTGTCTCTGTTACCCTCACATTGTCCCCTCCATCCTGATATAGGCCTCCATGGTATCCCCCCCAATGTCTCCCATCTTTCTCTCTATGGTCTGCCCTTATCATACCTCTCATTCACATTCTAAGTTGGTACTATTATTGGTTCACTGGATGTAAGCCTGTCATAAATGGTTTATTAGAGACATGCAGCGATAGTTCATAGACCAAGAGTACTGTCTTGGGGCAAAACAGGGGTATTAACACCCACATAAGTGCCTCCCCACCTTTCCTGGCCAGGGAAAGCTGCCCTCTTCTCCTGGATATACTTCTGCTCTGTCTAGTACATTAGATTTTATCTACTATGTAGACTGAGACTATTTCACATTAAGGAATAGTATCTCAGTTTTGGTTTTAACCGACTAAAATAGAACAATAACATATTCTAACGAGTCTAAATTACAGAGCAAAATGTTTCCAGCAAAATGTGAAAAATCGACCAAGACCTCTACGATCACTGTAAATGTTATGAGAAGAAAAGAAAGAGAGCCCTCTTTTTACTCTGGCTTTTGTGAGTTTGTGGAGCACAATCCTTCCTATGCTGCCTTTTTCACTTAGGCTGTAGCTTAGATGCTCTTGCATTAACATTAAAACAAACTTACATGGGTTCCTGCTTGTGTCACTTTAACACAAAAATTAATCTGCCAGCAAATTATTGGGATTTTGTTGTTGTATGTTTGTAGTCTGTTGTTTCTCTGTTGCAAGTCAAAGTTTCTCAAATCTTAGATCCTTAGGTGAGGCATCTCCAAGCTATACTTGAGCTAAGATGCTAGGATTCATATTGACTTGGTTCTGATCTGGAGTATTGTTTGTCCCCACTTATTCTGTCAGTGGAAAAAGTTTCATTGAACAATTTAAAAAGATTGTAATAATGTAGAACAACAATAGAGGACTAGACGAAAGATAGTTACAAACAAAAGATTCCATAGCTTGATAGACCTGTTAGTCTATTACCTATGTTTGAAATGAATCTTGAAGATATATGTTTCAGGATCCTGCCATTACAATACCTATCAATGATATTGAATCTGCTGGCCTTTTCCACAACTTGCTTTTTTTAGTTAGCATCACCATAACCTTGGCAAGCAAGCACTATACAAGAAGCAACAGAACCGATAGGTACATAATGAAGCCAGTTGAAATTATTAGAACTGCTTTTGTGAGTTGCCATCTGTAAGACGCTTTGGAGCCTCTTGCAGTAGAAATGTAAACACGTTTCTCAAAAGGAACACAGAGAAGCAGCAGAGAGATGAATGCTAATGAATGACCCTGCTGTTGCTGTTCAGAACAGACACTGTATTGTGCCCCGTACTGGTTTATCCAGTCTGCGGTTTCATGGTTTTCTGCACCTTAGGCCAGATATCTGCTGCTGTTTGCCAAAGTTGTAATTATTACACCTTATACCTGCAGGGCACAAACGAGCATGAAAGCACAGAATCTAAAAGCAGGGGAAGAGGCAAGTCCATGAGTTCATGTTTTTAGATCCTTACTCTAACAGTCAGCAATTTATGAAGCTTTTTTTTCCAGACAGACTTATCTAGTTGTGAATGCTCTGTACGCATAAAGATGTTGTAAACTTTGCACATTAGCTGTAGAAACTCTCCTGCATTATTATTGTTATATTATTATTTATTTGTATTGCTGTAGTGCAGTCATGTATGCAGCATGAAATTTTAATTAAATAAGCAGAGAGGTTTTGGATACAAATAGTAGTTTGTAAGAATAGAACATCTTAGAAATGGCTGGAGGACAGAAGTTACTTTCAGGAATAAACAAACATGAGCTGAGGCAGTTTGTATATGTATGCTCTGGGCACAAAGGCAGTGTCTTCCACCTACAGGCTTTTTCATTTTAATTCCTTTGTATTTCTTTGGCCAGGTCTACGCTAAAAAGTTAGGTCAGCCCAGCTACATTACTCAGAGGTGTGAAAAATCCACACCCTTGAGCGACATAATTAAGTTCACCTAACCCCTGGTATAGACAGCGCTAGGTCGGATGACAGAAGCGCTAGTGATGGACCGATTCTTCCATCAACCTAATTCATAGAATCATAGGGCTTGTCTACATCAGAAAGTTGCAGCGCTGGTGAGGGAGTTACAGCGCTGCAACTTAGGAGGTGTACACATCTGCAGGGCACCACCAGCGCTGCAACTCCCTGTTTGCAGCGCTGGCCGTACTCCCGTTTTGTCTCGGGTGTAGAGGATCCAGCGCTGGTAATCAAGTATAGACACTTACCAGCGCTTTTCTTGACCTCCGTGGAATAAGCAGGTATCCCAGCATACCTGAGGAAGCCTCTGGTAATCAAGCTGGTCTCCTTCCCCGGTTTGCTCTCGCGTTCCCCAAACCCCGAGCAAGCAGGTCTCCTTCCCTGCGGTTTGCAGGGTGGTTCGGGGAACGCGAGAGCAAACCGGGAAAGGAGACCAGCTTCGCCGCGGTTTGCTCTCGCGTTCCCCGAACAAGCAGGTCTCCTTCCCTGCGGTTTGCAGGGTGGTTCGGGGAACGCGAGAGCAAACCGCGGCGAAGCTGGTCTCCTTTCCCGGTTTGCTCTCTCGTTCCCCGAACCCCCGAGCAAGCAGGTCTCCTTCCCTGCGGTTTGCAGGGTGGTTCGGGGAACGCGAGAGCAAACCGGGAAAGGAGACCAGCTTTGCCGCGGTTTGCTCTCGCGTTCCCCGAACAAGCAGGTCTCCTTCCCTGCGGTTTGCAGGGTGGTTTGGGGAACGCGAGAGCAAACCGCGGCGAAGCTGGTCTCCTTTCCCGGTTTGCTCTCTCGTTCCCCAAACCCCCGAGCAAGCAGGTCTCCTTCCCTGCGGTTTGCAGGGTGGTTCGGGGAACGCGAGAGCAAACCGCGGCGAAGCTGGTCTCCTTTCCCGGTTTGCTCTCGCGTTCCCCGAACCCCCCTTGAAGCCGCCCAACAGCGCTGCAGTGTGGCCACATCTAACACCACTTGCAGCGCTGGTTGCTGTAAGTGTGGCCACTCTGCAGCGCTGGCCCTATACAGCTGTACTAATACAGCTGTAACAACCAGCGCTGCAAAATTTTAGATGTAGACATGGCCATAGACTTTAATGTCAGAAGAGACCATTATGATCATCTAGTCCGACCTCCTGCACAATGCAGGCCACAGAATCTCACCTACCCACTCCTGTATCAAACCTGTGTCTCAACCATTGAAGTCCTCAAATCATGGTTTAAAGACTTCAAGGTGCAGAGAATCTTCCAGCAAGTAACCCATGCACCACGCTGCAGAGGAAGGCAGAAAACCCCCAGGGCTTCTGCCAATCTGCCCTGAAGGAAAATTCCTTTCCAACCCCAAAGATGGTGATCAGCTAAACCCTGAGCATGTGGGCAAGACTCACCAGCCAGACACCCACCAAAAAATTCTCTGTAGCAACTCAGATCCCACCCCATCTAACATTCCATCACAAGCCATTGGGCATATTTACTGCTAGTAGTCAAAGACGAATTAATTGCCAAAATTAGGCTATCCCATTATACCATCCCCTCCATAAACTTATCAAGCTTAGTCTTGAAGCCAGATATGTCTTTTGACCCCACTACTCTCCTTGGAAGGCAGTTCCAGAACTTCACTCCTCTACTGGTTAGAAACCTTTGTCTAATTTCAAGTCTGAACTTCCTGATAGTCAGTTTATATTGCTTTGCCAACACATAATGAAACAAGCATATTTCCTAAATTCACCATTCAAACAACATTAAAATCTTGTCTGTATCAAGCACACAGAGCTGGATCTATTTTACACACACTTTCCTCCTACATTACCTGACATGTCTTGAATGGCTGCTTGTAGCATCATATGGTTCTTCCACCCCATGTACATTTGTATCATGATCTTCCACCACACTGCTGGAATTCTGCCATTCAAAGCATGGATTTTTATCAGAAGAGTGAATGAAAGGCAAGTTTTCATACTCTGGAATTTCTTCATAGTGGCACACATTCTCATATTCTAGTGGATAATCGCTTGTAAGAGAATTCAAGTGTGTTTGTGACAACTGCTTCCCTGAGAATATTTGTTCATCTAAAGAGTCTAATCTTTGACTGTTTGGTATATCATGCTGACTCCTATGTCTGTCTTTTCTTTTGTGATGCTGGGCTACCTATTTCTGCAGAACATGCCTTGGCAGATTTAGTTTTCCTTTCGCTTGCTAGGGATGTTAAATTCCAGTTGTTACCAATACCATTCCCTTCCCCAGTGGGAAGACTAGCTATGGCACCATCCATGGATTGGCTGCCCTTGGAAGGTGGATTAACTATGGCAAAGGGGGAGAACCCCTCTGATTGCTGTAGTGAGTGTCTACGCTGAAGTGACAGAGCTTTGAGTTATTTAATTCTAAGCTGATGCTGTATTCTGTTGACAAGTCGTTTTTCTTTTGAAGGCAGATATCTTTACTCAGTCCAGTGCAAAGAATAGTCTGTTAGGCAAGCACGTAGCGTTGTTTTATTAGATAAAAACAAAGGCAAGCAAAACTAGGCCATTCTCTTTTATAGCAGAGTCTGTGTTTGGTGGCACATATTGAAAATAGGAAGGATGTACTCCTGAAAGTTTGAAAATGTGATGCCTCTGGCAATACGTCATCCTGGTAAGCAGAGCTTGATGTTTTCACCTGTGGGATTTGTTGTGTATTGAAAGTCAGTTCAAATAGTCATTCCGTTCGCACAGATGCTAAGGTAGAATCATATCAGCATTTAACTCGAGCTTGGTCTACACTACCAACTTATGTCAGTATAACTACGTTGCTTAAGGGTGTGGAAAATCCACACTCCCGATCAACAACCTTTCCTCTGATGTAGACAGGGCTATGTCAATGGGAGGGCTTCTCCTGTTGACATAGCTATAACCTCTTGAGGAGGGGGAGTACCTACACTAATGGGAGAAGCTCCCCTGTTGGCATAGTAGCATCTTCACTAAGCTCTATAGGGGCACGGGTGCACTGGTGCAGTGCTGTAAGAGTAGACAAGCCCTAAGACACACAAACTGTGCTGAAATCACAAGAGACTTCCTGAGGGGCCTGGAGAAGATGTGCTGTCCATATTAAAGGAATTGCTTTCCCCCATGATTGCTGTCCCATGATATTAAGTATCATTAGAAGAGGAATGCTTTTTTATTTTTATTTTTCTGCTTTCTGTGGATCCTGACTGAACAACCGAAAGGGGAGAGTGTGTGTTTTTGTGGGGGGCGGGCACTCTAGGAAGAGGGAAATAATAAGAAATATAAAGTGAGAAAATGTGAAGAAAGAGTTTTGCTTATTAAAGAATAAATAAATACCTAAAACTGAAGAGATCTGTCTACATCATATTTTGTAGTTTGTCGGTGCAAATGGAGCCTATCATGTAAAACTTTAATTGGATAACTGACTTTTCCATCACCTAACAACCTTGTTTCAAAGCAAGTGTACAAAAGCAGCTGTTTTATTAAAACATTGTATGATGTAAAAAAAAGTCTCTCTATAATAAGCTTGACAGATGCAGATAAGACGTATCTGTTTTACTGAGAAGACAACTGATACCATTAATAATTTCCTGCATAATCCATATATCAGTTTTAGTATTGAGGAGCCCTTCCCAACTCCCATTTCATCTTGTTGTGCCTCTCTCAAAGCTTCATATCAATAGCCATTCTTCTTCTACTCCAGTAGGATTAAAGAGGATTCTCTTTGAAGTCTGTCAGTGAGGCTCCTTGCCTGGTCACTATTAAACGATGCAAGATTCTCTCTCACCATCCTCCCATCTGTCACTCCACCAGGGATTAAATACACTTGACTAGATTTTGCTCTCAGTTACATACGGTAAATCTGGACTAACTCTTCAGTGGAGTAATCAGAAGAGAATGTAAATGAGAACAAATGAAAATGAGGTCTGAATTCAGCCTAGTGCCTCTCCAGCATTCCCACCCTGTAGAAGACTAGGCCTGAAAATAGAGCCATGGTCTTCGAAGGGTAGCATTCAAACTGGGCTCGCTGACAGCAGCTTGGAAAGCAGATCATTTCTTTGAAAGGGAGTGAGAAGCAGGAGGCAATTGCCATCTTGTACTCCAAAATCTGTGTTTACATTAAACAAAATTAAGGGCTGGATTCACCAGTACACTATTGCTGCTTTGCACTTCTCCCACAATAGAGCAGGTGTACACCTGGCTTAACTCAGGCTAATTAAGGGGGTGAGGCTCTGTGGCTACTTTGCATCACTGGAGCTGTGCAAAAGGATTTATGGCTGCAGAGATTACTGTCAGATTGTGAACCAAGTGTAAACTAATGCAGATTCAGACAGGAGGTTGACCAGGAGATCCCGGGACTTCGTGGGGCCACGGATAGGGAGTGCGTACAGAAGGAGGTGAGGGGAAAAGTGCAACCAGAAACGTAATAGGATGGCAATGTGGAGCCGGTGTAGGGGCTGCAACCTGGCGCACTCTAAGTAAACGTGCGCCAGGGTCTCCCTCACGCCGCAGAAGGGGCAGGTGTCCGGGACAGGGGTAAACCGCGCCAAGTACACGCCCGTGCTCACGGCCCCATGGAGGAGCCGCCAACTGATATCTCCAGTGGGCCTTGGGACCAGGGTGGAGTAGAGGCTGACCCACCGGGGCTCCTCACCCTCCAGAGGTGGCAGGAGGTCCCACCACTCGTATCGGGGCGGGACACGAGGGTGAGGAAGTGAAGGGTGTGGAGCACGAGCGCGTAGAGCTGTTCCCTTGGCGCAGTTTGGGAACGGACCGGCTGCAGGTTGTGCAGCCGGCTTGCGGAGATTCAGACAGACACAATTGGAGACCCCCTGAATTAGCTATGTGAAGAGCTATGAACTGTACTCATTGCAGATGGATGTTCACTCTGAAGCCTAATTATGTTAATTTAAATATTATCCTTTTTACTTATTTATTTATTCTGCCTGTCTCTGTTCTCCTCCCTAAAGGGGTAGGCTAGGCAGCTGCCGAGTTGCTTTCTTCCTCTGTGTTCCCACACAGGTCTCCAGACCTCACCTACACACAACATTCACTTGACCCCTGTATTTCCCTCTGTTTCTCTTCACAATCTACAGCCCCTCAGATTCACCATCTCTGCCATGCCACATTCTCCTGCAACACACTCAGTTTCCTCCTGCAACCCTTCAGTCTGCCTCCTGCCCCTTATACTCCTCTTTGTTCTCTTCAGTTTGCCTCTTCCCCTCACACTCTTCTGTGCCCTCTCTGTCTGCCTCCTGCCCCTCAAGCTCTCCTGCTGCATCCCCTTTCAAGGTATGTCTACATTGCGTGCTTCTTTTGGGAGTGCAGAGTGTACATATGCGCAGGCCCCCCTAGCATGAGTATAAATAGCAGTGTACCTGGTGAGGCATGGCTTAGGCAAGTAAAGATGTGCCTGAGAAGGCTGTGGGTATGTACTCGAGTACATACCCTACACAGCTCTCTGGTCACCCAAGCTGTGCCTCCCTCTCTACATTGTTATTTTCAGCTATGTAATGTCCCACTACCTCCCTCCTGCTGAAGTCTTTCTCCGCCACAGGAAAACACTCTGGCAGAGAGGCAGCAGGAGAAGGCTCACCAGCTTTTTCTGGTGCCCTTTCCTGCAGCAGTTAAAGGCTGTAGCGGGGGGGTTTCCCCACTTCCTTCCCCTACCAGACCCTTTTCCTCCCCACAGTGAGAGGCTCCTGTGGCAGAGAGCTGCTGAAGCCTTTACCCGCTACCTCCAGGCTGCTATAGTCTTTCACTGACATGTGTTGCTACACACTGCACTGCGAACACAGCCTGCTTTTCCCTGCCGTGTGTAGGTACATGTACCGTACGTCATCAACACTAGTAAGCAGTATAGACTTAGCCTCAGTCTGCCTACTGTCCCGGCCTTTCTCTGACTCCCCATACTTTCCTGTACTATTTCCTCAACACACTCCCTGTTTCTCCTCCGCCAACAGTCCCATTCCTTGTATCTCCATATTCTCCCATCTCCTATCTGGCCCTTACGTGCTGACTAAACGGCTGCTTTCTTCCCTCAGAAGAGCCTGACTTTAGCCCTATTAGAAATGATAGGAGATGAAGGCCTTATTTGCTGAGGGAAATTTCACTATCATTTACAAATCTTAGGACGTGGTGACCATCTTGCTGCAGGTAGCCTGTGTCTTTAGTCCTGCTGACAGTAACGGGAGATGGCGGACGTTACGGATATCGGCAGAAGATTGTGATATTGAGGGAGGAAATTAGAAAATCCCAGAATCCCTTAAAAAAACAATATTGTGAGACTTGCAATACAATTATGATAGTTGGCAATAATGACTTTTCGTGAAGAAGTAAATTAACCTATTCATGATTGAGGTAAATTAGAAATTAGAATATTAGAATATTTATGCTGAAAATACTTTTCCCTACCCACTCTGTCATAAAAATGCTTTATGTAATTAATTTGGTGGTCATAGTTTATTGGCAATCTCAGCAGAGAGGCAAAGACTGAATGTACATGGACACTGAACTACCCTGGCATCTACAGGTGATGATATTGACCGGGGAAGCATGGTTTCTCATTTCTCTGGCTATGCCTGCTTAGTGCATAGAGAACTTCAGGCTAAGATATTCAAAAGTTGTTGTACCAATTATATTAGACCAGTAAAAAAACCCAGCAGGATCTTTTTAAAGGGGACAAGACAAAGATGCCACATTTATTATGATAACAATTATGACTAATAACTAATATCTTAATTCTTATACACACACATTATACCTATTACCTATACACACACACACACACACACACACACACATTCACATTATACCTAATACCTATACATACACACATTCACACACACACACCCACATTCATCAGGTGTTCTGCAGCTGCTGCATAGTTACCAGTCCTGAAGATAGCTTAAGTTCATGGCTTGATTTTGCAGCTTGGGTTCGTAGCTTGTGGCAGCTAACTGGCCAGGAAAGCTGGGCACAAGGCTGAGCTGGATCTCTGTTGGGCAGGCACCGATGTTCTTCCATGTTGGCAGCAGAATGTTACCCAGAGTCTCTCATCTCACCCTTCTTTTTTATAGGCTTTTAGTTTGGATTCAAAGGCCATGTCTACATCTAAAATTTTGCAGCGCTGGTTGTTACAGCTGTATTAGTACAGCTGTATAGGGCCAGCGCTGCAGAGTGGCCACACTTACAGCAACCAGCGCTGCAAGTGGTGTTAGATGTGGCCACACTGCAGCGCTGTTGGGCGGCTTCAAGGGGGGTTCGGGTAACGCGAGAGCAAACCGGGAAAGGAGACCAGTTTCGCCGCGGTTTGCTCTCGCGTTCCCCGAACCACCCTGCAAACCGCAGGGAAGGAGAGCTGCTTGCTCGGGGGTTCAGGGAACGAGAGAGCAAACCGCGGCGAAGCTGGTCTCCTTTCCCGGTTTGCTCTCGCGTTCCCCGAAACACCCTGCAAACCGCAGGGAAGGAGACCTGCTTGTTCGGGGGTTCGGGGAACGAGAGAGCAAACCGGGAAAGGAGACCAGCTTCGCCGCGGTTTGCTCTCGCGTTCCCCGAACCACCCTGCAAACCGCAGGGAAGGAGAGCTGCTTGCTCGGGGGTTCGGGGAACGAGAGAGCAAACCGGGAAAGGAGACCAGCTTCGCCGCGGTTTGCTCTCGCGCTCCCGGAACCACCCAGCAAACCTCAGGGAAGGAGACCTGCTTGCTCGGGGTTCGGGGAACGCGAGAGCAAGCCGGGGAAGGAGACCAGCTTGATTACCAGAGGCTTCCTCAGGTATGCTGGGATACCTGCTTATTCCACGGAGGTCAAGAAAAGCGCTGGTAAGTGTCTATACTTGATTACCAGCGCTGGATCACCAGCGCTGGATCCTCTACACCCGAGACAAAACGGGAGTACGGCCAGCGCTGCAAACAGGGAGTTGCAGCGCTGGTGGTGCCCTGCAGATGTGTACACCTCCTAAGTTGCAGCGCTGTAACCCCCTCACCAGCGCTGCAACTTTGTGATGTAGACAAGCCCAAAGTCTATAGGTCTTGCTGTGTCACGCTGCCCCTGGGTTTAGATTGATCACCCATCAATTGCAGGCGTGACTTTCAGCCTTGGACCTGGCTTTGATCTTCCTTCTGTTGTTCTATTGTCCTTTTCTTTTTAGGGTGGATGCTTCTTACTTTGTTTAGGGCTGTTGTCTAGGTCTTCAGCCGTTGGTATTTGAACTTTATCTCATCAGGACAGGCTGGGGCTGGAGGTTGATTCCATCATTCATACATACCTCATTCACACATCTAAACTAAACTAATAAGATTACAGCAGGGTTTGCAAAAATGAAGGTTGGAGGAAGCTTTTACAAAATGGAGTGAGTGTTTTAAAATGGGGTCTGAATTACAATATGGAACAGAAGTTACAGTATTGGCAAGTGTAGTGAATGGTGAACAGAAGTTACATTAATAAAGTGAACAATTGAAAACAATTTTATTTATCAGTTCTACAAAATCACTAATAATTTTGGCTGCCTCAGTTTTTGGATGCCCAACTTGAGACATCTTAAAGGAATGGAAGTTCAGAGAATGGAAGTTCAACACTTTCTGAAAATCAGGCTCCTTTAAAGTGTCTAGTCTAATTGGACACCCAAAGTCAATAGTTATCTCTGAAAGTCTTGACCTAGTCTCCAGGCCTGTCAATCCAAAAACCATCACAAGCGCTAACTTCAAATCATAATTTGGCGGGGGTGGGGGAAATGTTTGTTCAAAGAAAAAAATCTATGCCGATAAATATTATGAACAAGAAAAATCGGTCTTTCTGTTTCAAATCTATAGCAGGGACAGCCATTCCCTCAGTCTCTGCAAGGAGAGACAGAATCTTAGAATATCCTCTGTTACTGTATTTCCAGTGTATCATTGGAATGTTTGTCTCGGAAAATCTCTTTAACACTAAGCATTTTGTTTTTATGTTCTTTGAAGCTTCCGCAGGTTTACTCGATCTAATAGTGTAACAGCAGCTGTGCAAGCAGACCTGGACTTCCATGAGAATTTTGAAATATCAGTGGACCCTCAGGAAGACAATACATGCACTGGGCAAATATCAAGACAATATTCCCGAGATGCAAGCACCTCCACTGTTAGCATACAGGGTTCAGGAAACCATTATCATGCATGTGCAGTAGATGACGACTTTGATACAGATTTTGATCCTTCAATTTTACCTCCTCCGGATCCCTGGATTGATTCTATAACTGAAGATCCTCTGGAGGCTGTTCAAAGGTCAGTTTGTCACAGAGATGGGCACTGGTTTCTGAAGCTTCTTCAAGCAGAAAGAGATCGTATGGAGGGCTGGTGCCAACAGATGGAGAGAGAAGAACAGGAAAACAACTTACCTGAGGACAGTAAGTAACTGAATACAATAATATCACTGCTAGAAATAGTCATTTCAGACCTGATCCAAAGCCTGTTAAAGTCAGCAGGAGTCTTTCCATTGACTCCTATGAGGTTTGATAAGGCCATTTGCCATTTATCTGTACAATAATCAGATGATAGGCCTGGTTATCAGAAGTGCCCAGTACCTGTAACTCCATTTGAAGTTGGGAGCTGCAGATGCTCATCAGCTCTGAAAGTCAGGCCATAATAGTTTCCGTGGATACCATGTTCCTAAGAGGTTGTGGATGAAAATTAAGCTGTCCTGTGTACATTTGTATAGATGACATGCATGGGCCTTATTTAGATATACATCCACAGTGTATGGATTGGCATATGAAATCATTTTTCTGGGTTATATTATATGTGATGCTGTCAAGAGTCACGGCTTTCTGGGTAAATGCTCCTCATTATAAGATAAACTTTATCTTAAATGGGAGTTGCACAGCTAATTTTTGGCCACTGAACTGGTCCTCTAGATATTGCAGGCTCCCATATTCTGTGACCGTCACACACTAGGTGTATATATACAGAATGTGGCCTCTAATTTTGCACATGAAAATATTACACAACATTGTGAGTACAAGGCACATAACACACAAATTTGGCACACTCATACTGCAACCTATTTATTTTTCACTAGCCTCATTATCAGAAATGGCTGAACTATTGTTACTGAAACTATTCAACCCAATGTAGAAACCAGCCATGGGGAATTTCAGACCAAATGGTTGTAATTTGGCAAGATATAAACCCATTTTCAGTTGTTTACTAACAAAGTGTCACCAAAACCTTAACTATAGGATATAACTACCCATTCCACCTATCCAAAAAACTGTAGCCCAAACCACAACTTCCAGCAGCAGATCCAAACTTCCCACATTTGGGGTGTGTTTGGATTCAGGGTTTTGGTTGGGTTTCATCTTTAATGTATTTAGTGTTTATTTGCACAGGACACATGCCAGAATGGAACAGTTACCCCCTGTAGGTATGCAGATGATACAACCCATGAACTAGGCTGTGGGGGTTATAGTGAAAAGTGTGTGCACACATACATATATGGGAAAAATAAATATCAGTCCAATCACAAAATATACTTGCCTGCTTGTTACCATAATGACTGATGATAATGAAAAAACCTAATGATATTTTACTTGCCCATCAAAACAATTACTCATCTAGGGCAAGTGGGGAAATTGAATTTAGTAAGGCTAATTTATACGCAGCTTTTAGTGAGAAGTTTGTTGATGTATTTCATTTTACTTTTTAATTATAACGTTTTTAAATTTTTAGCAATCAGTGGAAAAATTCTAATTTGGGGTGAGTAAGGTGGGAGTTATGTAGGCTCTACTGTTGCCTCCTTGTACAGTACAAGTTGCATTTTATATATCCTGCAGATTATTTATCTGCCTCTTTATTAACTGGCACTTCCTGGTTTTGGTGTAGGTTACAGGGGGTAAAAGGATCAACCTTGTTTAACAACCATTAGTGAGTTACTGGGTTCTTTGTGATGTCATCTGCGATTCTTGAATGTGACAGCTGCTTCCTGTGGACATTGTGTTTGACATTCCACTGCAGGACAGAGTTTCCTATTCTACCTGAAGCCAAATAAAAGCATATGGTGAGGGCTACAGTAGCCAGCTCACTCATGCTGAGAACAAAAGCTTGTTGTTGGAAACTCAGAAGCAAATCATGTCTTTTTCATACAAACACACACAAACTCTGCAGAGAAGGAGGAAATTTGTAATTGAGAAAATGTAAGTAGAGCAAGGAATGCATCTCTTGTTTTCAACCTTCAACTCTGACAGTCTGCAGTGTGTTTTTGGCCTGATAACAAAATAATGAAAATCTGCAGTGAGCGAGGTTTCTTCAGTGCCATGGCAGCTGACAGAATGCTTGTTCTGTCAGCACTTGAAGTAAAATGATACAAGCTTCTCTCAGACAATGCAGCCCTTGTGTGAAACAGCTGTCTCTGGGAGACGGCTCGCTGCTATTTGACAGTAGTTTGTATGTTACATAGATACGTTTGGTATTATCTAACTGGGAATGAATCTACCAGATGGGACTGAGTGTTTCTAGCTAGGAATGAAGTCTACTGCTTTGTATAAAAACACAGGTTAGGGTTTCAGTCATTCCAGGGAGAAATACCAGTATACATAAATATGGCTTTCCCCCCACTTTCTTGTCGTAAAGTACTTATTGTATGGAATTTGCTGGTTTGATCTGAAAACATTTCCTCATAAAACTGTAGCATGTGTAGTAGGCAGATTAATACCACTTTATCTTTGTATACTCACTCTTACAGTCAGGACACCTGATACTCCTTCAGCATATTTTACTATTTTGTGAATTCAGCAATGATTCTAGAGCTTTCTCTTTATGAAAGGAAAGAGTTGGAAATAAAGATCCAAACATAACCATGTATTAAGGACCTCATCCAAAGCCTACTGAAGTCAATGGGATTCTTTCCATTTATTTTAATTGACTTTGTATCAGTCCTTTAACCGACCCTACCACACAACAAACTGACAAACCTTACATCAGTGGGCCAGATTCTCATTCTCACACTATTTATCAATAGAGATATGATCTCAAGGCACATTTGCAGCTGGTTGTGGGTACAAACAAAAGCATTCTTACAATCCTTGGGCCATTTACTGAATTCATGTGGAGTTTCAAAGGAATTTGAAAATTAATTTGATTTCATTAAATCTTAAGAAACATTTAATCCGTGTGAAGTAGTGTAGCTTATTGACTCATAAACTTTCAGATGACCATCCAAAGCAAACAGTGGGTCTGATTCACCACAAGTATTGGGTTTTAGGCAGGTGTACACTGGTGTAATACTGGTGAAATGGAGAGGTGAGTCAGACCCAACAAACTAAAGACTAAGAGAGAAAACAAAGGAACTTAACTAAAGGTGTGCCCATCATCAATCTTATCACTTAGCCTGTCTACTGTACCCCTTTGGGCTTGTCTAGACATAAAAGTTGACCTCAAATGTGCAGTAACCCTGTATTCAAATCTAAGGTCTCTGCTAAGCAAAGGCAACAAACTGTGACAAATTAATGTGGGACTGGCAAAGTTTTAGTAATCTGTTTTAAATAAAGCATGAAATGTGAAGCTAAGGAAGGAAAGGTTGGGGAGAGATAGGAGTGACTCTTCTTTCTGCAAGTGATTATGCATGAGAAAATAAAACTAAACATTGATTTCTCCTTGTCCCTCAGATGTATTCCTGTAGTACTAATTATGAGCAAATAAAATCATCAGTTATTCCTACAGCTCCCTGGCTCTTTCCTGTACTCTGCTTTTCTATAACTCTTCTCCCCAACTAGTTCCCTCTACACCAGCTTATTTCCCAAAGTCTCAGAAGAGCCAGGTCCCAGTTGTTATCCTTGCCAGGGTACAAAGATTTAAAGAAAAGTGAAATATCCACAGGCTACAAAATACAATACACCTCTACCCCGATATAATGCTGTCCTCGGAAGCCCCAAAATCTTACTGCGTTATAGGTGAAACCGCATTATATCAAACTTGCTTTGATCCACCAGAGTGTGCAGCTTCCCCCCACCCTGGAGCGCTGCTTTACCGCGTTATATCCAAATTCATGTTATATGGGTTGCCTTATGTCGGGGTAGAGGTGTAACTAGAAAACTTGTCAGTCACACTAATAAAAACCAGGAAAATCAAAGGACCAAAGGCCTGATTCTGCAGTGCTTATTCATATTAAGTGGCACTTACAAACCCAACTACTGCTGTTAATCTTCGATGAGATCACTCACAATAATAAATGCTACTCAGTGTAAGGTTGTAGAATCAGTCCTTAACTTGTTTCATTCAGCTTTTTTCTCCTTAATAGCTGACTAAGGACAGGAGTGTTAGCATTAACTTTGAATTTCCTGGCTTTTGTCATGCTTTGAGTTATTTAAATGCAAGTCTGTTGATACAAATAGGCTAAATATTGGTTCATCCTGGCTGGGAGATGGATTGTACCATCTCTATGGCAGGGTTCTCTTTCACATGCACAGTGCACAACTAACTTCTGCAACACAAACCTCAGTCTTGGTCCATTTTATTTTCTGCCACTGTTCCCTCCCCTTATTCCTGATGCTCATCCTTGCAGTCAGCCAGTCTTCTGTCTTCTGTTATCCAGCTGTCAGGTGTTAGAGGGACAGGGTGAGTAAGATAATATCTTTTACTGGGCCAGCTTCTGTTGGTGCAAGAGGCAAGCTTTCCTCTCTCACCAACAGAAGTTTGCCCACCCTCTTTGTTTCTCTAATATCCTGGGACCAACAGGACTACAACAACACTGTAAACATCAGGTGTTCATATTTTATGTGGCATTTTATTACCACAGTCCCAAAGTGGTTCCTTTGTTCTTTGTTAGACACTTTGTTAGGTCCATCATAATCAAAGTGCAAAGAGTTTGGCTGGTGTTTAGAGGTCAAATAATATTTTTTAAAAGCTCATCATATTATGACTTTCCACATCACCTCAATTTTACTACTTTGTCACTTTTTTCTATTTCTTGTTACCCTTTGATACATACGCAGGCAAACTCCTTTCAATGTGTACCAAACTCCACTTTTTGCAATCACTTTTTGTCTTATGGGAGGGGTGGATTTTCCCTCCTCTGCCCCTGAGTTTATTTATATATCATCCAAAATGTGTACTAGGCACCATTAGAAACGATGGTCCTTGCTCCAAAGAGTTTATAGTCTGTATGGCTTTAAATAATACCTACCTATTTTCATCAGTAGATCTCAAAGAGCTTTATAAAGGAGGTCAGCATCATTACTCACATTTTACAGAGAGAGAAAATGAGGCACACCGGGGTGAAGTGACTTGCGCAAGGTCACCCAGCAGCCAGTGGCCAAGATGGAAATAAAACTCAGGTCTCCTGAGTCCCTGCCCAGTGCTTGATGTACTAGACCACTCTGCAAATTTACCAAATTAAGACCATGTCTGCCCTGGGAAATTGACTAGGTTAGCTATTCCAAATTAAATATTTCACTATAACTATTGCACAGTACCTCCCCCATATAGACACTTTATTCTGGAATAAAAGTGATTTTATTCCAGAATAATTATTTTGCTTGCAGAATCACCTTTTTCCCAGAAGAGAGTGTCCACATGGGGGAGTTATTCGAGAATAACTATAATGGGATAGCTTTTTCTCAATAGCTATGATGGGCAGTTCTCCCCACATAGGCAAGGACAAGAAGTGGTTTTATGAGGGGAGGGATGTCCAGGCTATTAGGAATAGAAGTATATGGTGGTTGTGGTCTGTTATGACTGCGTCTTGATGGATTTAATGAACAGGAGGGATTGTTTGTTTGCTTACTTTGTAAATTTTGTTTGTAGCATTATGAACTAAAGTTGTCAGTTTTAATGTTTTAATATATACTACTTTCTTCCTGCACTCACCTCCCTGTGCTGCTTAAAACTCCATCTGTCATTTTCTGATATATTGTCACTTTCTGTTATTCACTTAGTATTTGTCCCCAAACTTGTATTCAAGAATGGAGCCTTTCAGAATTTTAGCCAGAAAAGTGCATGAGTGTGTTTTTATTTCTTTTACCACAGTACACCTTAACCCTCCCATTTCTGGCACTAGAGATTTTGACTGAGTCAGTGAAATGGGCATGCTGCCTTGAAAACAAAAAGCAACAAGTGTTATAAGGCAGTATTTAGCTATTGAGAAGACTTTTTGCCTTCTGGGAGATTCCTTTCAGTCTTTCGGGTGCTTTGTTTGAAGTCTTTTTTTTAACTTGTGTGACAGGGTTGGTCTTGTTGACTGGTAACATGTTAATAGACTGCTTGTTTTCGAGGGTTAGGAAAATCAGTGACACTTGACTAGATACAGCAGGAACTAGCCAGTCATAGGCAGCCAGGGGTAAGAACTTCCTTCCCCCCAGTTCTATCTAATGATATTTTAGAATATTAAACTTAAGTATTCTTTAAAAACAAAAAGGAAAGGGTGCATCCCCCACCAAAAGTGTATTTTAAATTCACTTCTAAACAGACCTCAACATTACCTCCATGCAATCAATGTACATTTCATATAAAGTTCTATCTTAACTTTTTACTGAGAAGCTGAGGGACCATTTCCCCCCTCTCAACTACTAAGCTGTGTTGTGAAGCATCAGATGGCCAAGCTCCAGAGAAGGCAGCTGTTCTGAAATATACACACTGGGAAGAGTTTTCATAACAATGGGAACCACATGAAAGCTCTCAAAATAGCTCCTCCCCATCATTGAAAGTTCCTTTCAGTTGAGTGGTTTGCACACTGGGTTGCATAAATGACTAGACACTCCAAGGGGTGCATTTTCAGCACAGTGCGCAGGGAGTTAGACACACAATCTTTACTAACAATAATGACAGTTGTAAGTAGAATTCCCAGTACAACATGCTGAAAATATTTCACTTAGTGAATCTTCCAGTTCAGAGCTATTTCCTGGCAGCGCTGAGCTCTGGGAGCAAAGTGGGAGGCTTGGAACTGTGCTTGTGTGTGCATGGCGTTCTTTTCTGTAGGGCTCTGAAGGGAGAATCCATAAAAGGCTCCTCCCCAAACACCCCTCTGACTATTTTACTGTTCCTTTTACATTTACAGTGTAGTCTATGTCCAACTTTACTTCCACCTGGCTAAGTTGTTGTGCTACATTAATCAGCTTTAAAAGGATAAAGCATGGAGCTGTGATTGTATAGCTGGCTTCACTTAAGCCTACTTCAGTTCATAACTTAGTTTTGTCCCTATTTAGTAGGTGTCTCTGTGTTTGTGAATACCCAGAACAGTCTTTCAGTGTTAAATGGTTTTGTGGCAGTGCTCTGGTAGCCACCTCTAAAGTCTGGCCTGTGCTGAGTGGGCTGAGTTCTTTAAAGCGGATTTTACAACCCCAAAGTGTGGAAGGGATTTTCCTCCTTTGAGCTCTCCTCAACACTGTGTTTGAATTTATAGGGGTTTAGCATGGTCCATAGACAGGGCATCGACTTGGGAGTCAGGAGAACTGGGATCTATTCTAGGTTCTGCCACTGACCTGCGATCTTGGGCAAGTCGCTTCACCTCTCTGTGCCTCAGTTCTCCCTACTTCACATTGTCTGTCTTGTCTATTTAGACTATAAGCTCCTCAGGGACTGCCTCTCTTTCTGTTCTTGTACACTGCCTACCACGATTGGGCCCTATCTTAGTTGCGGCCTCCGGGCGCTACAATAATTATTTTAATATTAATGGTTCGAATCAAAGCAGAATGAATGTTGTTCATGTCTTTCATTACTTAAGTGGTAAATACCAATTTAAGTTCATCCAGACTGTTGTAAAACCATATACTATGGGCTGGATTCTCGGGTCTACTATAACTCATTGTACCACTCTGATGGTGCAAAGAGACCATAAAGCTGACTTAACTGACCAGTGTGCAGGAATCGCCAAGAGGTGCAAAGCTGCCATAGTGACCCTACGCTGCCTTCCTTTGGCTCACCAATGTAGTAGACGCAGTTGGGGGAAGCATGGCATGGAGCACCGTTATGCTCTGGTGAGCGTTGGCTACTGAAATGGCCAGTTAGGGTCATAGGTGGCTGGGGATGACTGAGAGCAGCCCTGAAGCTGCTCAAAGTTGCAGTGGTGACTGGATGGCCCTAGGACCAGGGTGGAGGTTGTAAATGTGACATAGAGCTACTATTCCCTCCTCCTGGGACCAGCACCAGCCAGCAGTCAGCCAGACCCAAGAACTGGGCCCTCTGTTTCTGAAAGAAACAGCAGAGGTATTGGTAGAAGCCGTGTTTCCCCAATATGGCACATGATTAATTACACATTTGTAACACTTTCTGAAAGCTCTTTACCATTCTGCATGTGAGGCCAGGTCAACACTAGAAACTTTGGCAGGTATAACAATGTCAGGGTACATCTATAGTACCCGCTGGATCGGCGGGTAGTGTTCGATGTATTGGGGATCGATTTATCACTTCTCGTCTGGACGCGATAAATTGATCCTCTAATCGACGCCCGTACTCCACCTCGGCAAGAGAAGTAAGTGGAGTCCACGGGGCAGCCGCGGCAGTCGACTTGCCACAGTGAGGACAGCCAGGTAACTCGAACAAAGATACTTCAACTTCAGCTACGCTGTTGCGTATCTTAGTTCGAACCCCCCCGCTAGTGTAGCCCAGGCCTCAGAAAGGGGGGTGATTTTTCACAACATTTCTATATCAGCAAAAGCTATTGTGTAGATGTGGTTATACAAGCATAGAAGTGTGCTTGCACAGTTCATTAATTCAAACAGAAAATTCACCAAATAACTCAAACCAAAGCTATTCCCCTGACCAACACAGGAGCCCAGAGAACTTTCACTCTACACCTCTACTCCAGGGACAGTCACAAGAGCCAGCCTCTGTCCTGCAGGTCCCCACAACTGAGTGCTCTCAGCCCTTTGTAATTATGACCCGGCTCCTTCCCAACTGGGTCTGATAATCAAACAGGGTTGGCTGATCGCCAGCCCCCCGGCCTTTAAAAGGGCAGATCACCCTGTTACACCAATGTTTTCATTTGGGGATCCCGTATAAGCTATACCAGAAAAAACACTTTTTGTATAACTATCCTGGCAAAACTTTTCTAGTGTACAGTTGGACTTAACTGTTATCAGCTGCTTTAGAATGCATGAGTCAGAGGTAACATTCTTTTAAAAAATGAATGATGTTTACTCCATAACTTCTTCATTGGTATATATGGTTCAGTCACTACAGAAGGGCACTGGTCTAACTGGTGCTGGTCTAACCAGTGTCTAACTAGTGCTGACTTATCTTTGCTTTCCTGTCAGTTCTAGGGAAAATTCGAACTGCAGTGGGCAGTGCACAGCTTCTTATGGCCCAGAAATTTTACCAGTTCAGAGAACTGTGTGAAGAAAATCTGGTATGTAATGTTTATTATAGATATGATTGTGCCTCTGTTATTGCTAAGAAATTTACTCTGTGAGTCACTATGCCTTAAGTTGTATAAAGCTTTTTCTAGATTAGAATATCTGCAATTTATTCCAATAAAGGGCTTGATTCCTCCAACCAATGTAAATCCATTGAATTTAATCGAGTTACACCAGTGTCAAAACAGTGGGAGATCAGTGTGAGGCCCATAATAATTAAAAAAGAGAGAAACTCAAAAGGCTCAGGATGAAATTCAATGGGAGCTTTGCCAATGACTTCTACAGCAGCAGGATTTCACACTTGGAATTTGGATTCTTTTCAGATAAGTGCCCAAACGTTTGGATGCTTTTCAAAACTGAGTTGACCTCTTGAGTCTTCAAAATTGGACTGGAAATCTTTTGGGAGGACAATTTCTCATGGGATTTCCAGTGCTGCTTGCTTTCAGTTGGACAGATGTGCCATAACGCAATATCTGTTATGGAATTTTGGCCCATCTGCCTCCAAACCAAGGAAGTGTAGCATTTTGCAAAAATGAAAAATAATGAATAATTGAAGCTGATCAAACTCTTCCAAATCTCCAAAAAGGCAAAGAGGCAAAAGAAAGTTCTTAATTTCTCAGAATCAGTTTGCCTATCCCTAATAATGCACAATACATTGTATACCACATACCTAAAATGTTGATAATACTTTGCATTTATCAAAGATTTCAAACCATGTATTACACTACTGTATATACTCGTTTATAAGCTAACCCCCCATGATGGTTAGGTAAAATTAGCAAAAACTGTATGACCTTTTCATAAGCCAACCCTATATGAGTTGGAAGACTTTGGCTCCTGGCCCGTTAGGGAAAGCCGCTAGTGGCCCAGGATATTTTGTTTACCTGGAGCGTTCACAAGCACGAAGCCCCTCAGTTCCCAGTGGCTGCAGTATGCTGTTCCCAGCCAGTGGGAGCTGAGGAGCTCCATGCTTTCAGACGCTCCAGGTAAACAAAATGATAATGTATTAGAAATTCAATTCAATGATTCCATAGAGTTTAAAATCATCAAACTTTGGTGTAGACCAAAGCCATGTTTATAAGCTGACCCCCACTCTTTGATACATCACTTTTTTACCAAAAACATTTGGCTTATGAACTAGTATATACAGTAATTCTTAGATTTTAAGGCCAGAAGGGACCACTGTCATCATCTAGTGTGACCTTCCAGTATAACACAGGCCATAGAACTTCCCTAAATTAATTCCTGTTTCAGCTATAATATATGTTTTAGAAAAATGGCCAATCTTGACTTAAAAATGTCTAGTGATGGAGAATCTACCATGACTCTTGATAAGTTGTTCCAATAGCTAATGACTCTCACTCTTAAACATTTTCATTTTATTTTTAGTCTGAATTTATTTAGTTTCAACTTCAACTTGTTATACCTTTGTCTGCTAAACAGAAGAACCCTTGGTTATCAAATGTTTAATGATTCACCATTGCGGAGTACATAAGGACAATTATCCCAAATTTACTCTTGAGGAATCTGAAGCACAGAAAGGTTCAGGCCAGAGCAGAGAATGGAACGCAGAACTTATGGCTCTCTTTCCAATGCACTATCCATCCTGTTATTAAGCTCTCTTCCTAAAACATCCAATCAGACTGAGATCAGACTGCCTTGGCTCCAAATTACAGATAAACTGATTTTGTTTTTCATTATTACAAAAACACTTTTTAAATCATGCCAAGCTGACATTATGGGATAGTGTGTATTTTAATGTGACATTTGCTGACCCCGTTCTCATCCAAGTCATTAGGAGTCTCTCAAAGAGAGCTGGATCAGGGCCTTAAAGAGAAGAATATAACTGTAAAAATGCCATATTGAACTCTATTTTGTAATCAGAGGTTCAATCCTGTGGCAAAGGACTGAAGACAAAGGGAGATGAAGCAGCACCTCAGAGGATCAGGACCTAAATTAGAAATCTGCCTAAATTACAAGATGCCACGGAAATCAGCTCTGCATGAGTTAGTCCTTCTCTTATTAACATGAAGAATGAAAAAGTATTTTGTTCCCATATACGTGTATGTAAACGTTACTATTTCAGGTTGCCTACCTAATAATGTCAATGGTCAAGAAATATAACCTTTATCCTTTCTATGCAGGTTTAGGTTTTGTAATGACCCAACCACTCCCAGTCTTTATTCAGGCCTAATGTGATGGTATCCAGTTTGCAAATTAATTCCAGTTCTGCAGTTTCACGTTGGAGTCTATTTTTGAAGTTTTTTTTGTTGAAGAATTGCCACTTTTAGGTCTGTTATTGGGTAACTAGGGAGATTGAAGTGTTTTCCTACTGGTTTTTGAATGTTATCATTCCTGATGTCAGATTTGTGTCCATTTATTCTTTTGCATAGAGACTGTCCAGTTTGATCAATGTACATGGCAGAGGAAACTAATTTTCCCAATACTAATTTCCCCCTACTGTTACTCACACCTTCTTGTCAACTGCTTGAAATGGGCCACTCTCATTACCACTACAAAAGTTATTCTTCCTCCCTTGGTATCCTACTGTTAATTGAATTGTCTCGTTAGACTGATCTCACATGTGGTAAGGCAACTCCCATCTTTTCATGTATTTATAGCTGCTCCTGTATTTTCCACTCCATGCATCTGATGAAGTGGTTCTAGCCTACAAAAGCTTATACCCACATAAATTTGATAGTCTCTAAGGTGCCCCAAGGACTTCTCTCCTTTTTTAGGGAAACAGTTTCATAAACAACACTTGGTTTATTTTTTGCTGGAGAAAGATATGTTAACACAATGCGACATAAAACCATAATCTACAGAATTAGATACAGAATTGTTGGGTGTCAGGACAGGTCTGATTTGAAGAGGCACTGAGCAGCCAGAGTTCTTCTTCGAGTGCTTGCTCATATCCATTCCAACTAGGTGTGTGCACGCTCGTCAGAAGATTTTTACCCTAGCAACACTCGGTATGTCGGCTGGGCGCCCCCTGGAATGGCGCCGCTATGGCGCTGGATATATACCCCTGCCGACCCAACAGCCCTTCAGTTCCTTCTTACCGCCCGTGTCGGTCGTTGGAACAGTGGAGCACAGCTTAGCTGACCTCCACTTCCCTAGCTACTCATAGTTTTTCTCGTTATTCTTGTGTATATAGTTGAAATTTCTATACTTACAATTATTTTTTAGTAGTTCTTTACTTAGTTAGTGTATATAGTTAAGAGGGGTTCGGGTTCACCAGGTTTCAAACCATGCTCGGCCTGTCGCAAGCCAATGCCAACAGGAAATCCTCACGACTCCTGCCTTAAGTGCCTCAGGGAATCTCACCTCGCCGATAAGTGCCGCATTTGCAAGTTCTTCAAGCCGAGGACAAAAAAGGAGCGGGACTTCCGTCTCATACAGCTCCTGATGGAGGCAGCTCTTACTCCTCCGCCCTCGGCACGGAGCGCTGGACAATCTACTTCCAGAAGCATCTCTTCGGCACCGGATCGCGCCGGCACCGCTAAGACCCCTCGGCACCAACCATCTCCAGCACTTTTCTCTTTCCCCAAGGGTGAAGAGGCCTAAGACTTCCACTGCTTCTGTGCCCTCTGCACCGCAGCCGAAGCACCTGGATAGATCGGACCGCCCGGCACCTACTCCTGTCACGGCACCGACTACCTTGGCACCGTCGATTCCGATCCCGCAAGGGCCATCGAGTCCGGTCCCTGAAAGCTCCCCGCCAAGAGCAGTGGTTGAGCTCACGATTCCCTCCACACTGGAGACATTCTCCACGGCAAGGGATCTCATCGCAATGACTGAGTCTGCTCTACCTCAACCCCTGGCACCGCCGGTGTAGGTCATACAGTCTGTGGACAAGCCTGCCCTAATAAGACCACCTTCTATTGGCACCGAAGAACGGCACCGCTCGCAATCACAATCCCGCCGGCATTCCCGGTCCCGTCGCTGATCCCGGTCCCGACGCCGCTCGCAGTCCCGGCACCAATCACCTCTTCGATACCGGTCATATTCGCAGTGCAGATCAGCGTCCCGTTCGCCAGCCCGGTACTCTCGGTACCGATCCAGCTCCAGGCACCGCGAGTCTCGCAGCTGATCCAGATGCCGAGCTTCGAGATCCTGGTCGACCTCCTGGCACCACTCCGGTCATAGGTCCCGATCTCGTTCCCAGTACCGGTATGGCTCCCGGTACCGATCCCCAGGGCTTCATAAAGCAAAAACAACCAGAGAGGGTTTTTCAGCTCCTCCTTGGCCATCCCGCCACCCATCCGTGTCGTCCCAGGCAGACAGTTCAAATACACAGGACTGTATGTGCCCACTAGGATCTTCCAGGAAACCCAGACCCAAGATCAAGGCCCCCATCAGTGGTCATTCTGGATGCCTTGGGCATATCACCAGGCCCATGGTGTGCCTCCAGCCCCATCTCGCTCTGCCGCATCGGAGCACTGGGTGCCGGAGGCGACCATCAGCCGCCCCCCTCCTCCCGCTACGGAGGAAGTGCCAGCTCCCCAACCAGAGTCTGAGTTACCAAGGGAGAAGAGGGCATCTATGTCCACGAGGCCCCACAGGACCCCCTTGTCCCTGGCCTTTCATCTTCGTCCTCTCCTGATGGAGGCGGTGGCAGGGACATCCTCGACGGGCCCTACTCCAATTGACCTGAAAGCTCACCAGGACCTCCTGAGAAGTGTGGCGCTCAATATGAATCTCCAGGCAGAGGAGGCTCCGGAGATAGAGGACCCGGTGGTGGATATTCTGTCAGCTGATGCCCCCACAAGAGTGTCCTTACCATTTATCCAGATGATCCAGGCCAATGCTGATACCATCTGGCAGTCTCCAGCCTCCATTCAACCCGCTGCCAGGGGAGTTGAGCACAAGTACATGGTGCCCTCCAAGGGGTACGAGTACTTGTACGTCCATCCTCCTCCCTGCTCCCTTGTTGTACAATCCGTCAACGAGAGGGAACGCCAAACTCCGGCGCCAAAATCGAAGGAGGCTAGGCATATGAACTTACTGGGCCGTAAGGTGTACTCTGCAGGGGCCCTCCAACTCCGGGTGGCGAATCAGGACGCCTTGCTTAGCCGCTACAACTTCAACACCTGGGCGGCGGTGGGCAAGTTTACGGAGCTAGTTCCCCAGGACTCCCGTCAGGAATTTGCAGCCCTCTTGGAGGAGGGGAAAAAAGTGGCATCAACTTCGCTCCAGGCCTCGTTGGATGCAGCTGACTCTGCAGCCAGAACTCTGGCCTCGGGAGTTACCATGAGGCGTATTTCATGGTTCCAAGTGTCAGGCCTCCCGCCAGAATTTTAGCATACGATACAGGACCTGCCCTTTGATGGTCGAGGCCTGTTTTCTGAAAAGACGGACCCTAGGCTACAAAGCCCGAAGGACAACAGGGTCACCATGCGCTCTCTCAGCATGCACACGCCGGTGACTCAGCGCAGGCCTTTCCGTCCCCAGTCTCACTGCCCGTACCCTCTGCCTAGACAAAGGCAGGACTTTGGTAGAAGGCAGGGTAGAGCTGGCCGTAGACGACAGTCAGGATCCCAAGGGAGGCCAAAATCAAGGTCCCTCTAAACCACCTACGGGGCCAAAACCTAACTTTTGAAGTTACGCCCGAGGACGGCATACCAGTTACATTCCAGGATCCTTTCCCTCCTTTTTCCAACCCCCTCTCCTTTTTCCTCCCTGTGTTGTCCCTCCTAACTTCAGATCATTGGGTCCTACGCACAGTGGAACTTGGGTACCACCTCCAGTTTATTTCGCCCCCCCCCCTTTCACCCCTCTATCCTTATCCCTCTTCAGGGACCCCTCTCACGAGCAACTCCTCTTACAAGAGGTGCAGTCGCTCCTTGCCATGGGAGCCATAGAGGAGGTACCAAACGACGAAAGGGGCAAGGGGTTTTACTCCCGCTATTTCCTAATCCCGAAGGCGAAGGGAGGTCTCAGACCTATCCTAGACCTGCGAGAACTCAACAAGTTCATGATAAAGTTGAAGTTCAGCATGGTATCTCTGGGGACCATCATCCCATCCTTGGATCCCGGAGAGTGGTATGCAGCTCTCGATATGAAGGATGCGTATTTTCACATTGCCATTTATCCTCCTCACAGGCGGTACCTCCGGTTTGTGGCCAACTGTCAGCATTTCCAGTTTACAGTCCTACCATTTGGCCTCTCTGCAGCCCCAAGAGTATTCACAAAGTGCATGGCTGTAGTCGCCACCACCCTCCGCCGCCGTCGGATACACGTTTTTCTGTATCTGGACGATTGGCTCATCCGAGGGACCTCAGAGTCACAAGTCTCCTATCATGTGGGCATCGTCAAGGACCTATTCATTCGTCTAGGCCTGATGATCAACACAGAGAAATCTACTCTGGTTCCCACACAAAGGATAGACTTCATTGGGGCCATTCTGGACTCCAATCTCGCCAGAGCCTGAATACCTCGCCTCGGTTTCAGGCGATGGTAGCGATTATCCAAGGCCTGCAGAACTTCCCAACTACTTCGGCTCGCACATGTCTCGGTCTCCTGGGTCACATGGCTGCCTGCACCTTCGTGACCAAACACGCCAGGCTACGTCTCCGTCCCCTCCAAACTTGGCTCAACTCGGTATACCACCCGAGCAGAGACACCATAGACATGATAGTCACCATTCCCCCGAGCATCATACGCTCCTTCGACTGGTGGCTGACGCCCTCCCTGGTGTGTGCAGGGATGCCGTTCCATCCGCCCCAGCCTTCTATGTCCCTGACAACGGAAGCGTCATCTCTCGGCTGGGGTGCTCACCTCGGACATCTTCACACTCAAGGCCTTTGGTCATCTCAGGAGCTGGCCTTGCACATCAGTGTCTGAGAGCTGAAAGCAGTCCGTCTTGCATGCCAGGCATTTCAACAGCATTTGCAAGGCCGTTGTGTCTCAGTGTTCACAGACAACACAACGGCCATGTATTACATAAACAAGCAGGGAGGGACACGGTCTTCCCCCCTTTGTCAGGAAGCCATCCAGCTCTGGGACTTTTGTATAGCCCACTCAATAGGCCTAGTAGCGTCCTTCCTCCCAGGCATTCGGAACACTCTGGCAGATCAACTCAGCAGATCCTTCCTGTCTCACGAGTGGTCGATTCATCTGGAAGTTATCCATTCTGTTTTCTGGAAGTGAGGATTTCCCCGCATAGATCTCTTCACTTCCCGCAAGAACAGGAAATGTCAGATGTTCTGCTCCTTCCAAGGTCTCTCCCCGGGTTCGATCTCGGATGCCTTCCTGATGCAGTGGACAGACCAACTGCTTTATGCCTTTCCGCCGTTCCCGCTGGTTCACTGGGTTCTGCTAAAGCTCTGCAGAGACGGAGCTCGCTTAATCATGATCACTGCAGCGTGGCCCAGGCAGCGCTGGTACACCATGTTGCTCGACCTGTCGATAGCCAACCCAGTTACCCTGCCTCTTCGCCCAGACCTCATAACTCAGGACCACGGCAGACTTCACCACCTAGATCTGCAGTCCCTTCACCTCACAGCATGGCTGCTGCGTGGTTAAGCCAATCAGAATTACATTGCTCTGCCTCAGTACAACAAGTACTCCTGGGTAGCAGAAAACCTTCCACTCGGGCCACGAATCTAGCCAAGTGGAAGCGCTTCCCCTGCTGGTGCAAAACACAAAACGTTACTCCGACCGAGGTCCCGATCCCCACCATCTTGGACTACCTCTGGTCTCTCAAACAGCAGGGCCTAGCAATATCATCATTGAGGGTGCCCTTGGCGGCTATTTCTACCTTCCACCCAGGGGAGAGTGGCCGCTCAGTGTTCTCGCACCCTATGGTTTCTAGGTTCCTCAAGGGCTTGGAGCGCCTATACCCTCAGGTTCGCCACTCCGCCCCAACCTGGGACCTCAACCTGGTTCTATCCAGACTTATGTCTGCCCCATTCGAGCCGCTAGCAACCTGCTCGCTACTATACCTGTCCTGGAAAACAGCTTTTCTCGTAGCCATTACATCGGCCAGACGAGTCTTCGAGCTTCGAGCTCTCACGGTGGACCCACCATATACTGTGTTTCACAAGGACAAGGTGCAGTTGTGACCACACCTGGCGTTCCTCCCTAAGGTGGTATCGGCCTTTCATGTCAACCAGGATATCTTCCTTCCGGTCTTCTTCCCAAAACCACACTCAACACGAAGGGAGCAACAATTGCACTCTCTAGGTGTTTGTAGAGCGCTCGCATTTTATATCAAGCGGACAAAACCCTCTTGTAGAACGCTCCAACTCTTCATCGCGGTGGCAGACCGAATGAAGGGCCTATCTGTCTCCTCCCAGAGGATTTCATCTTGGGTGACGGCCTGCATCCGTACTTGTTATGACTTGGCTCATGTTCCCTCAAGCCACCTCACCGCACATTCTACCAGGGCCCAGGCTTCATCTGCTGCCTTCCTGACTCATGTACCCATCCAGGAGATATGCCGTGCAGCTACCTGGTCTTCGGTACATACCTTTGCCTCTCATTACACTCTGGTTCAACAGTCCAGAGATGACGCAGCCTTTGGCTCAGCAGTTTTGCATTCTGCAACATCTCACTCCGACCCCACCGCCTAGGTAAGGCTTGGGAAACACCTAATTGGAATCGATATGAGCAAGCACTCGAAGAAGAAAAGACGGTTACTCACCTTTGTAACTGTTGTTCTTCAAGATGTGTTGCTCATATCCATTCCAAACCTGCCCTCCCTCCCCTCTGTCGGAGTAGCCAGCAAAAAGGAACTGAAGGGCCGTTGGGTCGGCAGGGGTATATAGCCAGCGCCATAGCGGTGCCACTCCAGGGAGCGCCCAGCCGCCCCACCGAGTGTTGCTAGGGTAAAAATCTTCCGACGAGCATGCACACGGCACGCACACACCTAATTGGAATGGATATGAGCAACACATCTTGAAGAACAACAGTTACAAAGGTGAGTAACCGTCTTATCCCATTACCTCAAGTGAAGTTGTGGATGTTCAGCACTTCTGAAAAATCAAGCTGTAAACCAGTGTATCCAACAGTCTATTTTATTTAAATCATTTAAAGAGATCCGTCAGACAGACTTCACCAGAGCAGTGTGCAGCATTTGACTGGAAGGTCAAAATCTTACGAGCCAGTGGCACACGTAAAGTTTTAATGGCCAGATTCTGGTTCAACATATAACTCTCTCCAAAAGAGTGCCCTGCAAAAGTAGGGTTAATGTGCATCCATATTCTCTTTCCCCATTTATTTCCCTCTGCAAAGATTATTTTTGCCAGGAATATAAATAATCTGTCCAGGGTACATTTATTTAAAATGTAGTATTTTCATAGTCCTTAATATCATTGAAACACTATACAAATGTGAATTAATGCCCTCTTGAATCAGTAGATGCACATGCAGAAATGTGGGATGAAATCCTGACACCAGTGGAGTCAACAGGAGTCTTGCCATTGACTTCAGAGCAGCCAGGATTTCATCCATGTTAGACCCCTGGGCTGTGCCGAAGACTGCCACTCTGCTGCTCCTGGACAGGAAAGCAACCTTTCCCCATGTTTTGATGGGTAGCCAGAATTGAGGCCACTGACTTCAGGGGAAAGCACAGGGTTTCTGGAGCACACCTGTCAGAATTTAGCCCTAAATCTTTATAAGTAAAAATACTAGTAAGAAGTGTTTTTTCTCGGTTCTTTTAACTTCTTCTATGTATCTCATTGATCATCTGAATCTAAGTAAACTGCTTTCTGGTGAGATGCATAGCCATTTGCACAAATGCTTTACATTAGAAGATACTAAAGCCAAAATATTTTTTTCTTCTGTTGTACAGAATCCTAATGCACATCCAAGGCCGACCTCCCAGGATTTAGCAGGGTTTTGGGATATGCTCCAGTTGTCCATAGAAAATATTAGTATGAAATTTGATGAACTTCATCAGTTAAAGGCCAATAATTGGAAACAGATGGATCCTCATGACAAGAAGGTAGAACAATGTAGATTTTGTATGCTTCATTTAAAACCCTGCACAAATACTGGACAAATTAAATAGTCCTCTGTGTACAGATGTTAAAAATGTGCAATGAAGCTCATATCAGATTCATTTCACTGTAATAACAATGTTTACATAATAATCATCTGGGATATTATCTGTAATATGTTTCAGGCTATGTTTCAGGCATATTTTAAAACCAAAACTGTCTTTGTGAATTGGATAATGGGAATGTAGTACGTTGTTAAACTTTACATTTAATCATACTAGATGATCAGTCATTGGAAGGAACTGCCATATATATTGATTCTTAAATTTAAATAAATCACATTTATGGTGCATATTATTGCATATAGCAAGAATTCAGTTTACTTGCACACTCTAGGCTTTGTTACTGAGAAAACTAGGGAAGTAGTGTAATCATCACTGACTTTGGTAACCAGATCATAAGTACAGTGATAACCAACTGCCGTCATACAGACCTAAAAAACAAACTTCCTACAAGTTGCATGGTAACCTTTCCATGCCATTCTTTTTTGTTTGCTTTCTTTTGTTTTTAAATGGAAATTCTTGTAATCAGGTTCATTTTGCTGGTAATGTTATTTTTTCAAGATAGCCCAAAAATCATTTGTAGCACTGGTAATTATTTTTAACAGAGTTTTCCATTGTTGCCATAAAGAGACTACCAGGTTTCCAAGTGTGAGCCATGTTTCTTTTTCCATTCTGGTTTGGCACGTATCCTTATTTTTAATCCTTACCATCAGGACATCTGATCAGCTGGTCAAACAGCACCTTGGGTGAGCCACAATACAGTTCTCCAAAACTATTGTTGTCATAATTGATTATTTTATAGAACCCATAAGTGAGCTAGAAACTTCACGGAAAACACTTAAAGCCAGATCTGTGTCCAGAGGAGCTTACAATCTAATGCTATTCTCCTGCTGCTGTCTAACTCTACAGCTGCGTTTCCATTAGCCTCATTAGACTCAGAAATGGGCACTGGCTCATGAATATGACACATAGGTAGGGATATAACATACACCAAAAAGGCAAGGAAGCAAGGAGTGTACCATTATATATATATATATTATATTATAGCCTTGTTCAAGTAATATATACATTTGGGTGGCCGATGCTGATGTCTGGATTACCTGCCCCTAAAAATAGCTCTGACAAGCAAAGTGGCATTTTCTTTTGGACAAATAATAATACAAATTTCCACAAATCTTCCAGCAGGAAGGTTTGAAATACAGTTCTGTTAGCATCCTATTCCCACCAAACAAGACTAAAAAATCATGCCCTTTGTTCCTGAATTAGGAGTGCTAAATTCCAGGTTAATTCCAAACCATCAGAGGAATACCATTAGTGTTTTATTTGGGGGTGGCCCTTGGTTGTTTTCTGAGGCCACGATACAGAAGTCAGGTAATTATTATTTAATATGTCTTCCTTGAGAAGGAGCTGTAAAACTGCAAACACACATGTGCACACGTGCTAATGTACCATTTTTCATTAGCTTCTAATGCAAAAGAATGTGTTCAGTCTCCAGCATGAAGAAAAGAGCGTTTTACTAGATATGTCCCTTTCATTTTCCTTGAAAACATTTCAAGGAATTCCCACCAAAAGGAAGACTATAAAGGCTTAGAAGAAGTTAAGCAGTAATGAAGAAAGGATCGTATGTATTTACAATCTACAACAGGAAGGTAGAGGATATGCACTTTAAAGAATTACGCTGACTCTGTTCCTGTTTCATTTAACTGTGATTTTAAATTAAACTGTTCATCTCCTTATTTAAAAAGAAAGAAAGAATGAAAACTTCCTATGGAATTGATCTTTGCATTTGCCTCTGTCTTCCCCCCCTTGGGCCCTTGTTAAACAGCATAGATTAATCTTTAGATGCAGAGGAAAAAGCAAAGTGTGAATAAGTGTAACTAGGCAGCTTTGCATTTCAAGTAATGAAGGCTGTTGTCATCAACATGAGCGCAAACTAAAGGCTAGAATGGAATCTTTGTAGTAATAAAATCCCTGCTCTCAGAAACCATGTTCACAGTTGGAAGGGGATGTAATTTAAAAGACAATCTAAATTGACTTGACAAAAACTTTATAGCTGCCTGAAGTTCAGAACTGAATCCACACTTTTTCTAAAGCCATCCTTATATATATAAAAATATATAAATTTCCCCTTTGTTAACCATGCATCTTTGACTACCAAAGTGACGATTAGTGTATGTTCTCTCGATGATTTTTTTAAAATTCCTACCCATTTTCAGTTTGTAGGTTATTGTAATTCCTAAGGCTCATTCAGCATGGTGCTAAATTTTAAGAATTTTTATAGTAAGACATGAAAAGTATGGATTATTTGAGCTATTACCAAGATCGGCCACCACTAAGCACATGTTTTTTATTCTAACTGTGGTACGCCAACTCCAAGCTGCTAGTTTACATTACATTTACTGTGTGATATATATCCATTGAATCTCAGTGTTGTAAGCCCATCTAGTGCTATGTATGTACTGTGTGTAAGGGACAAGGTCATTTGTGTATTTCACTTCTGTAACACAGGATTGCTGCTATAGTAAATTAATTTTATTAACAAACCCGAAGAGTTTGATAGGAGTTGGGTTTTTTTTTTAATTCCGTAGTAGAATTTATACATTAGGTTTATGAAACTGTATTAGCTTAAAGAGTGCTACAAAGTTCTGTTTAAGATGCTCTCCTTTCTAATCCCTGGCACCAGGACGAGGAGTCTGGATTCCCCAATGGGAACCGCATTAAGTGGTTAGCTGTGGGAGCTTCGGCCCTTTCAGCGCCAGGCGTTTAATACACATCGTACCTGTGGAGAACTAGCTCTGCTATCAATACTATCCTTTGCTTTAAGCTTACATTATTTTTATGAACCCTTGAATACAAAAGCCAGTTCAATGAAGAAAAAAATGCAGATAAGAACTAACAAACCTTAGGTAAAATGTGTGTTCTAACTACTGACCTATCCTAGTTTTTTCCAAGCTTTCCCTGAGAAGCTGTATAATGTCATTAACCTTCTGCTTTGATCAGGAGAGAAGGGTCCCTCCTCCAGTGCCAAAGAAGCCAGCGAAAGGTCAGGTGCCACTCATACGGGAACGTTCTCTGGAAAGCTCACAGCGTCAAGAGGCCCGGAAACGGCTGATGGCTGCCAAACGAGCCACATCTATCCGCCAGAATTCCGCCACTGAGAGCGCTGAAAGCATTGAGATTTACATCCCCGAAGCCCAGACAAGGCTATGAAGGGATCCCACCAGGAGGACTCTCACTGGCAAGACAAGTCTCTTGTATAATCTGCTCCTGTAGGTCCCTATTCAGAGCCACCATTAAGAATTTGTATTCCCCTCTTTCTTTCTTTCTCTCTCTCTCTCTCCCTCTACAATGATCCCAATTAATTCCACTTTTGTGGTGTAGTTGTCGATCCTCCAAGAGATGTCCTCTAATAACTGTTGCTTTCTAAAGGTTTGCCCATGTCATTATGATGCTTTGTCACATGTATTGATGCTGCCACCTTGCCTCATGTAAGAGAGTACAATCCTCCTTTCTATTTAAGAAATAAATACAGAACTCACAGACACACATACACACACACCTGTATAGTAAATACACCATTTAACTCATTCATGATCTTTAGTTTATCTAAAGTTAGTATGTTACCTGGTGTACAGCAATATAAAACTATAGAGTATTTTGGAAATTCAGTAACACAGGGTGATCCTTTGGGACTCTGCTGTCTTCCTCATTAAAGATTAAAGGAGCTATGGCTCGGATTCCCTTCTTTTTATTACTATTATTTTTTAAGCAGATGGCGCACTTTATTCTAAACCTCAGAATCATATCTCACCTGAATTTAAGATGTCACAAAGGGCGAGGTAGGGGGAGAGATAGCTGTGGTGTGGTGCAAAGGAGGGAGAGGTAAATCCTGCAGGTGAGATTGTGAGGGACAGAAAAGATCCTGTCAAAAGATACCTGCACACTCTCACAGCTGCACAAACTGCCTCATTTGTTTTTCGTCAATCACTACTTAAACATTTTGATCAGCAGAAGATTGTAAATTTGATCTTCCAGGGAAATCATCTATTTTGAAAGGCAATAAAAAGGCAAAAGGAAAGGAGATAAGAAGAAATGATCATTGAAGATAATATAAAAAGGGACTTTTTTGTCAAAGTATTAAGAATTTTATATAAGAAAATTTATATAAGAATATAAGAAAACTGTACTGTATTGTCAGTTCCTATCGTATTGTATTGTACTCTATTGGTTTTAAAAAAAGAGAAGAAAAAAAAGAAAAAAACAGCTTGGTTTTGTTGATGTCTTAATCTTAGTGAAACTATCAGATTTCACACCCATCCACCCCGTTACTGAAATACTGTAAATGGAATCCATGCTGTTTTTCAAAGCAAGACTTTGTTTTGTTTTCTACACAGCTGGTAGTAAGCTTCAGGTCAGACTGCTTCCATCAGATGGTTCATAGCTGGGAGTAAGTTTCTCCTTTAGTCCCTTTTTTAATAATATAACATACTCCATTTTTCAAACATTAGGATTTTTCAGATGCAGTGGGACCATAATGAGCCTATATTTGTTCACTACACTAGCTTTTGAAATCATGTACAATATGCATTCCCTAGTCTTCAGCAATTTATTTGATACTTAGGGTAAAATCTTGCCCTTGCTGTTTGGAGTTGCACTGATGGAGGAAGGTATTGGCTGTGCATTAGTGACACTAGCCAGTGTGCCGGCACAGGATAGGATGTCTTGGGTATGTCGCTGAAAATGAGCAACTGGCATATGCTGCAGAAGGCAACGTTAGTGCTAGTTGGCCGGGCCCACCTGGCTATGCCCCATAGTCAGCAGACCATGCCCTCTTGGGACTGTTGTGTGTCTTCTGGCATAGTAGCCATGCCTCATTGTTAGTGCTCTCTTCAGCTCTGGGTTAGAATGCTGCCCCGCTCAGGGTGGGTTCTTATGATCTCTTCTCCCACTTGGACTTCCATATAGCACCGGGCAGGGTGTGACCCTTACAAGAAAGAAAGATGTTTTCTCTCTAACCTGGAAATGGTACAGCAACAGAGTCCACTGAGTGGTGGCTAATGTGCACTTTGCATCCAACCAAAGTTGGCTGTAAATGCCCTTATTCTTTTAACAGTGTGCACATTCCACCTATGACAACTCCAGTGCATGGTAGCCTTAACTGTTTAGCTCCCATCTTAAAACATTTGAAATTCTCACCAGAAAGTTAAGCACTTTCTGAAAATATACATCTAAGATCATGCCAAACAGCTTCTTTTAATGTAACATAGCCAGGTGCTAATTTAATTTCATTCAAGAAATTAGGAGAGGTAATAGGTTCTGGCACCAAATAGTTTCATGAAAACATTGTAAAGCCACTAGAGAATTTGCTACCTCTCAAAGCCATTGATATCTGAGCTATGTCTTTATAAACAGGGCACAAATATTTACTGCTGTGGTTTACAAGATAAGGGCTAATAATTTAATATTTAAAAGACTTTTAACTACAGTAATCAGAAATCCAGTGTAACCCCACTGAGTGCTTCATGTTAAGGGAGCTTTGAAAGGTTGGCCCTATAAGTATTTGAATACCAGTGTATTTGCTAGTTTTGAAAAGAACCCACTTCATTTAACTTTTAGCAGCAATGAAAGATCACAGTGTTTGCAGTATATATAGTGCCAACTGCCACTTTTGGACATATAGTCATGTTAAGTATTAAAAAATATTTGGAACTCATTTGTACTAAGATGTACAAAGCAGCATTCAAGTGAGGATGCAGGTTCATAACTACATTTCAGTTGATTTGAAGTTTTCTGAAAGAAGAGTTAAGACTTAGATTAAGAAGGGGCTACAGAAATTTATATAAAGGTCATGCCATAGTGAGTTCCAAAAAATAGAAGAAGATAGAAGACTTTTTAGTCTTGTACATTATGAATTGTATTTGTACATCATATGATATTTTTGGTATGTATTTAAAATTGATTCTTAGTTGAATGCCTGCTGGTTCCTAATGACTGTGGACACGCCATTATAACATTTGCCTAGCTTTACAGCAAAATTTGAAGCATACACCCAATTTAGAAATTGGTAAATATGGGATGGAAACTACTTTTGCCCCCTAGAACGCCACTAATTAGCCACTTATTACATATCACCACAGAGAATTGTTACATCATTTATTTTAGTGTACGTTGTAATTATTTTTTATTCTTATCTGTTCAGATATAAACTAAAAATGAATATATTCCACTTAATTTGGTATAAAATTGTTGCTTTTTTTTCCTTGGGGGAAAATTTAAAAGAAGAAAAGGTTGTGTTTGTCTCCTGCATTGAAAGGTTAAAAAAAAGTATTTATTATATTTTTTGCAGATGTTTCCATAAAATTCTCATAATCTTTTTGTAAAGAATGATGAAGAAATGGATTAAAGATTTTTAATATTTGAAAAGGTAAATAGAAATAACTTATTTGTAATATATTTCAGTTTATTTATTGGTGTTCCCTTAATGTTCTGATGTGCACTATCACTTTAATTTAAATTTTATCTTTGTGAATTTGTTTCTTTTTTTAAAAAAAATGTTTAAATGCATATTTTAAATAACAACTGGAATGTAAATCACTGGCCTACCTGCATTCCCAAATGTGATTTTAAAAGTGTTTTTGGTTTGGAAAAAAAGGAACAAAATTGAAAGCCTTTAGACGAAGGGGTGGAGTGCATTTTTATGGCTTTATGAATTGGTTTTTCATAGGATTATCTATCTAGTTTGTGTGTAGACAGAAAAATGTAAATAGACGAATGTTTCCCATAATGTAAAAAAAAGAGCAAATTAATAAAATAATTAATGCACTGCTTGTAAGAGCTGTGGGTTTTCAATGCAAATTCACAATCCCATAACTGTAAAAATGATTCATTTTATGTGGTCAAGTATAAAAGCATAACTACCAGAGTGCTACTGTTAAGTATTCAGAGGTTTAGATTCTGATCTTCCGAAGACTTTGCATGAGTAACTCAACTCACAGGAAGAATCCCACTGAACTCACTGGAAATATTTGCATGAATAAAGTTACTCACATATGTAAGTGTTACCAGGCTCAAGGCCTGGCTCCTTAGAAATATTTTCAAAGGCAAAGCTACATGGGGCTAAGCCCCACAAAGACAACAGAAGTTCTGCTATTGACTTCAGTGAAGTGATGACAAGCCCTATTTTTATTTTTCACCACACCGGGTCCCTTCATGCTGTAATTACCTTCACTTGTGGCTGAAAACATGTTGAGACAAATTGGCATAAGCAAGTACAGCTGAATTCCTTTCTGTGGAATTCTGTCCACCTACACCAGAATGAACTTTGTCCAGTATATGTGACAAAGATATTCTGTAATTCTTAAAGCAATGCCCATCTGAATTCTAAGCCTATCATCTGTATTTCATAACACTACAAATGAATGCCAACATTATAAAATAAATCAGGCTGTGGAGCCAGTACACTGCTATCTCAATATAATGCCACCCAATATAACACGAATTCAGATATAACGCGGTAAAGCAGTGCTCCGGGGGTGGGGGGAGGGCTGCGCACTCCGGTGGATCAAAGCAAGTTCAATATAACATGGTTTCACCTATAACATGGTAGGATTATTTGGCTCCCAAGGACAACGTTATATCGAGGTAGAGGTGTGTATTGAGGATAATTATTTTAATTTCATGTCTGTACTCCACAATGTACCATACCTTATACTAGTTAAGCCAATTATATTTTAATTTGTCACCCTCAGACGGTATAACCACACTAACCTCTTGTGTTCTATAAGAGACAGTGTCTAAGCACAGGAAGACTACAGTGGAGGTTTGTGTCAATGATGTGATAGATGGGGACCCATTGTTAAAGCTTTACCACCCATCAGATGGAGAGAATTTCCCTTTCTTTGACAGAATTCAGTCCCCTCTGGATACAGCTAAACTGTCTCTACTAGAAGTAATATCCCTGAGGTTCATTAAAATCCTTCTGAAGTAGACTTTTTTGCATTCAAAATGGCCCAGAATGCACCAAATAGCAGATATTTTCAAACTGTTTTCCAGAGGGAGAATGTACAGATCCCTTCTGCAAGGTCTTTATTTCCACCCCACCCTCATGATTAATCAAGGTGAATACAATCTGTGCTAGCAATACACTTGGCCTATTTTTCAAGACCAAATTATGATTACTTCCTGCAAGCGTGACTTAATATCAGGTTATTTGCCAAGCATTGTTGGTTTGTGCTTAACTGTTTGGAACGGTCACACTTTTCACTCAGAAGAAAAGTGACACATGCAATCAAGGCAAACTCCTGTAGTTTTTGTGTTTTATGAGTAATTGGGCACTGTGGCATGCTATAAATAGGAACAGTGTTGGGTGAAAACTGGCACCTGTAGCTTCCTTGTATATTGTAACTAAGCTTGGTGGTGTTCAATCAACACAATACAGCCTCCTGTTCTTCCTCTTCAAGATATTTGAAAGAATAGTGACAATGTAACAACCCCTGGCAAAGAGCAGATTATCTTAACTGGCACACTAAGTCATGGGTTAATGCAGCTGTTCATCTAGTCAATAAAAATGCATCTTTGCTAGGAAAATCTTTGCTTCACGTGCTACACAAATAGAGCTAGGCTCACCAGCATGTCATGAGAAGGTTGTGTTTCAAAAAATTAACATTTCCCCAAATACCAGTACCCACATTAAAAAGACTGTGTGTGTGTGTTTTGCATCAATAAAAAATCTGTCCTTCCATGCACCTGCAGGTGACACAAACACATTCTCTCTCTCAATCTCTCTCTCTCTCTCTTTTTAAGATGCTTTTGTGCTGACAGAGGTGGCTTCCCAGTTCCCTTCTGTGTTCTTGCTCGGATATTGTGTATAGCAAAAAGGTAGATGCTATTATTTTATTCTGTAGGATTTGTTTGCATTTCAGATGCTAATCATGATGTGATTGGCATGTTCAGTGGACAGTCAGACTTTCCCACGCGTAAGACTGATCTTCATTCAACAGCCTCTCACTAGTACAAATTAATATAGCAGGTCTTGTATTTCTCTGTGAGACACATGTACAGTCTGCGCAAAGACAAAGAAACCAAGGAAAGGAACGGGGCTTCCTGGTAATTGTTTTTCATGGTTCTCTTCATTGATCCAGTAACAATATAATCATAGAAATTAGAGACAGAAAAGCTTTATTAGGTCATTGTGTTAATCCCTCTGCCAATGCAAGATTGTTATCTATTGTGCTGCTGTATCAGGTAAATCCTGACTTCAGTGAGTTAGCTCCACCCAGCAAAACCAGGTGGGAAAATTGAGCTGCGGCACTGACATAAGCTGCTCTGTGTGACTCTTAGTGAGGCCTCCATCTTCTCACCCAGGAGGGAACAATCCCCATGGCTGGGTGCCTTTTTAATCCAAACAGAAAGGAAGCAATTATTGGCTTTGCCGGCTCCACTGAGAGAGAAATATCTGAGAGTTTTAGAGCCTCTCGAGGATTCAAACAATACAGCCTCTCAGAGCTTCTAATGGGGGCTGCCATTCTGTGGACGGTACATTTGAGAACTCAAATAGGGAAAGGAATGGGCCTTGAGCGGAAGAAAAAGGATCAGGCCAGAATGTGAAAAATAGGCTGAGTGTATCATATGTAAAACCACACAAAGTAAGAAAGGTCACTTGGAGAAAATCTTTGCTGAGGTAAAAACCCATTTTGGGGCTCATAACAGTATAACAACGGGGACTGAATGTTAAATACTTAATAAGGAGGAACTCCTTTTACAGTCTGTCTTCACATATTATAGCTTGCTATACAATAACTTATTTTAACTAGGGAAGTATTAACTTGACCAGTTCCTTCTCTCATTGAACTCTGGAGAGAGACCTGGAAGGGGTCCTGTATCAATATTTTGGCTTTGAAATAATGTGCCCTGCATTTTACAATGTTATTGTTACTGGGGCTCAGAAAGGCTGCCTGAGGTAACTGCATGAGAATGTGATCATTCTTGAACTACTGCAGCTCTTGTAATACAGCTGAAACCATTCCTTTTTTATTTTATAAAACCTAGGCAAACAAATGAAATAAAGCTTTTAAAAGCCCAGTGCATGGTGGAGGGTTTAGACCATTCATAAAGTTCTTCTCTAACACACTGTAACCGAGTACACAACAATGCCTGGGATATCTTAGGTAGAAAAGTTTTCCACCTTTTAGAAAACAGTATTGAGTCATTTGTTAATCTGTAGACAATAATGGCAAGTGATTGCCCAGCTTCATGTATCCTAGATTTACAGTAGTTGATATGCCCGAGGATGGGATGCCTGATCCCGCTATTGAATAATTGACATTGGATGGGGAAACTGGTACCAGCGATGGGCCATAAATTATATACCGAAGAGGTATGATGCAACAAGGCCCGGTTGCATGGCTGGCACCAGGAGAGAAATGGCCACCTGACATGGCAGGAAGTGATTCCACTGGTATGAACAGCTGAAGCAGAGATCTTCCAAGGACAGATTTAGGAAGGGAGCAGCGTAGTGATAGGGGAAGAGAGAGACACTGGAAGGCAGAGAATGGATAACAACAGCACTATTAAGTTTGGCACTGGAGAATTGCGTCAATTTCATTTGTGACCCAACTGTTTGTCACCACTGGTCTATAACCACAGCTGAAGGCAGGTAGCCCTGAAGCTCCTTGAGCCTTGTACGCAGGGATGGAACTTTCTGTTTCAGCCATTTTTCAATAACTTGTTTCTTTGCCATCAAAAATAGTTTTTAAACATGCTGCTTTACTGAAGAAATTTCAGCTTCCCAAAACATCAATGCCAGTGTAATGCTTATAGTATTGTTGGTTGATTGATGATGTGCCTTTTGCGAGCCTCAAAGTGCATCAGAAATGCTGAGCACCCAAAAATCCCCTTCAAGTCAATGGGAGCTGCAAACGTTCAGCATGTTTGCAAATCTGTGTAGGCTTCTACTACACAGAGAGTTCATCACACCCTACTGAAGTGCAGCTGCCGTTGGGATGGAATGTGGCGGCTGTTAAACACAAGTAACAGTACACTCCAGTTTTAGGCCAAGAAGAGAAGAATAGTGCTGGAGCCAACCAAAACTGTAGCAGAGATTCAGGTAGACCAGTGGTTCTCAACCTATTTACCATTGTGGTCCACACATGCAGCTCTCTGTGTGTTACGTGGGTCTCATCCACACAATATATATACTATAGGTATGGCCCTGAGGATGTCACATGGGCCACAACTATGTGCTGATTGGGCTGCTGGTGGCCCACGGGCCATGGGTTGAGAACCACTGAGGTAGACAGAATGGGTCTCATTCACATCTCATACCAGTTTTAATCCAGTTTCACTCCAATATTTGACTTTAATGAAGTTACTCCTACTATACACTACTGTAAGAGAAAGGAGAACTCTTGTGTGATTACCATTTTGATTTTGCTATAACGATGATGCATATTAGCTCCTCCAATGGAAGAGGTGCATTCATCAATTTCCAAGTGAACCAGAAACGCTTTTTTACAGTACCTGCATTTCAGGCCACAATCATATGCAAGGGAACAAGGTCACTGTCCTTATTCTCCACTTAGTAAATAGCTTGGAGATCAAAAATGTAAAACCAAGTGGTTTGTGTCATTCATTGCTTGTATCACTCCAAAAGACTCTAATTACAATTTAATATTTCTCTAATCTAATATGTCAGCTGACAAAGCAACTTCCTTTAGTTTACATCTTTCTTTGTAAAAGCCTCATGACCAACAGCAGTGATGTCTGCAGAAATGTATGTACAGCTAGGAACTCTGCCATACGCTAGCAAACCACTTTGCACTTCAGACAGATGAAAAATGCAATGTGCGTGAATAGTGATGTTACTGATTTTTTTTATTGTTTGTCATTAGTTTCTCCCAGCGGGAGCTCGAGTAGGCACTAGACACTGTATATTTGGCTGTACCTGTGCCAAAATAAAAATAACAACAAAAAATTTTCAGTGACAAAGGGATGAACTTTTAAAATAAAATGGCTGTCAAAATGTAGATGACATTTGTCATTAGATTTTAATAATTGCAAAGTATATTTTGATCATAAACCTGTGCTTGTGTCAATTTGAAGATGAGCAGTAAAGGTTTCAAACTGAAAATTTTAGAGTTATGTGCTGAATACTCCAATCAATAGGGCACGTAAGTTAAAATTAATGGGCAGTGGCCTCATGCCATGAATGGTAAACATGATCTGAAGAGCCAGCATCCACCTGAGGGCACAAAACAGGTGCCACACAGCTAATGTGCCAAGTATTGGACTTTCCTAATGCAATCATTGCTACAAAACTAGCTAGTCCCACTAACATCCAGCTAATCAACAACTGAGATTCTGCTATTTCAGAACCTCCCTTTATGTCCCCTTTCCTGTTCACATACCAGTGAGCCATGGCAACAGAAAACCTACATGTCTTAGCCTGTGTCCTCTAGTCATGCTAATTCAGAAATTGCTGCAAGTGCAGCACTGACTATACACCTCCAGGTAGCAATAATTCAACACAGGTGGGACCAGAAATTACTGATCCCAAATGAGGCTGTTATAGCATAGGTCCTGCTCCAAATGCCCTCTTTTGGTTGCAGAATACTTGGAACGTTCTGTAGCATCTTATGCAGCTAATTTATGCATGCCTTCCTCTCTTGGTACCATCTAGTTCTGATGAGTTTATTCCTAGCAATATTTAGCGACAGCATCTGAAATCCAGTCACTCCTTTATGAGCGTGATAAAACGAATATGACCAGACCAGGGTCTTAACATAATCAAAACTTTCTTTCATCACACTGATGCATTAGTGCCCCAGAACATTATTTTCAACAGTACAGAATTAAAATTCCACAGTATTCCATGCAAGCAAACGTGGAATTAAAAACAAACTTTAAATAGTGTATGTGGGAAGTGTTGTACCAATTATACTAGACCAGTAAAAACCAGCAGGATCTTATTAAAGGGGACAAGACAAAGATGCCACATTTATTATGATAACAATTTATGACTAATAACTAATATCTTAATTCTTATACACACACATTATACCTAATACCTATACACACACACATTCACACCCACATTCATCAGGTATCCTGCAGCTGCTGCATAGTTACCAGTCCTGAAGATAGCTTAAGTTCATGGCTTGATTTTGCAGCTTGGGTTCGTAGCTTGTGGCAGCTAACTGGCCGGGAAAGCTGGGCACAAGGCTGAGCTGGATCTCTGTTGGGCAGGCACCGATGTTCTTCCATGTTGGCAGCAGAATGTTACCCAGAGTCTCTCATCTCACCCTTCTTTTTTTATAGGCTTTTAGTTTGGATTCAAAATCTATAGGTCTTGCTGTGTCACACTGTCTCTGGGTTTAGATTGATCACCCATCAATTGCAGGCCTGACTTTCAGCCTTGGACCTGGCTTTGATCTTCCTTCTGTTGTTCTGTTGTTCTTTTCTTTTTAGGGTGGATGCTTCTTACTTTGTTTAGGGCTGTTGTCTAGTCTTCAGCTGTTGGTATTTGAACTTTATCTCATCAGGACAGGCTGGGGCTGGAGGTTGATTCCATCAGTCATACATACCTCATTCACACATCTAAACTAAACTAATAAGATTACAGCAGGGTTTGCAAAAATGAAGGTTGGAGGAAGCTTTTACAAAATGGAGTGAGTGTTTTAAAATGGGGTTTGAATTACAATATGGAACAGAAGTTACAGTGTAGGCAAGTGTAGTGAATGGTGAACAGAAGTTACATTAATAAAGTGAACAATTGAAAACAATTTCATTTATCAGTTCTACAGAAGTATTTTACAGTAGCACTCAAAAGGCCCAACTAGGCTAGGAGCCATGTTGTGCTACACACTGCAAAGTATTGCTGGTTCATTGTCCTGAAGCATTTACAAATAGTCCTTTACCCAATTTAACATGGCTGTGCTTGGAGGAGATATTTATCTATGTACGCGTTTGAGGGGCAGGATGGTCTAGTGCAGTGATCCCAAAACTTTTCAGGGTCTGGGCACTTCCGGGGAGGTTGGGGGAAAGGGTTGGGGATTTGGACAGGAATAAGAGGCACTGAAGCTGAGGCCACAGCTGGAAGTGGGGCAGAGGTGGAGGCCCAGCCACAGGTCGAGGCCAGGAGTCAGGCTCAGTGCAAGCAGCCAGGGCAGAGAACGGAGCCTTGGATGTGGGGACAGGAGCGGTGCTGGGTTGTGCTCCTCCCCCATGGGGGCTGGCCTGGGCCCCAGCCATGCCCACCCCCCAGGAGGGTGCACCCCCACAGTTTGGGGACTGCTGATCTAGTGGTTAGGCCACTAACTTAGGACACAGGTGGCCACAAGGCAATTCCCTGCTCTGCCACAAACTTCCTGTACAATTTTGGGTAAGTCACTTAGCCCCCGACCTGAGTTCTCCATGTGTAATAGTGGGATAGTAATAGCTCCTACCGCACAGGTAAAGATATATCTATTAAAGTGTGTGAAGTGCTTTAAGATCTACTGATGCAAAAAGTCCTATAAGAGCTGCATATTATTATTTGCAGTCCCAGTAATTATTCCTCTTTAACATATTACTAGTCTAGCACTAACAGTGTGCTAGACACTAAAGGATATGTCTACACTATGAAATTAGGGTGATTTAATAGAAGTCAATTTTTTAGAAATCGATTTGATACAGTTGATTGTGTGTGTTTCCACTAACAGCATTAAGTCGGCAGTGTGCGTCCACAGTACCGAGGCTAGCGTCGACTTCCAGAGTGTTGTACTGTGGTAGCTATCCCACAGTTCCCACAGTCTCTGCCACCCATTGGAATTCTGGGTTGAGCTTCCAGTGCCTGATGGGGCAAAAACATTGTCACAGGTGGTTCTGGGTACATGTCGTCAGGCCCCCCTCCCTCTGTGAAAGCAATGGCAAAAATTAGTTTCTTGCCTTTTTTCCTGGGTTACCCGTGCAGACGACATACCACAGCAAGTATGGAGCCCGCTCAGCTCACTGTCACCATATGTCTCCTGGGTGCTGCTGGCAGACATGGTTAGGGTTACCAGACATCCTGATATTTCACACTCCATTTTGTTTTGTTTTGTTTTTTTTTCCCTCCGGCAGGGGGGCCCCCTCTCCAATGTGTCCCAATATTTTCTTCCTCTCATCTGGTCACCCTAGACGCGGTACTGCAGTGCTACACAGCAGCATCCCTTTGCCTTGCCTTATGGATGGCAGCCGGTGCAAATACGACTGCCAACCATCGTCATTGTCCTGTGGGTGCTCCTGGCCAGCCTCAGTGAGGTTGGGTGGAGGAGCCTGGACAAAAATGGGAATGATTCCAGGTCATTCAAGTTTCAGCTAATGGAGATTCAATACTGCCTGGAATATCATGCGAGCTGGAGGCTTCTGCCTCAGGCTGCTCTCCCAGTCGGCAGCACCACGCGGTCGCACCTACCTCATGCTCCCATGGCCCATTAAGCCTGGACAGTAGTAAGGAGCAGTTCAACTATAGACTGAGCAAATGCGTAATGGTGGTAGAATGTGCCTTTGGATGTTTAAAAGCACACTGGGGCAGTTTACTAACTCGGTTAGACCTTAGCAAAACCAATAGTCCCATCGTTATTACTGCTTGCTGTGTGCTCCACAATATCTGTGAGAGTAAGGGGGAGACATTTATGGCAGGGTGGGAGGTTGAGGCAAATCGCCTGGCTGCTGATAATGCGCAGCCAGACACCAGGGTGGTTAGAAGAGCACAGCAGGGTTCACTGGGCATCAGAGAAGCTTTGAAACCCAGTTTCACGACTGGTCAGGCTATGGTGTGAAAGTTCTGTTTGTTTCTCCTTTATGAACCCCCCCCCCCCCGCTTGGTTCACTCTACTTCCCTGTAAGTCAAGCACCTTCCCCTCCCACCCTTTGATCTCCACTTGCAGAGGCAATAAAATCGTCATTTCAAATTCATGCATTCTTTATTAATTCATCACACAAATGGGGGGATAACTGCCAAGGTAGCCCAGGAGGGGTGGGGGAGGAGGGAAGCACAGAGGTGGGGTTGTTGTAGGGGCACCTGCTAGAATGGCATGCAGCTCATCATAGAAGCGGCATGTCTGGGGCTCTGACCCAGAGCGGCCATTTGCCTCTCTGGTTCTTTGGTAGGCTTCATGTGGCACTGCTGGAGGGTCCCTGTTATAACCTCTGTCCTTCATGTCCTTGGAGATTTTTTTCAAATATTCCGGCATTTCGTCTTTTGGAACAGAGCTCCGATAGCACGGATTCATCTCCCCATATAGCAATCAGCTCCAGTACCTCCCGTTCGGTCCATGCTGGAGCTCTTTTGTGATTCTGGGACTCTATGGTCACCTGTGCTGATCAGCTCTCCACACTGGCCAAACAGGAAATGAAATTCTAAATTTCATGGGGCTTTTCCTGTCTACCTGACCAGTGCATCTGAGTTGAGAGCGCTGTCCAGAGCGGTCACAATGGAGCACTCTGGGATAGCTCCCAGAGGCTAATACCGTCAAATTGTGTCCACGCTACCCCAAATTCGACCCAGCAGGGTCGATTTCAGCGCTAATCCCTTCATCGGGGAGGAGTACAGAAATCAATTTTAAGAGCCCTTTAAGTCGACAAAAATGTCTTCGTTGTGTGGATGGGTGCAGGGTTGAATCAATCTAACGCTGCTAAATTCAACATAAACTCGTAGTGTAGACCAGGGCTTACAGAGCGGTATAAAGACAAAGTTCTATGCATGAACAAATTTACAATCTAAATAAAATGTCTATCTATATGGTAACAATCTTGAGCTAGTCCTTTGGCAGAGGCTGTGGGCAAACAACAATATCTTACAACGTCAAGTGAAGCACTACTGACCAAAAATTATTTTGCTAGTCCAGAACAAGGACATTGTACAATTTAAGGAGGCTAAACCTGGCTGTTCCTCCATTAATGGAAGGGACTAATTCCTAAACAGCCCTACTAGTGAGGCAGGCATAGTTAGTAGCTGCTGAGAAAGCTAAAAGTGGGACTCAGGTGAGTTAATGCTTTTAGATATATTACACATGCAGGCAGTATAGGAACCTGAGGCGACATTTATGGCCCATGGCCAAGTTGCTGAGTGTAAGCAGAATCTGAGAGCCCCACTGAAGGTGTGAGTGTTTGTAAAGGGAATGACAATTTCTACAGCTGTGAGTGGCTGTGGTTACGTACATGTTGGATCCCCTCCAGCTGGGGAGAAAACATTTGCAGTGATATCTGGGCACCACATTGCCCATCTGAACACTGCCATAGATCAGCTAAACACAACGGTTTCAAAGTTCAAACACAACGTTGCAAAAGACTTGTTTTTCCCAAGTGTGCGCCTAAGATTTATATACTGTCACCTCCGCTGGCAACAAAAGCTGTTTACTGGTTTTGAAAAGCTATGTAATTTGAGCTCAAGGAGTAGTAAGATGATTACAACATCCCCGCATTCAGCAGTGTTTGGTGGTTTGCTGTATCTTTGTTCTTGATCTCTGGGAGCTCAGGTTTGTTTTAAAAAGGAGGGGGTTGGGGGGTTAAAAGGGTGAGTTTTCCACATGGAGGTGAGCTAAGTTTATTAAAGCAGGGGCACATGTAAAAAAAGAAACCCCACAAAACTAGGTACAGTATGTGCCTATGATTTCTATGAACCAAAAGCCAGACTCTGACTCAGGAGACTTTCCACATCTGACAGATCTCCTGCTGCTCTTTACAGGAAAGAACAAACCTTTTAATTACTGCTGTTTGTACAGCACACCAGACACTTTTCTGTACCACAACAAGTAGTTCTGGCTGCAAACGCTGCTGTGCCCTCTCCACACACAGTAATATGATGATTCGTATCCCTATTTGCAAAAGTGCTGCTGAGGACATGAAGCGGCAACTACAGACAATTTCCCAAGGTCTGGTTAATGTTTCAGCCCCTAACCATCGCGGCGTGTACTTTGATCTTACACACAGCACATTATTGGTTATAGGTTTGTTTCCACCACTTCCCTTTAGGGAAACCAGAGAGGAGGGATCTCATCCAAAAGTGCTGATCTCTGCCAGCTTTGTCCTTCATGGATAACCAAAAACATTGCAATGTTGTCAAACACAGACATAACTCTGATTTCTATATACACACTTTGGTATCTTTACACAGGAGAGACGAGTGAGGCACAGCTGAAAATTTGGAATATAGTTTCATTGTCAGCATATGACAATGCAAAGATCTTGTTTCTTTTGTAGTGAAAAAGCTCTGTGCCAGACTTGTTTTAGTTATTACGTTTTTAATTACTGTGGTATAGCACAGACGGTAGTAATGTATATCAGACATAGATTAATGATTAACAGGGAAATTTAAAAAAACCAGAAGAACAAAGAAAAACCTGTACTCTGTTTAGTGGCTGCTTCTATGTATAATGAATGGTGTCTACATTTCTGCATAGTCCAGGCAGGTAACAAATAATTAGCTAATGAAGGATCCATAGGATCAACCAACAATGTATCCCTCAGGCACAAAAGGGCTGGGAAGAGGCATTATGACTAAATGAGTAAGAATGTATTCTGGTTAGCACTGGTCTTCTAACAAGATTCATAAGGTGGTTAAAATGCAAATTAAAAAAAAAATGAACAGTCCAGTGTCATGCACATGGGTTTGTACACCAAATAACTTATTTTTTCCCAGGTTTAGTGCTAACTGGAGCTGTGCTTGAGATGTAGAGTAACTACAGTTTTGAATACAGCAGTGGCCACATTGACCATTATAAACCCAACCCCAACCGCCACATTTTTAACAGTCTTACTTTTAAAACACTGGCGGAAGCGAAAGCTCATACCTCTCAGGGGACCTAAAGCTCTCTGACCTGGGTCTGTGCTGCTAGGGTGTTGTTGCTGAGCTGCTGCTCTCTTTCAGTCTTCCATGCAGCCTTGGCAGCTCTCAAGGTTCTCAGTGAAATTGTTTCGTCTGTTACCATCACATCCACCCACCCAACTGCAAAAATCTCCAAATGTCAAAAGTCATGGGGATTTAAACACGAACATGAAACCGGCAATGCATGTGACTCCCAGGACAAAAAATGCAGCCAAAGGGCCAAAATGCGCACGCCTTACTCTGGGAGCAATCCCACTGCAGTCAATTGAATTACTCCTGTCGGTGCTCACCAACCTGAGTAATGGTTGCACAATTGGACTGTGAATCATTATGGTCATCAGCATTAAGAAAAATAACAGAAACTGGAACTCAGTAACAATTTTATCATCTTTGCTATAATATGAAAATCCAAACCATTTAGCTGCAAGGTATTAGTACGTGGTTTCAAGAATTGATATTACCTATTTACTTTTGGACTAGAGGATTTTTGTCACTTTTGATATATATACATTTGCTTAAATGTATAGTAATTCAGATCAGCAGTGTGGTAATGAGACTTTAAATGATCAAGGTCAGGTTACAATGGTAGCATAATAGCTCATTTTTACATGTACCATATATACTCATTCATTAGCCCGTTCATTTATAAGCTGACCCCCCCAGGATGGTTAGGTAAAATTAGGAAAAACTGTATGATCCTTTCATAAGCCAACCCTATATTTCAGGGGTTGACAAACTTTGGCTCTTGACCCATTAGGGAAAGCCTCTAGTGGGCCTGGACCTTTTGTTTACCTGGAGCATTCACAGGCACAGAGCCCCTCAGCTCCCAGTGGCCGCAGTTCGTGGCTCGCATTGGCTGGGAACGGCAAACCGCAGCCACAGGGAGCTGAGGAGCTCTATGCCTGCAGATGCTCCGGGTAAACAAAACAAGACAATGTATTAGCTATTCAATGAGTCCATAGAGTTTAAAATAATCAAATTTTGGTGTAGACCTCGTTTATAAGCCGACCTCCCCCCGCCCTTTGATGCGTCACTTTTTTATCAAAACTATTTGACTAATGAATGAGTTTATACGGTAAGTTTTTTTCATGCAACTGCTAAGTGTTGCCTGACTTTGACATTTCTTAGGGATATAAATTTAAATGAGCAGTACAGTTAACTAAGCAATTTTTCTTGGATAGAGTATTTAATTTGTTTACATTTTAATTTTTTAATAAAGCTACTTAAAAATGCGCCTCCCCACCAAACACATACACAGACATTGTATTGGTATCCCTATTGGCCTGGGCAGTTAGCCAATATTGGGGTCTTGCTAGTTGCTACCACTAGAAGGCAAAATTGATGATGGAGTCAAGTATCTTTGATGCAGTCCTGTTTACAAAGATTGTGCAAAGTCTTGTTTCCCTGAACTCGGGAGGAATCCAACAAACAGGAGCTAGTTTCTTTACTCAGCTCTCCAGCGCCCTTACAGCCAGCACTCAAAGAGCTATCTCTAGGCTTTTCTCAGGAACACACACTCAGTGCTTGTTCACTCTGTGTTTGGCTTTTTGGTCCTTCTTGGTGTCTATTGCTGGGATCTTTTGCCTGCTTTGCTTTCTCTCTCTCTCTCTCTCTCGAAAGAACTATCCAACCAATCCCCTCTCCCACAGAGTTCAATTTCTTGAGCAGTCTCACATATGCCCTTTTTTTGTGTGGTGACATGCCTATCGTCAGAGTGGAGGTCGCTATTGCTTCATAAAGGAGTTTACCTCTTTCTTATAGCTATCTTAAATGAAGGGCGGCAGTTACACCCATCAGCTTCAATGACATGTCTCCCAATCCACAACAGCTTTTATTGATGCAGTAATTAGTGGCTGTAGTTTAAAGGACTGAAACGCACAAGGTAAGTCCCTCAGGTTAATTTTTATCATTAAGTGTGCCTGTTAAAATGTTTATTTTCCACCTGGATGAGATATAAGAGGGCCTTCCCTAGCAATTGCAAAAAGTAAGCAATGCACCAAGGGCTAAATTTCTGCTGGTGCTCTAGTATGGAAATGACCCATGTTTGATTCCAAGGCTGCACCTACGCTAGGAGGCTATTTCAGCAAAGTTCAAAGCTAGACTTAGTCCTGGTCTACTCTTAAAAGTTAGGTTAAATAATTCACAGCCCTGAGCACCATAGTTAAGCTGACCTAACCTCCAATGTAGACATGGCTAAAGAGATGGAAGACTTCTTCCACTGACATGGTTACCACCTCTGAGGGAGGTGGATTACCCCTACATTGACAGAAAAAATCCTTCCATTGCTTTACTATAGCTATACTACTGTAGTGACCAATACTACAGTTTAGGCAGGCAACTCATCTGGTATTAAACTGGACAGTCCAGCTTTTCAAGAGACAGAATCAGATGTCCAGTATTGGACAGGGAAGCCATTTTGAAACATATGCTTCCAGTCCCTCAGCAGGCAATCCCGTGTCATCCAATCACAGCAGGCAATAGCCTTGACTGGCAGGTAACAGCACAGAAGCTGGCCAAGGAGAATGCTCAAGGTTGCCAAAGAAAACGGCATCTGGCCTAAAGGGATCTTTTTCAAAAAGCTGGGTGGAGAAGGAACACTGACCAATGAAAATAGGAAGAGGGCAGTTTTGGGGGAGCTTGGCCAATAGGTGTGAGGCAGGGCAGAACTCAGGAGTAGAGCTAATCAGTGTTTTGTGGGCAGTACCTGACAGCAGCACTGGCCAATGGGTGACAGATGTGCAGTGTAGGGGAGCCAGTAGCTGAAGGCGGAAGACGACATAGCTCAGAAATACAGAGGAGGCTAAGGAGTTTTGTGTGTGTGTGTGTGTGTGTGTGTGTGTGTGTGTGTGTGTGTGTGTGTGTGTGTGTGAGGTCGTCCTGGCAGTCCCATGCTGTTCCAGAAGTACTGGAATGTCTGGTATTCCAGGAATGCATAGGTGGCCACCCTATGGTAGCATGGACATTACTTCAGACCAGGTCTAAACTAACAAGTTAGATCAACCGAGCTGTGTCATTCACGGATGTGAAAAATCCTCTCCCCTGTGGTTTACACAGCGCTAATTTGACAGAAGAATTCTTCTGTCCATCTAGATTGATCTTCTTAGCATATGCACAAGGTGCCTTAGATGGCACATGACCAGGATTCTTCACCAAATTTGGTCCCCTGGTTGGATCATTAGCTTCCCCGGCCCCAGGTCGGGTGCTGATGGGGAGTGCGACATGGATGCTAATAACGGTGCCAGGAAAACCCTTCCTGTTGCTGTAGTGTGTATCTACAGTGCTGCTTCTGTGCCACTGTAGCAATCATAGGCGCTGACTCTGTGAGTGCTCTGGAGCTCAAGCACCCACCGAAATAAAACAGTGGGTGCTCAGCAGCACCCGCAGGGCTGGATTAAACTTTTGTAGACCCCCGCTGCCCAGACTGTGGCCTCACCCCATTCGGCTGCTTCCTCTGAAGGCCTGCCCTCCACTCCACCCTGAGGCTCTCCCCAACTCAGGGCTTGTCTACATCAGAAAGTTGCAGCGCTGGTGAGGGAGTTACAGCGCTGCAACTTTGAAGGTGTACACATCTGCAGGGCACCACCAGCGCTGCAACTCCCTGTTTGCAGCGCTGGCCGTACTCCCGTTTTGTCTCGGGTGTAGAGGATCCAGCGCTGGTGATCCAGCGCTGGTAATCCAATGTAGACACTTACCAGCGCTTTTCTTGACCTCCGTGGAAGGAGGAAGCCTCTGGTAATCAAGCTGGTCTCCTTTCCCGGTTTGCTCTCTCGTTCCCGGAGCCCAGAGCAAGCAGGTCTCCTTCCCTGCGGTTTGCTGGGTGGCTCCGGGAACGCGAGAGCAAACCGCGGCGAAGCGGGTCTCCTTTCCCGGTTTGCTCTCTCGTTCCCGGAGCCCAGAGCAAGCAGGTCTCCTTCCCTGCGGTTTGCTGGGTGGCTCCGGGAACGAGAGAGCAAACCGCGGCGAAGCGGGTCTCCTTTCCCGGTTTGCTCTCTCGTTCCCGGAGCCCAGAGCAAGCAGGTCTCCTTCCCTGCGGTTTGCTGGGTGGCTCCGGGAACGCGAGAGCAAACCGCGGCGAAGCGGGTCTCCTTTCCCGATTTGCTCTCTCGTTCCCGGAGCCCAGAGCAAGCAGATCTCCTTCCCTGCGGTTTGCTGGGTGGCTCCGGGAACGAGAGAGCAAACCGCGGCGAAGCGGGTCTCCTTTCCCGGTTTGCTCTCTCGTTCCCGGAGCCCAGAGCAAGCAGGTCTCCTTCCCTGCGGTTTGCTGGGTGGCTCCGGGAACGCGAGAGCAAACCGCGGCGAAGCGGGTCTCCTTTCCCGATTTGCTCTCTCGTTCCCGGAGCCCAGAGCAAGCAGATCTCCTTCCCTGCGGTTTGCTGGGTGGCTCCGGGAACGAGAGAGCAAACCGCGGCGAAGCGGGTCTCCTTTCCCGGTTTGCTCTCTCGTTCCCGGAGCCCAGAGCAAGCAGGTCTCCTTCCCTGCGGTTTGCTGGGTGGCTCCGGGAACGAGAGAGCAAACCGCGGCGAAGCGGGTCTCCTTTCCCGGTTTGCTCTCTCGTTCCCGGAGCCCAGAGCAAGCAGGTCTCCTTCCCTGCGGTTTGCTGGGTGGCTCCGGGAACGAGAGAGCAAACCGCGGCGAAGCGGGTCTCCTTTCCCGGTTTGCTCTCGCGTTCCCGGAACCCCCCTTGAAGCCGCCCAACAGCGCTGCAGTGTGGCCACATCTAACACCACTTGCAGCGCTGGTTGCTGTAAGTGTGGCCACTCTGCAGCGCTGGCCCTATACAGCTGTACTAATACAGCTGTAACAACCAGCGCTGCAAAACTTTAGATGTAGACATGGCCTCAGCCTCTTCCCCGAGGTCCCAACTGCCACTTGCCCAGGAGCAGAGAGGAGCACTCACCGGTTAAAAACAAAAGTCAGCACCTGTGGTTAGCAGTTTATGTGTAGTCTCATTTCCCAGGCCAGCTGAAAAGGCTACAGAAGTAATTAGTCCCTAGGTGAAGAGAGTGCCTCCAATTGCTCAACAGCAACCCCACTGCCCATTTAAGAAGCAGTGCTAATGAGCTTTGAAAGGAAGCTCTTACAGTCTTTGTCAGCTCAATGGCATGGTGGGGGTGTAGTGCTGGGAATAAAAGGAGATTCTCAAGGGAAGTGAGAGAGATGCTGAGCTCTGTTCCTCAGGAATTTAAACAAGAATAGTCTGAATCACCCTAGTGTTGTTTTGTGCCCCGAGAAACTCTCTCAGGGAATCACTAAGGGAGCCTGACACACTCTAACGTACTAGTTGAAAAATCCCTTGTTACCAGAGCCATCTTTTTGTCCTTGTAGAGAATCTTAGCTTTCATTTAAATAAATAAATAAATGAAGAAGTTTCTAGCCCTTTTCATGCTAAAGCTAGCTTTGAAAATTGATGCAAAGTGATTGCAAAGACTAAAAGAAATATCCAGCAAGAGGGGCCAAAATGCCCCTTCTCCCCACTTCCATAAATGTTATGTATTTAAATTAGTGAGTTACTGGTTGTGGAGCAGCCAAAAGAATCATCTCTCTAACCAGGGTCGGTGCAACCATTTAGGCGACCACACTGGGATTTGGGGGGGCGACATTTTCTTGGGCAGCGACCACGGCGGTCAGATCTTCGGCCGTCCTGGTCACCACCAGCATTTAGGTGGAGGGAGTTGGAGGAAGGGAGCGCAGGGAGGGTCGCCTGCAGCAAGTAAGGGGGAGGGGATGGCACACAGGGGAACTCCCTGCCCCAGCTCACCCCGCCCCACCTCCTCCCCGAGCACGCCGTGGCTGCTTCACGTCTCCTGCCTCCCAGGCTTGCGATGGTGTGCTCTGGGTGCTCGTGCACAGAGCAGGGGTGAGCTGGGGCTGGGGGGGGGGGGCTGCCTCAGGGTGGAGGGTGGGGAGATGCCGCAAGGAGGACATCTCAGAGTGGAGGGAGGTAGCTGCTGCGGGGCGGGGCTCAGGGCGGGACACGGGGGCACACAAGGTGAAAGTTTTGCCTAGGGTACGAAACATCCTTGCACCGGCCCTGTTTCTAATCCATCCCTTCAGCTGGTTCTGTGCAGCCATGATATGACAATGGGACAGAGGGGACTATTACAAAAGGGGCGTAGAAGCACAGCTGTTTTGCAGCCCACTCTAAAGCGGGCAGATTTTGCTTAACATTTACAGCATGCTCTGAGTGCAGTGACTCTTGCAGCTGCTGCAAGAGACCTCGCTTCTTGTCTTCCCTCACCAAAGAACTCTAGGCACATGTATTAATGTAAACACGGCCAGGAACAAGAACAAACCAAGGGACAGATTTGAAGTGGCAGGCCACAGCTTTACCAAACTTAACACAAGGTGGGGGCTACCTGCCCTGTCACCCATGCCTTCTAGGTATTTTTAGTGGTTCCAGTGGGGGTTCCGAGTCTTCTACCATATAATCCATACTTTGAGGTAGACTCATCTCAGCCTACCACTAGGATTCAGCTTGCTCTTTGAGTCCTGCCACCCCATGAGGGTACTAAAAGCAGGGCCTGCAAAGGCCACAAGCTCTTGCCCTGCCCCATGAGCATAAGGCCCACCAGTAATATCCCAGGGCTTTTACTTTCCTTTGAATTGCACTGCAAACCGGCCACAAGTTGCAATGAACTAACATCTTTACCAAGTACTATCACTAATTATTAATCCTGTTCTCATAGACTCATAGACTTGGAAGGTCAGAAGGGACCATTATGATCATCTAGTCTGACCTCCTGCACAATGCAGGCCACAGAATCTCACCCACCCAACTCCTGTAACAAACCTGTGTCTGAGCCATTCAAGTCCTCAAATCATGGTTTAAAGACTTCAAGGTGCAGAGACTCTTCCAGCAGAGAATGTTCCCATTTAACTTCACTGCATCTCCAAGACACTGAAAGAAAAGCAGAAAAACTCCCTTGGCTGCTGCCAATTTGACCTATACATTCCTTCCTCACCCCAAAACAGGCGATCGGTCAAACCTGCAGCCTCTTCAAAACACAGCTCCATCTAAGGCTACCAGCACAGGATGGGACAGCTGGGACTGTGCAAAAAGAGGCTCCCTGTGTCCCCAAGCCAGGCTAGGGTTTAAATTAAAGAAAGGAGCTGCCAAGGAGTCAATCAGCTCCATTCCTCCCCAAGCTAGCCAGTGAGGGGCACTCCTGCGTCCCCTTCGTGTATTGGTCTCCTCCCCTCGTTTAACTGGGGCTGTCCCAATCACCACCAGCCCGGCTCTTCAAGTTTCCCATTGGTTGAGGTGGGTGGGTAGCATTTTCCACACCAACCACTGCCACGCCAGTAGCACATGCACTACATGGAGCAAGATGCCATTGCATTGAGTAGGAAGTCTTGTATCTATTGCAGCTACTGCAGCTGGAGTCTGCATGCTCACCCAACCTCAGTCCAGAGCCCAAAGAACCCTGGGCCCCCTCTCCAGGGGAGGGGAGAAGCTGGGCCTTCTCCCTGAGCTGGAGGGGGTGGAAGGGGATCTTCACAAGTCAAAGGAGGCCTACCCACTTACTTAAAAAACCAAAGGGGACTTATTTCCTGACTGTCCACCAATGGGGATGCACTCCCTGTCTAACCAAGGCCAGCCATTGCATCATAGTCCATCTACTGCCACTGTAGTTGCTGCTCTTCTGAGGAACTGCGAAGAGTAGCGGCTCTCTAGGGAGGAGCTCATGAAGGCGAAGTACAGTGGGTCAAGAGGGACTGGGCTGAAGAAGGTAGTGAAAGGATTGCTAGATCTGTCAGTAGGAAGAGTGTGGGGATTGGGATGGAATAAATGGATTTTTCTGATAGTGGTGAAGTATTTTACTGATCATATGTTGCATGTATAACTATGGAACTTTTTGAGGGAGCCCTTTGTTAAAATTAGGCAGCACATCGCTCAGAACACCTCAGCTGAATGAAAACTGGCTGTAGTTAAAATGAACCATGAATAACAGCAGCACCTACCTGCTGACATCAGTAGCGTTAACTTGAACTAACCTTTTAGTCAAGCTTGGCACTGGAATTTCTACTGCATACCTTATTTGGGACAGTTAATATGTCTGGTGCAAATCACAACAGAATAAAAAATTGGCATGCAGTTCAGCAGTCCAGATGAATAATTTTTTTAGTGAAACCAACGATGCCACAAACCAGTTTTTAAACAGTTGACTGATCAAAATAAAAGTCGGCAGTTTTTTAGTGCATTTTTACCAGTCCTAGCCCTTCTTAATGTGTTTGCTTTTAAACTGTTCCTTGTTGTAACACCAAAGCAGAAGTTAGAAAAAGGCCACACATGTTGGAGGAGGGATAGCTTAGTGGTTTGAGCATTGGCCTGCTAAACCTAAGGTTGTGAATTCAATCCCTGAGAGGGCCATCTGGGGATTGGCCCTGCTTTGAGCAGGGGGTTAGACTAGATGATCTCCTGAGGTCCCTTCCAACGCTAATAATTTATGATACTCATGTACAGTATAATCACCTTTCATACAATATGGACACTAGGTTGTTTATGTTTGCTTTCTAGCAAAGTAGGGATTGGCTGTTTTTTGTTAGCGAGAACACAAGGATTAATGACTTTCAAAACAACACAAATATAGTCAAAATAAGAGCTAAACTAGTTAAAAAGACTACATGTAATATTACGTAAGCACTCTGAAATAAAACAGAAGAGAGACACAATAGGGGGAAGTATTCAACCACATGATTATATTAGGCATACAAAAGGAAAAAATAAGAGCTGCTTAACACAAGGTCAATCAGAACACTGTGGGCTAGAAAAGGAAGTGAAATAACAAGGACTGGCAAAATAGCTGAATGCTTACTCAATGAAATACAACAGTTGCCATCTTGACAGTGAATGTGTGTCTAGTATCTACAATCTCGAGAGCAGCCAGACAAATTTACAAAGCAAGTTGGAATGTGTCAAATAGAACTAATTTCTCCTAGCCTAGAAATAGATGGAATTCAACCATGCACTTTAATTATAATACTAATTAATATATATTGGTTGAAAAAAATCCAGGTTCTTGGAAATTACCATAAAGTTTTCCCTTCCCTCCCACAACTTTCAGAATGCTGAAGTCCTATACCCAACGCATTAAAGGTTCAGTCACCAAACAAACCAGGAACTAGTTTTGCATCTGTAACTTACAACAGAATGCTGCTACAAATGAGCAATGTGATGATCAAATGTTATGGTCCATAAGTCACATGAATCAAAGACTAATCACTGGTGAGGGGTCGTCCTCTAGTACCGCTCTCCTCACTTTGCGGTGATCATGCTTCCAAGGACTATATGTATGCATCATGACCCATATGAGCACAGTTCCCCATGTGGCTGCAGCCCCACCCGGGATGCTACAGATGCCCCTTTGCAGATATGAAGAGCCACTTGTGGGAGAGAAGTGGGGGCAAACTTGAAGGATATACATCATACCTTCCCCCCCCCCCACACGCCCCATCTTTAAATTCCAGGATTGTAAGTGCTTTAGGGAAGGGAGCACAGCTTCATAATTTTTATTACTATATGTATTGTGGCAGTGGAGTGGAGAACAGTGACCAGAGTGCTCACAGTGAAGCATTGTGGGGCACCACTTGGAGGCCAGTTAAATTGATGTAAGCAATGCAGTGTCTACACTGCTACTACATCAACCTAACTATGCTGAATTAAGTGCTAGGCCTCTCTTGGACGTGGAGTAATTCAGTCGACAGAGCAGGTGAGTTATGGCGGCAGAAGGGATCTGGTAGCATAGACACAGGATAGCTTATGTCACCCTGTGTAATTTAGACCAAGCCTGAGTTGCTTACATGTGCTATATGGCCAGATTCAGCCTATGTTTGTACTGGACTCCACTGACATAAACCCAGGGACAAGGTCCCACTGATGGAAAGCCTTTGGGCAATGATGGGGAGGTTGCAGTGGCCAAAAGCAGCATCAGCCTCCTTTGGAAAGGACCAGCCAAGGGGCAGAGGCAGCCCCAAAGGGATATGGGGGCATGGCCAGAACAGCCAGTGGATGCCCTAATTCAACTCATCTGTTCAGAAACCAATCGCTATGGGTCTCCTATGGAATCACTGAAAGAAACTTTACACATGTGAGTGGTCCCCTGTTCCCCAAGATAAGTGTGTGTGCCAGTATTTGCAGGATCTGGGTCTAAGTGTTTCTTTCTGGATGGAAACACTAAAGAAGGGTGGCAGCAACTCTGCCCACCCTCCGAGCATGGGATTAGCTGGTGAGACAAGTCTGATTTACACACTAAATCTGATCCATACTGTGTGAGCCTTCTAATCAAGGCTCACTATGGCAGGCTGCTGTATATGTATAACCTAACTGTAGAGCTGTGCAACTCTGAACTTTTACGTCACAGGAGTTTCTACAGAGTCCTGCCTCAGTTTATATCCTCATTGGTTTGCAACCCAGTGCTGAAAACTCTCATGATTGGATGGTAAATCTTGCAATATTTTCTGTGGGGGCCGGGGGGGGGTCCCTTAAACCCTAGTTCCTGGAGTCATGTGATTGCAAGAATCTCAGCTTCCTTCTAAAGAACAAAGCAAGCCTTTAGTCCTCATGGGTGTGGAGAAAAGCTTGAACATGTGATCCAGCTACACCCTAAAGGCTCAAAAAAAGAAGGCAAATGAAAAAGGCAGAGTCCTTTTTTATTTATTTATTTTTTAAAAATGTAATAATTTTTAAGCTAATTTCATGACTTGGCGGGGGGAATAGCCTCCTGACTTTTGAATGCTTGGAGCTGGCAAAACTGCACCCCTGACAAATGAATCCCAAATCTCAAAGTGTGTGTCAAGCAAAATGGCTGATTGACATCTAATTTCAAATTGAAACACAATGAAATCATTAATTTCATGAGAGTCTGGCACAAACCTTTGTGAGCCTTTGGATACAACTGGTCTGAGATCTGAGTTTGCAACATAACCAGCAGCATTTTGTGTAATACTGGAAGTCAATATGTTGCAGAACTGTGAGGAAATCCCAGTCATGACATGGAACAGATTATTCAAGTGGACAGTGGAGACTATACAGCATGCATGAATGTAATTATTATGTCAAGAATGGGACAAGGATTAAGTGACATTGCACTAGACAGTGGGTAATATAACCTTTTTCTTTTTAATCTAAATACTGGAGCTACAGGCAAAGATCCAGCTAAACCAGTGAAACAGGATGAAGACATAAGAATGTGGGAACTCAGTAAACAGACTTAAGACAAGTAACATTCTGCACCAGGAACATAGGCTGTGTTTGTGGGCTTGACATCTAGCAAAAACAAGGAGAAAAGGTTAACAAATGTAACACACACTGGGATTTAAATGGTCATTAGCATGGAGAAAAAATTGAAATGGATCTTAAAAGAATTGCATGCTAATATCAAAATATGTTTGTTGCATTTGCAGAAAGCCAGCAGCGAATGCTGAAACATGCAGACCAATAATCTGACAATACAAACTTTTGAGTTATACAATTTGCTAACTGTAAATGACATAAACACAATAGGTATAAATAATACTCAGTATGTTCATTGTACACATACAACCTAGGCAGTACATCCCTACACCATTTGGTTACAGACTTTGGGTATTCTTTCCCTCTCTCAAGGCCATACATATTCCAGTTATGCTCCCCACTCCTACCCAATTGTGCTCCCTCCGGATCCCAAGTTCTGCTTCCTTTCTCTTTCAAACCTCTTCCCATTAAATATGGTACCAACTCCACCCTTACTTCTCGCTCTCCCATTTCAATTCATGCTCTGCTGGCGCACAGGCAGCACTCCAGAAGCTGAGTCAGTGCCACCGAGCAGCCTGTAAACAAGCTGATCTGACTTCAAGTGAGTTAGACCAGTTCCTAGCTCCACCCCCGCTTGCGGCTTGGTAGAAGGGAAGGATGGTGAAAGTGGGATGAGGATAGCCCTTAGCACCAACAAGAGAGTGCAGTGCTGGCAGTTAGCCTATCTCCCTTCAGCACATGAAACTGGCTGCTATGCTTTCAAGCTCCCAGGCCTGTGCACTGAACTAAACTTAAGAGTACAGCAGCAGCTGTGGTACTACCAGCCCCAATTTGAAGATTCCTGAGTCTAGTTTCATCATTTCTGCATAGTAGACAGACTGTGTCTATAGTCACTCAAGCTGTACGTATTCAGCAACATCGTTTTCTTCGCTTTTGAGCAATTTGTGAGTTAGCTGTTTTTATTGGCATAGGTCTATTGTGCCTCTCAGGTCACTTACTCTGTTCCAGCAGATGATACGTTATTGCTCTCTATTCAAACGTGGTAAACAACTGTGGCATGTCCTCTACTTGGGTTCTGTGAGTGGTGCTAAATGTCAATCTGGTTGTGCCGCTTGAATTTTAGGTAGAGATCAGTACTTGACAGTTTTGTTTTAATTAGCCTTAGCATCAGTTATCCCAGCAGCAAAAACTGTCAAAGCTGCTTCTGTCCTTTCATTTTTTTTTAAAATGTTTTTTAAATGTGGTTTCCCGAAATAAACTTTCCTTTTGTTCTCTCAAGGCTGAGTGGCTGGCACACTTCTCCTAGGCTTACTCATTAGCTGCTGGGACTCATGTTCAGTTTTGAACTCTGGCTCCATCCGATACCCCAAATTTATCTCCACAGTTTTGTTCTGAAGTCATCTTAGTCCCTTTGCTGCCTAATACCGCAGTGACTGCATCGCCACTGTTCCAGTCTTCCCAGAGCTTACCAGGACTAATTTACAACAAACTGTAAATAAAACTTCCTTTTGAGATTGTTTTGGTGGACACTTCAAAATGAGTCACATTTTTTACCTCCAAATTAAATAAACTCTTCAGGGCAGGGAGAGTCCTGACTCTATGGTTAAATAGCACCCAACACAAAGGGCTTCTACTCCTGACTACGGCATCTAGCTCCTGCTTTAATACCAATAATATATAAAGTTTGGCCCCAAATAAAATCGGTTGTAAATTCAAGAAGTCCGCAGAATGGTACCTGTACCATTCATTAGAGATTATTAGTCTGATCCCATGACATATGGGTAAATGAAAATCAGACCTACAGCCACCATTCTTATTTCACAGCTAAGACTATTTTAGCCATGACCAAAGGAGCTTTCTCCCCCATCCTGCTGCACCTTCATGCTTGTTGCTATTTTAGTGGAACTGCAGAAGTCAGTCTGCTGAGTAAACTTCCCATTTCAAAGGACAAGGAATGAAAAAAAGATTTCAGAAAAGACTGTCTTTTTATGGTCTTGTTTCCACCCATTTTTCACCCCTCCTCCAACTCATAACACCCGAGCAGCAGCCAGAAGTAATCTGTAACACGGGAAAGCTATGTAAATGGATGCTTGTTTACACACTTCAGAAAAAATGTAGCTTATTTTTTGCTTGAGGTCAGTTTCTCCTTCCCAATGCCTGGGGCGTGGGAGTCAAGATAGTTAGCAGCAAACTCCATCTCCCTCTTGAATGTTACATAAAACTTCAGAGCAAAGATCATCAAAATAATTAGCCTCTAGCACCATTTCAGACAATGCCCAGAATATAGAAGATTGGAAAACAATTCCTCCCTTACGGATTTGGGGGTCCTGGTGGCTGAGGTAATGCAATTCTAGGATGCATAAACAGGGGACCCTCAAGTAGGAGTATAGAGGATATTTTACCTCTATATTTGGCACCAGTGCAACCACTACTGTAATACTGTGTCCAGTTTTGGTGCCCACACTTCAAGAAGGATGTTGATAAATTGGAGAGGGTTCAGAGAAAACCACGAGAATGGTTAAAGGATTAGACAACATGCCTTATAGAGATATATAAACACAAAGAGCTCAATCTATCTTAACAAAGAGAAGGTTAAGGAGTGACTTGATTACAATCTGTAAGTACCTACACAGGGAACAAATATATAAATGGACTTGTCGATCTAGCAGAGAAATGGTGGGGTGTTGTAGACAAATTCAGACTGGACATAAAAGAGAGGATAATTAACCATTGGAACAATTTACCAAATGTCGTGGTGGAATCTCCATCGCTGACTATTTTTAAATCAAGATTGGATGTTTTCCCAAAAGATATGTCCTAGAAATTATTTCAGGGAAGTTCTATGACCTATGCTATACAGGAGGTCAGACTACATGATCACTCCTCTGACCTTACAATCTATGATCAGATTTTTCCTTCTGAGAGTCAACCTCACACTTATGAAGAAATACCCTTATTTACAGGTAGTTATAAAACTGGACTTAAACATTTTGCAAAGTTATTCCAATAAAAACAGCACAAAGGAGATAGAACTGTGTCTAGACAGGTTCGGAAACAACAACAGTGTAGAAAGTTTCTGAACCTGAAAATGCTGTTATGTGAAAACAAGGTACATTCTCCCTGGTGCATACAGCTATGTCTGCCTATGCTCAAAGTTACAAGTTTTACCTATATACAAAATACTTCTATTTTCCTTCAAACATAGTATTTTCTAAACATACAACATAAGAGATGACCTTGGGGTGTCATATTTGCAACCAAAAGAGTTGCCTCGTCATTGAATTTGTTTTTAAAAAGTGCAGCACATGTAACCCCTAATATGGAAGTGAATGGAGAGCAAGAGATGGGCAGAATAAATAAAGTTAAAGCAGCAATGGAGTTCAAAGCTTTTAAGAGTTCCAGACTTCCAGCCAAAGAACACTCAGGAGGATAGAGACATGACTACTATCTCCAAAAGATTAAAGTCCACTGCAAAGCACCAAAAGAAAAACAAATTGGTTTTAGTTATATAAAGATGTCCTCAATGACCCTCCCCTTGACATCCCCCAAAACACAGTAGAATTATTAGGGAACTGATTTTTCAGGGTAAGGATGGTTAGTTTTTTCACTGGAGGACTGGAGTTGGGCAGCAACATTCAAATAGACTGAAATCCAAGCTGCAAATTTTAAGGTACATTTTTTTTAGAAACAGGTAAGTGGTTTGGAAGCTTAAGTCCCATTTTCAGAAGTGACTTCGAATGCATTTTCAAAGACATTTAGGCACCTTGTATGATTTTACAAAGAATCCTAAATTCCTCACTCACTTAGTAGCTTTTGTAAATTCCACTAGGCACCTAAGCAGAAAGGTGCCTCAACACTTCTGAAAATCTGGCCTTTAGGAGTCCAAGTCTCTTTTTGAAAATTTTATCCCTCGTCTCTCTTCCAGGCTGGGAAAACTGCATGTCAGATTTCAACTTATTGTGATACCTGACAAAACAGCTAAACCAACCCCGATATTACTAGTGTAAGAAAAGAAGCAGGAAAATAATTCTGAGGCCATCTCCATACATCACAAAAGACCAATGAAGAGCAAAAAGGCAACTCGTCTACTCTTTTCAGTTCACCTTCAAGAGAATGTTCTCCGCAGAGCTGTCACGTACATCAACTCAGCAATATTTAAGGAATGAGGCTGGGATTTTTAAAGGATTTTTAAGGTAGAGAGGTGCCCAACTCTCACTGAAAGTCAATGGGAGTTGGGCACATAACTCCCTTTGGCTCCTTTGAAAAGCTCAGCCCAAGAGGACACTGTCAGGTAGCTCTGGTCCACATCATCCCTGTAAATGTCCTTTTTACAACAACTTCATAATTTTCTTGTGCAGGTCTCTGATCGACACAGAGAGAAGGCATTATTTTCAAGCTCATGCTGGCTTCTTTCTATTTAAGTTATATTTGGAGCATAACTTGGTGTCTCCTATGACGCTTCTGTTCAACAAAACACACTGTATGCATCCATTTTTAAAGAAAATATTTTATTATATCGTGGAAAAAAAGCATAATCATTCAGGTTCATATTGTTAAAAAAAACTGAACATTTGTTTTAGACAGCATGTTGGCATATTCTGTTCCACACGGGAATGATAAGAAGTCTACATCATTACTAGATATTGCACAGTCTGAAAGAAACAAAAACAAAAATCACATGATCTTGGGAACCATCTCACATTATGAAAAACCTACTAAGAAACATAAGAACAACACAAACAAACAAAAACACCCTTTGTTTCTACAGTAGCTTTAAGTTTATAATTCTTGGAATGACCATATTTCACTGAAGACCACCTCAGTGACAGGAAGCTTCATTTCAGCAATTCCTTGTGCAAATAAGATTAATAATAAAAAATGCAGTTAGTCTTTTGATATCACATGGGCAGCAATAATCACATATTTGTTAAATTCCTGCCTGAAAAAAAAAAGGGGGATTAGGCCATAAGTTTTGCCTGCAACTCCATCTCTGCTGCCCTTTTGAGTGCAACGTCCACCAGAAGCTGAAATCCACTAAAATCTTGGTTGAGGTCTGGTGGGGTAGGAGGAGGAGTGTTAAAAAGGCCACTTTGTGCATTTGTACCAGGTCCTAGTTTAGAAGCATCCTCGTGGTATTCAAGAGGGTTGTCTGTGAATCTGCTAGCTGATGTCTGCTGCAGGTCAGTGGTCGGGCCTACACCAGCTGGCTGGCACAAAAGGAAAGGGGCATCTTTCAATGCAGTTACAGTGGTATGGCAAATCACTGAAGGTCGAGCCAAAACAGATCCTGGGGAAGAAGGTTTAGAAGAGACAGCCTTGTTTAGTCCTGTGGTACCAGAAAGAAATGAGTTCTCTTCCAACAGTGGAATGTAGTTTTTTGTGCTTGTGGAAGACTCCACTGGGCTGCCTTCAGAAATCTTGGTCCCTCCTCTTCGTGAGATAGTGAATTGATTTGGATCCTTGCCATCCTTCCTCAGCATGTCAGGTAAAAGCCTGCGGCGTGCATTGATAAACCAGTTGCAGACCTGGGAACATAATGATATCTTAATTTCTACCTTCATTCACTTCCGCACTACATGCCATTACAGTCTTTCAGTTAGATTAATGAATCCCTCCAAGCAGTTTCCTTAACTCTACAACAAAAGAGACTGATCGACAAGTTCTGACACACCTAGTAAAAACCTCTCTTCTTTCTTCTTCCCCAAACTCTCTCTCCATTGCAAAAAAAAAAAAAAAAAAAAAGACTGCTAGCCTGAAGTGAAAGGTTCAGCTTTTAACTCTGAACATATATTAACCTATTACCTATTGTTCTCTGCATTTAGGTTAATTAACAACAGGAAAACCTTTTCTCTCTGAAAAGAGCCACTCCTCCCACAAACAGTTACTGATTTTTCCTGCTCAACTGACTGTGTCAACAGACATAACATGAATTACCTCATTGAAATGCATCCTTGTTTAAATATCAAGCCAGTTTCCTGGGCAATAACAGATGACTTAACGTCTTTTTTAAAAAAAAGTATTTCTATATAAAGTTATGATGTTATTAAAGAAATTTTACTTAACTAATTGCACCATTTATATCAAAACACTGATCTATAAAGATAAAAAATTTAAATTTACTACTAATAGTAATACTTTGCAATTCTATGTAACTTTCCATCCAAAGATTTTAAAATACACAAACATTCATGCACTAAGGGCTTGTCTACACTATCACTTTTGTTGGTATAACTTACGTCGCTCAGGGCTGTGAAAAACCGCTGCCTGCGTGATGTAAGTTACACTGACAGAAGCACCAGTGTGGACAGCGCTCTGTTGGCAGGACAGCAGCTACAGAAGTGATTTTACAGCAGTGCAATTGCCTCAGTACAGCTGTGCCACTGTAAACTCGCTAGTGTAGACAAGCCCTAAAGTGTCTCAGCTTTCCTGTGAGGTTACCCATACTACAATGGAGGAAAGAGAGGCACAGAAAGGCTAAGTGCCATGCCCAGAGTCACACATGTTTCAGTGGCAGAGTCTAGAACAAAATCCAAATCATCTGACTCGCCATTCCCAAATAAGGGCTTCATCCTGCAAACATTCATGCATATGAATAGCTTTACCCATGTGACTTGTCCCACTGCTTTATGAATCATGAAGACTCATATAAATAAAAGTTACATATACTCAAGTGTTTGTAGGATTAGACCCAAAGTCACCATTTTAATAGTGTAAAGAAAATTATACTGTTAATACATGTGCTTATCACCCTGATCACTCTGCTTACATGCAAAGATTAATGCACATACTTAACTTTTGGAAGTCACTTTAGCCACAATGTGCAAAATTAAGCATGTGCATAAGACACTACAGTATCAGGGACATCATCTGTAAGCTTATGTTTGTACACTACCTAGAACAACAGGGTCCTAATCCTAGTCAGTGCCTTTGGGTGCTACCACAACACAAACAGTAACAACACATACAGAAAATTACATTTGCAGTATGAACGTTTTTAGAGAGACTAGAAAGTAGGTAACTTCAGATGCGAAAACAAAGGCTCATTTTTATTTTAACTGGAGCTTTTAAAAATACCTGTAGTGTAGAAAGGTGTGTTTGTCGGGACAATAGTGCTTTTTCTTGCTCTGATGGATAGGCATTGTATCGGTGCTCATACAGCCAGTTCCGAAGAATCTGCACTGACTCCTTGGGCAGGTTACCACGTCTCCTCCGTTTGCCTGAGGCAGTGGAAGAGGAAAGATCCAGTGGAACATCCATGGTGTCATCATCCTCCGTCTCACTGCCAGATATTGCAGCTACACCTACAGTAATAAAAAGGTGAGAATAGTCACTTCAGTTCAATACTTCTTATTTACAGCATTTCACTTCAACACTTTTCTATCTCTCTCCCTCTCTATATATGCTTCCTAATGTAAATATATTGTATATAATTATATAGAGAAATGTATACATTTTTTTTAATTTATGAAGCATTAACAAGTGGACAATTCCTTGCCAGTTCAGATGTTGTGAGCCTTTATTGTGAGTCAAACCAGGCCTCATGTTTAGAGGATGTGTACTGTAACAAAAGTAGCACCAACTACCTATTCCTAGGGGATACCTCTCCACACAACCTCATTTACTGGTTCCCTTAGCAACCTTTTATTTGGTCATATGCAATAAGTAACTTCCATCTGATGCCAATATCATGCCAAATGTTGGTCAGCAAAAGGTGCTACTGTGGTATGCCTCCAACAATCTTTTTTCTTCAAGGCTGTTTCATGGCTAGGCAAAAAGCCAATAGACAAGAATTTCAAAACATACACCCAACCTAAACCTTGGCTGTATTGAATTACAATTTAACATGGTGGTGCATCTCCTTCTGATTAAGGATAGCTTTATAGGTTTAAAATTTTAACAGCGCTTTCCAGAACTACTAATAAAAAATGAATGGCAGAGGAAAAGAACAGAAAGCAAGTTGTGGCTGGTTCTTCAAAAGTGACACAAAATTCACTCACTGAGGAAAAAGTGTACAGCAAGGTAACAGTAAGTGCCTAAATAGTGCCACACGGTAGTATAGATTTGCTATTATTTATTTTTCTGGAGAACATGCCACACTTCAACTTTGCCCTGACTACTTATGCTTAGAACCTTATAGTTTTCCCTCACACTTCAAGTAGTGTACTTATTCAGATTTTGAGATATGTTTACTGCAAGAACTCTAGATTTACAGTTTTACTGCACATTTTTCTCCCATAGAGAAGGAATTTATTTCAATCTCATTTAGACATTGTCTTCTGTAATTAATTCAGTAAACCATATTATTAATAATTTGGAACTACAATATGTAAACAATCAAATATTCTGTGGCTGAACAACAGTCTGCAATTCCGCTCTTCAGCAAAGTGTACAGTGTGACTGAGGAAACAAAACAAATAGCACTGAAATCCATAAAGGAAACTTTGCTTTGGCTTTAAGTACTTTAATTCCACCAGAAATTTTAGGAATCTTACAAACCATATATAAATCTAAATCACAGATACCACTAGATTCAATCAGCACAGTTCAGAAGCTTTTCTGACTCACAATAGGTTTGCTTTCCAAAGCATTTTCTAGAAATGACAAAAGGAAAATGAGGCCCTAAATCACTTTTAAGTTAGTTTGAACATCCATTTTATTTAAAAAAGAAAGGAAACTTGCATATTTATAAAAGCAAGCAAAGTTAAAAACCAGGCAGAAAGGCTTCATATGGGCAGAACTTAAACTAAATTGATGTCAGACCCAAAAGAGAGAGAACTAATTGTGAGTTTTTGCATAGTAGTTTCACAGATACCTATGAAATGCACATAGGTGTGACGGAGTTGAGCATTTGATAAGTTTTGCCTTATCTCTATTTATGAACAAATCACAGCATTCTTGAATTTGTCATTTGCAATTATTCAGATTTATCCAGGGAATTTTTTGTTAATACTCTGTGAATATTCACAATTCAGTCTGTGGTGGTTACTTAAGTAACTTGTGTAGTATTGTTTCTGTTCCCTGGATGGATGATTTATGTAACTAACCAACACTCTGAATGTTACAGTTGAATATACAATTCATACTATGATGATTAGTTACATAAGTTATCCAGTCAGGGTACAAAAACAATGACATGCAATTTAAATAACCAACTCAAGGTAAATTCTGAATTGTATATTTGATTTAGTTCTTAGTGCATGTATGTGGTATTTTCATGTGGGGGGAAAAAATCTACCAAGACCCTAACAGCTTCACATTACAATATTATTTTGCTTGAAAAGTAAGTTATGATGGCTCTATGCAGCAGCTCACTAACTGTAAAGTAGACGTATGACTAGCTGAAACTAGTTTACAGAATTCAGAGAAAGCTACAGCATAATCCCATGGTTTAAAGTTGAAGCTAGACAAATTCAGACTGTAAATAAAGTGTTTTTAAATGTCTAACAACAGTGAGAGTATTAACCAATGGAGCAATTTACCAAGGGTTGTGGTGGATTCTCCATCCCTGACAATTTTTAAATCAAGATTGGATGCTTTTCTAAAAGATCTGATCTCGGAATTATTTTGGGGAAAGTTTTATGGCCTGTGCTATACAGAAGGTCTGACTTGGAATCTATGAATTTATCTAATGTTCCAAACATTTCCGTTTTTGCTTGTGGTAGATTTAAAAAATCAGCGCGGCAACGTTTTTAAAGAGGATAATAAAATGTTAGGCTACAGAGACAGTTTTCAAAACAGAGACCATGGGAGCCAGGAAAAGAAGGAGCTGAAGGCACACCAATGGTGCAAAGCAGGAACCAAAGAGGTGCAATCACTGTGCCTACTCAGAGGAGTAAATTTACATTCATAAGTGCAGTTATATAGAAATCATCTGAGATTAAACTCTCAAGGTTTAGTAAACATTCCATGCTAAAACTTCTTTCAAAACAGTAAGACCAGAGTTCTGCTTTGATAAAAAAGATTTAGTTTTGGAACTGCTGCTCTTTACCCACTGCTAAAATTTGACATAAAAATTTATTCAAAAAACCCCACCAAAAATATTTGTTGAAAATGCAATCTTTCTGAGATCACATTTCTTTTTTCAAAAATTAATCAAATAAAATTGTCCTTCACAACTGTAAGTTTCCAAACTGTAACGCAGTAATAAAAAAAATAAATGAAACAACACTGGAGTCTGCCCTTTGATCTGCTTACTTAGTGTGAGACATGTTTCCTCAATTTTATGACACAAAACAGGTTTGGGTTAAACAGGAACAAACGGCATTGCAGTTTCTCATTTAAATAAAAGAGCACCAGACCTCTGAACCCTTAACAAACATCTCCAACGGCATGTGCAGAAGCTGTAGCAACAGGAAGTTAAGGCTGTAGATCTCATACAATCTCAGCTGATACTCTGAGAGCAGAAGCCACGTTGTTGCTGTCAAAACCTGTGTTTTCATTAGAGCATTCGTGCTGATTGCAACTCAGCTTTGTTTTTTCTTTTTGTTAGTAATCAGACTATATGCTGTTGGTTTCCTTTTTAGTAGGGCACAGTTGAAAGGCTTCCCACCTAGGCTCCATGTCTGAACCATTTACTGTTATTTGCACCCCAGAGTAAGGGCTTGTCTACATGCAGAATACCTCCATCTTATTTTAAGTTGTGATTTTAAAACTAATTCTGTTATACTTGTATCAAAGCCTTTGTGGACACTTATTTCTGTTTAAATCAGGCTTTTACAAGTTAGCTTCAGTTGATTATATGTTTAAACTGAAATAAGCCACTCTTAAACTGATGCAAGAATGTCTACAGAGTGTTTCGCACTACTTAAGCTGAACTAGTGCACAGTTTGTATGTAAACAGGGCCTAAGACACAAGAAGTGACCCTGTCTCTAACTCTATCAGCTTTACTCAGATAAGCAGTCCTTATTCATACAAAAATAGTTTCACTGATTTCAGCGAGGACTACTCCTAAAGGTTGTAGGATCGGCAGGCCCCCTTCTTTTATATAATGTGAATTGATTTACCTGCACCCAGCTTCTAGTCTGGCAGCATGTAGAGAATTTAACATACTGTGTTACATCACATCACAGGACAAAGAATTCCTCAGTCCTTTTCTTGTTCACTGCTAGGGAGATCATGCCTTAAACACTGCATAAAATTCTGAGCACCTCAATACCTGGATGATACTAAATAACAGGAAAGAATTCAGTTAAAGCTTCCCGGCTTAAAGGGCTGGAGGGACAAATCTGATGAAGAAAAAAATAATTATGTGCATAGTTTTTCAAAATGATAACTAAAGTTAATATGGAAAAAACTATCAGTACTTATTAGGTATGAACACCAAGAAGGAGAAAGAATTATTTGGGATAGATTTGGGTCTTAACTAGGAGAAATAGAATGAAGTTAAGCAAATTAAAATTTGGGCTGAATATCAGGAAAAAATATCCTATTGTATTGTAGCAGAGCTTCTCAAGATAACTAGTAGAAACCAACTGTTTGAATCACTTGAAACTAAATGAGTATACTGCAAGGCAGTCTCCTTTGGCAGAAGGAATAGATTAGATCACCTCATGGATAATCTAGCTCCATTTTTATGTTTCTGTGAATTTCTTTGGTTGGGTTTTATATGTCTATATCTGGATAATATTTCCAATCTAAAAAGCCCCCAATCTTCCTGTAATTGACTTCACTAGGACCACACATAGTCATATACATAATCTTCAACAGGGCTATAGCTTTGCAGGACTGGAGGCTACAAGTGTAATCTATAGGGCTAGCCTACCTTCTTATGTATCTTCTCTTATGGGTTTATTTGTTTTATCATAATAGGATTATAAATTTGTATTAAGAATATTTTTGGCTGTAATGCAAGGCCACATCCTGTATGCTGGGCTAATGCAAGTTACCATACATATGTTTGAGACTGTTAGCCTAGAGAGATGATTATATATATATATGTATAAGTATATATGTATGTAGGTGAACTTTAACGTAGATAAGTGAGGATGGTTAAAAGCAAGATAGTATAAGTAGAGGCAACCTAAGTTCATATAGCCTTCAAACTTAGCAGGTACACCACAAAGAACACAGAAATGACTGGGTAGGCCAGAAATAACAGATAGTATGAATATGTCATTAATATGTACAAACATACCAGCCTATAGATGAAAGTGTACCCTGATATTTTTTGTGGGTGAGGAAATTAAGTTTGGACATGGAAGGAGGGCACATGAGAAAGCTGCAGTGTGACTGCTATAAGAGCTACATTCATTATTATTATTTAGGAAATAAACTTTTGCCATCCATGGAAGAGGTTTCAGAGATTTAACTTAAGATATACCAATCTGGAAAGGAACTTTAGTTAAAGGTTTGTGAATTATTTTTTTAAATAATCAGGTTAAATAGTATCGATAATTAACCAGATCAGACACAGGAGCTATGGGGATGTGTAAGGGAATTTTCCATAGCAGATAATTAGAAAAGTTTTCCTTTTCCTTTAAATGTGATTTTACAACTGGAAGGAACCAGTTTTCTTTCCTCTGCATTGCTTGAGATTTACTGGTTCCACAAAGTAAGCTAACTTGGCTGTACTATAGAAAACAAATGAAATCTGAAATCAGGTCATGCTCTGAAACTGAAGTATCAAAATACAGGCTACAAATGCAAACTGCAAGCCCAACCTTTAATTAAAAAGGAAACAACAAAAATCATTGCCCTAACTTCTTTGAAAAGTTTCTTTGCATCTGTGAGCTTCTTCCCACTTCCTAATTTCTGCCACATAAACTCTCAAGCAATGGTTTTCTGTCTCAAAGGTTTGCCTTCCAATATGCTGCCTTTCATTGTTTCAGTGCAGAACTCCCAAATCACAAGGCAGATTACACACAGAGAGAAATACATAGGCAGACAAGGTAACCTCCTCAGCATTTTTCACACATATTTAGTTTGGGGGCGATGACAATAAGAGTTGGAAGTGCGTGAAGTTGGTATTTAGACAACCAGTAGCTTGCCCTCCGGGAGAGGAATCTGAACAATGGAAGCAGCAGCAGACAGGAAACCAACTCATCACCACTACTGTGCAAATAGAGAGCACAGGAATGTTCTAAAATAACTAGTCTAAATAATTCAGTAAAACCATATACCTCCAGTAACCTTAACAATCTGAACAAATCTACAAAAATGGGAAAATCTAGAGTCAAGGCTGTAACTGTCTGTCTCTAGGTACAGAGGGCCGGGCTTGGTATGCAACACGTGTTATCTAAAATCACCCCAGTTAGGAGAACACGGAAATATTTGGCGGGGGAGAGGGGGGTATATAAATACAAAGTTTCGGTTTGAACTCTGAATTCCTTGCTTTTTTGAGAGTGTAAACGGGTTCCGCACTGACTGTTGTCTAAAGTTTGCCTTTGCGGCTTAATTTCCTTTGTGTGTTTTATTTTAAATCAGTATAATCCAAGATTACTTATGAGAACTACAAACTATATTAGAGCACATCTTTAAATTATACACCAAGAACTCAGAAGGTGCTTAATAGGTGTATAAAAACACATACTCTAATGGCTCCAGGAACATTAACAACGAAGTAGATTTCTGGACCCTTGAACCACAAGAGAGTGTAGTAGGAAAAACAACACTGCTCTAGAGTAGTAAGCATGCGCAGTACTCCTTTTTTAACCCTCACTATTTGGATAATTTAAAGGTCTTTAAATACCAAAAATCCTTAATATACATTACTGATTAGCCACTTAAAAATGGGGAGATGGGGAACTGACAAGGAAACAAACATCCGAAAAGGTTTTGTTTTTTTTTAACAGCAGTAACGTTTTAAAAATGTTTTCCAATTCTTTGCAGACACGTTTTAGTTTTCAAGATACTTAGAGGACTACAGATGGAAATATCGACAATCCCATGATTATAAAGTGTTCAAGTGGTAATTACGTAAGTAACACCAATGAAAAGTTTTTCAAACGTCTTTTTTGCTGCTTCCCCGCCACGTGGTGGGTTAGTTTTTAAATCACTTTACTTTTCGTCTTCCCCCACCCAAAAAAGTGTCTTTGATAAAAAGGCAGGAGATGAATCTGCAGATCGATTTTAAAAAGTCTCACTTTAAATTCTCCGACAGCCCCCCACTTTTGTCCCCTTTCCCCATCCTAACTCGCAAACAAAGAGCTCCGCCACCCCGTTGTTCAGACTGAATTGCTCAGAGAGTTGTATTTGGGTTGGGATTTGCTTTTTAAAGTTGTGAAAACAATTCCAGTCCCATCCTTGGGGACTGGACTGGAGAAATTAGAGTGAAGAGAGAGAGGGAGGAGGAAAGAGGGAAGAAAAAGGCTGTTTTAAAAAGCGAAAATAAAACTTTGTTGGGGACAAAGCAGGCAGTTGACCGGTTTTTGACAGGGAGCCAAGCAGCATGGAGAGAAAGCAGCGTCCAAACAGCCCCTCATGTTTTGTCTGGAAGTGAAACATTATCAACTGCCATTTCAGACATAAGCTCAACAAGAGGAAAAGGACCAGATTAGAAAGAAAAAAAGGAGGGTGAGAAGAAAACCGGTTCCACTTCATTTAATAAGCCAAATCAAACTGCAATGAAGTTTAAACCACACGCCTGTTATTTCCATATGGCGAAAGCAACATGCTTTTCACTTTCCCAGCCAGGTTTAGCAACAGCACGCTGAGGAATCACTGTCTCTCACACTCACACGCACCCCCCCTACCTTTTTTACTTTTCATCGTGGTCTCGAGCCCCGGACTGCACCAGCTGGCAAGGCTTGCTACCCAACGGGCACCCCACGCACAAATCAAGTCGCCTTTTCTTGCTTGCGGAGCAATCTCCGCTTTGCAACTTGGAAGGCGGGCAGAGGGCTCCCTTCCCAGCCGTGGCTGCTACCCAGGGCGCTTCAATGGGCTGTGTGTTGTGTCACCGCGAGCTGACAGCTTCCTTCTGCCTGGGATGGTTGGTCCGGATTTGGTGCTTTCCCTCTTCTTTCTTTGTTCTTCTCCCCCCCCCCCCCTCCGATGCTGGGCCCCAGCTTGTCAACGTGAGAAAAGGCACCAGGGGGAAAGGTACCCTCCGCCCACCTTTCAGCAATGAGTAAGTGAGAGAGTAACTGAGAGCAATAGACGCTTTGCCTCCTCCTCCTCCTCCCTGGCTGCGGAGACGGTTGTCAGCGGAGGGGAGGGAGCGGGATACTCTCACACACACAACAGAGCGTGTGATGTGACAGTGCAGGGCAGGCAGAGCCTCTGCGCCTTCTGGTTCCTGCCTTTCTTCCTAGCCAGGCGTTTGATCATTAAACTGGGAAGGGGGAGGGAGAGGGGGATTTTGACAGCTGCCCCTGACTTAGCCTCCTCCTGTTGCTGCCGGATGAGCCACCCACTCCTTAGTGTGAAGAGAATGGAGAAGAAAGAAAAGCAGCGTAGCGCAAGAAAAGAGCGCTTAAAAGATTAGCATAGCATTGAACAAGCCCTGCTCTTCCTCCCCACCCCACGGACCCCCCCCCCAAAAGAAAAAATAACTAAGACGCCTGAAGGCTCTTTGCTCCTTCTGCTCGGGGGTTGTTATGGTTGGAGCCGCCTTGTTCTGATGCTGATGGGCTTGCAGGGCAGTTTCGAAATTCCTGGCACGCCGGAGCCCGAGACACACTGTCATCCTCACATGCTTCCAAACTTCTCAATCACGGCGCGCGCCGCAGCGTGGCGTGCTCGGAGTCAGCGCGCTGCAGTCCCAGCCGGCCCCCAGCTGTGGCTGCCTTGACTGGAAACGGCGCGACGCGCCTGTAGGGGCTCATCCGCTAAATAAGCCAGACCCTTGTCCAGCGCGGATCTGGTGGCCTTGGGATTCTTTCTTTCCCACCCCCCCTAGTATTTTAGAGGAACGAGCACAAAAGCCCCCTTAATTCGGGTTTGTCAGGGCCACCCGCGTGAGAGAAGATTCTCTCGTGATGGGGTTATTTTAAGCCGATTTTTAAAGGGTTTTTTTGGTTTGTTTTCACTTTTTTTGATAGGCTTTGCTGGGCGTTTCAATGAGACATGCTCGCTCGTGGCTTTTTAAAAAAACAGCTCGACTCATCCCTCTCGTTATCACGTGGTTTCAGCAACAGTTTATTTTGCTGTGAGTCTGACTCTTTCAGATGAGACATGCTGGAGCTCGAGCTGTTCCTGTCGGGTTCGACCCCCCCCCCCGAGGTCTTTCTATTGACTGAAATGGGAGCTGGCTCCAGCTCGTAAAATAAGGAAGGCTGCTTTCCCGGAGTTCCTTTGTGCTCGGCCTTCATCGGTTCCAAAACTGGATTTTGTTTGATCAGGACAAATGAAAGAATTGACAAAACGTGTGAGGCGCTGAATTCAACGGGCTTATCCTCTGCTTGAACTTTAGCAGGGAAAGCAAACAAGCCCCTGTGCACTCACTCTCAACACCACGTAAGAGTGTTTGAATTAAGGAAGGAGCGCTCCCCATAGTTTAGGTTGTAAAAGGAAACCTGGTTTTAAATTACACAATGAAACAGACCAGGAACCATGGCTTTACTTTAGGTCCAGCAGCCTACAGCTAGGTACAAAAGCCCATGCGCGCCTCATGCAGAAAGGGAAGCAATAGTATTTTTTTAAATGTCCTCAAACACCTTGTAGCTGTTTTTTATAGAGTAATTACCCTGCCATTGCTGAAGATAAAAGAGCGGTGACGTTCTGAATGAGGGACATATGTGGAATGGGGAGGGTGGCTTTGGAGCAATTTCAGTTAACAAGGCACTAGTGTTTGCTGCTGCCTTCTTAGTGGTTCTCTTTTATGTAACTTAGGGCAATCTGGCAAAGAGATTGGTAGCTCATATCCGGTATGTCTGTGTGAAAGAGACTGTGAGCAACGAGTGAGTAAGCGAGCGGGGAAGGGCCTTGCGACAGTCAGACATACTGACTCATGGAGGCTTGGGCCAGTGTAGTGAGAGTAGGGGAGGAGACAAGCAGTGCAGGCTAGTGCCTGGGTTAGGGAGTGAATGCTGTGTAACTATGAAAGCAGCAACAGAGCGGGTCACCTGTTTGCAGAACCAAAATTGCTATTCAAACTTTCCTGTTGTTACTAGATGGGTTGGGCAGCTTCAGCTTGGGGGAGTGGGAAATCAGCTTCCTTTCCCACTAGCTGTGTAGATCTTACGTTTGTTTTTTTTTGGCCACAGGGGGTGGATGGCTTTAAAAAACATACTAATTGACTAATTTTGTGGCTCAGGTGAGGGAGGTGTAAGTGTGTAGCTAAAATTCAAGATGCTTTATAAGCATTCATGCCTCAGATAGTTATCCCCTAAGAGTGTGAAAGCAAGAGACCCAGTCAAGAGTGGGTATTTTTAACTTGAAATAAAATAACACTACTTCTGAGGCACTGGTGATGACTCATGAGATTTTTTGTTTGATGTTTTCCTGTTCCCAGCTGAGAGATTTGAGTTCATAACTGGGGTTTTGCACATCTTTCCCAGGTAATCCTAAAATATAAATAAGAGATCTCCTGGGGGTACATCAACTCATCTAGATAGTTGCCTACTTTTGCAACAGGCTACATAAAAACCACTAGCAAAGTCAGTATCAACTAAAATTTCATATAATTACTACTTTATATTACTGTAGTCTGTATGCTATATATTGAAATGTAAATACAGTATTTATATTCCAGTAGACTATTTTTATAATTATGGTAAAAATGAGTCAACATTTTTTCAGTAATAGGGTGCTGTGACACTTGTATTTTTATGTCTGATTTTGTAAGCAAGTAGTATTTGAGGGAGGTAAAACTTGGGATATGCAAGACCAATTAGACTCTTGAAAGGGGTATGGTAATCTGGAAAGGTTGAGAACCCCTGCTTTAGAAGATGCCACATAACAGCTAGACATGTTCTCACTCACTAGTTTCTTATTGGCTTTGGAGTTGCTAACATGTTAGTAGTTTAAATATTAATTTGTACATTATGAGTATATGGAAAACAAGTAATGCCATTTGGTGAAAATAAATCAGGGTTGTGTGCCTATCATGGTTACTGAGATGCCCTTGCTTCCTCTTGTTCTAGAAGTTAGAGGGTTGTATATTATTAGTACTACCAGGACAGGTGCTCTTGGCCACCCAAAACTAAGGGGGAGGAACTAATAGGCACAGATTACCAGTGATTTCTGAGAAGGAGAAAACAGGGACAGGAGTGGTGGTCAGGGTAAAAATCAGATAACCAGAAGGGACACCAAGCAGAGAACTACTGACAGTGCCTAGTGCTCCTCAGAGCTATCTAAGGGGTCAGTGGATACTGCCCAGAAGAACTCAGCTGGGAGTTGCCAACTTTCTGATTACAGAAAACCGAACACCCTTCCCCCTACCCTACCCCTTCTCTCAGGCCCCATCCTCTCTCCCTCTGTTGTGGGCTATCCCCACCTTTACTCATTTTCACCCAGTGGGGGCAGTGGGTTAGAGGTTTGGAGTGTGGGAGGGGGGCTCAAGGTTGGGGTATGTGGGGGGGTGAGGGCTCTGAGGTGGGGCAGGTAAGGGCTTTGAGGTGGGAAGGGGTGCAGGGTGGGGACTCTGAGATGGAGTTTGGGTGCAGGAGGAGGTTCTGAGCTGGGGCAGGGAGCTGAGGTGTGGGAGTGGATTCCAAGCTGGTGCAGAGGGCTGGGGTATGTTTGGGAGGGTGAGAGCTCTGGCTGGGGATGCAGGCTCTGGTGTGGGGCTGGGGATTAGGGGTTTGGGGTACAGCAGGGTGCTCTAAGATGGGGCTGAGGGGTTTGGAGTGTGGGGTCTGGGAGGGCATTTGGGTGTGGGAGGGAGCTCAGGGCTGGGGCAGGGGGTTGGGGCATGGGAGGGAGTGCAGGCTCTGTGCAGTGCTTACCTTAGGTGGCTCTCAGAAGCAGCCAGTATGTCTTTGTGGGCTCCTAGGCAGAGGCACAGCTAGGTGTTTCTGTGCACTGTGCACTGCCCCTGGCCGCAAGCACTGCCCCCACAGCTCGGGGTGGAGGCACTGTCTGGAGCCTCCCTGGCTGCCCCTGAGCCTAGGGGCTGCAGGGATATGCCATCTGCTTCCAGGAGCCATGCGGAGCTGGGCAGGCAGGGAGCCCTGCTGTGCCACTGACTGGACTTTTAGTGATGCTGACCAGAGCAGCCAGGGTCCCTTTTAGACCGGGTGTTCTGGCCGAAAACCAGATGCCTGGCAACTCTAGCTGGGAGGCCTCACTGGAAAAGGGAACAGAAATAAGCTCCACAATCACAATCATCTAGCTTCCTCCTCCTGGTATAATGGATGGCTGTGCTGCCCATTGCTGTAAAGAAAGGGTTAATTTAGATCCCATCATTTTGTATGTATAGCTGGGATTATGTTTACCAATGTGCATAAATGCAAAGTAATCAACACTGAATTTCATCTGCCATTATGTTGCCCAGTCTCCCAGTTTAGTGAGATTTCTTTATAACGCTTCACAGTCTTCTTTGGGCTTAACTATTTTGAGTAATTCTGTATTATCTGCAAATTTTGCCACCTCACTGTTTACCCCCTTTTCCAGATCATGTTCATAATATGTTGAACAGCACGGCTTATAGTATAGATAACTGGGGGACACTGCTATTTACATCTCTCCATTCTGAAAATTGACTGTTTATTCCTACTGTTTGCTTCCTGTCTCTTAACCAGATAGTGATCCAGGAGAGGACCTTCCCTTGTATCCTATGACTGCTTACGAACCTTTTGTGAGAGACCTTGTCAAAGACATTCTGAAAGTCCAAGTAGTCTATATCCACTTGATTACTCTTGTCCACATGTTTGACCGCCTCAAGGAATTAATAGGTTGGTGAGTTATGATTTCCTTTTACAAAAGCCATGTTGACTCTTCCCCAACAAATAGTGTTCATCTGTCTGACAATTCTGTTCTTTACTATAGTTTCAACCAATTTACCTGGTACTGAAATTAACCTTACTGACCTGTAATTGTCAAGGTCCCCTCTAGAGCCTTTTTAAAAAATTGGTGTCACATTCACTATCCTCTAGTCAGCTGGTACAGACGTTGATTTAAATAAGTTACATACCACAATTATAGTTTTGAAATTTCATATTTGTGTGCTGTGATACAGCATGGCCAGAGGGCAGCAGGAGAGGGTTAGAAGGGAGCCTTATTTCCTGTAAGGGGAAGAAAGTTTGCTATAGATTAACTAGAGCACCTGAAGCCAATTAGAGCACTTGCAGTCAGCAGGGCTGGTGCTACCATTTAGGCAGCCTAGGCAATTGCCTAGGGCGCCAGAATAAATGGTGGGCGCCGTTTTGCCGGAGGGGGCGGCAGGCGGCTCCGGTGGAGCTGCCGCAGTGGTGCCTGCGGAGGGTCCGGTGCTCTGCGGCTCCAGTGGAGCTGCCGCAGGCATCACTGCGGCAGCTCCACCGGAGCCGCGGAGCACCGGACCCTCCGAGGCACCACTGCGGCAGCTCCACCAGAGCCGCAGGACCAGCGCACAGGGCAGCGAAATTGCCGTCCGCCTAGGGCGCTCAAACCCCTAGCACCGGTCCTGGCAGTCAGTCACATGATAAAACCCCCCTGCTTCAATCAGACAGTGTGGAAGTTGGAACAGAAAGGATTGGTGTTGGAGCAGAGAACAGTTTGGAGAAGTGCTGTGGTGGGCTAAGAAGTCCAAGACCCTAGGTAAAGGGGCACCTGGCTAGTACAGAGGGAGGGCAGGAAGCCCCCCGCACAAGCTGAAGGGCAGGAGAAGGAAGTAGCCCGGGAAGGAACTGTCAGTTCAAATGGTTTACCACTATCTTCAGGGCCCCTGGGCTGGGGCCTGGAATAGAGGGTGGGCCCAGGTCCCTCCCTCTCCCCTGCCCTCCCCTTCTCTCCTCTAACACTCTACTGGGGCAGTTAATATTCCAATTCAGGGGCAAGAAATGGTGCCCTGAACCCACCCCCAAAGAACAGACAGCGTGAGACCCATCATAATAGTGCTGGCAATTTGCCACAGTGTCTTCAAAACTCTTGTGTGGCTAGCATCTGGTCCTGGTGACACATTACTGTTTAAATTTGTTCCAAAATCTCTATTGACACCTCAATTTGGGACAGTTCCTCAGATTTGTCACCTAAAAAGAATGGCTCAGGTGTGGGAATCTCCTTGCATCCCCTGCATTGAAAATGGATAAAAATAATTCATTTAGGCTTCTCTGCCTTGGCTTTATCTTCTTTGAGTGCCTCTTCAGTATTTCAATTATCCAGTGCTCCCAGTGATTGGCAGGCTCTCTGTTTCTGATGTACTTAAACAATTTTACTGGAAGGTGTATGAGTAGTTTAACATTTTTCCTCTGGGTTCTACTTTGCATTTTTCAACCCTGAATTTAATTTGCCAGGGTTTTTCACCTAGCTTATTTAGGTCTCTCTGAAGTTCCTCACAGTCCTCTCGTTCTAAGTAATCCTAAGTAACTTTGCATCATCTGTGAATTACTACTTGCCACTCTTCCAGATCTTTAACGTATTAAATAACAGAAGACCTAGTAAGGAATCTTGATGAAAATTGACCTTTTAATTAAATCCTTCTTTTTGCTTTCTGGGTTTTAGCCAGTTCTTGATCTGTGAAAATATTTTGCCTCCCTGGCCACCATGACTATTTAGCTTCTGTAGTAGCCTCTTGTGTGGAATCTTGTCAAAGGCTTTTTGGAAGTATACATTATTTATCAGCCAGTTGTGCACATGGTATTTATTTACATAAAGATTAAAAGCCACATAGATGCCATAGGGGAAGTTTATGAAAGGTAATTTCTCCACTAAAATTCAGATGTGACTTTTTCTTAAAGTGAATTAAATTTTTCTTTAATCTCATTTAGGATAATGAATTGTACTAGATGGTGGTCATTTTCAGGAATTAAAAAATAAAATGTGGTCAGTGAATTGGCTACCTCAGGAAATATGGAACCTATGGTCTCTGGGTCTATATTAGTGACCACTTTTGTCTACTACTGACAAGTCTCTCAGCTGTTTTGTGTTCTGTGTGTAACCTGTTGTTGGTTTTAAATCCACTTTGTATTATAGTAGAACATAGGAGTCTATATCAACATCACGATTTTAACTGGAATCCTTGTTGACAGTTTTTCAGCATAGCTCAAGAATTTGTAGGCAAGCAACAAACACTACAATCTGGCTGATTTAGTGTACCTCCCTCTATGCATTATACCTCATTTGAAAGCTTATGTCTACTTTAAGAGGAGTCATGATGTGGTGCTGTCAAGTGGTAATGTTACCACTTGACATGAGGATAAACAGTGACATAGAATCATAGAACTGGAAGGGACCTTGAGAGGTCATCTAGTCCAGTCCCCTGTGCTCAAGGCAGGGCTAAATATTATCTATACCATCCCTGACAGATGTTTGTTAAACCTGCTCTTAAAAATCCCCAGTGGTGGAGATTCCACAACATCCTTAGATAATTTATTCCAGTGCTTAACCACTCTGGCAGCTACAAAGTTTTTCCTAATGTCCAGTTTAAACTGCCTTTGCTGCAATTTAAGCCCACTGCTTCTTGTCCTATCTGCAGAGGTTAAGAGGTCTCCTTCCAACAACCTTTTATGTACTTGAAAACTGTTATGTCCCCTCTGTCTTCTCCAGACTAAACAAACCCAATTTTTGTCAGTATTCCCTATAGCTCATGTTTTCTAGACCTTTAATCATTTTTCAGAGAGGTAGCCGTATTACTCTGTTTCAGTAAAAACAACAAGGAGTCCTTGTGGCACCTTAGAGACTAACAAATTTATTTGGGCATAAGATTTTGTGGGTTATGACCCACTTTATCAGGTGCATGGAGTGGAAAATACAGTAAGTGGATATAAATATACAGCACATGAAAAGATGGGAGTTGCCTTACCAAGTGGTGGGGGGGGGGGAGGTGTCAGTGCTAATGAGGACAATTCAATCATGGATGTGGCCCATTCCCAACAGTTGACAAGAAGGAGTGAGTAGCTACAGAGGGAAAATTATTCTTTGTAGTGACCCAGCCACTCCCAGTCTTTATTCAGGCCTAATTTGATAGTGTCCAGTTTGCAAATTAATTCTAGTTCTGCAGTTTTTCATTGCAGTGTGTTTTTTAAGTTTTTGTTGTTTGTTGTTGTTGAGGAATAGCCACCTTTAAGTCTGTTATTGAGTGTCCAGGGAGATTGAAGTGCTCTCCTACTGGTTTTTGTATGCTACAATTCTTGATGTCTGATTGTGTCCAATTAGTCTTTTGTGCAGAGACTGTCCTGTTTGGCCAATGTACATGGCAGAGGGGCACTGCTGGCACAGGATGGCATATATCACATCGGTAGATGTGCAGGTGAACGAGCCTCTGATGGTATGGCTAGGTCCTATGGTGGTGTCCCTTGAATAGATATGTGGAAAGAGTTAGTAACAGAGTTTGTTGCAGGGATTGGTTCCTGGGTTAGTGTTTCTGTTGTGTGGTATGTAGTTGCTGGTGAGTATTTGCTTCAGGTTGGGGGGCTGTCTGTAAGTTAAGACTGGCCTGTCTCCCAAGGTCTTGGAGAATTAGGGATCGTGCTTCAGGATAGGTTGTAGATCCTTGATGTTGCGCTGGAGAGGTTTTAGTTGGGGGCTGTAGGTGATGGCTAGTGGTATTCTGTTACTTTCTTTATTGGGCCTGTCCTGTAGTAGGTGACTTCTGGGTACCCTTCTGGCTCTGTCAATCTGTTTCTTCACTCCCCCAGGTGGGTACTGTAGTTTTAAGAACACTTGATAGAGATCCTGTAGGTGTTTGCCTCTGTCTGAGGGATTGCAGCACATGCGGTTGTATCTTAGGGCTTGGCTGTAGACAATGGATTGTGTCTGGATGAAAGCTGGAGGCATTTAGGTAAGTATAGTGGTAGTAAGTTTCTGGTGTAGGATGGTGTTTGTGACCATTGCTTATTTGCACTGTAGTGTCCAGGAAGTGGATCTCTTGTGTGGACTGGTCCAGGTTGGTGGTGGGGTGGAAATTGTTGAAATCCTGGTGGAATTCCTCAAGGGCCTCCTTCCCATGTGTCCAGATGATGATGATGTCATCAATGTAGTGCAAGTAGAGGAGGGGCACTAAGGGATGAGAGTTGAGGAAGCGTTGTTCTAAGTCAGCCATAAAAATGTTGGCATATTCTGGGGCTGTGCGGGTACCCATAGCAGTGCTGCTGACTTGAAGGTATAAATCGTCCCTAAAAAAATTGTGGGTGAGGACAAAGTTACAAAGCTCAGCTACCATGTTACCCTTTTAAAGTACATAAAAGGTTATGTCCTCTGTCTTCAGTTCTTGACTAAACAAGCCCATTTTTTTCAATCTTCCTTTATAGGTCATGATACATGACCAGAAAGGGTTAAGCATCCTGAAGGATAAATGACTCAAATTCAGTCTTTACAGACATATGAGGAGACATTTGTTTTTCACATATATATTGGTAAAGGTCAACAATGTAATCAAACATTCTCTGTCTATGCTATATTCTGTTAATTCAGAGATCAAAAGGACATTTTAACATTTAAATGAACTGTAAACATTGGCTATGGCCTTATTCATCTCTTTGACATGCATAGCAAATCATCTGTGAATGGTGGAAAAACAGGCAATTGCCTTATGTTAATCTGTGTGAATAATTACCAGCAGTGCTTAGGAAATGAGGCCTCTTCAAAGTTGTCACAGAATATCAGGGTTGGAAGAGACCTCAGGAGGTCATCTAGTCCAAACCCCTGCTCAAAGCAGGACCAATCCCCAGACAGCTTTTTAACCCCAGTTCCCTAAATGGCCTCCTCAAGGATTGAACTCACAATTGTGGGTTTAGCAGGCTAATGCTCAAACCACTGAGCTATCCCTCCCCACCCTTCTGCATGCCTATTGTTCGCAGAAGGACTCCGAGCTGTCAAAGAAGGCCTGAAACTGTATAAAAAAATCACTTGGATCCTGATCCTGTCATCTCAGATCTGCTTGAGGTTTCATGCAGGGGAAGCCTAAATCATAAGGACTGAGATCCCAGTTCTGACTAGACCAGCCTGAATATAAACACTGGACTATAACTTATAGACTCTCTTTCTGAAAGAACTCTGCATCTATGAAGCTCACCATCTCTGCTTTGAATCTGAATCTCAAGATTATATTCATGTCTGTTATGTATACTGATCTTTTAACCAATGCTCTCTTTTCTTTAATACGTTTTAGTTTAGTTAATAGGAGTTGCTACCAGACTCCTTGTTGTTTTTTATGGATACTGACTAACACAGCTACTTCCTGATACTTGACAAGAAGCAATTCTGACAACATTCCTTTTAATACATCCCAGAATTATGTTTGGGTTTTTTTGTTTTTAAACTTTCCAACACTTCAGTGATATTTCTTGTGATATTGGACTCTGTACAGATTGTTCTTGTAATAACCACTCTAGCCATTGAATGGAAGATATTCTTTCCATCCATATGTTGTCTACATTATCCTCTCCTTCATGGATGAGATTTCCACCAGCATGAAGTGGTAGAATTCCATCTGGAATGAACACCCTAAAGAGTCTTTCTACTCCAGCTTTTGCAGCATTAGTGTTGAACCACCTCAGCTCATCATAATTGAAGATGTAGTATGTCAATTAATTGTGGGACCGAAACTTATGGTGTAGCTATGCAGCAAGACTTATGTACCACGATGTGGTAACTTTGGAACTGTTAAATACTATGCACTCTGAGATTGAGGCACCTTCTTTGAATGTCTTCTGAAGGATGATACTCATTGCTGGCTGAATTATATGCCTCTTTATCTGTCAACTGAAGGACAAACTCCTGCACACAAGTAGCTGACCTCTGTAAACTGAAATTGCCTGGCTTTTGATAATGATCTGATGCTTTCATTTTGGCTATTTCAGAGTAAAGGACTGAAGTGGCCTTATACAAACCAACTTGTTCATTTGAAAGCTGTTCATCAAGCTCACTCACCAGGACACCCATGAGACATTTGGGTCACTTGCGTTCCTGCCTCAGATTACTAGCTGTTTGGATAGAACCAGCTGATGTTATTGCGCAGCATAGAACAATGGTAGACTTGCCTTATCCATGCTGTCCATGGAATGAAATTGCAGCACCACAGTATTTTTCTAATCTTGCCTGTAATTTGCTATTGGCATAGCTTGCTGATTCTACTTCTGAAGGTTGTAGGGCTTTATAATTTGTAGCAGCTTGGACAGGAGAAGAACCTATTTTATACATAAGATCTCTCTCTGTCTCTCTCTGTCCCCCCCCCCATCAGCTGATAAAATGCAATATCATGAGGTTATTATATTTCTGCAGTGTAACAAGATGGCTTTGCTTTAAGATTTGTTTTACTCAAGTAGGAAGAAAGGCATGTTGAGTGATTAAACTGCATCCTTAGCAATTAAGTCTTCCACAGAATATCTGTGGAACGTGTGATCATCTCCTTTTTTGAAGTGCCCCTCCCTTAGATTGGTTGTTCTCTAATGTTACTATTTTATGACGTTTCTTGTCGTGTGTGTGTGTGTGTGTGGGGTTGGGTTTTTTCTGTTTTTGTTTTTTTTCTTTCCCCCTCAAGCAAACAATGCACCAGGACCAATTGCTGGAGGGCATGCTTGCTCTGGTGGATATAGAAGCAGGTGAACATGATAAACTCTGAATCGGATCAGAGAGTATTTCTTTCCTTGGTTCAATACAACTCTGACAAGTACCAAATTTGACTTGCTTGAGTAGTTCTGAAAGCACCCTCTGTGATAGAGCATTGGTGGCACATCATGTGAACTAGAAGATTCATCTCATGCCAAAACAACTCGTCTCTCCTGGCTTCTGCTGCCAATATCTCAGAATTCTGTCCAGAACTGGTGTCATTTGACAGTTTGAATTCTTTTGATTTCTTGACAAATAACATTTTTCAAAGCTTCTGGAGAATCTTCCTCTTCTGCTGTAAGCTCGAAGGGGCTTGTTTCCTCTGTCTTCATATGCTGTAATTCCCGAGAGAGAGAAAATGCCCAAAGTATATTGTTAGTATTACTGTGATGCTCTGTACCTCAAAGTAGCACCTTGGAACCCTCATATTCACCACTGTCATATAATTGTTTTATGCAAAGTATGCCTCCAAGTGTCGTTTTAAAAGTCTTGATCTGCTGAAGGTTAATATCCTGTTGGATGTGTGTGCTATCATTGTGTCGTTATGAAGCATTGCTATGTGTGTGACTGGAAATATGTTGAGATGTCCACAGCCAACCTTTCAATTGCAACAAAGGACCAGCCAGAAATGCTGATGTGAGAGTAGAGTCCCTTTAATGGGCCAACAGCAATCCCAAAGACTTCTTGGAGCATGTATGCAATGGGGACTGCCTGATTCCCATGTAACAGCAAAGATCTTTCCAGCAAGAAGAAAATATAAAAGAGGGGAAGTGACATAACTTGGCCCCTTCTTCCCGATGTTGATAGGGGCGGGCAAGGAGAAGAGAGCATCTGGAGGACACAGACTTTGAAATGGAGAAGGATGGTCCCAGGCTGGATCTGAATCTGCTTGCACCATCTGTCAGAGTGAGGCATTGCTTAACTCAAATCCTGTTTTGTGTGTAGAACTTACACTGTAAATTTATTTTTATTTCTTCTGTAACTAACTTTGACCTCTAGGCTTGCTTCATAAAACCAGATCTACGCTGTAGTATGACTGGTTTTTAAATTGCTTTAGCTGAACCAGTATTCAGATTGATTAGAAAATTTTCCCCAGTAGAGAGAGACCATTTGTGCTTCAAACATAAATACTGAACAATAACACAGAGATGTATAAAGCTGTCATATTTATCACAATGACTTATCTCTAATTGTGATGGGGTGTACTTCCCACATTGGCCCTGAGTGGGTAAATTAGGCCAAATTAACGACCCAGGCTCCAGCTGGAGGAGCAGCAGAGGTTGGTTAAATAAGGCTTGGCTAGGCAAGAACATGAGGGGCCCGTGTAAAGCCCAGGAACAGAAAGCAAAAGGGAATTGCAGAAAAGTAGGTTATAGTCACTCCCAGGGAGGTGGGTTGGGACTATAGAGGGTAGTCCACAGTTGCTCCCTGGGAGGAGGGAATTGGGAGGCTGGCAAGCCCAAAGAGAAGCCAGGAAGATAGGAGAAGGCTCAGGGGAACAGCAGCAAGAAATAGTGCAGATCTTGGCTGCTAACCAGAGTGCCCCTGAGCTGGAGCCGGGAGTAGAGTGAGGGCCCAGATTCCCCTATCAGTCCCTGGTGATGTGGCAAGTACCGGGCAGTGGAGAGTGGTCTGCCTGGGACAACTTGGTCTAGGAAGGCAGACCCACATGACCTGCCTGGAGGGATGAGTCATGAAAAGGAGGCTGCAGTTCCTGGAATGAGTGGGGTCACTGGATGAGAGGCAAGAAGAAGGTGCAATGCCTGGCCAGAGCTAATTCCCAGGATGGCCAGCAGGAGGCACCACCATGGTGAGTGCACCTTGTAACACTGATTAGTAGCATTTAAATTCAGACATCCTTAAATGCTCACTGGCCCTTCTCATAGTGGGGGAAAAATAAAGCTAATACATGTATTTGGTGTACTTTCTGTGTCCTGATGTTTCATTTATTTGAAAAGAACTTTCATTGGCTTTGTCTTCACTGCCAAGAAAGGTGTGTTTTTATCATAGGAGAACTAACATTGATTAGTTGTCCTGCTGTCAGTCGTAGTGGGGACAAAGCCCTGTACTCTTGATTGTAGTGTAGTTAGGCAAAGTCAACACTATCCCTTCCACCCCAGGCACATCTGTTCCAACTGCCCCAGAGTTAATGCTCCCACCCACTGGAGAAGTACAATGGATATAAGAAAGGGAAATATTTATTTACAGAGGGAGAGGAGAAAAACAAGACAAGGAAATATAGGGGGATGGATAAAACAGGGTTGCATCCAAAGCAAGGCCCCCACAGGCCCAGCGGTAGCACAGTCTGGAAGGGCAGACACCGAGCAATGTGTCTGCACACAGAGTTCAGGAGTCTTGGGTGCTCCTGGTTGTCTTCGGCGGCTGTAAACTTTGCTCAACAGACCCCCTCCGGTGCCCTCTTCTGCCAGTCTTTGCAAAGCCACACAAAGTGACCACCTCCCCACTTAACTAGCTAGCAGCCTCGCTCCTTGTTCCCCATGCAGAGTCACAAGCCCCAGTACTCACAGCCCCATGCAGCTCTGGGCAGCCATGATACTGGGTCCAGCTCCGGCCTGTCCTCCTTCGGCGATTCCTCCCTGGCACAGAGCTCCTCCTGGCTCCTGTCCTTGGGGGTCCCCACTCAGCCACCCTGTCCTTCCCAGGCCTCAGGCAGGTTCTCTGCTGCTTCCTTTATGAGGCCTGCTTGCTGTAGCCCTTCTCTCTCTTGCTGCAAAGCCACACCCTGGAGTTTCCCTCCCTTTTTCTCACTGCTCCCCCTACCCCTTAGGAAAAAGATTTAAAGAGGCCATGCTCTCTAAACCCCAAAGGGGTTACATATATATAAAGTCATATCTAGCATTCATAATTTGAATAATCCAAAAGATCTGTGAGCAGTGCGTGTACATATCCTTAAAGCGGTGATTGTTCTAGCAATCAAAAAATACTAGCCCTCCAGGTGTGGTTTTAGAGATTGTGGGTTTTGTCTAGCACTTGGGGTAGCAGCACTAGTATTTCATTTTAAAATGTAGGGCTAAATCTGATCCTAGGTAAGGATTACATACAAAACAGTGCATTCATTGCCTGATAATGAATCAGTGTGTTATTAAATATCATGTTACCAAGCAGGCATTTCGAAGTAAATTTGCTGTTTAAAAGGGTACACTTCTCATTCATGAGCCAAAGCAGAGTAGACTGTTTTTAGAATAGTTCTAAACTGCAGAGGTTAAAATTTTGACACATGTAATTTGTACTGAACAAGGATGTTAAAGCGTATACAAGATGATGGGTGATGTAAGAGTCCTAATAAAGATAGTTAACATACTACTAAGGTGAGAAGCTTGTTTTCTTGGGTGTTTTATTAATGCTATCTTAACATGCTATGAAACAGCATAGGTTGACTCTTACCTTACAGTAAAACTATGTGGGTGTACATGAAAGAGAAGGCTTATTTTTTTTTTTGTGGTAAATCCTACCACTCAAGGGAAAGAGTAACTAATACATAGGGTATGTCTACATCTACAATTTTGCAGCGCTGGTTGTTACAGCTGTATTAGTACAGCTGTATAGGGCCAGCGCTGCAGAGTGGCCACACTTACAGCAACCAGCGCTGCAAGTGGTGTTAGATGTGGCCACGCTGCAGCGCTGTTGCACACCGCGGGGAAGGAGACCTGCTTGGAGGGGGGGTCGGGGAACGCCAGAGCAAACCGCGGGGAAGGAGACCTGCTTGGAGGGGGGGTCGGGGAACGCCAGAGCAAACCGCGGGGAAGGAGACCTGCTTGGAGGGGGGGTCGGGGAACGCCAGAGCAAACCGCGGGGAAGGAGACCTGCTTGGAGGGGGGGGGTCGGGGAACGCCAGAGCAAACCGCGGGGAAGAAGACCTGCTTGGAGGGGGGGTTGGGGAACGCCAGAGCACACCGCGGGGATACCTGCTTATTCCACGGAGGTCAACAAAAACGCTGGTGAGTGTCTACACCTGATGACAGCGCTGGATCCTCTACACCCGAGGCACGACCGGGTGTACGGCCAGCGCTGCAAACAGGGAGTTGCAGCGCTGGTAATGCCCTGCAGGTGTGTACACATCCTAAGTTGCAGCGCTGTAACCCCCTCACCAGCGCTGCAACTTTGTAGTGTAGACAAGGCCATAGAGTGTATGTGTATTGTCTGTTTCATTGCAACAATGTGTTGGTACAGCTACCACCATAGACTGTTGATCAGTGTACTTTATATTTACAAGTGAATACCTGAATTTAAAATGACCCTCATTCCTAGGAAGAACTACTTTTGTTGACTTTGCAAGGTATTTTGAGATGTTTGCATAGGAATAGGTTCTGTAATGATGGGAAATGTATGCTTTCTGGCTAGTTTGTTGAGAAGTATAAACCATAATTGTAAATTACCATAAGCGTATCAATGATGCTAACGATTAGTTAGGACCAAATCCCGCAAAGACTTAAGCACATGTTTAATTTTATACACTGTGAGTAATTCTGCTGAACACATTGGCACTACTCAGTGTATAAAGTTAAGCTTGCATATAAGACTTTCTCCACTTTGGCAAGCTTTACCCAAAATCTTTATTCATGGGAGTAGAACTTAGAAGGACTATTTACATGATTGAGCGTGTGGATTGCAGGAGGTGCTTAGGTGGTGAGCATGGTAGAAGTTCTTGGATAAAGAGCTAAGATCATATCCTTAAGTTGCATGTACAGAAGTTTTTTATATATATGAAAATGTTATAACTTTGTAATATAAAACAGATTCTAGAGGATAATGTTTCATCACTGTTCATTGCTGTCTTCTTATAATAATATGTAGCCAAGAAGATTTTCAGAGGATATTATTTTGAACACATGTATAGAAACACCATTGGATTTTTACAAAATTTAAATCAAAATGAAATGGTCAGAAATAATGAACCTCATGTTGTACATGTGTTGCACTGTCCTCTGCTGGAGAACTATGGACCTCTGTATATCAGTTGTCTATGGGAGGTTTTATACTAGGAAAATGAACCAGGCTGATTTCAGAATTGAGGTGCTAGTGAAAATGGGTTAGGTGCTTGTCTAGCGTAGATTAAACTGTTTTATTACTATTTCATATGGTATGATAACCCTATTAGGAGTGTACGTTACAGTTTACAAGGGGAAAAACCGCTGCAGACAGGTTTAGTTACTTGCCCAGTGTTAGAAGTGGTGTTAGAATCCTGGGTGAAATCCTAGCCAAGTCAAAGTTAATAGCAAAACTGCCATTGACTTCAATCAGTGGGGCAAGATTCCAAGACTTCTAGTCCTATGCTCCTACAGATAGTTTGCCCTTCTCGTTAAATTAGTCTCCCTAGTCTGAATGGATCTGATCAGCACGTTGATAAAATGTAACTGTTTGGCAGGATAGACAAAAGGATATAAAAGATGACTAATATATTGGAGAGAGAAATTCTGAGCTGTACTGGGGAAGAGAAAGAGAGGATGTCCAAGAGTACAAGGTGATGGAATACTTCACTGTCAGTCTATAGGCTCATCTACAATTTACAAATGGCAGACATAGGACCCAATTACAAGAGTTATCCCTTGATGCCATGGTAAAAACATAGTTTTGTCTTGCAGTGAAGATTAGACCTAACCTTGTCTTGTGCAGTTCTGCAGTGTTGCTAGAATACTGTCATGTCACTGCAAAATATAACTTTTTTTTTTTAAACTGTGTCAGGAGACAACCATGTTGTAACTTACTCAAAAGCAGGTCTTTTTATAGAGTTGATGGGCCATCTGTACACAAGCCTCAGTTGTGCTGCTTTGCTGTTAAAATATATTTGAGTAAAGATTAACTGTAGGAATTCTACAGCTGTAATGCAGATGATGGTAATTTATTAACACTGTTTGAGGTTGACTCATTTTTCCTCCCAAAAGAAATAAGCTTGTTTTTTGTTTTTTTTTGGCAATGAAATAACAGGCTTTTGATTTCTGTACAACACTGTTAGTTGTTACCTCAACTTGTTTTGATCCTGCCCTTGTCAAAATGTGGGAGAACTTGTTTGAAGAAATTGATAAAGCCTGCATTCACTTTTAAATTATAACAGACCAGGAAGTGAAGTTTACAAAACAAAGATGATAGATAACTGATGACAAGCCATTTATTTCAGTCTCCCATTTCTAATGATGTCATCTTTGGTAATAGAGAAAGAGCCTCTATTCATACACAGATCAAAGAGTATATAGTTTGTTTTAATATATTTCATAACTATTTATTTCTATCATCTAAGGGAGAGGTTATTTATAACCCCTTGCTGCTAGCAGTTTGGGAGCTTCCAAAACTATATGCTGTTGCATTTTTGTTTCAGTGCTCAGCATGCAGGAAATTCTCCCCATTCCCCATAAGTGCCAAGGGATAGAAGAATATTGGCATCTTTTAAAGTAAATAAAAGTTAATGTTTGAAAGCCAATTAGGACATCCAGCTTCTCTTGCTGTTTCACAAAAAACAAAGGGTTATTTTAGGCATCTTTATCTGATTCTGCCTTGTAGTGGTTTCCAGATATTTAATGTTTGGGACTTAACAGAGCAGCTACCCATCTCTGAGCTCCAAACTATCAAATCTGCATTACTCTCCATCAAGTACCAGTTGAGGAGTGTATTTTAAGAGGTTTTTTAACATGATTATGATCATAATGCCATAGCTTGAGAAGAATACAGTAGAACCTCAAAGTTACAAACGCTTTGGGAATGGAGTTTGTTCGTAACTCTGAAATGTTCGGAAGTCTGACCAAAACGTTATGGGGTTTCTTTCAGAAGTTTACAGCTGAACATTGACTTTGAAACTTTTCTATGCAGAAGAAAAATGCTGTTTTTAACCATCTTAATTTAAATGAAACAAGCACAGAAACAGTTTCCTTACCTTGTCAAACCTTTTTTTAAAATTTCCCTTTTTTTTTAGTAGTTTAACACAGTATTGTACTATACAGTATTTGCTTTTCTTTTTTTTTCCTCTTTGCTGCCTGATTGCGTACTTCTGGTCCCAAATGAGGTGTGTGGTTGACTGGTCAGTTCGTAACTCTGAGGTTCTTCTGTGTGTCCAACCACAAGAGTATGATATAATCCTCTGACAGATTACACACTGGCATCTGGGATTCAGTTCAGATCAACTTAATTTTAGGCTTTTATCTGGTATTTACAATATTACTTGCAATAGTCATGTTGGCAGCAATTTTCAGAATAAGGCCTCAAACACCTGAATTTGTGTAAACGTGTGAAGTATGGTCTAGTGATTAGGAGACTAGGAATTCTGTTCCTGCCACCTTGGAAAGTCCTTAAATCTTGCCATGTCTATTTTCCTGTCTGAAAAACCATGTCCACACCAGTCACTGAGGCTGGGCAAATAATGGGGAAACATTTTTCTGTGAATGTTTTCCCACCATATGTGCCGCAGACATGACCAGCACCACTTCTAGGTATGAAAATAGTTCACTCTGCAAGTCCTTTCAGTCACTGGTCTCTCTGCACCTAGGCACTGGATGCATAACCGCTATTGGAACAGCATCACCTGGGAAAGTAATAGAGGAAGTTGTAGGGTGGGCAATACTCAGGTTTTTCACCATTGTGTCATCTCACCCATCTCTGAGCAGGACATGGGGGTAGAAATGCCTAGATGCCATGGCAAAAAGGGTTTAACCTATGCTATAGCTTCCATCACTGTTACCATTAATAGAACTACACTAGTAGTGAATTACCTCTGAATTTTGCCAGGGTAGGCCTGGTTTCTATGACTGGGGGGGTAGGGGGGAAGCATGCCAATGATGGTGAGTTTTGTGATGCCACATATACAGCAAGAACTACACTAAGATCAATTAAAACCCCCCCACACACATACAAAATATATATAATAAGAGAACCAAAAAAGTGCCCCTGTGGCTAAACAACCAAGTAAAAGAAGCAGTAAGAGGCAAAAAGGCATCCTTTAAAAAGTGGAAGCTAATTCATACTGAAGAAAACATAAAGGAGCATAAACTCTGGCAAATGCAGTGTAAAAATATAATTAGGAACGCCAAAAATGAATTTGAAGAACAGCTAGCCAAAGACTCAATAGCAAAAAATTTTTTAAGTACATCAGAAGCAAGAAGCCAGCTAAACAACCAGTGTGGCTACCGACGATCAAGATGCTAAAGGAGCACTGAAGACTTATAAGGCCATTGCGGAGAAACTAAATTAATTCTTTGCATAAATCTTCATGGCTGAGGATGTGAGGGAGATTCCCAAAACTGAGCCATTCTTTTTAGGTGACACATCTGAGGAACTGTCCCAGATTGAGGTGTTCTTAGAGGTGGTTTTGGAACAAATTGATAAACAGTAATAAGTCACCAGGACCAGATGGTATTCACCCAAGAGTTCTGAAGGAACTCAAATATGAAATTGCAGAACTACTAACTGTAGTCTGTAACCTATCATTTAAATCAGCTTCTGTACCAGATGACTCGAGGATAGCTAATGTGATGCCAATTTTTAAAAAGGTCTCCAGAGGTGATCCTGGCAATTACAGGCCAGTAAGCCTGACTTCAGTAGCGGGCAAACTGGTTGAAACTATAGTAAAGAACAAAATTGTCACACACATAGATGAATGTAATTTGTTGGGGGAGAGTCAATGTGGTTTTTGTAAAGGGAAATCACGCCTCACTAATCTACTAGAATTCTTTGAAGGGGTCAACAAGCATATGTATAAGGGAGGATCCAGTGGATATAGTATACTTAGATTTTCAGAAAGCCTTTGACAAGATCCATCACCAAAGGCTCTTAAGCAAAGTAAGCTGTCATGGGATAGGAGGGAAGGTTTTCTCGTGGATTGGTAACTGGTTAAAAGATAAGAAACGAAGGGTAGGAATAAATGGTCAGTTTTCAAACTGCGGAGGGGTAAATAGTGGTGTCCCCAGGGGTCTCTACTGGGACCAGTTCTATTCAACATACAGTAACTCCTCACTTAATGTTGTAGTTATGTTCCTGAAAAATGCAACTTTAAGTGAAACAATGTTAAACAAATTGTCCCATAAGATTTAATGTAAATGCGGGGGGTTGGGTTCCAAGGAAATTTTGGGGGGGCAGACAAAAGGCATTATACTGTATACCTTACAGTACTGTACTGTGGTTGGGAAGTGCCTCGGCTTACCCCACACAGGTACAGCCTGCTGCAGGCAAGGACACTAGGAAGCACCTTTGCAGCATCAGCTTCCCTGGAGAACAGGCTCGGATTTGGCAGGAATGTTCTAGGCCCACGTCTTCCTGTCCCTGCTTCACTCCAGGCCCACCTCCTCCCACCCCTGCTCCACCTCCTCTCCAGAACACACCACATCCCTCCCCGCAAAGTCCTAAGGGCGCCAAACAGCTTTTTTGCGGTGCTTAGGGCTTTCTGGGAGGGAGGGGGGAGGAGCGGAGACACGGGGGTCCCCGCTTCTGCCCTTCCCTCTCAGAAAGTCCTAAGCATGGGGTGAGTGCTGGGAGGGAGGGAGAGGAGGCAGAGAAGCGGAACTTGTGCAATGCTCCCTTGTAAAGTTGCTGCTCTTCCGCAGAATCTTACAAGCAGGCAGCCAATAAGCAGATTACTGAGCAAATGAAATCAAACCCAAAAACTAAGCTAGTTTCACTAAAGAAATTGGTTACAAATAGTATTTCTCACCCTAGATATTGTTGCAGGCATATTGCAAAGTTTCTGTGGTTCAAAGTTCCAGTTATATTCCTTTTTGAGACTGGACCCGTCTCAGTCTGAACTCCCCCCTTGCCTTCAGTCTTCTTGGGCAGACAGGCCATGGAGAGGAGAAGTCCTGTTTTCCTTCCTCCCCACCCTTAAATGGGATTTTCATAAGGCAGGAATCCTGTTTCCCAAACTTGACCCCCACCCCTTCCCTTACAGTGGAAAGTTATAAGACGTTCCAGTAATGTTTTAGTATCAGGTGACAAGACCACCTGACTCAACTGACTCTGTGTCCATGAGTCATTGGCAGTGTGGAGTGTCCAGAAAGGCCAAGCTTTTCACAATCTATTGTCCTTGCTGATGGGCCATCCACCCTGTCTGGCTTTTCTGTTGTTGTACCTGAAGTGTTAGCAGGGGGCATCACCCAAAGTCACATAGTTGGACTACAGATACATAGTCAATATTGATACAGGGTTACAAATTGGATAATCGCATTCAGTAAATCATAACCTTTCTAATGATATCTCACGTGCCATCTGTCATAAAGTATATCGATTACATCATATTCATGTCATAAGCATATTTTCATAAAGAATATGGAATGACACATCACAGATACAAAACTACTCGAGAGTTAAGTCCCAGGCAGACTGCAAAGAGCTACAAAGGGATCTCTCAAAACTAGGTGACTGGGAAACAAAATGGCAGATGAAATTCAATGTTGTTACATTCAGAGTAATGCACATTGGAAATTATAATCCAAACTAAACATGTAAAATGATGGGGTCTAAATTAGCTGTTACCACTCAAGAAAGATCTTGGAGTCATTGTGGATAGTTCTCTGAAAACATCCACTCAATGTGCAGTGGCAATCAAAAAAGCTAACAGAATGTTGGGAATCATTAAGAAAGGGATAGATAATAAGACAGAAAATATCATATTGCCTCTATATAAATCCATGGTACGCCCACATCTTGACTACTGTGTGGAGATATGGTCACTCCCATCTCAAAAAAGGTGTATTGGAATAGGAAAGGTTCAGAAAAGGGCAACAAAAATGATTAGCGGTATGGTGTGGCTTCCGTAAGAGAAGAGATTATGAGAAGAGAGTAATAACTGGGACTTTTCAGCTTGGAAAAGAGATGACTAAGAGGGGATATGATGAAGTCTATAAAATCATGACTGGTGTGAAGAAAGTAGATAAGGAAGTGTTATTTACTTCTGCTCATAACACAAGAACTAGGGGGTCACCATATGAAATTATTAGGCAGCAGGTTTAAAACAAACAAAAGGAAGTATTTCTTCACACAATGCACAGTCAACCTGTGGAACTCTTTGCCAGAGAAGGCTGTGAAAGCCAAGACTATAACAGGGTTAAAAAAAAGAACTAAATAAATTCATGGAGGATAGGTCCATCCATGGCTATTTACCAGAATGGGCAGGGATGGTGTCCCTAGCCTCTGTTTGCCAGAAGCTGGAAATGGGAGACAGGGGATAGATCACTTGATGATTACCTGTTCTGTTCATTCCCTCTGGGGCACTTGGCATTGGCCACTGTCGGAAGACAGGACACTGGGCTAGATGGACCTTTGGTCTGACCCAGTTCGGCTGTTCTTATGTTCTATGTAATACCTCGTTCCATAAAAAATATTCATCACATGTAAATACCTTTTGGCATCATTGACCTACCAATTTTTACATTTTAACGTTGTTTATTGAACATGGCTAGGAAACCAGGGCTGTTCTCGTTTGATACAACCTCAGTTTGGTATTTGGGTCAGAAACACTGGGCAAGATGCTTTGGACCACACTGCTGACATAATGTGATCCTAGAGTAAGTTAGTCTGACCCAGCGTAAAGGTGACCTTCTTGTGATATAGAGCTGACATAAGGACTTTAGACACTACTCACCTGCACTTCTCAGCTCCTTTCTTCCCCTGCACTCCAGCATGCTGCCAGACTAGCAGGGGGGCATGTGTGTGTTTGGGCAGGGGAAGGAAAGGAAAGGGAAAAGGCTGTGGCAAGGATTCTCATATTGCTGCATTGATCCTGGGCTGCATTTTCAAACCCTTATAGCGGTTGCAGCCCAGTGTTAATTAGAATAGCCTTTGGGCTGCTCTAACATAGCACGGAGAAGCAGTGAATAAAGAGATACAGCAGGATCAGGGAGATTTTTAAATCATCTTTGTAGGTGTGTGCATACACATGCCTTGAGATTATTTAAAATGTAAAAATTCTCCTTTTTGAAAAGATTAAATGTTTTTTAAAGGATTAAGAACCTGGACAGATGCACACACACACAGGTATAGCAGGAAAACTGCAATGGCTTCCATAAATTGCAGTCTGCAGTAAAACTGGTTTAATTGGGACGGGGTCAACTTTTTGTTTAGTATTTGTACAGTGCCTAGCACAATGGAGCCTTTGGTCCATTACTGGGTCTATCATAGGTTCTATCACAATACTAATAACTGAATCTGTGTTAATATGTAAATGTAACAGGTTACTAAAACCTGATAATTAAAACTTTATTGAAATTTCATATAGAGTAAATTACATACATGGTACACGTTGCGTATGAAATTACTCATATACATAGGTATTGGTAGGATTAGGACCTAAGCAAAGAACAAACATAGAATACAGGCTATGATATGGTAGAAAATATTTAACCTTCATTCAATCATCTCCCCCCACCCCCCGAAATATTTATAAATTATCTTTGTGATCAGGAACAAAAGTGTTTGATGAAGTATCATGGTATGAAAAGAATGTGCTAAAATGGTTAAAATAATATTGATTTCACTGCTTCTTTTAAAATATCAACTTATCATTCAGCGAGTTGATATTTTAAAGGAAGCTTGGAAGTCTGGTTCATCCTAAGCATGTGCCATTTCCCCACTACTGAAATTCCAGGGCTAAGTGATCACAGAAATCTTTTTCATTTTCCTTTTTATCTTCACTTGGCTTTCATTGCCTTTGAAGTGCAGTTCAGGTCAGAATGCACATACACCCTTTAAAGCATCTGAAGTGGTTACCTCAGCTTCTGCTTTAGATCCTGAAAGCTTACACTTCTGTTCTACAGCAAGTGTAATTCAGATTTTGAAAGCCTGTCGCTAGGATTATTAGAGGCAATGGGGGATTTATTTTTTATGAAAATGTGGACCTCCCCATATACAGTTTCTTCTGAGACATTGTTAGGATCTATGTTGAGCAGAAAAAACTCTTGATTTTTCTCTGCAACTGTCACTGGTAAATCTGAACTACAGCCAGGAAGACAGAGGGCCCTGCAAGCCTGCCCATTCCCGGAGAACAATTAGCACTTTTTCATTTGTGGTTGTGCTAGGTAAAATCTGTACCATTGACATTTCCTCCTGAGCTAAAAAGGATTCTAGTCTACGTTATTGTTTCCCTGCCCCTTGTGTCAGTGTTACACCAGTGCAACAAGTGGGAATAAAATGCAACTAAATCTCAGAAAAGAATCCTGTGGCACCATATAGACTAACAGACATTTTGGAGCATGAGCTTTCGTGGGTGAATACCCACTTCATCAGATGCATGTAGTGCAAATTTCCAGGGGCAGGTATATATATGCAAGCAAGCTAGAGATAATAAGGTTAATTCAATCAGGGAAGATGAGGCCCTGTTCTAGAAGTTGAAGTGTGAAAACCAAGGGAGGAGAAACTGCTTTTGTAGTTGGCAAGCCATTCACAGTCTTTGTTTAATCCTGAGCTGATGGTGTCAAATTTGCAGATGAATTGAAGCTCAGCAGTTTCTCTTTGAAGTCTAGTCCTGAAGTTTTTTTGCTGCAGGATGGCCACCTTAAGGTCTGCTATAGTGTGGCCAGGGAGGTTGAAGTGTTCTCCTACAGGTTTTTGTATATTGCCATTCCTAGTATCTGATGTGTGTCCATTTATCCTTTTCCGTGGAGACTGTCCAGTTTGGCCGATGTACATAGCAGAGGGGCATTGCTGGCATATGATGGCGTATATTACATTGGTGGACGTGCAGGTGAATGAACTAGTGATGGTGTGGCTGATCTGGTTAGGTCATATGATGGTGTCGCTGGTGTAGATATGTGGGCAGAGTTGGCATCGAGGTTTGTTGCATGGATTGGTTCCTGAGCTAGAGTTACTGTGGTGTGGTGTGCAGTTACTGGTGAAAATATGTTTCAGGTTGGCAGGTTGTCTGTGGGCGAGGACTGGCCTGCCACCCAAGGCCTGTGAAAGTGTGGGATCATTGTCCAGGATGGGTTGTAGATCCCTGATGATGCATTGGAGGGGTTTTAGCTGGGGACTGTATGTGATGGCCAGTGGAGTCCTGTTGGTTTCTTTCTTGGGTTTGTCTTGCAGTAGGAGGCTTCTGGGTACACGTCTGGCTCTGTTGATCTGTCTCCTTATTTCCTCGTGCGGGTATTGTAGTTTTGAGAATGCTTGGTGGAGATTTTGTAGGTGTTGGTCTCTATCTGAGGGGTTAGAGCAGATGCGGTTGTACCTCAGTGCTTGGCTGTAGACAATGGATCGTATGATGTGCCCGGGATGGAAGCTAAAGGCATGAAGGTAGGCCCACAGACAACCTGCCAACCTGAAACATATTCCCACCAGTAACTGCACACCGCACTATAGTAACTCTAGCTCAGGAACCAATCCATGCAACAAACCTCGATGCCAACTCTGCCCACATATCTACACCAGCGACACCATCACAGGACCTAACCAGATCAGTCACACCATCACCGGTTCATTCACCTGCACGTCCACCAATGTAATATATGTCAGCAATGCCCCTCTGCTATGTACATTGGCCAAACTGGACAGTCTCTACGGAAAAGGATAAATGGACACACATCAGATATTAGGAATGGCAATATACAAAAACCTGTAGGAGAACACTTCAACCTCCCTGGCCACACTATAGCAGACCTTAAGGTGGCCATCCTGCAGCAAAAAAAACTTCAGGACCAGACTTCAAAGAGAAACTGCTGAGCTTCAATTCATCTGCAAATTTGACACAGGATTAAACAAAGACTGTGAATGGCTTGCCAACTACAAAAGCAGTTTCTCCTCCCTTGGTTTTCACACCTCAACTTCTAGAACAGGGCCTCATCCTCCCTGATTGAACTAACCTCATTATCTCTAGCTTGCTTCTTGCTTGCATATATATACCTGCCCCTGGAAATTTCCACTACATGCATCTGACGAAGTGGGTATTCACCCACGAAAGCTCATGCTCCAAAACATCTGTTAGTCTATAAGGTGCCACAGGATTCTTTGCTGCTTTTACAGATCCAGACTAACATGGCTATCCCTCTGATAACTAAATTTCAGGCCATGGCTACACTTACAGTTCTGCAGCGCTGGTAGTTAGAGCTGTGTTCGTACAGCTGTGTAGGGCCAGTGCTGCAGTGTGGCCACACTGACAGCTACCAGCGCTGCAGTGTGGCCACATTTGCAGCATTTGCAGCGCTGTTGGGAGTGGTGCATTGTGGGCAGCTATCCCAGCATTCAAGTGGCTGCAATGTGCTTTTCAAAAGAGGGGAGTGGGGTGGAGTGTGACAGGGAGTGTGGAGGAGACAGACAGAATGGATTTTTGGAGTTGACACTGTTCTCAGCTCCCTGCCTTGCAAGTTCTAAGGACTGGAAGACACACAGTGCCTACCTTCAATCATTTTAAAAGTTCTGACCCCCTTCCCCCACCCCTCTCTCATTCACTAAATGCAAATTATGTACACCTAAATAGCCGTCAGACCAGATAAGCATCTGCTCAACATGGACTTCCCCCTCTGCCGTGTGAGCGTGCTGTTTCTCTCTTCAAGCAAACAGCTGTGAACATTCCAAAGTAATTCCCCTGCCTGCCTCCACTCGTTCAGCAAGCAGGAGCTGTGTTTGTTTTTTAAATAAGCAGTTTGGCTGAACTCCGAGCTCTCCCTTTCTTCCGGTTTGTTGTGGACAGGAATTCTGGGATACCTCCTTATACCCCGGAGGTCAATAAAAGCGCTGGTGGGGTCCACACTTGCTGACCAGCGCTGGATCACCAGCACTGGAATCGCTACACCCGAGGCTCGACCGGGTGTACAGCCAGCGCTGCAACCAGGGAGTTGCAGCGCTGGCCGTGCTTTGCAAGTGTGGCCACATCCTAAGTTGCAGCACTGTAACCCCCTCACCAGCGCTGCAACTCTCTAGTGTAGCCATGGCCTCAGAATGGTAAAGATTTGCACTCACTTTGCAGTGGTGTAAACTGCACAAAGGGCAGGGAAACAAAATCTGTCCATCAGTTGACTAGGTTTTCATCACAATCTCTCTTATATTTTGAATTCCTTTTAGCTTTGTAGCCTCCATTTTGTATTAGGAACTGAATTTAGTCTTATGTGCTAAACACATCTAACCTTGCCTAAGGCAGGCTTACTGTAATGCATGCCAGACAGGTGCCCTGCCCAGGAAAGAGGCTAGGACTGTCACTGAGAAACCATCACAGAACAGTCTAGGGCCATCAGCTTTGATTGTGTCACAACTGCTGGCCCAACCCAATGGAACAATATCTGCACCTGCTCAATCTGAGCACCTGGCAACAAAAGAGAACCTATATTTAAAGGTTTTTTTTCTCTGAGCAGGGGATCATTCACTGCTATTTATAAGCAGGACTAGCTAGTGAGAGAGAGAGCAGGAGGGACTCTGCGGAGACTGAAACACTGATAAACCTTGGACTCTCAGAAGGGGTAAGATCAGGGGTGCCTCAGGACTTTTGTTTATTCAAAGATATGTAGCTCTCTTACTTTTTAAGAGTAAAGAGATTGTAGTTAAGTAATTCCTTTGCTTAGCCTGTGTTCCTTGCTGTCCTGCCATGTTGTTTCTGAAGGGGTTAAACTAGCATGACCACAGGCTAAGTGGGATTCTGAGGGAGCACCTGTAAGTGACTAGGGGGATTGAGAGGCCTGAGGCACTGGTTCCAGAGTACGGAATGCTGAGTTCCACATTGCAAGAAAGGGCTCAGACAATATGTCTGAACCTGGGAGCATGTGTCACAGACGCAGAGCTAGGAACAGTGACCAGGCTCTGCCCAGACCAGACCCAATTTGCTTGGAAACATGTTGGACCCTGCAGTTCAGTTCAATTGCAACTGATTGGTGAGCATAGAGGAGTAGTGGGGCAGCCTGTAACAGAGATTGGTAGTATTTCATATAGATGGTCATGCTCTGGACTGGTCTGATGTCTGGAAGATTGTTCCATAGCTAGAGCTCCTTGACTGAGAATCTGCCCTTGGTTTAACAAAAAAATGAATATAGTTTTATTTTCAGTAATAATCTTGCAACCTTTTGATCCTTGACTCACATGAGTAATCCTGATTGGACCATAGGTTTGTCAGCTTCTTAATATTCTTGTATCCTTTGAGTAGCTCTGGTCTGGTGGATTTATCAATGGGCTGGGAATCAAGAGGCTCTGTTTCTGGCCATGCTTACTGCATGTCATTGGGCAAGTCACTATACCCATTTTGCAGACTGGAAAACAGGCAGAGAAGCAAACATTGGTTAAAGTTAAATATCTAAATTCGTGTTTACTTTCTCACAAACACTCCGTGGAGCAGAGCTTAGTGACACGACACATTTGTATCTTGTATTTTGCTGTTGTGGACATAGTGGGCCTGATTTTGATTGTGCATAATTTTTAAACTCGATTGACTTCAACTATTATTCCCAATTAACACTCAAAAATGAGGGGAGAATCAGGTTCTTTTAGGTACACGCTATCCCATAACTCTGGTGATGCTGCCACCCTGATGTCTCCTCAGATCTCCTTTCCTCTGATGTTTGCAGCTACACCCATCAGTGACAGGGCTGAGACACTTCAGGAGCTTAATTACAGTGAAGCTCTGCCAATATCTCCCAGTAGGATATTGGATAAACTGCAACCGTTCTCCTGGCTTGTTCAGAATCCCTCCTCTTCCTCTGCTATAAAGAGCAATCACTGTAATTAATATATTTGTTTTCAATGGCACATACCAACCTATAAGAATCAGGGCTACCATCCTTAGGACATGGGGACAGATTCTCAATGGTGTACTTGAATGGTGCTACATCAATTTGCAACAACTGAGAATTTTGCCCATGAACAATTTTTACTTTTTGAAAATGGTTGGGAGAACCTTTATTGCAGGAATCAGCAACCTTTGGCACGCGGCCCACCAGGGTAAGCCCCTTGGTGGGCCAGGACAGTTTGTTTACCTGCCGCGTCTGCAAGTTCAGCCGATCGCAGCTCCCACTGGCATGGTTCGCCGTCCCAAGCCAGTGGGGGCTGCGGGAAGTGGCACGGGCCGAGGGATGTGCTGGCCGCCGCTTCCCACTGCCCCCATTGGCCTGGAGCGGCGAACCGCGGCCAATGGGAGCCACAATTGGCTGAACCTGTGGACTTGGCAGGTAAACAAACCATCCCGGCCCGCCAGAGTGCTTACCCTGGCGAGCTGCGGGCCAAAGGTTGCTGATCCCTGCTTTATTGACAGGAATGAAATGTGGGCTTTTTGGAAGGGCTGAAAATCAAACAGAACATTAATTAGCAAAAGTGCTGTGTCTGCTGCATGTCACGCTGAAAAACGACACGGAAACAGTACCTTAAGGAATTAAAAATAAGGTATTGATTAATTTACTCCGGTTTTACACAGTTATTTCACCCTGGTATAAGTGAGAGAAGACTCAGGCCCAGGAAAGGTAGGGGCCTGCTGGTGAACTGAAATGGTGCTGCACTTCAAAGAGCAGTAAAAATGCCTCTGCAGAATTTGATTGGTGCAGTATCACTGGATATTTTAGTGCTTACCAGTAATTGAATTAAATGTAAAAGTTTTAAATTGCTTATAAGTACCCCCATTGGATCGACTGAATTACACAATTCTAAAAGTGTCCTTTCAGGACCTGTAATTGGAGCTCTTTGGGGAGGTAGTGCTGGGAGGTTCTTTCCTCCTCCATTGAAGATAAGTTTTGTCCATGCAAGTGTCCTTTGTAAGACAGGATCCTGAAATGCCCTGAACAATCCTCAAGACCTTGGCGCTGCACAGGAGGCTGGGGAAATCACCAGTGCCATGACTGATTCAGGCCTTATCTGCATCAGGGAACTGTAGCACCAAAAAAAACCCGCACAACCAAACCTATGAATGGGGATTTTTTTTATTATTGCCAGACGGGAGTGATGGCTTCTTCCTAAAAGTGTGTGTGTGGGGGGGGGAATGAGGCTCTGCTTCTCTTCTTCCTTCCCCCCCAAGGCCGTAGCCTCCAGCCAAGCTGGACCTGGGCCAGGGAAGCCAGGACCCTGCAGCTGCCTAGGGGTGTCTGAGAACAGTCTGGGGTGTCTGAGAACAGCCCCTGGCCTGTGACTCCATCCCCCAGGTGCCCTGCCCAGGGCAGGCGGAGGGTTTATGGCTCCCCACAGCTGCCTGCATGGCTCTTACCCCGACCCAGCTCTGGGGCAGGTATATGGGATAGGGACTGCTCTTGGGGGGGTGGGGACAGACACCCCAGGCAGGTGGAGGATTTGTGGCTCTCTGCAGCTGCCTGGGGTCCCCAGGCCACTCTTACCCTGACTGGGCTCCAGCTTCTGGCTTGGCCAGGGGACGGGACTTGGGAGGAAGAGGAAGGGTAGGGGGCCGGGCCCCTGGCAAAAAATGGACAGGACAGGCCTTTTAAAAGTGGGAGGGCCATGGCCCCTTGGCTGCCCCCATTCTGGCACCTCTGCTGCCAGACCTGTGCAGCCCCCTGGTACAGAGCCTTGGTTGGACTTGTAGGGAAATAAGGCCTTCTGTAAGGATCAATCCTTACTGACACCACTGTGCTAAGCATGGCTTTCTGGGTGGCTTCCTGTCTTTCTTCCAATGACCTGCCCCCCAAAGACTGCTGCTTCAGGGGTGGCTCCCACACAGAATCCTCTGTTTGAGTGGTGGCAATGACAGCAACAGCTCCTCTTCCCCAGACATCTGCTGGGGTGGCAGGAGTGCTACCTTAATTTCCTGTGCAAACTTAATTCAGCCCCCTTTAATTCCATGACCACGTGCTATTTTTCCCACAGGACCACTGTTTCATTCAGTGCACAGGCTGGACCTGCCCTGGCAATGTGTAGTAAACAAGGCTGTTGTCTGTAAGACCCTTACCTCATTTGTTATAGAAGTTGGATGGTGTGTAGTGAAAGAGGCAGGGGATTGCAGGAAGAGAAAGGAGAGTCTCATGGTTAATACACTTGAATGCCACCCGGGAGAATTAGATTCTATTCCTGTCTATGCCACAGAGTTCCTGTGTGATGTCAGGCAAGTAACTTAAAGCAAAATATTCACAGGTAGTCATTACTTGTGTGTTCCCCATTTTGTGGGTGCCCAGTGAGACACACCTGGGGTGTGATTAGCAGAAGAACTTAGCACTCAGAACTACAACTGAAGTTGATAGGAGCTGTGCTTTGGCTGTATTAAGTGCTGGAAAAATGCTAAATATTTTGAAAAATGAGGCCATAGGCATCTCAAGTTGGGCACCATAATTAAGGCTGCGACTCTCTCACAGAAGTCATGGATTCCGTGACTTTCCGGGACCTCCGTGACTTCTGCAGCTGGCAGGTACAACTGACCCCCAGAGCAGCTTGGGAGGCCCTGGGGCCAGCCGCATCGGCTCCCCACAACACCAGTGGTCCTGGGCCAAACCCGCCCCCCAGGGCTGCCCAGAGGATTCAGGGGGCCTGGGGTCTTCGGCAGTGGAGCTCCCTCCGCTTCGGTGGTAATTCGGCAGTGGGGGGTCCTTCTGGTCTGGGACCCGCCACCGAAGTGCCGGGTCTTCAGCGGCGGGGGGCCCCCGCCGCGGGTCTTCAGGGCACTTCAGCAGCGGGTCCTGGAGTGGAAGGACCCCCTGCTGCTGAATTATCACCAAAGCGGAGGGGGCCCCACTGCTGAAGACCCCAGGCCCCCTGAATCCTCTGGGGGGCGGGTTTGGCCCGGGACCACTGGTGTTGTGGGGGTCAATGCAGCTGGCCCCAGGGCCTCCCAAGCTGCTCCGGGAGTTGTACCTGCCAGCTGCAGAAGTCACGGATTCCGTGACTTTCCGGGACCTCCGAAGTGCCCCGAAGACCCGTGGCGGGGGCCCCCCACCGCCAAAGACCCGGCACTTCGGCGGTGGGTCCCAGAGCGGAAGGACCCCCCGCTGCTGAATTGCCGCCAAAGACCCAGAGCGGAAGAAGAGAGTTTTCTGGGGCCCCCGCAGTGAGTGAAGGACCCTGCTCCGGTAGCCCTGAAAAACTCTCGTGGGGGCCCCTGCAGGGCGCAGGGCAAATTGCCCCATTTGCCCTCCCGGGGCGGCCCTATCGCCCCCACCCCCTTCAGCATAAGCAGGCACCCCACAGCCCCCTCTCCAGAGCAGCAGCTGCAGCCCCGGAGTCCCCCAGAACACCCCAAAATTAGTCAGGGGTAATTTTAGTAAAAGTCATGGACGGGGCTGTGAATTTTTGGTTTTTTTCTGTTTTTGTTTTTAATTTTTGTCATAAACAGATAGCTAAGGGTTAATGTCTCTTTCACCTGAAGCACCTGACCAGAGGACCAATCAGGAAACCGGATTTTTTCAACTTTGGGTGGAGGGAATTGTGTGTCTGAGTCTTTGTTTTCTGGCTGCCTGCTTTCTCTGAGCTTTGGAGAAGTAGTTCTACTTTCTAATCTTCTGTTTCTAAGTGTAAGGACAAAGAGATCAGATAGTAAGTTATATGGTTTCTTTTCTTTGGTATTTGCATGAATATAAGTGCTGGAGTGCTTTGATTTGTATTCTTTTTGAATAAGGCTGTTTATTCAATATTCTTTTAAGCAATTGACCCTGTGTTGTATCATCTTAATACAGAGAGAACATTTGTATGTATTTTTCTTTCTTTTTATATAAAGCTTTCTTTTAAGACCTGTTGGAGTTTTTCTTTACTTCAGGGAAATTGAGTCTGTACTCACCAGGGAATTGGTGGGAGGAAGAAATCGGGGAGATCTGTGTGTTGGATTTGCTAGCCTGATTTTGCATTCCCTCTGGGGGAATAGGAAAGTGCTTTTGGTTTCCAGGACTGGGAACGGAGAGGGGGAGTCACTCTGTTTGGATTCACAGAGCTTGTGTCTGTGTATCTCTCCAGGAGCACCTGGAGGGGGGAAGGGAAAAAGGATTATTTCCCTTGGTTGTGAGACTCAAGGGATTTGGGTCTTGGGGTCCCCAGGGAAGGTTTTTCAGGGGGACCAGAGTGCCCCAAAACACTCTAATTTTTTGGGTGGTGGCAGCAGGTACCAGGTCCAAGCTGGTAACTAAGCTTGGAGGTTTTCATGCTAACCCCCATATTTTGGACGCTAAGGTCCAAATCTGGGACTAAGGTTATCCAAATCTGGGACTAAGGTTATGTCAATTTTAAATAAGTTTCAGTGGTACTATAAAATTCATGTAGTCTGCTTTGACTTTGATCACCCCACTAAAGAAAATTGGTGGAGTAATTTACTGTATCTTTAAGACATGACTATAGTTGGAAAGGACTTCAAAAGACCTGACTGAAGTTTGTTTTCTAAAAGAAAGGATTCTGAGCCAGTCATCTCTGGAAGTTCTCATACCATTTCAGAACTACGTTCGCAGGACTGAAAGCTTCAGAGGGATTTGGTGTCACCTGGGCCTGCGTGACAGCAAACGACGCCTGTAACCTGTCCATGACTTTTACTAAAATTACCCATGACTAAATTTTAGCCTTACCCATAATTAGTGGATACTTTTGACAATACTGGTCTTAATCTCTCTCTGCCTCAATTCTCCCACTATAATTAAAAGGGTAATAATACCACCTATTCTCCTGGGAGGTTGTGAAAATGAACTAATGTTTGTGAAGCACCTAGATATTGTGGTGTGAGTACATGGAAATTTTCATGGGAAGATGAACACATTTGCATTCAGTGCAGGGTTTGGATGGTGTGTGTTAAATAAGACCTGGGGCCACCCACTGAATGTGAAAGATAAAAAAGAAATACGGAATAACTACCGGTACTGATTCACTGAAAGAGGCAGGACTCCTGTATTAAAAATAGGATATGAACATGTAATTAAAGACTGTATCATAAAGCATATGCACAAAAGGGCTGAATTATTGCTGCATTAATAACACTAATTTTGGCATTTCCTAACTTTTGAGTGCTTGACTTTGCACCCTCAATAGTCTTTTAACTTCAATATAATGTTGCAGTTGTATACTTTTTAAAAAATTACCAGAAACCTGCCTCCTCCACTATTTCACATTCTCATGTGGTCAAGAGACCACAATATGTTCACATTCTACTTGCTAGGTACAATCCCTATATGTTCACCATTATGAGGCATTCCACTCCAAGAAGTTCCATAGCCAAGGCAACAGAGTTGGTACAGTCATATCTACCCTGTTTACTCTCTGTACGGAACGCACGTACCACTATCATTATCTTAATTCTCCTTGGGCTGAGATCTAGCATCCGTAAATCAGATCTCAACCCTGGACCCCATCTACTGACCAAATAATAGCCACAAGCCACAGAATAGCTCAGTCTCCTAATGCATTCAGCAGGCTCTGACTTTACCTACGTTGACAAAATATTGAAAATTAATTGTGACATTTCTGAATGAGAGAAATCCATATTGTGGACTGTGCGCCATATGAGAAAATAAGGGGACAAGGCAGAGTTAGGAGATTCCCAAATCTTCATATTTAAAAAAAAATCTTTAAACAGACTTTCCTGGCGTTCATGTATTTTCTTCCAGTAATCCATCTTTAGAACTTTATCTTAACTTTTTTTGGGGTGTGGCAGGTGCGAGGGAGGGAGGGGGCTGGGATCCAGTTTTGGGTTTGTTTTTATATACAGATCAGGGACTTTTAGGGAGATGCATCCCTTGCCTCCATACTATTGTATTTCTTTAGGTTTCTGTCAAGATCCTCAGCTGTGTTGCCAAGACATCTGCAAGTGAGTGTTTTTTACTCTCTAGTCCTTCCACGCTGAATCTCTCTTGAAAATAGGGCTGTTCTTTAGATTTACTGTATTATTTAGAATGATTGTACAAACAGGATAGATAAAGAGTGACTGTAGTTTCTAGTATCACTGGGGTTTTTAGAATCCTACATAAAGTCCCAGTTATTACACTACTTCTATAGTTAGGACACATTTTTTTAAACTAAAAACTTTAATTTTGCCAGTCATTCAGATTCAGTAAAAATCAGTCACTATGTAGGACAAGCTCCTGCTATTTAGCAATCAAAGGAATAGGCTAGCCAGTGGAGAATACAGTTTGGCTCAGCAGAGGGAGTAGTCAGCTGGCTAGGGACGGAGGGAGGGATGAAGCAGACATGTCTCTTGCTTGTGAAGGGAAGCCGTGGGAGTGAACTGGCTTTTCAGAGAGAGAGGCAGACTGTCAGCAGATAAAATGGCTGACTCAGCAGTAAAGTGCCCACATTGCCTGACTCTTGGCTGAAATCCTAAACAGGGTAAATTAGCCACTTATACTGTGGGTTCCATTTCAAAATTCATCTGAGAAGTGGTTGTTGTGCCATAACTTTGATTATTACAGTAAACTGTCTGATTGTTTGTGGTTAGGGTTGCCAACTTTCTAATTGCACAAACCAGAACACCTTTGCCCTGCCCCTTCCATCCCCCCTTTGCCCTGCTCACTGCATACCCCTCTCCCTTTGTAGCTCGCTCTCCCCCAGCCTCCCTCATTTTCACTGGACTGGGACAAGGGGCTGAGGTGCAGGAGGGGACAAGGGTTTTGGCTGAGGTTACGGGCTCTGGAGTGGGGCTGGGGCTGAGGGTTTGGGGTGCAGGATGGGGTTCCAAGCTGGGGCAGGGGAGGGGTGTGTGCTTCGGGAGGGAGTTTGGGTGCGGGAGGGGTCCCAGGGCTGGTGCAGGGGGTTGAGGTGCATACTCTGGGAGGGAATTTAGGTGTGGAAGGGGGCTCACGGCTGGGGTTTGGGGTGTGGGAGGGGGTGAGGATGGCACTCATCTCCGGTGGCTCCCTGTAGATGGCGACATGTCCCTCAGCTCCTAGTCAGAGGCATGGTCAGGTGTCTCTGCGCACTGCCTCCACCCGCAGATGCCACCTCCACAACTCCCACAGACTGCAGTTCCTGGCCAATGGGAGCTGCGGAGCTGGTGCTCGGGGCCGGGGCAGCACACAGAGCTCCCATGGCCACATCTTCTCCTAGGAGCTGAGGGATATGTCACTGCTTGTGGGGAGCTTCACAGAGCCAGGTCGGGAGAAGCCAGCCAGCCCTGCGCCAACCAGACTTTTAACAGCCCTGTCAGTGAACTGCCAAGGTCCCTCTTCCATTGGCTGTTCCGGTTGAAAACTGGTCACTGGTAACCCTACTTGTGATCTGTGTTACTCTGATTGTGATTAAAGGAGGCCACAAAAAGAAAGAGGTAGGAGTTGGCTCAATGTGTCATAGTCACATCAAGGCACCACTATTTTTTTAAAAGGCCCTAGTCACACTAGTCTCTTAAAAATTGCTAAACAGGGACAAAAAGGTTAGAAACACCTATCCCAGATACACCATTTTTAAATTAAAAAGCATGTGTGAATGAAACAAGAAATACAAAGTGGTCCCTGAAGCATCTACAAGGATCCTGTCTCCTTCATGGGAAAAACAGAGCTGGATAACATTTGATTTTTGGTGTTGACACTCATTCCTAAAAAGCAGCACCTATCCTTTTTTCTCTAGGTGCTCCTTGATCTATTTTAAAAATATATTTAGATAGTTCAATCTAGTGACTGCCTTTCAGCCAATAATTCTCATACATAATAACCCAGGACAGGAGCAGAAAACCTATTTAAGATCTTTAAACTCTCCCACAAGCCTTCTCCCAATCCCTCACAGCCATAGAAAACAAATAAGTCTTGTAGCTGGCCAGAAGGTCAATTAAACTAGGATTATATGAGACTAGGGACAAGGGGAGTGAGTTCCAAAGTAGAGTTGTGCCTCTCAGAAAAGGCCCTGGCAGCTGTCCCCACTTACGTGAATGGTGCTCCAGATCAGTTACCTGCACCAATTTCAACTGTGGCCATACGGCATAAGGAAAGAGACAAGTAGACTCCAGATTACTTGGCACTCTAAGGGCTTGTCTACATCACAAAGTTGCAGCGCTGGTGAGGGGGTTACAGCGCTGCAACTTAGGAGGTGTACACATCTGCAGGGCATCACCAGCGCTGCAACTCCCTGTTTGCAGCGCTGGCCATACTCCCGTTTTGTCTCGGGTGTAGAGGATCCAGCGCTGGTGATCCAGCGCTGGTAATCAAGTGTAGACACTTACCAGCGCTTTTCTTGACCTCCGTGGAATAAGCAGGTATCCCAGCATACCTGAGGATACCTCTCTGGTAATCAAGCAGGTCTCCTTCCCCGCGGTTTGCTCCGGTGTTCTCCGAATCCCCCCCCAAGCAGGTCTCCTTCCCCGCGGTTTGCTCTCGCGTTCCCCGAACCCCCGTGCAAGCAGATCTCCTTCCCCGCGGTTTGCTCTCGCGTTTCCCGAACCCCCCTGCAAGCAGGTCTCCTTCCCCGCGGTTTGCTCTCGCGTTCCCCGAACCCCCCTGCAAGCAGGTCTCCTTCCCCACGGTTTGCAGGGGGGTTCGGGGAACGCGAGAGCAAACCGCGGGGAAGGAGACCTGCTTGCACGGGGGTTCGGGGAACGCGAGAGCAAACCGCGGGGAAGGAGACCTGCTTGCGGGGAGCGGGTTCAGGGAACGCGAGAGCAAACCGCGGGGAAGGAGACCTGCTTGCACGGGGGTTCGGGGAACGTGAGAGCAAACCGCGGGGAAGGAGATCTGCTTGCAGGGGGGTTCGGGGAACACTGGAGCAAACCGAGGAAGGAGACCTGCTTCCCCGCGGTTTGCTCTCACGTTCCCCGAACCCCCCTTGAAGCCGCCCAACAGCGCTGCAGCGTGGCCACATCTAACACCACTTGCAGCGCTGGTTGCTGTAAGTGTGGCCACTCTGCAGCGCTGGCCCTATACAGCTGTACTAATACAGCTGTAACAACCAGCGCTGCAAAATTGTAGATGCAGACATACCCTAAATCAGAATTTAAGGTGTTGATTTTCTTTGACTTAATAGGAAACCAGTCTAGATCCAAAAGCACAAGAATCATGTGTTTCAGGAAAGATGGGCCCTGTAACAAATGACCTGCCAAATTCTGCACCAGTTTCAGTTTCTGAATAGATTTAAGATGTAACATGACATATGAAAAAGGAGAAAATAGTTTGTTAGATTCCGTACATTCTTTTTCATAGTCACTGACATGGCAGCTTAGTTCACTTTTTACCAGTTATCCTATTTTCATTCCATACCTGACCTTTAAATATAATGGGCTGTATTCAGATCAGTTATACTGGTGTAAATACAAAGTGGCTTCAATGGAGTTGCTTCAGAGTTACACTGGTGTAAATGAGAGCAGAATGTAGCACAATGCAAACAACGTAGCTCAGATTTTTTGTATGTTCTCTTTTAGGAGCTTATTCTTCTGTGCTTGGGAACATCTCCAGCACTTTCTGGAGACCACTGAAATTCATGCCATTTGGGAAAGAGAAAAAACAGTCATTTTTAAACACCTTACTGTCTATTCATACACTATCTAATGTCACATTAAAGCCAAATCACCTGAGTCTGTTAGATGGATATAGCACATTAAAAATAATTTCTCCTTATAGAAAGGACACTTATATTAGTTTCACTGTTGTATTGCTCTCATATCTTATTTTGATTTAGATATTTATCTGGAATACACACAGTACCACACGTGGGTATCTAAAGCTGTATTCAGAATTGTGTATCTTTAGAAAGTGAGTAGCTGTTCTTTACACCTTCAGTACATTTTTCACTACACAAAACAGCTTAACCAGCCATGAGAGTATGTGCAGTGGAGCCTCCCTTAGCTGCATGCTTTACAAGCTTAGGCCCTGTTCTTGTACACACTTACGCACCATTACATTTTGCACACTGTGCATAGTCCCACTGAAATCAGTCAGACAGTTCATGGTGCATAAAGTTTAAATATGTGCTGTGCAAAAGTCTTTGCAGGATCAGGGCCTGTGTGAAAACTGCACTGTGCATGTGTGACATGCAGCGTTTATAAGGTTAATCAAACTTAAATTTCATGAGAACTCTTAAGAAGCATTTTTTTTTTCATGATGGGCTCCTTAGATACCAAATTTGAAATATCAATGCTGATCCAAAAAAGATTATAAAAATGTTTTTAAATGGGAAGGTATTCATCTCCTCCCCGCCCCATCCCCTCTACTTGCTCTCAAAAGTGGAGGAATTGTTTAGTCCAATCTTAAGCAAAAATAAAATCTCCTTCAGGCACAGGACAAACCTGGAAAAATTTCAACTGCAAAAATTAAGTATTTAAGAAAATTAGGCATGATTGAAAACAGGGAGTTAGAACAGAAACAGTTATTCAATCTTAACCACATGGGTCTCTGCTCCCCCTGCTGTAATGTTCAGTAGGAATGTCTGTGGATGTGAAATGGTCTTGACATCTCAGTTATGCTAGATGGGTGTGTCTTTGGCTTTTTGCTTTCTGTTGTTGGAGACAACAGAGGAGATGGGGAGAAAGAGAAAGCAGGAAGGAAATCACAGTGCTAAATTTGCTCAGCACAATAATGACAGGCTATTACACTCTGGTCTTGCCCCTCTCACTGAGCAGACACTGGTCTGTTGTGAATCAACCCTACCTTCGGACTCCACATGCTACTGAGCTCCCACACCAGTACCTGGATCTGGGCAGTGACTAGTAGTACACTGTTGTTAGTTCTGGGTGTCTCAGGCACACACCCCAGCTGCAGACTCTGTGGCTGATGGCCTTCTGGGCAGTGGGACCTTACAGCCTGCCTGCCTTAGACTCTGGAAACAGTGCCTCATCCCTCCTGAGCCCCCAGTTGCTTAGCCATGTTCCCCCACATAGTCCACCTGGCTGCAGGAGCTCTTGTTTGTAGTTTAACCCTTTAGGGGCAATGTGGCAGGCAAGCAAGGAAAACAGGCTTAGCAAAGAAATTTCTTAACTTTTCAAAGCACACTAGAGATACAGATCTTTGAAAAATAACAAGATCCTGAATGCAATCCCCTGGAGTCTGAGCTCGTTCCTTCTGTGAGTCTTGGACTTGGTCAGCATCCTTAGGTCAGGCACAGGTTCTGCCTTTTTGGCCTGGTCTGCTTGCATGTGGTGGTGGTTAGTCCTCACTTAATTTTGCATTTAATTTTCTATTATCCTTTTTAAAGAAACAGGTAAGAGTTTCTTTTTTTCCCCTAGGCCTCAGTCCTGAATCAGGATCTGGTAGTGATAACTTTGTTTGGACTCTGCCTGAACAACATGTTCCATGTTAGCAGATCCTGACTCAGGATCAGGGGCCTTAAATATTGATTGTGCTATTGATTCCACTTCCACGCTTTATCAGGGTAGAAAGCACTATGCATTTGTATGAAATGCCGCATAACACAGAAGAACCTACATAACTCCCAAACCACACAATTATGTGTGTAGAGTCCTGAACCGAAACCCCCGATTTGAAACCTCTGATCTGAACTCCAGATCCAAACTTAATGGTCTGGACCCTTGCCTGTGGTCACAGAGTGGTTGATGTAACTCCAACGGGGAGGGGGTGCACAAAAGTGGCTTTCAGTTAACTGTGCACTCCCCCAATCCTGAGACATGGGGAGAATCTGTCCACATCTCTCTCTAATGAGCAGAACCAAAATCTTTTATCTGAACACTTTTGAATTTGGAGTAATTTTCAAACTCCACATCTGAGTTTTTTCTAGGGTGACCAGACCAGATGTCCTGATTTTATAGGGACAGTCCCAATATTCAAGGCCTTTTTTACATAGGTGCCTATTTACCATTCCCCCCATCCCAATTTTTCACACTTGCTATCTGGTCACCTTAGTTATTCCCCATTTTGGGGTGTTCAGGTGAAGCTCCTTTTAAGAGGAAGAGATTCAAGCTATGAAGCTGGATCTGAACCCAGATCCAGAGTTTGTATCCACTTTTTTTTGTTCAGCCCTCTCTCTAGTTTACCATAATAAGGTAGATATCATCATTCTACACTTAGCATAAGTTTTGTCCTATGTAGCCACAAAAGTTCATAGCTAAAAAAAAATACCTAAGATCTGTCAGAAAAGAGTTTTAGGTAAAAGGGGAAAAAAGATTTCTCTTTTGGGTGAAGGCCAAACACAGAATGCTTCTGCCGAAAAGCAGGCTTTCTGAGAAAGTTATATGAAAGCAGGAGTTATCAGGGATGTCTCTAACTAATCTTAACTATACAACATTCACTACCTATGAATTTTGTCAGAGAACATACTGTAGTAATAGGACTATAGCATAATTACATACAAAAATAACTTTTCCCATCTCAGGTCCTGTGCCTCACTTCCCTTTCATCAATTTAATCTTTAAGGTTCTTTTTATGACCTTATCCTGTATATGGCAATCTGTTGCTAAAGGGACGGCTGTAATGACAAAATAAAAAGATATTGGCTTAATAGTGTGAATAAACAGAAGTAAATGATTGATGAAGTTTCTTTTTACACATGAGTGTCTTAATATTCGAGTGAGAAGTTTTAGAAAAGGGAGAACGTTTAGGAGAGGAATGGACTAATACTGAACTCTCATTTTAAACTTTGTGTAAGCAGACACGGTTATTTTAAATTTTAGGGAGTTTAAATACAGAAACCATTCCACTGCTACTGCTCCGTTCAGGCAAACTTTCAAACTGTAATATCTGATCAAAACCACATTAATCATCAAGCCTGTCCTTCCACCAGGGCCAGCTCTAACTTTTTTGCCACCCAAGCAAAAAAGAAGAGCGACGCCCCTTACCATCTCCCCCACCCCGTGAGCGCCACGCCGCCAACCCCCCCAGTGCTGTGCTGCCCGAAGCCCCCGCCCCCTCCAAGCGCCAGCCCCCGAAACAAAAAAAGCCCCTCCAGCGCTGCCCCAACGAAGCAAAAAAAAACAAAACCCAAAACAAACCAACAAAAAACCCTGAGGTCTGCCCCGCCCCAAGGTGCCCCTCAAGCACATGCTTGGTCGGCTGGTGCCTGGAGCCAGCCCTGCCTTCCACTGTTCTTTCCAAAGAGACTCCTGTGTAAATCAGCCATTCTCCTTTCTCATCAGAAACAGTGTGCCATTGACTAGCTGTCTCCACCTAGGCCATGGAGCCAGGAACTGCTGAATTCTAACTGCAGCTCCTCATGGAATCATTGTGCGGCTTTCTATCTTGTTTCCCTATGTGTAAAATGGGAATTATACTTACCTACCTGTTTACCTCTGATGGACATTGTCAGGATTAATTTGTCAGAACCTGTCCTGAAACCCTTATATTGGGTAGCACTAAGGCTATGTCTACGCTACGAAATTAAGTCGACTTAAGTTACATCAACAGACAGCCACTGTTGTCCATACTGTGCTCGTGTTAGCAGAGTGCATCCACAGTAGCAGCTCTTGTATTAACAGAGAGCAGTGCAGTGTGGGTAGCTATCCCACTGTGCAGCTGGCCGCAGGGTGTTTTGGGAAGGGTTTGCAATGCTTCATGGGGGGCAGGTTCAGCATCACGAGTCCAGTTTCTCAATTCCATCATTCCATGGGATCCTACTTGGTTTCCAACTGCTTTTCAACTGCCCTGGTAACCTGCAAGCCAGCCCTCCGTGTCAGACAGCATGGATCCGGTATGGCTCTTCAGTGTTGTGCTGTGCATTATGAACGCAAGGCTGTAAGAGGAGCCCAATGAGGGGATGGGAGGGGATGACTATTCACCACCATCCTAACCCCAGCTCCCTCCTCATAGAAATGGCATGTCTGTGGCTCTGCTCCAGAGATGACTATTTGCCTCCCTTGCCTTTTGCTACGCCTGCTGCAGCTGTGATTTTTACACAGCACAGCTGCGTGTCCCTATGTGGTCTCTCTCCTCCATACCCTGACCAAGCTCCTGAAGCTGGAGCAGAGCTGTGCGTACACAGCCTCCTCTTCCCAGAGACCCAGTAGATCCACCACTTCCTGTGGACTCCATGCAGGAGCCAGCATGCTCAGCTGGACAGATGCTAAGTGAACTCTTTGCACGGAGCAAACGGGAAGAGCAAGTTCAACACTTCCTGGGGCTTTAGCAGCAAAGGGGTGGTCACCTGTGTTCCTGGCTGCAGGGCGGCAGAGTTCCAAACAGTGACCAGAGCGGTCATGGTGGGATACCTTCTAGAGGCAACTTAGGCAACACAGCGTTTACAGTGACTGAGTCACTAACTACGTCTGCCTAAGCTCTACAACTCTCATTGAGGTGGTTTTATGATGTTGGTATAGCAGGCAAGTTAAAGCAGCAGGAAGAGCATTGCAGGGGGTACACCTCCATAGTTAGGTCCATGCAAGCTGCCTTATGTCAACAAAACTGTGTAGGGTAGACATGGCCTAAGTGTGTGTCAGATAAAAAAGCCACCGAGGTGCATGGGATCCTTCAGCACCCGTTACGAGTGGAGGAAGGACTGTTCCTGTATAGGCCATGGTGCATCAGGTGCACCGAAGGGGGGGGGGTGCTGAGCAGCAGCATCACTGTTAAGACAGAATGTGCCCCCCCGCCCCCCCCAGTGTGGACCTGTAGGAACTAACTGGTTCTCTAGGTTCATAGCCTCAATCCCTCTTTAGGATTTTCAGCACCAGTGGTGGTATTAGCCTTCCTCCCATCTTATGCTCTGGGAGTGTGTGAAGACGTTTGATAGTTGCCTCCTGCACAGCTGTGCTGAGAGAGTAGGAGTCCCTGCCTCCAGCAAGCGCCTGCAGGTCACCATAATTTAGTCCTAAATATCCTACTTCTCCTTCCTTATTCATGTAAGGAACCTACCACCAAGCAGCTACTTGTTGCCACAAGAAACAAATTAATCACTTAGATCCAGATTCTGCCGTCCTTCCTCATATGGACTAGTCCCTTGCCCTGTGAGTTATACCATCTGAGTTCAAATCAGTGGGACTACATGCAGAGTAAGGGGTTACTCCAAGAGTAAGGGGCAGGGATGTGACTCTAAATGACATGAGGGAGGGGAAGAGAGGGGTGATTAGAAAGAAAGGAAAGAGCTGTTATTACACAGACATTTTGTTAATTTGCAAAGCCAAGAGAGACACAGAAACACTACCTGACAATTTAATATGGATTTGGTTCAATATTAATTTTATTTTTAATTTGTTCCTTGTGGGGCTGTCTTATTAATGCTCTAGTGTTGAAATGGATGACACCAGGAATTCATGTAGTGCTCCTGTTCTTTAGGTATTTAAGCATCTGATTTCCAACCTGTCGCTTACAGCTGCCCTAACAAAGGTTGTCAGATTTTTAATGCTAAACAGCTTTAAAATTGGCTGCAAAACACCAAAGTAAAAATAACTCAGTTCTCTCAATGAACCAAATCAACTAACTGAAACTCAGTATGATATGATGTTATGTCTTCATTCTTGGCTTCTTTAGTCTCACTCAATGTGTACTCTCTCTCACCCCTATTCAAATTGTTTGAGGCCATGCCCTTAATTACATCATTGATCATTCCCTGCTGGGCTCCCTATGCTGCTAATGCTCTCACCTCCCCCACTCCTCCGTTATATTTGAGCATTCTCTTTATTGCCTCCCCACTCGGAAAGTTACCATCTATCTCTCGGTCCTCTCAAAAACTTTGATCCCATTAGACACTCTAGCCTGATTTGCTCTCTTGATCAGCTGCAGCCTAATTCCCGTTGTTCATTGATTTCAGAAGTTGCTGACAATCTTTGTTCCCTTTTCAATACCATTACTACAGTAATACAAATAATAAACTTCTCTCTCCACCAAACTTACCTTCTTCCTCTCAGCCTTTACCTTTAGCCACACATAAAGAATTTGCTTCCTTATTCAATCTAAAATTTGCCCCCTCTTCAAACACCTCATCCTATTGTGCCCCACCAGTTTCTATTACTACTTCCCCTCCCTCTGACTCATAACAGAACTTCCTTATGCTATCCGGGACCTATTGACTAGGGCAATTGGGCTGCACTGTTGTGAGACCCAGGACAATCTGGAAGACTGTAACCGCTGTGTCAGTGTACCCCCATCTGTGCCATGTGCATACACTGCCACACAGGTCCTTAATTGCCCCATACAAAACTTAACATTCTTTATACCCAGCATAACTCCATACCAGCATTCCTTTTCACACACATCATGCATCATTACAGTCTTCTGTGCAGAATATCTGGGGAATACTTGCAGCTGGTTGCCAAAGATCATGCTGCCACCTCACTAGGCTCATAGCTGCTATTATGCAACTCAGAAGGCTTGCATCCAGGCTGGGAGATGATCAGGAAGTGGGAACATAAATCTATACTACAGGATTATGCTAGCCTAGGTACGCCAACATAGCTATGCCAGTATTGTCTCCACAGTCGAGGCCTAGACTAAAGTTAGACTGACATAGCTATGGTACTTAGGAATTCGCACCCCTGAGCATCACAGTTTAGCTGACCTAACCCCAGATGTAGATGCAGCTAGCTGAGGGGAGAATTCTTCCTTCTCCACGTGCAGGTTATCTACTTTGAAGGGAAAACTCCTTCTGTCGATGTAGGAAGTGTCTATTCTAACAGACTAGTGGTTCTCAACCTATTTATCATTGTGGTCCACATATGCAGCTCACAATGTGTTACATGGACTGCAGGTTGAGAACCATAGTGTCTCCCTCCTCCCCCATAGCTAAAACCGACCACAATCCCCTATGCCTAACACCCATTGCCCAAAGACCCCTCCACAGAGCAGGGCCAGGAGCAGAGCCCTGGGCAGCTGGCACCCCGGACTCCATCGCAGCCCTGGCGCAGGCCAGCAGCCTGGACCTGAGGCATGGGACCAGGAGTGGAGCCCCACATAAAATCTGGGGGTGCTGCAGCACCCCTACCCTGTCACTATCCAGAGGCCCCCTCCAAACCTGCCCAAAGACCCACACTCCTACCCCCTACAGCGCTCACCAGCCCCCTGCTGGCAGGAGTGCACCTGCAGGCGGCCAGATGGTATCTCCCCCTCAGCCAGCCCTGCCTGCTGCCAGACCAGAGCACCAGCGCCTAAATTTAGAATTTTTTAGCATACAGCTGGGCCACAGCTGTGTGCTAATTGGGGCACATGCAGGCCACAGGCTGAGAACCACTCTAGACACTACAGCAGTACAGCTTTACTGACACAGCTGTAGCACTTGTAGCAAAAACACCCCCGAGCGCTGCAAGATACAGCGCTGTAAAGCGTTAGTGTAGTCAGGGCAGCAGCGCTGGGAGCGCGGCTCCCAGCGCTGCACGCTACACCCGTAAGGGATGTGGTTTACATGCAGCGCTGGGAGAGCTCTCTCCCAGCACCACCGCTCTGACTACACTCACACTCCAAAGGCTTCTTTGGAGCCTGATCTAAGGCTGATGAAAGAATCGTGGTGCCAACAGCAGCGCTTTGAAATTCCAAATGTAGCCATACCCTAAAATATGTCACAATACTGTTTCCAATCCTGGTGTTAGAATGAGTTAGGGTTTTACTACACAGGAAAGCTATTCCAAATAGGCTGGGGTGTGACTGAAAGTGCATATGTTCTTATGTTCTGAATAGCTATTGCTCACTTAATCTGTGTTTGGACACTCTTATCCCTATTAAGACTGTGGCTAGAGAGAGAAACCGGCTAAAGCTTTTCAAATACAGATACCTTTATTACTTCTCATTTCTGTTACAGCAGTGTCTGAAAGCCCCATTGTGCTAGATGCTACAAACACAGAGGAAGACAATCACTGCCCTGAGGAGCTTACAGTCTGGAGTTCTGAAAGTCGATCTGCACGTGTGAACTGTGAGCACTGCCACTGCCTTTGCTGTCAACCTATTTTGATTCAAGGTAATAACAGGAGCTATGCCCAGACTATTCATAATATACAAAACTACTAAAGCAAATTATCCTGAATCTGTCTGCTCTCTTTTTTCCTCCAATAAAGAAATAACCCACTTCAGGAGTTCAAACCACTCTTGACTAAAGAATGCAGGATAATGTCTCTTTCTTTGCTTTTAATGTCTATCTCATGCTGCTATTATTATATAGCTAGAGTAACTCTGCACACTGTAGGATACTATATAAGACTGCCCTGTGCAAAGTACTGTACAGGGCCTCCATCTATTTAAAAAATATCTCATGGTTTCTGAGTGACTACATACAAAATGCCAGGGCAGAAAAGCACTGAAAACAGCAAGACTGTAGAAGTATTGTTCAAAGAGCTTTGTAATCTTAAGCAATTTAATTTTCTATACTGAAAGTTAATTATTTAAATAAGTGACAGACCAATTTGATGCCTTCAATGAAATAAGTGACTGTGCATCATTAAGAAGCACCGATATTGCAAATACCTTCATACACTGTTGGTTTATTTTCCAGAGAGGAAAATATGCAGTATATTGAAATATTTTTATAGGATCTCTCTTTGGTTCTATTTAAGTTCTGGTATCACCCTCATCCGCTTAGTATCTGGGAAAGAAAACTTGAAATAAATCCAAGAATTATTTAAGTATGCAGATAGCTAGAATAGCCTTCTTGTGTCAGCTATATGTCTAACAAACAAATGTAAGAGAATCACTGAGTACAAATCTCAAGTTCCACACAGAGACAAATGGGCAAACTGTGTAGGAATGTCAATAAATACACTATTGACTAAAGGCTGGAACTCAGCCAGCTGACCATTTATTTTTTGGATAATAGATACTGTCTAGAATGGTGAAGGCAGGAATGAGAAGGAATTATACTGGCACTGTAAAGATAAATATGGGAAATGAACACAGAAGACTGAAGTGCCCCTTTGAGAGTAGTCCTTAAGCAGACCCTACTGCCTGAATAAGCATTGCAGGTTGGGGCTGTTAAGTTGGTTTCAGAGGAAGAAAAAATAATTTTGATAATGATGCACTCTCTCATGTGCCTTGAACTTTTCTAGTAGGTAATCTTAGTGCTTTTAAAGCCATCCATAGATGAAAAAAAAAATTCTTGCTAAGAATGAGCGTGAGTAAAATGAGGTATGGTGGGAGAAGAGGAGCATGTCCCATCCAGCTTTGCAAATTCAGCAAGGAATCTCTTTCCAGACATCATCGTACTAATAAAGATTGTCTAGGCCAAAATAGCCCCTCAGTTACTCTGTGCAACCCGTTACTCCTGTGTAATCCGATTGCCTTCAACCTGGTGATCTGTATGAGATTCTAACTTTGGTTAAAATTGTAATGGTGGGCTCTAAATCCAGTTTGCCTCTGCACGCCACACAGTAAAAACTCAGTTTATAAACTAGCAGTTTTGTCCTTTAGCAGAGGTATGGTTTGCCTATGGCTGCCTTCTTATAACAGGAACAGCACTGTGGGTTTCTGCCATGCAGACAGGACCGTGTAATCAGTTTTCTAAGTCCTCCTTCAGTTCTAGTTGTAGTAGAACATCCCAGAATGCATGTGCTGCTGTGTACAAGTCTTCTGGGCATCCTGGGCTTGGGAGAGGTACCATGAGCTAGCTGGCCACGTTTTCCCAGAGAATATTGATACAAACCTAATTATGCATGGACAACTGAGAAGGCAGAAAACTAAACTGTTACCTGTAGCTGGTTGTGGTTACTATGTCCAATCAATAATAAAAAAAACCCCAACAAGTTGTAACATGGAAAAGACCTAAGAGGGATAGACAATGGTTCTGGTAGCTAAAGAGGACATCAATACTAACTTTATTTGTAATGGTTGTGTTAGCCATTATGGAAAAATACATCTTAGGATTCTTGCTACTGCTCTTGTGTAAACAATAGAATACTGGCACTCTTCCTTAAATTTTTTTTTTTTTTTAAACTGTAGTGCCAGGGAGATACTTGTTAGTTACAGCACAATGTAACAATAGCATTTCTCTACCTCACAACCTAAATTAGGATAAGACCAGCAGAAGGAAACAATACAAAAGAGTATTAATTGAAGGTTATACAATTCAATCTCTTTTCCGTGTCATTTAGAAAAATGTTTTTACTACAAGTCAGTTTTAGCTTTTTTACACAAAACTGATTTTCTGAAGCTCGTCATTTAGGTACACCTTTCTGGGGTTGCGAAGGTGAATGAGGACCATGGTAGGAGTCTGTGCAGATATCACTTCAGAGAAGCACAGTGAGGGTTAACAAGCAGTGTTTGTGCAAATATCTCATTGTAGCTTTTTGGCAAGAGTTTCAAATGTCATGTTGACCTACAGCTACTGGGGGAGAAGACTCATGGTTGCAGGTGTCTTTATGGCCATGAGTTAACTATAAAGTTTGCAGCTGTCCACCACTCACTCAGACTTGCCAGCCCTGTTGAAGCTTTGTGGATCCCTCTCCTTTATGGCTACTTTGCATGATATGCCTGCCTTCTGGCTACTGATTACAACTACTGTCCTTCTGCCTGGGAATCCTGGCCAGGTTTTATTTCTGGGCAACTCAAAACTGCTGAATACAACTTCAGGGCAACAGTGATGGAAGAACTCAGCAGAGTTCAAGTCACACCACACCCCTCCCAGCCTGAAGTGTAAGGGACAAAACCAGCGGCATGAGGCTATGTCTAAACCGTGTAGCATTGGCAGCAGCAAACTTCTAGGGTAGATGCAGTACATGGGGAAAGTTTTTCTTTTGCTGTAGGAACCCCACGGTCCTGAACGTTAGCTATGGTAACAGACGCCCTCTTCTGTTCACATTGCTGTTCCTACAGCAGGGGCGGGGGGGGAGGGCGAGGGGGATGGCAGCATAGCTATGTACCTAGGGCATGTGGTGTTTTCACACCCCTGACTTACATAGCCATGACAGTGTACGTTTGAAGTGTAGACCAGGCTTTAGACAAGGTCTCCTACATAGCAATACAATACTATTGAATACCATGAATACTAGCTCACTGGATTGGCCCGCAGAAGTTCATTTTATAAATCTCTCCAGCACCTATTATCAGAGCAGATAAGTGCTAGAGACACCTGGAACATTTCAGGTTATGTATTATGGAGCAGTTAGGGGAAATTGTATAAAGGCACAAGTGTGCCATTTAGTGGGGTAGACCAGATTGGGGTGAGGGGTTGGGTTCAGTCCCCAGGGAGAGACCCAGGGCAGTGCAGCAGAGTAAGCCTACAGTGCACTCACTCTACAGCAGTGGGTACTATTTCATGGGGTGATCCTCATTCCCCCCTCCAGCCTGTTGGCTCTCACCACAGCATGCACACAGGGCCTCCCTCACCCTGTCCTGGGAGCTGCCAAATAGCTTGCTCCAACCTGGAGTGGGATGCAGAAGGGCCCAGGTCAGGGCTCACCCTAATGAAATCACAGCCATAAAAGTATCATGGACAAAAATCACACTATCCAGGACACAAATGCTATGACAAACCTGTAGCCCTAAAGATAAATAGCTTTAATTACATCAAATATTTAAGAATTATGGAACATAGGAACTGCCATCCTGTATTATATCTGTTGTTCCTCTAGTCCAGTAAGCGGTCTCAGACAGAGAACAGTATCAGATGCTCCAAAGGAAGATGTAAGAAATCTCACAGTAGGCAGCTGAGAGATAGCGTATTCCCACCTGGTGTAGGTCTTGTCCTTACTAGTCAGAGATTAACCATATCTATAGAATGCTTCAAGATTTTAAATCAGAGTAGATAAATAAGGAAAGATTTTCAAAGGTTTTTAGGCCCCCTAAATCTGCACATGAGCACCTAGTGAGATTTTCAAAAGTGTTAAGCTTAAAAAAAAACAAAACACTATGCACCCTAAAGATCTTTCAGAAATCTGGTCCTTAGCAAACATAAATGGATACACACACTGCATAACAGCGTACAAGTGAACTGTGTCATAAGAACATAAAAACGGCCATACTGGGTCAGACCAAAGGTCCATCCAGCCCACTATCCTGTCTATCGACAGTGGCCAATGCCAGGTACTCCAGAGAGAGTGAACCTAACGGGTAATGATCAAGTGATCTCTCTCCTGCCATCCATCTCCACCCTCTGACAAATAGAGGCTAGGGACACCATTCCTTACCCATCCTGGCTAATAGCCATTAATGGACTTAACCTCCATGAATTTATCCAGTTCTCTCTTAAACGCTGATATAGTCCTATCCTTCACAACCTCCTCAGGCAAGGAGTTCCACAAGTTGACTGTGTGAAGAACTACTTCCTTTTGTTTTAAACCTGCTGCCTATTAATTTCATTTGGTGGCCCCTAGCTCTTATATTTTAGGAAGTAAATAACTTTTCCTTATCTACTTTCTCTACATCACTCATGATTGTATATACCTCTATCATATCCCCCCCTTAGTCTCCTCTTTTCCAAGCAGAAGAGTCCCAGCCTCTTTAATCTCTCCTCATATGGGACTCTCTTCAAACCCCTAATCATTTTAGTTGCCCTTCTCTGAACCTTTTCTAGTGCCAGTATATCTTTTTTGAGATGAGGAGACTACATCGGTATGCAGTATTCAAGATGTGGGCGCACCATCAATTTATACAAGGGCAATAATATATCCTCTGTTTTATTCTGTCCCCTTTTTAATGATTCCTAACATACTGGTTTTGTTCGTTTTTTTTTTTGACTGCCTTTGCACACTGCGTGGACGTCTTCAGAGAACTAGTCATGATAACTCCAAGATCTTTCTCCTGACTCATTGTAGCTAAATTTGCTCCCATCATATTGTATGTATAGTTGGGATTATTTCTTCCCATGTGCATTACTTTACATTTCTCCACATTAAATTTCATTTGCCATTTTGTTGCCCAATCACTTAGGCCTGGTCTATAGTACGCGTTTAAACAGATTTTAGCAGCGTTAAACGGATTTAACGCTGTACCTGTTCACACTACGAGGCCCTTTATATAGATATAAAGGGCTCTTTAAATCGGTTTCTGTACTCCTCCCTGACGAGAGTAGCGGCGCTAAAATCGGTATTACCATAGCGGATTAGGGTTAGTGTGGCCGCAAATCGACGGTATTGGCCTCCGGGCGGTATCCCACAGTGCACCACTGTGACCGCTCTGGACAGTAATCTCAATTCGGATGCAGTGGCCAGGTAAACAGGAAAAGCCCCGCGAACTTTTGAATTACATTTCCTGTTTGCCCAGCGTGGAGCTCTGATCAGCACGGGTGGCAATGCAGTCCAAAATCCAAAAAGAGCTCCAGCATGGACCGTACAGCAGATACTAGAGCTGATCGCTGTATGGGGAAACAAATCTGTTCTATCAAAGCTCTGTTGTAGAAGACGAAATGCCAAAGCGTTTGAAAAAAAAATCTACAGGCTACACAGTGCTGCGTGACAAGCGTAACGGGAAGCCAGAGACTCAAATGGACACTCATGGAGGGAGGGAGGGGGTACTGAGGACTCCAGCTATCCCACAGTCCCCAGCAGTCTCCGAAAAGTATTTGCATTCTTGGCTGAGCTCCCAATGTCTGTAGGTTCAAACACATTGGCCGGGGTGGTTCAGGGAATAGCTCGTCAATGTACCTCCTCCCCCCACCACATGAAAGAAAGGGGAAAAAAATAGTTTGACTTTTTTTAATGTCATCCTATGTCTACTGAATGCTGCTGGTAGACGCGATGCTGCGGCAGTAAAGAGCAGTATCCGCTCCTCTTCCCTCCCTGGTGGCAGACGGTACATGCTTGATAACTGCTGAATACCCCTGGCTGGCCTCAGGGGCGCCTGGGTAAAAATAGGAATGATTCCTGGTCATTCCCAGTAGAGGGGACAGAATGGCTGGTAACTGTCTTCATCATAGCCACTGAGGGCTGAGCTCCATCAGCCCCCTCCCTTTCCTGTGTAAAGAAAAGATTCTGTCCTGCCTGGACTATCATAGCAGCGGCATGCTGGGCTCCTCTCCCCCGCACTCCTTAATGTCCTGCCTGGACTGTCATAGCACAGGGAGGCTGCCTCCTCCTATCTCACTAACAAGTCACTGTTTCTTATTCCTGCATTCTTTATAACAACTTCATGACACAAATGGGGGGGACCCTGCACTGTAGCCCAGGAAGGTTGAGGGAGGAGGGAAGCAACAGGTGGGGTTGTTGCAGGGGCACCCCCCGTGAATGGCATGTAGCTCATCATTTCTGCGGGATCTCACAGGGAGCACCTGTGCTCTCTGATACACTGCTTCTCTAGTACATTTGCCCCATATTCTAGGCAGGCCTGACTATTTTTAGAAACCATAAAGGAGGCATGGACTCAGGGAGTCATTCCCAGTTTTGCTTTTGCGCCCCTGGCCAATGTCAGCCAGGGGCACCCCTGATAGCAGCAGACAGCACAGAAGGACAGATAACTGTCATCTCATTGCCAAATTACACTGGCAGCAGATGGTACAGAACAACTGGTAACCGTCTCTGCTATCATGCAAACACAAATGAATGCTGCTGTGTAGCGCTGGAGTATCGCCTCTGTCCACGGCATTCAGTACACATATCGTGACTGTAAAAAAAAAAAAAAAAGCTGAACGGGCTCCATGGTTGCCATGCTATGGCGTCTGCCAGGGCAATCCAGGGAAAAAGGGCGTGAAATGATTGTCTGCCATTGCTTTCCTGGAGGAAGGAATGACTGACTACATTTACCCAGAACCACCGGCGACAATGATTTTTGCCCTATCAGCCACTGGCCTCTCAACCCAGAATTCTAAGGGGCGGGGGAGACTATGGGAACTATGGGATAGCTACAGAATAGCTACCCACAGTGCATCGCTCCAGAAAAATTGATGCTAGCCTCGGACCATGGACGCACACCGCCAAATTAATGTGCTTAGTGTGGCCGCGTGCACTCGACTTTATACAATCTGTTTTATAAAACCGGTTTATGTAAAATTGGAATTATCCTGTAGTGTAGACGTACCTTTAGTTTTGTGAGATCTTTTTGAAGTTCGTCACAGTCTGCTTTGGTCTTAACTATCTTGAGCAGTTTAGTATCATTTGCAAACTTTGCCACCTCACTGTTTACCCCTTTCTCCAGATCGTTTATGAATAAGTTGAATAGGATTGGTCCTAGGACTGACCCTTGGGGAACACCACTAGTTACCCCTCTCCATTCTGAGAATTTACCATTTATTTCTACCCTTTGTTCCCTGTCTTTTAACCAGTTCTCAATCCATGAAAGGACCTTCCCTTTTATTCCATGACAACTTAATTTACGCAAGATCCTTTGGTGAGGGACCTTTTCAAAAGCTTTCTGGAAATCCAAGTATACTATGTCCACTGGATCGCCCTTGTTCACATGTTTGTTGACCCCTTCAAAGAACTAATAGATTAGTAAGACACGATTTCCCTTTAGAGAAAACATGTTGACTTTTGCCCAACAATTTATGTTCTTCTATGCATCTTACAATTTTATTCTTTACTATTGTTTCAACTAATTTGCCCGGTACTGACGATAGACTTACTGGTCTGTAATTGCTGGGATCACCTCTAGAGCCCTTTTTAAATATTGGCGTTACATTAGCAAACTTCCAGTCACTGGGTACCGAAGCCGATTTAAAGGACAGGTTACAAACCTTAGTTAATAGTTCCGCAACTTCATATTTGAGTTCTTTCAGAACTCTTGGGTGAATGCCATCTGGTCCCAGTGACTTGTTAATGTTGAGTTTATCAATTAATTCCAAAACCTCCTCTAGTGACACTTCAATCTGTGACAGTTGCTCAGTTTTGTCACCTACAAAAGCTGGCTCAGTGTTGGGAATCTCCCTAAGATCCTCAGCTGTGAAGACTGAAACAAAGAATCCATTTAGTTTCTCCACAATGACTTCATCGTCTTTAAGTGCTCTTTTTGTATCTCCATTATCCAGGGGCTCCACTGGTTGTTTAGCAGGCTTCCTGCTTCTGATGTACTTAAAAACATTTCGTTATTACCTTTTGAGTTTTTGGCTAGCTGTTCTTCAAACTCCTCTTTGGCTTTTCTTATTACATTTTTACACTTAATTTGGCAATGTTTATGCTCCTTTCTCCTCACTAGGATTTGACTTCCACTTTTTAAAAGATGCCTTTTTTATCTCTCTCTGCTTCTTTTACATGGTTGTTAAGCCACGGTGGCTCTTTTTTAGTTCTTTTACTGTGTTTCTTAATTTGGGGCATACATTTAAGTTGTGCCTCTGTTATGGTATCTTTAAAAAGCGTCCATGCAGCTTGCAGGGATTTCACTTTAGTCACTGTACCTTTTAATTTCTGTTTAACTAATCCCCTCATTTTTGCATAGTTCTCCTTTTTGAAATTAAATGCCAGTGTGTCATTACTTTAAGTAACATAGCATTGGCCTGCTAAACCCAGGATTGAGAATTCAATCCTTGAGCGGGCCATTTAGAGATCTGGGGCAAAAATCTGACTGGGGATTAGTCCTACTTTGAGCAGGGGGTTGGACTAGATGACCTCCTGAGGTCCCTTCCAGCCCTGACATTCTGTGATTCTATTAACACTTTCTTCTCCCCTAAAGACTAAACTTAGAGTGAACTTTCAGTACATGGCAAGAAATCCTGATATTAGTTCTGCTGTAATTGGAAATCCCTTGGGGCAGAGACCATATCTTTCTCTATGTGTTGTCCAGCACCAGTACCCTTACATTACTTGAGGTAATGATTATATTGTACAGCTAAGTTAGTACTAGGAATGGTAGTGCCACCTAGTGATAGTTTTAAATGTTGTTCAAAGTCAAAAATAATACTTGTTTTAAATGAAAATGAGGGTGCTAAAACATTTAAACTGTAGAGGGTATGTAGTACAAACTTTCTGTAAGGAATCAGATGGTAAGATTCAGATTCCACACCACCATTAAAACAGCCAAATTCCACAGATTTTTATGAAAGAATTAAACCTGGATTTTATATTCTTTCCATTTTCTCCTTATTTTCTAGGCTTCCTTCTGTGCATTAGTATGTGTCTCATTCACTGCTTCCGTTAGCCTTTTTCTATTACTTCACTTTCTTCGAGACATTATGTTGCAGGTTTTTTCCTACCTTTATTTCTCCTGTCCCATCTCCCCTCCTGCCTGCTGGAGCAGGAGCAGCTGTCCTGCATTATTTCCATATACAGGTGATAATATTTTTTTTTCAAAAGGATAACCAACCAAATGACCATGCAGCGGTCAAACTCCAAAAGAAGGGCAGAGCTCTGGGACATTTCACTGGCTATTGAAATTACATTAAAAAGTCAGTGAGGAGTTTTTCATCCTGCTAGAATGTACTCAAAACAGCATTTATTTCCTAATACAATAAAACATTCAACATTATTTCTTCACAGGCTTATCTAATTGTTCATATAATGGGATTAATAAATGAAACCATCAAGAAAAATGTTGGCTGGGTCAATGATGCTACAGACAACTTCTCATGTGAAATCACTAATTGTTATATGAATTTCATGCATGTGAGATTCATTCATATTTTGGTTTAATTTTTTCTTTACACTAGGAATGAAAAATCCCCACACCTAGGTCATGATCATGCTGCCTAGACATCTTTAAAATCACAAGTGCCCACTGTAGTTTGAGACATTATCCTTCTGTTGCAGCTCTGCTGGTGCTATCAATTACCATGAGTGAGAGGGAGTGTTAGTGTAGTATCTAACCCTAGTCTAGTTGAACTAGACCTGCTAGTAAAAAAAACAAAACAAAACACACACACACACCCCCCACAGCAGCCAGTCTACATCAGTGGCCATACTTGAATCCTACACACAGGCTAGAATCAGCTGGGGGTATATGTCAAAAACCCCTCAAAGACAAGACCTTTAAATATAGCACTTTCCACCAGAGTAAGTTCACAACGTTCTAGCATCAGAGGGGTAGCCGTGTTAGTCTGTATCCACAAAAACACGAGGAATCTGGTAGCACCTTAAAGACTAACAGATTTATTTGGGCATAAGCTTCCGTGGGGGGGAGGGGGAAGGGGAGGCGGCAGCACAAAACCCTCACTTCAGATGCATCTCCATTTTACCCACAAAAGCTTATGCCCAAATAAATCTGTTAAGTCTTTAAGGTGCCACCAGACTCCCTGTTAACATTCTAGCACTGTGCCTTTTTTGGTGAACACTGGACAGCAGTTGCACTATAAACTAGTCAACTTTCAAACCAGTAGAAAGTTTAAGAGATGCTTCCTATATGAAACATCAACAGAACCAATAACTCTTAAGACTACTCACTGTAGGCAGTTTCTCTACTACTCCATCTCAATATACTAACGTATCAAATGCAAACTAACACCAAGCTCAAAATGAGTTCATTTGCATCATAAATTTTCACTGAGCTTTGAAATCTAAGACAGTTCAGTTAGAATGCCACAAACTTACCTCTAAACAAAACTAGTTATGGATCTTCTCCCAAAATTCAGTTCACAGCAGCAACCTTTCTAGAACCAGCAAAACAGTCTCAGCCAATGTCAACTGGTCAGTTCCGTAACCTCACTTCCAAAAGTATAACCAATAACTGTAAAAACAAGTGGAAATGTGGTAAATAAAGCAGGGCCTCCATTCTCATAGCTATCCTAGACAGTAAAACTGAACCTCAAGAAATCTCAAAGAGATGGGTGGGGATATTTTATTGAATCTGCTATTACTGTTATGCATATTACAACAAAAAGAGATGTACACAAGTTATTTTTAGTGTATGTTGCAAAATTCATACCTAGACCTTCCCTCAAAAGTTGAGAAGTGTTCAGTTCAGTAGTTTGGTCCAGTCAGACAGGGCAGCACTATGCATCGTCGATTCAGATACTGAATTTCCCCCACACTCGGAGGGATCCAGTTGCAAGGCTTCCCCTAAGGGCATCCCTCCTAATTTTAAGGTACAAAGCTCATGAGCAAAAGTTATGTTTGCTAGGAAGCTACTATATTAAAGAGCACTTGGTTTGTCCTAATATAGTAACATTGGAATGCTACAATCCAACCTTCTACACAAAAACCAGGCTGTAGCGACAAACTAAAGCCAACAAGCAGCTAAATCCCAAGGCAACACAGTCTAATACACAAGTTGTGACCGCTAAGTGTGCAGAATAATGGATAAAATGATGATATATGCCCTACGCTGTGGCACAAGAATGAACAAAAACATTAGCACCAAGGTATACCAATTATTTAAGTTGTTTTGGATAAAAAAAATTGTTATAAACACTCCCCCCACCCACACACTTTTTTTTAAATAAAGAAAAAGATGAAAGAATCAAGTTTACCAGAACTGTCTACTGAAATTATAGGAACTTTTAATAGAATCTTTGTGGGTAGAAAATTTACCCTTCAAACTTAAAATTTACAGAACGCCTAGGATCAAACACAAAGCTATGAATAAATCCAATCCCATGTCATATTTTTCCATAATTTTGCCTTTTATTTTTTTTTAAAGTCTCCCAACTGGCAAGTGGGCAGAAGCTCTTTTTCCAATATAAACTTTCATTCTGAAAGCAAATGTATATGTTCCCAGTTGCCCCAAAGAGGCAGAAATAACACTGTAAAAGCAGAGAGAGAAACATTAGTTAAGTTCACACTTTCTGTCCATCCCCAAAGCCAAAAGACAATTTTGAGAGAGGATGACAAGAAGAGAGGAAAAGGAGAAAACATTTTTCATCATCAACTAAAAAGAAACCTAGTACCACCATAGGTCTGAGATTTGCCAGAAGGCTCACTCCTGCAGACGTTGTAAGGAGCATGAAACAGGTGTTCTGGTCACATCTAGCCAAAATCTTCCATTTACATATTTTCCCGTTGGAAAAGCCTAGCATATTCTACAAAAAGCTAAAGTTACCAGATTAAATACTGTACAGTTAACACTGGGCACAACTCCAGGATTTTTTCATAACGCCAAGCAAATTGACTTCCAAGATTGGAACCATTCCTTTGCTCTGAACCAGAGTTTTAAATAAAGGAGGTTCCTCACCATGTTACACAAAATGTAATATCACTGCCCAACTTAAGTGCAAGAATGGTAACGCCTAAATGAAGACTTGTACGTTACAAGTTGTAAACCCACTGCTTAGCATTTTAATTCTGAACTAAAATGTCAAAAGTGGATATAACTGTCAACTTGGGAAAATGCTTCCATCTATTGTTAGAAAAGCCTCTTTACAAGAAAAGGTTTAATGAGGTATTTTATTTATATAACAATCTTTATTTCAAAATGATATTTATTATAAAAATGTAAAAATCCAGAAATAGGTCTTTTTCCCTTGGCCTTCACATTCATTGATCTTTATCCCCAAATCCTTTTCACTACAATAAAATCCCCCATTTCCAGTCTGATTACAGAGGTGCAAGTGTGCCATAATGGTCTGAAATCCATAAATTCATGGAAAGGCAAAAGCTGTGAAGCTAAACTGCATGCAACAGGTTCTACCAGCAAACAAAAAAACCCTGAGAAATAAACATGAATGAAAACAAGAAGTTATATGCAAGTGTCTGCAGTTTTGTTCAATCATCTTTGTCTTTTGCTCCGTGTTTAAGGATGCGTGTGAATTCAATGTAATTGAAATTGCCCTTTTTGTCAATTGGTGCCTCTCTGTACAGCTCATCTACTTCTTCATCTGTAAACCTGTCTCCCATTGTTGTCAGCAACTCTCTCAGATAATCTTCTTGAATGACCCCTAGAATGCAATATATACAAGGAATCAGGATAGAGAATATTTTGTACTTCCTCAAATGCAAAGATGTGTCAACAATAGGATAAACAGTCATGCCAACAGCAACAGATATGTATCTGCCTTTTATAGCATACAATAAATGTGTACTTGCCCCAAGAGACCAGAATGGCTCTTCATGACACGATTAAAAACTTCCATAAACTAATCTTCTCAAATTCCAGAGAAGCAGTTGCTTTGATACAATTTACAAGGATTCATGAAAAGAGGGACTGTTTTACAAAGATATAGTACATGGAAATACAGGCACTTGAAACCGATTTTTAAAATGGAAGAACACCAAGACGTTGCTAACTGAGGCAGGAATAAATAAGGTCACTGTTGCTTTACTGTGCAATTTGCATTTTTTAAGGGATTGTATTCTTCTTAACTTTACCTTACAGCAGATGCACAAATACACCCAGTAGTTTCCTCTAATGACTAAATAGCAGCAGTTTGGCTTTTTCATTGCTGTCAAGTTCTGTTGCTAAAGGGGGTTTCATTTGGATACAGAAAGTATGTGGCACAAGTCCAGGAGGAGGGTTTATAACTGAGGAGACCTGCAGACAGCCTGAGCAAGTTAAATCAGGAGGCAGGAAATATTGCTATGAGGAACTGGAAGAAGGGAAATGGGCCAGAGAAGGAGATAACTGAAGCTACTTATCTTATGATAAATTGAGATTAGCAGAACACAAGGAAATTATTAATACAGAGATAAAATGACTAAGATGACTTGGATACTAAAAATCAAGTTAGGTTAACTTATCAATGGATATTACTAGAGCCATTGGTTGCAAATAATCCCAGAGACGTTTAGAAAGTACAAAAAAGTGGAGGGTGGGGAAAAAAATGGCAGAAGCAGCTGAATGCAGAGGATGGGCCACATCCTGATGTCAAGATAAGAGACCTACATTGCCTCAAATGCAAGGATAAGTTACTGAGCTCTAGCTGGAAACAAACCAGTCAAACAAATTAGCTGACAGACTGCTACAAGAAGGACTATTAGACTGTGCAAGACAGCTGTACACCACAATGATTAAGGAGTAAACAACCAGCATGTGAAGAAACAGGTTCTGCAGAGAACGATGCTTTAGAAAGGGACTAGAGAACCTCAGTGAGCAGAGATCAGAGAAGACCGGAGGACAGAAAGCCAGACAAGCAGAATGGACCAAAAGCAACCAGTGAGTGATGGACATGTCTTTGTATGGTGTCGCAATGTTAAAGAGTTTAAACCAATATTCTACATTAAAAAAACAGCAGGAGAGAAGCTTTCAATTATCCACATCCAAATTAACAGGGCCAGATGCTCACAGGATGGGATCATAGCACTTCACAGACCTGGAACAACAACCGAAGGAGATGACTACACAGATTAGCATCCCAGAACTGGTAGAATATTTAGAGGTAAATGAGTGACAGGAGACGGCATAGGGATTATTGGTCATAAGAGTGCAGGACTTTTTGGTGGTGGGGTTCATCTACATGGAACTGAATTCTTCCATCTGAATAGTTTTGTAACAGATTAAAGCTCTGAACAGTGCTACCAAACTAGGAAAAGTTTGCAAAGGTAATGAGATTCAACAGGATACTGACAGAATACCACAAAGTAGCCTCACTAAGGCAGATGGAATAAAAGAATAAAACCAACTAATTTAGAATTGATCTTGGGGCACACTATCAGAGACAAAGCAGATATTGGGGGAACTAAGAATACAGGAACAAACTTTACCAGTACAATTAGATTGGTTCCTGGTGCTATTTGGAGAGATATGGAGTAGTAGTACATACAACTACAGTATAGAAGGATATGACATGTTTTGCAGAAGAAGAGAGAAAAACAAATGGGGAAGATGATGTGCTATATCAAGTCAGCCTGGGTCACAACTGCATTACTCTAGTTTCACACCATTAAAAACTCCATTCCTTTGTATACTTTCTTGGCATTATTCATCACACAGAGTTACATGAATGTAGAACTGAGGTAACAGTAGTTAGTCAACCCAGAATATATACATATGCATGCAGATGGAGACAACTGATAAATGCTGAAAATTGTTCAAGGTAACTATAAGTTTCTTAATAACACATTGTTCAAAGTACAGACCTCAGGAAATAAAACAAGTCAAAGGCAACAACATAATGGTCAAAAATGTATGAACTGATATTATAGAGAACATTTATGTTTATTAGTCAATGAAGACAAAAAGGGCACAACTATCAGGAGGAAAGATGTGTTAAATGTCAAGAAAAATAAAGTATACAATTAGGCAATGGAGCAAGATGCTAAAGGAGATTGTGGAATCAATTCAAGACGGGACTAAGGGTATGTCTACGTCTACAATTTTGCAGCGCTGGTTGTTACAGCTGTATTAGTACAGCTGTATAGGGCCAGCGCTGCAGAGTGGCCATACTTACAGCAACCAGCGCTGCAAGTGGTGTTAGATGTGGCCACACTGCAGCGCTGTTGGGCGGCTTGCAGGGGGGTTCGGGGAATGCGAGAGCAAACCGCGGGGAAGGAGACCTGCTTGCAGGGGGGTTCGGGGAACGCGAGAGCACACCGCGGGGAAGCAGGTCTCCTTCCCCGCGGTGTGCTCTCGCGTTCCCCGAACCCCCCCGCAAGCAGGTCTCCTTCCCCGCGGTTTGCTCTCGCATTCCCCGAACCCCCCCCGTAAGCAGGTCTCCTTCCCCGCGGTTTGCAGGGGGGTTCGGGGAACACCGGAGCAAACCACGGGGAAGGAGACCTGCTTGCGGGGGGGGGAGGGGGGTTCGGGGAACGCGAGAGCACACCGCGGGGAAGGAGACCTGCTTGCGGGGGGGGGAGGGGGGTTCGGGGAACGCGAGAGCACACCGCGGGGAAGGAGACCTGCTTGTGGGGGGGTTCGGGGAACGCAAGAGCAAACCGCGAGGAAGGAGACCTGCTTATGGGGGGGTTCGGGGAACGCAAGAGCACACCGCGGGGAAGGATACCTGCTTGATTACCAGAGAGGCTTCCTCAAGTATGCTGGGATACCTGCTTATTCCATGGAGGTCAAGAAAAACGCTGGTGAGTGTCTACACCTGATGACCAGCGCTGGATCCTCTACACCCGAGGTTCGACCGGGTGTACGGCCAGCGCTGCAAACAGGGAGTTGCAGCGCTGGTAATGCCCTGCAGATGTGTACACCTCCTAAGTTGCAGCGCTGTAACCCCCTCACCAGCGCTGCAACTTTGTGGTGTAGACAAGGCCTAAAACTGATCTATCAGGGATGTTTTACAGATAATGAAGTCAACCTTGTCAGTAGGTGGGAGGGGGGCTGAACCAGAGGCACCTTTCAAGCCAATCGATGATTAAAGAAAGAAAGAAAGAAAGAAAGAAAGAAGTATTGTTAATGTCTATCTGTTCTTATTGATATGCTCTCTTTTTTGACATACAGACTAAACTGTGGGTATAGTGAATAAGAAAGACTACCTGTGGAGAGAAAATAATTCCTCTACGAACAGACTTCCTCTTTTAGAAGAAGATTGAGACATTTCCTCAGGGAGGGAGAAAGTCAATTAACATCTGAAAAGACCTTACCAAAGAAGGGCTGTTTACCTAAGCTCCAGCAGGAAGGGGATATCCCTTGAAAAGGCAAAAAGTGCTAAAAATATAGGTTCAAAATAGCTGTTTGAAATTGGACAATACACTTTGATAGGCTCAGATGGCATATCCACAGATGAGATTAAAAATGCTACAGGAGACAATTGTGAGATAAGGTCATGTGTAATGACACCTGTGGTATGAAACTGATGTAATTTCAAAACAAGCTAAAAGGCTTGACCCCAGTTTCCACAGGGCTTATAGGACTATATTTGCCAAGTATAGTGAATACTCTGGAATTCACCCCTTTCTACTGGATTGTGCTCCAGAATCTCAACTGTCATTAAAAAAAATAAAAGTTTCTAGACTTGCAGTTTCAAAGATAACTTTGAACCATGAAAAGACTGCAAACCAATGCAATATCTGCCTGAATCAGCAGAAATCTTGAAACAGTAGCTGACAGGTGTGACCTCTTCATTTCTTTCAACCTGGGCCCCATGGATTTGTGATTCTGCGACAATGGAAATGACCTTTTTCCAAGACACCAGGGAATTCACAGTCAGGGTGATGTAGTCAGAGTGCCAAACCAGGAAAAGTGGCATTTTGTGTGGACTTAAGGAGGGGACAATGTGGTTGGCATCAAGACTAGATAAGAGGAGATTACAGTAGTTAAGATGCAACAGGTCCTGAACAAGAGCCTTGGATACTGCGTGGATGTATGGGTCTGGAGAGCGGGCCACGTCAATTACCTTCAAACTAAAGGCCTCCCATCTCAGTTACATTTTAAAAGCCACAGAAATTGACATTTGCCCACCTAGCCTTCTACTTCGGTGAATTCCTCCTCAGGCTGTTACATCTCACGCTCCATTTTGGGGAGTTTGCATATTGCCTAGTTACATGTTCTTCCTTGAAGTCCCACCGTAGGCGACAAATACTGGTATGCAAATACTCACACAGAAATAGACAAGAGGACAATCTTCATCTTCACTCCAAGTTTGATATATCAGTTTCTTATAATTTGATAGGACATGAAAGTTAGGACAACTGTCCCTGTGCCATACCACATTTTATCAAGATGAGCCCGTTAGCAAAACAGATCCTCACCTATGTATCAAATTTAGATTATATTGTTAGGCTTGAACAATACTAGAAAAACCAGAAATCCCAAGAGAGGTGTTTCATCCACTTACCTGTTGCCTCTTCATCAAAACAAGCAAAAGCATTTCGGATTACATCTTCTGGATCTGTGCCATTTAACTTTTCACCAAACATTGTAAGGAACATAGTGAAGTTAATGGGGCCTGGAGCCTCATTCATCATGGCATCTAGGTACGCATCAGTGGGATCCTTTCCTACAAGTAAATAAGTCACTTCTTAAAATTGAAGAGCACTGTTATACATTTAGAAGTTACTCATCTTTCACAACACAGTTCTCACATATTGAAGTTTTAACAAATTCAAACTACTGGACTTATCCGAGACAACTGTTAACCAGAAAGTAACAATTTTGTAACTGGAGAACATTACCAAGGGAAGCGAGCATATCATGCAGGTCTTCTTTGTCAATGAACCCATCTCTGTTCTGATCAATCATGTTAAAGGCCTCTTTGAATTCTTGAATCTGTGACTGATCAAACATTGCAAACACATTGGAGGTTGCACGCTGAGGACGCTTCTTGGCAGTCTTTGTCTTTGCCCTTTTGCTAGACATGTTGATTATTGGATTCTGGAGGGGGAAGTAAATACATTCACTGAAATACAAACTTAGAACTTACATAACAGCTGTAATGACGATTTACAGTTAAAGTTTACTGCTAGCAGATGAAATAAGGTTTACCATTCCCCTACTCCCCAACTCATCATCAGAACCCCTTTTCTTCCTCAGGAAAGAGGGGAGAGAAAGAAGAGAAAAATACAAGAAAACAAATGAAACAAAAAAGTAATTAAAAGACTTCAGTTTGAAAATTAAAAAATATCATGCTTGCTTTTTATGAGAGGAGTCAACATTTTGGAGTTTTTTTGTTTAAGTTGTACAGTCTGGAAATGATGTGCTAAGACATTTAAGCGGTTTACCAATGCCATATAATCATTCACAAGTCACTATCACATCAATATGTTCACAACACAAACCCAGCCTTAACTCTGTTCTCTTGTTTTGTTCTGAAATAAAATATGCCGTAGAATGTATCCTATCAAAGTTTATTAAATGTAGAATGACAGTTTTGAAGGAATATATTTCCAAGGTGCATCAGTTATAATGAAGCTCTATGGCTTCTAATATGATGGAAGGTTGGTGGAATAGAAGAATATATTTACAAATTAAAATAATTGGTTTGATGTTAAAAACCTGTTTTAGAGTAACTAGAGCTTGTAAATTCTGAAAACTTTAAGGGCAAAGTTGAAGTCAAATAAGCATGGTAAGTAAAGGTGGGTGAGATTAAGGATAAAAAGGAATTGGCTGGATCCATTAACTGATAGGTTCCAGATCTAACATTTGGAAACTTTTTTGAAGCTGCATTATTATTGAAAAGCACATTTTTGGGAAGGAGGGGTAAGTGTAAACTGAATTCCACTGAAACACTTTCAAGCTTAAGCGTAACCATTTTTGTTTAGAATTTTCCATTCCACGCATGGCCTTAAGATGTGTTCCAAAATTTAACTGGGGTACTACATAGATCTGCAGAAAGGAAGCTCTGCTCCTACAGACCTTGAGGCCCATCAAAGTGAGGGCTTGTCTACACTAGCACTTTTGAGCGCTGCAACTTTCTCGCTCAGGGGCGTGAGATGGTTTTTTTAACAGCACTAGGAGAGCTCTGCCGTGACTTCACAAGCCACATTAAAGCGCTGCCGTGGCTTGTCGGTGTAGACTAGCCTCCAGGCTCTGCTCCTAAATACTTGACCAAGTCCACAGGAGGACAGCTTGCATGGGAAGGAAGATTATATCTGCACTGGAAATGTAGATAGTTAGCGGAGAGAAAACTCATCCGCATGAAAACTTTAGAGGACCTAAGTTTTGCACCTGTTAAGTGTTGACTTGGATAGGAGTTGCCTCCTTTTCCTCTCCCCTATTATTTTACCAGACCTCCAGCCAGCAAGGCCCCACAAGTTATATTCTTGCTAATGTATCTTTGAATAGCATGACTGCTTTTGTTTAAAAATTATTCTTTTAAAACTTGTGGTCATTCTAATACACAAGATGTGCCTGTCATTAAAAGTGAACATTTAAATAATATATAAACCACTCATCTATGAACTAGGAGAAAAGTCCTCTTTAGAGCACGTTTACTAATCTCCCAAAACCAAATGTTCAAAACAGTACTCTATGTCTTCACAACAGAGTTGAGTCAAGTGATTAACATCCCTGAGAAGCCAGGTTAGCTTCATTAGCCCAAATGTGAGTAGCCTTCCTGCAAAGCCTTATCCGAATTACTTTGTTCTCAGCAGTGCTGCACTCCCACATGTTCAGACAACTTCTGGAGGCAATTCCATGTTTTTGGGGCTGCACTAAGCTGAAGTGATCTATGATTGTTTCCTAATGAATTGTGGAAGAATTTGTCTATCCTTCTGGGCATGCCGGGGACAGAATTCTGGCAAGGCATTTTGGGAAGGCACTGGAGGACTATCATCACTCAAGTGGTTTAGTCAGTGTCCTCATAGTAAGGTATGCAAGTTACCAGCTGGAGTGAATGCAGCTAGCTCAGGCTGAAAGCACCAAAAAACCCCCGAAGACTATAGCTTTTTCTGCTTGTGCATGGGAGGGGAATTATGGTAAACTATTAATTAAGAGCCAGGTTAATTATGCAGTGAAGATATAGCCTAAATGAACTTCACCCTAAGCTGCCGGATGCTCATTGCTTAAAAAGAAAAACAGATCACTTATTTAGAAGCCCAAATACAGTCAGGGGCAGCTCTAGGTATTTTGCAGCCCGAAGCATAGCAGGCAGGCTGCCTTCAGCGGCTTGCCTGCAAGAGGTCCCCGGTCCCGCGGATTCAGCAGCACACCTGCAGGAGGTCCGCCGAAGCCACGGGATCAGCCGACCCTCTGCAGCCATGCCACCAAAGGCAACCTGCCTGCTGCCTTCGCGGCAGCTGGCAGAGCGCCCACCATGCTTGCAGCCCCAGGCATGCGCTTGGCATGCTGGTGCCTGGAGCCGCCCCTGAATACAGTAACTCCTCACTTAACATTGTAGTTATGTTCCTGAAAAATGCAACTTTAAGCAAAACAGCGTTAAGCGAATCCAATTTCCCCATAAGAATTAATGTAAATGCGGGGGTTTAGGTTCCAGGGAAATTTTTTTTCAATACACACACACTAAGTTTTAAACAAACAATTTAATATTGGTACACAGTGATGATGATTGTGAAGCTTGGTTGAGGTGGAGGAGTCAGAGAGTGGGATATTTCCTTTACTGCTAAATGATGAACTAGCAATTGGCTGAACCCTCAAGGGTTAACTCTCTCTCTACACAAGGCAGCAGGAATGGAGGGAGATATGCCCATTTCCCTTAAGTACACTGCCTTGTTAATTAGATCAGCTTGCTGATAGGCAGCTGCTGCAAGCTCCCTCCATCTTGAGTCCTGGCCTGTCCCCCCTGCTCTATGGAAGATGGGGTAAGTGGGGTGCAAGAGCAGGGGGATAGCCTGACATTAGCTCCTGTCTTCCTTCCCCCCTCCCCCCACGCAGCAAGCAGGCATCTCAGGGAGCAGCTCCAAGGCAGAGGGTGGGAGCAGCACATGGCAGTGGGGGAAGGGACATAGCTGAACTGCAGGCAGCTGCTGCACAGGGAACTTAGGGGAGCGGGGAGTTAGTGGGGGCTGCTGGCCCTCCCTCATTCCAAGCCCCCACCAGCTAGCTGCAACGGGCTGCTCTTCCTGCAAGCAGTAGACAAAGCAGACGACTGCCAAACGACCTTAGAAGGGAGCATTACACAACTTTAAACGAGCATGTTCCCTAACTGATCAGCAACGTGACAATGTTAACCAGGATGACTTTAAGTGAGGAGTTACTGTGTTTTGCCCTAATTTCTGAAGACTACAGTTATATCTGCAACCTGGTTCTTTGATATAACTGCAACACCTCACTACATTCTAAGTGAAACTGTAAATGGAAAAAATTAAACCCAAGGTTAACAAGGAAGTCGCTATATCATGGATTTAAAGTTTACAAGTTTTCCCACCTGTGTGGCAAACTGAGGAGCTTTCCTCAGAGTTTGACGATTTCCCACTAATTAGGGGCTATTCCTAACATGAAAGATTGCACAAAAAGGCACAAGGAGAAGCAGTTAAATAGTAAGCCTCTGGGGCTGCACCCGTTTCTTCTTCCCCATCATGTACGGTTGGCTTGGATTTTCACATGGCTCTATAAAACCCAGAGGCTCTCAAGACAGCTAGGTCCATGTGCTTGCACAGTCTGAATGAGGAGTGGTCTGTGGTCTGCGGTCTGCATTTTACTCACTAACTGAGACTAGGTGGAACAAACAGAGCACTGATCAGCAGTCTGCCTCTTAAAATGCTCAGCAGCTCAACTCCACAGTTCCACAGCAAATAGTAGTTTGTGGTGCTATATGAATACGTTACTCAAGTTTAAAAACAGTCAGACTAAAAAATAACACTCAGTTTGGTCGCTGTATTTTCATCAATAAAGTGTCACCCTCAACTCTTTAATAAAAAGGACAGTTCCATTTGGGAAGCAGGTCAAAGTATGCCAATGTCCCACTAATTGGAAAGAACATAAGGGACAGAATATGGGGCACTTACATGGCTCTTATCTCTGAGTAATCTCACCCTGTGGTACAACTTCCTAATGCTTGAATTATCTTCTTCCGAAGTCAGCGCTTCAGTTCAATTACTAGACCCACCACTTTGAATGGGACACTTGTTTTTCCTTTCCTTGTCTTACCTCTCCTATTTTCTGCTCTTTTATTCCATTAGTTCCCTTCCATCACTGCTCTCTCACTCTTGTCAGACCACGTGCCCTACAGCTGCGCTGCACTGATGACTGTAACCAATTCCTGGGTATGTAGATACAATTTATACACCGTTTTCGGATCCTTCCGGACTAAAAAATGCTACCTAACCGAGGCGCAGTGCGAGCGATTGCCGAGCTCAGCATCACCCCTGCTGGGGTGGGGTGGCTCCCAGGCCCTGCCATGGCTTTCTGCAGCCGTTTCCTACCAGTCCCTTTCCCCACACGCACAGACCGGGGCTCCCAGGCCCCGGGCGCTGCCCGGCTCAGACCCGTCTCTCCGCACAGACACAAACGAGGCTACAAGCGGCTTCCCTCCGCCCCCTCCCGGCGGTGTCACGGCTGGAGGGGCAACTGGCCGGGATGGAGTCGGCCCCAGCTCCGGGCTGTCCGGGCCCCCAGGGCGTGGGCGGTCAGGCCGGGTTCGCCTGGGATCTTAGCGCAGGGCCCCGCGTCAGTCGGCGCAGCAGCGCGAGCCAGGGCCTGATCCCCAGGCGCAGGGACCCTGGTGTCTCCCCTGGGCGAGGCGAGGCGGGGTCCGGTCCTGCCCTGCCCGGGGGTGCGGCGCGGAGACCGGCCCTGCGCTGCCCTCCGCTCCCGGGCGGGGCCCGCCAGAGCCTTGGGGAAGGGGCCCCTCGCCTCCCCCCGCCCAGGCCAGGCCCAGCGCTGTCACCGGGCTCGGCTCGGCTCCCCGGCCCCCGCGGCGCGGCCTCACCTGGCGGCTGCGGTAGAGACTCAGGTCCAGTCGGAACTGGCAGGAACCAGCAGTGCTGCGAGCTGCCCCAATACTTCCGGAGAGCGCGGTCCCGGAGCGAACCATCGCCCGGCCAGCGGGGGAGGGACGGGGGAAACAGGGGCTAAACCATCAACGCGGAGAGGGGGTGGCGCCGCACACTGTGGGGAGAGGAGCGCGGCTGCTCCGCAGTAACTGTGCTGCTCACGACCCGGCAGAGATGGTTCGCGCCGTAACCCCCCCTCCCTCGCCGCTGTGATAGTGCAGTCTGGTGAGCTCACTGCGTTCCATGGGGCGGGACTAGCGAGGACTTGTACACAGGTAACCCCGCCCTGTAGCACACTCGCGCACAACTCGTATAGTTAGCGCAGGAAAGGGGCGGGGCGGGGCGGGGCGGTGCTGCCCTTTCCTGACAGGTGCGGTAGCGGCCTCACGGGGGCGATCGAGGGTTCCCCGCTTGCTCTGGCGCCCCCTGCAGTTGGGGAGCGGGTGTTATTCCAATCTCGCCTGTTTAAAACTCAGAATCATAGAAATGTAAACCCAGAAGGGGACTCGATAAAATCATCTAGTCCGTCCCCTGCACTGGGGCTGGATTAAGTATTAAGATTACTCCTGAGAGGTGTTTGTCTAACCTGTTCTTAAAAACCTCCAGTGACAGAGGTTCGACAACTTGCCCCTAGGTAATTTGTTCCAGTTAGGAAGTTTTTTCCTAATATCTAATGTAAATCTCCCTTGCTGCAATTTAAGCCCATAATATTCTTGTCCTGTTCTCAGTGGTTAAGGAGAACAATTTATCACACTCCTCTTTATAGCAACCTTTTACATGCATGAAGGCTGTTTTGAGTCAGCCTTCCCTGCCAAATCAGGAGACTGGCTTAAAATCATGAGGTTGTTTTTTTTTTAATAAAGGGAATGGTGGGGGTCTGTTGTTTGCCCATGTGGAGCCCATGAGCTGCAGTCAGGTCACATTTTCAAACTCAGCTCTCTAACTGTGAGGGCAGCAACTGATTCTGTAAGTAAAGTAGTGGAGCCGTTTGGCTACCCAGGAACACACCTACTAGAGTTGGCCGCATGAGGGCTGGGTTGGCTCTCACATGGGGTAGTTTCCAACCCTGTAGCTTCCCCATTCACCTCAGAGGCCTTGGTGACACCAGGGCAGACCCTGAACACAGCCAGGCCTTACAGGCTATACTGGGGGCTGACCACAGAACCCTACTACTCTTCAGCCACCCTGGGGTGCAGCATGCCACAGCTGCCTTGCTATGCTAGGGGCTTGCACCAGTGCCCTTCCTAGGGTTGCCAACTTTCTATCTGCAGAAAACTGAACACTCTTGCCTTTTGCCTTGGCCCTTCCCTGAGGCCCCACTCCCACTCGCTCCATACCTCCATCGCTTGCTCTCCCCCACCCTTGCTCACTCATTCATTTTCACTGGGTTGGGGCAAGGGGTTGGGGTGCAAGAGCAGGTGAGGGTTCTGGAGTGAGGCTGGAGATGGGGGCAGTTGGCGTCCAGGAGGGGGCTCCAGGCTGGAGGCTGGGGCCAAGGGGTTTGGAGTATGGGAGGGAGCTCCAGACTGAGGCAGAGGGTTAGCGTGTGGGAGGGGGTATGGGCTCTGGGCTGGGGGTGCAGGCTTCAGACTGGGGCCAGAAATGATGGGTTCAGGGTGCTGGAGGGGGCTCCGGGCTGGGGTATGGGAGGGAGTGAGGGCTCCAGCTGGGGCTGCAGGCTCTGTGGTGAGGCCGGGGATGAGGGTTTGAGGTGCAAGAGGGGGCTCAGGGCTGGGGCAGGGGGTTGGGATGTGGGAGGGATGCAGGCTACAGGAGGGAAATTTGGGTGTGGGAGGGGGATCAGGGCTGGGGTAAGAGGTTGGGGCATGAGAGGCAGTGCAGCGTACAGACTCCAGGTGGCTCTGACCTCAAGCAGTTCCCAGGAAGCTGCCAGTATCTCTCTCCGGCCCCTGGGTGGAGGCGTGGCCAAGTGGCTCTACACACTGTCCCCAGCCACAGGTGCCACCTCCGCAGCTCCCATTGGTTGCAGTTCCTGGCCAATGGGAGCTGTGGAGCCAGCAGGCTGGGCAGGGGCAGCGTGCAGAGCCCTTGTGGCCACCCCTATGCCTAGGAGCTGGAGGGAGACACTGGCAGCTTCCCAGGAGCCGCATAGAAGTAGGGCAGACAGGGAGCTTGCCATAGCCCCGCTATGGGCAGTCAACCAGACTTTTAACGACCCAGACTTTTAACGGAGTCACCAGGGTCCCTTTTTGACTGTGGGTTCCGGTCTAGATACTGGATGCCTGGGAACCCTACCTAGACTCGCTCTTAGCCGCACACTCTCCGCACAGCAGCTTGAGCCATGTGATTCACAGGGGCACAAGCTGTGACGTGCATGGCCAAACGACCACCCACCCGTGATACCAAATGAAAACCTTATAGAAAACGAAGGGAGCCAGATTTTAGTGGTTGGAAGCCAAAACTGAAGTTCAGCATGGTTTAAAATTGACCTGCAGAAGTGAAAAAGTGGGGCTATAACTTTTTTTTGGTTTTATGTTGTTTGAATAAAGGTTTCCTCCAAAAATTTATGTTTTTCTGCTTTTTTGTTTTATGTTAAAAATTCAGGTCTTATCTACCCTGTTTTTCCTGGCTGATGAGAGAACTAGCAGGTTTATGACATCACAGACACTAGAATAATGAAACCTCATTAGCTGAGAGGACAAGTGATTTTTATTATTATTAGGGTTTTTTGTTTGTTTGTTTTTGTTTGTTTGTTTTGTTGGTATGGAAGATAAGACCTCTTTGTTAAAGTCTTTGATAAAGAGTCAACCTTTCCTCCCATCCCTCAATTTAAGTGCTGATGAAGATCCCAGTTCACATCTCTGGGTCTCCCAACAGTGATCCCCAGCATAAACAAGATGATGTTCCTAATATTTCTAAAGTAAAAAATAAGCAGAAACCCCCTTACATCATAAAAGTAACTAACAAAAAAGGCACAAACTCATTTCCCCCCTCTGCAATCGCCTTTAAGGAGTCCATGATCCCATTAATGCAGCCCCTTGAAGAAGTGGTAGGACTGGTTCAAATGTAAGTACTCTCCTGAAGCTGAGGAATGAAATGTGTTCAGGGAAAGTTGTTAGTCTGGGATCCAAATGCTTCTGCATTTTTGGAATTTTTCTAATGTGCTCAAGGGCTGGATTAATTTACATTTTACATACTCAAGTGGCAGAGTGTTAGGAGTCTGAGTGTGAGGAAGTTGTAAATGGTTTACAATGTTGAAAATAGGAATAATAAAAAAATGAATTCTGAATTATTGTTATTTTAGAAAAATACATTACCAGTAACGTACCTTGTTATCATATCTCATTTCCTGCATCTTCTTTCATTTTCATCCGTTGCATCATTAAACTTTTCTCATGACTATATATGACAGCCTATTAAAGTGATAGCTGTAATGGCAGAAAAAGGAAGCCAGACTTAATTGTATGAATAAACAGGAGAAGATGATCCATGAGCGATTGATAAAGATTCTTTTAATAAATCAGTGTCTTGATATATAATACAATAACTCCTCACTTAAAGTCCTCCTGGTTTACGTTGTTTCTTGTCACATTGCTGATTAGAGAACATGCTTAAAGTTGTGTAATGCTCCCTTCTAAGGTCGTTTGGTAGCCACCTGCTTTGTCCATTGCTTGCAGGAAGAGCAGCCTGTTGCAGCTAGCTGGTGGGGGCTTGGAACCAGGGTTGACTGGCAGCTCCCCATCAGCTCCTCCCTTAAGTTCCCTGTGCAGAAGCTGCCCAGCAGACTATTAATTGCCAGCAATTCAGCTGTCCCTTCCTTCACTACCATGTGCTGCTTCTGCCCTCTGCCTTGGAGCTGCTCCCCAGAGTCTCCTGCTTGCTGGGCAGGGGGTGGGGGTTTGGGAAGAGGGGAGCTAATGTCAGGGTGTCCCCCTTCCCCTGCTCCTGCACCCCGCTTACCCTATCTTCCATAGAGCAGGGGGGAAACACGATAGGGCTCAGGATGGAGGGAGCTTCCTAGCAGCAGCTGCCATCTCAACTTGCTGATCTACTTAAAAAGGCAGTGTACTTAGTGTGGGGTCAGCATACGTAAAAGAGCAATGCAGCATATCTCTCTCTCACACACACACACGGTGTATGTCTCTGTCTGCCATGCTGTCTCCCCTCCCTCCATTTGTGCTGCCTTGTAGAGTGTGAAGTTACATTAATAACAATGCCTTAACCCTTGAGGGCTCAGCCGAGTGCTAGTTCATCATTTAGCAGTAAGGCATTCCCTGGGAAATATCCCACCCTCTGATGCCACCACCTCAACCAAGCTTCACAATCATCGTCGCTGTATACAGTATTAAATTGTTTGTTTAAAACTTATACTGTGTGTGTGTAGGTATATATATATAGTCTTTTGTCTGGTGAAAAAAAATTCCCTGGAACCTAACCCGCCCTATTTACATTAATTCTTACGGAGAAATTGGATTTGCTTAACATTGTTTCGCTTAAAGTCACATTTGTCAGGAACATAACTACAACATTAAGTGAGGAGTTACTGTACTTCTCTTTTAGAGAAAAGAAAAAAATGTAAACTGAATGGATTATTGCTGAAATGTCCATTTACATCGCTGATTAGGTAAAAATTATTTAAATTGTAGCAAGTCTACATACTGAAAATATTGGCACTCACACACTGTAGAGCACCATATAGTTTCTGGGGAATAAGGTCCCTTCTTTCCCCTTCAGGTATAATCTTAATTTCAGCACCCCAGCATCATAAACCTTTCCATTTTTTCCTATGTTGTTATTCATGAATACCTACTCTGTGGTCCATTAATCTTTGCAGAACAAGTCAACAGGAATCTTTTTGGTTCACATAGTGATTCATCCCTTTTTGTCCGCAAAGTATAGGGATGTGGGTGCCATTGATGCAGTTCAGAAAACCCATCTTCTGAAATCTAGCTATTATTTCTGGAACTTTGCTTATGGAAACCACCTGTGGGGAAATCACAATGTTAATTGCTTGCAAACCTGCACAACCATGGCCCTAATAGAGGAATTTCCAACCTTGAAGGGTAGTTCATGGGCCCCCACAACTTGTAATATGCATTATCATCCCCTAGTGCAGGGGTCAGCAACTTCTGGCACACAGCTCGCCAAGGTAAGTAACCTGGCAGGCCGGGCCAGTTTCTTTACCTGCCGTGTCCGCAGGTATGGCCGGTCGTGGCTTCCACTGGCCGTGGTTCGCTACTCCAGGTCAATGGGGGCGGCGGGAAGCTGCGGCTAGCACATCCCTCATCCCGCACCGCTTCCTGCCACTCCCATTGGCCTGGAGCAGTGAACCTCGAAGAGTTTATGAAAATATTCCACCCACAATGACCACTTATGCATTGTGAATTTAGATTTGAAGCAGGGAGAGACGATTGATTTGTATACTTGCTATAAAACTGCATAATGGAAATAATAATGGCAATGATACACATAAGAAACAGAAGCAAAATTATAAAAAGAAATGCAGAGTTAGTTGATAGAGAATATTTAAAAACTTTTCACATGAAATCAGTGGTTAAAAAAGCAGTGACAGGTTGAGTTGCACTGAAGAATATATCAAATGTATAGGACTTTACTTAGCTTTGCTGAGTGCTTTGTCAATGCTTACTAAATAATAATAAATGATAATCAGATATTTACAGTAATGATAATACAATGAAAATTTAGCTGATCCCATATTTTTTATTAGAATACCATCTGGATGGACATTGAACAAAAAATGTTCTAGCTATATTTTAACCCTCCATCATACCCTATTTATGAAATTTATCAGGATTCTTTTGGTTCAATAAAGATATCCCAGAGTGCATTATTGTACAACATCACAGATGTCTCATTGTACCCATGATATTAAATAGGGGTGTAGGGGTTATGTGTCAAGGAGCCTTGTTTATGTCCAGTAGTGCTGCAGTGTGAAATATTTCAGTCCGAAAGAAAAAAATTGAAAGTTATGAGTGAGAAGAGTGATTCTAATGGATGTCTCCTCTGGGACTCCACAGAGGGGCCCTGTGTAAGGATGCTTATGCTGCTGCTGCTAGCAGATGCTTCCTATTTCCATGCAAGGATCTGGGGAATGAAGAAAGCTCCCCTGGAGTCCTCTGTGCTCCAGGTCCTCCCTATTTCTATGTAAGGGATCCAAGCTGAAACGGGCTCCCAAAGACTCTCAGGAAATGCGCTGAGGCCTGAGGAGTGAAAAGGGCTGTGCAACAGCGGTCCAGACAGGGCTGGCCCATAACATTTTGGCAACTGAGGTGGGGAGCTCAAATGATGTCCCCATGCCCTCTTGCTTGGGCCAAAACTTTGAAAGGTCTCAGTTCTGCCTTCTTCCTGTTCTACCTGAAGGTCCACAGTCTGGGCCAGCTCATGCTCTATTGTGATGGTTGCAAGGCCGAACAGCCTCTCCTGTGTCATTGTGGAGCGTAGATGTGTTTTTATTAACTTCAGCTTGGAGAAGCTGCGTTCTCCACTGGCAACTGTTACAGGAAGTGTTAGAAGTATGCACAGAGCAATAAAAGCATTTGGAAAAAGGGTGGTTATCTTATTTCTGCACATATACTCCAGAACAGCCTTTGGAGTTGATCCTGTTGAAATGTATCTTGAAAGGGCTTTCAGTTCATCACCTAAATCACTCACATCAATGTCGCGCATGTCATCATGTGTCAACACTCTCTCTAGTGCCCTGCATTGCTGGTGCAGGTCTTCTTCAGGTATAGTGAGGGAGTTTTGGAACATCATACAAAACACCCCAAATATACTCCTGTGTTCCTTGAGCTGCATGAAATGTTCTTCAACTGACTGTATTGCACAATCTAGCACCTGGTTAAATAATTCAACTTTGAATTGTTGTTTAGGGTTTCGTATGGGATTATCCCATGCCTCGTAATCAAATGTCTTCTTCTTCGGTGACTCTTGTATTCTTGAATAGGTGGGAAAATAGCTTCAGTGTGAAGTTCCTCTGCCAACTTCTGTGCAGTCCACAGAACATTTTGAAATCCCCCATCTGACCGGTAAGACTGTAGGTATGACTTTGCTTTGTCCGGTTGTTCCATTGCTCCAGAGATATCAAGGTCAACACCTTGGAGTCTCTTGCTTACAACATTTATTTCAAACAGTATGTCATGCCACAACACTAAGCCGCACAGAAATTTGAAGTTATGTATGTTTCTGGTGATTCCATATCCCTGTGCCACTATTCTCCCATGAACAGTTCATGTCATAGCATTATCCTCCATAATGGCAACTATGGCATCATCTATCTTCCCAATTTGGTGTTTGATAGGCTTTATCGCCTCCACTCGACTTTCCCATCCTGTGGCACTCAATGGTTTCAGTGTCAGAGAGGATGGTCCCAGATGTTGCTTCAAAATTTGCCATCAATAAGTTGATGCAGAGAAAAATACATAGATGCTTTGAATTACATTAACAAATTCAGCAGCCTCACTAGAAGCTGATGCTGCATCACTGACCACCAAGTTCAATGAATGAGAACTGCACGGGACAAAAAATGCTCAAGGGTTTAACTCTCGGATCTTGTCTGCACTCCTCTGTTCTTTCCTCTCATGTTGGCACCATTATTGTAGCCCTGACCTCTCGTATCAGCTATTGCAATTCCCTTCTCTTCTAGATTTTTAAGAAGCACATTTGTCATACCAGCTCCTGTAGTATCATCAATGTCAATAAATTCTAGAAAATGCTCTTTGACAGTCACCATTGCAGGGACATTTTCACTGGGTTCTGTTATTGTTGCAAAACACATCATTAAAGTCATTTGTTCCATATGGCTGATGTCAGGTGTGCAGTCCAGAATAACAGAGTAATATCTTGCTGACTTCAGCTCTGTCACAGCTTCTGTTTGACTTTTGTTGCCAGTAACTCTATGATCTCATTTTGAATTGTTTTTACAAGGTAGTGGTGTGTGGACATTTCTTGGGTGGTGACTCTTTGTAGATGCTCCTGGAGTACAGCATCAAACTCAGACATCAGCTCCACAATTCTAAGGAAGTTTCCATTGTTTGGCACATATAGCTGATCTGAAGTGCCACACAGTGCTAGGTTTTGGGTAGCAAGCATTCTCACAATGGCAATGAGCTTTTTCAGAACATTTTGCCAGTAAAGAGACTCATGCAATCTTCTCTTGATGCTTTGGTGGCCTTTAACCTTAGTCTCATCTCAAACTCTTTCCACCTATGGAATGCTCTCTGGTGATTTGCTGCCTTCTCATGGCATGTCAGTTTTCTAGCCAGATTTTTCCAGTCCTTTGTTCCTGTAGAACCCAATGTGGCTGGAACATTAGATTGGAAGAGTTTGCAACAAAAACAGTATGCAGCATTCTGAGTTTTTGAGTACATAAGCCATGGGCTCTCCACTTTGTCATCATTGAGGATTTCACGCCAGTAATGTGTTGGATGGAAACTTCTATTTTCATTGTCTTTGGGGAACATGACATTTTTCACTTGCTGTGGCCCATGCAGTACAAGGAAGTCCTCAGGCTACTGCTCAAGTGAGTTCACAGTCCTGGATCATCTAGACTTAAGGAACTAAACTCAGCAGCAGCTGTTTCTTGCTCCTCCACCACGCTCTTCTCTGATCTACACTGTTCTTCAGGAATGTGCGTGGTTACATCCATTTGAGATGGAGATATGGATGCTGCAGTAGCTGCCAGGTCACCTGCACTCTGACTAAGTGGAAGATTAGGCATTTCCTCACCACTCACATCCTCACTGGGGCCGGAAGGCTCACTGTGAACATTTGTCTCTATGTAGCTCAGGAGAGCTCCTTCCTGCTTAGGTAGAAAAGCTTCCTTTGCTTGCTTTCTTTTTCTGAATGCTGCCCCAGAGGGGTGTTTTCTTCTTTCACTCATGACTGCTGTTCTGTACCAGCTATAGTGACTCTGAACACTCAGTTGAAGGGGACAAATAAGCAGGCTGGTGGCAAGGCCTGAGTGAGGGAAAATATCAGTGTCTTAAGGGCCTAACTGGCTCCTACTAGTTCAGTTGACGGCCTGTTCTCCTCAAGTGGGTTCAGGAAAGCAGCAGGAAACAGGAAGCACCCTGAGAAGCTGGTGTTAATCAGTCCGGGGTGCTAGAGAGGTACATAAGAGACTCCTCCTCCTCTTTCTCCCTGCAGCTCCTGCTGCTTTCTGTTATTCCCTCTCACCTTTTCTTTTGCCTGCCTGTTATGTCTCTTGTGCCCTCCTTCCTCCAGCCCAGCACTCCACCATCTCTGTGCATCTAGAGCAGAGAGAATACATATGCACCAGCAGCAGACACAATTTTCTACACTTTGGGTCCTAGTGGCGCTGCCCCCTTGTCTGGCACCTGAGGCGGCCGCCTCAGTTCACCTCATGGTAAGGCCAGCCCAGGGTCCAGAGAGAAAGACAGACACTATTCTGGTCCCAAACTAAGTAAATCTGCCTGCTGTGTTGCTAGCAAACACTACTTTGCAAGGCCTGGGGGAAAATGGGAACATGAGCTCAACCAGAGCAGCAAATGGCAATGACAGGAATGTGCTAGTGCTTGGAACAGAAAAGTGTAACTGATCATCAACAAAACAATGAAAATGACTCTAAATCCTGTCAAATACATTAAATAAAAAACCTGAAAAAATATAGAACAATTAATTATTTTTTCTACTGCATTTCAGTTATATTAATCTTCAGTGTTATGTATAGGAATAGTAAGTTAAAAAGCATCAGATTGAAATGTGACTTTTAAGTTGGTTTCCCCATAATTTCTATCCTTTGATGTTTCTATTTTGTATCATTTATTATAGTGCCAGTTGAGCAGTGACTCCATTTATTGTTTTTCTGCCTCAGTTTTTTGCAATCAAATCTTTTTTTTTTGCCTGTTACACCTTTTTCATACCAGTATTTAAAGGGAAATATAGATAAAATCTGTGGTCTTAAAAATCTGAAAATCTTACAGAAGTAAAGAAGTGTAAATTGATAAGGACAGACATAGCTTAAAAGAAGAGATTTAGGCCCTAATCCTACAAACACTTATGCACATGCTTAACTTTTCTACTATGAAGGAAAAGTTGAGCACATGCCCAAATGTTTGCAGATTATGGCCTATCCTTGTGTCTTGAATAAGTGTTCATACATATTTGATAGTATATATCCAAACAATAGTTAAGAAAACAAAAATTTGGTTGGAGCCAATAGGACTGAATTTTTTTTTTTTGTTTAAACAATAAAAAGTAAAAAATACTGTAGTGTATTCAATTAGATTTTCAGGATAAAGGTTAGACTATTTTGTTCAAAATTTATTGTGAAATGGTGCCCCTGAAGCTTTGTTGGTTGGTGGGGCCATTTCAAAATCATTACACCACTTGTGGGGTGATATAGGGTTGACATTACAAAATATATACTTCATGAATTATCAGCTCACAAACTGGAAGACATTTCTTACACTTGCTGTTTGTTTACCTAACCATTAATTTGCTTTTGTATTTTTACGTAGTATATTTGTCTTTCTTTCCCACTTAACTGCTCCATTTTTACCATTAGAGAAAGCAACAGTTGTAAGATAAAAATGGATAACGGTGTCGTGTCTGATTAAGTGTTCCTTTCTGGATTTACCTCATCATAGGTTTCTGGCAACACTAAAAGAAAATGCTGCTGGCCATTTTCAGCCTCCCAAAATGGCACACTGAGTCAGGTGTAACCAAGAATAGCACCATTGATTTCCATGTTGAGAATCTGGCCTGTTAGTCACATTTTCTCCTTTTAATTTATGGTGCTGAACCCAGCCATCTGACAGCAACCTAGAACTAGTCCTCAGATCTGCAGTAAAACAGATTTCCTCCTCCTTCACCACATACAAAACATCACTACCTCAAAATAATGCTATCATTTCTATGACATGGTAACTTGTTGTTATAGTGTATTACAATGGATTTAATGTTTGTCAAATATTTTAATGTTGTAAGCACGATATGTATGAATATATTAACTCAAGTTCAGAATTAGCAGGAGGAACAGATGTAGCCTTAAGGAACAAAGATCTTTTGTTCATGTACATAGTCCCAGTAATAATCAGGGAGAAAGAAATACAGGAAATATTTATCACCAGCATTATCTCTAAACAGAATGCTTTTCAGATTTTTCCATGAAGCTTCACTGGCTTTTTGAATACATTGACCTTCATAGATGTAAAGACTCAGGGTAAATTTGTCATATAAAATAAATCATTGCACTTTTCAATGGGACTTCATGGAGCACTAATATGTCAGTGCAGATTTAAACCTCTACTAAATAAAATGTGTGTGTCAGCTTGCAAAAGACCCAAACAACCTTTCACCAGAAACATAGTTTTGTGCGGAATATGTAGACCATTATATAGGAGCACTATGGGAGAATTCAGAGTAGGTTAAGCTGGTGTTACGTCTTCCAAGTTTTTTAACTCCTTACACAATGCTAAACCAAAATTGTCAGTGTTTCAAACTCTGCTTCAGTGATGGAACAAGTTATTTTTTATTTTTGGAAGTGGATTAGTAATGACATCCTCATGACCCCAGGCATCCAACTTCAGCTGTCTAGACATTCCTGGCTAGCTTGTTACAAAAGCATCTGATGGTCTTATATGGTCTCTTCACTGCCTATGTTGATAACCTTGACTTGGGATGGTATTGTGCCCTCTTGCAAGCTGGTCAGTCTCTTTCATTACAGCATGGGTACCAGGCAAACTTTAACTCAGAAGGACAGCATGAGTAGTACAGCGACATCGCTGGAAGTTCCTCCTTAGTGACAAATGTCTTCCTGATGAGATGCTTACAGTTTGTACATACAAAATTTTATGCACACTGTAAGAAAGGGAGGCATAAAAGGCATGAGCAAGAAAACCATTGTTTTGCAATGGGCTCTAGAAAATTCAGAGCAGCAGTTTGTCAAAATGCAGGTTGTATGAGAATATTGGCAACCAGGACTTTATAATAAGAAAACCCATGATAGGGAATGGCATCACAGCAATATTCATCACAGCATAAGAGAACTTACAGCATAAGTTGTGCACTTTATGAAGTGGGCAAACATACTAGGTGGTAGCTGGTGTGCTTTTCAGTTTGATATAAAGAACCTTGACAAATATTAATTCTAAGGCAGTGGTTTTCAAAATCTTGGTTAATTGAACGAGAGAAATCCACAGGTTCTTTACCTACTTGTTACCAAATGGAACATATCAGGAGCTAAGGTGTAGAATAAATACAAAATTAAAGAATTAGAGTTAGCTGAAGTTTGGTTAAGGAAATATGTGTGTTGTAAAGAAAGGCTACGGGTAGCAAGTAGATAGAAAGCCTTGAAAATAATGTTATAAGGCCAGAAGGAATGGAGTAGGGAGGATGTCTGGTTCAAAGGATAATGAATGAGCTAAGGAAATTTTAAAAAGGCCTCTGACTGCTAGCAGTGACTGCAACTGGTTTTAAATAAGAAAAATACCTCTGCCTTAAAAGGAGCCACAATGGATCTTCCCACCCATGTTATCTTAAAAGTAAAGCCTACATAAATGCAAATGCAATGAAAAAGGTGTTGGTCAGCAAGAAGGAAAAGAGATAAGAAAGGAAGGCCTTGGAGAAAGGAAAGTAGCAAGGATAAGTTGTTTGGGACTAAGTTTCTGCTAAAGCTTGCAAGTTAGCAAAGGGTATAGAGCCATGACTCTGAATGTTCTTTGTGAGAGCCAACCTGATCATGTTGGAGTACACCAAAATGAGATGGTTTTCCTCACAGGGGCGGCTCTAGATATTTTGCCGCCCCAAGCACAGCAGGCAGGCTGCCTTTGGCAGCTTGCCTGCGAGATGTCCCTGGTCCCGCTGATTCGGCAGCATGCCTGCAGGAGGTCCGCTAAAGCCGTGGGACCAGTGGACCCTCCGCAGGCATGCCGCCAAAGGCAATCTGCCTGCTGCCCTTGCGGCGACTAGCAGAGCGCCTCCAGTGGCTTGCCACCCCAGGCATGTGCTTGGTGTGCTGGTGCCTGGAGCTGCCCGTTTCCCCAAGTCTGGCCTATTTGTAAGTATACTGATCACATGCTCATGAATATTTTGTTAATGTATTGGGTATAGTGACTGCTTGTTTTTATGTTGTGAGCATGTTTAGCACAATTGTATAAAATACTGTTTAGCCTTTGGACTTCAAGGAATTCATGGTTAAATTAGTGTGGGGTGATCTCCCATATTAATAATTTCTAATATTAATTCAAACATAAGGTGTGAGGTCCATCATATGACAAGTTTTGAGACCCACTGTTAAGAAAAACACCCATTATTATATGTGGCAGAGAAAAGTCACATAGAAGAAAACATATCTGGATCTCAACTCACTTAGGGTAAAGCCTCCACATCTACAAACAACAGAAAGCATAATGAGGTCTATATTTTGTGAAGTTATATGCTCTATATATTTATTTACACAGAGGGTTGCTTAAATGTGAAAGGACGATGCCCTAGCCAAGGTTGTTGTTTTATTATTTAGTTTTAATGTTACCAAATTATTTTTAAATGCGTTTTCTGCTGTTGTTTCTTTAAGGTCTGGGTGATTGCTTTTCCTAACTGCAACATCTCTGTCAGGGTGTTGTAGGAAAGAATTTATTGCATATTTGGTAAATGGCTTTTCAAAAATGTGCTGCTTCTGAGGTCTTACTGATATTCCAGCAGGGTGTACTATAGCAATCACGCTGAAGAGCACTGTGACAATTGGAAAACAGCTACTGGGGAGGAAGAGGGAGCTGGGTAGTCTGTAATGGCAATGTTGTTAAAGAACAAAGACTACCCAAGTAGTAGGAACAACCAAACCAAACCCAAAATGATCAAGAAAAGCAATTAATACAGGCAAACGGCCAGTTACAACTTGAATAAAAATACACTAGGAAATGTAGAAATAACTGGTTTTAATTAAAGCATAGAGGGGGAAAAGGCCACCCTAGAAAAATTTGAGGCAAATCTATTGAATGTTATTTTAAACTACATATTTTACAAAGAAGAAACAGATCATCTCCGAGAATTACCATGCTAGAAACACCAGCAATATTAGAGAAAGGAATCTCTATATGGTATGTCCACAGCTGCCGTTTCATATATTATTTCACAGTGCTATGCTCATCTTAAAACATTCCCCCTTCCCCACTTAAGAACCCTTAGCAAGAATAACGCCTTAGAGGAGTGGAATACCAAAAGGTTTAAGTACTTCTGTCCAGAGCTTCTACAAGTAGCTAGAGGGCAGTACTATACTTTGACACTTCACAAGTACCCCACCCTGCCTCAGACATGGGGGGGCCAGAAGTGGAAAGAAAACCTATTGACGCTTTAAAGATTTCACCCATTACAGGCTTGAGGTAGGCAGGCAGAAAGGTGCAGAAGCTGTACTGGCTCCCATGCACACAAGGAGTGGAGTGGTAAAGAGAAGAGACACTAGTCTGCACTGGAAAGAAAAATCTTCTCTCTTCTAGGAATTAAGAGTAGAAGCAGATTTTTTAGGCTTTGCTGTGAGTGAGTATCATGTGTATCCCTTTTTAGGGAATGGAAAGGAATTTTTCCCTCTGCGGCAAGTTGAGCTGGGTAGGTGGCCTTTTTCAGGTTCACTAGAGCTGTCCCATGAGCCAGTGGATAGATTAGGTTGTAAAAATATTTTATTGCAACTTGGCAGGTGACCAGTGCATGTAATCATTCAATAGGGAGTCTGATTCCCAGATAAATCAGAATTAGAAGTGAATTAGGAGAATGACGACATCTCCTATAGGAACTGAGGAAGGGTGTTGGGGTTCCTAATGTCTGACATCAAGAAGTCAACCCCCTCTCCCCTAACCCTCATACAAGGGGAGTGCAATGGGTTCCACAAACAGTCCTGGGACCAGGTTAATGTAGGGGGGACTGACAGCAGATTGTAATCCATTCAAACTGGTAGTTAAGGAAAGATGACCTACAAGAACTGCAAGGAGGTGGGGGCTGTGCACACGCAAGAAATGAAATAGTTAATCATCTATTTGCACCCTACTTTTTAGAACATGACAGCAGCACATGTACTTAACTGATAACTTCATCACACAAGGAAGACCCTTATTAACATCAGCACGATTGTTTAAGAGTGGGTAGCTGAAGAAAAAGTGAGTTCTGATCATGCTGCAGTTGCACATGAAATCCAGGGGCCTGTATAGCAACAATATATCATTTTTAAAATGCAGTCATTCAGTAGTGGTAGTGCAGACACCTCAGTCTAGAACAAGTTATTGGTGGGGAGGGGACAGAAGTAGGCACAATGGAAATATAAACATGTCTCCTCTTACTTGAAACATCAGCATCATGGTTGTCTTATCTTCTGTATTCCTGTTCTCCAAGTTACAATTTTCCAAATGCTCTCACTCTTCAAGGAAAATAAATAAGGGCTAATCAGCATGGACACAGAAAAATCATGAAAGCGGTTTACATCAGCAGCACAATTCAGGGAGGAGAAGTGGTTGCTTTTCAACTGCAAGTCGTCTCCACTCATTCTGTTTATGCCTACATTAAACACTAGCCAGACTTCCCTTCAGAGACTCAAGTTATTAGTTGTGAGTGTTAAAATTTAGGTACCAGTACTTTTCACATTATAATAAAATTGAGTATCACTGCCTCACTTAAGGATAAAGAAACAGTACTTGATGCAAACATTTTATAAACTTACTGTAACATCTTGAGTCTTATCCAGATATCAAGATTAGGTACAGATGCTTTTAAATATGAAAACATTTAATAACAAGAAAATGTCACTTCACAAAACAGTTTGAGGTATTTTATTTATATAGCAATCTTTATTTCAAAAGGACATTTTTATTACAAAAATGTAAAAATCCAGCTAAACCAGAAACATTGAGACTTTTTTCCTGGGCCTTCAAATTCATTGATCTTTGTCCCCAGATTCTTTACACTACAATATCCCCCACATCCAGCTTGATTACACAGGTGCAAGTGTGCCAGAATGGCCTGGAATAGATAAATATACTGAGAAAGGCAAAAGCTGTAAAAGCTAGATGCATGCAACAGGCTCTACCAGGAAAAAACCCTCAAAAATAAACGCAAGTGAAAACTAGAGCTAGCTGCAGGTGTCTGAAACTTTGTTCAATCATCCTTGTCTTTTGCTCCGTGTTTAAGGATGCGTGTGAATTCAATGTAATTGAAATTTCCCTTTTTGTCAATTGGTGCCTCTCTGTACAGCTCATCTACTTCTTCATCTGTAAATCTGTCTCCCATTGTTGTCAGCAGCTCTCTCAGATAATCTTCTTGAATGACCCCTGGAATATAATGTGCACAGTGAATCAGGATAAACCAAAAAAGTTTTCTTACTGGATCTTCAAATAGAAAGAATTTCTAGTTTGGAGTTAAGTAATCACATTATAAATAAGCACCACACATGTATTGCTTAAGAGAGACAGAATAAATATTTACAAGCCCATTTAAGCATTAACTCCAGGGAGAAGGAAGACAATTGTGAATGTAAGACTGCAGGAGGCCAATGTTAAATACTGTAGCTGCATTTAACAACAGGGCTGGATTATTTTAATTGCAGAAAAAATAGCATGTTTAATTATGCAAGCTAAGATTATATCCAAGTCTCATGCTTCAGAGTCAAGCTGGAGCGCTACAACAGGATTATGACAGCCTCTACACCTTCCAACTCCCCGTGACACTTAAGGTAATGGCCACCATAAGACTTGGATGAATGGCCTGATTTGGTACGTTCTGCATGACAACCTCTCAGCTTTTTCCCTCCCACACATCATAATCCCAGAAATTCAATGGCAAGAAGTGAACTCAAGTTGCATCAAAACAGTTTGTCTGGAAAGACGCAAGTTTATATTTTGGTTGAAACAAACAGATTTAAGACAGTCTTAAGAAAAAACACATTTCTAGATGGAGGTTTGTTTTAACTGACTGTATTCACTTGTCTTAAACATTTTCTACTTAAAACTGTTGAGCATACAATCCCACTCATATTGAATGGGAGCTGAATATAGCCTAACTTAAATGTCAAGGCCAATGATGTGAAGAAATCTGAATATTTCAGATATAGTTGTATGTTAGTATCAATTCAATGCCAAATTCTAAGCCAGAGGTTCCCAAACTGACACAGCATGGAATACAGCATCATAAAGCTTGTGTTTGAGCAGCCTCCCATAACACGTGAGCCATCTCTCCCACTCCTATTGGTGATCAAACATTGCTATGGCAACAACTTTTTCTTACATAAAAAATTAGATATTTTATACATTTTAGTTTTCTTTTAAATACAGTTTAACATGAGGAAAGGAGGAGCCAGCAAGTGTTTGGAGTCAACTCTACCGACCACCAGCAAGCCTTTTGCGGGCAACTGGTGTTCCATTAACCCATTAAAAACTACTGTTCTAAGCTTTTAAAGTTATAGGAAATTTAAGATATCTTTCAATATTTTGGGTTCTGATAGATGAATTTTAAGTAACTGTATAGGTTTAACAGTCTTTAAGCCCAATATTTCACCATTTCTGATGCAGAGATGAAAAAATTACATTAAATGTTTAATCTTGCAAAATAAATAAGTAATGATCATCAGTAAATTGTATACTGGGTATATTCATGACTTGAAGGGTGTAAATTCTAGAGTGCACAACACACTGAAGCACGAACTGGCTCATAATGGATCTGCTGATGTGCACTAGGGAACTTTTAGTGCACATTAACGTGAAGTCCAGCAGTACTACATTAAATGTGCACAAATGGAGCTTTACTGCACACCAGCAGAGTTCACATGGGACAGTTAATGCACAAAGGGGTGTGCATTGGGATTTAAATGCCTGCAGACATGCACTAAAGCACCATGTAGACAAGTTTTTAGAAGCCCATAATAACCTCAAATGATCTACTTAAATTCATTATATATTTACAGTCATGGCTGAATAAAAGAAATCCTTTTAATGAAGATTCAAAAGCAGATAACCCAGCATTGATATTTCACCTACTTACCTGTTGCTTCTTCATCAAAGCAAGCAAAAGCATTTCTGATTACATCTTCTGGATCTGTGCCATTTAGTTTTTCTCCAAACATTGTAAGGAACATAGTGAAGTTTATGGGGCCTGGAGCTTCATTCATCATAGCATCCAGGTATTCATCAGTTGGATTCTTTCCTACAATTAAAGTATTCATATTTTCGATAGTCATCATAATGTGTTTATTCATCCAACCAATTTTATTTGTCAATTTTAAACAGAATAAAACACCTTTCATAAAGCAGCTCAAAAATGTATAAAAAGTTAACAGCTATGCTATTATGATGATTGCAATAGGCACATATAGCCATTTTATAATGCTCAGTTAATATAATGATGGGGCCACAAGTATCAGATAAATAGATAGCTGGAGAAATAAACATTACCAAGAGAAGCGAGCATATCATGCAGGTCTTCTTTGTCAATGAAGCCATCTCTGTTCTGATCAATCATGTTGAAGGCCTCTTTGAATTCTTGAATCTGTGACTGATCGAACATTGCAAACACATTGGAGGTTGCACGCTGAGGGCGCTTCTTAGTGGTCTTGGTCTTTGCCCTTTTGCTAGACATGATGGCTGTTGGATTCTAGGGGAGAAAAACAGTGACTAAAGTGTAGGAAATTAAATTTAAACAACAGATGTCTAAGAATTACAGTTGTGTATTAAACTACATCACAGTTCATTGAAAAAAAGTTTGAATTCTGAATAATGTGCAAAGGTACATAGATCCATAAATTTACCATCCACCTTTTGTTGTATTTTCTTTTATTAGAAGCTTAACTGCGATGATATGTACTGGCCCTTTGGGGTTCAGAGGAAAACCCTTCTGGGCTGACAGTAGACTGCATCAAGCTGGTCCTTGAAAAGAAATCCCCAGTACCTATGTCCCGGTAGTTCAGCATATTATTCAAGCCGTGAGGGGTTAAACAGATTGGTATATTTGGCAGGTTGGGGGGCCTTGCTAACCTGACAGTTAGAATTATAGTCTGCTTACCTTGCCTGAGTGGGGCCAAGGAGCTCACAAGTAAGCCCAAATATCTGGCAAAGGTGATTCTCATTTTTGTTATATTAGTTGAAGAACATAAAAGACTCCTATGCAATCTGACACCAGAGATAGAGTCTTATGTTTTTGTTTGGTTTAGGCAGCTGAGAACAAAAACACAGCATCCTAGGCAAGTTGTGTGTGTTTTAAAGTCCTTTCTGCATCATTAAGCAGAGGGTCTGGTGCAGGGGTAGGCAACCTATTTCATGCGTGCCGAACGCGGCACACGAGCTGATTTTCAGTGGCACTCACACTGCCCGGGTCCTGGCCACCAGTCCGGGGGGCTCTGCATTTTAATTTAATTTTAAATGAAGCTTCTTAAATATTTTAAAAACCTTATTTACTTTACATACAAGAATAGTTTAGTTATATATTATAGACTTATAGAAAGAGACCTTGTAAAAACTTTAAAATGTATTACTGGCACACAAAACCTTAAATTAGAGTGAATAAATGAAGACTCGGCACACCACTTCTGAAAGGTTGCTGACCCCTGGTCTGGTGTATGTTGAGTGTAGGGGGAGAGTCTGGGCTTAGTTACAAAACAAACAATGCACTGCAGTTTTGTTAGGTAACCAAGAAGCCTGAACTAATATAGCATATCAATAGGTGCATTCTAAACTATGAAATTGCTTTTCAATATGCACTAGAGATTGCGTCCCTTTAATGTGTAGTGTAGTACCTGAAACTACCTAAGCCTATGTGGTTTTACAATACGCTTTTTCTTTTTTTAAAAAAAAGGAAGTCAACAATATTGCAAGTATGAAATGGGAAACTGATAAAATTTTGGGGGGGGGCGACAGTGAAATTGACTACACAAAGTATTTTCAAATGTGCAAGTAAACTAACACTAAGTAAAATAATTCAGACAGAAGTGAAGCTTTCAAGTTTATGGTATCCATTCAATTGTGATTTAAATATTTACTTTTTAAGCCAGTTTAATGATACTGGAACTGATCCACTAGCCTGAAATACTAAGGCCTCAGTTCTACAATTGGATCTGCATGGATGGACCTTTATGCCCATAGGGTATATCCTGTTGATTTCAGGCCTGCCCATGCAGCTCTGTCTGAACAATCAGGGCCTTACTGTTTAGTTAAAATATAAGAATTGTTGGCAGAGAAGATTAAATATTTAAAGAGATTTGTCAAATTAAAAAAAAAAAAAACACACTTAGTTATTACACCTAACTCTATAACAGAGTAACAATGCTTTTCCAGATTATTTACTTTGGGCATCGGACTGACTATGAAGAGTGCTACCTATTTCCCTATTTGCCCCGATGTAGTTAGTTTCATCCTTCACACAGCAAGCAATATGTTAGAGAAACGTTTTGGCAACAAAACCACTGTAAAGCCACAAAAATTGGCAGCTCTACTCGAGTAGATGTACCCTAAAACTATTTTTAACTCCGCTCATGTAAAAAAATTTCAAGCTGATCGTGTCCCATTAATCTATATTACTGTCCATATCAACCCAGATTTGGATTTAATAATTTTCTCACAAAAACTGAAGCTATCTCAAAAGCGAACTACAAGGTGCCAACTTAGTGTGCCACAGAATTCTGCATCATAGCCAGACTGGGTTTTGTTATATGCCATAAATTTCTTTGCTCTTTGATTATGAGCTTCAGCCTAAACACCTGCAATTAAGTGTCCAAAAAGCCATTACTACCAGCCTATGTTTACTTGCAACATCCCGGTTTGGCTAATTTACATCATCAAATGTTGATCTTTAAAACAAGCTACTTCTAAAAGTTAACTGCACCTCTGAAAAGAGCTGGTCAATGAGTCACAGAAAAAAATAGTCTCAGTGACTCCTTAAACAGACTGCTTGTAAAGTGACCTTGGAGAAGTCAGTCTATCCAAAATAAAAGGCAATTAAAGGAAGGGCACAATTTTAGTTCATGTTAAAAGTGAACTGTAGTTAACTAAATACAGCTAAGTAACTGCCATTGGCAAGCATTCAGAATTAAAGTACGTAATTAACCACCAAGTTAAATCTAAAAGATCATAACTTTGTCAAGTAAGTATTTTACCTTGCTTTAAAGCCAAGAGAGCGAGTGAGTGCTTTACCAAGCCTCCAGATGGAAAAGAGAGGCCACTGCATAGGTTATAGTCTTCCCAGTATATCTACAAATAGCATTACTGATTTCATCTGCTGATTAATTCTCCACTTTTAAAACTTGCGTTCCATATACAACATTCTTCCGACATACAAAAAACAAACTGCTATGCCCTGAACTAAAAATAACCAACAAAACTCAACTGCAAGTCACCCAGCAATGCTCTTCATTATACAGTCACAAAACAATCTCCCTAAAACAAGTGTTCAGAGTACAATAAAAACAAAATTTTAGATTGAATGTCAGGAAATCCATTTTATTTCTGAAGTAACAGTTCACTACAAACCATTAAGCTAATAAGCTAACAATCTGCTTTTGAGACACAAGAGAAAGACTTAAAATTTTAAATTGGACACACTTCAGGTAGCAAGCCAATAACAATTCATCCTTATAATCCGAATCTCTACTCTTGATTCACTGCTACCCAGAACAAGGTCATGCTGCCCTCAAAACTGGTTAGAATGACAATCCCCGTAATTATCTGAAGTTCTTCAATGTGCTCTGATAATTGAGACTATACTGTAAGGAAAAGGGCCATGCAAATCAAACATACAGAAGGGACTTCCTTGCCAATTTCTCTCCTACAAGTCTATTATTTTGTGCATGTAGAAAAAACAAATTACTACAGAGATTAGACATAAATCCATGGAGAAAAAATAAACTACCACCCACAAATATAGTTCAATTTGGAAACATTTTACTTCGCAATCTTCTATACCTTAAGGGGTAGAGGGAGAGGAGCAGATTCAGCGAGAGTAAGGCACCAGGAAATTTGCTACAGAGATTTAGAGGTGATAGTGGACAGTGCATTCAACATGAATTTGCAGTCACATATGGCAGTGGTTCTCAAAGTTTTCTTTTTCCCCACAGACCACTTAAAGATCTTTCTAAATGTTGTTTATACTGTTAACTAACTACTGAAAAGTGCTTTGGATAAAAATGCTATATAAAAAAACAACACTTTGTTCTACAAATAAAAGCACACAATTCATATTTTAGTATCACAGTATCACCTTTCTAATGCAATGGATGTCCCCTTTCTCCCCTGCTGCAGCAGCTCGTGAGTTGGGGCTGGGAAGGAGGGGCGGGGGTCTTTCCCCAGCAGCCGCAGCCCTGAAGCTGGGGAAAGTCACCTCTTTCTCTGTCCGAGGCAGCCCTGCACATCCCCAATTCTTCCCCACCCCCAACCCCTCTTCTCAGCCCACTGCCCTCTCCCACCTACTCCCTATTCTCCCCAAGGCCACCACCTCAGCTTACATGCATCTTCTCCAGGGTCCAGGCACCTAACTAGTGGAGCTATGCAAGCGTGGCTCTGCTAATTAGGTGGGTGGCCCTTCATTCTCTTGTGTGCTGCTGCCCAGGCGGCACCTTACAGGAAACTATCCGCAGACCACCTGAACGGAGCTCACGGACCACAATTTGAGAACTGCTGATATATGGCATTAAAAAGGCAGGAGCAATTTTGGACTGCATAGAGAGAAATATTAAGTTTCACAAGGTAATAGCCCATCTATACAAAATTCTGGTGTAGCCATGTCTAGAACAGTGTTCAGTTCTAGGCACCGCTTTACTAGAAAGATATCAACACACTGGAGGATATTCAGGGAAAAGTAACAAAAAAGTGTTTTAGGAAGCTGGAGGGATTAATTTATGAGAGTCTGAAGTGTTAGACAAGTATAGCTCAGGTTTCAGAGTGGCTCAGGGTCAGCAAAGAGGACACAGGATGGGTGAAATCCCAATTCCACTGAACTCAATGGCAAGACACCCACCGACTTCAACGGGGTCAGGTCTTCAGATTCAGTTTCATAGAGGGAAGTACACTTAGTAACTAAAATAGGTTAAGTTTAGGTTGAAAATGAGGGAGGGCTTCTACAAACAAGTTGGAATACTGGACGCTGAACAGAACAAAATATAACAAAAAGAATCTTTGGCAGAACATAGATTAGAAACATTTAGTAAATTTTTCACCTAGGTAAGTTTCTAAACTGATTAGAGCAAGAGCATCAACAGTTGCCTTCCCCAGTGTACACTTACTTTGTCCATTGCCTCTCAAGCCCTCACTTGTCCTGAAGAGATATGCAATGTTATTGTAGGGCAAGAATCATTTCCACTCAATATTCTTGATCGCTGGTAGACTGTAAATACCAGCCTAAATGCTCATCTACTAAATTCCCAAACTGGTCATTTGTAATTATCTATTGTTTAAAACAGAGAAGTCCCAAAAGATTTTATTACTTGGAGTGAGATTATGTAAGAGCTGTGACCAAGAAATGATGCTTTAAGAGTATCAAAAGAATTCTAGTTGCTATACAATATCATAAATTTCTGTACTGCAGTAGCTCCTAAAAGCCCGAGCCTCATTGTGCTGGGGACTATAGAAATAGAAAAAGATGACTGTCCCAGCCCTGAAGATCTCACAATCCAATATTTTCATCAGATCTTACAAAAGCCACCCTCCTTAGATTCATAACTATATCCTGGTTTTGATTTTACTATTTCCAAAGGGAAGGAATATATGTCAGTGCAAAAAAAAATGCAGTATTGCCATAAAACTAAACTGGATTTAGTCTGTTCCTAAACATGAAGCTCTGAATGGTCTAGATCTTGTTTATTTTGGGAACCATTTAGGAACTTTTTAGAAGGACTTAATCCAAGCCTGCACAACAGCCCGCATGGGCTCACTGTGCAGCCCACAGAGGGGTGAGTAGGCAAGCTAATGGCCATCTGGCTGGCCGGCAGGCTGGTGAAGCGGCCAGTGGCAGGCTGGAGAGTGAGGGTGAGCCAGCGGCAGGAGGCGGGGCGAGTAGCAGAAGGTAAGAAGCCAGGCAAGTGAGCTGGTGGCAGGGGAGAGGGGCTGAGGAGGCGAGCGGACGAGCAGTGGCAGCAGGGGAGGGAGGCTGAGGAGGCAAGCAGGCAGGCAGTGGCGGGGGGCTGAGGTGAGCTGGTGGGCAGTGGCAGGGGGCAAGTGAGCCAGCAGCAGGGGAGGAGGGCCAGAGGAGACGAGCAGGTGGGCAGTGGGAGGCAACTGAGAGAGGAAAATGGCAGAATGTCCCCAACAGTACCAAATGTTCAAGTAACTGTCCCAGGGTGGTAAAGAAAACTGGGTCATTAAGGCTTGACAGTCTCTGGGGGGTGGAAAATCACTGCTAATCCCAGGACCAGACAGGCTGCTGTGTTTGGATCAGGGGTTCTTCAACTTTTTCATAGTGTGGAAAACTGGTTAAGACAGGGACTGCCTCATGGGTTCATGTGCCTGTCGTCACTGCAGCAACTGCTTCCGTGGAAAAGCCACCTTAGGAGGACATTTAAATGTATATTTAGCTTCTTTCTATCTTGCAGTCAGAAGAAGCTAGCCCCACATGCACACACCCACCTCTATGGACTCAATCCCACCACACTTTGAGAACCTGTGCAGCCAAGTCTGTCCCCAGCAGTTCAAAGGCAAAGTGAGGACAGGATTAAACCAAATGTTCATCCACACGTTAGAGAAGAGAGAACTATGACATATTGCACATAAATCCAAACCACTTCGTTAGCTGAAGAGTTAAGCTGTAAATTTTAGAGGAGCCCAGTTAAAAGCCCATCAACAAATCTCATTTACAAATACTCAACAGCTTCCCTAAAAACCCACAGGCAGGACAGTCTAGAAACGAACAGTTCAGGGATCCAACCCCACAGCTATATCATTCTTCCCTGTTCTTCACCATCCCGCCTGCCCTGCCCCCAAGAATCCTAGCCACATCCCACCCTATCCAGGCCCCTACCTCTTCCCCTGCAGAGCAGCCCTTGCCACAGAGCCAGGACTCAGCAGAAGGGCAGTTTAAATAATTTACAGAGTCAATGTTATCAATATGACACAGGTCTTTGTGATCCCCCAGCAACACCCAGAGGCCCCCATCCGACTCAGCCAGACAGCTGGTGTTTGGGGCCAAGCCATTTTGAGGATAGGAAGTTAAGAAAATGTTCAGAAAGGGAATGATGGATATTTCTGAAATACCTGAATTACCAAACCTCCCAGACAAATCCTACCTGGCCTAGGAGAGCTCAGGGGATCTGGTAATTTTTTGGAAAAGTTACATGGAAGTTAAAAATGGATCTTAGTTGTAAGTTAGGATCAGTCTGAACTATGGAGTGGCTACCACTGGCCCATTACATCTGGGTGAGCATCTCTGTAGCAGCACTGGGCCTGATCTGATCTGGCTCCCATCCCCTCTCCAAGGGTTGCAGCTGTCTGGAGGTGCCTGCCTTCCACACCTTCCTCATTCACTCAACAGGGCAATTGTTTACAAAATGGGGGGGAGGGGGAAGAGATCTTATTCTACTTCTAGCAAAAAGTCATTTTTCTTTTACCTTAATTATACTACCTTAGGAGCCTGCTATGACATATTACCAAGGTTCAATACCACTGTTTCAGCAGGGCAGCACTGGGGAAGGAGGGCTTGTTTCCGCAGGGCAGGGGACACTGGGTTTTGGCCCTCAGCTGTCTTCTTTGGAGTAATATGGCCCTCACTGCTTTACGAGTTGTGCAGGCCTGACTTAACCTGTAGTAGTAATTTCTCTGAGAGTTTGTTGGCCTTCACACAAGATGACATTTATTTAGGTAGACTTTTGCAAAAAATTCTGAAAGCTGGTGCAGATAAATCTAAAAGATAACAAGTGCAGCAATTGTACTAAAGCTATGGTGATCATTTAACCATACTATGTGGTTAATAGAAAAAAACTATAAAAATCATCTATATAGTGATATTCCAGGGTTATCACTTGTCTGTCCGTATGTCACTCTGAAGTCTACAATGTCTGCCGAGTCAGTGTGAAGGGATGGAAACAGCTACAAGCATGGTTGAGAGCTCACCAGGTTAAATCATCACTGGGATTCATGGTGTTACCAATTTTTAAGTTCTCTGCCATTTTGACTGTGTAGTGTACGGATGCAGTAGGGGAGGTGTCCATCAGTCCAGATTGTGATATCAGAGGTAACAGCCAATCACCACCATTACTTTTCAGCTAATTTGCATGCAATAACTTAATTAGTTGTACAAGGGAGAGTGCACAGATAGGATTTACTTGGCCCAGCTGCCAGACCTGTGAAACAACACAGGCTTTCATCTACGAGAATATAAATAATTAGAGGAGGACAGTAAAACTTCTTACTCCTCCACATCAGAGGGGAAAAAACGTAAAACCTAGTGACTAAATAGTTTAGGAGATTGGTAATAAGCTTTTCATTTCTATAGTACTGCTATGAATCAAGGAGTAACCAATGATTGGGTAGTGACCAAAGATTACTGCCTTCTGTTAGCTATCTGACAACATGGGAGGTGCTAAAAAAACATTTTGGTGATATGCATTCCCATCACAAGGAAACTTACCAGTCACAACTGGAAACATGGATAGCAGTCTCCACACGAAGGTCAAGGACTGAATGCTATGTTTTAATATGCTCATCACCCTACTATTTGGGAACACTACTAAATTAAGATATTATCCTCTTCTATTACTTTCTCAGTGATCAACTTCCAAAACAGCCCTGTTGTTGTGGCCTTGTTCGCTGAACTCTTACTCATGTGGGTATTCACAATGATCTCAGTTTATTTTACTTCAAAAATTTAAAGAGGATGTTTGTCACATTTTATTTATTTTGTATAGCCTCCAGTATGTTTAAGAATGGCTCATTAAAAATGTGGAGTCAATGGGAATAGGATCTGACTCAATTTCCTAGGTCAACAGAGGGTCACAGATTGATTATCTTAGCATACATTGGTCTAAAAATTAAGAAACCAGTTAAAATATTTTAGAGCAGAAGCAAGTGATTTAGCCTCTCTGTGACTCAGTGCCCGGTTTGGATGGTAATAGTAAATAGATAACAGTAACTTTCTGCCTCACAGCAGTGCTGTGAGGATAAATACATTAAAGATTGTGAAGCACAGATGGGGGCAATATAAATGCCTCAGCTCAAGCTAATACCTAGACCCTTTGTGTGTTACCTATTCAGAAACATAACATCACTCCTCTTCTAAACTTATTTAGCTCTTCTGATTGACAATGTGGCTGTACACATGCTAGAAAATGGAAGTCACAATTATATCATCATACTGGAACTTTTCTTTAACATGAATCATGACCAAAGGATGCACTGCTAAAATATGACCTACAGAAGAATAAATTAATGTATGTGCTCTTAATCTGGGCACACATCCCTCATTTTCACCATTAGCTATTTTGTCAACTACTCTGGCTACCTTTATACATTTTCCATTTATGAAAAACACAGAATGTCAGCCTTTCAATATCATAGGAGAATCATCATCCAGGCACAAAGTCTATTCACCCACTGAGTCCCATGATAACTGAAATGAGAAAAACTACTTTACTAAGTTGTTGGAAAAGAAAACAAAAAGAGAATAAGACTCACCCCAAACAAGTTTTGCAAGGTTGATGTATTAAGGCAGCTTATGTAGTAACGTTTAGCTGTCTGCACCTCTTTCCACCCGAGCTATTTCATGAGTTTCCAAACTGTGTAAATTTCTTATACTGAGAAGTCCAAAGGTAGCCGGGGTCACGTGATACCAGGGACAGGGTAAAATCTAACCTGTTCGCAGAGGCTGCGGAGCACAAGTTTATAATTTCTCAGCCACCAAACAGTGTGAGCGACTGGAGAGCTCAGCATTACACCAGCTGGGGGTGGCGCCCTGCCATGGCTTTCTGCAGCCATTTCCTGCCAGTCCCTTTCCCTGGGCGCTGCCCAGCTCAGACTCCTACCGGGGCTCCGCTTCCCCCCAGCGCGCCAGCCAGCTCGGCCAAAGGCAGCGACCCTGAGCCGCGCCGAGAGGCCCAGGCGCAGTCCCAGCGCAAGGTGCCGCTGGAAAGGCTCTCGTGAAACCGGCCCCAGCTCAGAACAGCCCGGGACAGATCGCACCGGCCCGTCAGCGGCGCGGCCCTTCCCATCCACGCCCACCGGGCGGGGCGGCCCCGGCAGCCTCCTCCTCACCCAACAGGGGCCGCTGAGCCCGACGGCGACCCACCCAGCAGCCCCCACCCGGCACAGGGGCAGCGACTCTGCCCCCTCCCCGCCACCCCACCGCGGGGCAGCCGGACCCAGCCCTGCCCCTCGCTCACAACCCGCTGCCGGCCAGCGCCCACAGCGGCAGCCGGACACGGGCCGGCCTCCCGCCCGCCCAGCGCGAGCTCTGGGACGCTGGACCCAGGAGACCCCGGCCCGCAAGACGCGGCCTCACCTGGCAGCTGCAGCGGAGACTCCGGCCGGGACGGGACTGGTAGAAAGCGGCGGCTGCTCCAGCTGCCTCGACACTTCCGGAGAGCGCGATCAAGACCGAACCACCGCCCGGCCAGCGGGGGGGGAGAGGGGACCCGGGCTACACCACTAGCGGGGAGAACGCGTCAGTCAGGCCCAGGGCGCTGCCGCAGCGCATACACCAGGGAGGAGAGTGCGGTTATTCCGCAGTGAGCCTGCTGCTCACGACTCCCGCCCGAGAGAGTTGGTTCGGTCGGCACCTCCCCCCCGTGATGTGATGGTGGAGTCCTGTGCGATCACCGCATTCCACCATGCGGGCGGGGCAGGGGAGAGGGAGCTGCAGATGCCCTTGTAAGGGAATCGCAGGGCGTTTCCTGTTTGTCGCTGTTACAACACAGGCTTGGTTCGAGCCCCGGGTTAGGCGGAAGCGTCCGCACCCCGAGCTGGAGGTTGGCGCTGAGGGCTCCCAGGCCGCCGCAGAGACCCGCCCCGCCCGCTACAGAAACATACAACGGCCCGGGGCGCTTGCGCAATATGCGGCCACCCAGGGAGGTGGCTCCTCCTGCGGCTCTTCGCGGAATTCTCAGGGCCACGCAATGCGCGAGCCCGAACTCCTGTTTCTAAGCCGCCCGAGTCGCAAGTGGCACCGAACCGCAGTGTCCCCGGATCCTAGCTACCAGGGCCCACTCCCCTAACTGTCACCAACCACAGAGTGTCCCGGAATCCCAGCTACCATGGAACCTCCCCGCACCTGTCACTCAACCACGGAGTGTCCCAGTATCCCAGGTGCCAGGGACCCCCCTTGCTGTCACCCAACTGCTCAGTGTCCCACGATCCCAACTGCCTGAGACCCCCAAACTGCACTGATCCCCATCTGCCGTTGGTAACTGGCTGAGGGACACAACTGTCATGCACAGCTCAGTATTTTCTTGGAGTCTCGCTCATAGTTTCATTAATTTGTTTCACTCACGCTGCTTCTCCACCTTATTCTGGGATTCTTTCTGCGAATGTGTCACCAAGGCATTCTTACGAGCATATACACTGGTAGGAAATTAATTTCATAGTGTGTGTCCATGGTATTTAAAATTTCATGCACAAAGTATTCACACCAGAAGTGTCTGGAGCAGACTCAACACCACGTGACTTGCATGATCACTCAAACTAATCAATAGTGATTGAGTGTCAATCCACAGAGTGAAAACCATTTCACCAAGCTGAAATTTTTCATTTCTGATTACATACATCACAGTAGTGCCTGGATGCACCAGTCCAGCTTGAGGCCCCATTGGGTTAGGCATTGTTCATGCTCGCAGTAAAGGGCTTGTCTACATGGGAAGTTATAGGAGTATACAGACAGTAAAGTGTGAATTTAAACCAGTAGTTATGTTAGTGTAGCTCTCTGTGTGGGCATGTTATTCTGATATGAGTGCCTTTTACTGATTTAGGTTAGGTGGCTTTGAAAACAAATTAAGATAAACCAGAAAAAGCCACTTATACTAGACCAGGGGTAGGCAACCTAAGGTACATGTGCCAAAGGCGGCACGGGAGCTTATTTTCAGTGGCACTCACACTGCTCAGGTCCTGGCCACCAGTCCAGGGGGCTCTGCATTTTAATTTAATTTTAAATAAAGCTTCTTAAACGTTTAAAAAACCTTATGTACTTTACATACAAGAATAGTTTAGTTATATATTATAGACTTATAGAAAGAGACCTTCTAAAAATGTTAAAATGTATTATTGGCACACAAAACCTTAAATTAGAGTGAATAAATGAAGACTTGGCACACCACTTCTGAAAGGTTGCTGACCCCTGTTCTAGACTATGGCTAGGTCTACAAAGGGTGTGTGTGTCAACCTAAGATACACAACTTCAGCTACGCGAATAGCGTAGCTGAAGTCAGCGTATCTTAGGACTATTTACCTGGTGTGAGGATGGCAGTGAGTCCAACGCTGCCACTTCCCCGGCGACTTCACTTCCACCTCTCGCCGTAGTAGAATTCCGTAGTCGACGGCAGAACAATCGGGGATCAATTATCATGTCTACACTAGATGCGATAAATCGATCCCCAATAGATTTATCACTACCCACTAGATAGTGTAGATGTACCCTATGAGTGTCCATATGGAGGATTATACCTACAGCAGTTTAACTATACAGATATAAATATACTAGTATAACTTCTCATGTAGACAAGTCCTATTAGTGCCTTCCTCAGAGACCTTACAGTCTAAACAGACAACACAGACAAAGCAGGGTTTAAATTCAACCAAAGCCAGAGTAAATATTTTCAAGCCCATAGAAGGAAGCTAGGGCTCAGGGCTTCAGCACTGTGGCCTGGGCCTGGGCCTTGTGGCTTCAGCCCCGTGGGAGGCATCAAGGCTCAGTGCTACAGCCCTGGTGAGAGCTGTGGGGACTGAAACCCTGAGCCCTGGCATCTCCCCCCCTTGTGGGCTAAAGCACTAAACCTCAAATGGGGTGGGGAGGTGCCAGGAAACAAATATTGGGAATTTAAGCCCTGAGACAAAGGATGAAAGAAGGAAATATTATTCGCATTTTAGCAACAGAGAACTGCAGCTGGAGGATATTAAGTGACCTGCCCATGGTCATGCAGAAATTTTGTGGTAGAGCTGGGAATTGTATCTGTCATAAACAGATAGTTAAGGGTTAATGTCTCTTTTACCTGTAAAAGGGTTAAGAAGCTCAGTAAACCTGGCTGACACCTGACCAGAGGACCAATAGGTGGACAAGATACTTTCAAATCATGGTGGAGGGAAGTCTTTGTTTGGGCTCTTTGTTTGTTTGTTGTTCACTCTTGGGACTAAGAGGGACCAGAGGTACATCCCGGCTCTCCAAATCTTTCTGAATCAGTCTCTCACGTTTCAAACTTGTAAGTAATTAGCCAGGCAAGGTGTGTTAGTCTTATTTTTGTTTCCTCAACTTGTAAATGTTTCTTTTTGCTGGAAGGATTTTACCTCTGTTTGCTGTAACTTTGAACCTAAGGCTAGGGGGAGCCCCTCTGGTCTATAGGAATCTGATTACCCTGTAAAGCCTTTTCCATCCTGATTTTACAGAGATAATTTTTACCTTTTCTTTCTTTAATTAAAAGCTTTCTTTTTAAGAACCTGATTGATTTTTCCTTGTTTAAGATCCAAGGGGATTGGATCTTGAATCACCAGGGATTGGTGGGGGGAAAGGAAGGGGAGTGGTAAATTTCTCCTTGTTTTAAGATCCACGGGGTTTGGATCTGTGTTCACCAGGGAATTGGTGAAGTCCCTCAAGGCACCCCAGGGAGGGGATGAAATTTGGGGGAACAGAGAGTGCCCCAGACACGGGAATTCTGGGTGGTGGCGGTATACCAGAGCTAAGCTAGTAATTAGGCTTAGAAGTGTCCGTGCAGGTCCCCACATCTGTATCCTAAAGTTCAGAGTGGGGAAAGAAACCTTGACAGTACCCAAAAAGTAATAAACATAGTCAAGGAAATTCTGATCAACTCACAGAAGTTCCACATGCAGAAAGAGACTGAATTAATTGGCTGTTGAGTTTCTGTTTACTTAACAATTCACATTTGTCATGCTTAAACACTTGTGAAATTTCATGAGCACCTAAATGTCATTCCCCGCTGCAACAGAGAACAACTATCTTTTCCATCTCCCATAAAACCACAGTTGTCGTGAAACTCTCATTCCCAACTGCCAACAGAGCCACAATTGTTATTTCCAAACGTCATCTTCATCTGTTACAGAGCTGCAACTGTCTTGCAAGTGTCATGGAATGTCAGCTGTCATTCCCAACGGTCAAGGAAAAACAAATACCTTCTCAGCTATCATGAAACCTTTGGAATTGTGACACACTCCAGGCAGATGTAAAAGTCCATTTACCTTTACAATTCAATTTTAATACAATATTCTTCATTTTCGGTCCTGAACTATTTTATCATTAAACAGCTGCTGGGTAGCAGTTGTGAGTGAAGCAGACCCATATCTATCTAATACATTTTTATACCTCAAAGGACTGTTCATAAGCTTAATTATTCAATGTTTGTTAAATGTTCTGACTCCATAGTTTTTAAATACATGATTGTATTTATACATAAAAACTTAGATACGCCATGTCACTAGCAGTGCTGTTGACAAGATTATTTATTGTATTGGTGAAACCTGATAATAGCTCTCACAAGTCCTTTTTATGTATACCAGAGGGAGCGTTTGAGGATTTCTTTAGACCTGCCATGTCTCACACATTGGAAAGATACTTCATTTTGGAGTAATTGTAAGGAGACTTTTAAAGGGAGCTGTCCTATGACGAAGCATTTTGTTGTGTGTTTCAGTAAGACTTGAGAAAGATATTTCTCTCTGATTTTGAAATCTCTATTCCAATTGTCATATTTTGTAATTACCCGCCTTGTTGTGAACCTAGAAACCCACCCCTTCCTCATGCCATCTGTGATGTTGTATGGTTGGAATATACCACTTATACAATTGCAACAAATCTTATACAAAGTACGTCATATAAAGTATCAATGTAAAAGTTACAATCTATCAAATATGATTATCCTATTTGTATGGATGTATCATTTTTGTATCTAAAGTTATGAATACTGACTATGAACCAATACTTCAAATGTGTTTGATCCTGGGGTAACACCCACTTGGTCAAATCTACATAGAAGCCAGACAGCTTTGTGTTGATAACCCATCTAAGGCAATTAACTCTCACAATGGGCCACAGAAAAAACTCATTCTGGCCAAAGGGTTCTTAGCCTCTTGTGCCTGTATTTTTCCATAAACTGTTCTGGGGGTTTGTTTGGGACAGTAAAATTCCATCTAGATGGGAGAGGATATAAAAGACCCTGGAAACATCTTTATTTCCTGCTTCATTTATAGACTCATAGACTCATAGGTCAGAAGGGACCAATCTGATCATCTAGTCTGACCTCCTGCACAAGGCAGGCCACAGAACCCCATCCATCCAATTTTATAACAACCCCTATCCCAGGACCGAGTTATTGAAATCCTCAAAAATGGTTTGAAGACCTCAAGCTGCAGGGAAACCACCAGCAAGCGACCCGTGCCCCACGCTGCAGGGGAAGGCGAAAAACCTCCAGGGCACCTGCCAATCCACCCTGGAGGAAAATTCCTTCCCGACCCCAAATATGGCGATCAGCTAAACCCTGAGCATGTGGGCAAGAGTCACCAGCCAGCACCCAAGAAGGAATTCTCCGCAGCAACTCAGTACCCATCGCATCCAACATCTCCCCGCAGACCATTGAGCAGACCTGTGTGGTGGTAATTCAAGATCAATTGCCCAAATTAACAATCCTATCATAACATCCCCTCCATATACTTATCAAGCTTTGTCTTAAAGCCAGGAAAGTCTTTTGCCCCCACTACTTCCCTCGGAAGGCTATTTGTTGGACTTCTAATGAGGAAGGAAGTGCTAAACAAGGACTGATGACCCCCAAGGTGTTTGGTAATTTCCAGAGAAGACTTTTTCAAACTAGCAGTTTATTTCATCACTGCTTCAAACTTGATAGAAGAACTTTGCAATGACTGTGTGTGTGCATAATTTCCTTAACCATTTTAACTCTTTTTTTCTCTTATAAATAAACCTTTAGATATTAGATACTAAAGGATTGGCAACAGCATGATTACTGAGTCAGATCTGAATTATATATTGACTTGGGAATGTGGCTGATCTTTTGAGATCAGAAGAACCCTTTGTTTGATGAAATTGTTTTTCAATAACCATTCATTATAATAGTTTAGTGTCTGGAAGGTTGAAACAAGGGCTGTGATGCCTGTATTTTGGATTTCAACCAGTGTGATGACACAGAAGCTTACTTTTGTTTCTGGTTTGGTATATCTAACAACAGAATAACATCAATTTGGCATGAGTCTGCCCTATTTCTCAGCAGTTTGTCCTGAATCTAGCATCCTCAGCTGTGACCCACTAAGGCACAGTGACACCATCCAAAACATTTGTGCTTGTTTTAGACCTTTTTTCTTCATCTTCATTTCTTGAGCCCAATACTTCTATTAAAGTCACTTGCAAAACTACTAACTTTACTGGAAGCAGGATTGGCACTTTTCTCTTTGTACTGCATGAGAGAAATGGCTATGTGTCATACAAAAATTGAATGTTGGAATATTTAGAGGAACACAGTATCTTTTATTGATCAATAAAGTAATAATTAAAAATAAATAACCATATTCTAAGTTCTATCCTCACAAAAATATTCTGTCAAACTGAATTCAGTGGTGTTTTAAGTATGTCCCTACTTCTATGACCACTCCTAAAATCTTTAATTTGTTAGCTTCTCCACAATTATATTTTTTTAACATTTTATAATTAGGAGGAATACTTTAAAGATAAAATGGTAATAAAGTGTATAGAAAGACATATTAGTAAGGCTGTAATCTGTGTACAAAATGTCCACCTTTATTTTTAACATTAGTAATTCTAGTTAAATCAACTACAGAAGATGTTAGCCTACTGTTAAAGGAACAATTGATTATTAAGGCTCTAACATAAAAAGTACCCATCAAAAATGCCATGGGTAAAATTACTGAGTAGGCCTTTTAATAATTTACAAACCTGATGGGGTGATGAGGAGCTTTGAAAAAAATTCTCCTGAAAAGCTATGTTTGAAAAGGATAATGCCATGCTGAGATTAAGGGCATGGTATCCCCCATAATTTCATATTAAATAAAAATGTAAATGTTATATAAATGATTAATCTACCAAAATATGAGGGAAATTGCTGAATGGTAGAAAATAAGGAATATGTATTAGTTTAATGCTGATATGTTAATGATTTATAAAGACAGAATGGAGAATGGAAAAAAATTATGAAAGTTTGGTACATGGATAACTGGGTATCTGCAATGTTAAATGTTGATTGGTGGAAAGCTAATGAATATACTCGGGTTCAGTATTTATCTGACTTGAGCCTCTTTGTCCACTAGATTGTATACCTTTCCATATTACATATAGAGTCTATGAGTCTATATGTAATATGGAAAGGTATACAATCTAGTGGACAAAGAGGCTCAAGTCAGATAAATACTGAACCCGAAACTAAAGACTAGAGACTGACACCATGAAGTGCAGGAGGGCTTCCTAGTGCCCCAGAACTCAGAAGCTTGAGCCCTTTACCTTTCCTCACATTCCTTGAACTATACTTGACTTTAGTGCAGAGAAGTTTGCCTCATTACCAATTACCTTTTGGTAAAAATGATTCATATTAACTATGTGATTTCGGATATTAAAAAAATATTTTGTGGGGAGAAAAGGAAATTTATTTTATGTAGTGTCATTTAAAAGGACCTTAAGGCTTTATGCATGAAAGTGGAAAAAAGAGATACATCTCCCAAGGAGAGAAAAGGTACAAAAGAGTCTTCACCTACAGTTTGTTTGTTTTGGGGGGGGAGGGTTTTGCATCAAATTCCTTAAAGGAAGAGATGTATAACCTTATATATTGAGAAGAGAGGAGGAAGTCTAAAAACTCATTTGATCCCAGGTTTCTTTAGGAAATGCAGAAGGCAGTAGGATAGATGCACAAATCCTACCCTTCTGTTCCATAATAAATAATAATACCTAGTTCTTATATCATTTTTTCATCAGTAGATTTCCAGGCACTTTACGAAGTAGGTAAGAATCATTGTTCCCATTTCACAGATACGGAAACTGAGGCAAAAGCACATAAGCAAATTAGGTGCCTAACTCCTATTGCTTTCAATGGGAGTTATGTGCTTAATTGGCTTAAGCATTTTTGAAAATCCCATTTGGCACCTATCCGCACCTTAAGGCACCTAAACACCTTTGAAAATCTAGCCTCAAATGATTTGCCAAAATCACCCAGCCGTAGGGTGACCAGATAGCAACTGTGGAAAAAATGGGATGGGGGTGGGGGTAGTAGGTGCCGATATAAGAAAAAGTCCTCAAAAACATGACTGTCCCTTTAAAAATGGGACATCTGGTCACCTTACCCAGCAGGCTAGTGGCAGAGCCAGGTGTCCTGAGTCAGATCTAATGTTTTATCAACTAGACCACAGCAGTATGATACCTGAAAAAGTTTGTTCAAGACTTTGTAAACCATTGTTGAATACATATCAGCCTGCAGCAGGGCCCTGATCCTGTATAGAGATCTGCATGTGTTTAACTTTACACATCTGAGTAGCCCCATTGATGCAGAGACAGTATTGCTGAAGCAGCTGACTCAACCACTTTGTGTAGGATGGGGGCAATTTGAATGGAAGTCCCTTATGCGTTGGTTTGTTTGGGGAAACAATCTGGCTTCCTGGCCTTACACAAACAAGAGTATTTATTGTGCAATATATTCTCAACAAGGTTTCTGCATTCTTGATTATAAAGTTATCTTCACCAGGTTACCATTACTTTCTTTGTGGTCTTGGGCCACACTGCAATACCTTTTCTCAAATTGAGTGTTATCTTACTTCATCAGTAGTTCCACTGAAATAAATGGCACATTATATAGAGCGGTGGTTCTCAGCCTATTTATCATTGTGTTATGTAGGCCGCACCCACACAAGTTATTCACTACCTGTATGGCCTGAGGATGTCACATGGGCTGCAGCCGTATGCTGATGTTGAGAACCACTGATGTAGAGTAAGATGCTACTCAGTATGAAGAAAGCTATTACAGTGTGGCCCAACAATAGCATTAAATTAATCATCCAAATTTACAGAGAAAATCTGTTGCTGGCATGTGACTTTAGGGTGAAATCCTGGCCCTATTCAAGTCAATGGCCAGCATTTCACATCCTATCATGAACATGTCCTCTCTAAGAGAATAGTAGCTTATAACTGCTACCATAGGTCCATACATGTCAAGTCTCACTCATTGGGTGTGATGCTCGCTCATTAGTATGCTATGTCACTCTCACACGCATTCCTAAGCTTATATCACTCATTCTGAGTAAATATATAAAGATTTAAAATATTTTTAGTCAGGCACTGAAAGAGACAAAAATACGACTGGGGCCTCAGAACTGGGGCATAGAGATTGGAAAGCCACTTTCCCAGCTTGTATACTGTGGTAACCATGGAGACTACAGGCCCTTGTTCAATTCCCTGGGAGAGAAGAGAGAAGGCTATGTGTGGGGTATGTGTGTGTGTGTGTGAAAGTTTGCCCAAAAAACGAGCATGACTTGATTGAAAGTTTGAAGGTTCTGCAAAATACAATTCAAAATTTAAACCACACTGGACAAATTCATGGCCCTTCATTGTCCTGGTAGCAGTCAAGACTTTTTTAAATGTGGTCTTCTCAATTTCTCATTGCTGTCCAGGGTTTCCCAGCTTGTCTTAGTTTTTCGCTACTCAGATGCAGGAGAAGAAAGTGTTCAGTTTGTTTTTGAATAAGACCCCATTCAGACCAAACTTTGGACTAGGTGAGACACTGTCCTCTATTATCCCAGTGAAGCGAGCAAATCCTGAACTACCAAAAAAAAGTTATAAAATGAACAAAGGGGGCCAAATGGCAATATAACAAAGCACATGAATGAAATGGGAAACCAAATTAGATATTAAAAGAAACATAAAATCTGAATCCTTTATCTATGATTTATTAGCATCAAATTAATTTAATTCAATTTAATTATTTTATTTTTGCATTCATTTCATGTATTGCTAGGATGTGTTTTTAATTATTTAACTTTTATTTTGGAATCTGATTACTCTATTTTAGTTTGCTGAAAATGTAATATGAGCAATAATATACAAAGAGGAGAGATTAAAGAGGCTAAGACTCTTCAGCTTGGAAAAGAGGAGACTAAGGGGGGATATGATAGAGGTATATAAAATCATGAGTGATGTGGAGAAAGTGGATAAGGAAAAGTTATTTACTTATTCCCATAATACAAGAACTAGGGGTCACCAAATGAAATTAATAGGCAGCAGGTTTAAAACAAATAAAAGGAAGTTCTTCTTCACTCAGCACACAGTCAACTTGTGGAACTCCTTACCTGAGGAGGTTGTGAAGGCTGGGACTATAACAGCGTTTAAAAGAGAACTGGATAAATGCATAGTGGTTAAGTCCATTAATGGCTATTGGGTAAGGAATGGTGTCCCTAGCCTCTGTGTGTCAGAGGATGGAGACAGATGGCAGGAGAGAAATCACTTGATCATTGCTTATTAGGTTCACTCTCTCTGGGGCACCTGGCATTGGCCACTGTCGGTAGACAGATACTGGGCTAGATGGACCTTTGGTCTGATCCGGTACAGCCGTTCTTATGTGCTAACATTTTACTCCCCATTGCCTTAGCCCATCAGTTCTACTACTGTCAGGGTTGCTGGAAGAGCTAGAAGGGATGGAGCAGAATTTTAATTTTAGCATGTTTCAGGCCTTGAGTTATGACCTAAATGCATTGTTAGGCATGTTTTTTCATCTGGTTGAGGTTCATGTAGATCATTATAAGAGGCACAGAAAATGTGTAAAGTTCTAAAGGAAATGAGCTCTGCACAGGTAATTAAGGCTTCATTTAGTCATGGGTATTTTTAGTAAAAGTCATGGATAGCTCAGGGGCAATAAACAAAAATTCATGGCCCCTGACCTGTCCATGACTTATACTAAAAATACCTGTGATTAAATCTTGGGAGGAGGGGGGGAGACACTGCTGGAGGAAGGTTGGGGGGGAACACTGATGGGGGAACCTAAGGGGGTGCTGCTGGGGAGTGACACCTGGGGCCAGTGGCACCAGCTGCTGGGGGCCGCAGACTGCAGCTACTCCGGCCAGATCCCACTTCTGGGGCCAGCAGACCATGGCTGCTTTGCCTGGGGACCATTGCCCCAGGCCAGTGGATTGTGGCTGCTTCAGCTGGCTGGTGACCACTGCCTGGGGCCAGCAGACCACAGGTGCTCCGGCTGGCTGGCCAGGGACCACTCCCTGGGGCCATGGCTGCTCTGTCCGGACCACTGCCTGGGCTGCAGACTGCAGCTGCTCCAGCTTCCCAGCTGGGGACCACTGCTAGGGCCAGCAGACCGTGGCTGCTCCAGCCAGACTCCCAGTGGATCGTGGCTGCTCTGGCTGGCTGCCCAGAGACCACTGCTAAGGCCAGCAGACTGTGGCTGCTCCAGCCAGACTCCCAGTGGATCGTGGCTGCTCTGGCTGGCTGCCCAGGGACCACTGCCGGGGCTGGTGGATCGCGACTGCTCAGGCTGCCCTGGGACTGCTGCCTGGGGCCACCAGAGCAGCAGCTGGTGTGCTGTCCCAAGGGCCACTCCAGCAGTGGCTGGTATGGCTATCTTGGGAGCTACCTGTGCAGCTGGCCCTGGAGCCAGCTGCTTGGGCAGCCCTGGGGTCAGCCACACTGGCCCCTGAAGAAGTCATGGAGGTCACAGAAAGTCTTAGAATCCATGACTTCCACGACCTCCCTGACAGACACAGAGCCCAGCACATAATTTATCCTACCATTGTTAACTGTCAGCAAATAGTTTTCCAGTAGTTCTATGTAATTTATATCAGTCATAACCAGCAGGGGGAGCTCTTCACTTTGGTTTAAAAAAGACAAGAGAGAATATGTATCTAGGTATAGGAATTGGCAGAATTGACATTGTTTGATTAAACCTAAACTCCATATTGGGCTAAATCCTGCTTTGCTCTGTAAAGGAAAGGATAGCAAGGATATGTTCTATAGAAGTCCAACAGGTTAAGATGGGTTTGAGGGATGGGATATAGAACAAACCTGGACTCTTCAGGAGATTTAGTACATTATTGCTATAAAAACAGTTATTTGTCATTATGTTTATATGTCTATCAAATAGTAACTGTTGGAGAATTTTCAGACAGTGTAATGTCCATCTTACTAAAATAGCCACCTTCACTCTTCTTCAATGTTGATAGTTCCCTACTTTCTGGTCCCAGAAATTTGAGACAAGCAGTTTTACTATCTCTAATTGTGGCAGATAGTTGTCTGAGAATTCTGTTTCAATGGTTATCACTAAGCCTACATTTTAGTCATGAGTACTTTTAGTAAAAGTAAAAAAAAAAACTTCACGGCCCATGACCTGTCCATAACTTGTACTATATAACCCTGACAAAATCTTTGAGTGGCCTGGGGTGCTGCTGGTGCTTGGAGGGGGTTGGTCTGGGTGTGTATGCCATGGGTGCTCTGTGGGGAGCAGCCCAGGATCACCACTGATGCTGGGGAGGGGGGATGGGTGGCAGTGTGCAGCCTGGGAGCCCGCTGGTTCTGCTGGGGGTGATGGGGCTGGCAGGCTCCCTGGAAGCGGCAGCATGACCCTCCCTCAGCTTCTAGGTGAAGGCACAGCCAGGCAGCTCTGCGCATTGTCTCCGTCCCAACTGCCGGCTCTACAGCTCCAATTGGCCAGGAGCCACAGCCATTTGGAGCTGTGAGGGTGCTGTCTATGGGCAGAAGCAGTGCACAAAGCCATCTGGCTGCGCCTCTGCCTAGTAGCTGAGGAAGGGACATGTCACCACTTCCGGGGAGCCCCTCGAGGTAAAAGCCACTCAGAGCCCTCACCCGCTCCCATGCCCCAATCCCCAGCCCTGTGTCCCCTTCCACATGGGGGGTGTGGTGGCCTGAGAGTGCCCCAGCCATAGGCGTGTGCAGCACATTTCATTAGGGCAAGGGTAGGCAACCTACGGCACGCATGCCTAAGATGGCAAGCGAGCTGATTTTCAGCGGCACTCTCACTACCCAGGTCCTGGCCATTAGTCTGCATTTTAATTTAAGTGAAGTTTCTTAAACGTTTAAAAACCTTAGTTACTTTACAGACAACGATAGGTTAGTTATATATTATAGACTTATAGAAAGAGACCTTCTAAAAACATTAAGGTTTTGCGTGCCAGTAATATATTTTAAATTAGAGTGAATAAATGAAGACTTGGCACACCATTTCTGAAAGGTTGTCGACCCTCGCATTAGGCTGCGCACTCAGGGAGCCCTGCCCTTGCCCCACCCCTCCCCCATCCACTCCCTCCCACTTCCTGCCCCCTGACTGCCCCCCTCAGAACTCCCAACCCACCCCTGCTCCTTGCCCCATGATGGCCCCCTTCTGAGACCCCCCCCCCATGTAACTGCCTCCCTAGGACCCTACCCCCTACCTGTCTCCTGACTACCCCGATCCTTATCCACACCCCCACCCCCAGACAGACTCCTGGGACTCCCACGCCTATCCAACTGCTTCCCGCTCCCTGACAGGACCCCCCAGAACTCCCGACCCATCCAACTCCCCCTGCTCCCTGCCTGCCCTGACCCCTCTCCTCACCCCCGCCCCCTGACAGGCCCCCCCAAACCCATGACCTATCCAACCTCACCTGCTCCTTGTCCCCTGACCGCCCCCTCCAGAGACCCCTCTGCCCCCTAATCACACCCAGGACCCCACCAACTATCCAACCCCCTTGACTGCACCGACTCCTAGCCACACCCCCGCCCCTGACAGGCCCCCTGGGACTCCCACGCCTTATCCAACACCCCCATTTCCTGTTCCCTGACTGCCTTTGAGACCCTCTGGCCCATATCCACCCCCCCCAGCCCAGCCCTTATGTGGTGGGCACAGAGAGCGCCAATCAAGCAGGAGCGCAGCGGTGGAAGAGTGCTATGACTGACGTAAGTCAACAAAGGTCAAGTGTAGCGCTGGGGAGGCAGCGATTGGTTGGGGGGGTCCAGGTAGGTGGGGGTAAGAGGGTTCTGTGTGGGGCAGTCTGGGCGCAGGCAGCTCAGTGGGGGATCTGGATGTACAGGGAGATTCCAGGTGCAGGGGCAATGGGAGTCTGCAGGGGGGACCATGTGAAAGTGGTTGGAATTCAGTGGGAGAGGGGGGACTGGGTGCAGGGAAGGTGGGATTCATTTGGGTGAGAGTCTAGGTGTAGGTGGTTGGGGGTCAGTGGGGAAGGTGTACGGGGGGCTCATCGGGGTGGTACAGATGCAGGGGAGGTGGGGCTTGTGAGAGTGAGGGTTTGATGGGCCTGCTTAACAGGGGAGCCCCAGCTGCTGCCAAGAGGATCTGCATGCTGGGCTCCCACTTCCCCTATCCCCTTTTCTTCCCCATCCCCTTCCCCACCACTCCATCTCCTCCCCATCGCACCCCCTTCCTTCCCAAACTGCTTCTTTCCCCCTGCCACTGCTTCCCCATCCTCTTCTCTTCCCAATCCCATGCCTCTTTCCCACTGCTCCATCTCCTCCCTATCCCACCCCCTTCTTTCCCCCTGCCCTGCCCCACAACTCACTGTTGTACAAAATGAAGGATGGCTCCCAGCACAAAGAAGGGAGCTCAACCAACACTAGGACCCAGAAGGTGGTGTCCAGCAGCAAAGTCCAGGGAGCTGAGCAACACCTCCTTTTGTCAGTGGGGCTGCGCAGCAACTCTGCTTTCACAGAAACGAGGGGGGGGGAAGTGGCATGTGACCTTGCACCCCATGTGGCCCCCACCCGTTGCCTCTATGGGGAGGCAATGCCCCCAAACTATGCCATGAACATTCCCAATCACACACCCCTGTTTCTCCTTCACTTTCTACAGGGAAGCAAAGAATGCTGCAGGAGAGGGACCTGGGCTGTTTTCATTCCCCCTGGGGCCCAGGAGTGCCCCACACAGACCCCCACTGCCCAGAGCCACTCCCCAGAAACCCACTCCCCACACCCTGCCTGCCCCCCCCCACCCCAGCCACACTCACCGGCCTGCTGGGCAGTGGCTATTTACCTTGCCTGGGCTGAGCCAGCATCACAGTTGGGGTTGATGGGGGATCAGAGTGGGAGCAGAGGGGCCTGCCTGGGCTGGGATCCCTCAGAACCTCCTTGCCTGGGGCTCAGATGAGCCCCCCGGCCAAGAATGACCTGACCCACAAAAACTTATGCTCCAATACATCTGTTAGTCTTTAAGGTGCCACAGGACTCTGTTGCTTTTTAGCAGCCCTAGTTATCAACACAGCTGTGTGATACTTAACAAAGCTTAAAACTTGAAAAAGCCTGTGTACCCGTGACACTAACCCTTATAGTGTGCTAGCTCCCAATTCAGTGCAAATTCTGGAATCCTGTTTCAAAGGGTATGTCTACACTGCAGGATTATACCGATTTTACAGAAACCGTTTTTTAAAACAGATTGTATAAAGTCGAGTGCACGCGGGCACACTAAGCACATTAATTCGGCTGTGTGCGTCCATGTACCGAGGCTGGTGTCAATTTCTGGAGCGTTGCACTGTAGGTAGCTATCCCATAGTTCCCACAAGCTCCCCCCGCCCCTTGGAATTCTGGGTTGAGATCCCAGTGCTTGATGGGGCAAAAAACATTGTTGCGGGTGGTTCTGGGTACAGCCTCACCCCTCCCTCTGTGAAAGCAGCAGACAACCGTTTCGCGCCTTTTTTCCTGGATGAACTGTGCAAACGCCATAGCATAGCAAGCATGGACCCTGCTGAGCTCAAGACAGCAATCATGGATGTTGTAAACACCTTGCGCATTATTGTGCAGTCTATGCTGAACTAGGACCTGCAAAACCAGGCGAGAAGTGATGAGGACATGGACACAGAATTCTCTCAAACTGCGGGCCCCTGTGCTTTGGAGATCCTGCTGGTAATGGGGCAGGTTCTAGCCATTGAATGCCGATTTTTGGGCCCGGGAAACAAGCACAGACTGGTGGGACCGCATAGTTTTGCAGGTTTGGGACAATTCCCAGTGGCTGCGAAACTTTCGCATGCGTAAGGTCATTTTCATGGAACTTTGTGACTTGCTTTCCCCTGCCCTGAAATGCCAGGATACCAAGATGAAAGCAGCCCTCACAGTTGAGAAGCGAGTGGCAATAGCCCTCTGGAAGCTTGCAACGCAAGACAGCTACCGGTCAGTCGGGAATCAATTTAGAGTGGGAAAATCTACTGTGGGGGCTGCTGTGATGCAAGTAGCCAAAGCAATCATTAAGCTGCTGCTACGAAAGGTTGTGACTCTGGGAAACGTGCAGGTCATAGTGGATGGCTTTGCTGCAATGGGATTCCCTAACTGTGAGGGGGCGATAAATGGAACCCATATCCCTATCTTGGCACCGGAGCACCAGGGCACCCATACGTAAACCACAAGGGTACTTTTCCATGGTGCTGCAAGCACTGGTGGATCACAAGGGACATTTCACCAACATCCACGTGGGATGGCCAGGAAGGGTTCATGATGCTCGCGTCTTCAGGAACACTACTCTGTTTAAACGGCTGCAGCAAGGGAATTACTTCCCAGACCAGAAAATAACAGTTGGGGATGTTGAAATACCTGTAGTTATCCTGGGGGACCCAGCCTACCCCTTGATGCCATGGCTCATGAAGCCATACACAGGCAGCCTGGACAGTAGTCAAGAGTGGTTCAGCTACAGGCTGAGCAAGTGCAGAATGGTAGTAGAATGTGCATTTGGCCATTTAAAGGTGCACTGGTGCACATTACTGACTTGCTCAGACCTGAGCCAAACCAATGTCCCCTTTGTTATTGCTGCTTGCTGTGTGCTCCACAATCTCTGTGAGAGTAAGGGGGAGACCTTTATGGTGGGGTGGGGTGGGAGGCTGAGACAAATCACCTGGCCGCTGATTACACATAGCCAGACACCAGGGCTATTCAGAAGAGCACACCACGAAGCGGTGCACATCAGAGAAGCTTTGAAAATGAGTTTAATCATGGGCCAGGGTACCGTGTGACTGCTGTGTTTGTTTCCCCTTGATGAACCCCCGCCCCTTGATTGACTCATTCCCTGTAAGCAACCCACCCTCCCCCTTCGATTACAGCTTGCTTAAGGAAATAAAGTCACTATCATTTAAAAATCATGTATTCTTTATTAATTCATTATAAAATGAGGGAGAGAACTGACAAGATAGCCCGGGTGTGGTTTGGGAGGAGGATAGGAGGGAAGGAAAATGCCACTAAAAAAAATTTCAAAATAATGACAGCCTTTTGGTTGGGCTGTCCACAGGGGTGGAGTGGGCGGGTGCACGGAGCCTCCCCCCATGCGTTCTTACACGTCTGGGTGAGGAGGATATGGAACATGGTGAGGGTGGTTATTCAGGGGCTGCAGTGGCACTCTGTGACCCTGCTGCTGTTCCTGAAACTCCACTAGATGTCAGAGGATGTCAGTTTGATCACGCAGCAGCCCCAGCATTGGATCCCGCCACCGCTGATCTTCCTGCCTACACCTCTGATCTTCCTGCCGCCACCTCTCATCTTGAGCGTCCCTCCTGTCCTCACGTTCACTGGCATCTTTCCTGTAATTTGATACCATGTCCTTCCACTCATTCAGATGAGTTCTTTCATTGCGGGTCACTTCCATGATTTCCGAGAACATTTCATCTCACGTCTTTTTTTTTCCGCCGCCTTATCTGAGATAGCCTTCGGGATGGAGTAGGGAGGCTTGAAAAATTTGCAGCTGCATGAGGAAGGGGGAAAAAGGGAGAGAAGTATTTAAAAAGATACATTTTACAGAACAATGCTTATACTCTTTCACGGTGAACAACACTATTCACCTTACATAGCACATGTGATTTCACTACAGGGTCCTATTTTGCATCTTAATATTGAGTGCCTGCGGCTCTGGTGTTAGAGATCTTACAGACGCAGGTCCGGGCAGCAGAATTCGGCTTGCATGAGGCTATGGTAAGCCATTGTCTTTGGGCTTCTGCAGCCTTCATATATCCAGCGCCCTCCTTTACCAAATAGCAAGCAAAGCCCATTCAGTACTGCTTCTTTCCAGTTAACATGCAGCAGCAGAAACCACCCCCGCATCCAATTCTCTGGGATGATTGCTTTACCCATCCCCCGACCGTGTGGCTGGTATCATTGAAGATCACTGCTAAACACCCCCTTCCCCCAACACCGCATGGCTGGTAGCAGGGAAGATCCATGCTAGCCAAACGCGAAAAAGATCAGCGCTAGTCACCCCCCGCCCCTTCCCCCTGCTTGGCTACTTGCAAGGAAGAATTTCTTTTAAGCAACAGCAAACAGCCCAGTAGGAATGGCCATGTCTGTTCTCTTAACTAAATTCCTGAATTTCAACCAGGTTACCATGAATGATATCACTCTCCTGAGGATAACACAGCGAGATAAAGAACGGATGTTGCTTGAATGCCAGCAAACACCGGGACCATACGCAGCTAGGCTTTGTCATGCAATGATACCAGATTACTTGCTACATGCATGGTGTGGTCAAGTGTCCTACCATGGAGGATGGAATAAGGCTGCCCTGCCCAGAAACCTTCAGCAAAGGCTTTTGGAATACCTCCAGGAGAGCTTCATGGAGATGTCCTTGGAGCATTTGCGCTCCATCCCCAGACATGTTAACAGACTTTTCCAGTAACTGTACTGACTGCGAATGCATCCCAAGTCCTCAGGGCCAATTAATCATTAAAAAACGCTTGCTTTTAAACCATGTTTTATATTTACAAAGGTATACTCACTAGAGGTCCCTTCCATGGCTTCATTGTGTGGGGTAGTGGCTTGGGAGGGCTGGGAGGGTAATTCCGTCAGGGTGAGAAAAAGCTCCTGGCTGTTGGGGAGAACAGAGTGCTGTGTGCTCTCTGCAAGCTCATCCTCCTCTTCCTCCTCCTCATCTTCCCTGTCCGCAGAATCCTCAGCCATGGCTGAGATTACCACCCCCACCTCAGAATCCACGGACAGGGGTGGGGTAGTGGTGGCGGTCCCCCCCTAGAATTGCTTGCAGCTCAGCGTAGAAGCGGCATGTTTTCAGCCCTGCCCCGAACCTTCTGTTTGCTTCTTTGGTTTTCTGGTAGGCTTGTCTGAGCTCCTTAACTTTCACACGGCACTGTACTGATTCCCTGGTGTGGCCTCTCTGCATCATGGCCTTGGAAATTTTTTCAAATGTTTTTTCATTTAGTCTTTTGGAATGGAGTTCTGTTAGCACACAATCCTCTCCCGAAATAGCGATCAGATCCAGTACCTCCTGTGCGGTCCATGCTGGAGCTCTTTTTCGATTCTCAGGAGACTGCATTGTTACCTGTGATGATGAGCTCTGCCTGGTCACCTATGGTGAGCTCTCCACACTGGCCAAACAGGAAATGAAATTCAAAAGTTCGCGGGCCTTTTCCTGTCTACCTGGCCAGTGCATCCGAGTTCAGATGGCTTTCCAGAGCGGTCACAATGGTGCATTGTGGGATACTGCCCGGAGGCCAATACCGTCGAATTGCAGCCACACTAACCCTAATCCGACATGGCAATACCGATTTCAGCGCTACTCCCCTTGTTGGGAAGGAGTACAGAAATCAGTTTTAAGAGCCCTTTATATCGATATAAAGGGCTTCATTGTGTGGATGGGTGCGTGGTTAAATCGGTTTAACTCTGCTAAATTCGGTATAAATGCATAGTGTAGACCAGGCCAAAGTATACTACATTTGATGTGTATTGAGTTAGTGTGGCCTATTGTTCATGTGCTCCAGCTGCTACTCCACACTGCTTTTGTGGGTGTCTGTGGCTGACCTGTGTGTTCATCTGTGTGCCCTCCACTGTTCTGGGGTCTAGCTGACTGGATGTCTTTCCCCCCCGCCTTTAAAAACTAGCACGAGGCCAGGATTGGGTCTTCTACTTCTAGATTTGAATGTATCAGCATTACTGCGATATCACTCCAGAAGCCTGACAACAGGCCTGGAGCTGTGGTAAGATTCTTGATCTCCTCACTAGCTAGGGAGAAGTAACAGTGCAGGCAGCTCTTGAAGTCAGCCACCAAAATCAGAAACAGTTTGTGGAGGCTGATTGCTAAAAGGGTCTCACCTGGGATGCTTCTCAATGCCTTATAAAACTGAGCAGCTCAGGCAAATGTACAAAGACCCCAGGGATGACAGAAGAAAATCTGGTGCTGGACATTTGACCGGTCCCATTTTTGAGGAGCTGGGCAGGACTTATAGCCACTACAGAGCCCATCACCATTGGGGAGATGTGAGCTGTGCAGGACAAGCAAAAGCAGCAGCAAGACTCATTGTGGGAGAAGTATCAGAGGGTAGCCGTGTTAGTCTGGATCTGTAAAAGCAGCAAAGAATCCTGTGGCACCTTATAGACTAACAGACGTTTTGGAGCATGAGCATGCATGCATCTGAGGAAGTGGGTATTCACCCACGAAAGCTCATGCTCCAAAACGTCTGTTAGTCTATAAGGTGCCACAGGATTCATTGTGGGAGAAGGACAACGAGGAAGACAGTGAAGCGATCTCCCTGAACAGCTCAGATCTCTTTGGAATCTAGAACCCAGAGGGTGACCTTGGAGGCAGCAATCCTGATTCAGAGCCCCAGACTCAGCCCACAGCACAGGAGCAAGATCTTATGAATCTGATTGAGGGGACATGTAAACATGTATCTTCTATTTTGCAATGTGTTATTAGCCTATACAAATACAGCTGCACATTTTCAGGCCCCAGACTCAAAGTAAGAACAAAAGGCATCCCTGATAGCATTGCCCTGAAAGTTTACACTTTCTAGCGGATACCTGGATGCCACTGAGCAAGTCTCTGCACTTCAGCCTCCCACCTATTGTTAAGAACTTCTCTCTTCCTCTCACAAATATAGTGCAAAATACAACATGCAGCTTTTATCATAAGCAAGTTTTGTTCTGCAGCTTCTAACCTAGTCATAAGACAGTGCCTTCTACCTTTGAGATGGCCAAATGCACATTCAACTATCATTCTGCATGGTGCCTGAGTCCTAAAAATAGAAGTGCTAGAACTCACTTCTCAGTTGGATGCCTGGGTTGACTTGATCACAGGCAGCAAAAGGGAGGAGGGGGGGCTACTCTACTCCTGCCAGGATCCTTTTGCCTGTGTAGCAGTAAAAGCTCTCCCCCATTTTGAGGGAAGACAGGAGTGCCTACAACACTGACCATAGGTAAGGCAGGAAAAGAAGAGAAGGGGACATGCTGAGCCAAGGGAGTTCTGAGATGTGCCACATCTGGGCCCCTGGTTCCAGGTAGGGTGACCAGACATCAAGTGTGAAAAATGGGGATGGGGTGGGGGGTAACAGGAGCCTATAGAAGAAAAAGACCCAAAAATTGGGACTGTCCCTATAAAATCGGGACATCTGGTCACCCTAGTGCCAGGACAGGATGCAACCCGGAGAATGCAGGGAGAGGTACCATGCAGCCCTGTGGGCCCCCTGCACCCCTGTGGAAAGCCCCAGAATCTGGGCTGCAATCCCTTCCTTGCTGCTGCCTCATCCAGGGCAGGGAGTTTGGGGAAGTGCCAGGGCCTCCCTCTGATGCCTGCAGTACTGGAAAGCCAGCAGGGGCTCCCCTGCTGGGTGGGGCTGTGGGCAGCTCAGCCCATCATTTCCTGCATAGGTGGTGGGTTCCTGTCCACAGAGCAGATCCGCACTGTTGTCTTGTGCATGGGTGGGAGGGGAGATGGTGACTGCTGGGTCTCCACTCAGAGCCAGCCAATGGGGGAGGCCTGTGCCCCTTACCCCTCCTATTCATTGCGCCCCTGTCAGAAATTCCAGAACACCATTCCAGCTCTCAAAAAGAGCTCCATTCTAGAGCATTCCAGCACCACTCCACGGCTGATTCTGAAACTATTGAGGTGATAGCTAAACATTTAATTTCTTCTGTCCAATTGACCTGTAAATTCATTAGCCAGGGAATCTAGGTCTTCTAGAATTAGCTAGGTGATCCTGAGGGCAAGCTTTCCATTATTCACTGAGATAAACAAGTGTGTGTTCTGAAAGATCCTAGCATTGTGGGCCTTTCCAGACCTCCCTACATGTATGTTTATAAACCTGTGTGATGGGGCAAGGCTAGCTGGCTACAGTAAAGCAGTGTGGAACAGGTATGTTAGCCCCAGGCTAAACAAATCCCTGGTACCATGGTAACCAAATGGCAGTTGCTCCAGGTTAATCAAGACACCTGGGGCCAATTAAGATCCTTCTAGAAGGCAGTAGAGGTAGCTAGATTGATTGGGACACCTGAAGACAATCAAGGCCTGGCTGAAACTAGTTAAAAGCCTCCCAGTTAATCAGTGAGATGTGGGTATTAGGAATTACAGAAGGGATCTGCTATAGGAATGAAGCAGTACAAATCCATATCAGGTGCAAGGAAGGAGGCCCTGAGGTAACAGTGAAGGAGATATTGAGTGGGGGCTGCTGTGGGGAAGTGGCCCAGGGAATTGTACACATCCTATTTCCAAAAAGTCAGCTACCATAGCTGCTAATTTTAGGGACCCTGGGCTGGAGCCTAGAGTAGAGGGTGGGCTTGGACTTCTCCCTCCCCTCCCTGATTAATCTCTGAGACTGAGAGACAACAGAGACTGTGTGAGGGAGGGTTGCTTCTCCTCACCTCCCTTGTTGGCTTATGATGAAAATGGCTCAGTAAGCTGTGACCCTTACCTCTAGAGAGAGAGAAGGGCTACATGGAGGGTCACAGTGAGCCTCTGAGGCTAGCAAAATCTGCCAGGAAATGCAGGACACAAGGAGTCAAGGACAGAACTTTGCCACACTTGCCATTGTGGTTAACCAGGCATTGGAGCAGGAAAGAGAAATCCTCCCCCTTTCTGTTGTATGAGTCTCTGTGGTAGTCACATCATTTGCTCAGTGGTGGGTCAGTTGGCTTCCAAAACCAAATTTGCCCAAAGTGCATGTAAAGTGCAAAGAACTTCTGCTTGTTCACACCTGCTAGCATTGTGGTGCAGAGCTTTCTTGCATCCATGCCTGTCAACAGCAATTAAAAAGTGATGCTTGTCCACCCAGAAAGAAAGAAAGCATGAGGTGGAGAGAGTGGAATCATAGGATTTCTGGAGTTTGACCACTAAGTCCCAGAATTCCACTGACTTCCACCTGGCTTATACTGTGCATCCCACAATGCACAGCAAGAAAAGTCCCAGAATGCACACAGCTCAACAGTAAAGCAAAGGATCATGCGATACCCAGCTGATATGCCATATGCATAGTGTGCACCAAGGCCTTGCCATGTGTACACAATGATACAGAATGATAGAAGGCACAGGTGCCCTGTTTGCATGCTATTAGTGCAGCTTATGTATTATGCACCAACTAGTGCACATCATCTCAATGCAAACAAAGCTCCTGAGTGTAGATGAGACCCAAGATGGCCATTGCAAACTAGAGTAGCTTAGAGTGAGTATATAGGATGGCAGAGAATCAGCCCCAGTATTGGAAACCACAAACAGCTCTTTGGTTATTGGGTGCAGCTGAGGATTCAGCCTTTCATGATCATTGTTAGACCTGTGCAACCTTTCATAATGAAGCCACAAACAAATTTCATTCATGATCTTAAGAGAAATTTTCAAACCTCTGTACAATGTAAAATATTGTAGTAGAATTAATAATTGTGCTATTTTTTCCACAGGCAAAATTAGTGAAATTTGATCTAAACTGGAAAATTTTCATTTATTTTAATGGATTTTGAAAATCTGCAAAAGTGGATATACAAAAAGTAATTTCCAGTTTTTCTGTCCTAGGTTTGGTGACAGCTCATGTTTCATTACACAAAACATTGATAATTATAAAGAAAACAGTGGCATAAATCTTAAGGAATAATATATGTCTTTGGTCCCAAAATCTTGGCAATCTTCCCTAATATAGACCAGCTGTAATGACCTTCCACAGAAATCCAGCTAAAGCTGGAACATTATTCAGGAATTTTAACCTCTCCAAGAAATTAGCCAACATGAAGCTTTACTTAAGGAAACCACAGAATGTGAAAATAAGCTTGTGAACAATTCATTTCAGTCTCTGCTTTGTGGTTAACTTTTGTTATTTTGGCATCTGACCAGAGCTAAAGTGATGCTTTAGCTAAGGGAATCTCATTGCAAGTACAAATACAGTAACAATGGCTAAGCTTCAAAGAGCTGCCATTAGGTGACAAATGGTGGACAGATGGGTTCAAATTTGAGCCATCTAATAGAAAATAAAATATATATCGGATGATCAAATTTTTCCTCACCGTTTTTTGCCTGTGACTATAAATAGTGAAGAAGATTCACATGCCATGTTTCTCACGTCTGCTGCATATATTTCTTTCTTGGATTGTTAACTTTAAACTCAATATCATTCTTAATATAACAAAAGCAGGTTCCACATTTTTTACACTTTGTTCTATAACTTACAAAGTGCTTCCTGTCCTAGTCACTGATCTAATTACTCTATGTGAAAAATTATACTGTTAACTACAAGAGTTCTTTCAATTGAACTAATCTAAAAAGTGTGTCTAGTTACAGACAATAAATCTGGAAAACATCTTCTCATTGTTAATGTCATTAATTGTGTCAGGTTTAAAATGTAGTGAGTCATGTAACATGAATATCTTTTGTGATAAATAGACTGTGTTCTCGTTATGCAGTTAGGTATTCTGGGATTGTGTCTATGCATGCCTACCAATGCTGAATAGATTTCTCTGGAACTAAATTACTTGTGCAGCTCTTTTTTCATGTGTAACGTGCAAGGTTTTGAGGAACTGATAGAGTAAACAGTACAAAAGTGGGAAACAACTAGTTTTGGCAGAATTCAATTTTTTTTATATTTTTGACCGATAATATTTTATTTGTAAGCACTTTTTTGGATTTGTATCAATTTGAATGTTCACAGTTGCATGAAATTATGAATTTTAAGCATTTTTTCAGTTTTTATCAATTTAAATTTTCACAGTTATGGGAAATTACGGGGGTCAGGTGATTTAATTACAATAGTACTGAGATTCAAAAAGTTGAAGCCTTACAAACCACTAACACAAATTATCTACATCACATGTTAAAATATACAAAGTAAATATCCTTAAAATAAAAAATTAGACCTGTTCTTACTATTCATTCACTAGTCCATTTGTAACCAGCCAAATTCCAAAGTCTAAATCACTGGATTTTGACATTAGTAAGTTCTAAAGCAGCATTTTTCTTACTTTGTCTACCCATATATTTAGATTTTTAGTGATACATTTTTGTCAGTTTGTGTGTATACAGTGAAATTAATGTTTGCTGACATCTTCTGATAAATGTCTAATAACCAGCAAGAAGAGACCTGTCCATCCAGTTGAAGAGACCTGTCCATCCAGTTGCCAAAATCTTCACCAACACCACTGAGAATTATTTCGAGAGGTGGAAATGATCCTTTGTTACATGGACAAATGCATGTAACCAATGCTTTATCAAAACTGCTGATTCAGAGACTCGTGGGCTGAAGGACAAAAATCTTGGTGCCAGTATCCAACATACTTCTTGAACCAAAGACAGCTAACCCTAAATAGTCACAAAGATGTGTATGCAAGGAAACTAGAGCAGAAGGAATTCTGTGAGAAGAATGACAAATTGTTATCCCCACTACAAGTGGTTGACTCGCTGTTAGTGTAACAGCTCTACCAGTTGCACTGAGGTCATACATCATCATAATCTCCGAAGATCAGTCCTAAAGGAGGAACGGAAGACATCTAAACAAACCAAGGAGGATACTGGCTCTTTGCTTGTTGTGGACATCTAGAAAAAGTAGCCAGCTGAAGTAACACATGCCCACTCACTCAGGGTAAATGAAAATAACTAGCAGAAGAAAATACTGACTCCAGTTGTGGACACTGCAGAAGGAATTGTTCTGAGAACAAGAAGTGGCTAAGTGTTAAGAAACTCATTTTGGTTCAGAGACTGTAAGTACTGACAGATTATTTTGCGTTTGTTATTTTTGGCTGGTGTTATGTTTTATTTTCATTTGATTTAAAAAAAAGAAACACTAAAACCTGACCTCGCTAGGATGGCCATATTTTCTTAAAGGGAAAACGAGACACCACACGGGGCTGGCCCGAGGACCCCCACCACCCAAGTCACACACCGCCCCCATCCCCCAGCTGTCTCTACCTCCTGCCTGCAGGGCTGGCCTGAGGTCCCCCTTTCTCCTCCGTGCGCGAGGCTGGCCCAAATTTTTGAGTGCAGTTATGTAACAAAAAAAATCTACATTTTGTAAGTTCAGAGCCTGTAAGTCCACTCAGTCCTACTTCTTGTTCAGCCAATTGCTAAGAGAAATATGTTTTTGTTTACATTTACGGAGATACTGCTGCCTGCTTCTTATTTACAATGTCATCTGAAAGTGAGAACAGGCATTTACATGGCACTGTTGTCACTGCAAGGTATTTACATGACAGATACACTAAACATTCGTATGCCTCTTCATGCTTCGACCACCATTCCAGAGGACATGCTTCTTGCTGACGACGCTCGTTAAAAAAATTCCATCAATTAAATTTATGATTGAACTCCTTTGGGGAGAATTGTATGTTTCCTGATGTTTTACCCACATTCTGCCATATATTTCATGGTACAGCAGTCTCAGATGACCCAGCACATGTTGTTCATTTTAAGAACACTTTCACTGCAGGTTTGACAAAATGCAAAGAAGGTACCAATGTGAGATTTCTAAAGATAGCTACAGCACTCGACCCAAGATTTAAGAATCTGAAGTACCTTCCAAAATCTGAGAGGGACAATGTATGGAGCATGCTTTCAAAAGTCTTAAAATAGCAAAACTCTGATGCAGAAACTACAGAACCTGAACCACCATAAAGGAAAATCAACCTTTTGCTGGTGGCATCTGACTCAGATGATGAAAATGAACATGCGTTGGTCTGCACTGCTTTGGATCATTATCAACCATATCATCTCTGCTGAATCCTCCCTGGCAGCAGTTGAACCTAGTGACCTTACCCTTCCTCTTTGGAAATTATTGAGTCCTCAGAGCTGCTTTGGCTGCTGTGGGGCAGCAGAGCAGCTGCTCCATAGGCTGGGGGAAGATTCCTTTCTTCCTTTCATGTTCAATTACTCAGGCTGGGTGCTGGGCTAAGGATCAGTCTGTCACTGTGAATCCATACTTATGGTAAGATTGCCACGTGGCTGAGTTTTTTTCACTTGGGATATGGTAGAATGCCCTACAATTCACACCCCAATAATTCAGACTGCAGACTGTTAGGATAAGATAAGTAAAGAAAAATGATAAAATAAAAAAATACACAGAGTGTGTGTGTGTGTGTAGAGTGGTATAAAATAGTTCTTTAAAACGTTTTAGTAATAATTAGCCATAGCCAGCAGCACTAAGACTCTTTTTGTTGCTGGGGATGTAAGTGACCATTTGGTGTTTATTCTGCATTTCAGAGGTGGCAACTCTATAATATGTGCTCTTTTTAAACATTTGCAGTGTTATAAACATTTGCAGTCCGATTGGCTGCCTTCCCCACCTCCCTCACAATGCCATTTTCATAGGAGGGAACTGGGAAGGAAGGAGCAGTCTCTATGCTGCCCTTTGTGAAAAATGGATCAGTCTGCTCCCCCCTTCTCTCTCCCTCCCTGCAACGCCAGATATGGGAAGGAGGGGGGGATAACTGCCCCTCCCCGACAGGCCTGAGAAGGGGACCCTCCTGCAGCTGCACCTCCAGACCTGGGAGGATATTGAAGCACTCGCTGAGTGCAGGAGGTGCACTGAAGGGTGAGGGGCAATATGGGTGCTCCAGGGCAGAACTGATGTGAGAGGTGGGGGAATATAGGCACAGGCCTAATTAATTAATTAGTATTTAGAGACTTGGGAAGAAGCTAAAAGCTCTATGCCATCAGGCAGACAGCAAGAGTTCCTGCAGTGGCAGCCAGAGTCACTTTACTCTATGCATTTGGGAAAGTAAACACTGTAATTGGCCCAACAATACTGGGCTGGACTAGGGGGGAATTTTAAAAACAAGACAGACCAGAAAACATGATATTTATTTTAGACCAGTGATTTTCAACCTGTGGTCTGCGGACCCCTTGGGGTACCCAGACTGTGTCTAAAATTTCCAGAAGGTCCATACCTCCCTTCAAAATATTTTAGGGGCCTGCAAATGAGAAAAAGTTGAAAACCACTCTTTTAGACAAACCTAATAATTTTTAGGCCAGCCTTATGATTTTTGAACATTGTGGGGTAGCAATATTGCCTATATGGAAAGCATATCGTGAAACTGTATATTAAGGTTGCTCTACAAATGTATATATCATTGCATTTTAGCAATAAGAACAATTTTTAGTTACTGCAAAATGAATTTAAAGTATGCTTTTGGTTCTTTAAGGTTTGGAAAATAATATGCATATTAAAGCAAATATAAGGCTAGGAAGATTAACAAGCATCTTTGTCTTCTGGTTGTCTAGCATTGGCATCCCATCATCCTCAACACCTAGTGCCAATTTCTTCAGTCCTTATTCAAGGAAAATTCCCATTGATTTCAGAGGGAGTTTTGCCTTAATAAATAATGGAAGATTTGACCTATATTGACTAAATGAAGATTCAACAAAAAGGAACTTTTGAAATAGCAATTGATAAATCTTGCACAGAGCATTCAGATCCAGCCTTTCTTAGTGCAAGATATTTATTTTCCTATATTTTCAGTCTGTGATAACTTTCTTTATAATTGAAGTATTACTCTAAACTTCCTATTTCTTGAAATGTACAAATAAAATCCAGCACAGGTAACCATTTTTTATTTCAGTTCAGACCTGCAGGGTATGGGTAATTATGGTAGCTCAAAATAATTGGGTTATACTGCTGTATACTCTTCTGCTTCATAAGGGATAAGCTTGATTGAAAACCACAAGTGAAGTGGCATTGGATTCAGATATTTTGCTAGTGGTGCATCATTCGAAATAGTAATTCCCTGTAGGGTATAGAAAATTTAGAAAGCGCTCCAAGCAATCAAGTACTGTTTTGATACTGTGAACAGCAAAATATGAAAGAGAGAAAGAGTGGACTATTACACCTGACCTCCCCCTCCACCCCTAAAAAGCAGAGAATAATAGATTAAAATCTTTGTAAAAGAAATATGAACCAGAGTTCTGTCTATGGCAACAAATTAATACATTGGAATAACATAGGGATAGACTGGGCAAACTGCCCAAATTCTCTCACTTTGATAGTGAGAGCTGTGCTGAACAGAATCATTTTGCCAATTAAATAGTGGTGTTTACTGTTTTGCTAGCAGAAATTAGGTGAATTTGCTTTTATAGAAACAAACAAAAACTGGATATGAACCTAGAAAATGTGATTACATTTTTTTCTAGTGAGGAAAATATTTTTGTATTGGTATAACAGTAACAATGGACAACTGATTATCATCTGTAGATACTAGCATAGTTCCTCTAAATCATGTTTATTTGGTGCTTTAGAATCTGCAGTGCCTTTGGGAGCAGGATTCAGTCATGACAGAGACAGTTTTTCCTCCTGCAAGCTCTCTTTTTGCATGATGCTGGAAGTCAGTCACTGAGCTTTTGTCCAGACTCCCAATCAAATCTTTATTTTCTTTCACTACCAGGCTGATCTCTTTCATTAAAAATTAACAAAAAACATTTGCTTAAAAGAGTACTTATATTTTAATTTATGCTCACAAAAGTATTTTAATCTCCCTGGCTAGTTTCCAATATGATAAGAAAATAATTGTTAATAGTTCAATCTTTCTAGTTTTTCAACTACACAGTCATAAAATGGCAAAAATAAAAGTGAATGATAATCAGTGAAACTCCTGAACTGACTTTCCAAATGAAAAGGGATATAACATCAAACACAAATGGAAATCAAATATGCCCAGAGAAGGCCAAGCTAGATCAGGGATAGATAGCCCAGAAAAAGGTCTAGATAGAGTCTATGAGATAGGGTAAATGAGAACAGAGCAAAAAACAAAAACCAACAAGAAATAAAAAACTGAATAAAATAACCAACTAAATACAAAACAAAGTGGCAGATGGGAGAGACAGTACTATATAAAATGATACTTCTTGTAAAAGCACAGTAGCATATAGACTTCCAATGACTACTGATTCTACTCAGGATATTTGCTCTTTCTGTTAAGGAAAGTCCTTATAATCTCTTCCTCTCCCTCATATTTAGCTTTGATTTATGACTAGACAGTAGTAGCCATGATCTAGGAAAAAAAATTAGGGGAATGTTAGAATATTTCTGTTTTCCAACTTCCATGTTCCCATAAATTTGTACCAAATATTCCTGTCAAATTTCAGGCAAATAAAAATCTCCACAGAATTCCCAGTTGTGGAGATTCAGTAGCGATGTCTGAGTCAAAGAGAAGCAGAATAGTTAGTGTAACAGAGCACGTAGATTTTTAAAGAATGATTTTTAGTGCCAGTGGACTACTACATCTGCCCTCCCCACTGCCCCTAAAAATAACTGAAGTGCTAAATGAGAAATGAGGCAGGTGAGAAACTCAGCCCACAGAATAGGGCCTAAATTGTGCACTCAGCAAAAATGGCAATATATCAGTTGTTGATGCATGCAACAACCTGCCAAATTATGATATATCCTAGCCATTTAAGACCTTGGTAGAGACTGGTGAGCCCCAGGAATAGGGTTTGCTTGTCTGACAGCGTGTAGATTGGTAACCTGATGTATGAGGCAAAAGATACTTCTGCTTTAGTGCTTCATTCTTTATGTCAGATTTTGCATGCCAAATTTCATGGTGCAAGTTCTTATGCCAAATCTTGTCCAGCAACATCAGCATACAGAATGGTGATTGCAAATGGAAAGTAGAAGATGAAAAGTAAACAAGGATATATATTCTAAGAATTGCACAGCAAAGTACAAACTAAGAGGAGATGGTGAACAATTTGGCCACCCTAGCAAAAACCTTTTCTGTGCATTGAAAAAAATATTATGTGGTCATCTAATTAAAGACTGTATCATAGTGCAAGGGTCAGAATTAAGGTTGAATAAGCAACCCGGCCTAATTCTGGCATTTTCTAAAGGCATTTCCTAATTTTTAGGTGCTTGACTTGGCAAACTTAACATTCTTTTAACTTAATTTGAATGTAATTTCCTATTTATTTATTTATTTTTAAAAAGGCAAACAAACCCTATGATGTACAATTGCAACAATCCCTCGTCACACATCATCATCACAGTTTTAAAGTGGTGCCTTCAGCACAGAATCCTAGGTCTCATCACTTGAGCTGAGAGTAATTTAGCTGATAGTAGGAGAAGGCTGTTATCTTATGCAAACCAGCCTCTCATGTAGGACATATGAGTTGTAGCAAACTGAGACAGCAGGTTACATTTGCAGGATTAGCGACATTTTACAGACTGCATACCCAAGTACAAAATTTGATAGAGTTGTTTGTAGAACTAGTGTGGTTAAATGGCTGAGGGTTGGGTTTGCCATATTAAAGGTTCGGGTTCCTTTCCCATCATGTATAACTCCTCAGTGAGGTATAAGGCCTTACTCAATAATAAAGATTGTGAAGAGCACAGAATTCTCTCTTCTTATTGTTTGTTTATTTAGGAAGTATTAACAGGTTTACAAATTTTTGCATTGTAAATATCAGAAACAAAACTATCATAATTACAATCATGAGCTTTTGTTTAAAGAGACTTTATACAGTAATACAGTCATCAGATCTCTCTATTTAACAGTGTTACCATATTACAGAGTGGACATAACTACAACGCTTATGACATGTTGTTTCTAGTGATTTTATTAAATTGAGTGGAATCTCTGATTACACATATTGAACAGAACAGGCAAGTCTATTGTGTTAATATTTAAAGAAATTGGAGAGGTGCACTGGGCTTTTTGCATGTGAATGTATGTTGTCTGAGTAAAAGGTGACCAAATATCAATTAATTTTTGTCCTCAGCCAATTTTTCTGGGTATGTAATTGGTGTATTAATTTCTCCAAAACAACATCTTCCCATATTTTTGAAGCATTCCTCTGCAGTTAGCCTGGAAAAAAAATAGTCCATCAGTAGAATTCTGAACACTAGTCATGAGAAGGACTGAGTCTAGAATTCATAGTCTCTTAGCCCTGTGCTCCTTCCCAAATTTGGCGAAAAGGTGGAGCCATTTTTTCTGTGTCCCATCCAGAAGGTTAGTGCTGTGCGGCTTCCTGAGTGTGGTACATGTGCAGTGTTAATAGAACATCAACAGTTTTTGGTAGCAAGCCAGGAACAAGCTACAGTGAGAAAAAACAGATGTAAATGGTGATTTTTGACAATATATAATTTAGTCATATTCAAGTGGATTTTCAAGGGGACAAACAAAAGGCACCTACTTGAGCTCAGAACTATCACCATGCCAAATTTTAAAGTCTTACTGTAAAACATGGGATCACAGAGCTTGTAAAAAAATATTTTTTAGAAAGGAAAGTGGTAGGCAATTTCAGTATAGGTCACTACTACTCTTTTTATACTATGCATAAACTATAAAGCCTTATGCTTCAAGTCTTAAGCCAGCCCAATATGTGATTGTTGAGAAGGCATATAAACCCCGGAACATCTAGTGAACTGTTGCCCAAGAGGGGCAGCTATGTCCAGAAGCCATAGAGTGGATGGCAAACTTGGATATCAATCTTTCGTGTTGCTTTTCAAGTTTCCATATGAAAGAAGAATGACAGATGTTAGGGCAGATTTCTCTATGGGCAGGTTATTCCATAATTGTCCACTAGGAGGTTTCTTGCACCTTTCTCTTAAGGTACTGTCCACAGTCAATCAGGACACTGGACTGATCCAGTATGGCAATTCCTATGTTCCTATCTCCTCTTCTCCTGTATTTGTCTTGTAAGCCTTTGCCTCCTTTCATCTTAACTGATATAGGGTTTTTTGTTGTTGTTGGGTTTTTTTGTTGTCCCTTAAATTGCTTCAAAAAGTAAAGATTTGTTTCGCTATCTGTACTGACAAGTGGGAACACAAAACTTTCATCACCTAAAATTCCCAGCGGCTTCCTGTCCATTTCAGAATTTAATACAAATCCTTCCTCTTAGTCATCAGAATCCCCTGTGGACTTGTGCTCCCTCCTTTGTATCTCTCCAATCTTATTCCTCTCTATTCTCGAGAGAATTCCTTTTGCTCTTCAAATACCAGATTTCAGTGCATTCCCTCTCTTTCCTCAGTGAGTGATAGAGCCTTCTTCCAAAGTGTCCTTACCTTCTGAATACAGTCTCTGTATTTATTTGACACCCTGACATTTCAAATCTCTAATCAAAACCCTTTTTGGCCATCTTCAGTAAAACAATCCAAAGATTTCCAGGTTTCCCTGGCTCATTTTCTCTGAAGCTTTTTTCAGTGTTGCAGGGCTGGTCTTACCATGAGGCGAACTGAGGCTCACACCTCTGGTGCCAGACAAGGGGGCAGTGCCACTAGGACCCAGAGTATAGAAAATTGTGTCTGCTGCTGGTGCATATGTATTCTCTCTGCTCTAGATGTACAGAGATGGTGGAGTGCTGGGCTGGAGGAAGGAGAGCACAAGAGACATAACAGGCAGGCAGGAGAAAAGGTGAGAGGGAATAACAGAAAGCAGCAGGAGCTGCAGGGAGAGAGGAGGAGGAGCCTCTAATGTACCTCTCTAGCATCCTCAGCAGCCTGGACTCATTAACACCAGCTTCTCAGGGAGCTTCCTGTTTCCTGCTGCTTCCCTGAACCCACTTGAGGAGAACAGGCCATCAACTGAAATAGTAGGAGCCAGTTAGGCCCTTAAGACGCTGATATCTTCCCTCACTCAAGCCCTGCCACCAGCCTGCTTATTTGTCCCCTTCAACTGAGTGTTGAGAGCCACTTTAGCTGGCACAGAACAGCAGCCATGAGTGAAAGAAGAAAATGCTCCTCTGGGGCAGCATTCAGAAAAAGAAAGCAAGCAAAGGAAGCTTTTCTATCTAAGCAGGAAGGAGCTCTCCTGAGATACATAGACACAAATGTTCACAGTGAGCCTTCCGGCCCCAGTGAGGATGAGAGTGGTGAGGAGATGCCTGATCTTCCAATTAGTCAGAGCGCAGGTGACCTGGCAACTACTGCAGCATCCATATCTCCATCTCAAATGGATGTAACCACGCACATTCCTGAAGAACAGTGTAGATCAGAGAAGAGCGTGGTGGAGGCGCAAGAAACAGCTGCTGCTGAGTTTAGTTCCTTAAGTCTAGATGATCCAGGACTGTGAACTCACTTGAGCAGTAGCCTGAGGACTTCCTTGTACCGCATGGGCCACAGCAAGTGAAAAATGTCATGTTCCCCAAAGACAATGAAAATAGAAGTTTCCATCCAACACATTACTGGAGTGAAATCCCCTATGATGACAAAGTGGAAGCCCAGGGCTTATGTACTCAAAAACTCAGAATGCTGCATACTGTTTTTGTTGCAAACTCTTCCAGCCTAATGTTTCAGCCACATTGGGTTCTACAGGAACAAATGACTGGAAAAATCTGGCTATAAATCTCACATGCCATGAGAAGGCAGCAAATCACCAGAGAGCATTCCATAGGTGGAAAGAGTTTGAGATGAGACTAAGGTTAAAGGCCACTATAGCATCAAGAGAAGATTGCATCAGAGTCTCTTACTGGCAAAATGTTCTGAAAAGGCTCATTGCCATTGTGAGAATGCTTGCTACCCAAAACCTAGCACTGTGTGGCACTTCAGATCAGTTGTATGTGCCAAACAATGGAAACTTCCTTAGAATTGTGGAGCTGATGTCTGAGTTTGATGCTGTACTCCAGGAGCATCTATGAAGAGTCACCACACAAGAAATGTCCACACACCACTACCTTGTAAAAACAATTCAAAATGAGATCATAGAGTTGCTGGAAACAAAAGTCAAACAGAAGACTGTGGCAGAGCTGAAGTCAGCAAGATATTACTCTGTTATTCTGGACTGCACACCTGACATCAGCCATATGGAACAAATGACTTTATTGATGCATTTTGTAACAATAACAGAACCTAGTGAAAATGTCCCTGCAACTGGGGACTGTCAAAGAGCATCTTCTAGAATTTATTGACATTGATGATTCTACAGGAGCTGGTATGACAAATGTGTGTCATAAAACTCTGGAAGATATGGGAATTGTGATAGCTGACATTATTGTTTAGGGCTACAATAATGGTGCCAACATGAGAGGAAATAACAGAGGAGTGCAGACACAGATCCGAGAGTTAAACCCTCAAGCTTTTTTTGTCCCATGCAGTTCTCATTCATTGAACTTGGTGGTCAGTGATGCAGCATCAGCTTCTAGTGAGGCTGCTGAATTTTTTAATGTAATTCAAAGCATCTATGTATTTTTCTCTGCATCAACTCATTGATGACAAATTTTGAAGCAACATCTGGGACCATCCTCTCTGACACTGAAACCACATAGTGCCACAGGATGGGAAAGTCGAGTGGAGGCAATAAAGCCTATCAAACACCAGATTGGGAAGACAGATGATGCCATAGCTGCCATTATGAAGGATAATGCTATGACCAGAGGTGAAAGTAAGCCAGTCTGGTCCGGTGTACCGGCAAGAGCCTGTACACCATGCTGACTGCACCGGCTTCCACGGTGGGGATTGAAAGGGCTCTGGGCTGCCCGCGGCTGTGGGCAGCCCAGAGCCCTTTAAATCTCGGCTGCGGCTCTGGCAGCCAGGCTGGGGCCGAGATTTAAAGGGCTCATAGCTCCTGGGGGCTGCGGGCAGCCCAGAGCCCTTTGAGTCCTGGCCATGGCTCTGGTGGCCGGGCTGGGGCCAGGATTTAAAGGGCTCGGGGCTCCCCTCAGCGGCAGGAGCTCTGGGCCCTTTAAATCCCTGCCCCAGCCCCGCAAAGCTCGGGGTGGCCCTGGCAGCCAGAGCCCCGGGCCCTTTAATTTGCCCCTGAGCCCCAGGGGGCTCCCAGCCACCTCTTCAGCTGGGAGCCCCTGGTTGATTTAAAGGCCCTGGGTCTCCCAGCCACAGCTGGTGCCTCAGGGCCTTTAAATCTTGAGAGGACACGCCTCTTACGGATGAGGCCACGCCCCCTCAGGACTCCAGCAGTACTGGTAAGTCCTGTAAATTACTTTCACTCCTAGCTATGACAGGAACTGTTCATGGGAGAACAGTGGAAGAGGGAAATGGAATCACCAGAAACATACATAACTTCACATTTCTGTGTGGCTTAGTGTTGTGGCATGACATACTGTTTGAAATAAATGTTGTAAGCAAGAGACTCCAAGGTGTTGACCTTGATATCTCTGGAGCAATGGAACAACTGGACAAAGCAAAGTCATACCTACAGTCTTACTAGTCAAATGGGGGATTTCAAAATGTTCTGTAGACTGCACAGAAGTTGGCAGAGGAACTTCACACTGAAGCTATTTTCCTACTCATTCGAGAATACAAGCGTCACTGAAAAAGACGACATTTTGATTATGAGGCATGGGATAATCCCATAAGAAACCCCAATCAACTATTCAAAGTTGAATTATTTAACCAGGTGCTAGATTGTGCAATACAGTCAGTTGAAGAACGTTTCATGCAGCTCAAGGAACACAGGAGTATATTTGGGGTGTTTTGTATGATGTTCCAAAACTCCCTCACTATACCTGAAGAAGACCTACACCAGCAATGCAGGGCACTAGAGACGGTGTTGACACATGATGACATGCGCGATATTGATGCGAGTGATTTTAGGTGATGAAATGAAAGCCCTTTCAAGATACATTTCAGAAGGATCAACTCCAAAGGCTGTTCTGGAGTATATGTGCACAAATAAGATGACTCCCTCTTTCCAAATGCTTTTGTTGCTCTGAGCATACTTTTAACACTTCCTGTAACAGTTGCCAGTGGAGAACACAGCTTCTCCAAGCTGAAGTTAATAAAAACACATCTATGCTCCGCAATGACACAGGAGAGGCTGTTTGGCCTTGCAACCATCTCAATAGCGGTGAGCTGGCCCAAACTGTGGACCTTTAGGTAGAACAGGAAAAAGACAGAATTGAGACATTTTTAAACTTTTGGCCCGAGCAAGGGGCTATGAGGGCATCATTTGAGCTTCCTGTCTCAGGTGCCAAAATGTTGTGGGCCAGCCTTGCAGTGTTGTCTTCATATCCCCTTCCTACTGCTCTACATAACTACTTTTGTATGTAATTGCATAATTCACTTGTTTTTGACTGCCAAGCATCCTGTGATAAGAACAAACAATTAATTATATATTTCATTAAATGGAAGGTGGAGTGGGGGACAGTAGAACTTTGTTTTACATGCTTAGTATATTCTGGAGTAATAGTGAGTAACGAATGAATAATTATACCAGGAACCATGTCATAGCAGGTGCTGTGGTAAAAATTAATAATTTATTCTTTTTTAATTTCTGTCCTAAAATATTATGTAGTGTTGGAACTAGTAAGGGGCTACCATTCCATTCCACTCCACTCCAAAAGTGGCTGCGGTTTGGTGCTACAAAAGTGATCCATAAAATGATTTGAGGTCTTTTCGAATGAAAGTGCAATATAAATGTAAGTTGTTATTACATGCTGTGTAATGAAATTGTATCAGGCAGTCATATCTGCTTTACTATGTAGCAGTGCCTTGAATCGGTGCCAGATAATATCTACAGTCTGATTTTTGTATCATGAAAGAGTGCCGTCAAGATTATTTTTGGTGACAAGAATTGGAGAGGTATGCCGAGAGCAGTATCAGTTCCTGAGACAAAGATAGCTAAATTGTACAATGATGAAAGATTTGACCAAAGAGGAATATCATGGGATAATATCGGGGGTGGCTCCAGGCCCCAGCACACCAAGTGTGTGCTTGGGGTGTCAAGCCGCGGGGGGCGCTCTGCCGGTTGCCGGAAGGGTGGCAGGCAGGTAGCCTTCGGCGGTTTGCCTGCGGAGGGTCCGCTGGTCCCGCAGCTTCGGTGGACCTCCTGCAGGCGTGCTCAGGGAATGACGCTGTGCTTGGGGCGGCGAAATGTCTAGAGCTGCCCCTGGATAATATCCAGGCCAAATTGCTTGATTCAGGCTTCAGAGTAGCTCAGCTGCTTCCAAAGACTATGAAACAGAGAGGGTACATTAATTTCCTCAGTGTGGCAATATATCAGGTTCCAGCCTTTTTCATCAGACCTGTTGTTTGGTCTCTGGCTTTGAGCTATCTCAATCTGAGAAGTTGGCTGATTCTACAGCAGTCACTTGACAAGAGGTTGCTGACCGCACAGAACAAGGTTTTTGGAATGATTAATGATACTTCAGAAACTTCTGATCCAGGGAGAAAGTCTGTTGCTGCTGCTACTGGTAGACAGCTGTTTAAAGGGAGCAGTAAGAGAAGCCCCATTAAGATATTAATATGATAAAAGATGTGGCCTGGGGTGGCATAAGTTAACTGCAAATATCTTTCATAACCAACCATTGGTGGTTAAATAGAAGTGATTTTTACTCCTATTGGCTCCTTGGTTACCAAGCATACACATCACCTGAAAATATGGACATGTTGATATTTTTGGATAACAATTCCACTTTTGAAATGCAGGAATAATTCTGGAGAGGAAAATGAGGCAGAAGTATGTCATCAAGACTGTTAAGAAAATATTCCTTTACAACACAGATCTAATGTGTATATACTCATCTGTACCTTATGCATATACTGGGATAGGTGGGTCTAAGCCTGCCCAAAATTAAAGATCCAACCTTTCAACCAAGGGGAAGGGTGGGCCACAGGCCCTATACAGTGACTAATACACTCAGCAGTAATGCACAACATCTGAAGTGCTGTTTAGTGGTAACCACTTGTAGCAGCTTGTCATGTATCTCATGCATTTGGAATCTTGGCTGAGCCTGGTTAAACCTGCACAAAGATAAGAGGGGCTGCTTCTCAGCTGCCTTCCATTCTATGTAGTCATTCACACCTGTGCAAAGAGGGTGTGCAGTTGATGTAAAATGAGGTGTCGTTAAACCCACTTTGTCATGGCTTTACACGAGGGCAAATGTCATAAGGTGTAAGGCAATGGGGAATCAGGTCCACAGCTTCTATGTCTTAGGAGGGCAGTGAGACTGCTACTTTTGTGTGTGAAGTAACAACACCTGAAAGTTTTAATGACCTCGGTGCTTTGAGTATGCGTGACAAACTTGGCACAACAAGAAATCAGAAGCAATATATATGGCAGGTTAAGCCACTTACTGTGACCAGAAATTGTTGGGCAAAATGTCCTTGGACTGCCGTCTGATTGAAAAAATCAGTTAAAAGCCACCAGACTATTGGCTTGGTCACTGCATAAGCTCGCTACTGCTCTTCTCTGAATGATAGGTCTTTTGATGAGATCAACGAGAAGAACTATTATGTAATTTGTCATTACCTTCCTCACAATAGTTGGTATAAAGGCAAATGGCTGGCAAAAGACCAACAGCAAATTTGGGCAGTAATCCCTTTATTTTCCCACTGTGTGGTTATGAGCTCAAACCTGCCCCTGCATTTGGCTATGTAGGGACCACTTGATCTTGTTCTGTGAGCTCCCTGACAACACTCTCAAGAGCCTGGCATTATATGGTAATTGTCATGAGTGGAATCTGGGACTCTACCTAGGGAAATGGGAATGCAGAATACCTTATGAGGCATTCCACATCCAGCAAAAGAAGAGACGATTGCCTCTACAACAGCAATTTTCAACCTGTAGTTTCCACAGAGATCCACACCTCCATTCAAAATTTTTTAGGGGTCTGCAAATGAAAAAAGGTTGAAATCCCTGCTCCACAAAAATTAGTACCCATAACTGCAGAGAGTAGAAGGCCTGTGGAACGGTTATGGGCTAGTAGCCTGGGAAGCTTTTTCTGCCAAATCACACTCTAAATGTGGTTTCCAGTTTTCCCATTTAGAAAATTGTGTTGGGTGTCTGTCACTTTGTAATTCTAAATAGCAGGAGGCTGAGTTAAAATTCCAATGATTATGATCTCCCAATGTCTAGGTAACTAAACATATGTTGACACACCATGTCACAGGAGTTTTTAGACCCTAAATGCTCTGTGATTTGCACTGTTTATTTAGATAGAAGTTAAATGGTTTGAAATTAGCACCTGAATAGCATCCCTTCGTATAGTCTGAAACAGATTATATACCCCTGAAAGGTCTAAATTTAACTGCCAGGTTTAATGAAGGAACCCAGAGGAATTTACTTTTAATACCCTATATGTATCTTATTTACAATGTAAGCCATTCAGGACAGGGATCCTGTTTCCTTATATATCTATAAAGCACCATGCATGGTAGTGGCATTTGATCATAATAAATAATAGTAATATAATCTTTTGCAGATTTTAATATCTGATCTGTCATGTAGGCAATTTATGGTATAATAAAAGTAAATTAATACATACTATTAATATTTTGCACTTCTTTACTGTCTTTCATTGAAAGATTCCAATGTGCTTTGCACATAAGATCTAGTCTGCACTTAAAAGTGTTTCTAATTAAGAAAAGGTGTGAAATTTAAAGTGCAATGGCTGTTCCTGAATAGTTCCATGTGTGGACACTCTTATTTTGTTCCCATCTAGCTTTGAAAGTGCTTTTGGATAATGGGAACAAGTCACTCTTACTCTGGAATAAGTATGTCCACACGTGCAATTAAATGGGAATAACTTCATGTGTTGGCAAGCCCTAACAAAGCCTCATAAAATATTTCTATGTATTATTGTATCTATTTTACAGATGGTTGAACTGAGGAACCAAATTTGGGAATCAATAGCAGACCTCAGAAATCCTGAAACTCAATTTCCTACCTTATCTATATTAACATATTATGGCCCAGATTTTCTGGCCTAGCTGCAGCTGGAGAGGCACAGGACTGCGGATTGGGAGAAAAGGTGACTTTACAGTGTCAACTTTGCATTTCCCGAGTCCTGGGGCCAAAAGAGGGTCTGACCAACCCCTGAAGCCCAGCTGCTAACAGCTCCAAGGAGTGATTCCAGTGGCCAAATACAGCTAAGGCAAAGGGATGACTCAGCTGTGCTCCTTTTTACTGGCCATGTCCTCTTTGCTGGGGAGCAAGTGACTCAAAGCTACTATGATGGATCTAATCTACCCCACCCAGGGATTCCACCTAGGAAAGAGGTCTCCTATGGAGGGTGTTTTCAGCAGACTTTTCAACTGGTTTGCATGGCTTGGATGATGCAAAACAATCATAGTGGACCTGTGAGTTAAGGCCTGTATTTATTTTATTTTGTGCATGTAGATTTATACAACCTAATAGCTTGTATCTTAAATAAAATGCACACTGCTGGAGAAAATACTTGTTTGTTGTAAAGTCACAATACATGCCACATATTATACATGGATATTTCCAGTCACAGAGATTCCTCTGTTATATTCAGCCATAGTAATTGCATATAATGTCTGTGTCAAGTTTCTGTGACTTAAATGAAGGAAAAAAAAACTCCATTTAATTATCTCTGGGCTAAAGCTAAAGGAAGCTTTTCCTAACTATAGCTTAGTAGAGAATACTTTTATTAATTTAGAAAAAAATGTTGGCTCTTAGAACTGTGGTGTTTATATCTAGTTAAATGCCTGGCATGAGGTTATGTCCTTAATTTAGAATCTTATCTTAAATATGAATACAAAAAATGTGACAGTATGTCAACAGACCAGAAAAATCATGTTTTCTATTTAACTGAACCTCACTGCTTCACCTTATGGACATTAGCCATTAATTACTTCTCTGAAGTCTCTTTCATTTAGTTGGAATCTGTTCTGTACACAGCTATACATGTTATGTTGATAAAATCCTGTAGTGTAATTTGGACATAAAAAAAATCCAAGGAGTCCATATAAAATTCAGGTTACAGGCTTCTGCAAGTATGGAGACTTCTCTTTTCTACTTTTAAATCATGCTGCAGAACATTCTCTTCCTTTTTCTAAATCTGATTGCTTTTCAGTGACAAAAATATATAGAAATGATTCTGAACTGAGATACAGATTTTGTGCTGAATTTAGTGAGGATACTTAAAAGAGAGAACTCGTAGCTTGAAGCTACAGTCATCATGTGTTTGCATAGAGATAACTCCCTGTATCTGTCTCTATCTCTCTCCCTCTTTGCTGCTATATTTATCAGCCTTCCTGGCCATAAAAGGTCTGAACTGTGGCTCTGACATTCCACTGACTACAGGCATTATTTTTGTTCTGGATCTCGGAGTCCAGTTCTTAGCCCCGGTCCTAACACCTCTTTGCTGGATTCAATTTTGCTGGATTTTGGTCTCTATCATTCATCCACTTCAGGACTTTTATATTCGTTATTGTTCATTTGGCAACTGGTAAGTGTTCCATTTAGACAGGAAATATTTCTAACTTGTAAGCTCTCTTTATTTTGAATCTGTACACTGGATTGATAGTAGCTCCCTTTAATCTTTTGAGCTCAGTAGTTAGTTGAGGGAGTTGTGGTAACAGGTTGGAGAAATCTGAAAGCGTAGCTACAGAGACAAAACCAATCAGTACAGGGGCTCAGTTATTACCAGCTCAGCTATCTGAACAGACAGGTATGGGACTTTTCAAACAATGCATGAATTATCAGAAGTACAGGTGACTTTTGTTGTATAAATTCATCTTGAATGAAAGAAAGTGTAAATAATTTTCTAAATATTTTCTAATTGTATGGGATTTATTGTGAATTCTGAAGCAGATGAGGTGACACTGACTAAGCTCAGAGGAAAATCTGATATTTTTTCCTCTCTCAACATTTTTGTTTTTCTATTGCAATATATTTTTAAAGGGATTTTGAGTAGATTTTAAAAGCATAAACTAGTCATACTTGCTACTAGCTCAATGGATAGGTTACAAATAAAATATTTCTATAGTATGTTTATATTGTACAAATAAGTACAGAATATATGGACCCAAAAGCTGTACTTGTGGGTACCTATGATATAGACCATTGGCCACCCATGTCTAGGCGTGGCTTTGCAGTCACAAAAGCATATACAAATTCCAAGGGGAAATGCTACCCTCACACATAGCTGGGTACTGTCAGGATGTACTGAGCATGTTATAAAAATAAAGACATAGGACTCAATCCTACTCCACTGAAGCCAAAGACAACACTCCCATTGATTTCAATGGGGACAGGATGCAGTGATAAATTCCTTACAAGGGTCCCAGATTTTCTTGTGGGTTTTCAAAGGAACATAGGAATTGCCATATCAGATCAGACTAATGGTTCCTCTTGTACGGTAACCTGTTCCTACCAGTGGTCATTACCAGATTCTCAGAGGAAAGTGTAAAACCTTTCTAATGGACAATTATACAATAACATGCCTAACATTAGTTTCTAGCTAATATCAGGCAGTTAGCAGTTGGCTTATGTCCTGCACCATGAGGTTTGATATCTCATGTTAGTTTGTATACTAGTTAGTGTAACTAGTTAGTGCATATTCGTAGCTGTATAAATGTATAATCCTTCTAAGAATCCTAATGAGCTCTTTGCTACAGTGATTTCTTGTGGCAATGAGGTTCATAAGTTAATTAAGTATTGCAGAAAACATTGTTTCCTTTTAAAAATGTTAAATAAGCTAACTTTAAATTCACGGACTGTTCTCTTGTTTTTATCTTCTAAAAATGTACATAGGAATGCCTGATTTAACTTCTCTCTACTGTGCATTTTATGCAGTATTTTATACTCCTCCATCATGCCTCCTCTTACTTTGTCTTGTTCTCTAAATTAATCAGTTCTATTCTTTTTAATCTCTCCTCCTAAGGAAGTCTGTCTAGTCCTCTAATCATTTTAATTGCCTTGCTCTGGACCTTTTCTGTTTATTTCATATTCTTTTTGAGATTGGTTGATGAGAACTCAATGCTGAAATATTCAAGATGAGGGCATAGCATAAGTAACAGGAACAATGCAACTGCTAGTGTCCAGAGTGAAGCTTGCCGGTGCTGGAGACAAAGCTGGTGAAGATGAATGGGGATCAGCTGTAGCATTCTCTACGACAAGAAATCAGAGTGTCTTGCTTCCTTTTAATGTATAGAGCAAGACTCATCTCTTTACACTAGCCTGTCTTCTCTGGACATGGATTCACTCTGGCTGGCAAGCCATATCCCTATCTTTTTGTGGGAGAATGAAGGTGATGAAGATGTAGCAGAAGAAAAGAATAAGACTTAGACTACAGTGATTAGTGCTATATGAATAAGATGACATATAGTTTACACCAGCAGTTCTCAAAGTGGGTCGTGACCCCATTTTAATGGGGTCACCAGGGTTGGCATTAGACTTGCTGAGGCCTGGGGCCAAAGCCAAAACCAGAGCTCCACCACCTGGAGCCAGAGTCTGAACCCAAGAGCTTCAGCTCAGGTTATGGGGCTCAGGTTACAGGCCTTGCTGCCTAGGATTGAAGCCCTTGGTCTTGGGCTTTGGCCTCACCAGCCTGGGCCGGTGGGGCTTGGGCTTTGTGGGCTCCCTCCCCGCCCCCAAGATGATGGGGCTCAGGTGAGTTCAGGCTTTGATACCCCCTCCAGGAGCTGTGCAGTAATTTTTGTTGTCAGAACCCCTGGTTTGCACATATCAACCTACTTCTTGTTGAAAATGAGTTTATTCCTAGTCTTTATTTTCTTTCTTATAACAAGTTCCAACTTCAAGATAGAAGTTAATCTCTCACCCCATAACTAATTATTTAATTGCCTCTTATGAGAGACTTCAAATATTTTTTGAAAGTCCAAATAAAATATACCTTCTGGTTTTCTTTTATGCACTACCATAACTCATTGGGTCCTTCATGAAATTCTAACAGATTAGAGAGGTGTGATTTTCCTTTACAGAAACCATCTGGTTTGTCCCTATCCTATCATGCTCATCTAGCTATTTAATAACTCTGTCCTTCATTTTTTGGTTACTTGTTTACCTTGTACTGGCCAGCTCTTTGGTCTATCATTTACAGGATCACAAGTTGCATCTTTTTAAAAGATAAGTACAATATTGGCTACCCTCCAGCCCTTTGATTATAGCAGTTTTTTTTTAATGATAGTTAAAAACTCTTGAATGAATATTCCACAATGCTGCTATATACTTGTAATTTAAATGATCATTTTGGTTCTAACACCTCTTCTTTTGATACCTCAGAGACCCGTAACAGAAGATAAACTATAACTGGAAAAATGTATGATGAAATTAGGAAGGTTAAGAGGAACTATAAAGAGCAAATTGCCAAAGACATAAAAATGAATGAAAAAACTTTTAAAGTATATTAGAAATGGGGATCCTGCACAAGAGTTAGTGGGATCACTAGATTTCCAGAGATAAAAAGAGCAGTCAAGAAAAATAAGGACATTGGAAAGAAACTAAGTGATTTGTTTGCACCAGTTTTCGTCAAAGAGGACAATAGGCAGGTGTCTCCCCAGTGCCACATTTTGAAGGTAAAAATAAAAATGGAGGTGAAATTCTGGCCCCAGTGAAGTCAATAGCAACACTGTTATTGACTTCAGTGGGACAGGTTTTCACCCAGATATTTAGTGACAGTTGAGAACTTCTGAAAGAATACAATGCTGTTGACTTTGCCACTGAAATTATCAGTTTTGTTATCAGGACAATGTAGCTGTGAGACTTTGGCTAAGTTGTATCAGTGGGCATAGGAACATTAAAACTCTATCCTTTTTTCATAGTTTGATTTAGTCCTGGGGATTGCTTGGTTGACTCCAGATCAGAACAGGATTTCTGAACCCTATGAATGAAATGTGAGTTTCCTGAACTCTATGAAAATTGTATGAAGATTGTCCTAAGTGCATTGATTTGACATAAGGAAAAGTTTTAGGTTTTATGTTATATGTTAATTCAGAGGTTTCCCGGATTTGAGTTTTCATCAGTTTAATCTATTTTTCAGACGGTGCACACCTTAGCATTTCCAGGCAGAAAAGTGCAGTGGACAGTGAGTTAGGAGGCACCATGATGGCTTTACCTTTCTACCAGAAACATCACGAACACTATGACCGTGCATACCGCCACAAAGAGCTGCAATCCACTCTGAGCCAGTACCAAAAGGAAGAGAAGCGTAAATCGGCTGTCTACAGTCATGGGTCTACAGCCTACTCTCGTGGATCTGCCGCCTACCGCCATGGGTCTGCAGCAGCCTACAGTCATGGGTCTGCAGCAGCCTACAGTCATGAGTCTGCAGCAGCCTACAGTCATGGATCAGCAGCCTATGGTCATGAGTCTGCAGCCTACAGTCATGGATCTGCAGCCTATGATCATGAATCTGCAGCTCACAGTAGGAGGTCTGCTGCCTACAGTCTTGGATCAGAATCCCTTAGTAAGATGTCTTCAGCCTATGATCATGAATCTGCAGCTCACAGTAGGAGGTCTGCTGCCTACAGTCTTGGATCAGAATCCCTCAGTAAGATGTCTGCAGCCTATGATCATGAATCTGCAGCTCTAAGTAGGAGGTCTGCAGCCGATAGTCTTGGATCAGAATCCCTCAGTAAGAGGTCTGCTGCCTACAGTCTTGGATCTGAAGCCTACAGTCATGGGTAGGACAAAACACAGTCATATTTTTGGGGCAATGGTGGGGAAAACTTGTTTGCTGAACCTGCCCCCCTTAGATCAGTGTCAACACTCCTATTGACGTCAACAGGAGCAGGCACTGTAATCAGTAATGTTAATATATTTTCCATACTTACTGCTTTCAGTTAGGTCTGGGGAGGTGGGAGAAATTTAGTCCACTTGTTGGAAGTACTGTGGTGATGGCCCCACTATAAGAAGAACATAGACAACTAAATAGCTCTTCTTAGATGCAATGACTGTGTTTTTACATTATATGCACAGTTCGTATTAATGTTCAAATTGTCACACTGTAAATTGGTTGAAAAGCTTGGTATTTTCAAAGCAGAAACAACATGAAGTTTTTGTCAGGTGCAAGAAGAGCATATCATAATTGACACTGAAATAATATAATAAAACATTGTCTAAACAATTAGATTAGTGGAATGTGCTATATTTCCTGGCCTCAGGAATCTCAGTGATAATAAAAGCAGCTAGGGTAGTATTAAAGCAAGATTGGTACTGCAGTTAGCAATAAAAGAAATGAACATCAAGTCATAGCAGAAAACATCTATTCTCAATTACATCAGCGTAAACTCATTAAAGTCACCAGTGTACTTGATAGGAGAATTTGATCTGTTAGGCCAAATTCATGCTTGGTAAAACTCTTCTGATATCAGTGGTGAATTCTACACTCAGGTCAATAGAGTTACACCAGAGATAATGAATTTGGCCTAATGCATTAAACAATTTTCTTACCGAAACATAACCTTAATATGTTTCCAGTTATAAATTTTTCATATGAGTAAATAGATTTGATTTTTATTTTAAGTCATATATATTATGATGGCTTCCAGGCTGCTCTACTTTAAACCATTTGCCAACAGCTTTTAAAAGCTAGTCTAACCCTCAAATCCAAACCCAAATATAGATCTAGATCAGAAATTTTTAAATAACCTCTGTTCTTATAACGGGCTGATGCATGACACTGGATACTAAATACAAATCTAGATTTTAATTGTGTAGCTTAAGCCTATCTTGGGAAAAAATATGCCATTTGAATTTTGAGCTAAATTTATGGAGGATAGGTCCATCAATGACTATTAGCCAAGATGGTCAGGGACACAACCCCATGTCCTTAAGACTCTCACTGCCAGAAGTGGGGACTGGCTGACAGGGGATAATTGCCCTGTTCTGTTCATTCCCTCTGAAGCGTCCAACACTTGCCACTGTCAGAAGACAGGATACTGGGTTAGATGGACCATCGGTCTGACTCAGTATGGCCATTCTTATGTTCTTATGAAATTATGCTCACATCAGTTCTTATTTTATCCAAACTGGATCCTTTAGGCTCTGTCATACTCAGGGTGCAAGTAAAATCCATTTCTTGCTGGTACAGGTGGGGGCACTAGCTAAGGGGAGGCGTGTGACCTACCCATGTGACCATCCATGTGACTCCTCCCCACCCCAACCCCAGCCTGGAGCCCCAAGGCTATCCCCATCCTCTCCCCATGATCCATCCCACCTTACCTATGGGAGAGTGCGGGGGCTCTGTCCTCCTCCTGCTGCACCAGAGACTTTGGAAAAGGAGCAGAACATGGGGCCACTGGGCAGCCCCATGCTGGCAGCTCCTCCAGCATGGCTGTACCACCCTCAGCCCCTCCCCTTCCACACAGCTGCAGCTCCTCCGTCTGTACAGCAGCCCTGCCGGGGGGCAGGGCTGGAAGCGTACAGCTGTGCCAGAGAGGAGTTTCTGGTGTCCTGCTCCTTTCAGGCTCTTCCAGGAACCACAGCAGGGAAAGGACAAATTGCAGAAATGGTCTGAGGTAAACAGGATGAAGTTCAATAAAGATAAATGCAAAGTGCTCCACTTAGGAAGGAACAATCAGTTTCACACATACAGAATGGGAAGAGACTGTCTAGGAAGGAGTATGGCAGAAAGAGATCTAGGGGTCATAGTAGACCATAAGCTTAATATGAGTCAACAGTGTGATACTGTTTCAAAAAAAGAAAACGTGATTCTGGGATGCATAAACAGGTGTGTTGTAAACAAACCACGAGAAGTCATTCTTCCGCTTTACTCTGCGCTGGTTAGGCCTCAACTGGAGTATTGTGTTCAGTTCTGGGCACGCATTTCAAGAAAGATGTGGAGAAATTGGAGAGGGTCCAGAGAAGAGCAACAAGAATGATTAAAGGTCTTGAGAACATGACCTATGAAGGAAGGCTGAAAGAATTGGGTTTGTTTAGTTTGGAAAAGAGAAGACTGAGAGGGGACATGATAGCAGTTTTCAGGTATCTAAAAGGGTGTCATCAGGAGGAGGGAGAAAACTTGTTCACCTTAACCTCCAATGATAGAACAAGAAGCAATGGACTTAAACTGCAGCAAGGGAGATTCAGGTTGGACATTAGGAAAAAGTTCCTAACTGTCAGGGTAGTTAAACACTGGAATGGATTGCCTAGGGAAGTTGTGGAATCTCCATCTCTGGAGATATTTAAGAGTAGGTTAGATAAATATCTATTAGGGATGGTCTAGACAGTATTTGGTCCTGCCATGAGGGCAAGGGACTGGACTCGATGACCTCTCGAGGTCCCTTCCAGTCCTAGAGTCTATGAGTCTATGAGCAGAACCCTCAGCCCCACGCCCTGCCCTTTCATGGAGCTGGATCTCCATCCTCGTACTACAGCAGCAGCCCAGCCAGACGATAGGGCTGGGGGCGGTACAGTTGCCGGAGGAGCTGCCGGCATCCTGCTCCTTTTCCTTGCTGCCCCTCCCTGCTGGGAAAAGAGCAGAACCCGCAGCCTCACCCCTGTCTTTCCACAGAGCTGCATCTTCCTCTGTACAGCAGTGGCCTCACTGGAGGACAGGGCAGAGGGGTCAGGGCTGGGGGTTCTGCTTATTTCCCCATAGGGAGGGGCAGCAGGGAAAAGGAGCAGAATGTCAGCAGCTCTCTCCTGCCCTTTCACAGAACTGCCTCTCCTCCAGCTCCATCAGTACAGCAGCAGCCCCAGGGGAGGACAGGGCTGGGGGGTGGGGCTGGGGGTAGTATAGCCACGTGGGGCTGCCAACTCCTCCTGTGTCTTTCCCGCTGTACTGGGTATAAATAACTTGCTGGTATGGTGTACTCGAGTGTACCAGCGTACTTGCACTGCTGGCCATATGCATAGGACCAGATTCTCACCCCTCCTGTGGCTTCCTTACACTGCCTCAGTAGCACAAAGTAGCCATATTGGAAAAGGTACAGAGAAAGGCAATGAAAATGATTAGGGATATGAAACAGCTTCCACGTAAGGAGAATTTAAAAAGATTAGGATTGTTCAGCTTAGAAAAGAGATGACTAACATAGGACTATGAGAGAGGTCTGGAAAATCATGAATGGTGTCAAGAAGGTAAGTAAGTGAAGTGTTATTTACCCCTTCGCATAACACAAGAACCAAGGGTCACCCAATGAAATTAATGGGCAGCAGGTTTAAAACAAATATAAGGAAGTACTTCTTCACACAGCACACTGTCAACTTCTGGAACTCATTGCCAGGGGAGGTTGTGAAGGCCAAAAGTATAACTCGGTTAAAAAGAATTAGATATGTTCATGGAGGATAGAAATGCAACCAAGGCTCTGGGGGGGTCCCTAAATCTCTGACTGCCAGAAGCTGGGACTGGATGACAGGGGATGGATCACTTGATAATTGCCCTGGTCTGTTCATTCCCTCTGAAGCACCTAGCACTGGCCATTATTGAAAGACAAGGATCCTGGGCCACATAGACCACTGGTCTGACCCCGGATGGCCATTATGTTCTCATGTTCAGAAAGCGTTACTACAGGGGCAGCCAAGGATTCCTTGAGAGACAGTCTATGCTACCTGCATCCCTCACTTTGTGTGGGGGATGTGTCAGGAAAGGCATGCTGAGATGCAGAGTGGATTGCACAGCATTTGACTTGATCCCCAGATGCCTGTCGTGTAGGACAGTGGTTTTCAACCTTTTTTCATTTGCTGACCCCTAACAAATTTCAAATGGAGATGTGGACCCCTTTGGAAATCTTAGACTTAGACTGCAGACCCCCAGAGGTCCACTGACCACAGGCTGAAAACTAATGTAGGAGGCTCAGAGGTGCAGAAAGCATTCTCTGTGCATTTGGCATATACTGTAGAGAGTTTTGTGGGGCTGTATCATGCTCAGTGTAAATGGAATGCTTGTCAGTTTTAGCAGCATGCTTCTACCAAGCTTTGCTGAGTATGGAGAAATGACAATTTTCGGAGGCTTATTGTCAGAGACCAGATCAGCTAGGACCAACTGCTGGCCTGCTCCCTGACTAACTTCAGTGCTACAGAGCCATGAGCCAATCCGCACTGCCTGGGAACTGACAGAGTGGCCACAGCCCCTGACTGGCTGCTGGTTTAGAAGCCCTGCTTATAATCCTGGCCCTGACAGCAGATCAGCAGCTGTTTAATGCATATCGTGCCTGCAGCTGTGCTTGCCCTTGTTCCAGTCCCTGCTCCCTTCTGGCTTCAGACTTCTGGCTTCAATCCCCAGCTCTGCATGACTTACCACTCTGGTTGAACCTCCAGTTCTAACATTTGGCTTCTGCCTCTCCAATACTGAACGCTGGCTCCAACTCTGAGTTACCCAGGTTGGGCATTTGGCTTCTGTCCCTTCAGTACTGACTCTTGGCCTGTTTCTTGGACTCTGGCCATCCTGGACCCAGCTCTAACTGGTAGGCCGAACTCTTGCTTCCACCACTAAGCCTGACCAGCCATGGCCCAGTCAGCTATAGTTTGAGCAGCCCCAATACAAAGGCTAAGGACCCACATTGCTGGCATGGACCCCACTCAGGCCAGTTTTTCCCTGGCGGAACTGGTGGGGACCCATACAGAACTTGCAGGTGCACAATGAGGCCCTACAAGCCCAGGAGGCTTCACTATCAACCTTGGCTCTCGCCCACCAGGAGCCAAAGGCCCCACTCCCAGACAAGTTTAGTGGTAATTGTAGTCAGTTCTGAGGTTTCTTAAATCAATTCAGGTTCCTCTTCTTGTTACACCCTCAGTTGTTCCGCACAAAGCAGGCCTGAGTATGGCTCATCATTAGTCTGCTCACTGGGGAAACCTTGGTCTGGGCCTCCCAACTTGAAACGGTATATCCCCCTCATGGGTCAGTTGAAGCAGTTAATTCAGGCCATGTTGGTTCTCTTCAGTGACCCTCACCACACCCAAACTGCTGAAGCTGTGCCACAAGCACTACAACAAGGGTGTCAATCAGCCACCAATATGCTGCCAAATTCCATCACCTTGCTGCACAGTCTCATTAGTGGTGTTCACAGAGTCATCCATTTCAGATTGGGCCAAACGATGATACAAAGGATGCACTGATGTGAGTTGAGCTGCCATCCTGTCTCACAACCTGATCAACCTATGTATCAGAACTGACAACTGCCTTTCTGAGCAGCACCATGAATATGGCCCAACCCCGTGAGCCATGACAAAACCCAGGCCTTCCCACCCTCAACAATGCACCTGTTCCAGAACCCATGTATTTTGACTAGGCCCACCCAGGATATCAACTACAGCCTTGGCTAAGAGTCATGTGGCTTTTAGGTCATGCAGTAGAGCCTCATGCAATAGCTCCAAGCCCCTACTTGTAATGCTGACAGACCCTGGTTGTCAGTGAACTTGGGACCTCTGAAGCCATTATATATTCTAATGCAGGGGTCCCCAACGCAGTGCCTGTGGGTGCGATGGTGCCCGCAGGGGCATCTAAATGCGCCTGCATCCTGGCCAGTGGTGGAGCATCCGCTGAAATGCCGCTGAATTTCTGCAGTGTTTCGGTGGCGACGCCTCTCAATGATGTCACTTGTCAGCGGCAAGTGACATCAAGGCGTCGCCACCGAAACACAGCAGAAATTCAGCAGTGACACCTCTCTATGACGTCACTTGTTGGTAGCAAGTGACATCATCGAGAAGCATCGCCACCGAAACGCCGCTGAAATTTAGCGGCATTTTGGCAGGTGCTCCACCACCGCCACGGTCCTTCTTCTGGCGCCCGCCAGATGAAAAGGTTGGGGACTACTGGTCTAATGCCTTGGAACTGACAGAATGGTCACAGTACCTGATTGGCTGTAGGACTGGTAGTCCTGCTTATAAGCCTTCCCCCACCCTCACCCCACAGTGGCTCAGTGGCTGCTCTACAAGTACCATGCCCACAGCTGTGCTTGCCCTTGTTTTCAGTCCCTGCTCCAGCCTGCTTCCAGTTCCTGCTCCCTTCAGACTTACAGCTTTGATCCCTGGCTCTGCCTCTGATTTATGACTCTGGTTTCCTTTTGGTTTTGGCATTTGGCTTCTGTTTCCAATACTGATCACTGGCTCCGCCTCTGGCTTATGACTCTGGTTTACCCTTCAGCACTGGCATTTGGCTTCTGTCCCTCCAATGCTGACCTTCATTTCCTATACTCTGCCCACCCTGGATCTAGCTGTAACTAGTTGGCTGAACTCTCGTCTCCGCCCCTACGCCTGACCACATACAGCACAATCTGTTACACTTTTAACTCAGTCAAATCTGGGTAGATTTTCAGGGGGACCAAAAAAAAGTCATCTTTCTGACACCCTGGTGATGCTTCAAACACCACCAGATTACTTTTCCCTGATCCAAAGCATGGATGTGCTAGAGCTCTTTGAAGAAATGAAGAGGAAAAAATTAACAGTGGCAAAACTGCCTGTTGTTTGCTAGCATTGTTTTTGGAAATGGTTGAATCATTTTCAGTGAAACTATTCAAAGATATTCAGCCTCAGGCAGATACCAACCATGGAGAATTTCAGCCTTAATGGTTACAGTTTGTCCAAATTATAAACAACTAAATCCAAGGTTTAGAATGGAAAGTGTTAGGCAACTTTACCGATAGGCATTGCCACCAGCTCTGCCCCTCATGTCTGTACAATGGCAGAGCTAGACTAATCCCACTTATTTTCTTACATTGAAGGCTTAATCATTCAAATTTGTGTGCAAGATTTCAGTGGTTTTTCAGTGTATTTTTCATGGATGACACCATATTGTTCACTGACAGCAGCTAATAATCCAGTGCCAAGGAAGTTGTGCTGTAGACTTGTTATTCACCACAGCATGGGTCAGAGGTTTCCTTAAAGAGAAAATACAAAATATTTGGCAAGGCTTGAGCTTGAAACACATTCACTTATTTGCAGAAAAATAATGATCATGGGGACATGACTGAGACAAACCAAACAAACAGAAAAACAGGGTATTTTCTTCAGTATGTGCAATTAATGCTTCTGTCAACAACAAATAAACGTCATGAGCAAAGTAATGAAACTAGGATCAGTGCAGAGTTGAGTAGCTAATATGCATTAAGTATCAGAGGGGTAGCCGTGTTAGTCTGGATCTGTAAAAGCAGCAAAGAATCCTGTGGACCTTATAGACTAACAGATGTTTTGGAGCATGAGCTTTCGTGGGTGAATACCCACTTCGTCAGATGCATGTAGTGGAAATGTCCAGGGGCAGATATATGTATGTAGGCAAGCTAGAGATAATGAGGTAAGTTCAATCAGGGAGGATGAGGCCCTGTTCTAGCAGTTGAGGTGTGAGGAAAACCAAGGGAGGAGAAACTGGTTTTGTAGTTGGCAAGCCATTCACATTCTTCATTTAATCCTGAGCTGATGGTGTCAAATTTGCAGATGAATTGAAGCTCAGCAGTTTCTCTTTGAAGTCTAGTCCTGAAGTTTTTTTTGCTGCAGGTTGGCCACCTTAAGGTCTGCTATAGTGTGGCCAGGGAGGTTGAAGTGTTCTCCCACAGGTTTTTGTATATTGCCATTCCTAATATCTGATTTGTGTCCATGTATCCTTTTCCGTAGCGACTGTCCAGTTTGGCCGATGTACATAGCAGAGGGGCATTGCTGGCATATGATGGCATATATTACATTGGTGGAGGTGCAGGTGAATGAACCGGTGATGGTATGGCTGATCTGGTTAGGTCCTGTGATGGTGTCGCTGGTATAGATATGTGGACAGAGTTGGCATCGAGGTTTGTTGCATGGATTGGTTCCTGAGCTAGAGTTACTATGGTGCAGTGTGCAGTTACTGGTGAGAATATGTTTCAGGTTGGCAGGTTGCCTGTGGGCGAGGACTGGCCTGCCACCCAAGGCCTGTGAAAGTGTGAGATCGTTGTCCAGGGTGGGTTGTAGTTCCCTGATGATGCGTTGGAGGGGTTTTAGCTGGGGACTGTATGTGATGGCCAGTGGAGTCCTGTTGGTTTCTTTCTTGGGTTTGTCTTGCAGTAGGAGGCTTCTGGGTACACGTCTGGCTCTGTTGATCTGTTTCCTTATTTCCTTGTGTGGGTATTGTGGTTTTGAGAATGCTTGGTGGAGATTTTGTAGGTGTTGGTCTCTGTCTGAGGGGTTAGAACAGATGCGATTGTACCTCAGTGCTTGGCTGTAGACAATGGATCGTGTGATGTGCCCGGGATGGAAGCTGGAGGCATGAAGGTAGGCATAGCGGTCGGTAGGTTTTCGGTATAAGGTGGTGTTAATGTGACCATCACTTATTTGCACCGTGGTGTCCAGGAAGTGGACCTCCCGTGTAGATTGGTTCAGGCTGAGGTTGATGGTGGGGTGGAAGCTGTTGAAATCATGGTGGAATTTTCCAGAGTCTCCTTCCCATGGGTCCAGATGATGAAGATGTCATCAATATAGTGTAGGTAGAGAAGGGGCGTGAGTGGACGAGAGCTGAGGAAGCGTTGTTCCATGTCGGCCATAAAAATATTGGCATATTGTGGGGCCATGCGGGTGCCCATAGCGGTGCCACTGATCTGGAGATATGAATTGTCATCAAATTTGAAATATTTGTGTGTGAGGATAAAGGCACAGAGCTCAGCAGCCAATTGTGCTGTGGCATCATCAGGGATACTGTTCCTGACAGCTTGTATTCCATCTGTGTGTGGGATGTTCGTGTAGAGATCCTCTATGTCCATAGCGGCTAGGATGGTGTTTTCTGGAAGGTCACCAATGCATTGTAGTTTCCTCAGGAAATCAGTGGTGTCATGGAGATAGCTGGGAGTGCTGATGGCATAGGGTCTGAGTAGAGAGTCCACATATCCAGACAGTCCTTCAGTGAGAGTGCCAATGCCCGAGATGATGGGGCATCCAGGATTTCCAGGTTTATGGATCTTGGGTAGTAGATAGAATAACCCTGGTCGGGGCTCTAAGGGTATGTTGATTTGTTCCAGTGTTAGTGTAGGGAGTGTCCTGAGTAGATGTTACAGTTTCTTAGTATATTACTCAGTGGGATCTGAGGGAAGTGGCCTGTAGAATTTGGTGTTGGAGAGTTGTCTGGCAGCCTCCTTTTGGTAGTCAGACCTGTTCATGATGACAACAGCACCTCCTTTATCAGCCTCTTTGATGATAACGTCAGGGTGGTTTCTGAGGCTGTGGATGGCATTGCGTTCTGCACGACTTAGGTTATGAGGCAAGCGATGTTGTTTTTCCACAATTTCTGCCTGTGCACGTTGGCGGAAGCATTCAATGTATAGGTCCAGACTGTCATTTCGACCCTCAGGGGGAGTCCATGAGTCTCTAGATGAGACGTGATATATCAATCCCTGAGAAATCGATTGCTACCCGCCGATACGGCCGGTAGTGAAGACATATCCTCAGTCTTTCTCTGACTGTTTACTCCAGGGCAGGGTTTAGGAAGTGCTGATTGTTAAAGTAGTTAGTCTGTGAATAACAAAAGCCAGGAAGAATTATAGGGTCAGTGTGGGTCCAGTAGCTGGACTAAGGAATCCCATTGGTATGCTCTATAATAGAGTGGTGTCTCTTATCTTCTACAAGAAACACTTCATCAGGGGGCAGTTTCTGCACTCTGGAGAGCACAGGGGCTGCAACTGTAGCTGGCCCTTAGACCAGGGGCACAAGAAAGGTGACAGCTCCAGCGCTTTTCTTACTCTCACAGGGGCAGACCAGAGTCTGGTCAAAAGGATACAGGGAATAATCACAGCTTTCTGTCGCAAAAGAGAGACAAGATGGGTGAGATATTGGACTAACCAGTGAAAGATATTCCTCACCCATCTTGTGTCTAATATCCTGGGACTGGCACAGCTACCACTATACTGAATGCTACCTGTCGCAAAAGAGACTGTAGGAGGTAGCTGTCACGAGAGATTCAGCTCAGTCGATTTAGTTAAAGGCAGTGAGTGGGAAATTTAAGGCAGGGCAGGGGTATGTGTGATATTTTTATCATGTGCAATGGCTCTCAATGAAAATCTCAGGTCCATTCCTGCTGGCCAGGACTACACATTGTAATGGAAATTCCCAACATGAATCTGCAGTACCTGAGGGACCTGCAGGAATGGAACTGACCTTTTCAGTAATACCAGTTGTAGAGAAAATAAAAGAGGGGATATTCAGCTGCAAATATTTAAAGGCACACTTGGAAAGATACTTGGAAAAAGAAATCACAGGTAAAGCAAAGGGAAGGACAGTGGTAGTCTCAAATACAGGTAATTTTTACCCTTTTTAAATATAATTTGATTGTATTCATTCTTCATTTGTTGTTTTCTTTTCTGCCTATCTGACAATCACTGTACTCCATTCGGCAAAGTGCTTTGAACCATAGATTAATGGGCCCTGTATTTTTACTATAGCTCTAAAGCCTTCTGTGAGCCTTTTTATACCTATATTTGTGTTACTTTACTTTCCCTTCCACACCAAGGCTCCACCAAGGGCCATTCCCACCCACTTTATGGGAAGAGGAGTAGCAGCCCCTTGGTGCTTGTTCTCCCAACAGCATTGTGACATGTGATGTGAATAACCTGCACAGGGAAGTGAGGGGGTTCTTTATGCTCCCCCTCCCAAATTCCTTGTGTGAGTATAGAGTCTGGCTTCTAGTCTGGTGCACAGCCTGGTTTGAGAAAAGAATTGACTAGAACTAGATATGAGCCAAGGAAGTGAGGTTCAGTTCTGAATCAGGGTTAGGTTTAGGTTAGATGTGACAGGGCTCCACTCACCATGCCGGTGCCTCCTGCTGTCCATCTTGGGGATTAGCTCTGCAGGCTAGTATGCCCTCTCCAGATGGTGCATTGCCTGCTGTCACCTGGTCCTGGACCCTCGTCACTCCAAAGACTGCGGTATCCTCTTCATGACACAGCACTCCGGCCATGTCACAATGTGTGCTCCCCCATTCCAAGGGTAAGTGCTGCAGTCCAACCGTCCCACCATTTCCCCAGTGGCAACAGCAGCCACTGGTTTGGCCACTTCCCTGTTACTCCAGCAGCCTCTTTGCCCTTACCTCAGGGACTCAGCCTGCAAATCCCAGCAGCCAGCCAGGAGCTCTCTCTAGCTCCCCTAGTCCCTGCTAGCAGCACTGCTCTGTCCAGGGTGCTAGCTTCTTTCTGCCTGCCAGACACCCAGTCCTCCGTCCTTAAGCTCCAGGGAGTAAGTGACGGCCCTGCCCTGCAGCTCTTCTTATATGAGTCTACCAGGCCCTGAATGGCTGTTCCTTTCAGCCCCTCTCTGACTGGCTGCCTCCTGCAAAGCCTCCCTAGGACTCTATTAACCCCTTACAGGCCAGTGTTGGGCCGACTCCCCATAACACTACTGTTCTGGGTTTGTGCTTCAGGAAGAATCAAGGGTGGAAAAGGCCTGAGTTGGATTTAATGGTGCTGAAAAATTGAGTGAACTTAGATTTCCATCACTTTGGGCCTGACATCTAAAGAAAACAGATGTTCCCTTATGTTTCAGTTAAATCTAAATGAGAATTCAAAATTGGTCTCTCTAGATTTGGAAACAACCAAGAATCAAAAGGCAGGTTCAGGTGCAGGTTTTCAAATCTGAACCCTAGGAAATTTGAAGGGGTTCAAATTCAAGATGCTAGTTTTGTACCATTTTAAAATAATACATGAATAAGACTTTTTGGTGGGTAAAAAACGTAGTTTTCCTTTTGAGTAGAGCTCATTTATGAACAGTAACTAACATGCTTTGGGTTTGATGTAATATTTTTACCACTTGTTTGATGACTTGTCACAGTGCATTTGTGGTTGGCTGCAATGTTCATATTAATCATCCACAAATCCTAAAGATGAGTACATTATCTAACATTATACTACTGCATATCTTGTTTCACTATCTCTCATGCTCTGTGTTGCTTTGTCTAGATTGTTGGTCAGGCTCTCTGTTTATGCCTGGATTTTGGTGCAGAAGGTTATAAAGCTTGGAGTTTCTAATGGATTTGCTCTGTGGCTGCAGCTGAACAGTGCAAGCAAATCCAGCCAATGCCACTACAGCTCCTGAAGGAGCCATATTGCCACAGGGCATGGAGGCTAGTGGAGCAGAAACCATCCCCTAAATGTCTCTGATCTGAGAGGTATTGGGAAAATTCTATGAACGGAATTTTTCTCCCCACTCGTAGCCCTCTTCTTTGGGCTTTTCTGCTGCAGAGGGTGATTTCATCCAATAAATCCGTTTTGTGTGTATGAATATGGGAGAAACATTAGGAGAAGTCCAGACATAGTGCAGTAGTGAATGGAGTATAAATGCAATGGTCAAAGATGCAGCCAGTTCTATTTTGCATATGGATATCTGCTACATTATAGGCAGAGCTCATAGCACTGCCTATTATTCAGGTTGCCCAAACATGTGATTATGTAATTAAAGACTGTCTTATAATGGAGACACGCAAGGGAGCAAATTAATGTTTCAGAGCAACAATCTTAATTCTGGCATTTTCTAACTTTTGAGTGCTTGCCTTTGCAACCTTAATAATGTTCTTTTAATATATTTTTGTGTGGTATATATCTATCCATTTAGACACAACTGTAGATATGAGGTGTAATTCATAGTTTATCATATAGGTATCATCCTTTCTAAGATTTCACAGAGTGGCCAGGAGCAATGTATTGTGAGATACCATTTGCTAGAACTCCAAGCAGAAACAATTGACATGACCACCATTTGTTGGTCAATGTGTGCAGTTTGTAGCAGCGGACATGCTAGTCTTTGCCCTGAAGATGTACATCTCTGCTTGCACTTTCTTGAGCACTATGGAGAGATTCTGCCTGACAACCAAACCTGGAACAACGCTGCTTGTTCCAAGTTTGTGAGAGCCCGTAATTTTTTTCTTCCTTCAGGACTATTGCAAGTGAGGGTGGGATTTAGCACATATTTTGGAATATCAGGAAGTTCCTTCTTGGAATACAAATTATGGTACTGGCATCAGGGCTGGTGCAAGGATGTTTTGTGCCCTAGGCGAAACTTCCACCTTGCGCCGTCCCCCCGCTCCCCCATCCTGAGGTGACGACCCCGCGGCAGCTCTCTCACTCTGCCCTAAGGCGCCCCCCCCCGCAGCAGCTCTCCACCCTCCGCCCTGAGGCACCTCCCCGCCCCAGCTCACCCCTGCTCCGCACACGAGCACCCCGAGCACGCCGTTGCTGCTTCACTTCTCCCGCCTCCCAGGCTTGCGGCGCCAATCAGCTTAGGTGCCATGAGCCTGGGAGGCAGGAGAAGTGAAACAGCCATGGTGTGCTCAGGGAGTAGGTGGGGCAGGGGTGAGCTGAGGCAGGGAGTTCCTCTGCGTGCCGCCCCTCCCTTCCTTGCTGCAGGCGGCCCTCCCAGCGCTCCCCTGCCCCAGCTCCCTCCACCTAAATGCCAGCAGCAACTGGGGCAGCCGAAGATCCAGCCGCTGCGGTCGCTGCCGAAGAAAATGGCGCCCCCCAAATCCCAGCACCCTAGGCGACCGCCTAGGTCCCCTAAATGGTTGCACCGGCCCTGACTGGTCTCTCTAAAGTATGTTACCTTCTAGACTCAGACTTCAGCCTACAGACTACACAAACCCATAGATGCCTGAATATTTCATGTATTAGCACTAACAGTATAGATTTGGAGATCATCTTGCATTTTCATCCAAAGGTTCCAATACCAAATACCTGGATTTAAGATGTGACTGATAACTAAGGTCAAGTCCTTTCAGGCTGCCATTTATAGCTGATGTTAACATGGATCTTGGCGACATACAGTCTGAAAACCGGATATCCTTGGATTTCTTGTGGCATGTTCTATTTGCAAGTGGGTAGACAAGCCAAGGATTTAGAAAAGGCTGATGCTTATTTGGGACTTATACCTTTGGAGCATATTATGAATATGAGGAAAAAATGGCTAATAATAAGTTATTGTTCATTTGTAATACATTGTTGTATTGTGTAATACTGAAAATATCAGTAAGGAGGACCTATGCTTTTGGAAAGAGGAAGGCATTTGGTATTCCATTTTTAAACTAAATTATGACACTTCTAAAAATAAACCAAAATACAGTACGACTACGCATGCCTTAAATGTATTCTGATTGTATTCAGAAACTTGTCCAAGGTTGAGGGGAATCTATGGATTCGGCAATTGTGGCATTCCCTTTTCCTCTGTTTCTCCCCTTCTCTACTTTTCCTTCGTTAAATGACATATTAATTCATTGTGCTTGCTTTATTTCTTTATTTGGTAGTGGGGTAGCATGGTATAGTAGTAGTACAGGGTCTCATCAGTCACTGAAAGTCATGTTGCCATATAGTTTGCATACATATAGTTTAAAAAACATTAGCACACTGAAGTGTTTTGCTTATCAAAAATTATTCCAGCTAGGGGAACTAGATAACTTCATGGCTGGTTGCAGAATACAGAGCTTTTCACTTATAGTTCACTGGTTTAAATCGATTCCAGAGGATTAGAATTCTTTAGGAATTGTTAGATGTTCAATGGCCCTTGGTAGCAGGTGAGGTAGTCCTAGTCTAGGATCTAGTAGATAGGTATCCACATCACAAAAAATCTCATTACAATTTACATGAATTGGAACCTGCCTGTCTTGATTGACAGGCTCTGCAGACTAGCCATGGACAGGGGTATAGAAACTCTAGAAGGCCCTGTCAGGTATAATTCCCAAATCTGGACCTTAGCATCCAGGATATGGGTACTAGCATGAATTCCCCTAAGCTTAATTACCAGCTTAGATCTGATAGGCTGCCACCAATCAGGACTTAGAGTAGAGTGCCTGATAGACTCTGGTCTCCTCAAAAACTTCCCAGGGGGCCCCAAGACCCAAATTCCTTGAGTCTCACAACAAAGGGAAATAAACCATTCCCTTCCCCCTCCCTTCTTCCTCCCAGCTCCTTCCCGCCCTGGGAACACTAGGAGATACTGTGAATCAATTCCTTGAAACACAACACAAAGAGATCAAGTTTCTCTCTCCCCCTCACCCAGAGGCAATACAAATTTACCTTTCCCTCCTTGCTTCCCACCAATTCCCTGGTATATACAGACTCAATTTCTTTGAGCCTTAATTAGGAGAGAAAAATCAACAGGTCTTAAAAGCAAAACTTTTAATAAAAAAGAAAGAAAAAAGTAAAAGGTTTATCTCTGCACTTTAGATGGTAAACAATTACAGGGTCTTTCAACTTATAAACAATAGAAAGAAACTTTCTCCAGCAGAAACACAATTTAAGCTACTTCCAGCAAGTACACATATGCAAATAAGAAACAAATTAAAAGACTACAACTGCCTTTTTTCTTACTCACAATTCTGAATAGATAAGAGACTAGCAGGGAGATTGGCAGAAACCTGGTTGCACCTCTAGTCCCGTCCAGGACCCAGAGAGAACAAAGCCAAACTCAAAACCCACAAACAAAGGCTTCCCTCCACGAGATTTGAAAATATCTTGTCTCCTGATTGGTCCTCTGGTCAGGTGTTTGCAGGTCACTGTTTGTTAACCCTTTATAGGTGAAAGAGACATTAACCCTTAGCTATCTGTTTATGACAGGCCCAGCTTACAGGAGTGGTGAAATGTGCATTGCTACTAGGTATGCTGGACATTCTCCGTACATAGAGGGATTTAATTTCAAGGCCCATCACTTTGGCACCTTTAATGAACAGTGAGATAAAATGCATTTTGAAAAGTTGGTAACTGAAACATCATAACTGTTTGCTAAGAAAGCTTACGAGAGCTTAAATTATTATAAAATGTCTAGTATTTCTTCTAGTTTTCTGAATGTTTTTTTCAACAGCTTCTCAATTTTCTTTGTGAGTCTAATAATGTGGCTTTTATTTCAGACTAAAAGATTCCAATATAATGATAGAAGATCGATCCTATAAGTTGAGTCCCAAAGCAAAGAGGGCAAAACAGAGTTTATTCTCTGAGGAAAAAGAAAATAAAGCCATTGACTATGTAGTACCAGTGTTCACAGGACGGTATGTTTGTTTTCCTTTCCCTTTTTCTTGGTGTACTTGTTAATTTATAAAATATTCCTTATGATAATAATTAATAATCCATCTCTTTTTTTTATCTATCAACATCAAAATGCTTTTAAAAAGATGGGTTAGTTTTCTCTACTTTACATATAGGAAACACACAGAAGTTAAGTGTCTTGCCCCCGGTCACTGAATGTATCAATGACAAAGCCAGGAAAGAAACTCAGGTATTCTGATTTAGTTTTGTGCCCTTGTTATCTGGACTGTGCACACCTTATTTCCTATGAGAAGGAAACAGAGTTATGGACATTTAGCCATGAAAACTGGGCTTGATGCAGGAATTACTGAGTAAAATTATATGCCATACGTCAGATTAGATCATCATAATGGCTTTTCTGGCTTTTCACATCTGTGAATCTGTGGTGAATTTGAAGGGTCATGTTCCTCGAAATCTGAGAAATAAGTTTGTACACACAATTTTGTTGGCTTTTCTAGTTTAAAGATTTTCTCTATAATTTAAATGTCTCTTATCAAGTCAGTGTTAAATATGGCAAAATTGAGAAAACGTGGTCATGTTTTGCCCTGGTAGAGGAAAAAATGTTAATGATAAAACTAATTAAGATCTTAAGTTCAACATAATCAACTCTAATTCTCCCAAGTACTGGTGGTATTTATATCATATCTGCTGTTGATGTGATAAATTTCTGCTGCAGCAATGTCCTAAGTAAATCTGAATGTGAACTATACATAGTAGCCAAAACCAAGGCAAACATGGAGACTTTCCTGGGATATGGTGTAATGATTTATTATGAGATAATGACAGTCCAGGCATAGTCATTTGTTCAGGTTTATTCATACCAGGACAGGTCATGGAAAACTAACTTGTGATTGGAGATTAGGAGAAAAGCCCATTTGTTGTCAAATACACACCTCTGTTTAGCTTTTATGTCTCCTGCAAAGCTGTGCTTTTCACATGACATTTATGAAGTGTGAGAGACAAGGTAGATGAAGTAATATCTTTTATTGGACGAACTTCTGTTGGTGGAAGGGACAAGCTTTTGAGTTTCACAGGCTCTTCTTCAGGTCTGGAGAAGGAAACTAGAATGTCCAAGCTAAATACAAGGCTGGACAGATTAATCATAAAGGGTTCACAGATATTGTAGGAGGCCACATAAAATGAAGTAATTCATACTTGTATGATTGTAGGACAATGGAGGGTCAGTGGGCAGCATGTGTTGTAAGTTGTTGCAAAGGGCCATAAAACCAATGTCGCTGTTAAATCTCTGTTACTGTCCGGTGGAGTTATGAATTTAGGTTCCCAGGCTCATCTGTTGAAGGTGTTCTGCACGTTTCCTTTCAGGATGAGGATTGAGAGGTCAGATGTGGAGTGGTTGCTATGTGAAAAGTGTTCCCCAATGGGAGAAGGTGTGGAATTCAGTGGTATCATGGGCTACTGCTGAATTTACATTTGTAAATTGTAGCACTTCTACTGTGTTTGTAACCTCATGCTTTTGTGTGGAATTCAGATTTTCATCTCGTTAGTGGGACACATTTGCTTTTGCCTTTTTAATACCCTGTTTTTGAGATAAGGCATCTCTAGCCCAGAGGTTTTCTTTCTTGTTCTATTCCCTCCCATTATCTCTAAATCCAAGAGCCATTTTTCTTTTACTTTTCCTACTCCTCCAGGCCAGAGATTCACTACTCTTTAATTCAACTAAGATACAAAGATATATGCCCCCTACAAAGCACTATTTTGGAGTTTTAAGTATGTCTCTCATGATGGAAATAGATAAATTTAAAATGTCATGCACAATTTGCAATAAATCTACTTTAAGGCTACTTACAATTTATGGCACTATGTGATTTAGGGCAGGTCTACACTAGAAGTTGCACCGCTGTAGCATGTCTGGTGAAGCCACTCGAAGCTGCTGGGAGAGTGCTCACCCATTGGCATAATTACTCCACCTCCACAAGAGGTGGAAGTTATGTAGGTGGGAGACACTCTCCTGCCAACATAGCGCCAATGTGGACAGCGCTTAAGTTGCTGTAACTTGTGCCACTGAGGCGATGCCTTTTTCATACCCCTGAGCGATGCAAGTTAGATCGACTTCAGTAGTAGTGTAAACCTGTGCTCAGCTAACTGGGCTGTTTTAAAGAGTGTTGCCTTTTGGCATGTTCCATTAGCTGCTTCCCCATCTCTCCAAGACAAACATGTCTCCTTTTAGGTGTGCCTAATCTTTACAAATACAGGATTTATTCCTCCTTTTGGAAGGAAGTGTTGTCCAGCAACTGGATGACATTAATCCTGATTTGCTTTACTTTGTGTTGCTTTACTACTGGGTTATGTGATTTGGGGCATGTCATGACCACTCTGTAATTCATTTTACTTGTTTGTAAAATTAGTATAATAGTTCCTAACTCAGAAAGGAGTTCTGAAGCTTAATTAATTTCTGTCTGTACAGCACCTGGAAATCCTAAAATAAAAGGTGCTATAGAATTCCAAAATATTATCATCAGTACAATTATTATGCCTTATACTACTACCTATTGTCGACCCTATTTCCTGCACATGGCAACTCAGAATGTTGTGAATGCTTTGGGGCCATTTTGTTGGCCAGCACTGTGATTTTGAATTAGTTTAAGAGTTTTAAAAGGCACATGATGGTCATTAAGTGTCCAAGTAGGCATTTTATCACGTGTTTTTGTTTTTGTGAATTTTTTGGCATCATATTGATGTTTGTGTGCCAGGATTGTGGAAGTGATATGTTGCAATAGCATCAAGTATTTATTCTTATTGAAGGGTAATAGCCCAGACTCATTGAACCATGTGCATGTTATAAATCAGACCTAAATTCTCCTGTGAAACCAATCCACAGTTTCCCATGCACAGATAGTTTGTACAAGGAGTAGGTACTTAAAAAGGTCAGCATTCTAGCCATTCTACAGTGCTATTATATTGGCTGTGGTACTGTTTCAATAATGTTTCCACTGTTCCCTCTGTTTTCAGGGGTTTCAAAATCTGCTGTAAAAATTCACTCACATGGAATACAAAGACTCAACTCATTATTATTTGTTCTTACACACACAGAGTCAACATCAGCTTCTGTGGGATTGCAGGGTATAAGTCAATGCAGAATTTGGTCCATGGAGGATAAAATTAGGGAAAACGTGTTGCTGTTCTAGCATATCAAGCACTGAGTGCCCAATCCAACTACCACTGAAGCCAGTGAGAACATTTCCACTAAAGTTAATTGAAACAGAATCTGGCTCATAGACTGGAACTCTGTACCCAACAACACATGTAAGCTGTAAACTTGTGGGTGCCATATACCGAGAACTGTTTTCTTGAAGAAAGTATTTTAAATATATAAATTTAGGCTTGAACCTGCAGTCTATACCCAGGTAAAGTTCCCACTTATGTCAGTGAGAGTTTTGACTTTATAAGGAATGCGGAATCAGGCCCTAAATGCTCTGTTGTTTTTGCTGTGATTCACCCTTTCAGGGAACACTGAATCCTGATCTTTGGCCTTGGCAGATAAGGAAAGGAAGAAATTAGTTTCTCTTTTGTTTTAAAATTAAATTATTTATAAGCTGTAGATCTACACACCTGAGGGCCACTCCTGCAAGGTGCTAAGCCCGTGTTTGGAGCTGGGGATGCTTATTAACTCACAGAAGCTGCTCAGCAGCTTAAGGATCAAATCCAAGTTCCATTAACATTGTGGTATCAAACGCTACCAAATTCATGGTCCATTTTGATCACTTTCATGGCCAGAGGGTTTTAAAATTGGTCAATTTCACATTTTCATCTGTTTACATCTGAAATTTCATAGTGTTGTAACCATGGGCATCCCAACCCAAAAGGTACCCAGAAATTGGTCTGATCTTGCCCCTCTCAGAGCTGTCATGCAAGGGAAGGACAAGTTCCGTCCCTCCCCAGCCCAGCAGAGACAAGCAGTTAGGAGCACCCTGGCTGGGGCACTCTGAGCAGGAGGGGGAGATCGGACCCCCCTCCACCAATCTCTTCCAACTGCAGGAACCTCCAGTGGTGGGCAGGGAGCTTCCTGCAGCAGGGGGAGGCCCTTGGACGTAGGTCTAATCTCCACACCCCCCAGCTGCCATGCAACGAAAGGATAAGTCCTCTCCCTCCCCAGCCCAGCAGAGACTTGCAGCTAGAAGCCTCTTGGCTGGGGCACTGCCACCAGCAAGGGGAGATCATATTTCATGGGGATGGGCTTATTTCACTGTCCGTGACACATTTTTCATGGCAGTGAAATTGGTAGGGCGCTAACCATTTGTAATGAAAAAGAAAACAAGGTCAGGTTGCCTTTAAAATAAAAATGTCATTGATTCAGCCAAAGTGAATTTAGATAGCTACATTTATATTTATTGAATTAGGGCAGATCTACATTTAAAAATCTGCATTGGTGCAGCTGCACTGCTGCATCGCTTCAGATGTTACTGTGCTGATGGGAGAGCTTCTCCTGTCAGAGTAGTTAATCCACCTCTGAGAGAGGAAGTAGCTATGCTGACTGGAGAAGACCACCCATCGACACAGCACTGTCTGCACTGGAGGTTAGATTGGAGTAATTGTGTTGCTCAGGGGCATGGATTTTTCACATCCTGAGCAACATAATTATACCAATGTAAGTTCGTAGTGTAGACCTGGCCTGAGAAATGAGTTTTTAAAACAATTTTTAGAAATCTCCATCACTGTTTCTGTAGTTTCATGTGGTGATTGTGAATGGTGTTGCCAACACTGAGGAAGAGAAACCATTTTACTGGTACTTCCCAGGAAGTCCTATCTGCCAAAGTAGCTCAAAACACCAACAGCTGACTTCAGAATTTGAATATATGAGAAAGACAGGAGACAGTCAATGCTGTCATATAAGTTGCCTCAGTACTTTCAGGATTTTATATGTGTGGTTAATTTAACAGTTCATTCCAATGCTGAGTTGCATTGCTTCTCTTTATTGACATTAACACCAAACTGTAAAGGTGGCAGCTTCGGCAGTTATTTATGTTTTTCTTTAGAGGTGGCCTCAAGTAATTCCCCAGATCCAAACTCCCTGAACTTTGGGTGTTTCAGTCAGAATTCCTCTTTAGATGTCTTATAGTTAAATGGATACTGTCAACTGGAAATCTAGTTGTTTTAAAAAAAGAGAGAGTTAAAAGTAGTTTCAATTACTTCTCTGTCCCTGGTTATCCCTGACAGTTGTTACTGGTTTACATTTAAATTTAAAAAAAATGTTTTCCTCTAACCTGTTGCTGCGTGGAAGGCCCACATAAACAGGGACAACTGATTCTGTAACAGAGCATACAGGTGAAACAGTGAAAATGACATTACAAAAGTGCTGTCTAATGCACAACATTAGCAAATTTAGAAAAAAAGGAATTTCTCCCCCCAATCTCTTTCAGTTATAATAAGTGAAAGGAAGCTCTAGCCCTGTATCCAAACATAAGATTGGGTCCTTTGCTTAGTGTCATGAATATATAATGATACATATAGTGTGAGACTGAAAAAGTTGTCAGTTTTACCTAAAATGAATGGGTACTACAGAATCTGCAGTAAAGCACTTAGCAATTTTAAAGTAAAGCCATTTATTTTGCTAAACCAAATGTTATGCAGTAGCTGTATTCACCAGAAACCCCTCACATCAGGGAACCCGCACTGCACACTGAAACAGCTCTGAAGCTCTGACACTTCTAAAGCAAAAAGGCTGCAATACTGTTCCCACATGTGATTCTGAAGGCAGAATTTGACATGGTGATATTTGTGACCAAAAGCACCCTGTATTCACACCCTACACATTGTTCTATTAAATCTTTGTACAAAATATGCCTTGTGAGGCAATATTTGAAAACTAATAACTCTCTGATCAATAATATAATGGTGAAATGTATATAGCAACATCATATGCAGGGTCATCCATAGGTATTCTGGGGCCCTACGCAGCCCCCTCATTGGGGTGTGTGTGGGGCCCCAGGCCTCTGCGGCAGGGGGGATTGGCTTGGGGGTCTGGGAGTAACCATCACCCCTGCACTCACCGGTGGCCGGCTGAGGCCAGGTTGAAGCACTTCCCAATGCTGGGGAGTGCAGACCCAACCCTGTTGCGGTCCTTAGGGGCGTGGGGGCAGGGCTGGGGCAGAGCAGGGATGGGAAGAGACGAGGCTGGGGCAGAGCTGGGTTGGGAACAATGGTGAAGAGGCAGGGCAGGGGCTGGAGCAGCACGTAGCTGTGCAGGGCATCAGGAAATTTGGTGCCCCAAATTTCCTGGTGTGCTACATAGCTGCATACTTTGCATATGGATGGGGACAGCCCTGTTTATATGTAAAGTTATGATTTCCCCCTCAATAGTGTTACTTGTTCAAAACCAGCCCTGCCTAGGCAAAAAGTTGTTAACAAGGTCCATCCTAAACAAAAGAATGTGTGTTTACCTTAATTTACATATAAGTAATAAACAGGGTCATCAAGACAGCAAGGGGAGAGGATGGCAGGGAACAGAACAATTTGCATTTCAGCAAACACAAGTGGGGAAAAAATGAGTATGGAGCTTTCTTCGTCACTGGATTCCATGTCACCTTCTTCACTGCTTAAATAAACTTTAATTTGAGGGGTAACCTTCAGAAGAATCCACTTCAAAGATTTACTGGACTATAAAATAAAGGGTCAGAGAACCCTAAGTTGTCTCTTTGACCTCAGAAGACAAAGGCACCAGCACCTTTGGGCCTCTGCGCGAGATCCTGATCGAGAAGAAGGGCATTCACCATCTTGCTAGTACACTGTGGAAAAGAAAGGCCATCTTGAACAATGCCTTGAACCAAACTTTGCAAGATTAACTCTTATACTCGAATTCACTTAAATCCTATCTTCTTTTGTTAATAAACCCATTTTATTTTTAATCTAAACCAATCCAGTGCTGTGTTTAAACTGAACTGGTTGATAACTCCAATTAAAGTAGCAAACTGTAGAATATTACCTCCTTAGAGGGGCAACAAACCATAATATGCCTTTGATTTTTCCACGACAGGGCAGGATATTTCAGAACACACATTTCTGGGAAAATTCAGGGCTGGGGAGGGTGTGGAGTCACCATACCAGTTGTTAACCACAGCTGCTGGAAATCTGTGGTATTGCTGGCAGGTGCCAGGATCCAAAAAGCATTGGAGCAGGGCTGCCCAGTACACAGACAGAGTGCATGCTTGTTGCTGACTATGGGCATCCCAGGAAGTGAGCTGGGGCAAGGTATTGTGAGGCACTTGGGGTTACAGGGTAAGAGGTAACACAATACTTCACTAATCTGGATTGCACACCTGAATGTGACAATATTATTAAAGCTGATGTTGATGGTATCCTCCATTGTTGAATGCCTTAGGGGGATGCAGAAAAGAGAATAAAAGTGTTCATGAAACATCTTTTTAAAATATTTTAAAGAACAAATGACTTCACCGACATTAAAGAATAAAGTGCTCGTTTGATTGCAGAGAGCTTTTTGTAGTGCCTGGGATTGTTCTTTTTCATATAAATCAGAAGTGAGAACTTTGTTATACTGCTGCTGTAATCTCCAGTTTGTGGTGGTGGTATAAGTGCCACTGCTTCAAATCACTATTTGAAGTGTTATTGTGATAGCTCTATGGGTATGTCTTACACTGTTCTTTATAGCCTTGGACATGTGAAAGCACAACAGGAAATGTATTAAAATGAAAACCTGCATGACACACTTGTCACAGAGAAATTCTCTGAAAATGATAATTACCTTAGATAGCATGATATAGTCAGTCAGTGAGCTGTACCCTTCTGTGTAGCTGTTATTAATATAATATGAAATTGTTTCCTGGGTAATGATCCTTAAAGTAGAAATGCATTCTGAAGAGTCTAAGGCCCGTTATTCAATCGAGAGGGCCAAGCTAAAATGAAGTGTTAGAAATGAAATGTTTTCTTACGACTTTCCGGTGTAATTGTGCTTTTTTAATTCCTTTAGTCAGGTGTATGTCAGTGGGATTACAGATACAGAACAAGAAAGAATTAAGGAAAGTGCTGCATACATTGCCAGAAGGAACCTCTTTGCTACAGGCGAAGGAATTAGTGCAACTAGAGTGGCCACTTCGTCCTCTACAGAAGAGCAGCATGAAAAGAAGTCAAGGAAAGTAGCAATACGAGAGTCAGCTGAACGTCTGGCGCTGAAGAAAACGGTAATAAGACACAAATGAATCCATCGAGTGTAAGAACTTTGGGCCTGGGATTGGTTTTTTTTTTACTTTTGTTTGTATAGTGTCTGGCACAATGTGGCATATCATGGCTGTCTAGCCAGCACCCAGCTCCCACTCTGCATGCTTACATCATTACAGGGGCAGACAACAGTCAATGGGGAAGCAGCCTCTTAGTCCTGCCCCTAAATCCTTCCAACTCTTATGCAACTTTCCAACAGTTGAGCCTTTCACTAAGGTTCCCCTCAGCCCTGGGACCTGGCCCTGCCTACAGACCAGCATCCCCCAGCCCTGGGACCTGGCCCTGCCCACAGACCAGCATCCCCCAGCCCTGCAACCTGGCTCTGTCCACAGACCAGACTTGCCTCCCTTGGCACCTGGCCCCACCCACAGATGGCTGATTTCTGTGTGCCTTGGAGATGGCATCACTAGTAATTTTAGAAGACCATCTGGAAGCTGAAGAATATTGTCTGTCTGTCTAAGTAAGAAGGATATATTAAATATAATCTGGATTTTAAAATAAAAATAGCATTCTGCGTATTGCCCTAGAAAAAGCCCTAAAACTTCTTGGGGTGTGGAACAGTAGTATACGTAAGTGGCGAGTTTTATGATGAAATATTTCTGTTTTAGTTAGAAGAGACTGAGGAATTTCACAGAAAGCTGAATGAAGATAAACTTTTACACGCTCCTGAGTTTGTTATCAAGCCTCGTTCCCATACTGTCTGGGAGAAACAGAATGTCAAATTACATTGTACTGTGACTGGCTGGCCAGAACCCCGTCTTACATGGTAGGCTTGTATCTTCATCAGCAATACTGTTCTTGATTGCAAATATGCATTCTGAATTTGTAAATTCTCGGGAAATCTATGTGTGTGACACTGAAGAAAGCACAGTGCAGATATGTGATCAATGCAAAGCAGTGATGAAAAAAGCAAAGGCGTTCATGAGAAGCAGGAAAGAATGCCACACACCCTTATTCACAATGAGTAGCTCCTTACTCCATGAGTAGGCCCACTAATTTCAATACTTAGCACACTTTAAATTAAGCTGAGAGAGCTCTAATGAACATACTCTGAGACTCCCCAGAAGTCCTCCAACAAAACAAAGGAAGACCAGATTTGACATTTTTTATATTTCTAAGATAAAAAACAAGTAGAGGCCATCCTCCCAGACCCCCTTCCCTTTTTAAAAAACACTTTTCAGACCACCTTTCAGAGAAAGAAACATAAAGGATACAAACAAGCTCAATTTAAAAAACAAATCCTTTGCAGGTCATCTTTAAGGTGCAAAACTGCTGTTTTTTATAAAAATGTCCCAACTAACAAAAAAAAAAGAAAAAAGAAAAAAGAAAAAAAGAAAACCAAGAAGAAAAAAATGGAAATAAAATATATTATCAAGGCCATCTCAAAGGGAATGTTTTTCTTTGAGGCATCAGAGAGCCTTTATTGTCTCTGGAGCATTAAAGGCTACTTGGTTAAGAGCAGCTGCTTAGCCGCTGATTCAGGGCTTGGCTACACTCACACTTTACAGCGCTGCAACTGGGGTGTGAAAAAACACCCCCCTGAGCGCTGCAAGATACAGCGCTGTAAAGCGTCAGTGTAATCAGGGCAGCAGCGCTGGGAGCGCGGCTCCCAGCGCTGCACGCTACACCCGTAAGGGATGTGGTTTACATGCAGCGCTGGGAGAGCTCTCTCCCAGCGCTGCCGCTCTGACGACACTCACACTTCAAAGCGCTGCCGCGGCAGCGCTCCCGCAGCGCTGCCGCGGCAGCGCTTTGAAATTCCAAATGTAGCCATACCCTCAGTTAGTTTCTCTCCATGCGAGGATGCAGAGAATTCTTTCCTGAGTGCTGGCTGGTGAGTCTTGCCCACATGCTCAGGGTTTAGCTGATCGCCATATTTGAGGTCAGGAAGGAATTTTCCTCCAGGGCAGATTGGCAGAGGCCCTGGAGGTTTTTCGCCTTCCTCTGCAGCATGGGGCATGGGTCACTTGCTGGTGGATTCTCTGCAGCCTGAGGTCTTCAAACCACAATTTGAAGACTTCAATAACTCGGACATAGGTTAGGGGTTTGTTATAGAAGTGGATGGGTAGGGTTCTGTGGCCTGCTTTGTGCAGGAGGTCAGACTAGATGATCACATTGGTCCCTTCTGACCCTAAAGTCTATGAGTCTATGAGCATGTTCCTGGAGGTCACATCATAATTATTTAAGTTATATGCCATAGATAGATTTAGGGCCTGATGCAAAGTCCATTAAACCCAGTGGGAATCTTTCCTTTCACTTCAGTGGGCTTTGGATCAAGGCTTTAGTCTAAGGGCTTGTCTCCACTTACTGTGGATCAATGCTGCAGCGATCGATCCACCAGGGGTTGATTTAGCAGGTTTAGTGAAGACCCGCTAAATCAACTGCTGCTCGCTCTCCCATCAACTCCAGTACTCCACCGGAACAAGAAGCATAAGGTAAGTTGAAAGAAGAGTTTCTCCCGTTGACCTACTGTGGTGTAGACACCGCAATAAGTCGACCTAAGGTACGTCGACTACAGCTACATTATTCATGTATCTGGAGTTGCATAACTCAGGTCAGCTTAACCCTGTAGTGCAGACTTGCCCTACGAGGTCCCAAAATATTCTTTTACGGATGTGTGGAGCATAGAAGAAAGTCTAAGTCTCTTGGATTAGTGTCTTTCCTGACTGGAATTTAATTTATGTTCAATTAGTGCTGAGCTGTGGAGCCTTTCTATCTCTTTTTTTAAATCTGGCCTGTGCTATACAGAATTACAATCAAGTTGTTGAGACAATTAGATGGGGACGTACTGGTGTTTTTTCAGACTTTAAATGGAATTTAATACTTGTTTTTATCTTATACAATACTTTGAGATTGTGTCTATCAAGCCATAAATATTTACAACTAAGAGCTGACAGAAAATTAATTTATGTTCAGTACTAAGCATTAAAGTATCTATAAACTAGAACTGAAACTGCATTTGTGGAGGCATTAGAAAAACTGATAAAGACTAACACGACTACCACTCTGAAACCTGCTCTCATATCAGTACTTTAAATACTAAACAAATATTTGGCTCTGCTGCCTGAATTATTTAGTATCCTACAGGAACTCTGCTGTAATTGCCATTTTATTTACTATCTATATTTCCTTAGCATTGTGCTCTTAGACAAATAGCTCACTACCAAAAATTTCCTAGGGGCCTGATCCAAAACCCACTGAAGTTAATGGAAGTCTGAATTCAGATCAAGTGCTCTGCGGACAAATTGTTTCAGTTGTGTACAAATTTAATATTTTAGTTGCATTTATTCAAAAGATAATCTAAAACTGGTATTTCAGATCTGACTCATTTCGAACATAGGAAAACATCCAGTTTTGGATTAAAATTCGTAGCTGGAGCCCAGCCCTAAAAGATGGATCCAAACCAAAACACCAGATTTGAACCCTTTTTAACTTCAGCTCAGATCCATCTTTAAATTATTCCAAAAGATTGACATATTCATTTCGGGCTAAATGAAGGTTTCAGATATCTGCCCTTGCCTCTCATTGAAGTCAATGAGAGTCTCCAACATGTATGCAAGGACAAACTGGCTCTTGAATTAAATTTGGGTGGTGGAATTTAGTACATTATTTTACTTCAAAGAGTCTGTACTCTGCGCTTGGTTACCAATGGAAAGAATGAATTCAGAGCCCTTACAGCAGGGGGTTTTGCTCAGACATAAGAAGAGCACTGAACTGTATCTGATAACATTAATGCAGCATTTGTTAATCAAATGTCATTCACATATTCCAAGCTGTTGTTCATTATGTGAACAATAAAGAATTTTGAATGCTGTGGGTGACAAATTCAAAAGCTTCAGGGGCTTTCATTCTAGAAATCCTTACAGTGTGATCCAGGTTCATTAACTGGTGCAGTTTTATTGGCTCCATTGGAAAGAAGATATGAAAAACCAAGGATATTTGGGACTTGCAGTAGAAAGTAAAAGTTATTAGCGCATAATGATAGTGGGCTGGTTGCAATCCAACATTTGCTAACGATGTGGCTGTTCTGGAATTTATTTGACTTTCCAGAAATAACAAGCGGTCCTTCAAAAGTGTGAGGCAGATGAATATAAACCTGCCATAAATTCAATGTAATCATTTATTTTTCATTAACATGATCATGAAAAGAAAAGGAGCGCAAGGATTCTAAAAACTGATATAATTCATTTAGGATTTGATCCTGCACAGTGCTCAGCACTGAATGACTTCAATTCCTACAAACTTCAGTGGGTGCTCAGAACAGTCACAGTGTTTGATAGCTTGCTGGATCAAGTCCCTTGTTTTGTGTGTTACTGTCGGGGGAGCCAGTGCATGTGGTCAGAGATAAGTTCTGCATAGACTCCCTGCACATCCCCATGCAATGCAGCTGGGGAGCACCACTGACTAGTCCAGGGAAGAAGTGGTGGCAGTTGGCTCCACTGTTATGTAGATCTTCTGACCATTGTTCCCTGTAAGACAGGATACCAGAATAGCAGGGCAATAGTGCCTATCAAACAACTCTGGTGTTGTGCACAATCTGAGGGATAGGATTTCTTCACCCCCCATCCCTGTGGAATAACCTTGCACCAAACCCATTTCTTTAGACTTTGCACTGAGAGGATGTTCAGACTGAAAGTTAATGGGACTTGTGATGTTAACTCACTTAAGCATTTTTGAAAACTCCACACTTAGCCCTGTGGCCATAAATTTGCTGGTGTGAGTAATGTCTGTTATTCCCAACAGTAGGAAGACTTGAAAGGAGCTTTCAGTGTAAGGATTGATTAGCAGCGATAGCTTTGGCTTGATCTGTTTCAAAAGTGAACACTGTTATACTGGTTTCCCAAATAAAATAAACTATACTGGAAAAAGGGCTTTTTTGTGGGTATAACTGAGTCTACCCCGGGGGTTATACCAGCATAGATTGGTAACGTAAGTTTTAAGTGTCATCCAGGCATTAGATTGAATATATGGTGATATAGGGAGCCACAGAGTTATTATTGTCATTGATATATAGAGGTCTGAAATATCTCACTTGTGGCTCTGCTACTCTTTAATAATATGATATTGATTGTAACCCAAACACCAAGCATTTGCCCTTTCATTGTAAATGATTTACAGTTCAGATTACTATATCTTGTTTTTGTTGTTCCATAGGTACAAAAACAATGTGCCCATCAATGTGCATACTCACCCTGGCAAGTATATCATTGAAAGTCGATATGGGATGCACTCACTGGAGATTAACAAGTAAGGGAGTACCAGATAATTAAATGATTTCAGTAAAAAAGGTTACTGTTGATTTACAACTGCCTAATGTGTGTGTGTGTGTGTGTGTCTCTTGGGAGTTAAGGGATAAGAGCTACAAAATTGGTACATTTGAGCAGAATAGTGTCTCCTAAAAATGTAAGAAGCTCCGGTTCTCATCTATCAAGGATAAGCAGTCTTCCTACGTGAGTTATAGCTGGATTGTAGTTCAATTTATAGTTGAGTCACAAATACTTGGGCTACTTTTGATACATCTGCCACCTTCTTATCCTCCCATTTATAGTAGAAACATGATAAATAATATTGTCCAGGCTTACAGTTGTGACAAGAACAATATTTGATGATTTATTTAGCTCTATTTTCAAATACAAATCTTGGATGTTAGTCTTACAGAAAAGAACAGTATTGGGTGCCACCCATACAGACACAAGAAGGGTTTTAGCAATATTCCTCATCAAAATTGGGAAATTTTTGCAGTTGCCTGTATTCAAGAAATATTGAAACATGGAGACCTCTTTGTAATGTGAGGCTCCTTGAGTGATCAGTTCTGCCTTCAGCATTCAAGTACCTACTTTATATTAAAAATAATAAAATAATAATTGGAGACATACCTATCTCCTAGAACTGGAAGGGACCTTGAAATGTCATTGAGTCCAGCCCCCTGCCTTCACTAGCAGGACCAATTTTTGCCCCAGATCCCTAAGTGGCTCCCTGAAGGATTGAACTCACAACCCTGGGTTTAGCAGGTGAATGCTCAAACCACTGAGCTATCCCTCCCCCCACTTAGTGTGCCTAAGTGCTGATTGGAGCATACAGATGTGAAATTGTGACATCATAGTAAGATTCTCACATTGCAGAGTTCACCAAACAGTTCCCATAGGTCCCACATTAGACCTCTCTGCGGGATATAATAACATGGACTACATCCCAAGGATAATAATCAGTACATTTTTTTCCTACTTCTTCTATTCATTGATTCTCATCCTGAACTTCAAAGAGACATTTTAAAATAATTATTCCTTCGGTAGATTGGATTTGAGTCCTGGAGAAACTTAATATTTACTAACAATACCAATTAGAAATACTTATCTCTTCAACATTATGTTCCCAACAGTTTTAACTTGTTCATGTATTTAATTCAGCTTTATTTCTTATTTCTTGAGCTAGCTTATTTGAATCTGAACAATTGTTTGAACGTCTATGCAAGGTTTTTTATTTGTTTGTCTTTACTCTTCCATATCCACATAATGGAGAAAAGTATTAGTATGTTATTAATTAAATAAAGAAACACGCACATACTCCTTGCACATCGTACCAGGTGAAATTCAGAGAATTTGTTCAAATGAATAAAACTGAACCTTCCCTTGGCATCTGTACAACATCTAGGAAGATGCTGAGCTCCTCCCGATGAAAGCTGAAAGTATTCAGCACTTCACAGTATCAAACCATTTGTAAGGAATATTGGATCTGATTCTTCTCTTATTATATCAGGAGTGAATCAGTTTAGTTAAATGGTGTTGTATTGATGTAAAGACTAGTGAGGGGAGACTCAAACCCCTTCTGTACAACAGTCTAGGGCCTGATCTTGTTTCCATTGAAGTCAGTGGGAGTTCATGAGTATGGACTAAGTAAAAATGGAGAGGAGGGGGAATAAGTAGCTGAGTGAGGATTGCATCCCAAAACTTTTCAGAGTACAGTTTAGTAGAGTCTTTACTGAAATGCTTTGACTGGCAAAACAAAACTGTGCTTACATGTAGTAAAGTTGTATTGTGAAGAAAAATAGTCAGCAACGTACAATTTTAGTTAGGAAATTTAATTAGGAGCCTGAGGAAAGGTTTAAAGAATTAAGAAACAAAGAAACTCTATAAAGACCACTTTTCTCTCTTTCACTGCCTCAGACCCTTCAATAACCACTCACTCCCTTCCCTGTTCCTACCAGTCAGTTAATTCCCTGAATCCTTTTCAACTCCCTGCTGCTTTCCAATAGCTCTGGAAGAGTTTCTGCTGGCCTCTGGCCTCTACTGAATTCTGCCCTCTGGGACTAAGTGCTCCAGAGAGTTTGACATTTGAATTCAGCACGGACAAGGACTAAACAAATGGAATATGATAGGTGTTTGGACATGATCAGTAGAGTTGTGTGAAGGGTGAATTGGGGAATGAATTGGATGTTTGCATGGAAGGAATAGGGCGTACTAAAGGGTTGGAAGAAGGGAAAGAGGAATGGGGATCTAATGAGAGGTTATACGTAAGGCTCCATGTTTGTCGCAGAGGTCACGGAATCCGTGACTTTCTGTGACTTCTGCAGTGGCCCATGTGGATGGCCTGGGAGCCGCCTGAGCAGCTTGGGCAGCCCCATGGCCAGTTGCACTGGCTGCTGCAGGGGCAGTCTCAGGCTCCCCCACCCCAGCAGTAGGAGTTGGGGGTGGGGCGCTCAGAGCTGAGGGTTGGGTGTGGGGTGGTGTTTACCTGAGGGGATGGGAGCTCCCCATAAGGGCAACAGGAATTTTGCTTCTTCAACTCCTAGCTCCACGTGCTGCCTCCACCCGCAGGCACCGTCCCCACAGCTCCCATTGGCCGCAGTTCCCAGCCAATGGGAGCAGCAGAACTGGGACTTGGGGTGGAGCAGAGGCAGCACATAGAGCTAGGAGCTGGAGGTCGCTGCTTCCAGGAACTAAGTAAGGAACCTTCCCCAGCTCCACCAACACCAGCACCCATTGCACCCCCGGTCCACCCTCCTCAGCACCTGAGGTGCCCCCCGAACTGCCCCCTCCCCAAATTTTAGTCAGAGGCATATAGTAAAAATCATGGTCAGGTCATGGGCCGTGAATTTTAGTTTACTGCCCAGGACATCTCCATTACTTTTACTAAAAATACACAAAAACGTAGCCTTAGTTATAGGTAAGAAAGCACAGCCATGCTGGTTGCTGAAGAGAATAAAGGTGGGAGATAAGCAAGTCATACAAGCGAATCCAAGCATAATGAACATTCAAGTTCAAGTCATTATGGAGAATGGATAAAGGTTCAAGCAAATTCTACTTTTAAGACCAATTCACTTCTTCTAGTTAATGACTAAAGGAGGCTTGTGCTTTCAATAATCTCATAATGCCCAGTCCAGCACTCCTCACTCATGGCCTGCTTCAAAATCCATTTAAATCAATGACAGTCTAAGTTTAATCAGGTGTAATTTATATTGACTTCAATGGGAGTTTTACCTGAGTAAGGTTTAGGCCCCTTGTTAATTGAATGAGAGAGAAAAGCATTTAAATCCACACTTAGTAACCATTTGCTACATCACCTTGTGAAAATAATGTTTATAAAACGATGTTTTGATATCAGGCATAGATCCTAGAAATGTCAGAGTACTAGGTGCCCTGCCTAATCATTTGCATCATTTCAGATGTGATTTTGAAGACACCGCTCAGTATCGAGCTTCTGCCATGAATGTTAAAGGAGAACTTTCAGCGTATGCTTCCCTTGTGGTAAAGAGTAGGTTTGCAGGACATATTTCCTTTGATTTTTCTTTGAGGGGGCACATTAAAAATTCTGTTTACGTGGCTCAAAGTGCTGATTATTTCTAGATGATTAGTAACTAGAGTTGTTCTCTTTTTTATAGGATATAAGGGAGAGTTTGATGAAAGTTATTTTCATGCTGGAACTGTTACCATGCCTCTCAGCTGTAAGTTCAAAAAATGTGTTTGCCTGACCTAATCCTTTAAAAATTGTGCCACTGTGACAAAACAACCAAGCAGATTATTTGGTGGCAAAATGGGTCTGATTTACAGAAGCTCTGAACAGCCGCAACTTCAGCTGAAATTATTGAGAGCAGCAGATGCTCAGCACCTCTGAAAATCAGACCTTGTATGATATAAACTGATGTTATCTCTTGGTGTCCACAGCAATTTTTGTTTATTTTACAACTGTCTACTGTACTTATCTGATGGAATAGTGAGATAGACACTGATACATGCTTTGTGTTTGTACCTTTGGCATTGTACTTAGCTCTGGAATATAAATGATCAAAGAAAGAGGTGGAAGCCTCATCCCTTGAAACCTGTAAGACTAGACTGGATAAAACATTAGAGGACAGTCTTGCATTGGCTTCATGGGAGAGACTGGATGACTTGATAGCTCTTGTTCATCTCTAACTTCTGTGATTTCATGATTTCATGAGGACAAGTAATAGAGATCAAATAGTCAGAACCTGAAGTTAAGTATTCTAGGTATAAGTAATCAGTGGACCAGATCCTCAGCTGGTAACCAAGTAGCTCTGCCAAAACCAATGGGGATATGCTGATTTACACCAGCTGAGGATCTGGCCTTACACTTGGAATTACTTTAAAGTTTTACATAAGTACATTGAAATTTGAGGAGTTGTAGCAATGCTGTTCACCTAAATAATGTATATTGGACTTGCTTTTGCAAGGCACTGGGAGCTCTGTATTTGGAAGATTTGAAAGACGGGGATTTGGGGTGTTTTTATTATTTTATTATTATTATTATTATTGTGACAATGTAGTAATAATGTGAGGGATGTGCTATCAAAATATAGAAGGTTCCATTTATATACAGTAGCTTTTGCTGGTTTTTGTCATTTATCATTACAAAAAGATAAAAAATCAAATAATCAGACAATTTTCTTTACACAGTTGGTGTTACCCCGCATGGCTATGCCTCCAAGTTTGAAATCCACTTTGTTGACAAGTTTGAGGTATCCTTTGGAAGAGAAGGAGAGACAATGAGTCTGGGTTGTACAGTTATCATTCATCCCGACATTAAGCGCTTCCACCCAGAGATCCAGTGGTATAGGAATGGTAAGCACATATTACAAAATGAATTTTAAACTTGTCTGACACAGAGCTTCTTTCCCTTTCATATCCAATTGAAGAATGAAAAGAGGAAACATAAGAGTATATTGTAGCTGTAAGATATAGTATAAAAACAAGAGGGAAATGTTAATGAATTTTTTTTCAAAAATTTCCCCTTTTTAATTAAAAATGGCAAAATTTTGAAATGCAAAAAATTTCAATTAGCTCTACAGTTGGTCAAAAATTAGAGGAAAAGTTTGGGAAAATATCTGAATTTTTCCCTTTTCTTTTCAATATTTTTAAATCTCCAACATTTCAACCAGCTTTAGTATCTATATAGCCATTCAGTGCTTGTGACATTTGTTATTCATTGATATGTTGAAACCTCTCTTAACTGATCACTCCAGAGACTGAGAAAAATCAGTTGCCTAATGGAGTTAGATCACTGAAGTCAGTGTAAAATAGGTATGAAAGAAGAATTAGAGATACTTTTGTGATTCTCTTTTAGGACAGGAAGTTGTCTAATACAGATGATCTCTTGTACAGGTTTCATTGTATTTAGGAATAGGTTCAATTCAGTCATCTCTCATTATAGAACTCTCTAATTTCTAGGTGTTCTTATTACACCATCCAAGTGGGTCCAGATGCATTGGAGTGGGGAGCGGGCTACGTTAACCCTTGCTCATGCTAACAAGGAGGATGAAGGTCTTTACACTCTTCGTGTGGTCATGGGGGACTACTATGAACAGTACAGTGCTTATGTCTTTGTTCGAGGTAAGATCTGGTAATGTTACCCTATGAAGAAAGCAGGATAACTAAACAAAGTGAGGAGAAATCAATCCCATTAATTTCAGCTTTTTTTCAAATGAAAACAGTGTAATTATTGAAAACTGTGGGATACTTTTAAAGAGCTTGTTAATAAAGATGGACAAAATGCTGTGACATTGAAGAAATGTCAGTTGTTTAGCATTATAATTTCCCATTATTGTCATATGGAAAACTTGATAAGATACCTCATACCTGGGTGGCACCGCCATGTTCTTGAGGGTCTTTGAACCCTACTGATACCACCATTATTCAGATGAACAAATAGCCTGTGGACAGTAATGAGCACTAATGATAAAGAGGAGAAACCCATGTAACAAATTATGAATATATTATTCTGGCCATTTTGTTGCTAACTACAGCCCATTGTTTTGACCAAGATACTGTGCAATAACTATTTGGCTCTCTTTAACACACAGTGTAATAAGTTAAAGTACATTAGGAAGTTTTTGAGGCAAGTAAAGTGTAGAAGTTATTTAAAATTCAGAACGCACTAAAAGATTAGTTTTCTGTCTATCTTGGTTTTATATTCTTGTACATTGATAAACTTCCTAGATTTTCTCTTGGAGAGAATGTCCCTTTAAAAAGAGCCTTGATTATCAAATTTCACTGGTCCATGCACTGCTTCTAAATCTGTCTCAGCTGCTGAAGGCAGCTGAAGTGTGTAATGCTAATCCTAAAGGCCCTTGAAATTCTTGGCTCTGTAAACATGCCCAGAATGGCGCCACTTTGCCAAATATAGCAGAACCTGGTGATATGCAGATTACAGCCTGCCTGGAGATCATGACTAAAGCAGTAAGGCTCACAATTTGTAGAAAGAACCTATCAAAAGGTTTGTTTGTGACCTCACAACAAAATAGAAAGATGGGAAAACAGACATATCAAAAGTTGTGTTGGTATATACGTAAATTATCATTTTTGTTAGTATACCTCTATCCCTCTATAACGCCACTCGATATAACAAGAGTTCGCATATAGCACGGTAGCAGCCAGGCTCTGGCGGTGCTTTAAAGGGTCCAGGGCTCCGGCTGCTGCGGGAAGCCCAGGGCCCTTTAAATCACTGCTGGAGCCCTGCTGCCACTACCCCGGGGCTGCAGCAGCGGGGCTGGGCTGATGATTTAAAGGGCCCGGGTTCCCTGCAGTGGCCAGAGCATGGAGCTCTTTAAATCACAGCCGGAGACCTATCGCTGCTACCTATGGGGCTGTGGCAGCAGGGCTAGGCTGGTGATTTAAAGGGCCCAGGGCTCCCCACGGCCGGAGCCCGGAGCTCTTTAAGTCACCGCTGGAGCCCTGCTGCTGCTACCCCGATATAACAGCGTTTCACCTATATAGCGGTAGGGATTTTTGGCTCCCCACGACCAGTTATATTGGGGTAGTGGTGTATTACATCTCTGGGATGAGACAGAGAATTGAGGTCTTAACTAATTGTGACCATTAAAGGTCACATAGCACTTTTTGCAAGAGTATGGATGTAGCTTTGGTATCCTGGCAAATTCAAATTAGGTGACTTACAGTCTTGCTTATTTAAATTCCTCCTACAGTTTCAATTGGATAATACATACTTCACTTCCTGTCCTAAACAGTTGTGTAATGATGCTACATACAGTTCATCAGCTGCCATATTTACTCTGAAGTGGTTACCCTTATAGAAATTCCCATCTATAGGCCTCCAACTTGTGAGGTGCAGAGCACTGCGCAGGATCAGGCCCCTATATTAAGTGCATTAGTAAAGTTTCTAAATTGTTTTGTGAGCCTCCTGTACTACTGTACACTGGTCACCAGTAGGGATGAAATCCTGACCCTATTGAAATCAGTGGGAGTTTTACCACAGTTATTTCCTAATCTAACTATTGGAGAGGAAGTGTAGTACTCAGATACCACTATGTGTAGGGCCCTACCCAATTCAAGGTCCATTTTTGAAAATTTCATCATCATAGCATTTAAAAAGTCTTGAATTTCATGATTTCAGATATTTAAATCTTAAATTTCACAGTGTTGTAACAACAAGGAATATGTATTTTTAAAACAGCAAATTATAAAGCCCTTAAGACTCAACTGTTTCTCAAACTGAGGGTCCCGACCAAAAAGAGGGATGGAAAGCTATTGTGGGGGGTAGTGGTATTGGCACCCTTTCTTCGGCACTGCCAGGGGTAGCTCCAGACCCCAGCATGCCAAGCGCATGCTTGGGGCGGCAAGCCACTGGGGGCGCTCTGCCAGTCACCGCCTTCGGTGGCTTGCCTGCGGAGGGTCCGCTGGTCCCGCGGCTTTGGCGGACCTCCTGTAGGCATGCCTGTGAAGGATCCACTGGTCCTGTGGCTTCGGAGGACCTCCCACAGGCACGCCTGCGGGAGGTTCGCCAAAGCCGCGGGACCAGCGGACCCTCCACAGGCAAGCCGCCGAAGGCAGCCTTCCTGCTGTGCTTGGGGCAGCAAAATGCCTAGAGCCGCCCCTGTGCACTGCCTTCAGAGCTCGGTGCCAGAGAGTGGTGGTTGCTGGCTGGGAGCCTAGCTCTGAAGGCTGTGCCCCCACCAGCAGCAGCACAGAGATAAAGGTGGCATGGTATGGTGGCAGCAGTATTGCCGTCCTTATTTCTGCTCTGCTGCTGGTGGTCGTGCTGCCTTCAGAGCTGGGCACCTGGCCAGCAGCTGCTGCTCTCCAGCTGCCCAGCTCTGAAGGGTAGGGTAAAAGTACACAGAAGTCCAGATTTCACGGGGAAGACCAGATTTCACGGGGAAGACCATGGTCTGTGACATGTTTTTAATGGCTGTGAATTTGGCAGGGCCCTATGTGTAAATATTGGCAAGTAAAGGCCTTTAAATGTTGACCACTAGACGTACATTGCCATTAATAATGCTTATTACTGAGTTATATTTAATGGATTATCTATTGTGTAAATAGTAGTTTTTAAAGATAACACCAATGCTGTGATAGAACAGGAAAAAAGTCATATAGAAGCCAGGCTCAGTAACATTGGCATAGCTCCAAAATCTCCCAAATTACACTGCATTACCTGCAAGGAAAAACAGTGTAATATGGTCTTTTCCAAAGCTTTAAATTAGAGTGCTGAATGATCTTTTCATGTTGTTATTTTGGAGCTAGAAAGAATAAGGGTTGGAAACATTGTAAATAAGATCTTTATAATAAATAATGTTATAATACCCTGGGATCCAGCAGTTTTAAAACTTTTGATTCTAGATAGACTGTAAAAATGTTTACTTATCAGAGATGTACTGTTTTCCTTCAAGTGTGGGGCTCCTTTTTGTCTAGACCTAACCCATGCCCCTGTCCTGTGAAGTAGCTCACAACAGGACTGGGAAAATGCCAGGAGTAATTGGACAAACTGATGTTGATCCAGAAAGAAACAATGCTTCTTGTATGAAAACTTGTCACACGGTCTTCTTGGAAAGGTTACAAAATGTTTATTTTCACCACAAATATGCTAATAAACATACAGCTACACAAACAAGTCATGTCCCACAAATGAGGATACAGTTGCATAAACATTTTCAGTCCCCTATATCTAGCACTGCACTTCGGCATTTTAAGTTTTTGATAAGATTTACCTAAAAACAGACTCTAGAGAATCAAAATCGGGGCTCCTCTGACACATAGGCCCAGACTTGTAACAAACATTTGACAGGAAGTACATATATACCCTTCTTCAGTTTATTTTCCAAAATGAGTCTGTCTAAAGTAGTAATAGATAGACCTCAAAGGGTATTTCTTATAAGCATCCTTGCTTATCAGAATTCCTTGTGCCTAAATGTCTTCTCATTTATTCTGGATTTGCACTGTTGACTTCAGTGTATTTACTCCTGATTCACACTAATGGAAGTGAGACCAGAATCAAACCCCTTCAGTCAGTTCCCAGTTTACAATGGCATCAAAGGCACCGGGGCACCAGGTCCACGCTGGGAAGGGACCCATTACAGAACTGTCTAACCCATCCACATGGCTGGGTCTGGCCTCTTGCCTATGGCAGTCCAGCATCCAGGTCTTACTGTCTGAGCGGCTCCCAGCCAGCAAGTCCCACTCGCCTGTTAGGGGGCTTGCTGCCCAGCACCTGGGCTCTGCCATGTGGGCTGGGCAGGACTGCTGGCTGGTGGGTGCGGCCAGGTCGAGTGAGCTCCAGCTCCGAGAGATCTCTGCTATCCACCACCTGTGGAGCACTGCCCGTCTTCCTGGGGGCTGAACTGCCTCGGACCAATGCAGAGGTTGGTGCAGTCTCTGCCAGTGGGGGGAGTAGTTTGGGGAGATTGGCTGGGCTGTGCCAGGCAAATGGGTCCTGAGGTAGCCTGGCCTGGACAGGTCCCATTCCTGTTCCGATCTGGCTGATCGTGCTGCTCCCAAGGGGCCGGAACAATCCCTGCCGTGGGACTGGCCCCGGCTGCACTGCTGATTCAGCCCCGCAGACACTGTCACGTCCCAGCAGGGCTGGTGAGTGTGGCCAGGGGGCAGAGCACAGGGGAGTGGGTCTCTGGGGGCCTGTGGCAGGGTGCTGGGCAGTGAGGAGGCAGGGGCACTGGGCAGCGGCTGGGTGCAGGAGGTTTGTGACTTTTGGGACACTAGGCAGTGGGGAGTCTGTGAGGGAGGCATGGGCAGTGGGGAAGGTTTGTATGTTTTGGGGTGCTGGGCATAGGGGGCTTTGTGGTGGGGTGCTGGGCTGTGGGAGGTGGGAGAGGTCTGTGTGTGGTGTGACACTTGGCTGTGGGGGAGTCGATGTGGGGTGCTGTGCAGTTGTGGGGCTGTGGGTGGGGCAATGGGGGGGTCTTTGGATGGGGGGACACTGGGCAGGGTGGTGGTGGTTTGCAAGGTGCTGTGCAATTGTTGTGGGGTGGTCTGTCAGGAGGGGTCTCTGGGCAGGGGGGCGTTGGACATAGGAGCTTGTTGAGGGGGTCTTTGGGTAGGGGGGCACTGGGCATAGGGGACAGGGAGGAGGTGGTGTGGTATGTGGCGCAAGCTGCCCCCGAGGAGGAAAGGGGTGCACTGGCAGCACAGGGCTGGGTGGGCCAGTGTGAGTCTGGTGGCTGCCAGTTTGTAAATGGTGCCCTCATGCTGGGCTGGGCCCAATTGTCCCCAACCGGCCCTTCACTCCGGGGACTGACCCCTCCTGTCTCCCTGCGCCATGCCTCATTGCCGCCATGGGGGCCCACAAATATGTTTGACACTGGGCCCACAAAAGATTTATCTAGCCCTACCTTCAGTCTAAAAAACTGGGCTGGAAAGCTCAAGAGAATACATTTTCTTGTGCCAGCCCCAGTGATTCCTGCCTCCTAGTGGACTGAATATCCTACAAGAATAGCTTTTCTTCCAAGCCCAGCCAGAACAAGCAAGGAAGGGATGGGGAGGAGGGGGTGAAAATGAGAAAGGAAATAAGAAATTTCCATTTATATTCACATTTTGAACAAAAAATATATTCAGAATTTTTCAGATTTCAAAGAATGGCTTGGACTGAGTTTGGGATTGGTTTCTGGTTATTTATTTTATCCAACCTTTTTATGGAATTCATCAATGTTTCTGTTATCCTTCCCAAATCACCCACCACAGTTCATCCATCTAAAATAGAGTTGTATCTCCTTAAAAAAATCTCCATCTTCTCCCCCACCTGCAAAGTTCAGGAGTCTAGCAAACAATCATTTCATGAAGATGATTGTTTCCGGGGCAGCCTGGTTAAAACTATACCTTTTAAGAGGGACACTCTGTCTACCCAGCTGTTGCTGGGGTTGGGGGCGGGGAGTCTGAAACTGAATAACATTTCATCAACTTGTAATTTCATTATAAAACATGTCAGTGAGCTCACAAAAGTGTACCATATCACTCTTTGTCCTTGAAAACTACAACACTCTAGATCCCAACAACATTGCCTGAGCTACAGTCCAGTGCTAAGAGAATAGAGTTTGATATTTTACTTCAATAAAGCAACAGGATGATATTTAATCATCCAAGAGATTTCACTTGAAGTATGGTAGTATCTTAATCAAGATGCAAGATTCCTGATTTGGTTTGTTTTAGAGGGCCTCAATCAATGATTACAATAAACTGCAACATACTGGATGTTAGTAAATATTGATAAAAGAAAAAGAAATCTATAGTAATATGGAAGATGTAGGACCCAATCTTGGTCCCACTGAAGTGAGTGGTAAAACTTTCATTGGTTTCAATGGGAGCAGAGTTTGGCTCTTAAAGAGTAACTTTGAAAAAACTGTGACTCAGATTTAAAAATGTAAATCTCCATCTTCATAGATGCAGATGCTGAAATGCCAGGAGCCCCGGCTTCGCCACTGGATGTGGAGTGCTTGGATGCTAACAAAGATTATGTCATCATCTCCTGGAAACAACCTGCTGTTGATGGAGGAAGCCCCATCCTTGGATACTTTATTGATAAGTCAGTATTTATGTCAAACTATACCTACTAATGTATTGATGATCATTGTTATTCAACAGCCTCATCATAATTTAGTGGCATAAAATGCTATATTGTCATTTGTAGTTCTTCTTAATAGCTAAAAATACTGCTTTTCTTTTTCTGATTCAGACTCCTAGGGCCTAATTTTATTTCCATTAAGTTTAGTGGGATTTGGTTTGGGCCCTTAATTATTTAGGAAATAATCTTATGAGTTGCTCCTTACCCTGCATTCCCTTTGACTTCAGTTGGAGTTGAGTCCTCAGTAACATGCAGACAGCGTTCAGTAATTTGCAGAATCAGGCCCTTAATGAGTCAGCCTGGGATTCCTTCTGCAGTATTGCCAACCCCAAGTATTCAGAAATCATGTCAGGCACCAAAAAATCATGGTATTGGTTATCAGATAATATATGCTGAGTTCTTTATATTTGCCTTTAGGTTTCTGAACCTTTGGGGTACGCTCAAATCATATTGCCAAGCTTTTCTCTGCAAATTACTTTTTAAAAAAATGAGAGCTGAGATGCTCACATAATGTGATGAGTCAGCTCTGAGTTACCCCTGAGCCTGTTTAAACCTGATAAGTCATCCCTGAGCCAGAAAGTGTGATGAGTCATCAGAGGCAATTTGCTGCAGGTCTTGTGATAAGGCCTGTGCCATTTAACCAGGGTTCAGCCAAACCACTGGTGAGGACCCACTCACCTGATCCCAAAGCAGGTACATAAGCGCCTAAGCAAAGCAGTCTCTCCACTCTCTTCAACATTATTACTTGACTAGGAGCATTCTCATTGCTTGGTAGTTCTGACATGACAGCTTGCCTGTGCTCCTGCTCTAGTTCATCCCTGTTTCCACACTAGCCAGTCCAAGCTTCAACCTGTGTCTGCTTCTGCCTCAGCCAGCCAGGCAGCTATTCTGACATGTAATCACAGAATTCCAGGAGCTGGGGCTTTATGGAATACACCAAATATTGTAAGACTCCTGATAAAATCATGAGAGTTGGCAGCTCTAATCTGTTTATTCGGAAGTGTGCATAAGGATTTATAATGAGAGACCTAGACCGTGGGGCAGGTCTAAGTAGATCAGTGTTCAATTCAAGCACATTTTCTTTTGTTTGATCATTTTACAGTGTCCCATAGTGTCCTAACTGAAATGAGCTTGGTCTAAATTCCATTCCCCCCCTGACCCCCCCAGAAATTAAAAAACAACAGAACAAGACACTGAAAAATAATTAATTTTGAAACTGAACTAATATCAAACAATGTTAGTCAACAATTCAGGTAACTGCTAGCTCAGCCACAGGATGTCTCTTATTACCCTCTGGTTTGTCAATCCATAGAGGATGTTAATATTCTACTTTTAGCTCTGTACTTATGTTTAGATCTTACAAATGCAAATATTCATCACTATTCTTAAATCCCTCCTCAAGACTTATTTCTGCCTTGGTGCCTATAGTAAATTGTCAACAGATAATGGCCAGGCATGTGGTCAGTAGGGCTTACTGAGATCACTACTTCTTTTGTTTGTTTATATCATTTTAATAAATTGACTCAAAAGCTGCTTATTGTGTATGTAACCACCTGTTCCCATTATTGTTACCTTCACCCTCCCTTCCATACTCATTTGTTACATCTTGTCGTAAATTAGACTGTGAAGTCTTTGGGGTAGGGACTTGCTCTCTTTATTTGTCTGTGCAGTGCTGAGCACATCTGTTTTTAATTCTTTATATTGTAATAGTACCTATTACATCAACAGGATCAGAGCCCATTCACTATATGAACATAGAACAAGAGACAGTCACTGCCCCCAAAGAACTTACAATATAAAATACAGAAGACAGATAAAGGGTGGGAAAGGGTCCAGTGGTTAGGGCAGTTGGGACTCAGGAGAGGCTGGTTCAAGTCCCTGCACCACCCCAGACTTCCTGCGTGACCTTGGGCAAGTCACTCTCCCTCTGCCTTAGTTGTAAAAGGGGATGATCGTACTTCCTTTCTTCAGAGATTGTTCTGATGATAAATACATTAAAGAGAGTGAGGTGCTCATCTACTACAGGATGTGATACAATTAAATACCTAGGGCAGATAGATTGTCCCTGTTTTACAGGTAGGGAACAGAAGCAGCAGGGGACAAATTTTCAAAGGTATTTAAGTGCCTGAAGATACTGACTTTTGATAAGCCCACTTGGTGCCTAGCCCCTAAGTGACTTGCCCAAGATTACAGAGGCAGTAGTAGAGCCAGGAATTAAACTCGCATTTCCTGAGACCCAGCCCAACACCTTGGCCACAAGACTATCATGCTGCAATCCTGATTGGGACCTTTGGGTGCTACTGTAATACAAACAATAATAGCTGTCAAAAAGCAAAGGCTTTCTTATGGGTTCTGAGAACTATTTAGGCAGAGTAATATCTACCCAAACAGTTATTTCAGAGGCAACAAAAATGTTAATGCAGCTGCTAGTTTATCTTCTTATTTATCATGTTCCTAGAAACTGGGAGGCCAGTGAAGATAGATCTTTGTCTTGTTATATATCATGAGTGCAGATGGCCTGGCTAGAGCAGTGACAGATAAGACAAAATGAAACTGCCGTGCTGGGTTTCTAATAAGATAAATTGGCTTTTCCATAACTGATTCCCCACAAGGAAAAAAGCTTCCTTCAGCCCATAGTTCAAGCATGAGAGAAGTGCAGAGTTACTTTCAGCTTTATTGCGCATACGAAGAAACAAATTAATTAGACCACCAGCCTGGTCTCCTAAAAACCTCAGCGTCTCCTGAACACCTTCCCTGCCGTGAGTTACATTTCTCTTCCCCAGAGACTCAGGTTATTGCTGCCTGGTAGGCTCACCAGCATTTTGCCATGGAACTACTGCTGGACAACTAAGCCTTGCTGATGCACTGCTTGCAGTCACTGCCTCCCTTGATAATCGTGGCAGCATTCAATGTGCTGTGATGTCTGACTATATGCTAGAGGGTTTTTTTACCCTATCCTGTCTAGGTGCTGTGTGGGGTCTATCCACCTTCCCACAGAACACACAGCATATGTTTTTATGTCCTATGAAGCCAATTATATATGCTGGATGTTCAGCAGAGGATGTAAATTTTCAGTGCAAAGGCAGAGGAGTTTGTCTCCTATAAACAGGAAGGGGAGTTGTGTGTTTCATTTCCCATGCTGAATTCGAAACTCCCATTGAACATTCTGAGGCACACTTTAAAGCGTTTAATCAGTGAATAGTGTTAAATTTCTTTTTCACTACCTCAGGAAAGAAGGAATGCAGCTGCAGGGGATTTAGTGCCAGCATTCATAGACTCATAGACTCATAGGTCAGAAGGGACCAATATGATCATCTAGTCTGACCTCCTGCACAAGGCAGGCCACAGAACCCCACCCATCCAATTTTATAACAACCCCTATCCCAGGACCGAGTTATTGAAATCCTCAAAATTGGTTTGAAGACCTCAAGCTGCAGAGAAACCACCAGCAAGCGACCCGTGCCCCACGCTGCAGGGGAAGGCGAAAAACCTCCAGGGCCCCTGCCAATCCGCCCTGGAGGAAAATTCCTTCCCGACCCCAAATATGGCGATCAGCTAAACTCTGAGCATGTGGGCAAGACTCACCAGCCAGCACCCAAGAAGGAATTCTCTGCAGTAACTCAGTTCCCATCCCATCCAACATCTCCCCGCAGACCATTGAGCAGACCTATCTGGTGGTAATCCAAGATCAAATGCCCAAATTAACGATCCTATCATAACATCCCCTCCATATACTTATCAAGCTTTATCACATAAGGTATTTGAGCCCTGAGCGCTTTGTGAGGCTGTTTTTATGTTGGCAATAGGTGAAGCTGTTCGGCAGGCTGGTAGGATCAACAATGTACATGAACAGCTGTTTGGAGTATTAGGGGTGTGTGCTCGGAGTTCTCTTTCTCTTTCCATCTTCAGTACTACTTGAAATGTTTGTTTTTTCAGATGTGAGGTTGGCACTACTCACTGGTCCCAATGCAATGAGACTCCGGTGAAGTTTGCTCGTTTTCCTGTCACGGGTTTGATAGAAGGTCGCTCCTATATATTCCGAGTCCGGGCTGTGAATAAAGCTGGAATAAGCATACCATCCCGGGTTTCTGAGCCTGTGGCAGCTCTGGATCCTGCTGACAGAGCTAGGCTTAGAAGTAAGAGTTTTTCAATATATTCCCTAAGACAGTTGTTCTCAACTAGGGGTACACATACCAGTGGGGGTTCACAGAGGTCTTCCATGGGGTACAACTCATCTAGATATCTGCCTAGTTTTACAACAGGCTACATAAAAAGCACTAGCGAAGTCAATACAAATTAAAATTTCATATAGACGATTTCTTGTTTATATTGCTCTATATACTATACATTGAAATGCAAGGACAATATTTATATTCCAAATGATAAAAACAAGAAAGTAAGCAATTTCTCAGTAAGAGTGCACTGTGACACTTTCAAATTTTTGTCTGATTTTGTAAGCAAGTAGTTTTTAAGTGAGGTGAAACTTGGGGTACGCAAGACAAATCAGACTCCTAAAAAGGATACATTAGTCTGGAAAGTTGAGACCCACTGCCCTAAGAGGCTTAGGAAATTTTACTTCTGCAAGAATATATGCACATTTGTTTTGTAAGTCCTCAAAGGTTCCACAAGAGGGAGTAATGCAAAAACAAAATATCATCTTTTGTAAACTTGGATTTGCCAAGAAAAACCCCCAAACTTGAAGGCTGAACCTTCTCGCCAAAGCTTGTCTTTTGTTATCTGAAATACAAAGCTGTGTACTTACAGAAAATTAAAAAAAAGGAGCAGAGCAGTTTCTTGGAGAGTGCTGCTTTTGTTTTATTTACAGATTCCATGAATAGTCTCTTGCTGTGTAGCAGGTAGGGGAGCCTAATTCAGTCAAGCCATGGAGTAACACCAGCATAAAACTGGAGTAGGCCAGTGGAGAATCAAGCTCAAACTCTTTACCTGAAATTTAATGTTTTGTGAGTCACACTCCTTATCCTGTGGACTGCCAGTTTTGTTCTTTCAATGACAAAAAGACCTTCCAAGCGCTGATGGTAGATTTTTATTTAAATGTTTATTTTTACTTCCAAGTATCCATCCCATGGCGAAACACAAGCCTAAAGTCCAGATCTTCCTACTCTGTTCTCAAGTTTTTGTCATTAAAACAAGTTAGGGTGAGGGAAATACTGTACTGAACCCTGTCCTCAGTTGTTCAAATGGCATGCGGAGCCACAGGAGTGATGCCACAGGGGTCGCCAGCCAGCGCTGTAGTCAGATGACCAAAATACCCCACTTGAAATGAAAAAAAAGGAAATGTTAGGAAAAGGCTCTGGCTCTAAAGGCCCAGGAAAGTTAATTGCCACCTTGCTCAGAGAGGAGTTGTGCAACCTGGGACTTGGGAGGCATTGTTCTATTGTTTTCTTGTTGGGGAGAGTGGAAAGACAAGACTTGGAGTGAGTGAGGAGCTTGTCCATGAGAAGGAAGCCTGATCTACATAGCATACTCTCCTCCTCTTTGTTGTCTCTCCCCTTCCTCACCTCCATGCTGCCCCTCGCTTAGTCTATCTTACTCCTGGATGATCCTCTCTTCAATCCCCTTCTTTTCTTCTCTCCTTTCTACCTTTCATGGCCCTGCAGCAATTCAGAAAAGTAACTCAGCAGATTTGACTTTCATCTGTGAGGAGATCTGCTACTCCAAGGTGAAGGTGCATTGAACAGGTTAATAGTCTAATAGGCAGAACAACGCACTGGACTGGAAGAGAGAAAATCTGGGAGGCTTTCCCAGTTCCTGGGTCAATCTTATAACCATTGCAGGATTTCTGCCACTTAGAATAAAATGTCTTCCAGCCAGTCCATCTGTTGGATAATGGACTCAAGCTTTCAATCTGGCCTTCTGTTAATGTAGTCCATTTTCATTATTGAAACCCCGTTGGCACAGGCTAGTTTTCTTGGTACAAATAAAGGAGGCTTACAGTGCAGCTAATGGGTTGCAGTGCACTACCCAATGTGTCCAGGATTTCTTAAATACTGTGTGTATAGTTTTTGTTGTTGTTGTTTTTAAACTGACATTTGAATAATAACTCTAAAATCATTTTTTAAAACGTTTGTCCAGAACATTCAGTATCTTAGATGGAGATTACATAAATCTCATGTCATTCCAACCATTTGCTTTGAATAGTAAATGAGTTACTTTTTCATTACTGTTTCACTCCTATGATAACTCTACTCTCTATTTCAGGTCATCCTTCCGCTCCCTGGACAGGACAGATTATTGTCACTGAGGAAGAACCTGCAGGTAAACACATATCTTCTCTTAAAAAGGTCTGACCTAACGCTGATTGAAGTCAATGCTGATTGAAGTCTACTGACTTCAATGGGCTTTGGATCGGACCCAAAGTTCTTTACAGTTAAAATCTTTGTAGCCTAAAATACCTCTGAAGTTAGCTGTCATGGCTTCTGTTATTTAGGTCCAAATAAATAAACATGAAAACAATTTATGCAAATTCCAAAACAGTATTTAGTTATTTTTAACTCTGCTATTTTTTAAAGAAATCAAACCCCAAAACAGTGAGATCTGCATGAGATACTTGATTTATGCTTTCATCAGGATAATGATTCAAAAATGCAAATAAGTCAGTGCACATTTTGAGGAATTATAAAATCACTTAGCTTTGAAATTATCTGACTTGACAGAAATAAGTCTATTGATGTTTTCTCAGGAGCGCCTGGGGCAGGGCTAGGGACTCGGCTAACCTAGCTACCTGATTCAAACATAAACTTCCTTCTCTTCTGTCCTGTTCTACAGAGGGTGTTGTTCCTGGCCCACCTTCAGACCTCCATGTTATTGAAGCCACCAAGAACTATGTTGTGCTCAGCTGGAAACCCCCTGGAGAACGGGGTCATGAGGGTGTCATGTACTTTGTGGAAAAGGTAAAATCGCGGCATCAAAGTAAAGTGAAGTGTCATCGTCTTAAAAGTTTGCTCTGTCATCTTGTCTAATCTTCCCAAGCTACTGTACCCTTTATACTGAGACCTTCGGACTATTGTCTTTTCCATATTCGAAGAGCATAACGTGCACTCAGTCTAGATGATTTTTACTGTTGATTGAGGAAAACCACAGAGAAAAAAAGAACAAAGATAAAATCTCCACGAAAGTGAAAGCAGAGTGTGCCTCTCACTTGAACTACATCATGGGCCCACCTCTTAACAGATAGACTTTCTACATAAGGGTGCAGTACAGGGAAAGGAGGTATGTGTAGGATTCTGACCTATGTAAATAAGGCTAGTCTTGTGGGAGGTCTGGGTTCACACTGTGGCTGGAGTTGTTCCTCAGGAGGGCCATTTGGCATCAACTCTTCTTTTCCTTCTTCATCTGTATTCTCACATTCATCCTCTATAGTAATATTTTCATTGGCTGATAACAAGCACAACACATTTCTTTTCCAGTCATACACAATCATCAGTCTTAATTTTAGTGCCCTTTCTTTTCTGAATCTTTATGTTGTACCTGCTGGCCAATGTAATTCTTAATTTTCTCCCCTTTCAGCTCTTCCAGGTCTGTTACTGCTCCCCAAATCCTCCTGACAATGCTTGTTTTTTCCCCCTCTTTGTTCCCTACTGGTCTAGGCGTAAAATCATGAGAGACATACTTTGTGGGTTCTCTACTTTGTGAATCTGGTAAATCAAATCTAATTAGCAAAGTACATTTAAAGAATGATGAATTTTCTGTACAGCAGACTGTGGTATACATGACAGAAGAAAATCTGCAACACAGCATGGCAGGGTTCTCCCTCAATTTTTTACCTTCATGCCCTTTTAAGCATCTGCACAAGTAAATGTTTTGCTAGCCCATTGAATGCTGAGTGACAGACCGCAGATGTGGTGTGTGCTACTAACGTTTTCCCGAGGAATATTTGAAATTCCTCAAACAAATTGAGGACTATTTAGGTAACGCACATGGAATGAACATATTCTTTATTTTCTCAATAATATTGGTAGCAGAAGTGTTCATCATATGCAATACTTCTGGTCACCTGGAATAAGCATCAGCCACAAATTCAATGCACTTGCTTTTCCCTCCCCTGCCCCTGAAAAATCAAGGCCATATTGTGGCTGATCATGACCTAGTACATAAGAGAAGGGAGAAAGTGCAAGGAACCACCTCTACTTTGAAGCCCTTCACAGCAGCCTCCAACAATCACATTCTTTGAATTTAGAAGAGAGCAGGGACTGCACATTGCTAGTGCATTCTGTGCTGCAGACCACCCTCAAAGGATGTTCTGGAGTGGCCAGAGAGCTCCAAGAAGCACTGTAGTGATGTTACTATTTTGCCCCTCTGATGGTACTGGAAAAGTTGCTTCTTTTCCCTTCCTGAAAATTCTACAGCCAAAGCAAGGACTGGAGCACTGATCCCAGGATATGATGCAGAATTAGTCCTAGCAGTGGCAGTGCTTCCTACGCAAAAAGGATTCTAGGATGTATCAGCTATGACAGTGAAAACAGGAAGCCTTTAGGAATGGGTGATCACTTGGAGAACTCGTGAGGTGGGAAGTCTATTTACACATTCTGAGGCCTGGCCAAGAAGAAGAATGTGGCTCCCCATCTTCCATAATAGCTGTGGGGTTGGTAGTCAGATGGAACTTCTTGGCAGTCTAGATTGTCTACTAAGTTGTGTGCATTGAATAAATCTGTCCTAATGGCTGTTTCTTGTTTTGAATGTAGTGTACTGCAGGCACAGAGAACTGGCAGAGAGTGAACACTGAGATCCCTGTAAAGTCTCCTCGCTTTGCTGTTTTTGACCTGGCTGAAGGGAAATCTTACCGTTTCCGTGTTCGCTGTTGTAATTCAGCTGGCATTGGTGAGCCCTCAGAAGCAACTGAAGCTACTGTGGTGGGTGACAAACTTGGTAAGTGTATAATCAGATGTATTATCCTATGTCTGTGGCTATCCTTTAAGAGCATCGGGTAGCTATTTTGCTTGAAGCGGACACATGGATGCTCCATAATTGATACAACTGTGAATGGTAGACCGTGATTTGTTCTTTATTTCATTGTTCATTGTGACTTGAATTGGGGATCCTTTAGTATATATTGAGGTGGCAGATGCTAACCAAGGGCATCAAAGGCTTCAAATAATCATGCAAATAACTGCAAAGACCACAAATAATAATAAAAAATTGGTAATTTTTTTGGATAAAAAATGTTTTATTTCATTTGAAAATTTTCACAGAAAAGAATTTCCAGATTTGACCAACTCTAATTGTTTTTATTTTGTCAAATTATGCAGTCTAAACCAAAACTAAATCTTATACTTCTAAAGTTGATACAGGGACTTCTTGTGGAGGAAAATCCAAGATAGTAGCCACAATAGAGTAACACTGGCTACTTTAGAAGCTTTAAAAGTTGAGGGCTGACTTCTACTCAGAGTTGTACTAGTGTAAATTTGGAATATAGAAACTCAGATGAAGTCATTGGAGTTGCTTGGATTCACACGTTCATAATCAAGAGCAGAATGTGATCCTTATTTTGATGTTGGTAAATTTTACCCTTATTGGTCACTAATTTGTTTTTATTTGTCCCTCCAGATATTCCCAAAGCCCCAGGCCGTATTATACCAACCAGGAATACAGATACCTCAGTGGTTGTCACTTGGACAGAATCTAAAGATGCCAAGGAGTTGGTTGGGTACTACGTAGAAGCAAGCATAGCTGGATCTGGCCGTTGGGAACCAAGCAATAACAATCCAGTGAAAGGCACAAGGTAGTGGACATAAAAACATGGAAAGCAGGTTTGCTGGTCCCCAAGCACGGCAAGTTTGTTTGCTGCTTTACCTACTTTTTGGCTATAACAATAATAGTATAACTAGTATTGTGGTAGCAAACCAAGGTCTGAATCAAGATGGGGCCACATTTCACTAGGTGTTATACAAACTTATATTAAATCATGGTCTCTGACCCCAAAAAACCTACAAGCTAATTTGAATTCAGAGGCAACAAATAAGTGTAACAAACAAACAAAAAAGGTCAGTGGCAGCAAGCAAGGGAAGAACCAGAGTAATAAATAGGTTAGCTATTGTACAATAATACAAAATAGTAAGATAAAGAATGAGTGAGCTTGCAAACGTAGAAAACTAGATTGCATGGTGTTTGGGAGCAAAGCTCTCAATTTTGAAGGGCAATGGTAAATATTTCTAGAACTGTATAACTAATATGACACCAGCAAATGTGCCTGCTTTCCCTCCAACTGCCCTTCCTGTCACTGCTATTTCACTTTCATCATCAAAGAGACTCATGAGCACATTAGAAAACTCCATGCTACATTGCAAATGTACTAATTCCTTGCATACAGAACTCACATCCTTTATTCATACTAAATTCATTCTGTCAGTCAATGAAGTTACTCCAGATTTACACCTTCATAAATTAAACCAAAATTTGTCCTAACAGGAATTTTGCCTGAGTAAGAATCTAAGAATCAGGCTCTTAATTAGCAAATTCTGAGCTGATCCTGGTTACACTGCTGTAAATCCAGAGAAATTCCATTGAATTCAAGGGAGTTATTGAATATTTATGTTGTAATTGAAAGCCAGCTCTGGTTATTATAACCTATTATAATAACTGATTAATATTGTTAACATTACAATTATTAGCCACCATGATAGAGAATTATTATTTATTTGTATAACTAGCATGCTTGGGTTCCAGTCAGCATTGAGGGGCTTTCGTTGTATTGAAGACTTTACAAACACAGAGTAAAAGATGGTCCCTGCCATGAAACGCTTACAACCATTACTATTTATTATGCGATAGTGTAATGAAGATGTTGCCTGGGCAAAAATGTACATCAACCTTCGGTCCACTATTGACTCCTCTATTTAAATGTTAAGGAGGTTACTGTGTGATGTTTAGAAGCAAGAAATTGAAGCTGAAATTCTGAATCTTTTTTTTCTGCTCTTATTCCCTATAGTTACTGTAACTTCCATTGTTATTGTAATTTTTCTAGTATGGTTGAAGACAAATTCTAGCAGAAACTCATACTAACCACATAACTTTACACCTAGCATTATAAGCATGGCACTGAAGCAGACAGGTCTAGGTCTTGCAAGTCTTTGTGATATACCCGTTGAAAAGTACAAGCGTGAGCAGAGGCTACATGTGGGTGCAGTTAAGTCTGTGTACTCCTCTGCACTGAGCAGAAGGAAGCTACCCTCTGCCACAGCAACTTCCATACTCTCATAAGCTCAGGGAAAAAAGTGGTAGGTGTTAGAGTATGGGCATGTCTCAGGAGACATGAGTTCGATCCTTGTTATGCAAATAGGGTGCTTAGCTGTGCCCTCCATTCTTTGACCTTTCTCCTCCTACTAGGCAGAAGTAATTGATTGCTTACTGAGAAGTGCTCCTTATCCTGCCCATCACATTATAACTTGTACTTATCCCTGCCCTGCCACTATCCATACTTGGGCTGTGCAAGATCAATCCCATAGGGGGTTAATATGGCAATTAAATGAATATTTCATTTTTAAAAGGAGCAATGATCATTAACTTCTTCACAAAAAGTAACATGCTCATTTTATTTTTCCATATTTCACCTCTGTTTGCACACTTCCATAAGCCTCACTTTTATGCGACAGAATCCTTAAATTAGCATAAGAACTGCTCACATACAAATCGGTTTGACAGTCATTTCCAGACATTATTACTGAAACAAACCTACTTGCTTCCTTGAGATAAAATTTCATATTAGCCTTCTTGCTGATATCCAAGTCTCCTTTGTATGTTGTCTCACTGCAGTATAGCTACTAAAGGGGTGAAATCCTGGTCAGTAGGAAACTTCCATTCACTACAGCGCGGTAAGGGTTTTCTAAGTGTTCCTTTACTGTTTTGCTTTAGATTCATTTGCCATGGACTCCTCACTGGTGAGAACTACATTTTCCGAGTCAGAGCTGTTAATGCAGCTGGACTCAGTGAATATTCACAGGAATCAGAGGCTATTGAAGTCAAAGCAGCCATTGGTAAGCTATGTTCCATTGCCATGATCAATAGTAAACAAAAAATTGAATGATTCCAGAAATTTTTTTTTAGTAATTATTTGTAACTAATTATATTGTTTTACAGTATTGTTCACAGATAATGATTTTCCCATTGGTCATATCATGTATAATGCTTCACAGCCATACTTTTACAGTCACTCAGTCACTGCGCACTTGTAGATTGTTCATCTTCACCATCCAGGCTTCCTCAGATGTTATTCATGAACCACTGTATGAAAACTCTGTTAAGTTCACGTCATAGTTACGCTGAAAAATGGAATGCCAATCTAATTTCATATTGTGATATAAATCACCTCTAATACACATCATCCTGCGTGAAGTCAGTTCCTAAATCTAAGGGCTTGATTTATTTTCATACCTGAACCTACTAATAATGCTGTCGTTCTCTTCTGTAAACCTCCTAAAGCCCTGTGCATCCTCCATACTGTTGATGAGCTATTTCTGTTTTGCCTGAACTAACATAAGGAGACTAATGAACTCACTGAACCAGAATAAATTGTATGTTTTCAACATTCTAACTCTATTTGTATCAAACTGACATACCTCCCAACCTCAGAAGACAAGTGTGGCAGAGGAAAGAGGCACTTCTAAAGATTAGCTGAAATGATCACAGATATGGGTAAAAGGATCTAATCTTAAAAGAAGTGTGGCAAGTGACAATCATTTTACTTCTATTAGCTTTCCAGATTATGGAATGTCACATCTGTGCTGTAAAATATACACCATTAAAAAAAACGTTACTTGTAGTGAGAAGGTTGGGAGATACTATATGCTTTCCACTTTCTTGTGAGTCGAAACATATCATAATGTCAGCAAAAATCATGTTTATTCATGTCCTGCCTGTGTTGTTCTTTGTGGTCATTTCTTCATTCTGTTGAATAAATGAAGAAAAAGGAATGATGTCTAATTCAAAATGTCTGTTATTTTCTGGCAATTGCAGGGGGAGGATGGCTTCATGGTGTGTGTCCTGAACTGAGTGGTAAAGCTGGTGGACTAACAGACTACACTACCTGCTGGGAAGGCATGCATGAGTCCTCCCAGCCTATCTTTGACACAGATGCTTTGCTAAAATGCAATGCTAAATTTAACAGACACGTGCTACCCAGTAGCTCTGATAAGCTGGGGAGTACAGGAGTCAGTGAAGTAAGAGAAATGGTTAAGAATGTTCCTACACCTTCACCACAGAAGGGAGCTGCTAAGCAGGCAAGTAAGACTCAACCTGGTGACCCTTTGGCATTGGAGAAAATGAAAGAGAAGAAAGATATAGGTGAGAGCTAATAAATAGATTTCACCATTTCAGTGCATTCATCTCAGACAATTTTCATCTCTTATCATCCAAGTCACAGTGGACATTCTCACCAATGATGCATCTTCCATCAAATCCATTTACATGCTCAGCTTCTCATTAAGGGTTATTATGCATGGAATGGTATGGGGAACCATTTCCCATACAGTGTGTCTGTTGACAGCAAAACATTTAAAATCATTTACTAATTTAATAGCTTGCTTTACTTTACTTTATATATTACAGCTATGTATCCAAAAATATCATGACTTCTAAATCACTTTGGTGGTATTTCTGAGGATAGCAACAAAGCTTGTATTGCATAGTCAGAGGGATTTTTAACACTTGCCAGCAATTCATTCTCTATAAGGAGTTTTGGTATTCAGACTCTATGTTATATACAAAGGAAATAAAATCTTGTGAATTAATTGTTACATGATAGTGAGCAGAAACACCTCTGCTGTTATCGGATATTTTGAGTTCCTTTGTGGATTTATGCTTAGACTTCTTCTTATACTTTAAGGTATAGTGCTAGTGAATGGTATATATTGTATTTGTTAGTTGACAGTAATACTTTAATGGAGAAAACCCATAAGTGCACATACAGCAGTTATATGCAATCAACACTTTAGCATTCACCATACTTAAGGACACTGGGCTAGATCTTCAGCTGGTATAAACTGGTTATTCAGTAGAGCTATGCTGACACCAGCTGATATAGTCTGTTAAACAGGACAATAAGAAATCAGGGGGAATTACTGTAATAAATACACAATTAGACTTTTCTTATACATCATCCACAATAGATGCCCATCATTGTGATATCTGAGCACCTGTCTAAAGGTATACCTACCTACAGTTGAGTACACTTCAGCAATAGTTTCCTGCACAATATATTCAATTAAATGTAGTTAATTATTGATAGAGTTATCCTTGATTTCAAAGGCAATAGGGTTTTTTCTGCGGCTTTCCTTTACTAATTAAAAAAAGTTTTTGCTGACTGGATGATGAGTTATTCTGGAAGAACATTCAGCAAATGAGGTCATTCAAAATTCTATCTGAGCTACATCCAAAGTGAGACAAGGAGTTCCTAAGTATTGCCAACAGCTGACCAGTGGTAAATACTCTATGTACAAATATTCCACTGACATGTATGTAGGATATATTGTAAGAAGGTGGGTGCAGTTACAGGACTGAAGTTTCATGATTTCTGTGTTGGTTTAAAAAAAAAAAAGAATTGTGCTCCAGATATTTTTGAAGTAAGCTCCAGAAACAGGCCTCTTCCATTTCTGATCAGACAGCTGTGGCTGTGACTGTGCTTTCCTTCAGTAAGGTAAGTGTACCCAAAGGGTGCAATGATATCATTATAACATTAAGAGACCAAAAATGAGGAAGTAGGAGGTGTTGCATTACCTCTTTTCTCATCAAGGGACTGTGGGGTAAAAAAGGAACTAAAGAAAAAATTGAGTGTGGGAAAAAGTTTGGTTTCAGCAAAAGAAAACAAATCATTGCATCTCCAACATTTTGCAAGTCTGCTATGGTTAGTTTTAGTTTCTGATCTTTCACTGTATTGAAAATGAAACCTGCTCACTTGTATGAGAGCTGCAGTTGCGACACACACTTTCACTGTGTATCAGCTCGTTTCTCAAATATCAAACACTGCTGTATAACTAATGCTTATGTAGCTTAGTTTTTTATTGGGCTTATGGAGGCCTTAATCCTGCATTTCTTATACCAGCAAAATTTCCATTGACTACAAATGAAGTTTTTCCTGACAAGATGAGAAAGCCAGACAAATGCTCATTTGACTAGTAGAATGATTACTGCCTATTCATATGATGTTCATGTTGACACAGCTGCCCCATCTCCACCTTATGACATCACTGTACTTGAAAGTGTTCGTGACTCAATGGTGCTGGGATGGAAACAGCCCAAAATCATTGGCGGAGCTGAAATTACTGGCTACTATGTGAACTATCGTGAAGTGATTGATGGAGTTCCTGGAAAATGGAACGAGGCCAACATTAAACCAGTTAGTGAAAGGGCATACAGGGTAAGAGGTTAATTTTCATATTGCTGATCATGCATCAGAAGTATATATGTAACAAAACAGATTAGGAAAAACAGCTTCTAATTCATTGTTTCCAGTGGATTGAGATGTTTATGTCAGAGATACTCCTTAGCAAACAAATGCTAGTCTAATATTTGCTTGGTTTGCTCATTCTTTAATGCCACAGATATAATAAGAGCTATGCTGTCCTTTTTTTTTTTTTTGAAGTATTTTGGGTTCCTTGATAGAATGATGCTATATAAGTGAAAAAGTATTATTACTCTATTAAATGTGACTCAGAAACCTGGTCTACAATTTAATAGAGGGTATTCAGCTGTGTCATGTCCTAGATGGTTAATACGTTGCCCGCAATGATTTGTGATGCTACATCAGGTATGTATTAGGATGAAAAGTAAAACAACTTATTCTTCTAGTCCTTTGCTTCTTGTCAGTGTTTTTTCTAAAGCATGATAAAAGTCACCAGTTAACACTTCTCGGATGCAGAGGGTTTGTATATAAATGTTTAGTGCCATACTCTGCCCTCTGTTTTGTGGGTGGGAGTAGAGTAGGGTAAGCTTTTTCCTATGGCTATGTCTACACTACACAGCTTTTAGCGACATGGCTGTGTCACTACAGCCATGCTGCTAAAACTCGCACCATGTTGCCACTGTTTGTTGCCTCTCCTGCCAACAAAAAACTTCCACTCCCAATAAGCGGCATATGCGTTGTCGGCAGGTAGAGTGACCAGATATCCCGATTTTATAGGGACAGTCCCAATTTTGGGGGCTTTTTCTTATATAGGCACCTATTACCCTCCACCCTCTGTCCTGATTTTTTTACACTTGCTATCTGGTCACCCTATTGGCAGGAGAGCGCTCCTGCCGACAACGTGCTGTTCATACTGGTGCTTGTCGCAGCAAAACTTTGGTCTTTCAGGAGAGGGGAGTTAACGTCTGTGAAAGACAAAAGTTTTGTCATTCAATTGCCAGTGTAGTGTAGACGTATCCTAAATGTGTGAGTACAAATTATCTGCATTCAGGAAGGCTGTGTCTATAGTGCCACTTTCAGTGATAAAACTTTAGTCATTCAGGGGTGTGAAAAAACACCCCACTGAGCGATAAAAGTTTTAGCACTGAAAAGCGCCAGTATAGACAGTGCTCCCGGTGATAAAGCTGCCACCCCTTGCTGTTTTTTTATTGCCAGGAGAGCTCTCCCATGGCGATAAAGCATGACTACACTGCCCACGTCATGCCACAGCCACGCTGTAACATGGGCAGTGTAGACATACCCTGAATGTACTCATAAATCTACAAACTTATCTATTGAACGAGCTACAAACTATCTTTCAGTCTGGCACCATCACCATAGTATCTAAGAACTCATGTCACCAATAGAAGCTACACATGCCCAGCGTCTTTGAAAATGAAGCCATTAGCACTTAATAGAGTATGAGGGGGTTGAGCCACTCCTGTGCTGACTGGCTGTGGCCTAAAGAAGTCATGGTTTGGAGCTAGATCCTGATCCAGCTTGCAAGTATTCTACCAACTGCAGCACATAATTGCCAGAGGTGAATACAGCTGCTTTTCAAATGAGTGCCAGCGTACACCCCACTGCAGGGACAGCTCCTACGTCAGCAGGCTGAATTATGTAATTAACGCATGGCTGGTGACACTCTGCTCCCTACTTACCTAGCACAATGTCTAACAGTCTTGTTTATTTTTTTACAGTTTATGCACATTTAGAACATTCATAGGCTAGGTCTATACTACAGACCTATATTGGTATAAATATGTCACTGAGCAGTGTGAAAAATCCATACCCCTGAGCGATGTAGTTATACCAACCTAACCCCCTGTGTAGACAGTGCTATGTCGATGGGAGAGCTTCTCCCCCGACATAGTTTCCCCCAACATAGCTTCCCCCTCTGGGGGTTGATTAACTATGATGATGGGAGAAGCTCTGCTGTCAGGTGTAGTAGTGTCTTCACTAAAGAACTAGAACAGTGCAACTGCACCACTGTAGTGCTGTACACGAAGACAAGCCCATAGTCTCAAGCATTCCTCAGTTTGCTCAGAAGTGGCTGCCTGTAGAAGGTATTGCCTGGGTGTCAGTGCACAAAGGTAGCTTTTGTGGTGCCTTTTCATTCTTAAAAAATTGAAAAGAAATGAAAGTATACATAACTGATTTTTAATATTGCTTTCACCTGTTCATTGTACAGGCTTTATAAAGAGGATTTGTATCCTAGAGTTTACATATGTGACAGTCATAAGTATAACCTCCTTCTACAACTTTAAAGCAAGGATAATGAGTATTGTTTTTATTAATCCTGAAGATTCACAATTTGAAGGAAAACATGGTGTACCAATTCCAAGTGGCTGCTGCTAACCTAGCTGGGGTTGGCACACCCTCCCCACCTACTCGATCCTTCAAATGTGAAGAATGGACCATTGCTGTTCCAGGTAAAAATCTAAACAAAATATCAAAGCTCAGCATCATTCAGTGGAGTGTACCAAACCTACACTCTACACAAAATGAAAGAGGAATGCTGCTGGCTAGAACAGTGTTCTGTTCTTATTCTCAGCAGGCTGCATCCTGAGGTCTGCTATGGGTTTGCTGCTACACCTGCTGTGTGCTCTCAGTTCCACTTCCAATAGAAGTCAATGGAAGTAAAGTTGCTCTGCACATAAGGCTCTTCACTGCTTTGCAGAGTCATTTACACCTGTGCAAAGTGGGTGTTAAACATTGCTCATTTGATCTGGTAGCATTTAATACCCACTTTGCAGCTAATTGTTTATTTCTTTTCTATTTAGATTCCTATACTACATCTATGCCTGGTGTAGATGTCTACACAAGGTGCAAGGCAGTGAAGAAACTCATAGACTCTAGGACTGGAAGGGACCTCGAGAGGTCATCGAGTCCAGTCCCCTGCCCTCATGGCAGGACCAAATACTGTCTAGACCATCCCTAATAGACATTTATCTAACCTACTCTTAAATATCTCCAGAGATGGAGATTCCACAACTTCCCTAGGCAATCTATTCCAGTGTTTAACTACCCTGACAGTTAGGAACTTTTTCCTGATGTCCAATCTAAATCTCCCTTGCTGCAGTTTAAGCCCATTGCTTCTTGTTCTACCATTGGAGGCTAAGGTGAAAAAGTTTTCTCCCTCCTTCTGATGACACCCTTTTAGATACCTGAAAACTGCTATCATGTCCCCTGTCAGTCTTCTCTTTTCCAAACTAAACAAACCCAATTCTTTCAGCCTTCCTTCATAGGTCATGTTCTCAAGACCTTTAATCATTCTTGTTGCTCTTCTCTGGACCCTCTCCAGTTTCTCCACATCTTTCTTGAAATGCAGTGCCCAGAACTGGACACAATACTCCAGTTGAGGCCTAACCAGCGCAGAGTAAAGCAGAAGAATGACTTCTCGTGTCTTGTTTACAACACATCTGTTAATGCATCCCAGAATCAAGTTTGCTTTTTTTGCAACAGTATCACACTGTTGACTCATATTAAGCTTGTGGTCCACTATGACCCCTAGATCTCTTTCTGCCATACCCCTTCCTAGACAGTCTCTTCCCATTCTGTATGTGTGAAACTGATTGTTTCTTCCTAAGTGGAGCACTTTGCATTTATCTTTATTGACCTTCATCCTGTTTACCTCAGACCATTTCTCCAATTTGTCCAGATCATTTTGAATTTTGACCCTGTCCTAGGCATGTCAGTTCAGGGCCAGATCCAATACCCACTGAAGTTAATGAGAAGACTCCCACTGACATCAATGGGCATTAGATCAGGCTCTCAACAAATGAATGAGTTTAATAATTAACTTCTCTCCCTGTTATTTGATGAGGCTGGTCATTTATGTTTGATTGAGATATTGTAGGTTAGAAAAAATGGAAATTGGATCATTTTGGGAGCTAGTTCATTTTGAACATGGTTAGGACTGTGTAAGTTCACAGGTACAATGGAATTGTATCTACTTACATCCACTCTGAATTTAACCCACGGTCTTTTTTAGATGGTTTTATGCACGGTCTTTTTTCATTTGTTTTATGCAATGGCCTGCATCACAAGATTACAACTTTTTTTTTATCCTTTAGGACCGCCTCATGATCTCTTATGCACTGAAGTTAGAAAAGACTCTTTGGTTTTACTGTGGAAACCACCAGTTTATATTGGCCGTAATCCTGTAACTGGTTACTATGTTGATGTGAAGGAAACAGAAGCAACAGACGAACATTGGAGGAGTGTCAATGAGAAGCCAATTGCAAATAAATTCTTAAAGGTAATCAGTTTTGGAACCAAATTCAATTACACCAGTGCAACTTCTGTGAAGTCAGTTCTAGGTATTCCATTCTATTTTGGTAGTGCTTCCTTGTAGTTTTAGACTTACCAAGCTATGTTGTGCCCTCAGTTACATCCATGTAATCCTAGCAGAGTCACATAGGGGTTTAACTTGGAAAAAACTTTGGCCCAATAAGTCTAAAAATAAAAGAACGCATTACTAAAGTATGGCATTCCTAAAATAGGTTATAACACAGATGTATCCTCTCTATTTCCTGACTCAAAGGTGAACACAAGTGGCAAATCACTGAGGTGTGTGCTGTGAAAATATGACAGGATGATTGGTTTTAACATAATATACCCTGTCATCTCATTTTTTTGAGTTTGTAATTTAGATGGCTAGGCTATTATGGTACATAATTTAATGGAGCAATTTCTAAATATAAGATTAACTGTATCTTCAGTCTAAACATTCTTCCAACTGTATTTTCAGTCTAAACATTCTTCCAAGAGTGTACAAATGTATACATACATATGAAATTTGTACATTTCAAAGGTCATTTTAAAAACCACCTCATTTTAAAATGTGATCTTTGCTTGTGTATTTTTAAAGGGACATTGGAATGTAGTGTAGTCTCAAACTGGATGTTAAAATCATTATAAGCCAATAGAGAGTGACATCCAGATTCTAAATATCTATGGTTTGAATTATTAACTCTGACTACAACTTTTTTTAAAAGCCAGAATTGATCTGCAGTATTTTTGTTCTGCTGCTGCAGAAGCAGATGGACTGCACAAGAGTTAAAAACATCCTGTTCCCAGAAATGTGCTAACATCATTGATAACATCATCAAAAATGCTGGCTAAACTCAAGTAGCAAACAAAAATAAGTTACAGTCATGTTAGCCCGGATGGGAGGGACATGAGAAAAGTGGAAGTTTCCAAGGCAAAAAAGAGAAGAAAAAAAAAGGAGGAAGATATATTATTGTCAAGCCCCCAAACTAGTATTATAGATATGGAAGAGTAAAATGAAGTGCTCAGTAGTGTACTGTGCTTCTCTACTTGCTTGTTCTAGGTCAGTGGCCTAAAGGAAGGTGTCAGCTATCTATTCCGGGTGCGAGCAACAAATCAGGCTGGTGTCGGGAAACCTTCTGATACCACTGACCCTGTCATAGCAGAAACACGACCAGGTTCGTTTACACTCTTGTTTTGCATCTGCATTAATACTGGTTCATATTTATCAGACATGCTCATAACCAGAGAATACACACAAAGGAACTGAACCCATCTGTCCTTTGATGTATTACCAATGCACCAAGCCCTTTTCCTATAAAGGATACCAGCTGAGTGTGACTCTTTACCTCCTTTATAAAATAAGTTTTCTGAATACACTTGGGTGCCCATACTATATATACACACAAATAGAATCATAGAATATCAGGGATATCAGGAGATCATCTAGTCCAACCCCCTGCTCAAAGCAGGACCAATCCCCAGACAGATTTTTTCCACAGATGGTCCCCTCAAGGACTGAACTCACAACCCTGTGTTTAGCAGGCCAAGCTCAAACCACTGAGCTATCCCTCCTCCCTGGGTAAAGTATGGTAAAATAATATTTGTGTGCAATTGCAGATAAATACATAAATAGGGGGTCCAGTTGTTCCCCTAGATCAGGGCATGGAGTGTAACTTCCACACTTAAGTTTTACTCTTCCCCAGACAGAAGGGAGATCAGCTGCTGCTGCCACTGCAGCTCATATCCCTTCTGTCTCTTGACTCACAGAGAGTTCTTGGGGAGGGGACAGGCTGTAAATGGGCCAAGGAGAATGTTCTTTTTCTCCTTTGGCACCAACAGTAAATCCTTTCACAAGTTGACACAGACACCCTCCTTGCTGTGGAGACTACCTTTACAAGGAGAGCCCAGGGCAGCTGCTGATTGGAGAGATGCTTGCAACATGGCTACAATGAATCCACAGTGCTAGAAAGGTGTGGAGAGAAGCAGGGACCCCAAGAATCACTGTGGAGGCACAGAATCCCCACCCAGCTGGATCCAGAACTCCAGTGGATCCATGGGTTTCATACAGGTATCTGAGTATCTGTGGTTTTGGGCTCTGGACCCCTGCTATTTCCACAGAGGACATAGCCCTTAATAAAACAGAAAAAACATGGAGGAAACTCTGAGTCTCCAGATCCTTTCCATTGGTATTTCCATAGGAAGAGGCTGTTGGGCCCATAGATTTTTCACCTACTCATAAGAGATAGTACTGTTGTTAGAACTGACACACAATACATGAAATTAATAAAAACAAACACAAAAGTAAAACATCTAAGACTCTGAGGTTCATGCAGGTATATTTTTTGTGCTGTAAACACACACTGCAAGAGGGGGGAGGGATAGCTCAGTGCTTTGAGCATTAGTCTGCTTAAACCCAGGATTGTGAGTTCAGTCCTTGAAGGGGCCATGTAGGGATCTGGGGCAAAAAATATAGTAGGGGATTGGTCCTGCTTTGAGCAGGGGGTTGGATGAGATGAGATGACTGCCTGAGGTCCCTTCTAAACCTGATATTCCATGATGAAAAATGTACCCCAAAAATCTCCTTAAAATACATAATTTAGTATAAGATAAACATATTTAAGGCTGCAGACTAGTTCTCAGGAGCTCCTTGAGCCATTGGGACTTTTGGCAGTAGCCAATGAGAGCAGGACAGGGCCCTTGAGATATGTCTACACTTCAATAAAACATCCCATGTCAGTTGACTCAGGCTTGTGGGGCTCAGGCTATGGGGTTAATAAAATGGCAGTGTAGACATTTGGGCTCACACTTGGAGCCCTGACTTTGGGATCCCATGGGTCGGGGGAGGATTCCAGAGCCCAGGCTCCACTAGTACCTGATGTCTATTCTGCATTTTTACAGCCCCACAGCCTGAGCCCTGTGATCCCAAGTCAGTTGACATAGTCAAGCTGCAGGTGTTTCAATGAAGTGTAGACCTACCCATAGAGTCCTGTTGTTCTGACATTGAGTTATGCACAATGGAAACATCTTATTCATGAAATAACAACTGGATGAACATTTGCCCCAAAGTTTCTGCTTCCCTTTGAGGGTTAATGCTTAGCCTTCAGACTGATAACACAAGCTTGTCATGCAATAGCAGCCCACACACATATCAAATAAGGAACTTCACATCTAATTTCAGTTCCAACAGACTGAGAATTGAAGCAGACATTCAGAGCTGGAGATACTTTACCACCTGCAAGGAGATTTAGCCACGTAATTTCCATTGAGATCTAGGATGGCTGCAGTAAGGTGTGTGCCTAAAGTAATAGGGCCAAGTTCAGCAGAGAATGCCCACAGCCCTTAACGCTGGGGGCAGGGCTGCAGAGCTGCACCCTGGCTGCTACCCATATGGGACTCTTGTCTCAGGATTTTGTTACTGCTCAGGGGCACAGAGCTGGGATTGGATTCCAAGTCCCCAAAGCAAGAGAGTCAAGATTTGGCCCAACAAAGTTCTCCGGGAAGCTCAGGGCTAATTAATCTTGTAGTGACTTTGTTGTCACATACTCTTAGCTCAGATCTGTAAATATAATCTCTGCCAAACTATACTTCTCATGAAGGGTTAAGAAAAGACAAAACAAATCTCTCAGAAAGGCAAAAATCTGGTTAAAAATGCTTTTTCACTCAAACCATACAAATCTCAGGCACAATCATGATTTTAAAATCTGGTCTCAAATCTTCTGGAAAGGTAGTTTCCCAACTAATGTTGGCATTATTAAGATCTTGGATAGATGCAAAATAGTATTTTGGTCAGATGGAGAATTCCTGCATTTTGCAAATAGAATTGCAATGTTACTTTTGGCGAATAAGTCAGAAATATCAGCAGGAGAGCAAGATCTCTAACCCAAGAGGAATAGAAACTTAAATAAATATACTGAAAGAATTATTTCTGTCAGTAGGACTGGAGGCAATCTCCTATTTCCAGCATGTGCAGGTAATATGGTCAAATATTTTGTATTTTTTTGTTTCTAATTTGCCAACTATGTAACTTTTTTCTTATAATGTTTTAAAAGGTAAAATAAAATAAAACAATTGGCCCAAACAAACAGCAAACCCTCAAACAAACCTATATCTTTAGCTATAACTTAGTCTTGATTTCATCAAAGTGATTTCATTGTGTATGTTTTCCACAGAAAATCCCAGGGCTCTGAGGAGTATGCTTTAATCCTTTTTCAAATCCCATTGTGCCAGCCCCCAGCTCTGATACTGCTCACTGCAAAGTAGAATTAGGTCCTGATTCTGCAAAATCATCTGTGTGGGCAGACCATTGCACCTGTGTGAAGCACCATTAACTATAGTAGGACTCTGCCCAGACATAAGGGTCTACCCACAGGTATCAGATTGCAGGATCAGGGCCTTAAACCTCACCTGTGTCTCCGGCTGAGGGTTCTCCTTAGAGCCAACACAGGGGCATATTGGAAGAGTGGCTTTTAGATGAGGTCCTGTCTAGCATGCTGCTGTGCTCTGGCAATCTTCAGCTGCTAGAACAGGGATCGGCAGCCCATCAGGGAAATCCGCTAGCGGGCCAGGACGGTTTGTTTACCTGCAATATCTGCAGGTTCGATCGATTGCAGCTTTCACTGGCTATGGTTCACCATTTGAGGCCAATGGGGGCTGCGGGATGCAACAGCCAGCACATCCCTCGGCCCGTGCCACTTCCCGCAGCCCTCATTGGCCTGGAACAGCAAACTGCAGCCAGTGGGAGCTGCGATCAGCCAAACCTGCGGATGCTGCAGGTGAACAAACCTTCTTGCCCCGCCAGTGGATTTCCCTGATGGGCTGTGTGCCAAAGGTTGCCAATCCCTGATCTAGAAACATGCTTTAGTTTCTTAGTGACCTATTTCAGTATTTATGGTAGAGGTAAAGCAAAATGAGAAAAAATGAACTTATAAAAATGCACCCTGAGTTGTATAAACAACACCACTGCCAGATATAAGTGCTGACTGGTGGTAGTAATATATACAGTGAATGCAAGCTAATGAAGTGTCAAGCATATTGCCTTTTGAATCGCTCTTATAGCAGAGTTTTTGCACATTACCTACACTGTCATCAAAAGATTGATACACTAACAATCTGCAGTGGAAACAAACACTTAATGACAGGTCAAATGGTGAATTTCCATATAATGGATTACAGTGGTAAATTTACAAACATGTTACTGCCCAGTAAGAGATATGTAGACCTCAGACTTCATTTATCATTCATAGGTACTTTACATGTATTTCTGAACTGCATATTGCATTTAGGAAAGGGCTGATAAATGATAATACTGGTATAGCAACAAATATTGATCTCTCTTTTTATTAAACATTTATGGCAAGCTATAAGCAATAAGACAGTCAGTTACATGTTCACAAACTATTTCATTACCAAGGAATGTGCTGCTGCTCACAGTATTGGAGAAGCCATGTATGGTATTAGGATTATGGGAACAGGACTCAAGAAATGTACTGGAAATAAAGCATTTATTACTAATTTCTGGATATTCTGATGGCTTTTTGTGAATGAGGTCCTTTTCTTTAAGATATAACATTTTAGAGGAAAAGTATGTCATTGACATTTTAGGCAGTTCAAGACATGCAGTTCTCTTGGCTGCATAGGTATGCATGAAAGGCAGATTTTAGGTATATTCTGGCCCTGGACTTATTTCCCATTCAGTGCCCTACGAGTGCACACTGGATGGTCCTGCCCTTACCAAGGCCTGCAGGCACTGGAGTAGCAAGCAGTATTCAAAACCAGCTCTTGATTTGAACCAAGGTGTTGCATTTAGCTGCCAGTCATAGATACACTCCCTACTGGGGTGCACAGGATGCGTTCCATAGGCCATTTCAGGGCAATATGTCAGACTTGATTAATCCAACATCTGTACGTGTGAATGAGCTGCTGTGTGTAACACTATTAGTTGCACAAGTGAGTGCTACTGTGATGATTCATTTGTGAAATTAACATGAACTGTTAATTTCCTATTCACCCCTCCACCTTTCCCAAGTATACTCTTGTGTACGTGGCATAAACTTGTATTTTACTAGAAAATTAGAAGTTTTCCCTATTTTAGGAATACAATGAATAGCCCTTACTGTGGAAGTTGTTGCTTTTACAATATTTTCAACATTTAATGGATTTTAATGGACTGCATTTGTTCCTGTTCCATTTTTCCAGCGCATTTAATTTTATTTTTAAGCCTGAGTTAAGGCTTCTTTCAGCCTAGGGCCCAATGCTGCAACCTTCATGTATGCATAGTCCTTAATCATGTGCAAATAATCTCATTGACCTATGTACCCTTTTTAATTTGTTCATTACTTCCATGGAATTACGCACCTAGATAAAGACTCTTCTCTTGAGTAAAGGATCAAGGACAGTAGCCTGTTGCAGCAGCTTATGTATGTGCAGAAGGAAGGAAAGGGCTCTGCTTAATTTATCCTGTGAATGATGTGTAAGCAAATAATTTATGCTGCTTTTTATTAAAAAGTAGACGTGCTTTGTTTTGATCTTCCAGGAACTAAAGAAATGGAAGTAGATGTGGATGATAATGGAGTCATTTCCCTGAACTTTGAATGCGACCAGATGTCTCCAGACTCTAAGTTTGTCTGGTCCAAGAATTATGAACCAATTGAGGATGAATCTCGATTAGACTTTGACGCCAAAGGCGGAAAGTAAGGAGCCTTACTTATAGAACTCTGTTGTATTTAGAAATCCTAGGAATTTCAGAAATCTATCCCTTTGGAGGTGACCTCACCAAGATTATTCATGCCCCTGTCAGTAGAAGGTTAGATTATTACAGTGTTATCTGAAGGTGGTCTCCCATGTAGACTATGCAGAAATTACACACACACAATGATGCATCCCACTTGTTTAAGCAGTGCTTCACATAAAGAGCGCACTACACTTGTGCTCTCTGACCTGCACTGGCTACCAGATTTGCAGGTGCAATTTAGTATTTTTAAACATATTTAACCTAAATTGTTTTGGTCCTGACTGTTTCAAAAACTTTCCCATATTATACTGCACTAGTTGCAGTCCTTTGAGGTGCTGGAGCAAACAACACTCTGGTTTGATCAGGAGGGAGCTGGTGGTGGGGCATTCTCAGTGAATATTGGAACATTTTTGTTCATCAGATCCCAGATTTGGTGACTTTCAGCATGGTCTGGATCACTTGTTTCCCCAGGCTTTTTCTACAGAGGAAGGAGATGCAAATATACAGGTGCAAAAGTAACATATACGGAAGAAGAAATAGATGTATAAGCCCTGCCAATCAGCACCCTAGAAACCATGTGACATTCCCCTCCCTGTTTATAGCCATCCCTAACACATCCCTGACATCTCACATGAAAACGAAGTCCAGAGGGATGTTTCCTAGAACCAGCCTGTATTTACCATACTCCCAGCAATATGAACCCATGTGAACCCTTTCTGGCATCTCTCATACGCTCTACCCTGCAGGACTAAGCTGGATTTATTCAGATCTTTCTTGTACCAGATACAGACTGTGGGGTTCAACATGTAAACACCATGGATATACCCACCTTTTTTCACTGGTTATTCCCCATACTCTCCTGCTGAGCCAGAGCCACAGCAGATGCAGCACCCATTAGTAGGGGGAAAGGGAGGTGTTCTGATTCAGGGTTTGGTTAAGGCTTTTAATCAAAATGTTTTTGTCTGAAGGTCAAAAGCTGCTTTTAAAGATCTTGGGGAAGATGATTTGGGCATTTACTCTTGTGCTGTCACAGACACTGATGGAGTTTCATCAAGCTACACAATAGATGAGGAAGGTAAGGAAAAAACCTATTTCTTACAATGCCTGCTTTATCTTTCACATCTCACTTCTTCTGCACTACATGAAAAAGTAAGAGAATCTGTGATCATTATAACTGGTAAAACAGAAATGCATACGTAATATTTCTTTTTAAAATTTTTGTAGAGATGAAACGCCTCCTCGCTCTCAGCCATGAGCACAAATTCCCAAGTAAGTGAAATGAGCATGCTCATAGAAGAGATACTGGCATGCGGTGTGAAGAGTTCTGGGATGTATATTACAGAGTCCCTGCCAGCAACAGCTAGGGGAGCTGCTCCGCTGGCTCATGAGAAAAGCATGCGGTGTGTGAAGCTGAGCTCGTGCAGGGGCGGCTCCAGATATTTCGCCGCCCCAAGCACAGCATCATGCCGCGGGGGGCTCTGCCGCTCGCCAGTCCCACGGCTTCGGTGGACGCCTGCGGGAGATCCACTGAAGCCGCGGGACCAGCGGACCCTCCGCAGGCATGCTGCTGAAGGCACCCTGCCTGCCGCCCTCCCGGCGACCGGCAGAGTGCCCCCTGCAGCATGCCATCCCAAGCATGTGCTTGGCATGCTGGGGCCTGGAGCCACCCCTGGGTCATGGTTTCTACTAGTCAGTCTTTCAATTCTTCCTGGTACATTAATGTATTAATTGATGCCTTTTCTGCTTATTTAGATGCTGCTCTCTAGCTGTACAGTATAGTCCATATTTTGGATGTGTAGTAATCATCCCAATGGATTTGTTTTTTCTAGAGCACCAAATTTTATATTTACTCAGGTCCCTATGAGTTGCCAAGCCAGCGTGAGAGTTTATAATTTTCTGCCCCTTTAACTTTAGCTGGCAACATTAGTGCCATGTAAGTTAAGACCAAATTCGAGGTTAACAAAATAAAACATCACAGCAAGTCCAGCTAGAATGCGCCATCTGCACAGGAGTTTTCCTTCTGAACTGCCCCACCTTCTTCTTTTTCTGTTACTGTAGACAACCTGACCATTCTTCCTGTTACACAGGTCTGTACCTTGGGGACTATATTTAATGATTCCCTCTGCTTCTAGCTACAGGTTTTATTTATCACTGTGCTACCCCAGTTTTAAGCTGGTGCAATACCACTGTTTTAAACAATAGCATATAACCGGAGTAACACAATGGTGTCTAATGGTCTAAATCTTGCCATATCTTCCTCCACTATATGTCTAAACTCTGACTAGTCCTCTCAATCCCAGTAGCTAAAGTTCTTGTCCATCACCTCCTAGCTTTATCTCAGCTACTGAAACCCCCACCCCTCCAGTCCATCCAAACTGTGACTGCTAAAATGGTCTTCCTTGCCTATCAGTCTGACCACAACATCTCTCATTCTGAATCCCTTCCATTCCTCCCTTTTCTATACCACTTCAAGGCCCTACACAATGTACTCTGGTCTACATATCCGACATGGTCTCTTATTGTGTCACGCACTGACTGGCCTTTTCTGATCCAGTGATAACAACCTCGATGTCCCACTTGTTTGCTTCTTCCTCAACAACTCCATGACTTTTTCTATGCTATTCCCTGCATGTGGAATGACCTCCCAAACCCCACAATCTGCTACCTCCTCATCATTCAAATCTCTTTTTAAGACTTACTTCTTCTATGATGTCACCAAAAGCAAGTCAACAATATTATTAATTTATAGTAAAATCAGCAACAAAAATAATTTCCTAATTGCACGTCCATACCCAAAGTTAGTAACCACAAAGTCGTATTCCATCACCCTTTGCCCTTCTTCACCCCATCCCTTCTCTGTTGATTGTTCCCCCGACTCTGTCATGTTCTATATAAGAGTGTGAGTTCTTCAGGGCAGAGATCACGTCTCTGCCTTTGTATTGTCAGGGACCCACCATATATCTAGGCACTGTAAAGTATTAAGTAACAATAAGATGAGTTGTATCCACAAATGCCTAAGAGAAGAGAAAATAGTAATGAGACCCCCTTGGTATATGAGTAGCTTCAGTCTCATCTCTGGATAAACTATTTTTACAAGCACTAACAAAATTAGTAGTGTATGTGAAAATTAATCACTAGAACTTGCATGTTCAACTTAAACACTTGCATGTTAATTCATTTAAACTGCTCAGTGCTTACTTTAACACATTTAACTTGTGTTCAGAAACAACTACAGCTGGCAAGCTTATTGGTAAGTGGGCTGCTTGAGTACTCCACACAAAAAGTATATCTATGCAGCAAAGAAAAACCCATGGCTGGTCCATACCAACAGACTCAGGCTCACATGGCTCAGGCTGCAAGGCTGTTTCATTGCTGTGTAGATTTCTGGGCTTGAGCTGGAGCCTGGCTTTTAGGACCCTGCAGGGAGGGAGGTCCCAGAGCTTGGGAAGCAGTGAAACAGCCCCTCAGCCACAGGCCCACGAGCCTGAGTGGTTGGCACAGGCCAGCCACGGGTTTTCCTTTGCTGTGTGGACATACCTTTACTGAACATAGACAATGCATGAGTGTAGTAGCTGCACAGGGCCAAGAAGGATGGGAAAGTCCTCTGTATAGCTGCTCTTCAACTTGGTAACTGCTAAAGGAGGTTTAATCAGGTGCTTGTGATAAGTTGAGACACTATACAGAATAGGAAGTAAAACTCAGAAGCAGGATTGTTAGACGTTTCCAATACAGCTGCCAGTTAGTGCTTCATAATGCGGACACATTTTTAAATGAACGCTTTTGTTGGACTTGGTCTTGTTAGTCTTGTGGACTGAGGAGTGACTTCTTTTCACAAAAGAACATGCCTTTAGCTTATTTTAGTCCTTTGTAGAACAGCCTCTGGGAAGCTTGGTATTTTTCTTTCCATTTTAGGCTAAGATATTCATAGTTAATTACATACAAATCAAGTTAAGAGTTTAAAATTGCCACAAACCTGACAGTAAAACAAAAGCAGCACAGCCTAATTTCTTCATTTACACCCACTTCCTGTTGCAAACACTGGTGCATCTGGCATTTCTCTCTTTTTGTTTTTAGAGATTAAGATCCAAGGCTCTCATTTCTCATAGGAAATGAGGAAGCATTTTACAGCACCATTGCACTAACATACAGGACTCAAAATGAGGATAAAGTGGTGGTGGTGCTCTGCTTGCGTCCCAGTTGCCATCGCCAATCCCCTGATGACTCTATTTGCCACCTTCCCCTTTTCCTGCTAGCTACTGCCCATCCTCCTTCACCTTTTGGCTATTTCCCCATTTCCCTACCTATCAGATGTCTTCAGGTGGGGGAGAAAGGAAGAGGGTTCCCTGCTACTCAGGACAAGGACATGTGCACACGTGTGTGAGAGAGAGAGTCTCACGTGCAGAGTGAAGCTTCCACCTGCGCTTTACAGCCTGATTCAGAGCAGACTGGGAGGCAGCTGCTTTCATGCATGTTGCCTGCTCCAGAAGGTGCGCTAGGGCTCTGGGAGGAGCAAGCAAGTGAAGAGGTGAAAATCTTTAAAGGAGCCATTTCCATGAGTGAGAAGTAGGAAGAAAAGATTTGTCTGTTTCACATCCTGCTGCTGGTAAGTGGAGCTGAGCAATGGAGATGATGAAGGAAAAATGCCAGACTAGCTCTGCTATAAAACAGGCTAATATGCCCTGCAGTACAGCCTTGTATCTGAAACAGTTTCACAACCCAGAGTTGTGCTGTTCATACTCTGGGTATTCTGTTTTACAGTATAGCATGCATAGCTCCACTTTACTGTTGTTGAGTCCTTTATATATGTCAAATTTAAAGAAACAGACCTCTACCAATATCTATATGATAAGAGAGTTTCACATTTAGTTCTACAGCCACTACCAGGCTATATAAACAAATGAAAAGATTCTCCCCCTGATTGTCTCACAAAGATATTTGTAGATCCATCTCAGTAGCTCTGGAACAATGTCACACCCTTCCATGCATACACTTTACAGTATTCTCACAGATGAAAAACAATGACTCACTAATTTAGACTACAGATTGGACATGTCCTTATTATATTTTGGGAGCTCCACATATACTTTGCTTGTATATGCTTTATACCTATAAGAGAGTAGAGAAGTGTTAATGTACTGTTTGCATGGCTCTTTGAATCTAGGGAAAAATCAATGAGAGCTATTTAGATGTTCAACGCCTTTCAAAAATCAGCCCTTATATCACTAGGTCTAATTGCTTGTGTTTTCCAACTAAGCTAAAGCCTAAGGAAAAGTTAGAATGAAAATAAGATGAAGACTTGAACTTGTCAATAATGGGAAAACTAAAACCATGGCTAAATGTTTGTACTGTGACATAAATGGCCACAATGCCATTCAGTGGAGTTGACCCTGCTTACATCAATAATGAATGTGGCTCGTATTGTCAGTGTTTCTGGTTATCTCTTTGAAAACGGAGTGTACTGCTGAAATTTTTGGCATGATATGACACACATGATCAATTCTAGGAATGAAGGACCAGCGTGGGGTGCAGCTGTTTACTTTCTGATTACCCTTGAAAGCAGGACTTTGCAGGCTATTTTTTTCTGCTGAGTCATTTTGACATTTTATTATAACATTACAGAGTGAGTCATAAAGCATGGTTCTTTCTGGGCCATACACACATCATGCTGCAGAGATATTTTCAGTTTATCTTCGAGACAGATTTTTCTTTGAGTTAGAATGGAGCAGCATCAAACATAACTCAAATGCTGAATATTTCTAGCTCTACACAGCCCTAGTGACCCAGAACAACTACACAGAGGGTGGGGGCAGACAACACACTTCCATAAATTCTACACCTATCAATGGGAGAATTGGCTTTTTGACGATAGAAAAGAACAGTTGTGAAACACAGGAAAGATTCTCTTCAGTCTTTTCTTTCCTTTTCGTAGCTGTCCCACTTAAGTCTGAGCTGGCAGCTGAACTTCTGGAGAAGGGACAAGTGCGATTCTGGCTGCAGGCTGAAAAGCTGTCTGGCAATGCAAAAGTCAACTTTGTATTTAATGACAAGGAAATTGTTAATGGAGAGGTATGACTTCTATTGCTTATGGTTTTCTGACTTTTATAAGCAATGAGTATCACTGTTCCAGCTAAGCACTTCGAATATAATCAGGCCCCACTGCTCTAATGCATTTACATGGAAAACAGAACATGAAAACATCAGTATAAAGATTGTGCCCACATTCTGAGCTGTGGGTGAGCACTGCTGGATGCAGTTCCAGAGGGTGCACTCAGTGTGGCTTTCTGCCACCTGCAGAGGCAATACGTAACTGTGGATAGTGCGGGAGGGCACAATTAAACAGTTCTGTGGGGGCACTTGACCGCCCCATGTGTTGCCTCAGCCACCACTCCCGGAAACTTGGTATGTATGTAGACAACATACACTAGCAACTACCTCCTCCTCCTCCTGCTCTCTATCTTGTGAGTGCCCAGCCCCCTGCAGAGCTTGCAGGCATCCCTCCCTGCCTGAACGCTCCTCAATCAATTTAGCCAGTGTTCAAAACAAGACCAACAAAAGGAGCAACACAGTTGGGAGGCACAATCCCCCACACTCCATCAGGATGGGTGGCACCAGGGTGGGATGGTGCTTGGGGACTGGATCGTCTCAGTGAACAAGTTGAAGAATTATCAGTCACTTTGGAGGGAGGAATGTGATACCCCCAAATTGCCTTCACCTTGATAGGCACATTGAAGGCTGCTGCTGCTGGAAGTGCATTGGAGCAGCAAGCAGCAGCAACAGCATAGTCCACCCCACTTTCCCACTCTGCCCCCCAGCCTCCTCTCCTCACTCACCTCCAGGGCTCTTCGGCTGGATGGGGCTCCACCTGAGTTGCCTAGTGCTAGGCACCATGTCACAGTTCCTCTTCCCGATCTTGAAGATGTCCCCCTCACTTACATCAGTGAGCAGTCTGTGAAGCAGGAAGTATTGGGACTCCAGCAGCAGGGAAGAAGCAGCAGCCCCAGGGAGCTCAGCTCACAGCCAGCTCAGTGCCCTGCTGCTTCCTCCCTCCCCCTGCATGCTGTACAGACACATGGTGAGTGCCACCACCAGGGGGAGCTGCTGTTGGGCATCCTGGCGAGAGGTGGCCTGAGAAATCTGGTGAGGCCTGTGACCCTACATGTCCCCTCACCGCAATCACCTCTGGCCACCTTCGTGGGCATCCAGATTCTCTAAGCAGCTAGGGACCATTCCAATCCTTAGACCAAGGCAGTCCTGTAATTTAGCTATCATCCATATCCCTCTATTCCAGGAGACCAAAATTCACAGAGTGCAGTGCATTCAAACCACATCCTCACATTTCCTCATCCATGTGCCCACTCCCAGAATTCTGACTACATCACTAACCAAAGTTCTGCATGTAACCCAAAATCAGGGCCTATGTTATGTGCAAGTTCCCATAAGCAATAGGCAGAGAACTTTTTTAACCCCAAAACATATGAAATCTCTAGCATTCCACTACACTGGTTAGCAGGCATGGACAGGGCATTCTATAGAAGTAAGATATAAAAGCATCATCTCAGGGAAAATATTGTTTTGAAGAGTTGGGCAATAGTTTTCATATATTTAAAAAAATCCTTTCTAATGGAACAGAACATGATGCTCAGTACAGAACAGATATAAATAATTATGATAATAATAAATATGCTTATATTATATTTGAGTAACATGTTTTATGAATATGTTTGGTTATGTGCATACATCCCAGGACAGAGACAATGAACAAATCTGAATAAAGAAAATAAAGAATTTTATTAAGTGTACTATAGCATGTGGCCAGATAGATGAGTCTTTTCTGATTCTGAAGAAGACCATTACTCTCACTTTTCTTTTTGTTCCTGAAGAAATATAAGATGAAGGTGGACCATAATACTGGCCTTATTGAAATGATCATGGATAAAATTGAGGACAGTGATGAAGGGACTTATACCTTCCAACTTCAGGATGGAAAAGCAACGAACCAATCCAGTCTTGTCCTTATTGGTGATGGTAAGCTCATCTAGAACTTCACTTTTACAACTAGTGCAGTGTGATGAACTAAGGACCAGTGACTCCTGAGTCTTGATCTGTGCTCTTACACTAATTTCTTAATATCGATCATGTCCTTGAGCAAGTCACTTAACATCTCTGCTTCAGTTTACCTATCTGTAGAATGGGGATAATAACACCTACTAGATCTGGTCAAGTTTCAGATTTTTTTTTAAATGGGAAAAAAGGAAAATTTTCCATTATAATCTTTAGGAAAAATATTCACATTTTCCAACCATCTCTATTACTTACATGCCTCACAGGGTCATTGTGTGGAATAATTAATTAAGCAGCATGCTTGGAAGATAGCAGGTACCATATACTACCTAAAATGTCTCTCTTGCATCTGTCTAGCTAGCTTTCCTATATCTACAATGAAAATGTCCCACAATGCTAATATGATGCAAATGTTGTTGCAGATGCTTGGGAGTGCTCTCCTATTTCAAGTTAGATATTCAGATATACCTACAGCTGCCTACATTTTAACTGCTTGATGATTCTGCTGCCAGTCTTGTTTTCCTTCCTCAGAGGATCAAATGTGATTAGATGAGTGACATTAAATGTCTTCTCCTTTTGGTAGCATATATTCAGATATATTTACAAGTCATACTTTTCTCTTTGATCTTTTCTGTTACATGAATTAAATATTATTCATTGTAGCATTACATTGACATTTACTATAACAAATGAGTTTGAGGGTCCTCAAGTGCTGAATGAATCACCATCGATAACATACATTTCCTCAAAAGAGTTGGATACATGTAAAAGGTTTAATGTCTGTGGGTGGCTAGGAGAGCGTGGGTCAGCTGTAATAACATTGTGACAGCTGAAATACTCAACACATGAAGCCTGCATCCCGAGAAAGGGGAAAAAAAACATGGGCAGGAGTTGTAGGCCAAACTGGATGAGCAAGCAACTCAGAGAGGGGATTAGACAAAAGCAGAAAGCTTACAGGGAGTGGAAGAAAGGCAGGATTAGTAAGGAAAGCTACCTTGGTGAGGTCAGAACATGTAGGGATAAAGTGAGGAAGGCTAAAAGCCGCATTGAACTGGAACTTGCAAAGGGAATCAAAACCAATAGTAAAAGGTTCTACAGCCACATAAATAAGAAGAAAACAAAGAAGGAAGAAGTGGGGCCGCTATATACTGAGGATGGAATGGAGGTTAAGGATAACCTAGGCATGGCCCAACATCTAAACAAGTACTTTGCCTCAGTTTTTAATAAGACTGGTGAGGAACCTTGCGATGATGGAGGGATGATAAACGGGAATGTGGATATGGAAGTGGATATTACCGCAACTGAGGTAGAGGCCGTACTTGAACAGCTCGATGGGACAAAGTCGGAGGGCCCGGACAATCTCCATCCGAGGATATTAAAGGAACTGGCGCGTGAAATTGCGAGCCCGTTAGCGAGAATTTTTAAGCAATCGACGAACTCGGGGGTTGTGCCGTATGACTGGAGGATTGCTAATGTAGTTCCTATTTTTAAGAAAGGGAATAAGAGTGATCCGGGTAATTATAGGCCTGTTAGCTTGACGTCTGTAGTATGTAAGGTCTTGGAAAAAATTTTAAGGGAGAAAGTAGTTAAGGACATAGAGGTCAATGGTAATTGGGACGAATTGCAACACGGATTTACTAAAGGTAGATCATGTCAAACCAATCTGATCTCCTTCTTTGAGAAGGTGATGGATTACTTAGATAAAGGAAATGCGGTAGATATAATTAACCTAGATTTCAGTAAGGCGTTCGACACGGTTCCGCACAGGGAGCTGTTAGTTAAATTGGAAAAGATGGGAATGAATATGAAAGTTGTAAGGTGGATAAGGAACTGGTTAAAGGGGAGACTCCAGAGAGTCGTATTGAAAGGTGAACTGTCAGGCTGGAAGGAGGTCACTAGTGGAGTCCCTCAAGGATCGGTTTTGGGACCGATCTTATTTAACCTTTTTATTACTGACCTTGGAACAAAGAGTGGGAATGTGCTAATAAAGTTTGCGGATGACACGAAGCTGGGGGGTATTGCTAACATGGAGAAGGACAGGGATATTATTCAGGAAGATCTGAACCACCTTGTAAACTGGAGTAATAGAAATAGGATGAAATACAATAGTGAAAAGTGCAAGGTCATGCATTTAGGAATTAATAATAAGAATTTTGGATATACGTTGGGGGAGCATCAGTTGGAAGCGACAGAGGAGGAGAAGGACCTTGGGGTACTGGTTGATAGCAGGATGACTATGAGTCGCCAATGTGATACGGCTGTTAAAAAAGCAAATGCGATTTTGGGATGCATCAGGCGGGGTATTTCCTGCAAGGATAAGGATGTGTTAGACCGTTATATAAGGCGTTGGTGAGACCCCATCTGGAATACTGTGTGCAGTTCTGGTGTCCCATGTTCAAGAAGGATGAATTCAAACTGGAACAGGTTCAGAGACGGGCTACAAGGATGATCCGAGGAATGGAAAAACTGCCTTATGAAAGGAGACTCAAAGAGCTTGGCTTGTTTAGCCTGGCCAAAAGAAGGCTGAGGGGGGATATGCTCGCTCTATATAAATATATCAAGGGGGTTAACGTTAGGGAGGGAGAGGAATTATTTAAGTTTAGTACTAATGTAGGCACAAGGACGAATGGGTATAAACTGGATATTAGGAAGTTTAGACTTGAAATTAGACGAAGGTTTCTGACCATTAGGGGAGTGAAGTTCTGGAACAGCCTTCCGAGGGAAGTAGTAGGGGCAAAAGACTTTCCTGGCTTTAAGACAAAGCTTGATAAGTATATGGAGGGGATGTTATGATAGGATCGTTAATTTGGGCAATTGATCTTGAATTACCACCAGACAGGTCTGCTCAATGGTCTGCGGGGAGATGTTGGATGGGATGGGTACTGAGTTGCTGCAGAGAATTCCTTCTTGGGTGCTGGCTGGTGACTCTTGCCCACATGCTCAGGGTTTAGCTGATCGCCATATTTGGGGTTGGGAAGGAATTTTCCTCCAGGGCGGATTGGCAGGTGCCCTGGAGGTTTTTCGCCTTCCCCTGCAGCATGGGGCACGGGTTGCTTGCTGGTGGTTTCTCTGCAGCTTGAGGTCTTCAAACCATTTTTGAGGATTTCAATAACTCTGTCCTGGGATAGGGGTTGTTATAAAATTGGATGGGTGGGGTTCTGTGGCCTGCCTTGTGCAGGAGGTCAGATTAGATGATCAGATTGGTCCCTTCTGACCTATGAGTCTATGAGTCTATTTACTATCAGCGACCTGGGGTGAAAAGCTGGCCCCATTGAAGTTAATAGCAAAACTCCCATTGATTTCAGCAGGGACAGGATTTCACTTCTGCAATACAGTAATATCCCATTCCCAACTAAGGAGATACTCTGGGTACGTCTACGCTACAGGATTATACCGATTTTACATAAACCGGTTTTGTAAAACAGACTGTATAAAGTCGAGTGCACGCGGCCACACAAAGCACGATAATTTAGTGGTGTGTGTCCATGTACCGAGGCTAGAATCGATTTCTGGATTGCCCTGGCAGACGCCATAGCATGGCAACCCTGGAGCCTGTTTTGCCTTTTGTCACTGTCACCGGATGCGTACTGGATGCTGCTGACAGAGGCAGTACTGCAGTGCTATACAGCAGCATTCATTTGCCTTTGCAAGGTAGCAGAGACAGTTACCAGTCATTCTGTACCGTCTGCCGTGCCATTGTAAATTGGCGATGAGATGACGGTTATCAGTCATTCTGTACCATCTGCTGCTGTCATGGGTGCTCCTGGCTGACCTTCGCTGAGGTCGGCCGGGGGTGCAAAGACAAAAATGGGAATGACTCCCCGGGTCATTCCTTCCTTTATGCTGTATCTAAAAATAGAGTCAGTCCTGCCTACAATATGGGGCAAGTGTACTAGAGAACCAGAGTACCAGAGAGCACAGCTGCTCCATGTCAGATCCCGCAGAAATGATGAGCTGCATGCCATTCTAGGGGGTGCCCCTGCAACAGCCCCACCCATTGCTTCCCTCCTCCCCCAACCCTCCTGGACTACAGTTGCAGGGTCCCCCATTTGTGTGATGAAGTAATAAAGAATGCAGGAATAAGAAACACTGACTTTTTAGTGAGATAAAATGATGGGGAGGCAACCTCCAGCTGCTATGATAGTCTAGGCAGGACATTAAACGGTGGTGGGGAGAAGAGCCCAGCATCCCACTGCTATGATAGTTCAGGCAGTACAGAATCTTTTCTTTAGACATGAAAGGGGGGGGCTGATGGAGCTCAGCCCCCAGTTGCTATGATGAGGACGGTTACCAGCCATTCTGTACCATCTGCTGGGAAGAACAGGGAGTCATTCCTATTTTTACCCAGATGCCCCCGGCTGACCTCATCTGAGGCCAGCGAGGAGCACTCATGGGATGATAACAAGGACGGCTACCAATCCTTCTGCACTGTACCGTCTGCCACCAGGGATGGGAGGGGAAAAGATGCTGCTGTTCAGTGCCGCAGCACCCCATATACCAGCAGCATGCAGTAGACATAGGGTGACATTGAAAAAAGTCACGAAACGATTTTTTTCCCTTTTATTTCACGGGGGGAGGGGGAGTAAATTGAGATATACCCTGAAACATCCCGGACAGTGTGTTTGACCCTACAGGCATTGGGAGCTCAGCCAAGGATGCAAATACTTTTCGGAGACTGCGGGGACTGTGGGATAGCTGGAGTCCTCAGTACCCCCTCCCTTCCTCCTTGAGCGTCCATTTGATTCTTTGGCTTTCCGTTATGCTTGTCACACAGCACTGTGCTGTGGACTCTGTATCATAGCCTGGAGATTTTTTTCAAATGCTTTGGCATTTTGTCTTCTGTAACGGAGCTCTGATAGAACAGATTTGTCTCCCCATACAGCGATCAGATCCAGTATCTCCCGTACGGTCCATGCTGGAGCTCTTTTTGGATTTGGGAGTGCATTGCCACCCGTGCTGATCAGAGCTCCAAGCTGGGCAAACATGAAATGCCATTCAAAAGTTCATGGGGCTTTTCCTGTCTACCTGGCCAGTGCATCTGAGTTCAGATTGCTTTCCAGAGCGGTCACAGTGGTGCACTCTGGGATACTGCCCAGAGGCCAATACGGTAGATTTGTGGCCACACTAACCCTTATCCGACATGGCAGTACCAATTTCAGCGCTACTCCTCTCATTGGGGAGGAATACAGAAACTGGTTTTAAGATCTCTTTATCTTGATATAAAGGGCATCATTGTGAGGACAGGTGCAGGGTTAAATCGGTTTAACGCTACTAAAATCGGTTTAAACTCGTAGTGTAGACCAGGCCTCTGTCTAGAAGGCTCATATTTGTTTTCCTGACTGTTTTTGATCCCTAGTGTTCAAGAAGCTACAGAACGAAGCAGACTTTCAGAGGCAAGAGTGGTTCAGGAAACAAGGTAATGAACAGTATAATCATATGCAAATGAAAGGAGTTCAGGCATCTTTTGGCTGATTAAATGTAGGAGCAGGTTTAAATGTGGTATTTTGAAATACAAATGCCTAGTCAATTCTAATTAATTCCTTACCTCATTTTTTACATAGAATAAAGAATAAAAGCCTATATTTCTGACACTATAAAAATAACAGTATATCTAGCAAGAAAATTTTATTTGACTTGTCTTTTGTATTGTGATTATTGCTCATATGATTTTGTAAAAACTCATTTTAAACAGGTCCTCATTTTATTGAGTATCTGGGATGGGAAGTTACCGCTGATTGCAATGTGTTGTTGAAATGCAAGGTAAGAGTTGGTTGGTTTTCAACACTGTTCAGATAGTTATAAAAGCAAGAGATATACTAGACCAGATTGTGGCCAGTCACTGCACAAGCATGCAAGGTGGGGAAGAATGCAAAGAGGTTTTCTTTCCCTTTGTATTCCCCCAATGACATCTGGACACAGTCAAAGATTCTGTGCTGTCTTGAGCACAAACTGCTTTCTTCTTAATGCTCACAAAGGGTGATCTGTGGGGAAGAGGCAGGGCCCTTCTAAGCAGAGCAGGTCAGAAGAAGGGAACACATACTACATGCCATTAAGGGGTGTCACAAACAGACATGCTTCATCTACGTATTGGATCGTGCCATGAGGAACTGAGCCTCTGACTGTTGGACTTGGGTGATTTGGAATTTAAGGTTGACTTCGTCACTGTACTCCCCTCTTTCTGTTTTGGGCTCCATAGGCTCCCACTGGGATGTTTTAACTCCATACCTCCCTTTCCTCAGGGATGTGCCTAGCAGGCGCTATCACTATAACTGATATGGTCAAACCACTGTTTCTTTTAGCAGGAATAGCTTCTCAAGCTAACAGTAAAGTCTTAGTCTTTGAGTATGGGAGAGAAAGCAATCAGGAGGGAGAGTTAGCTCCTCAGGGCAGGGACTCTGCTTTTATTGAAGTTTGTACAGGGCTTAGCACAATGATACCCTGAACCTGACTGGAGGCCTCTTGGTCTTCTTGTGCTATAAACATTAAATAGTAAGGAGAACCAGGGAGCAGGGGTGAGAGAGAGGAAGGAGACTATGTTCTAAAGGGATACCAAGCATTTCATCTCTAGGTCATAATGTTATAATTTGGCAGCTTTCTTGTGTCCTTTCTGAAATGCATCGGTGATATCAGTCCAATCCCTAGTGCATATATGTACATGCCACAAAAACAGTATGCTCTTGTGTGCTGTCTCAGAAGAAAGGCCAAGTATATAATGAACAAGTAGACTGAACAACCCATTCCTGAATCCAGGTGTGGATAAAAAGGCTTTGTTCTCCAGCACTGTCAACCATCCTTCAGTCCAGGAGGAGCAAGCAAGATGTGTGTGTGGGGGTATCTCTCTCAGAATGCTCTGAAGCCTTTTTTTGGTTCCTATTCTTTGCTCTGATTTGGGCAGAGTTCCTCTGGGTGGTGTCTGCTGACTCCTTCTCAGAGCAGTGGAGATTGTTCAGGGTTCCCTGCTCTGTGTTTCCCCTGGATCTCTCATTTGACCCTTGGACCTGCAGCACTTTCCCTGTTTTTCACTTTTTGTCCCTTGTAACCCTTCTGCCCATCAGAGTTGGCAGGAACAAGGGTTAGGTTCAGTATCTAAGGGTTCTGTTTCAATAACACAATGCAAAACTGGCTCGAGCCCCCACCCAGTGACCTGGGACAATTACATACCACCCGCCCTGGGTGCCTCTGAGAGGCAATACTTCCCCCCTCGCAAGCATGGAGTCTGAGTATAGCAAAAGCCTTTTCATAAAGGAGGGAAACAATGCGGCATTATGTTGAGGAAACACCACAAACAGGATTCATAACACAAACCATGAGCAAAAGACCCACCCCCAAGTAAGTTTGGCAGTGTCCTTTTCCCCTCAGGGTCTTAAGTCCAGCAACACAACAGTCACCCCACCCACAGTTTCAGACCTTGGTCGGTGCAGTTCCAGATTGGTTCTTGAGTCCAGCAACCCAACAGTCATCCCTCCCTCAGTTTCTGTCTTTGGTCTGTGCAGCCCCATCCCAGAGATCAGAAGTTCATCTGCAGAGTTTATCTCCCAGCCTGGGTGGAAGTGGGGGAGGTACAGGGGGATCTTACATGCTCTGCTACTTGGGTTGACTGCCGATTGCCACGCCTCTCCATGGGGTTCTGCTGCAGTATTCACTGCCAGCTGCACCTCTCCACTCTGCTAGCTGCTTGCCAACTTGTCTTCTGCCCCCCCCCCCACTTAACACAGCTCTCTGTGATTTTAGCTGGCAGCAAGGGAGCCTCAGTGCTGGTGTACCACTAGCCCAAAGTAGATCAAATGCTTTAGCCCAGGTATTAATGATTTCAACTCTGTATATAACAAAACTCCTAATAAAATCAAAATTTGCTCTGTTATTGCACAGTGGAGAAAGGAAGAATAAGAGCAGTCTTTCAGGCTCTTGGAAAGGGCTCACACTCCCGGATACACATACATATTTCCAGCATTTCTCAATTAATTGGGCGTTAGGACCCATGTCCCTTGCCTAGCAAGTGCTACTAAGCTGAGGGCAAGTCCCTCCATCATAAAATGTCAAGAACAGTTGTACTGTCCTTGTTTTACATAATGAGGATAACAACCCTTTATTACTCCTGCCCCAATAACAAAGAGACTGGGGATCCCACAGCAGCCAAAGTGACCATTTGGGCAAGCAGTCCTATCATGCTAGGCAGAATGGGTGTGCTTATGCAAATAAGATCAGCCCCTGAAGTCCCTTTCCACAGCTCACCACAAGGTGTCAGGGAATAGCCCATTCTGACTCTGCTTACACCTGTAACCAGTTAAATTCTGGATTCTGTGTCCCCTTTCTCATCTGAGGGGGTTGCGTCTTTCACTGTTCTGGTGGATGATCCCAGAATTTACATAGGCTGATACACCTAGCACTCAATTCACTATATTAAAATAATAGGATAATACTGATGTGCTTTTCATACATTTTAGGTGGCTAATATTAAGAAGGAAACGCACATTGTTTGGTACAAAGATGGGAGAGAGATAATGGTGGATGAGGAGCATGACTTTAAGGATGGCGTATGTACTCTGCTGATATCAGAGGTGAGTGACTCTTGGTTTTTTGATGTACAGATCCACTGTAGTCAGTTCAGTTCATAGATATGATCTAATCTTATATTCCAACGTATCCATTATAGGTGGGAACTGGGATACAGTTTATAAATAAAAGGCTTACCTTGCATTTATTTTTTGGCTACAGCAAATTTCTATTTAAATCCTTGTGAATTCAGATTTTCAGGAAACTCTGAGAAAGAGCTAAAGAGCTTCACATTTTCCTTTTAAATCAGTTTAAAGAGCTGGAGGATTACATCAGACTGCAGTGCTGATTATACATTAGAAATAGACTGACCAGATGTCCTGATTTTATAGGGACAGTCTCGATTTTTGGGTATTTTTTTATATAGGCTCCTATTACTCCCACTCCCACCCCCATCCTGATTTTTCACATTTGCTGTCTGGTCACCCTAATTAGAAAAGGGTTAAACACTAAAGTGTGCTCCTATCAATTGGCGAGAGGAACCCTGGTCTTGTGCTTAAGGCACTACCCTAAAATTAATAAGATATTGGTTCAGTTCCTAGATCTGCTGCAGGTTTCATGTGTGCTCTAGAACAAGTCACTTAGTGTCTCTGTGCCTCAGTTCCCAAACTGTAAAAGGAACAACGTTAATTTTATACCTAGTGAGGACGAGTATATAGATAGAAGGTTAAATTTGGTGTCCATATATTTTTTTTGCCAGCCACATAAATCACCAGTTTTGAATGCTACTGTTTGTTGTTATTGCTTTACAGTTTTCCAAGAAAGATGCTGGTATTTATGAAGTAATACTGAAGGATGACAGAGGAAAGGACAAAAGCAAACTGAAGCTTGTGGAAGCAGGTCAGGAGAACATTCTGAATGATTTATCCCATACTGGGTCATAAGTACCTGAAGTGACAGTGTTTCTTTGTCTGCACAAGAGTTTTGCATAGGCAAATTTCAGTATCTTTTTCAAGTGGTTTTTGCTTCTCCTGCATATTAAACAGTTTCCTAAACCAAAAGTTATCACAGATGCCATGAGACCATCCTGATGGTGACTTTTCAGTAACAGAGCATTCCAATGTACTTTTGTTAATTAGATTATTTGTAATATTTCCTCAGGATACCCCTGTCATAAACAGATAGTTAAGGGTTAATGTCTCTTTTACCTGTAAAGGGTTAACAAGCTCAGTGAACCTGGCTGACACCTGACCAAAGGACAAATCGGGGGACAAGATACTTTCAAATCTTGGTGGAGGGAAGTCTTTGTTTGTGCTTTTTGGGTTGTTCTTTGTTCTCTCTTGGGATTAAGAGGAGCCAGACATGCAACTAGGTTTCTCCAATCTTTCTGAAACAGTCTCTCATGTTCTAACTAGTAAGTACTAGATAGAAGGCGAATTGGTCTTTATATTTGTTTTCTTAATTTGCAAATGTGTATTTTGCTGGAAGGATATTTTACCTCTGTTTGCTGTAACTTATACTTAGGCTAGGGGGAGGGAGTCCCTCTGGTCTATGTAAAGCTGAGACCCTGTAAACATTTTTCCATCTTGATTTTACAGAGATAATTTTTATTTTTTCTTTCTTTAATTAAAAGCTTTTCTTTTTAAGAACCTGATTGATTTTTTTTATTCTTGTGTAAGACCCAAGGGGAGTGGGTCTGAACTCACCAGGGAAAGTCTGGGAGAGGGAAGAGGGAGGAAAAGGTTAATTCCTCTCTGTTTTAGGATCCAAGGAGTTTGGATCAGTGTCTCTCTCAGGGAAAGTCTGGGAGGGGGAAGGGAGAGGGAAAGGTTAATTCCTCTCTGTTTTAGGATCCAAGGAGTTTGGATCAGTGTCTCTCTCAGGGAAAGTCTGGGAGGGGGAGAGAAGAGGGGAAAAGGTTAGTTCCTCTCTGTTTTAGGATCCAAGGAGTTTGGATCAGTGTATATCTCAGGGTTCCTCAGGGATGGTTTTTGGGGGACAGAAAGTGTACGAAACACTATATTTTGGTTGATGGCAGCATTATCAGATCTAAGTTAGGAATTAAGTTTAGAGGGGTACATGCAGGTCCTCACTTTCTGGATGCTAAAGTTCAAAGTGGGAAGGAGACCTTGACAATCCTAGTTGAGGGTATTCACAATTATAACAGTTTTCAAATTGGGTGCTCACTATACTAAAAGTAATTCCATTAATGTAGAAGAATGTTGTGGATCTAGGTCATTTTATGAATATGATATATTTTAGGTTCCTATGGGGATGCACTTTCAGACTTCTTTAATTAATCTGTTTTGCCAGTAATTTATTTAAGGGTACTTCTAGTCATAGAACTCTGTATATTTTAAAGATTTCATTGCTACTTACTATGCCCAGTACATGGAGCAAAATTCATACTCGGTATCTAATATATTGATATGGAAGGGCCAAAATTCCAGTTGACTATTGTCACCTTTAGAAAAAAGAATGTTGCCCTGTTCAGTAGTGAAGGATTTAAACATGGTGCTGAAACCATGGACCAGACAGGCGAGCTCCCTGAAAACACTCCTTAGCTTTGTTGTGCTTGAAACTGAGGAATATAAGGGTCTGATACATTTTAAAATGCAAATCAGATTTCTGTTAGGAACTCTTTAGAGGGAATGCATTAGAGCAGGGGTAAGTAACCTATGGCACAGGTGCCGAAGGTGGCACGCGAGCTGATTTTCAGTGGCACTTACACTGCCTGGGTCCTGGCTACCAGTCTGGGGGCTCTGCATTTTAATTTAATTTTAAATGAAGCTTCATAAACATTTTGAAACCTTATTAACTTTACCTACAACAATAGTTTAGTTATATATTATAGACTTATAGAAATAGACCTTCTAAAAACATTAAAATGTATTACCGGCATGCAAAACCTTAAATTACAGTGAATAAATGAAGACTCGGCACACCACTTCTGAAAGGTTACCAATCCCCGTATTAGAGTCATAACACTGCATGCCAAATTTTCAACCTATTAGTGAGTATGTTTGAGCTGTGGTCACTGAGTCTCAGCCTATGGATTTTGTTTCAACAGCTTTTGCAGATCTGATGAATGAAGTGTGCAGAAAGATTGGTAAGTATTTATTTAATTCCCCTGTCAGACAAATGACTCGTGCTTCTTCATGAGTGGCAGTAGGGTTGCATAAAACATGTGCTCTTCTTTCAGCTGTATCTGCAACAGAACTGAAAATCCAGAGCACGGCAGAGGGTATCAGATTATTCTCTTTTGTTAATTATTACTTGGAAGATCTGCGAGTGAGCTGGTTACACAAGTAAGTGTATGAAAGCTTACTAGCAGTCTACAAATTCTTTGGTTTTACACATTCAACAGGAAGTGATATGTTAAAATCCTGGGCCCTGTTCTCCTTTCATTTACTCACAAGTAATCATGCGTAGCTCCATTGAAGTCCATGGAATTATATCAGTCTGTCAGAGGGGAATTGGACCCATTAATTTTTAGCAGTCTGGAGGAAGAACATGAGTAAAGTATTTATGACCAGAAGGTCCATGAAACTGAAGAACATTTGGAGTTCAGAAATGTTTAGCTCGAGGTCAGCCAGTCTGTCTCCCTGAACTGCACCTTTTTACAAAATTGCAGGTGCAGGACAGTTACAGAACTAACAGGTGCAATATATATCTCTGGTTTCATCCTTATAAGACCCCTTATCTATTGAACTCCAACATGTGCCTGAGGCAGTAAAAAAAAAAAAAAACCCACAAAACACAGACAGTCTCTACCTTGGAGAGCTTACAATCAAAACAAGACAGAAAATGAGATTTTTCAAACCTCATTTAAATTAATGGCACTTGGGCATCAGAATCCCTTGGACAGCTTTGAAATCTCAGCCAGAGTAGACAGGGTGCACTGGGAAATCCAAAGAACTGGCTGATTAGGATTATTTTAAATCTACTTAGTACCATCTTTACTTTCAGCTTTGCATTGCCAGGAGTCCCTACACATTTGAAAACTGGAAGCTAATATCAAATGCTGCAGATTTGTTGCTTGCTCTCACTCTCATGTTTTATTTTTTAAAAACTAATTTTATGTTAGAATGATCACATTAATTCACAAGGGTTAGTAAATTTCTCCCTGGCCCTCTGTTACATTCCAGAGCATTAGTTTAAGGATAAAAAGAAATTGAGCGACTGACTTGACAAAGACCTTCCTCCCTTGTCTAGGGTAATTAATGTTTCAATTAGAAAGCTGGGAAATGGATACTTTTGTGGAAAGAGATATACTAATGTATGCATGTATTTACCTAAAGAACCAATTTCTGGCACTGTGCCAAATTGCCCCCTAAATGGAAATATACTGTTGCTACAAAAGCAGCTTTGTTGTCTATTCATGTCCTGGCCATTCATAGCCCCTTGTACAAACTCCCTTTTCACCTCATTCAGAAGCAACATGTGATGAGATAGAGATATGAATGTGGGATGCATTCTCGGGTTACATGCTGAAACGCATGGATCTCTCCCACCGATCCTGGAGTCTTGAGTTCTGCAGCTCTGGTCATGGAGGGCACATGTCACAGCCTCTTGGTGGGCTGTGAGGAGAGCTAGAATTGGAATAGAAAAATTCCCTCTTGTGCCCCACTTTGGTCCTCAGTTTTCCTAGTATGACACAGTCTCCAGCCAGAATTTGATCTAAAAAGTTTGAAATTTTGAATTCATAGCATAGCAGCACAGGAACCATTTGCAAAAATTCTCTAGTGCAGACTTGGCCAGTGAGACCACAAAGGTCATTCACATTTATAATATGATAAAAAGGAAGGGATGATGTTGCTTTTTATTTTTCAGTGATGCCAAGATTAAGTATACAGACAGAGTTAAGACTGGTGTTACTGGGGAGCAGATCTGGTTACAGATCAGTGAGCCAACTCCACAGGACAAGGGCAAATATATAATGGAGCTCTTTGATGGTAAAACTACACATACGAGGAAGCTGGATCTCTCTGGACAAGGTAAAGGAGTCACACTATAAATACCTAATTCTTCAGAGTTGTCAGTGCTGATATCTTTCACCAGCATTCAGAACAGGGGTTAAAGGTGTAGAGGGAAAGCTAATGGTTCTTGGATTAATTCTGGGATAGATTTCCACCCTGAAGGCTCTTGAGTCCTAAGGAGAACATGTGCTAGAAACAGGCTGCACCCAAGGTCCAACCTTTCCGTCCACAGCCATTTCTACCCACATTGTGTTTGTGGGCTCTAGGTGATGGGGGAATCATTTAGCAGGGACAGATTAAACTTTTGTGGGCCTGGCTCCAAACAGATTTATAGGCCCCCATCGGGGCAATGGAACATGGCACAGGTGGGTGGGTGTCAATCCCCGGAGCAAGGGGCCAGCTAGGGTCAATGGGGCATGACATGGAGAGGGCAGCCCCACTCTGCCCAGCCCAGTGAGAGGGCACTGTTTACAAACTGGCAGTTGCCAGACGCACAGTGGCCCACCTGGCCCTGTGCTTCCAGCATGCCCCTTTCCCTTGGGAGGAGGTCCATGCCATGCCACACATCCCCCCAACACCAGAACATCCCCCCCCATTCCCAATGGCCAGAGCCAACCCCTGGATCCGCTATGTCCAGCGTGCCCCCCTAGAACCTGCCACAAATGCACAGTGCCCTGCACAAAACCACCCCTGCCCAGCACCCCCCTGCACATAACCCCACCACAACTGCCCAGCACCCCCCACATAACCCCCACTCCCTAGTGCCCCAACACATAGAGATCTTCCCCGCCCCCACCCAGCACCCCCCAAGACCCTCCAGAGACCCACTCCTCCATGCCCTGCCTCCTTGCCGCACTCACTGGTCCTGCTGGGAGGCAACTGTGTCTGCCGGGCTCAGCAAGCAGTGCAGCCAGGGCTGGTTGCAGGGCGGGGAATTGCTCCGGTTCCTCAGGAGTGGCACGATCAGCCAAGCCAGGGCCTGCTCTGCCCAGGCTCCCTTAGGACCCACTTGTCTGGAGGGGCCCAGCCAAGCCCCCACCACCTGGCTGAGATTGGCCAGGCTTCTGCATCAGTCCCAGGCAGCTCAGCTCCAGGGAGACAGGTGCTCCCAGGTAGTGGGAAGCAGAGACTGCCTGGAGCCAGAGGTGCACTGGGGTCTGGCTGGGAGGCAGAGAGAAACTGGCGGGTGGGAGCAGGGGGTGGAGAGGAGCCCTTGGCCGGTGGGTGAGCAGGCCGAGAGAAGCAAGTGACTGGCGGGGTCTCAGGGCAAGCAGAGCAGGCCGGGGCCCCTTCTGAGCATGGGCCAGCTCCGTGGCGCCACTAGCGCCATTGTAAACCCGGCACTGTCATGTAGTGAAATAATTATTTTCCATTCTGTGCCCTTTGCCCAGTTTCTGGCAAAAATTTTGTCCCTTCTTCTCACTCAAGAGGAGAAAAGGTTACATCAAACAGCATATGGAGAAGCTACAACAGGAATAAATCTTGCTGTTCAATTGGTTACCTGAGCATCAAAGTGAAACTTTGTAGTGGGCATGAAAATATTTGTCAAAAATAGATTTTTTTTAAATCCTGAAAGCTATAATTAATTTGGAACACTGCAGTTTTGTTCCTGAGGTATCTTTAGTGAGATAATCTTAGCATCTCTATGTGTATTAAAGACTGATGATTTTTTATTATTATCATCGCATTCAGCCCTCAGTTACCTATAGATCACTTCATTTAATTAAACCTTTAGTCATTTTAAGTCTTGTATCAAAGCAAAGACTGCAAATGTTAATTTTTCTTACATTGATTACATTTTAATCTGCATCTTAAAATATAAATTACCTTCTTGTGATGACTGGTCTGTGAAAACTACCTTTAACATCAGTTTTTCTCTTTTAAAAGCTTTTGATGAAGCCTGTGCTGAATTCCAAAGATTAAAGTAAGTAAAGTATTATTTTGAATACAATATGCTGCTAATAAAGCAAGAAATCGTACTCATGTTCACTTTGTTTAACACTAAAAAAAATCCTTTGAGTCAAATCCTGGTCCCACTGAAGTCAATAAGAGATTTGCCATTGACTTCTATTGGATGAGGATCTGAGTCTTTGTTTATAAGGAAAAAGTACTATCAAGTGATGTAGTGTGCAGAAAGATTTTCCTTAAGTGATTTAAAGCAGTCTCAAAGATTAGCCATTTGTTAGTCATCCTAAACTAATCTCAACTAAAATTTAATTTTCTTTTTGTTTCCCTCAACTACAGACAAGCTGCTGTTGCAGAAAAAAGTAAGTGAGCTTTCTTTTACAATGTTCTCCATAAACCGGTTATGAAGTTTCTTTTATTCTCCTGGCTATGGTTATGTGCGTTTGATAAAACTAGTTTATCCTGAATCCAAGGAGAAACAGGAAAAGTGACCTGTTTGATAGCTAATATTATAACAATCAGCTAGTGACCATATAATTATGGTGTTAACTTTTTCCAGTCTTAGCTTCTGTTTTCACAGCCAAATAACTTTCCCTAAAAATTACCTTTTTTTGGAGCTGAAATTTCTCATACCTGCTTTCAACACAAAAATGACTTTGTTTTTGAAAGTCTGAAGAAAATTATTTAGTTGTTTTTGAATTATCCTACATGGTAAATGGCTTCACATCACAAGCGCCGATGAAAAATTTTACATATGGATAACTGGGCCAAGTCACAGGTGCTCTGGGAACCAGAAGTTTGAGCTTCCTGACATCTGTGCATTTAAAAATCTCAATCACAGCATTACCCTGAAGACACAATATTGCATCCGAAGAAGTGAGCTGTAGCCCACAAAAGCTTATGCTGAAATAAATTTGTTAGTCTCTAAGGTGCCACAAGTACTCCTGTTTTTTTTGCGAATACAGACTAACACGGCTGCTACTCTGAAACAAAATACAGAGTAATTTAAAAAGAGAAAAAAATTATTTAATCATTAGTTTAATTAACAAAGCCACTATAAATTAACTACAAAGCTTAAGCTCTACACACTTTCCCTTCTATTTAAAAGTGCATGAGGTGGGACAGATTAATGCAACATCTCAGCAAAGTCACCCCTCTCTCTATATGTTTGGGACCAGCATAGAGATAGTGTAGGCAAAGATGAAGTCTGAAAAGGCAGTGGAGAGGAATTGGTATACAGCATTCTGAGTCCCTAACCCTAAAGATCCTGGCCAGCTTCTTCATACTCTGCTGCAGCCCTCATCACTATGCACACCTAAACCAATATGACAGGACTAGTAAACGTGCTGCCCCTAGATGTTGTTCCTCAGCTGTACTTTGACTCTGACTTTGGGTGGTCATGGATAGTGGGGAGAAGGCACGCCCCTGGGTATAGGTTAGCTCCCCACTCCTGCTCCTTCCACCTCTGGCTTCAACACATTTCTCCACAAGGTCTCTATTTTACAGAGGGGGAAGGACACCTATGTTGAAGGGGAGCATTCCATGTAGCCACTTTCTGCCTCTTCATAGCTCCCTCACTACTAACAAAGGTTGAATTTCACTTTCTGAATAGCTGCAGCAGAGAATGTGCATGCTAGGGTCACTTTACTTATATCGGATTGCAGTAGGGTTTTGAAACTAAAAGCAAATGGCTAGATTCTGATTTTGTTTACACCAGGATAAATCCAGAGGAATACCACTGAAGTCAATGGAATTATTCCAGATTTACACCGGTGGAATTGAGATCAGAATTTGTCTTTTTATTTAGATCTGAACCCTAAACTTCACTGGTTTCTGAGAGTCTCTTCTGTTGGCTGCAACTCATCTCTTTTCATAAACTCTGAATTGTCAGACTTTTACCTTGGAAACTTAGAAACATTGGGCCTGATTCTATATTCTTTGTGCACTCAAAACTCAAACTGAATTCAGTGGAGGTAAGGATAAGGCCCATACTTTAATTTCACTGAGGAGGTGACTGATAGTAAGATATTAAGATGTCTGCTTTTTGCAGCACAGTGACATGATTTTACATGTATAAATGGTGTGCTAGGAATACTGAATAACTCTCTTCATTTGCATATACAGAGACTTGTACAAAAATAAGATAAAAGAACAGTGCTAGAGGGGAAATGAAATCTGGGACAGAGTTATTTTTGCAGACATTAAAGGAAACTTCATTCATGTATTTTCAGATCGTGCCCGGATACTTGGAGGTTTGCCCGACGTTGTCACCATCCAGGAAGGCAAGGTACAGTAAATGAACTATAGCTTTATACTGTAGCTGAGCAGCTTCTATATCTTGCAAAAAAGGGGAAAACATAAGAATTATTTCAAAGGTTCCATTTAAAAAATATGTTGCATTTTTTATTCATTCTCTATCATCTGTACATAATTTGAATTTCTTGGACAGATAGGTTTATGTATTTGGGGCAGTTTCATTTGTTAAGCATAAGATAAAAGTGAGATGACAATGCCAGTCAGGACTAAAATGTGAACAGTGTACTTCTTAGGAAATTCAGATGCAACCATATCTTTAAAAATTTACATTATGCACAGAGACTTCATAGTTGCCTTTTTCTATGGGATATTGAGTAATGCTGAATTCCTTACACCCAAGACAGCCAGTCAATCTGTATGGATGATGGTAGTCCCTCAAAGCATGGCACCAGTCAGATCTGAAGAGTTGGGGAGTAAAGTGTGGTAGAAACCTACACAACCTCCTACCTCACCATCCTAAGAGACAAAGGAGACATTCTTATCTGTTATACTAGGGTAAATCTGAGATAAAACAAATGAAGTCAATCTAATTACTCTGGATTTATAGATGATGATGATGATGATAAATCTACTGTTGAGTTTGACAGATGAGCTACAGTCACTTATTGTGAGTCCTTAGATGAGACCAAAGACCAATTTCAGACCTGCAACCCTGTCTGCAGGTGCCATAGGTGAAGACAAGTGTAGATGAATGTGCACTGCTTTTAGCTTTATGCCTTGCACATCTCTCCTTGATTGCAGCAATCCATGAGCTCTCAAAGTCTTTCAGTCCAAGGTGGCAGAGCTGCTGCCATGGATCTTGTCATGGGCTAAGAGCTCCCAGGTGTTGAGGTCAACATTGCAAGATTGGATGTTGGCTTTGAGAATGTCATTTTAAGGGCAGATCAAGAGAACGTTACAAAGAGTTCCAGTCCGATTCTCCATAACAGTCAGCCTTTGTATCTTATTGTCAGACATACTGACCACATGACTGCACCATCTCAGCAACACTCTCACTAAAAAAGCTTTGATGCCTGTAATGTTGCAGCTCTCAAGCACTCAGTGTTTGGAACCAAATCAGGCCATTTAATTCCCACTGTCTGCCAGAGACATCATAGGTGGAACTGGTACAAATATTGTATGTGGTGTTGATTAGTAGTTGAAGGGAATGCTATAGTAATTAGATATTCTCACAGAGAATTCTTGCAACTGCAACAGAGTGGGGAAGAAGGCAGGAGGAAAGTGAGTGAATTTGCCAATTTTCAGCTGAAATAGGTGCTTTTGCTAAGAGATGAGTCTGATATGCGATTGCAGTGGGAAAACCTGGGTGATTATAGCAGTTGAGAATTCTTTGCCAGAGAAGATTTGAAATAAAACAATACAGTTAAGTATGAGCTTTCAGAAGCAAAATGCAGTGATATATATAGGGAGATTGGTTGGAATTATGCAAAGTGAGCTGTAAAGGCTTCCACATTCATTACTCAAAACCACAAGGATATTTGAGATGTTGTGAATAGAGGAAGGCTGGATGTTACTAAAAACTCAGAGCACTCAGGATGAGTATCTTTGGACCAACAACTATGGATTCAATAGGATGTTAAGAGACCTTGTTTTATTCACGAGAAATGTAGACAGAGTTATAAAGTCTTTTACAATTAATATAGTACAGGATTTGTGTATAGTCATCTAAGTTGGTGGACTGGGTCAAGAAACAAGAGAAAAGTCTCTGCTCAAGTCTTGTTCAAAAGTTTTGACATAAAACAAAGGCTCAGAAAAATCTCCATTTGGGCTACAGCCCTCTAGCAAATGGGTGTGGTACTTTGCCTCCTCAGAAAACTCTCACCTTCTCTTGCCTAGGTAGCTGTGTTTATCATTTGCTGAGTTCAGACACCTGCCCTGCTTCATTACTTCACCCTATACACCTGCATGAGATCTACACAGGGAACACAGAAAGCTTGCTGGTCATGAACTGGAGCCTCTGTGCTCTGTCAGTGAAGGAAGGAATTGATGTTAGAGCAGGGCAATGGGAGGTTCACCCAGAGATCAAGGGAACAATCCAGATTTTATGTAGTAACTAAACTTTTATTTATTCCTGTATTTCCTATTCTGCAGCAACTGCCAACTCTTAAGAGCTTTACTCTTACCCCTTATCCTGTTCCATCCACTACAATAAATGTCAGCATTGACTGATAGATGTCATTGCTGGGCTTTAAATCTGACACATAAACCATTAATAGGGGACAGAGGAGTTCATCCTGATAACTCATTGTTTCAGGTTCTCTTTAGACTCAGGCAGACATGCCATTGGTTTATGTTTAGTTCACATTTGGAAGGTTATCTCTTCAGTCACAAGGGCTAGAAATTTACTCTTTTTTTTAAAATAGAAAACTTAGTTTCTGTACAATCGGAGTGTGTCATGAGGTCTGGATCCAGCCCATGGCCCATTTGTTTGACACTGCTGTAATGCAAGATATTCTTCCCCCTGTGTTAGATCAGTGCTGGCAGTTGATAACATAGTCCTGCTCTCAGCCCATCTCTACACAGTATCTACTAATACTATAGCTGCTAGAGTTTCCTGATGCTTGTGAGCCATGAATACACAGACTAGGATTGATTCTGATGTCTGCAATAGGACAGAAGAGGGGAGGCTCATGTCATTCTCTCACTTCAGCCTCCTCATACAGAGTAGCCATAATCTAGCCCTGTAGGCTCATGATCTTGCCCATATAATTCAGTGTGTCCCAGCACATACATAATGGAACAATAGTCTCAATATTGTATGAATGGGTAATAAAAATTCATTCCACGTTGAATCTTGGTATTCAAGATCACAGACAGGGATCTATTCTTCTTAAGAAAACACAATTATACAAATACACAATGTTCTGACCATTTTGAAATGAAGCTTGTTTAAAAAATAGCCTTTTACTAACACTTGATGTATGATTGTAATTATATAACTGAAATAAAGACTTGGTTAAAAAATATAATTTTGCTAGTCACCATCCTATAACATGAGCCAGGAAGTTTTCAAAAAGAAAAATAAAATAAAACCCACCAAAATAAAATTATATACATTGAAGGCATTCTAGTCTACCATATACAGTGAAGTTACAGTAACTGCTTACTTCCATATTGATAGAATTGTCTACTGAACAAATAGTACTTGTAGGGGTGGGAGTGGCCCATGTGTCCCCAGTGTGTGTTTGTATTCTGGAGAGATGGGAGCATCTGTTTACACCTGGTGTGTAATTCATGCAACTCTTATAATCCTCAATGACATTTTAAAATGTAGAGTGAGGTAATGCAGGGTGTGGCAGTTACAAGGAGCCTTATGATGTTCTTTTATCACAGTATACATAACAGCTGCTACATCTAGTGCAATCATATAAACTGAGGGGAGCAGATTTTTCATCCTTGACTTTGAATTTCCAGTGGTATGCAGATTTGGCCCTTTAATTTAAAAACATAACCAAATGTTATTTACATGCATTTTTTGTATTGAATTGTGTGTAGTGGAATATATGAATTGATGTTTGTTTTAACAGCATATGATAATGTTCCAGATGGACAAAGATGTTTGCACTGATATACATAAATGGTTTCAGTCTTGTTATGTAATCTAAAAAGCCTAAATCTCAAATCACAGCATGTCAGGTGAGGATTTGAGTTGGCAGTGGGTACTACTGTAATTTTGAAATTCTCATTCTGTTTTTACTCGGGCAAAACTTCCAGTGATTTACATGGGTGTGTTAACTGAGTAAGAAGTGACTTTTTAAAAACAGAAGTTTTTATCCTGTTTTGTAATCTGAGTTTCTGTTAGGAGATCTGCTAATTTGGAATATAGGTCACCTGGTCTCCTTGAGGGTGTGAAAATCTCCTGCCAACTATCCAGAGGGAGTTTCTAGTCCTTTCCTCTTTCCCCCTCATTACGCCAAGCACGAGTGATGGAGAGTTCCCCTGAAGAAAGGGAATGATCCTTGCAGGGGGAAGCTGCCCTTCCCAACAGGAGCAGGACAGAATGTTTTGCAGCTCGTACTAGAAGAAAGACCTCAGGATTTGACCTGTTTTATAATCAGTGATTTCTATAATGCCATAGGCGTGCATAGTGTTTTACCAACACATATGTTGATAAGGTCTCTGTCCCAAGGGTAAAAATGTCTAAAACAGATAGATGCAATGCTAGGTACAAAGGATCAGGCCTTGGCAGCAGGCCCACTGTAATGAAACTCCCACCCATAAGATTTTAAAATGACCAGGGAGCTTACTATCTTCATACTGAAATATAAGAATTATCTTTCCACATAAATAGGCAGAACACAAACAATAAAGTGGGTGCATCAGAGTGGGAATAAACAGCACCGGTGATCAGATCAGTGACGTAAGGCTAAGCAAAAGGGGAAGTTATTTTAAGAAACAATTTGAAGGAGAGAAGTGTTATTGGTGCTGCCGTTTCTCTCAGTGAGGGAAAAATTGGCACAACTATAGACCGTTAGGGTTTGAGTGATGCATCCAATACAGCTCTCTGCGTCACTGACAGTAACTCATTAGAACCTTGCAGTGACAATAAGGACAATTCAATACTGATCCCTTATGTGTCAAAGAATGCGGACACAATATGGAACAGTGGTTTTCAAACTTTTTGTATTGGTGACCCCTTTCACACAGCAAGCCGCTGAGTGTGACCCCCCCACCTTATAAATTAAAAATGGGGGGATTTAATGTAATGGGGGCTTGGGACTGTCAGCAGGGTCGGTGCTACCATTAAGGTGAACTAGGCGGTTGTCTAGGGCGCCAAGATTTGGGAGCACTAAAAAGCAGTGGCCCCAATTTTTTTTACAGCGTTCCTCCCCGAGTGCGCTGTCACTGTTCCACTTCTCCTGCCTCCCAGGCTTGCAGTGCCAACCAGCTGTTTGGCACAGCAAGCCTGGGAGGGGAGGAGAATTAGAGTGGGGGCAGCGTGCTTGGAGAGGAGCGGAGCAGAGGTAAGCTGGGGTGGGGAGGTGGCAGGAGCTCCCCCGGGGGGGCGCTGCCACGGGGGGAAAGGCACCTCAGGGCAGAGGGGGGTGCTGAGAGCTGCCGCAGGGCTGGGGAGAGGGGCTCAAGGTGGAAGTTTCACCTAGGGCGCGTGTCATGGTATAATTCCCCACTCTGAACCTTAGCGTCCAAAAGATGGGGTACCAGCATGAATTCCTCTAAGCTCAATTACCAGCTTAGTACTTGTAGCACTGCCACCAACCAGGAATTCCAGTGCCTGGTACACTCTGGTCCCCCCCCCCAAAACCTTGCCTGGGGACCCCCAAGACCCAGTCCCTCTGGATCTTAACACAAGGAAAGTAAACCCTTTCCCTCACTGTTGCCTCTCCCAGACTTCCCCTCCCTGGGTTACCCTGGAAGATCACTGTGATTCAAACTCCTTGAATCTTAAAACAGAGAGAAAAATTCACCTTCCCCCCTCCTTCTCTCTCCCCCTCTCAGATTCTCCCTGAGAGAGAAAGTAATCCTAACACAGAGAGAAAATTAACCTTTCTCCCCACCAATTCCCTGGTGAATCCAGACCCCATCCCCTGGGGTCTCACCAGAATAAAAAAACAATTAGGTTCTTAAACAAGAAAAGCTTTTAATTAAAGAAAGAAAAAACAGTAAATTTAAGATGGAATAGGTACAGGGTCTTTCAGCTATAGACACTGGGAATACCCTCCCAGCCTAAGTATACAAGTACAAATTAAAATCCTTCCAGCCAAATACACATTTGAACTCCTTCCAGCCAAATACACATTTGCAAATAAACATAAGCCTAACTTGCCTTATCTACCTAGTACTTACTATTCTGAACTTATAAGAGACTGTATCAGAGAGATTGGAGAGAAACCTGGTTGCACGTCTGGTCCCTCTGAGCCCCCAGAGTGAACAACAACAAAAAACTAACAGCACACACACAAACTTCCCTCCCTCAAGATTTGAAAGTATCCTGTCCCCTGATTGGTCCTCTGGTCAGGTGACAGCCAGGCTCACTGAATTTGTTAACCCTTTACAGTCAAAAGAGACATGAAGTACTCCTGTTCTATTGACCCTTAACTATCTGTTTATGACAGCGCGAAACTTCCTTGCACCGGCCCTGGCTGTCAGCCCCAGGGAGCTAACAGCTCATGACCCCCGTGTAACCACCTTGTGACCAGCTGAGGGGACACAACCCCCCATTTGAGAACCCCTGATATAGAAGTACTGAATAGAGAATGAAACTATAGACTCTTCACTGGCTGCAGAGTCCAGGTGTGGCTGAGCTGTCCATATTCAGAGACCATGAATAGTGGCTGAGCTGTCCATATTCAGAGACCATGAATAGCCAGGAATAATTTGGGAGTTTTTCCCTTTTTTCTTCAGCTTCTTAAGCATCTCTGCAATCAAAAACATGTTTATTTAATGCCACAGGACTCCAAGAAAACAGGTTTAAGAGCCCCACTTACTCTCCAACCATCGCTGCTGCTGGAGACCAGATAGGGTCTCCATTTCAGCAGGCTTTGACCTCCTGGCACCCAGAGTCTACCTTTTCTCTGTTCTCACCAAGTTACATATTTTTTGGAGGAGGAGGGATTTTTTTTCCCTCTTATTCCCTTTTTAATCTCTTGGAGTTTTGTTTATTGTTTCTGGGGATCCGCTGCAGTGAGGCCCACCATGAAGAAGTACTTTACGTTTGAGGAGATATTTTTTTCTATCTCCCCCTTTTCTTGATTTTATGGGTGGATCTCTTTCACCTTTCATCATTATTCCCGAGGCAGGAAGGGAAAGAGGGAAGTCTATTGGATATTTTTTACCATTGATCTTTCCATGACTCTAACTGGGGCTAACAACAGGGGTAGGAATATTTTAAGTCCCGTCCACAGTCACCTGAATCTGCATTAGGAGCAGGTAATTTAGAGATGTGGTTCTCAGCCAGAGGTATGCATTCCCCCAGGGGTATGCAAAGGTCTTCCAGGGGTACATCAACTCATCTAGTATTTGCCTAGTTTTACAACTTGTTACATAAAAAGAACCAGCAAAATCAGTACAAACTAAAATTTTATACAGACAATGACTTGTTTATACTGCTCTATATAATAAACACTGAAATGTAAGTACAATATTTATATTCCAATTGATTTGTTTTATAATTATATGGTAAAAATGAGAAAGTAAGCAATTCTTCAGTAATAGGGTCCTGTGACATTTCTGTATTTTTTTTGCCTGATTTAGTAAACAAGTAGATTTTAAGTGAGGTGAAACTTGGGGGTACTCAAGACAAATCAGACTCCTGAAAGAGGTACAGTTGTCTGAAAAGGTTGAGAGCCACTGAATTAGAGGAAGTTGGAACAGAAAGCTGATTCTCGTTTTTCACTACATTCCACTCCTATCGTCTCACAAGAGATGATTTTCTCTGGAATAAAACCCTTCAAACTACATTTGAAACGGACTGTTTTAAATAATATTTTACATTGCAAGCAATATATTACAGATGTAAGAAAAGAAACAGTGAGACTGATATTATGATCGATTTTTCTGTTCAGAATGTTAGGGCTGAAGCTCTGCCTGGAGGGCTCAGCATCATAGAGATGAAATTCCCCTCAGTGCAGAGTGCCAGCCTAAGACCCGCACACCATTCAAGTTCCACTTAAACCATACTTCTCTACACTTGACTGTCTCTGAAGTGTTCATTTCTATGGACTTTTCAAATAAGATTTGATGGACCTTATTTTTATATTTTCTTATATGTGACCTATTATTGATTCCTGCATACTGTCTTTGAAAGAATTTGTACTGTAATTGTTTACAAGCTAATTATTTTAAAAAATGGGGTAAAGGAGAGGAGGAAATGTTTAACCCCAGGAAACAGACATTACCCACTGCTTGACTCCCAGCTCAACACACACATCCAGGGTATTCAGAATTAAAGCTAACACTTCAGCTTGAGATGTTAGCTTTTGAAGTGACTATCTTGAACACAATCACCAGTTAACTACTTTTCACAACATTTTAGTGAGCTGAATTCAATACATTGACTCAAGAGAAGGGGCAATATTTGCACACAGTGGAAAACCTAAGCAAAAAAGAAAAAATTAGACACGTTCTGAATCCTAGACCCCAGCATACTCACCTGTGTCTGACTGGGGGGACCAGGGATGTAGAGAGAGAAGTCATTAATTCACACAGAATAATTGATTTGACTTATTTAGCCTTTCTTTTTGCTTGTGGAATGTTGGTCAGCAAATGTACTCGTTATTTGAATTTACTGCTCATAATGCACCACTCCCAACACCGCTGCAAATGCTGCAAATGTGGCCACACTGCAGCGCTGGTAGCTGTCAGTGTGGCCACACTGCAGCGCTTTCCCTACACAGCTGTATGAAGACAGCTTTAACTCCCAGCGCTGTACAGCTGCAAGGGTAGCCAAACCCTCAATGAGAGATAATTTTGTGACTGTTTTTTTTACTATGAATTGATTCCCGACAATCTGCTGTGAATATTTATTGCTGTATTTATTAGTCGCAGTCAGTCACATAAGTCATATGGCATTGTGATTGGAAGAGTGAAACTTACAAATAGGAGTAGGGCTTGAAAAAGCCACCAGGGCTTTGAATCTCTTGGGAGAAGTAGCAGCTAACTTAAGCAGGATGACATTTTTAGGACACATTAAGCCTCCTTTCCAGGCAACTGCTCTTACTTAATGCAACATTCTGAGACAAATAAGGTTCCATTCCTGGAGATCCTATATGTCCCTAAAGGGAAGGGACAGGATATGCCCCAGCTGTGAGAGCCTTCATTCTTTAGTGATTGTATCCTAATTTTATTTTAACTTAGTACTTTCTTTAATAATTAAGGACCAGTTTCATCCTTTGTATTGAAGTGAATGGCATGCTACACATTTACATGTCTGAATATCTTCCCTGTGGGTATTTCTGGGTTGGCATTGAGAGAGAAAAAATAAAGGAGCTCTGACTACCAGTGCATGAGAGAGATTTGCAAACCTGCAGCAGTTAGTGAACTGTCAAGGTGATCTTTCTAACAACTGGCCCTCTGCTAATGAAGATAATGCCTTAATGTTAGGACCAAATTCAGCACTCATGCAGACTTAGCTCTGATTAAGTTCAAAGAGAAATATGTGTGTGAGCATCCAAGAGCAGAAATTGGCCCTGAAAACTGTATTGATTTCAGATAAAAATAGTAGCAGTTAGATGTTATGCAGTTTTATGGGAGTCTGTAAAACAACTCGATCTGTTTGTGAAATTGTCAGGATATAATTTAGGGCATTCTTAAATTTGAGATTAATTCATGATCATTTAATGATTAAGCATTGATTATATTTAGGGAGATTTGCCTTTATTTTTGTGGTATACTTATAGAATTAACCTGAACAAATCCATCCAATTTGAAGATGGTTCTTCAAATTTTCATTTAAGGCCTAACATTCAGGTGCTGCTAATGTTTAATTTTTGCATTAAACAATGCAGAGGGGTTGCGGTAATGGTCATGAGGGAAGAGGTTTTTAATGGAGCTTTTTAATTAGTTGTGTTCATTCTCTTCCTTCCTGATGGATCAGACTACATCAGAAATTATTGATCTTGGATGCTTATGGGTATCCATTGTCTAATAGCAGGAAGCTAAGAGGGGACTTTGAGGGAATTATTCATCCAAATGGATGCAAAAAAATCAATTAACAATTGTTATTTGTAACCCATTTGTACATTTTTGTAGGCGCTTAATCTTACTTGCAATGTCTGGGGAGATCCTGTCCCAGAGGTCACATGGCTGAAGAATGAGAAACCGTTGACAGCAGATGCCCACTGCATCCTGAAATACGAATCTGGAAAAAGCGCCAGCTTCACTATGACTGGGGTCAACACAATCGACTCTGGGAGATACAGCATTTTGGTGAAAAACAAATACGGCACAGAAACAAGTGATTTCACAGTAAGTGTGTTCATACCTGAGGGAGAAGATGAAGTATCTAAGCCTGAGCCCAGTAAAGGAGATAAAAAGAAAGTGTGAATTTGAGACTAGGAAACAGAAGTCCGGGGGAGAGATTGAATATACTGGCATAATTCATGTGTGTAAATTGTTTTATGCATAGCAAATAGCCTTGGATCCTTCCACTCACTTCACTTGTGTTTTTACTACACTTATTTACACCAAGTAAAATAGTGCCTTTACAAATACATATTTAAACACCATTCTCTTATAGCTAACCACACAGAGCCTAACCCTGCAAATCTTAAATTCCTACTGAATGCAACATCAGGTCCAAGATTTAACCCTCTTCCTCGATACAACACAAACAAGAATAGTGAGGGAGAGTTTCAAGGGAGGCAATTAATGAGGTGGCTGAAAGGATTAAGAATGATCAAGGCTTAAAGGAGATGGTTTTCTGAGCAACGATTTAGATTTGGTCAGACTTTGGTAAAGTAGTGTATCTGCAGTGTACTATAGCTATTAGAAACAGAGGGCCTGATTCTTATTTACACGAAGGCCCTTTGACACAGTTTTGGCAGTATAAAGAAATGGGAGTAAATGTAATTTATAACCACTTTAAGGCTTGTTTATACTGTCTGAGTAGTGTAAGGGGCTGTAGTATAAATGAGAATGAGCCCCAGGATGCTAAATCAACAAATATGTCCTATGTGTTGCTATAATATTAATGTGAACTCATGTCAACAACAGTGTATGATTCCTCCTCAATGGTTACAAATAAACGGAACACATTTCTTTCATCTCTACTTCCGCCTTGTTTCACTGTCTTGTCTTGTTGGTCACTGGTCTGGTAGTTGTTCACCACACCTTCCAGCTAACAACTTCTTCACCATTGCAACTTCCTGTAGTGGCCCTTTTGACTGTGGTAATCTTCACTTTGGTCTTTACTATAAATCACAGAGTGAAATCACTGAAACCTCCACATGTTTCAATTCTGATCTTCACCAACTTCAGACTAGGGTGACCAGACAGCAAGTGTGAAAAATTGGGATGGGGTGGAGAGTTATAGGAGCCTATATAAGAAAAATAACCCAAAATCGGGACATCTGGTCACCCTAGTTCAACAAGGCACGTAAGCACATTCACAAGTTAAAGCACATGAGTAGTTCCATTGATTTTGACAGTCCTACTCATGTACTTAAAGTTAAGCATGTACATAAGTATTTTGCTTAATTGAGGCCATAGAAAATCCCTTTCTTAAAGTTCAGCATATTAACATCTGTTACTGGACATTAACACCACAGAAAACTAGCAATGAGTAATAGAAGTAATGTAAGCTGATAAATTGTACATTCAATATTGTCTTTTTATACATTTATTTCCAAGGGATATAAGCTGTGGTGACTGAAATTTTTCTCAGTTACACCATGTAGAGTAGAAGCAGCATCGTCTGGTGAACTAAGCATAGTGATAGGACCCAGAAACTCCTAAATTCTTAATTTCAGTTCTACCATTGATTCGTTGGCCAGATTTAACCCTATTGTGCCTCCAGTGAAGTTGACTTAACCAAGTCTCTTAAATTCTCTGTTTTGTTTTCCCCTATATAAAATTAGGACAGTATTATTTACTTAACCAACAGGGACATTATGACTATTAATAATTTTTGTTTGAAGATGAAATGTTATATAAGTGCCAAGCCCTGTTGCTGCAGAGAACTTATTGACTTCTGAAGAGGGGCCACTGGCAGATACACCCTATCAGGTACAGAGAGGCATAGCTTACATTACACTGTGACAGCAAGGCCTGCTCCATTTCAGGAGGGGATTCACTCATGGAGAAAGGCATGTATTCTTTCCCTCACTGCCCTTCCTGAGGTTTGCTCTAGGAAAGATCAGCATAAGCTTCTGTTGGGGTCAGGATCAGAAGCTTGCCAGTGGACACTGCAGTGTGGGTGTGCCAGATCACCTCAGCACATCACCCAGCTCTGCTGAACCACACATTTAAACCCCCATTCCACCTGTGTGAGATGCTCTGATGGTTCCTATGGGCCTCTGGTAGAAGGGAGATTGTGGCAGCCTAGCTCAACAACAATCTTCCTCCAGCAGTCTTTCTGCTCCCAAGAACTTTGTACCTTGTCTTTAACTGGCCATTGTGGGTGAAAATCAGGAATGAATTGGTAATGTATTCTTTGAAATTTATTGTTACCTACAGCTTTTGCTTATAATAAAGTAGACAAAGAGTAGAAGCTGTAGAATATGAAGCTCCAATAAAGTCAGTTCACTTCTTAAAATTCAGCTAGTTTCACTGAATGCCTCAGCCTTCACAGACATGAGCAATAACAGATTAACTCTACTTTTCTTAATTCATAGTCTCTGTAGTTTTTTCCCCATTGTTCTTACGAAGGTTACAAAGTAGGTATTCATCAAATCCTAGAAAAACTATTTTTTAGCTGAAAGCTTTATATAATCAGTAATCCAAATCTTTGATCCTTTGCAACAACTGCCTTCTGTGGTGGCAGTGGTAATACCGTATATTAGTCAGTGATTTACAAAAGTGCCTTTGCTCATTATTAAATGAGCTGGAACAATGGAATTCATATGTATTTCCAGTATCTTAAGTCATTACCAACTCAGTCTCTAACTTGAGAGCAAACTTATCTTAATAGGTGGAATACACCATGTTATGTATTTTTTTTCAGAATAGATCTCACAGCAGCATGATTTGTCACAACAAAATCTATAGAACTAACATATTTACAGCATTTTATTTAAGCATGATATATGCTCACCTTTTCACACACTTTTATCTCCTATAACATCTCAACTATTGTGAACCCACAAATCCTGCAGTTTCCCTTGCTGTAGTAATGGCAGCTCTGTGAGGATCAAACAGGTAAGTGCTGATGGTAATTAAATCCTTGCCATTTGTGGTTTAGTGTGTAGCCCTTATTCATGTGAGGATTTCATTGGTTGCAGGATTGACCTCTGAAGTCTAGTGTATGAAAGAGTAACAGGGTAATTCTGATACTTTTAGAAAAAGAAATCTCAAATTTTAAAGCTAAGAAGACTATAAAACATTCAGCATGAAACATAAAACCATGCAACATTCGCCCAGTTTGGGTTTTTTTGTTATAAATCTGAAGCTGACCTCAGGTTCTCTCCAAAAGATTCATGACCTTGACAGACAGACATTTTGAATTAACCTAGGCTGACTTCTGTTTGAAATCCTGAAGAACTTGCAGTTTCTAATAGATTGCTAAGAAATCAGCAGAAAAGTGACACTCAAGTGGCACAAATCCCCTGTAGATCAAAACTGAAGAGAAGGAATTGTGCAAACCTTTGTGAACTGAAATTACTAAATTCTGTATGGCTCAGGTAACAGGACACATTTTAATGCATTTATCAACATTGATGTACGTCATTTTTGCACTGGATTAGTAACATTTTGACTAATTTCTAAGAAAGGTTGAAGATTTTGAATTTATCCATCCAAAGCAAAACCTGTCTATGTTTGTGCAGTAACTGACTTCAACTGCAACACTTACGTAAATAAGGCAAGCAGGATTTGTCTGGTAGGTCTGGTCCACCAAAGCATTTAAGTATGTGCTTAACTTTAAGCACAAGTAGTCCCCTGGATTCAATGGAACAACTAACAAGCTTAAAGTTTAAGCAGATGTGTAAATACTTTGGATGAAGGCTTAAGGAATTAAAAAGATCAACTGGAACTTTGTTTACACAGAATTTCTATATAGTAAACTAAGTAAACGTGCTCCTTACTTTTTATTTTCAAAATGAAAGCAGGGAAAAGTAGCCTCATTGTTTAATATTCCATGAACAACCTTTTTAAATACAAATGTTGCCAATGAATTTGATACTTTCACTCAGTATGACATGAAGCCAATTGAAAGCTGATAATTACATCATTCCTTATGCTGGAATTATAAAGCACAATTGACTAAACCTGCTTCAAGTTACACTTTTGCATGATCAGTGAAATCAATAGGATTTCAGAGGTGTAGCTGAGAGCATAGTTTGGCCACTTCTCATTGGAGTAGTAGAAGAACTAATCTTTCTTATTTCTTGCAAGTATATTTTTAATAGTTTAATTTTTCTTGCAGAATTTTGTTTTCTCTCCAGAAATCTGTCCCCATCATTCCTCCATATATTTGACAGAGCTACAGGGGAATATTCCCATTATGAATGGTGTAATGGAGAGCATTAATTAGATACACTGATCATCTACTAAATAAGGGTCAAAGTCTGTGTCTCTTCACTTCAACAGACATTGTGTATGTATATCTGGATGAAGAATTTAGGCTGATACCCATTTCTGAATATACTGATTATAGGGGTTCTATCACTGCTGTTTAAAAGGTAATTTCTGATGTGTCTGCATTTCTTTCTTGTGCATTCTTTGTTCTTGCTTTGGTATAGGTGATTGTGACTCCTGCGATGGCACAGATTGGCATGGTTATGCATGATGGTGATGTGCAGGGACCTAATCTAAATACAATTACTATAGCTAAAAGGGAAAAAGCAACTGCCACAAATAATTATCACAATGAAGGGGAGAAAGAAGGTAAGAGCTCCTTCATTTATACGGGTGCAGCTCCAAGAAGAAAAATAAGTGACATTCTGCTCTTAGAAGTCTATGCAGATCATTACTTCCTAGATGTGAGTTCTTAAACCACATATACATATAATGGGCAAGATTTTCAAAAGTGACAAGTGTTTAGCATGCCTAACTTGAGATGTCTGGTTTTCAGAGAGCTGGGTGCTCCACACTTTCAGAAAATCAGGCCCCTTTTGGTGTCTCAAGTTAAGCACCCAAAATGACGAGTCACTTTAGAAAATCTTGGCCAATTTTCTTCTGTGAGTAAATGTTTTCAGGTTCTGTCCCTTAGTATACAAACTCTTTAGGCATGGATCTGTTTATTTACATGTCTGTAAAAGGACAAGCTCACTTTAGGCTCTCTATATAAAATTACAACATGAGTTCTAGTGCAGAATCTCCTTAAATAGGTGTTGGAAGAGGGAAAGGAAGAGCAAAAGGTCATAAACAAAGTTAAAACAAATCAACACTCTACATGCCTTTGTGTTATGTCAAGCAGAGTAAATATGTGAGAATCTGTATTGCTTCTCCTAAATCAGATTTTGTTAAGCCACATGTAGAAGAGATTATTGCTACAGAAGAGACACCTGATCCAAATGAAATCCTGATTGTGGAAGAGGGAGATGATCGAGATGGTAGCGGGCAAGCAGCAAAGGAGGGTGATGTGAAGTCAACAGTACCAGAAATAATTCTTCATCCCCCAGGAAGCTTGATTAGACAGGGAGAGAAATCAGTAGAAACAAACACCTGAATAAAACTGTGATGTTACTGTATGTGTGTAACAATGATTTTATTATGAAATAGATATCGATCTTGCGTTGAACTTTCATGGAATTTAGCATCTCCATAATATGTTTATAGAAAGACCTCCTAATTCTGCTTATTACCCTTGTAATGGCTTCACATGCAGTGGGTTATAGATTTTTTTAGAGTACATTCACATCTTAATATCATTGATTAAATACATTGCAGTTGCTTCTAAATATTCTTTAGAATGTATCTGGCTGGCCAGTGATTCAGGCTTTGATAAAATGATTCTATGCAATGGCACAATCACAAGCGTGATTAGAACACCTTATGATATATCCTGTCAAGAAACATCATATTTACTACTCTGCAAAAGGCATGCATTGATATTGTATAGAGCTATGTAGAAGGGTTAGGCCAATGCATACTAATCATCATGCTTTACAGCATTACAATATTCATACATAAGTCAGTGATTCAGGTTTGTGCTAAGGAATCCCAGATCTTTGGCTACTTAGCTATCTTTGCATAAAAATCGCAGAAGTTGAAAAGTGGATGCCTAGAAACAAGGTGAAAAGAACAATAATGCATTCAAAATGTCTTCTGTTGATTTGTAACACAAGCTTAACCATTTTTAACGTGTGTGTGTGTGTGTGTGTGTGTGTGTGTGGTTACTGGTATTTGGATAACTCATACCTTTTGAAGTTTGTACATTTCTATGGAATGTTTTTAAATTGATTTTAAGACCCTCAAGGCCAAATTCTAATTGCTTTACCTAGGGGAGTCCTCTGGGTTTTCCTCCGATAGTTCAGAGGATTATTATCCAATTAAAAGAATTAGGCTCATAACATATTTCCAGGGTATAAGCTCTATGACAAATCTTGGAATATGGAAAAACCTAAATACCAGCCATTTTTAATGAAATTGTACAGAAATATATTCAAGAAAGAAAAGTTTAAAATGTTTAAATCATTTGCTGATACTTTGATGCTTCTTATTGAACAGGGATCCAATGGCCCCATGTAACTCCCATTAAAAACAATGGAAAGACTCCCAGTGACTTAAATGGTAGTTAAATTGGGCCTTGTTTTGGAGGCAATTTGAGTAAGTTTTCACTCTGGCAATGCTAACAACTTTCCTGTAAACAAGGAGGTTGTCACCAGACAAACCAGAACTTGAACAACTTAAGATGTGTGATACAGAGTGATTCACTCTGAGAGACAGCAAATTGCTAGTAGATGCTAAACAGGGACGGCTCTAGGTATTTTGCCACCCCAAGCACAGCAGGCAGGCTGCCTTTGGCAACTTGCCAGCGGGAGGTCCCCGGTCCCACGGATTCGGCGGCATGCCTGTGGGAGGTCCACCGAAGCCGCAGGATCATCGGACCCTCCGCAGGCATGCCGCCGAAGGCAACCTGCCTGCCGCCCTCGCGGCAACCAGCAGAGCGCCCCCCATGGCCTGCTGTCCCAGGCATGCGTTTGGCGTGCTGGTGCCTAGAGTCGCCCCAATGCTAAACAATACACAGCAAAGTATGGATTAAGCAAGAAATACAGAAAACAAAACAACCCCTAAGAATGCATACATCTCAGACTGAGCTATTGCTAAGACTGTTCCCACCAGCCACAGTTACTATTTGACACCTGGGGCCTTGCTCACTACTGTATTACTTCTGTTTTACATCATTGTAACTCCATTCAAATCAATAGAAAACTGGAGTAGCACACAGGCAAATCAGGCTGACAAATCATATATGCTAGTGTACACTGGTTTGATACAGAAACACTGAAAGGAGTGGTTCTACACTATGACATTTTTTTAATGGCAACTCAAATGATACAAACATCGTTAGGCATGTATTGGCTTTTAACTGCAGCAGAAACATTGTAACTAGTCCAGAGGAGAAATAATGATTATGTTGTTGAGTGAGAGAGGAGCAGCTAGAGAAACTCTGCCCTTTCAAAATGTCACTGCTATGCAAAAATTGGCATTTGCTGCTTGTTTTGTATGTGTCTTAACTCTTCTTTATTGTTGTGATTATTTGAAACTTGCATAATCTTATGAATCGGTCTTTAAAGCTCTTCAGAGCAGGGAATTTGTCTTTGCCTGTTTCAAAGTACCATGAATATATGCGGTGCTATATACGTGATAAATATAACAATAATGCAGGCTTTTGCCATTCAGTTAGGGTGACCAGACAGCAGGTGTGAAAAATCGGGACGGGAGTGGGAGGTAATAGGCTTCTATATAAGAAAAAGCCTCAAATATTGGGACTGTCCCTATAAAATCGGGACATCTAGTCACCCTACATTCAGTGCCTGATCCAGCTCTTATTCAACTCAGTAGGGGCTTTTCCATTGACTTGTTTCCATTGAATGTTCTTTGAAGGTTTGAACTGATGACCATTCTCAAGTAGAGGAAGCCTCAAAGTTAGGCTATGGATATCAATGACAGAATTCTTTATTAACTTAAATGAAGCAGGATTGGGCCTGTAAGTTTTGGTTTAAAACAAAATAGATTGTTGCTGTTTTTATCAAAGCCCACACTGAATAGAAAATGAGAGGGTTTTTTTGCTTTATCACTGAAAATACACCTCTACCTCGATATAACACTGTCCTCGGGAGCCAAAAAATCTTACCGCGTTATAGGTGAAACCGCATTATATCGAAATTGCTTTGATCCATCGGAGTGCGCAGCCCCTCCCCCCGGAGCTTTGCTTTACCATGTCATGTCCGAATTCGTGTTATATCAGGTCGTGTTATATCCAGGTAGAGGTGTAGATCAAGATTTCTGTTTTGTTTTGTTTTTAATTCCTCTACAAAGCTCAGAACACGGACACAACAATATTCTGTTAGGGCATACTCGCTAGCCGGTCTAATGTCATTATCAGAGGTGAGTGAAAGGCAAAAGGTAAACATACAGCAAAAATTGTGATAATTAAATACAATCTTTAAAATTATTATTTAAATTACTAACTTAATGTCATTCACATAGGCAAGAAAGTGCTTTTAAAAATAAATTCTTTTTATCTTGTTTCTGTAAAACTGATTTCATGACCCTAAACTACTTGCAATAAAACTGAAATACAAACTGTTGAGTGTACTCAGTTTGCCATGGTATTGAATACATACTTTTCTTGTGTTTTGAATCTTTAATGTGAGAGCTCATTATATGTCCCATTATCCATGATACAGCATGGAATTTTGTTCTTTTGTCTTCAGTCCATTATATGATGACAGAAAGTGAAATATTTCTATATCCTGCAGTCAGATAGGTACAGACATTTGTGACTAGTGTTGCCACCTTTCTAATTGCTGGTAACCAGATCCCCGAGGTCCCGCTCCCTGCTCCACCCCTTCCCCAAGGCCTCACCCTCTTCTCCTCCTCTTCCCCCCAAGGTCCCGATCCTGTCGTTTGCTCCTCTCCCCTGTCCCTCGCTGGATCGTCTCCACCACCCTCTGTGCCCCTGCCATCCTGCTGGGCTTCCTCTGCTTGGGGGATGTCACAGGAGCTGCTGCAGCCTGACAAGGAGCCTGTCTGTAGGTAGGAGTTGGCCCTGGCTGTACAGAAGCTGGCATGGATTAATTACCCGGCACCTACCCTCACCTCACAGTAACTGGACTTTTGGTGTCTGGTCAGTACATCTGACCGGAAACAGCCAGGTCCCCTTTTTTATCTGACTTTTTGGTCGAAAACTGGACACCTGGCAACCCTAAATGACACCCAGACACTGAAGTCAAAAACCAAACTGTCTGGGTAAAACCTGGATGGGTGGCAACCCTATCTGTGACTGTATTTTGAAAACACATCCTGATCATTAAATGCTTTTGGATGCCTTTTATCATCTAAATATCTCTTTCCTGCACACAGTGTTCTTCATATTCTAGTTTACAATCCTATCATAAACTCATCTCTTGATGATCTAACAACTGGATTCAACAACATAGGCACTGAGTTTTTCAGATACAAAAAGTGAGAATGTTGGACGTCTGCGGTATACAATCACCTCCCAAAACTTTAAAGGGTACATTTTAAAGATCAGAAGAGTGGAGGCATGAAGAATTTCTCTTTTCTATGGTCCAGTCAGGAGGGTCTGGTCCTTTGTTTATATGCATACAAATAAATATTTATTTTTGTGGTGTTATTGTGGGAAGCCTAGACTGTAGAACTGAGTTTGCATTTCACTCCAGTGATGACTCTATGGTTTTTGGTTTTTTGATGTCTTGTGGGAATGAGTTCCAGATTTGTTGATTAGTCATCAAGAAAGCTCTGTCTATGAACTCTGACTGGTAAAACTTAATTTCATAATACAAAAAGGCGTATTTTTTGTGGCAGCCAGCCGCAAATTGAGGCACAGTACTTAAACTAATTAGCATAAATCAGAGTTTCTCCCTGAACAACAGCTATAAACTGAATACACAAATGATACTTCATTTAAGCTACATTTCTATTTTCTTAGAATGGCTGGGAAAAAAACATAACCTCCACAGATTTCTCTGTGGTGGAGAACTGAGGCAAAGTGATGTTTATGAATGTAGAAAGGAGCAAAAAGCAACAGAAAACATAAAGAGGAAAATGTTCAAGAAGAAACTGTTTGGTTCTGTTCAGGTTCTTACACAGCTGAAAAGAATTAAGAACAAGGAATGTAGGAGGCTGTTCAGAATAGAGACATAAAGGAGTGGAAGAGAGACATCAAAAGCAATACTTCCTTACAGTGACTTTTTCATTCCATTATGTCTGTGTCTTGTCCCCTTTACACGTTCTTCCTCTTGCACCTTTCACATGTCGTTGTTTTCCCTCTAGTCCCTCTTCTCACTTCTTTATCCTTTCCTTCTCCCTTTCCCTCCATCTCCTATCTCCTCCACTGATTCCCCAGGATGTCTCCACTCACACAATTATTCCAACTGAGTGAAATTCGTTTTAAAATCTCCATCATTAAAGGTTTTTGCATTCAAAATCGTCTTACAAAATCTATTCATAATAAAAGCAGAGTGGGAAAGAACCAGAACAAGGTTAAGATGAGAAAGTGACAAGGGAGTGGAAATTTTCAGCCTTTTTCCTGTTTTAAGTGTACCAGCATTTGAAAATCCTGAGCGTGAGAGTCTTATGGTCTTCTCATTATTTTAAATATTTTATTGGGGGAAATACTGGGTGGTGAATTCAAGAAGAATATTGACTGCCCTCTTACCAGGCGATCTGGAACACTGCCCCTCCCCCGCTCCAATGATTGTTTCATTGTGGATAAATATTTAAATAAGTCACTAGGCCAGTGAGAATCACTCTCTAGCTCAGTGGTTATGGTACTCACCTGAGAGATGGAGTACCCTGGGTCCAGTCCACGTGCTCCAGCCATTCTTTCATTATTTATCCACAATGCAACAACTTCATCAGGACAGATGGAGGGAACCTTATATCAGCATATTTCTATAGCCTCCCCCATCCAAAATCTTCCTTGCCTTCTAGCAGAGTGGGGGAATTGAACTTGGGTCTCTAATAGCCCAAGTGGGCACACTAACCACTGGACCAACAGTTAAAGTAGGTACTACTTGTCCCTTTTTTGTGTGGTGTGAGGTAGGTTCCTAACTTATTCCCTCATGAATCATCTTTCGGAACCTGTGCTGTCTGACTAGAGGCAGCAGGTTCCCATTCGTAGATTGCTAAATAGAACTAGATGCTTCCCTGCAGCCTGGATTTAGGCACTTATCGCTGACAGAGGGTGTCATGGTATATTTCCCCAATCTGAACCTTAGAGTCCAAAAGTTGGGGTACCAGCATGAATTCCCCTAAGCTTAATTACCAGTTTAGATCTGATAAGCTGCCACCAACCAGGACTTGGAGTGCCTGGTAAACTCTGGGCCCCCCCAAAACCTTGCCCGGGGACCCCCAAGACCCAGACCCTCTGGATCTTAACACAAGGAAAGTAAACCCCTTCCCTCACCGTTGCCTCTCCCAGATTTCCCCTCCCTGGGTTACCCTGGAAGATTACTGTGATTCAAATTCCTTGAATCACAACACAGAGAAATCAGGTTTGTTCCCCCCCACTTTCTCTTCCCCTCCAGGTGTTCCCTCCCTGGGCTCCTGGAGAGATAGACAGATTCAAGCTCCGTGAATCTAAAACAAACGGATTCCACCCTTCTTCCTTCCCTGTTAAGTACAGACTCAATTCCCTTGAGCCTCAACAAGGGGAAAAAATCAAACAGGTCTTAAAAAGCAAAACTTTTAATAATAAGAAAGAAAAAAAGTAAAAGTTATCTCTGTAATTTAGATGGTAAAAGATACAGGGTCGTACAGCTTATAGACACTAGAAAGAAGCCTCCCCCCCAGCAAAAATACAATTTAAAATACTTCCAGCAAACTACACGTTTGCAAATACAGAAAACAATCAAAAGACTATAACTGCCTTCTCTACTAAATACTCATTATTCTGAATATATAAGAGACTGTAGCAGGGAGATTGGCAAGAAACCTGGTTGCACGTCTAGTCCCTTCCAGGACCCAGAGAGAACAAAGCAAAACCCAAAAAACACAAACAAAGGCTTCCCTCCACCGAAATTTGAAAGTATCTTGTCTCCTGATTGGTCCCCTGGTCAGGTGTTTGGTTCCCTGTTTGTTAACCCTTTACAGGTAAAAGAGACATTAACCCTTAATCATCTGTTTATGACAGAAGGATGGGGATTAGCACATATCCTTGTTGTCGGCATCTCACAATGGCTAGCTTAGGTGGCTCCTTGCCTAGTGTGCTGGCTTTTGTAGATGGCTGTCTGAGACCTATCTCTTCCCATCCACTGTATAGGGAGCCTAGGTGCCTAATGTAGCTTTGTGGATTGCAGCTTCTCGTGATTATCTAGACAACATGATGCTCAGCCTTGTAATGCCTAAGTCCCTTCACAGATCCCACCTACTGTTCTGAAATGGATTTCCCTATTATCAGGACCCTCTTTTCTGGAGCTGTTTGATAGCGTGTACAACACAGGTGCCAGGAAAAGGTTAATGAGCAGCTGTGGACTCAGACCCACTCTGCTATACTTACCATAGGGCTCAGGCTTGTGGGGAAGGAAGGTAATGGGGGAGGCGTGGATCACAGCTCAGCTAGGGACTGACTAGGAAGGACAGCAGACCTTCAGCTCTCACTCTGTGGGAGAGGCCTCACTGAGACAGGAAATGGCATAAAAGAAGGCTGCCTGCCAGAGCTTCCCTCAGAGAAGATAGCTCTGATGTGTCCTTTTGATTTGCTACTGATGACTTGCCTGTAGAAGCAGGCGGTATCCTGCCTGAAGTGGGCAACAGCCAAATAAAACATCTTTTGTTTCTTTAGGCCTGACTAAGGTTTTGGTAGTGGTTTGTTCAGAATGCAGGAGCGATCTGTGTCACAGGCTGAAATGGAAGGGCTGAATTATCAGTTAAAGTGACACCACCTGCCAGTAAAGATTTTTCTGCCATCTGAGCAGTCAGTCAGCTGCTGGATTTGGTTTAATGTTATAATAGGCTCCAGCTTAAGATTTCATTTTGAGAACATAAAGAAGAAGGGTTTATTTTTTGGAGGGGGGAAGAAGCAGTTAAACCTTTCTGGTGCCAGAAAGGAGAAAGGAGATTCCTCTTAACTGGAAAAGCTCCTTCTGTTGTGTGCAGCAAAGATATCATGGATCGAGGAAGAAAATACTTTTATGGGGACAAACACTAACATGCTTATTTTGCCCTTATCCAAAGTTGAATTAAGACATTGAATAAGGAACATAACAAAGAGTAATGGAGGGGAAACCGGACTTAATTTAGGATGAATGTATTTAACATCTTTAAATCTTAGTTCCGAGATACCATATGTTCAGGAAAGATATTATTAAAATATAGCTGGGTCATAGTCCTGACATTCTATTCAAATAAGTTGTTCTTTAGAAAACTGCAGCAGCTGAAACAGGCATATTTGTGCAGCAGTGAAGGAGTGAATATTAACCCTACTAACTTGACTGAGAATTGCAAGTGTGTATCTGGGGAGTAGAATCTGACCCATAAAGTTTTCCAATATTGATTCAATTGCTGATGCGAAAAAGCAACATTATCAAGAAGAATTAGGCTTGCTATTTGACCTATAACTTTAAAATGTATATATATTTGCATAGCCTATGCAATTCTGTGTATGTTTTCTAAATAAATACTTTAAACAATCTGCAATCAAAAATCAGTGTGTGCCTGGTGAAGGGAACAGACTTCAGTTCTGTGTCCAAAATTTTTTTAAATAACAATGAGAAACACATGAGTCAAAAATAATTAAAATATGTTGACATATCTTTCCAGGCCATTTGTTGTAAGACATGCAGAAGTCAAAGCAGAAGTCAAGTCTCTTAGCTGTGTGGTACTTCTGCACGTACAAAAGATATGAAAGAAGCCTATAAGCTGAGATTCAGAGAGCATGTGCCTCCCCACCGTAGTAAGGCTTTCCCTACCCATAGACTCCATCATTTTCTAGCAATGACTGCTGTCTTGTGTTGATTATGCAAAATACCCAATTTTGTGATGTCACACAAATGTAAATGTAAAAACACAGGTAAATATCAAAATGGCCCTTCACCTAAATGGAATGAAATCCATTCTTTACAAAACTCTGATCAGTTATTGGTTTAAAAAATCTACATTAAAATAAAGAGGTAGCAGGTCTAGTCAGGAGCGGCGCCAGGGTTTCTGACGCCCCAGGCGGACGGCCATTTCGCTGCCCCCCGTGGGTCAGGTGGACCTACCGCAGTCATGCCGGCGGACAGTCCGCTGCTGGAAAGTCCCCGGTGGAACTGCCGCAGTGATGCCGGTGGGCGGTCCGCTGGTCTAAAGGCTCTGGTGGACCTGCCGCAGGCATGACTGCGGTAGGTCCGCCAGAGCCTTTAGACCAGCGTACCGTCCACCGAAATGACTGCAGCAGCTCCACTGGAGGCTTTCCAGCAGCGGACCGTCCGCTGGCATGACTGCGGTAGGTCCACCGGACCTGCATGCTGCCCCCCCGCTAAAATAGCGCCCACCTCCAAATTCTGGCACCCTAGGCCATTGCCTAGGTCGCCTAAATGGTAGCGCTGGCCCTGGGTCTAGTCTATAGAACATTGGAGACCTGGGCTGCATTTCCATTTCTGTCACTGACCTGCTGTCAACTTGGGTAAATAATTTCACCTCTCTCTGCCTGTTTCCCCTTTCATCTTTTGTATGTCTTGTCTAAACTGAAAGATATTTGGGGTAGGGACTGTCTCTTATTATGTGTATGTACAGTGCCTATCAAAATGGGGCTCCAGTCTCAGTTGGGGCCTGTTGGCATTATCATAATACAATTAAATAATAACTATCTTCACTGACCTCTAAGCCAGTGGTGTGAAACATCCAGCTCACTTGAGGTATTTACCTGGTTTGCTTGACAAGTGCAGATTCTATAGAATCTTAAGTTTTCATTTAAAAAAATCCAAGCCCCTCATGGCTGCAAAGATAACTTTCACAGTATGAATCAAGTGTAGACAGTCTGAATGAACAGCTCTGAGAAGTTCGAACTCTACTATTCCCTACTTTTCATCTCATTGGGTGTTAATGCGTACATTTTTAGTGTCATCATTTGTTATGCTTTATTCAAACATTTTATTGCCTCTAACAGATGGGGATGAGGAAGTGGGTGGGAGTGAAATCTATGACATAGAAAAAGTGTGTCACACAGGAGTGCTGGTAAGAAAATGAACTTTATTTGCTGGGCACAGTACTGTCAACTGAGTCAAGGCTGCAAAATATACAAGACAGTGGGATCAGAATCCTCTGATTCCAGTGGCTACTTTTACAAATGGGAAGAGAGATTAGCAGCTACTGCAAGGAGGGAAATACCAGGTGGAGAGAAGACAAGAGAAAGAAATAGAAAAAGAGGGATGGAAAATAATGAGAAACTTCGGGAAGAAACAATGGTGGTGCTGAGGGAGAGCATATTTCCCCAGAATTACCGGGAAGGCAGCAAGGCCCATCACTAACGATATTACAACTAAAAGTTTAAATAATTACACAAAGGCCACAGCCAGCAGCCTACCCATTGCCCTTGCGCAAACTTCCCAGCACCAGTGAGAGAACCAACGTGGGAGCTACGGCCCTGTTAAAACCGAATACAACCCCTAGAAAGGCTGTTACTACAAGCAGGGGAGAGAGCGTCGTTAACTGTCTCTCTGTCCGTCCCCGGCCCACAACTCCCCCTGAGCTTTGGTACTTTGCAAAAGTACGGAAATGGACACAGGCACATTTCTTGTCCAGAGAGCGGACCTACAGCAGTCATGATAATGCAATGGAAGACACCCCATTTGCAGTAATATATTGGCATGGACATACTTCTGCAGAGCATCGAGCAGACAGACAGACACACACCCCGGGATAAGCAGCGATGCACTGGGAGACCCGCGCGTTAACAGCCGTGATGCACGGAGACAGACCAGTTTGCGGCGAAGGCGGCGGCGGCGCTGAACACACCGCGGCTTGCCCACAACACACGGCGCCAGAAGGCCGAGCGAGGGCTGCAGGACGGCTCTGAGACACGCGCACACTCATGTTGATAGCCCCTCCCCCTGGTGCTGCTGTCGCTAATTGGCCCGTGGCCCTGCCGCCTGCACGTCGCAGAGGCGGCAAAGCTCCACCCTGGGCGGGCGCGCGCCCCAGCTCAGAGCTGCAGAGCCGATTCGCCAGGGAGCGGGGTCACGTGGGGCGAGGCGGCGGCGGCTCAGCTGAGTGGAACTGGCTGCGCTCGGGGACCCGGAATCCCCCTTCCCCCGCTTCAGTGCGCAGGCGCGCCTGCTTCACGGGCTCCCGGGGCAACCGACGCTCCATTCCGCTCGGCCCCAACCACTGCTCCTCGGCGGGAGGTAAGCGGAGGCCCGGGCTTTGCCCCGGCGCCCGGCTGGGGCTGCGTGTCCTCACGCCCGCAACCCCCAACGAGCCCGGGGAGGGGGAAGGGCTGGATGCGGCCAAACCTCCCGCCTCCGCGGTGCTCCGGGCTGCGCCTGCGGCTCCCGGCCTCTCCCTGGCCGCTGGGGGGACAGCACCGGCTGCCACCTCATCACGGTGCCGCCGCCCCGAGGGCTTCCGGCCTGAGCGCTGCCGTGGCGGGAGTCGGAGCCGCTCGCGCGCGCTCCCCAGGGGCTGGGGGCGGGTCTGTCGGGGAGAGACACCCCGGGAAGCCGAGGCCGGTGGAGCTAGAGCAGCAGGAGTGTGATGGGGCCCCGCAGCCCGACTCTCCGGGGGAGGGACCTGGGTGGGGTGTAGGGCGAGCCTCCGCGTCTGGCACGTACCCGCGTGAAGCGTGCTGGGAGCCCGGCCGAAACATGCCAAATAACGGAACCAGGATTTGAAAAATACTTACCCCAAACACCTGCCAGCCCCCGCCCTTTGTACCCGTGCGCCTCTTACGCAGAAGTTGTTGAACTTGTTTAGCTGCGGGGCATTTTTGTCTTGTTTTCCTGGTTATGTCTGTTGCGTAGCAGAGGGTGAAGTTATGAATCAGTTGGCGTGCACTCGCTGGGTCTGCCTTTTGAGTTGCTGCCAGTGACCTGCTTTGTCTGAGTTGCTTTATGTAGGCATCTGCAGTTTTCATCTTAAGCAACCATGGAATACGCTTTGAAAGCCTTGATAGTTCTGAGCAGGGCTGGATGACAGGGTGTTTAAAACCCCTGCATTTGGTGCATCAGGACATGATGGGAAAAATGCCCACATCTTGACTATGCCTCTGTTCCATAATGACTATCACCAGTTAAGCTACACAGGAGTGATCTGTACATCTGATGATTTCTAAATACTCTTATAGGATTTAGTAGCCAGGGCTGGTCTGAGATGGTGTTTTGTCAATCACGGGAGAAAATGTTTTGAGTCCTCCCCAGACATCACTGTTCATGCTCCTCTCCTTTCCCACTGCCCCCAACACTGAAAAAAAAACTGATTTGGCAGAACCCTGAGATATTAACTTGGCACTGCTGTAAGTAGCTATGTCCCATGAAGATGCGTGTTGCCAAATTGGGATTCCGTCTGAAGAGAAGGAAGATTGCATATGATTCATATGTAATGGTAGGAAAATCCAAAGCATCAAAGTAGTTTCTTAACAATATGAAGATGGGCCCAGTGTCTTTTAGAGTGGTAACTAGTTAATGTTTGTGAAATGCATTCAGTGTCAAAAGTGGTGTCTACGTATTTATGGTGGTTTGTTCCTGATGAGTAGAGGGAATGTGTTCCGTCTCTCTCACTGGTTTCTGTACACCCTTGTATCTGAGATAAAGATCCATTACACTTTTCAAAGATCCTCCAACAAAACCAAGGAAGACCAGATTTGATAAATCTGATTTTGAAGGTAAAAATAAGTAATGTAAAAAAAATCCTTAATGTTTTTACTGATTTATACACTATAAAGGAGCAAAAAGAGCATAAACCCAATCAAAAATAAAGCACCTTGTTGGTCACTTTTGAATGGTGTCTAAAGCTTTTTGAGGGCTGTGTAAAGGTTGGGCAGTTTTAGCTTGCATTTAGAGAGGCTTTAGTTCCTGCCATTAAGCCAAAAATTCTTTAACTGTGGTCTATGGAGCACTTGCTTGTGGTTGATGGAGATGAGATTGGTTGCAGTGTTGCTGCTCCTTGTTTCTAACTTCTAAATAGCATGAAGACAAATGAAAATATTTGCCTGATGCTATGTTTCCATGAAAACAATTTTTGTAATTGCTACAGGTATGTTATATGATTGTACCAATCACCTCCCTTTCTGTCTGCTAATGTGAATAGGAGAGGAGGTGGTCCATGAACACTCTGCTATAGTGTGGGTAACATTCTAAAAAGAATTTTAGAACCCCCTAAGCTAAACAAAGGAAAAGAGATGTCTATACATGGACATAATTACTGAGGCTGTCAGGTTGCTTCTTGAATTAATGACTACATCATCAGTGCATCTTCTTGGGTTTTATTTTCAGATACAGCAAAAATAAACCTAAAAGGAGTGGGAAGCAGCAGTAACAATAAATATAATTTTATCAGCTAGTATCTGAGTTCTTTGTTTAAATATATCAATATTTAAGGTTGATTCTTTGTTTTGTGAACTTTGCACCACATTTTTGAATATGGAACATTTGGTTGTATGTCTAATTGTATACACAACCCCTCCCCCTTTTACATGCAAATCTTGTAATGCCGGTATATAGCAGGCATTTGTCTGCGACAGCATTCAAAACAGCCTATTTGTTCGTAAAATGGATATTCATGGCGTACAGTGGGCATGCACACTTTGCTCATCTCTGAAATCTTGGCCTTGTGGATTTAAGAAATCTCCATTTAAAATGGGCAACTATAACACTTAAAATGTAGATTATTTTTTAAAATGTGGGTGTGATAAAGCAGAAACAAATTTATTAACTACAAAAGATAGATTTTAAGTGATTATAAGGGATAGCAAATAGATCAAAGCAGGTTACCTATCAAATAAACAGAAATGCAATCTAAGCTTAATATACTAAGGAGATTGGATATGAATAGCAAATTCTCACCCTAACTAATGATTTAAGCTGGCTGCCCTTGCTTGCAGCTTAAAAACCCTGGGTATTCCTTTCACAGGCTAGAAATCCCTCTAGCCTCGGTCCAGCACTTGTTCCCAGTTCAGTCCTTGTTTCTTAGGTGTTTCCAAGAGTCTCCTTTGGGTGGGGAGTCAGTGAAGAACCGTGATGATGTCATTCCCCTGCCTTAAATAGCTTTTGCATATTACTTGAAATTGCATACTTAGCAAAGATTCCTTCACTGGCATCGTGCTTGGCCACGATGCTCTTCTGCAACTGGCTGGACTGCTCCTGGATTACAAACAGCTCCTGGCTCTCCGGCTCGCCCGTCTCCCATTCTCCTCCTCCTTTTCCTCATCGAAGACCTCCTCCTTAGTGTTGCCTGCACTGGCCTGGGTTTCCGACTCCTCAGAGGTTTCCACGCTGCTCTTGAGGGTAGTAGTGTGGTCACCGCTGAGAATCGCATGCTGCACCTTGTAGAAGAGGCGTATCTGCAGTGTTGTACCAGAGCAACTATTCGCCTTCCTTACCTTCTGATATGCCTGTCGCAGGTCCTTGATTTTCACATGGCACTGTTGTGTGTCTCTGATGTAGCCCTTTTTCCCCACGCTCTGCACAATCTGCTTGTAGATGTCTGCGTTTCTATGGCTGGATCAGTGTTGTGCCTGCACAGCTGCTTTTCCCCACAGACCAAGACTATCCACCACCTCCTGTGTACTCCAGGCTGGATCGCATTTGGAGTGTGGAGCCCCCGTGATCAGCTGTGCAGGTGAGCTCTCCATGCCAAACAAACAGGAAATGGAAATTCAAAAGTTCCCGGTCCTTTGATAGGGGAGTGACTGTTTCCTGTATATCTGACTTCTGTGTAGCAAAGCTGAAAATGTTTACCAGAGCATTGTTAGACACCTCCTGCAGGGCAGTCAGGTCAGCGTAAGCAATGCAGTGTCTACTCTGCCTCTTTGTTGACCTAGCAACATCGAATTAAGCACTACGCCTCTTGTGGAAATGGAGTAATTAAGCCGATGTAGTGGGTGAGTTACGTCAGTGAAAGGGACCTGGTTGCATAGACACATTCATTATTAGGTCAGCATAAGGTCTCTTAACTACACTACCTAACTGCATAATGCAGATCGGCCTAACGCTCATAACCCATTTGGCCGAGGAAATGAGATTGAACTCAGTAATTAAACTCAAGTCTCCTGAATTAACATACAGAATATTGTAATTGGGCCATTCCATAGGTTAAAAATATTCTGAGTAATAACATTGAGGTCTCATTCTGTAAACTGCAAAATTCTGCATTGGTGTACACTGTACAGCTCCATTGACTGAGAAGTCTCCAGGTATATGCAAGTATGAAATGTAACAATCTCAAAAAGAGATCCTGTCTTTTGGCTGGTGGCATGGTCACTGTGCTGGTTTTTTGAGAAAATAATGGAAAGTAAGCAATGGAGGAGCATTCCTGCGAAGGAGGAAATGTTTCAGTATTGTTCACTGGAACTGAAATATAGGTTTATTTCACCTTAATGAAATATACAGCAAAGATGGACCTCTCTAGATCTTGTTAATCAAATGGAGGACAAATTGGAATTTGTCTTGTGATATATACTGAAGTAGAGTTACCATCTTCAAGCAATTTTTGTAAAACTTGATATTTTTATAGTTTTTTTTTTTAATTTTTTTGGTACTCTTGTTCTTCTGCTGATACATTATTCCTTTGATTTTATTTCCTCTGATTCCCTGGATGAAAAGTCTTTCTGTTATCAGGGTCAAGGAGCTCTTAGGCTGCATTGCATTACAATAATATCAAGCATAGGTGATCTATGAATGCATAATGTAGAAAACACTACCACATGCTGGGGGTTAACAGATTTATCCCTTTCACAAACAGTAGTTTTGTGTGTGTCTATAAAAGTTCAATCAGCAATACCAATATTTTATACTAGAAAACAGATCTAGTCTTCTCTTCCCTCCTCACCTTCCCAGGGAAAATTCTGGAATCTTGATTCTCCCCTCCCCCTTAAATCCATTCATAATAAAGACTGTTTTATATGCAAACTGAATACATGAATAGATTCTTCTTATGATGCATGTGCTTAATTCAAATCAATGTTAAGGGACGTTAAGTGCATCAAGGAGAAAATTGTGTGTGAGAGAGAGAGAGAGAGAGTGTAAAATCATTTAACATTGAAGTGTGAAAGTAGGTTAAGGAAAGTTTCCGGTTGTCATTATGTGGCTATCAAATTGCATATTTGGACTTTTTGGTAAAGTCTTTATGGGACTCTGTGTTTGAAATCTCTATGCTTGTATCTGATAGTGATGATGATGGTATAATGTGTGGATACAATGCAATATATGTTTAAAGGTAAGGAAATGCTATTGATAGCATGAATTAAATTATTGTTGGATTTCTGTTCATATTTCCAGTCTTGTAGTGTACATGGATGCTTTATTTTTTGTTTAAAAGTAGGTGAGAAAGAGGTGAAAATAAAGTCCTAGATAATCCAGATTAGTGCAAATACAAAACAGATGAGATTTGTGGAGAAAGGAGATAGACAATCTCTCTGCCATAGGAACTGTAATAAAGGCTCTTCCCCTGGTGTTGCATGCTTGTGCCTCTCCACAGAGTTCAGTCACTAAATTGAGTTGTAGTGGTGCAGAGGGATGTGTACTTTGGTCATCCCAGGAAGAGATTGAAATGAGAGGAAATACTGCACAAATTTCATGGCTCCCTTTCATGATTGCTAGAGAGAGACCCGGCCAGTTGTGATGTGGCTCCAAGAGGAGCTGCACTGCTGTGAAGAGAGAGGGATTATTAAAGTGGCTGAAGTCTCTTAGGATGGGTCCATGAAAGTGCAAGATTGGGAAGGTGTTCAGCCTCAAATAAACAGATCGCTTTTCCTTTCCACTAAAAGGAAAATGCCAAAAAAACTAAGGTCTTTGTCTGCAGGTATAACCCAAGATATGAATTTAAACAGATACTGGTATAATTATCTTTCTCTTCTCCATCTTGATGGGTATAGGCACTTTTGAAAAAATTCTTATATAAAATCTTTTTTCGGTTTAGCGTATGTCTCTTGGGAAGGGTTTGAAGCTAAACCAAGGTTATGAAAATATCTTATATGAAAATGAGCCTATCCACGGGGAGGGTCAAGTTACTTAAACCAAGCTTTTCAAATTGGTCAGTAATTGTGTGTTCCTTGTTTTCTGGGTGCCTAACTTGGTACCCTGTGATCTGATTTACAGAAATGCTGAGCACCCAGAGCTGCAACTTAAGTAAATGAGAGCTGTGTGTTGAACATTTTAAGTTCTGTATTATGCTAAGTATTCTCAAATATCAGGTCCTAAGTGTCTCAGATTGGACACCTAAAACTAGTGGATACTTTTGAACTTAGAAATATAGGACTGGAAGGGACCTTGAGAGGTCATCTAGTCCAGTCCCATGTACTCATGGTAGGACTAAGTATTATCTAGACCATTCCTGACAGGTGTTTGTCTAACCTGCTCTTAAAAATCTCCAATGATGGAGATTCCACAATCTCCCTAGGCAATTTATTCCAGTGCTTAACCACCCTGACAGTTAGGAAGTTTATCCTAATGTACAACCTAAAACTTCCTTGCTACAATTTAAGCCCATTGCTTCTTGTCCTATCCTCAGAGATTAACGAGAACAATTTTTCTCCCTCCTCCTTGTAACAACTTTTTAAGTACTTGAAAATGGTTACTATGTCCCCTCTCAGTCTTCTCTTTTCCCTTTTTTCAGTCTTCCATCATAGGTCATGTTTTCTACACCTTTAATAATTTTTGTTGCTCTTCTCTGGACTTTCTCCAATTTGTCCACTTCTTTCCTGAAATGTGGTGCCCAGAAGTGGACACAATACTCCACTTGAGGCGTAATTAGTGAGGAGGAGAGTGGAAAACAAATTTATCTTTTTCTGCCTCAGTCCCCCATCTGTAAAATGGGGATAATACTCACTTTTCTGACATGGTTATTGTGAAAATACAGTAAAGGTTGGATAGCACTTGGATATTACAACAACTGCCATAGAAAAGACTATGAGGAAATTAATTCTGTCTTCAGAACAGGGTTTGGATAATGTGTCCCCAAGCCTTGTGTACTTCACACTTTGAACAGTATGGATAAAATAAAATATTAGCTGCTCATTAATTGCACTCTTCTGTGCACTGAATTTAGTAGTAGTCCTGTGGAAAAAATATTATGTGATCAAGTAATTAGACTATTCACAATGCCTATGCCCAAGGTGGTCAAAATGAAGGTTGTGCTGGGAATCTTAATTCTGGCATTTACTAACTGTTGCATACTTGACTTTGCAACCTTAATGTCTTAGCATATTTTTTTCAAATAAAAAAATTAACTTTATTTCTAAAGAGAATTACATTTTGTTTAATTTACTAACATTCAAGAAACTCATTGAGAGGTTAGAGTGTAGCTTTTATCCAAAGCTTCTCCCACCATCCACCCCTGGAGATATGAATGCCTTCTGGTAGGTGCAACTGAAGTGGTGTATAGAAATTTCTCTTAAAGCAGCTATCCAGGGTCAAAGGATCTGTTGAAGTACTAAGTGTCAAACTGGAATGCTGAACTTCTTTAAATAATGGCTAAAAAAAATTGTATAGAAAAGGTAGAGTAATAAGTTTACTCAAAGGTGTTGAAGCTGAAAAATCAATCTATAGATAAAGTGGCTTAGTCTCTAAAATTTGTGGTAAAATATGACCAGTATAAAGAAGGTAAAAGCAGAGGAAAAGCAAGTGGTTTCACTGGCTTAGGAATGTGCCACATGCAATCTTTTTTATGTAGTTACTAGCTTTGATTTAAGCAGGAATACATTTATATCTTAGGGAAGTGGTCCCCAACCTTTTTGTGGCCAGTAGCACATTCATGTTTTCAGAAGAGTGTGGCGGGCGCTAACAATTTTTCAAGGCTTATTTTGTATTTGTACATTAAATAATATGAAAAACATCATATTTAATATTACATAATAGATGAATCCAGAGAGAAAAGAGAAGCCGGAGAGAAGCCGCGAGGACCGAGAACACCAGCGCCTGCAGCCCCAGAGTTCTCTGTCCTCGGCAGGGGCGGGGCCGCAGCTTCTCTCCCCTGCTGGGCACTAGGCGGGTGCACATAAGTGCCCCAGCGGGCATCATGGCACCTGCGGGCACCATGTTGTGGACCACTGTTCTAGGGTATGCTTATGCCTTATGTCTCTTTGCCCACTTAAGAGGCTTTGTCTAACAAGGTTCTTGCTAGGAGAACTTAGGTTTCATAAGTATCAGGAAAGTTGAGAAATAGCAGAAGCAAGTAAGCTGTTTGCAGACTGGAGAAGATTCACATTTGAAACTGTAGTACTTAGGTAAGATTAGCATATACAAAAATTAATTTCTTACTCCCCCTTTACCTCACTGATAAGAAAGAAAACTGGTCTATTCTGTGGCAGTCATTGTAGTATCCAAGTGCTATACAAACTTGCAGGGTGGATTTGATTTAAATCAAATTGTTTTAAATCATGATTTAAATCACTAGTCACAAAGACTTGATTCAATCATGGATTTCTACATAAAAGTGCAGTCTCGTTGGTTGTTATAACCTTAATACATATTCTTCACAACTCAGAGATAGATGTAGGTATCATTTTTAGAAGGTACACATTATACGTTTTAAAAGTGATTTATTTTGAAAACTTTTCAGATTAATTTTACAGCTATATCAGAAAATGAATGATTGATTGTTTTTTTCATTTACCAAAGGTAATTGAAGCAGATATTTATGAAGTCATTGGGAGGTGAGCTATCTCCAATTCAACAGGTTAATCATTCATATTTGGAGGTTTTTCTTGCCATGCTGTATTAGGAGGAGAACATCACCAGACAGATATTTAAATTTTTATTTATCTAAAACAGCGTTATGTATTCTGGATTTTTTTCTTAAACAGCAAACATATAATATTTTAACAAAACAAGCATTTGAATTTAGTTAAATACTCAAGTTTTTTAAAATCAGGTTTGTTTTTGTTTGTTTTTAACTAAAATAGTTAAATGAAATATTAAAAAAAAAATTAAATCGACTGTGTCAGCCAGGTCAACATGAGAAACTTAAAATGTTGGCTTCTGCAGCTAACTCAGTCATCTTCACCTTCATTTTCCTGTTTTTTTTTTCATAGTCTGGAAAAGAAAAACAAGCTTTCCTGGTTTTTCAGGTCCGAAACGATTTCTCAGTTTGAAATGAATTAGTCCAAAGGAGGAAGATATTCTTTCTATGCTGGCAGAAGAAGCTACTGCTGTTTAAAGTGAGATTATCTCTTCAATGGTCTCTGAATCCAAGTGCTTAAGTTACTTCCACCAGTTCACTGGTGCGACTTTCTTTAAAACATCATCAGCAAACATATTCCTTGAACGGTTCTTATTCCCAAACAGGGTCTCTTTTACGGCCTGCTACCATTATAGGTTTTCCCTTCTAGTGAGAGAATGGTATGGTAGATCTCAAATCAGTGAAGGCTACAGTCAGAAAGACCTCAAGACTTCTGGAATATGCTGCTCAAACAGTTTCACTTTTGTTTCTACTGTCTGTGCCCCCCTTCTGACATTTATCTCCAGACTTCTTCTCCTTGTCCAAATCTATTCCCCCCTCCAACAATCTTCTATTCATTGAACTTTTTGAGACTTTGCACTTTTAGAGAGAGGTGAGGGATTGATTCTGTGTGCACAAATTTGCAGAGGGACAGTAGGGTTGAGATCTGTTACTTCTCCCCTCTATATTTTATTTATTTTAAAAACATTTTTGCTGTTAACAAGCATGTTATCTCTGGAGACACAAATCCACAGGTTGAGAACTGCAAAACTAAGTATCTCTGATGGTATCTTCTAGGCTGAGCACTGAATCCCATTGGGTGGATAGAAAAATTAACCTAAATAATCTGTATAGAAGCCCCTGGAACCCCATAAGATTGGGTCCCTAATCCATGAACTATTAGAACTCATTTACAAAACTTTTCTTAAACATTAGATGAATATATTTTCTCATACTATAGAATTAGAATTAATAATCCCTATTCCATTATGAGATACATTATAGCTCAAAGATATCTTAATTAAAACTGTCTTTAGATAGATGTTTTCCTCAAAAATCATTTTATCAAAAAAATCAAATTTAAAGAATTTTTCTTTTTTAAAACTATTGATTTTTATCCACCCTGCAAACTTGACAAGTACTTCATTTGTCAGTTGCAAGTAGGGTCTCCTTACTACTAGCCCTGCTCAATGTGCAATACAGACCCCAAATATACTTGGGGATGGGAGGGGCTTTTCCTTACTAGGATTTTGGCGGGGGGGGGGGGAGAGGGTGTCGCAGTGTACCCAAAGTTCACTACTAATCCTATCAAGATTACAAAATTGTTGTGTGCTGCTTTTAGTGGGTTTAACTTCAAAACTGATTGGTATTTTTACCACTAAATACTCCAGACATATAGTGAATAAAAATTACACTGGTTTAGGATTTACATGTTTTGAATTCTTACTGATCCAGGGCCAAAGTTCTATCAGGGCTGAGGACTAATGCTCTGTACTCCTGGACAACTGGGAATTTGATTTGATGAATGATGTGTTATAGATTAGCAAAGTGTGAGATACTGAACCTCAAAATTATTTCACTTTTAGTAACATGCTTTTCTCTCCAGTGTGGTTCTACTTTCAAAAAGGAATAAAAATTACATTCTCACATTTAAGTCCTAGTTGCTGACTTAAATGAAGGTGGTGAGTGATGGGTGACTGTAAAATCTGAGGGCAAGTGGAGTCTGCCCTTGTCCATCCTCATTTTAGTTACTGCAAGTGAGGGACTATAATCAAGGCTGCATATCTTTCTGGCAAAAATTTAGATTAATCAGATTGGCTTCAACTGTGGCCTCTAGTTGAAGAGTCTTGAGGCCATTTGGCTGCAATCAATAACTAATTTACCTTCATCCAAGTCTTACTTTAGAAGAAGGTAGAATGGAAATGGTGGTTCAACATGTAGGACTTCTCAGAAACAGTTACGTAAATTTGAAGTTAAAGAAACTCCTGTGGTAGTTACAACCTCATTATTTTCAGTTGCAGTTGATAGAGATTGATGAAAGCTGTGTGGAAGAAAAATGATAACATTCTGTGTTAGAGGGTTCATATTTTTCATTATGTGGTCAAGGTCACCTAGACTTGGAGGAGAAAATTGCTTTGTTTTTATACTGAATTTCTCAGTGATTTCATATAGCCTTGATACTAATTAGAGAAGTAGTGCTGCTGTACACTCTTACAGATTAAGAAGTTTGTTTTTTTTCTTCGCCTTTACTGAAATAGTGATTCTGGTACATGGTGAACTATTAGGGTTTGTCTAAACACACAAATTGTACCACCACAATACAGGTATAGTTAAAGTGGTATTAACACGCTAATGTGGATACTGTTGCACTGGTATAAAAGAGCTAATATGTATGGCTTAATCTTAATTGTAGGGAGATAAACTATACCAGTATAACTTCATGCACACTAGGGATTGTACCAATTTAATTATTCCAGTAAAAAAAAAATCACACCCTAACTGAAATAGTTAAATCAGTACAAAACCTTTGAGAGTCAGGACTTGGGTTGAATAGTGGGATTTTTTTCCTTTAAAACTTAAATCTTCAGTTCAACTCCACCGATTTTAGCCGCTGATGGAGTACCAGGGTAGAATGGCTGATAATGTCATATAATTGTACCCGCAGCAAGCTGTGATCTGTACTAAAGCTTACAACATTGCTACAGGTGGTAGTTACAATGGCAAAACATCTAAATCAGCAGTGTTGACAAAGCATAAGAATCATTAACTAAATCCCTGTTTCATTACATAGAAGTCTCATCTAATATCATGTGACTTAGGGTAAATGATTTTGTATTACACTATCAGTACAAACACATGCTAAAGTATATTCATGTTACTGCTTATCTCACAGAGGAAGGGGGTTGTGACAGTTCAAGCAAATCTTATTGGTGAAGGAGTTTCTATGTGACTTTTTCTAAGTAGCTATTTCCTTACTAAACCATACCATTACGTGTGAAAGTAGACTGAACATCAATCTCTCTCAGGAAGGAAGGACTGCAGAGGAGAAAATCTTACTATTTTAAAATACTTGTGGTAAAATTCTGCTTCCATCTTAAGAAGAAAAGTTTGTACAGCATAATGTTATGCTTTTTAGATTGGTATTTACCTGTACTATGAAAAGTTAACTTCTTTGGTGAGATGTATTTCTCAGAAAAGTTAGATATTGAAGATGACATAAACAAGAATGCAGTCATTGCACATGAAGGAATCCCTTCTGGTATCTTGGTGAGTTCTGTCCCTGATATCCTTATTTACTATAAATATAGTGACTTCATTTTGTGTGGAATAGTGAAGTAGTTAATAGTCACAGTGGATCTGTTAGAAACTAAATGTTTCTCTGGCTCTTTTTGAGTTGCATTACTCTTTAGAAAACCTTAATTTGAACTTCAGCAGACTTGATTTGGTTTCACAGTCTCTTTTGTAACTACATGCTAAACCGCAACTTCTGAATCTTTTTTATTATGTTTATTTAAGAGCAAAATGTATTTTTGTGTTTTGCTATGTATACCTTGGCATACCCAGTTCCTCTGTTAGATATACCTCTGTATATCCAGTTAACTTTCACTATAAAGAATATGAAGTGACCTAGTTAGAAATTTATTTTTATACGCAAACTGAAAAATGGAGTATAAAGTAAAAATTAATGAAACATTTAAAAAACATTATTTTAAATTAGGATTTTTATTCAAGTGACATTTGGAAGCTGCCAGTCCCCTGTATTATTTATTGTAACTAAATACAAGTAAATTACTGTGTTTGAGTTGGAATATTATAGCTGCAGTTATAGTCTTGCTGATCTTGTAAGTAAATATGTACAAAACTCTTAATTAAAATGACCAAGATACTAATAATTATAAATGAGGAACAAATCTAATAAAATTTTGAGTAAATGACAATCCTATCCAGTTAAACATAACTCCTACCTAATAAATATGTATTTTTACATGGGCAAAACCAGAAACATTGAAAAAAATCAAGACTACACTCTTTTTTTTCTTTTCCGTTCTTCCCTTTTCTGTAGTAGTAATGAAAAGGAGCAACCCTTTATTACTAGCTCAGAAGGTACGTTGCACTAGATACAATATGAAATCAATAGAACAATTTAATTCTGTTGTCCATTAAGACCTCCATTGACATGATTTTTTCATAGTGATAGTTATGGTTCATTCCCTTTGTAGAGGAAACATCCTGTCAGTAACTTGTGTGTTTGAAAGGTGCGCTGTGTATCATTTGATTGAAGAAGTTGGTCTTACAACATGTATTAGCATGTAATACTTTGGATTTCACAAACAATACAATTAGCTTACCAAAGGTTGGATTAGTAAACCAGATGGAGTACACCAGGACTCTGAGCTAGGTTTTAAAAAATTGTTTTTCCATTGTTGAACTGAAGAAATGCCACAAATACATAGGAAGCTCTTCCTCTTCTTGTAGATGCTGATCCAGTTATGTCACGTGCTTGTATATAGATGTTCTATTAAAAGTTCCTTAACTATGAACAATGCTTATTAAGGTACATTGTATTACTTTTGCAGTATTCAAAAGTGTGCTACGTGCTTTATGGCAGACAGACATGGTCGCTGCCTCAGACCTTAAATTTAGAACTCCTTAAATTTGAGAATTCCCTGCCAAAGGTATTTTAAAAATGTAATTTGAACCTCTAGTGTCTAGAATAAATCATACATAGTCTGAGCTGAAAACTCCTGAGTTGTGTCCCATTTGCCATTATGAAATCTACAGTCTGAGGAACTGAGGCGAGTAAAATCTAGGGGTATGGAGAGTTAATTTAGTTAATACTGGATTGAGTATCTTGTGCGTGGAACAAACTATGCTACATAACCTAGCTATTTTTAGTTTCATAAACATGTTGCTTCATTTGCAGACTAAGTAACTTTTCCCCTGGTTCTGTATTTACTGTTACACTGTCTTAATAGAAGATAGAACAGGCAGTTTCAATTTTTTTGCATTCTGTCATGGCTTTTTGCCTGAAAAACCTTTAATGCTGTAGGGCAGTGTTTTCTGGCAATGCAATTTTTTTGCCTCCTGCTTAGAGCCACAGCATGTTCCACCAATATTTGAATATTTTCAGCTATAGAGAATCTTAAAAATGCAAGCATATAAATTAAGTATTCAAAAACCAAGGCCTTTTGAGCATTAAAAGTTACAAGAAGTTCCCCTCTGCTTTGGAGCCCTCAGTATTGCGGGGCCTTTAAAATCTACTGTTAACTCAGCAGTATTATTGACTAAAATTTAACTTTTGGCTATTACTCAGAAGTCAAGAGAGAAGAGTTTGACTGCGGCAGGTAGCATGCATGTTCTGAGTCCCAGGGACAAATGAAAGATACTTTTTTTTTAAATGCTGTCACATTCATTAAGCCTAACTCAGCTTTCCCAGCAGACTCTCACTTTTTATACCAGCCATGGAAGTAGACTGCTTTTAGGTGGTTCCAAAGATGAAGAGGAAGCCCTGATTTCTTTCTTTTCTGTCTGCAGTCAAGGCAATGTGAGATTTTAGCCATATAAGCCTGAAAGTAAGAGGGGAAACATTACCGGAAAAGTTTCCTTGTAGCATTTCTAAATCTGTGGTCAGAACTGCTTCTGTCACACTGGTGAAGCATCTGCATGTATTTAAGCAATGACATTGCTGCTACTTGTCAAATTCAGTATTACTTACTTTAGGCTTTCCAGAATGCTCTTTAAACAGTAAATCACAATAAAAAAAAATAATCCAGAAAACCTGTGGTCCTCTTGACGTATTGAGACTCCAGGCAGCTATACATTCTCAAGTATGTGGTGGTGTTTGACCCCTATTCATGTCACAGTTTGGATCTACTGAAATAACTATCGGTAGTTCTCATTACCCCAAATAAGATATTCTAACTTCTTCTAAAATGTAGTCTCTTTTTGCACTTGAAACTTAAATGCCTGATTTGCAGCTTATTTAAAAAACAAACTGGACAATTCATATATAACAAAGAGTTGAGTGGCTTTCAATTTTGATAAATGTTCTTCATGACCTTCAGTGTTACATCTGCTGTTTTTGTAAACATAATTCTGTTGTTGTTGCTACAGTAAGGTAGCAAAAATGCTTATTTCTAGAAGAGCTTCCACAAGCTTCTTTATTGCAGCTGCATATTGGTCTCCATAATTCTGTCATGCAGCTGTGTGTTTGCATGACCCCCTTCTTTAAGCTACTTCCAGCAAGTACACACATGCAAATAAGAAAACAAATTAAAAGACTATAACCGCCTTTTTTCTTACTCACAGTTCTGAATAGATAAGAGACTGTAGCAGGGAGATTGGCAGAAACCTGGTTGCACCTCTAGTCCGGTCCAGGACCCAGAGAGAACAAAGCCAAACCCAAAACCCACAAACAAAGGCTTCCCTCCACGAGATTTGAAAGTATCTTGTCTCCTGATTGATCCTCTGGTCAGGTGTTTGCAGGTCACTGTTTGTTTGTTAGCCCTTTATAGGTGAAAGACATATTAACCCTTAGCTATCTGTTTATGACACCCCTCCAGTCCTGGCTCAATGCACAATACCGTCCGGCCAGAGATCCTATCGACACAGTTGTCACAATTCCCCAGGACGTCTTGGACTCTCTCCAGTGGTGGCTGGACCCTTCCGTGGTGTGTGCGGGGCTCCCGTTCCATCTGCCCCAACCCTCGGTGTCCCTGACAACAGATGCCTCCTCCCTGGGTTGGGGGGCTCACCTCGGGCTCCTGCAAACCCAAGGCCAGTGGTCACCTCGCGAGCTAGCCCTCCACATCAATGTCCGGGAGTTGAGAGCGGTCCGCCTTGCCTGTCAGGCGTTCCATCACCATCTGCAGGGCCGTTGTGTCTCGGTATTCACCGACAACACGATGACCATGTATTATATAAACAAGCAGGGCGGCACAAGATCCTCTCCCATGTGTCAAGAGACCTTACAGCTCTAGGACTTCTGTATAGCCCATTCTATTCACCTCATCGTGTCCTTTCTCCCGGGCATTCGGAACACGCTGGCGGATCATCTCAGCAGGTCCTTTCTTTCCCATGAATGTTCCCTTCGCCTGGACGTTGCTCTTTCGCTCTTCCGGAGGTGGAGGTTTCCCCGAATGGACTTCTTTGCATCTCGCGGGAACAGGAAATGCCAGATGTTCTGCTCTTTTCAAGGCCTCTCACCGGGTTTGGTGGCAGACACCTTCCGTATTCCGTGGATGACGCACCTGCTCTATGCCTTTCCACCGTTTCTGCTTGTCCACAAGGTCCTATTGAAGGTGCGCAGGGACAAGGCCCGCTTGATCATGATAGCTCCAGCGTGGCCCCGGCAGCACTGGTACTCCATGCTGCTGGACCTTTCCATAGCCAACCCTGTCCCTCTGCCCCTTCATGTGGACCTGATCACTCAGGACCACGGCAAGCTCCGTCACCCGGACCTTCAATCGCTCCACCTCACGGCGTGGCTCCTGAGTGGCTGACCCGGTCTGAGCTCCGTTGCTCTACCCTAGTGCGGCAGGTGCTCCTGGACAGCAGGAAGCCTTCCACTAGAGCGACGTATTTGGCCAAATGGAAGCGTTTCACCTGCTGGTGCGCGGAACGGAATTTCCTTCCCACCGAGGTCTCCATTGCTAATATCTTAGACTATATCTGGTCCCTCAAGCAACAGGGCCTAGTGATATCATCTCTCCGGGTTCACGTGGCGGCCATCTCCACCTTTCACCTGGGGGGGGATTGGCCGCTCGGTGTTCTTGCCCCTTATGGTGACTAGATTCCTTAAGGGCTTGGAGCGTCTCTACCCCCAGGTTCGCTGCCCTGCCCCTACCTGGGGCCTTAACCTGGTTCTGACCCGGCTCATGTCCCCTCCATTTGAACCATTAGCGACTTGCTCCCTTCTCTACCTCTCATGGAAAACCGCTTTCCTGGTGGCCATCACATCAGCGAGATGGGTCTCGGAGCTTCGGGCCCTCACAGTAGATCCCCCGTATACTGTGTTCCACAGGGACAAGATGCAGCTGAGACCGCACCCAGCCTTTCTACCCAAGGTGGTATCGGTTTTCCATGTTAACCAGGAGATCTTCCTACCTGTCTTCTTCCCAAAACCCCATTCGTCTTGCAGGGAGCAGCAGCTACACTCACTGGACGTCCGTAGGGCGCTCGCCTTTTACATAGAGCGAACTAAGCCATTCCGCAAAACCCCCCAACTCTTTGTTGCGGTGGCGGAACGTGTCAAGGGGTTACCCGTCTCCTCGCAGAGGATTTCCTCGTGGGTAACGTCCTGCATCCGCGCCTGTTATGAACTGGCGCACGCCCCCCCAGGCCACGTGACTGCGCACTCCACCAGGGCTCAAGCCTCATCGTCTGCTTTTCTTTCTCACGTGCCCATTCAGGAAATCTGCCGGGCAGCAACCTGGTCTTCTGTCCATACCTTCGCTTCCCACTACGCCCTGGTTCAGCAATCTAGGGATGACACAGCCTTCAGCTCCGCCGTGTTGCACTCTGCGACATCTCTCTCCGACCCCACCGCCTAGGTAAGGCTTGGGAATCACCTCACTGGAATGAATATGAGCAATCACTGGAAGAAGAAAAGACGGTTACTCACCTTTGTAACTGTTGTTCTTCGAGATGTGTTGCTCATATCCATTCCACACCCGCCCTCCTTCCCCACTGTTGGAGTAGCCGGCAAGAAGGAACTGAGGAGCGGACGGGCCGGCAGGGGTATATATTAGGCGCCATAGCGGTGCCACTCCAGGGGGCGACCTGCCGACCCACCGGAGTTGCTAGGGTAAAAATCTTCCGACGAACGTGCACGCGCGGCGTGCACGCGCGGCGCGCACACCTAACTGGAATGGTTATGAGCAACACATCTCGAAGAACAACAGTTACAAAGGTGAGTAACCGTCTTTTCAACCATAGGCTATGAAAGTGCAGAATAGTGATAGAATGTGCCTTTGGATTTCTAAAGGGGTACTGGCACAGTTTACTCACTAGGACCTCAGCAAAAGCAGTACTCCTATTGTTGTTGCTGCTTGCTGTGTTCTACATAATATCTGTGAAAGTAAGGGGGAAAAGTTTCTGCCTGTGTGGCGGGTTGAGGCAGATCGCCTGGCTGCCAATTATGAGCAGCCGCATGCCAGGGCAATAAGTAGAGCACATCAAGGCACACTGCATCTCCGAGAGGCTTTAAAAATCAGTTTCATGAATGATCCAACACTGATGTGACAGTTGTGTGTGTTGTTCCTTACCAACCTGCCCCCTTTTTCACATGTAGTGCCCTGTAAACTAAACCCCCACCAACCACAGTGTACACAAGGAATAAAAGAGCCTCTTGTACTCAATTCATGCATTTTTATTATGCTGACAAACACTGAACAGAGACAGCAATGAATAACAATGATAACCAGGTAAGGGCCTGATAACACAGGGATGGAAGGGCAAGGACACATTGCTAGACAGTGCAATTATAATAAGCTATCAAAGCTGTGGAAATGAGAGCTTTCTGCTCCATGAACCATCCCCTGGAGTTGAGTTCAAGGGATAATGGAACTCTTCCCCTCCATCCCCACCACATTCTACAACATCTGGGAGAGGAGGATATGGAACTTGGTGAGGACGACAGCTGGTTCATCATTGGGTGCAGCGGGACTCTACGGTCTAACTGCTTTTCCTGCACCTCAACCAGATGTCTCAACATGTCTGTTTGCTCCCCCATGAGCCGCAACATCTCCTGGTGCATGTTACGCTCTTGTTCCCTGCTTGCTTTTCTGCCCTCTTGGTCGATGCGTACGCTGAGTGTGAGAGCCTCTAGACATGGAGCTGGGCCCGGTCAGCCTTGGAGGAACGCATCAAATCACAGAACATGTCTTCCCTTGTCTGTTTTTTTGGCCTTCTAATCTGGGACAAACTTTGTGCTGGAGTGAAGGAAGCAACCAGAGAAAATGTTGCAGCTGTGAGGAAAAGAATATGTTGTTGAAAACAAAAGGTTAAGAGTTGCAGTGAATGAAACAATTCACAACAGTAAATACATTCCCATAGGTACTCAGCCAAATTTTGTGTTTTTAAAAGAAGAGCCTGCTGGTAAGGTATAACACATGGCAGGCCGCTGGGAGCAGATTTCAGTTTGCAGGCACGCAAGGTAAGCACATATGGAAGGGTACGCGGTGTGAGAGCAAACCCGGGGAAATTTTTTAGTGTGGAAACTCTTGACACATAAACAAGCTTTTCTAGGAAACGCTCTTTGTGTGGCTGCACTGGCCGCCACTGTATGCCAGTCGTTTACCTCAAATTAAACAGTAACCACAATTGCATTTAACTCCTGTAGTGTTATTAGAAATGTGCACTCACCAGAGGTGCCTTCCCTGCCATCACAGTCCTGCACCAGTGGATCCTGGGAGGGGATTGGCTCCAGAGTTAGGAAAAGGTCCTGGCTGTTGGGGAGAATGGATCCTCCACTGCTTCTTCGAGAGATGTCCCTGTGGGTGCTCCACTTTAGGTCAAGGTGCATCCCAGCGCCTTCAATCAGAGATTTGTACAGCAGTACCCCTACGGGCTGGGCAGGCGCTGTGCCTGCCTCTCAAGCCATCAGTGTTTGAATAGTGCATGCACAGCCTGGGATCCTCAGTTCCTTCTCTACTGTCCTCGGCTAGAGACGGAGTTCAGCAGTGCTCTTCGAGACTAGCTAGTTAGTTTGTTTCTCAGTTTAGTTAGTTTCAGACATTTGAGTTACTACTTTTATTTAAAAAAAAAAAAACACCTCTGCAGTTTCTGACGTGCCTAGCTCCCCAGACTTAAAGAGATGCACCTCCTGTAAGGATGCCATCCCTATCTCGGACAGGCATTCACAATGTGTACTCTGTTTGGAGGAGTCTCATGTACCCCAAAAATCCATCCACTGTAACAAATTGAAAGCGCGGACCCGCAAGGACAGGGAGCTCAAGTTTAAAATGCTGCTCCTGGAAAACTCCCTCAGACCTGCATCTGACCCTGGCCAGCAAATCTCTGTGACACCCTCCAGAGGCAAAGGAAAAGCAAAAAAATGGCCAGCTTCCTCTCCCCTTGGCGAAAAAGTTAAAACCGGCTCTCTGGTCTCCGCTAACTCCGTCTCTCTGCAGCTGAGCGCTTTGCACACGGCAGGCACCTCAAGCACCGACCATGAGTCGGCTGCCCCACTACATGGTGCTGAGGTTCAGGGCTTCCAGTTGCCCGCCTCTTTCATCTCTCCTTTGGCCACCTTTGTCAATACAGTGCCAAGTGCTGTTACGATGCTGACAGTACAAGTGGCGGTGCAGCTTTTACAGCCGCTGCTCTCAGCACTGAGCCTCCTGATGTCTCCAGCCTCCTTTGCAGTGTTTACCTCAGGGGCTCCTACTCCCTGGAGCCAGCTTGCGCCCCCGGGACCCCAGCAGACTCTGCTTCAACCAGCTACACCGGCACTGACTCTTGGTCAGTCAGCTTCACCACAGTTTTTACAGCCAGAGGAATTAAGGGTGTCCCATGCTCCTGACTCTCCTCTTCTCAGCACCATGTAGTGGGGCAGCCGACTCATGGTCGGTGCTTGAGGTGCCTGCCATGTGGAAAGCGCTCAGCCGCAGAGACGTTATCACCGAGACCATTAGCACCCTACCTTCAGTACTCTCCTACCACTTCAAGCCCTTCCAATGAAGGGTGGGAGGATGATGAGGAGGAAGAGGAATATGATGACCAGATGTTTTCCTTTCAGTACTCTCCCCAGACTCATTTCCTACAACTGGGAGATGCATTACAGCACAATCTCCATATCCTCAAGGCTATCCACACTAGTATGGCAATCCCTGGATGGGACCACCCTCCTAACCCAAATAAACTTGAAGTCTTGGTTGAGGGTATAGAAAACCTTGCACCCTCTCCAGCGCCAGCGCCAACTCCAACCAACCATTTTTTTGAACACCGTCTGTGTCTGTTCCTGGCCAACTGACAAACCATCACTATGGACAGATGGGTCCTGGAAATGATCAGATTGGGTTATGCCGTCCCCTTCCTCTCCTTACCTCCCACCTCATCCCTTTTCAGGGACCCCTCTCACGAACAATTGCTCTGTCAGGAGGTACAAGATCTCATACATCTCGGAGCAATAGCGGATGTACCCCCTCAACACAGAGGGAAAGGGTTTTACTCCCAGTACTTCTTGACAGAAAAGAAAAATGGCAGTTAGCGCCTTAGCCTCGATCTTTGGTGTTTGAAAAAGTTCGTCAAGAAACAGAAATTCCAGATGGTTACTCTCCCAACGATAATTCCAACGCTGGAGCAAGGAGATTTTTTGTTTTTCAACCCTTGACCTCCAAGATGCACAGTTCCATGTCTCTATCCACCCTGCCCATCGACGTTTCTTCAGGTTTGCTGTGGGAGCGGAATACTACCAATACAGAATCCTCCCATTTGGACTCTCCACCACACCACATGTCTTCTCCGTGGTGCTAGCAGTCATAATAGCACATCTCAGGAAAAAAGAATCCTCATATTTCCTTGTCTGGACGATTGTCTCCTCAAGTCTCCCACTCAATTAGAAGCGAACCACTTCTCTTGCAGAACTCTTGCAACCCGTCACGGCTTTCTCACTTTGGGCCTTCAAATAAACAAAAACAAATCTACCTTACAACCTACCTAACAAATCAACTTCATCGGCGACCACCTCGATTCCACCACCAGTCTTGCATCTCTCACCCAGGACAGATTCCACACAATGGGCATCTTTATTACCCAGATACGTCCCAGCCCACAGACTACAGTCTGAGACTCCCTACAGCTCTTAGGACATATAGCTGCTTGCACATTTGTGGTTGCGAATGCTCGCCTGTACGTGCGATGCTTTCAGGGTCGCCTAGCCACGGTATACAAACCAAACAAGCACAGGCTAACTGTGCCCCAGAAAGTCAAGGACTCAGTTCTCTGGTGGACCTCTCCCATCAACCTCTGTACCAGAATTCCCTTCCGACAAGATCCCCCTTCAATTACCATCACTACAGATGCATCCCTCACAGGATGGAGAGCACACATCGGCCACCTTGCCGCTTAGGGTCTCTGGGCCACTTCGGAAACCAAGCTTCACATAAATTTGGTAGAGCTCTGGGCCGTACCCAATGGCTCTCTCCATTTCCTTCCCATCATCCCAAACCGCTTAATTCGAATCATGCCCGACAATATCGCGTGCATGTTTTATGTCAGCAGACACAGGGGAGCCCGGTCACACTCCCTCTGCACAGAGGCGGTAAAATTTTGGAACTGATGCCTTCAACACAACATCCATATCTCCTCCTCATACCTGCCAGGTTATCAGAATACCACCCACAAGACGAGCTCAGCCGATGGTTCCCTATGCAACATTAGTGGAAACCTAATGACACCATTCTTTCCAACATTGTCCAGACCTGGGGTTATCCCCAACTGGATCTATTTGCCAGAACAACATACAAAAAATACCCGACATTCTGCTGCAGAGCAGGCCTGGGGAAACACTCATGGGGAGACGCCTGTATGCTCCCTGGACCGAAACTCTCACGTATGTGTTCCCACCAATGCCTCTGTTGCACAGAGTAATTCAGAAGATACGAACAGACAGAGCCAACATCATTCTCATAGCCCCAGCGTGGCCCAGACAACCAGGTCTGTGCAATAGAGGCATTGATGGGAACGCATACATGAGTTTTGGTCCAGGTCTCATTTTGGTATTTCCTCCTGCACATGTCGGTCAAGCCACCCATTCCCCTTCCCCCACTCAGCAACCTCGTATCATAATGCAGGGGGCAACTATTGCACCCTGACGTTCGTCGTCTCCACCTGAAGGCCTGGCTGATCAATGGTTCTCTAATTCGGAGTTAACCTATTCGGACCAAGTACACACTGTTTTGCTACACAGCGAACACGCAACACGCGCACTACTTACCTTCATAAATGGAAATGGTTCACATCTTGGTGTGCTGACAAGCAGACCTCTCCAGTTTCTGCTTCACTCCCACTGATACTGGATTACCCGTTACACGTTAAAACATTTGGCCTCTCTACTAGCTCACTCAAGGTCCAACTCGCGGCAGTCGCCGCCTTCCACCATAAGATTGATAACGTGACGGTCTTGCCCATCCAATCACCAAAAGGTTCCTGAAGGGTATCCAGACATTATACCTGGACATGAAACCGCCTGCTTCACCTTGGGATCTGCACCTCGTCCTCAAAGCCCTGAGGGATACACACTTTGAACTGATGACTACCTGCTTCCTTCCCCACCTATGCATGAAGACCGCCTTCCTCATAGCAATCACGTCTGCCAGACAAGTAGGAGAAATGAGGGTGCTTATGACAGACTTGCCGTATACCACATTCTTCTGTGAAAAGGTCACACTCCGCACACATCCAAGGTTCTTACCTAAGAGACACTCCTCCTTTCACATCAATGAACCTATACAGCTCCCAACATTTTCCCCAAAACCTCATGCTAACACCTTTTGAAACAGCAGTGCACTCTCTTGATGTTCGCAGAGCATTATCGTTTTACTTGGATAGAACAAAAACCATTTAGGAAAACTCCCAGACTTTTTGTCTGTACTACTCAGCATTCACAAGGAAATGCTATCTCTACACAGAGACTTTCCAAATGGATTGCTGACTGCATACGCCTTTGTTACCAACTCAGACAAATACAACCTCCTACGTCTATTAGAACACACTCTACCAGAACTGTCTCCACCTCCATGGCCTTTCTCCGTAATGTCCTACCGTCTGACATTTGCAAGGCAGCTACCTGGGCATCGAACCTTACCTTCGCTAATTGCTACGCTGCTATTCACACTGCAGTGTCTGACATCAGATTGGGTAGAGCTGTCTTGTCAACAGCCTTCTTGCCTCATCCGAAGTCCCAACCATCCTAAGGGATACTGCTTTTCAGTCGCCTGAAGTGAAGCACCCACAGGGACATCTCTTGAAGAGGAGGCGGTTACTAACCCTGTGCAGTAACTGATGTTCTTTGAGATGAGTGCTCCACAATCTGCCGTCCTCCCCTCTACTTTGGAATTCATAACAGACTCCGTTGTAGAGAGAGAACCGAGGAGCCTGGGCTGCGTATGTGCTATTCAAACACTGACAGCTTGAGAAAAGTGCACAGCCTGTAGGGGTACTGTGTACAAATCTCTGATCGTAGGCGCTGGGATGCGCCGTTACCTGAAGTGGAGCACCCACAGGGACACTTATCTCAAAGAACGTCAGTTACTGCACAGGGTGAGTAACCTCCTCTTGCCTGCTGTGCATTCTCCTCCTCCTCCTCTTCCTAATCAACAATGTCTTCCTCGTTGTTGTTTGTGGCCGTGTGGGTCCCCTGGGAGGTATCCACAGTGTGTGTTGGGGTACTGGTGGAGTCCCCGCCTAGAATCGCATGCAGATGCTCACAGAAGTGGCATGTCTGTGGCTCAGCACCAGCTTGACTATTCGCCTCCCTTGTCTTCCCTTGTTTCCCTTTGAGCTCCTTTATTTTCACATAGCACTGCTGTGTGTCCCTGATGTAGCCTTTTTCTCCCATACCCTATGCAATTTTTGGCTTAGATGTCAGCATTTCTTCTGCTGGTTCTGAGCTCTGCCTGCACAGACTCTTCTCCCCACACAGCAATCAGATCCAGTGTGTCCTGTATGCTCCTTGTTGGAGCACGTTTGCATACCTGGGCAGCCATGGTCAGTTGTAGTGGTGAGCTCTCCACACTGATCAAACAGGAAATGAAATTCCTGTTTTAGTGGCTGAAGTGCAGTGGAGTTGAAAGTGTTGTCCAGAGCGGACACATTAGAGCACTCTGGATCACCTCCGGGAGGCCAAATAAGTCGAAATACACCATGCTGTGTCAACAATACCTCTAATTTGACCTGGGAAGGTCGAATCTAGTGCTACTCCTCTCGTTGAGGTAGTGTATAGGCGTTGATTTAAAAAACCCTTTAGGTTGGCAGGAAGGGCTCTGTAGTGTAGACAAGCTAATTATAAATTCAACCTAATGCGGGGAATGTCGATTTAACGGCGTAGTGTAGACCATTCCTTAGAACAGTACCACTCAAGTCTTGTGGCAAATGTGTTTCTTCCTCTTACCCCCCCTTCTTCTCCCTCCCACCCCCACAAGATGTAGGAAGCAGCTCCTTTTGGATCCAGTGAAAACTGCTTCTTAAATCAGTCAAGGTTGCTTGAGAGCAATGTAAAATGTCATTGCTCCCTGTCTTCACTGGTCCAGAATTGTGACTTACCGTATCTAAGCATTTCTAGTCACTGTAGTAGCTAGATCATGATAGATGGTGGGCATGCCACTAACTCCGCAGTTTTAAGAACTTTTCAAGCTTCTTGGTAGTGGAGGTGAAATTGGCTGAAGCTGCATGTGGATTTTGATCAGCCAGAAGGATTCTGGACTCAAGTGAAAAGCTAGTAAATATTTTTTCCGTAGAATTCTTGTTTAAAGCAATACCATGTTTTACAACTTTTAAAAATGGATTATTGAACTTATCTTTCACCGATAAAACAACGCTGAGAGACCTCAACTTCTTTTTTGCATCTCTTGTTTTTTTCTTTTTGAAGCCCATTGTGTATTAATGATGAGATCTACAAAGTTCCTAAGAGTACTTCAAACAGGAAGAGTTTAAGGTTGGCTATGAGCTAGACAGGCATGTGTGACTTTTTCTGATAAATCTGTTTGAAGTCAGTTTTCATAGGGAACGGATACAAGGTATATTTTTCAGTATTCCTTTACCATTGTGGTGGATTTAAATTTTCTGTAGGAAAACTTACAGTATTAGTGTCAGATCTTAGGAACCAACTTCAGTCTTGTCAGTCTCCCAAAGTGAAACTGAAAACTTTTAAACAATTAGCTTCTAAGGTGATTCACAACAATATTTTTTTTGTTGGTGCTCACTGTTCAAATCCCAGTTATTGAAATAATGAAGTATGTATACAAGGACTGTTGGAGAGGCAAGAGTATTCAGACCTGTTGAGCCCTATGCTGCAGAAGTTTTTTAAAAATGAAAGATTTTAATCTTGACTTGTGAAGGCAACTTCTCATTTGTGAATCAATACCATGGAATTTTGTTAGAAGTGGCTAAAACTTAGCCTGTTGTCAGACATGACTCTTTAAGTCCCCTAACTCTTCCTAAATACTTGTTGAACAGGATTTGGCACTGTTGTGAGGGTGAACTGTTGAACATCCATCACAGAAATCAAGAAGCAGTACAGATGCTGCCTTCTTTCAAAAATTGACGGCTTGGTGCCACGAGTGTCCTGGGTTCATGTTCCAGTTAGTAAGACACCCTGACTGAAGAAAATCACAAGATGAGACTGCTCTCTCTGATTCACCACTGTTGATGTAGGTAGGTGTTTCAGCTGAAATACCTGCCTATCTCATCAACTCTGTGGCTGTATTCTGGTCTCCATTACCTTTGTCTGGACTGTTGCATGTAGATGCAGGTTATATATCTCCCACAACCTGCAGTACCATCAGCCCACCTCCCAAAAAACTCTGTCCATCAACGTCTTATAGAAAAATTGCTGGCCAAGAGTCTTCAGTTTCTTAAACTAGTTCAAAACTGATATAACTCAAAAGATTTCAAAAGTTGTATGAGCATAAAATTGATATAATGGATTGGAGAATCAAACCCATTTTCTTCCTGTTTCATTTTTGTAATTTTGAAAGCATACATTGGGAAAAAGGTTTCAGAATGATAGCCATGTTAGTCTGTATCAGCAAAAACAATGAGGAGTCCGTAGAGACTAACAAATTTATTTGGGCATAAGCTTTCAGAGGCTAGAACCCACTTCAGAAGCTCTTTCATGTTTAAAAAACATGATTTAAATGAGATGTTGTATGTCATATTTAGCTAGGGAAAACTCTTGCAGAGATGAGTTATAAATCCCTGAAAGAAAGGATTTTTAGAGTGTTACTGACACATCATCTTAACTATATCAGCACTATTGGATGCTACAAGAATAAGTTAAATTTAAATTAATGTGATTTATGCTACTGCTAGTATGATTTTGAAAGCTCTGAACTGAAATAATTAATATAACAGAGATGGTTTGGTAGACACTGGCAGCAATCTCACCAGAAAAGAAACTGAAGAGTTTTTCCAGTATATAGTCTCTTGTTTAGGTTCTCTAAGAAAAATCTTGATCTCACAGTTCAATCAGTGGAGTACTTGTAAAAAAAAAAAAACTTGTGCTACTCATGTGGCTTATAGTAAACAGACTCGTTGACAATTAAATGACATTGCAAGATTAAATTTGGTACAAATATCTGACTTAATTTTTTCCCTTGTGTGTTTTTTTTTTTTTTTGGCAGTCTCAGACTATGAATTACGTGGGACAGCTTGCAGGACAAGTTCTAGTTACTGTGAAAGAACTATATAAAGGCATTAACCAGGCCACTCTTTCAGGATGCATCGATGTAATTGTGGTTCGGCAGCAGGATGGTACATACCAGTGTTCTCCTTTCCATGTCCGATTTGGGAAGCTTGGGGTTCTGCGTTCTAAGGAAAAAGTGGTAAGTGTAGCAAATGGCATGGGTCTGGGGGATGAACCTGTCACTTGAAAGAAAAAATTATATATTTTTTCCTCTTATGCATGCACACCGTGCAGCAATGCTGAAGCCAGAACACTTTCACACACAGGCGGTATAAGATGATGGTTTTGAGGTCTGATAGATAATCTTTGGCTGCATGGTCATCTGATAAGGAATGGATCACTGCAAAGATAAGTGTGTGCAGATCAGGAAGGAAAGATGAGATTTCTGAGAGCTACCCATTGAGCTTAATATGAGCCCAAGGGATGTATGGCTTAGACTTTTGGAGGTTTTCACAGTGCTGCTAGCTGAAGAAACATGGATCAAGTGGCTGATTCAGGGCTTTGGAGTGGAGCCCAGAGCTGGAGCTGCAGGTTTTTGCCTGGAGCTGGAGCAGAGTCAGAGCACAGCTCCAAAGCCCTGGATATTGTAGTACTGGGACCTCAGTTATTGCAGATTACTTATGCTTAGGGATGTTTATGTGTTAGTCATTACTCTCTTGACCCTGTAACTTTCTTGGTGCTATAAGAAATGTAATCAATACTCTGACACTTTATAGCAATCAAAGTTGCAAAAGAGTCTTATAACATGTTCAGGGGTTTTTCTCACACTTCAGTCAAAACTACCAGTTTGTCTCAAATGACAGCTTTTTACTAGTAAATGTGTATTTTCTTTTGTTGTTGTTAAAACGGGACTGGCTCTGATACACTGGAGGAGGAAGTACTTCATACCACTTCTTCTGTCCAACTGTCATCACTGTATTGACTAATTTAGGAGGTCATAACCTCTACCCCATCTTAGCTGGGAGGAGGGACACTGCAACATGAGATCTTTAGGACTAGGAGGAGAAGGAAAACTGAGGGGCTCTTGGAGAAGATAAGAATGGCCATACTGGGTCAGACCATGGTCCATCTGCCAAGTACCCTGTCTTCTGACAGTGGCCAGTGCCAGAAGCCTCAGAGGGAATGAACAGAACAGGGCAATTATTGAGTGATCCATCCCCTGGCATCCAATTCACCATCAGAAGTTTAGGGACACCCAAAGAATGAGGTTGTGTTCCTTACCATCTTGGCTAATAGCCATTGATGAACCTATCCTCCATGAACTCACCTAATTCTTTTTTGAACTCAGTTATATTTTTTGGCCTTCACAACATCTCCTGACAATGAGTTCCACAGGTGGACTGTATGTTGTGTGAAGAAGTACTTCCTTATGTTTATTTTAAACCTGCTGCCAGATAATTTATTTGAGTGACCCCCCAGTTCTTGTGGTATACGAAGGAGTAAATAACACTTCCCTATTCACTTTCTTGACCCCATTCATGATTTGATAGACCTCTATCCTATCCCCCTGTAGTCATCTCTTTTTTCTAAGTTGAACAGTCCCAGAGTTTTTCATCTCTCCTTCTGTGGAAGCTGTTATACTCCTAATTATTTCTGTTGACCTCTGTATCTTTTCCAATTGACTCTTTTTTTTGAGATGGGGCAACCAGAATTGCACGCAGCGTTCAAGGTGTGAGCATACCATAGAGTCATATAAATGGCATTCTGATTTTTTTAAATCTCATTTTCCGTCCCTTCCTATTGGTTCCTAGTATTGTTAGCTTCTTTTTACTGCCGCCACACGTTGAGTGGATGTTTTCAGAGAGCTATCTGCAATGATTCAAAGATCTTTCTTGAGAGGTAACAACTAATTTAGCCCCGATCATTTTGTATGTATGTTAGGATTGTTTTCTAATATGCATTACAGTAGAAACTCAGTTACGAACACCAGAGTTACAAACTGACTGGTCAACCATGCACCTCATTTGGAACTGAAGTATGCAATCAGGCAGCAGTGGAGACCAAAAAAAAAAAAAAAAAAAGAGCAAACGCAATACAATACTGTGTTAAATGTAAACTATTTTAAAAAGATTTGACAATGTAAGGAAACTGTTTCTGTGCTTGTTTCATTTAAATCAAGATGGTTAAAAGCAGCTTTTTTTTTCTGCAAAGTAAAGTTTCAAAGCTGTATTAAGTCAATTTCAAAGCTGTCTTAATTCAGTGTAAAAATAATTCTTTTCAGTTTTGAAAAAAACCCTGTCACGTTTTGTTCAGAGTTATGAACAACTTCCATTCATGAAGTGTTAGTAACTCTCTTCTGCTGTGCTTTGTACTTAATCAACATTTAATTTAATCTGCCATTTTTTTGCCTAGTGACCCAGTTTTGTGAGATTCCTTTGTCCAAACTTTGTCAGCTTCGGACTTAACTACCTTCAGTAATTTTATATCATTGACGCACCCCTGGGGTGCAATCTGGAGCTGTGGGACCGTTGTGTCCCCTTAACTCTTCCATCTGGGCTGCGTCTGTCAATGCTGTGCTAGTGACAAGGAGCAAATCCCTCCAAGTGCTGCGATCATTCAGCCAACAACATGCAGGGACGTACCCAGCTAAGTTGCATGAATGCTCTCCAAGCCACTCATGAAATGTACAGGGGGAGACATCAGCAAATCCCTCCCCCCCACAGCCTTGCACCCCAGAAATGTACCGTCTTAACACTGCTCAAGACCTTCTCTTGAACAGTGCAAGCTCATTAATTAGTTTGACACTTTGTCAAAGGATAGTGGATATGCACCATCCTTTGTAATCTGAGCAGATTCCCTAAGCACTTCAGATAAACTCACTGATAAGGATAAAAGAGTAAATTAAACATATTAACTACAGAAAGATAGATTGATTTAATTGCAGTTAACTCAGGTGATGAACTCAAATTAATTGTCGTTTTAATTGCACTGTTAAACAATAGAATATCAATTGAAATGTATTACATATTTTTGGATGTTTTCCTACGTTTTCAAATATATTGATTTCAACTGCAATGCAGAATACAAAGTGTACAGGGCTCACTTTATATTATTTTTTATTACAAATATATGCACTCTAAAAATGATAAACAAAATAGTATTTTTCAGTTCACCTCATACAAATACTATAGTGCAATCTCTTAATGCAAAAGTGCAACTTACAAATGTAATTTTTGTTACATAACTGCACTCGAAAACAAAACAATGTAAAAGTTTAGAACTTACAAGTCCACTCAGTCCTACTTCTTGTTCAACCAATTGCTCAGACAACAAGTTTGTTTACACTTACGTGAGATAATGCTGCCCGTCATCTTATTTACAGTATCACCTGAAAGTGAGAACAGACATTCGTATGGCACTTCTGTAGCCGGCACTGCAATGTATTTACCGTGCCAGATATGCTAAACATTCATATACCTCTTCATGCTTTGGCCACCATTCCAGAGAACATGCGTCCATGTTGATGACACGGGTTAAAAAAAAAAATGTTAATTAAATTTGTGACTGAACTTCTTAGGGGAGACTTGTATGTTTCCTGCTCTGTTTCATCTGCATTTTGCCATATATTTCTGAGCGATTGGCTGAACCAGAAATAAGACTGAATGGGCTTGTAGGCTCTAAAGTTTAACATTATTTTATTTTTGAATGCAGGTCTTCTCATACATAATTCTACATTTGTAAGTTCAATTTTCATGGTAAAGAGATTGTACTACAGTAATTGTATAGGTGAATTGAAAAATACTATTTCTTTTTTTACAGTGCAAATATTTGATATCAAATATAAATTGAGCACAGTACACTTTGTATTCTGTGTTGTAATTGAAATCAATATATTTGAAAATGTAGAAAACATCCAAAATATTTAAATAAATGGTATTCTATTATTGTTTTAACAGCACTATTAACTAAGATTGCTTTTTTTAATGGAGCAATTAATCACAGTTGATTTAAAAAAAATAAATCACTTGACCATCTTCAAATGGGAGCTGTGGGGTAGGTTCTTTGCGACTTAAGAGGGAAGGGGTTTTACTCCCGATATTTCCTAATTCCAAAGGCCAATGGGGTGTGTGTGCGTGTGTGACCGACCTGTTTTAAACCCATACCGTCTCAATGGCTACCTTGAGAAGCTGAAGTTCCGCATGGTTTGTCTGGCCTCTGTCATTCCCTCTCTGGATCTAGGGGACAGGTACGCTGCCCTCAACTTGAGATGCTTATTTCAATGTCTCAGTTTTCTAAGGCCGCAGGAGGTTACTCAGGTTCATTGTAAACCAGATTCACTATCATTTATGGTTCTCCCGTTTTGGCCTTTTGGCAGCTGCGAGGGTATTCACAAAATGTATGGCAGAAGAAAAGAGGTACAGGTTTACCCGTACCTTGACGATTAGTTGGTAAAGGGCCATCCCGGACCCAAATGAGGCCAGTATCCAGCTCAATAATCGACCTTTCAGATGTGGGGCCTGCTCAGAAACTAGCAGAAGTCTACCCTGGTGCAGAGGTTAAAGTTTATTGGAGCAGTGCCCAATTCCTCCCAGGCCAGGGTTTTCCTCCTAGAAATCCTGTTTTCAGGCAATAAGGCCCACACACTCATGACAGCCCATTTCTACATCAGACTGTTAGGCCACATGGCCGCGTGCACATACGTAGTACAGCATGTAACGCTATGCCTCAGACCCCTTCAAGCATGGCTGGCCTCAGTGTACTCACCAAGCTGCCATTGCCTGCACTTGGTTCTCATCATTCCTGCCCTGGTCCTCGCCTTGGTCAACTGGTGGAAGGACCCTGTGTTGGTCCACTTAGGCGTCCCCTTTGCCAGGACCCAGCCCTCATTATCTCTAGTTTCGGATGTGTCAGCTTTAGGATGCGGAGCTCACCTGGGGCATCTCAGGACACAGGACCTGTGGTTCCCGGAGAAGTTCTCCCTACATATAAACATCAAGGAGCTAAGAGCGGTCAGCCTGGCCTGTCAGGTGTTCTTACCCACATTGTGAACAAGAACGTGCTAGTGTTCACAGACAATATGGCAGCCATGTTTTACCTCAACAGGTAGGAAGGGACTTGCTCTTCCTCCCTGTGTCAGGAAGCTATCTGCTTGTGAGAGTTCTGCATAATGCACTCGCTTCATCTCAAAGCTTCTCACATTCTGGGAGCCCGAAACAAGGTGACAGATCACCTCAAAAGGTCTTTCTCCAAGTCATTTCGAATGGTCCTTTCGCTTTGATGTAGTAAGGGTAGTTTTCTAGCGATGGAGGACTCCCCAAATAGACCTGTTTGCCAGAATAGGAAATGTCACCAGTTCTGCTCCCTGCAAGGCTCACTCATGGATGCTTTCCTGCTCCCTTGGATGGGGCAGCTGTTCTGTGCATTCCGTCCCCATTCCCCTTGTGCACTAAGTCCTGCTTAAGAGCAAGCACAAGTCATTCTCGTAGCCTCAGCCTAGCCCTACCAGCACTGGTTCGCCATGCCGCTAGGCCTTTCAGTAATGACTCCAATGCTGCTCCCTCTCCTCCTAGACCTGATATCACAGGACCACGGTCAAATGCTCCACCCAAACTTCAGTGCCCTCCACCTAACAGCTTGGAAACTTCATGGTTATATCCCGAGGAGCTGGTCTGTTTGGAGCAAGTCTGCCAGGTTCTGCTATGTAGTAGGAAGCCCTCTACCAGAGCTACGTAACTTGCCAAATGGAAGTGTTTTTTCCATATGGTCTTCCCAGCAAGGGGTTTCACCCATCTGGTCGTCACTGCAGACCGTTCTAGAGTATTTGCTACATCTGAAATAGCAAGGTCTAGCAATTTCATCAGGTGAAGTACTCCTGGAAGTGATTTTGGTGTTCCACATCTCAGTGGGTGACCAGTTTGTTTTCTCGCATGAGATGACCATTGGTTTTCTCAAGGGCCTAGAAAGACTATGCCCACAGATTTGGGAGCTCATCAACTGTGGGACCTAAACCTGGTCTTGTCAAAACTCACAGGCCCCCCATTTGAGCAACTGACAGCATGCCCCTTGTATCTTTTCTGGAAGGTGACCTCTGTAGTGGCTATCACTTTGGCAAGGAGGGTTTCAGAGATCAGGGCCCTTATGTCAGAACCCACATACACAGCCTTTTTTAAGGACAAGGTACAGCTTTGTACTCATCTTGCGTTCCTCCAGAAAGAGTTTTCGCAATTTCATGCCACTTTCCTGCTGGTTTTCTCTGCGAAACCAAACGCAAGCAGAGAGGAGCAATGTCTCCATACCCTGGATGTTAGACGCACCCTTGCTTTCTATATTAAGAGGACAAGACTGTTCTGTAGATCCACATAGCTTTTTGTGACAGTGGCGGACAGGATGAAGGGCCTTCCTATTTCAGCTCAGAGGATTGCATCCTTTATCACATCATGCATTCACACACGCTATGAGCTGGCGAGGGTCCCGCCACTGGCTATAGTGACGGCCTATTTTGCAAGGTGCAAGCTTCCTCAGCAGTGTTCCTGGATCAAGTCCTGATCCAGAACATCTGCAGAGCGGCGACTTGGTCATCGGTACATACATTTTTCTTCCCAATGTGCAATCACCCAGCAAGCTAAAGATGATGCTGGATTTGGTTGAACTGTGTTGCAGTCCGCATGTCCATGAATTCTGATCCTACCTCCTATGGTACTGCTTGGGAGCCACCTAGCATGGAATGGACATGTGAAAGCACTCAAAGAAATAAAAACAGTTACTAACCTTTTCATAACTGTTGGTTTTTGAGATGTGTTGCACATGTCTATTCCAGACCCACCCTTCTCCTACTGTCAGAATTGGCTGGCAAAAAGGAAGTGAGGGTGTGGGTCAGATGGACCCCTTATATCCGTACATGAACAAGGGCACCAGAGGGTGCTAGAGCTGAACCAATGGATACCACTGAGGGAAAAATTTCTGGTGACTACATGCAGTGTGTTCACACCAAACATGGAATGGACATGTGCAATGTATCTTGAAGAACAACAGTTACGGAACATTTGATAACAGTTGTGTGTTTTGTTTTTTTTTTAACTACTGGCTTCATCATGCACCACTGTCAGGGGCGGCTCCAGGCCCCAGCACGCCAAGCGCATGCTTGGGGCGGCATGCCGCGGGGGGCGCTCTGGCGGTCACCGGGAGGGCGGCAGGCAGGGCTCCGGTGGACCCTCCCGCAGGCATGCCTGCGGGAGGTCTGCCAAAGCTGCAGGACCAGCAAACCCTCCGCAGGCATGCCTGCAGGAGATCCACCGGAGCCGTGGGATTGGCAACCGGCAGAGCGTCCCCCATGGCATGCCGCCTTGTTTGGGGCGGTGAAATGTCTAGAGCCGCCCCTGACCACTGTTAACGAGTAAGCATTCCAAGTGTAAGTTCATTATCACATTGAGGATGGCTCCATCTTATAAGCGTGGTTTTTTTCCATATTAATCTTACTCCTGTTGTATGTAACCTAAAACTTCATCTTCCTGGCAATATCTGTACTAGCTGCCATATTTGATATAGGCTGTCCAGTGCCCCTAACAAGGTAAAGGGACTAAATAGAAACAGATTTGTCATATTCAGACTTTCAAGGTGAGCAAATATCATATGGCTGCAACTTTTTAAACAGTAAGACAAGCCCATTGTGTGTCCTTGTGACAAATACTGGGAATATAACCTCCAAAACTAAATACCTTTGAGTGGATTAAGCTAAATGAATGTCCAGTTTCCACAAAATAGGTGGCTTCACATTCACAAAATGAATAGTCTTGATTTGAATATTGAAGTTTCCTATTCTGTCTGAATGTTTTTGGCTGGAATTAACTTTGCTGCCCAGGATTTCACCATAGGAAAACGATATAAAATGCTGAGGCATTTACTCATACAACTTTGCTCCTAGGTTCTAAAACAAATTTGATGCATACTTTTATTTTTGCTTTCTTATTTTGAAGTTCATGGATCTGAGCAAGAAGGGTAATCTCTTACCTCACCCACCTGCAACTAGTCTAACTTGGAATACCTTTGTATGACTTTTTACATTGGAAATACAATGGAAAATGGGGAGTCGTGTGTCTTGTCTCCATTGCCACGTAAGCAGTACAACCAGTAGCAGCATTAATTGAGCTTCAGAAAGTAATACACCGGACCCTCACTAGAACGCGGGGTTTTGGATCCATGTGTGGTCCCATGTTAACACGGGGACCACTTTACGATGGATTCCAATGCAAGTAATTAAATTTGGGATCCATGCAGAGTCCCGCGCTATAAGCAAATTTGTGCTATATAGACACGCGTTCTAGGGAGGATCTGTTGTAGTCAAAACTCGTGCCCAGAGTAGTATTATGGCTGATATTACATAAAATAAGGAACCAATCCTTTAAAAGGTATTCAAGAGCAAAAACTGTTTATCTGCCATCCAGCATTCTGACCCTCACCTAGGGTTTGACTACACTAAAAAATTAAGTTGACTTAACAACGACATACAGCAGCCACAATAATTCATAGAATCATAGAATATCAGGGTTGGAAGGGACCTCAGGAGGTCATCTAGTCCAACCCCCTGCTCAGAGCAGGACCAATCCCCAACTAAATCATCCGAGCCAGGGCTTTTTCAAGCCTGACCTTAAAAATCGCTAAGGAAGGAGATTCCACCACCTCCCTAGGTAACCGATTCCAGCGCTTCACCACCCTCCTCATGAAAAAGTTTTTCCTACTATCCAACCTAAACCTCTCACACAGCAACTTGAGACCATTACTCCTTGTTCTGTCATCTGCTACCACTGAGAATAGTCTAGATCCATCCTCTTTGGAACCCCCTTTCAGGTAGTTGAAAGCAGCTATCAAATCCCCCCTCATTCTTCTCTTCTGCAGACTAAACAATCCCAGTTCCCTCAGCCTCTCCTCATAAGTCATGTGCTCCAGCCCCCTAATAATTTTTGTTGCCGTCTGCTGGACTCTTTCCAATTTTTCCACATCCTTCTAGTAGTGTGGGGCCCAAAACTGGACACAGTACTCCACATGAGGTCTCACCAATATCTAATAGAGGGGAATGATCACATCCCTCGATCTGCTGGCAATGCACCTAGTTATACATCCCAAAATGCTTCTTGTCCACTGTAATCCCTAGGTCCTTTTCTGTGGAACTGCTGCCTAGCCATTTGATCCCTAGTCTGTAGCAGTGCATGGGATTCTTCCGTCCTAAATGCAGGACTGTGCACTTGTCCTTGTTGAACCTCATCAGGTTTCTTTTGGCCCAATCCTCTAATTTGTCTAGGTCCCTCTGTATCCTATCCCTACCCTCCAGGGTATCTACCACTCCTCCCAGTTTAGTGTCATCTGCAAACTTGCTGAGATTGCAGTCCATGCCATCCTCCAGATCATTAATGAAGATCTTGAACAAAACCGGCCCCAGGACTGACCTTCCGGGCACTCTGCTTGATACCAGCTGCCAGCTAGACATGGAGCCATTTATCACTGCCCATTGAGCCCGATGATCTAACCAATTTTCTATCCACCATATAGTCCATTCATCCAGCCCATACTTCTTTAACTTGCTGGCAAGAGTACTGTGGGAGACTGTATCATAAGCTTTGCTAAGGTCAAGGAATAACACATCCACTGCTCATCCACAGAGCCAGTTATCTCATCGTAGAAGGCAATTAGGTTAGTCAGGCATGACTTGCCCTTGGTGAATCTATGCTGACTGTTCCTGATCACTTTCATCTCCAAGTGTTTCAGAATTGATTCCTTGAGGACCTGCTCCATGATTTTTCCAGGGACTGAGGTGAGGCTGACTGGCCTGTAGTTCCCCGGATCCTTCACCTTCCCTTTTTTAAAGATGGGGACTACATTGGCCTTTTTTCAGTCATCCAGGACCTCCCCCGATTGCTATGAGTTTTCAAAGATAATGGCCAATGGCTCTGCAATTAAAGTGGTAGTTCATATCCACACTGTTCCTTCTGTCAGCGGTGTGTGTCCTCACCAGGAACACTTCCACCGACTGAAGTGGGGTATTGACAGCTGGAGCCCCATAGCCGAAGCTGTCAGCTGGGTGCTGAGCTCCAGTTAATAAGGTATTTTAAGCATGTGGCTAGTCTCAATAACCTCAATCTACTTCCTAAAAAAGCACGGATTTCTTTTGTGGGGTAGGAGAGTACAAAGAGTGAGGTATGACAGTCTTCTTGGGAGAAGCCTGCAGTTGGAGTGGTGATCATAAAGTGGAATGCAGGCATTAATATAAAAATAATCAGAAAGGAATCAGTCTAAGGTAAATATTTGTGTGTTCTGCTGTGTGGAAGATACTCTACATTAAATTGTTTTTGCCCCCCACAGATTGATATAGAAATTAATGGAGACACAGTTGATCTTCACATGAAGCTGGGTGACAATGGAGAAGCTTTCTTTGTACAGGAAACTGAAGAAGAATACGTAAGTGTTTTGTGGCATTTGAAGAGTACATTGCTGAGTACATTGTTTAGTTAATTATATCCTGTTACTAGTGCTGTGTCTCATGTTCTCAATATTAAAATACAACATTTTTAATGATTTTTTTTATTGCTGATTCATAACTAACTTGCATTATTTGCTTGCAATAGTTCAATAAAATACTGTATCTAACTAATTTCCTGGTGGCAGGAGAGTAACAGATCCTCCTTATCACACTTTGTTTTTCAGAGCTGTAATAGGAAGACTTGCTGCACTTTTCACCCTGTTTGCTTAGAACAATAATCTATTATGTTGTTAACTTTAGGGTGACGTTGACTGTACAGACTGTGCAGTGACTATTAACTACTCTTTGCAAGTAGTTCAAGTCACTTGTGTTACTGACCTCAGTATCAGTGTGGTTTGTTTACATTGGCAGGGTGCAGTTTCTTATCTCTGAATTTTCACTAGTTAACTTGTTTTCCAAGACTAGGGGTATGTCTACACTACGGGATTATTCCGATTTTACATAAATCGGTTTTGTAAAACAGATTGTATAAAGTCGAGTGCACGCGGCCACACTAAGCACATTAATTCGGCGGTGTGCGTCCATGTACCGAGGCTAGTGTCGATTTCCAGAGCGTTGCACTGTGGGTAGCTATCCTGTAGCTATCTCATAGTTCCCGCAGTCTCCCCCGCCCATTGGAATTCTGGGTTGAGATCCAAATGCAGTAACAGTGTCGCTGGTGATTTTGGGTAAATGTCATCACTCAATCCTTCCTCCGTGAAAGCAACGACAATCATTTCGCGCCCTTTTTCCCTGGATTGCCCTGGCAGATGCCATAGCATGGCAACCATGGAGCCCATTTTGCTTTTGACCCTTCAGGCATTGGGAGTTCAGCCAAGAATGCAAATGCTTTTTGGAGACTGCCGGGACTGTGGAATAGCTGGAGTCCTCAGTACCCGCCCTCCCCCCATGAGCATCTATTTGATTCTTTGGCTTTCTTTGGCTTGTCACACAGCACTGTGCTGTGGGCTCTGTCTATCATAGCCTGGAGATTTTTTCAAATGCTTTGTCATTTCGTCTTCTGTAACAGAGCTCTGATAGAACAGATTTGTCTCCCCATACAGCGATCAGATCTAGTATCACCCATACAGTCCATGCTGGAGCTCTTTTTGGACTTGGGACTGCTTCACCACCTGTGCTGATCAGAGCTCCATGCTGGGCAAACAGGAAATGAAATTCTAAAGTTTGCGGGGCTTTTCCGGTCTACCTGGCCAGTGCATCCGCGTTCAGATTGCTTTCCAGAGCAGTCACAATGGTGCACTGTGGGATACCGCCCGGAGGCCAATACCGTCGATTTGCGGCCACGCTAACCTTAATCTGACATGGCAATACCGATTTCAGCGCTACTCCTCTCATCAGGGAGGAGTACAGAAATCGGTTTAAAGAGCCCTTTATATCGATATAAAGGGCCTCGTTGTGTGGACGGGTGCAGGGTTAAATCGGTTTAACGCTGCTAAATTCGGTTTAAACGCGTAGTGTAGACCAGGCCTAGAAAGTCATTGTAGTGGCTTGGCTTTCTGATACAGTTGTCCTGAATATCCCCCAAGGCCTCTTGAGATTGTAGGCTTTTCAGCTCTTGATGCTTACACATCTGTTGCCTTAAAAAGTGTAGCCCTGGGGAGTGGAGGAAGCCCAGAGTAACCAGTACAGAATAGTTACTACTTAGAAAGCAAATTAAACTAATCAACAAAAAGGCACTCTGAGGGCTTGTCTACACTATGCAACCTTTAGCCACAAGGTTGTGTCGATACAGCCTTGTTGCTAAAAGGCAGCGCATGTCAATGCTTTCTATTGGTATTTTGTCGGCATTTTTGCCATCAAAATACTTCCAGCCCCATGAGTGGCAGTAGTTTTGTTGGCAGGAGAGCGCTGCCACTTGTCAGCCAAACTTTTGTCTTGGGCAGGGAGGGCTTTTTGTCACAGTATAGACAAGCCCTTAGTGCAGAACAAGATGGTCCACACAGAGAAGTTAGTGTGGAATAGCTATCACACTTTAAATTTAGACCCTACTTACTTCCCTGAATAGACAAGCCCTTACTTTCTTCAATACTTCATATTCATAGCAAACTGCATTACATACACATATGTCAAAGCTTGTCTAAGTTGATAGATATTTTGTGAATCATAAAGCCTCTTCCACATCCTGGTCAGGGACTTGGGGGTCACAGGCATTGATATTTTTGGAGGGAATAGGAGGCATACCAAAAGTAAACACTTTTTGGACAATGAAATACAAACATTAGATTATAAATGAATGTGCAGAGTCATGAAAACTTGCAAATCTTAATGAACTAGCTACTGGGGATGGTGGTGGGAAGAGTGGCAGTTCATTTTTTTTTTCTTTTGAAATAAAAAACACACTATAGAAGCAGTGGTTGTGACTCATTCACAATGAAAGGGAAAGATCAGCATCAAGATTATTAGTACCCAAAATAATAACTTGTGAAGAAGAACCATAATGTCTAGGAAGAGAATGGAGACTCAAATTTTAACAGCAAAAAATCTAAGTACATCGGAAGTAGGAAGTCTGCCAAGCAATCAGTAGTGCCACTGAATGATTGAGCTACTACAAGAGCACTCAAGGAAGAACTGTGGAGAAGTTAAATGAATTATTTGCATCAGTCTTCACTGCAGAGGATGTGAGGGAGATTCCCATACCTGAGCCATATTTTTTAGGTGTCAAATCTGAGGAACTGTCCCAGATTGAAGTGTCAGTAGAAGAGGTTTTTAAACAAATTGATAAATTAAACAGTAATAAGTCACCAGCACCAGATGGTATTCACTGAAGAGTTCTGAAGGAACTCAAATATGAAATTGCAGAACTACCAACTGTGGTATGTAACCTATCATTTAAATCAGCTTCTGTACCAGATGACTTAAGGGTAGCTAATATGACACCAATGTTTAAAAAAGGATCCAGAGGAAGGCCTGGCAGTTACACCAATCTGTTAGAATTCTTTGAGGAAGTTGTCAAACATGTGGACAAAGGAGATCCAGTGAATATAGTGTATTTGACTTTCAGACTTTGACAGGGTCTCTCACCAAAGGCTCTTAAGCGAAGTAAGTGGTCAGAGGATAAGAGGGAAGGTCTGTCCTCATGGATCTGTAATTGGTTAAAAGACAGGAAACAGGGTAGGAATAAATGGTCAGTTTTCATAATGGAAAGAGGTAAATAGTGGTGTCCCCTGGGGATCTATACTGGAACAAGTGCTGTTCAACATGATCTGTAAAAACAGAAAAACTGTGAGGTGGCAAAATTTGCAGACGATACAGAATTACTCATGATTAGGGCTCCGTGTTTGTCATGGAGGTCGCAGAAGTCACGGATTCCCCAGAAGCCCCGGACCACCTGCTCAGGTGGGGGGACAGCCACACTGGCCTCTGCTGGAGTTGCTCTGCGGTGAGCCACTCAGGTGGCCCTGCAGCCAGTCACACTAGGTGCTGCTGGTGCGACCCAGGGCCAGCTGCACTGTCTGCTGCTCTGGTGGTCCCTGGCAGCTAGCCCTGGGGAATGCCTGAGCAGCGGCCAGTGCAGCTGGCCCTAGAGATCACCTGAACAGCAGTTCTGCGGGCAGTGGGATCAGCTGCAGCTCGGTGGCTCCTGTCAGCGGTCCTGGGGCGGCCAGAGCAGCAAGTGGCCCCCCAGGGCTTCCCTCCTCCGCGGCTGTACCTGGAGCAGCAACAGGACCCTGGGACCTCCCTTCCTCTGCACTGGCCAAAGCCGAAGTGTGACCCTACCCCCGCTCGCCCCCAAACACACACACAGCTAGTGCTGCGGGCCTCCCAGGTTTCCCCCCCACCAAGATTCAATCGGATATTTATAAGTATGGGCCATGGTTTTGTTTGTTTGTTGCCCGTGACCTGTCCATGACTTTTGCTCAAAATACCTGTGATTAAATCATAGCCCTACTCATGACAGTTAAGTCCAAAGCAGACTATGAAGAGTTACAAAGGGATCTCACAAAACTGGGTTGTCATAACCTATTCCCAGATTTGGACCTTAGCGTCCAAAATATGGGAGTTAGCATGAAAACCTCCAAGCTTAGTTACCAGCTTGGACCTGGTAAAGCTGCCACCACCCAAAAAATTAGTGTGTTTTGGGGCACTCTGGTCCCCCCAAAAACCTTCCCTGGGGACCCCAAGACCCAAATTCCTTGAGTCTCACAACAAAGGGGAATAAACCATTTCCCTTCCCTTCTCCTTTCCAGGTGTTCCCTCCCTGGGTTCCTGGAGAGATGCACAGAAGCAAGCTCCGTGAATCTAAACAGAGGGATGCCACCCTCCCTGTTTCCAGTCCTGGAAACACAAGTACTTCCCTCTTCACCCAGAGGGAATGCAGAGTCAGGCTAGTAAATCTAACACACACAGATTTCCCCCTGACTTCTTCCTCCCACCAATTCCCTGGTGAGCTACAGACTCAATTCCCTGGAGTTCTCCACTAAAGAAAAACTCCAACAGGTCTTAAAAAGAAAGCTTTATGTAAAAAGAAAGAAAAATACATAAAAATGGTCTCTCTGTATTAAGGTGACAAATACAGGGTCAATTGCTTAAAAGAAATATGAATAAACAGCCTTATTCAAAAAGAATACAATTCAAAACACTCCAGCAACTACACACATGTAAATACAAAAAAAAAACAACATATAAACCATTGTCTTTTCTGTACTTACAACTGGGAAACAGAAGATTAGAAAGCAGGAGACAGAAATCCTCTCATAGCGGAGAGAGAGACAGGCACAAGACAAAGAACTCACACCCAAAACTTCCCTCCACCCAGATTTGAAAAAGTCTTGTTTCCTGATTGGTCCTCTGGTCAGGTGTTTCAGGTTACTCCTTTCCAGGTGAAAGAGACATTAACCCGTAGCTATCTGTTTATGACAGGTGGACTAGGCAATAAAATGGCAGATGAAATTCTGTGTTGATAAATGTAAAGTAATGCATGTTGGAAAACACAATCCCAACTACACATACACAATGATGGGATCTAAATTATCTGTTACCACTCAAGAAAGAGATCTTCTCTGAAAACATCTGTTCAATGTGCAGCGGCAGTCAAAAAAAAAACAACAAAAAACTAACAATGTTAGGAACCATTAGGGAAGGGACAGAAAATAAGAGAAAATGTAATGCCACTATATAAATCGGTGATATAGCCACACCTTAAATACTGGATGCAGTTCTGATTGTCCCATCTCAAGAAAGATATATTAGAATTGGAAAATGTACAGAGAAGGGCAACAAAAATGATTAAGGGTATGGAACATCTTTTGTATAAGGAGAGATTAAAAAAACTGACTTCTCATCTTGGAAAAGAGACTAGTAAAAGGGGATATAACAGAGGTCTATACTTACTCCTTCACATAACACAAGAACCAGGGATCACCTAATGAAATTAATAGGCAGCAGGTTTAAAACAAACAAAAAAGAAGTACTTCACACAATGCACAGTCAACCTGTTGAACTCATTGCCAGCAGATGTTCTGAAGGCCAAAACTATAATGATGTTCTAAAAAGAATTGGATAATTTCATGGAGAATAGGTCCATCAATGGCCATTAGCCCAGATGGTCAGGGATGCAACCCTGTGTTCTGGGTGTCCCTAGCCTCTGATCGCTGGAAGCTGGGAATGGTCACTTGATTGCCTGTTCTGTTCATTCCCTCTAAAGCACCCTGCATTGGCCACTGTCAGAAGACAGGATACTGAGCTAGACAGACCATTGGTCTAATCCAGTATGGACATTCTTATATTCTTAATATAACACGTAACATGACTAAATACAAAACTGAAAGCAGTTCTTTTGCAGACAGAGGCAGAGAGCAAACCAGTCACTGATGGGAATTGATCAGTCAAAAGTTTAAAAAAAAACAAACAAACAAAAAAAAACCCACCACCAACCCAACAACTACTTCCTGAATGTCTTGGGCAGGACTTTAACACAGCTGTTGCACTTAATATAAACTAAAACCAAGTTGTAAAACAATAGTTAATCCACTACTGCCTATCCTATCTGTATAACAGTGTTCCAGATAACTATTAGTGGGTAAGGTACACATAAAGGCAACAGAAAAAGTAGTTGCAGGGCTGAGAATAGAATTGACACTTCTGGTTTCTAGTCCCCTGTCTAGCTGAAATATTTGATATTTCCTCTGTTTCAGCTGCTCATTCTGTCTCACCAACACTTAGTTTTCAGTTTTCTTTTAAACTATGCCATAGTGTGCTAGATGCACAGACAGCCACTGGACACTTCAGCTCCTTAATAAGATAGCTCGTTTCCAAGTGTCTCAGATTACTAACACTTTATCCATGTATACAGTATATTCGCAAAGTTCAAGACCTGAAAAGGGCTTCCAAGATATTTTGAAAGCTGAGCAGTCTGGTTACAGATCCATTTAGTTATTTGGAAGAAGCATGTGCATCATAATAGGAAAGGCCATTGAACCTCTTACCTTTTTGCTGTAAAATGTTCAGCTGGGAAATAGGCTTGAAGCTGTTTTGGATTTTAATAGAGACCCTTATGTCCTGCTTTCAGGAATACTGTAATGTGACTTCAACACTTCATTTCTTAAATAAGATCTTTTAAAGCATCCTTTGTTTTTATTCTCACTCCTGACTTCAATCTTAAAGCAGCATACTATATAATAATTAGGGCTGTCAAGCGATTAAAAAATTAATTGCGATTATCACAGTTTTTTAATCACATGATTAATCACACTGTTAAAGAATAATAGAATACCATTTATTTAAATTTTTGATGTTTTCTACATTTTCAGATATATTGATTTCAGCTACAACACAGAATACAAAGTGTACAGTGCTCAGTTTATGTAGGATTATGTAAAAAATAAACAAACAGAAAAAACCTGCATTCAAAAACGAAACAATGCAAAGCTTTAGAGCCTACAAGTCCACTCAGTCCTACTTCTTGTTCAGCCAATCGCTCAGACAAACAAGTTTGTTTACATTTATGGGAGATAATGCTGCTGCTTTTTGTTTACAATATCACCTGAAAGTGAGAACAGGTATTCACATGGCACTGTTGTAGCCAGCGTCTCAAGGTATTTAAATGCCAAATACCCTAAAGATTCATATGTCCCTTCATTTTTCAACCACCATTCCAGAGGACATGTGTCCATGCTGATGAGGGGTTCTGCTCGATAACAATCCAAAGCAGTGCAGATCAATGCATGTTTGTTTTCATCATCTGAGTCAGATGTTACCAGCAGAAGGTTGATTTTTCTTTTTTGGTGGTTCGAGTTCCACATAGGAGTGTTCTTTTAAGACTTCTGAAAGCATGCTCCACACCTAGTCCCTTTCAGAATTTGGAAGGCACTTCAGATTCTTAAACCTTGGGTCGAGTGCTGTAGCTATCTTTAGAAATCTCCCATTGGTACTTTCTTTGTGTTTTGTCAAATCTGCAGTGAAAATGTTCTTAAAACAAACAACGTGTGCTGGGGTCATCATCTGAGATTGCTATAATATGAAATATATGGCAGAATGCAGATAAAACACAGCAGGAGACATACAATTCTCCCCCAAGGTGTTCAGTCACACATTTAATTAATGCATTATTTTTTGAATGAGCGTCATCAGCGTGGAAGCATGTCCTCCTGGAATGGTGGCTGAAGCATGAAGCACCGTATGAATGTTTTGCAATGCTGGCTACAAAAGTGCCACGCGAATGCTTGTCCTCACTTTCAGGTGATAAAAATAATAAGCAAGCAGAATTATCTCCCGTCAATGTAAACAAACTTGTTTTATCGTCACGATTGGTTGAACAAGAAGTAGGATTGAGTGGACTTTTAGGCTCTAAAGCTTTACGTTGTTTTGTTTTTGAGTGCAGTTATGTAACCAAAAAAAATCTACGTTTGTAAGTTGCACATTCATAGTAAAGAGATTGCACTACAGTACTTGAATGAAATGAATTGAAAAATCCTACTTTTAGAGTGCAAATATTTGTAATAAAAAATGTGAGCATGTTGCATTCTGTATTGCAATTGAAATCAATATATTTGAAAATATTGGAAAGAAGAGCTCTGCATAAGCTCGAAAGCTTGTCTCTCTCCCAACAGAAGTTGGTCCAATAAAATATATATTACCTCACCCACCTTGTCTCTCTAATGAACACTTATGTTTTTGTCATTACTGTAATATTAATAATACTAGGTACTATATAAAAAAAAATGATGCGATTTGTCAGTGTCACAGTTTCAGGGTAACTGCACCTGTATTCCCACTCCTAGAAGACACCCACTTGATGATCTCCAGCTCCCAGCCATTACCTCTCTTGGGCACAGATGCGTGTCTCATTTCATCCTGATTAGGGTTTTTCCAGGCTGCATGGTTGCATGCCCACACTGATATCCCCAACAAGCCAGGCTGCCTAAACAGGCCAGCACCTGCACTTTGCTTTCTCTCTAGAGTCTGACCAGCATATTGCTCACAGTTGTTAATTACCACACAACTCTTTCTAAGCAAGCACATTTATTTTTAAAGTAAAAAGTTTACAAAGAAAACATATTAAAAACAAAAAAACCTACATGCATGCTAAAAAGCTTATCGGAGGTCAGCCCTAACTCCAACATGCTGTGGTAGTGTCAGTTCTTCAAAACCCACAACTGGGTTTTCACCTTGGTCACAAGTTCTTAACTGTTTCAGATTCAGAACTAGAACCCAGGCTGGGCAGTTCTGCCATTTCTTTATACAGCTTAGGCCCATACACATACCTTCCCTCCCTCTCCCCGCCCACGGCCTAGCGGCCCTCCTAAGCCCAGCACCCCAACATGCACAGACCTCCCCCACTGCCCAGAACCCCCCCCGAGACCCACTCCCCCATGCCCAGCTGCACTCACCAGCCCTGCTGGGAGGTGACTGTCCACTGGGCTGAGCTAGCAGTGCAGCTGGGGCCAGTCCCAGGATGTGGTTCCTCGGGAGCGGTGTGATCAGCCAGGCCTGAGCCAGAGTGGGGCCTGCCCAGGTTGCTTTCTCTCCGGACCCACTTGCCTGGTGGGGCCTGACTGAGCCCCTGTTCTACTCTCTCCCTTCCCCCATGAACTGTCTGAGACAGCCAGCCCCTGCACAGATCCCAGGTGACTTGGCCCTTGAGTACACAGGTGGGGGGTCCTGCAGGTGGCGGACAGCAGAGACTGCTCAGAGCTGGAGCCACAGTGGGGAGCAGGGCAGATCCCTGGGATGTGACTCCTCAGAGCCCCCTCCCCCTGGTTGCATCCACTGGCCAGCAGCCCTTCCCAGCCCACATAGTAGAGCCCAGCTGCTAGTCGGCGAGCTTCCTACAGGTAAGTGGGACCTGCTGGCTTTGAGCTTCTCACACAGCAGGACCTTGGCCCTGGGCTGCCCTGAGCAAGGAGCCAGACCCTGAGTCCATAATGGGCTCCTTCCCAGTGTAGGCCTGGTGCCTTTGGTGCCATTGTAAACCCGCTACTGTCTGGAACAGATAATCAGCAAAGACCCACACCTCAGGACATATCTTCAAAAGCCTGGATTTCTGCATATCCAGAGTTGTGAAATTTGCATTAATTTCCACCTAGATATTCCCCAGAAAATCCACTTTACACTTATCCTAAATGTCCATTCTTGCCTGGCATATTTTCAGTATAGCCCTTAATTCCCAGGCTCATAGACTCATAGACTCTAGGACTGGAAGGGACCTCGAGAGGTCATCGAGTCCAGTCCCCTGCCATCATGGCAGGACCAAATACTGTCTAGACCATCCCTGATAGACATTTATCTAACCTACTCTTAAATATCTCCAGAGATGGAGATTCCACAACTTCCCTAGGCAATCTATTCCAGTGTTTAACTACCCTGACAGTTAGGAACTTTTTCCTAATGTCCAACCTAAATCTCCCTTGCTGCAGTTTAAGCCCATTGCTTCTTGTTCTATCATTGGAGGCTAAGGTGAACAAGTTTTCTCCCTCCTCCTGATGACACCCTTTTAGATACCTGAAAACTGCTATCATGTCCCCTCTCAGTCTTCTCTTTTCCAAACTAAACAAACCCAATTCCTTCAGCCTTCCTTCATAGGTCATGTTCTCAAGACCTTTAATCATTCTTGTTGCTCTTCTCTGGACCCTCTCCAATTTCTCCACATCTTTCTTGAAATGCGGTGCCCAGAACTGGACACAATACTCCAGTTGAGGCCTAACCAGCGCAGAGTAAAGCGGAAGAATGACTTCTCGTGTCTTGTTTACAACACACCTGTTTATGCATCCCAGAATCACGTTTGCTTTTTTTGCAACAGTATCACACTGTTGACTCATATTAAGCTTGTGGTCCACTACGACCCCTAGATCTCTTTCTGCCATACTCCTTCCTAGACAGTCTCTTCCCATTCTGTATGTGTGAAACTGATTGTTCCTTCCTGAGTGGAGCACTTTGCATTTATCTTTATTGAACTTCATCCTGTTTACCTCAGACCATTTCTCCAACTTGTCCAGATCATTTTGAATTTTGACCCTGTCCTCCAAAGCAGTTGCAATCCCTCCCAGTTTGGTATCGTCCGCAAACTTAATAAGCGTACTTTCTATGCCAACATCTAAATCGTTGATGAAGATATTGAACAGAACCGGTCCCAAAACAGAACCCTGCGGAACCCCACTTGTTATACCTTTCCAGCAGGATTGGGAGCCATTAACAACTACTCTCTGAGTACGGTTATCCAGCCAGTTATGCACCCACCTTATAGTAGCCCCATCTAAATTGTACTTTCCTAGCTTATCTATAAGAATATCATGCGAGACTGTATCAAATGCCTTCCTGAAGTCTAGATATATCACATCCACCGCTTCTCCCTTATCCACAAGGCTCGTTATCCTATCAAAGAACGTTATCAGATTAGTTTGACATGATTTGTTCTTTACAAATCCATGCTGGCTATTCCCTATCACCTTACCACCTTCCAAGTGTTTGCAGATGATTTCTTTGATTACCTGCTCCATTATCTTCCCTGGCACAGAAGTTAAACTAACTGGTCTGTAGTTTCCTGGGTTGTTTTTATTTCCCCTTTTATAGATGGGCACTATATTTGCCCCCTTCCAGTCTTCTGGAATCTCCCCCGTCTCCCATGATTTCCCAAAGATAATAGCTAGAGGCTCAGATACCTCTTCTATTAACTCCTTGAGTATTCTACGATGCATTTCATCAGGCCCTGGTGACTTGCAGGCATCTAACTTTTCTAAGTGATATTTAACTTGCTCTTTCCTTATTTTCTCTTCTAAATCTACCCTCTTCCCGTATGCCTTACATCATACCCCCACCACATCTCCTCCAAGAGGTTACACACAATTCCAGCCCACAAGACATAATTTTTGCCTTTAGGTATAGTGGACTTCAGAGATACTTAAATTTAATTTCAATAACGTCTCCCAGCAGTCAGTCATGTGGGACAGTATTGCTGATCAGGCAGGAAATTTGCCATATCTGCCAGTCAGTCCTTGATGCTGCTAACCTCTCCACCCCACTGCACCCCCACATTTATTTAACCTTTTGTTATTCTGTTTATGTATACATAAGAAATGTATCTGCTTACTTATTATTCCCCTTGTTTTGGTTAGGAAAAAGTTCCTGCATATCTGGCAACCTCCCCAATAATCACTGAGGATCAATTCTTTAAAGAGATTGAAGATCACTTGCTGAAGTCAGGTGAAAATGAAAGGACATGTCAGAGCTCTGAAGTTACACACGTCATGGAAACAGAGACTGTGTTCGCCTCAGGGTCTGTGAAGAAGAAAAAGCGAAGAAAAAAGAAATACAAACAAGACAGCAAGAAGGAAGATCAGATCTCTTCTGGGGTTGAAGAGATTTTTGAAATAGAAATAAGCTCTGATGACGAGAGAGGTGTTAGACATCTGAGGTAAACTGTTAAATACATACTGAATGCTTTCATGTGATATTACTAAGGCTTCGTACTGTGACCTGTGTATTAACCTCTTCTCCCCCACAAGCTGAGCATCCCAGCCCTCTGTCCTGACTCTCCCCACACACACTCAGCTTTCTGCCCTGCACCCTCCATACTCCTGGACATCTGTCCTGAACCCCCCCAGCCCAACACACACACAGCCTTCTGCCCTGCATCCCCACAGCCCCCAGCCCTCTGCCCTGAACCCCCCCACACACCCAGCCTTCTGCCCTGCACCCCTCACAACCCCCCAGCCCTCTGCCCTGAACCCACCCAACCCCAACACACACCCAGCCTTCTGCCCTGCGTCCCCACAGCCACATCCCTCTGCCCTGACCCTTGAACCCCCCAGCCCTCTGCCCTGAACCCACCCAACCCCAACACACACCCAGCCTTCTGCCCTGCGTCCCCACAGCCCCATCCCTCTGCCCTGACCCTTGAACCCCCCCACACCCAGCCTTCTGCCCTGAATCCCCCCACCCAACACACAGTCCTCTGTCCTGCACCTCCCCACACCCTCAGCCTTCTGCCCTGCATCCCCCCCACACACCCAGCCCTCTGCCCTGATCCCTGAACCCCCCCCCAGCCTTCTGCCGTGAACCTCCTCCCCAAGTCCTCCACCTTGACCCCTGAACACCCCTCCCCCCCCCCAGGTCTGGGGTCCTGGCCGCAGGTCCTGCTCAGCCCGCTGCCGGCCTAGGTGAACAGAACCCCAGGCCGTCAGCATTAGATCAGCATTTTAATTTAATTTTAAATGACGCTTCTTAAACATTTTGAAAACCTTGTTTACTTTACATACAATAGTTTAGTTATATAATACAGACTTAGAGAGAGAGAGACCTTCTAAAAACATTAAAATGTATTAATGGCACGCAAAACCTTAAATTAGAGTGAATAAATGAAGAGTCGGCGCACCACTTCTGAAAGGTTGCCGACCCCTGTTGTATACATATGTTCTCAAAAGTGCCTGACTTAGCTAAGTTACTGCAAACAACGAGTTACTGAAATTGTGATGTATGAAGCAGAAATAGAGGATGTTGTGTATGCATCTGTCTTATCTTTTACCATTTAGACACATTGTGCTTTTGACTGTTTTGTGTGGCTCCAAACTGGGATGTTGTGCTTTAACAGCCAATTTATAGGTTTTCTTTTCTTTGACTATCTGAGCATATTTGTATGCAGTAAATTGAGACATTGGTTTAAAAACATTTTATAGGTCAAATTATTACACTTTATAGCAGATTAAATTAAACATATTTACTTAGGGCATATATAAAATGGATGAGGGAGGGAAAGAAATGGCAGCTGATCAATATTGCAAAATAGATAACTGAGGCTGGTGCGGTTCGGGCATGATCCAAGGCTCATTGAAGTGACTGAGGTTTTTTGCATTGACTTCACTGGGCTTTGGACCAGGTTCCTAGAGACTTTCATGTTAAAGATTCTCACACCAAATATAGTGTTGGTCACTGAGGACTGAAAGTTTGTTATTCGTCTGATGGTTCAGTGCTTTATGTGAAATGAGTTGATTAATTGTCTAGTTCCTGTGAATAGATTCCACTTGGCACTAACTACCCCCACAAATGGCACTACCTGGAAGTCTTGTTAGTATTCCCAGTGTTTTTGTGTATGTGTAGGAAAAAACATTTTCATTTTCTGGGGTCTTCAACGCTGAATGCACTCATGAGCAGTGTGAGGAAGCATATTGTCACCACCAATATACTTCTTGTCACTAAGGCTGTTAATTTAGCACCTCCCGTAAACAATAAATATTGTAAGTGAAACAACAAATACTTGCTTATGTTAATAAGTGGAAAAATACATTTTCATCATATAATATGTTCCAGTGTTATCACCCACTAACTATGGACTCTTCCCCGTTTTGAGTGAGAGGTGTGCAAATGAGTGGAAAAATCATTGTGGTGCATGGAATCTGGAGGGGGCAGTATAAATTTTCATAGGCTATACCTAGATTTTGGATCTCTCTTTTGGACTGAGAACATGCACTGCATTTCTTTAAGAAATGTTATACAAAACCAGTATGGCCATTTCGCTGATGAAGGAGAAGCAATTTTTGTTTTTGCATATTAAACTTACAGCTGTTAAATCACATTGCTTTTTAAATAATCATATGCCAGATTTGTCCTCATGGCCTAGTGTCCTTGCTTTAGTGTTGCTTTAGTGTTTGGATTTGGGAGGGTGGGGGGGGAGGGGATAGACGAGGGGAGAAAATAAATTGGCTTCAGAACAAGTTATTCATTTCTAAGAATAATTATCGTATTCAGTACACTTGTTCAATTACAAAGCTCTGACTGTTTATAGATACAAATATTTGAAAGGGGCGTCTATGAATGAAATGCAGTGATTACCTTACAGCCATAATACCATGTGCTTTGATCTCATTAGCGCTCTTCAGCTAATCACAGTTGGGCCTGGTGTTGGGAAATTAACTCAGTTACATCCTCTGCTCATAAATGTAACTGAGGCAACTAATAGTAGTATCCATTGTTAGTCTGGCTAACTTCTAGGTCCTATATGACTTACCTATATATATATATATTTTTTTTAACACTGCATTATCCACAAACTAGGCTAATATTCAAAGAATACAGTGTCAAATCTATTTTGGGCATTCCTTTGTTGTAGTATTCTAAATTAATAGATTTTTGGAGGCTTTTGGTGAGGATCATCAATGTTGTGCTTGAATCTTTCCCCAATTTCAGTTTTTGCATACATGCTAAATAGCAAGTTTGTGAAGGATGGCATCACTTGGTATATATTTGTGAGATCTCTTAGATGAACACTAAATTGTTTAGTTAAATATGTGGTGGGGAACATTTTTAAACTTTGCTAGGATCTTTTTTACGGGTATTAAAGATGGCTGTGCAGGCAAGAAAGCAGCACCTCCGATGATGAACTCTTTCTTTAGTTATCTCTCAACTATCAGTCTCTTCCTTTCTCTTTTTGACCTAAGATTTCTGGTAAAAATAATTCAGTTCCTCTAGGTAAGTTGTTAATGGAGATCTGTCATTGACTCACTTGAAACAAAAATGGTTCTTTTGTCTCCACAGAGGATCCTCAAATTCTTCACCAAAGAGTGAAGAGCAGAAAGAGCCTTTGATTTATCACTCCAAGGATCATTACCCTTTATCTGATGGAGACTGGTCCCCTTTGGAGAAGTAGGTCATTTTATGGTGTCATCTTTCTGTATGATTTTGTACTCTTATGTTATGTAATGCACCACCTCCGTAACTTCTTCTGACCTATAAAACTACATAAAGAAGGGTGCTCAACATCTGTGGCATTCAGGGCTGCATTTGCAACTTAGCACGGGCCTAAGGACTGTGCACAATTTATGTGTAAATGTATGTTTTTTGGGGGAAAAAAAACTGTTGTACTTGTATCATCCTTTCTGAATTAACAAAAGCTGCTGTTAAAGTTCACCAGGGAAAAAATAAAATTGTAGCTGATCATTTTATTCACACCTAATAAATTATAGGAAGAGGGCAAATTCCTAGACACTCAACCTAAGGTCAGCCACAAATATGTGTGTCACAGAGTAAACATTTGTGAAGTGCCTAGGCTAACATTTGTTATAACTTTTGTTGAGTTAAATGACAAATTACTTAAATTAAAACAGGACCACAAACTCTAGACAAACCCCAAATCCAGAGCAGAGGAGCAGCCAGTTATATTTGCATAAAATCTCCAGGTTTTTGGAGCTTCAGTCTTAGCAGGTATTTGGCATTCATCGCTGTAGTATCTGTGCTCTTCACAAGAATTAATGAATTTATCTTCACAACACAGTTGTGAGGTAGAGGAATATTTTCCCCATTGTACAGATGTGGAATTGAGATAGACTAACTTGCACAAGATCACACAGCAAGTCTGGGGTAAAGCTGGAGGCTGAATAAGTCTTCTGTTTTCTAGTCCAGTTCCTTAACCATAAAATCATCCTTCCTCTCTAGTTTGAGGCAATCTACCAATTTTGGGGGTGAGAGCAATTTTGGTGACTGAGGGATCCTTTAGCTGTTTAGCAGGGGGTGGCTGTTGGGGAAGGAAGAGGAAGACTTGGCTCCTCCTCTTTGTCTGACAACACGGTTGGCAGGAGCTTTGAGCTTTTCAAGTGTTAAAGTATACAGTCAAGAGGAGCAAGCCTTCAGCTTGTTCCAGTTCTTTATAGTGCAATACAGAATCCATCAGTTGGAGTAGTGTTTCATTGAAGTATCTGAGCACTGTTCCTTCCGTGGATAACAAACTTGTTCTTGTCATGATAGTTAATGTCTGAAGGGTTTTCATGAATAAACTAGGAAGAACACCATCATCCCTCCTCCGGTTCTGCGTGGAGCAAAGTTTCCTTTTGCATTGCCAATCCAGGTGGAGATGAACACCAAGATTTACATGACAGAGGATGGATTAAGCAGAGTGGAACCTGCACCTAGAAATATCCTCACTCATATTAAATCTGTTTGGCGGGATGGAGATTGACCTCTTTGCATCGGGAACAGCAATAAACCGCCCTGTGTCCTGTCCTTGTATCATGACCTGGGATGTGAGATAGTGAAATGACTTCTTCCAAAGCTGGGAAATTGCTTTTTTCCACTACTCCCCAGGACTGTACAAAATATACGAAGGAGGAGATCAGCAATGATACTATTGGCTTTCTATCTGAAGAAGCTGTTGCTCAGCTCTTGCACATAATTAACTTAGCATTAGATCTTCTGATGAGTATGCCTCCAACCAGGACCAGATAGGTTCAAAATCAATGCTTGGATGATTATCACACTTGTGATAATCTTGTTTACCCTAAAAAGTCAATCAGTAGAATTTATTCTACTCCTGGTGCGAAGACCAATGTTTAACTAGCACATTAAACCAATGAAACGGCTTAAAGGCCCTCCCAGAGGAACTCACTGTGGGTGTATGAATGTTCAAGCAAAAGGTCAAGTTTCTGTAATATGTTATCAGCATATTCAAGAAAAGAAATTTTTCTATAAATCCCAAGATTAAATGCTTCCTTCAAGTAACCATCCTTGTTCCAGCCTCACAAGATCATAGGTCATTCTGCTATTTAGAACAGTACTCATATTGTAATTTAGGAAAGTAAATTGAATTATCCTGCCTGTCAAAGTTGTCTCAATTGAAGGCAAATTCAAGGGGCAGGGCATTCTTAGGGTTGCCAGGTGTCTGGTTTTCAATTCAAAGTTCAGTAGAAAAGGGGACCTGGCAGTGTTCAGTCACTATGGGCTGGGGCGGGTGGTGCCAAGTCATCAACCTGCACTAGCCCCTGCTCAGCCAGGGCCACCTTTTGCCTGCATTTCATAGGCAGGCAGTAGGCTCCGTGTCAGGTTACAGCTCCTGTCCCAGCCCTGGAGCAGAAGCCCAGCTGGGTGGGAGAGGAAAGTGGAGAGGATCAAGTGATGAGGAAGTGGGAGGGGGCAGAGGAGCAAGAGGGAGTGGGAGCGTGGGAAGAGGTGGGACAGGGTCTGGGGGGGGCAGGAGGGGGAGAAGAGATGGGGCAGAAGGGGTCTGCTTTTCAAAAATTAGTAGGCGTTCTGTCATCAGTGATTGAGGGATGTGCTTCTGTCTCCAAGCTGCAAGCAGGCTGAAATACCATTGTAATGTATCTGGACCTCATTATTCTAAGGAAACTTTCAAGTAAACGCACAATATTTTCCCTGATTTGATCATAGGCTCTACTAGTTTTGTCCCCACTCAGCCTTGATGGGGGTGGGGTGTACTACTGTATGCTGTTGTATATTGGAATGTAACCATCTATTTAACTTAACTTGCAGCAATAATAAGACTTTTTAGTAATGGATGAAACTTTTCAGGCTTTGCAAACTGGAATGCTGTCTCTTGTCTGGAACATGGGAATTTAAAACATATTCTAAATTAACAGGAGGAAGTACATCTGTCTCATGATTGCAGCTAAATCAAATAACTTTCAAAAAGAGAGAGAGAGAGAGAAAATTGTGGGGGATTATACTGAGAACACTTCAAGTACAATGAAGAAATCTGTTTAGTGTGATCACTATGTAAGCCCCTGCATGTGATTTTCATTTTAACTTAATTTCTCTGTCTGAAAACCCAACTGGGCTTCTTGCCTTGTTGCTGAATAATTGAACCTGTGTTAAACTAGGGAAGACTAACAAAAGTAGCTGCACAACAAATGCATTTTAAATACTGTAGTTTTCTGTGTTTACTCTGATAGCCCTTTCTCAGACCCAGTCTGTCCGAAAAGTGATTCTGAACTAGAAGTGAAACCTGCAGAGAGCTTGCTTAGAGCTGAATCTCATATGGAGTGGACATGGGGAGGATTCCCAGAATCTACTAAGGTAAAGTTATTTACGAATGAATTTTATATACTGTCTGGGACTTTTAATGTGACTGAATTTTGTCTTCCTTAAAACTCTGCTTTTCACATTAGACTATTGGGGAAAACTGAGTAATTGTAAATAATTCAACAGAAATAGCATGAAAACAGCACCCTCTTGTGGCTGGCTAAGCTGAATTTTTATTGATTTCAAAAGCAGGGCTGCAAAAATCTCTTCCAGAATGATCTTTAGAGTAAAAATCTGCAGCTCTCTAATTTGCTGCTAGGAACAGAAGGTAATTTTAAAATAATGCATTAGATGCAACAGGAATGATCAAGTCTAGTAACCTTTTTTGTAAAAGATAGGACCAGGCTCATTCCAGGGGAATCGTGCAAATTCTAATATAGGGAACTTGATGGCTGCTCACCCTCACATTGTGGACTTTTAGCTACAAAATGCAGCCCCACATAGGAGTGGTCCTGAATAGGACAGGTGAAGAGATTTGCTGGACCTGTACATCCTTAGACAGCTCCCTTTATAAGTGCTCCTGATCTTCCCCAGTAGAAGGATGACATAAATCCACTGTTCTCCAAACTGAGGCAGGGAAGTATAATGTAGCACCTTCTCTGTACCTCGAGAGATGATGAAATTTAGGCCCTAAATTCATAGACAGCTCTGTGTGAGTTGACCGCTGTTCTGATGCAGAGCCTCAGTGAAGTTCACTGGACCCATTCATACAACAGTGTTTTTGGAAAAAGGCTGTCCATGAACATTATTTTTAAAAATTGGGTTATTATTGAGAAGAGACATTTCGACTATAAGCAATGATCTAGCATCATCAATTGAAAAGTCAGGGTTAGTTTGAATGTGTCAAAAACCTATCTAGATTTGTCACTGCAATTTTTCAAAAGTGACCTAACCACATTCGAAATGGGGAAATGGAGAGGTGGTTTTAATGAGGTCTCTTTTAATACAGCATCGTGAATTCAGGTTGTGCTAATTACTCATACATTCCTCACCAGTGACAAGGGGGATTGAATAGGTTTCCTTGTTTTTATATGCTAAATGATGTCTTAGCCAGGCATTTGTGGTAACACCAAAGTGTGCTAGGTGCTTTCCTAAGAGAAAAAGGCCCAGTCCCTGGACTGAGTTCACAATCTAGATAAATAAGTAAAAGGCGTGAGACATGATGTAACATATATACAGTATGTGTAAACACAAAAAGTGCAAGTATAAAACATAAATTAAAATGACAAATATTCACATCTTACTCTTCAAGCTTGTCAGTCAGGAAGCTTCCTGTAGGCATCATGGCAGAGGTGAGCCTTCAGGAAGAACTTGAATTGTGGATGAGCTTAGAATATAGAAACCTGGACAGATTTTTATACTCTGAAACTGGTGAACAAGTTCCTATGTGGTTGGCATTTCTGGGACTTTATTAATGAGACTGCATGTGAAGTTGCTAAAAGGTACAGTAATCCAGCGGGCTTTTGGCTTTTTTGGTTTGAAAAGTAGTATCTCTGGCATAATTACTATAAGCACTTGTTAGCTAATGTTTAGAGCTGAATAAAATAAATGACATATTGCATGAAGTACATGAGAACGAGATCTTTCTTCTTTTCAGATAAGCAAGAAGGACAAATTGGAGCATCCTAGAACAGCTACCATTACCCCATCAGAAAAGACTCATTTCAGGGTCATTCTCAGCTCCGATGAAGTTGAAGATGATATTTTGGTGAAAGATTCTGTCTGCACGGTACTGAAACCTGAGCCAAGAACTCATCCTCTGTTTAAGCAAATAGAGGTTAAAGATTCTCTTGCGTCTGCAGTCATAGAACCTCTGCTGGAGATCCCTCAAGAATCATCCAAGTTAGATGCTGATCCTCTCCCCAGCCCATTAGTAGATAGTCCTTCAGAAGTAAAACCACCAGCAAAAATTGACTCTCCTTCAAAAAAGAAAGGTATTCATTTTGTATTTAAAAGAACTGGTACATTCCCACAGAGAGTTCTGAAATTTGATGAAGTTATCCCAAAACTGTAGCTTTACACTTTCAATTTTGAGATTTAAATACAACTAACATTTTTAATTTAAAAAAAAAAAAGCAATCAGAAAACCTCACAGACTACAGGCCAACTAACCTGCAGGCATTCCTGTTTAGATTCCCATATGAACAATGTTCAGAGTGCAGAAAACCGTGCCTCCCACAGCACTGTATTTAATACATGTATTAATCTCAAACCACCTAATTGTTATGACAATCAACAGGGGTGCACAAGCGAAGCCAACACCAGGGGCCTCATGATATTTACTTGGATGACTTAAAGGCTTTGGAACCTGAAGTTGCCGCACTCTACTTTCCAAAAAGGTAGCTTGGAGTTAGTGTTCTCATATGGCAAAGCTTATATTGCAAAATAATTTATCTGTTAGTTTTAGGAGTGGATGAGCCAATTGAGATAAAAGACCTCAGCCAATCCTTGTTCAAAATTCAAGCCTGTCTTTGAGCTTTTAGAGTATATAATAGGATAAATCAATGTTGAACTTGTTCTGTATATCTCTCTGCTTCTGATTTTGGCAAGAAGGAGAGAGAATGAAATATGATGTGAAAGTTTGCAATTGTGGTATTTCTATCCCAGCTGAACCGAGAAAGTGCTGGGGCCTTGTGGGAAACTTTAAACTACATAGCTATTTTGGGAAGCAGTATTATTCCCAGTAATTTGTCTTAGTGCTAATGTGTTTTCCCATGTAACTGGCATCACTGTTTTCATGGAGTGAAATTTGTATCCTTAGTGTTACAAAATAACTCCATTTATATAGTAAGAAAACGTATGTAACTGAGTTAACCTTTTTTCATATTCTATGTAGTTAAAATGTTTTAACTCCTAAGACACTCTCCAGTATGTCTTTCTAAGAACACCTTTAAAAGGAAATATTTAAATTCTACAGGCTTTACACACGGTCATAAAGCATCTAGTATATCTGCTTCATTTCAGAGAGAATCAGTAGCAGTAGAAAAGGTGAAATATGATACATCTAATAATTTTGAGAACAGGAGTACTTGTGATGCCTCAGACTAACAAATTTATTTGAGCATAAGCTTTCGTGGGCTACAGCCCACTTCACTGGATGCATAGAATGGAACATATAGCAAGGAGATATATATACATACAGAGAACATGAAAAGAACATTAAAGGTAGGAGGGTTGTCCCACTCACTCCAAGAGGCTAATTAATTAATTACTCTCAGTATCATGAGCATAAAATAGTATTTCACCATTATTAAGAGTTTTTTTTTTTAAGTTACTTAATTACTGATCGTTAGGCCCATGCACCTATTCAGTTTTCAGACCATTGGACAAATAATCTCTGTCTATTTATTAGAGTCTGATGGTTTGGTCTGGATCATTACAAAATAAGTTCCTATCACAAAGAATATGTCAGTAATGGTAGAGCACCTGACATTCCATTTTAATATTTCAATCCTGAGATGAAAGGAAATGTTAGTGAGAGAAAATACCTTGTGTGAACATCTGAGTGCACAAATACTCAGATTTCCTTTTTCAGAAAAGAAAATTTGGCAATTGTAGAACAACTCTTTAATTTTGTAACAAAATGTATTTGAAATACAAGAATATGTAGTGCTGCAATTGCATTTTGTATCGTGCTGCACGTAATACTGTGGTTGCATATAACTTAAAATACATGCATATGTGTATGCAAAAGAATTACATACACAAAATGTGAACTCCTTTCCTTTAGTGATTCTGATCCAAGTTCCAGACAGTGGACTGAGTCGGATACCCTCTCTGGTTCCCAGTCACCACAGTCCGTGGGAAGTGCTGCTGCTGACAGTGGCACAGAGTGCATGTCTGATTCTGCTATGGACTTGCCTGATGTCACGCTTTCTATCTGTGGAGGTCTAAGTGAAAATGGAGAGATCTCTAAAGGTATGTAAGAAACTAAGTCAAATTAAGCCAGAAACATGAATTGAGTACAGCCTAATTAAGTTATTTCAGGTTGTTAGTATTCTTATTTTAGAAGACTGCCATATGAAGCTTTTAGTTTTTATTTTGGAAGCATGAGAGAGCTGAAAACATGCTCCTATTTTATAGGCTTTGGGTAAATCAACTACTGTGGAATCATATATACAGTATTAAACTCTCAAACATTTGCAAAGGATAGATGATGTGTATTCATATTATGGGGGGATCAAGCCAAAACTGGACAAGAAAAGCTCCTATCTTCCTCACAGCTATTTCCCTCCTTCTGCTGCATCATATGTGAAATGTCTGACCACCTTTGGTACTGGCTCCCTCTGCGTTGCTTCCTTTGCCATTATATAAAACTTTAAAATTGTATTTGTATCCCATTTCTTGATAGACTTTCTTTTTAATCTCTTACTCTGCAAGAGGAAGGATGGCAAATGTCGTCATCTTGGACTTTAGAAATGAAGATTCATCTTCCTTTCCCCTCACAAAATATTTCCTTATCCTGATCTTTTATGTCACATTGGTTTTGTCTCTAGACTTTCCTGTTCAATTATTCGCACTCTGTAGAAAGTGAAAGTTAACCATTCATGTTTCTTACTCTTTTCTCTTTAAATGTCACTTATTTCCTGAACATAATGGGATATTTGTTAGCGTCTGTTTTATTCGATATTCAAGTTTTGCCATAATATTCCTCTCCAGCAGTCAAAGGGATGTAATTTTTTTATAAAGTCCAAGATTGATACACATTTTGAATGTATATCTTGGTGATGTGATTTGTATAAGGTATAAAAATCAGACTTGAATTATAAAAAGCTATATTTAAAAAAAAAACTTCCTCATGCAGGGCTGGGGGGGAGAGGGTTAGTGCACTGGGGGGAGAACTTAACTCAGTAACACTGAATTGCTGTAAAACTGCATAGTTGCTGCCAAAGTCTGTTATCAGTAATGGATACTTATTGGCACTCACAAAATTGTTACTTGTAGATCAGTGTGTAGATTTCATGATTTGATACACTTACTTTTTATTTTTAAAAAGAAACTTTAAATCAGTCTCACTTCCCTCCTGTACTACTTTACTACTTGTTACTGTGACTGGTGGAGTGGGGAGTCTGGAAGGTGAGGCCCTTTTGCAATTGAGGAAATGTTCATGGGAGCTTTCACCTTTTTCACCTATGATGTGGACCATTTTCAGCATCTCTTTTGCTTGATGTTAGAAAATCAGCAAAGGTAATTGAAAGCTCAAGGAAAAGGATTTATTAGTTTGTATACAAAATAACAGACTTACTAAAGGCAATCTCAAAAAGAGGAGGCAAAAATAGTTAATGTTTAACTGAATTTGATAAAAATGTCCTTGTATTGCAGAAAAATTCATGGAACATATTATTACTTACCATGAATTTGCCGAAAATCCAGGACTCATAGACAATCCTAATCTAGTGATAAGGATTTACAACAGGTAATTTCCCATTACTATAAAATGTTTACATGTCATATAGCTTTCCTTTTTTAGTAATACATTTTAAAGGTACTATATCTTTCAGTTCCAGTTCTAACTTATATTTCCATATGTATTTTGTATTTGTGATCTTTTGCTCATGCAACATGCCTTTGAATTGCAGGTTAAAGTCAGATTTGCATTTTCTAAAGCAAGATCTTGCAGCATTTGTCACTAACAGTAAACAGTGTGCATTAGGAAAACTGTTTGGCCTGAAGCAAACATTAATTGCATGTTTTTATGAGCAGCCTACAACAAAAATAAAACTTTATTTTTACCAAGCAAAGAGCATGTTGCACGCTAATCAGTTATTTCTACTGAATTCAGTCCTTATTGTAGCTTCTCATCAAGACTATCTCCTTAAACCAGGTACTATAACTGGGCATTGGCTGCACCCATGATTCTTAGCTTGCAGGTGTTCCAGAAAAGTTTGCCTAAGGTAAACTAACACAAATTTATACTTTAATGCAACTTGTATATATAGTAATACAGAACTATAATTTTAATATTTGTGTGTGTGCGTATATGTATGTATGTATACACACAAATTAACTAAACTAAACATTTTCAGGCTACAGTAGAGTCTTGGGTTAAAGACAAGATGCCCAAGAAATCTGGAAGATGGTGGTTCTGGCGCAAGAGGGACAGCATGGCTAAGCAAGTAATTGAAGCCTATTTTACCTTTTAATAGTTATGTGAATCAAAATCAGATGTGAAATTTTGCTCTTAACTGCATCAGACATGCTGATCAGATCTTTGGCAGTCAGTGCTATAAAACTGCATGTTCAATTATTCATCAATATTATGTAACTATTTAAATTGCTTTTGAGGTTTAGAGACTAAAATATCACTAGTAACATTACCAACTAAACACAATAAATTTGGATTGAAGGATCTTGGGGCTTGTTTAAATGCCCTGCAGTTTGGACTATGGGGATGTGAATTGCAGCACATACTAGCATGCTACACTGTAACTCCACTATGTGGATGCTGTTGGCACAAATTAAATTACCTAGTTTGTGACGCTGGGTACGTTTTAGTTCATGCCAGCATCCACATGAGGGAGTTGCAGCACAGCACACTGCAGTTCACACCCCCTAGTTCCCACTGCTGGGCCATGTAGACATGTATTTCAGGCTGTCCTCACTGTAAACCATCAATTGTCTTCAAAACTACTTTTCAAATAACTTGAATTTTGGGAACTTCTTGCAAATAAAAGGGAAATAGAAAAATGGGCACAGTGTTCTGTCAGTCTGCCCCTTACGTAATTACAGGACTCTCGTTTTGACTAGGTATTTTAGGTTGATTTAAGCTTTCTTCCAATACTTTTAACATGTGTTTCTTTAACTTCAGCACTTTTTAGAGTTTATCTTTAGTGAATCTAATGTTTCTAAAAGATGTTGGATTGAGAGCCTTGATTGCCACAAAATGGTCAGTAGCAGTGCCAATTTCCGTCATGCTCTCCTGCACACATACCACAATACCAAGCTTGGAGAGGTCCACTTCTTCTAAAGATGGCTGTCTGCAAGCCCATTCATGATCTCTTAAGTGCTACTGAAAGGGCTGTAAATTTTAATAGCAATTTCTGTTATAGAAATATTTACCTGCTAGGATCAAGACCACTAAACACTAGTTTTGTACTGATTTCATCCTTTTTCTGTTTTAAGACCGTCATAAGCAACTTGGTTGCAAGATTTTGACCATAGATGGTGCCCCAAAAAGTGCCTGATTAAAGCATTATTTACATTAATTAGTATCTGGTCTGCAGAGGCCTTCTTATTTGCCTACAGAATTAAATATTTTGAGGAGAAATGGTCTATGAAAGGATCTCTTATGAAGTAGTCCCCAGACTGAGCAAGTCTGAGTACCTCGTACAGATAGAGCAGCAAATTTACTGTTTATATGATAGCTATTTGGTTATGCCCCAAATTTAAATTAGTTCTTGTCAATGCAGATGCCTAAAATGTTGGTATGTTTTTGATTCTTGTGCTATCTTAGCCACCAGAGACAAAGGAGGGGAAGTCTGAGGCACAAAGAACAAATGACCTGCCAGCAACTACAAAAGAACAAGTTAATAGCAGGTGTGTTCCTGTCTGAAGATTCCTTTGCAGACTCAATAGTGTCATGATTTTTGAAGAATTCAATGGGGATTTACTGTGGGAAGAAATGTTTCCTCAGAGCTACTAAACAAAAACAGATAGTTTTGGCCAATACTTCTGCAAGAAACTGTGTGGAAGTAAACAGTTCAGGCACTAGCTATGCATACTAACTTCTTAAATCATATGACAATATGTAGGTGTGTGGTGTCTGGTTTCTTATTATAAAATCCTAATGTTCATTGGTGGATTTGCACAATAAGCCCCCTCCCCTTTTTTTGGTAACATACAAGAATCAAACAATAAACATAGTATTGAATGTAATGAGTCAATCACCCAAGAAGATAGTTGAAGACTAGTAGTAACAGCACAAAACTTCTTTCTGTCTAGTGCTGGCTGTTACAATAAGTCCCCATAATATTTTATTCCCCTTGCCTCTCTTCCAAGATTTTAGGAAGGGAAGAGAGTAAGGTTTAAGAAAGTATCTAAGTGTGCTATGGTGGTAGGAATACCCCCAAAAACTTAAATGTAACTCCAGTTATTTTAAATCCTGAAACTTTAGATTAATTGGCAAAGAAATAAAAACATACAAGGTAATCTTTAGAGGTTAGCCAGTAAATTGTGTAATTTATTAGTCCACCTTTAATCTTTTTGGTTCTCGGAGATCTGTCATTAAGAATTATTATAAAGTACTGCCCAATATTCCTTTTCATCTGTGGTGTAACTAGTTCAATAGCACAGCAGTAGTGACAAACAGGTCTCATCTTTTTTGCTGCTTTTACCCAACCTTAGTCAGCTCCAATGTAAATAGCATTGTTTCAAGGCTTCACCAATACCAGGATGTTACAAGACTTCTCTACCCCACCCTACTAGCATACACTAGCCCTGGTTTGACACATGCTAACTGCAAACCTCACTAATCTGTGGTTGAGTTTACCATTGTAGTGTGTCTTAGCCAGATTAAGATGTGGTGGGTATTTTTGTGTGTGTGCAAAATACACTTTCTATCCATAGATTAAATCTGTACACCTGAAGGGCTAATTTTCTCAAGGCCAGTGGCAAATCCTTGATACAAGCAGAAAATCTTGATACTTACAATTGGTCTTACACATATGAGAAGACATGAGTTTTAAGCCAATACAAAAAATCTTCTGCAGCTTACTTTTATTTTGGTTGATGTCATATTAGGCCGACAGAAGATGATTCTTCTAGTGATGAAGAGTCACAAGAGTTGAAAGAATCCCTAAAAATAGATTCTATCCCAGTGGAACATGCAAACCATGGGAACACGATCTCTTATAAGAAGTCACTTAGGCTGTCTTCAGACCAAATAGTAAGTCGTATATTTTTGCATGTTGCAGCTCTGATAAGTGTATTTTTTCATATTGAGTTCTTCACTAAATTTACTACAGTAACCACTGAACTTAAGTTTCTAATAAAAATAAAGTAGGTCCAGAATCACTTATATGGGGTCCCACATTTAACACTTTGGACAAGGAACAGCCAGATTTAAAGGACCAATGAAAGTTAACTCAGTAGTATAGAATAGGAAGTATTTTTCAGGAAGGAGATGTACATTGACTTTTTTTTAATTCTTTTTTTTTTTGTTTAACCAGAAGCTAATTGATGTAGAATAATGCTAAAATAAAATTGAGGATAGATTCCTTTACTAGCAGAGGGAGAACATTGAGAAATTTCCAGGATTGTTTCTTTTGGTAGGCAAGAGGTGTGGGTTGTTGTATCTGGATAGTGCACCAAGCTAACGTTGGATTCTTGTGAAATGGCTTTAATTTGAGGACACAATAAACATATAATTACAAATTATATTTAATCTGATCACACAAGTAGATGTGTATAAGCACCCACGACATTTCCTGCAGCTCTTTTGCTATTATATATAATATATATTTATAAACTCTTAACTATGCAAAACACTTTAATAATTTTGGTTTATTTTAAAGGCAAAATTGAAGCTCAGAGATGGTCCAAATGATGTTGTGTTCAGTATTACAACCCAATATCAAGGTACTTGCCGCTGCGCAGGAACAATATACCTCTGGAATTGGAATGACAAAATCATCATCTCTGATATTGATGGAACAATAACAAAGCAAGTACCGTCACATCATTGTTGCTTTTATTTAAATTTTGGATGATATGTTTCACTGTTGTTTATAGCACCTTCCTCTGAAGAGCTTATAAAGAGTGATTCCAAGGGAGTTTGAATCCAGCCTGTCCTCTATATTTACATCATAGTGAGAATCCCAGTGAAAGACTGCTGATTACAGTGTTGTTTGACTGTAATTTGTACTTCTACTTACAGTAATCTATGATGAGTTTTGAAAGAATATAAATGTATCACCAGTGGCTTTCAGTGATATCCTGGATTTTTTCTCCTCCAGTTTAGTGGGTGGCTTGAGACTGGGTGTAGTGGCTTGCTACTGCATAGTGGGCTCACTAATGGCTCAATCCAGACTAGCTACCAAAGCTTTGCCGTAATCGCTAGAATCTGTTGCACAGAGATTCTTTGAATCTTCCACAAATATTTGTTGCAAAACAAATTCAGTGACATGCATAAAAAAAATACAAAATCTCTCCTTGTAAACTTAGTTCCGATGGTTCTTGTTTTTAGGTCTGATGCCTTAGGGCAAATTCTCCCACAGCTTGGCAAGGACTGGACCCATCAAGGCATTGCAAAACTCTACCATTCCATCAATGAGTATGTATCTTACTTTGAAGCAACCGGGTATTTTGGATTACTGACTAATAGAATTAAAATGAATCCGATTAACTGAAACACATGCTATTGCTTTGCCCATGAACTACCACTTTCCTTGGTAATTTGATATTTTGCAATGTATTTCCAAGGAATAAATTCAGATTTTAGTTTTAAAAATTGTAGTTTTATAACAGAAATTCTAAAGACCTTCTTAACTGTTGTGCTGGTTGGGAAGCAGAATTGTAACTGTTCTTCAGATTGCAGTGAGTATGTTACACTTTAAAAGAATCATGAAAACACTTATTTTGAAAAAGTTATTTGAAATGTAAGTGTTGGGCCTAAACTGTGTGCTTTCAGTTATTTATATCTTGCATAATTTTATACATGTAAGTTACTGAACTCCAGATGTACATTGATCCTGCTTCTTTAAAATGTTCATTCTTTGAAAAGCATAGAGTCTAGTAATCTTTTTAATTGTTTAAATTTTGTTAACTTGACAAATATATTTTTCTCTCCTGATTTGGTCCTTTGTGTGGCAAACACTTTTCAAAAACATATTGACAGCACCATCATTCACCAGCAACCCTGGGAATAGCATTTAACTGCATTTAGTATTGTGCCTGAGGGATACAAGATGAGTAATTGTTTGGGGATATTTCCAAATAATTTATTTTTAATCGAAGTTTTTTAAGTTGAAGTTTAGAATCATTGCCTTGACGGATTAGATTTGAGGCCTTGGAACCTTCATGTTGACCTCAGATATAATGCAAAGGGCCAAAAGTTGCCTCTTCATGCCAATTACTGTCAATGGGAGTTGGGCAAGTTCAGTATCTTACGCACTGGAAGCAGCAATCTTGGCACTGTGAGCCAAATTTCATAGGCCGCTAAAAATGCACTTGCATCCGCTTGCACACAAGACCAACACTGTGTATATGCTCAAATGCAGCTTTTTTTCATGTGAATAAACATGTGTGCAAAGTCTGCAGGAACATTTTTAGAGATTTGCTGAACAACGAGTTTTCAGTAATTCTGACGTGACATACTGTAAGTAAATATTTTTGCCTACAAGCAGCAGCAGAACATTTTAATATGCAGAAATGGAGTCCTTATCTGCAAATGCACGTTTAATAATTGCTATAACTAATAGAGAGGGTTGAATAAGAGTTGGATATAGGTTTGTTTACAACATTAATTTTTTTTGCCAATTATCCAGAACCACCAGGTTGTGCATAAATCTAACCTGTAATAGTGTGATCGAAGTACTTAGTACCTGCTCTCCTTTTCCCTTCTCTATTAGGCTTGCTTTTTGAATCTTTAAATTATTACAGACTCTTCAAATTAGGGACAACCTCCTCTACCTGTGCATGGTGAGTGTACAATGAGGTTATTGCCCTGATTGGTGCTTCTAGGCACTACCATAATACAGTGATCTTGGCAAAACATTTTTTTGGCTGGAATATAAACTAAGCAGAATATTCTTCCTTAGGAATGGCTACAAGTTTCTGTATTGCTCTGCTCGTGCCATTGGAATGGCAGATATGACAAGAGGGTACTTACATTGGGTGAATGACAAAGGAACAATCCTACCCAGGGGCCCCTTGTTGTTGTCCCCCAGCAGCTTGTTCTCGGCCTTTCATAGGTAAGCACGTTGGTATTTTATTGGCAATTTTATTTGTAGTAAGGAGGCAGGGAAGTGGGCAGAGATAAATAGAAAAGGTGTGAGGAACTGAGTGAAATGGCTGCTTTATGAACTATCATTATACCATTGTTCTTATTTTTACCCCTGCAAACTGAAGAGGGCCCATGGCTTTATTATGACCCCCTGAAACCATTTGCTGATTCCGAAACGTTTCATTTGCAATATAATGTTTGTGATCATATGTATGTATGAAAAGCTGTTACAGCAGGTAAAGTGTCAGTCTGGTAAAGGAGGTGTTTGTCTACTCCTCTCCCTCTCATCCTGTGACTTACTCTTAACATAAGGTTCTGTATGTATCAGTAAAATTCTGTCCAGAGAAGTATGGCTGCAAAAACTGCAGAGTTGAACTTCCACAAGCTAATCTGGATTTTCCAGCTTTTCACTACCACACTGGACGGTATTAGAACCTTGGGAATTCTACATTGTAACAAGAATGTAATGATTAATATTATGTCTTATAAAGAACCCAGAAATGTTCAGCCTTCTAGATTTGTTATCTAAATATCTGAGACAATCACTGTTGGAAACTTCAGTAGACTTATCACTTGTCACTGATGATAGCTAATTAAGGTAAATGTAATATAGTCTTAAGCAAAGTAAAATAAAAATGAACTGACACAGTAAGTTGCAGCTAGCAGTGGCCCCAGTTCTACCACCCAGTAGTCACTGGTAAAACTGCCATTGTCTTCATTGAGAGCAGGACTGAGGGTAGGCCTAATGTGTTCCTATATATTCTCACTTGCCATTTTTCCTGATCTGCTTAAATGATCCTCTGAGGTAGCAGAGACCGTGTCAGAGCAGTTATGAATTTGGTTTGGCATGAAAATTTATGTGCAGAATCTGTTGACCCGCATTTTACTGCGATTGTCGATGAAGGAAAAATGAGTTATGTTTTATTCATCTTGGGCAAGTGGATTGTTTTGGTTTTTTTGTTTGTTTGTACAGCTGGTACAATATCTGTACATTGGAAATTTCAGCCACACAATGTACTGTGAGAATGCAAACACCAGCTGAATAGGGGGAATTACCCCTTTGAAATGGTGATTTAGGATTCAGTGATTGTGTTCAAATTTTATTCTAGGGAAGTGATAGAAAAGAAGCCTGAAAAGTTCAAAATCGAGTGTTTGAATGATATCAAGAACTTGTTTGTGCCGAATAAACAGCCTTTCTATGCTGCTTTTGGAAACAGGCCCAATGTAAGTCTGCACCTTTCTAATTGAAGGGTCAAAACACCTAAACAAATTTTATTTGTGAAGCAAGGGAAATAAGGGTTTTTTTGGTCCTTTTAGAAATGTAAGAAGGAAATTGAACAGCTTTAAACACCTGATGGCATTTCCTTTTTATGGCCCAGTCATACAAACACACTTAGAAATAACTTGACTTGTGCAAGCTGTTCTACTGGCTTTGGTGGAACTACATGTATTAGTGAAGTTACTCACATGTAAATGTTCTCAGAATCTGGCCTTTAATAAATATAACATTCCATCCTTTGGTGTTTCTGCAGTGGTGTTCACCACAGTATCTGAGAGCCAAAGTTTATTAATTCCATAGCAACTCAATGCAGAAACTTTATTCTTTCACACAATTCTCTTTCCTCTCTCCCTGACTTGTTTTCAACCACACAGGTACTGAGCCCTGAACCAGCAAGGAAGGGATGGGCCCCAAAAGTATTGCTTTTCCATTCCAGTAATGGAATATTCCCCCCAAGAAGCATTTTGTCATTTGTGGCCTAAGGCCTAGGAACAAATCTTACTTCCCAGACTGAAGCTGGAAGTTCATCTTATTTGCTGCTGTATATTCTAATCCTTTCTATGCTGTCTAAGGTTTATGGCTTCTAAATATGTCTGACGCTTTGCATGTCGTCTTTTTAACTTTTGAAGAGCCAAATTTCAATTACTTCAATCTACTTTTAAATGTATCTTCGTGTTCTTTCTGTAAAGTTTTTTTTTTTCTATTGAGCAGTGTTCACTCACATAAGGGAATCTGAAAGCAGAGTAATAACTTCCTTCTGCACCACTGTTCATGCTTTCTGCAGGATGTATTCGCCTACACGAAAGTGGGAGTCCCAGACTGCAGAATATTTACAGTGAACCCAAAGGGTGAACTGATCCAGGAACAGACAAAGGGAAACAAGTCCTCGTAAGACCACTTTTATTATTTCAAATGGTCAGAAGAAGTGGGGGAGGGCTGAGCTTCAAGCAAGACAGTAACCATTGTAACAGTGATGCTATAATATGAAATCTTAAGGACTTGTGTGAAATCCTGCCTACTAGAGATCTTCAGCCTCAGATATGTACTGAAATGTATTCAGAAAGAAAAATGTAAACTAAGTAAAGTGGAAAATAGCTTTTGGAGGAACACTACCTCTTTGACTGTCGGCTTTTGGAATTACATTTCTAAAGCTGCGCAACAATAGAACACTGACTAGACTGTGAAATAACCATCTTCTTTTTCTAATGTAGGTATTTCAGGCTAAGTGAGCTTGTGGAACATGTGTTCCCACTGCTCAATAAAGAACAGAGTTCTGCTTTTGTGTGCCCGGAATTCAGTTCCTTCTGCTATTGGCGACAACCATTTCCTGCGGTGAACGTGGAAGACCTAGCCTGAACAGCTCTGCTCACCTGGAGATGGGATTTTGTATCCAGTCATTCAACTTCAGTTTAAATATGAAGAGAGAACGTCTTTTCTGGAGATGCTAATTTATACATTGGTACCATGAGTCTTACTTGAGAGTACTTTAAGTCTATGGGTTTGGCACAAACAAACAAACAAAATGCAAAGTTTCTGTTTGTCCTTTGACTTTTTAAGGCATTTGAGATTCGCCTATGTGATAGCAGCAGTACTGAGATACTAGATGGCAACACAAAGGTGGAGTTTTTGCTGCATCTTTGCCTTTCCATAGATACAAAACTTACTTTAAATATAGACTTTTTGTATATTAGTCTCCTTAATATTTTTTTTTTTAAAAAGAAGCCAAAAAGTGCATGGAAGCTGCCAAATAGACTATCAGCCATGTTATAGCAGTTATAGACTAATTTTCAATTGGTAATTAGGCCATTTTAAAAAGGAGTAACTGTCTGAAACAACTATGGCTTCATTTCTCATAAACAAAATATAGAAGATGTCTTAAACATTAACCACCTGACAGAAACTAAAGATATAAAGTTCCTCCTTAAATGTAAATAGTATTGTCACATGTACAGTCCAGGGTATATTAAAGGTAGAGGCTGTGCTTGTGCAGCAAGGTGCCACTCATGTTAACTCTACCTCTTACATTTTTCTAAACATACAGTGATTTGACCATATTATGAGCTTCTTGCGTATTTTCAATCCATGTCTTGAGAAGTTTCAGTATGCCGTTGGATTCTTGAATGACTTTTGTTATTCCCAAGCTGCAACCTTCCATGGCAATTTTCAGTCCAGAGATTGAATAGCTGTAATACCTGAGAAGTTGGCATTTTTTTACAGCATTGAAATGCATATATGTGTGCACAGTAAAAAGCATGTACAGATTATATTTGGGGAGTTGTCATTAAAGAAAATTATGTATTTAATTTTTTTAATTGATTCTACTGCAGGCCTTCCCAGAATTCTGTATTAAGAGTTTTCAGTTGTTGAAGCAAGGACTGTGCAGCAGTGAGCCCCCAGGCGCAATGTTTGTGTTCTGAATGCTGTATAGCAGAGTAGAGCCAACAGAGTTTTCAGGTAAATGACAAGCATTGCTGTGTGGCCATTCCTTGGTTTCAGACCTGCGCCTGTAAATTACTGTATTATGCTAACTGCCTCATAGGCCTAATACTTACCAACTCCAAAAGCAGTTTGCCTGCAGTCTTCACTGGGTATCCCAAAAATTCTTGAAGGCAAAGGTTTTTCCTTTTGGTTTGTACAGCAAACTTAGGAAGGGTATAGTATAAAGCTGGAGTGAAATTCTGTGCTGTGCCTTTAGAGGTGCAGAGTCGAAGTGAGGATGTTGACCCTAGGCTGTCAGTGAAAACAGCAGATTTGGTAGATTTCTTTTTTAGAAGGAATCTTTTTTATTTCCTTTGTCAGTCTGAGAATTCTCCATGTGAGGTTCTAACATGAGGCGCTAACTCCAGTCAACTGAAAAACAGATTCACTGAATATTTTTGGATCAACGTATCATTTGAAGTAGGTTATTTTTAATGACTAGCTCACAGCAACTGGAATTATAAGCAAAGAGGTGAAGTCGCAAAGGGGACCTGGCTCTTTAGTGAAGGAAAGGAGAAAGCGAGTTACATCAGTTTGAACTTTTTTGTGCCATATAAACAAATGATTTAAACGGCAGCCTCATTAGAGTATATGGATTTCATAGTATGCTAATAATCATTTCTGCAGAAAAGTTGGCCATTTCCCAAGTCTTAGTGGTTAAGTAGATGGGACTACATTTTTTTCATGATCCAAACAAATGTCTAAAGATGTTGTTTTATAAGTTAGTATTTGCAGCAACCATAATTGTACTAGGATTACTCAATCAAGAGCCACAGTCTGTCTTTAATGCAAGCAGTAGTGGGCTGCAAATGCTATTGCTGGTTTATTGTTTATGGTTTATTGTTTCACAGGTTCAGATCAGAACGGAACATGGCCTATTTTATAGATCACTGCACTGAGCAAAGGCTTATAAACCCTAGTCTTTAAAAGCCCTGTATCTGTTTTTATTTTCATTCTTGGTTTCTTCTAATAGGGAAAACCATTTCACAAAGGGTAAAATTTTCATAAGTTGCTTTGAAAATCAATGAGATACAGGCTATTAAGTGAAAAATTTTCCTCACAGTGATGAGAAAATCTTTCCACAAAAGGAATGGATCTGGATCTCCTAGATCAGTTCTTCTGGAGTAGTCAGAATTTCCTTCACCACTTTTAGCTCATTCTCTGATGGCCTTAGCTTAATGCAGTTGTTGTTTTTTAAGCACTTGATGAAAAACTTAAAACATCCTGATGAAATTCCAAATTGGGCAGAAGGCAAGAATGTGGCTGTATTGTACTTTGCTAGTTTTCTCTTAATCTGGGTTTTCATGTTCTCTACAGTTTGACACATACAGTGATGAATTCTGTGCACTTTAAGGTGAGGACAGGGTAAAATCAGTATAAAACCTGTTTTAAACAATAAACTGAATAGGGTCAAATGTTTCCTTTAAGCACCAGTAGTTTAAATTAATGTGAGCACTTGGATTGTGTTGCAATTTTGGGGTGAATTTTTGGCATTTAGGAATTTCCAAAAAGCTGCTGAATAAATATGCTGCCCTTTCACTCTGTCTGTCATAGTTACAATTCTGCTATATCATTTTTGATACAATGCAAACTTGTTTGAATCTTTTTGATAAGCAAATTGTTTTTTTTAATTTGAAACCAACTTGCATTTGGAGCCCTACTCAGATTAGATGGTAATATTACTTTAGAATCCATTTTGGGGACTGAACTTGGTTATTCTGTGCAGACTATTACTTACATACTTAGGGAAGTAAAATGTCCAGTATTCCAAACAAATTCTAGAAAAGAAATCTCATTAACTGTCAAATGGTAGGTTTGTGCTACAGTATTACAATATGAAGTGGATACATTAGAATTAGTCTGCTTCCTTTATTTTACCTTGGTAGAAATAGATGGTTTGAAAACAATGTTTGTGCTAAGCCTATTTCAGATCAGCACAAATTAACTCATTCTTTCTGTGAAAGAGAGGAGCTTTTAAGCGTGTGTACACACACACCCTCTTAAGACTGTTGTTGAAGATGCAGATCCCCTTTGCACTGGAACAGTGTTTGACACCATAAACTTCCACAGTATTTATCTGGGGATAAAAAAGGAACACTGCAGTTCAGATCTAGTCAGTCCATCGGACACTGTCCATTTCTATAGTGATCATAACTTAGTCACTTGTATGTATAGAGGTAAGCATTTCTGGATTTTTTTTTTTTACTTTCATGTGTTTAAGCTTGTACTTCAAAAATGTGGGGCTTCTAATCTCTGAGTATAGAAGTGCCGGTGTGAAGCTGGATCATGTATTCTTAGCCTTGTGACATCATTATTACTGTTTCTAAAACATAAGTCTTCAACTGGAAAAGTTTTAACACTTAAAATTGCCAAAAGTTATGTAATTTAAGCCAAATGGGTAAAGAGATACATTTGACATTGTATTCAAGTCTCCTAGAAATAGACTTTTGAAGGAGTTAAGCAACTGAATTACACCATTATGAAACATTAGAAATGTCTAGTAAATTTTAGATGCCTTTGAATTGTCACTTTTGCCTAAGAAAGTTTTGTTTCCTATGTTAAATCCTGCTAAGTAGGATGAAACTCTGCTTCATCATTTAAAAAAAAAAAGTGTTTATCTCCAGATGAAAGCTGCATTTTGGTTTGTTTTTAAGGTGAGGGTCAGGAAAACTCTTTTTAATACTTTCTATTTCATTATTAAATTGAGAACATGTGAAATAGTTGATTGTTAAACTACACAATCACTAATAAGTTAGTGTTAAATTGTCAACTCTGAATATGCCAGTACAGTGGTCTTTGTAAAGACTGGACTGTCTTTGGGTAAATAACCTACACTTTTTGGTGCAATGTTTATTGATGTTCAAAACAGTGTTGCCACAATAAACAAACTTAAACTAAAGAGTTTTCTTCTCTTTCTTTTTAAAGAATGAAATTCTCATTGGCTCTTATAATAAATTGCCAAAGTTCGACATAAGGATGTATGTAAACCAGCATTTCATATTTTAGATGGAATCAGGTTTATCTAATAAATACCTATTTTAAAAAAAAATCATCAGGAAGAAAAGCAAATGTTCCTTTGGAATACTTTCCAGGGGCTGATTAATGATATACAATTACTGTAAGGTTGCTGATTTTATTTTTATCAGTACAGGTAACAGAATTGAACAAGATGAGGTACTAATACAGATCACGTTTCACATACAGTCTACTAGGGAAGTTTTACTTGTTCTAGTCACTTGATATTTTCAATGAGTTACTTTTATCCAACCAGCTTTTTTTACTCTATTCATGATAATCCATCTGATTCAGTAACTTCTAATTTGAGATAGTAGTGAATTGTGTACAGAAATACTCACTAGACAAATAAGTTGTGCCTTTGACTTTTCACAGTATAAATGAGTATGTGCTTGATGTTTAAGTGGTGGGAAGGGCATACAATTTCCTCTTGTACAGAGCTCTATAGCTGAGCCCCAGACCACCTCAAAACTACTGGAGTGTGGGCTCTGCTACAGCAGATGTGGTGCCACTTCCAGCCAGTCTTCCTGGTGTACTCTATGTACTTTGCCTACTGTCTGACTGGGGATAGCACATGTGGCAACTTAAAGTAACAGAGATTTGCGGTCACTTACATGGCCACAAGTAGCATAATACCAGGGATTGCCCACAATATTTACTTAAAGTGGCAGAAATAATCTGTCCTCGTTCTAGATACAGGATCCCAAACAAGATGGACAAACATCTGGACTAGAATGGCAAACCCTGTAGTTCAGTGTGCATAGACCTACTGTTAGGAGATGAAAAGTCTCGCAAAGTCCTAATGTCTCAGAGCACCAATGGCAATGGAAGAAGTTGACATAAAGAAAGAGACTAGCTGTGGTGCTGCTGGGTTGGAAAGAACACAGGTCCCAAAAAGGTGTACACACAATGTAATTTTTTACCTTGAAAAAAGCAGGCCTACCCGAGGCTGTATCATTACTGAAGGCAGTCAGATTGCCCTCTCTGAATCAAGTGTCTATTTCCTCTGCTGTGGTGTGGGAACACTGTTCTGCACCTGCATCGAAGAGATCTGTGAGGCAGGTGAGTGATCTGATCAGAGGCACCAGCTGAACTGACTGGCTAGCTAAAAACTGTACCTCAATATTTCTATGCTCTTGTAGCTAAGACCTCCACAAAACCCAGACCAATGTTTCAAAACTGGATGACTCAGAGGTGGCCTAAAACCCAGGCAAGAGCCAGGTGGAAATTGTGATGGAAGAGCCAAAGGTGAATAGCAAAGCAGTCGGTTTTAAAACAAACACCCTACACTTCTACTGGCTGTGCTGCACACATGCTTTCCAAGGCTAAAAAGGGAGGCTAGACAGTGCAATGTTTAGGCTCTGCTTTTTCTCCACTTACTCTTCCTAGACATTACTCTATACAAAAGCATATTAATCATACAATAATGCCCCTTACTGGAAAGCTGTCTATTGTAAAATCTCTCATCATATTTTTGAGATAACAAACTGCTTAATATTATACACAGTTAAAGCATATATCATAACTTAACACACCACCAACTGGCTTTTACTCCGACTTAACTTTACAAAGCTTGAAAGAACAATCCTTAAAACGTCTGCTGCATACCTTGCAGGTGATTTGATATTGGAGTGAACACGGGTCTGTCTTGTGACAACAAGAGACTGACTTGCACTTGGTTCCTATGGCACTGTGGTGTTTGTTTTGAGTCTGTTCTGTTCTCTCTCTGTCCATCTGTGTCCTGCTAATCAAGTTTCAGTGGACTGCATAGTTCACTGGCCTCTATTCAACTTCTTTCATTACTGCTTGCAGTAGTAAGGCTGGGGCTAGACATCACGATACATGTGCATCTTGACATCAAGCATGGTACCAGGCTACTATTAATGCAGTCTGTGGCCTGGTCTACACTATGTGATTTTAGCAGCGTTAAACTGATTTAACGCTGCACCCGTCCACACAGTGAGGCCGTTTATATCCATATAAAGGGCTCTTTAAACCGATTTCTGTACTCCTCCCTGACGAGAGGACTAGTGCTGAAATCAGTATTACCATATCGGATTAGGGTTAGTTTGGCCGCAAATCGACGGTGTTGGCCTCTGGGCAATATCCCTCAGTGCACCATTGTGACTGCTCTGGACAGCAATCCAAACTTGGATACACTGGCTAGGTAAACAGGAAAAGCCCTGTGAACTTTTGAATTTCATTTCCTGTTTGCCCAGCATGGCGCTCTGATCAGCATGGATGGCGATGCAGTCCCAAATCCAAAAAGAGCTCCAGCATGGGCCGTACGGGAGATAATGGATCTGATCACTGTATGGGGAGACAAATCTGTTCTATCACAGCTCCGTTACAGAAGACGAAATGAGAAAAGCATTTGAAAAAAATCTCCAGGCTATGATAGACAGAGGCCACAGCACAGTGCTGTGTGACAAGCGTAACAGAAAGCCAAAGAATCAAATGGACGCTCATGGAGGAAGGGAGGGGGACTGAGGACTCCAGCTATCCTGCAGTCTCCAAAAAGCATTTGCATTCTTGGCTGAGCTCCCCATGCCTGTAGGGTCAAACACATTGTCCGGGGTGTTTCAGGGTATACCTCGTCACTCTACCCACCCCCCGGTGAAAGAAAAGGGGGAAAAAAAATCATTTCTTGACTTTTTTTTATATGTCACCCTACCAGCAGCATGCAGTAGACATAGAAGCAGTGCTGCGGCAATGAATAGCAGCATCCTCTCCCCTCCCCGGTGGCAGACAGTACTGTGCAAAAGGACTGATAGCTGTCCTCGTTATCAGCCCAGTAGTGCTCCTGGCTGGCCTCAGGTGAGGTTGGCCAGAGGCACCTGGGTAAAAATAGGAATGACTCCTGGTCATTCCTGGTAGATGATACAGAATGGCTGGTAACTGTCGTCATAGCAACTGGGGGCTGAGTTCCATCAGCTCCCCCTCTTTCGTGTCTAAAGAAAAGATTCTGTACTGCCTGGACTATCATAGCAGCTGGAGGCTACCTCCCCCTCATTTTATCTCACTAAAAAGTCAGTGTTTCTTATTCCTGCATTCTTTATTACTTCATCACACAAATGGGGGACACTGCCACAGTAGCCCAGAAAGATTGGGGGAGAAGGGAATCAACAGGTGGGGTTATTACAGGGGCACCCCCTGTGAATGGCATGCAGCTCATCATTTCTGCAGGATCTGACATGGAGCAGCTGTGCTCTCTGGTTCTCTAGTACGCTTGCCCTATATTCTAGCCAGGACTGATTCTATTTTTAGATAAACCATAAAGGAGGGATTGACTCAGGGAGTCATTCCCATTTTTTTCTTTGCGCCCCCAGCCAACCTCAGCTAAGGCCAGCCAGGAGCACCCATGACAGCAACAAATGGTACAGAATGATTGATAATTGTCATCTCATCACCAATTAACAATGGCACAGCAGATGGTACAGAACAACTGGAAACCATCTCTGCTACCTTGCAATGGCAAATGAATGCTGCTGTGTAGCGCTGCAGTACTGCCTCTGTCAGCGGCATCCAGTACACATACGGTGACAGTGACAAAAGGTAAAACGGTCTCCATGGTTGCCATGCTATGGCGTCTGCCAGGGCAATCCAGGGAAAAAGGGCGCAAAATGATTGTCTGCCGTTGCTTTCAAGGAGGAAGGAATGAGTGACGACATTTACCCAGAATCACCCGCGACACTGTTTTTGCACCATCATGCATTGGGATCTCAACCCAAAATTCCAATGGGCAGGGGAGACTGTGGGAACTATGGGATAGCTATGGGATAGCTACCCACAGTGCAACGCTCCAGAAATCAATGCTAGCCTCGGTACATGGACGCACAGCGACGAATTAATGTGCTTAGTGTGGCCACGTGCACTCTACTTTATACAATCTGTTTTACAAAACCAGTTTATGTAAAATCGGAATAATCCTGTCGCGTAGAGTGTTTCTCCACTCAAGACTAGCTTCTGTATTTTCTCTTCGGCTTTTTGCACTTTTTAAAAAACAGTCAATGCTGTACTGTGACTAAATTCCTATTCCAAGGTAAATTGCACAAGCTCACTTAAAGTAACTTGTGGTCTGTCTGAATCTATACAGGTCAGGATACCACACTGCTTCTTTGTCTAGGATGGCTGCTATGGTAGTTCATCTAGTTCCCAGAAATGTGAGTAGTTGTTTATAATAACGAGGTGGTGTTTGGTGAAAAGGTCCATTCCCACTTTGCTCCAAGGTCAGTTGGGCAATGTTTTTTCTTGTCTTTTAGCGGCTTTATCTGCATTTCCTCACCTGTATCACATCTGCTCACCATGACTCAGAAATCCTTGGTCATGTTTGGCCACTATGTGGAATCTGTCTTTCTGGATACAGACCTCTGTTTTAGAATAGTTCTGACAAATTCTTGTTTGTTCTCAATGATCTGGTTATTCTGCTTTGACTGCCTTTATATACGATGCTATCTGGCAAGCTCCTCTCATCTCCATAGTTCTAGTGTTCTTGAGAGGTCTTCGTGTGTGTCTGCCCAGCCGCAGAATGACAAACACTAGCTCTTGTAAATCTCTGTCTTGTATGATTTGTTCTCAGATTCTTTCCAACCTGCCTTGAAACTGGCACATAACAGGCTTGACTGATGTTCTTCTGTTAGATTGTTATATTTCCATGCTGCAAGGCTTCTCCGGCTAAATCATCATCAGCAGCAGCAGCACTACCCCCTGTACTTCTCTATCACTGATTCATTAGACAAAGCTTTTTTTTTTTTTTTTTTTTTTTTTTTTTAAAGGGAGCTTGCCTGCCAAGTGGGTTTCCCTGAGCGCTCAGCTCACATTGTTTCCATGAATCATTTCTAGGACAGCCACCAATATTGTAACAACACTTGAGTCACACATCGCCTGGAGCCAACTTCTGGGAGGAGTGTAAGGAAACTTAAGGAGTCTCTCACTTCTTTGCCTATACTAGGAGCAAACTGGTTGTCATGATAATTGGCTCACAGAGAGTGAGGCCATCGGGCCTATGTCTACACTAAAAGACATGGCTTGAAAGCATGAAGCGGACTTAAGGCCAGAGGAAAATACACCCCACCCCCTTAGCATGCTGTATGACAAAGCAAGCAGCTGTATAACACTTCAAGCGGCACTGTGGTTTCAGGGAAAATAACATATAACTTCCAGTGAAAGAAGGAGAAGACTTAAGTTATGAAGCGTTGAGTGTGCTGTCTATCACTAGCTGAGAGACAGCAGCTCCTGTGCTTAGTAGTTTTCCTACTATACACTGCACAAAATCCTAGCCTCAGCTTAGCTCTGACTTGCTCACTGGAAAACAAGAATGTGCCAACAACTTTTACTAAAGATTGTGTTTAAAGTTCCAATAGAGATTGATACTTTGCTTATAAAAACTACAGTCAAACAAGTCTATGAAGAAACTTTGACTCAGAATTCCATGATAGAGTAACAGTTTCTTCTGTAGCTGATGTATTAGCTTCTCAAACTGACCCTGAAAGCTGAGCTCATTCTGTTTCCAAGCAATGAGCTAAAGACTTCCCACAACAGAGTTCTTAATGAGCTTCTATTCCAAAGTTACCACCTCAGCTGTAACAAGATGTTGACTAGATATATATTTATCAGACCTCATCACAGGAAACCTCCTAACAACTGTAGTCATACACAGACTAAGAGCTGTTCTGGATTTGTCAGTAGAAAAGTTAAAATATTTACACATCACTGCTATAAATAAAACTATAAACTGAAGTTTTTAATAGTCTACTTGGTATAGATTTTTACACATCTGCAGCATGTTCCCACTCAGATTGCTGTTGGATTTTTTTCTAGCCACAAAAAGGATCAAAATATGACCAGATTTAATGAGCTAACACATAATTTGACTGGTCACCACTTTAATGAAGGCACGAGGAAATCTACAGTGGCGTCTAAAATGTACTTCATCTACTCAAGACAAAGGGAAGCCTTCTATCTGGTTGGAGTACATAATGTAAAATACACCCTTGTCTGAAAGTTTGTCACTGCTGCTACAAATAACATGGTTACTAAAACAAAGACTAAAGAAAATGTTCTTCAGGTTGTGTATTTGGCAGCACGCTAGTTAAGAGACAGCTTTGATATTCCCTGCTGTAGCCAGTTTTCCCCTGTGGTTGGTGGGTTTGTCACCTAGCATCAGGGTAAAGACTTTTTTTTCTTAATTGTAAAACCTCTGAAAATTGGCACAGGAAAGTGTAGTTTTTGAAAGGTAGTCCAGTTCCAGTTGAATGCACTTTTTCTAATGGCTCACAGATAACCGTTAAGTTTGCTGTTGCTAGCTTTAGCACTCATACTGGAGGGAAAGTTGAAGTTTGTTCTCAACAGTTTTTGTCTTAAGCTTTCAAAGCCAGGCGCTATGACTCAAAGGAAGCTTCTGCTCGTCTTCCTTTTCCCCCCTATCAGCAGAAAGTGACTCAGTTCTGCATCAAGTACTTGAGTTAGGGCCAAATTCTCTCCTTACAGGTGTTTCCAGTTGAATATGATGTGACTGATTTATTTTGCAACTGAGAGCGGAGGTTTACTTTTGAACAGACAAACAATATCTTTTTTGCCCAGAGTAACCATTGTCCATAATTCCCTTGAGCTATTTTTCTCTTAAATGAAGGCTGCTGACCCAAAGATCAGCTGTTCAGATACTAAACAACCCAATATCTGGGCAGAGATCAGCTCAGTCCTATGTAATCATCACTTCCTCATCTCTGCACTAGTGGAAACATGAAAGTAGCAGACCAGAGGACTAAAATTGTAGAGAACAAAAATGTAGGATTTCAAATGACCAGGTTTAGGCTTATGGAACTGACGGGGGGGGGGGGGATGGAAATCAGCAAATTGTTTACTAAAGAGTACTATGAGAGCAAATTAGAGAGCTACCTATGGAGACTGGGTACAAATTTACTGTTTGATACAATTTCTACTCTGTAGGGCTTGGGGGAAGGAGTTAGTTTAACTGTTGTAAACATGCCTTTTACAGTGGCAGAACTTAGAAGTCTTGCGGGGGGGGGGGGGAAGGTAAAGTTAAATATGTATCATAAACCCACCACTCAAATCAAATATATAAAATGAATATATTAAAGCTTCAAATTTTATTTCTTCTGAATATCTTACCCTTCTTTTCACGAGGAACCTAGACATGAGCAATGGACGGATAGAGAAGAACTCCACTAAATGTGGAGTACATTTCATCGGAATCCGTGTAGGCCAGCTTGCCCCCAGTAACGACAATGTTTACTTCATCTCCAGCTTTTAGGTGAAGAACGAGGTGGAATGTTCCAGCACCACCACAGGTTCGTTTCCCTGATCGTGGTTTGTGATACTCAAGCAGTTCTCTTCTATAACCAGCTGTGTGGAGCTGAGCAACGCTTGCATTGGCAACAGACAGCACTGCTTCTACATACTCATCCCTTTCAGGAGCAAGGACAGCAGTGATCAGATAGCGCCCTTCATAGGGAGATGTGAAGATGCCTGCAAAGACATTTAATTACAGTTTTACTGATGGAAACTCTCCAGTGCAGTAGGAATAATGACAATGTCATTTTAAAACTACACAGTCATCCACTTGCTCATACCCAGAATAAGCACTGTAGAGGAAAAGGCCTGGTTGCTAATAGAAATTTCACCACCCTCTGCTCTGTCTGATGTGTTTCTTGGGCTGACAATAGGCAGTTATTCCACAGCATGTGGATTTAAAGTAGAATAGCTATTCCAAAAGACATCCATGTGTAGACAAGCCCTCAGGCTTTGTCTGGAGTAGGATTTCAATGTGTGGTGTTTGCTCATGTTATCTAGCCTGATATCATTACCACTACCTAAAACTCTTGTCAGCACAAAGTAATAGTTCTGCACTATGTGCCAAAGTTGATCAAGTCAGTTTGGGGGAGAGGGGGTGCTCAGCCTAAGTAGGGTGGCTCACACCCAGGTCACATCCAGCAGAAAAATGTGGAAATCTAGGTTAGAAAAAGAAGAGTCTGGGCATGGAGGACAGGTCCCCACCCCGTAGCTGGCTGCAAAAAGGAAGGAACAGAGGATTAGATCCACAAAGGGACTTTGGCATTATAACATTCAGCACTGGTGGGGGCTGAGGAGTGGAGAATGGGCACGTGCAGTGCAGGTCACATATACCAAGAGAGATGAGAACTAGGAGCATGCTACACACATGGGGACTTAGTTCAGGACTAGGTAAGGGCATAGTACTGACTTGGCAAGTTTAATTGCTTCTTAGCAAAACTAAGGTAATAATTGGAGACATACCAATCTCCTAGAACTGGAAGGGACCTTGAAAGGTCATTGAGTCCAGCCCCCTGCCTTCACTAGCAGGACCAATTTTTGCCCCAGATCCCTAAGTGGCCCCCTCAAGGATTGAACTCACAACTCTGGGTTTAGCAGGCCAATGCTCAAACCACTGAGCTATCCCTCCTCCCCAGCCCCCCATTACACAGTAGCTAGAAGATTTCAGAAACAGGTTAAACTTAGGTATATCTCCATGTATCAAGGTAACGTACACAATCTTCATCTTCACTGAGTTTTTACCTCAGAATAGTGCTCACAGTTACCCTGAGCTTAAAAATACATCTTTTGCATCTGTGAAGACAAGGTCTGTGGGAATTGGCAGGTTCCCTACTATGCCAGAGGCTAACAGCACTCAGACTAGGTGATGATGGGAAAGGAGAGAAGAAATGACCATTGAGATGAAGGGCACAGCTCACACGCCTCCTGAGGTATGCAGTGGCAGTTGCAGATATCAAAAGAGGAAGGCAGGCAAGCCACTCCTGGGGCAAAGGGGAACTCTAAATTCCTCCTTCACCCACTTCTCCCCCATCTGGGGTAAAGGTTTTGGGATTCGCCATCAGCCTCTTCTGGTTACAAGGACTGTACAGAGCCCTACCTGCACTTCGCACAGCCCCTCTGTTTCTATGTTCCTGTAACCCTCCAACAATACCTACATCTAAAGGAGCCAGGAACTAGTGGCTGAGGAGCAGCTACCTGTGCCCAGGGAACTCCATCATATGTTCCCAAAGGGTCCTTCAGCCATTTCCCCCTCACAACCATCAATTTCTCAAACAACAAGGGACATTTACTAACCATAAACATTGTTAAAGGGGAAATAAGGTTGCTAAACAGGGCCTTGTACCCTTCCAGAACAGACTATGGTGCCCAGAAACACATCTCTAAGAGAGACAAAACCAGGAAATGTAGAATTACAGTCATGCCTTCCATACCCTTAACTCTGCTCCCTCCCTAATCACTGCTGTGAGGAATCATGGAGATTGCAGAGATGGCAAGGGTGGGGGGTCATGACCATAATGCAGCATTTCCTGGTTTTCTAGTATTTGTGTTTTGGTTTTAATGTTTAAATTTTCTGCTGCCAACTTCCATGTTCTGGAAGGATACAAGGCTCTGCTAAGCAACCTGAATTCCCTGTAACTAAGTCTTTTTGTAAATGCATAGATACTGGCACTTAAAGGCTGGGTCATCCTCAGTGTGTGACAAGTAGTTTTAACCAAGGTGTGTCTGATTTATACCATAGAACTATGTATTTTGTTTCAACAACACAAGCACTTTGGCAACATTCAAGATAATGTAATAATGTCTCTATCCCATGATATTGCCCAACCGGCTTCCAGCTCCTCTGTATGTCCCTTTTTGGCTGTTACCTGTGTTAGGATTATAATAGTCTCCATCATTCACAAGCACTTTGTTAAAATGGACCACGCCTGCATCACTGGGGAAAGGCTTCTGAGTAAGACCAGCCGAAAAAGACACCAGAGAGGTGGCAGCAGCAGTAGGTCCTAGAATGGGGAAGAGAACAGAATCCAGAGACAATCAGAATAAAGATGTTGCCTTTTTCTCTTGGTGCTTATAGTATAGTTTGTTTGTGGTCTTGCACATAAATTGTTTTCTGTTAATCTGGAGAGGCTGGCAGGAGTGCCACTGGGTCATTTTCCAATTGTCTCACCACAAAATGACAGCCATAATGTTTCCTCCCATAGTACACCCTACCCGAGAGCAGCAGAGGAGCTTGGCAACTGAGTTCACCTACCAGGGTTTTCTTTAACACATGCTTCTCTTGAGAAGGAGAGAAGGGTATGCAGGAGGAATGGCCTACAATGCCATGAGAGTGTTGCCATAGACTTCATTGGGGCCAAGATTTCAGCCCAGGTCTTTCACGTTGCTTTCTGAGCTCTCTTCTTCAGGAACCATGCTGCTACTGGGATAATCGCTGCCAACTGTGCACCATACTCTTCCTGAACTGGAGTTTTCTCATCTCCATCCTTCTGTTTGATTCCCTCAGCTTTGCCTGGTTTATCTTCCTAGCTGATATCCTTATTCACTTCTCCAATCAGTGATAATGCCCTGCTCCTTTGCATGGTTTGAGCTTCCTCTCAGAAGATCATTCTCCACTACTGGACAAGCGCAACAGCATTCAAAGACTACCTCTGGTCTTGTTTCTCTTAGACACTCTGCACTAATGCTCTTTGGATTAACATTCCTATCTTTACAAAGATCTTACAGCTGAAATTGCTTCAGATTTTCACATTTCCCTAGTACAGCATCTACTCAAAGTTTTAAGTACACGGTACAAAAGAGAAATAGGAAAAGACGACAACTGAGTTTTTTAGTAGGTAGGGAGTGGAAGAAGGTGGAAAGAGAGCGTGGGAAAGAAGGCACTGCAGCGAATCACACCCAGACCTAATACCATTCAAGTCACTCAAGTCCCTCACAGCAGCATTTGGAGATGTGGAACATGACCGCTCCACCGTACGCCATTACCTACCAATTCTGTTCTTCCCCACAAGATTAAAATTATTTTCTCTGTCTGAGTTTCAGGTCTGAAAACTCAAGATCTCAAATAAAAGCATGTTGCATTGTGGAACTACAAAAATAGAAAAAAAAGCATAAATAAAAGTGTAGGTAACACGTATGTGCTTTATTGCTGCCGACAGGCAGGCAGTACAGTTTGTTAGCCAGGTTTCTCATATGCAAGGAAGTCCTTCAGTCAGTTTCAGAGTGATGTGCGATTAACATTCCTTATGCTCCTGTCAATTCAATTGGACTCCAGTAGGGCTAACAACACCTACTTATTTGGAAATGAGTGTGTATAAGGGAATCTAAGTTGATGTAATTTGTATGCTGAGGAGTCGTAAGAAAATGGAGTTAAAATATTGGGGTGACTTATTTTGGCTGACATCTACTTACACCTGTTTTCTGCCTGCAGCCCTTGCTGCACTCATCTCTTCTGGCTTTTCAGCATATAAGTTACAATAACTCAGGGGTCGGCAACCTTTCAGAAGTGCGGTGCCGAGTCTTCATTTATTCACTCTAATTTAAGGTTTTGCGTGCCAGTAATACATTTAAACATTTTTAGACAGTCTCTTTCTATAAGTCTATAATATATAACTAAACTATTGTTGTATGTAAAGTAAATAAGGTTTTTAAAATGTTTAAGAAGCTTCATTTAAAATTCAGTTAAAATGCAGAGTCCCTGGACCAATGGCCAGGACCTGGGCAATGTGAGTGCCACTGAAAATCAGCTCACATGCCGAAGGCGGCACACATGCCACAGGTTGCCTACTCCTGCAATAACTTATGACTTCTCAAGACTCAGTGGGCTGTGTTCAGAGATGAAATAAAACCCCACAACCAAAACATCACACGATTTCCTCTCCCTTCCTCCATGGAAAAGATAAGAGAAAGAATCATGGTGGCGGGTGGAGCCCTCCTTCGGGGAGCCTAGCTGCCTGGCCCCCCTTTCCACTCCTCCGCAGCTGGCCCTCCATATGATCAGCCCAATCTGCCCCAGCTCCACCTCCCCTCCTGAGACCCCATGACACCCCAGGGGAAGAGCTCTTGTCTCTTCCTGAAGAACCTGAACTTTTAATAAATAAATAAATAAATGAATGAATGAATGAGCAAAAAACTTCCCATGTGCAAACCGCCAAAACCCGCAACCTGTTGTGCGCTGCCACCAGCTTAACCTCCCCTGACCTATTATACCCGCTGCCCATAGAAAGCATGAACCAAATGTGACAGATGTTTATCAAACTGCTTAATGCATTGGAAGGCACTCAGATACTACAGTGATGAGGATAGTATAAGAACATGTGTAGAACAGTATAGAAAAGCAAGCATACGTTTGTAAGTGACATGTCAGTCAGTGTGTGAGAGTCTGCCTGAGTCTATGGAAGTGTAACTTACTCTCTTTCAGAGGGCGGGTCCTGGAAGGATGAAGTTACATATCATAGACTCTCTTAGAGTCACCTCTGAAATTGTCCCTAAGTAAGTCTAGGGGCTTGTCTACATGGCATGGCAAAGAGTGCCAGAGGGGTGTTATATTAATGTGAACTAGGTATCTTTTGGACTGCGCCAGTAGGGTCTACCCAGGGCAGTTAGAGCACAGCATAATAGTGTGCTTTACAAATCATACCGCTCTACTGCACTTTGCTGGTGTCATGCAGACAAGTCATAAATAGTTTGAGGGACATCAGGTGGTATAAAGCAGTATAGCTCTTCTGAATGAATGAAGGTACATTGATTTACATCAACTAAAGACCTGGCCCTGAGGTGGTGGGTGTGGAGGGGTTTATTTGTAAGTAGCACTTGCCAGTGAAGTCTGCCCCCCCCAAACACTCTGCTTAGTTTAACTATGTTTCTCCCCTGGGTCTGTTAGGAACATTGCCCCCTCCCCCCATTCTTTATGTTCTTCCAAATCCCACTTTGAATTCAAGAGGACAGAATGCTCACTGTCATCTACTTATTAGGCTCCTTAAATACCCATGTCCCCTACCCAATTCCTCTTCAAATATCACATATCTGGACATCAGCAATTCTTAAAACAACATCTTTGCAATAAACTTTTGTGATTTGAGCTCTTCCTTCGAGCCTAACAAGTAAACTCCAGCAGTAAACAGCTAATGGTGCAAAGGAAAATACAGGGAAATTATTTACCTCAGATAGGTTCACAGATTTAATACAAATAAATGCAAACCAGAGTATTGTCACTATCAGTGGTGAAAAGAAAAGGTTCTAAAGTGTTGGACAAATACCAGACACTGTCATAGAATTTTAGGGAAGAAAGGACCACTAGTTCATCTAGTCTGCCTTTCTGTATATCACACTCTACCGCCACTCAGCACTCGCACACTAAACCCAACTACCAACATTAAACCAAAGTATTGCAGCCCACAGGGGACTAGACTATTATGTGCCATAGGCAGAGAACAGGAAAGACTAAGGTACACCAGTACCCAAGGCCCCTGCAGTGGCAGGGAATGGATTAAATGAGATATATCCAGATAATCCCGCCAAAGGACCCGAACTCCATACTGCAGAAAAATAAAACATTAGATTTTACTGTCCAATCCATAATGAGAAAGAATGGCAGGATAGTTTTTATGTTCAATATAGTCTCTCTTCAGAGAACAGACCTTGTCTTATTATGTGTTTGTACAGCGCTGAGCACGATCCAAACTGGGACTTCCGGACACTATGGCAATATAAATATTTAATAATTATTATTAATAATGTCATAGACTTATACCAAAGTATCCTAAAACCTGCCATTCAAGACAACGTGGAAAAATTCATGATAGCTAGGTATTAGACAAGTCTGAACAATTCAGAATCAAACAAATGTTACATACAGAAATATCTGAATGTTTTATTTATATACTTCAAAGGATAAAAGGTGTTCATGATCAATGGTGTCCACTGGCTCAGCTGTATCCAATACTGCACTTTGGATACAGTTTCTTTTTAAAGGAACTGTCAGCTTTCAGTGAAACCCTAGTATGAGTATGCAATCTTCACAAACTGCGTTAATAGAAGCATGAGAGGCTCAGTCCTTGACTTGCTGTGCGACTCAGGGCTCTTACAAGCTCTCTCTCATCATTTTGCAATCCTATTTGTCATGGCCTGTGTCTGAAATTTTCTCAACCCCCAATGAGCAAAGATTCTAAGAAAATGGCTCCAGACGCCATAAAATTCTAGTGTGTCATTTTTATCTGCTGCTGCTATTTCTGTCAACAATGATTTAATGAAATGTGTTCTGTATAGAAAAAGCTTAGAAGGATCCACTTTAATCTTATCATTTAGTATTTCTTTGTTTTGGTTCCCTTGCCTGTAAAATACAGCTAACATTTACTTCCTTACCTCATAAGTGAACTGTAAGATTTAATTCATTAACATCTCTAAAATGCTTGAAAAGCTTTGGATAAGAAGTGGCATGCAAGTGCAAAGCACTATTTTCTTGGATTTTTTTTTTTATTTTTCTTGAACTACAGGTGAACTTGAACTTTAGCCGTTAGTTGTATATCAATGGATATTCTTGAAATTGAAGAGGTTAGATTAAATTCTATGATACAGAAAATATGGAAATTATTACCCAAGAAGAGGATAAGACCAGTCCAGCGGACTGGAGCAGAGCCATCAACTCGGCACTTATAACACTTTTAACACTATAGAAACTATACAGGAGCAGAAGTTAAAAGAGTGCTGGGTGGGATGGTCTAGTAATCTAAGTCTCAGGCTTGAAAAAACTATTATTTTGGGAAGCACACATTCAAATACAAGATGGGCCAGCTCAGCCCTATGTTCCGTTGAGATATTAACTCTGTACACAAAATCGACTGGATGTGGGTCTTTGGATGAGAAATTAAAAATGGAGGTGGTGTCTATTTCCATTAATATATTTCCTGAGTGCAAATAATGGCTGCCACAATAAAACGTTATTTATGTATCTCAACATCTTTAACATTTAAAGCATATTATACCATTATGTTTCATATGATTTAACCATAAGCCAGTGAAAACACTTGTCTATAAAATGCAAATACCGGTACCAAGGAAAAAAACACCATGAGAGTATGATCTTAATATATAAGTCTAGAAGTTTATCATGGCTTCTGTTGACACCAATACTTTTTTCCTTTTCTTCTTATCCCTTTCCAGAACCTTAACCTATTGCTTCTTGTTCCCACCCCCACACTTCCCAAATACAAAGCCTCCTCTAAGGCTACATTAAGTTTCTAATCAGTTAGTTTTAGCCTCAAGATTGTAGCATGAACTCTTACAATTGTCTTCATTTCAATTCCCAGACCAATTCGTCATGCCTTGTGTCTGCAATTTTCTTAGCCCCAGCGAACTGAAGTCCTAAGGAAGTGTCTTCAGAGGGCATAAAAGTCTGTTTCATTTTTATCTGTTGCTGACGTTTCTTCGAACATGAATTTGATTAAATCATTCTCTGTGAAGAGAGTGTAGGAGGATCCACTTTGATCCAAGATAACAATATTCATTGCTTAGATATAAAAAGGGCTAAACTAAAAGATTTTTTTAAAGGTTATAGAGTAGTCATATCACCTAGCAAACCAATATTTGGGCTAACTAAACTAATAAATTCTGTTCATTTACTGAAAGGTTTACACTTTTTGTAATCCAAATGTATTGGTGAATAGTGGTGTACAGAAAGTACAGCAGTTCAAATAAACTAAACTAGTTCATTTAACTAAGCACTCCAACATTCAGCACTGAGAACCTGTATGTTTAAATGAGTCTAAACAGAAGTGAAATTGGTTTCATTGACTTTCATTGCCCAAGAGGAGAGAAATAAATAAAAGTGAACAAAGTGCATAAACAATGAAAAGTAAATTGGATTTTTTTAATAATCTAAAGTATTCTTGGTAAAATAGGTAAGCAATGTGCTTGTTTAAAATAGGATAATTAAGTCAACAATAGTGTTGCAAACTGAGGTTTGTGATATTTGGTGTTTTTCTTAAAACTCCAGCTTCTAGAATCATATGATTATGTAAGAATCTCAGTTTTCATTTGAAAAGAAAAATATAAGTTATTAGCCCTGATGGTTGCAGAAAAAAGTATGAAAGGATTAACCCTTAAAAGGTTCAAAAACCAGAAGGCAAATAAAAAGAACCCCCAAATTATTATTTTTTTAAATCTGATTTTTAGCATCTCAATGAAACGGGTGTTATGGTTTTTTGGGGCTTGACTCATTATTTTTGAATACTTGGGGTTGGCAGGACAGTGTTAGAGTCCCTGTAAACTTAAGGCTAAATCCTAAAAATGACCCATAACTTTCAGTTAGTTCTCTCAGTAGTGACCTTCCAGGCACTGAAAGAAAAAAATTAAATATATATTAAGTGCCACTTTCTCCATTACTTTCTCATACTCCATGTGCCCTGAAAATCCTCTCAGCCAGGACAGGAGTGCTAGTGTGAATAAAAAGGGGAGAAAGCTATCATCCCTGGTGGTTGTCCCTTTCCAGTATAAAGAGATCAGAATTGTGCTTGTGCCCTAAAAGCGTTCACATTCTTGCTCGTCAATTTCACCCTACTAGCATTTTCTATTTATGAAATAAGTGAATAGTTGTTCAGAGAATTCCTAGGTAACAACTGGATTACCTTGTGAGTCTGTAGAAGGCGGAGAAAATTTTGGATACCCTACAAAACAAAAGAAGTTATGTTATGCAGTGAATAAGAGTACAAAATTGTCTAAATATCACAAGAGTTTACTAATATTTTCTTTTCTTTTTATGAAATAGTAACTCATTTCAACAAGTGCATAGTATCACATGGCAAAAACTCATACCACTAAGGGGATGTCTACACTACCCGCCGCATCGGCGAGTAGCGATCAATCTATCTGGGATCGATTTATCGTGTGTAGTGTAGATGCAACAAAACCGATCCCCAAGCGCTGTCCCATCGACTGCTGACCTCCAGCAGTGCGCGAGGCAGAAGCAAAGTTGACGGGGGAGCTGTGGCTGTTGATCCAGCCCCACAAGGACACAAAGTAATTTTAATTTGATCTAAGATACGTCGACTTCAGCCACTCTATTCTCATAGCTGAAGTTGCATATTTGGATCGATCCCACCCCCCAGTGTATACCAGGGCTAAGACTGTTAAAAAAACAGTAGCAGCCATTGCAAAGGGGACCACATTCCCCATTACAGTGCATCGGCTCTGTTGTGTGTACTATGGCAAAACATGTTATTTTAAGCTAGTGGTACATAGTTTCACAACTGAGGACTACACCGCAATTGTACTGAGATTATGCTTGATGAAGCTTTGGCCAGGGAGGTGAAGTTGGCTTGAGGCCTTCTTTATGTCTCCTCTGGTCCTGTGGCCAGCTGCAGTGAAAATAGACATCATGCAAATTAAATTAGCCAAAGGCTGTTCTAATATAACAGCCCTAACATATGCCAGTTAAGCATCATTTCATATCCTGCAGGGGACTGGCAACGTGCACCACACTCCAGTTCTGCCACATTCTATCCCGTAGCCAGCCCCAACATGCCCCCTGCACCTAGAGCACCTTTAATGTCACTTTGTGTGTTGAGTAACGAACTCACTGCTGGAATCTGACAGCTCAGCTTGTCTTACTTCTTGATGAAAGACCCTGCTAGTCTATAATCTTAGCATAACTACATGTTGTTCTGTACTTCAACATAACGTAAGTCCAGTAACACTGGCTTTGGGGTCGAATATTATAAAGTGATCAGTTAGATAACTTTTCAGTTTTCTCACCTGGTGCTCCTGCATATCCTTCAGCTATGGGCAAGGTATACTGACCATCTATGCCTTTAGGCCGTCCACTTCCTGACATTACAACTGTGCCAGGAGGACCAGCCTGTCCAGACTCCATAATGATCCCAGTTGATCCAGGCAAAAGTGGTAAAGTGGCTGAACCTGGCAATGATGGTTGTAGGGGAGTTCTTGGTTGTGATGGCTGAAGAGGGGCTCCTTGTGGTAGTTGTATTACTATTCTTGGCTGTGGTGGCTGTAGCGGTGTTCTTGGCTGTGGTGGCTGTAGCGGTGTTCTTGGCTGTGGTGCCTGTAGCGGTGTTCTTTCTTGTGGTATCCCCAGTGGTACTCTTGGTTGATTTTCAGCTAAGTATTTGTAGAAAGAGGAAAGTCAAATATTATCCATCTGAGAAAATTCATAAAACTCATTACATTTATATTTCTGAAAAACAAACACCTTTTAAACAGCAAGTTTTTGTTTGTTTCCTTTCTGAAGATGGAATAATAATAATAATAAAAATCAATGGTCTTCTGTTTTAAAAACTTTATGACACTGAAGGCAGATCCAGGGTCACAGTTTACTGAATTTTTTTTTTTATTGTTTGGAAGGGTCTTTGTTAAAGGACTTTTCCAGTAGGATAGCCAGTGTACTGTATGATATCTGGGCCATATAGCGTTAATGTGATAATAGTTGTGTGGCTGTTCTATTTCAAATCTCTTTTGATAGTGTTTACAACATATTTGTAAAAAATGTTGTCCTAACCAAATCTTAGAAATGTAATGTCTTCCTGAAAGTGAATGTATATTATTTGCATGGGGGGGGTGTCAATATTTATACAGATTTAAAAGATAAGGGTACTAAAAAGTTTCTTTGACCAAAGGACCTTACTCTCCATCAAAAACCTGTCCTGTTCATTTTAAGCAGTTCCATCTCTATTTAAATTAACCACCGAAGAGAACTACTATAATTTACACAAGTTTCAACTTGTCTAAATTCACTGACTTCAGTAAAATTAGGGCTGATTCACACTGGTGTCGGTGAGATCAGAATAAGGCCCATGAATGACGCAACATGGCAATGTATGTTGAGCTTCTATTTCCTTCTCTAACATTGTTATACAAAAATCACTAACATCTGAAAAGCAAGGATATTCAAAGTTAATAATAATAATTAATTGTCCCTTAACACTGCTCATTGGGTAACATTTTCAAAAGGTCCTAAATTATTTATGAGCCTAAAACTCACTGAAAGTCCTTGAGTTTCATGCTCTTTGGTCTCCTAGGGTATGGGGTATGTCTATACTACAATTAAAAATCCGCAGCTGGTCCATGCCAGATCACTGGAGCTCAGGCTAAGGAGCTGTTTAAATGCAGTGAATACGTTTGGGCTTTGCCTGGAGCCAGGGCTCTAGGGCCCTGCAACGTAGGAGAGTTCCAGAGGTCAGACTGCAGCCTGAGCCCAAACATCTAGAACTCTATTAAACAGCCCCTTAGCTTGAGCCCCATGAGTCTGAATCAGCTGGCACAGGCCAACCCTGGGTGGTTAACTGCAATATAGACATTCCCCTATAGACATTTTGGAAATTTTACTTATTGCGCCTAAGTTGTACAGTACATATGACGACATCTAATATTATGCAATGAGGGTGAAATTCAACCCAGTGCAGATGTTGGCAGGCTGGTATTATATGTACCTGGCTGTTTTTTTGTATAGGAACGTGAACACTGCAGGGCAAAAGTATATCATTATGTTGGCTGGCTACAGTGGCAATTACAATGGATACTGTGTGGGTGAAATGTAAACATTTTGTCTAAATAAATTGGAGATTGCAAACGGATAGACTCCAGCTGTTTGAATCACTCACGAGGCCTTTTACATTGAGGGGGGGGGGGAAGTAGTATCTACCACAAATTCAAACTCTGGTGAACATAATGAATAGGTTTAGGGTAGTAATAATTTTAGTTTAATAATATGTTTGTAGTACTGACTTAGGCTTTGTGTACACTAGGGGGGCAAGTTGGCCTATACTGAGCTACTCCAGCTACATGAATAATGTAGCTGGAGTCAACATAGCTTAGGTAGATCTACTGCGGTGTCGACACTGCGCTGTGTTGACAGGAGACACTCTCCCGTCGACTTATCTTAATCCTCTTGTTCTGCTAGAGTACTGCAGTCGACTGGAGAGCTCTCCGAGGTCGGTTTAGCTGGTCTTCTCTAGACCTGCAAAATCAACACCCCTCCACTTCATCAATCGCAGTAGCGTTGATCCCTGGTAAGTGTAGCCATGGCCTTAGTGTTGGTTATTGTTTGCTATTTGCGGTGATCTTCATTTGAATAGTGAGGGAAGTATACCTCCATGGTTTAGGCCAGTGTGGAAAATGGGAAGAGTTTGTGACAGCGCGTGATCAAATTCTAATTACACACTGAGATATGTTGTCTGTAGTCCTGTGTCTCTGACAAATATAACACTTGTGAATTCCAGTGTTTTAGGACTGTTTTAGTAAGAACTTTACCTTGCAAATGTGACATTTAATTGAAGATGACCGTAATGAGAAATCCTGCATTTTCACTCTTATCTTGGGGTGGTTTGTTTCTTGTTCTCCATCTCAAAAAAGTAAATTACCCATGGCGCCTTACACTCTTTTGGAAGGTTTCTCTAAAAAATTCTATGCTCTCATAGTACCTGCATCATGTGACAGCTCCCAATTAAAAAATCTCCCTAGCCCTTCCTGGTTGAGTTTTGTAGAATGATACTGATGTGTTGTAATGAGAGGGGAAAGTTAAAGAACCAGGCACCACAAAATTTTGCTGCAAGTTACCTAGGCAATTCTATACACAGGATGCAAGATTAAAGAATGGAATATACACTTTTACTTATTCATATTATAATTTTTTTTGCTTTCATCATGACATTAAAATACTGTAAAGTTATACTTTAAAGACTTTTGTAAGGGCAAAGGTGACTGCAAGTGTTTAATTTATTCCTAACTGAATAACACCTGTGCTTGATTTTTAACCTAATAAGGTAGTCTCTAATCTCAGTAACATAGGTTTAAATCTGAAGTCCACTGAGATCAGTAGAGTTACTTCAGATTTGCACCGATATCACTGACAACACAAACTGGCTCGGTATTCTTATTTCTTGCCTGCATATATTTTTCACTTCTTTACCTTCTCTCATCAGTTTAGTTAAGCTTGCATTAGGCCTCCAGCCTTGGACAGGAGCATGCGGAATGAATTTGCATGTCTGACTAGCTTCCCCTCCCCCAAGCTCTTACAACTTAAACCAAAAGCCTTGGCTCCTTGTGTTTAGTGTGCATACCAATATATTTGAAAATATCCAGATATACCAACTCCATTTTGGAAAAAAACTCATATGCCAACCATCCAAGGTGCGTGTTAGTTGAGATGCATCGCTTTTACAGTTCCGGCAGTTTTCATATGCCTTTTTGGCCTCTTATACTGAATTGCATCATATCATAGCATTGTGCTTTAAAATCACTAGACAAAGGTGATAAAGAAGCCAGCATATTTTTGGACTGAACATCTGTTACCAATCCAAAGAGTGAAGACAAAATTCCCTGGTGTAACTCCACTGAAGTTATGGTGCAAAATTAGGGATGAATTTGGCCAAACCACTTGTATTGTGTTGAGTAGCACATAAAAGAGAAGTATTCCCCATTGTCTACAAAGCAATTGGAAAGGCAAGCAGCAGAGTTTAGACCATTATTATACTTCAAATTAGAGTCTCCTCAGGGGCACCCTCTTCACCAACAGTGTTCGCACAGCTCTTTTTACTATCACCCTCCTGTTCATTCTCAGCTTGCTGACCTCAGATGCCTGTCTAAATTAAACTGAGGAGAACCCCCCCCCCCATCCTAGGCTTAAAATGCCAATTCCTTCCCCCCCTCACTTTTAAACTCCACTGGTACTTCACTGAGAAAAAATACATGGGGGGGGACACAGGTATGTGAAACTTGGGTTGCACTTTGTTGTGGTTTGGCTCTTTCTAGCAATGCCCATTTCCCTAATAATACATTGAGCAGACAAGAACAATGATGGGATGAAATAAACTAGATAACTAAGGAGTCAGTGATTCCACAGACAAGAATCAAGAAGAGCTATGACTTCCAAACTCCTGTTGCTGATGATGGATTCCACAACTGTCAAGTTACAAAAGGCTGCCTGGTGTACCTGGCAGGGGATATACTGAGGTTTGCGCCAGAATTCCTATTACTGTGTTACAGAAAAGTTTTTACCACACATCCCTAGGTGTAGTAATTTAGGTATACACAAGCTCTCATCGAGAATAACTATAGCAGACTGCTCTTAGCAATTCATATGTTTGAAACCCCTCTTCACAGATAATTACAAAAAGAAATATAAGTTGATTGAAATAGTTGTAATCAAAGCAAACTAAAATCCTGAAGCCATTTTTGGCTGCAGATCACACTTTTTCTGGCTGCAGGAACGAATGGCAAAAATGTATTAACAGGCTACATCTAAAGAAGAGATGATTTTAGTGCCAGTTTCAGTGCAGTATCATTTCAGTAATATGCTTCTCTAAATGCTGAAGTAACACAGAGGACCTATTTACACATTTTATAGGATTATTTAGTCTACTTATTCATAATGAGCCAAAGCCAGCAGTCTTGCTCAGTCCTAACAGGCAAACTTCATTTGAAGTTCTAAATGACTTAAAAAAGATTTGACCCATGGTTTATATGCAGTACACACAATAACTTATTACCCTGCAACATTAGTTTGGACTGAGTCATTTAAATGTTCTTGGCTGCAAAATGTCTCAATATAAAATGTCAAGCCAAAGCAGCCATATTCCTAGCTTCAGACTAATTTGCCTTTGCTCAGTTTAGTTGTCTAACTGGTGCATGTAATTTGACAAGGTTTTGTTTTAGAATTCTTATAGGGTATCGTTGCGTTACCACATTCAAACAACTGTAGAAAGAGAAATATGTGTTACTATTCTAGTCTCTCAAACCAAAATGACATCATTTAAATGATACAATATGTTGGCAAATAGTACCTAAATGTAGGTATGAATTTAATACTGATCTATAAGCCAGAACTGAAAATCACCAGTTCAAAGGTACCATAGAAGATATTGCAATCAGACTCATCAAAAAGTTAAATCTTAGTGGAATGATGCACATAAGATAAAGACACGTCCTGTTCCAAGAACGGTATTAATCCCCAAAGGGAATAAGGACAAGGCGTTACTGCCTAGTGGAGCGAGGTTCCCTAACCACTTCCAACAGAGTCTCTCTGTTGCCAAAAGCTTTTTGGAGCTGCAAACATCAAGACTTACTCAGACTGCTGTGCTGGATAGCATTATTTTATTCTGACTCACTCTGGGACAGAAGTATTTGCTTTTTGAACCTCTTTGAGGCCACAGATATTTGACATTAGAAGCTAGTTTTAAATGCTTGTATGTTTAGTCTCTGATGGTTGGGTCTCTTCTCAAGGGTCGCCGTAGGTACAGTTTATGGAGACCATATAAAGTGCTATGAAACTGAATTATACTATGGAAATGTGGGTGTTTTAAGCTTATTTCATGCTTTAAAATACTGCAGTAGATTTAAACAAACATAATCCATGAAGCTGTTGAGAGGTCTGCTTTACATTGTGCGGACAAGAGTGTGTGTGTCCGCAGCAAAGAAAAAATCTTGATCCTTTCTGCATAACAGGTGCAGTTTCTAAATGCATAGGATGGGGCTATAGTCAGGATTAGGTGGATTGTGCTAAGGGTGTGCATCTGTGTGCAGCAGAAGTGAAGTGAGGGAGGAGCAGGGCGAGCTGGATCAGAGGATCTAGTCATGGGACTGAAGTAGCCACTATAGAATGGTTCTTCGGCTGTTCCACTGGCTGGGAAGGAAGATGCCTCCTTCTCCTCTCCTGTCTGTTTCATGCTGTCATAAACAGATAGCTAAGGGTTAATGTCTCTTCCACCTGAAGCACCTGACCAGAGGACCAATCAGGAAACCGGATTTTTTCAACTCTGGGTGGAGGGAGTTTGTATCTGAGTCTTTGTTTTTCTGGCTGCCTGCTTTCTCTGAGCTTTGGAGAAGTAGTTCTACTTTCTAATCTTCTGTTTCTAAGTGTAAGGACAAAGAGAGCAGATAGTAAGTTCTATGGTTTCTTTTCTTTGGTATTTGCATAAATATAAGTGCTGGAGTGCTTTGATTTGTATTCTTTTTGAATAAGGCTGTTTATTCAATATTCTTTTAAGCAATTGACCCTGTGTTGTATCATCTAATACAGAGAGAACATTTGTATGTATTTTTCTTTCTTTTTATATAAAGCTTTCTTTTAAGACCTGTTGGAGTTTTTCTTTACTTCAGGAAAATTGAGTCTGTACTCACCAGGGAATTGGTGGGAGGAAGGAATCGGGGAGATCTGTGTGTTGGATTGCTAGCCTAATTTTGCATTCCCTCTGGGGGAATAGGAAAGTACTTTTTGTTTCCAGGATTGGGAACAGAGAGGGAGATTCACTCTGTTTGGATTCACAGAGCTTGTGTCTGTGTATCTCTCCAGGAGCACCTGGAGGGGGGAAGGGAAAAAGGATTATTTCCCTTTGTTGTGAGACTCAAGGGATTTGGGTCTTGGGGTCCCCAGGGAAGGTTTTTCAGGGGGACCAGAGTGCCCCAAAACACTCTAATTTTTTGGGTGGTGGCAGCAGGTACCAGGTCCAAGCAGGTAACTAAGCTTGGAGGATTTCATGCTAACCCCCATATTTTGGACGCTAAGGTCCAAATCTGGGACTAAGGTTATGATATGGTGTAGCAGCGGTTCATCTCTACAATAGACTTAACCAAGGGGTACTGGCAAGTACCGCTAGATGAACCTGCCAAGGAGAGGTCAGCATTCGTCACCCATGCGGGGGTGTATGAATTCAATGTCCTTCCTTTCGGCCTTCGAAATGCACCCGCCACCTTCCAGAGGCTGGTAGATGGTCTACTAGCTGGACTGGGAGAATTTGCAGTTGCCTACCTCGATGATGTGGCCATTTTTTCAGACTCCTGGCCCGAACACCTACTACACCTGGAAAAGGTCTTTGAGCGCATCAGGCGGGCCGGACTAACTTAAGGCCAAAAAGTGTCAAATAGGCCAAAACAGAGTGACTTACCTGGGGCACCAGGTGGGTCGAGGAACCATAAACCCCCTACAGGCCAAGGTGAATGCTATCCAAAAGTGGCCTGTCCCACGGTCCAAGAAGCAGGTCCAATCCTTCTTAGGCTTGGCCGGATACTACAGGCGATTTGTACCACACTACAGCCAAATCGCTGCCCCATTGACCGACCTGACCAAAAAGACCCAGCCAAATGCCGTTAAGTGCACTGATGAGTGTCAAAAGGCCTTTACCCAACTTAAGGCAACGCTCATGTCTGACCCTGTGCTCAGGGCCCCGCATTTTGACAAGCCATTCCTAGTAACCACCGATGCATCTGAGCGTGGTATAGGAGCAGTGCTCATGCAGGAAGCAACAGATCACAACTTCCATCCTGTCGTGTTTCTCAGCAAGAAACTGTCTGAGAGGGAAAGTCACTGGTCAGTCAGTGAAAAGGAATGCTATGCCATTGTGTACGCCCTGGAAAAGCTACGCCCATATGTTTGGGGACGGCGGTTCCAACTACAAACTGACCATGCTGCACTAAAGTGGCTTCATACTGTCAAGGGGAACAACAAGAAACTTCTTCGTTGGAGTTTAGCTCTCCAAGATTTTGATTTTGAAATTCAGCACATCACAGGAGCTTCTAACAAAGTAGCTGATGCACTCTCCCGTGAGAGTTTCCCAGAATTCAGTAGTTAAAAAGTGTTCTTAAAATGTAGAAGTCTGTTAGTTATATACTTAGGGGTATATGTAAAGGTGCATGTGTTGTATTAATCTGTTTATTTTAAAGTTCTAGAAGGAAATCGCCGCCAGTGAGCTTCCCCACTGTCTGCAATTTGGGGGGCGTGTCATAAACAGATAGCTAAGGGTTAATGTCTCTTCCACCTGAAGCACCTGACCAGAGGACCAATCAGGAAACCGGATTTTTTCAACTCTGGGTGGAGGGAGTTTGTATCTGAGTCTTTGTTTTTCTGGCTGCCTGCTTTCTCTGAGCTTTGGAGAAGTAGTTCTACTTTCTAATCTTCTGTTTCTAAGTGTAAGGACAAAGAGAGCAGATAGTAAGTTCTATGGTTTCTTTTCTTTGGTATTTGCATAAATATAAGTGCTGGAGTGCTTTGATTTGTATTCTTTTTGAATAAGGCTGTTTATTCAATATTCTTTTAAGCAATTGACCCTGTGTTGTATCATCTAATACAGAGAGAACATTTGTATGTATTTTTCTTTCTTTTTATATAAAGCTTTCTTTTAAGACCTGTTGGAGTTTTTCTTTACTTCAGGAAAATTGAGTCTGTACTCACCAGGGAATTGGTGGGAGGAAGGAATCGGGGAGATCTGTGTGTTGGATTGCTAGCCTAATTTTGCATTCCCTCTGGGGGAATAGGAAAGTACTTTTTGTTTCCAGGATTGGGAACAGAGAGGGAGATTCACTCTGTTTGGATTCACAGAGCTTGTGTCTGTGTATCTCTCCAGGAGCACCTGGAGGGGGGAAGGGAAAAAGGATTATTTCCCTTTGTTGTGAGACTCAAGGGATTTGGGTCTTGGGGTCCCCAGGAAAGGTTTTTCAGGGGGACCAGAGTGCCCCAAAACACTCTAATTTTTTGGGTGGTGGCAGCAGGTACCAGGTCCAAGCAGGTAACTAAGCTTGGAGGATTTCATGCTAACCCCCATATTTTGGACGCTAAGGTCCAAATCTGGGACTAAGGTTATGACACATGCTCAGCCCAGTTTCTTGAGTTGGGCACAAGGATTTGGCCCAAAATACAAGCATTATATGTTGTAGATCCTCGGACAACTCAGGAATCACTGACTTTGAAGATCCCCATTCACATCCAATGTAAAATCCACCAGCACAGTCCATCTACCTACACTGCAATAAGACTTCCATGAAACTCAGTGAAAATGAACTACAACGAAGGTCTAAGCCTACTCTCCTGGCCAGTACCAATATTTTTGATCTTTAATCTTTCATTAAATTCCAACAATAATTAATCAGTAGGCAGGCTCATGGCCCTCTCAGGAGTATTAATAGAGATGCATATTCTAGTTAAATGCTTTGGGAAACACAAATTGTTCACTGACAAGAGAAAAGCAATAGAGGTATTAATAGTGGTGAGAGATGGCGGGTTTTCTGTATACATCAGAATTATAAAAGGTTTGGGGCAAAGGTGTTGAACACAACAAACAATAATCTTGACCCCATTATTCTGGCCACACATATTATTGATGTTAAATCACACTGGCGGAAAAGAGAAAGACTTGGTTAATAACTGAACTAATGGCAGTTTATTGAGTCACCAGAAGATAAGGCTGCTTTGACCAAATGGTGTCTGTGTGTGCATTCCTCTCTCAGGTGGCTTCTAATAAGATTTAGACTGAAGAACAGAAGGGGGTTTATTTCAGGACATATGTAGTCGATTTTTGGATTTTATATATATCCTTCTGTCATAAACAGATAGTTAAGGGTTAATGTCTCTTTCACCTGTAAAGGGTTAACAGTGAACCTGCAACACCTGACCAGAGACCAATCAGGAGACAAGATACTTTCAAATCTCGGTGGAGGGAAGTCTTGTTTGTGTGTTCTTTTTTTGTCCGTGTTCTCTCTGGATTCTGAGAGGGACCAGACATGTAAGCAGATTCCTCCAATCTTTCTGAAAAAAATCTCTTCCGTTCTAATTTTAGTAAGTACCAGGAAAAGGCAAGTTTAGTCTTTTGATTGTTTTCTGTATTTGCAAATGTGTATTTTGCTGGAAGTATTTTAAATTGTATTTTGCTGGGGGGAGGCTTCTCTCTAGTGTCTATAAGCTGAAAGACCCTGTAACTTTTACCTTCTAAATTACAGAGACAACTTTTACTTTTTTTCTTTCTTCTTATTAAAAGTTTTGCTTTTTAAGACTCATTTGATTTTTTTCCCTTGTTGAGGCTCAAGGGAATTGAGTCTGTACCTACCGGGAAATTGGTGGGAGACAGGGAGAAAGAAGGGAGGGGGAAAAGGGGGAATCCCTTTGTTTAGTTTCACGGAGCTTGAATCTGTCTCTCTCTCCAGGATAGCCCAGGGAGGGAACGCCTGGGAGGGGGAGAGAAGGGGGGGAAAAAACCTTATTTCTCTGTGTTGTGATTCAAGGAGTTTGAATCACGGTGATCTCCTAGTTTAGCCAGGGCGGGAAAGATCAGGGAGGAAGAAAGGAGAAGGAGGGGAAATGGTTTATTCCCCTTTGTTGTAGACTCAACAAATTTGGGTCTTGGGGTCCCCAGGGAAGGTTTTTGGGGGGACCAGAGTGCCCCAAAACACTATATTTTTGGGTGGCAGCTTATCAGATCTAAGCTGGTAATTAAGCTTAAAGGAATTCATGCTGGTACTCCATCTTTTGGACTCTAAGGTTCAGATTGGGGAATTATACCATGACACCTTCTCCTTAGAAATTCACCATTATCTTGTATTTCTATGGGGGTTGGGTCTAATCAGGCACTGAGTTAGGAACTAGGAGTGAAATCCTGACCCTGCTGAAGTCAATGGTAAAACTTCCACTGACGACAATGAAGCCAGAATTTCACCCCAAGAAATTTCTTAGAGTTATGAGTCTTCCTTGCTTTCTTTGCTTAAAGAAATGGAAATTTGGGGCTGAGATTTCACGTGAGAAGTTCCCAGAAGAGATGGTTACTCACCTTGCACAGTAACTGGTTCTTTGAGATGTGTCTCCCTATGGATGCTCCCCACTCTAGGTGTGCATGCCTCAGATTGGAGATTTTAGGTAATCATGTCTGTTCGGCCTGCATATGCGCCCGCTGCAGCCTAGTACCCTGCACCGTGGCTATATATAGCTGCACAGGCAAACCACCCTCAGTTCCTTCTCTATCCTGGAGCAACATTGTAAAGAACTCTAAAACAGAGGAGAGGAGGGCAGGTAGTGGAGGACCCACAGGGACGCACATCTGGTAGAACAACAGTTACTGCACAAGGGTGAATAACTCTCCTCTTCTTCAAATAGTGTCCCTATGGCTGCTCCACTTCAGGGGACTACTGAATAGTATTGTCTACGGAGGGGTGGGGCTTCAGAGTCGAATCTCAGATTGAGGATTGTACAGTCGAGCCAAACATGGCATCAGAAACTGAGGCATGCACAGTGTTCAGAAAATGTATGAATGTAGGTTCAAGTCATGGCTCTACATATTTCCATGATGGGAACATTCTTAAGAAAGGCTATTAAAGTAGAGAAGGATCTTGTGGAATGAATTAATCCTCCAGGAGGAGGCTGAAGTTCAGGAGACCGATTGCAGTAGGTAATGCAGCCAGATAGCCACATTAGAGTCTGTGCTTGGAAACTGGAGATCCTTTAGTTCTGTCCACAATGGAGAGTAACAATCTGGGAAATTTTCTAAACAGCCTAGTGCTGCCTTGGTAACAAGCTAATGCTCTCCTGAGACTGAGTGTATGTAATGCCTCGTTTCTTTTAACCTGGTGTGGCATAGGGCAGAAAATCATAGGTTGCTTTATGTGGAAGTCCAAGGATACCTTTGATAAGAACTTCGGATGTGGTCGCAAAGTGACCTTATCCTTAAAAAAGACTAAGGGATGGGGGATATGCCAACAGAGTCCCTCTCTCTCCAACTCTTCAAGCAGAAGTAACGGCTATTAGAACAGGCTGTTTTCATAGATGAGTGTAAAAGGTAGGGTGACCATCCGTCCTGTTTTTAATAGGACATTCCCATATTTAAGCCCTCTTGCAGGAGTCCCACTTTAAAAAAAAAAAAAAAAAAAACAGGTAAGTTGTCCCGTATTTTCCGCTCCCCCGTTGGTCAGACAGCACAGCCCAATCTTGTTTGTGGCTGATGGGTGTGTGCGGGCAGGCAGTGGCCAGTCAGTGAGAGCACATGGTGACCTCAGGCCGGATGGAGAGGCAAGAAGAGGCGATGTCAGGTAGGAGGAGAAGCAGCCCTCTGTGTGGGGTTGGGGTGGTAGCCCTCCCGATGTGAAACCTAAAGCAGGAGTTCTCAATCGGGGTCTGCAAACCTTTTCAGGGGGGCCACTGGGTGCCGATGCTGAAACCCAGAGCCTGAGCCCCAGTGCCACCACCCCCGTGGGGCTGAAACTCTGATCCCCTGCATGGAGATGGGCAGTGCAGGGCAGCTGCTCCTCTGGCTGGTGCCATGGAGCCGGGCAGCCATAGCGTTCCGTCCTCTCCTGCTGCTGCTGCTGTTGCAGGGGGTTGAAGCTGCTCCTCAGCTCCAAGCTCCCTTTTCTCATGGAGCCAGTAAGAGCTTCAAAGGTCAGGGACCTGGCTCCATGGCTGGCAGAGCCCTCGGGGAACAGGGACCGCATGGGAGCCCTCCTGGTGCACAGACTCTAGTGACCCTTTCCCAGCACCCTGAGCTACCCCCAGCCAGCACAGCCCCTAGCTACCCCCTACCTGCACCCTGAGCTAGCCCCATCCAGCACAGCCCCTAGTTACCCCTTCCAGCACCTGAGCTACCGCCATGCAGCACAGCCCCCAGCCAGCACAGCCATGCTTGGGGTGGCAAAACATAGAGCCACCCCTGGCCTCGCCTCACACCTTTGAGTTATAATTTTTGTTTACGCCTTCCCCCTGCCACACCAAGACAGGCTGGGTGGTCTGATTTAGGGGGTGGAGCTAGCTTGAGCTCCACTGGCCCAGCCAGACACCTGGTGCCCCCCTTCTGCTGCTGGACCCTGGTGTTTTTAATAGCATGTTGGGGGGACCTACTGCATAGTTCTGGTTAATTGCCTTTGAACTCGTTTGAATATGAGCAATTTTACCAGGTATCCCATATTCAGCATAGGCGAAGATGGTCACCCTAGTAAAAGGGAGCAGATAGCCATAGGGTCAAAGGAGGGCCTTTTAAGGCATCTGAGCACCAAGCTGAGGTCCCATGCTAGTGCAGGGCATCTGATTTGTGAGAAGATGTAAGCCAGCTCCTTCAGAAACCTCCTCGTTGTATGATGAGCAAAGACAGAAAAACCCTCTACCACTACCATATGATGGAAGGCCATAATAGCTGCCAAGTGCACTCTAATGAAGTTTAGAGACACTCTAACAAAGCTCCCTGTGAGAGGAGAGGGGGAAAGGTCGGGAGGGTAACTGGTTGACAGAGAGCCGGATGAAGTAAGGGAACCATCTTTGTCTTGGCCACATCAGAACTACTAGAGTGACACTGGCCTTGTCTTTTCTTATCTTGAACAGCACCTTGGATATCAAGGGAGTTGTGGGAAATGCATACAGCAGGCCTGAACTCCAAACAAAAGTGAAAGGCATCTCCCAGGGAATGATGACCCTCTCAAGCAGAAGTGGGAGCACTTCTTGCTCTTGGGTATGGCAAACTGATCTATCCGCAGGTTGCCCCAACACTGAAATATCTGATGAAATGTAATGTGATCTATCTCCCATTTGTGATCTTGGAAGAGGGGCCTGCTGAGGGCATTTGATGTTATTTGATATTTTGGGCATCTGATATTTTATACACGCGGAAGGTAAGCTGCTGAGATAATAATCTGGTTACGTATGCACCAATTCCAGAGTCTCATTGGTTCAGTACAGAGGGAAGGTGATCTCACTTTCCCTTGACAATGATATAAAACATTCATGACAGATTGTCCATCGTTTTCTTCATGTACTTGCCCCTGATTTCTGGAATCAGGAAATACCTGGAATAAAATCCTTTCCCTCTGTGTGGCATAGGAGCTGTTCTATAGTATCCCAGTTTAGGAGGATGTCAATTTCCTGTCAGAGAAGATGCTCATCTTTTAAGGTATGCAGTGACTTGCCATTTTTTTCTGAAAACAGCTTCAATCTATCAAAAGGAAGGTCCTTATTTTGGCCTTCCCTCAGAAACCCTGAGAGCTGAAGCCAGGAGGGCCTCCTTGTGTGTACTGCCATGGAAATAGAATAAGCGGCTGTATCAGTGGCGTCCAGAGAGACCTGCAGAGATGTTCTTGTCAGCTGCTGACCCTCAGCAATGATTGCCTAAAATTGTTTCCTCTGCTCTCTTGGAAGTTGCTCAATAAAGACTTTCAGCTATGAATAGTTAGCATGGCTCTATTTCACCATGAGACCTTGGTAGTTGGTGTACCTAAATTGTAGAGACGTGGATTAATAGGACTCACAGCCAAATAAGTCAAGTCGCTTTAAGTCTCTAACATAAGGTGTTGATTTAGTGTGGTGCTGTCTTCCACATTCATTCACAGTGTCAACCACGAAGGAGTTGGGTGACGGATACAAAAATAAACATTCCAAGTCCTTACAGGGAACGTAATTTTTTTTGTCCGTCCTGTTACAGGTATGCGGTATTGTGGCCAGGGTATGCCAAATTATTTTTGCATGGTTTAGCAGGACCTCATTAATCAGTAGCATGGTGTGGGCAGATGATGATGTGTGCAGAATGTCTAGCAGCTTATGCTGTGACTTCTTTTCCTCCTCAAGTGGAATTTGCGAGGAGTTCTCTTTCTCTTTCCTTTTAATAAGGTCCTGGAACTGTTTAAAATCATCAACCAGGCATGGTGGAGGAAGCATGGTGGCTTCATCTGGGCAGAAGGAAGAGATGTTAGCTGTTAGGGTGATTTCCTTGTCCAGTCTCACTTCCTGCTCCTCAAAGATCTCCTCCTGTGGATCAGGCACCCTAGAGTAAGAGGCAGGTGGGGATTGTCTGCTCTCTTGACGGCAAACACTAGGGTCCCTGGAGAATGGCTGGCAATAAGCCAGCCATGAGTTCCAGTATGACCAATGAGGTGGTGCATAGGGCAGGGGTTGAGACAGCACCCAAGTGTGTCCATGCCAACTGCATGGGGCATGTCTCTCACTGGGATATGCTGATTCATTGAAGGTCTCAGGAAAGAAGTTTCCTTGATAATGGAAGGGAGAGCCCTGAACGGCAATGTGGGAGATTGATGAAACGTGCCCATCATCTTCCTTCTCATCGACACTTGGTAAAGGTGGAGCACTCAGAGAAATAGATTGACACTCCGATGGTACCAGGTGAATGTCTGGAGACTGAGAGGTGTTCAATACCAGCAATGGTATTGAAGAGAGGTGTTGAAGAGAGGGGATTCAGGTGTTTCTGTTACTGCCAGGTCTTGCAGGAATCAAAACTCTTGTGGATCTGAAGCAATGAGTGGTACTGGTGAGGCAGGTTTGCAGAAGTAACTGTGGCACAAGGAGCAGTTGGTTAAAAAGTCTTATGTGCTCTGATGAATAGCCAGTAGGTGTTGGTCTGGTCTTCTGTGATGCCAAAGTGCTGGGTACCTATTAGACTCTGCTGGTGGTCTTCTCCCTCCACTCCAATCACCAGCTGCTACCAATCCTCTGGAGCAGGAACCTTGGGTTTACTGGTGTTCACGGTACCTGAGGAACCTACAGCCTTGTCAGTACCAAGTTGGAGACTGGTACATGCCAAAGCGGTTGTCTGCACCAGAGACTGCTTCTTTAAGGTAGAGTCTTTACCTAGAGGACTTGAAGACTGCTTTCTAGAGTCTTTTTGAAAGGATTACACAGATTTCTTTTTCAATGCTCTAGAGGAGTGCTGTGCCAAGGAGGTCAAAGTGATTGACTTGTTCCAAGACCGTTGTCCGGGAGGGTCCCCTGGCCAGGATCAGAAGCCAGTCAATGCGAGCTCTCCATGTAGATGAAGCTTAAATCCTGGTTCTTTCTGGCTCTTGATTTTAATGCCAAGCAGAAATTACACTTTTGGGGAACGTGACTCCCCAATGCAACGGACACACCAGGAGTGCCCATCACTGACTGGGATAGCCTCTTGGCATGAAAGACCGTGTTTAAAACTGGGAGACCCGAGCATCTCCTTCCAGCATTTAAGCTCCTCTGAGGGGAGAAAAAAAATAGGCGAAAGGACAATAGTCTATACCCTAAACAAATACGTAAATTTTAATAATTTTTTTTATTTTATAAAATTATTACAACTAGCATACACATAGGAAACACTAAGAACTATCAATAACTAGTAAGATATGAGAAAAAAAACACAGTTGAGGTAAGCTCAACTCAGATGCTGCTAAGTTTCTGTGTCAGGCCAAGGTGGTTGAGAAGGAGTTGAGGGCAGTTCACCCGCAGAGCTCTATATAGCCACTGTGCCAGGCACAAAACTGCAGGGGGCATGCATGTGGGCCTAACAGACACTGCTATGTAAAATCTTTGATCTGAGGTGCATGCACACCTAGAGTGCAGCACCAATAGGGGGCACTAGAAGAAGAAAGATTTTTATTTCTTTTATCAAAATACACATTTGTTGCTGTTTAAACAATTCAACTTGTTTCTTTTTTAAAATGACAATGTTTATTTCTATGCCACTGTGCCTTATCTAGCATTCCCAAGCCTCCCTTCTTTACTTAATTATCCTATACTTACATGAAAATAACTTCAGAGTAAAAGATTGTAAAGCTAACACATAGAAAAGTTCAATTACATTTAAATCCTAATATCCGTGAATAATGAAATTGTGCTTTCCTTGATTTAAATATATAGCATAATAATCCATTTTATGTTGAATACATCATATGTATAAAGCATAAAAATAAAATAAAGCTGTGTGTTTCACAACAAATTGAAGAGTGCAAATTTCACAATACAGTCAACTTTCTCAGTTTTTAATAATGGTAACAAAGACAGGAACTCAATGTCCTTCAGTAAACTCAGCTTCTTTGTAAAACTATACACCACTAGAGTCTTAGTTCAGATCTTCAGCTGGTGTAAAATGGCATAGCTCCATAAAAGTCAATGGATCATGGCTGACTTACATGACCTGAGAATCTCATTTGTTTAATAAGAAACCTTAGAGTGATATGTAGGAGTAGCCAAATTAGAGATCTGTGTCATAATTATTTCAAGTCTAAATTCCTCTGGCTTTGATTTTTCCTAATTTATCTCTCACTTCACTAAAAAAAAGGAGGGAGGTGAATACAACAAAACAAACTGGAACAATTTTCACTGATGTTCACTACCTAAAACACTTATTTGAAATTCACCACTTGAGGGGAAAAAAAGTACCAAAACATTTGTTTTGGTGTTGCTGCTGCTTTGTTTTTAATCTAAAAGTAAGAGCAGTAACATTCCTAACATATTAATTGTATTTTTTGAAAATGTGTGCAAAGAGCTTTATATGTAATTTTGGAAAACAGAATCAAATTACTATCTTTGTAAAACAAAACAAATGTTTAAACAATATTTTTTGCTCCCCCTTGTTAAGCTGAACTGAATTAGGGGACTTGTTTAGTTTAGTTCCACTCTCTAAACTTTTCTGGTGAGAAAGCTAGTGGAGAAAATAAAAAGGAAGGTTAACTTACGTGCCCCAGACTGAATTTTCATCAGCTCCTGAAGGTCAGTGGTGATTTTGGTGACCTGCTTGTGGAACTGTTGGACAGAATTTTTGAGGCCAGAAATGTCTTTGGAATGAGATGTCATGGTTCCATTCATCTGATTGATGCAGTTCCATAAGCTAGTGACATGCTTGTTCAGACCTTCTTTTATTCGCTGCAGGCTACCTGAGATGGAGTCCATTTTGCTGCAGATTTTTTCAACATGGGACAGTCTGCTATCCACATCCGAGACTCCCTCCTGAATACCACTGGTGTTCTCTTTACATTTCCTGAGGTCATTAAAGATTTGTTCTTTCAGTTGTTCCATCCTCTCCTTCACCTCATTACAGCAATCATCATTTGGGTGAGAAGTTTGATTCATAACTGTTCTTTGTATTTCATCTATTTTTCTGAATACACCTTGCTGGGTCTTTTCACATGTAGAATTGACACCCAGAAGTTGCTCCTTACAGCTGCTCAAGCCAACTTGAAGATTTTTCACATCTTTATCCATGATGTTTAGACCATACCGGAGTCTACGCAAATCCTTTTGGACGTTCTGTTGGTTGCTCTTAGTAAAGTTAAATTTCTCATTAAGGGAACCATTTAAAGACTTCAAAAGAGCAGAGTTGTCTTCTACTTTCAAAAGCAAGTATTCATATTTGTTGCTACAATTTTCTATGCTTTTCTGAAGGTCTTCCATATCTTGGGGTGCAGATTGGCATTTCTGCCAGCAAAGGTGTTCAATGGCTTGTAGTTTGTTCCTCAGGAGATTCATCTCAGTTGTAAGCTGCTCATTTCCAGATCCTGAGTCACTGTGCAAGACTGATCCTGAACTAATTGATATTCCATCTGAGGCTGTGGCATTGGCAATTTCTAAAATAGTGCCACCCAGCCTGTCTTCCAATGCCTGTAGTTTTTGATCAAGTAAGTCTCTGACTTCATCTACGTCAGCAGCTATCGCACCTCGGAGAGTTTCCTCAATGTAAAAACAATGTTCTTCAGCATTCCTCTCTGTAACATTGATTCTAGCATCTAGCTCCTCCCATCTTGGGCCAAAGATGTCTTCTAGATTTGGAGTGGAAATACGAATGATTTCATTATCTATTCTGGCATTTAAGATTCTGTGTACTTCCACAATGCTGTCAACTTTCTCATCCAAATTCTTTATCTGTTGACCAAAGTCATCACTGTGGCTAGTCTTGCAGCAACCTGATTGATTTGAAGGAGCCTGGATCTGAGTTCGTAGCTCATTTATTTCTTTCCTCAGGTCATTTTCCTTTTCTTCTACAAGTTGTATTATTTCTGAACGGCTAGTTTCGTGGTCATCACATTGTTGCTGGATATTCATTAGTTTGTATTCACATGAGTTTTTCAGATCTGCCATTTTCTTCTCCAATCCTTCCAGCATTTCCTGTCTCAGGGCCTCAATTTTAGAATCTAGATATTCCTGATATAAATCATCACTCGGTATTGTTATTGTAGGTCCTCGTGCTGCTTCCTGCAGTTGTTTTAATTGCCCTTCATAGCTTTTCACTTTCCCATTCAGTTCTTCCAGCTTGTCATTTTTTGTCTTCAAAATATTTTTGACCTCAGCTAGTTCAGACTTTATGTCTTCCACCCCAAAATCAGTAAAAGGCTCTTTCTTGCCAAGTATTCCAGGCAGATGAATACTGTCTGTTTCACCACCCACGACACTATCAGGCCCTGGGTGATCATGAAGGTTGTTCAGCCATGAGACCAACATCTTACTGGCATCTTCTTGGACAGTTAGTTTCAGGTTTTCATTCACACCTGCTAAGGAGGATTGAAGATCAAGCACCGTCTGCGTAAGTCGAAACAATTCATCCTCAAGGAATTGAATTTTCTTCTCGGGGGATTCCCGTGGCATTTCCGTTGGTTCTGAGTCTGTTTTAAAGACATAATGGAAACAAAATTTGGATGCAAGTATGTCCAAACAACAACAGTTTAGAACAGCTGGAGGTCAATTTTAATTTCTTTAGGTCAAGTTAAAACATATTAATGTTTTATAAATATTATATAGCTTGGTGTCATCTTTTCTATTTTCAGTCCTTGTTGTCAGTGGTTTATAATTCAGTCATTATCAGTTCATTAGAACATAAGAACGGCCATACTGGGTCAGACCAAAGATCCATCAAGCCCAGTATCCTGTCCTCTGACAGTGGCCAATGGCAGGTGCCCCAAAGGGAATGAACAGACAGGTTATCATCAAGTGACCTATGCCCTGTCACCCAATCCCAGCTTCTGGCAAACGGAGGCTACGGACACCATTCCTGCCCATCCTGGCTAATAGCCATGAATGGACCTATCCTTCCATGAATCTATCTAGCTCCCTTTTGAACCCCGTTATAGTATTGGCCTTCACAACACCCTCTAGCAAGGAGTTCCAGAGGTTGACAGTGTGTTGCTTGAAAAAAAAATACTTTCTTGTGTTTATTTTAAACCTGATACCTATTCATTTAATTTGGTGGCCCCTTGTTCTTGTATTATGAGGAGTAAATAACACTTCCTTATTTACTTCCTCTATACTACTCATGATTTTATAGACCTCTATCATATCCTCCCTTAGCTGCCTCTTTTCCAAGCTCAAATGTCCCAGTCTTATTAATCTCTCCTCATATGGAAGCCATTCTATTACCCCTAATCATTTTTGTTGTCCTTTTCTGAACCTTTCCCAATTCCAGTATATCTTTTTTGAGATGGGGCGACCACATCTGCATACAGTATTCAAGATAGGGGCATACCATGGATTTATACAGAGGCAATATGATATTTTCTGTCTTATTATCTATCCCTTTTCTGATGATTTCCAACATTTTGTTCACATTTTTGGCTGATGCTGCTCATTGAGTGGAGGATTTCAAAGAACTATCCACAGTGACTCCAAGATCTCTTTCTTGAGTGGTAACTGCTAATTTATATGTATAGTTAGGATTATGTTTTGCAATGTGCATTACTTTGCATTTATCAACATTAAATTTCATCTGCTATTTTGTTGCCCAGTCACCCAGTTTTGTGAGATCCTTTTGCAGCTCTTCACAGTCTGCCTGGGACTTAACTATCTTGAATAGTTTTGTATCATCTGCAAATTTTGCCACCTCACTGTTTACCCCTTTTTTCCACATCATTTATGAATATGTTAAATAGGACTGGGCCCAGTACAGATCCCTGGGGGACACCACTATTTACCTCTCTCCATTCTGAAAACTAACCATTTACTCCTACCCTTTGTTTCCTATCTTTTAACCAGTTACCAATCCATAAGAGAACCTTCTCTCTTATCCCATGACTTCTTATTCTGCTTTAGAGCCTTTGGTGAGGGACCTTGTCAAAGGCTTTCTGAAAATCTAAATACACTATATCCACTGGATCTCCTTCATCCGCATACTTGTTGACCACCTCAAAGAACTCTAGTAGACTGGTGAGGCATGATTTCCCTTTACAAAAACCACATTGACTATTTCCCAACAAATTATGTTCATCTATGTGTCTGACAATTTTGTTCTTTACGATAGTTTCAACCAATTTGCCTGGTACTGAAGTGAGGCTTAGTGGCCTGTAGCTGCCAGGGCCACCTCTGGATCCCTTTTTAAAAATTGGCATCACATTAGCTATCCTCCAGTCATTTGGTACAGAAGCTGAGTTAAATGATAGGTTACAGGTGACAGTTAGTAGTCCTGCAATTTCACATCTGAGTTCCTTCAGAACTCTTGGGTGAATACCATCAGCTCCTGGAGACTTATTACTGTTTAGTTTATCAATTTGTTCCAAAACTTCCTCTAATGACACCTCAGTTTGGGACAGTTCCTCAGATATGACATCCAAAAAGAATGGCCCAGGTTTGGAAATCTCCCTCACATCCTCAACAGTGAAGACCGATGCAAAGAATTCATTTAGTTTCTCTGCAATGGCCTTATTGTTTTTGAGCGCTCCTTTAGCATCTCGATCGTTCAGTGGCCCCACTGGTTGCTTAGCAGGCTTTCTGCTTCTGATGTATTTAAAACATTTTTTGCTATTACTTTGGAGTCTTTGGCTAGCTGTTCTTCAAATTCTTTTTTGGTCTAATAATATTTTTACACTTCATTTGCCAGAGTTTATGCTCTTTTCTATTTTCCTCATTAGGATTTATCTTCCACTTTTTAAAAGGATGCCTTTTTGCCTCTCACTGCTTCTTTTACTTTTTTGTTTAACCACAGTGGCTCTTTTTTGGTTCTCTATGTTTTTAAAATTGGGGTATGCATTTAAGTTGAGCCTCTATTATGGGGTCTTTAAAAAAGTTTCCACACAGCTTGCAGGGACTTCACTTTTGGTGCTGTACCTTTTAATTTCTGTTTCACTAACCTCCTCATTTTTGTGTAGTTCCCCTTTCTGAAATTAAATGCTACAGTGTTGGGCCGCTGTGAAGACTTCCCTGCCACAAGGATGTTAAATTTAATTATATTATGGTCACTATTACCAAGCAGTCCAGCTATATTCACCTCTTGGACCTGATCCTGTGCTCCACTTATGACTAAATCAAGAATTGCCTCTCCTCTTGTGGGTTCCAGAACCAGCTGCTCCAAGAAGCAATCACTTAAGGTGTCAAGAAACTTTACCTCAGCATCCCTTCCTGAGATGATATGTACCCAGTCAATATGGGGATAACTGAAATCCCCCATTATTATTATTATTATTGTTGAGTTTTTTATTTTAACAGCCTCTCTAATCTCCCTGAGCATTTCAGAGTCACTAACACCATCCTGGTCAGGTGGTCTGTAATATAACCCTACTGCTATATTCTTATTTTTCAAGAATAGAATTACTATCCATAGAGATTCTATAGTACAATTTAGTTCATTTAAGATTTTCACTTCATTTGATTCTACACTTTCTTTCACATACAGTGCCACTCCCCCACCAGTACGACCTGTTCTATCCTTCCAATATATTTTGTACCCTGGTATTACTGTGTCCCATTGATTATCCTCATTCCACCAGGTTTTTGTGATGCCTATTATATCTATATCATCATTTAATACTAGGCACTCTAGTTCACCCATCTTATTATTTAGATTTCTAGCATTGGTATATAACCATTTTAAAAACTTGTCATTTTTTGGCTGTCCCCTATTGCATGATGTAATTGAATGGGAATTTTTTATTTGATTGTTTCTCATCAGATCCTCCCTGTATATTATCATTTTCCATCCTCTCCTCCTTCTTAGGACATAGGGAATCTCCATTTATAGATCACCCTCCAAGGGATGTCCAAACCATATGCTCCTCTGCACCTGTTGGCTTTCCTCCAGCCCTTAGTTTAAAAAATGTTTGACAACCTTTTTAATTTTAATCCCCAGCAATCTGGTTCCGTTTTGGTTTAGGTGAAGCCCATCCTTCCTGTATAGGCTCCCCCTCTCCCATTCCAAGCTAAAGGACTGAAATCTTTAGTGTTTTGGCTGCATCCTGGACTAAAGATTAAAAAGATCCTTACGCCTGTCCGTGCTTTGTAGACCCATGATATCTAGCCGTTAGTATACACATTAAATAGCTATATTTACCTAGAGTTTACATGAATGGTTATCTTAGTGCCATTATATCTCTCATAACAATTAATAAATATTGGTCACATTTTAAGCAGAAAACAACTTTGCCTTTTTCTGCTCCTGAATTATTTTTGAATAGGCATTAATTTCAGTAGGACCACTCATGTGCTTACAGCTAAGGCAGGCCTGCACAACATGCGGCCCGCGAAGCCTCACTGTGCGGCCCACGGGGGGATTCTAAATCCCCCGCACAGGGCGCTCTGCAGGCAGCCCAGAGCCTTTTGAATCCTGGCTGTGGCAGGGAATCAAAAGGGCTCTGCGCTGCCCGCAGCGGCGGGGAGCCCAGAGCCCTTTAAATCTCAGCCCCAACAGGCAATCAAAGGGCTCTGGGCTGCCTGCAGCGGTGAGGAGCCCAGAGCCCTTTAAATTCCAGCTGTCACCAGGAATCAGAGGGCTCTGGGCTGCCTGCAGGGGCAGGGAGCCCAGAGTCCTTTAAATCTCAGCCGTGGCCGGGATTCAAAGGGCTCTGGGATGCCCGCAGCCATGGGGAGCCCAGAGCCCTTTAAATCTCAGCCTCAGCCGGGAATCAAAGGGCTCTGGGCTTCCTGCAGAGATTCCCAGCTGCGGCTGGGATTTAAAGGACTCAGGGCTCCCCACAGCGACCAGCAGCCTAGAGAACTTTGAATCCCAGCCCGTGGCCGCTGATTGCCCCCTCCCCTGATACTCCTCTCCCAGGACTCCTGCCCCTAACTGCCCCCCAGGACCCCACCCCCTATCTAAATACCTCTGCTCCTTGTTCCCCAACTGCCCCCTCCTGAGACCCCTGCCCCTAGCTGCCCTTTGGGACCCCAGCCCCTATCTAAGCCTCCTTTCTCCTTGTCCCCAACTGCCACCTCCTGAGACCCCCTCAACTTCCCCCCAGGACCCCACCCCCTACCTGTCCCCTGATAAACCCCTGGGACTCCCATGCCTATCCCACTGTTGCCTGTCCCCTGACTGCCTCCTCGAACCTCCACCCCATCCACCTCCCCTGCTCCTTGTCCCTTGACTGCCCCCCAGAACCCTCTACCCCTTCTCCAACCCTGAGCCCCCTTACCGTGCCACTCAGACCAGCGTGTCTGGCTCTCTGCAGCTCCAGACACATTGCTGCCATGCTCCCTCGCGGAGCCCACAGCCCCTCCACCCCCAGCACCTGCCTTTCAGATTTGAACACCTCAAAATTCAGGATGCTCAAGCTCAGTTTGGGCAGCTGTTACTTCATGTCTCCCAAATCAAATATACTGATCCACTGTAACTTGCTGTAGAAAAAGTAGGATAAAATTGAGCAAGAAATGCTTATTAGGACTGGAACTGCTATTTTCAACAGCCATTGCCTTTTTGTTTATTTAAAAGGAAGACAGTGGTATTGCATTGGCAAATCCCCCATAGAAAGAATGGAACAAAAGAATAATAAAGGCACCTCAACTTTTCCTCACTTATGGAGGACAGTCTTATAATATGCATCCAGATATCCTCCAATCACACAAGCTGAAAATTGTTCCATTTTACTGCAACTCTGTAACCATATGGGAACCAAGCCTGTCTGTGTTTTGTGCACATCCAAAATTGCTGCTGAATGACCCGCCCTGGGAGTGAGTTACCAGTGACCCAGGGCTGGGGCGGCAGGAGGTGTGTGTGTGTGTGGGGGCACTGCCGGGGGGGGAGTCCAGGGCTGGGGCAGCAGCGGGGTGGGGGGAGGGCACTGGTGGGGAGGAAAGGGGGAAGCCCAGCACTGAGGCGGCAGGAGGTGTATGTGGGTTGGTGGGGGGAGAGCCCAGGACTGGGGCAGCAGGGGGGAGCCCAGGGCTGGGACGGGAGGCAGCCAAATTTTTTTTTGCTTGGGCAGCAAAAAACCTAGAGCCGGCCCTGCTGGGTTTCCCCAGTCGGAGCCCCGGGTCCTTTAATTTGACTCTGAGGGCTCCCAGCCACCTCTTCAGCTGGGAGCCCCTGGTTGATTTAAAATAAAGTATCACCTCCCCACGCCCAACTTTTCTTTTTGGCCCACAGCTGAGTTGGTGGGGCGGTGCTGGGGAAGGAGGGTTTGTTTCCGCAGGGCTGGGTGGCCCCGGGCTGTTTCTGCGGGGCCGGGAGGTTTCGGCCCTCAGCTGTTTTCTTTGGAGTAATGTGGCCCTTGCCACTTTACGAGTTGTGCAGGCCTGAGCTAAGGCTTGTTCTTAAGTAGCTTGCTGAACCAAGGTCTAAACACATTTATATGATGGAGTAATATAGATTTAAAAATTGTTTTAAAAATTCCAAGTTATTTAATATACATTTTAAAAGTCCGTAAGAAATGTGTTTTCTACATGCAAAAACTAGAAAAGGAAAAAGGAAAATTCTCATACACAAAGAAAATTATTATATCTTAACACTGAATTTATTTTGTCAAACAAAGGTAAAAATTTAGTCTTATAGCTGAAACTCAGTTCTTAACTAATAACTGCACTTCAATGGCAAGGTGATATATGGTCAAGATACAGTGGGCAATCATATATAACATATATGCACAGTGAACTAATATAAATTGAATTTTCAGCCTGATCATTAATTTTTCGATTTAGTCATTCAAGTCAGGTCTTTGATGTAATTTTTGTATACATAAATACAATATATACTGTGATGGGTTGGATCACAGAAACCCCCCTGGGGCTGCCAACTGATGTGCCAAAACTACTACTTCCCCTGCTTTCCCTGCCAGCTTGGTACTCCAGCACCCTGTCTTGTTGAGCCAGACACACCAGTTTGCTCTAACACAGACCCAAGGTCTGAACCACGTGCCCCAATGCCGTAATTGAAAGCAACTTAAGAAGTGTTCCTGTCTTTAACAGTCAGATGCCCACCTCCCAATGGGGTCCAAACCCCAAATAAATCTGTTTTACCCTTTACAGAGCTCATACAGGGTAAACGCATAAATTGCTCGCCCTCTATAACACTGATAGAGAGATATGCACAGCTGTTTACTCCTCTCCCCCAGGTATTACTACATACTCTGGGTTAATTAATAAGTAAAAAGTGAGTTTATTAAATACAGAAAGTAGGATTTAAGTGGTTCAAAGTAGTGACAGACAGAACAAAGTGAATTACCAAGTAAAATAAAACAACACACGCAAATCTAAGCCCAATACAATAATAAAACTGAATACAGATAAAACTTAATTACATGGATCATGACTCTATGCCACTTGGGGAGGTGGTGTTACTAAATCAGCGCAGAGAGGCGCTGATATCGGCAAGAGCCAAATTTAAGTGAAGACACTTCCATGGCTAGGTTGGCGCAAGGCAGCTTACATCAACCTAACTCTGCAGCATAGACCAGACCGAAAAAAAATGCTTTTGATAAAGAATGAATTTACGGCTTATTACAAGAATGTGCAACCCACTAACTTCTCCGCCTTTTTTTGTCCTATGTCTGCAAAGGGTGTTAAGGGTCCCTTAGAATATCTGTTAACTCTTATTCCAAAGGATCTGTTCCACCTTGTATTTAGTGGTGACACTGAGTACCTTTTCTAGCCCTGAGGAAGAGCTCTGTGTAGCCTGAAAGCTTGTCTTTCACCAGCAGAAGTTGGTCCAATAAAAGATATTACCTCACCTACCTAGTCTCACTAATATCCTGGGACCAACATGGCTATAACACCACTGCAAATATGGGGAGTATATAGTATTTTATTTTGCATAGTATCTTTCATACAAACTATATCCAAAAGTGCTTTACAGAATTAAATCATACTATTGCAGAGATAAATAAAAGAGAGAGAGAAGTAAAGTAAAGAGAGAAAAGTTAAGAAATACAGGTAAAGGAGAAAAAATATGCTTTCAGCTGTGATTCGAAAAGAGACAAGGAATCTTTTGGTACTGAAAGGATGCTTCAGGTGACAAGTAAATGGCATGGGATGTCCCAGATGGATAAGAAAAGGCTCTTGCTCAAATACTGACCAGACTGTGTTATGAGAGAGGTCAATGATAGGTGAGGTAGTGAGGAGGGAAGTGGAATGAGACAAGTCAGTGAGACAGCCTGGAACAAATCCATGAAAGGTTTAATAAGGGAAGTTGTTAAAAGGATCCTGAAATAAACAGAGCTAGTTAACATGTTTAAGGATGGGAGTGATGTGATTGTGCTTCTTTATGCATGTGAAGATGCTGACATCATTATTCTGCACGTGCTGGGGTCCTGAGAGCTGAGGCTTGGGATATCTGTGGAAAAGGAGTTCCAACTGTCAGAGTGAGATCAGAGGAAAATATGGATAAGGATTTCAGCAGTAGTAGATTTGAGGCAGTAGTACACAGGCAATGTTATGGAGCAGATTTGCAGGCATATGTGTTTTAGTGTGATGCAAAGTTTATGGAGTAGAAACAAGTTGGAGGACTATGCTGAGATAGGAAACAGAGGAGATGAAGTTGTAATTTTTATTGTTTGTTTTTAAACTGGCATTTAGCTGACGGATGTTGTAAAGAAGCCAAGAAACCACAAGTTTACTTAGTCAAGATTGGCAGAGAGGGTAATGTGAATTTTGCACAAACCTTTAGCTGAATATGTGTCGGAACTGTGGCTAGTGCAGATGCATTGATCTATTTTTATTTGGGAACTTAAGATCACAATTATGGTTTTTATCAGTCTGGAGGAAAGACTCTATAGAAATAACTGATGTGCTAGTTATTTGAAATACTTGCCAGCATCCGTTGTCCTTTTTCCACGAATAATCACTTACATTATCTAATATAAGTATTATGTTGAAAATAGCTTTATTTACTACTTAAAACCATAACAATCTGTTCACTTCCAACCCAATCTATGTAACAAATGCTAATGGAATTCTGAGTGCTGTACACAGTATTAATTTCTGATAAATGTTGTAATAAATTCCTCCAGCAGAAGCTTTCTGTTTCCTTGTCTTCTACTTAACTGAGACTAAAGTTACAATCTTGTAGTAACTGACCTTCATTTACCCTCACAGTGTTTTATGAAAACATCATTTACTCTTACAGGTTTCATCTCAACAATTGAGTTTTACTATTTATCTGCCCTTCAGGATTAGTTAGTTATGTTTGAACTGCCCTTTTGCAAGTAAAATGCTATGCAAGTATTATGCATTATTAGTATATAATTTTAAATGATCATGTATTACTATTATTGCTTTTGGTTCTACAGCAGTGCTAATCAAACTCATCTTCCCTGCAACATTCTGAAAAAAAAAATCCCACTAAAAACCTTTAAACTGTTACCACAAACAAGTTTACCACAAAGAATTTCCTGAACTATTACTGACCAGCATGGGTTTACGACCAGCCTTCTAATCCAATCAATCATCATTTCACAGGAAACATGCTGAATCAATATTGTTATAGCTTTGCTATTTCCCCCCGGCCCCCTACTATTGAATATTGTTTTTGAACCATGCAGTAGCCGTGTAACAGAAGCCACTTTTCTTTTGGTTCAAAGCACAAAATACACAACTAGACATGATCATGCATACCAAGATTCAAACAAAAAGTTACCCAAGACTTTCTTCACACCGGGTCGGGGTGGTGAAGTGGGAAACAGAATAGTTCTTGGTTGTTCTGCTGGACCGTCTCTGCAATCTTCACCTTTATAACCAGGACAACATCTCCACTCCAGTTCTGTTACTGTCTTATAAGCAATTGTATACCGAGGTCTGAAACTCATACGGTAGCTGTCAAAATAGAAAGAAAAATACTTTAAAAAGTCATCTATAATCATTCAGCCATTTATATCAGACCTAGATTTAAAAAGACAGTAATCAATGATGATTAATAATACCCAGCAAGATTTATTTTTCTCTTAGATAGAACATAACACTCTAGTTATACATACACATGCACACCTACCCACTGTTGGTAAGAGTTAACAAACATGATGTGCTGCCTCTATAAATCGGGTTTTCAAACTATGAACTGACTGACTTATAGTAGAATGGGAAGTTATTGAGAGTGCTGGTGACAACCAGTGTTAATACTGCACTACTGATTCAACATCTTTCCCTTCCACTGAATACTTTCTCTCACATCCTTAAACACAGAGTAGCTGCTGAATCAGAGCCAACCTGAATCTCATAACAAAACTTTTTCTGCCTATTTTGTCTCATTCAAAATACTGTTATTTTTCTGCATTATGTTGACTTAATTTTCTTTTCCAACATCAGCATCTGTGATATAGTGACCATTGTCAGAATTAGGAAAGAAGTTCCATTCCCTGAGAGTGGCTTACGAAAAAAAGGTTTGACAGTGGGCACAGAATAGGGATATGAAGGACAGTCAGAAGAAAGGCTTGGAATGATCAGGGGAGGGGAAAAAAGGAGATTAAAGGAGAGAAGTAGGAAGAAGTTAAGTTGTAGAGGATCTTGAAGACAAACCTACGTAAATGTACACAGGCAGGGAGCCAGAAGAGACTGATTTCTGTTCTCAAAGTGGCTGAAGTTTGAAAGCTGCAACTTGGCCTACAAAGATTACTCATTCAGAAGCACCGCTGGGCCTTGTTTCAGTCATTATTAGTTTTATTGGACCATCTTATGAGCATTTGATAATCACATACTGAGTGTGCACAATAGAGTTTCTTCTCCTAAATTCATTAAATGCACACTTAAGAAAGGATGTGGTATGTGTATATCAGTGGTTACCTGTATTATGAAGCCCTTCATCTCTCTCAGTGCTTCAAAACCAGCCCTGATAATTTTCACACAATGTGGCTAGATTCTGGTGCCTCTGGTGGTAATGTCCAGGTGTTGTTTATCCAAACAGTTCAAGATTATGGAATTACCATGTTCTGTGTACTTTGTAACAGCAGAGCATTGAAACCCTACAAAATGAAACACCTTGTTTCTATAGTTTCTAATTACCCCCTCATCTCATCAGCTCTTTTCTTTTTAGAAAAATCCAGAAAAAAAAATTAAAGGTAAATTTTATATATATATATATATAAAATTTTAAGTTTCCATGGGTAAGCACTCATAAGTCAGTAAATTACAAATGTATTTGGAATGTGTAACCTTAATTTTGCACCCTGTATTTATGTATTACAACAATCTTTAATCAGATGATCACCAACTATTTCTAAATATTAAGTTTTTTCCCTATACATGATACATGTGGCATCTTGCAATTTTTTCATACTATATTGACAGACATCAGACCATCTTCTCCTTATGGGTCTATGCTGTATTTAAAACACTGAAGCAAGGCAACACACACACACCCCTCATTTCAGGGTAAGAGACGAGGAAAACAAAACAAACATGGACTATTTCCTTTAACCGTGTCTCCATAAATTATTACACTTAGAATAAAAAGTAACATGAACAAATACAGTGTTACCTATTTGTTTGAAATAATGCCTACACTGTGGATAAAATTAGTATCCTGTTGCTATCCTTTATACTGCTTAGGGTTTGGTTTGGTTTTTTGTGTCTCAGATTTGCTTAGGCTATCACCAGAACCCACAATCAGACAATGATAAACACACACACTCCACAACTTTGATGTCTCTGGAAGAGTAATGCAATAGAATGGAAGTCAGGATAACAACATAGGACTCAATGGGAGTTTTGCCATTGACTTCAGGACCATATGGAGACAGGCAACACTCTGCAGAGCGAGCACCACAGACAACAAGCTGACACAAAAAAACTATATATGAATGACTGTATTAAATTAATCATTTTCTAACACTAAATTGGGAAGAGTGTTATTGTTTAAATGAAACAGAAATTAACTACCAGACTGAAAAGTTTAAATTCTGCTGTGTTTGGGAAACAATTCCTAACACAAATGAATTAAATATTATTTTAACTGTTACTCTTGCTGACTTCTTGCCACATGCAAAAACAATTGCTTTAGTAATTAGACATATTTTATCCAACATCTTTTATTTATTAAAATGTGTCTTTATCACTGTCATAACATTTCTTCCCAGATCTGGACCTTAGCGTCCAAAATATGGGTGTTAGCATGAAAACCTCCAAGCTTAGTTACCAGCTTGGACCTGGTAATTGCTGCCACCAGCCAGGAATTATACAGTGCCTAGCTCACTGTGGTCTCCCCAAAACCTTCCCTGGGGGACCCCAAGACTCAGGTTTCTTGAGTCTCACAACAAAGGGGAATAAACCATTTCCCTTCCCCCTCCTCCCCTCCCGGTGTTCCCTCCCTGGGTTCCTGGAGAGATATACAGAAGTAAGCTCCGTGAATCTAAACAAAGGGATTCTACCCTCCCTGTTTCCAGTCGTGGAAACACAAGTACCGAGAGAGCTAATCTCTCTTCCCCCCTCATCCAGAGGGTATGCAAAGTCAGGCTTAGTGAATCTAACACAAAGAGATTTCCCCCCTGACTTCTTCCTCCCACCAATTCCCTGGTGAGCTGCAGACTCAATTCCCTGGAGTCCCCACTAAAGAAAAACTCCAACAGGTCTTAAAAAGAAAGCTTTATATAAAAAGAATGAAAAAGGACATAAAATATAGTCTCTGTATTAAGGTGACAATATATAGGGCCAATTGCTTAAAGGAAAAAAATGAATAAACAGCCTTAACCAAAAAGAATACAATTTAACACATTCCAGCAACTACACACATGTAAATACAAAAAAACAATATAAACCTATTGTCTTACTATCCTTGTACTTACAACTTGGAAACAGAAGATTAGAAAGCCAGGAGACAGAAAAATCACTCTCAGAGCCGAGAGGGCACAGACACAAGACAAAGAACAAAGAACTCACACCCAAAACTTCCCTCCACCCAGATTTGAAAAAGTCTTGTTTCCTGATTGGTCCTCTGGTCAGGTGTTTTTTGTTATCCCTTTCCAGGTGAAAGAGACATTAACCCTTAGCTATCTGTTTATGACAATCACAATCATAATTTTAATATAATGTCCTACATCTGGTATCCATTTACTGCCCTTCTATACTGCTAATTAAAATATTTAATAAAATAATTTTCTGAAGTCCCTGATCCTTGTGGTTATTTTATCTCAAATGCAGGAGTCCAGGGGATTTCTCATCTGCTACTCAGCTAATGTTAACAAAATAATAATCAGAGTGAGTCAATGTATCATGGTTTCAAATTCTGACCTAGCGCACACTCATACAGACTCAATTTCCAATATATTTTCATGAATGTAAAATTTAATCTCAGCAACTGTAGGTTGCACACAAGTTTATCATTTCTGTTATGATTTCCAGCAACAGATCTAACAAATCCTGTTCGTAAATGCAAAGTACAGATGTCCTAGGTCAAATTCCTGAACATTAAATAGATTAATGTAGTGGAAAGTGGAACAATGAAAAAAAAGACAACATCCTGGCCACCCACGACTTTCCTGTTCATCTTCTCTTGTGTATAACATTAAATCACTTATATTATGTATGTACATTTTGTTAAGGTGCTTTTACTTTGAACTACTTGCTGGAGACAGTGTGACTGAGGATTAGACAGACATTTCAGTGGTTTGAGGGTCATTACAATCTCTCTCAGAAAGAGCATCTAACTGAAATACAAACTTTGAACTCATAGGTCAATTTTGGTACAAAGGAGATGGCAATAGATACTCTCTGATTTCCATGAAACATTTAACTACTCTAAACTTGGTGTGTGTTCCATTCCATCCCTGTGTGGCCAAACTCCTTTTTTAAAATTAAGATATTTTGTTAATCTGCTCCAAATACCATTAGCTATCATTTTGTAACAAACTTCTAAAAGACAAGGTTTAAAGGCATATAAGAAAAGAACTCTGACATAGAATTTATCTCACTTTACTCCGAAAAATTGTGTAATGAATTTTTTTTGTAGCAGTCACTTTTGCAATTCTTAATGCAACTATTACTCTTTACCCTGTGCACACTTTCCCTGTGACCTCCTTCATAGCTAAACAAGAGGAGATCATCTCAAACAATATTCAGGTAAAAATAAATCATGACAGAAACACACAAGTATAAAAGAGGAGTGCAACAAAAATTAAAGCTAACCAGGACACATCTTATTCATACAGACAATTTACATATGATTTTACTACATTCCTTTCCTACTAATTAAAAACATGAATGATTACAGTATGCTTCCCATTACTTGATACACATGGGGTTATATATGGAAATACAACACAGAGTATGTCATCAATTACATTTTTTTATTTTAATATTTAAAATGTATTTCAAAATACTTCCAATAATTTAATTAAAAAAAGTCTAAAATATTGGGCTGTCCCTCCTATTCTGATTCGACAGTTTAAAAAAAACCCACATGGTAGGTCCCGTGAATCAAGAAATCCCTCACCAACCCTATTCCTTGTGAATTCTTGCAAAATTTGATAGCCCTTACACACAGCATACAGCTTACTCAGACCCACTGGCTCTGATTTGAGTTTTAGCTTTACCACATCAGGTTTAAACTCATCTGAATCTTAAAATAAAACTCCACTGGAGCAAAACCAATCAAAAATTAAAATTCTTCAAAAGCCATACAAAGAACAACCTACAAGTTCTACACATTGTCATAAATATAAAGGGAAGGGTAACAACCTTTATGTATGCAGTAACATCAAATCCCTCCTGGCTAGAAGTACAGAATCACTTACCTGTAAGGGTTTAATCAGTTCAGTTAACCTAGCTGGCACTTGACCAGAAGGACCAATGGGAAAAGATACTTTCAAATCTGGGGCGAGGAGGTTTTGTTTGTACTCTTTGTTCTGCTCCCTTTTGGGACAAAGGAAGAGACCAAGTAGGTAACCCAGCTCCTACTGAAATGATACACCTAATATTACAAAAATTCTAAGTAATAGCAAGAAAATGCATTAGATTATATTTTGTTTTAGCTTGTGAATTTTTCCTATGCTAAGAGGGAGGTTTATTCCTGTTTTTGTAACTTTGAAGTTGAGCCTAGAGGGGAATCCTCTGTGTTTTAAATCTTTTTATTACCCTGTAAAATTACCTTCCATCCTGATTTTACAGAGGTCCTTCTTTTACTTTTTTCTTTATAATAAAGTTCTTTTAAGAACCTGATTGATTTTAGTGTCCTAAACATAAAGGGTCTGATCTGTACTTTTATTAAAGGCAATTGGTTGGTATGTTATTCTCAAGCCTCCCCAGGAAAGGGGAGTGAAGGGACTTGGGGGGATATTTTAGGGAAATAGGAACTCCAAGTGGTCCTTTTCCTGAATCTTTGTCTAAATCACTTGGTGGTGGCAGCAATACCATCCAAGGACAAGGGAAGGAATCTGTGCCTTGGGGAAGTTTTTAACCTAAACTGGTGGAATACAAGCTTAGGGGGTCTTTCATGCGGGTCCTCACATCTGTACCCCAGAGTTCAGAGAGGGGAGGGAATCTTGACAGCTATAATTTTCAAGAGAACTATAGGCATACCTTAGCATTTAAACTGGGATTTATGGAGGCACTCAGTCAAGCAGTCCCATCGACATCAGTGTGTCTAGTCATCTACGGCAAACAAGATTTGACCTTAATGGCTTTCCACCATGTTCCCAGCTACATAAAGGTTGATTTCCTTAATTGCTGTAGCATTTTGTCTACTGATATATTCCAACATGAATGTTAAAATTACTCACACTAAGTAGTACATGACTACTCTCACACTGCGGATGTGTTTCTAGGTGATAATTAACAACATGCACCTAGTGTATACATCCAGTTAGTGATTTTCCCATAGTCATTTCTGATTTTCATAGTCAAAAACAGTTACACAGCTGTTCAGTAACAAATGTTCTTCAAGGTGTGTTGCACATGTCCATTTCACTTTAGGTTTGCATGCACCAGTGCTCTGAAGACAGAAAACTTTTTCCCATAGCTGTTCTCACCAGGGCAGCTAATGCACCCTCTGCACCCTTGTGCTGCCAGGTCAGTTATAAAGGGTGGAGCCGCTCCACACACACATACCCAAGTTCCCTTCACACTGGAAGCCATGTTTGCTGTAACTCCGATGTAGAGAGGAAGGGAGGAGGGTCATGGAACCAACATATGCAACACATCTTTAACAATAACCAGTTACTGAACAGAAATGTAACCGTTTTTTCTTCTTCAAGTGCATGCACATGTCCATTCCAGTTCCGGTGATCTACAAACAATTCCAGATGGAGTGGGTATTCAGGGTCTACAGTACCACTGCAGTGGACTGCATACCACTTTCCCAAATTCAGCATCGTCTCTTGAAGTCTGGGACAGAGCAAAATGAACAGTGAATGTATGAATAGACGATGAAATCACAGTCCTGCAAATGTCACTGGTGAAATGTGACCCAAGAAAGCAGACTATGCTGCCTGTGCTTTTGTAGAGGTAGTGGATCGTTAGCAATATCATAGCACAGAGGAATGCAGGAGGAGATTCAGGAAGAGCTCTTTTGCAAAAATGACAGGTTGCCCTTTCATTTTATCAGCAAAGGAGACAAATAATTGTGGAGATGCCCTAAACTCTTTAGTCCTATCCAGGTAAAAGAACACCACCCTACGAATGGCTAAGGTATGAAGCTTTTCCTCACCTTTGTGAGAGAGAGAGAGATTTTGGAAAAAAAGTTGATTCAATATATAGCCTGATTCATATGAAAGTCCAACACCACTTCAGCGAGACACACACTGTGTGGACGCAAACCAACTTTGACCTTGTAAAATACCGTATAAGAAGGATCAGCAACTAAAACCTGAAGTTCCCCTACCCTTGTGGCTGAAGTAAGCTTTCCTGGTGGACATATCTTCACTGAGAGATGAGAAAGAGAGGATCTACAGTAGAACTCCAGAGTTACAAACACCTTGGGAACGGTGGTTGTTCATAACTATGAAGTGTTTGTAACTCTGAACAAATGCTATGGCTGTTCTTTCAAAAGTTTACAACTGAACACTGACTTAATACTGCTGTGAAACTTTACAATGGAGAAGAAAGATGCTGCTTTCCCTTTATTTTAGCAGTTTACATTTAATATGGTATTGTACTATATTTGCTTTTTCTGGGTGGGGGTCTCTGCTGCTACCTGATTGTGTATTTCCAGTTTCAAATGACTCGTCAGTTTGCAACTCTGCTGTTTGTAACTCTGAGGTTCTACTGTAGCTATAAGTTCAAATGGAGGCCCATTAAAACTGAGAGAACTAGGGCAGATCCAGGATGGTGTTGGGTCCCTAATGGGATGAAATAGCCTGTCCAAATATGAAGGTCAGAGGACTAGAAAAAAACAACAGATCTTCTGTCCACATATGGATGGAAATCTGCCAAATGAAGTCTCAGGGAACTGACAGAAAGCCCTTTTTCCTTTAGGAAAAAGTAATCTAAAAGTAATCTAGAATAAACTGAATGGGATCTTGTGCAGAACAGACCTCTTTCTTCTGGGACCACACGGAGAACCTTTTCCATTTCTTGAGGTAAGTATATCTGGTGGAGGGTTTCCTGATATTTAGCAGGACATTTTGCTCTCCAGTGGACCAGCTTCCTGAGGCGTTAACCACTGAGCATCCAAGCAGGGAGATGCAGATGGAGCAGACTGGGATGAAGAACTCTGCCATGATCCTGGGAAACGATGTCCAAAACTGAGGGAGAGGCATGGGATCTCAAATGGAAAGGGCCCAATAGGTCAGAGAACCCATGCTAACAGGGCCATGCTGGTACTATCAAAATGAAACTGGCTTGGTCCTATCTGAGTTTCCTCAGAACTCTTAATAGCACTGGGATGGGAGGAAAAGTGTAAAGAATTTTCCCCTTCCAGATTCGCAAGAAGACATTTGGCAAAAACACTAGGCTGTGGCCCGCCCTTGAACAGAACTGGTGACACTTCCTGTTTTGTCAGTTGGTAAATAGGTCTATTACTGGCATTTCCCAAAGCTGAAAAATGGAATTCCCCATGTTGGGTCTAAGAGACCATTCGTGATTGGTGCTGAATGATCTGCTGAGATGGTCCTGTAAACATTTCCGAGATCTGAGAAGATGAGCTGCTTTGAGCATAATCCCGCTGGGGAAGCAGAAAGACCAAAGGCTCATTGCTTCTTGCCAAAGGTGGTCCAAGTTGGCACTTCCTTGCTTGTTCAGATAGAACATTGCCACTGTGCTGTCTGTGCACACCTGCACAGAATAACCTCTGATGCAAGTTAGAAATGCTTTTGCAAGCCAGGTGAATAGCTCAAAGCTATTGAACACTGATGTGGAGGGAGAGATCTTGACTGACCAGCATCCCTGAGTATTGAGGTCCCTTAAGTGAGCTCACCATCTGCAAGATGAAGCATCTATGACCAGGGTCATGGAAAGCAGGGATGGGGCAAAGAGAACCCTTGTGTATACATTCACTAGGTTCATCCACCAGTCCATGGATGTGGACCCTGATCTATAGATTATGTATAAGACTCCTAGTTATTTCTTTGATGGGTGACAGGTTCCTCTCCCAAAATCAAGCTTAGTATTATTAAGATTATTATATAGTTGGGAACCTTAATGTGCATAGGCACAAAAAACTTACACTACAGGAACTTTTTTATATTTACAAATAACTTCTTAATACATTTAGCAAAGTCACACACACTAACTCAAATAAGGTAGCTAGAGATAATACAGAAAGTACATCTGAACACCCATACTTACACCATCCCTTGGCAGAACTACCTGAAATATTAACCATTATCTTCCTCTTCACCACTGCCAATCATTCCGGCCCCTCCCAAGGGCTACATCTCTGTCTCCTATTGCCCACAGACTGGGATGCCACTTTTATAATATGTTATGCTGATGTTAACATGTCTAATGCATATTCAGTAGGAGTTTTACCCCTCCTCCTTATTTGTATTTCCTCCTCTTACTAATGTTAAGGTTTTCTTCTACAGGTTAGTATATTTATGATTTGACCTCATTATCATATACATCAATTCGTTGTCATGGCACTCTTACAGCAGGAATGAAAAATGTTAACCGCCTTAACCATTAACCCTCAGGCCGGTCCTGGCAACCCCATGCCTCCCCAGCCCCAGCCACAGAGTCCCAGTCATGCAGGCCAGATCTGCCCCTGCCACTTATAGACTCACAGACTCTAGGACTGGAAGGGACCTCGAGAGGTCATCGAGTCCAGTCCCCTGCCCTCATGGCAGGACCAAATACTGTCTAGACCATCCCTAATAGACATTTATCTAACCTACTCTTAAATATCTCCAGAGATGGAGATTCCACAACTTCCCTAGGCAATCTATTCCAGTGTTTAACTACCCTGACAGTTAGGAACTTTTTCCTAATGTCCAACCTAAATCTCCCTTGCTGCAGTTTAAGCCCATTGCTTCTTGTTCTATCATTGGAGGCTAAGGTGAACAAGTTTTCTCCCTCCTCCTGATGACACCCTTTTAAATACCTGAAAACTGCTATCATGTCCCCTCTCAGTTTTCTCTTTTCCAAACTAAACAAACCCAATTCCTTCAGCCTTCCTTCATAGGTCATGTTCTCAAGACCTTTAATCATTCTTGTTGCTCTTCTCTGGACCCTCTCCAATTTCTCCACATCTTTCTTGAAATGCGGTGCCGAGAACTGGGCACAATACTCCAGTTGAGGCCTAACCAGCGCAGAGTAAGCGGAAGAATGACTTCTCGTGTCTTGTTTACAACACACCTGTTAATGCATCCCAGAATCATGTTTGCTTTTTTTGCAACAGTATCACACTGTTGACTCATATTAAGCTTGTGGTCTACTATCACCCCTAGATCTCTTTCTGCCATACTCCTTCCTAGACAGTCTCTTCCCATTCTGTATGTGTGAAACTGATTGTTCCTTCCTAAGTGGAGCACTTTGCATTTATCTTTATTGAACTTCATCCTATTTACCTCAGACCATTTCTCCAATTTGTCCAGATCATTTTGAATTTTGACCCTGATGTTAAATATTTCATTTAAGCGGTTAACTGCTTAAATGAAATATTTTAATCATTTAAATAGTTAACTTTTTTAATGGTATTTACATCCCTATCTTGCGGTTGGATGTTCCATCCAAAACACTCCAGAAGCTGGTGTTAGTTCATGTTTCTGTGGCTGGCCAATGTCACTATGGACAAAAGTCACCCTTGCACTCTACTTCCAATTCCCCAACACTTAGGGGTTACCTAAGCTTATCTATGCCAAAGATCATAGGCCTCAAGCCTTATGCTAACTGCTGATGCCAATGTCTTACAGGATGCAGGCTTGAAGGTTCCTTGCATTAATGCTAACTATAATAATGCAGAATATAATACAAAGCAGTGAATACAATAGAGGTAAGCTAGCCAACTGGGCTACAGATGACAGAACCCTTACAGATATGTGATCCAGCATGTCAGGAGATGATGAAAGAAATGGTAGACAGACTTCAACCCTCTCTGAATGGTTCTGAGGTAAAGTCTGACATACTGAGTCACCTACATACAAGCTGCCACAGGAGCCAAAAGTTCCAGGCAATGCCTCGCTGTTCTACAAGAGAATGCCTTGAAGTTCTTGCATAGCTCCAATATCACCTGAAACCTGGTCTGAAGTAAATATGATCTCACTGTGGTTGAGCCAAGACGACTTGATCAACAAGGACAACTCAGAACACCTCCCAACCGTAACAGGGACTGGATCTTTTAGACAAACACTAGCACTTGCTATCTGGACCTTCCTTGAACCAGTCCGCTGTTCCTGCCTTCCTGAGATGAGCCACAACCATTGCCATGCACTTTATGAAGATTTGAGGAGCTGACAACAGCCCAAAGAGGAGGACCATAAACCACTGTTTAATTTGTGCCAGAGCTTGGCAGGGGTGAGGCCCAGCACCTCTTGGCTTGGCAGTTCATAGCCCTGGCACCTCTGTGTTTGCTGCATCAGTTATGAATGTAAAAAAAATTGCTTTAACCCCAGCACCAAATTGTCTGAGCCCTGGCATCTCTTTCAAATTAAGCACTGCCAAGAACTGATAATAAACATCTGCTACAATTAATCTTAAGAACTTCCTGTGACTCTGGTGAATGGCCACATGAAAGTAGGCATCCTTTAAGTTGAAGGCAGAGAATTAGTCACCGGGGTCTAGGGATGGGATAATAGATGTTAAGGTAACCATGCAAAACTATATTTTTTAATGTATTTGCTGAGGTCTTGCAGATCTCAGACAGGACTAAGACCTCCATTGAACTTTGGAATGAGAAAATAATGGGAATAGAATCCCTTTCCCTGATGCTGAGAAGGTACTTCCTCTGCAGCCTCTAATTGCAGTACAGACTGAACTTTCTGGATTAGTACGCTCTCATGAGAATGGTCCCTGAAAAGAGATGGGGAGAGGGAATGGGAAGCAGGGAAGAGACGTGAATTGTAGGGTATATCCCAGTTCCACCTTGCTTAGAACCCATCCACCTGTTGCAATGCAGGTACAAGCACTCAGAACAGGAGTGGACAAACTACATTTTAAGCTGGTTCAGGGGCCACACCATGCGGCTCAGCCCTGCTCCAGCCGGGGTGCAGGATCAGGGCTGCACCACGCGGCTTCCAAAAAGCCACAGCATGGCCCTGATCTGGCTCCTACGTGCTCCTGATCTCCCGCCGAACCCCTCAGTCCCAGCCAAAAGCATCCTGATACATCCCAAACTCATCCCCAGCCCCACCCCCAACCAGAGCCCACACCCCCTCTCTCACCCCAACCCCAATTTTGTGATAATTCATGGCCCACCATACAATTTCTATTCCCCGATGTGGCCCTCAGGCCAAAAAGTATGCCCACCCCTGAGTTAGAAACTAGGATAACTTGCTGCCAAAGGGAGGGGAAATCATGCTGAGTGGTTCACTGGCCTCGACCAAGGCATCAACTAGACTATTTGGATGCTACAGGATGTTTGCATTAGCAGAAGGTGGAGGAGGAGAACTCATCCTCTGAGACTTATGGTGTCTCTGGTAAGATTGTCAGATACTCTTGTTGGACTTGAGGGCAAAATTGCTTTCTCTTAGGGCTGGAGTATAAATGCCCAAAGATTTTCCAGTTGTGTTCGATCCAAAATCTTTAAGAGAATGCAGAGCTCCATCTGCCTTTTTTTAAAATAAATTTGGGTCCTCAAAAGGCAAGTCTTCATTTGTTTGTGGGACTTCTGACGGCACGCACAATGACTGAAACCTAGCAGCACAATGCTGTAGGCACCACCCAAGCAGCTGAATCACCATGTTTAGAGCAGAGCCTGTAAAGATGATCTTGCAGCCAGGTGGCCTTCATTTATAAGAGCTTTGTATTCCTCTTTGACATCAGCTGGCAGCTTGTCTGCAAATTTTAATATGGAGTCCCAGATGGAGTAATCACTGTGGGCTAAGAACAGCTGATGGTTTGCAGTTCTGAACTGTACATCTAAATAAATCCAGCTTTTTTACATCTTTATCTTTGAGAACAGACTTAGAATGCCCCGCCTCACTTTCTCATCCATGGCCGCTGCCACCACCAGAGAACCTGGTGTGGGATGTGAATCGAAGTACTCATGTCCCAGAGAGGGAACTTGGTAGTACCTCTTCTCTGTTCTTCTGGCAGAGAAGATGGAGTTTGCCAAAGAAGTCTGGTGAGCTCTAAGATAGCCTCATTAATAGGCACAGCTACGCTAGCAGGTCCTGCAGAATGCAACTAGTTTGTGGGATTATCCTGTACAACTCAATTTGGATACCTAGGAATGCGGCCTCGCTTTTCAACAGTTTCTGGCACATTCTGTAATCATCCAGAACTGGGGAAGATGATTGTGAAACAGTTGCCTCATCTGACGAAGTAGTGTTGAGTAGAAACACTGAAGTGTCAGTCTGTCTAGTGTCTGGTTAACCTCAGCAGCAGGTGGATCAGAATCCACAGGGATAACCTCCCTCAGCTGTTGGGTACCCGTGTCAGTAGAGAGAGCAGTATCAGACAGAGAAGAGTGCCTGGATAGGGACTTAGTAAAGCAGCGTTGAGGAGAAGATGATCTGGAGTCCCGATGACCGCCCCCACCACCACGGATTCCAACAAGACCACTGCTGTACTTGATATGGTACCAGAACCCAACCCCAACACAACCTATCTAGATATGCTAGATAAGAGTCACTGGGCTGGAGCCTTGACCTGTGCCATGAAGAACAAGGAGACAGCTGATATCTCCTGTAATGAGATCTCGATATGTAGGATCCACATCTGTACCCAAAGAAAAGTCAACACTGAAATGCCACGGTGGCACAGTATATGGCAGAGTAGCCAGAGGTTGGGACTGGACTAGCATTCAGAGGATGGTAGCGGAAGAATTATCCAAGGTTTCACTGCTGAACGGACTGTGCACTTGACTGTTGCACCACAGAGTCCAGACCCTGAGGGTACCACCAAAGGCCCAGTTCCCAAAGATATCAGATGCACTGGTGCCAAGCAATATCCCAGTACCAGTACCTGCACGGAAGGAATAATCAGTACCTGGATCTCATCCTGTAATGGACGAGTTCAGCACTGACAAAAGATCCCTGTCGTGGTGTACACCTCAGGCTTTGTCAATACCAATACCGCAGTGTGTACTGCAGAGGAAGTCAATGCTGTTGAAGGTCCCAGCAACGGAGTTGGTCTACATGGCACCACATGAGGATCCAGAGTCAATGACCGTACATTGCTAGAATGCAGTACCAGGGAGCTCCTACCAGAAGTCGTCTTCTTGTGAGAATCTGTAGGGAATCTAGCTTTCAAAAAGAGGTGGCTTTCTTCTGGCTAGAATGGCATGCAATCAAATGGGGGTGCGAAGCTGCTTTCATCAGGATGAAAGGCAAACTTCCCTCAACTACTTAGTCCTGGTCTTAAACCCCCTACAAATAAGGCACTTATGCCTCAAAGTGACCTTCTGCCAAACACTTTAAACAGCAGGGGTGAGGATTGCTGACTGGCCTGGACATGTTAGAGCCAGAACAGTGCTTCATAACTCAGAGATTTAGGCACACCCCTGTAACCAAAATCTCAAAGAAAACACTATGAAACAAGGACATTTTTAGGGAAAAAAAGTACAGTATCACTAACAATAACTACTGCTAATTAAAAACTATTTACAATAAATTCTTTCTAGAAAGCTTTCTAGAGGGACAAAGGGAAGAGAATATGAGAAACTTTCACATTCCCCAACTACCAACCACAGCCAGTGAGAAGAAACTGGGCTGGGGGTGGAGGGAGAGGGTCAGAGTGGCCACCCCTTAATACCTTTAGCCGGCAGCACAAGGGTGAGGAGAGTTCATGTGCAGTACTGCTACATATGGTAGGGAATATCTTGGATCCACTGAAGTCAATGAAAGTTTTCCATTGATTTTAATGGAGTCAAGATCTCACTCAGACAAGATGCTTTATGATGCAACTCACCACCATTCTACAACATTTGTAGTTTGATTTTATTAAGACACTTCATATTTTTCTAAAGTCGGAGTTTATTCCAAAAGCATATACTACAAGTGGTTTAAATTCTTTTGTGAATTCCTAGGATGGCTGGATTTAGGGTTTTGGGGCCCCCAATGTTATTTTTGGGGACTTCCATCACTTCAAGCTCTCCTCACCTTCTCAAATTCCCGAAGAATTGGTACTTGTGGGTCTCAAAATCCAGCTCAATTCTTAGCTTTTTTATTCTTAAAAACTTTTAATTCTGAAAACTAAGATAACAGCTTTTTATTGTTCTATATGCCGGTAAATAATTGTGTGCATACAATCCAAATATTTCAAAAACAGAAAAATATTTTATGGGGCAGGAAGACTGATTAACTTGCTGAAAGCATAAAATGTGTAGGGAGAGCGAGCTGTAAAGTTAGGAGTAAATCTAGACTACAGTGTGTGTTAAAATACCATTAACAAAGAACCAAATAAACATAATTTGAAAAATAATCAGTTTTTTGGTCTGATATTAGGAAAAAAATCAAGATTTTTTTTACTGAATGCACTAAAGAAAGAATTGTCTTTCTATTTCTGGCACTGTTTACTGTATTAGGTTGCTATTTTTATTTCCAGTTCCTAACTTAATATATAAAAAGATAGAACATTTGCTGGGCGGGGAGGTGAGGAGGAAGGATAGGGAGTTACTTGCTGAATAAAATAGTTTCCCTCTAGCAAGTAAAGACGGAAAATGAACAATAGATGGCTGTAAATCAGAATTAAGTGTGCCATTAATTTTACGCACCTGGCACTGGCAAAATCGTCACAAACAAAATTCCAGTGTCTGAGTCTTACAGCTATGATCTGGCACTGCTATGAACACTGGCACAGTGAAACAAAAAGAAGAAAGAGGAAATCAAAAATAGTATTTAGGAATCAATCTTACAATCTTCATACATGCATAACTACCATTAAAATCAATGAAAGATGTGTGTGTACCACTATTGCCCAGACCAGCTAAGTCTTGAATAAATACTTATTGGCCAAACAATTTGATGAACATTTATGGGGACTTGGTGGGAAAAACAGTTTAAATGTAGCATATCTACACCGGAGGGGCTTGTCTACACTTAAAAGGCTGTATTGATGCAGCTGCACCACTCTAAAGGCAGCGCCACCGCCAGCAGCAGCGCAGAAGTAAGGGTAGCAGTACTATACACCTTCTACAATAACCTTGCAACTCCCTATGACTTCTTTTTTAGGTCTGGACCAGGGCTTTGGAGCTGTGCTCCAGCTCTGCTCCAGCTAAAAACATGCAGCTCCACTGCTCCGGAGCTGCTCCGTGCTCCAGCCTTGGGCTCCGCTCCAAAGCCCTGGTCAGGACCCCTACAATTACACCACAGTGAATTTCAGATGTAAGTAGCTGAAATTATGAAATATATTTTAAATCCTATGACCATGAAATTGACCAAAATGGACTGCGAATTTGGTAGAACCCTACTCACTCATTGCTAACTAGAACAAATTAGAGCAGCCTCTGACACTCTCAACTGTGCTATGGGCAGGACAGAGAATCCCATTCACTATAGCTCCACTCCTATATGCCATTCTCTGCAACACTGAGCAGAAGCTGGGTGCAGCTGAGACTCTAGCCTGGTATCACTTCAGGATGTTTGTTTCTCTTGTAAGGGACAGGTGGAATATGGGGCACTGTTAGAAGAGAAAAACAATTATTCTCAGTATCACCCCCTTAAATTCCACTTTTAGTTACAAAATCCACTGCATTTAAAATGTCCAGTATCATGAAATCATTCGTTTTCCAAAATCCTGGCTTTCTTGAAACCAATGGGAGTTTTGCCATTGACTTTAATGGGGCCAGAGTTTCACCCATGGAATTTAACTCATCTATTACTCTGAGTTCTGCAACACAGGCAGAGAAGGGAAAAATAAGACAAGGTACTGTACTATCTAAAATATTGCATCTACAGCCACATCAGTGTTTTCATTTCACAGTGATATATCACATATCCTGCTAGAGTCTCAGACAGGTTCAGACTCAAGGCAGCTAGCCCCTCTCACCGTTGTGGCTACATTCTATTTTCACTGCATTAGCTCAATCAGAGTGAGCGCAGGTATGTCTCCTTGAGCTGGGAATTACACCCGAAATGTAGATATGTAGAATCTAGTTCAGTAATATGTCCCTAATCAAACAGCTAGTCTATGGAACAGCTTGGAATAGAACTTGGATCTCATGACTTCCAATCCCATGCTTCTTCTATGGTTGCTTCCTTCTACTTTTATGCCAGCAAGATAAACATGCCAAATACCAGTAAATCACATGCTGCCAGATCAGCACTAGGTTGGTGTTTCAAAACAAACAAGAAACCTAAATACTTCCAATAATAAGAAAACAGAAAAAAGGTCTGTATTTTAAAAAGGGGTTGGGAAAATGCTGGTAAATCAACATTATATTGTAATTAGGGCTGTCGTTTAATTGCCATTAACTCACGTGATTAAAACTAGGATTAAATCATAATAATTTTTTTTCATCTCAATTAATTTTTTTGAATTAACTGCACTGTTAAACAGTAGAATACCAATTGAAATTTATTTTTGGATGTTTTTCTACATTTTCAAATATATTGATTTCAATTACAACTTAGAATACAAAGTGTACAGTGCTCACTTTATATTACTTTTGATAACAAATATTTGCACTGTGATAATAGGTTTTTTTCAGTTCACCTCATACTAGTACTGTATCGTAGTACAAATGTAGATTATTTTGTTACATAACAACACTCCATAACAAAACATAAAACTTTAGAGCCTATAAATCCACTCAGTCATACTTCTTGTTCAATCAATCGCTAAGACAAACAAGTTTACATTTACAGGAGATAATGCTGCCTGCTTCTTATTTACAATGTCACCTGAAAGTGAGCACAGGCGTTTGCATGGCACTTTTGTAGCCAGCATTGCAAGATATTTACATGCCAGATATGCTAAACAGTCATATGCCTCTTTGTGCTTTGACCACCATTCCAGATGACATGCTTCCATGCTGATGACGCTCATTAAAAAAATAATGCATTAATTAAATTTGTGACTGAACTCCTTGGAGGAGAATTGTATGTTTCCTGCTCTGTTTTACCTGAATTCTGCCATACATTTCATGTTACAGCAGTCTCAAATGATGACCCAGCACATGTTGTTCGTTTTAAGAAAGCTTTCACTGCAGATTTGACAAAAAAGCAAAGAAGGTACCAATGTGAGATTTCTAAAGATAGCTACAGCACTCAACCCAAGGTTTAAGAATCTGAAGTGTATTCCAAAATCTGAAAGGGGTGAAGTGTGGAGCACGCTTTCAGAAGTCTTAAAACAGCAACACTCTGATGTGGAAACTACAGAACCCGAACCACCAAAAAAGAAAATCAACCTACTGCTGGTGGCATTTGACTCAGATGATGAAAATGAACATGCGTCGGTCCACACTGCTTTGGAGTGTTATTGACCAGAATCCCTCATCAGTATGGACGCATATCCTCTGGAATGGTGGTTGAAGCCTGAAGTGACATATGAATCTTTAGGACTTCTGGCACATAAATATCTTGCGACACCAGCTACAACAATGCCATGCAAACACCTGTTCTCACTTTCAGGTGACACTGTAAACATGAAACCGGCAGCATTATCTCCTGCAAATGTAAAAAAAACTTGATGGAGTGATTGGCTGAACAAGAAGTAGGACTGAGTGGACTCGCAGGCTCTAAAGTTTTACATTGTTTTATTTTTGAATGCAGGGTTTTTTGTACATAATTCTACTTTTGTAAGTTCAAATTTCATAAACAAAACTTTTTTTTACAGTGCAAACATTTATATTAAAAAATAAATTGAGCACTGTACATTTTGTATTCTGTGTGATAATTGAAATCAATATATTTGAAAATGTAGAAAACATCCAAAAATATTTAAATAAATGGTATTCTATTATTTTTTTAATTGCACGATTAATTGCTATTCATTTTTTAATCACTTGACAGCCCTAATTGTAATACATTAACCATTGATAATATTAACAGCAGATGGTTAGTCAACTCTGTTTTCACTTCATAATCCCAGATTCTGGGCCTGATTCTCCTTTTACACTGAAGTATCTCAGTTGAGGTCAGTGGCGTAAAAGTTGTGTATGAGAAAAATCAGACCCCATTTTACAATTTCTTGAGAACCGGAACTATGGAGGGCAATTGGCAAAGTAGGGAGATAGGAGCTGTGTGCTTAGGACAGGATACACTGCAAAGGATGAGGGAAAAATCAGAAGTTAGAGGAGGAAGATGGGAGTAGGAGAGATGCAAAGTGTAGGAGCAAGGCAGCAGTGTGAACAGAGCATTGTGATGAGCAGGAAGAAAGGTAAAAAGCGTCAATGACAGTGGCTACCCCACAGATCACCAAAGAAATTTAAGAAGAGATTAAAGTAGAGCACTGAGTAGAAAGGACATATGTTTAACTGTATTTTGAAATGTCTTCCTAATAGATTCCCTCTGCCAACTCAGGCTAGGTAAAGCATGAGCATGTGATGAGTTCTACAGATGGACTGGAGTTGGAATTCGCACCAGAGCTGGCAAAGTTGCTTGATTTTGAATTTCTATTAGCAGCAGCTGAAGCTTTTTGAGGGAGGAGACACTAGGACATAGTAGATTCTCACTGCTGTTGTACTCATTTTTCTCTACAAAATGCTCTGTGCTTGAACCAGAGTTATTGCTCTCCCTTCATCCGGCTTAGGTCATTATCATTTAATCTACCCTTCTCTATAGCTGGGAAAGCAATAGCTCTGGTTAGTGTTAGAATGACACAGATAGTACTGTATCACTCACTGCCTCCCCACATAACTTCTGCAGCAAGATTTCATTTTGATCCATTCTATCTCATCATTTTTTAAACTTGTTCACAAAGGCAAGGAGGACCAGAGGCACTCGGGTTGGGAGTGCGGATTCCGGGCTGGAGCCAAAAATTAGGGGTTCAGGGTGTGGAAGGAGGCTCCAGGCTGGAGCAGGGGGTTGGGGTGTGGGAGGGGTCCAGCTGGGGGTTCAGGCTCTGGGGTGGGGCTTGGGGTCTGGCAGGGTGCTCTGGCCTGGGACCAAGGGGTTTGGAGGGCAGGAGGGGGATAGGGGTGGTGTGTGTGTGTGTGTGTGCGCGCTCGATGAAGCGCTTACCTCAAGCAGTCCTGGAAGCAGCCGCAAGTCCCCCGCCCCCCTGGCTCCTTCATGGAGGCATGGGTAGGTAACTCTGCGCACTACCCCATCTGTGGGCAGCACCCCCGCAGCTCCCACTGGCCGCAATTCCCAGCCAATGGGCTGGAAGCTGCAGAGACAGCGCTCGGGGAGTGGGGATGGAGGCAGCCTACCTGCAGAGCTGCCTGACGCCTGGCCGCACCTCCACTAACAACAGCAGGGATGGGGAGCCGCTTGTGGAGAGCGGCTCAAGTTGAGCACCCCCATGGACCTCAACATATTTACCATGGACACTCGTGTCTGTGTACGGACACATTGCCGATCCCTGAATTGAAACAGGTCAGAAGTACGGGTGGGTGGGGGGAGAAAGAGAGAAAAAAAGCAAGTTGTGATCAGAACATTATATGAAGGTCTTATATCTTGAGGATCACAAGGGGAACTGAGGAATATTCTCCATTATGGGAAACCTGGCAGTGATGTAGAGCATTCCGCTATTGTTCCGGTGGTTTGTTGAATATCAGACTTTAAATTGGTCAGTGGTCCTCTGGACCAGCAATGATACTTTGGAACTGGTCCGGCACTCAATAGAAGCAGCCCCAGACCTCCAATCAGTGCAATTTTCAAATCATGAAAAAACAGACAAATATCAACTGCAATATTTGTATTAATGTGAGTTGAGGGGGAGTTTGTGAAGTTTTTGGAATTATTGCAACATTTATGAATGATGTATGAAATGAAAATTCCTATCCAAGTTTCAGAGAAGAAAGACAGTGTTGTTTGCTGTGTGCATAGACAGAGATACACAATATTAGGCTCACAGAAACACAGCCAGACTAGTTTACCACACCCAGCCGTCTTGCAAAGATTATCAGACAAACAGTCTAGAAAACTCAAGTATGTTATTAAAGTTTTCTTACTGCCTTCAAGGTCCCATCCTTAGGCTAAACTCTCCATGTAGTCAGCCAGCAGGAGCCTGTAGAGAGAGATTTCTGTACACAAGATACTCTCTCTTTAAAAAGAAAACAAAAACCTCCTTTCTTGATATTTAGAGGGAAATATACAATAGTCCTCAGTTTTCCCCTTTTGTACTTAACACAGTGTCTGTGTTTTCAAGGGTTTTTCTTATGTGATATTGACTTCTGAAAGCCAGAGACCCACTTAGACCCTGATCAAGGACTATTGTACCCTGGGCTTGATCCTGCCCAAGGCAGAGTATTCTGGCTCTGATCCAGCATAACACTTAAGCACATGCTAAACTTTCAACCCTGAAGTAGTCCCATTGATTACCATGGGGCTGCCAACAGCTGATTGAACCCCATTATAGTACCCTATATGTAAGGAACAGGGACTGAAACTGCTGCATGGATGCTAGAAAAAAAAATGTGGATAACAACCAGCAATATCAATTTATACCAAAGATCTGGTCTACTGTTTTCTCTCTAAAGGGAGCACCTGAATAGTCTTTTTCCCCCCGCATTAAATAAAATAACATTTAAATGTTTACCTGGAACATTTTTATTAACACAGTTTGTCTGATGCTATTTATAGGTTGGTCTCCTAGCCTTTACAATTACAGATACTAATGATTAGAGTTTATGGGTATTTTCAATGTCTTCTTTTGTTTATATAATTCTGTCTATGCTTTATTCAAATGTTGGTGTTTATCACACTGTGATTATTCTGGAATTAGATTTATTTAGAGAGATAAACATACGTAAAAATGATAGGTTCAAAAATACTTGTTTAATGGGTCAATTTGTAAATATTCATTTAAATGTTCATTTAGTCATATTTATTTTTAGACAATTTGTCATTTTTCCTGTCTGTGTTCTAATTACTTGCAATCTAGTGGAATAATCTGTCTCCCTGTTTATTATATGTTGATCACAGAAGTTAAAGATAAAAGAAACCAGTTAGAATCATTAAATTCACTTCCCCCCCCCAGGCCCCCAGGTAAGAACATATAGTCTGACCCAGTAAACACTTAAGCACATGAATAACTCCAGTCCCAAGAGTTGAACCACAGAAATCAATGGGACTAGTTACATGAGTAGAGTTATTCACATGGATAGATATTTGTAGGATCAAGTCCATAATCCTCAAATAGAAGATTATATTGATAACATACTACACTTGTTATTTGCCAGAAGGCCAATATAGTTTTCTTATAATAACTATATTAAAATATATAATGATATCAACCCAACTCTCATGAGTAACCCTTCAATCAGAAACCAAAGTGAGTGAATGCACATTGGAAAGTGAAAAAGTAAAATATATTAAAAAAAGGTAGTACAGGATGGTCAGTTATTTGTACACATTCATGATTTTTTAAATTATAAAAATATTTGAATATGGGTAAGTAAACACATGAACACTTTTGCATAAGTACATTTCACTCCCACTTCCCAACAACAGCAAAAGTTTGTTTGTTTTTCCCCTCTCTCTCCAGGGCTGGTCATAGTTTAAGAAAAATAAATCAAATCTCTCTCCAAGGACAGAAAATACTTCAAAGAGCCGACTTCTCAGACTCCAAACATCTAATCATATAGATCCTAGAATCTTATTCAGAAAAAACTCCCACTAACTTTTCAGGGAAAGACAATAGGATTGGGCCCCAATACATATTAAAAGATACTTAAATAATAAGATCTTACTGCAATTACTGAATTTTAACTTACAATTTAAACAAATACATCTTGTATTTAAAGTTGTTACACTTAAAATTTTCTAGCAATGCAGTAATTCAACAGCTTTTTTGCTGTTGTTAAACAAACAATATTTTTTAATAGGACTAATGGGTAAGAGGTGATTAAAAATGAGTTCACGAATTCACATGCTGCTGGATTTGGTCACTAGAATTCATATTTCTATAGAGTAGTTCACTGTCATTGTAATTAATATCCATAATACATATATTCTCGTATGTATGGAATATCCTCTGTTCTGGTAAGTACCTGGTATTTAAGACAGTTATATACACAATATATAATGCATAGCTTTGTTTCATCAAAATATTTTTATATGTAACATAGGTCATTCAAATATCAAAAAAGCACTGTGGACATGATCTTGATCTAACTAAAAGTAAATGGCAAATTTAAAATGCTATTTAATATTCAGCACTAAAATGATGAAGAGCTTCTATTTGAAGGGTATCAGTTCTTAGCAATTTATTGCTCAGCTTATTATGAATGAAAGACACATACTGACATTTTATGGAACAGGTGAGAATCCTCATAATAGGAAGGGGCATAGTCAGTTTTTAAAGTTGCATACAGAAAGTCAGTCTGACATACCAGTGATTGTCACAGATCAACATTAATAACAAAAGGCACACATCTGCGACACAGGTAACAAGTTGTACACCTGATTCAGATCTCAGTTACTCTATTTGACCAGAATTTGGCCCATTTACTTCATGATTTAGTCCTCCATCTGCAAATTTGTAAAGGAAATAATAATTATACAGAACTTTGCCTCAGTGGTTTTACTTGTTTGTTACAACCCTTCTCTGGGTCCTCCTACTGTCTCGTCTATGTTTGGGTCCTGAACCTTAAAACACTTACATATATGAGTAACTTTATTTGCATGCATAGTTCCACGGAGTTTCATGAGACTACTCACATGAGTAAAGTTAAAGTTATTCATGTGCATAATTGTTTGCAGGATCAAGGACATAGATTGCAAAAAGAACAGGAGTACTTGTGGCACCTTAGAGACTAACACATTTATTTGAGCATAAGCTTTCATAGGCTACAGCTCACTTCATCAGATGCATAGACTGGAACATACAGCAAGAAGATATTTATACATACAGAGAACATGAAAAGATGGAAGCAGCTATACCAACTGTAAGAGGACAACCAATTGAGATGAACTATCATCAATGGGAGAAGAAGAAAAAAAAACTTTTGAAGTGATAATCGAGATGACTCATAGAAGGTGTGAGAATACTTAACATGGGGAAATAGATTCAATTAGTGTGGCTACTTCTACCTTTTCATGTTCTCTGTATGTATAAATATCTTCTTGCTGTATGTTCCAGTCTATGCATCCAATGAAGTGGGCTGTAGCCTACGAAAGCTTATGCTCAAATAAATGTTAGTCTCTAAGGTGCTACAAGTACTCCTGTTCTTTTTGCAGATACAGACTAACATGGCTGCTACTCTGAAACCTGTCAGATTGCAAACTCTTCAGTGCAGATTCCTTTCTTATTCTCTGTCCTGAAGGAAACTAGCACATAGTGAGTGATAGATCAATATTAACAATAATAGATTCTCCTAATATCACAGAGTTTTGGGCACACAGCAAACTTCCAAGCTTACAGAACTGTAATATTTTGAGTTATTTAAAAAATATTCACCAAGTTTTTATAGCCACATTTCTGCCATACTAACATACACCTTAATGCATATGAAACGTGAAAGATAACTTTATATAGTATACCTTATACTAAAAATAAAAAGATGCTTTGTAATTCTAGCTCTAGTTATCCAGAAGATAATGTTTATCTTCACCAATATAAAGAAAGTCAGATGCAGGAAATAAAGATTTGCAATCAGGAAGATCTAATTTCCTTTAAAATGGACACCTCCAGTATACGTTATCAGATATTCACAGTCAATATTTTAGAACCTGGCTTATCATATATAACTTCCTGAGAGGTTTGTCACTCAGAAGCAGTGACAGGCAACAAGGATATACTTCGCCTCATTTTATTTGTCCACTTCAGTGTCACAACTCTAAAATGGGCAGTTAAATACTATGAAAACAACCAACATCGGAAATGACCCAGACAGAGTTATTCAGCTGTGTCTCTGGGGAGCCTCCCATGATTTGTCTCAAGTGGCCAATGTTTATATAAGAAAATAAGGTACATTTTTTTTGTGCCAAAAAATCTTACAAACACCAAATATGCAACATTAATTGTCTGAGGCCCTGTGAGGCAAGGAGCGTCCTTAGATCCCATGGATGTAAACAAGAGCTGAGTGGACTGAGCCCATTGCAGGATGTGCTCAGGACTTTGCAGCATCAGCCACATACTTCATTCGCTCATGTCTGTTCAGAAGTATATACAAATCGTTTTTGTTTTTCTATTTATAACAATAAAATTTAGCTCATTTAGCGTCTGATCCAATATCCATTAAAGTCAATAGGAATCAGACCTAAACAGAGCTTATTGTCTGTGTATCTCAAATTCCTTTGCAAAGGAGGGTAAGTACAATTATCACTGTTTTACAGATATGGAAAATGAAGCCCTGTAAAGTGATTTTCCCCAGTCACACAACAGATCAGTGGCAGCACTACAAATAGAACCCTAGTCTCCTGACTCCTACCCCAGTGCCCTGTCCAATGGACCACTACACCTTACCTAACATAAAACATATACTACAGAAACATGTCTTGGTGCATAATGCGCTAGCTTTATTAAAAAACAACAAGCAAAAAACAAACTCTTGTCTACGCTAGACAATTTAAGAATCTATAAATTAGAAAGATATTGATTCACATTCACCAGTACACTATTCCAGCAATGCAAAGCCAGCTGTAGCCAGGTTTAAGACTGCTTTGTACCACCGGAATGGAGCGAAAGAACTGGAGTGCCCCCATGATTCTAAGCCAAGGTGTGTAACTGCTCTCAGCAGGTGCTTGCACTCTTTCCACAAAAGCTGAAGTACAGCATGCATATTCACCCCAACTAGATAACACTAGAATGACATCAGCAGCAAATCAATTATCAACGGACAGCTCAGACTTTTGCAAGTAATTTCCTTGATTTGTTTTACCAATGTACAACTAACTTATTGCATGATCTCACAACAGAATACTCAGTATGGCTCTAATTCGTTTCAGCTGCATTATGTTTGTAATAAAAAAGATAGTAAATCAGGAATGAAGTTATGGCTCTGTACTCAGAGGCTAGAAAATTATACACATCGTCCTGCAATACCCATACTGAGATCTCAAACTTTTAAAATCCCACGGACCATCTGAGCTCTGGGATGTAAAGCTTGTTAGCGGTTGTGTTCTCACTAGATGTGGAAATGATTTACTGATGACCGAATGGTTCCCCACCCAGAAACCTCCTCCTCTCATACTTACACTGGGGTTGGTGAACAGGGAAACTGGTTCCAGGCACATTTGTACTGTGCCTGAATAAACCGCTCAGTTCCATCCAGCACAGAGCAGCTCACGTTCTTGTTCACTATGTAGGCACACCAGTTCCTGGGAGAGGGTGACAAAAAGCAGGACAAATGCACAGTTAAAGGGGCAAAGAATAAAGGTTATTAAACCAGTGGCATGTCAAGTGTAGGACAAAAGCACCAATCAGAAGACAGCCCTGCGTGCCTGTAGCTCATAAACCTTCTCCATGTCCTCCAGCATGAGCCTACGATCAGCTCTTTGGACGAATGACTTTGCGGCGCCCCGAGCGAAGTGGCAGCATCCATCCCCACCTCTCCTGCATCCATGTCAAGCGTTGGGGCTTTGCATTCCTCTCGCCCTGGCTCGCCCAGCTGCGGGCAGCTGGTCCCGCTGCATCTCGAACCCCCAGGCTAAAGGGGACCCGCGGGGAGCCTCCTGCCCCCGCCCCAGCTCTGCCTCTGGAGTTGCGGCGGAGACCTGACCCGGGCGCAGTGCCCCGGAGGGCGGCAGCGAGTCAGTCCGCGGGAGAGCAGCCCCGGGAGCCGCAGCTGGGACCCTCCCGCTCGCCCCGCGCATGCAGGAGGGAGACGCACTTACTTGCTCCTGGCGCCCGGCCGGCTGTACCTCAAGTGCGGGGTGGCCTCGCTGAGCCCGCCGGCCAGACACAGGAGCAGCGCCAGTGCCCAGCCCAGGGGCGCGACGGGTCCCGGACACAGCCCCATTGCGGCCGGCAGGGCAGGGGCTGGAGCGCCCCGCGCCTGGCTGAGGAGTGGCGCCCGAGCGGGGCTGGCGCGGGGAGCAGCCAGGGCGGGAGACACCCGAGAACTGGCCGCGGCGTGCAGAGAAGTGCCCCCGCCCAGCGATACGCGCCGCTGAACCCCCTGCCCCGCTCGCGTGTTCGCGGTTCTCTCCTCTCGCCCCTGCACTTTCTCCCTCCGTTCCCCTCTCTCCTCCTGCGATCCCGCACTGACGCAAGAGGCCCCCCACCCGCCTTCCGTCCGCTGTATTCACACCCCCACCCCGGACGGGTGACTCCCCTCTACCCACGCGTCTGACCAAACTAGTGCAAGGCAGGCACCCCCCACTGCTTTCCCACCCTGGGGGGGGGGGGGGGGCAGGTCTTGATTACTTCATCATACTCAGTTGTGGAGGTTTTTTTGTCTTCCAGAGAGAGCGTTTACTCATGATCTCTGCACACAGTCCCGTAGCCAGGCAAGGGCCGACCCTTACAGACAAACAGGCCCCAGCCCGCCCTCTGTTGGCCTGCACCTCTGGCAGGACCTTTGTCTTGTAATCCCCTAGAGGAGTGCACACGTGCAACTGTAAGATACACAGGCAACTCATCTGGCATGCACCCACCACTCCCTCCCCCCATTCACTCAGGACTGCCTCCCTCCCCCACCAGTTATACAAGCCAGTAACAGTGACAGCTTTTGCAATCAATGCTTTATAAATTAATACTGGTAACTGATAGAGAAACTGCTTAGTCCAAAATGAACATTATACCATATGTGGCATCACATATCTCACCCAATGGGAGTGCTGCCATGCTACCCATACACCATGACCCCCTAGGGTTGGCAACTTTCTAATCCCACAAAAGGAACACCCCGGACGCCACTCGCTCCATCCCACCCTGTCTTCCTCACTTTCATTGAGCTAGGGCAGGGGGTTGGGGTGTGGGAGGGGGTGAGAGGTTTGGGGTGCAGGAGAGGGCTGCAGGCTGGAGCAGGGGTGTTGGGGGGTACAGGCTCCAGCAGAGGCCAGAAATGAGGGGTTCAGGAGGGGGCTCTGGGCTGGGGCCAAGGTTTTTGGAGTGTGGAAGAGGGTGCAGGCTCTGGGGTAAAGCTGGGGGTGAGGGGTTTGGGGTTCAGGATGGGGATCCAGGCGGGGGCAGGGGGTTGAGGTGCTGCGGGGGGAGAATATGGGCTCTGGGTGAGGCCAGAAATGAGAGATTCAGGAGGGGGTGGGCTCTGGCTGAGGGTGAGAGCTCTGGGGTAAAGCTGGGGATGAGGGGCTTGGGGTGCAGGAGGGGGCTCAGGACTGGGGCAGGAGGTATGTGGGAGGGTGTGGAGTCCCAGTGGCACTTACCAGGGCTCCCAGAAAGTGACCATGAGGCTCCATGTGCTGCCCTCATGCCTGCAGGCACCACTCTCGCAGCTCCTGTTGGTCACAGTTCCCAGCCAATGTGAGCTGTGGAGCCAGCCCTCAGGGCAGGGGTAGTGCACAGACACTCCCTGGCCACCCATGCGCCTAGAAGCCGCAAAGACCTAGCAGCTGCTTTCGGGAGCCGCACAGAGCTAGGGCAGGCAGGGAGCCTGCCTTAGCCCCGCTGCGCTGCTGCCCGGACTGTTCTCTTTAAGGTATTACTTTGGAAAATGACAGGCTCATATTCCTATAATTCTTAGAAGAGCCTTGTCTTTTTGTTCTGTATTTGCAGAGTGTCTCTCACAATGATGTCTTGGTTTACGATGCGGGTCCCTAGATGCTACTACAATACAAACAAATAACTCATTACCATCATAACATTTATCTTCACCTTAGTGCTTCTCACGTGGTCTGACATAACTCCTAACCTTACCTTAATTCTACCTGCCAATCTGCCAAAATCTACTGTACAACTGCTTGGCTGATAAGGTCACCAAATCTGAAAGAAAATTAGCTTGCAAAACTATGAGGCCAAATCAGTCTTTCAGCAAATTTCTAGTTGCTTCATTTGAAACTGCTGAAGTTTTCTACCCATGCTTACCACTAGAAAATTCTCTAAATTACAGGTGCACTGGAAGAGACCATCTAAAAGATAAGAACTATTCAAGATTACTGCACTCTCTTTAATCCATTTAGGAATGATGGATGTCTTTGTTGTCTCACCTAAAATAACAACATCCTTCCAACAGTGCTCCATAGCTGATGTGGGAAAGACAACAACTGACTGATTGTAATAAATGATTTTACAGACAAAGATGAAGTTTACACATGCAATATTATTACATTTTAGACTTAGTTATTTATGCCAATAGAACTTCTTCGGAATTTCTCTTGAGTAAGGCAAAGATAGAATCCAGCGTGGTCCCAAATATATCATAAACACAATAATAAAGACTCTTTTTTTCCCCTCCACTAAAGGAACTCCAACCGCCCCCCTTTCAAAAGGCTACAAGTAATATGTAAGAGTGGGATGTCCCCAAAGAGAAAATCATCAAATAAATTGAGGACTGAGGTCATCTCTATCTTTTGAATGACTGCACACTGCAAAAATGAATTGGATGATTTAAACAAAAATAAGTAAGACACAGTGATATGTCTTCATACACAAAATATTTTGTTTGAATTTATACCCTGGTGAGTGAAAATGATTCAGGTGCCCCATAATAACCAGATAGCAGTTTCTACTTCTAATTTTGCATGAGGTGCCCTAACAACCCATAGCTTGAAACCTGGATTCTGTGATCAAACACAATATGAAACACAGTAGAACAGAGGGTAAGTGTAAGCCTTCATTTATTAATCTCCTTGTCATGACAAATAATGAATCACCTAACAGTTGCCTGAAACTTTCTTCAGAACTCCACCCTTAGGGGAAATGTATCTTGAGTATATGAACAGATGATCAAATTTATCTGCTGTTTTCTGAAATATCAATGCTTCTAGCTCCTAGCCCAACTGTTAGAATCCTCATAAATTGTATGAGGTGGGAATGATAATTATTGCTGTCATTACTTGTTTATAAGAAGGAAATATGATACTTCATCCCTCACAGACACAATGCATTTTATGATTTGCTTCACTGCAAAATTAAACATGAACCATAAAATTTAAAAATAAAATCTTTTAGGATTGTTTTTTTCCTACCAATGAAACCAAGACTGCATAGAACTTTGAACCTGAACAATACTCCACAGAATAAATAGCTTTACGCATCAGAGTGTAATGGCTCAAAAAGCAAACAACAGCATTAACATAAAAACAATTACCTTCCTTTTGTAATTGTTGTTCTTTGAGATGTGCTGCACATACCCATTCCACTCTAGATGTGTCCATGCACAGTTACCAGAAATTGTTGCCTCAGCGTTACCCACTGGGGCGGCTCGAGTGCTCTCTGCTGCCGCACACCATTAGCACCCGTACAAGTGCCTAGCTGACCTTCAATTCCTTCTTTCTAGAAAAATCTGATATAGAGTGGTGAGAAGGCGGAGAATGGGCATGTGCAGTACATCTTGAAGAACAATAGTTATGACAGGTAGGAAACGGTTTTTTCTTCTTTGAATGATTGGACGTGTGTATTCCACTCTAGGTGACTCCCAAGAAGTTGAATAGGTGGAGGGATCAGAGTTAATGAACTTCTGAAGGCCACATTCTCCAGGTTAAAAATTCTCCTCTGTGGGAGGGGCTAATGAAGATTTCCCATGCGCTGTAGGAATCATCTTGGGAATTTCTACAAGTCTGAGATGACATGATAGATCCCAATAAGAATTGTTATGGTGTGAATGTTTCCGTCACATGAAAGTAATATTAATCTTGACACTTGGATCCACCCCAAACTCTTTTAATAAAACCAGGTAGCCCATTAATATCGGCAACAGAGAACAGAGCTTGAATAGCACCTTCAACATGCATCTGAGTCTAAAATGCTTATCTAGGGCATTGTAGCCTGTTCTGTGATGCACAAAAATGATTTTTGTTGCATTAGTTGATATAAGCCCATTGATAATTTGTTGCCATTGAGTCCAATTCTAGATCTCCGGCCAGATTCTTCCCATTTCAATCCAATTAAAATTCTTCTAACTGCAGTTCTTTGAGTGATTGCACATGCATATTCCACTCTAGGTGTGAACGCACCCCTCGCTGAGTCACTGGAGATTTTCCCCACAGGGCCGTGATGGCAAGGTCTGCACCGTAGCAAGCATATCTAGTTTCCCTTTTGACTGTACTGAACAGCATGGTACTGAATGTTGAAATAATCCAGCGGGTTCACTCCCGTCTGCTGGCACCAATAACACTGACTCCTGTGCTGCCAGTGATACTGGTACTGACAGTGAGAGAAGATCACTCGCAGCAGCAATTGCCTCTGGTGTGGTTGGTACCACGATAGTATTGGTACCACGTGGTGCTGCAGATATAGAAGGCTCTTCTAGTACCTGACTCGATGGCGCCTGCATAGGTGCCAAAGTCGATGATGTTGCCTTCTGCTGTACCGAGGCCGGGGAATGCTTTAGCTTAGATAGCACTCTACTCTGATCCCCATGCTTGGCAGTCCTTGGTGTCAAGAATTGCCCCCTTTTGGCAGGCTGTTTGATGCCTTTTTCTAGGCACTGGGGATTGTGATTGGTGCTGGGATTCAAGCAATTTACCTATCTGTCTTCTATCCAAAGACTCATGTAAATAGAAATGAACAATGTCTTCACTCATTGGATGTTAGATGGGCTCTAGTTTTCTATACAGAAAGAACTAAACCGTTCCGACAGTCCACCCAACTGTTTGCATCTGTAGCGGACAGGATGAAAGTCTCCTAATCTCTTCTCAGACAATTTTGTCCTGGATAATTCCATGTATCCGCACTTGTTATGATCAGGCAGATGTTCACCTGCCAGATAACCTGATTGCTCATTCCACAAGGTCACAATCATCCTCCGCAGCATTCTTAGTGCAGATCCCTATTCTGAACATTTGTAAAACAGCAACCTGGCCATCGGCACACACGTTCTCCTTCCATTATGCCATCACTCAGCATACCAAAGATGATGCCAAATGTGGTTGAGCTGTACTGCATACAGTCCATTTGATAAGATTGGGTCTTCATAGTTTGGTATGTATACACAGTAGTTAGACCTGGGGCTAAAAAAAAAAAAAAAAAAAGGATCAAAGTGACACTGGCAGTTCTAATTTGCTACAAACTTTAGGTTTTATAGACATACATTTATAATACTTAAAAATCATAGAAATGTTTCCATTAAACTTTTTTATTCAAATTCCAGTGAAAATAGTTTTTTAAAACAAATAAGCAATCCTCCACAATGTTTGCAACCCAACATTCATCAGCATGCTATTGCATGATAACATGAAAGTGATCGGAAATGGACTAGAAGCAAATGCAACATTTCATTGACAAAGCAGGGAGAACTGCACAAAGTAAATAAATACAATAAATAGCGAATCATACATTCAATATTTAAAACAATAATCTTATAACAAATTATCCTTAATTACAAGGTGACTGTATCCATACAACTGATGTCTTTTTACGTTTTGTGTATTGTACCTTTAATTTGTTAAGCATGCTCCCTGTGTGCATATTGCAGCAGACAATTATTTTTAAAGTTCCTGGTTCCTTTTTCCAAAAACAAAACGATTCCTAGAAGCTTGCCACAAAAATTTACCAAAAGAATGGATGTGGGAAGCTTTTTTAAAATGGCCAAAAATTCAAAGCTGTGATTTGAAACCCTTTTAGTTAAGCAGGTGCAAACCTTTGGCATGTATGCTCTTATTTTCATTTAAATCAGACTCATTTTAGTCTAACTTATAATAGGAATCAATTTAAGCGAAACTGCAATAACCCCTCTTAAACTGAAATAAGAGTGTCAACAAAGAAGTTTGCTCCAGTTTAACCAGGTAGATTTAAAATTAAACTGATGCAACTTTCTTATGTAGACAACTCCCAAGACTGTAATGCTCAACAGCTTACCTGGTTCCTGAAAAAGTAGTGTCAGCACATTAGTGGCTTTCCAATTATGTGTTTTTAAGGGTGTTTTTAATATTTTTGACAGTTTCTCAGCAATTTTACACTCCAGATCAGTCTGGAACCTCTATTCAAAGGTAAATTTTCTCTTTGGTTCACTGGTGCATATTTTAAAAAGCTTGTAATGTTCTTACAGAAATGTGTGTTTAAAAGAAAGCATAACAAAACACAATATTGAGGAAAAACATGGTATCATGTAAAAACTCATTAGCAAAAACCTCTGATCTTGTACTTAACCACACTCAAAAATGGCAATGTTTATAACAGGGTTTATGGAAGGCAACTTATTTCTTTCTGATATAGCCAGCAGGATATAAAGCAATATATATTTGGAGTCCACAGTTGTTCTCTGGTTTCCACACCATAGTATCCTGTAGAACATACTGCTACTTTTTTTCCTGTAAATGTATAATTTAAGTTATACTAGTTGTCACATTCAGAAATGAACATTTTAAAAAAAAACAAGAACAGGAACAAACCAAGGAAAAAACTCTCGTCTCTAGTCTGCACTTTTAAATTGCTTCTTACAAATGTTATGTGCCTTTCTAGGAGTTACACTCAAAACTACAACTCATACCATAGACTGCAGCTTTCTGCTGAACATAGCAGAATGACAGCTCAAGGGCATTCACCCACCTCAATCAGTGACACTCATGAGGCAGAAGATTAAGACAAACTGGGGGCTAAAAATATGTAATCCTCTAAAATCCATTATGGTCCCCCAAACAGACGACTAATTCCAGACAGGCACATGCACCATTGGACAGAGTCTTCCGAGTAACCACTCTACCCTTCCTGTCCCAAAGAGGTTCTTATTACTTTATTATTCATTATCAACAATGAACAAGTATAGGGTCAGATTGCGATATGCTTACTTGTGTGTGAATCGTCCTTCTAAATTCAATGGGACTACCTATGTGAGAGTAAAGCCATCATAATCTGACCCCTGCAGAGGATCGCACAATCCCTACCCCAAGGAGTTTACAGTCAAAATGAGACACAGTCAGCAAAATACACAGATGCATACGTGTACTACATGAAACTCCAGCATTCAGGCTAGCTGTCTAAGTTCGCTGTAAGCTGCACGGCCACACAGCAGCCTATTAAGCACCACGCAGGCGCTCAGGGCTGCGGGAGGGAGAGATGCCTTTCCCCGAGCCCTGGACCTGTTGCAGCTGGAGAAGAAGCAACCCTCCTCGGCCCCAACCCAGCTGTAACTGCGGGAGGGGCACCTGTCCCCCAAACCCAGGTGCTGTTGCAGGGAGAGAGAACTGGGGGGAGTCTTCTCTCCTTGCTGTAGCCACAGGGCAGCCTGCACCCCAAACCCCTCATCCCTGTCCCCACCCCAAAGCCCACACCCCTAGCTGGAGCCCTCACCCCCCTGCTCCAGCCCTGAGCCCCCTCCCACATTCCAAATCCCTCAACCCCATCCCACCCAGGGGCAGCTCCAGGCACAAGCATGCCAAGCACATGCTTGGGGAGGCAAGCCACAGAGGTTCTCTGCCAGTTGCCGTGAGGGCGGCAGGCAGGTTACCTTCGGTGGCATGCCTGCAGAGGGTCCATTGGTCCCGAGGCTTTGGCAGACCTCCCGCAGGCATGCTGCCGAATCCACAGGACCAGGGACCTCCTGCAGGCAAGCCGCCGAAGGCAGCCTGCCTGCTGTGCTTGGGGCAGCAGAATACCTAGAGCCACCCCTGACCCCGCCACATCACCTCCATACTGGTGCACATAACAAAATTCATTCTGCACATGGATGTAAAAAATTAGAGGGGACACTGCCAGTGATACTGATCTTTGATGATGCCTTACATTCAACTTTTGTCAACTGATCATCACTGAAAAGCTTCATGGAGGTGATAATTTTAAGAGTGGTTTGGATGAAGCTCAGGTGGAAGAGGAGGGTGTTCCAAATGTAAGGGGCATCATGAAAGTAGACACAAAAATGAGAGTGGGAGAAAAATACAAAAGGGGTCATGGGATTGGGAACAAGGTATGGGGAAAAAATAGGCAATGAGAAGGGGAGCAGACAAAAGTGAGCAAAGCAATGTAGGAAGGGGCAGACTTGTGCATGGCCTTGAAACAAAGGATGAGAGGCTTGGAATAGGAAAGCACGAGAAAGCCAATGAAGGAACTGAAATAGGAGAATGGCAAATTAGAAAGGTAGCAGGAGCAGAGGGTACAGATTTTAGCTGCAACAGTTCATACAGACTTGAGGACCAGGAGGCAAGATGCAGGTGTCAGAAGCAAGAAGCTGTAATAGTTGAGGACAGGAAGCAGGGTCTCCATCATGTGCAGGTACTTTGGAATACTCTTACCCTTTATATATGCCAAAATACAACTATGAGAGAGGACAAAGGCTTTTATGTCACCTTTAGTTATCTGAATAATTGCATTGTAGCTGGGGCCTTGAAAATACTGGTTTCTGATGCGATTTTCCACTTATTCTGATTCCCTGGGCCCCCTCTAGGGGGCCCCTCTATTTAGGGGCTAACTGTTCAAAGACTGAAGGTTAAATACACATTGCAATGGAAGAGTATATACAAAGAAATATTTCAAAAGAGAAACTGAAACTAATAGAAAACCTGGAAAACCAAAGGTTTATATATATGTTTTGCACCTCTGTAATAAATTATGGTGCACATAGAAAATTTTCTCTAATCTCGTATTATTTTGTACTTGTAAATGTTTACACTGGGCTGTATACAGATTCATATACAGAAGGGTCAATGGTGGCAAGAATTTATTTTAAAAGAGATGAATGCAAAGGCTGGTATTTTTCAAAATAATATAAAAGGAGATAAGGCCAATATCCTCAAAGTTATTTAGGATTTCAATGAGAATGAGGTGCTTAAATACCTTTGAGGATCTGGACCTAAGTGCCCACAATGAGCTGATATTCATTCCCTCTCATTTTTCTACTTTTAATGGGAAATATAGGGGGATTGGGGTGTCTACATCTTTTAGGCTCATTTGAAAATGTCAAAGAAAATAAAAAAAGATACTCAACTGAATGAAATTGATTACAAGAGTGGTCCCCAGCCTTTTCAATGTGGCAGACCACGAGCCACCAAGGACCGTGGCTGGCAGACAAACATCCGCCAAAATGCCTCTGAGAAGTGGCAACGTCAAGAGGCGTTGCTGACGAAATGCCGCCGAAAATCAGCGGCATTTCAGCGGCGTCACCTCTTGGTGACACCGCTTTTTGGTGGCATTTCAGCAGCGACACCTCTTGATGACGCTTCTTTTTGGCGGCATTTTGGTGGATGCTTGTCTGCCGGCCAGTATGTGGGTGCCATGGCACCTGTGGGCACCACGTTGGGGACCCCTGTCTAAAAGTTGTTTAAAAAAGCCTCACGCCTAAAAAAGGGGGTTAGTTTGTTTGTTTTATATCATTTTGCTTTGCTTGTAACTGCTTCTAATAGCACTTTCCATTTTTAATCATACTAAGAAAAAACTAAAATTAGCACCTACTATACATAAGGAAGAATTGTTTTTTGATTCAGTCAGGTACTTTATCTGGGAACTTATAGATGGATGTTCATGTGTTTTTGTGCAATACAGACTGTGTATGAAAGTTAAGGGCTGAAGAACTAGGCTGTGAATTGATCAAATGAATTTCCAAGATGAAAGTACAAACAACAATAGCTCCAATTCTGCATTGTGCAGAGTCCCACTGATATTAATGAGAATCTGCAGTAGCAGAACCCGATGCAGGATTGGGGTCTTTGTGTTTTACATTACATTAAGACATGAATTGATTTGGTACAACACAGCACATATTTAGGGAAAAGATGATGTACTGAGAACTGTTTTCCACATACAGTGGCCCTGTCTATCCTTTCTTTCCAACACCGAGAGAGAATGATGGGTTTTAGAGAGAGATATCTCCTAACCAGTCATCCCAAGACACTAAACTATCACCAGTAAATTGTCAGTCATTTCTGGCAAGGAAGAACAGCCCAGGCTGCCACACTGCATATTAATGTTTCCTATTTGTCAGTATTTATGTCAACAAGGTTTAGAACACTCAGCGGATTTCAGTACTGTCTATAAATTACCTACAATAGAACAACTTTTCAAACCCAGCCCAGTGATGAATTTCCTCTCTCCCACCTGAGACAGAGTTATTTCCTGATGCTATTTCCTTTCATTCTTCAGACACCTCTTGTTCTTCAAACATACTTCCTGGTGCCGATTGTACTGATGGTCATTTCAATCATGCACTAACCTCTGTCATCCTTATTTTGTCTTTTTATTGTTTAAAGGAAATATCCGTAGCCTATAAAAGATAGGTCATCTTATTGCTTTGGAATAGCAACAGCTGCAGGAATGATGAAAGAGGTCACTGTGTTAGAAGAGAACTTTCAAACAGCATAAACCACTGATACATATTTTGTACAGTGGACTGAAAATCATTTGATCAAATACCTTAACTAAGTTAACAGCATTATAGGATAGCATGTAGTAGTGCTGGAATGAATTCATTATTTTAGAGTTTATTCAAGAGTGTGAAGAGTTTATGAATGACTGCACCTATTCAGGAATGAACTCAGTCATGGATTCAGTTATTACTTTTTGGAATGTTGTATTTTCAATGTTTAAAATGTCTTATTTACACTACTATGAATCACCTTTATAGCAGCATAACGGCATCTAGAAGATGTACCAGTATTAGAACTAGTTGGGAATTTTCCATTGGAATGAGTTTCCAATGGAAAATGCAGTTTCCACAAAAATTTCCATGGGAAAATTTTGATTTGCAAAAAAATAAAAATAGACTTCCCATTAAGAAAATTGAAATGAAGTATAAAGACAATGAAGACTAAGTCTCTAATAAATTAATAAAGTCAACATTCTCCATCCTGCTCCCATGTTAACTATGGTCCACTGCCTATATGTATTATTCTTTAACTCCTTGTATGTTTTCTCAAGTTATTAGCCATTTGTTATTGTCTGCAATGTGTTAGAGTCGGAAACACCTCTCTCTCCTTTCTCTCTAAGTTCAAATAATATGGCAACTCTCCTCTGGCCTTCAGCTCTTCCCAAAACCCATGGACATCTCTATGGGTAAGCCACAACTGGTCACTTTTAAGTGACTTGAAACTCTTCCTTCTCTCTGGCAGACAAAAGTGTGTAGCCTTGATAATTGCTTCCAAGGCCCTAAAAGCATTTTGGTACATTCAGAGTTGTACAAAAGAAAAAAATACATACATATTGTGGCCAAGACACTGAACCACCTTGAGAATGAACTAGAGAGCACACCAGGGGGAAGAATCCTACCTCAGACTATTCCTCAGCTATTACTGGAGCCTCAGGTCTTGCTCTATCATTTAGCAGTAAAAATGTTGAAAGGAATATTATGGTTTTAAAAGCTCAAGTTTGAGTGCAGGTTACTGAGACAGCTAAATGACCCCAAATGACTCAGTTCTGCTTCCACTGAAATCAGTGGCAATCAGATCAAGTTCTAGGGTGACCAGATGTCCCGATTTTATAGGGACAGTCATGGTATTTGGTGCTTTTTCTTATATAGGCCCCTATTGCCCATTAACCCCCTGTCCCAATTTTTTACATTTGCTATCTGGTCACCCTCTCCAGTCTATGGCCGTGCCCAAGATTTTCAGAAGTAGATGTCAAAAGTTAGGCCCCTAATTCCATATTTAGGAACCTAAATAAGTGGCCTGATTATCAAAAGTGCAGGGCAACCAGCAACTCCCATTGAAGTCAAAGTGTGCATTTTGGCCCATGTGTATCACTTACTTTACAAAAACAAACAAATAAAACCCCCAACCTTTCATTTCCAGAGGACCATTCAAAATCTGATCCTCACATTATGTTATCTTCACTTTATGGATGAAGAGAGATTATTTCTGTAAAATGGAGAAAAGTTTACTGATAAGTTTTCTTCCTGAGGGTGGGATTCCCATGTATTAATACTAGCTCCTTCTGTTTCAGTGAGTTAATTTAGACAACATATACAAATCCAGTTGCTTTTAATAAAAGTGTGGCTCTTGCTTGATGTTTATATTAGGGTGAGTAACTTCTCACGGTGCAGACAGGGTTTAAAATATTTTCCAAGTTTTGTAAGATGTGGATCTTGTCTTTAGGGACCTAATTTTTCCTAAGTGTGAGCCTGTTGCCTCTCAGTTCCTTCTCAATTGTGAAGCCGAACTCCACAGCAGAGAGGATGGAGGGTGGGAGGTGAAGCACTCATAGGGACAGAACATCTCAAAGAACTCAAATTACTGTGCAACTCATTCATTTAAATAATAGCACAGATTAACTAAGGGCAGAATATAACCTTTTGTGACAATTGTATGATAGAGTGCTTTAGACAGAAGACAAAATAGACAGACACGTTGACTATTTCTATTACAAGCACAAAAATTTACATTGTGTCCTAAAGGACATTTAAAAGGTATAAAAATAATTCAAATGTTTGAAGGATTAGGGGAACTACATATCTATAGTACAATTTGTTGAAATGATTATTAAGGGGAATATGATAAAATGTACACATACTGTATTTACATATACTCACGTCTGAAGAGTGAAACACAAAATAGAAAGGAATAATTTTGGATGGTAAAAAAGGATAGGATTAAGAGTAATGGGATGAAACTGAGTAAAACAAAAACACAGAAACAATATTAGGAAACTGTCCTAACAAATGTAAAATACTCCCCACTCTCAAAATGGTGAAAGCCCAGTTATTTGAGTTGTAAAACTAGACTGGACTTTTCCACAGAAAAGGACCTGGGGATTTCTGCAGAAAAGGACCTGGGGATTACAGTGGATGAGATGCTGGATATGAGTCAGCACTTTGCCCTCATTGCCAAGAAGGGTAATGGCATATTGGGCTGTATTAGTAGTAGGATTGCCAGCAGATTGAGGGAAGAGATTATTCCCCTCTATTCGGCATTTATGAGACCACACCTGGAGTACTGCATCCAGTTTTGGTCTCCCCACTATAGGAGGGATGTGGTCAAAGTGGAGAGCATCCAGCAGAGGGCAACGAAAATGATTAGGGGGCTGGAGCCCATGATTTATGAGGAGAGACTGAGGGAACTGGGGTTATTTCGTCTGCAGAAGATAACAGTGAAGGGGGATTTGATAGCAGCCTTCAACTATTTGAAGGGGGGTTCCAAAGAGGATGGAGCTAGGCTGTTCTCAGTGGTGGCAGATGACAGAACAAGTAGTAAGGTCTAGGTTGGATATTAGGAAACACTACTTCATTAGGAGGGTAGTGAAGCACTGGAATGGGTTACCTAGGGAGGTGGTGGAATATCCATCCTTATAGGTTTTTAAGGTCCAGATTGACTAAGCCCTGGCTGGGATGTTTTAGTTGGGGCTGCTCCTGCTTTGAGCAGGGGATTGGACTAGACGTCCTACTGAAGTCCCTTCCGACCCTAATTTTCTATGATTCTATGAAAACATACACTGTATGTACATGCTCGATCAGAGCCTGCGCAGAGCAATGCTGCGTGCTCTGAATGAGGGCATATATGAAGATGCAAGTCCGCTGCCTCTCAGTTCCTTCTCAATTATGAAGCCGAACTCCACAGCAGAGGGGATGGAGGGTGAGAGGTAAAGCACCCATAGGGACAAAACATCTCAAAGAACTCAAGTTACTGTAACATAAGTAACCTCTTTTCCTTTTTGGAGTATATGTCCCTACAGGTCCTCCCACTTGGAGACTTCCAAGCAAAGTCAATGAGGAGATGGGTGCTGAAGAGGTAAGTCCAGGACAGTTCGAAGCACTGCATCGCCAAAGGAGGTGTCATCTCTGGAAACAGGTACGATGATGTAATGTTTGGCAAAGGTATGGGTAGAAAACCAAGTAGCAATCCTGCAGATTTCTGTAATGGGAATATCCTTCAGTAGAGCTCTAGATGTGGACTGAGTTATAGTGGAATGTGCTGTTATTCCATGAGGTAGCTGCACCCCAGCATTTTCATACCAGGTCAAGATGTAATCCGAAACCCACTTAAGACAGTCTTTGTGTGGAAGTTGGTTGGCCCTTCATCTTCTCTGCAATTGCTACAAATAGCCTGGGAGAGGCCTGCAATAGTTTAGTCAGGTCCAGAAAGAAAGCAAGGGTCCTCCTAACATCTGGTGAATGAAGGCTTGATTTTTCTCTGGAGGCATGAGGTTTTAGGTAGAAAACTGGCAAATTTCCTGGTTAACTTTATTTTCTGAGGAGATCTTTGTAAGGAAATGAGGATGGGGACTTCATATAACCATGTTCTTGTAAAAGGTGGTATTTGGTGGCTAGTAGTCACACAACAGGTAATACAGTTGAATATACTGCTTGATGCCCTCAACGAAACTGTCAGAAATGACTCATAGAGAGAGGGGCTGATTGGATAGAAGTAGGGGCGGGAGGCCCTGTCATAAACAGATAGCTAAGGGTTAATGTCTCTTTCACCTGAAGCACCTGACCAGAGGACCAATCAGGAAACCGGATTTTTTCAACTCTGGGTGGAGGGAATTTAGTCTCTGAGTCTTTTGTGAGTCTGCCTGCTCTCTCTGAGCTTTGGAGAAGTAGTTCTACTTTCTAGTCTTCTGTTTCTAAGTGTAAGGACAAAGAGATCAGATAGTAAGTTCTATGGTTTCTTTTCTTTGGTATTTGCATGAATATAAGTGCTGGAGTGCTTTAATTTGTATTCTTTTTGAATAAGGCTGTTTATTCAATATTCTTTTAAGCAATCGACCCTGTATTGTATCATCTTAATACAGAGAGCCCATTTGTATTTTTCTTTCTTTTTATATAAAGCTTTCTTTTAAGACCTGTTGGAGTTTTTCTTTACTTCAGGGAAATTGAGTCTGTACTCACCAGGGAATTGGTGGGAGGAAGAAATCGGGGAGATCTGTGTGTTGGATTGCTAGCCTGATTTTGCATTCCCTCTGGGGGAATAGGAAAGTACTTTTTGTTTCCAGGATTGGGAACAGAGAGGGGGAGTCTCTCTGTGTAGTTTCACAGAGCTTGTGTCTGTGTATCTCTCCAGGAGCACCTAAAGGGGGGAAGGGAAAAAGGATTATCTCCCTTTGTTGTGAGACTCAAGGGATTTGGGTCTTGGGGTCCCCAGGGAAGGTTTTTCAGAGGGACCAGAGTGCCCCAAAACACTCTAATTTTTTGGGTGGTGGCAGCAGGTACCAGGTCCAAGCTGGTAACTAAGCTTGGAGGTTTTCATGCTAACCCCCATATTTTGGACGCTAAGGTCCAAATCTGGGACTAAGGTTATGTCAGGCCCCTATTTCTGTTGTCTGGCCTTTCTCCTGAAGAGCTATGGAGGCTTACAGAAACTGTGCTAATGGTATTGGAATAGTCTCTATCTTTGAGTGGTTTGAGATGTACTAAACCATCTTCTCGTTGCAGGCACAAAAATCCCCTATGGCAGCTCAGGAGTCCTTGAGCATGTGGAGAGAGGAGTTTAAATGTTCACTGAAGAACATAGGTTCCTACAAAAACAAGAGGTCTTTCCCCATGTTTTCAACTTCTCTTGGAAGGACCAGTGTAAAATTCTCTTCTCAGGACCACCACCATGGCCAGGTACCTGGAAACTGTATCAATGACATCTAGAGAAGCTTGCAGGGAGCTTTCGCAACCAACTTCTCCTTCAGTGATGACAGACTGAAAGTGATCTGTCTGGTCTAATGACAAGTGCTCGATAAAGTATGCAAAATTTGGAGTATGTGCTGAAATAATATTTTGCCATCCAGACCTGGTAGTTGGCAATGTGCAACTGAAGAGCGGCTGATAAGTAGCCCTTCCTTCCCAGCAGGTCCAGCCATTCAGATTCCTTGTCAGATGGAGATGGCCTGGTGTCCAGATCCAGTTCCTCTCATTGGCCACATCAAGGGAATTAGGTAGGGTGGGTGATAAACTACTCCATTCCTTTAGGTGAGATGTAATATTTCTTATCTGCTCACTTATACCTTACTGGAATTGTAGCAGGTGTTTGCCACAGGGTATGTGTGGGAGATAATAAAGCCTCATTGATAGGTAGGGGAACCTTTTCCTGGGACTTGATGTCCAGGATGTCTATCAAGGAATGTTCTGACTCTTGGACTTCCTCCAGTGAGATCTGAAGGCAGTCCAATAGCCCTTTCATGGGATCCTGGAAGATCTTAAAATCACCAATATAGAAGGGCTGTGGTGGCATTACTGCCTTGTCCAGAGATGAAGAGGACATCCCAGATGTAGGGTGAGAGCTCCTGGCCCTCAGACTCTTGCCCCTCCTGTGTATCATCCAGTACCAGAGAATTGTATGGTACTGAAGTGTGCAGTACCATAGAACACTCTTTATGTGCCAGTGGTTGGCACGGTACCGAGTGCTAGTGCTGTCTCTTAGCCACCTGATGGAGTTGGTTGCCATTTGGGCCTCCTGGGTCCCAGTAACCCCACCTGGGGGGAGGGGAGAGGAAGATAAGGGAATTGATTCCAGTGATAATCAATGTATGGTAGGCTCCCTAGGATCCTCTTCATGACTGGGACTCACTGGGGTAGGGTAGTATAGTACTGGGATGGATCCCTGTCCTGAGATCTCTGAGTCTGAGGAACCGTAGCCTGAACTAAGGGCAGAGGTGAGATGGAGCTCTGATGTCCTAACTGTGATTCTCAAACTTTTGTACTGGTGACCCCTTTCACATAGCAAGCCTGAGTGCAACCCCCACCCCCATATAAATGAAAAGCACTTTTTTATATATTTAACACTGTTATAAATGCTGGAGGGAAAGCGGGGTTTGGGGTGGAGGCTTGTGACCCCCATGTAATTACCACACACACACACACACACACACACACACACACACACACACACACACACACACACACACACACACACACACACACACACACACACACACACACACACAAAAGGTGCATGAACAAGCAGCAGAAGGCGGCATCAGACGTGAGTGGAGCTAATTCCCAGAGAAGCCCAGAGGAGGTGTCCTTAGTGATGAGTGGACCCCATCCCATGCAGACAGCAGAACTCTTTGTCTTCAGGTACAGGCACTTAAGGAGGAACTGAGTGGTGGCAGGCTTGTGCCTCCCTATATGTCCTCATTCAAAGCATGAGGCACGGCTCTGTGTAGGTACAGGCCCGCAGACCTACTTTGTGCTCTTTCATCAAGAGTGCATGGCATGTGCAAAGCCTGCAGTGGAGCACCCAGAGGGACATATACTCAAAGAAGAACTTACCCTTTTGTTTCGGAGGGCTTGTCTACATCAGAAAGTTGCAGCGCTGGTGAGGGAGTTACAGCGCTGCAACTTTGAAGGTGTACACATCTGCAGGGCACCACCAGCGCTGCAACTCCCTGTTTGCAGCGCTGGCCGTACTCCCGTTTTGTCTCGGGTGTAGAGGATCCAGCGCTGGTGATCCAGCGCTGGTAATCCAGCGCTGGTAATCCAATGTAGACACTTACCAGCGCTTTTCTTGACCTCCGTGGAAGGAGGAAGCCTCTGGTAATCAAGCTGGTCTCCTTTCCCGGTTTGCTCTCTCGTTCCCGGAGCCCAGAGCAAGCAGGTCTCCTTCCCTGCGGTTTGCTGGGTGGCTCCGGGAACGAGAGAGCAAACCGCGGCGAAGCGGGTCTCCTTTCCCGGTTTGCTCTCTCGTTCCCGGAGCCCAGAGCAAGCAGGTCTCCTTCCCTGCGGTTTGCTGGGTGGCTCCGGGAACGCGAGAGCAAACCGCGGCGAAGCGGGTCTCCTTTCCCGGTTTGCTCTCTCGTTCCCGGAGCCCCGAGCAAGCAGGTCTCCTTCCCTGCGGTTTGCTGGGTGGCTCCGGGAACGCGAGAGCAAACCGCGGCGAAGCGGGTCTCCTTTCCCGATTTGCTCTCTCGTTCCCGGAGCCCAGAGCAAGCAGATCTCCTTCCCTGCGGTTTGCTGGGTGGCTCCGGGAACGAGAGCGCAAACCGCGGCGAAGCGGGTCTCCTTTCCCGGTTTGCTCTCTCGTTCCCAGAGCCCAGAGCAAGCAGGTCTCCTTCCCTGCGGTTTGCTGGGTGGCTCCGGGAACGCGAGAGCAAACCGCGGCGAAGCGGGTCTCCTTTCCCGGTTTGCTCTCTCGTTCCCAGAGCAAGCAGGTCTCCTTCCCTGCGGTTTGCTGGGTGGCTCCGGGAACGCGAGAGCAAACCGCGGCGAAGCGGGTCTCCTTTCCCGGTTTGCTCTCTCGTTCCCGGAGCCCAGAGCAAGCAGGTCTCCTTCCCTGCGGTTTGCTGGGTGGCTCCGGGAACGAGAGAGCAAACCGCGGCGAAGCGGGTCTCCTTTCCCGGTTTGCTCTCGCGTTCCCGGAACCCCCCTTGAAGCCGCCCAACAGCGCTGCAGTGTGGCCACATCTAACACCACTTGCAGCGCTGGTTGCTGTAAGTGTGGCCACTCTGCAGCGCTGGCCCTATACAGCTGTACTAATACAGCTGTAACAACCAGCGCTGCAAAACTTTAGATGTAGACATGGCTTTAAAGCTGTAATTGTACTTGCATGTTTTGCAGAAAGTATTTATAATCCAGAACGCTGAACAGCTTTTTGCTTTGGCAGCTCAGAAAAAAAAAAAAAGTATCCAAGATTTCTTTTCAGTTTTTACTTCCCATGAAGATGGCATGTTTTTAATTAGCGCTTTACATATTCAAAACACTTTACAGATTGCTATGTTTTTAAGTCTAGAAGTATTATCCTGGAAAGTATTCCATATACTCAACCATCTGACACCCTAAAAGGATGTACTGGCATGCCTTTCATAATTCTCTGCAACAATCGTCCTTGCAGACAAAGTTAGTCATGAAAGTCCCTGTTCTGTTAATGAACAAATCTTACCACACATGCGACACAAGGTCACTGCTATCTGTCTGCATGGAGGAAACTCCTCAAAAGAGAAGAAAACAGAGGACACTTGTTCCTGACAAATTCAGTTTGACTTTAATCATGTATATACCTGACCAAAAACATGTATTACAAAGTCCCTTTGTTTCCAGGCTATGCTAATTTTTATCTGTTGTGATTAAAAGGCTCCAAAATTTTCAACATTCCCAACTGTTGCCTCTTATCAACTAAATTACAAGTGTGTCACCAATACAGAAAATATCAGCAAACTGGAAAAGCAGGGACTTAAACTGTAAAAAAACAAAGATTTTAATCACAGTTTGAGGCTCTAAATTTCATTTTTTGCCTCCCTGGAATGGATGGTGGGAGTTCTTCATGTACAAAATTCTAAAAAAGAATTAAAAATATAGTATAAGATAATTCCATTGCCAAAAATGTAACAAACCATTCAAGTTCTGTTCTTCCTCCAAGTTTTCCAGAGACCATCTCAGGCATGCCCATAGTCGAGCCAAAAGTACAGCCCTTGGGAATATTTCTATATGGAACCCAGGAATGTCCTCAGCCATTAGTACAAGAACTTCTTCTTAGTGGTTACTTGCAAATACAGTCAAAATACAGTACTCCTAACTTTGTTTTGCAGCACTTATGACATATATTAACATTCCAAGATAAAAAAAAGTAGTGCACAAGAATAGAAATTACTCCACTAACACTGGTGCTGCATGGACAAATAGCTGGTTACATGGTGCTGGCTCAGAGAGGCACAAAATAAACCTAAGAGGGATATGAAATGAAGATCAGAAGACAACAACATGACTGATTTTTTTCCAAAAAGGACAAAATATTCAGTATGCTACTGACAGTTAAAAATCAGGTCTTTCTTTATTATGTCTCCATGTAAAGCAATTGCTGAAATTACAAGGATGTTATATGACCAAGAATGGGAGGGAAAGTGGTTCACAAAACAATCTCCAAGATGTGGTTTACTTTATTATTAAGTTTAAGAGTCCTTGAGTATAGAGGATTTGCAACTTGTAATCATAAAGAATCTTGAACTAATGTATGTTTATGAATATAACAGCAGTTCTGTTGAGTTAGGATCCACATAGGAACCAATTGGAGGCAGCTTCAAACAAACTTGTAAGCATGCAAGGCTCTCTATATGAAATTCATGATCACTTTACAATAATTCTGCCTTTGTATTGGTGGATGTGGACACCTTTCAGCTCAGTTTTCACTTAATTTCACATAAGGATGACAAACGGGGTATTACTTTAAGGGACTTGGCCAGCTTCTCTTTTTCTGCTAGTCTTTTCTATGCATCCTTGACTATCTAGAGTGCCTACAGGGGTTCTCAAACTTCATTGCATTGCAAACCTCTTTAGACAGGAAAAATTACTACATGACCCCAGGATGGGAGACGGAAGCCTGAGCCCCAGGTGTGTGGGCCACATCTAGGTATCGAAATTATAAGCCATGAATGCTTACGAAATTAACAATTCAGAGATATTCAAATAAATTCTATTTAATAAAGATACATTTTAGTGGAAATAAACATAAAACCTTACTTATTATTATAACTATACCATCATAACATATTACAATAATTAAACCAAGCTTACCCCTTTCCACGCCCTCACTGATTAATGTGAACAATGCAGCCTGTCACCCTTTTCTAAAAAGGCATCAAAGTCTGGTGTCATTCTCATTATGGAAATTGCATGCATCATGAAAAAACTGGGCCCTTTCTCTAGCCTGGATTTGTTGGGCATAAATGCCCCTGACAATTTTGAGCCATGGCACTCTATCCCAGAACCTATGTGGACAGGCAGAAGTAAGGTGTAGTCACCTGTCGCTTTACGTTCCACCTTCCCCCCAAAAATGGTGTATTTGAAATGTTTTGACTGTTGTACTTTGAGTTCTGTTTGCACTATTGCATTCATGAAAAGTTTGTATATTGTAAGAAATGTTACCGAGGTGGGGGAGGGGGGCTTTATGGGGTATAGCATGGAGGGACTCTATAAGGGATGTTATTGAGGTGGGGGAGGCGAGCTCTACAGGGGTGGTACTGGGGACTTCTACGGGCCCTGCTGGCAGTGACACTAAGGCTATACCAGGTACTGTCACAGGCAGAGGCATCCTAGCTGGGACGGGTGTGGGCTTATGAGAGGCTGGCGTTTTGGGGATTGGGCACACTGCTGAGTAAGGGGTGGGATTCCGATCCTGAAAACAGCCTGGTGAAGTCTGGGGTGTTGGTCGTGCCTGTGCAGTGTGGCTCAGTATGTGAGAGTTGGGGGCTGGGGACTGCCAGGCGGAGCAGGGCAAGCCCACGACCCTGCTCCCTAGCTGGAGTTCGAGGGCCAGATTAAAGTCTGACAGGCCAGACGTAGGCCGTAGTTTGCCCACCCCGCTGTACAGGGATTCCTGTTTTACAGGCTCATCGAATGACTTCCAGATTCTTAATTTAAGTACCAGGCCTTTCTTATCTTAATCACTCTACCTCTGTTTGAAAACTAAATACTGACTCCCTGTCCCAGGGGCACAAGCTGGGAGCAGCATCTCTCCTCTGCAGAACTCACATTCCACACTCAGGCTGTGTTGCAGTTAAGAGCTTTACCTGAGGCTAGGATGTGCATCACAAGCAGATCTACAACCCCATCCCCACAAAAGGCATCCCGATAAGTGGCCTAACCTATCCCCATCGTTACCATGCTGCTACAACAGTTCCACTCCTTCAGCCTTTCTGTGTGCCCCCAGGACAGTTAACGAGTGGGTGAAGATAAGAATATTTCCATAAGCTTAAGGAAGTTCTTTCATAGCTGGTCTTCCTGTCACAACTACTGTACCATTAGCAGCTTGGCAGGCTCAGCTTCAGCATGGGAGGGTTCTTGCATATTCACAACAGTCCTGCATGCTTTGTATTTGATGGCTTTGCCTCTAGTTCCTAGGCACTGTCTTCCATTGCACTTCCTCAAACTGTTCCATTTCATATGAACCTTTATGACAGAAGTCTGTTATTAGTGACCTTCACTGGGCTTCTGCCTCTCCATTCTCACCTCTTCCAAAAAACCTACTATCACATGGGCAGCAAGGGACTTCTCCAAGGAAGAGATGATCTTAAACACCTACTTACCAAACTATTGCATCCTTTCACATGGATTGCAGCAATAATTCCTACATTTTACTATATTCCTATAATGAATCTTCCTCCACAACCAGCCTTACTAGCTAAAAAGCTGCACTCCCTGTAATTATTGATCAAGGATAGTTATAAATATTACACAAAAAATATATTAAAAGAAAATCAGAGGTTGCAATGTTAAGCTCTCAAGTTACAAAACGCCCTAATTAAGGTTGCCTGTGCAACCTTAATTCGTTCTCGTTGTGCATATGCAGTATGATATGGTCTTTAATTACATGATCACATACTTTTTCCCCACAGAACCCATCTCAAATGGACTGTGTGTGAAATCAAATGTTATAAAACCAGGAGGTAATATGAAATTTAAAGGTTTCATTTCAATAATACAACATTTTTTTTTTAAAAGGCAGGAAGTTAAATCTAATTTAAAAAAAGATTTATACCTCACTGAGAAAAGCTGCAGCTTTTAAAAATAAAAAATAAACCAGCCAATATTTTATTCTGCAACTTTTTGAACTAATAATCTCTTTCCAAAAGGGTTGGACCAGACCACTCATATAGTTAATGAACCACTCTTAAAAATTACAGAAGCAACAGACAACTGCTAGAGAGTGTCTTGGACTTTGCAGATGGAACAATATGAAAAAGAAAATGTTTTATAGCTGCTACATGAAAAAATAAAGGTGACTTCCACAGTCTGCAGCCAGGGAATATCGGGATAGAGTGCCAATGGACCCAAAGGTTCAGCAGCCTGTGCAGGCAGCGAGGCTGTGGATGCCATAGCCCTGGTGAAGTCTTGGACCACTGGAGAGCTTGGGATGAAAAGGCAGAGATCTTCCATTGGCATGGAACCAGTTTGTGCTGCCATCACCTTTATCAGTTCTGGAGTCAACGGTATGTGCTCTCTCAAACTCCTACGTAGTACTCGGGAGCAGTTAGAAAGGCCTGCTCCACCCTGCATACTGGCAACAACTGAACTCTTTCTGGAGGAGGAAGAACAGTCTCCAGGGGACCTGGAGTGGTCTTGATTGGCCTTATGAGACCTTTCCTTCAGTGCACCTGATGGACAGCAGCTTCTTTACCTCTTAGGAGAGGTGCCTGTGCCAGAGCGTGAGCTGATACCACTGAGAACAATGGCAACCTCCAATCCTATGTCGGCCTTGGTGCTGACACAGGCCCCATGACCTGCTTGAGAAGTTGCTGTTCTAGGCAAAGGTCTCAAGCCACTTGAACCCATTTTGTGAACCATTTACAGATATAACACCACTCCTTGATGTGAGCCAACAACCGGGGTCTGTCAGCGTTACACAAGCACATTTTGAGTGTGTTATTGTTGGGGATCACTCCCTCCCCCTACACGATGGACAATGTTTGAACCCTGGTGATGGCATTACAGGAAAACACTTAACTCAGCTAACTAAAATGAATACTAAGGGTACTAACTATATACAACTAAAACAATGAAGTCAAAGGATGAGCAACTGTGAGGTTGAGAACCTCACAGAGCTCAGAGTCCAGCCACGGGGGGAAAGAAGGAACTGCAGGGAGGTTGAGGTGGCACTGCCTCATATAGCCAAGAGATTAGCTATGACCACAAGGTGCAAGTGCTGCCTCCTACAGGTACTGCTAGGCAAAACTGTCCAGCTACAGAATTAGGGTAAGGGTGGGTGCACAAAAATACTGCCCCCTTTGTGGGCACAAAGTAACATTTCTCAGCCCTTTTAGGAACAGATGCACCCATTGCTGGTGTATGCTACAACATGCTTGGGGGTTGCATAATGGCCTCATTCACTGGAAGAGCTACCTGACTGGGTCCAGTCAGCAGCAGGACATCCAAGAGCTTGTACTGTTCTGCTGTCATCCTGTGCAATAGTTCTTGATACTGCCTCTGGTAGTCAGGTAGGGTTGAAAAAGATAAGGAAATTGCCTCTTTGGATGAGAAAGATACATCTGTCCATACCACTGGATTGGCTCACTGTCTTCCTCCTCCATGTACTCCTGTAAAGCTGCCAGTCGCTGTTGTCTTGGAGGAGGAAGAGGAGGAGACTCTCATAGACTGCACAATTCCAGGGTGTCATAAGGATCCCATGGACCCCAATAGGATCTATATGAATAGTTGAAGGCTGGTTGGTGGGAGCCCCAAAGCACTGTTGACCAGAAATCTCTTGGAGGGTAACCCTACCTGGGCAGAGGAGAGGCAGTCAGTTTGCACCTCCCCTTATGCCCTCCGTCCTGAGCATAAGGAGCTACAGGGTGCAGGTATGGACCAACCAATGGACACTACTTGCAGGATTTTATGGTCTCAGCTGCATGGTGCACAAGGGTACATGTGTGTGGAATACACACAAGGACCACCACTTGAAGAAATAATGTAGGCTGCATTTATAAACTAGGAGACTGTTTCCTAGAAAGCAGTGACTCTGAAAAGGATTTAGGGTAGATTTCAGTGCAATTCTGTAGCTAAAAGGGCGAATGCAATGCTTGGATGGATAAACAAGGGAACATCATGTAGGAGTAGGGATGTTTTACTACCTCTGTTTATGGTATTAATAAGATCATTACTGGAATACTGCATCCAGTTCTGACATCTACACTTCAGAAAGGATCTTGAAAAACTGGAAAGGATTCAGAAAACATAAGAATGACTTGAGATTGGGAACACAAGCTTTATAGTGAGAAACTAAGGAAGCTCAATTTATTTGGTTTACCAGAGAGAGGTTTATGAGGTATCTTGATCATGATGTAACAAGTACTTACATGGGTAAAAAATTTCTGATGGACAGCTTTTTAATTTAGCAGAAAAAGACATAAAATCAAATAGTTGGAGGCTGAAGATAGACAAATTCAGACTACAAACATGGTACAAATTTTTAACAGGGAGAGTAACTAACCATTGGAACAACTTACCCAGGGACATGGTAGATTCTCCATCACTTGGAGTCTTTAAGTCAAGACTGGATATATTTCTAAAAGATATGCTAAACATCAACAGAAGTTGTGGGCTTGATGTAGAAATTACTGGGTAACATTCTTTAGCCTAAATTACACAGGAGTTCACACTAGTTTATATTGTTTTCTTCTTGCCTCAAATAAAATAATCAGTATAGTGATTATCATTGCCATCTGGTGCCCCATTTCACACATATACTAAAAAGAAGCTAATGATATGTCCAAACTACAAGACTTGTCCAATTTTCTCTTTGGAATCTGGCTGCTCTTCTCCTCTCATAGGATATGCTTCTCTTAAGGGACTCAAACTATATAATTAGAAATGGTCCTGAACAAACCAAATATTTTACAGCTATATTGTTTCAGTTCAGTCTGTTTATTATCTACATGTGTAATTACATGAAAATTCAAACCTTTTTTATTAAATAGCTATTTAACTTCATAAGAAAACAATGTACAGTGCAATTTTTCCTAGTTCTAATAAATTATACATACTGTGTAAACACACAAAAAAGCAGTGAGAGAGCCCAAATGGACTGGTGTGCTTCAATGTATGTATTTTAGGGGCTAGAATGAAATTTATATGGAAGCAGACATGCATCTTACCTTTAGTTCCTATTTTTCTGATAGCCATTAAATGTGAGGTGGCTGGTACTCTAACCATATCGAAGTACTTTTTATTATTACACTTGTAGTTAATTTTACAGTGCTGCAGTTAATATATGTGATTTTTAAAAAGAAAAATAAGCAGTGGAACAAACTGATGCCTGCAATAACTCCACAGATCTATGTGGATCATTAAGTTCTATACTTAAGTCTTCTTTTTTTTTTTTTAAATTAGAAATGTCACTCACAAAATGTCCACCACTGACCAGCATTCTCCAAGATCATTGAAAAGGGTGCTGTTCCTGAAGTTGCTCATTTTGTTCCCAACATACCCCAGTTCAGCTAAGAAAGAGAGCAAATGTTACTCTCCTGGATAGCGTTGCACAGTATGCTTCAGCCTAAAAAGCTATCTAACTTCCTTGTTGCTGAGTGAGAATAAACAAATGTCTCCAATGTTACAGTCTGAAGACTGCCACGGGTAATGAAGAAACCTGGGTTCTCAATATCAAATTTGACTTCAGAAAGGGATTTGTTGAGCCTTGTGTAACCCACATGACCCCATTCTTGATCCTTTCACTCCCTTCAACATCCTTTCTTTAGGTGATCTCAGTTGCTCACATGGCTTCACCTAAATCTTCATTATACAGTTACACTGACTCACAAATCTACCTTTCCACTCTTGACCTGTATCCTTCAGCCTGTCTCCAATTATTTAAACTCAGTTTGACCAAAACTGAACTCATGCCCCCTGCCTCCTGCCCAGTACTCCTCATTTTGTCATATATTGACCACATGACTGCCATCCATGTGACTCAACTGACGAACTTGGAGGTCATCTTTAACTCCTTCCCTTCCTACGCCTCACACATCCAAGGCATGGCCAAATCTTAATTCGTTCTCCAAAACATTTTTAAGTTCTAGAGTTTTCAGTGTAAAATTTTCAAGAGCACCTAAGTGATATAGTGAAAGTCAGTAAGGCTTACACACTTTCAAAATGTTAACTTCTGTCTTCATATGTACAATTTTTCTCCAGGCATTCACCATATCCTATTTTGATTACTGTAACCTGTTCCTCTTGGGCCTCTGATACTCATTGTCCCCCACCAGTCCATAGGAAATTCAGCTGCTATGGTCTCCTTCCTGGCCTCTATGTCTTCCCTCATTCAATTACCTCTACTGGCTACTTTCCAACTGTTCCAAATTCAAGCTCCTGGTTCTCACTTTCAAGCTCCTTCATATCTCTGGCTTGTCCTATTCAGTGGCTCGCTCAGTGGTTTGAGCATTGGCCTGCTAAACCCAGGGTTGTGAGTTCAATCCTTGAGGGGGCCATTTAGGGATCCAGGGCAAAATCAGTACTTGGTCCTGCTAGTGATGACCTTTCAAGGTCCCTTCCAGTTCTATGAGATAGGTATATCTCCATGTATCCTCACTCCTCAGCTGAAGCTACTAGACTCCATGTAGCTTCTCTTACAACTGTCTTTGTGCTTTCTTCCATGTCATTTCTCATGCACTGGATCTCAACTCAGAATTTGTAAGGACACTACCTTATACAGCCTCCCATCCCTCTATCATCATGATGCTGAAAAGAAACTGGCTAACTAACAATGGCTACATAGACAGATAACTGGGAATAGCGGACAACCTAAAATAATTCTTTGATTGTATATTTTATTTCTCTTCACCACCCACTGTCTATTGCTTATTATGTACTGTTTGCTTTCTGGAGCAGGAACTCTATTCCTATTTGCACAGAAAGCAAACAGAACATTATAGGGGCTGCAGTAAAGCAAATAATAATAGTTTATATCACTAAAATATCACAACAAAAAAATGCCTGGCGATCACAAACAGCAATGTAATTTCCAGCTTTATGTACAGAAGATTCTTACAGGTACCGATGAAGTCTCTCACTTTGTCAAGCCATATTATGGAAATACAGCCTTCTATCAATGTAAGTTCTAGGTCTAGTGGCTAAAGACAAACCTTGCCTCCTCTGTTGATATCATCTGAGGTACACAAATGCTTAATATCCACTCCTTGGACAGAACCTTAGACTTTGTTTGAAGTCAACTGCCTAAGGACTGCTTTGGTTGAATCTCAATGTACTGTTGCTCCATCCATATAATTTTTGCCTTAGAATTACGACTTCCTTCAACTACTTGAACAGGGCAATCTAGAATTACCTCTTATCCAAGACATATTAAGACACTTTCAAAATTAAAGTCATATTTAATTACATTTACTGCAGCCTTAAATCACCACAATATATTGTATTTGCAGTGCTCTTTGTATTGTAGCAATTTTATTGCATAAATAAACAAGGGTATATTTTAAAGCTTTTCCACATTCAAGAAACTAAAAACTCTGGAAGCTTTTATAGAAATAAAAATTAACTTTACAAAAAATTAGAGCTTATTTACATTTTTCAATACACAATTACTTTCCACCAAATCTGATTGGTCTATGCCTTTCCCTTCCGTAAGGTCTCACTCAATTCTGCTATGGAGGTTTTCACTGGCGGGTGCTTCTTCATAGGACAGGCAATATTTTTCTGAACTAAAGAGAAAGTATGGTATTAGTGTCTATAAACCAATTATATAGTAGATGTAAAGGGGCTGATCCTCAGCTAATGTAAATTGTCCATCAATTTCAATGGAGCTATGGTAATTTACATTAGCTGGAGGTATGTCTAAAAATTTGTGGAGAAGAAATCACCCCAGATTGTTTTGATGTATTGACTGTGACTTCATGACTGAATAACATGCTGAGATGATCATAAGAGTAAAATATAATTACTAATATTGTAAATGGATTACTTTTATACTTATCACTGGGGTCTTGTAGTTATTTTGATAAGAATGGGGGTGGTAGCAGGGTGACATATTGTTTAGATCTCTCCATTAGCTAGCTGCTTAAATTTTGCATTTAGGTGATAATTAAGAGGAGGAAAACAATAACCAACAAATGAAAACAGTAAAAAAAGCAATGTGGCACAGTAATACAGTAAGATCATACTGTTACAGAATACAGCTATCAAAAATTTAAATGGTCTCAAAAATGTAACCATAATCTAGTATAAAATGAACATAACTTAATTCTAAGGAATATAATGGGAAATGGAAATGAACAAGTAACTCTCTCTACCATCTTAAAACTGTACACTTACATCATTCTTGGAATGTTTTTGGCTAAAAATACTCAGCACCCAATCTAAAAGAGATATATTCACTGGTAGAAAATTGAAAAGCAGGAAGCTTGATTCTTCTTTAGAAAAGAAGAAAGCACTGATCTTGATTTATGGGACGGATCTAGGTCCTCTCACAGGTTAACACTAATTCCACAGGAGAGGGAGATAAGTAAATCCCTCAGAGTCTGGAACTTGTTGATCTCAAAACTCCATGCAAAACATAAAAGGGGGCTCTTCTAACAGAACTGCAGAATTCTCTGGCAGTTGTGCTGGACATCTTTCAATGAGCAGTAAACTCAGCTGAAAAATTCAGCTTTTGCTTCAGTGCGGTCAAAGAGGAGAAACTGGGTTGTGAGAAAGCAAAACACACATTTAATCAATAAGGAGCAACTCTTGCCATTTTCTTCATGGGTGCAGAGGCTCCCTTGGCAGTGGAAGTGGCATGGCTTCACTGCAAAAAGGGAGTAGTGGGAGGAATATGGGGACCACTCAATGCTTATGCATATGTTTATCAATGTGGAGCTCTACGGGGGACCCTTGCATTGTAGTGCACAGGGACATGTGGAAGCAGGGTATTGACAAGACTGTGTGTATGCATGTGCATTGTAGTGCACAGGGACATGTGGAAGCAGGGTATTGACAAGACTGAACTCAGGATAGACATACCTATATAATGTTTTTACTGTTTATCTTCTCATTCTTTTGGGAGGAGTGGGACTGTCAGACATATCAAGTGCTTCTAGCGGAAGTAATGATTCAGTGCCTTTTCCTGATGGGGTCATGCCTTTGAGAAGTACAAATAAAAATGCATCAAAAACAGAAAGTTTTTTCATCCTGTTTATACAATAGTTCATAAAACAGTGGTGCAAATCATAAAAAATAAAGTTCAAAATGGTAAGTTTTGCCATTTAACACAAATAAGGTTGCTTTCTTAATGTTAAAATCTGGTTAAAGTAAAGGAAAAGAGACCAAAAATAATCACTTATAAACTTTACTTGTAGGTCTCAGAGAATAAATGCTTAGCTTCCATATTATTCATATACGTTATAGGAATGTTTGACATCAACTCAACATTTCTTACATTTGGAAAGTTTGTCTTTAGGGAATTATGGTCTTGAAAAACAAACAAACAAACGAGTCAGAAAATGTTTTGCCCTTGTGTGATGGGGTGCACTTGCCCCGCACTGGTACTGCAAGGGTTAACTCCACTCTTTGGGCTGAGGAAGCCATGCCCCCTAAGTCCTGCTGGCCATACTCTGGCTGGAGACTAGGTATAAAAGAGAGCAGCTCAGCTCATTGAGGGCTGACCACGGAGGAGGGAGGAAGCACGCTGTGGGCTCCAGCCTGGGAAAAGATGGTTACTCACCTTTGTAACTGGTGTTCTTCAAAATGTGTTGCTCATATCCATTCCAGGTAGGTGTGCGCGCCGCGCATGCACGTTTGCCAGAAACTTTTTACCCTAGCAACTCCAGTGGGCCGGCAGGTCGCCCCCTAGAGTGGCGCCACTATGGCACTTGATATATACCCCTGCCGGCCCACCCGCTCCTCAGTTCCTTCTTGCCGGTTACTCCGACAGTGGGGAAGGAGGGTGGGTGTGGAATGGATATGAGCAACACATCTCGAAGAACACCAGTTACAAAGGTGAGTAAACGTCTTTTCTTCTTCGAGTGATTGCTCATATCCATTCCAGGTAGGTGAATCCCAAGCCTTACCTAGGCGGTGGGGCGGAGTGAGAAGTCGCGGCATGCAGCACTGCAGAGCCAAAGGCCGCATCATCTCTGGACTGCTGGACCAGGGCGTAATGGGAAGTGAATGTGTGGACCGATGACCAAGTCGCCGCCCTACAAATGTCTTGGATCGGCACGCGGGCAAGGAAAGCCAGCGATGACGCCTGTGCCCTGGTGGAGTGTGCAGTCACACGGCCCGCAGAAACGTGGGCCAGGTCATAACAGGTCCCGATACAGGAGGTAAACCAGGAAGATATCCTCTGCGAGGAAATCGGTAGTCCCTTGACCCGGTCCGCTACCGCCACGAATAGTTGGGGGGACTTGTGGAATGGTTTGGTCCTGTCCACATAAAACGCTAGCAGCCGACGGACATCTAGCGAGTGGAGTTGTTGCTCCCTGAAGGAGGAATGGGGCTTTCGGAAAAAGACGGGGAGGAAGATCTCCTGGTTAATGTGAAAAGCTGAGACCACCTTGGGTAGAAAGGCAGGGTGTGGTCTCAGCTGCACCTTGTCTTTATGGAAGACCGTATACGGGGGATCTACTGTGAGGGCCCGTAGTTCCGACACCCGTCTAGCTGAGGTGATGGCCACTAGGAAGGCGGTCTTCCATGAGAGGTAGAGCAGGGAGCAAGTCGCTAACGGCTCAAATGGAGGGCCCATGAGCAGAGTTAGGACCAGGTTGAGATCCCATGAAGGGGTAGGATGGACCGACCTGTGGATAGAGACGTTCCAGCCCCTTCAGGAATCTCGCCACCATAGGGTGGGAGAAGACGGAACGTCCGTCCCCTCCGGGATGAAACGTGGAGATAGCCGCTAGGTGAACACGAAGAGATGATAACGCCAGACCCTGAGCCTTGAGGGGACAGATGTAGTCCAGAATAGTGGTGATGGGAACTTCCATAGGGAGAAAACCTTTCTCCGAACACCAAGAGGAGAAACGCTTCCACTTAGCCGAGTAAGTAGCCCTGGTGGAAGGCTTCCTACTGCCCAGGAGAACCTCCCGAACGGGGGTAGAGCAGTGTAACTCGGAGCCGGTCAACCACGCAGGAGCCATGCCGTAAGATGCAGGGACCGAAGGTCCGGGTGACAGAGCCTGCCATGGTCCTGGGTGATCAGATCCAGATGAAGTGGCAGTGCAACTGGGTTGGCTACCGAAAGGTCCAGCAACATGGGGTACCAATGTTGCCTGGCCCACGCTGGAGCTATCAGAATCACGCGAGCTCTGTCTCTGCACACCTTGAGGAGGACCCTGTGTACCAGCGGAAAGGGAGGGAACGCGTAAAACAGATGGGTCGCCCATGGGATAAGGAAGGCATCCGCTATCGACCCGGGCTCCCGACCCTGAAAGGAGCAGAATGTCTGACATTTCCTGTTCTCCTTGGACGCGAAGAGGTCCATCCGGGGACGACCCCACCTCTGGAAGAGTGAGAGGGCGACGTCCGGGCGGAGGGACCACTCGTGTGAGCAGAAGGACCTGCTCAGTCGATCCGCTAGAGTGTTTCGTACTCCTCGGAGACAGGAGGCGGAAAGGTGAATGGCATGGGCTATACAAAACTCCCAGAGTTGCATTGCCTCGTGACATAGGGGAAAGGACCTAGTGCCGCCCTGCTTGTTGATGTAGAACATGGTCGTCGTGTTGTCGGTGAACACCGGGACACAACGACCTTGAAGGTGATGGACGAACGCTTGACAAGCAAGACGGACCGCTCTCAACTCCCGTATGTTGATGTGGAGGTTCAGCTCCTCAGGGGTCCATAGGCCCTGAGTTCTCAGAGTGCTGCTGTGCGCCCCCCAACCCAGATCTGAGGCGTCCGTCGTCAGGGATGCCGAGGGTTGGGGCAGATGGAACGGGAGCCCTGCACAGACTACGGACTGGTCCAGCCACCACCGAAGGGAGTCCAGTACCCCTTGGGGGACGGTGACAACTGTGTCCAACGAATGTCTGGCCGGCCGGTACTGCGCGATGAACTAAGATTGAAGAGGCCTCATGCGGAGTCGGGCATACGCTGTCACGAACGTACAGGCCGCCATATGCCCCAGGAGGGCCAGACATGTTCTTACAGAGGTCAGCGGGGCCGCCTGCAAGCGCAGAATGATGGCCGATAGCGACTGGAACCTGGGCAAGGGTAGCAAGGCCCTGGCCAGGGTAGAGTCCAGAACGGCCCCGATGAACTCTATCCTCTGCGTGGGAAGCAGAGTAGACTTGTCCACGTTGATCATGAGGCCTAGAGCAGCAAAGAGGCTGCTGATCCTGCGGACGTGGTCGTGGACCTGTAGCTCCGATGTGCCCCGGACCAGCCAGTCGTTGAGGTAGGGGAACACGTGAATGGGGTCGCGCCGAAGGTATGCGACGGGGACCGTCATGCATTTCGTGAACACCCTCGGGGCCGTAGAAAGGCCAAATGGGAGTACCGCAAATTGATAATGTTGGCGGTCGACCACAAAGCGAAGGAAACGCCTGTGCTGGGGGGATATGGCGATATGGAAGTAAGCGTCCTGCATGTCGAGGGCGGCGTACCAGTCTCCAGGATCCAGGGATGGGATGATGGTCCCAAGGGATACCATACGGAACTTCAACTTCACCATATACTTGTTGAGTTCCTGCAGGTCGAGGATAGGCCTGAGGCCCCCCATGGACTTGGGGATTAGAAAGTAGTGGGAATAAAACTCCTTACCCTTCTTGCTTTCTGGAACCTCCTCTATGGCTCCCTTGTCTAAGAGGGTCTGCACCTCCTGACGGAGGAATTGCTTGTGAGAGGGGTCCCTGAAGAGGGATGAGGGTGGCGGGTGGGGGGGGGGGCGATGAAAACTGCAGGCGATAACCGGCCTGTACAGTGCGCAAGACCCAACTGGAGGAAAAACGAAAGATGGTTGGAAAACTGCGGGGAAGGATCCGAAGGGGAAACTGGTACTGCGCCCTTGGGCGCACCTTCCAAATGAAGGCTCGGGTCCGGGTGGGGCCTTGGTGGAGCCTTGGTTTTGCCCCGTTTGGCCACCCGACTGTCTGCGTCTATTGTTCCTGCCGCGGCACCTATTAAGGTCCTGCCGCGGACGGAACTGAGGATACGGTCGACGCTGCTGCTGTTGGTTCTGCTGTCGGAAGGGCCTGCGCTGTGTCGCAGGCGTATGCATCCCCGAAGACCGTATGATGACCCTATTGTCCTTGAGGTCCTTTAGTCTGGGGTCTGTCTTATCAGAAAACAGGCCCTGGCCTTCGAAGGGGAGGTCCTGGATAGTCTGCTGGAGCTCTGGCGGAAGGCCAGAGACCTGGAGCCAGGAAATGCGGTGCATCGTAAGCCTTGAGGCAAGGGTCCGAGCAGCCGAGTCCGCAGCATCTAAGGAGGCTTGCAGCGAGGTCCTCGCCACCTTTTTGCCCTCGTCAAGAATGGTGGTAAATTCCTGACGCACATCCTGCGGCAACAGCTCTGCAAATTTGCCCGCCGCTACCCAGGAGTTAAAAGAGTAGCGGCTAAGGAGGGCCTGTTGGTTCGAGACCCTGAGCTGTAGCGCCCCTGCTGAATAGACCTTACGGCCCAGGAGGTCCATCCGCCTCGCCTTCTTAGACTTGGGCGCTGGGGCCTCTTGACCATGGCGCTCCCTGTTGTTCACCGACGACCACAAGGGAGCAGGGTGTCGGGTGAACGTGTAAGTATTCATAGCCCTTAGAGGGGGCCATGTACTTTTGTTCCACTCCTCGAGCGGTTGGAGGGATGGAGGCCGGTGACTGCCAGATAGTGGTGGCGTTGGCCTGAATAGTCTTGATGAAGGGCAGGGCCACTCTGGTGGGCGCATCAGCAGAGAGGATACTCACCACCGGGTCCTCGATTTCAGAGTCCTCCTCTGCTTGAATGTCCAGGTTCTGCGCCACGCGCCTGAGGAGGTCCTGATGTGCCCTAAGATCTAGAGGGGGAAGGCTGGAGGACGAGGTACCTGCCACCGCCTCATCAGGGGAAGACGACGAGGAGACCCCTGGCAGCAGAATGTCCACGGGGCGTTCTGTCTGGGGCTGCACCTCCGTGTCTGGAGGGAGCTCTGGGTCCTGGTGGCTGGACCTGTCCTCTGCTTCTGGGGAGGGAGGGGGTCGAGACACCGTTGCCTCTGGTGGCCTGCGTTCCGCCGCAGGGTGGGGAGTGATATGTTGTGGACCCTGGGCTTGGCGGTACGCCCAGGGGGTCCAAAACCCCCACTGCTGAGGCCCTCGTTCTTGAGGCGGAGGGTCCTGAAACAGGGCCGCGTGTCTGTCCTGTCCCAGCGTATAGGTGCTCTCAGCCTGAGAAGACACAGATGGTTCCCTTGAAGGCCATGGAGGCGCCGAGCCAGTTTGATAGACCTCTCTATACGCCGACGATCTCCTTGGTGCCGAGGATCGGTACCGTGAGTCGTACCGGTGCCGGGATCGGGACCAGGAATGGCGTGGTAGTCGGTGCCGGGATCCGGATCGGGATCTGCCTCGAGGTCGGTGCCGAGAGCGGGACCGCGATCTGCGTTCAGCGCGGTGCCGGGATGGTACTGGGGATTGGGACCTGCCACCGACGCGGTGCCGGGAGGTCGACCGGGATCGGGACCTATCACCGGCTCGGTGCCGGGAGGTCAACCGAGGAGCTGAACGCCGAGGTGAATGGCTCATAGAGTCTCGGTGCCGGTGGTAAGAGGAGCCAGACCGGGACCGTGCAGATGCTGATCGGCGCCGCGAGTGCGACCGGTACCGGCGAGGAGAACGGTGCCGGGACTGCAAGCGGCGTCCAGAGCGCGAGCGTTCACGTCTCCGGGGCGATCGGTGCCTGGACTCCGGAGACGGCGCTCTCAGCATGGGCTTGCCTCTGGAGGTTACCCGCCCCGGGGATACCGTGGCTTGAGGCTGCGATGGCTCAGTGAGCGCTATCAAGTCCCGTGCTGAGGCGAAGGTCTCCGGCGTAGATGGGACTAACAGCTCGACCCCCGATCTCAAGGGGGAGCTAGGAGGGGCCGGACTCGACGGACCTTCCGGGACCGGAGTCAACAGCAGCCCTGCAGGCGGTGCCGCGGCCAAGGTAGGTGCCGGGTGTTCCACTCGAGCCTGCCTAGATGGTGTTGCAGACATCGAGGGTCTTGGATCGGTTCCCGGTGCTAGGGATGGACGGTGCCGGGGAGTCTTGCTGGTGCCGGCGTGGTCCGGTGCCGGAGTAGAAGTGGCCGGCTGCGCTGCCGGTACCGGAGTCAGTGCCGCTTCCATTAGGAGAGCGTGGAGTCTTTGATCCCTCTCCTTCTTTGTGCGAGGCTTAAAGGCCTTGCATATACGACACTTCTCAATGATGTGCGATTCCCCCAGGCACTTGAGGCACGCGTCATGGGGATCGCTAGTCGGCATCGGCTTCTTGCATGCCGAGCACTGCTTGAAGCCCGGCGAACCAGGCATGAGCCTGGTGCCGGGCACCGGGAAGGGCAACGGCCTACCCGCGAATAAGTTCTACAACTATATACAATAAACAACTAACTACTATACTACCTTAAACTGTCTTTGAAACTATTTACAACTACAACTACGAACAGTGTACAAGGAAGAGCTAGGGACGTGGAGGACAGCAAGCTGCACTCCACAGTTCCAGCAACCGACACGGCGGTAAGAAGAAACTGAGGAGCGGGCGGGCCGGCAGGGGTATATATCAAGTGCCATAGCGGCGCCACTCTAGGGGCCGACCTGCCGGCCCACTGGAGTTGCTAGGGTAAAAAAGTTTCCGGCAAACGTGCAGGCGCGGCACACACACCTACCTGGAATGGATATGAGCAATCACTCGAAGAAGAACTGGTGAGGTCCTAGGCAGTAGAAGCCAGAGATACTGATACCCAGAAAAGCATCCAAGCTCCTGTGGACACCCAAAGAGCGACAGAGCTACTCAGAGCCACATAGGCCAAGGAGCCCAAAGACCTTGGAGATGTCAGCACCACTGCATGAGGGACAGAGTAGCTCAGGGGGAATTAATCATTATGCCAGGTGGTGCCAGCATCTTTTGGACAGACACCCCACTAACCCAGTGGTGAGCACACGTGCCACTGCCAAAGTCCTGAGCTGGGAACCAGTGGAGCAGGGAGGGCCCGGGTCCCCTATCTGGTTGCCATCCACTCTTAGATGGTGACCCACTCCCCTGACTGGCCACGAGGCCACACAGCCCTGCTCAAGAGGGCAGCCATACTGATTCTGTCCACTAGGCCATGCAGTCATATTGACTCCGACCTTGCTGAAGAGGGCAGCCCTACTGACTCTGGCCATTGGGCCACACAGCCCGGAAGCAGAGGGTAGTTATATTGACTTTCGCCACTGGGCCATGCTATCCCGAGACAAAGGAGAATTGCACAGACTCAGCTGCGAGGAAATAATAACCCTCACCCTGCCCCAAAAAGGGGACAAGGCACGCTTTCCCGGTGACACCTTGCTAAAGAAACACCCTCAGTCCAACTATTTGCTGTGCAGTCATTTCAACAACCTGTTTTTCCTAACATTGGCAAACAAAAATAATAATAAAGTTATGTAATTCTTATTATTGAGATCATAATCTCCTGTTCGCAAGCCATTTTAGATCATAAAAATTAGATTTTCTTTCAAGGTGTCAGTTAAAGACACCTTGAAAGAAAATGTACTTCTGAAGCATGATGCATAACACTGCACTGTAAGTAGTTTTTATATTATTCTCCTTGAAAAACAATTAGAAACCATTATCAAAAACCTAAATCTCAATTTAAAGTAAAAACTCACTTTGTGAAATGACATCATAACCTTGCCTTTGTGGTTTGGTTTCTCTAGTTCTCTGAAAATTAATACGTGTGGAAGTATGCTGGTCCATTGCCTGTTCTCCCGCCTCAGAGACACAAATGAGTGTTAATAAAAAGTTAACATAACATACCCAGTTTCTCCTCTATTAGCTTGAGACTTTTCTCTTGTTCAGCAAGCTCCTGTTTTCTCTTTTGCATCTCTGGAGTATTAAGGGACTGTAATTGTAAATGAAGATCCTGATTAACACTATGCAGTTTGACCACAGCTGTACGGTATTGCTGAAGAAGATCTAACAGAAGAAAAAGAACAAAAGGGTAATAAAACATAAAACATGGAAAACTGTTAAATAATTAAACTCCCATTATGGGTATTATTTTAAACGGCCACTAATAAAAAAGACTGACAGACATAAACTCAATCAAGCTTTTAAAACAAAGTACACAACCTTTAACAGAATGAGTCAAACAATAAAAAGCCAAGAGAACAAGATTTAGGCCCAGGAACTTAAACAGAACAGGCAAGATAAACTTTCCTATAGATATACCAATTGAAATTTATTAAAAATTTTGGGATTTCTTCTGCATTTTCAAATATATTGATTTCAATTACAACACAGTATACAAAGTTGACAGTGCTCACTTTATATTATTTTTATTACAAATATTTGCACTGTAAAATGGAAAATTAAAAAATAGTATTTTTCAATTCATTTTATACAAATACTCTAGTGCACTCTCTTTATTGTGTATGTGCAACTTACACATGTACATTTTTTGTTACACAACTGCATTCAAAAACATAACAATGCAAAACTTCAGAGTCTGCAAGTCCACTCAGTCCTATTTCTTGTTCAGCCAATTGCTAAGATAAACAAATTTGCTTACATTTACGGGAGATAATGCTGCCCACGTCTTATTTACAAATGTCACCTGAAAGTGAGAACAGGTATTTGCATGGCACTTTTGTAGCCGGCATTGCAACGTATTTACGTGTCAGTTATGTTAAACATTTGTATGCCCCTTCATGCTTCAGCCACCATTCCAGAGGACATGCTTCCATGCTGATGAAGCTCGTTAAAAAAAAAAAAATGCATTAATCAAATTTGTGACTGAACTCCTTAGAGGAGAATTATATGTTCCTGCTCTGTTTTACCTGAATTCTGCCATACATTTCATGTTATAGCAGTCTCAAGATGATGACCCAGCACATGTTCGTTTTAAGAATGCTTTCACTGTAGATTTGACAAAAAGCGAAGGTACCAATGTGAGATTTCTAAAGACAGCTGCAGCACTTGACTCAAGGTTTAAGAATCTGAAGTGTATTCCAAAATCTGAGAGGGATGAGTTGTGCAGCATGCTTTCAGAAGTTTTAAAAACAACAACACTCCGATGCAGAAACTACAGAACCCGAACCACCAAAAAAGAAAATCAACCTTCCGCTGGTGGCAATTGACTCAGATGATGAAAATGAACATGCTTTGGTCCACACTGCTTTGGATAAATTACTGAGCAGAACCCGTTATCAGCATGGATGAATATCCTCTGGATTGGTGGTTGAAGCATGAAGGGACATATGAATCTTTAGTGCATCTGGCCCATAAATATTGTGCGCCGCTGGCTATAACAGTGTCATGCGAATGCCCGTTCTCACTTTCAGGTGAAATTGTAAACAGGAAGCGGGAAGCATTATCTCTTGAAAATATAAACTTGTTTGTCTTAACGATTGACTGAACAAAAGGTAGGATTAAGCGGACTTGTAGGCTCTAAAGATTTAGATTGTTTTATTTTTGAATGCAGTTATTTTTTGTACATAACTCTACACTTGTAAGTTCAACTTTCATGATACAGAGACTGCACTACAGTATTTGTATTAAGTGAATTGAAAAATATTGTTTCTTTTATTTTTACAGTGCAAATATTTACAATAAAAAATATAAAGTGAGCAGGGTACACCTCGTATTCTGTGTTGTAATTGAAAGCAATATATCTGAAAATGTAGAAAACATACAAACATACAAAAGTATTTAAATAAATGGTATTCTATTATTATTTATTATTTAACAATGCAATTAATCACAATAAATTTTTATAATTGCTTGACAGCCGTAGTTTAAAGTATCAGTCTACTCTGAAAAATGACTTGGAAAGATGGCATTTCCTTATCTAATAGATCCATTACTCTTGTGTATTCTGAGTCATATTTTACCGAAAATCAGTGTATCTACTCCATTATTATTTACTCCTTTAGAACTATGAAGCTGAAACTACTGAGGCTTGCTCTAGATTTAAAAGTTGGCTGACACAGCTATGGCACTCAATGGTGTGAAAAAGTCACACATCTTAGAACTGCAGCTATGCTGATTTAACCCTCGGCATAGACACAGCATCTGATCTAGAGGCATGAAGCAGAGCAAAGTGGTTGGAAAAAGTATGTACAAAGGTCCAGGTTGCAGCTTGGCAGATTTCAGTAACTGGAACATCTTTGAGTAATGCACAGAAGTAGATAGTGACGTTGTAGAATGAGCTATCAGTTTAGAAGGAAGAAGAATGTCAGCCAAATCATAACATGCAATAATATTCTGGCTGAGATCCATCTTGAAAGTCTCTGGGTAGAGACAGCAGATCTGTCTGCAACTGAAGAAAAAAAAAAAAGTCTAGGATGCTGTCTGAATGGTTTGGTTCTGTCCAGAGAGAAGGCTAATGTCCTTCTTACATCCAGGGTGTGGAAAACATCTTCTTGTCTAGCCTGATGTGATTTTGGGGGAAAAAACTGGAAGATGAATGGTCTGATTAACATGGAATTCAGAAGACACTTTAGGTAGAAACTTTGGATGAGGTTGTGATGATAGCTTTTACTTGAAAAACACTGTAAAAGTCGGGTTGGAGAACTGGGCACTCATATGCAAGATTTCTTGCACCTTGTTAGCAGCAGTTGCAGAGAGATCTATCTATGGAAATCCCCAAGGTAAGAATATGTTGCTGAGGACTCATGAATCTAGCTCCCATTCATAATTTTGGGAAAAGTGCCTACTGAGATCATCATTGGTCATGGTATTTTGAAGACCTGGAAGAAGCTAACTATCTGGTTGACTATGCACCAGTTCCAGACTTTTATCTTTGGCAGAGTGAATGGGAATGTGCCCTTCCCTGATGATTGATATAAAATATGCAGGACATGTGGTCTGTCATGATCTTGACTGATCTGGCTCTGAAGTAACTAAAAGCAAGCATTTTTGACTGCTCTCAACTCCAGAAGATTGATGTTGAAAAGCTGCTGTTGGGATAACAGTTTGCCCTGGATTGAGTGAGGCACTAGATGTGCCCATACATCCCAAAAAGGAAGTATCCTCACAGTGGTAGGGGAATCATGAATAAACAGGACTCATGCACAGACCTCTGAAGGGTCTTTCCACTGATTGCAGAACCCAGCTGGGTACAGACACTTGTTTGTCCAGATTGTGCTTCTTCGTCATACAGATTGTCCTGTGCCATCCCTGAAGTAATCAAAGATGTAACCTGGTGTTTTGGGTTACACAGATGCAAACTGCCATGTGCCCTGTGATGGGGTGGACTCCCCACACTAACTCTGTAAGAGCTGAATTAGGCCAGGTGGGCCCAATCAGCTTAATTAGGCTGCAGGCAGGGGAGATAAAAGCTGGAGGCAGATAATTAAGGACAGGCTCACCTTTGCAGGAACAGGCAGGGCCTATGTAAAGCCAGGTAGCTAGCTGCAGAGAGGGGGGCACTGCTTCTTCTGGGAAAGGCTGCAGGGAAGTAGGCCACAAAAAGGAAGCTGCAGAGCCGGGAGTGAGCAGGGAAGCAGAGTCAGACAAGATGAGGGAAGCCAACACCGGAGAGAGAAAGAGAGCGCAAGCTGGTAGAGCTAATCCCCAGAACGGCCAGCATGAGGCACTGCTCACGTTGAGCGGACCCCCGTGACATGCCCCAGTAGTTGAAGACAATGCCTTACTGAGGTTTGAAGGCTGAGCTGAATCTTTGAGATGAGATTCTTTAGGGCAGCGGTAGTCAATAGGCGGACCACAGGCCAATTTTAGACCGCCAGATGCTTTTGAATGGACAATGAAATCTTTTTATTTATTTATTATATTATTGTTATTTTTATTATTATTATCTTCTCTGGAGTCTAGACCCTGACCATACCTCAGCTAAGAAATTTGAACCTAGACAAAAAATAATGGACTACTCCTGCTTCAGGGTGAGAAACCTGTCTGTAGGTAGGTTAGTTACTGCATGCAGAGAAGTAACTCCATGCCTGTTACTGCATGCAGAGAAGACCCTATGAAATCTATCTTTTGTACTAAAGGTTGTTGTTGAGTTTGGGTGAGTTTCTTGTGAGAGAGGTGAATTGCAACATGAAAAATAGGTGTTTTGAAGGCCCAGGATTGCAAACTAATCCCTGGAATATAGGGAGGGAATCATAGTAACAAGGGTCACCATCATGAATATATGCTGTTTAACAGTTTTTCAGACATCTGAGATCTAATACTGGTCTCCATCTTTCATTTTGGGAAGGCGGGGGGGCAGAAAGTACTTGGAATAAAACCCCTTTCCCCTGTGCTGAACTGGGACAGGTTCTATTGCTCCTAAATGTAGAGGAGACTACATCTCTTGTCTCAGCAACTGATTGTGAAAAGGGTCACTGAAGGGACAGGGAAGAGGGATAGGAGGGAGGGAAGGATGGGAAATGGATGAGCCAACCGGATATGAAGACCTCCAAAATCCATTTGTTGGATGTTATGCTTTCCACCATGCAGTTCAAAAACATTTTACTCCCAATGGCATCTAGTCTTTAAATAACCACTCATCATTAAGTTTAGTGCTTTTGGTGGTTACAACGACTGGGATACCTTAGGAGACTGCTTTTCTGACTACTGGTTAGCCAGTGTGGTGAGACAGAAAATTTACTTTTGTTGCTGGTTGGGTATTTCTTACTTCAAAACTGGTGGTTATGTATATGTCTGCCCTATTTCCCAGCAGTTTGTCCTGAATTTGGTATTCTCAGTTGTAACCCACTGAGGCACAGTGACAGTGGCATAGTCGAGCAGGGTGAACTGCACTGCTTGTTGTTCTGAGTAAGATTTGCACTTCATACACTGGTGGAGATTTTAAGTGAAAGTTAAGCGTAGTGGGTCAAGGAGTCAAGAGATGAGATGAGTAAAGGACGTTACCTGCTTGTTATTTTCTGTTTGTATATTTCGGGCAAGGGAAGTAGGGTCAGAAAAGAAGGAAAATGAGTGTGCGTGAAACTTTCATGAAATTGGAGCTGTGCAGATTGCAGGCAGAAGAAAAAGAAAAGAAACATAAAAGATTTATGGAATTAAAATGGATGGAAATTGAGGCGCAGAGGCAAGCAGCCGCACACCAGAGAAATTTGGAACTTAAACAGATAAGAGTCTGACAAAGAAACTGAGACCCACAAATGGGGCTGGGAACTTAGCTTGAAACGAAGGGTTCCTGCCATATGGAGAGCCTATATAAGGTGGGGAGTGACATCATGATTTGTCTTCACTCCCCCATAATGCAACACCTGAAAGAAGCTCTGAAAGACAAAGGGCTTGGAACAGGGGAGGCGAAACCATGCTGCACAGCAATTACAGTCTGTGCCTTAAGAATCTGCAATCCTGCTTGTATCATCAATCAGGGTGAGAAACTGCTAATTCACATTCTATCTATCTAGTACATTAGGCTTCGTTTGCATTTTTGTTTATTTGGTAATCTGGTAATCTGCTTTGATCTGTTTGCTATCACTTATAATCACTTAAAATCTATCTTTCTGTAGCTAATAAACTTGTTTTATGTTTTATTTTAATCAGTGCCTCTTTAAGTGACGTGTCTGGGAAAATCTCAGCTTGGTTAACTCAGGCTTGTTGTGCATATCTTTCCCACATTGACAGTAAAGTGAACTATACTGATGAGCTTGCATTGTACAGATCCTTGTGCAGTGCAAGATAGTATAATATTGGGTTTATACTCCAGCAAAGGTGAAAGGCTGGGGAGCTGGAAAATTGACTGTTGTCTTCTGTCTGTTCTTGAGTGGCTTAGGTAAAGCACTCAGGTAACTTGGTTGGGTGGGTGGTACCACTTGCTGTCATGTTGGATAACAACAGGGCCTGGAGAGGCTGGCTGAATCACCAGCAGAGCAGTGAGAGAGAGACCAGCCCAGCTGAATGGTTAGGAGGCAAAGTGGTTCCCACAGCTCCCACACTGTACCCAGGGGGCGGGAGTGATAACCCATCACAATGCTCTCTTATTAGCAATACCTATGAAATAGGAAATATTTCAAAAAAAAATTTTTTTTTGTTATTTCTCTTTTTCTTGAAGAAGCGCTATGACAGAGTTTAGAGGCCAAATTTTCAATTTGTAGTAATAAAAAAGTGACTGTACAGTAATACTTAAGAGACAAGCTTACACCTAACAAAGTATCACTTCTTACCTTAGACAGATGTAACAAAAAAATATACAAGTAACATCACAGTAAATAATGTTTGGGGCATTATCTCTACTTTGTGAACTTACCTATCTGTCCAGAAAGAACACTGTAAAGTTTTGGCATTGGTGCTCCAAATACCATTCCTCTGAGTTTGTCCATTGGAGGAGCTTTATTTTGAAGGCCTCCAAACTTTCCATTGCTGCGAATTCTATCTCCTTCCCTCGTCAGTAATGTTGGGCAATGTGTGATTTTTACAACCTACATAGGTATAAAAATAAATCTCATAGGTAAAAAGTATGTAGGTATAGTAAATCCGTTAAAAGGAAAAGCTTAATCATCAATAGTGGTGGGCCAGTCGTGGTGGACCCCCTAGTTTTATAGCAACCTTTATTACATTATAATGCAGGTGGTTCTACACTGAAAAGTGATTCTGTAAAAATGGCATCATGTCTATTGCATCTCAGAATTACAGAGCAAACTTGCTCTATTTAAATGTATAGTTACATTTCCTTTAAAGTGCCAACCCTGCATACTCTGTCACTCGGAGAAACTTTGGAAGGTGAATTATTATCTGCCTGCTCACAGCCAGCTGACCCTTGAACGGCCAGAGCACAGAGCTCACAGTCAGACTGGCATGTTCAGCATGCTCCCTCCTCTGAGGAACCCCCACTCCAAGAGATTCTGAGCATTTCAGGGAGAGTCTAAGGACAGAAAGGACACCATCTGGCTAGCTCCATGGTATACAACAACACTCATATGGTAGTATTTTTTTTTTTTATTAAAACAAACACCCCAGACAATTTTGTCAACGTTGATACTATAGACTGCATCCATTGTAAAGTGCATTGGGATTTCTGAATGAAAAGCATTTTGGGGCAGATCATTAGCTAATATATATTGTCATAGCTCCAGTTAAGTTGATGAAGCTATGAAAATTTACACAAGTTTAGGATCTGTCCCTGTACATTTATAAGTATACAAAATCTGTAACCCAACAGGATTTTCTTTAAGCAAATACACAAACACCTGAAGGTACAGTACATACCTCCTTTCTGTAATGATTGGCGGCATCCAAATTGTCAATAATGATGGTGTCACCTAAGAGCATTCCGAACACTGTAAACGTAATGAATTTTCAAACGGTGAAACTTCTCAGCAATAAAATACTTTAAACATGTATTAGTCTACAGTAAATTAAATGTCCAAAATGATATTGACAACTCAAAACAACAGCTTAAAAGAAGCAGTACCAGTTCTTAACAGAAGCTTGCATAACCATTAACTGAATTTTTAAAATGTATTTGCTATATTATAGCTAAGATGCTAAATCTATTGTAATTTAAATATAAAAGAGCTTTTTACAACGTAATTCTCTAGCAAAAAAGACAAAAAATTAACAATAATGAAACTCAGGGTGACACTTATGATGTAAGAAAACTCTGAATGTAAGTTGCAAGTTGTAGGTAGGAGGCATTTCAGCCCATCAGAATTTATTGTATTTTTATTTAATTGCAGTTTTTATTACACAAGATTTACTAAGGTTTTAGGACTGCCTCTGTGTCTAGGACACAGATGGAGGTTACTCACCTTGTGCAGTAGCTGGAGTTCTTTGAGACATGTATCTCTATAAATGCACCAATATCCAACTCCTTCCCCTCTGCTTCAGGAGTTTCTTCTGTGTGAATTTGTGGTGGAAAGAACTCAGGCTGGTTTGCCTGTGTAGTCCTATACAGCCTTAATGTGGGGCATGAGGATGTACAGGGCACATGCGCTAGCCAAATGGGTAACTGCTACTGAAAATCTCTGATCAAAGACATATGTCTCAATTAGTCCAAGCTGAAGTCTTGAAAATTTCCACAATAGGAACATGTTTGAGTAACCCCACAGATGCAGAGAGAGGTCTTATGGAATGGGCTAATACACTAGAACAGTGGTTCTCAACCTGCTGTCCAATGAGAACAGAGCTGCGGCCCATGAGACATCCTCAGGGCCATACAAGTATTATTGGATGTGTCCACATAACACATTGTGGGCTGCATCAATGGTAAACAGGTTGAGAACCACTGCCCTAGAAGGAGATGGTATATTGGCAGATTCATAGCTAGATATTATGCAACAAGAAATCCACCTGGAAAGTCTCTGGGTTGAAATCGTGGACCCTTCGGACCTATCACCAATTGCTACAAACAAACAGTCTGAAAGACTTCCCGAATGACTTTGTTTTATCCAGATAAAAGCGAACACCCTCTGATGTACAAGGTAGCCTCCAACCTGGACTGATATGGTTTCAGGAAAAAGACTGAAAGATGGATGAGGTGGTTTATGTGAAACTCAGATGGCACCTAATGTAAGAGCATAGGATGTAGCCATAACAAAATCTTGTCCATGGGCGAAATAACAGTAAATGGGGGGTCTGCCACTAAAGACACACCTTCTGGCAGAGGTGATAGCCACCAAAAAGGCCATCTTCATGAATAGGTTAAAGAGAGAACAGATAACTGTTGGCTCAAAGGGAGGCCTCATAGGAGATTTACGTACTAAGTTCAGATCCCAAACAGGAGCAGGTTCTTTAATCTGAGGGTCAAGTTTCCTCGACCCTTGATAAATTACTTTGTTGTGGGATGAGCGAACACCAAGAAATGCTCAACTGAGAAAGGAAAGGCCATTATAGCAGTCAAGCAGACTCTGATGGAACACCGATATACATACATGTTCTCTGTATGTATATCTCCTGTGTGTTCCCTTCTATGCATCCGAAGAAGTAAGCTGTAGCCCATGAAAACTTATGCTGAAATAAATTTGTTAGTCTCTAAAGTGCCACAAGTACTCCTGTTCTTTTTGCGGATACAGACTAACACGGCTGCTACTCTGAAATCTGATAATGTCTTTTTCAATTTCAGGAGGCAGTCCAGAACAGCTGAGAGGGAAGAATGAGTGGATGAAAGATGCTGCTGGTCATACCAATGGTTTAATCTCTTTAATTTTTTATCATGTGGATTTTTTCCTACTATTCATCAACAGCACCTGTTGTACCTCTGCAGAACAGTAAGTCTTGAGGAAAAGAATTCCCAGGTTAGGGTGAAGAGTCTGACTGGCATCTTGAGAGAAGAGATAAGAAATGCACAGAAGGTTGATTGCCCGCAAACAGCCAGGTGAATCAGGTAAGTATACCAGGCTGTGTTGGCCACATTAGAACTATTAATATTAGAGGTATTGGGGGAAATGCATAAAGAAGTTTCCTCATCTATGGGATGAGGAAGGCATCTCCTAGTGAGTGAAGGCCCCACAATCCTCTTGAACAAAGCTATCTTAATTTCTTGTTGGCAAAAAGTTCCATCTCTGGAAACTCCCAGGTCAGAAAGACATGATTGAAAGCGCCACTCAATCACAGGAGAAGCATCTGATGCAAAGGAATAAAATGTTCTAACACAGTGAAAACTAATGTAGAAAAGGCGGGTTGGGGAGCCATAGGCAAACTTCTCTAGTGTCTAGTGGCCTGAACCTTTATGATCCTACTACTTTGATTAAAAAGTCTGTTTTTTTTCCAATGTAGTAACAACTGTGCTAATAGTGAACATTGTAATCAAGGTTGCAAAACTGTTGCCGCTATAACCCCACTTGTTACTTTTTATTGAATTCACTGTTTGGGCTGAAATCTTAAATGCTTGGTGTCAACTTATGAGAATATGAGAATTTGAGGTGGGGGGGGGAAGAGTTTGAGCAAAATCTTTTAAGCCATTTTTGAGTGTGTGTGTGGGGGAGATAATGAGCAGGACTTTCCATTGTTTAAAATGAAATGTGGCTGAATAACTCAGATGTTTGCACTTCCCAGCTTCAAGAGAATAGGCCCCTAATTAAAGCCTCTCTGCTCAGTCCGGGGAAAAAAAATTAAGAGCAAACTCATTATTTGAAAATGTGGTGTTGTGTATGTTAGCAAATCTGTTAAACATAGTGTCAGTGCTTTGCCTGGGAGTTAACTGGACAGCTGAACTGCACAGACCCAATTACTTTGAATCAAGAAGTTGAGCCAAGGCGGTGAAGAGTGATGCAAAGAACTGGTATTAGCTTTTCTCAGTTGCTTATAATTTTGCTGAACTTTTAACTATTTGGGTTGAAATTTCCATGCCATGTGTCCTCCCCCCATGTTCTGAATATTTTTGGAAAATTTCAGCCAAGAATTTCAGTTATTTCTGAGAACTAGGGTAGGGAAAAAATGTTGTTTTGCCTGTGTTTAAAAAAAAACAATTGTCAGTTTCTTCTTTGACAAACTCTAGAGCCTCCACACTTTGCAGCAGGAATTTGAACTTTGGTAGTGGGGTGTCCTTTCTCTCAAGGATGTGCCTTCTACAATCTCTGTGGGAATCTGTCCAATTTTGGCCAAGTTATAAGCCTTTGAAAGATATAGTAATTTGTACATGCCACTAAATTCCCCAAAGATCCCATCTGCTGTGGGCATGCTGCAGCCTGAGGTTGAGCAGGACTTTCCCGGCAGCTGCAACTCAGACTGTCATGGGCCCTGCATGGTCCAAATTCAAGCACCTGAACTGAGACAGGCAGCCTTTTTTTCTCCCCTGTGTTGCTGGGCCCAGGCAGCATGGAGGAAGAAACCATCTGATTTACATGCAGAGTGGATAAGAGCCCAACCTTTAGTGGAGCATTGGATTGAGACAAGGAGACTGGGGGTGGTGGGGAGACTGGTGTGACAGAACTGGTAATTTGCTGCAATATTCCGGACAAACTTTACTGAATGAAGTTTATTGTGGGCCAGGGATTGTAAGTAATTACATGGGGGAAGGGGACCACATCCCTCCAGGAGCTAAGAACGGGGCGGATGACTAGGCAAATTCATTCAGATTGTAATACTCCAGAGAGCAACCAGCACCTGGAGAGGCTTGGATGTACTCATTCAAACTGGACTCTCCAGAGAACCAATAGACATGTCAGGAAATCCTCTCCTTAATAGCCTGAGTTTAAATGGGCCAAGGGCCTATTTATCCAGCAAATGGATGGGACATTCTGTCCGAGAGAAACGCCACTCCTTCGGGGGAAGGGTTGGAAGAACGTGACCTATTCACGGACGCATGTTCTAAGCTAGCAGCTGTTATGAACTTGTGACTACAAAAAAACCTCTTGATGGAGTTTGAAGAGCAGATCACGTATCAGAGACTTGTTGGAGTTGGGGTGATCTCAGATACGCTTATTAGCATGTGAGTAGTGTTTTTAAATTGTTTTAATGTTTTTTCTGTAATGATTTCACTTGAAGATTAAATGTGCTTGCTTAGAAAGGGCTGTATGGTAACTTACAACTATGGGCAATTACACTGTTTATAGCCTCTGAGGAGAAAGCAAAGCAAGCCTGCTTAGACAGGGAATTCTCAGTGTAGGCAAGACAGTGCAGCCTGGGAAAAAAATAAACAATCAAGGGGGAGAGATGTGTCTCCACTCAAGGTGATGGCCAGGGAGCTGGAAGCATGAGTGGGTGCCCTTGGTGGACCATGGAGGGGGAATAACGGTACAGCTACTCTGATCTGTCACAACTGGGTGCAATTGGGCAAAGAGATTGGGACAAGAAACCATGGGGTAGTGGGAACTGAAGTTTGAGGAGCTTGAGGGAGATAGATTGGGACTGGGAGCCAATGGGGATTGCAAACATGGGTGGGATTGGGCAACTGGAGGCCAGGATTGGTGGGGAGAGACTGGGATGGTATGGGAAAAGGAGACTGGGACCAGAGAAGCTTGAGCAGTGGAGACTGGGAATGGAACTAGGACAAGAAGACACAGAGGGGATGAGACAAGTCTGGGACAACAAAGTAGGAGGGGAGGAGGCAAGAGGGGTCACACTTGAGGGGAATGGATAGAAGACTGTGCCCTCTAGAGAACACTCTCCTCAAGAGCCTGGAAGGGAACACAATATTCCTGAGTCTCACCATTCCTCTATTAGTCTACTGTTAGAAAATTACTGTGAAACTCACAAGCAAAGTGTCCCATTCCTCTCTCATGCTGATTCACGTAGAGGATAGCCTATAACTTCTATCAGTTACTCCAGGAATTCAGATGATGGAGGTATGTTTGATAGATCCAAATGTTCCAGTCCTGCTGATGACCCATGTCGGTATCTGCATGATGCCACAAGATATCATGTATGTCTTCACCGAGAAGTCTGACGGAATGCTTAACATAGTGAATGCTAATGGAAAGGGGGTAGGCTTAGAAGATAAAATAAAAAAAGAACTTAGAAAAGTTAGATGCCTGCAAGTCACCGGTGCCTGATGAAATGCATCCTAGAATACTCAAGGAGCTTATAGAGGAAGTATCTGACCCACCAGCTATTATCTTTGGAAAATCTTGGGAGACAGGAGAGATTCCAGAAGACTGGAAAAGAGCAAATATAGTGCCCATCTATAAAAAAGGGAAATAAAAACAATACAGGAAACTATAGACCAGTTAGTTTAGCTTCTGTGTCAGGGAAGATAATGGAGCAAGTAATTAAGGAAATCATCTGCAAACACTTGGAAGATGGTAAGGTAATAGGGAATAGCCAGCATGGATTTGTACAGAACAAATCGTGTCAAACAAATATGACAGCTTTCTTTGATAGGATAACGAGTCTTGTGGATAAGAGAGAAGTGGTGGATGTGATATACCTAAAAGCAGCAAAGAGTCCTGTGGCACCTTATAGACTAAAAGACGTTTTGGAGCATGAGCTTTCGTGGGTGAATACCCACTTTGTCAGATGCATGCATCTGACGAAGTGGGTATTCACCCACGAAAGCTCATGCTCCAAAACGTCTTTTAGTCTATAAGGTGCCACAGGACTCTTTGCTGCTTTTACAGATCCAGACTAACACGGCTACCCCTCTGATACATGATATACCTAGACTTTAGTAAGGCATTTGATATGGTCTCTCATGATATTCTTATCAATAAACTAGGTAAATACAACTTAAATGGGGCTACTATAAGGTGGGTGCATAACTGGCTGGATAACCATACTCAGAGTAGTTACTGATGGTTCCCAATCCTGCTGGAAAGGTATAACAAGTGGTGCTCTGCAGGGGTCTGCTTTGGGACCGGCTCTGTTCAATATCTTCATCAACGACTTAGATATTGGCATAGAAAGTACGCTTATTAAGTTTGCAGATGATACCAAACTGGGAGGGATTGCAGCTGCTTTGGAGGATAGGGTCATAATTCAAAATGATCTGGATAAATTGGAGAAATGGTCTGGTAAACAAGATGAAGTTTAACGAAGACCATTGTTAAATGCAAAGTGCTCCACTTAGGAAGGAATAATCAATTTCATACATATAGAATGGGAAGAGACTGTCTAGGAAGGAGTACAGCAGAAAGGGATAAAAGGGTTATAGTGGACCACAAGCTAAATATGAGTGTGATGCTGTTGCAAGAAAAGCAAACATGATTCTGGGATTTGTGAGAAAGACACGAGAAGTCATTCTTCCGCTCTACTCTGCGCTGGTTAGGCCTCAGCTGGAGTATTGTGCCCAGTTCTGGGCACCACATTTCAAGAAAGATGTGGAGAAATTGGAGAGGGTCCAGAGAAAAGCAACAAGAATGATTAAAGGTCTTGAGAACATGACCTATGAAGGAAAGCTGAAAGAATTGGGTTTGTTTAGTTTGGAAAAGAGAAGACTGAGAGGGGACATGATAGCAGTATCTAAAAGGGTGTCTAAAAGGGTGTCATAAGGAGAAGGAAGAAAACTTGTTCATCTTAGCCTCTAAGGATAGAGCAAGAAGCAATGGGCTTAAACTGCAGCAAGGGTGGTTTAGGTTGGACATTAGGAAAAAGTTCCTAACTGTCAGGGTGGTTAAACACTGGAATAAATTACCTAGGGAGGTTGTGGAATCGCCATCTTTGGAGATGTTTAAGAGTAGGTTAGATAAATGTCTATCCGAGATGGTCTAGACAGTATTTAGTCCTGCCATGAAGGCAGGGGACTGGACTCGATGACCTCTCGAGGTCCCTTCCAGTCCTAGAATCTATGAATCTATGAATTACAATATGGAAATATGCATATTAATGGTTGAGGGTTGAAAACCAATCCCCAAGATTCAGCTATAGAATTACAGCTGCAAGAGTCATCTTCTTGAACTTCTGTGCTTTCACAAAGCTGTTTAAGAGTCTAGAAAAGGTCTTCAACATCCATTCTTTTTTGAGACCACAAAGTACTGGGAGTAAAACCCCTTCTCCCCACCCCCATTACCATTCCGTGCAGGAATCTGTTATATGGCTCCTGAATGTAGAAGGAAGTCAATCTCCTGTCTCAGCAAGTGCTCATTAGAGAGGTCCCTGCAAAGGGACAGGGAAGAGGCTGGGAAGGAGAAAGATGTAAAATGGATGGAGTAAGCTGATCTAATGACCACCAGCACCCAACTGTCCGATGTAATCTTACTCTTGGGGGAATTCTGCACCAAAAAAATAAAAATTCTGAGCATATTTTAAAATTCTGCAATATTCTATTTGTCAAAATAGCACAATTTAATCACACCAATTTCAATTATTTTGGTAATTTATTTCAAAATACCTGTCAGCAAGTAAGTCTGTAACAATACAGACCAAAAAAACCCAAAAAACAACAAAACAAAACAAAAAAAAGATTTAGGAATTTTTTTTTGACAAATAGATTCCATACTTGGCATATTAATACAGAACTTTGAGTAATAGTTAATTTAAACTATAATACTGAAATGTTTTTAGCACACTCCTCAGAAGAAGAGGAAAGGCTTTGTGGAATCAGGGGTAAGAGATGATCTGAATTGCTGGGCAGGAGCCTGGGAATGAACTTGGAGGTTTGCTGTGGGGGGGGGGGGGGGAGAAACAGGTTTTTATTTTGAGGGGGTGGGGGGGATTGTTAGAGAGTTGGAGAGCCTCCCCCATGCAGACCTCGGCAGACCCCTAGCCTCTCCCATTCAGTCAGGCACATCTGCCTCAGGCCCATGTGCCCCTGCAGCCACACATTTGTCCCCATGTGGCCCTGAAGTCCCCCTCCTATTCAGTTCCTGGATCAATGCTGTCACTCCATTAGCTCCTGAGCCCTTGCCCCAGTCTGTCCCCTCCATTAGCCCTTCTGAAACCCCAGTCTATGATCCCCCAGTAGCCTCGTGTGTCCTGCTCTGTCCATCCTGTGCCTCCTCACCTAGCCCTGCAGTGAGGAAAGCCGCCTCTTTGCCAGCTGGCTGCCTTATTTTTTGGTGCCATAGCAATCCCTGGTGGGTGAAAAGTGTAACTGCAGCACCTCTCCAGCAGAAAATAGATTCTGCTGAGGAAAAAAAAAAATCTGTGAGGGATATGACTTCTCTGTGTGCGCAGTAGTGCAGAATCTCCCCACCCTTCCCCCGCCCCGAGTATAATTTGCTCCCATGCCAGCTGGAAGTGGGAGAGGAGGTTCCTAAATGGAAAAAGATGGGTAAATGCAGCAGAAAGATCATAAATGGGGGTTGATTGGGACCCTTAACCAGTCTGTCAAAACTGATGCTTTGAAGATGAGAGTGGCTGCACAGTCGAAACAGATGTAGTGTGGCTCAGTGGGTCTTTGGAAACCCAAGAATTGTGTGGGATAGAATCTGATGCTATCTGAGATCTACTAAATCTATGTTTGTTTGCAGACCTGTAGATTCCAAGTGACTAAAATGTGGCCCTGGAATCCTTCAAGGTCTGTAATTATTCGTCAATTGTCTGCAAAGAGTTTGATTCCACCAAAAAGAAGGTCCTGAACAGTGTTCTGAAACTCCCAAGGGAATCTCGAGAGCTGCAGTCAAGATACCTGCCACATAATAGTAGCCATGGAGATGGAGTGTGCTGCCGCATCAGCCATATCTAAGGAGGCTAACAGCGAAGTCTGATCTAATAGCGAAGTCTGAGCCAACAGCTGACCTTCAGCTATGATGTTCAATAAACGAAGTAAAATTTTGAAAAATTGGTGTGATTGTACTTTGCCATGAGCACTTGGTAATTCACAATCCTAAATTTCAAGGGCACAGATTAATAGGTTTTACAGTGAAAAAGGTCCCTGTCATAGCTGTCTGCAGTATTCATTTACAGCTTCAACTGCCAAAAACTGGGAGCAGGATCTGAAAATAAAAATTTTGAGTCTTTTGCTGGGACAAAGTACTTTTTACCAAGTCTTCTGTGTGTGTGTGGGGCACCATTGCTGGGGTCTGCCAGATGGTTTAGGCACGATATAGGAGGGCTTCATTTATAGGTAGAGCCACTTGTGCCCAGAAGGTGACATTTGCAGAATGTCCAAGATTTTATGTTGAGATTCCTCCTCTAGTTGGATTTGCAATGAGCCTGCAATCTGTTTCACCTGGTCCTGCAATTCTTTGAACTCATGGCCAGGGAAGGAGGAAGAGCCATCACAGCCTCATCTGGGGAAGATGAGGTCATGGTTGTGGGTGGAAAATGTTTCCTCTTGCAACTGAGAAGGCTAAAGTAGGGGGCTGCCTGTTCCAATAGTTCCTTTGAGAGAGACCAACACTGTTGATGGTAAGTGTCCCAAGGGTCCTCGGGGGGGGGGGGGGAAGATAAGGCACTGGAGGTGGCACCCATTGACGTTCACACTATGGAGGAGGAGTGGGAGTGTGCCATTCACATTAATAGTTCTTCTCCCTGTAAGTATCAGGGAGGGAGCCCTGTAGTGGTAGGTAGGGGAATATTGGATACAGACATGGGAATCAGAAGAAAAATCCTGTACAATGTCCAGAGAGGAGCCCTACCTTGCTCCAAAACTGGTGGAAAATCCAGTGGCAGCAGACAGATTTGTAATTCTGGTGACCATGACAATCCTGGTACTGATAGGTGCTTGGGTACCCATTAAGAGGGGAGATACTGGCTCATCAGAGACATGCAGATCTTTGGAATACCTAAAGTCCTGTGGTACCAAGTGAGATAATGAAGACAGAAGAGGAACCTACTTTGATGAGTCCTTTGTAGAAGTGTGAGTACCAATGATACTAGATGCCTCAAAGAGTGTGAAGCCTGAGGCAATTTAACCTTCTGTGATACTGAGGTCATGTGGCTAGGCACCAAAGGTTGCAAAAGAGGGTCCATTGGTACTGCTAGTAGTGGGCCTGTTTCTCCCTGCTGCTCTGATCATGCTTAGGTGGTACAAAAGACTGTTTAGGCATCAAAGTACGTTTGGAACTGTAGTTCTCAGATGAACTCAGTGTCTTGGAGACCTATCAGTACTGAAGGAGTCTGAAGTCTCAACAGTACCCAACAAAGGATGGAAGTTTCAGAAAAAGCTAGTTTCAGTGGAGACAGATATTTTTGAGATAGACTGTCTATGAGGAGACCTGGAACTCCTTTTCTTAGAGGCATTTCCAGTACCTTTTGACGATTTCTCCTTCAAAGGTCTGGGTGAATGTGGTGCTGATACAGACAGGGCAATAAGCTCACCTGGTGGCTGATGCACACGATGGGTCCTCTGACCTGAATCAGAGGCATGATGAAGAGACCACTCTATCTTGAAAAGTTTGAGTCTGATCTGTCAACCTTTTTCTAACCCTGCTCTTTAGGGCTACATAGAAGTTACACTTTTGAGGGATGTGCATGTCCCCCAGAGACTAATATAACAGGAATATCTGTCACTGAGCAGGATAGCGTTTGGGCAAGTGAGACAATGCTTGAATCCTGGTTATCCCAGCATACCCATGTAAAAGAGGAAAAGGGTCTCACTCCCTCCCCCCCAGAGGGTAGAGGTAGTAAGGAGAAAAATGAGGGAATAAAATAAAGACCCTCCAAATGAAAGAAATAAACTAAACAAAACACTAATAAGGGCCAAACTAAATTAGAAGGCAAGCATAACAAACAACCAAGTGGGAAGGCTAAACCACTCCATCTCTGGCCCAGGTGGTTGAGAAAGAACTGAGGACAATTGGCCCATGCAGCCCTATAAAACCTCTGCGTAGGCATGAGGATGCTTAGGGAGCATGCATGGGCTGAACAGGCATTGCTACTGAAAGTCTCCAATGGAAGAAAAATGCTGCACCTGAAGTGGAGCATCCATAAGGACGCTACTCAAAGATTACTTAGCTGGAAGTATACTTCCCCCACAACATTATCTCTTGAAATCTTCAGAAGAGAAGTAAGGTTACTGCATTTGCATTTAATTTAAGCAGATCAACTGATTACAACTGCTGTGAAGACTCATACAAAGAACTCTTATTCCAGAAGTGTTCTCTCTATTCCTTCCATAATGTGTCCTTGTTTGGTTAATCCTCTGGATAGCAGGAAACATACATTACCACAGAAATCAAAGATCCATGGTGTCATAAACAGATAGTCAAGGGTTAATGTCCCTTTTACCTGTAAAGGGTTAAGAAGCTCAGTAAACCTGGCTGACACCCGACCAGAGGACCAATAGGGGGACAAGATACTTTCAAATCTTGGTTGAGGGAAGTCTTTGTTTGTGCGTTGTTCATTCTTGGGACTAAGAGGGACCAGACGTACATCCAGGCTCTCCAAATTTTTCTGAATCAGTCTTTCATGTGTCACAATTGTAAGTAATAGCCAGGCAAGGCGGATTAGTCTTATGTTTGTTTTCTCAACTTGTGAGTGTTTCTTTTTGCTGGATGGATTTTTACCTCTGTTTGCTGTACCTTTGAATCTAAGGCTAGAGGGGGTTTCCTCTGGGCTATATGAATCTAAGTACCCTGTAAAGTATTTTCCATTCTCATTTTGGAATGATGATGATTTTTATCTTTTCCTTCTTTAATTAAAAGCTTTCTTTTTTAAGAACCTGATTGATTTTTCCTTAAGATCCAAGGGGATTGGGTCGGAACTCACCAGGGGTTGGCGGGGGGGGGGGGGGGAAAGGAGGGAGGGATGGTTAATTCCTCCTTGTTTTAAAATCCAAGAAGTTTAAAACTGTGTTCACCAGGGAATTGGTGAAGCCTGTCAAGGCAACCCAGGGAGGGGAAAGTCTATGGGGGGGGACAGGGAGTGCGCCAGACACTGAATTTCTGGCTGGTGGCAGCGTTACCAGATCTTAGCTAGCAACTAAGCTTAGAAGTGTTCATGCAGGTCCCCACTTTTGTACTCTAAAGTTCAAAGTGGGGGGAAAAAACCTTGACACATGGACTTTTTTTCCAAGTCCATTCTCCTGAGAGGAAAGGACTATGCCACACAAGGTATTTTCTAAGTGTCAAACTTTGTTCAGTCTTCTGTTATATGTTTCAAGCATTGTGGTTTCTACTACTTCCCTTGGAAGACTGTTGGAAAATGTTTATTGTAATATTGAAACACCAGAAAATTATTGCCAAACCCTAAGCAATAGTCTATCATTTGAACGTTCATGAAAAGTAGAATCTGAGTGAAATGAAGGCAGATGCATAACTTTGGGAAAAGATTTGGAGGAAAATTGGTTTATGATTAATATTGGAGAGGAATGCTTCAACTCTGGTAACGTAAAAAAAATATCAGATTATATTTAGTTTTGGATAGATCTTTAAAAGCTTAAGAAAGCCAGGGTTTGAAATAGTATATTGCTAGAAAAGGTATGATTATACATAATCCAGCTAGGATGTATCTTGGTCTGAGGTGATATGATACCCTACATAGTTTTGAAAAGACAAGGAACAGCAAACAGTGTAACATAGTACTTTGGAAAATATTTTTAAAAAACTTATATCAAGATTGTCTCCAATTATTTTGAAACAAACTGGAGGTTATGAGATAATGCTGAAGTTTTTGTTTTAAAATTAAATATATGGAAGAGAAAGTAGGAGAAAGACAATCAAGACTGAAGAAAGGTAATAGTTGCCATTGTTAAAATCTTCTTGTCATTTGCAAATTAACATTACTGTCATTCTCTCTAACACAAGTTATGTGATTGCTCTGGTAAAAGGCAAATTTGTAAAGATTTTAATGGCGATCACTCACTATATGATTTGGTATGGTTTCTGTGTCTCCTCCATTTATAAGCTAAGATAATACTTCTTTAGTGACATTTACCTATCTGACAATGCTCTACATTCTCTGGAAATGTTAACAAATCTCTGGCAAATACAGGGTTTCCAATAGGTCTGAAGTGATTTCTTCCATTTCGTAAGTGAGGTAAAGTCCTGGTTTTAAAAAAAGAAAACAAATTACATTTCATTTTATTCTACCATGGTTTTTGACACATTAATCAGAAACATGAAACTATATTTGATCTACATATTAACACTTCAATACCAGGACTTGGAAGTTCCCAACGTTAATACATATCACCTGAGGAAAACCAAATTCCTAGTGATATATAATTGAACTGATCTGACTTCAAGAGTTACTTTTGAAAGTAACACTCCTATGTAGGCCAGATTTGATACACAGTTTAACTAACAGCTGAAAAACCATTTTTTTTTGTTTTATCTGCCACCCACCCAAGATACTTAAGTACTAGTGTACTGAAATAGCAAATGCATATAATATTATCTATTTAAATTGATTAGTTTAGATTACTTTTGGGGCATAGCTGAAACCTGAAATTCTACATTGCATCTTCTCCTTCCAGGAAATGGATCAGTATAGTAATTTGAATGACTACAGATGATTTCCGGGAACATGCTCATGATTTGAACGGAAAAAGTTAGGGTTTCAAAGTACGAAGTGATAGGTCCAAATATCTAATTCTATGTACCATAACATTATCCAATAATATTTTGTTAATTATAAAGGAGTTATATACGGTCTCCTGTACTATAAGAGAAAAGCTTCTTCTAGAATATAGAAAGTAACAATACGAAGTTAAATTTATAAAACTGGGATATTACTTAAGATTTTAAGCTACATTCCTGCTAGTTAACATGATTGTGAAGACATTTTCTACTTAGAATTCTTTGCTAATATAAAGGTTAAACAAAATTAGAAAAAAAAATATAGTGAAGGAAAAGTTTTCCAAGAAAACAAAAGTACAATTTTTTTCCTTTACCTGTTCCAATCCGGGAGAGTCTTCTTGTAAACAGAATCAAGAGGCAAGACTTGCTGTCGACCCTGGGTTTCATCAAAGATACGACGAGCAGCAGCAGTAGTTAGGGTGACTACACAGTCCATATCACTAGCCATATGCCAAGAGATGACCTTCGCTGCTCTGTCATCCTCAATCTGTGCTAAATGTGCAATCTGTACAACAGAAGTAAAGAATACTTGTTGGAAACAAGATCACTTATGTTTTTCCTGCTAACCACAATCCCTCTTCAATTGAAGGCTCATTACAATAACTGTGCAATTTTGATGCAATGCTATTGGCATCCCTTTCTGGAGGCTGCTTTTCCAGAGGTTACTTAGAAACTTGTGTAGGAGCTTACCGACTGAACAGCTTGAAGTTCTTCACCATGGAATTGTTGTGAAAAGGACTAACAAAACTCACCTTCCCTAAAATATCCTGATTGTCTTTAGGATAGTTTGAAAGGGTACATGCTCTTCTTGGAGATTTCTTTACTCCTTCCTGCTCCAACATCTTTTGTTTTATGAGAGAATCAACATATTGCAACTGTAAATTAAAACTGAAAGTTAACAATTGTACATCATCTCATCTTGTAGAGAAAGATTTTACCTAGCTGTAAATCAAGTTTCTGCTGTGAAGCATATAACAATCTGGATCAGATTTAGTATGGCTCTATTCTAATTGGTGTCAGAGGAAAACAAGAGGTGGCATCACAACTATAATCCTTTTGCTGAAAGAATTCAGGTGCCTATTTCATTCTCCATCTGTCAGACTGGTTAATTGCTTCATGAGGAAATGAAGGTGCCTGCCTTAAGCCAAGACAGAAGAGGAACTGAAGAAAGTGCAAGAGTCAGAGGGAAGGATTGTAGCTGGGTGGTGAGAACAAAAGGAAGGCTGCAATTAGGCTCTCCATCTAAAGGTTAAGATAACAGAGGGAAATCAACTGGCCAGACTGTTGAATGCATAAAAGAACAACTGATTTTATTGGTTCATGACAAAATAATATATATTATTTATAACCTTCATTTCTGTATTCAATTATTTCAATAATGAAATAAAAACTTTACCAATGCAAGATGTCTCAGATTCTTTAAAGGGTAACTCATCTTTCAGGGAAATTGGTAATGGGAGATATTGTACTGAACCTCTAAATTACTAATTTTAATTCAGTGTTGGTCAGTAATGTGTGAAATGTATAATCATCTGTATAATACTATAAATAGCAATCCTCAAAACTGTCACTTCTACTGGTAGTCTTTGCCAAGAAGCAAGGACTACATATGGACAGATACAGCTAACTACTCACCTTCAGAAATGGTCCCTTCAAATAAGTATTCTGGCATACTGACAGAACAGTAAATGAAAGCATGCTTTACATAAGGAATTAAGCACAGTTTTTGGCACTACTTCATATAAGGGACCCATTAAGTTTACACCTTAGAGTTTTGGTAGATAAGTACGTATGGATTACACATTTTATCTGATTCTTTGATATAACACAAGCTGAGAGTTGGCTTTACTTGTACAGTGTTAAATATGTTGCTTGTTGTGAAATAAACAATTAAAAAGGAAATTAAAAAGCCATACTATGCTTGTCTGTGGAATATCAATTTGATGCTTTTTCAGTTCATTCTTCAAGTGAGATTGTTTTGTTTCAGCTTCCTGGACCTGACCTGAAACAATTTAATAATCAACACTTAGCATGGTAGGTAATGTTGGAATGGAAAATTTATTAGCCAATGAATTCTCTTCTAGGAGTATTCCTTCCCATTGTTAGAGATATTTTCATTACAATTGCTTTCCAGTGTATACTGGACGCACCTCAGATTTAATCACAAGAGTCCTGGGCTTGGCCAGACTGCAAACAATTTCTCTTCAAATAAGTGCTTCCCAATTATATTGAAAACAGCTTTGAAAACAAAGAAGTAAACCTAATAATTTTGTCTTATTCTCCATTCAATCTAACAAATCAAAACAAAAATGTTTTAAAAAACAGTGCATAGTGCACAGCTCGTATCCAGGTCTCCTATCTTAGACAGAAATGTCTGAAATCTGAGAAAGCTCCTAAAAGTTTCTCTACCACAAGTATTAGAACCCAGCTTTGCATCAAGAGCCCATATTAGAACTACACCTATGGAATCTAACCCTGATCTTAGTACTGCAATGAGCAAACGTTTCTTATAATTTATCAATATTCTTCATTTATCTTATATTAGCAATTAACAATAAGAGAAAGAGTTCAAAATACGTGGCATATAAAACAAATGAAATATTTGAGTCAATAAGAAGGCTGATCCAAACAAATTAAGTTTAAGAATAACCAAAATGTACAAGTATATTTTTGTTACTTTTATTTATCTCACTCCTTCATATAAGTCTTTCCTACATATCTAACTGATGGCTTCTTACTTAACCTCTTTTTATAAACAACTACGACTGCTGTAGGGACACACAAACATATACAACCAACAGAGATTCATACTTTTGGGTGTTACGGTCTCTAGGGTTAGTGGAGAAAAATTACATTATGAAACTTCAGATATCCACTTTTGAAGTGTTGGCTTTAAGTTAGGTCCCTAAATTTATATTTAGGGAACTAAAAGGCAGTCTGATTTCCAGCAAGCTGAGCACCTACAGCTCTCACTGAAGAAATGAAAGTGCTCAGAAGCTGTGAGAATTAGGGCACTGACCTAAGTGCCCACCTTTAGGCACCCATGTTAGAAAACTCTGGCCTAAGGATTTTGCCTCACGTCAAGATAACTATTTGACTATGTGTACATATAAAAAGTCTAGCAACCAGATGCTTTTCTCCCAATGCAACAAACACTACGTTTTTCCAAAATAACTGTCAAATTTGTTTCCTCATTTTTCAGTTTGATATTTATAATTTCTTTAATATCAAAATCATAATAGGAAAAAACTAGTTTCCTTCCTGAGAAAATAGTTAAAACATTTTTTTTTATTTTAAAGGTATATATGTAAATGACATGACTTACATTTCATTTCAGTAATAAGCTGCTCAGTGGTATCAAACATATTTCTGTATACAGCTATTGACTTAGATAGTTCATCTCTCTCTCTTGTAAGCGTTGCCATTCGCTGCTGTTTCTTAAAATCTAAATTATTTAAACACATCAACATTCCGTTAAAAATACTAACAGAAGTACATATTAAAATGTCACATAGCTTGATGTAGAGAAAAGATGCTCAAAACCAACATGGATATTTTTTGGGTCGAAATAAGAGTCAAACTTTAGGAATGAGAAGTATTTTGAAGCTACTTTTGAAACTCACCATTGTAAAACATAAATGATAGACGGTATGGTTCCAGAGGTTTTGCCAAAGCTGGTAAGTCTGCCTCAAATTCAAGAATATATTCAGTGCTATCTCTTCCAGGGCTATTTTCTGCCAGCACTAGATTCTGTAGAAACAAATATACACACGTAATATAAGATGCACAAATATATCACAACAAATACAATTTGACTTACGAATTTTTCCTAGTCAAATATCACATCGCTGACTAAGTATTATTTATAAAATATAGATAAAAGTTTTAAATAGTTATCGATAAATTTCAAAGTCAGTATCTGTTATCCTTAAGTAACAATATTTATAATTTCTTTTCTTAATAAAAATTTGAAGATTGAATATTCTATACCTTAAGTTTAAGGACTAAAATATCAGATTTACTTTATGAAAGAACTGTAGTTTTAACTACATGTTTTATCAGTAAGATCAAACAAACATTTAAAAAAATATACCTTATACTCTCTCCCATAAGTAAAATTTTCCTAGAAGCATTAGAGTGCATTTATATGATGTGAACACAACGCAAACACAATGGGAAACTAGGCCAAATATATAAACCCAGGTAAGAAAAGTGCCTAACTCCCAATTAGGGTGACCAGATGTCCCGATTTTATAGGGACAGTCCTGATATTCGGGGATTTTTCTTATGTAGGTGCCTATTACCCCTCACCCCTATCCCGATTTTTCACACTTTCTATCTGGTCACTCAGCCAATGCTGAGTTAAAGTTGCTGCTGTTACTATGGAAACAGACAGTAGGTCCCAAGTGAATGAACAAAGTTATGACAGATAGAGAAGTCATTTTATTATTAAAGGGCACTTTCTCGAAGATGAAAATTTACCCGCTTCCAAACACTATATTTTTAGACCTATTTCTCAATAATTTATTATTAAAACCTCATCTTTCCATACAGTTTAATATAGCAAATACCACAACCATCAAAAATGATATAAAAGTAAAACTAGTATGGTAAACTTAAATAATGGCACATACATAGCATCTTTCCCAAGCTTTATACAAGTGATGATCACAATAAATCTAACGTTGAACTTCATTGTTAATGCTGAGAGATTTCTACATAACCAGACAAGAGATCCACTTTTAAAGGTCACCAATACAAGAAGAAATAAAACAATACAACCTTTAGAGAAATTCAATGACTTCCAAAAAGATATTGCAACTACATATTTGGTCAGCAACTACTAAAAAATAAAAATTCTAGAAAGTCATAATTTAAGTTCTGTTACAGATATTATGTCCAAATTGTTTCCCCATTCCCCTCATTTCTCCATGTTCACAAAACTCAAAATACTGGTGAAAACCTATGTGGTTATCATTTTCACGATGCTAACTGGTACTTCCCCATACTTCTAGGCAAGATGGAATGCTGCCATAATTTAAGAACACCCCTGAATTTCTGATGCAAAACTATAGTTGAATAAAAAGTTAAAAGCTGTTTCACAACTAACAAACACCTCAATCCTGCAAACACTTAACGCGCATGAATAGACCCATTGAGTTCAATAGGTCTACTCATGTATATTAAGTTATATGAAATCAAAAGGTTCTCACCTACTGTAAATGGGAGCACTGGTGGTTATTAAGGCTATGTCTACATTGCCAACTAAAGGTATGATTGTAGCATGGATAGGTATACCTGTGTTAGCTTTAATGGGTAACAACAATAGGACAGATGTGGCGGCATGGACTTCAACACAGGCTAGCAATTAGTGTACTAGCCCTCAAAAGTAAGTCTACATTGCATTTCAGACCATGCCTACTAGCTCAGATAGACAGACTTGCTAGCAAACTAAAAACTGTAGTGTGGATGCTGCAGCACATGCAGCAGCTTGGGCTAGCCACCCGAGCTTGGTCCCAGGAGTCAGATTGGTTAGCCCGAGTTGCCGCCAGTTCCACAACATTCATACTGCTATTTTTAGCCAAGCTAGCACAAGTCTGTGTGTATGGGCTGACAGGTAAGCTCCCAGCTGCGGTGTAGACATGCCCTCAAGGGCTGGTATTCTGATTGCAGCCTGTGCTGAAGTCCAATACAACACAAACTACTTTTTTGTAATGTACACCATCCTGTTATTATTACCTGTGCTAGCTACAATAACGCTAACACGGGGTATGCCAGACCATGCTACAATCACATCTTCACCTGGCAATGCAGATATACCTTTAAACAACTCAACTTGCTACTGGAAGAAGAAGGAATACACGAGTCACTGAAGATGGTTACTACCAAAGTACACTCTCACTCACTCAAGGGAGAGAGAGAGGGACAACAGGAGTTCCTGTCCAAAGCAGTAGGATCTTACCATGCCAGAATGAAAGAACAAGCAGGACAGCTGAAAACCAGGAAAAGATAACAGGGAAAGAAAGAAGGTTCATAGCATAAGCAGAGGGAGACTGTAACATTGTCAGCTACTGTTGAGGCAGAGGCAGGAAGAATGGAGTTTGGCTGCCAAACTGGCTCTTTGAGGGCAGGTGGTAGTGGCTGGAGAGAGACATTTTATTATTTCTGCTTCCAGAAGCTAGTGTGAAGCACTATCCAGCATTTTCCTCAAGACTGGCTGTCAAACAGATGGTTAATGTCTCTTTTACCTGTAAAGAGTTAAGAAGCTCAGTGAACCTGGCTAACACCTGACCAGAGGACCAATAGGGGGACAAGATATTTTCAAATCTTGGTGGAGGGAAGTCTTTGTTTGTGCTGTTTGTTTTGGTTCGTTGTTCGCTTTGGGGCTAAGAGGGACCAGATGTACACCCAGGCTTTCCCAATCTTTCTGAATCAGTCTTTCATGTTTCAAAATTGTAAGTAATAGCCAGGCAAGGCAGATTAGTCTTATGTTTGTTTTCTTAACTTGTAAATGTATCTTTTTGCTGGAAGTATTTTTACCTCTGTTTGCTGTAACTTTGAATCTAAGGCCAAGGGGAGGTGGGTCCCTCTAGTCTATATGAATCTGAGTACCCTGTAAAGCATTTTCCATCCTGATTTTACAGAGATAATTTTTACCTTTTCTTTCTTTAATTAAAAACTTTCTTTTTAAGAAAGTGATTGATTTTTCCTTGTTTTAAAAGCCAAGGAATTGAGTCTGAACTCACCAGGGATTGGTGGGGGGAAAGGAGGGGGAATGGTTAACTCCTCCTTGTTTTAAGATCCAAGGAGTTTGGATTGGTGTGAAGCCTCTCAAGGCAACAAAGGGAGGGGAAAGTCTGGGGGGAGGGGGAAGAAGGGGGATGGTTAATTTCTCCTTGTTTTAAGACCCAAGGGGTCTGGATTTTTGTTCCCCAGGGAAGGTTTTGGGGAAACAGAAAGTGTGCCAGACACTATAGTCTGGCTGGTGGCAGTGTTACCTGATATAAGCTAGGAATTAAGCTTAGAAGGGTCCATGCAGGTCCCCCACATTTGTACTCTAAAATTCAAAGTGGGGGAAAAAAACCTTAACACTGGCACTCCATGATATTAAATAATTTTCCCCCTCCCCTCTGAAAAGTTTTAAATAAATTGCTCAATATAAAAGAAAAACTATTATAGGACTAAGAGAATAATGTACTTTTTGCGATGTCACGCACACATTCCATTTCCATGTTTCAAGAAGATCTCAATATGTGTAGCTTATCAAAAGAAGTCTGAGAGGTGAATTGATTAGAGTGTATTAGTAATCTTCATGAGGGGAAAATACCAGGTATAAAAGAGCTCTTATCTAGTGGAGAAAGGCGTAACAAGAACTAACGGCTAGAAACTGAAACCAGACAAATTCAGATCAGAAATAAAGCACAAATTTTGAATAATGAGGATAACTGACCATTGGAACAAACTGCCAAGGCAAGTGGTGGATTCTTGATGTCTTCAAAAATCAAGAATGGATGCTTTACTAGACAACCTGCTTTAGCAAAGCAACTTACTGGGTTCAATACACAGATAACAGTGATATTTGATGGCTTCTGATAACAGGAAATCAGATTAGATAGTTTCATGGTCCCTTTTAGCCTTAAAAATCTATGATTCTATGAAAAAAATCAAGGAATTCCATTAAAAAATTATTTAAAAATTATTGAAATGTCACCTACAAATAAAAATACATTTTTCATTGTGATTAAAAAAACACTTACAACGATTTCAGCAGATCCTCTGTTAAATGGAAACTCAATTGTTTTAACTTTCCCCTGAAAGACTGGGATCTCTGTATCTTCTTCACTGGAACTCTTAATTGCAGCTATTATCTTGCCAACCAAATCATTTCCAGTACGGTTGTTGTATTCATCCTTAATAAAAAAGAACAAACAAAAATGAGTTTGTGTAGGTCATGAATAAGAATTGCACTGAATATTTAGGACAGAAAACTTCCCCCACCAAACTCTTTGCTAACATGACCCCATTTGAATGAATTATTTCCTCCTGAGACCCCAGACAGTATCTGAAGATACCATTTTGTAGAGCAAAATGATATCCTCCATACAGCTTGACCACACGAGCAAGCATGACTGAGATCACACTGAATGGAACAAAGTGGTGTCCTCCACACACTAGGGACTGCCACAACTCCATCCACTGATGGAGCAATCCAGTTTTGGAACCCTTGATTTAGGGTAAATGTTGTTATTCAAGGAGTCACCAGGTGGCGCAGTTACAGAACCTTTCAAACTCTTTCTTAGCATGTGAGGAAACATTCAGGCTTGGGAAGATAGAGTGTGGTGCTAGTTTTTGTTATGTAAAGTTCTAGGTAAAAGCAGTGGCCCTTGGAGAGTAGAGCTGCAGCTCACAGGAGCACTAGCCAAAAGTTTCTATTCAGGCTTGACAGGATTTTTCACCCCTAGTTCTGAAGACGCCTTCATTGAACATTCCAGTAGAAAGCTTTCTGGGTCCACTTGGAGAAGGATCAACAGAGTATTTGTCAGGAATGTATCCCTCACCAAGGAAAAACAGGCACCTAGAATGCCCATCAAGTGAAACAGTAGCATCACAAAATGGGCAAGTTTTAAATCCCAGGGAATTGTTTCAGTCATATTGGCGAGGGTTCTGGAATTGGGAGTATTCCCTAATGCATTATAAAGGTTTTTGGTTTTTTTTTGGCCAAGGCATGTAAACAAACTAGTAAATACACTATCTACACTTACTAGCTAACAAGAGACTGCATGGTGTGCAGAGTAAACAGATCCTGTGGGGGTTCTGTCTTGTTGCAATGGGCAGTAAGAAGGAACTGAGGGATGGTTGTTCTTCTCAGCCCTTTATGTCCTTGGGTTGGAGCCACGAGCACATCTAGGGTGCAGAGGCAGCACCAGCAGATACTACTAGCTTAAAAGAATCTGATCACACATTTATGGTATACATGTGCACCAGAAGTGAAATATGTGGATAATCACTTGAAATAGTAGTAATGGTACTCAAATTTGTTTTGTAGAAGTTATCTACTGTCCAGAACTTAAAGCCAAAGTTGGCATCTGGCCACTAGACTGGTTGACACTGGTCTCACAACAAGGATCATGGAATCGCTGGGACACTTAAACACTAATGTTATAGTTAGGAATATCTTCTTTAGTATGGATTGAATTTGCCATGGATGTGGGGATTGAATATTTTTAGGACATTACATCAGTTACTGGCACTCTAGCAAAGCATCTGGTTGACACTAGGGCCTTGAAAAGGCTTTGAAGTCCCTTCTAAGGATGGCTTCTATCTTCCTGTCTACAGTGTCTCTGGAAAAGACATCTCTCTTAACAGGAATTATCCATTATCCTCTGGTAAGGATGTCATCACTGAATCAACTCTGGAGATCACGAAGACAAATTTCTTCCATTCTAGGGCCTGCATAATCTCAAGATTTGCTAACTGAGGGTATGTCTACATCTACAATTTTGCAGCGCTGGTTGTTACAGCTGTATTAGTACAGCTGTATAGGGCCAGCGCTGCAGAGTGGCCACACTTACAGCAACCAGCACTGCAAGTGGTATTAGATGTGGCCACACTGCAGCGCTGTTGGGCGGCTTGCAGGGGGGTTCGGGGAACGCGAGAGCAAACCGTGGGGAAGGAGACCTGCTTGCAGGGGGGTTCGGGGAACGCAAGAGCACACCACGGGGAAGCAGGTCTCCTTCCCCGCGGTGTGCTCTCGCGTTCCCCGAACCCCCCTGCAAGCAGGTCTCCTTCCCCGCGGTGTGCTCTCGCGTTCCCCGAATCCCCCCGCAAGCAGGTCTCCTTCCCCGCGGTGTGCTCTCGTGTTCCCCGAACCCCCCTGCAAGCAGGTCTCCTTCCCCGCGGTTTGCTCCGGTGTTCCCCGAACCCCCCTGCAAGCAGGTCTCCTTCCCCGCGGTTTGCAGGGGGATTCGGGGAACGCGAGAGCAAACCGCGAAGGAGACCTGCTTGCGGGGGGCTTCGGGGAACGCGAGAGCACACCGCGGGGAAGGAGACCTGCTTGCGGGGGGGCTTCGGGGAACACGAGAGCACACCGCGGGGAAGGAGACCTGCTTGATTACCAGAGAGGCTTCCTTAGGTATGCTGGGATACCTGCTTATTCCACGGAGGTCAAGAAAAACGCTGGTGAGTGTCTACACCTGATGACCAGCGCTGGATCACCAGAGCTGGATCCTCTACACCCGAGGTTCAAACAGGGAGTTGCAGCGCTGGTAATGCCCTGCAGATGTGTACACCTCCTAAGTTGCAGCGCTGTAACCCCCTCACCAGCGCTGCAACTTTGTGGTGTAGACAAGGCCTAAGTCACTTTCTATTTTCAGGAGTTCCCCACTCCTCCCTAATGACTTCTGAAGATTTTAGTTTTGGATGGGAGATATTTATTATTGGCTTTAGTCTGTGCATATGCTTTCTCTGACAGGATCTATAAGGTGGGTGCACAACTGGTTGAAAGACCATACTCAGAGTAGTGGGAGGACATACCTAGTGGGATGCCACATCTGATACTATTCAATATTTTTTATTAATGACTTGGATAATGGAGTGGAGAGCATGGTCACAAAATTTGTGGATGACACCAAGGCGGAAGGGATTCTAAGTACTTTGGATGATAGCATTAGAATTCAAAATGAGCTGAACATATTGGAAAATTGGTCTGAACTCAACAAGATGAAACTCAAAAAGACATGATAAAGTTTAGTGTGAAGGGTGCAGGGCAGGAGCTCCTAAGCCAGCCCTCTGTCATATCAGTTCCAATTAAGGGAGGCAAATTGGAGCTGGTTAGAGAAACCAGCACCTGATTGGTGAATGGGAAACAGCTGACAGCCCAGGGTTACAAACAGGCCCAGAGGAAGGAAGCCGGGGGAAGCCAGAGAGTGGAAGGAGAGTGGTAGCTCTGCCCTCCTGGGTGCAGAGGCTGAGAACCTTAAGGTTGAAATCCTCAAGCTGTATATGGTGAGGTGGTGGGATTGCATGCTGTAAATAAACTGGACCTGTGATTGCTGAGCCCCAGGTTCTCTAAGAGGCTTTTGGAACAGAGCAGAGGCAGGAGCAAATGGGGCCCTGCTACACCCTGCTACATCTAGAAAACCTGACTTAGGTTAAAAACAAACAAACAAACAAAAAACAACCTTGGCAGTTTTAGTCTTGAGAAAAGAATACTGAGAGGGAACCTGAAAAGGATTTTCTAATTTATGAAAGGCTTGTTATAAAGAGGTCAGTGATCAATTGTTTTTCATGTCCACTGAAGGTAGGACAAAAAGTAATGGGCTTAATCTGCAGAACAGGATATTTAGGTTAGATATTAGGAAAAACTTTGTAACTATAATGACAGTTAAGCACCGGAATAGGCTTCCAAGGGAGGTTATGGATTGCCTGATATTGAAGGTTTTTAAGAACTGGTTAGGCAAAACACCTGTCAGGGATGGTCTGGGTTGCTTGGTCCTGCCTCAGTGCAGGGGGCTGGAATGGATGACCTATTGAGGTACCTTCCAGCCCTACTTTCTAATATTCTCTCTTAACACAGTAGTCACCACTCTCAGAGTTTCATGAAAGTCTGATTAAGGAACATCTGATTTTTCAGCTCAGTGTTGAAGTTCTTTTTGGATTTATGATCATCTTGATCCAGAGCTGAGAATTCCCCCTTTCTGAAAGAGGAACTAGAACTTATTGAAGGAGATGAAAATCTGTGGTGATTTCTGGCTTTTTCTCCTGATTTTATTTTTCAGTCTTATTGGTTCTCTTGTCCTTTTGCGGGGATGGAAGACATTTGCAGGGGTGGGGGTGGGGGCGAAAGACAGGGAAGAGGACAATAGGGTGGTGACTGGTAATTCCCATACGATTGACTTTTCTAGCCTGTTATTCCCTTTTGGATTTTTCCTGCAAGAGAGGAGGGAAGGAGGAGGAGGATGATACACTTATCACAATGTGACTTAATTGGAAAGGAAATGAAAGGGAACATCTTTAAAGGAGCTCTTTAGATTTTTCTTCAGAAGGAGTCAGAGATGCCAAGTAACATGATTAACCCTCTTAAGAAGCTGGGATGGGACTCATGTTCTTCTTCGTTTAGAGTTGGACTTCATCTGCAGGTTCAGGGAGATTTCTAGACTTCCATCCTGTGAGTCCATGACTGGCAAGGACAGTCTGGTTTTTCAAGAGTTCCAACAAGGACTGATCCATCCTTTTTAAGATGTCTCCAAGTGTGTCTTAGCTGATGTGAGGAACGATAAGATGTTCAGGCTCAAATCTTTCCCCCAGAAGAACAAGGAGCAATCATGGAAGAGCTCACCTTCTGTGGCTCTTGTAATAACCTGGTGCTCTTTTGTCCTTTGAGGGGAAGATGATTTTCTTTTCTTTTTTAGGGGCAGAGGAGGAAAGAGGGGTTTGAGGACACCATCTAGAGCAGGTGGCTACTTTCAGAGTTACACTCTATACCAGAGTAATTTGTAAGACTAATAGTTTAAGGTGTGAGTTTCTCATCATCTTGTATATAAAGGCATAAAAGCAAAAGACTTATGTGGGATGGTGCCAAACTGGTGTGGTCATACTGAATGAATAGTGTGAGCATAATCTGACATGACTTAAACGTGGCTGAAGGGCTACAGAGGATCCTGGGAGCAGGGTCCACTTCAAGCAGAGGCAGATTTGATAAATGACTGGCAAAGTCTGCGTGTGTGATAGATATTGAACCTACTGGTCTGTAAATATGGGCCTATGCAAAAGTAACTATCGCATGTATAAAGTTCCAGCAAGGAGCACAGGTCGACCCGGTTATAGTTACCTGATAGCGAGCCAGAGTGAATGACTGATGACTGAGTAAGGTAGGGTGAGCTTCGTTCAGTACAACCTCCCCTAGCTTCTTCTAAAATTAACAATCAAATCCCCACTGGGCATGCTTTTAAGACGTGACTCCTTTGAGGAAAAGGAGTGTAAGAATCAAGCAAAGTAAATTACTGTGACTGGGATTCCTTAATTGATGCTTGAAGAAGCAACGCTGTTAGGCAGAGTAGCCAAAACTCTGCTCCGTGGGCTCAAGTAGGACTGTGAACTAGAGGGGTCTCAAGGCAGCCAAGGCCTTGCCTCAAGGGAATCTGTGACAGACCAGAGGGCTGAGAAGAACAGACCTGGAGGGAAGAAGCCATCTATAAAATTGTTAACCGCCTTCTCTGTTTGCCAAGCAGGAACTGCATGAGGCTAGCACAAGGCCTGTTTGTGTATGTTTGTAAAAGAGAGACTCGTTCAGAGGAATGTATAGGTCTTAATGTCTAACGTAGGAGTTATGTGCTTGATATAACCCTTTACCGCTTGTGTAATTCCTTCCTGCTGTGTATTGAAGATAATTGCTGTGGACATTTTTCACTGGTCTGACAGTAATCTGCTCCACTGGGAGCTAGTAAAGATGCATTTCAGGGGAAGCAGTGCCCCTGTTGTCAACAACTTTCAAATTCAAGTCCACAGAAATAGTAAAGGAAATAACAGCATGTAATGTCATTTCTATGTTCATACGTTTTGGGGGGGAAAAAAAAAAACCAACCCCGTTTTTTTATTTTCTAATATAGACAGCAAGTTTTTTTATCCAACATTTTACAATTAAAGATACATCACATTTTTAATAAACTTTATTTATTGCTCCAACTACTGCTTTGAAGCAAAGTAACATTACCTTTATATGGAGGCATAAATCCTTGATCAGAGTCCGGCTGGCAACAGTTCGAACATTAGAAACTACAGGAGTAGCTGGTAGAGATTCTGGTAGCAACTGCACTGGATCATTAGCTACCACTTCAATTATAATCTTAAGAAAGTAAGAGGAACAACACAGTTAACTGAAATTTCATCTACAATATGTAGGCTGCCCAACAATACTAAAACAAATACAATGTATAAGCTAAAAATATGTTCTTAAAACTTAATCATCAACTCAAAGGGCCATAACAAGTTTTACTAGTTTATAAATTACACAGTTTAAAAAAATGTTATATTTTAAAAGAAACAGTGAGGTATTTATGAAGACACGAGAACAAAATGAAAAAAGTCTATTCAGCAGATGTCTGCCTACTTAAAAGGCCAATAAAAACATGATTTGATAATCAACTGTTCAAGGTGTGTGATTACCAAAAATAAAGTTATGGATTTTGTAAATTAGCCACTTGTAATAGTAATTCAAATGTTTTTTATTAAAATCAGTCATCTTTCATTTACTGTAAGCAATTCACATACTTTATTTCCTACTATATATACACCTAACTATATGTAATTCATCACAGAAGCAAACCTGTTCACTGCTGAGTATATTTGTCTTATCAACCGCAAAAGCAAACTGGATGCTGTAAGTTCCCACTCTCTCTGGAACCATTTTATCCCTAAGTTAATTAAAAAAAATAGTGATCTTAATGTTGACATTACAAATAAGGTCAGCAAATCATATCTTTATCTATTCCTGTTAACCACGTACTGAAAAGTGATGGGGTATTTTACTTTCCATATGATTCCGTCCATTCTTTACCCAACTTTATGAACAAAACCTGTGATAACCTGTCTGAGGAAGAGTTTATGAAATTCTGCTCTTTTTATATAAGATGGAATGATGAATGCTACAAGGTACTTCTTCCTCCCACTCACATGCATAATGACACTGAATTTCCTGAGTTCTGTCAGCTTGTGTCACAACTATAATTTTAAACTACTTCATGGAAAGTTATTAGTTATATTTAATAATGGAATGGATGAACATTTTTTAAATTGGTTTGGACTACGTTATTTACTTTCATTTGGATTAATTTCCTCTTTTTCTTCTGCCATTTTAGAAGCAAAAAGCCCTGCTTTCTTGCACAGGTTGCTTCATATATCAGCAGGGGATAGGGCTAGTAGCAATTCCAACTCAGAAGACAGCACACACTTGAGCCTGAAATATGTCTTGTGTCTCTTGAAATGCTTAGCAAATTTCAGGAGCTATCACATTGTAAACAAACAACAATAGCCTGCTGCTACTTAAAATGGCAACAGCAGTAGCAAGAAGATCAAGGAAGAGGGAATGGCAGTACAGAATCACAAGGGTCTGCCTGGGATGGCACAAGAATGTGCCACTCTTTACTCACTGCTGAGCCTCGCAGCTCAATCTAGTCCACAGAGATATTATCAAGTGACAAAGGCCGAGGCTAAATCTTACTCCCGCACACAGTTGTCACAATATGGATCTCTGGGATTAGCCTCTCCACTAGTTTACAGAATTGGTCTGTTTCCTCTCTGCAGTGAATCTGTGGGTAATCCAAGCTATTCAGCAATTTGTCAGCCTGATCACAACTCCTTCTTGTACTATTTAGATGAATTCTCTCAAAGGCATTGGAATAATATATAAGGAAACTTATATGTACAAAAAAATCCTAACTTTCATTGAACATCTAATACGATTCTTTCAACTGCAACAGAAATCCAAATTCAATTATTAAATTTACAATTTATAAAGGTAGATGGTTTGGACTTATGCACAGCTTAATCACAGAAAGAAGATAAACAAGAAATAAAAATGTCTATTCTTCCTCATATCATCATCACTAGTCTGCAGTATGCAAAGAATGAGAAATATCAGAATCAAAATTGAGGGAAATTTAGAACAGGAATTTGGCCTAACAAGGGGCACCACTTACAGCACATGGAAGATTGTCTAGTTTGTTGCATTTCAAGAACATGGACGATGACACATTACTATTAACAAATCCGATCAGGAGATGCAAGCAGTCTCTACTCATGATTTGGACGTTGGTACAATAATCTACGATGCCCTCTTGAATTGATTGATTTGAAGCTTTGTACGCTTCTACTATGCAATGTTTTAGCTATCTTGCTGATGCTTATTTGGATGCTGTCTCCTCTTCATTTCACAGGAACATAAATAAAACTTCCTGGAAAACTTAATTTCAAGTAGATTCTTAGTGATCTGCACATGTCTAGAATGTGCCACAAATGTTTTTTATTATCAGAGGGGTAGCCGTGTTAGTCTGGATCTGTAAAAAGCAACAAAGAGTCTTGTGGCACCTTAAAGACTAGCAGATACCTGCCTCTGGAAATGTCCATTACATGCGTCTGATGAAGTGGGTATTCACCCACGAAAGCTTATGATCCAATACATCTGTTAGTCTATAAGGTGCCACAGGACTCTTTGTTGCTTTTTAATGTTTTTATTGTATCTTGGGGATGGACAAAAGGATGGTAGGATTATTTCTTGAGATGTGTAGAAGAATAACATTATTTTGTTGAGAGAAGTCAACAGCACTATGAAGAATGGAGAAAGAAAATATTTGAGTGCAACATGGATGTACTGAGAGACATCTCCAGAACCTTTGTCCAATATTGACTCTTTCATGAACAACTAAAATGAGTGAGAAACTCTTTTGCCTTCCCCAGATGAACGTGCACAGAAGCACAGTTTGTGTCAATGTGGGGTTTGGTAGGATGGAAAATAATGAAGAGGAAGGCTGCTTAGTTCTCCCTCTGGAGCCTCTGCTCCTGAGGGGGGCAAATTCTCTTGACTATACAGTAACACCTCACTTAAAGTCGTCCCAGTGAACGTTGTTATATGTCGCTGATCTACTAGAGAACATGCTTGTTTAAAATTGCGCAATGCTCCCTTATAATGTAATTTGGCAGCCGCCTGCTTTGTCAACTGGTTGCAGAAAGAGCAGCCCGCTGGAGCTGGCTGGTGGAGGCTTGGAACCAGGGTGGACTGGTAGCCCCCCACCATCAGCTTCCTTAAGTTCCGTGTGTGGCAGCCACCCAGCAGGCTATCAATTGCGGAGCAGCTCAGGTGTCCCTCCCCTGGCTGCCGTGTGCTGCTCCTGCCCTCTGCCTTGGAGCTGCTCCCAGGAGCCTCCTGCTTGTAGTGCGGGGGCGGGGCGCAGAGAGAGAGAAGAGGGGTTCTAATGTCAGGGTGTCCCCCTTCACCACCTCCTGTACCTTGTCTCCAGGTGGTGGTGGGGGAGATACAGAGCTCAGGACTGAGGGAGCTTGCTGGCAGCAGCTGCTGCTGTCTCAATTTGCTAATCTACTTAAAAAGGCATCATTTAGCAATAAGGCATCCCCTGGGAAATATCCCACCCTCTGACTTCACCACCTCAACCAAACTTCACAATCATCATTGCTGTGTACAATATTATATTGTTTGTTTAACAGTGTGTGTGTGTGTGTGTGGGGGGGGGTCTTTTGTCTGGCAAAAAAAATTTCCCTGGAACCTAACTCCCCCTGTTTACATTAACTCTTATAGGGAAATTGGATTTGCTTAACATTGTTCTGCTTAAACTAGCATTTTTCAGGAACATAACTACAACGTTAAGCAAGGAGTTAGTATATTTGGTTTTGGTAGGAAGAAAAGAACTGCTTGGATCTGTAATCTGCCTTATAGTCTAATTCTGATACTTAGTAGTGTTTAGAAGCAAGATTTTAGGGTTTTTTTTTTTTTTGTTTGTTTTGTTGTCAGCTACTACTTAATATTCCAAATTTAGATACAGAGCGTCAGAATAATTATTGACACCTTAGTGTCTGCTTTTGCCCTACACCTCAGTTACTATAGAAGAATCTAAGGCCACAGACGTACATTTTCTTTATCAAAAGACAAAAAAGTTATTCTAGTTAAAAAGATCAGTTTTTTTCAGATCACCACATTTGGCCATTCTGGCTCTTGCAAAGTATATCTGTATTGCTGTTGAAGAAGCTTTGAAATCCTTGTAAAAGTTACCCTCTGTCATTTTATCTATGGTATCTTTGGGAAAAGAGGAGTCTCTCCACAAATGAGTAACCACTTCTTCTGTTAGTGAGGCAACTGCTTCATCAACCTTGGGTATCTGAGTTAGGGAGACGTTTAGTTCCTGGTAGTTGTAAAACTTTTTCATAAACCCTCTTTGTTTTATCTGCAAGTTCTCATTCAGATCTTGTGATAATCTCAAAGGAGAAAGACTTTGCCTTAGTGTTAGGTCCTTTTTCCTCCATGTTACCAGACTCTATATCAAGAATATTAAAGAACTGGGGTGTAAAGAACCTCTCTGAGAATCTGATTTTGGCTCGTCATGATCAGACACAGTTTCTTCAAGGGCAGAGTTGCAGGGAATGGGAGAGGTTGAACCACCATTTTTGGACTTACAATTTTTAGGCTTCTTAGCCTTTTGTTCTTTTCATTTCTTTGTGAACTACCACCACCGGAGTGATCATGCACACTTTGGATGTGCTTCCGTTAGCTGCATTTAGGTGGAAAGACGCTTGTGTGGAAAGGTCATCCAAGTAGGGCACTACGAAGGATCCCATTAGTTGTGGGAAGAGCGCACTATAGGATCCTGGCACTCTGACAGGATTCCTATTTGCTTCCCCACACTGCTTTGCACCTATTTAAGTTACTTTTGGAGCACTCCTGAGGTACCCATATTTTGCATGACACTTGCCCACTTGATAAAATCTGCTCCAGAGAAAGGGAGCACTTTCTGCTGCTGTCTGGTCCTGCCATTATAGGCAGGGCATCTGTGACACATAAGGAAAACATGTGGGCAAGCTGACAGGTTGCTAACTGTGGTTGTACTGCAGAGAAAGGAGATAGTCCAGTACTGTGAACTAATGGGTAACTTATGAGGCAGAAAATAAAGCATCTCTGAAACTGATTGGTGACAGAGGAGAAGGCATGAGTTAAAATTATCCTTTCCCTTCACCCCAAATAAATGGCAAATTATAGACAGGGAAGGTGGCCTCAAAATGAGGGATGCATTACTCCACAATCATCTCTAAATATGTTGACAAATTATATGTAAAATGTTCACACTGATCTCAAAAGAACAGAGTTTAAATTTGTGAAAGAATTCATTCCATATGCATTATATCATGCCAATACATTAGAATATACCAGTTTCTCATCAATGATGTTGTCGAAATTAAAGCATTTCTCCAACAGCTATATTGTTAATGCTTACTGTATTCTGAACTCTAATTATAGAATGAGTCTGCTCAAACCTGAAGTAAAAGAAGCCTTCATCCCTGCCATCCTTGACTTTACTACAGCCAAGAGTTGTAACCTGAAAAGAACAGGATTTAAAAACGTAAATGTAATAGATACAATTTTTTAAAGCACTTCATGTGTAACATGCTATCAAGTCTTACTAAACATTAGGAATGTAAAAGTTTAACCGGTTAACTGATAAGCTCGATGCTCATCGGTTACAGTTCTGCTGTCTCCCCGCACACTCGAGGTTCCAGCTGCCGGCCTGTGGGGCTGGCACAGGGACGCTGGTGGCGGCGGAGATCCCTGGGCACAGGGCTGGCAGCGGGGATCCCCTCTAGTTCTCCAGTAAAACGTTAAACCAATAGAATTTCAGTCAGTTCCAGGGGTAGGTTTTTTACGTGCTGTTTACATCCCTACTAAACATCAGTTAAAAATTGTATGTTTGTTAAAAAATTTAAAAGCTGTTTCCATTAAAAAAGTTCTTTAAATTAAGAAAACTGAAATAGCAGTTTTCTGAAAGAACTTGTAATTTAGAAGCTATTTTGGTATTCTCAGTTCCTGTATAATAAAGATGAATGAACTAATCGATATGTGAACACAGCACTGTTCCTTAGTATGCCAAGGAAAATTACCAGAGTTGTACCTGTTCTGTTCAGCCTTCAGAAGAAAAATGTTTTGTACAAAGAGCCACAGCCTATCTTCACTTCTAAGCATAAGAACATCTAATGTTGCAATCAACCAAACAGAAGTTTAAATCATATGATGAAAAAAACTGCAATAAAATTTCTCTTACTGTAAATTGCTTCAGATTGATGGAGGAGCTCTGCTTACTGACACATGCACAAAGGCTGCTTGATGACCCCCTTCCTCCCCCCGCTCTTCCTTCCCTAGCTGGAAAGATTCCTGCTGAGGGGTGGTAGTCTAGTGGCATGGGCTGGGAGGCACTTTCAAAGTTTTTGTGAATAATACTGGAAAAGCTTAGGGTACAATTCTTGCCCCAGTGAAGGCAAGGAAAGCTTTTCATTGACTAAAGTGGGGGCAGGATTTCACATCTAATATACATACATGAATTGTATAAAAAATCCCATATAAACAGGATGGAAGGAGGAAGTTCTGGATTGGTGGATGCCCTCAAGAGATGACCAATATATAGATTTGTCCAGCTTTCCAGCACATCTATGATAATCCAGACAACTCTGATGTATCATTTGTAGATAAACAAGAATGGAATCGCAGCTAAAAGCTGCAAACAAGTGTTATCTCTAGTAATGGTGTGGATACATGCTTTCTAAGTTTTAGTGCAACATGTCCTGCTTCTCTTTGCCCATAAGGTCAAAGACCTGATGGAGTGTGAACCTGTAATGCCAAAAGGCAAAATGTCTGTTTGGAGATTATTTTTATAGTTATTTTAACTCAGTGACAAATATAGGCTTTGGAAATTAAATCTTCAAATAAAGAGCATCAGATTGGCAAAAGGTAATACTTCACAACTCTTCTGACATCCTTATGGAGTGCAAAGAGCCTCCTTTGGTTTTTAAGGTTTGGAGAATGGTGGCTTTTTACAGTAATATATTCATACTTCTTGTCTTAAGTACAGTAGAACCTGAAGTAAAACTTCAGTTATGTACACACTTAGTTCAAAACAGTAGCTTTCCTTACTATTTAGAAAATTAATAGCAGAATGCTGTAACGGTAGTCTCATATTACTATATTTCATTATTTTAAAAATACATATTGTAGTATACATACTATTGCATTATCCATATATTAAACAATTGTCAAAATACATAAAACGTAATTAGTAACAGGTCTCCCTTGAGTGTAAATTAGTGAGCTTCTGCTGAATAGCAACAACATTCCCAACGTTGAAGTATTGCAGTTTTACTAGACAGACAACTTAGTCGTGTTTAAAGTAATAGGGACAGCAACTGGCATGGACATAATTTTACTGAATGTACAAGAAATTGAACACCTAATAGCTGCAATCCAGAAAAAGACATTTCTCTAAACAAAGCACACAGAATTCCCTTCTGTGGAAAATGTTGTCTGTGTCATATTCACAGGACCAACATGTGTTATAACATTTTCCAATTACTCACATTAGCTGGTATTCTGTTTCCACTGCTTAGTCCTTCCCATATTTTCATAGAAACCCGGGCTGGATTAATATTTTTAATAATGTTGCTATCTTCAGAAATTACACTAACCATAAAATCTGCATAAATAAATAAAAATATTTTTCAAGACTCAGTTTTACATTCAGAAACTCATGTCTAACCTCTTCAAGAATAATACATGTAAAATATTACTGTCCTCCTTCATCTCCCCCACCACAATTTTTCCTAGTCAGACCACAAAATTGAGAATGAAAGTGTGTTAGGCCATGTTTAAATTGTGGCAGTGCAAACTAATTGCCCTTTAAAACAGAACACTGGAGAGAAAAAGTTTTATTTTAGAGAAACACAAAATGCTGTATTAGCATAATATATTTGTTAGGAGGCATCCAAGAATATTTCACAATTAATCTAAATACATATTTAAGAGCACTTTATGCTGTGCTACACAAACATGAGCTACAAAATAATAAGGACTAAATATTTTCCCACTGATCCAAATATCGGAATATATTGGAAGGATAGAACAGGTCATGCTGGTGGGAGAATGGCACTATACGTGAAAGAAAGCATAGAATCAAATGAAGTAAAAATCGTAAATGAATTAAATTGTACCATAGAATCTCTATGGATAGAAATTCCATGCTCTAATAATAAGAATATAGCAGTAGGGATATATTACCAACCACCTGACCAGAATGGTGATAGTGACTGTGAAATAGTCAGGGAGATTAGAGAGGCTATTAAAATAAATAACTCAATAATAATAATGGGGGATTTCAATTATCCCCATATTGACTGGGTACATGTCACCTCAGGGCAGGATGCAGAGATTCTTGACACCTTAAAAATGATTGCTTCTTGGAGCAGCTGGTCCTGGAATCCACCAGAGGAGAGAAGCAATTCTTGATTTAGTCATAAGTGGAGCACAGGATCAGGTCCAAGAGGTGAATATAACTGGACCGCTTGGTAATAGTGAACATAATATAATTCAGTTTAACATCCCTGTGGCGGGGAATACTCCACAGCAGCCCAACGCTGTACCATTTAATTTCAGAAAGGGGAACTACACAAAAATGAAGAAGTTAGTTAAACAGAAATTAAAGGGTACAGTGCCAAAAGTGAAATCTCTGCAAGCTGCATGGAAACATTTTAAAGACCCCATAATAGAGGCTCAACTTAAATGTATACCCCAAATTAAAAAACATAGTAAGAGAACAAAAAAGAGCCACTGTGCTTAAATAACAAAGTAAAAGAAGCAGTGAAAGGCAAAAAGGCAACCCTTAAAAAGTGGAAGTTAATTCCTAGCGAGGAAAATAGAAAGGAGCATACACACTGGCAAATGAAGTGTACAAATACACTTAGGAAGGCCAAAAAAGAATTTGAGGAACAGTTAGCCAAAGACTCAAAAAGTAATAATAAATGTTGTTTTAAGCACATCAGAAGCAGGAAGCCAGCTAAACAACCAGTGGGGCCACTGGACGATCGAGATGCTAAAGGAGCACTCAAGGACAATAAGGTCATTGCGGAGAAACTAAATTAATTCTGTGTGTCAGTCTTCACGGCTGCGGATGTGAGGGAGATTCCCAAACCTGAGCCATTCTTTTTAGGTGAAAGATCTGAGGAACTGTCCCAGATTCAGGTATCATTAGAGGTGGTTTTGGAACAAATTGATAAATTGAACAGCAGTAAGTCACCAGAACCAGATGGTATTTACTCAAGAGTTCTGAAGGAACTTAAATGTGAAATTGCAGAACTACAAACTGTAGTCTGTAAACTATCATTTAACTCAGCTTCTGTACCAGATGACTCGAGGATAGCTAATGTGATGCCATTTTTTAAAAAGGGCTCCAGAGGTAATCCCAGCAATTACAGGCCTGTAAGCCTGACTTCAGTACTGGGTAAACTAGTTGAAACTATAATAAAGAACAATATTGTCAAACATATAGATGAACATCATTTGTTGAGGAAGAGTCAACATGGTTATAGCAAAGGGAAATCATGCCTCACCAATCTACTTAGAATAGGGGGTCAACAAGCATGTGGACCAAGAGAATTCAGTGGATATAATGTACTTAGATTTTCAGAAAACCTTTGACAAGGTCCCTCACCAAAGGCTCTAATACAAAGTAAGCTGCCATGGAATAAGAGGGAAGGTGCTCTGATGGATTGGTAACTGCTTAAAAGGTAGGAAAAAGGGTAGATACGAATGGTCAGTTTTCAGAATGGAGAGAGGTAAATAGTGGTATTCCCCAGGGGTCTGTTCTGGGACCAGTCCTATTCAACATATTCATAAATGATCTGGACAAAGGGGTAAACAGTGAGGTGGCAAAATTTGCAGATGATACAAAATCACTTAAGACAGTTAAGACCCAGTCAGACTGCGAAGAGCTACAAAAGGATCCCTCAAAACTGGGCAACAAAATGGCAGATGAAAGTTAATGTTGATAAATGCAAAGTAATGCACATTGGAAAGCATAATCCCAACTATACATATAAAATGATGGGGTCTGGATTAGCTGTTACCACTCAAGAAAGAGATCTTGAAGTCATTGTGGATAGTTCTCTGAAAACATCCACTCAATGTGCGGCGGCAGTCAAAAAGGTGAACAGAATGCTGGGAATAATTAAGAAAGAAATCGATAATAGGAAAGAAAATATCATGTTGCCTCTATCCATGGTACACACACATCTTGAATTCTGTGCGCAGATATGGTCAGCCCATCTCAAAAAAGATATATTGGAATTGGAAAAGGTTCAGAAAAGGGCAACAAAAATGATTAGGGATATAGAACGACTTCCGTATGAGGAGAGATTAATAAGACTGGGACTTTTCAGCTTGAAAAAAGAGACGGTGAAGGGGAGATATGATTGAGGTCTATAAAATCATGACTGGTGTAAAAAAAGTAGATAAGGAAGTGTTGTTTACTACTTCTCATAACACAAGAACTAGGGGGTCACCAAATGGAATTAATAGGCAGCAGGTTTAAAACAAATAAAATGATCTAGTTCTTCACACAGCACACAGTCAACCTGTGGAACTCCTTGCCAGAGGATATTGTGAAGGCCAAGACCATAACAGGGTTCAAAAAGAGAACAAGATAAATTCATGGAGGATAGGTCCATCCATGGCTATTAGCCAGGATGGGCAGTAATGGTGTCCCTAGCCTCTGTTTGCCAGAAGCTGGGAATGAGCGACGGGGGTGGATCACTTGATGATTACCTCATTCCCTCTGGGGCAACTGGCACTGGCCACTGTCGGAAGACAGGATATTGGGCTAGATGGACCTTTGGTCTGACCCAGTACGGTCATTCTTATGTTCTTAGGACTGCCAGTGGCAGTAGGATTTGAACTATAGCAAGTGTATTGATACTTCAGCACAGTAGTACAACTATAACTCTTTCAATCTGAAAACCAAAGGATTTAAACATCATAAAATGCTGGAATATGGGGGTTTGAAAGCCTCTTTTTTCAATGGTTGACTACTAGTACTCTAATAGCGGAAGGCTCTTTTGTTTAGTGTAAATAAAAAAGTGAACTGGCCTCTGCAAAAAACCTTTGGGAATCCAGAAATTGGAGAGGGGAGTGGGTTGCTCCACCACACCTATTTTTGGCATCAACTATCTGCTCAGTGCCCCCAGAAGGACCTGTAAATAGAATGTTCATAGATGCAACTTGCAGGTGTCACATGGCTAACAGTATATTCAATTGCATATTTAATCATTAAAAACATTAGAGAAAACAGAATACTAAAACTTTCCAAAAAATACTAATCTTAAAATAAAAATAAACTATGTAACAAGACTTAAAGCCAAATGAGTATCAGTAAGTCTTTCTTACTAAGCGTGTCTATCCTTACCGAGGCTTGTTGGGCCTTGTTGCTTATGAATTCATTGGAAAAAACTGAAGTTTACTTATTCGTAACTGGAGTTCTTCAAGATGACTCTACTCTTAAGTGTGACAAAGCAATGAGCCAACCGATGCAGACTAAAGGTGAAACCTCCTCTAAGCAGTGCCCCCACCCCTTCCTTCAGTGCTTCGTACATTGAGGGAAAAGCTATAAAAGGAGGTGCTGAGAAACCAAGAAAACACTCTGAGGAAAAAAAGAGAAGGTGGGTGGGAAGTATGATTATATGGCAGAGTTATCTTGAAAAACTTTGGTTACAGATAAGTAACCTTCATTTCCTTGAGTAGTTCTGCATATTATGGGTAGTTTGGCAGAGAGTGCAGTAAACTCAAGAGGTCAGAACAGAGTCTAATAACATGAAAAACTGAAGCACAGCTCTACCAAATTGAGCATCCACTTTTGAAGCCAAATCCAAAGCATAACGTCCAGTAAACATATGGACTGACTTTGAAGTAGCAGTCCCATACATTTCCCAAATCAGAAAATTTTTAAGACAAGCAAAAGATGCTGCTACTGCTATGGCGCTAGTAGAAGGAGCTTTCACACCACAAGGCACAGAAGCTGCTGCTAACATGTAACATTTAAGGATACATTGTTTTACCCAGCTAGAAAGTTTTAGAAGATACATGATAATCCTAATGATTTTTTAGATTTTATTTTTATTGTTTTATATAAAATGTAAACACATAAACACATAAATAAATGCACAAGATGGAAATAGAATCACAGGACTGGAAGGGACCTCGAGAGGTCAACTGGTCCAAGTCTCTGCACTTATGGCAGGACTAAGTATTATCTAGAACATTCCTGAAAGGTGTTTGTCTAACCTGCTCTTAAAAATTTCTAATGACGGAGATTCCACAACCTCCCTAGGCAATTTATAGCATATAAATAACAAAATTCAACGTTCATTATTCACAAAACCTGGAAACAAAACAGAAGCCCCTGAACCCATAGAGGTCACATAGGACATCAAGTATTAAAGTGACTGATCAGATAATTGAGAACATAACCTGTGAATATCAGGGACTAATATATACTAAATAGCAGAAGTATGCAATAATTTCACGTGACCAGACAGACTCATATTTTTTCCAAATGTTTCTATTAGTCAGCCATTTTTTCCCCACTAAAACTTTGTAGAGAGCTCAATAATCCAGTCTGTGTATGAGGAAAGAATTGCAGATTTCCAGTTTCTCAAAATAAGTTCTATTGTGGCCACTATATCCAGTTAACATTAAGAAATGGATTGCATTAACTAGTAGTTACTGCAATCCATTTCTTAACGTTAACTGGTAATACCAACTCATTCAGCACTCCTAACACACACAAATTTGGAGAAGGAAAGATAGTGACATTAAGTTCTTGAGAAAGTACTAAATGTGGCATTCCAGAACACATGCATTTTTTGACACATATAGAGGTAACAAGCCTTGTGGATGAGGGAAGCGGTAGATGTGGTATATCTTGAGTTTAGTAAAGCCTTTGATACTGCCTTGCATGACCTTCTCATAAACAAAATAGGGAAATGCAACCTAGATGGAGCTACTATAAGGTGGGTGCAAAACTGTTTGGAAAACCGTTCCAAGCGTAGTTATCAGTGGTTCACAGTGATGCTGAAAGGGCATAACAAGTGAAGTCCCGGAGGGATCAGTTCTGGGTTCGGTTTATTCAATATCTTCATCAATGATTTACATAATGGTATACAGAGTACATTTAGAAAGTTTGCGACTGATACCAAGCTGGGAAGGGTTGACAGTGCTTTGGAGGATAGGATTACAATACAAAATGATCTGGACAAACTAAAGAAATGGTCTGAAGTAAATAGGATGAAATTCAATAAGGACAAATGCAAAGTACTCCATTTAGGAAGAAATAATCAGTTTCACACATACAAAATGGGAAATGGCTGCCTAAGAAGGAGTACTGCGGAAAGGGATCTGGAGGGTCATAGTGGACCACAAGCTAAATATGTCAGTGTAACACTGTTGCAAAAAAAGTGATCATCATTCTGGGATGTATTGGCAGGAGTGTTATAAACAAGACATGAGAAATAATTCTTCTGCTCTACTCCATGCTGATTAGGCCTCAGCTGGAGTACTGTGTCCAGAGAGTAGTTATTAGTGGTTCACAGGCATGCTGGAAGGGCATTACGAGTAGGGTCCTGCCACCAGGGAACAGTTCTGGGTCCAGTTCTGTTCTATATCTTCATCAATGATTTAGATAATCGTACAGAGAGTACACTTATAAAGTTTGTGAACGATACCAAGCTGGGAGGGGTTGCAAGTGATTTGGAGATAGGATTATAATTCAAAATGATCTGGACAAACTGGAGAAATGATCTAAAGTATATAGGATGAAATTCAATAAGGACAAATTCAAAAGCAGCAAAGAATCCTGTGACACCTTATAGACTAACAGACGTTTTGGAGCATGAGCTTTCGTGGGTGAATACCCACTTCGTCAGATGCATGTAGTGGAAATTTCCAGGGGAAGGTATATATATGCAAGCAAGCTAGAGATAATGAGGTTAGTTCAATCAGGGAGGATGAGGCCCTGTTCTAGAAGTTGAGGTGTGAAAACCAAGGGAGGAGAAACTGGTTCTGTAGTTGGCAAGCCATTCACAGTCTTTGTTTAAGCCTGAGCTGATGGTGTCAAATTTGCAGATGAACTGAAGCTCAGCAGTTTCTCTTTGAAGTCTGGTCCTGAAGTTTTTTTTGCTGCAGGATGGCCACCTTAAGGTCTGCTATAGTGTGGCCAGGCAGGTTGAAGTGTTCTCCTACAGGTTTTTGTATATTGCCATTCCTAATATCTGATTTGTGTCCATTTATCCTTTTCTGTAGAGACTGTTCAGTTTGGTTGATGTACATAGCAGAGGGGCACTGCTGGCATATGATGGCGTATATTACATTGGTGGACGTGCAGGTGAATGAACTGGTGATGGTGTGGCTGATCTGGTTAGGTCCTGTGATGGTGTCGATGATGTAGATATGTGGGCAGAGTTGGCATCGAGGTTTGTTGCATGGATTGGTTCCTGAGCTAGAGTTACTAGGGTGCAGTGTGCAGTTACTGGTGAGAATATGTTTCAGGTTGGCAGGTTGTCTGTGGGCGAGGACTGGCCTGCCACCCAAGGCCTGTGAAAGTGTGGGGTCATTGTCCAGGATGGGTTGTAGATCCCTGATGATGTGTTGGAGGGGTTTTAGCTGGGGACTGTATGTGATGGCCAGTGGAGTCCTGTTGGTTTCTTTCTTGGGTTTGTCTTGCAGTAGGAGGCTCCTGGGTACACATCTGGCTCTGTTGATCTGTTTTCTTATTTTCTCATGCAGGTATTGTAGTTTTGAGAATGCTTGGTGGAGAGTTTGTAGGTGTTGGTCTCTGACTGAGGGGTTAGAGCAGATGCGGTTGTACCTCAGTGCTTGGCTGTAGACAATGGATCGTGTGGTGTGCCTGGGATGGAAGCTGGAGGCATTAAGGTAGGCATAGCGGTCGGTAGGTTTTTGGTATAGGGTGGTGTTAATGTGACCATCACTTATTTGCACCATGGTGTCTAGGAAGTGGACCTCCCATGTAGATTGGTCCAGGCTGAGGTTGATGGTGGGGTGGAAGCTGTTGAAATCGTGGTGGAATTTTTCCAGAGTCTCCTTCCCATGGGTCCAGATGATGAAGATGTCATCAATGTAGCATAAGTAGAGAAGGGGCGTGAGTGGACGAGAGCTGAGGAAGCTTTGTTCCAGGTCGGCCATAAAAACATTGGCATTTGTGGGGCCATGCGGGTGCCCATAGTGGTGCCGCTGATCTGGAGATATATATTGTCATCAAATTTGAAATAGCTAAGTGTGAGGATAAAGGCACAGAGCTCAGCAGCCAGTTGTGCTGTGGCATCATCAGTGGATACTGTTCCTGACCGCTTGTATTCCATCTGTGTGGGGGATGTTTGTGTAAAGAGCCTCTACATCCATGGTGGCTAGGATGGTGTTTTCTGGAAGGTCACCAATGCATTGTAGTTTCCTCAGGAAATCAGTGGTGTCACGGAGATAGCTGGGAGTGCTGGTGGCATAAGGTCTGAGTAGGGTCTGATGACAATATATCTCTCCAGATCAGTGGCAGTGCTGTGAGCAACCGCATGGCCCCATAGGTGGCCATGCTGCAGCAAAAAAACTTCAGGACCAGACTTCGAAGAGAAACTGCTGAGCTTCGGTTCACCTGCAAATCTGACACCATCAGCTCAGGATTAAACAAAGACTGTGAATGGCCTGCCAACTACAGAAGCAGTTTCTCCTCCCTTGGTTTTCACACCTCAACTGCAAGAACAGGGCCTCATCCTCCTTGATTGAACTAACTTCATTATCTCTAGCTTGTTTATACCCTTGTTATACCTGCCTCTGGAAATTTCCACTACATGCATCTGATGAAGTGGGTATTCACCCACGAAAGCTCATGCTCCAAAACGTCTGTTAGTCTATAAGGTGCCACAGGATTCTCTGCTGCTTTTATAGATCCAGACTAACACGGCCACCCCTCTGATACCTGACAAATTCAAAGTACTCCATTTAGGAAGGAACAATCAATCAATTGCATACATACAAAATGGGAAATGACTGCCTAGGAAGGAGTACTGTGGAAAGGGATCTGGAGGGTCATAGTGGACCATAAGCTAAATATGAGTCAGTGTAACACTGTTGCAAAAAAAGCAAACATCCTTCTGGGTGTAGTAGCAGGAGTGTTGTAAGCAAGACAAGAGAAGGGATGGACTATCCAACTTTGATTATCTCCAGCACTCATCTGTCTGTAGTGATGGATTGCCAGACTGGGTAGCAGGAACTTAAATGCTCTCTGAATGGCTGGGAGATGGTAGTTCTCAGTGTTGAAAGTTGTGGGGGTCTCGAGCCCTCAACCAACCTCTCAACCTTGCTGCCTGGCTAACAGTTGATGAGATATGGTAGATAGATGATAACCATCAAATCACCTTTGGGGCTGTTCTTTCCGGGCTTGTGGCTCGTATTGCCTGTGTATCTGTGCATATGGTGTGGACTAGAATCTCTGTGGGTTGTAATACCTTCCTTGTCTTCTCTTTGTACTGGAGTATAGATACACAGGGACTTCAGAGTAGCCTCGAGTTCTGGAGGGTGTGCAGAGACTCATCGGTTTTAGCTGTGAAGAGTTTGGACCCTTTGAAAGGCAGGTCCTTCACTGTTGCTTGCACTTCTTTGGGAAAGCCAGAGAGATGCAGTCAGGACGCCCTTCTCATTACGATCACAGTGACTGTAGATCATGCTGCTATATCTTCAGAGTCTTGGACAGCGCGCAGTGCTGTCCTGGAGATCAGCTGGCCCTCAGAAATGAGTGCACTGAATTGCTTTTTTCTTCTCAGGGGAGAAATTAAATAAAATCTGATATTTTGCCATAATGTGTGTGGTCGTATTTTGCTAATAACGCTTCATAATTAGCAATTCTAAAGGGAAGCGTCACTGAGGAATAAGCTTTTTGGCCAAAAAAGTTGAGTCTCTTCTAGACTATGTCATGTGGTGTGTTTTAGGGGTATGATTATCTGTCCCTTTCATTAACAGCATCCACTAACAGGGAGTTTGGTGTGGGATGTGAAAAAAGAAACTGTACCCTTTGCAGGGACATAATATTTCCTGTCGGACCTCTTGGAGGTTGGAACAATTGTTGCAGGGGTCTGCCAGATGTGTTTGACAGGTTCCATGATTGCATCATTCACGAGTTAAGCGATTTTGAATGATGCTGATGTTTGCAGGATGTCAACGAGCTTATGTTGTGAATACTGCACTTCCTCCAGGGAGATGTCAAGGGAACCTGCAACTCTCCTATAGAAATCCTGGAAATGTCTAAAGTCGTCCCCCACATTGGGAGGAGGGGGCATGATGGTGTCATCTGGGACAGAGGAAGAAAAATGGATTGTTGGTTTGACTTCCTGGTCAAAGATTTCTTCCTGTTAGCTTGTCATCTCTTCAGGGAGTTCAGATGGTCCTGGTACCGATGGCACAGGTGACTGCTGTGTACCCTCCCTGTTTGGGGTAGGAAGTTTGAGGTGATGTGGGGGATATGCCATCCATGGGGCCCAATACTGCCACCGTGGAGGGAAGGGCATAGGAACCATCCAAGGATGCTCGTAACACTGATGTTCTTTGGCCCCTGTGTAGTACCCTTGGTGTGGTGGGGCCGTTTTGATCGTTTCATGGGTGGGAGAAGAGCAGTGCCACGGGTGTGTCTCTCCCTCGTTCTCATCCTCATCATTGCTCGACAATGGGGGAGCAGATGGCAGTGGAGTGGTGGGGTGGCTCGGTACCGAGAGTGCTGTAGTGATCTCAGTGCTAAGAATGGGACAGTCAGTTGTCGAGGATACCATAAGGTCTCAGGGAAGGAAGAACTGTTGTGGTGTCAGCTGCCTCAGTGCCGTTGATGTGGTAATGGTGGATACTGGCTGCTGTGGAGCTGTTGTAAGGGTGCACTTGTTAACTGTGCTACACTGACAGGAGGTAACAGCATAGGCTGCAGTTGTTTTGATGTGCCTGGTGCCGAGTGTCGGGATGGCTCCGCCAGTGCCGAGACATGGCGTTTCTGTTTCCCCTTGGTGCCTTCATTGGAGCTAGCTCTCTTGACATCTTTAGCTCTTATGGTACCGGAAGGTCCCACTATCTTGGCTGTGGTGCCTGTTGGTATTGACAAGGTCTCTCAGTTTGGGGGACACTGTTTCTCGAGCTGGTGAGGACAATGTACACTTCTTAACCAACTTTTTAGCAGGGTAGTCACATGAGTCTCAAAGAAGAGCCCCTTTCAGAGGCTGCAGTTTGTGAACTGTGTCCCGGGGGTGTCCGTGCTTCTGGCTCAGATGCTGGGTGGAGACGTTTCTCTATAAGCAGCAGTTTAAGCTGCAAGTCTCTGGCTTTTGTGGTCCGGGCTGTCAGTTTGTGACAATGTGGGCATTTTTGAGGCATGTGTACTTCGCCCAAGCAACGAACACACTGAGAGCGTCCATCTGAAAGCAGTATTTAAAGTCTGCAGGTGAGGCAGTGCTTAAAGCCTGGTGAGTTGGGCATGCCCCCGAGGGGAGTATTTCCCCTCCCCCATGGGGAAGGGAGATCTAAACACTACTCTGCCAGTTAAATGAAATGCCAACTTCTACTGAGGGAAAGAAAAACTTTTTTTTTTAACGAGAAGAAATGGGGAGAAAAACAAGGAAGACAAATTATCCATTCTACTAAGAGAAAAGGGGTAAATTACTAAGCTCTGAGGTGCTGCTGAATGCTCTGACTCAAGACAAAGGCGGTAGAGAAGGAACTGACGGAGGGTTGGTCGCACAGTACTAGTTAACCACCTGAGACAGTGCAAGACTGCGCACGTGCGACCCAATAAGGCACTGCTCCCACAAATCACCAATTACAAGTGCAAGGGTGATCAAACACCTGAAGTAGAGCACCCACAGGGAGAAGGTGGTCTCCTTCTGAAGCTCTTAAGGACCTCCTGTCAAATGAAACCACTTTTCACTTTTAGCTTGCTCCATATATCTAACTCTGCCATTCTAGGGGAGGAGAGAGGAACTTGGTGATCCCTTTTCAGAAAAGATCTTCCACCACCATCTCTTTTTAAAGAGTTTACAAATTTTGTCCCAAAGAAGAAAAAAAGTAGAAAAACTGCTCGCTGCTGGCCCAAAGTTAAATTTTTGAAATCCAGGAAATGAAAATTAAGGGACAGCTGGCTGGAAGCCAAGTATCTGAAGGAGGATTATTTAGGATATGGCCTAGTGGACAAGTCTGAGCTGCCGATGGTATAGAGACTGAGGTGCAATCTAAGAATCTGACTGGGAGGAAAGTAAGGGTCCAAAAATCTGAACTTAACTCTTGGAATAACTCTGGCAGAAGATGAAAACACTGCTCTGTCTAGAAAGAACTGAAGAAAGGGAGGAGAATGAATGCAATAATTTTGCATGCTCACCCTGCAAATGGAAGCCACAGCAACGAAAAAGGGAAAACACACCATAAATTCAAAGGCCTGGCTTGACATGAGTAACTGGACATTGGTGAGGCCTCACTTCTTGGGAAATAGGAGTAGGGAAGTAAGTAGATCAGCAGGCTAGAAACTGAATTCCTGAACTCACCCCCTACATTTGAGCCTGATCAACTCAAGGGTAGTTTTACTGAACGCCAACAAAGAAACCTCAATGACATCTGACCTGAGTTCTTAGGATCCAAGTAAATAAGGGCTCAGAGGCTACTAGGTGAATAAGATCTCTGAAGCTACCCCAACATACCCATAACATTCAAAACGAATCATAGGTTTTGGGAACATAACAGCCATTTTCCATTAGAACAGCATTGAATATCCCTTCCCTGGATTAGATTAGAGGTGTATATTTGGGGAAGTTAACTTTAAACACCTGTAGCAGGAACTGAAGGGCATGCTGGAGGGAATAGTTGCTGAAAAAAAGATGCATCTTTTTTTCATTCCCTCTGAGAGAAGCTATATTCAAGATCTCATACTATTTAACTGCAGTGGACGATTGGCTCCTGGAGAGGCAGTCAGCAATGTAGGGGGAGAGGGGTCCTCCAACAGATTATCTTTCAGATATCAAGTCCATTCAATTTCTCAAGGCTGTTAGTGCCAGGTATTTTGGATTAGAAAACTGGGTGGGGAAACAGGATAAAAAGAAGATGCAGCTTCAATTGGTGCAAGACACACATACTCACTACATCAGAAAAATCAGGACTTGGTGAAGCCATTACTGTGACAGTAAAATTATTTCCACCAGGCCCCGCCTGATTTTCCACCATCCTTGGTTAATCTGAGTAATAAAATGGAAACGGTTTCCTAGTTTTTTCTTTCCAACAGTAGGAGAATGAATCTGTCAAGGATTTTGAGAGTGAAGTTCCTGGAGACCAACACAGGGAGTTCGGTTGTCTTGTGTGGAGCAAACCAATCAATGGTTAGAGTTCCACACTATGACAAATCTCATTGAGCACCTGCAGGTGTATACTTGGAATATGGGAGTTTTGCTCAGGCAGTGGATTATAATATTCTTTGAATTTGAGGTAAATGACTGAAAAAAGCAATGTGGATTTTTCTACCCAAGTGTCAAGGGAAGGGATTTCAGACAAGAGCTTGGTCTGAGGCTACCTACCAGTTATACATATGCCACTGCAGTCAATTTGTCTAATACCGGCTTTTAGGCAAGAAGGATAATGTGGAAAGCCAGCACACTGATACTGGACTTCCTCTAAATAGGAGTCAGATCTCCTGCTGTTATCTGGGTGAGCTCTACCAGCTTGTGACATTCATGGTGATGCAAGAAGAGGAGTGTCAGGACAAAACCTGAATCTCCTGTCATAAACGGATAGTTAAGAGTTAATGGAACAGAAGTACTTCATATCTTTTTTGCCTGTAAAGGGTTAACAAGTTCAGTGAGCCTGGCTGTCACCTGACCAGAGGACCAATCAGGGGACAGGATACTTCCAAATCTTGAGGGAGGGAAGTTTGTGTGTGCGCTGTTAGATTTTGGTGGTTGTTCACTCGGGGGGCTCAGAGGGATCAGATTTGCAACCAGGTTTCTCTCCAATCTCTCCGATACAGGCTCTTATATGTCCAGAACAGTAAGTAATAGGTAGATAAAGTGAGTTAGGCTTATGTTTGTTTTCTTTATTTGCAAATGTGTATTTGGCTGGAAGGAGTTCAAATTCGTATTTTGCTGAAAGGATTTTAATTTGTACTTGTATACTTAGGCTGGGAGGGTATTCCCAGTGTCTATAGCTGAAAGACCCTGTGACATATTCCATCTTAAATTTACAAAGACAATTTTTACTGTTTTTTCTTTCTTTAATTAAAAGCTTTTCTTGTTTAAGAACCTGATCGTTTCTTTATTCTGGTGAGACCCCAGGGGACTGGGTCTGGATCCACCAGGGAATTGGTGGGGAGAAAGGAGGAAGGGGGGAGAAAAAGGTTAATTTTCTCTCTGTGTTAGGATTACTTTCTCTCTCAGGGAGAGTCTGGGAGGGGGAGAGAGAAGGAGGGGGGAAGGTGAATTTTCCTCTCTGTTTTAAGATTCAAGGAGTTTGAATCACAGTGATCTTCCAGGGTAACCCAGGGAGGGGAAGCCTGGGAAAGGCAACGGTGAGGGAAAGGGTTTACTTTCCTTGTGTTAAGATCCAGAGGGACTGGGTCTTGGGGGTCCCCGGGCAAGGTTTTGGGGGGACCGGAGTGTACCAGGCACTGGAATTCCTGGTTGGTGGCAGCGCTACAAGTACTAAGCTGGTAATTGAGCTTAGAGGAATTCATGCTGGTACCCCATCTTTTGGACGCTAAGGTTCAGAGTGGGGAATTATACCATGACACCTCCAAACCTAGGGGAGAAATGGTAGCAGAGGTGGGATTCCCAGTCTATAGAGCAACATCTTCAGAAAAGAGAAAGAGCCAGTGACTGAGAAAAACACCTCAGAGTGGGCACAAATGGAACTAGCCCACAAGACCAATTCTGTATACGTTGCAAAGAGGCCCACAAGTTGAAGGACTATTTAATTTAGATTATTTTTTTTTGGTAGAGGAAAAGAAAGTGGAGTAAGACCGAGAGGGGCATGATGACTAAGCCTTTGTCTATACTGACATTTTGTTGGTAAAACTTTTGTTGTTCAGGGGTGTTAAAAAACCACCCTCCTGAAGGACTAAAGTTTTACAGATGAAAAGCACTGGTATGAACAGCGCTTTGTCGATAAGAGCGCTCTCTTGCCGACAAAGCCACTTCCGCTAAGGGAGTAGGGGTGGGGGGTTGGAACTTTTTTGTTGTCAGGAGAGCTCACTCCTGCTGACAAACAGCAGCTACACTGTGCGCATTTTAGTGGCACAGCCATAGTCTAAAAACATCTTTTCTCCTCCAGGCTTTTAGCAGGCATCAGGCAAAAATTGGGCAAAAAGGGCAAAAATGAAACTTCTGTCAATCATTTCACATATTTGCCTCCTGTTTCTCGATAGGTGAAGCCAAAATGCTGATTGTAAAGGCTTTTGCCAGTCAGGTATAACAGAATATTAGCTAAAAGTGATGTATGAAAATACTGATCATCATTGAAATAAATCTCACAAATCACTTTTTATACACGTCAAAAGCCATAATTTATTTGGCTGGCTGGTTTCCAAAATTACACTCCCACCCCGCAAAACAAAAGCTAGTTTAAATACAGCTACTCACCAGGGAAGGTACTTCCTGCTGCAAAAGAAGCATTTTTGTCATACTTAACATTCAAACACACAGGTTTCTCAGGGTCAGGCAGGACATTGAACTTGATTATAGGGCAATCTAATGTGTTCCTGTTGTATGAGGCTTTAAGTTGTAACGTATGCTCTCCCCTGAAACATAAAGCAATCATATAACAAATTGTTATAATGCAATAATAGCAGTTTTTCAAAAAGCTGTTTAAATGGATTTTCATAAAGGTACTTGTGACTTATTTGGCTTTCCGAGCTTACAATATTCTCCTCCTCACGCTCACTTCTATCATTGATATAAAAATTATAGTAAAGGTAAAAACCTAGTATTAATGCAAGGTTAGAAATATCACGAGTCAAGAAATGTCTAAAGTTTAAGATGTTCTCAAAACAAACTATGCACTAATGAGAGTTATTTGCATTTACTTTTGCTTTAATATTCCACCATTTTGACCAATTCTCAACCCCCTTTTCAGGATCTGACTTGTAGGACAGTTTAGATCATTAGGACTAGAAGGAGAGAGAGCTATTTAAAAGGTCACCTGAGAGAAATGTGTTCTAAACCATTCCCAGTCCTTGCTAGCCAAGGATCGAAGCTGAACACAGGCCTCACACCTAGCAACATACACTGAGACTATTAAACCATGAAGAGGTCATTAACTTCATAATATAGAAATGTGAGGGGTTTTTTTATTTACAACACTACATTTTTAACTATGGAAAAAGATTCGAACATTTTTCTTCAAACTTAAAAAGTTATTTTTGTTCAAAATATCTTAAGTTAAAAATGCAAAAATATTAACTGATATAAAAACTGTAAGCATCAAAACAGAAAAGTGTGCATTTACGATGTCATCCTCACATATTTTTGCATAACATGGAGCTGTTTTGGTTCTTTGGAAAAATTATTACAAATAGCTTAGTTACTGAGTACGACAATTATTGAATCGACAGATCTCCTCTGGGCCACCTGGCTGGCTTAGAAGTATTAAAAATTGTTATAGTTTATCTTGGGTTGAATGTTTCAAACCATGCTCCCTATGTCACCAAGACTGGACCTATGAAGGGAACAAGTTGGCCTCAGTCCCTTAGTTTCTGTCTGCTTATATGGAATGCAGGAGTCTTTAAAGAAAAGAAAAAAAAATTACAGCAACTAATTTGTGGTAGAAATATACGTGGAAAACTCTAGGCTACTTAACAGGACCTGTAACTATATTTCTCTTTCACTCTAATTCTCCTTAAAATTTCGACTCCAAGGCCTTCTCTAGACTGGGAAAAATGTATTTGTTTAAAAAAATATGTTAGCAAAAACATTTTAACGAATATTTTTAAACATTGCTTGATACACCTCTAAACACTGATGTTATTGACTTTAACACGTTAGTAGGGTATGGTCAACCCCTAGGTAGTAACACATTTTGAAAGATGTTAAACCCCTATCTACACTAGGTGCTACATGATGGTTAAAATGTGCATTTTTAGAGATTTTTTCCACATCTAAAAAAAATCCCATAAACAAAAGCAGCAGCTTCTCTTGGCAGACGTATGGAGTAAGCTATTACATTCGGTAAAAGAAAAAAAAAGGGGTTTATGAAATGACTTTTTCAAAGCTGAACAATTAGTCTAGCCTATGCACCCAAACAATAAGTTACTCCTAAGGGAATTTTGAGCCAAAAAATTAAAAATTCTGCACACTATATTTTAAAACTCTGCAAAATTCTGCATATTTATTTGTCAAAATAACACAATATAATCATACCAGTTTCAATTATTTTTGGTCATTTACTTCAAAATATGTGTTAGCATGTCTGTAACAATATAGGCAACAAAGAAAAATTCAGGAAATGTTTGACAAATAGATTCATTAGTAGGCATATTAATACAATTTTCTGAATAATAATTCATTTAAACTACAATATAGAATCATATTTCCCACACCTCTCAGAACCAGTGAAAAGGCTTGGGGGAGTCAGGGATAATGGAGGAGCTGAAGGAGAGGGAAGTAAACTGCTGGGAAGGAGATTGGGTGTGAACTTGGAGGGTTGGTGGGTCTTGGTGGGAAAAGTATGGAACAGATTTTTTGAGGGGATAGGGAGGGATTGTTAGGGAGCTTCCCCCATTCAGACCCTGGCTGACTCCCTAGTCTCTCCCATTCACTCAGGCACATCTGCCCCTGTCCCCATGTGTTCCTGCACCCCCATGTGTCCTTGCACCCCCTGTCCACGTGTCCCCCACTCACACTCAAACACCCACTCTCCTGTCCCCATGTCGCTGTCTCCCCACTCAACCACTCCCCGTCTATGTCTCTGTACCCCCTCCCCCGTGTCTCTGTGCCCCCACTCAGCCACCCTCAGTCCCTATGTAGCTCTGCACCCCCTCCACCTCTGCCCATGTGGCCCTGCGTTTCCACTCCCATTCAGCCCCTGACCTAGACTGTCCTTCCCACTAGCCCTTATAAGCCCCCGTCTGACTCTCTCCCCCCCCCTGCAAGCACCCTACACTGTCTCCCCATAAGCCCTGTCTCCTGACCTGGCCTGGCCGGTGCTGCGAAGTAGGCAGGCTCTTTCTTATCCCTAGCTGGCTGGGAGTTGCTGCTATGTTCTATTGCCACTGCGCCCTATAGTGGGCAAAAGGCAGAACTGCATAAGTTATTTTATGCAGGGGACTGCTGTGTTCTATCACCACAGCACTCTTTGGTGGGCAAAAGGTGGAACTGCAGAAGTTATTTTCTGCTGGGAGCTGCTGCTGTTCTTGCACCTCAATGATCTCTTGTAGGCAAAAGGCATAACTGCAGCAACATTTCATCAGAAGCTTTTTTTCCTGTGCAAAAAATTAAAAATGTGCGGCTCATTAATTATGTGCACATGCAGTAGTGTAGAATTCCCCTAGGAGTAAATAAGTTAAGTGTTTGCACTTAGTTGCCAGGAAGTCATCCAGAGCTACTTTAGTAAACATGCAACTAACTAACTTAAAGGTATCTAATAAGAGTCTTTTCAGAAGTTAACTTTTATCTACACATTTCCATTACTTACCTGGGTGCATGAATACTAATTATTCCCAGATTAGCCCTACCATTTTCATCTGTTTTATGTTGTTGGCTTGAAGGAATGATCTGTCAAGAGAGGAAGGTTGTCAAGACATTTTTTTCTTTTAATGAGACAGTAGTAGTGTCAAGTCTTATATTGCACCAAAAACAAACATTTTCTCTTTTTCTATCATACTTTATTTCAACTCAATACCTTTCCTTGTATTCTGACAATTCAGCTCATTTTTGTATTGTGCATCTCCTGACTCTTATGATTTAATGAAGATTTTAACAGGTTCTGGAATATTCTTGACCAGTTCTTAAGTAATTTTGTCTGACTAAGCAGATTTTGGTTTAATTAACCGGGTTATATATTTTACTATGGTTATATGTTTTGTTATAGCCTGATGTCAATTTAGTTATTCTGTAGTATATGCTAATTGGGCTATATTTTAAGTTGCTTGCACCCTCTACAAACGGCCTCCCACTTCTCATTTGTATCTATCTAGATTTGTTTAGAGTTTGAGGGTGATTACAATACAAAACGTTACAGACATAACTGGTATATATGGCTATGAAATAAAGATATACTATGTACACATACTACTACAAATGCGCATGCCCAGTGGAATACACAAAGGGACCAGTGCTCAAAAAACCTGACAACTGCATACCACACCAATTCACTATTAACTGAGTGTAAGGACTGAGAACTAATTTGAAATTCTTGTTAGCAGCTTCTCCCCTCATTCAAAACAAATGGGTAATGCCTCTCACCTGTGGAATTTAGAGGTAGGCCAACGTTATTGCTGAGAAGCAGCAAGTAGTGATTCCCAGAAGTAGCATGGGAAAGGATAAAGAATTTTAATCCAGAAGGATAACAGGCAGAATAGAAGTTATCCCATATAAAGGCAAAAACGTTGTAAATTAAGGGAATTTGGAAACCAACCAAGTAGTACCTTTCTTCCAAAGATGCCTCTTCAGAGGAGAGAACCTATTTTGTCAGTTTTTCTCATACGAGGTTCAGACACGTTCTTCTCACACGCCACAGAGAATCTTGTAGAAGAAGCCCCGATTCCCTCTGTGAATGGTTTCCCAAGTGCCCATCAGAACAACTAGTGCAGCATTAATATCTAGCAACTTTGAAAACCTAAGGCCTTGACTGTTTGGATGGAAACGAAACAGGGTACATTTGCCACATGTACTTTGTAGGTTCAAGATGTATCTTTAGATTTCTAGGGATGCCCATTTATGCTATGACCTCACAATGGAGTGCTAAGGATTGGAACAAAATGATGAAAGAACGATTTCCCAAGAATTGTGGAAAAAACATCATACTTTGGGCAGAAAGCTTTCTGAAGCTATGACAATATTTTCCCCAATAGCAGCAGTGTATATTTTGTATAGAGAGAAGAAATAAAGAATGTCTTTCAGAGGAAATGGCAACTAAAAAGGCTAGCCACAGGCTTGTGTAATCTGCCATTTTGTTTAGTCTTGATACCTCAGACTCAGATAGGGAGTCAATACGCCGGCATAAAGATCGGCACTAATGCTGGTACCCTATTTTATATGATGTTTAGGTGTAGGACTTCAATCAATCAGCCGGAAAACTCTAGAATAGCTGAGATCACAAGAATTTTGCGATTATTATTCCGGTAGTATCTAAAATCCAGTTCTCCTGAAGTGAAACAACAGGAACGGTGTCAATGTTCGTGTTGCGACTGGCTACGATAGCCACTGAGACGAGGACCTTCGGCGTCACCTGCCTCGGTCCCATCGGTGTCCACTCCTCAAGGCAGAGCAGTGGCTGGAGTCTCTGTCAGTCGAAACTCAACCAGACAACCTGGTGGGGGTTGATAGCGACCTGCGTGGACTACGCACGGGCTGGTTGCTGAGCGGCGAATGGAATCAGGAACAGTCCCTCGATCGTGACCGGTACCGAGTCAGGGGCAACTGCACAGATCCCAGCGGCGGCTTGCCTCTGACTGCAGGACCAACATTGGTGGTGCTCCTGATAGGGCATGGACATAACGTCCTGGGCCACTTGCAAGGCCTCTGGCATGAAGGGTATCCAGACATCCGGAGAAGCCTGCTCCGAATGGACCAGGCTACTCTGCTTGACCTGAGTTGGAGGCCCAGAGGCCGATGGGGACCAAGGACTGCCTAACATGGGTCTAGCCTCTTCCCTAGTCTTACTCCAGTGCTGTGGCGGAGAACGCCTCTCCTTAGCCTTCTTGGCATGCCCTGCGAACGGGGAGCGGTGCCAACTGGTAGATGGTGCCGGGGGGTTGCAGTGCATCGACACCGTGGTACCCAGTGCCGACTTGGAGCGGCGCACCAGAGTCAGGGTCAATGCTGACTCCATCAGGATGACCCGGAGCCTAATGTCTCTCTCTTGGTCCAAGGCTTGAACAACTTGCAAATCTTGCAGCGATTGCTGAGATGGGTTTCACCCAAACAGTGTAAACAGTCTGCATGCAGATCACTCACTGGCATTGGTCACCTACAAATGTTGCATGACTTAAAACCTAGGACATGGGGCATGCCCCGGCCCAGGCACACTAACTAAACTAAACTAAAACTAATCAAACTACTAACTACAGGTACTATACACTGAACGAACAAGAGTTCTGGGGAAGAGCTGCAGCAAAGCTGGAGCAGAGCAGTTCCAAAGCACCTTCACTGGTGGCAAGAAGGAACTGAGGGTGGGGAGAGCACGCAGTGCCCCTAATACTGTGCCACGGAGGAGCCACTCCAGGGGCCACTAGGGGCACTCTCCTATGGGTACTGCTAGTGGGAAAAACTTTCAACACTGGTGCACATGGCGAGCACGCACACCTATTGTGGAATACACATGAGCAATCACTCAAGGAAGGTATTTTATTAATAATATCAATGAATTCCTTGCAAACCACTGGCTGCCTCTCTTTGGAAAGCCATGAAGATTTTTGGGTTTCTTTTGCTAGTGGTAACTGTAGGGTACTTCCACAGGCTATTTACAGGAGGGTTAGTATGCTGTTTGGACCATTCAACCAAAACAGATACTTGGGACCAATATCCTGATTGTGAGAATAGCCTGTAGATGGCCCCAGGAACCTGCAAATATGTCTGCCTCTTCCCAGGCTAGTTTAGACCCATGTAAAGTATTTGGGGGAGAGATCTAGTACCACTCGGAGCTTTATTCCATTTGGAACACAGGTAGCAATTTCCCACTCCCCTTATAACCTCACAATGGTGCAGCTGCATGGGGAATGGAAATCTTATGTGCCTTGGTTCTGGGCACAGACTGCCTGAAGTGCTCCTTAAGCTTTAATGTAGAGCTAGCCTATTGAGAAGGAGATGGGCAACCCTCTCCCTAACTGTGAACCCCTTTCCCTGGCAGAGTGAAGGTCCATGGACTGAAACTGAGACAAGCACAATTCCCCATTGCACTGCTGCTGAGACAGGGCTTCATAGGAATAACAGGCTTCTTTGAATGCCCAGACATGCTGCAGAACACAGAAGAGGTAGGTTGGGAAAGCAAAGGAAAAAAAAGTTTAAATCATAATTTGTACAGCACTTGCTCATTAACAATATGAATCACTTCCTTATGAAAGGGATGCTTGGCTTTTGTCTTTTTGACACTCAGAGCCTTTGGAGTTTGCAAGACTTAGCCCTGAGCAGGCGGTGAGCAGTTCTCCTCTTTGCGGGAATCCTCATGCTCCTGGTCAAGCTTCCCACGGTGGTGTCACAGCTTTGGGCAGGGGAGTAGAGGCCCCAGCATGCCATTCTGACTCAAAGCCCTAGGCCATGACAAAGCAGGGCCTGGTGTATTGTAGCAGCAGGGTATAGCTGTCCTTTGAGGCACCTGAAAAACTGCCTGTAGCATCTCTTGGACTTGGTTCAATGCTTGCAAAGCTTCTTTGCTGTGAAAGCAGAGGGAAGAGGGAGCCCACTGTTGTACCAAAGAAACCAGAGGTTACAGCCTCAATATTCTGGTGCTTCCTCAGTGAAGAAGAGAGGAGCTAGAGAGTTAAATGAAATCATCCAGCATGAAAATGAATAAAAATTAAAGTTAAACAACAAAATATTTGGGAGAAACTGAATCACCACATCTTCCCTGGTGTGTCTCTTACACAACTGCAACCCCTCCCCCCAAAGTTCTATAATGCTTATAACTTTTCAATACAAAATTATGCAGCACATTAAAGGATTAAAAATTTGGAAACTGCATAAACTGAACTAAGTATTAATAAATAACAGAAGAAATACTGTAGTGATTGCATTATTCATTTTCACATTTATTTCAGCATAAACCACCAATTTTAAATTTATCTAAAGCTGATGCAGAACCTCCAGTAAACTTGTTCTGCCCACAAAGGCAAAACATTTTGTGGCCTTGGTAGAAGGGGGTAGTTTAACTCTGGAGCCTTCAGCACCAAATTCCACAGATGAGGAATTACCCATTTGTGATGAATGAGGAGAGCAACTGCGCAGCAGAAAAAGAACATCCCATTTGCAATTGTGAAGACCATTTTACAAATATATTTCCATAATATCCTAGTGGCAACAACAGCAATTGCTTACACACAGCTAAGCTGTCTCCTCCTCATTTCCACTTGATCTTCACTGCAAAGAGCCTTGATCTCAGCATTAGAAGAGGGAAACAAGATGGGAACCCAGAATTATGTAGCCTGCCAGCTTTTTGCAGACCATCAGACAGTTCTCGATGGGCTACAGTTTGGGAAATACTGAACAAGGTGATTATGTACCGAACTACTGACTCTGTTCTTTATTGTCATTTGGTAAGTTACTTAAGTACAAAACAGGAGACTAACTAAAAGTAGCAATAAGAAGAAATGTAGGGAATATGGAGAAGGTACAGAGAAAGGCCCAGAGAGATAAAGTTAAAAAAAAAGTTACAAATGAATAGCATAAATTATTAGTTTTATTACTGTATTTAATTTTAGTTAACAAGAAAAAAGAATTGTGGAATCTGTGATGGAATTATTTTTTATTTATTGTATGTTACTACTGTAAAAGATTATTCTGCTCTTTTTAGCTGGCATATTCACATCTGTACTTTAAAATTCCGCAATACAGTTTTAAAAAGGAGAAACCAGATAGAGATGTAGGGAGATGATGCAGCTATGTCTTGGTAGATGATATTTATGAGCTTTGATACATAAAAGCTGCCAGGACATCTTCTAAGCTCTCATTTACCTTCAAGTTGCTAGCCTTTACAAGACTGATTTTGACATTTGGTTCAGGAGATGGATTCTCCCACTGATCACAGAGCTGAACTATCAGAGGCTTCTGCAGTTCTCTGCCATTAATTACTGCAATAGGCTGAAAAAGATACAAATATATGTATGTTTTACTTTATTGTACAGAGAATGTGTCAGACAATCATTACAGGGGTGTGAGCAAGAACTACCCTCCTCCTCCCAACAAATCATGACCAAAGAACATGAGGCCATGACTTCCATCAGCTGCCTCCTAAACTAGGCTGCCTATGGCACAGCATGAAAGCCCCAGTGGAGGCAATGCATGGGGGAGCAGGTATGTTGGGTCACATGCACCTGAGATTGCTTGGTCACATGGTACAGCTGGGGCCTCTCCCTGCAGGGCAGCTGAGCCAACTGCTACACACAAAATGACCAGATGGTCACAGTCAAGTTTAAAACACACAGGTATCCTGTAATGGGGTGTGGCAGGGCCACAAGACTTCCAGCAACGAGCCTCAGAGGGTCTGTATACCCTGTCACGTATTGATATAAATAGGGGCACTGATGGAAGCTTGAATTGCTTCTGTCTATACTATACTGTCTTGTAGTGATAGTGAACTTTGATCTCCAGGGCTGTTATGTCGTAGAAACTTTCAGGAATACTGAATATACTATACTGAAAGAAAAACTCAACAGATTTAATCTTTGCTCCTTATACTTCAAAAACTCTGGAAATATAAAAACCTGGTATTAAACCCTTTGATCTGAACCAAAAGAAGCTGACTCACCTCCCCTAAATCTGGCCAATCCATAAGGTGTAGTTTAACTGGAGGTCCTGAAGTCAAATTTACTCTGAGAAAATCAGAAAATTCACGCCAAGCAAAACACAATTCTTTGCTTCCAGGAGGACCTGGATAAAACCTAATACCTTTGACTGCCATGGTTTGTGTACTTTCCTATCAAGAAACAGAAGTGTAACATGTTTTTAGTAAAAGCAAAGCGAAATGTAATTTATTCTGTTGTCAGATTTAAAAATGTGACTTACTATTTATTTACATTGGATGCCAGTCTTTTTGTTGTACATTGTATAATAAATGAAAAGATTATATTGCAATGTTTGATCTGTTAAAATGTCAAGGTATTTTGGGATATGCAAATAAAGTAACTGATCTTAAGATAATTCTACATATTCTTAAGACAGCTATCTTCCTAGTAAACGGGGTTTTATCTAATTATTTTTATGCTATGATTCCTAAGGACAGGTCATACAGGAAAAGAACCATGCAAAACTGTCAAAAAAAGCATAAGCCCAGACACAATATATATTTGCTTGTCTTAGCATGATGACTCAGCATGAAAAAACAAATGATAGCTTAATGCCAGTCAAAATAAATAATTCATTCAAATGAAGGAGCAGAATATTGAAAGGCTGTGTTAAAATCAAATACTAGCATACATTAAATTAAACTGCCCAAGTCAGAAAGCAAGATCAGCCACTTGTCTTTATCGCCCGAACCCATAAAAATGAAAAGCAGGTTGAGGATCTCAATTTATTCAAACATAACTACAGCAGAGCTATTGCATGCAATAAATGCTAAAAGCTCCTAAACCCAATTATTTAGGACAAACAAGTGGAACCACACCAAAAAAAGGGAATTCTGTAACACATCTGTATGGGACAGCGTAAAAAATCTCCTTCCCTTTATATTTGTTGTTGTTTGCCACTGAAAATTAAAGTTCTATTTGACAGAAATTCTGTGTAGCAGGATTTTGTATCTTTATGCTAGAAATTAAGAAAAAATACAGTTCAAATCAATTGGAAAATAGCAAAATATTTTAAAGGAAAGCAAGGAACATGAAAAATGATATTAAGAGTTGAAAAGTCACAAAATGTGGTTAGTCCACCAATCAATGATTGAACACTGAAAGAAACTGCATTTACAATATATATGCTAAAATTGTTTTAGACAACAACACGTCAGCTTGGAGAGAGAAAGATAGATTATTAACTAGGCAATGACAGATATATTTTACATCAACTTCAGGCAAAATGAAATGATAAAACAATTATCAGTTTATTGCTAAGAAACAAAATGGAACTTTTGTTTCAGATGTTAGTTTTCTGAGAAATTGGCTTAGAGGAACTCTTATATGCGTCACTGTACATTTTAATATAATTATATATATGCATAATCACACAACAGTCCATAATTATTTTATCAGAAACTAGAGTCCACATTTTGAAAAGCTAAAGCAAACATCTGCTTCTGTACCCTAAACCTAACAAAAAATCACTCTTTGCTTTCTACACATCAATTTATACTTTTTTGAGGAAACTTGCTGGCTCTAGCAAATCCTTCAGCCATCTGGGTATTTCCAAGAAGATGGACTTTTAGAAGAATTTGGGGTAACATGTTCTCCAGTCACACAGAGACAAGCTGAGATCTTGCAATTCCAGAAACTTAAGGGTGGCACAGGCATTGAAAAATACTTGGATCATCTCTATTAGCAACTCAGTAGTGCATCTAATTGTCTGTATCTAGCCATTATGTCTTCTAAGACATGGACTAAGAACAGGTCAAATGACAAAAAGTTTGAAGCATAACCTGAAAAATGAGAGTTGTTGTACAGCTGCAGCAATGGCATGGAGATTTATCATCAGTAGTAAAAAAGGAACTTAAGTTGCTGTATCCCCTAGTTGTAACAGGCACATGGGATACAGTTTAATAGATCTCTAAGATCACCCTACTCTTTTAACCTATCAAAGAGAGATTTTTTTCCAATTTTCATTAAATTTCTGCTGGGTGACAAATAGTTTTATTATAAATCAATTGCTACATGCTGGCAACAACACACTGTATGACATCTTAGAAAGTATTTCTGAGTACCTACCTGCCATGTAGTTTTCAAATTTGATTTATCCAGCCCATTCCCAGAAACTCCTAAGGAATTTATGCAAGAGGCTGAGAGAGTCTGAATCTGATTCCCATACTGGTCTGTAACCATCACATCTATTAAAAAGAAGAAAGCTTATTTTTCCAACAAAATTTGTAACTGCTCAATGTCCTCTTTAATAGACAAAGTATGAACATGCACAAAATCTATATACGTATATACTCGATCATAAGCTGGTTCATTAATAAGCCAACCCTACCAAGATGGATAAGTAAAAATGAAAATTTTTTATGACCCATTCATAAGCTGACCCTATAATTCAGGGGTCAGCAAACTTTGGCTCCTGAGCCATCAGGATAAGCTGCTGGTGGGCTGAGACGGTTTGTTTACCTCGAGCATCCACAGGCATGGAGGTAAACCTACGGAAACAAAGTGTCCCGGCATGCCAGCTGCTTACCCTGACGGACCAGGACAGCAACTGGTGGGGAAATGGTTTTTGTTTTTGTTTTTTTTTTGGGGGGGAGGGGCAGAAGCTGTGGGTCAGGGAGTAACCCCTGTGACCACCCCCCACTACCCCACCCCTAGCCCGGGACCCCCACACTCTCCTCATACCATCCTTTCCCGCCTTATCTGAGGAGGGCCAGGGGAGGATGTCTCTGGTCTGGCTGGAGCCGCTCCGGCAGGATGGGCAGAGTGGACACAGCCTGCTCCGGCAGGTCAGACCGGAGTTCCTGTGGGCTGGCTGGGTGGCACGGCCGTAGCATGCTCCGGCAGGCCGGGCAGCACAGTCACAGCCTGCTCTAGGGGGCGGGACTGAGTGGCATGGCTGCAGCCTGCCAGCCCCGGAGCTGCAGCTGCTTCGGAGGCTGGGGTGGAGAGCAGTGTGGCCAGAAGAGGAGGAGACTCTGGCCCCGCCTCTTCCCTTCTGGCCCTGCTGCCTCTTCTTGCTCCCTCTGTTGCGGGGAGGGGCTATGTCCAACCTCTCCCTCTCTATACCCGTTCATAAGCCGATCTCCTTTCCTTTTTCACTAAAGGAATGTGGCTTATGAATGACTATATACAGTAAATAGGAAATAGTGAAAAATGCATTCATTTACTCTAGCCATACCTGACAAGACTCCTTCTTTCCCACTCACACACATTTACCTTTAGCAGTAGATTATCTCTTAACTTGACATAGAATTAAAAGAGTAGTCTTCTTAATATTGAAACTCATGTGAGAACACATTAAAGCACTGACATGAGCTGTCTTATGCTGATTTTTTTCTTGCCTCAAATGAAATAGGAGATTTATTTCAAGATACACTTTTATATCCCCACAAAACGTTCCTAATATTTTCAATTTTTAGAGGTTAGTTAAGTAGATATTATCTGATATTTTTCAGACCATGTTGAGATCATTTACACATTCAACATACCTAAACTACTTGTATACTATAGAAAAAAACCCCTCTTTATCAGCTGAAAAAAAACCAACATATTATTTCACTGACATTTCTATCAATAAAATACCTCATAGCCGAACATTAGTAGCATCATAGCCAATGGGAACTTAAGTCATCAATGTACGCATAATAAAGACATTGAAATATGGGGTAAAAGCTGTGAAAAACATCAAAACTGAGGAATACTGAAAAGGCTGATGGTCTCCTCAACATGCCTATTTCCATTCAAATTAGGAGCCTCAGCCTTAAAATAAATTAATATAGAGAAGACCAGATTTCTGAAATGAGGTCTGAAATAGTATTCAAATTAAGAGGTTTTAGATAGCATGACTTAAATAAAATCTTCTTGATGATCTGAGCTCCAGATGGAGGAATATCAAGTAGATTAGGAATTCAGAGTTACGGGTGAGTTTTGTCTTCTAGAAGATATTTGTAACACTACCTTTTCACTTTGAGCTGTGATAAACTCTTCCATACTAGGATTTTAATTTTAAAATGTAGCTGCTTTTTTTATATTGAACATACTACAGAGTTCCTGCCACATGCTGTTTGTACAGATAACAGGATAATACATTATGAGAGATAAGGAAATTTTTATATCCTACTATGAAGCACAGGACATGCAGGTACTCACCAATTTCACTTTGTAGCTCTTCACCCATCTGTAATGTATTTGGTCCTTTTAATTTGCATTTAATATGTTTAGGCTCATCAGGAAGTGGTCTAAATTGGCATACAAAATTGGCTTGTAGTTCTTCATTAAATCAATTACTTCAAACATATTTAACAAAAATAATTCATTTGCAGAGTTTCAAAATTATATCCTTGCATATATTACAGACTCAGGTGCTTACATTTGATTTAGTAGTTGATAAACTTCTGAATTTTCACTTCAACCACAACCAGTGTGAGCACCGTATGCATGACAAAATACAATGATGTCAGGGAATCAGGTTAAAACTTGTTTTTCTACTAATCTGGCTACCAGTACTTAGCATAGATGAGATTGTTAATTGTGTTTTGTAACCAGGCTAAAGTCCAGCCTACTCTGCAATTTGGAACAGCATTTGTAACCAGATTAGGACAAAATAAATTGTACAAATGTCTGAATTAATTTTAAAACGTATGTCTAGTTGTAAAGTGCATTAGAATCTGGATCATGATAATACGCCATGATATACATACACAAATATATCAAGATCTTATCTATAAAGAAAGGCACTTAGACCAGATTTTCCTTCAGCGCATTTTGGCTGAACCAATCTTGTTGGATTGAGGAACTTCTTTCTTCCTAATCTATAGTATGTATAATTGTACCACAAATACTTAATGTGAGGATCTTTAAAATTATATTTTTCCTAAAAAAATAAAATAAAATAAAAGTAAGTTGGTTTATTTACTGAATTGAGTTATTCTGTCTTCCACAGGTATTATGCCTGACTGTGAAGAAAGCAGCATTCAGGTTGTTCTAAAAGAGGCCATAAAATGTTAATAACTAGCTTAAGCTATGTCTACTTTGTTTAGGACTGACCATTCTTCTCAGAGAGACATAGCAGGTGAGAAAATATTTTTTATTGGACTGACTTCTGTTGGTGTAAGAGAGACACTTTTAAGCTACACAGAACTTTTCCTCAGGTCTGGAAAAGGTACTCAGTGTCACAACTAAATACAAGGTTGAACAGATAGTTTAGTATAAGTAGTTAGACGTATTCTAAGGGACCATTCAAGGTTAAACTATATTCAGCTGTGACACTCTAAGTCGAGGGGCTTGTCTACATCACAAAGTTGCAGCGCTGGTGAGGGGGTTACAGCGCTGCAACTTAGGAGGTGTACACATCTGCAGGGCATCACCAGCGCTGCAACTCCCTGTTTGCAGCGCTGGCCGTACTCCCGTTTTGTCTCGGGTGTAGAGGATCCAGCGCTGGTGATCCAGCGCTGGTAATCAAGTGTAGACACTTACCAGCATTTTTCTTGACCTCCGTGGAATAAGCAGGTATCCCAGCATACCTGAGGAAGCGTCTCTGGTAATCAAGCAGGTCTCCTTCCCCGCGGTTTGCTCCGGTGTTCTCCGAATCCCCCCCCAAGCGGGTCTCCTTCCCCGCGGTTTGCAGGGGGGTTCGGGGAACGCGAGAGCAAACCGCGGGGAAGCAGGTCTCCTTCCCCGCGGTTTGCTCTCGCGTTCCCCGAATCCCGAGCAAGCAGGTCTCCTTCCCCGCGGTTTGCTCTCGCGTTCCCCGAACCCCCGTGCAAGCAGGTCTCCTTCCCCGCGGTGTGCTCTCGCGTTCCCCAAACCCCCGTGCAAGCAGGTCTCCTTCCCCGCGGTTTGCAGGGGGGTTCGGGGAACGCGAGAGCACACCGCAGGGAAGGAGACCTGCTTGCACGGGGGTTCAGGGAACGCGAGAGCACACCGCGGGGAAGGAGACCTGCTTGCACGGGGGTTCGGGGAACGCGAGAGCAAACCGCGGGGAAGGAGACCTGCTTGCACGGGGGTTCGGGGAACGCGAGAGCAAACCGGGGAAGGAGACCTGCTTCCCCGCGGTTTGCTCTCGCGTTCCCCGAACCCCCCTTGAAGCCGCCCAACAGCGCTGCAGTGTGGCCACATCTAACACCACTTGCAGCGCTGGTTGCTGTAAGTGTGGCCACTCTGCAGCGCTGGCCCTATACAGCTGTACTAATACAGCTGTAACAACCAGCGCTGCAAAATTGTAGATGTAGACATACCCTATGTCTACACTACACAGCTTTTAGCGACATGGCTATGTCGTCACAGCCATGCCACTAAAAGTCATGCAGTGTAGCTGCTGTTTGTCAGCTTTCCTGATGACAAAAAACTTCTACAACCAATGAGCAGCATTTCTGTTGTTGACAGGAGAGCACTCCTGCTGACAATGCGCTGTTCACACTGGCATCTGTCGCAGCAAAACTTTTGTCTTTCAGGATTTGGGTTTTTTTTTTAAACACCTCTGAAAGACAAAAGTTTTGTTGTTCAATTACCAGTGCAGACACAAGTCTTAGTATCTTTCCCAGAGCCGAGGAATAGCTCTGGGTAGTTTGAAAACTTGTCTCTCTAGTCAACAGAAGTTGGTCCAATGAAAGATATTACATCAGCCATCTCATCTCTCTAATATCCTGGGACCAACACTGCTACAAGAACATTGCATACAATCTTCTCAGGGCTATTAAGCCTTGTTCCCGAGCTAGTCCTAAGGTTCATCTAGAGTAGGGGTTGGCAACCTTTCAGCCGAGTCTTCATGTATATACTCTAATTTAAGGCTTCGCATGCTGGTAATACATTTTAACATTTTTTAGAAGGTCTCTCTATAAGTCTATAATATATAAACAAACTACTGTTACATGTAAAGTAAACAAGGTTTTCAAAATGTTTCAGAAGCTTTATTTAAAATTAAATTAAAATACTGATCTTATTAGTTTAGTGTGATCCTTGCCCTTGTTTTTCCTTGCTAAATTTTCCAATGTCTGGTGACATGTATTTGGATACTTTAAGCTGCACACAAGCTTCTGAGTCATCAGTTGTTAACTGGCTGGAACCCCAGATCAGCAGCTGAGGTGAGTGGAGCTGGCGGCTGGTAGGGCTGAGAAGGCCTGGAGGTCTGGACCCTGTCTGGCAGGGGGCCTCCGCTGGAACTCCAACAAGAAACAAGGCAAGTGGGGCTGCGGGGGACCCCGGCTGGCAAGGGGCCAGCAGCCGGAACCCCGGAACGGTGGCAGGCTGAGCAGGTCAGCCCTGTCAGCTCTGGGGTTTCGGCGGTGGCCTGAGCGTGTTCACCAGTCCTCGCTCTGGGGTTTCAGCTGCTGGCTCTGCCAGCCGGTGTCTCAGCCCACTGCCAGCCCGGGGTTCCTTCACCCAGGCCAGCAGCGGGCGCTGAGTGGGACCGGCGGTGGGACCCCGGCTGGCAAGGGTCCAGCAGTGGGAATACCAAAGAGGCACTCAGCCCGCCTTGCTCTGGGGATTCGGCTGCCGGCTCCTGCCAGCTGGGGACTCAGCCCGCTGCCAGCCTGGGGAAAGGAACCCCAGGCTAGCAGCGGGTGCTGAGTGGGACCAGTGGTGGGACCCCGGCTGGCAAGGGGCCAGCAACGGGAATCCCAGAGCAGTGGTGGGCTGAGCGGCTCAGACTGTCGCCGCTCTGGGGTTTTGGCTGCTAGCTCCTGTCAGCTGGGGTCACAGCCCGCTGCCAGCCTGGGGTTCTTTCCCCCAGGCCAGCAGCGGTTACTGAGTGGGACTGGCGGCGAGACCCCAGCTAGCAAGGGGCCAGAAGTGGGAATCTCAGAGCAGCGGCGGGCTGAGTGGCTCAGTTTCGGCTGCTGGCTCCTGCCAGCTGTGGTCTCAGCCCGCTGTCTGGGGGAAGGAACTCCAGGCCGGCAGTGGGTGCTGGGTGAGACTGGTGGTGGGACCCTGGCTGGCAAGGGGCCAGCAGTGGGAACCCCAGAACGGCGACAGGCTGAATGGGTCAGCCCGCTCCACATGCCATCAAAAATCAGCTTGTGTGCCACCTTTGGCACGCATGCCGTAGGTTGCCGACACCTGATCTAGAGGGAGACTGGGAATAAATTTGTGATATTAATGCTGTATTGGCACCAAACAAGTCTTTGGGCTCCAAACAGTCAGCGCATTTGGCACCTTGTAAAGAGACAACCATATCTAACCAAAAAAAACAAAAACAAAACCTCTCCAGATGCAAATATAAGTTTATTTTACAAATAACTGTGCTTGAATCAGATTTCTAAACACAATTTGTTAAGAAGATTCCTATCAAGGGGAAGACAGAAGAATCACCTTCTCAGATAAGGAATAAACAATAAAGGTGATGGTCTTTAATGTTCTGTTTTGTTTCAGCAACAACAATTTGGTTTGTTTTTCAAGAATCTCTCTCCTGAAGAAGAATGGAGGCTACTATCTAATCAAAATATCTTCCATCTAGTCAAGTAATTTATTTTGCACTACCAAGGTGTGCTGAGTGTTTTACAAGCACTTAAGATGAAAATCCTGCTTCAACTTTGTACAGTCTTGTTGCTTCAGGGTTGGCTACCATTTTGTATTTTGTGGATCTTGAGAACGTCTGATTGCTGCAAACTTACTGTGCAAAGATATTTTGACTTTTAGTTAATATTTGTACACTGCTCTGAAGCCATGAAGTCCTGTAGATGCTGAAAGTCAGTTACATATTTAACAATCACTGTTTCTAATTGTAGGTACCTGTAACAATTTGAACTGCACTGATGTGAATATTTCCCTTTTATTGTTGCTGTAACCAATAGAGAGAGGCCAATGCTTTTCGACAATCCTGTAACACAGGAAACTGAAGCCTACCAAAATTTTTCACCAACATCCTCCCTTTAAATAGATTTATATTCACAAGTGATTGTCAAGCTATGTACAACCATACGTGGATGCTTTTCTCCACAAACCATGTTCTTCTCGGCAATTGAAATTTTTTGCTTTAGGATAGCCTATTTAATTCTTAATAAGTATAATCTCTTTCATCAAATATTTTCATTTTTTTTCTTTTATAGAAAAAACACTAATTGTTTTTTTAAAGAACAGTATTACAACCCTTTACAAAGAGCATTATCAAAAAAAATGTGTTTTAAAAGAACAGACCTGACTGTAAATGCACTCTCCAAAGATACATGGTCATCATGGAATGTAATTAGGCAATAACGCACATCTTTTACGGATGTTGGTACTTTGACATCAGGCAGTAGTCCCTGAATCATTTGATCTCTATTAATCCTGGGTGTCCAGTTAACCTAAAACCAAAATATTTATTAATTAGTCACTGGCTATACAGCATTCAGCCCTTCATTTGTACATATACATTATGGTTTTCAGGACTGGACTGTATGTAAAAATGTATATAGCTTTAGTAATCTTATTCATGAGAGCCTTGAGTTTTTCCAACATTAACCTATGTTACCTGAACAAATACAGAAGTCTACTTTGAAGAGAACTTACATTCAGCCTGACTGCCTAAAATGTCCTGTTGACAGAGTCCCAATGCTCTAGAACCTTATCAAGACAAAATCTGAATCAATTCAATGGAGCTCTGCCTTGGTATCAAGCCCTACATCTATATATAGGAGGAAGAACATAAGTCCTTCATGAAGTTACAGGTTTGACACAAATCTGACCAGGCTACCTAATGTTGGGAAAGCCCCCAAAGCCAAGAGTATAATTCTGGGGCAGGTATTTACAGGGATTAATATATTATACTGGAGAGTAGCACTGGAGGCTTGAAAATGCTAACCTACTTTTCATAATGCATATTACTGCAAAAGATGTTTTGAATAAACCAAAGGGCCTGTTTTGCAATTTTTACTCAGGCAAGATTCTTACTGAGTCTCAGCAGCCTTGAGGAACAAGAATGCCATACAAGCAAAATAATGTTACTTTTATCAATTAATAAAATGTGTTATGTAATTAAAATAATATTAGTCTAAGACCTTTACTGTTGAGATAGTTTCTGGCATTAATGGTAATAGAATATGATGCATATTATGCAAGTCTTACTCAATTCAATAAAATCGTCACTAAGTGTCTTTACCCCCTATGGACATAGTTTTAACATTTTATTGGATTTTTTAAGAGATGAACAATCTTATTAATATTTCCATCTTTGTATAGTGCTTCAGATCTTCAAGGGGCCTGTGAGGGTATGTTTATTCTACAATAAAATATCCAGGGCTGGCCTGTCAGTTAACTGGGGCTCGGGCTGTGGGGCTATAAAATTGCAGTGTAGACATTCAGGCTAGAGCTGGAGCCCAGACTCTGGGAGCGTGCGAGGAGGGAGAGTTCCAGAGCCAGGCTCCAGCCAAGCCCAAATGTCTACTCTTCAACTTTACGGTCCAGCAGTCCAAGTTTGCTGACATGAACCAGCCACGGGAGTTTTATTGCAGTATAGACATATCCTGAGACTATCAGTTGGAATGTTGCTCATGTACCTGATTAAAAAAAATAAGAAAGACAGAGAGAGAGAACAAACCCCTTGTAAATAAGTCATTACATTTTCTTCTTTACGTATTGTATATTCTATCAATTGTATTCCATTTACTTTGAATTTATGATAAAGTTTCTTCTAAAATACCTACCTTAATTTTTTCTGCTAGATCTGCAGTTATGATGATCTCTCTCTCTCCTTCATCATACATTTGAAAGATAAGGTTGTGCATGACATCCCCTGCAATCCAGTTAATTTCATCCTGGTGTTTGATTTGAATAGCCTTTTGTCCTTCTACACTAAAAATCTGTAGTCTTGCAACATGGCTACTGGGGAGCAGTTTAATAGTCTTTTCCACTGGTGGCACATCTTTACAACTCTATGCATGGCAAAAACATTGAATGTGACATAAATAAGACATTAAATATATACTTGTACATTTTGTGAGTGTTGGGTGTATTTGAGTTCTAATATCCACTGAGATAAAATGGAGTTACTCTAGGTTTCAACTGGCCTAGGTGTAACTGAGGTCAGAATCTGGCCTCTCAAAACTTCAATAAAAATGCAAATCTTAATTTCACATCTTGAAATATTAGTTATTTATAGAAATTTCCATGTTTGGAACCTCAAATTCAGTGTATTTTATTAAAAAACAACAATTTTTAAAAATAATCTTACAGCTGTGTTGAGAGTATAACCACTCTTTGAAATAGGTCAGTTTGCCATTATACTATTCAACTATAACTTCTGCGGGGTTAAATACCAGTGGCAGTATTTTCAGAGGTGCTGAGTGCTGTAGCTCTCCTGGATGTCAGTCGGCGATATTAGGTTCTGTACCCCTGAAAATCAGACCTTAAGAATATATTAGTCAGTGATCTAAAGTATCACCATTAATCCAAATTACTACAGCTCCTAAGCTTTGGAGATGTAAATCTGCAATATCCCTTCTTAACTAAGTCTCTGAGGACACACAACCAGACTCCAAGTGCCTATGCAAAGGACTAATCTGACCAATTCAGATCCAAGGATCCCTGGACATCCTTCCCAGGATACCTAGGATCTAGGGAAAGCAACCATGCAGGGATCCACCCAAGTCCAATGGCCTTGGTCCCTATTAAGGCATAGGGAAAACACCTTTCATAACTGGAATTCTTTGAGATGCACAGTTCTTATCTGTATTGCACTGTAGGTACATGTGTACTCGATGTATCTGAGACTAAAGAATTCTAGTCAGTAATGTCCGTTGGTCTGCGCCTGTGCTCTTGCTCTCCTTCTGCTCTATGCTGAGTATAAGGGGCAGTGTGGACCTAGGCCTCTCCAATTCCTCCTCTTACCCTGATTCAGAGAGGAGCCAAAGCAGCAGGCAAGGAGAGCAGGTAGTGAGATAGAGATAAGGACAACATATCTAAAAAAAAAATGCAGTTATAAAGGTAACTGTCCCTTCTTCCTCGAGTGCTGTTCCCCATGTGTATTCCATCGTGGGTGACTCTCAAGCAATACATAAACAGAAGGAGGGGATGAGAATCCAGGTGATATGGGTGCTTGTAGAACCACTGTCTCAAAGGACGCATCAGTGGAGGAGGCTTGGGACAAGGTGTATTGCCCAAGAATGTGTGGCTGGAACTCCACATAGTTGCTTTGCAAATATCAAGCAGAGATACTTCTAGAAGTGATGCTACCAAGGCTGCCTGTGCTCCCGCAGAGTGAGCCTGTAGCTCAGTGGGGGATGAAGGTTAAAATGTAGGATACAGTCAGGGAGACACTGGGAGGAAACAGCTTGTCCTCAGGATAGACCTGCTATGGCAAGAAACAGCCTAGATGACTTTCTGATCTGTTTTCTTCTCTGTAGGTAAAATGCCAAAGCTCATCTCACGTTGAAAGAATGAAGTTTCTTCTCTATGCTGAAAGCATGGGGTTTTGGAAAGAAGAGAGGTAAGTGGATAGCCTGATTTACGTGAACCTCCAAAACTACTTTAAGGGTGAATTTTGGATGTAGTCATAGTGAGACCCTGTCTTTATGAAATACAGTGTAAAGTGTGACAGGTTTCAGAGTAGCAGCCGTGTTAGTCTGTATCTGGAAAAAGAACAGGAGTACTTGTGGCACCTTAGAGACTAACAAATTTATTTGAGCATAAGCTTTCATGGGCTACAGCCCACTTCATTGGATGCATAATATGGAACATATAAGAAGAGAATACATATGCATACAGAGAAGATGCCATACCAGCTCTAAGATGCTAATTAATTAAGATGACCTGTTATCAGCAGAAAAAAAATTTTTGTAGTGATAATCAAGATGGTCAATTACAGACAGTTGACAAGAGGTGTAAGGATAGTTATCATAAGGAAATAGATTCAGGTAGTGTAATGACTCAGCCACTAAAGAGCGTCTGCCATTAGGGACTCCAGTTCGCCTACCATCGCCAAGGTGATGGAAACGAGGAAAGCAACCTTCATAGTCACGTGATGCATCAGACAGCTAAACAGGGGTTTGAACGGTGGCTTGGTAAGTGCTGAAAGTACTGAACTAAGGTCCGATTGAGCAGTTGGTCTTATTACCAGGGGGGAAGTTCTAATTAAGACCTTTAAGAACTTGATTGGGAGGTGACTCAGTGAGTAAAGATAGAGAAGCCATCCTTTGGAGGGTGATGTGCTGACTGCTGTCAGGTGAATCTCTATTTAGCTAAAGAAATGACCAGTTGTAAATTGTTATTGCCCTCAGTTGGGGGAAAATGGTGCTAGGCATCCACCAAAGTGGATCTCTGAGTTGGGTGGAGATGTCATGAACATTGGTTTGCAGCTCATTAGTGTCCTGTCAAAAGTACCTTTTGGTTGGAGAGGTGGGATGGTGAGGCTGGGTAGCTGCAGAAGAGGTGTATTGGACAATGTATCTTCACTTCTGCACCCACTGCCATTTGCAAAGTAGCTCATAAATGCACTTGTGATAGAAAGGCTGTGACAAAGGCCTTGGCTTGCAAGGTTGCTTATGCTACTTTCTTCCAAACTGGTGTGTATATATATACCCAGGAAGCAGAGGATTGCCCCGGAGTCTTTTAATGAATGCAAAGACTTGTCTGTCTTCTGGTGGAAAGGACTGATTTAATTAAAGGGAAAATCATGCATGGTGTTCTGTAACTACCTGGGGAACCCTGAAGAGTATAGCCAAGATTCCTGATGCATCACTCTAGCAGTCATCCATGATCATAAAGCAGTATCAGCAGCATCAACTGCATTTTGTAATCAGGTTCTTGCCACTAACATGCTCTTATCAAAAAGGCTGTGAAGTCAAGCCCTATTCTCCTGGAGTAACCTGTTTTTAGAGACCAGGAATTTAGAATAATTCAAAAAAACCATTTTGCCAGGAGGGCCTGGTAATTGGAAATTCTAATTTGGAAGCTGGTGGAAGTAAACATCTTTCTCCCAATAAGGTCCAAATGCTTGGCATCCTGAGCCACAGGGATGGCCTTTGGGTGTTTTTAGTCCTCTCCACCACTGCTTCGACAGCTAGGGAGTTCAGGGAAGGGTGGGAGAACAAGAACTCCACTCCCTTAGCCAGGACAAAGTATCAATTTTTGCTGCTGTCTTAGGGTAAGAAGAATGGGTAGGTTGTATGTGCCACACAGATTTTGCTAGTTCCTGAATTGTCTCATTGACCAGGAGTGCTATTCATCTAGATCCTGTAAGCTGTAGAATGTCCAGGCACTTGTGTTGGAGTCCTGGATCTCCTCTAAGAGAATCTGAGGCTCTTCTGCTACTCTCCAAAGCAGCTCTTCGAACTGTTTGTGGTTGTCAAGAAGAAACTATGAGACTGCGAGGAAGATGAAGGATATGCTGTTACTGGTACCAGCAGATCTGGTTCATCATCTTCCTCCTGCATAGGCTCAGGAAGCTCTGGTTGACCTCTTGGAGGCAAGGAGGTGTAAAGATTTCTTTTTGGATCACACTGATTCCAGATGCTATGTGTATAGGCCCCATGGCCCCCAGTAACATCAGTATGAGGGATCAAAAGTATGTTGTGGCAGTCTCCAAGCTATTGGGAAAAATTGGTCCCCAGCAGCAGGTCCTTACTTATATAGACGAGATTGGTAGTAGGAGACTCTTGATTCCCTGTCTGAGCTGAACTCCCTTGGTGGAGGGGAGGATAGTTCCACTGGTACAGCTGACTCTCCTAATGATGAGAAGGTCAGGTCCAGTTCCATCTGAAGTGCCACCAGTACCCATGTCATGAAGCCATGAGTAGCTAATGGAATGGGCTTGCTTCTGGTGTTAGAATCTCTCTGGTGAGGGTCGATCCCTACAACCAGGGAGACTGTGGGTCTGGGAGAATGAAGATATCCTGTGCAGTGGAGGCTTAGAAGGCTGTGTCTTGTCACCTCGTACCACTAGAGTCAGTGTAAAGGGTCTCTTAGTAACTGGTGGTTCTTTAGGGGAATCTGATAGTAGCACCAATCAAGGAGACTTCAACCATATAGTAACTGTCGGTACCAATGGTTCACAATCCTTCGGGTCCAGGTGCTTTGTCTTAGTTGGTACTGTGGCCAGTGTCGATGACATTCGGAGCGGTACTGAAGAAGCCTTGCTCCTATGTACCTTCTGATCATGGTCACAAGGCCTCAGAGAACTTAAGTCCTTGTGTCCTGTGTGCAAGGATTTGCCCAACCTGGATGGGGCCAGGAAGGGATCCTTACTCTTAGATCTAGAAAGGAATCTGTTTTTATGCTCATGAGAGAGTGCCTTTTACTCTTGTGAGATGGGCCAGACGAAGGATCCTTGGCTCTAGTCATTCCTGGTCCTGAGTCAACATCAAGCTAGGACACGCACTCCTTGATGTCTTAGGCTGATGTACCTGGGATTCTCCCCAGCCTGGATCTGACAGGGGCTCCCTGGCGCATTCCATTAGATACTTCCAAAGCTGGAGTTTTCGTGCGTACTGCTTTTGGCTGGGAAAGGAGTGGCATATACTGTAGTTAATAAAGATACGGGCTTATCCAATGCAATAGAGGCAGTGCTACTGAAGGAAAAGAAGCAGAGGCAGTAGATGCAATTCTTAAAGCCTGGAAGCTTGGGGATAACTTAAGTCCTGCACTGGGGGATCAGATGATTCCCTGGAGTGAGGATTCTAACTAACTACTATCTACATTTCCAATGGACACTACTTGTTAGAATTCTCTGGTCTCAGGCACATGCGTATCCACAGTGGAATACACACAGGAACCAGAACTCAAAGAACATTTTCTTACTATGCAGTCTCTTGGAATCGCTGGCACTTTAACAGACTTTTTTTTAGCTTTTTCTGAACAACTGTTACATTTATTGGGTAGAATTGGTTTCAATAGGTCACTGTGCGGCTCCATTGACAGAGAAAACCATTTATTTTGGGATTTCAGGTCAGACTTTATGGCAATGTCCACTGTGCTCAAAAACACCTTCTTGAAATAGTATCTCTAGAATCACGTGCCTTCAGGATCCTTCATATCTTTTTTAAGAGATCTTTCAGGTACCACAAGCTTTAGCTATACATTCTTCCCAGATAGTATTAAAAAAAAAAAAAAAAAAAAAAAAAAAAAAAAGACTTTCACACCATTTGAAGTGAGGGAATACTGAATACTGAAAATTAAGACATATACTGCTTAAATCCTATTTTCTTAGATGGATTCACCATCTTGGGTAAGGCCCATGGCAACCAAAAGTCACAATAAATTCAATGCAAGTTGGAAAGAAAACTAATACTGTACCAGACTTATGCCTATGCTAAACCTATCATTATAAGACTTTTAAAAGACTTCTAATTAGATCTAAACTAAGAAAATGGACACTCCAGCTGGTAGTCAGATATGGACTGATGGATAGCAAAAGGAAGCAGATTGTTTATAACCTTTGGTCCATGTAATGTTCAGCTCAAAGACACTTCAGAGGAAATCACTCTTCAGGAAGGTTCCTTGACCACATGGCTAGGCACTTTTGACTTACAGAGTGTGGTTCTATAGAGGCAACATCATGCGGAAAAACCTCAGTCATTCTGCATTGGATGGGATATGGGACCTACCACAATAATCCTTCTTAACTTCTTGTTGTAGAAATCAGAGCTGATGTGTACTTAAAGGTCACTATGAAGTTGGTATGATGAGAACATTTACTTGACTCCTCAGTGCAAGCAGTAGCACAGATCAGTGTTTAAGTATTAAAGAAAATTGAAATCTTGCTTATTTACTATATTATAGTCATGCCATGGAAGTTACCAGCCTGAAAGCCAGAAAAAGCAAATTAATTGGAAAATAAAGATTTGATTTGATTTTTTTAAGGGAAGGAGGAGTTTACAAGTTAACTAATCTCCTCAGATTTCAAGATAAAACCAATTAAAGTTCCTCACGTTTTCTTCAACTATTGGTTAAATGTGATAATGGCTGTGGACAGAGACAAATTTCTCTGAACTACAAAAAAACAACAACCTGTGCTGAGAGGAATCATTAAATGACAGGGATTAGAATAAAGAATGGTTTGATATTAACAATAATAATGAAATACAAAGAAAATGAAATACAGAAAAACATCAAGATGATAGGAACAGAAGATGAAAAAACAAAATCTTTTAACTAACACAAAAACAGAGTATACAACAAACTCCTTCGCTACTGTCTTCTGTTTGTAAATGTTAATGGCTGCAGTTTTGACACATTTTGCAGCTGTCCATTCTATACATACAATTTGTGTTTATCTTGTGCTTTTAGATAAGTATTCCAAGGCTCTTTAAACTAGTCACTATATACCATACCAAAGAAAAATTATTTTTAACTAATTCAATTTCTGCAATTCCTTCTTTTGCCTATTTTTTTTAAAAAATACTCCTTTCTAAAAGCATTAATGCATAGGTATAGCATAATACCCTGTTCCCAGCTCAAAGATGGGAATATGATGTTTGATCACACTAAAGGCAATGAAACTCAGCTCGGGAGGAACATACCAGCCTGGAAATCTCAAATCCCTTCTGCTTATCTCTGAAATAGGTGGAAGAGGGAGGGAGAGATTCTCTGCCTTCCACTGGCTGGCAGGGGTAGGGAGCAGGGAACAGAGGAACAGATTGGCTCTTGCACTTCCCATCTCCATGATTTAAAGCGATCCTTGGCTTTTCGGGGCCATTTTCAGTTGCTTCATAGCTGCTCCACCCTCCTTCCCTTCCTGTACTGACAGTATATTGAGCTGCATTTCCACAATGGTGGGTCTAATTAATGGCCTATTTGGGGGATTAGGAAGGAAGTTTTCACAATTCTGCCAAACTGGCAGAGATCTGTGTATTTTGCCTTCCCAGCAACATTGTGAAGGCAGTTAGACAAAAGGAGTAGAGATGGAATGTCTAACATTAGGAGACAGCATAGGACGTTTAGTTCATCACAACTTGCAGCTGGCGCCTAGTGTAGGTAGAGGCCAGAAGTGCCAGCTCCCAGAGGTAAATGAGACCTGGGATTTCACTGGTGGACCATATGCCTGTAAGAAGAAAGGGAGACCTGAAGTCTTCTAAGACAGAGGTTCCCCTTAGTAGTCTCTAACCCCTTTGCATGGAGCAGAGGTGGGGAGAAAGAGCCCCCGAAGATGGTCTAACACGAGTTACCGGTTAAAGGGCAGGAGTCCTGTAACTCTGTACTGGCCTCCTTTAACTGCCTGGCACATAGCACCCTTCCCTATTGTGAAGTTCAAAAAGTTGCAGCCTGCCACTTAAATTCATCCCTACCTCTTTCATTCGCATGCATCTCCAGAGCAATACTTACAGGTATTTCAATCCTTGCTTTGAGCATCTGGTCTTTCTTTATATTCTGTACATGCACAACTGGTCCAGTTAAAATATTTGTCCCAGCATTACTGCAATCCACAGCATACACAGGAAGATTTGGAGCACCTACAAACTATTTAAAATGCAAAATTACACTTAAATATAGCAGCATGTAAATAAGTTAAAATATTAGTTATGCAACACCAAAGGTAAGCATGGCTCTTTACAGGTAAAATGAGAGGTCCACGCCTTCAAGAATCTTGAATCCAAAATCAGGCTTTTCACAGCAATGGAGAACAAATAGGAGAGGCCTAGGAGGATGAGGATTACAACTGTGACTGACATACACGTTTAATAATGTATATTTAATAATACATACAAGTACAAGTATTACGAAGGGGCACTAGTCCTTCCTTGGTTATAGAAAAAAGGTAGCTTAGTCTTAAATATTGGTTTTCAACAACCCCTCATATTATCCTAATAATTAAGGTCCGGTCTACACTGGAAAACTTTTGCCGATATAGCTACGGCAAACAGTTTCGTGTGTACATATCTTATACTGTCAGTGTAGCTTATAGGTATATTGGCAAAAAGCACTTTTATGCCAATTTAACTGCATATACTCTAGGGGTTTGCTGTTATATAAAAATGTCACTAGAAAACCAAACCAAACCAAACACCGCCAAACAAACAAAAATTTCCATACCTTTATCTGACATAGCTATACCAGCAGAAGTTTTTAGTGTGGACCTGCCCTTAGGAGACGTGAATAATACACTATTTGTTTTTATACAGATTAGCCTGCATTTTCATCTTTAAGTGTATTTAAAATATTTTGCCTTAAATTATTTTTTTTTCCAAACAATGATTCATGCCACTCAAAAGTTAAGATTTGTTTAGATTTATGCCCTAGAATTGAGAGAACACTTATCACTCATTCATAAAATAAAAATGTTAAAGTTAAGTTTGTAACATGCATAAACAACACACACATGAAAATCTAAGTGCAAACATTCTTGTTAAACATTGTAAAGTTGCCTGCTGTGAGCTTATTTCTGAGAAATTGAAATACATTAAACAGATTAGTGGAGTTAAAAAATATTAACTTATAGACTCATAGACTTTAGGGTCAGAAGGGACCAATGTGATCATCTAGTCTGACTTCCTGCACAAAGCAGGCCACAGAACCCTACCCATCCACTTCTATAACAAACCCCTAACCTATGTTCAAGTTATTGAAGTCTTCAAATTGTGATTTGAAGACCTCAAGCTGCAGAGAATCCACCAGCAAGTGACCCATGCCTCATGCTGCAGAGGAAGGTGAAAAACCTCCAGGGCCTCTGCCAATCTGCCCTGGAGGAAAATTCCTTCTGGACCCCAAATATGGCAATCAGCTAAACCCTGAGCATGTGGGCAAGACTCACCAGCCAGCACTCAGGAAAGAATTCTCTGCAGTAACTCAGATCCCATCCCATCCAACATCCCATCACCGACCACTGGGCATACTTATCTGCCGATAATCAAAGATCAATTTCCAAAATTAAGCTATCCCATCATACCATCCCTTCCATAAATTTATCAAGCTTAGTCTTAAAGCCAGATATGTTTTTTGCCCCCACTACTCCCCTTGGAAGGCTGTTCCAGAACTTCACTCCTCTAATGGTTAGAAACCTTTGTCTAATTTCAAGTCTAAACTTCCTAGTGTCCAGTTTGTACCCATTTGTTCTTGTGTCTACACTGGTACTAAGCTTAAATAATTCCTCTCCCTCCCTAATATTAATCCCTCAGATATATTTATAAAGAGCAAGCATATCCCCCCTCAGCCTTCTTTTGGCTAGACTAAACAAGGCAAGCTCTTTTGAGTGTCCTTTCATATGACAGGTTTTCCATTCCTTGGATCATCCTAATAGCCCGTCTCTGAACCTGTTCCAGTTTGAATTCATCCTTCTTAAACATGGGACACCAGAACTGCACAGTATTCCAGGTGAGGTCTCACCAGTGCCTTATATAACGGTACTAACACCTCCTTATCTTTGCTGGAAATACCTCGCCTGATGCATCCTAAAACTGCATTAGTTTTTTTAACGGCCATATCACATTGGCGGCTCACAGTCATCCTGCGATCAACCAATACTGCAAGGTCCTTCTCCTCCTCTGTTGCTTCCAACTGATGCGTCCTCAATGTATATCTAAAATTATTATTAATCCCTAAGTGCATTACTTTGCACTTTTCACTATTAAATTTCATCCTATTACGATTACTCCAGTTTACAAGGTCATCCAGATCTTCCTGTATGATATCCCGGTCCTTCTCTGTGTTAGCAATATCCCCCAGCTTTGTGTCATCCGCAAACTTTATTAGCACATTCCCGCTTTTTGTGCCAAGGTCAGTAATAAAAAGGTTAAATAAGATTGGTCCCAAAACCGATCCTCGAGGAACTCCACTAGTAACCTCCTTCCAGCCTGACAGTTCACCCTTCAGTACGACCCGTTGTAGTCTCCCCTTTAACCAGTTCCTTATCCACCTTTCAATTTTCATATTGATCCCCATCTTTTCCAATTTAACTAATAATTCCCCATGTGGAACCGTGTCAAATGCCTTACTGAAATCAAGGTAAATTAGATCTACTGCATTTCCTTTGCCTAAATAATCTGTCACCTTCTCAAAGAAGGAGATCAGGTTGGTTTGGCACGATCTACCCTTAGTAAAACCAAGTTGTAATTTGTCCCAATCACTATTGACCTCGATGCCCTTAACTACTTTCTCCTTCAGAATTTTTTCCAAGACCTTACATACTTCAGATGTCAAACTAACAGGCCTATAGTTACTCGGATCACCTTTTTTTCCCTTTTTTAAAGATAGGAACTATGTTAGCAATTCTCCAGTCGTACGGTACAACCCCTGAGTTTACCGATTCATTAAAAATTCTCGCTAATGGGCTTGCAATTTCATGCGCCAGTTCCTTTAATATTCTTGGATGAAGACTGCCTGGGCCCTCCGATTTTGTCCCATTAAGTTGTTCCTACCTCAGATGCGGTAATATCCTCATTCCCATTTGTCATCCTTCCATTATCCCTAAGCTCCTCATTAGCCTTATTAAAGACTGAGGCAAAGTACTTCCGCAGTGGTTTGCTGACAGTTAAACAACCAATACTAAAAATAATTATTGTCATACAATATATTGGAAATAATAGTCTGTTATTTCTTATATTAAGAGTTCACTCGAGGCATTAGCTGATCCTAGACCAAATAAATGTAAGCAGGGGTCCTCGCTCTCTCTCTATACACGCATGCACACGCACACACACACACAAGCATGATCTGAAGTATCTTGATACTGTAATTACATATCCTCATCCCAGTATCTCTTTAATCTCTAATGTGTCAGATTTTTGTACTTCTGACATTTATCAGGGACTATGTGGCAGAGGTGGCACTGAAGTTGCAATTACTATGAAATCTCAAGATGTCTGGAAAACTACCAGTATATTACATTTGGTTGACGGAACAAAATAGATCCTTTCTGCACTTTTTTATTAAAATAAGTGCCATAACAGAAGTCTGTGCTAGTATACATAAAATGTAGCCTACCTTACAGTGAACTATCAGTTTTGGTTGTGCTGTTATATTTCCTGCTTCATCCAATACTTCAACCTGAAAGGGGAAAGATGTCCCATTTTCAATCTTTAGCATTTCAGAATCAGGTTTCACTTTCAATTGACGAGGAGGGCCTGTAAACATACACAATTTTAGAGTAGAGGTTACACTTCAGAATTTTATCTGACTTTTATTTCAAGTTACGGTTGTTACGCAGAGAAACTGAACTGCCACGGTACCTTTGGTAACAAACAATTTAGCACAATTCATGCGCATGGTCTTTCCTCAGAAGAATACTAGTATTGAAATAAGCAGGGGGTTCTGTCCTTGCAGGTGCTTGTTTACTAGTCTCCTGAATGTGCTTAAATAGACATATAGCAATCACTAGATATATAGAACACATCTTTACAAGTCACCAGTACTATCAGTGTTGACCAATAAACCACTAAAGATACTGAAACTGGACTTTCCCATGAGATGCAAGGCAAACATATGAAATGTGCTATAGGATGTAGAAAACCACAAAGAAATCTGATCATGCTAAAAGGCATTCTAAACATGTAATCTACCACCTTTATAACTCATATACAAACATAAGGAAAAATTAAAAAAAAGAAAAAATGATGTGATGTGGAGGGCATAGTGAGAGTTCTCAAAATAAACCTTATAGCTTAAAAGGTAAAATAATTTTTATATGTTGTCAATCTTAATTCTAAAAATTAATGGGGAGTCCCTAAAGAAAACTGTAACTCACTAGCTTTAAAACCAGAGGTATATGTCAAAGTCCTTCGAGAATGAATAAAGACAAAATAAACTCTGGTCAATTTTCAGAAATATTTCGCAAAGAATCTCTGTTCTTGTCTATTAGTTATTTAAAACTTCTAATTTCTATCCTATGCAATAAAAACAACTACGGTGAATTACAGAGATTAATTAAAATTTAAAAAGGGAAAAGGAACTAAGTAATCAGTTATGATATCCCACCTGAGCTGGGAACCATACACTTACAACTCAAGTATCTAAAACTGATTTTTATCAACAAGTGAGGAAAGACCTATAAAGTGACAGCTATTTTGGAAAGGTGGGGTGGGGTTGGGTAGGGCAGGGGAAGGTAGGGGGAAGGAAAAGAGACCATGACAACTTTTGAAGACTAAATTAAAATCTCTGCTAGTAAAAAGCTTTACACAAACAAAGTTTGCTGATCTATCCCTTACAGGAAGTTACTTTTGAAAACCAGAGTTAGAACAAGCTTTTGGGAGAATAAATGGCAGAATAACATCATCAGCAAGAACGTGTTAATAAGTTTGCCTACCTTGGCTGAATGCGACCCTAAAGATTAAAAATGTCAAATGAAAAGGATAGCCGTTAAGAGACCAGATGCAGAGTTTTAATTAAGCCCTAAAGTGGCAATTAAGGATCTTCAGCACAGGATTGACATGACCTACAATTGTTCCCAGGCCCATGAAATAATCTTAGCAGAACTGCTCTTCTGTAGTTGTTACGGTCTCCTTGCACATGGAGCATTGTAGTGGGGCGGACTGCCCCACTCCGAGAGTGTAAGCTGCAGCAGGCCAGGGCACCTGCACAGACAGGGAGCCAATCAAAGAAGGGCTTATTGCGAGCCAATCAGGGCCCAGTTTGGAGACAGCCAATCAGGGCCAGGCTCAGCCCTATAAGAAGGCTGCCCAGGAAGGGAGCAGGCAGTCTGTCCCAGGCCTTTGAGAGGGGAAGGTCAGTCTCGAAGGGTGGGAGACTAGCACCATGGACAGCGCAGTGCTGGCCAGGTTTGGGGAGGCTAGGGAGCTCTAGCCCAGAGGCTGCCAGGCTGCTGGCCCTGAAGGGAAGGGCCTAGCAGGTGCAAGGGGCCACAGGGGAAGCGGCCCAGGGAAGCAGACAGATGAGGGGAGAGAAGAAGGACAGCGAGCCTGCTGCCAGAGGGTCCCTGGGCTGGGATCCAGAGTAGAGGGCGGGCCTGGGTCCCCCCTTGCAGTACACCCAGCCATTGGCTGTAGGGAGCGGCCCATTATAGACTATGACAAATCCCTGACAAGAGGGACTAGACTTACAGGGTGTGGTTGGACCTGGCGGCTGGGGTGTAGGACTGCTGATCACCGACCCCTGGAAGGGGATGCGGATGGACTAAGGGTTACTACTGGAGGGCAGCGTCCTCAAAGAGGATGCCACTAAGCAGGGAGCAACGTGGGTCCAGAGATGCCAACTGAGGGCAGAACAATGGACGGGACACCACCAGGAGGGGGCGCTCCCCTGGACAGAGCTAATTCCCGGAGTCACCAGCGGGAGGTGCCAGGTGGTGAGTCCCCAACCTGTTACAAGCACCAGTGTACTTTCAGCTTATTCTGGGTGGCCTCCTACATCATAAAATGCAAAGGGGAAGAACAGATGGAGAGAAGGAGATGAACAGACAGTTAGTTCTACTCAGGAAGCACCCCCCCAAAAAAAAACTTTAGTCCCCTACGAAAAGCAAAGATTTTGCTCACTATTGCCCCCAAATTAGCTTTAAAAGATAGGATTGCACTGAATCAATTGCTCTGAAGTGTTATGGCACTGCCAAAGACAGATTCCAGTGCAAAATATGTGACCATGCCCTGCAATTCTATGACAAATCTGAACTGCGTCTGGTATTTGCAGGAAGAAAGAGAATGTCCAAATATCTTTGACACAGGAGGAGGTGAAAATTCAGAAGTACCTCTTTAATTTACTCTAATCTGATCAAATTAGACTATTATACCGGTTCTCAGAAGGGAGCGTTTACATCTGTCTGCAGCCCAGAAAAAGGTAATGGAATACAAAAAATTACAGGTGGACCTGCTAGTCTAACTATAAGGAAGGCTACTGTAGAATAATTTCCCGAAAATGGCTTGGCACACCTGATGTTGGTCAAAAGCCAAGAGTAATTAACCCATGACAGACCTGACACATCTCATACATTTTCCTAATCTGAAAAAGCCTGTGCAAAAAGGAGTAACAACACCATTGGAACAAGGCACCATGTCAAATCTCTTACATATGCTGTATAAGTGGAACTGCTTGAGAAACTGGTATTTGCAATGTTGTTGTAGCCAGGTTGGTCCCAGGATATGACAAGGTAAAGAGAAGCTCTATTGAGCTCAGAAGTTTGTCTCTTTCACCAACAGAAGCTGGTCCAACAGAACAGTGTTACTTACTGTAACTGTTGTTCAAGATGTGATGCAGATGAGTATTCCATGCAGATGTGTGCGCACACAGGGCACCAGAGCCAGAGAACTTTCCCTAGCAGTACCTGTGGGGGTGGTACTCACGTCTTATGCCCTCTCCTAGCCGTATAAGGGTGGTGCCATCCTGACCCCTATCAGTTCTTTCACACCGAACATTAGAGGAGATGGAGGATGGGTTGTGCAATATATGTCTGCTTCACATCTCAAAGAACAAAAGTTATAGTAAGTGACCATGTTTTCTTCTTGGAGTAGATACAGCCATGTATTCCATGCAGATGACTCTCAGGTAGTACCCACAGTAGCTGGGGCTCGGAGTCTGTTTGAGCATAGACTGCAGGATTGTCTTCCCAAAGTTTGCATATGAGCAGGATGCAGCAGAATGGCCCAGTGGTTTGTTAACATACATACACAGGGTCAAGTGGCAGCCTTGCAAATATCCAAAATGGGAACATCACTTAGAAACACAATTAATGTCATCTGGGCTCTCATAGAATGAGCTCTCTCTCTGTGGTGGAGGGGAGAGAGGGCACAGTCTGAGCTATAACCATATACAACAGGGTGGGCAAACTTCTTGGTCCAAAGGCCACACAGGGGAATAGAAATTGTACGGCAGGCCATGAATGCTCAGAAAATTGGGGATGGGGTGCAGGCTCTGGGGTGGGGCTGAGGATGAGGAGTTTGGAGTGTACTCTGGACTGGGACCGAGGAATTCGGAGGGTGGGAGGGGGATCAGGGCTGGGGCAGGGGTATGGAAAAGGGTGCAGGTTCTGGCTGGAGGAGCGGGCTCTGGGCTGAGGCCAGGGATGAGGAGTTTGGGGTGCAGGAGGGTGCTCCAGGCTGAGATCAAGGGGTTTGGAGAGCAAGAGGGGGATCAGGACTGGGGCAGGGTTTTGGGGTGCAGAGAGTGGCTCAGGTGGTACAGGCTCTAAGCGACGCTCACTTCAGGTGGTTCCTGGAAGCAGTGACATGTCCCTTCTCAGGCTCCTATGTGGAGGTGCGGCCAGGCAGCTCTACACACTGCTTCATCTGCAGGCACCACCTCTGCAGCTCCCATTGGAGCACATAGTAGCCAGAGTGGGGCCATGCCGCAGCTTCCAGGAGCTGCATGGTGCAGCCCCAACCCTGCACCCTGACTGAAGTGCTGGAGCTGGGCTGAGCCACGTGGTTCGGCCCCTGACCAGCACCCTGGCTGGAGCTGGGCTGAGCCACGTGGTCCAGCCCCTGACCAGTGCCCTGGCTGGAGCTGGGCCAAGACGTGTGGTCCAGCCCCCAACGCAGAGCCCCAGTTGGAGTGCCAGAGCAGGGGCCGACTTAAAATAGCTCGCAGGCCAGAGTAGTTTGCCCATCCCTGATATACAAGAAAAGTCTCAGGTAACTGAGACAGAAAGCATGAGGTGAAATAATACCACACAGAGCTCCAACTCCAGCCATGAGCAGTGTGAAGAAACTGATAGTGGCATCACCCTTGTACAGCAGGGGAGGGGAGAAGGCTATAAGACCCGAGTGCTGTCTCTATGTGTACTGCTAGACAAAGTTCTCTGGCTCTGGTATGGTGTGCGGATGCACACCTACATGGAATACACAACTGCATCGACTCAAAGAATAAAACAAATTACCTCACCCACATTGTCTGAGAAACTCTTAGCTGTTCATCCAAAAAATTCCACTTACAGAGAGGACCTACATTTGTTCAGTTCCAGTGCATCCACAACATGACTTAGAAATCTGGTGGGGGGTACTGCTTACAGACTACTAAATGGCATAAGAGAGGAATGCATGATGCTAAAGTTGAGACACTATATCTATACACCCCCAGCCAAGATTTCACAGTTTGTGTCAGTAAGAAATTGAATGAACAACCCAGAATTTGTTCACAAAGTGACCCGTCTAAAAAGGGAACAAAGAAGATGGAGACTAGTGGGCAACCAAAAGTTCCAGAGACGTAAGAGGAAATAATAAAAATGTTAAATAATTGTGCCTAGTTTAGAAAAAAAGTTTGATCAGAAAAAAGGATTCAAAATAAAACAAAATGTATCTCAGACAAGCAGGTGATTTCCAACTGATAAGAGAACAGGTAGAGCTGGAATGCTGAGCAAACCTTTGCCATACAAAGGGGGATGGCATCATAAAGTTTGTTTTAAATTTCCAGTCTTCACTTGCTAGTAATACTATACAAAGCCCAGTACCTGGACTAACATATTATGGACAATAACAGATGATAAATTATGTAAATGTACATCTCATTGGGTATTGTATCTGCTTGGGTGGAGGCACACTATTACCAAAGAACATGTTAGAATATTTTTCAACATGTCATCACAAATATTTCAAAATACTTACCAGGCAGTAATCTTATTTTCAAGATCTGTGAATCTTCTTTCAAACCAGGAAGAATAACCTTCAGATTGAAATTCTATTGAAAAGAACATTGTAAGGATTAACGCTGAACAAATGCAGATCGTAGATTTGTTTACACAAATTCTCATAACCTACAAAAACATTTTGGACTTTCATGCATATTTTTGTGAAATTCCTGGGGCTTACACAAATTTTCTGTATTAAGTTGCAAACTAGATTATCAGTTTTCTGATGTTATTGTCTCCAGAGATCTCTATTCTCGTTACTGAATATCAGTCAACATGAACCCAGACACTTTAAAACCAGTTAACATAACTTGTGTTTGCCTGCCTAGATGCATACATGAATGGACACAAAACAACAGCTTTTAAAAAATAATAAAAAAAAATTTTCGGTGGGGTGGGGTTAAAGAAGAGATATGCAAACCTTGTCTCCATTGCTCTCTATCTGCTTGAAACAAGACACCAAGAAGTAAGGGAGAGTGAATACCAGTCTGGACAGGTAATAAAAATGTAGGCAACTCTAGTTATATAATTATCTATAAGTGCTGATTTGAAGATATATCACTAAGCCCAGGCTCCCAGTTCAAGAACATCCATAAGCCCAAACTTCTAGGAATTAAATCCAACAGGGAGCACTGCAGTCCTTGGGTGCCTCATATTTTGTAGCTACTTGAAAATATTTATTGGTATACAAATTTGCAAGAGTATGTAATAAAATAGTTACAAAACAAAGTGAGTAGACATAGTTGCAAGTGGTTGATTGCGCTGATTTTTCTTCCGCCCCAGAGATGTCAAATCTGGACAACTAAAGCTCCAAAACTGGTCCATGAAAATAAATACAAACAATATTGCAAACGGCACAAAAAACAGATGACAGGTAAACACTCTGATCAAAGTCCTCACAAACTATGGTGATGGAGGCCATATAAATACCCAGATCGATCAATTATCTGCATTTGTGAAGGTGTAGATCTGGAATAAATTTTAATTTACACCAGCCTAGCAGCACATGTAATTCTGCAGAGGACAGAATCGATGATGTGCAGTGAAAGAATCAGGAGTCAACTCACTGAACAGGTGGGATAAAAATATTTAAGAACAGTCTCATTCACTGCACTATTCTTTCTGCACAATGAATGAATCCTGCAGAACATTTACGTGCTCTAAAGGAGGCAAACAAAAAAAGGGGCCAAGTTAAAGTTACAAGGCCAACTATAACTTTGGCATTTTTTAATTTGAGTCCTTCACTTTGCCCTAAAGGCTTTCTGGGTGTTATTAAATCTAGGTTTTTGTATGGAATGATGATGATGAATTGTGCTAAACATAGGAATTCTGTTATTTAAACTTCTAGCTGCAGGAAACCATATACCAGTCCATGGCAATAATATTTAGAGCAGACCTATTATGAGTAACAAGAATGAAGTTCTAAAAAACTTATGTATAATGTTAGCATTCATTTATTCAGCATAAGAAGCAACTCGTATGGTTTTTAAACAAGTTCTCTTACAGATTTACTCATAGGAGTTTACACACTCACTAACACCACACTGACCAAATAAGAGAAACTTTACATAGCCCCAAGTAATATTTTAAGTTCTGACCATATGAAATATAAATCAGTGCAAAAAAGTATTATATAATATTCCTCAGACTCTACAGCAGTTGTGGACAGCAGTATAAAAGCTGTCAACAATAACATGTATTCAATGGCAAAAAACAATGTTAATATAGAGTTATGGTTAGTTGGTGGTATGTTGTTGTCCCCCTGCAGAACACCGAGTTGAGCAAAACTTAAAACTTCTGAAAACCAGAAAATGCACAAGTTAAGCTTGCCCATGCAACCTTGACTCTATCCTCTTTCAACAATGCCCCAGTATGACCACTGACACACCTTTTACCCTGAAAACCCCACAGGTGATGAAACATACAAGCTCTTCACCTCTTTTACAACCCATTCACTCTCACTCACAGGACTAGATCTAACACTATTGTCATAAACAGATAGCTAAGGGTTAATGTCTCTTTCACCTGTAAAGGGTTAAGAAAGAGTGACCTGCAACACCTGACCAGAGGACCAATCAGGAGACAAGATACTTTCAAATCTCGTGTGGAGGGAAGCCTGTGTGTGTGTTTTTGGGTTTGGCGTTGTTCTCTCTGGGTCCTGGACGGGACTAGAGCTAGCTGCAACCAGATTTCTGCCAATCTCCCTACTACAGTCTCTTTATCTATTCAGAATAGTAAGTAAGTACAAAGGCGGTCATAGTCTTTTAACTTGTTTTTCTTTATTTGCAGATGTGTACTTGCTGGAAGTAGCTTAAATTGTGTTTCTGCTGGAGAAAGCTTCTTTCTATTGTCTATAAGCTAAAAAACCCTGTATATTTACCATCTTGATTACAGAGACAGTTTTTATGTTTTTTCCTTCTTTATTAAAGTTTTCCTCTTTTTTTTTAGAATCTAATTGATTTTTTGGTTATCTCTTGTAAGACTCCAGGGAAAGGAGTCTGCACTCACCAGGGAATTGGTGGGAGAAAGGAAAGGGAGGAGGGAAGAAAAACCTGCTCTCTGCGTTTCTCTCTGTCTCTCTCTCCGGGAGAAAGGGAAGGGAGGGGAGAAGGGTAGAATCCCTTTGTTTAGATTCACGAAGCTGGAATCTGTCTCTCTCTCCTAGAGTACCCAGGGCGGGGAGAATCTGGGAGGAGGAAAGGAGGGAGAAGGGAAATGGTTTTTTCCCCTCTGTTGTGAGACTCAAGGAATCTGGGTCTTGGGGGTCCCCAGGGAAGGTTTTGGGGGGAACAGAGGGTATCAGGCCCTGGAATTTCCTGATTGGTGGCAGCGCTACAGAATCTAAGCTGGTAATTAAGCTTAGAGGACTTTATGCTAGTACCCATATCCTGGACGCTAAGGTCCAGATTTGGGAATTATGCTATGACAACTATTAAATGTGAAAGGAGGGTTGGGGTTCACTGGCAGAGTTGGAGGAGAGCAGGAGGTTGGGGTGCACTGCCAGAACAGGCCTCCCTCATCTCAGCCCAGAATCTCTCCTGCCCTCCTCTATTACTTATCGCATTTATTTCCCTCCCAATAATCTCCATCTCCTCTCCCCTTATTCATCCACTTCTCTGCCTCCTAATACTCCTCCCCTTCCAGGAAGCATTCACATGTTTAATTTAACCCCCACTGCCAAAGACTGATTACATTACCCTCAAAATAAAATTGCCACTCATGCCTCGCAAACTGTAGCAACCTCCTGCCATTCAGGCCTGGTTTACAGCTAAAACTTAGGTCAACCTAGCTAGATCACTCAGGGGTATGAAAAATTCACACCCAAGAGAAGTGGTAAAGCCAACGTAAGCCCCAATATAGACACCACTAGTCAACAGAAGAATTCTTCCACTGACCTAGTCACTGCTTCCTGAGGCGGCGGATTAATTTCAGCAATGGAAAATCCCTTCCATCACTGTAGCAAGTGTCTACGCTACAAGCACTACAGCTGCAGCTGTGCTGCTCTAGTGCTTATAATGTAGAAATAGCCTCTTTCAGAAATTCCTTTTGTTTTAGGTGGGGGCTTGTGATTAATTTATTCTTAGTTATGTTAACTGAAGAACAAGGAATCTGAAGTATGATTCATCCAATCATTAGTACCTCTCAGTTAACAGTATAAGGCAGCAAAAGGAAATTTTCTTCTGACGGCTTGGAATTCAGAAACCTGTTGGGCAAATGATCTCAAATTTGGATCACTGATGCAAACTCAGACCCCCTCAATGAAGCACTCCAAATTTCAAAATAATCCAATTAACCATTCCTATTTTAGACCATTTACAAGAGCCTACCTTTAGAGCATATAAAATGACAGGAATGGAAACCCTCCACCCATTTTCTGTATTGGTATATGCATGGTGTACATTTTCTTAATTACCATTCTCATTTTGGGTCCTCCAAAGATTTAGTACGTGCCATGCACTATCTTAGGCAAAACTTGATGGCGTGAGACCATTTTGATCACCATCATATCAACAGTTTGATCTTAGCTTTTGGGGACAGGAGAAACTTGGAACTTTTTTTTTTTTTTTTTTTTTTTTTTTTTACAAAATGGCTATTCTCCCCCGTCCTCCCCCGGGTTTATATCTCTGGAATCCCATGCTCAAATGACTCCAAATCTGGGTCACTAACCCTACCCTGTACCTTTCTGAGGCTTACCAATTTTCAAAGATATTCAAATAAGCATGTCAATTTTAGCGTTCTTAGAAAAGTTGACCTTTAAACAGATGTCATGACACAACTTAACTATAACTGCGCTCCTTTGTCACTAGGAGGGTCACAGGAGGGGGTCACATAGAAAAGGGGGGCTGGAAGGGACCTCAAGAAGTCATCAAGTCCATCCCCCTGCACTGAGATAGAACCAAGTAAATCAAGACCATACCTGACAGGTGTTTGTCTAACATGACTTAAAAAACCCTCTAATGAAGAATATACCACAACCTCCCTTGGAAACCTATTCCAGAGCCTAACTAACCTTACAGTTAGTAAGTTTTTCTTAATATCTAACCTGTATCTCCCGTGCAAGATATTAAGTCCATTACTACTTTTTCCTACCTTCAGTGGACAGAGAACAATTTATCACCATCCTCTTTATAAGAGACTTTCATATATTTGAAGACTTATCAGGTGTCTGTTCAGTCATCTTTTCTCAAGAATAAACACGCCCAGTTTTTTAATCTTTCCTCATGAGTCAGGTTTTCTAAACCTTTTATAAGTTTTTGTTCTCCTCTGGAATCTCTCCAATCTTTCCTAAAGTGTGGTGCCAAGGAGTGGATGTAGTATTCCATCTGAGGCCTCACCAGTACATTACAGAGCAGGAGAACTATCTCCTGTGTCTTACTACCATGAATACACCTCAATGATATTAGCCTTTTTTGCAACACATCACATTGACACACATTCAATTTGCGATTGACTATATCCCCTAGATCCTTTCCAGCAGTACTACCTCCCAACTAGTTAGTCCCCATTTTGTATGTGTGCTTTTGATTTTTCCTTCCTAACCAAAATACTTTGTTCTTATCGTTTATTGAATTTTATCTTGTTGATTTCAGACTAATTCTCCAATTTCTTAAGGTCTTTCTCAATTCTAATTCTAATTCCAAAAAGCTTGCAAACCCTCCCAGCTTGGTGTCATCTGCAAACTAAACTAAAAAACTTACTTAATAAAAAAATATCACACCTACTGATGTGTCATCCACTAGACCAGTAATCCCTGTCAAAGGAAATTAGGTTGGTTTGACATGATTTGTTCTTGACAAATCCATGCGGTCTATTCCTTATCGCTCTATTACCCTTTAGGTGCTTACAAATTAATTGTTTAATAATTTGTTCCACTGTCTTTTCTGATATTGAAGATAAGCTGACTGGCTAAATTCCCAGGTCCTCTTTGCTCCTCTTTTTCAAGATAGGTACTATATTTGCCCTTTTCCAGTCCTCTGGGACCTCACCCATCCTCCATTTTATGTCTTAGTTTTTCTGATTTTGTCCCTACCTTTTTGTGCTATTCTTCTGTACTGCTCCTTAGTAATTGATCCATGTTTCTACTTTTGTAGGACTCCTTTTTGATTTTCAGGTCACTAAAGACCTCTTGATGGAGCCTCTTACTATTCTTCCTATCTTTACTTCACAATGGGATAGTTTGCAGTTGTGCCTTTAATATGGTCTCCTTGAGAAACTGTCAGTTCTCCTGAACTTCTTTATCCTTTAGATTTTCTTCCTATAGAATCCTGCCTACCAGTTCTGAGTTTGTTAAAGTGTGCTTTTTTGAAGCCCATTGTGCTTATTTTGCTGCTCTCACCCTTCCTTTGCTTAGGATCATTAAATCTATCATTTCATGATCATGCTCACTCAATTGCCTTCCACTTTCAGATTCATAACCAATTCTTGCCTGTTCGTCAGAATCAAGTCTAAAATGGCTGTCCCTCTGGTTACTTCCTCTACTTTCTGAAAGAAAAATTTGTTCCCAACACATTTCAAGGATATTTTGTTTAGCCCTATTACTTTTCTACCAGATGCCTGGGCAGTTGAAGTCCCTCATTACTATTAGGTTGTGTGTTTTGGATATTTCTGATATTTGTTCTAGAAATGCCTCATCCATTTCTTTCTCCTGACTGGATGGTCTATAGTAGACACCCACCATGACATCTACTCCTATGTTTTCCTCTTTATCTTTGCCAGGAGAGAGAGTTTCAACCGCCCTGCCTCTCACCACCTTCTGGACCTCAGATGGACTTTCTATCATGCCTGGATCCTTCTCAGACCCCTCTCTCTCTCATCTTTTACCTATCGTTTTTTCCTTTTGCCTTCAAGCATGCTCTTATATCTGCTTTAGTGTCTTGAAAATCTTCACTTATTCCTACCTGCCTTTTTATCTACCTTCAGCTCCCACCCACTCTCTTCTGTTTATTCAGAATCTTAGAATGTGCTGTCTTCTGCACTGATTCCTCTCCTCCAAGTGTCTCCGTGATCCCCTACAATCTGGCTTTGTCCCTCTCTCCATTCCACCAAAACCACCCTGAGCTATGTCACTAATTGCCTTCCAGCTAAACTAAAATATTGATTATTCCTCTTTATTGTTACCTGTCCGATGCCTGCTACACTGATCCACAATCTTCTTTCTACTGTTTTCCCATTACTATTATCTAGGCTTTTCCCCACCTTGCAGGCTCACTCCTTCAGCATTTCCTCATCCTCTCTCTCAACCCCACCTGTGTCTTTTCCTTGGTCTCCATTCTACAGAGAATGCGATCACTGGGAGAGTAACCATTGCAACAGTTCTCTCTCTACTCCCAACTTCTTCCTCTCCCATACAGTATCCTTTCTAGCTACCTCTCCGAAGTATCCTGATTGTTTTGCTATCACCTCAGACTATTTTAAAGAAAGTGAATAGTTTTCCTCCTAACCTTCTTTGCTTCCTGCCCCACCTTTCTTTTTTAATCACCACTTTCAACTATACCATCCAATTTATCTCCTAGATTCATTACTGCAATGTAATCTTTTTGACTCTTCTGACTCCTTCTTTCCCCTCCATCCAGCCCTCTGTTAGGTACTGTCACCACTTCTGATATAACCATAACCATAAACATCCTTTGTTCATTCGCACAGCTTAAACTTGTGTCTATATTTTCTCATCTCTAGTTCTTATCTCCTCACAGTTTATCCAACCAGCCATTGCAAGGGTAATTTTCCTCTCCTGCAATGATTACATCACATTCCTGCACCCTGAGTTCCTTTAGTGCAGTGGTCCCCAACCTTTTTGTGGCCAGTAGCACGTTCATATTTTCAGAAGTGTGTGGTGGGCGCCAACAATTTTTCAAGGCTTATTTTGTATTCGTATATTAAATAATACAAAAACCATCATATTTAATATAATATATGAATCCAGGGAGAAGAGAGAAGCTGTGAGGACAGAGAACACCGGCGCCTGCAGCCCAGAGTTCTCTGTCCCCGGTAGGCGTGGGGCCGCGGCTTCTCTCTGGCTTACGCCACAGCCCCACACCTGCCAGGGACTGAGAACACTGGCACCCACAGCCTGCAGCCCCGGAGTTCTCTGTCCCCTGCAGGCGCGGGGCCGCAGCTTGTCTCCCCTGCTGGGCACTAGGCGGGCCCCGCGCCTGCTGGGAACAGAGAACACCGTGCTCGCAGTCTGAGTTCTCTGTCCCCATCAGGTGCCAGGCTGCAGCTTCTCTCCCCTGCTGGGCACTAGGCGGGCGCACATAAATGCCCCAGCAGGCATGTTGGGGACCACTGCTTTAGTAGCTTCCCATTTTACAAGACTGAACAAGTTTCTTCAAGATCCTCCCTCATCTTGCCACAATCTACATTTCTGCTGTTACTCTTCTTTACTCACTACTCTCTTCTCTCCCTAAACTCCTCCCAATTCTTTTTCACTGGTATTCTCTTTTTGCTCATCTCTCACATACTCAGGTTTATACCTTCACACATGCAACCCCCTATGACTGGAACAACCCCCCCATTTTCAATGTCTAAGTATCTGCCCTCTCTCCTCCTTCCAAATGCCTCCCTCAGAACACTTCTTCCAGCAATCACGAGTGCCTTCCTCCCACCCACGAAACCACATTAATGATACCCCAGCACCCTCACAGATTGCATTTACATTTAAGATAATCCAAGAAACATGTATGTTTGTTGTACGAGATGCTGTATCCAAGTCAATTAATCATAGAATCATAGGACTGGAGGGGACCTCGAGAGGTCATCTAGTCCGGTCCCCTGCACTCATAGCAGGACTAAGTATTAACTAGACTATCCCTGACAGGTGTTTGTCTAACCTGCTCTTAAAAATCTCCGATGATGGAGATTCCACAACCTCCTTAGGCAATTTATTCCAGTGCTTAACCACCCTGATAGTTAGGAAGTTTTTCCTAATGTCCAACCCTTGCTGCAATTTAAGCCCACTGCTTTTTGTCCTATCCTCAGAGGTTAAGAACAACAATTTTTCTCCTTCCTCCTTATAATAACCTTTTATGTACTTGAAAACTGTTATGTCCCTCTCAGTCTTCTCTTTTCCAGACTGAAAAGATTGAGTTTGTTTAATCTTCCCTCATAGGTCATGTTTCCTAGACACAATCATTTTTGTTGCTCTTCTCTGGACTTTCTCCAATTTTTTCACATCTTTCCTGAAATGTGGCACCCAGAACTGTACACAATACTCCAGCTGAGGCCTAATCAGCATGGAGTAGAGCAGAAGAATTATTTCTCATGTCTTGTTTATAACACTCCTGCCAATACATCCCAGAATGATGTTCACTTTTTTTGCAACAGTGTTACACTGACTCATATTTAGCCTGTGGTCCACTATGACCCTCCAGATCCCTTTCCGCAGTACTCCTTCCTAGGCAGTCATTTCCAATTTTGTATGTATGCAACTGATTGATTGTTCCTTCCTAAATGGAGTACTTTGAATTTGTCCTTATTGAATGTCATCCTATATACTTTAGATCATTTCTCCAGTTTGTCCAGATCATTTTGAATTATAATCCTATCCTCCAAATCACTTGCAACCCCTCCCAGGTTGGTATCATTCACAAATTTTATAACTGTACTCTCTATGCTATTATCTAAATCATTGAGGAAGATATAGAACAGAACCGGACCCAGAACTGTTCCCTGGCTGCAGGACCCTACTCGTAATGCCCTTCCAGCATGCCTGTGAACCACTAATAACTACTCTCTGGGAACGGTTTTCTAACCAGTTATGCATCCACCTTATAGTAGCGCCATCTAGATTGCATTTCCCTAGTTTGGTTATGAGAAGGTCATGCGAGACAGTATCCAAAGCTTTAGTAAAGTCAAGATATACCCTGTCTACCGCTTCCCCTCCTCCATCCACAAGGCATGTTACCCTGTCAAAGAAAGCTATTAGGTTGGTTTGACACGATTGGTTCTTAAGTAAAAGTCAGCATGGATTTGTCATCTCCTTATTGTCGAGATGTGTGCAAATTGATTGCTTAATTATTTGCTCCATTATCTTTTCGGGTACAGAAGTTAAGCTGACTGATCTGTAATTCCCCGATTTGTCCTTATTTCCCTTTTTTTATAGATGGGCACTATATTTGCCCTTTTCCAGTTTTCTGGAATTGCTCCAGTCTTCTATGACTTTTCAAAGATAATCGCTAATGGCTCAGATATCTCCTCAGTCAGCTCCTTGAATATTCTGTGATAACAACATCACCCTTATTTTTTTACCCCCTTTAATCCTTACCCAGCGACTTCCAATAAGTCTGTCTCCTATTTCCATCTCAATCTCAGTATAAGTGTATACATTTCTAATAAGTAAGGCAACAACTCCTTTTTTTCCCCAGCCTGTCCTTCCTGAGCAAGCTGTACCGTTCTATACCAAGATTCCAGTCATGCGTATTATTCCACCAAGTCTCTATGGTGCCAACTATGTCATAGTTATATTTATTCCTGCTTATTCCCCATACTTAAGAACAGATGAAAGACAACGGAACACTAGAATGCATTTTGCATATAAAGCAGTGAGCAGTTTAAATATACTGCCCAAATTTAAATAACTCTGCCTACCTTGCCCAGGTAATTGTTTATGTGGCCTTTAGCAGTGACACCTTTAATGACGCAATTTGTTCCTCTACTTATTTCTTCATATTGTAAAGTCAAACCACTACAAAAAATAAATTAAAATTAATTTAAAGAAAAGCATTTTAATTCTCACCCAAAATATAATCAAGATGTAAGAACGCTTGGAAGCAACAGGAGGTGTCAGACAATTTTACATTAAAAATACCTAGTCCAACACCTTGTAAAATTAAAGAACAATAGTGTTTAAAAGAGTTACAAAAAACGGAGAATAAAAATTCTATATGTTTAATTACCTAGCTTCAAGAATTGGCTCAATATCAGCTGCCAGCTGTGTGGGATGACCAAATTCATCCTGCAAGTCCAAAGGAATATTAAAAGGCACTCCAACTCGAAACGGAGGATCCAAAAGACTCACTGAAAATTTTTCCGGTTTCCCCTCTAAGAGAGAAAAAAGTTAATATAGGTAATTTTATCTGTAACTACACATTATATTTCTTTTAACTAAGGCATCAATACAGACACCTAAGCTCCCACCCTAATAGGCAAATAGATGGGGAGGAAGGGTCCCATCCTAACAGGTTAGTAGACAATAAACTGAGATTTTTGGCAGCAGTGATAGATCAGAACCTCCCAGTCTCTCCTTCAGTCTGTATGGATTTAGGAGTAATTGTTTAAAATGCAAACATATAGGTGTAAGAACTTATATAAAACATAGTGCTCTGAAGTTGCAGACATGAAATGTCTCAACAAAATCCAACGGGACAGTGGACAGCTTTGTAAAATTACACAATTTACATATTTTTCTGATTTACATAAACAAAATTCAGTTTACATGCAAGAATAAACATTTTTGTTATCCAGTTGTTCCAAACTTGAGCCACTTAATGCATCCTGGTTTTTAAAATAAATTCTGAGCACACTCATCCCCTTTACCACGTTTTGAGAAAAATCACTCGAAAAAGTCAAAGCACTCAAAAATCACTGGTCACTTCTAAAAATCTTTGCCATGGACTTGACATAGGAGTACAAACAGAGAGCTCTGTAACTTGGAATGAAATCTATTGGGGAGCTAACTATTTTAAAATTGCTTTGTCCCGTCGAATTTTCAACAGGACCTTGGATAGAAGAGAAAATAGGAGAAAAGCATACAAGAGGTCCCTGTCCCATTAGAGAATGAGGACTTCTCCCATGGAATGTTTTCCCAGGCCAGCCCTGGAGCAGTAATGAGGACATTCGGCCTCTCATCTGCACCCTGTACTGATAATAGTCCCGCCTGAAGATAAACAGTAGGAATCTCCTGTGTGATGGTCATACTGAGATGTGGAAGTAGGCATCTTGAGGTTGAGGGCCAAAAACTAATCTCCTGGCTCTATAGCTGGAATAATGGCTGCTAGCATGATCATCTAGAACTTGTGTGCCTTCACACATTTGTTTAATGCCCTTAGATCTAGAATGGACCTCCAATCTCCCTTCACCTTGGGGATCAGGAAATAACTGGAGTAAAATCCCTTGCCTCTGAGATGCACCAGGACTGGTTCTGTGGCCCCTAGGCATAACAGACTGACTATTTCCTGGCATAATAGATTCTTGTGACAAGGGTCCCTGAAGAGAGATGAGGAAGGAGGGTGGAAATGGGGGCTGGACATGAACTGAAAGGTGTAACCCTTTGAAATAATCTCCAAGACTTATCTGTCAGAGGTAATATTCTCCCAACTGCTGTACAAGAGGGCCAGGCAACTTCTGAAGGGGTGTGTGTAGATGGCAGCTGATGCTGCAAGGTATAGTTGCTCGGGCTCTTGACCCATCAAAAGTACTTACAAGAGACTGGGAGGTAATGAATTGAAGCTGACTGCTTCCATTTTTGAACACTGGACCTCTTATACTCCAGTGCATAATAGAGCTGAGATGGTCGGTATTGAGGAGGTCGTGACCTGTGCTGTATCTTCTCTTCTGTCCCGCTGAGTAGATTCTCAGGAACCCTTTAAGGTGTGGAGAGAAGAGTCCATCTTCTCCATGAAGAGCTTGGGCCCTTCAAACAGGGGATCTTCCATTGTCATCTGCAGCAATTTGGGCAACACCAGAAAGATGTATCCAAGAAGCCCACCTCATTACCACTGCCGTGGAAACTGAGCAAGTGGCTGTATTGACTGCGCTTGAATGGTTAATTGAGACTATCTGTGTGTGTGTGTTTCAACTTGGAACTTTGATCATATCAGTCAGTGACCAACGCACCAAGTAAAGAAAATGCAAAAACATGCGATCAGTAAACTTGGTTCAAAATGAACCTTTTGGATGGCATCACACTGAGAGCTCATGTGAGCGATTGAGAGGGAAAATGTCAACGGATCTTTGGTCTCTGTCTGTTTTGCAGTCCCTTCTAAAATATTAATTAGAAAAAAATCAGTAATGGAACACCCAATGGGCATATTTCAAGGAAATGTGACTCCTTTGAGAACTGAGGGTATAAATGCTAAGAACATCATTAGTTACTTAGTTAGCTCCTCAATTAATATCTGAAGAGATCCATGATGTTGTAAGACAGAGGGTCTCAGGGTAGCCAATACATTGCTATGAGAGACTTTTGTAGGACTTGATTACCCTGAGGCCCTCCAGTTCAAAAGACCCTGCTTCGGAGGACATTTGACAGACCAAGTAAAAAGAGAAGTCTCCATTTAGGATTGGCAGCTATACCTGCTTTGTTTGCCAATCAGGATACGGTGTATGGCCAACATAGTTACTGAAGGTTTATGCTTGCGGAATTGAGGCTTATTAGGAAGATGTATTATGTAACCTTTTACTGCTTGTGTAATTCTCTCTCCAATAAACTGCTGTGTATTGAGCAAATTTGAATCCGAATTTTCACTGGTACCGGTAACAATCTGCTCAGCTGTGGGGCATTAAAGGTCTGTTTCAACAGAGAGGTAGCTTCCCCTTCGAGCCTTTCCTCCTGTTCTTCAAAAGTTTCCTCCTCTGGTTCAAGGGCTCAGGACAGTGAAGCTGTAGGAGACGATCTGGCAGACTCTCTCTGAGAGACACTGTATGCCACAAGATGTGGGATCTGTACATTGCCCAAGGATCCCAATATGGCCAATGGGGAGGGAAGGGCCTGGGTGGTGGGGGTGCCCAACGAGGCTAGGTCCTCTGTACTGTGACAACAGGTCATGGTGAGAGGCCAAGGAAATGACATTCTTCTGCTCACTGTCAGAATCATCACTGGGTAAGAGTAGCACTGGGTATTGGTAATACATGGCCCTGAGCTGAGGGCAATTCTGACTGCCATGATCTGTTCATTACCTGGGCCCCTGTACTGTGTGCTGATTGGGGTTCTTCCGTGACTGTGATGCCCTAGGGTACTGGAACTATTGCAGTACTATTGGCTCACTCGGTACTACAGGTGAGTGTCAGTGGTAAGTTGTCAGTACCAACACTTGTGCATGTGTGGAGCGCTCTATAGATGGGAGCTTTGCTGCCCCCAGTATCAATACTTTACTTGGTTCCGCTCATTGGGAGGTAGTGCAATGTTTGTCTTTCTCCTTAGGGGGCGGTATGGTGCCTCTGAGCCTGAGCTCCTGGTGTCGTTAAGCAGTGCAGCTGAGCTCATACGGGTGACACCCTGATGCTTCTGAATACTATGCTTTGTAGCCGCCAACCTATTATTCTTTACAGTGCCCAGAAGTGTGCTAGGTACTTCGCTTTTCTGCAAAGGCAAGGTCCCTGTCTCAGACAGTTTAGTAACTCATTTTACATGTGATGTAGCAAGAAAATGACAAACCTAAAAAGGGATGAGGGAGAATAAAGATTACCCTCTCTTTACATTGTTGAGCTGAGTACTTGCTGGAACTGCTTCTACTGTATCCAGACTTAAAAACAAAATCTACTTGATCTTTTCCAAGAAAATTCTAGTTCGGAAAACTGCTGGTGTTTTGACCCAACTTTGCTGTTTATCAGGAAGAATGCTAACAATGATTTCTTGGAACGTCACATATCGCTGCTCCCCAAAGAGGGCAGAGCCACAAATTTTTGTTCAGATAACAACCAAGTCTCCTGCCCACAGTTTTTAATGCATACACCATTTTTCACCATATGCTAAAATAGAGTTAGCAGCATCTCCATCATTCAGGAAATCAGTAGCACAGACAATTAAGTTAAGCAACTTAAAATTTTCTTTTTTCTTGTACCTTGGGGATCCGCAGCAGATATGTTATGATACATCCTTTTTATGGAATACTGTCATTTTTCTTTTCAGGGGGGTTGTTAGGATATAGGTTTATTTCTAAAAGAATGGAAGATATTCTAACACTTTATTTACAGCAAAACCCATTATAGGAAAACACTTTCTGTTGTTGGAGGATATCCTGAGGGATCTCATACAGGTTAGAAAGTTACTTGGGGAAGGGAATGTTTTTTGAATCCAGTGTTTTTTGCCTGCTGTAAGTTCTTTCTTTGCTCTGATGAATAGGAATAACTTTGTCCTGTATTTTCTTTAGGAAAAAGTGATTCTGTTTTTTCTTTGGATTTTGAGGGAGAGATCTTGGCAAACTTCAGACATACGCTTTAATAACTAATTTACACACACACACACAATGCCAAACATTTCTTGTGAATTCTCTTCTTCCTGAAAGGAAAATACTTTTGCCTTCCTAAAAGATACTACAGGAGAAGGAAGATGATCATACATAGTGGAGGTCAAACCAGATGATTTGGTGGTCCCTTCTAGACTTAAACTATGACTCAAAACCCTTCAGTCACTTGGTGTGCTTTGAAGGGCTATCATCATTTGGAGAGATGATGAGAGGCCCATGAAACAGCAATTTTTTCTTGATCTCCTAGAAACAGAGATTGCCTAGGATTTCTATCTTTTCCCCCTTGAGGTAATGTCATTTTTTAAGCCCAAAACATTTATATTTGTAGTATTCTGACATGGTTTTCTCTGGATTGTGAATTGCTGAAAAATGCAATAGCTAGGAAGGATGCTGGTAATACGCTGTGTCTTGGAACCTGAGAATATGAGCTGCAAAGCAGGAAAGAAAAACCCTACCACTTTCTAAGTAAGCACATTTTGCCCACTAGATGGGGACACCTTGCTTACTTACTGTAAGGTAGACCAGTAAACAAAAAAAAAAAAAAAAAAAAAAAAGAGACAGGGCAGGTAAGGCCCAGTTACCACTAAAAATATCTCGGGTCATGGATTGGACTGTTTGGCTGACTATTGAAATCAGGCAGGGAGCCCATGCGTCTGAGTTGAGGTCCCAACTGTAAATATTTAATCACAAATTAAAAGGAATTAAGAGGAAAGAACATTTTTAAGTTGAATAATTACATGTTCTTTCTGAAATCCTGTAATTAAGGTGCACAACAATACAATATAGAAAGTAGTATTAAACCCCTAGATTCCTTCGCATATAAAGAATACAAATAATACTATGCAGCAAATTAAAGCATCACTGTAGTCACTAAAGGCAACATGTTATGACAAGACATCAAGGTATGAGTAGTATATAGTTTTCCATACACATGTACAACTACTTAAGAAGGATAAATAAAGGCTGCTTAATGGCATGGAATTAAATTGCTTCAGAAAAAGGCTGCAAAACAATTTTCAAATAGTAGTTAAAAGTTCACAGCTTCATTTGACATCAGAAAAGAAAATTAAACTGGCAGGTTTGAAGTAGTTTCATTTCTATTATCCTCTCAATAAAAAGCCAGTAATGTTGTGGCTGAAGTACATGATACAACCATAGCAGAGTGTGCATCTTAGATGTGCTCCACATTGTTACTAAAATCAGAATCAGTTCTCTTTGAAACACATGACCCACCATATACTGGTTTTAGATCAAATATAAACGTATCAGACTATATTGAAGGGACAAATAATGAATTACTTAACATCAAGTGTAGTGGAAAATCCTGTTTTCTTTCTGGTAGTTTGCTTTACTATATTCAAAGGTAACTGTATCTTCCAAATGGTTACACAAAGTTATCTATACACTGAATACGTACTGATGTATTTGATATTCTGTAAGATTTTTCTTGTAATATAACAGTAAAATTATAGATGAATGAGACTGTAAATATACACTGAAATATTTTAGGTTGTAAGAACTCATATTTGGATTTATTAGTCAATCTCTATATCATATATACTTTGTATTGTAAAGTCAGCCAATTTTTCCAAGTTTTATAAAAGAGTAGGATTTGTCAGCAAAGTTAAATTATGAAAATTCCCAAATCTAATAGAGTGAGTACCCTAGGTTAAAATCTACTAAGGAGAAAAATTCTGTTTTTACTGTTATAAATATTTTGGGGAAGTTCAGTTCAAGGGTAGCTTTTAGCTTCCATAAAAATCCTACTTTTTTTTTTGTAAGGCTGACTAAGACACAAAGCAACCATCTGATTTGTCATAGATGGTGGATTGCCAGGCATCAAGCTCTTTTCTGCTCTAACCACTTGATACCTGGCTAGATTCATGAAGAAACTTAGTCATGGTGAATCAGAGCATTACCACACCTAACTTTTAGACACCTAGAAAATCACTGGGATTCACACAGCCTGAGTTTGGTATCTACGCTTCCTATATAATGAATGGGGAGAGAGAGGCACCTCAGAATGGGATTCACAAAGGTCAGCATGCTAGGCAGTTCCCCCTTAAACTAGCCAATGGGAGATGCCAAAGAGAGGGTGTATGTGAAGCCTTGCCCTTATCTCAGAGATAGGAGCCCACGTCTGGGCTCCAGAAAGGCACTTCCCTCTGCACAGGATTCTCAGATGCAGACCTTCTCTTGGCATTAGGTGCCTCTGGCACTGCGGCAAGAAGCCAGGGGGTCTAGGAGGCACCACCCTCATAACTTTTAGCCCAGTGACTGGGTTACTTACGTGGGATGTGGGAGACCCAGGTTCAAGTCCCCCCTCTATCTGAGAGGGAGAAGGGATTTGAACAGAGATCTGCCAACTCTCAGGTGAGTATCCTAGCCACTGTGCTATGAGATATTCTGATGTGGAGCTCCCTCAATCTCTTCTGTTGAAGCTGTTCCACTGTGAACAAATAATGAAAGTTACTGGGCTAGAGCTAGAGGAGGAGGGAAAGTGAGCAAGCAAGCATGAAAATGACTCTAAAGCTTAGTGTTTAGAGCACTCACTTGGGAGATGCGAGACCCAGGATCCAGTCCCTCTGCACCGATTATTCATTATTTATCCAAACTAGAACTTCAATCAGAGAGACTGAAGGAGCCCCCCACACAAGAATAGCCCAGTGGCTAGGGTACTCACCTGAGAGGTGGAAGATCCCAGTTCAAATCTCTTTTCCTCTTCAGGTAGACGAGGAACTTGAACAAGAGATCTCTCACATCTCAGGTGAGTACCCTAACTACTGGGCTAAAAGTTATGAGGGAGGTCCTCCTCTCCACAGCCCGTTAGCATAAGCTCGCCTGCAAGGGCTTGATTCAGTAAGCAGACTCTGATCATGGTTACTAGATCAGGCCCCACAGGCAAGTCAGATGGAAGAATGCCTATCTTCCCAATTTTGTGAATCGCTCTGGGATCAGGCATCCAGATGCCTGGCGGAGGGCTGGAGTGCACGTCAGAGGCAGAAACTTAGGTATCTAGGGAACTTTAACTGCAAAAATTTAGGTATTGAACAAATTTAGGGGTTTACAGGGTTCTGTGAATCCCAGTGGGGCCAGATTCTGGAATTCAGGTACCTCCAGTGGCAGTTAGGTGCCTAAGTTCCTTTGTGAATCTACACCTTGGCCTTCAAACACCACTTTGTCTTTGCTGAAGGTATCATCCCTACACTTCTTAACCAAAATTGAATTTATTTTGAAGCTGAACTCAGCACACATTTAAAATAGTGAGTCAAAAGAAAGAACTGAGCATTTCTGAAGGATCTAACTGAAGAAAATTGGAATAGTTTGAATTTTCCTTACCTACAATATTAAATTTAAACATTTTAGATGGTAGAGGTCTTCCTGCATAAGTGTCTGCATTACTTTCATTCAACACGACTTGCAGTTTCAGTGTGTAGCTCCCAAGTTTGTGAATATTTTCTGGATAGGGTCAGATAAAAATAAAGTTAAAAAGAAAAATTTCCAAAATATAGATAAATTGAAGGCAATATTTTAAAGACAAACTCACCCATTTTTTTAAACCAGTAAGGCCATTTACCCCCATGTTGACTAATGTGAGAAATGATTTCCTTATTCCCAACAGGAGCTTGAACAGAAAAAGGGATCATTCAGCTACATAAATTTAATTTGGTATCACATTTATTTTCCTAGGAACCAATTAAACCTATTACAAATACCCAGACACCATATTTTTAAATTTTAAAAAAAGAGACGAGTTTGAATTCAATTAATCAACTTATCACATTGATCGCAGGTAAAGTTTACTAAAGAACCTAACTCTCTCACTGCCAAACTGTTGCCACTGGAAGCACACATTTGCTGTGGAAGCCCACTTTTATGTCCCTCTAGTTATGCTGTGCCCCACACGGAGGCACTTCTAGTCTACATACTCAGTAGTGCTTTATAAACAACTGTGCTTTATAAGCCACTTTCACTAGTGATTACTATTAAATAGATTAAAATAGGAGCAATTGGGTAGAAAAAACTAAAACCAATTAAAAGACACAGTACAAAAATATTTATCCTCCCTTCTCCCACGTTGTCTCCTCTTATTCTATAAAATCTTGACCGCAGCAAAAGGGCACATCCAAAAAAAAAATATATATTATATATATATATATATATATATATAATTTATTTTTAATTACTAAAGTTTTACATCTTCTAACTTAGTATCCAATACATACATACCAGTGTAAATTTTGGTCATGTATCACTCATTCACACCTTCATCTCAGGGGACTTGAATTTATTTTTATTCAAAAATCAAGGAATTTATGACTTGGTAAATACATAGTATAGATGTAGCAAAACTAAGCAATAAAAATCAAACAAAAAGAATTAATCAAGGAAGAAGCAGGGGAGGAGAAGGGCTCATGGGAAGAAATAAAACCATCTCATTACAACATGCCATTATTTCATTCATCCTGTCTGAAATTAGATAGCAATTTAATGTGGATATTTCAAATTCTTACACAGTACAATTATATTCTTTATTCACATGTTTTTGCACTAAACTACATGCATGTTTTGAAATGGCTGCCAAAGATGGCTTTGTCCTAAGTTTTTACTTGTTCTTGTACACAATTTTTAAAACAGTGAGTTAAATAAATTTTACTAGTAATTAATCTTGGGAGATAGTGTAGAAAAATAAAATTTTTTTTTTTTTTTTTTTGGTCACCAACACTGAGAAATGTTCTCAAATAAATTCAGAACATCCTGTTGAAAAATATCACCAGCTATTGCTAGCCTAAATTTGATCATTTAGTTGTAGTGCAAGATTAACCCCTGAAAGAAAGCACTTTTGACAAATCACTTCACCTCTCTACATCTAGTTCCCCATATGTACAATGTGACTAATGATACTGTGCAGATACACTATCTATCCTAGGCAAAGGAGAAGGTGATCCAGGGAGAGGCAATACATGCAGCTGCTGTAGCAAAAAGGAAGTCTGAATGGAAAAATGCTGGTCTCCAAAACCAGGACTGTGTTAAAAACCTCAAACTGGTAACATTTGGTCTATGATGGGAGACTGAAAAGTTTCGTGACTGATAATCTTCTAGCAGCAGCTTCTTTCCTCATTTGTAACAAATGGATAATGCCTCTCACCTGTGGAATTCAGATGTGGTACATAACTGTAGCTTGAACTCTGAAGCTAACCTCTGTTTCTACCCTCATCTTTCCCCTCAGACCACCAGAAGAGATTTTCCAAAAGCTACTTGAACTTTCCAATAAACTGTAATTAGCATTAAGACTTGAGAATATATTATCCAACCTTAAGGTAAATCTATATTTAAGTCTCTTTTAAGAGAAAAATTCCCAAGTTATTACAAATTGTATTCCAGGCAGATTTGAAAGGCGAGAGATGCTAAAAACTGAAAGAAAATTATCAGATATGACATTTCTCATTCTGCTGCACAACTTCTCTCCCCAGTCATAATAAATAGAAAGTAGTGAGCAGTGAATCACAAAAATAGGGAGAGAAGGATACAGCAGAATTTTAATTATCATTAGAGCAGAATAGGCAGAAATAAAAGCTCCCCTCTATACAGTAAAAGACGTGTTATTTGAGAAAATGATCTGAGAACTAACCCTGTAGCATCTTCCTTAGACAGGGTGCTTCTGCAGAGAAATGGAAATCTACTTGTTAAAATTCCTCAGATGAGTCTCAGATATTTTCTGTCCACAAAGCCACTACAGATCTTGTAGAAGGAACCTTGATTCCCTCTGAGAATATTTCCCTGTTGCCTACCATAACAATTGATGCCAGATTTTAACATCTTGCCTTTGAGGCCCTGGTATTCTGGATGAATACAGCAAGTGTGTAGTGTATACTCCACGTGCTTTTAACAGACTCTAAAACTCTAGGGATGTTCACTTATGCCATAACTTTATTTTCCCAGAAAGAATGCTTGGAAAAATGTTTGGAAAAAAGCAATGGTAGATTTATTTTCTGAAGCAAAATGTTTCCGGCATTACAAGAATAGCCTTTTTCTCATGAGAACTGCAATGTGAATCTTGTACAAAGAGGTATTAACTCTTTGTGTTTTGGAGGTAATGTTTTTTCTAGTCTGGCCTTTCTGATTAATCTGGACATCTGAGGATACTTTATCAAGGAGTCCTATGTGCCTTCATAAAGAATACTACGAAGGCTAGTTCCCTTTGTTCTGTGATGCTTGGTTTCCAGATGTTTTGAACTGATAAAAGAACATAATCCACTGTCAACCTAAATCAGACAGCCAACATCCAGATTATGAAATGGAGCGATATTAGATCTGGAGATAGGACTTGTCCCTCCAATTACGTGATCACATTTTGGTGTACTGGGAGAGTGATCAGGTTCATGCTGATAGATTCATGAGGTTGGAATACCAAAACTCCCTGAGCCAGGCTGGAGATATCATCATCATCAGAGCTAAGACCTGTCTGATTTTTTTTTTTTTTTTTTTGAGGACTCTCATAGTATCAAAGGAATTGGAAGGTACAGTGGCACCCACAGCCTTACACACGTTACACATTTGTATATACCACTGGCAGGGGCACCAAGTCACCTGCATTGGGCCCTCCCATAGGCAATGGTAAAGAGCTGCAGCTTTAGCCACCCCAATTGCCCATTCAAGTTTGGCCCCTCGGCCCCTCCATCATTATGGAGCCTGACCAAACCAGAGTAGTGTTGCACCCTGGTGCACAGCAGTCATATCCTGACAGAGGTTGCAGGGCTAAACCCTGAAGGGCAGTGGGCCAGCCAGCACTACTCCTCCTCTCCACTGCTGTCCCGCATAGCCAGGACTGGTTCTCTCTCCAGAGCAGAATCTGCAGCTTTTGTTGTTCAGGTCAAATACAAACAGTTCTAAATTTGAGTGCCCTCACCTGTGAAAGAATGGAATTGTCACTCTGTACCTCAAAGCAGCACCCTGGAACCCCCATATTCACCACTGTCAAATATATGTTTTGTACAAAGTATACCTTATGAGATAGCATTTTTTAAAAGTCTTGATCTGTTGAACACTAATATCCTGTTGGATTGTATGTGCTATCATTATATGTGAGGTACTGCTGTATATATTACTGAAATATGTTGTGAGGTTGAGAACATCCACAACCAGCCTTTTAGGTACAACAATGGAGCAGCCGGACATGCTGATCACCCATTAAAGGGAATTCACTCTTCCAAAGGCTCTCTGAGAGAGAACATGTCGAAATGGACACTACTTGACCAATGGAGACTGCCTGATCTCCATGTAAAAAGATCTCCCCAGCAAGCTGGAAGAAACTCTAAAAGAGGGGAAGTGACATCATCACTCAGCCTCTTCTATGCCCTCGCCCCAATCCAACACCTGGAGGAACATCTGGAGGACAAAGACTTCGAACTAGGACAGGGTGGTCCCAGGCTGCAAGGCAGTTCCAGGCGGCACATTGCTGTGACCTATTTATACCTCTGTCTGGGTGAGACACTGCTTGATTCAAATCCTGTTTAGTTTGCAGAACTCAAGACTGCATTTATTTTGATTTCTTAGGTAACCAATTTGATCTCTGCACTTGCTACTTATAATCACTTTATCTTTCTGTAGTTAATAATTGTTTTATATTTTACCTAAAACACTGTGTTTTGGTTGAAGTGCTGAGGAAATCTCAGCTCAGTTTACAAAGGCTAGTGCGTGTGTCCTCTTCTCACCAAGGGAGGGGTAGACTGGGTAATGAACATACTGTCTTGTACGGGCCAGTGTCACAGTTTGGAGATGCGGGACTGGGGAGGGAATTAGCTATTGATGGTTCATGAGTGCCTGGGAGATCACTCATGTAACTCAGCTGGGTGAGTCCCTGCCCGTGGATGTCTGTGTAAGTGCCGTACACACCAGAGGTTTGTGGCTTGACACAGCATCGGTGTGAGAGGGATACCCCACACTGGTGGAACAAAGGGCTCAGTGGTCTTACAGTCTAGGTTGTACCCTGGGGACCCTGTCACAGAAGCTCTTGAATGACTATTCATGGTTATCCCAGTATTGACAACAGAGATGGTCTGTTAGTGTGTTTTGTAGACTGTGTAAATGAAGGTCCACTGGGGTAACACGGTTGCCGATGTACTCATTCCCAAAAGCAGATCACCTTTGGGCACAGCAGTAACAAGTGAGCGCCTCTCTGTTTCCTGATAAGTACATTGTCATGGAGTTGTCCATGAGCACCTATACTGTGGCACCTCAAAGTGCCAGGAAAAAGCTATGCATGACATCCAAATGGCTTTCAATTCCAGGATGTTTATGTGAAGATTGAACTCCTGATGGGACCACAGTCTTGGGTCTGAAGGTACTCCAGATAAGCTCCCAATCCTACCATGAATGTGCATCACTAGTACTATGTTGAAGAGATGTGAAAAGGGCTGCAAACATGTAGACGATCCTTCCATCAATCTAATGAGGAAGAGAACCTGGGGATTCGTGACCAACATATCTATGTGGTTTCTGCGGGGTAGCTACACGCATCTCAACCATCCTTGCATGGAGCACAGGTCAAGCCTGGCAATTTGCATCACACAGGTGCAGGAGGTCATGCAACCCATGAGTTTTAGGCAGGTTCTGACTGGTGTGAGACTTGTGTGAGACTGAAGCTGCTTGACAAGATGCAGAAACGGGGGACATCTGTCTTGTGGCAGACAGGCTTTTGCTGTTTGGAAGTTCAATACTGCCCCTATAAACTCTATGCTGAGTAGGAGTGAGCATGGACTTTGCGTCATTGAATATGAGGCTTAGTACAGCAACAAGATCAAATCCAGAATTACTTGCACTGAGATTTTCACCGGGTGAGGCAAGCCAGCCACTGAGGTACACGTAACATGAATCTCTTGCCTTCTCAGGAATGCCGCTACAACTGCCAGGCATTTAAAGACCCATGGGGCTGTGGAGGTATGGTAATGAGATTTTCCTATAAGAAACCTGAGTTATTTCTTGTGGGCAGGGTGAACTATAAAACACCTACTTTCATACTGCAAGTCAAGAGTCACAAACCAATCGTGAGAATCTACAGTAGGAATTGTGGATGATAGACTCATCTTGAACTTGAATTGATGGCTGACTATGTCGAGCTGCTGGAGTTCTATGGTGGGGCATCAACCCCTTTTCTTCTTTGGGACCAGAAAATGAGAATTAAAATCCCCAGCCGTAGAATTCCACAGGCACTTCCTTCCCTACTCTGAGTTCTCTGAAGGAATCCACTTACTGAGAAATATATCATAAACAGGAGTCCCAAAAGGGGAGGAAGCAGTAGGAAGGGATTGGACCCGGATTGGAGTACCTTTTGTCCATAATCTTCAGGACCCAATGGTCTGAGATCCCTATCTCCTGAAACAAGATTAAATGTTTAAAAAAGGGGAGGAGGTGTAAGGGAGGGATATGAACCACTGGTTCTGCAAGGCTCTCAATCTCTGTCAAACCTGCTGCTGTGACATTGATAGACTGTGTGTGGTGGAAGAGGAAGGCACAGAGTGACTCTTCCTTAGGACCCTCTGCTTTCCTCAAAGGTTCAGACTCTCTCAGCTGACTGCAGTAGTATGAGGACGCTTGTCTGTGACAGCTGAGATTTGAACTGTTTCCTTCTGGAAGCTGCAGAGTACACCTCCAGGCAGTGTAAACTCAACCTCAAATCCTTTAATGGCTGAAAGGCTTTGGTGATGTTGCTTGTAAAGAGGTTACTGCCCATGAAGAGGAGGTCCTCAATGGTTGTTTGAACCTCTTTCAGACTGCAGTTCTTAGGAATACTGGAGGCTCTGCACATTGTTACTGTTGTAGCTATACTATGGGATTGCTGCAAATGAGGTGTTGATAGCAGCTTGTAGTGAGGTCTCTGAGACCACCTGTCCCTCCTGCACAAGGGATTTATCCTCCTCTCTGTACGCCTGTGGAAGTCTCTCACTGAACTGGGGTGTACGTTCCCAATTCAGGAAATCATCTTTAGCCAGCAGCACTTGGTAATTTCTAATGCACATTTGTAGACTGGTTGAGGAATATGACTCTTGATCAAAGAGGTCCAACTTTTTAGAGTCCCTCTGAGAGGGTGTCACTTTAGATGGCCCCTGCCAGATCACCCTGTACCATGAACCGCATGAATACCACAAAGAGAAACTGTGGTTGCAAAATCTCTGGCTCAGGAAAGTTAGCCAGTATTATAAAGCATGGTGCGGAGGGACCCAGTGCTGCAGCTTTCACTACTGTGGCTTTCACGGCTGTCAACAGAATCTTGGTCTAACCATGATCTCTCTGTACTGGGGCTTTTAGTGTTGGTGTGGGGAGGTCTGAAGAGCTGTCCACACAGCTGGCTTCAGTTTCAATTACTTTGGTGTCAGCTGTTTCTCTGCCTGATGCTTTAACCCTCAGTTGCTGGGAGTCTGCTTCCAAAGTCTGTACTGAGGCCAAACAGTGACCAATGCCAAGCCATCAGCAGGATCTCATCTGGGCTTTGAACTACCTCCTAGGCTGGATCTGCTCAGGGCTGGACAGGGAGATTTATATCTCTAGTCACACAGAGTTCATTCAGTCTTCTCTTTCTTGAGCTGAAAACATGAGGAGGTTTGGACAACTTTGCGATGGAAGAATGGAACCTCCTCAATGCTAACTAGCTCTAGAGACGAGAGTGGACTGACATCTTATCAGGGTGCTCAGTGGTAGTCTGGTCCAGTGGAGCAGTTTTCTCACTCTCGACGGCCAACAAAGCCCTAATGGATCCTTTTTGAAAAGGAGCAACATATGGAGCATATGTACTTCTTCTGGGTAGAAGAGACACATAGTGTCCATCACTGATAGAAATAACATATTCACAAGAGAGACAAGAGTTGAATCCAGGCCTTAAAATCTAGTGTCTGTGTGTACATGTGTGCACATATATGTGTGTACACGTCTGTTTTACACAAGGCCAATGGGCTACAAGTAATAAAACTACATAGAAAGAGAATTCTAGACACGTGTTTTCACTTTTATTTGCTTGTAAAACTTTCTATAATTTTATTTCTTTTACTTAATATCACTTAACCTAGGTCCTATTGTTAATAAATTTGTTTTATTTTACTATAAAGCAACTCAGTGCTGTGTTTAAGGAGAAGGGTATATTTACCCCCACTTAAGTTAATAAGCTGTGATGTGGTTTTATCTTTATAAAAGAGCAACACTTTTTTCTCTGAGCTGCCCAGGAGAGGGCTGGAAACTTCAGGGCATGTGATTTTGCAGAATGCGCTGGGGTCATCTTGCTGATTATAACCAAGGTTGGTGCAAGCCACAGTGCGACTGGTTTGCTGCTGGCCGGCTGCTGGGGTCGGACCTGCTGGATCAGGGTTGCAGCTATATACAGATGCTCAGGGTGTGACCTGAATGCTGATAGACTGGTTGTGAGCAACCCAGGTTCGCAGCTACAGAAGCAAAGCATTCTTAGGCATTTAGGGTTACAGGGCAGACAGTAACACAATCCCTCACTGGTCCAGAAGACCTCTCCTCCACCCTCTGAGCCCCAACTAGACCATGACAAAGTCTTATAGACAACAGCCTCCTTTACTACACAACTCTGATTCATCCTGTTCACTGAATGAGGCAATGGTTCTGTGGGAAAAACAATATGTGATCATGTGATGAAAGACTACATCATCAAGCATACTCACAAGAAAGCCAAAATAATATTGTACAGACATTTCCTAATTTTTCAGTGCTTGATTTTGCAACCCTAATAATGTTCATTTAATGTACTTTGTGTGTTATTTCGTAGGTTAAAAAAAAAAAAAAGCAAAATTGGAAAAAAAACTAAATTCCAACATGTGGCATCACACAGACAGACAGGTGGGATATTAGCACAGTTGGAACCCACAGATTCACTGCACAGACCTCTGCTACTTCTGTTATTGAGAGCAGTACTAGGTAGTCATCCTGTATATGAACCAGCACTAGAGGGGGTAAGAGACAATTTTGCCAGTGGGTTTCAGACACATGTTAACAGCAGAAGAATTGAAAGACTCGGCACTTTGGGTTCAATTACAGGCCTTGGAAAGACCATGCTCTAGAGAGCACAGACTCTTCCATCCATTCTCCCCCAAACTTGGCTCCTTTCTGCGCCATATCCTCCCAACTGTCCCTGCCCCAGTCCTCCTCTACTCCATTCCCAGACTCCACTTCCCATTCCAGTTTCATTCTCCTTGCCCAGCCAGCCCCCGTTTCCCGCTTCCCAGCTCCTCATCCAATTTCTCTCCCCTCACTCTGGCTTCCACTCATCCTCCTTTCCCTTGCCCAAGTTCCCCATGCCCAATGTCTCCCCATTCCAGTCTCCCTCACAGAATCCTCATCTAATCTCAGTGCATCAACACCGCCCACCCCCCAGTTCCTTGTCCCAATGTCCCCCCAGTTCCTGATTCAATCTCAGTCTCTGTCCCACCCCACCCCGTTTCCCTTCAGAGTTCACACTCACAGTTCCGCTCTCCCCAATCCCCTGCCAGCCTCCAGTCCCAGTTTCCTGCATCTTCAGCCAGCTCTATTCCCCAATGCATTCGAATCAGGCAGCTTCCTCTTCCATGCTGATTGGGCACCAGCAGGGGGGTTTGCTGAGAATAGAGTTTCCTTGCTCTTAGTTCCCATGTTCAGCCCACAGCACCCCTGGGCCCAGAGCCATAATTGCAAGGAAAGTTCTGCTCTGCCTCCTACAGCCCTGGGCTGGAGCATGCTTCAGGGAATTTAGCTGCAAAGCTCTAGTAAGCCTGAGTTTGTGCAAACAGAAATTTTTCAAAGGCTTATAACTTGGCCAAATTTGGGTGGATTTTCCTGGGAGCAGCAAAGTTACCACCTTGCCAAATTTCAAGTCCCTGTATAGCGGCATTAGTGCTTCTCAAAGAAAAAAGTTGCCAGATTATTTTTTTTAAACTGAGGCAACATTTATTCTTCTCTAGCCTTGTTCTTAGAAATGGCTGAGCTGCATTTGCTGAAATTTTGTCAAAAATAAAAACAATTCACCCTGAGGCAGATATCTAGTTTGGAAACTTCCAGTCCAAATAGTTAAAAAGTTTGGCAAATTTATAAGCAACTGAATCAGGGTCTTATACTGGGAAGTGTCATACAACCTTAACATGTGATGCTCCCAGCCCCTCATATATAATACCACTGCTCACACATTCTGTACCAGTCCCATCTTTATTACAGTGGGACAATCTCCCTTGCCAGCAATCCAACTCTTGATTATTGAAACTTAAGACTTACTCATTGCTATTACCGCCTAATTTTTGTTGCCAGTTTCTGTCTAAATTCATTGTCTGACTGTTCCCCAGGTTTCAGTGCTCCAAGACCTCTAGAGTCACTATGCTTCCTCAGCTCGTCGCTCCAAAACATTTTTTTTGTGCAGTTCTTTCTGGTACCTCAAAATCTTTGCCCAGTGCTTTAAAATACTTCTTGTGTCAGTGCCCCTCCTGCATCAATATCCCGGTGCTCTCTCCTCTGTGTTAGCACATTTTGCCTCAGCATACTGTCCCCCTCAGTGTGGAGCACACTTGTGCCTTGGCAAATACCACCTTGATGCTACTTCATTTCAGTGGACTACCCCTTGTCTGTGCTCTGAAGAAATTATTGAAGCATAAATTTAAGCTAAAACTAGAAAATGCAGGAATCAGTGCAGATGCTGCTTACAGAGCGCTGAATATACTACTGGGAGAATTCTGCACCACTGGATACATGTAGAATTCATGTGCCACGCAGAATTATTTTTTCCTCAGCAGAAAATATGTTCTCCTGAGAAGTGCTGCAGTTACACCTTTCCCCACCAGGGGCTTCTGGGGAACGATAACAGAGAGCAGCCATTCCAGGTGGGAGCATCCTAGCTGTGGACAGGGACGAAAAGAGGCTGCATTCCTCACAGTATCCTGCCCGTGAGGCCAGGTCAGAAGGCATGGAATATGAGGGGACAGAAAGTGTAGGGTACATGGGGCTGTTTGGGGGTAGAGGTGTCACAGACCAGGGTTCAGAAGGAAAGTTAGGGGGGGAGGCAGACTGGGGTGGGGGCTGAATGGGAGTGGGGGTGCAGGGACACATGTGGATGGGAGGGTGCAGGGACACATGGAGACAGGGGCAGATGTGCCTGACTGAATGAGGGAGGCTAGCATTAGCCAGGGTTTGCATGGGGGAGGCTCCCTAATAATCCCTCCTAAAAATACTTGTTCCATACTTCTCTCACCCACACCCACCAACCTCTAAGTTCACACCTAGGCTCCTTCCCAGCAATTACTTCCCTCTCCCTGAGCTCCTTCATTACCTGTGACTCCCCCAAGCTTTTGCACTGCTTCTGAGGGGTGCAGAAAATGTGTGTCTGTATTACAGTTTAAATGAATTATTACTCCAAGTTCTGTATTAATATACCTAGTAATGAATCTATTTGCCAAAAAACATTTCCTGAATCTTTTTTGCCGTCTGTATTGTTACAGGCATACTTGCTGACAGCTATTTTGAAATACATTACCAAAATAATTGAGACTTGTGTGATTATATTGTGTTATGTTGACAAAATATGCAGAATTTTTAATTCTGAGGAGCAGAATTCCCCCAGGAGTCTCTAATAGAAAGGCCTAAAATGGAAGCAAGAAATGGAGGCCTTTCCCACCACTGTAAAAGCCCTCATAATTCCTGGCAGCATGGCTGAGAAAGGATATCAGGCTTAAGCTCTGGAGGTGTAGAGACGGACAGTGAGACTGGAAACCAATAAGTGCTCTGGAATTTGTCCTGTCATCATGGTCCTCATGAGGAACATTCAGTATCTACACTTTGAGGCAAGCCTCTTGCCTCAGGGATCAATGGTAGTTGCAACACTTAGCCCAGGTGGGGCACTGTGTTACCAGACAATTTAGTTATTTATGCATGATTGTGAACGTGCAGAGAATTACAGAAAGTCTCCATCTTCATCCTGAAGCCACTGCAGCTCATCCCAGAACTCTAGGACAAGTCAGTCTGTGGTCAACGTCTGGACCCACAAGCGGTGCTCTGCCTGGTGCATTTAATCCACAGATACAGAATTCAATATATACGGAATATTCAGCTGGGGACAGGGTGCCTTAGTGGTGCTTGATGACCTTAGTGAAGTGATCTCACACTCATGACAGTTTCACTGCAGCCATTTCAAATACTTAACAATGACCGCTTCAAAAGTTCCAGCAAGAATCTTTATTGCTGGACAAAGAGCTTAAGTTGAGTATTCATTGTGGATTCCGATATTTAAGAAAATGGTTTGGAAATGGTGCTAGTAACAAATAACTCATAGGAGCTTGATCCCTTCTCTCTCAGTTCTCTTGGCTTCCCAGAGATATTCCAGAAGACATTTAAAACAGTGGTTCAGGAGCCAAATTAATAATCAACATTACCCAAGAGAACCACAGTAGTATAAATTCCTTGTTTCATTTACTATAGTACTATATACTCATATTTAAATAGTATGAGAGGAGAGATATTTAGTGTGTATATATATCCCATAGTTCTTAGCACAGCTCCCAGAGGCCCGAGAGAGAGTGAGTGCGCGCGCGCCTCTGGGAGCTGTGCTAAGAACTATGGGATACCTACCCAGACAGTAGCATATCTGCAGTTGTGTAAAACAGTATTAGTGGGGAATGAGGCCAAACCACAATTTTTAAACATGAAAAACTCTGTCTAGTGTGAATGTATTGCACTGGTGGTGTTTACACCTATGCAATCCCACCAGTTCAACTCTCTACTATAGGCAAGATTTGGTAACAAATTTTGCTCTTTTTACTATCCAATGAAATAACTTACAAATTTTGGTGCATCTTACCATACAACCAAGCAGGCAAAACTTGATTTTTATGGTTCCAGCTGTGGAGAAATTTTCCAGGGCACACTTCTACAAGACATGGCGATATTAAATCCATGTGTCAGACATTTTTGTGTCTTGCATATACCATGTTCTTCATGCCCAGTAAAGAATGTCTTCCTAGATCATTACAGCAATTGTTCCTCACCAGAATGCTAAAGCCATTCATCGTATCACATCTATGCTCAAGAATGATTTACAGAGGCTGAAATTGTTGTATCATGTTACACTTTCAAACACACATTAATCAGATACCGTGTATTGCAAAATTTCATGGCATGTCCTTCAATGCACTACATCCTGCAAGAAAAAACTCTTGGGCCAGAGACCATCAGCCCCTAGCAAAATGGGACCCTAATCCTGATTGGGATCTCTACATTTTTTTTGCAAAACATTAAACAAATACACTTTTTAATCTTTTTGTATAAGTTGCTTCCAGTTTCTTACTTATTCATTAAATGGATTTTAACTGTCATAAATCAATAGGGCATTATATAATAGATGAGTCCTGAAGTCCATGAGTGAACTATACCTACCTACCACATACCTACCTTATTAGTTACACATACAAAGAAGGTTAAAGATAACATTTACTGCTCCTTACTATTCTCACACTCTAAGGCCATATGACCTGAAATCCACATCACGTCCACATAGATAATGGAGGATTTAAAGAGCCATACTTAAAATATCAGGGCATTAAATATTTGGCATGATGGCATCTGTCAGTTCCTTAAAATATATAGCTTACCTAGTTTTGGAGAATCATTGCGCAGTTCTGACAAGATTTTGTCCTTATCTTATATTTATATTGGGGTATCAAATTCTAAACTAGCTATATATAGACAACATGCTTTATTAGTCTACAAAGAAATAATTTGTTAATCTTTCAAGGTTTTGTACTTACAGTGCAAAATAACCTTTAGTTCAACAAGGAGTTTCTTTGACCCTCCATGGCTTGTACCTGGAAGTTTTTGCATTGCCTCTCCTTTCTTATTCAAGATTTCAATTCTTAATGCTCCTGTATAAAAGGGTACCAAAAAGTGACTAATTTTTAAAACAAGCAATATAAAAATTGTTTGTTCTTGTTCCCAAGATGTTTTATTTTAAAGTTATAATGCAAAAAAAAAAAAAAAAAAAAGCAACACGCAAAAACAAAAAACACAAAAAGCCACATTAAATTAAAACAGTACCTGGAAAGAAACATACCTATTGGTGTACCAGCAAGCTTTATCTCATTTGGTAAGAGCTCATCTCCTTCAGGCCACGTTACTGACAATCTATCAGGAAGTCTAACAAAGAAACAAGATTGGTTTTTTTCTGTAAGTAAGAAACAGTACACTTAATTTTTAGCAGCATATAACTGAAGTTTAAACATAAGCCCATTTAGAAAGCAGGGTTTTGAAAGTCACTCTCTCCATTTCTTATTTTCATGCTATGCTCAGAATTCAGAAATCTTTGTTTCCTACTATAGCAGCTGATGAGATTATCAGGAGTAATGAAGCTACATTCTACATATTAGTGATTTTAATGATTTTGGAAGAAATACAAAAACCTAGAGAGTAGGGTCTTAGCAAGTAAAAGCTCTTTATTACAAAAAAGAGATCTTACCTTGCCATTTCATCTTCAATGTATTTTTTAACAACTTTTTCAGACATTGTTCTGTCAAGTTTTGAGATTGGGATAATTTTTATTTCATCATACAATGCTTGAGGTTCCTGAATAAATTAAATTCAATTATCAGTATCTATGCTGTAACATGCAAAGAGTAGAATTATCACTTCATATAAAAGGATCAGCAAATTATATATAGATATAATGCAATATCCTAAATAAGACTATGTGGTGATCCTGTAGATGCTAGATTATGCTAAAAAAATCATCTGAGGGCAGTGATACCATACAGTTACTCACAACTATACAATAGTGTAATAATTGAAATATACAATTTCTACTGTGATTGGCTGTTGCCTTTAGAACATCCATATGCTCGCAATGAACATGAACATCTCAGCTTCTCAGGATTTCCTTCATATTAAACAGTCTTTAACCCAACTGCATTTCAAACACTTAAGACAATTCTGCAGATTGCTAATTTATGTTCGCAATAGTACATGATAGGCTAACAAACATCTCAATCTGCATTTACTTAGATCAGTGTATGACCCAAATTGCTCCCCATACACTAGGCACAGCTATCCCCTGACTACGTAAAGGGGAGAGGGTTGGTATATTATACATAAACTCACTCTATCCATGCTGGGGGAAAAAAAGCCACACAGGGAATTTATTGTAAAAGATAGCATGTTATTTACTATTATGTAACAGTTTTTTTTAAGCTTCTCTCCTCACAATGGCAGTAGGGAATTCTACTCCATATAACAATCAAATGATGAGGTAGAAACTCCACAAGGGGAATCTTGTGGGTTTCCACTGCCCTTTTGCATGCAGTGGCATCAACTGAGTGCTGGCTATTAACTTGTAATAAACAAAAAACACCCTTCAAGTTATCTGGTTTTATTTAAAAAAGTCTTCCTGTATATTTGTATTCAGCTTAACTACATATACACATTTTACACTTAAACTATAGCGCACAAACAGACTCAGTGCTAAAATACACATACACAAAACACAGACATTACAATCATGCTATGCTAGGGATCAGAATGGAATTTTTTTTACCCATTGCTAGCAGAACGGGAATTATCGAATAAGAAATTTTCCATTCTGCAGCCTAGTGTCTTCCAGAAGTCTGATGCTTATGGAAGCAACACTGAGCGAACAGGAGTAGGAAGGGATACAAAAGTGAACATAAGAAATAGGAAACACACACACACCCCTTTTGAACTACTCAAATGGTCTGATTATGACTGGACCATTGCCTGCAGTACTATCTTGCCAAAGGAGGTCTCTGCAGAGACTGAAAGTCCATCTTATAGCATCCAATCAAGGTGTTAGTCAATGATCAAGTAGCTGCTCTGCAGATCTCTGGGGTGGAAGGACAAGTCATTTGGCCGATGAGATTATCACAGATCTTACAGAATGCACCTTGATTCTTTTTGGAAGAGATGCACCGAATGGCTTTTATGTCTCAGCAATGCATATAGTCAGATACATGTAGTAAAGGAGAGCCCAGATTCTCTAGGCCCTTGGCACATCAGAATGAAAAGGAAAAGAGGAAGTTATTCACCTTTTGCAGTAACAAGGGTTCTTCGAGATGTGTCCCCTGGTGGGTGCTCCACTTTAGGTGTCGGTGCATCCCTGTGCTGCAGTTTGGAGATTTTCAGTGTGCGTAGTAGTTGTCTCATGATGCTGTTGGCACCTCATGTAGCACGTGCATGACCTGACCTGTTCAGTTCCTGCTCCACCACAGAACTCGAGGCATGAACTCCAAAATAGAGGGGAGATAGGGTGGTTAGTGGAGCACCCAGAGGGGCATACATCTTAAAGAACCCTCATTACTGCACAAGGCGAGTAACTTCCTCTTCTTCTTTGAGTAGTGTCCCTGTGGGTGCTCCACTTTAGGTGACTGTAGAGCAGTGCCCCACCGTGGACGGTAGGGGCTTCGGAGTTGTGTGTGTTCACGCAGAGAGCACAGTAAGGCCTAATATAGTATCTGACCTACAGGATTGGGTGATAGCATAGTGTTTTGCAAAAGTGTGCTCTGAGGCCCATGTGACAGGCCTGCATGTGTCTATCAGAGGGACATTGTTCAGGAAGTCTATAGATGCAGCCATGAAACACGAGGAGTGGGATCAGTTCCCTGGTAGGGGTTCATTGTTATGCAGTCGATAGAGATGGATACAGGTAGAGATCCATTTAGATAGTCTCTGGGTTGATACTGTACATCCCTTGGAGTGTTCTGTTATGGAAATAAATAGTCTTGGGGATTTCCAGAAGGGTTTGGTTCTTTCTGAGTAAAACGCTATGGCTCATCTGACATTGAGTGTATGTAGGATAGCCTCTTGTGAGTTCCCATGCAGTTTTGGGTAAAATGTGGAAAGGTATATGGGTTAGTTTGGATGGAAGGATTTTGCCCAATACTTTGGGCAAAAATTTTGGATGTGGTCTTAAAGTGATCCTGTTTTTAGAGAACACTTTGTAAGGGGCTCCGCCATCAGTGCCCTGATTTCGCTGACCTGTCTAGCTGATGTAATCGCTACAAAAACCATCACCTTCATAGACATATGAAGGAGGGAATAGGTCACTAAGGGTTGAAAAGGTGCTTTGGTGAGGTACTGGAGTATGAAGTTCAAGTCCCATGCGGGTGTAGGTTGTTGGACTTCTAGGTACATGTTTTGTATACCAGTAAGGAAGCATCTGTGATTGGGTGAGCAAAGACTTATGTTCCCTCCACCTTGTGGTGAAAGGCTGTAATGGCTGCTAGATGTACTTTAAGCTTATGGATAAGCCCGATTCCTTGATGTCCAGTATGTAGTCCAGTATGGCTGCAGAGGCATCATGACTGGGTTTACCTGTTTTTGTTGGCACCATAGTGAGAATCTCTTCTGTTTTTGGAGGTAGGTATTGTGAGTGGTGGATCGCCTGCTATTTAATAATATGATTTACATGTTCTAAACAGGCTACTTTGTCACCTTGCTTTGACGTGAAGTTTCTCCAGATTTGGGTGGAGAGTTCAGCCTCCATTCTGTGAGAGGAGATCCGTCTGCAGGGGAAGGGCTCGTGGAGCGCACACTGCTAGGCGCAACAAGTAAGGGAATCAAGTCTGTCTGGGCCACGTTGGAACAATCAGTATGATATGGGCCTTGTTGGTGCATATCTTGTGAATGACTTGCGAGATTAGAGGTATCAGTGGGAATGCATATATGAATGATGTGTCCCACAAGATGAAGAAGACATCCCCTAGTGACTTGGGTGCTGGTCTCACCCTGGAGCAGAAAAGAGGGCACTTGTGGTTTGTTTCTGACACAAACAGGTCTACAGATTGATAACCCCATTTTTGGAATATCAATTGGAGGACATTGTTGTGTACTTCCCATTCATGTTCCTTGGAGAAGTGTCTGCTGTCTTATTCTGACACCCCAGAGGTAAGATGCCGAGATGGCTATGTTGTGGTGAATGCACCAGTTCCACAATTTCAGAGCCTTGGTGCAAAGTGAATGGGAGTGAGCTCCTCCTTGGCAATTGATCTAGAACATGCATGCTATGTTATTAGTCAATATGCAGATGGAGTCATTCCATATAATCAGTAGGAAGTGCCTGAACATGTTGTATACCGCTCAGGGCTCCAGCAGATTGATGTGGAGCTGAGTTTCCATCGGTGACCACTTGCCTTGTATGGAGTGCTGGTCTAAGTGAGCGCCCCAGCCTATGAGTGACGTGTCGGTCATGATTATTAGTGATGGAGGATCTTGCTGGAAAGGAATCCCCGTGCAGATGTTTTCTGGTTTCGTCCACCACTTGAGTGATGTAATGACATTTGAGGGTACTGTCACTCTTTTGTTTTGACTGTGTTTGCAGGGAGCGTACACAGTGCTCAGCCAGCCCTGTAAGCAACGCATATGCAGTCTTGTGTGTCTCGCCACAAATGTCGTGACTGCTATGTGACCTAATTGCTGTAGGCAGGTTCTGGTGGACATTTGAGGCTGCTAGTGACTGTCGAGATGAGGTTGACTATTTTCATGAATCTGTGACTGGGCAACAGCGTCCTGGCCTGTGTGGAGCCAAGGTAGGCCCCGATGAATTCCAGTTGTTGCAACCAGGGTCAATGTAGTTTTCTGTATATTTATCTGCAACCCTAGTGTCTGGAAAAGCTTAATGGTTGTCTGCACCATATGTGTTGCTTCTTCCTAAGTTGCGCCTTTCAGTAGACAATCATCTAAGTACGGGAAGATCATCACTCCTCTCCTTCGTAAGTGGGCCACCACTACAGCGAGGGTTTTTGAAAAGACTCAAGGGGCAGTGGAAAGGCCAAAAGGTAGTACTCTGTATTGGTAATGGTTGACCCTTACTGTGAATCTTAAAAATCGTCTGTGCGCTGGGTGTAAGGTAATATGAAATGAAGCATCTTGGAGGTCAAGGGATGAAAACCAGTCCCCCCCTTGTCTAATGCTGGAATAATTGTGGCCAGTGTGACCATTCTGAATCGGTGATTCCACAAACATTTGTTAAGTTTCCAAAGATCTTAGATAGGCCTCCATCTACCATTTTCCTTTTTGATAAGAAAATAATGGGAGTAAAAACCCTTCCGTTTGTATTGAGTTGGAACTTGCTCCACAGCACCCTATTGTAGGAGATGGTTCACTTCTTGTTGTAAGAGGTGCTCACGAGAAGGATCCCTGAAGAGGGACAGGGATGGAGATAGGTAGGGGGTAAGACGAGGAAGGAGATAGCATAACCCGTCCTTATAACCAGCAGTACCCATTGGTCCATTGTTATTCCTGCCCAAGCATGGTAAACAGGCACAGGTGATGGCCAAAAGGTGGGGTTGGAGTGTCTGGTAGCGCTGTATTGAAGGGGGCGTTCAGACCCTCGACCAGGACTTCAAAATTGTGGCTTGGTGGTAGATGGTTGTGAAGATGTGGATTGAGTTTGAGGAGCCCTCCATCTTTGTGAACGTTTATTTCTGTTGTGGTCAAATTGCCATTGTTGTGGGCGGTGGGTGTCTCTGCCCTTTTGGTATGGTTGGTATTGACACTGTTTGTTAAGAGGCATGTATATGCCTACGGTTCACAGGGTGGTCCTAGAGTCCTTCATAGAATGAAGATCATCATCTGTTTTTACAGAGAAGAGTTTCTCCTGGTCAAAGGCTAGATCTTCTACACCTTGAGTTGGAGCTCTTTGGAGATTCTAGACGACTGCAACCACGAAGCTCTGTGCATTACAACTGCCATTGCCATTGTTTTCGCCACAGTGTCCGCTACATCCATCAAGATCTGTAAGGATGGCCTGGAAATTTGCTGTCCTTCCTTCAAGATAGCATTGAACTGGGGGATGTTTTTTCCACCAGTAAGGCATCAAGAAATTCTTGCAGCTTACCATAATTGTCTTAGTTGTACTTGACTAAAAGGGCAAAATAATTGGCTACCCGGAATTGGAGTGTAGCTAATGAGTATACTTTTCTGCCTAATAGGTCTAATCGTTTATGTTCTTTATCCTGTGGAGTGGACTGGAATTGAGGTTGTTTGTTGCGATGATTAGCAGCTTCCACCACTAGAGAATTCGGTTGTTGAGAGAACAAAATGCCCATCCTTTTAGCTGGGATGAAGTACTTCCTATTAGCTCTTTTGCTAGTAGTAGGGTATGGTTGCGGGGGTTGGGGGGTGTCTGCCAAATATCCTCTGCTGGTTCCATTATGGCATTGTTTATTGGTAGTGCAATTTTGGATGTAGTGAATGTCTGTAAACTTTGCAGTAGCTTGTGCTGTTTTCCTTACACCTCTTCTAGGGGGATGTTTTATGGAGTTCCTGAAATTGTTTCAAGTCGTCAACTGGCTTGGAGGCAGCGAAAAGACTGCCTTGTCAGGGGAGGATGATGAGCTGTGGGCTGAGGAAATGTCCGCATCAACCGAACCTTCTTCCTTCTCATCTCCTCCAATACTTCTGACGTCTCCCTGCTTGGGAAAGTTGGAGAATTATTTCCCTTCCGGCTGGGGTCGAGGGCTTACAGTAGTGAGCCCAATATGCCACCAAGGGGTCCCCTTGCATGAGAAAGGGCATTGTTGGACACATCCAGGGTTGCCCATACCACTGTTGCATCTTGCAAGGTTGGTGAGAGTGAAGAGTGTTGGGAGGAGAAGTGTTTCCCATATAATTCCTTCTCTTCATCACTGGAGATAGGATGGGGAGCAGGAGAAGTGGACAACAGCTCAATTTTTTGGCCTGGAGATCCCTTGTTACCAAGCAAGGGTGACTGCAGCACCGAGGAGACCACTAGGACCTTGTGCTGTGGAAACTGCTGCGTAGCCACTTGTTTCTGTGGCAGTGGTGTGGCTGGTGCAGATGCAGTCAATGCCTTTGTCAAAATGGTTGGTGCCGTTCTCAGCTTGTCATATCAGTGCCTACGACTGAGTCGATGACGGTGGGGGCAGCCTGTGATACCACTCTCGGTGCCGACTCCTGCACCGGGGTGGTCAGTGCTGTGAAGGAGGAGCCTCTCGACTCCATTCCGGAGCAGTGGGGCTCAGCAGATGTCCACATAGGGATGGTGCCAGAGGTGCTTGGAGCCTCACAAGGGCTCACTCTACTTGAGCTCAGCACCAAGGATGGTGACCTCACCGAGGACCTCTTCTTTCTTTGAGTGTCCCTTTTAGAGGAGTTCGCAGCTCGCTTCCTGGATGATTTGGAAGACTGAGCAATCCCATTACCAGAGATTTTGTTCAGGGAACCATCTGTTGATGTTTATTTTTGTCCCTGAGGAGGAAGCTGAAGGGACTTTCCATCAAAATCATCTTGAAGCGGGGATCTCTATCACTCCTTGCCCTGGCTTTAAGGTTGGAGAAATGGGCAATTTTTGAGGGATATGGGTCTCCCCCAAACAACAGACAAGTGGACATCTGAGAGGGGCATCGCCTCATGACAAAAGTCACATAGTTTAAACCCACGCAAGCTGGGCATTGTGGATGTTAAAGTTTCCCAACGGGGAAAGAGTAGGAAAAATAAAAAAATACCTATACATTTAAAAAAAAAACCCAATAACTAAACAAACTAGACTTACTAAGCTACTGCTAATCTAACTTTCTAGAGAGAGAAAAACAAAGAGGCTCCTGAGCTCCATCTGCAGCCAAGGACAGCTGAGAATGAACTGAACGAGTCAGGTTGTCCGCACACTACATGAGGTGCCAACGACATCGCAAGATGACTATTGCTCATGCATGCCCTGACTGAGCACTGCTACTGAAAATCTCTGATCTTCAGCACAGGGATGCACCAACAGCCAAAGTGGAGCACTCGCAGGGACACTACTCGAAGAATACAGACCCATCTCCTTGTGGATTCCATATGCTTGACATAAGTCTTCAGTGATCTTTTGATATCTAGGGTGTGCCATGGCTTCTCATTTGACAGCTATGGTTCCATTCTCTAAAACTCCAGATCTGGTAGGTAGTTTTAGATCCTCAGAGCATTCCCCATCCCCTCAGAATGGTGTCTGAGAAGCTGCAGGCCTGGAAGGCATATGGGGAAAACCCCTGTGGACATCCTCTGGAACTACAGCACCTGACTCGGAAACAACTTGGTCTTACATTGGCTACAAGGAATGGTCCCATACTCTCAGAAGAAAGGCCTGAAGACACCTGATAAACCTCACCCATGGAGAGACCCATATGTGCAAGACCAGAAGGCATAGTGGCTATAGACACTGTGCTATGGTTGACCTCGTGCTTCCTCCAGCAGAAATATCAGATCCTGGATCTTCAGGAATCTGTCTAGTGATGGGTATATTTTTCTCACTGAAGCATCTATGTCCACTCCCATGTGAATTATGGTTGTTGAGGGAATCAGCGAGCTTTTCCTGGCATTACTGAAAAGCCACATGCTTGGAGGCAATCCAGATTCTGGATTGTGGGACTGCATGCTGTGGCCTATGAGCCATGCTTTGCTGTGACTACAATCAGCTACATATGACTCTGGGTGCCAAGGGTGGATCAGAAAGAAGAGTCTGTCAAGCTAAAGATTTTGTTAATTTGAAGGAAAACTGATCTAGGTTTGCTCGGAAGCTTCTACTCCAGGTTCTTTCCTCCCATCCAGGGTAACAATCGTTTCTTGGATATCTTTGGTGTTGGTAGCAACTAATGGATTGCTGTGCTGGATTTCAGAGAGAGGGCTGAAACTTCTCTGCAATCTCAACTAGTAATTTCTCTGTTTCCTCCAATAGCTTCTCACCTGTAAGCCTCCATGCATAAGATATCTATTTAGGATAAGTGATAACTATTCATGGGTGTAATATGACATCCTTGTAGTCACCATGTTAGAATCCATTGTTCATCACAAATCACATCAAGCGTTTGACCAAGACCAGGCTCGAGACATCTCACTCCAAGCAAGGATCATACCACTAGAAGATGAGCCGTTTGTTAACCATGAAACAAGCTTTCCCACTAAATATATGAAAAGCCTTTGGTTTTAATACTTACAGCTGAGGCTTTGAAATTATTGCACCATGATTCTTATGGTCTTGGAAGGAAGTCCCCTTCTGAAGGTGTGGCTTGTTTTTACTTACACACACACACACACACACACACAGACACAGACACACACCATATTACACTTTAGTTTAATCAGGTGTCCTCATTTGGATCTTATGCCTTCAAAAGAGGCATTAACAGGAAAATATGTATTAACAATACTTGAAAGGAAAGATTTTTTATTAAATATTAAGTTCCTTGCAGGCCACTGACTGGCATCCTGTCTTGGAAAAGTTCTGCAGGGTTTTTTTGTTTCTCTCTTTGTTTGTTTGTTTTGCTTGTGTGGTACTTCTTTCCCTGGCTATTTACAGGAGGGAGATAGTATAATTCATCTTGGTCAGGAGACCACACAACAGAAGCGGGCTACTGGTACACATAAAAGCAGCAGAGAGTCCTGTGGTTGCTGCTTTTACAGATCCAGACTAACATGGCTACCCCCTGATACTGGTACACAAGTAAATTGTGAAAATGGCTTGTTAGCTGTCCCCAGGACCTGAAAGGCTGCCTAACTGCTCCTGCAAGCAAGTATGGTAGAAGCCACCAAGCACCACTTGGAGCTTTACTCAGGACATCAGGGCTCTTTTGAATATGGAAAGGGATTTACTTACTTACCCCTCTGTAATCCCATGAAGGTGCAAGCTTCATGGGGAGTAGAATCCTCAAGCACCTCTGTTCTGGTCACAGATTGCCTGAGATGCACAAGGCTCTATGTGGAGACAGCCTTGGGAGTGAGGGAGGGAAAAAGCGAGACCTTTTCCCAGGCAAAGAAAGAATTGGTAGCTGATGATCAGAAGGCACAATTCCCATTCGTGTTTTGCCTCAAATCTGAAGCCCTTTCCCTGGCAGAGTGAGGGTCTTTTGGCTGAAAGCCAGATAGGCACAATTTCAGTTAACCTGCTGCCTGAGGCATAGCACTGGCTTCTCTGAATCCCCACACAAGCTGTAGGGTTGGGGAGGGTGGTAACCACGGTACAGAGCACTGAGAGAGACCCTCTGAAGGAGATAATCGCCCACAAACACTGTCGCGGGGGAGAAGGCAAAGAAAGGGTTTAACTCCTGATTGCTTATTCACAATAGTAATCACTGTCTTCTTAAAGACACACTTACTTTTGCCTTTTTGACTCAGAATCTCTGGTTTACACAGAACTTACTCCAGAGTATCATGAGGAAACCCTGATTCATGGTGCAAGGAAAGGGAGCTGTACAGGAGCTCGGCTTCTCTCCTCAGGGATTTAGGACCCACTTTAGGACTTGTGGGGGAACCAGTAGCCTGGAAGGGGTCTTATCTTTATGGTCCTTTGCTGCCTTAGGACTTAAGCCCCTGGTCAGCTGGTCAAAGTCCTCTTCACCATCAGAACCTCTTCTTGCTCTGCTCAATCTTTCCTGGTTGTTTTTTCACAGTAAAGTAATGGATACTTTGAGGGGGTAGGAGACCCAATATGCCAGACAACTCAGAGCCCTGTGCCCTCAGAAAGAGAGGGTTGGCTGACTATGGGCTGGGCATTTTTTACCTTCTGCCAAGACAGAGAAAGCTGCCTCAAACACCGAGTACATTTCAGATTTTGCTCAATACTTGCATGGCTGCTCTGCCACACCTGAAAGGGGGCAGAGCAGCGTGTCTAGCTTTGTGTGGAGCCTCATGGTAAGGGGTCCAGGGCTGAGGGGGGATTGGATAAGGGGTGGGGGCAGTCAGGGGACAGGGTGGGTTGGATGGGGGGGGTGGCTAGGGGCGGGGGTCTCTGGAGGGGGCACTCAGGGAGCAGAGGGGGTTGGATAGGGCATGGAAGTTCCAGGTCTGTCAGGAGGCGGGGGATGGATAGGGGTCAGGGCAGTCAGGGGACTGGGAGCAAGGAGAGTCCTGGAGGGGGGCAGTTAGGAGGGGGGTCTCTGGAGGGAGTGGTCAGGAGACAAGGAGTTGGGGGGGTTGGATGAGTTGGGAACTCTGGGAGTCCTGTCAGGAGCCTGGGGTGTGGAGAGGGGTTGGGGAAGGCAGAGATGGGGGGATGCGTTGAGAGTTCTGGGGGTCCTGTCAGGGAACAGGGAGCGGTTGGATGGGGCATGGGAGTCTCAGGGGTCTGGCTGGGGACGAGGGTGTGGATAAGGGTCGGGGCAGTCAGAGGATAGGTAAGGGGTAGGGTCCAGTCCGAGGACAAGGAACACGGAGGCTTAGATAGGGGATGGTGTCCTGGGGGACAGTTGGGGGCAGGGGTTTCAGGAGGGGGTAGTCAGGAGACAAGGAGCAGGGGGGTTGGGAGTTCTTAGGGGGGCAGTCACCCAGCCCTCTCCCATGAGCCCTGACAGCTCCCCACACACACACTGCCCTCTACCCGCACACACCCCAGACCCCTGCCCTGAGCCCTGTACTTCCCTCATACACACCCAGCCCTCTGCTTTACTCCATTTCCCCCCAACCCCCAACAACTCTAACCCTGACTCTGGCATCCCCACACACACCCAGGCTCCCCTCTGCCCTGACACCTTCACCCCCCCCACATACCCAGCTCCCAGCCCTGACTCCAGCCCTCAGCCCTCTGGGTCCCGGCTGCTGGCCCCGCATGGCCTGCTGCTGGTCTCGGGTTCTGGCTGCCGGACCCTTGCCAGCCGGGGTCCCGGCCGCAGGCCTCACTCAGCCCGCTGCCGGCCTAGGTGAACAGAACCCCAGACCAGCAGCGGGCTGAGCGGGCCGGCAGCATAAGATCAACGTTTTAATTTCATTTTAAATGAAGCTTCTTAAACATTTTGGAAACCTTGTTTATTTTACAATACAACATTAGTTTAGTTATATAACATATAGACTGAGACCTTCTAAAAAACATTAAAATGTATTACCAGCACACGAAACATTAAATTAGAGTGAATAAATGAAGACTCGGCACACCACTTCTGAAAGGTTGCTGACCCCTGATTTAAACACACAAAACATAGCAACTGTGCTAAGTGTCAACTGTGATACTACACTGCCAAATCAATTTTAAATTAACTAGACCATTTCAATGAACACACCTCCATAATGTGAGCTATGGAGATTTATAGTAAAACTCTGAACTGAACTGCTTATTTATTATTTTTTTTGGAGGCTTGTTAAACAATCTAGCATGACTGAATCTCATGTTTTTAGATAGAAAAAAAAGTTTAAAAAATCTAATCTCAGGATCAAATAAAGAGTTTCAAAATGGAGTAAGTTTCAGAGGTTTGTACGATTTGCTTTATAGCTTACTTACCAGAGCAAGTTGAACCTCTCCTCCTGTAGCATATACATCACCATCATGATCTCCATACAGAAAAAATTTCAAGATACTTCCATAAAATATTGGAAGAGTTTTAATTGTTTTCACCTAAAAGAGAAAAGACAGCTCAGTAACTATCATAAACCTTAACATGGATGAGTTCCTGACACAAGTGGTTCAACAGAAGTTACACATTAAAAATGACATTTGTGCATCAGTCACCTTGCAATTATTCTGCTTGCATGTATAAATCAAATAATAAACCCTTCTGAAGTTAGACATTCCTTACCCAGGTTTTAGTTTGCAGCAGAGACGCTCTCCTTAAAACCCAAACTCCCTGCTTTAAATGACGGTGGCCTCTGTCATATTCAGCCAGGAACTTTCTCTCAGAGCTCCTCCCCAGATAAATCACAGGATGATACAGTCCGTCTATAGTTAAGGTTGTAATCAGGTTCCATTATAAGACTTATTTTATATACATCTTGTAACTCTGGCTAAAAGAAATGGTGTGGACTAAAAATTTCCAGGTTTATTCTAAAGCCTAATGGAGAATTTTTCTGTAATGCATGAAGTAAACTGTTCAAATTGAGTTACAAGATATTAAAAAAATTAATCTGATTTGAAATTAACATGTGTCCTAAACTAAGGCAGCTTGTTACTACCTTCACATTTTTCAAAGTTACGTTTATTTGAAATCTTGCACATGAACTACAACTGAAGAAAATGAGCTAATTTTATTCTTTTCTAATAATTTTGTTGTCTTATAACAAAAAACTCCTAGTTTCAGAAAAGAGATTGAGGACTTGTCTACACTGTGCCACAGTGTGGACCACGAGGTGTGAATTGATTCACATGGTTAACTGCCACTGCCGTAAACTAAAAGGTAGTTACATTACATTAGCGCAGTCCCAAACAGGACTAGTTCAATGCACTCCAGCAAGGGCCACACAGCCAATGAGAGTGCAACATACGAATGTGCACTAAAAGTTACACACCTTCGGTGAAGACAAGTTTGTTGTGATATGCGCTTTACAAAGTAAACATAACTATATTTGTAACTTTTATGTAGGTTGCGAAGTTAAGGAGAAACAGGAACACTGAAGATTACTTCTAAATTCTGCAGGAGACAAAGAAGGAGCCAGGGAAGAACAGACAAACTTAATTCTGATATTTAACTTTTTAGAGCTTGATTTTGGATTCTTAACTTTCTTAATGTAATTTTTGTATAGAAAATTATCTGTTGATCTAACTAGTATCATACTTACCTTATATACTGTAAATATTCTACATAACGTATATCAATTTTTAACTTTAAACAGTGCCAACTTTATCAAGCAATTAACTTACCAACTGTCCAGTTCTGTACGTTTTCCCATCCCACTCTATTGCAGAATATGTAGCCCAAGGACTTTGCATTCTTTTGGAGGTCAAGTCAGTACGTGTACTTATTTCTTTAAATAGCGTGAATTTTATCTGTTTGTCATATTTCTCATGGCAGTCTTTGAGCCACAAAGCAAATTCTCTGTCAATTTTCATTCGTTGCTCCTATGAAGAGTTATAGTAGATGCATTACAAAATGTAAATCTGAGTTTCATAAGTGCGAATAGCGACTTAAAGTGCATGATCAGAGGGGTAGCCGTGTTATCTGGATCTGTAAAAGCAGCAAAGAGTCCTATGGCACCTTACAGACTAACAGACGTATTGGAGCATGAGCTTTCGTGGGTGAATACCCACTTCGTTGGAAGACATGCATCCGAAAAAGTGGGTATTCACCCACGAAAGCTCATGCTGCAATACGTCTGTTAGTCTGTAAGGTGCCAAAGGACTCTTTGCTGCTTTTAAAGTTAATGGTTGTTCTCAGTGATACTGTAGTCAAAAGTTAGTTTTTCAACACTCTTTAAAAATATCACAGTCTAAGTAAGACTTATCTTAACCCAGTAAATGCTTAAGATAACTCAATACATCAGTAAGTAAAGCTAATTTTCAAAATGTTGCTTACTACAAATAAGAGGTTATCTTCTCAAGGGAAAAAGTCTTTCCCTCACTGTATACCTAGTTACATCCATACAATAAAAACTAGGTTTAGCAGAAAATATAGTAATTATTTTTTTCTTCTTCAAAACAAAAAACTAGGGCTGCTAAGCTATTAAAAAAAATAGTCACAATTAATCACGCGATTAAAAAAATTAACTGCAATTAATCGCACGATTAATAGAATACCATTTATTTAAATATTTTGGATGTTCTTCTACATTTTAAAACACTGATTTCAATTACAACACAATACAGTGTAAAAAAAAAATAGTATATTTCAGTTCACCTAATACAAATACCATAGTGCAATCGCTTTATCATGAAAGTTGAACTTACAAATGTAGAATTATGTACAAAAAATAACTCCATTCAAAAATAAAACAAGGTAAAACTTTGAGGCCTACAAGTCCAATCAGTCCTACTTCTTGTTCAGCCAATCGCTCAGACAAATAAGTTTGTTTACATTTGCAGAAGATAATGCTGCCTGCTTCTTGTTTATGTCATCTGAATGTGAGAACAGGTATTTGCATGGCACTGCTGTAGCTGGCGTCGCAAGATATTTACATGCAAATATGCTGAAGATGCATATGTCCCTTCATGCTTCAACCACCATTCAGACATGCGTCCATGCTGATGATGGATTCTGCTTGATAAGGATCCAAAGTAGTGCAGACCAATGCACGTTCATTTTCATCATCCGAGTCAGATGCCACCAACAGAAGGCTGATTTTCTTTTTTGGTAGTTTGGGTTCTGTAGTTTCTGCATCACAGAGTTGCTCTTTTAAAACTTCTGAAAGCATGCTCCGCACCTCATCTCTCTCAGATTTTGGAAGGCACTTCAGATTCTTACACCTTGGGTCTGAGTGCTGTAGCTATCTTTAGAAAGCCTGTTCTCACTTAGAGGTGACATTGTAAATAAGAATTGGGCAGCACTATATCCCGTAAATGTAAACAAACTTGTTTCTCTTAGCGATTGGCTGAACAAGAAGTAGCACTGAGTGGACTTGTAGGCACTGAAGTTTTACATTGTTTTGTTATGGACTGCAGTTATGTAACAAAAAAAAAAAATCTACATTTGTAAGTTGCACTTTTACAATAAAGAGATTGCATTACAGTACTTGTATTAGGTGAACTGAAAAATACTCTCTTTTGTTTGTCATTTTTACAGTGCAAATATTTGTATAAGTCTGTCGCAACTTAGGTGCATTTAACATGCGTGCCTTCAGCTTTACGCTGAATGGCCCAGAGTCCGGGGGGTGTGTGGCCTCAAGTGGAAGAGGCGTGGCCTCAAGATTTAAAGGTCTTGGGGCACCAGCTGTTGCTGTGAGTCCCACGGCCTTTAAATCACCCAGAGGGCTCCCAGCTGCAAAGGCGGCTGGTAGCCCCTGGGGCAAACTAAAGGGCCCGAGGCTCCAGCCACCGTGGAGCTTCGGGTCCTTTAAATGCCAGCCCCAGCCCGGCTGCCAAAGCTGCGGGTGGGATTTAAAGGGTTCCTCCGGGCTCCCCACCACAGCTGGAAACCCGGTGGAGCCCTTTAAATCCCACCCACAGCTCCGGCTGCCAAAGCTGCGGGCCAGCATTTAAAGGGCTCTTCCAGGCTCCCCGCAGTGGCGGGAAGCCTGGTGGAGCCCTTTAAATCCCACCCGCAGCTCCGGCGGTCAGGCCGGGGCGGCATTTAAAGGGCTCCTCTGGGCTCCCCATGGCAGCAGGAGCCTGGAGGAGCCCTTAAATGCCACCCCGGCCCTGCCGTCGGAGCCGTGGGCAGGATTTAAAGGGCTCAGGGATATAATTTTCAGTATACACGGTTTTCGCTTTACACGATAACCACAGAATGGAACCCCTGCGTATAAGACTTGCCTGTATCAAAAAGAATATAAAATGAGCACTGTACACTTCGTATTCCGTGTTGTAATTGAAATCAATATATTTGAAAATGTAGAAAAAATCCAAAAATATTTAATAAATTGTAATTGATATTCTATTGTGTTTTTTTGAGTTAATCGCATGAGTTAACTGTGATTAATCGACAGCCCTAAAAAAAACCCCAAGGTTTGTGCTCATTTTTCAGTTTTAAAAAGGCTCAACTTTAAGGGCTATTAATACTGACATGGATTACTATTGCAAAGTTCTATAAGTTTCCACAGTGACCTGTCACTGGAAACAGTACAAAAATTTAGTAATATGGACAAATGAGCACTAAGAAGTGTGATGAGACTACTTAAATCATATTCATTGAATTTTGGCAAGCAGAAGTACAAATTAAAGATTAAAAGCATCACCTGTCCATTGAAGACCCTTGTAAAAAGAGTGTTTTTGTCTTTTAACTTCAGTTCCAGGTCCATGAAAGTAAGCTTGTTTGTGCTGACCTGAAACTTATCGTTGGTAAATAATGTGCCAGAAATTCGATTGTAGCATTCAATTGGTGCAAGTCCTCTCTTCTTGGGAGGAGCACACCAGTCAAAGCTTAAAACAAAAAGGTAAAATAATTAGAAACTTCATTTTTTGAAAAGCAGTAAAATGTTTAAATTGTAGACCTGGAAATTTCTTACTCTTCTACACTTGTGTATGGTATTAACCTTCCATTCCAAAAACATTCAAAAATAGGCCTTTTTCCCCTGGCCCCTTTTTCTACCACAAAGCAGTCATCATCGTCGTCATCATCTTTTAATCCTAGATTTAAAGGAACACCAGAGTTACCATAACAAAACAAGAGCCAAAACAAGAATATATTGCAACGTTTACCTTATTTGTTAAATTAAACATACATTCTGTGTACGGTGAAACTATTCAGTAGGTATATACCACAGAGGGAAAAAATAATTACCAGTAATTCTGTTTATCATACGCCTTTTCTTTCCCCAGGTTAAAATTCCTATCTTATACTAAATGGCATCTACCAGGGAACAAAAGCATCCTTTTGTTGAATCACATCTGCTTATCTTGAATATCCAAAACAATGATCTCCTCCACAGACTCACACCTACGTTCAGACCCAGTTTCAGAGGCAATCATTTTAACACTAGAAACAAAATCTGATTTTGTATTTCTTACACTCTAGTTATTCCTACAGCTTCCAGCAGTACAGATATCCAGCCAACTGACAGCAAAGCTGTCATGTACAGCCTTCCTTAGTTGTACATGAGTTTAGCCCAAAAAATCTACTTCTCACAGAAATGAGGCCTAAGGGAGCACAAACATTATGTATGCACACAACTTTCATAATTTAGTTCCAGGTTTCTCAAACAGGGGTTGCCGCTTGTGTAGGGAAAGCCCCTGGCGGGCCACGCTGGTGTGTTTATCTGCCCCGTCCGCAGGTCCGGACGATCGCGGCTCCCACTGACTGCGGATTGCTGCTCTGGGCCAATGGGAACTGTGGGAAACAGCGCGGGCCAAGGGACTTACTGGCTGCCGCTTTCAGCGGCTCCCATTGGCCCGGAGCAGCGATCCGCAGCCAGTGGGAACCGCAATCGTCCAGACCTGCGGACAGGGAAGGTAAACACACCAGCCCAGCCCGCCAAGGGCTTTCCCTACACAAGCAGCGACCCCTGTTTGAGAAACCCTGATTTAGTTCATTATATAGTTTACCCTAAAACTGAAATTGTAAAACTTAACTTGAAAAACACGACTAAATCTCAACTTGGTTTAAACTGCTCCCCCCTCATATGCTTTCACCACTCAGTTTCTAATTCATCTCAGTACAAAGAATTGTGAGATGGCTCAAGATGGAAATCTGCCATAAAAAAATGGATGAAGAGTTTCTCAAAATTTGGAGATTAGTATTTGCTTCAGAAAGTATATTCTTGAGTCTTTTAAGCAGATTCTACAAATGATGAGGACTGGAAATATGCATGCAGCATGTTGACAAAAATGTAGGATTACATATATAAAACTGTTCCCAAAGTTGTGAAATTTAAAACTAGTTAGATTTAACTGACTTACGTGATGGAAAGCATGGATCATCAGGATATGTTTCTTTATCATATAAGAAAGGATGGTAGCGGATGATGCCCTCTACTATACCTTCTCCTTCAACATGTGACTTAAACTCAAAGCTATCTGCCGCAGAATTTATATATAATGTCTGCATGTCATCTTTGATCTCTCTAAGGTTGACCATCCTAGGTACCTTTCCTTTTTCAAACATCAAAATCTAAAAGAAAAACAAAACAGGTATAAGTTTTTCCGGTCATCAACAAACTACATCCAACACAAAATGTCACAACTGGTTAACTACATTTTTTAAAGTAATTATCATTAAATGTCTGAGTTTTCCATGAAATCATACACATCTTTCAAACACTGCAGTATTTCAGAGCAATTAACAGTAAATATAATTACAGCAATGTATTAATGACATATAATACGTAACCATATATATCCCACCTCAATATCAATGTTGTTGAAAGGTCCAGCTTCTTTCACTGTAGCATTAGTTTCATTTCCTTTTGGTCCATGGATATAGTAATGATAGATATGTCTGAAGTTCATTAAAAAAATATTTTTAACTAAACCAAAAACACACACACAGGAAAAACTAAAGCAATCTAAAGTGCAAAATTTACAAAGCCTAAATATATTCATAAGTGTTTTTATATTAAACAGGTGTGGGGTTTTTTTTTAAATTTAAATTTAACTAGTTCTTGGTATTGTTGGATACCCAAATTCAACAGCATTAAAACCACATGGTGAAATGACTAGGAACAGTGGCCAAGCTATGTTAGCTATATTTAAAGGTACATTATTTTTCTTTCACTAAGTGAAAAGGCCAGGGTACTTAGATATCTAATCTCAGACTTATCAGAATAGGTGAAATACTTGCATTAGAGGAAAGATTTGGAAATATTTAGATACCTTTGCAAAGCAGTAAGTGACTATGGTGGTATGTATTATTCTGATGGCAGTTTCCAGGGCCGGCGCTTCCATTTAGGCGACCGCGCCAGGATTCGAGAGGGCGGCAATTCTGCAGCCGGGGGTCCTTCCGCGCTCTGGGTCGTCGTCGGCAATTCTGCGGCGGGTCCTTCACTCGCTCCGGGACCCGCTGCCGAAGTGCACCGAAGACCGGGAGCGCGGAAGGACCCACCACCCCCGCCGCAGAATTGCCGCCAACGACCGGGAGTGCAGAAGGACCCCCTTTTGGCCTATGGCGCCAAAAACCCTGGTGCCACTCCTGACAGTTTCCTTTATAGAAAGGCACAACAATAAAACTACTGTAAAGCATTTTGAAATCTACAGATGAAAAATGGTGTATAAGAGCAAGGTATTTTTATTTATTCTGATGATCAGTTTTGTAATGGTGCCAAGTTATCTACACAATAATTAGAATGTCACAAATAATCCTTATGCTTTCTTTCATTTTACTATAGTATGAATAGCTAGGTGTGCATTAGAGAAATTATCCTTCTATAATTCTTGTTCTCTAAAGGTATATAACTCAGTTTTCAGAAGTCTTGAGAACCCACATGTGCTATATTGTATACTCTGAGTCCCAAATCCTGTGAACACTAACAACACATGTAAACTGTTCCGAGGACTTCAATATTTTAATAATTACCCAACCCTTTAGGCTTCAGCGGAGCTACCCATATACATGCCTAATTTAGCCACGTGTGTACTCTCAATAAAGCCTACAAAGTTAGTTATTTATGGAAAATTACTGGAATATTTAAGTAAATGGGACTACTTGTGTGTATAAAATTGAACTCATATGCCTTGATTCTGCAATCTAGCAGATTTAGAAAGTTACAAAAAGATTTTTCCTTGTAACGTTCAATGAAAATTCATACACTGAGGGAGTCTGTAGATTTGACAAGTTTTAGACTTCTTCATAACAGAGTGAAATTGGAGTATATATGATACCAGTTAAGTGTACAGTAACTCCCCACTTAATGTCCTTTCGCCTAATGTTTAGATCTTATGTCCCTGGTCCACTACAGAACATGCTCGTTTAAAGTTCTGCAATGCTCTGCTATAATGTCGTTTGGCCACCTGCTTTGTCCACAGCTGGAAGCTCCCCCATCAGCTCCCCCAAGCACCTCCTGCCCACCAGCGGACCCTGCAGATAAGTGCCTTCCCCCTGCTCCCTCTGCCTGCAGCAATCAGCTGGTTTGCAGCATTCAAGAAGCAGAAGGGAGGAGCGAGAACACAGCGTGCAGGTTCCCCCACCCTCCCCAGCTCCTGAATGCCGCAAACCAGCTGATTGCCACAGGCAGGAGGTGGGGGGGGGCGAGGATGTGGCATGTGGAGTAAAGGGGGAGGAGATGGGTGAGGGAGAAAACGTGGGTTAAGTCTGAGGGCTTGGAGGAAGGGGTGGAGTGGCGGGCTGAGGGTTGAGCACCGTGCCCCTGGTGCTTGCACAGTAGGGGAAAGTTGCAGTTGCTGCTGCACAATGTGCTTCTCCTAGCCTACTTGCCTGCCGTGCCAGTGGGCTGTGCCTGGGTGGAGTAAGGCGGGGGCACATCCCAATTGTAGCACTGTACTGTATGTACAGTATGTTTGTAAACACACAGCATGTACACACTATCCCCCTCCTCCCACAATTCACTGTTGCTTTATGGCCCAACAGCCCTGCTCAGGAATAGGGCTCTACACCAAGTGCTTGTGAGGCCACCAGCTGCCTGCAAAGCAGCTGTGGGTGGTGCACAGCAGAGGCCCTGCCTTGCTGTTTTGCGACAGAACAAACAAATGTTTTAATCTGTTCCCCTCGCACCCCCTTTGCTGGAGGGAGGTAAGAACACAGGGGGAGGCAGCCCGCCCAAAGAACCTTACAGGAACAGAGAGTTCCAGCGCCTGCTTCACTGTAGCAAGGGGGAGAAGCGGCGTAGAGATGCACAGAATCTGGCTCTGCTCCCATGAAAATCTGTGAAATCCACAGGAGCTTTGCCATTCACTTTAATGCCAGCTGCATCTCTCTGCCCCTACTTGCACATAGCAGAGAGGTGGCACAGCCCTGCAGCAAACATTATTTTCCTCCTCTTACTACATCGGCTGCAATGCTGCCCGGGTGCTGAGTGCATGGTTACTAGGGGAGATACAGCAGAGCCAGTTTTCCAGGGCACCCTAGAAGAGAGGCCTTTGGTCCTCCAGCAGGACTCCTGTGAAGTTAAGAACCTGCAAGAAAGTAAGAACCTCCATAACTAGTCCTAGCCTAGGGTTTCCAGTAGGACAGCAGATTACCATGGAGAATGACATAGGTTTTCCAAATTCTTTCCCTTGCAATAGTTGATTGATGCTGCATGACTCCAACCACTCCAGCCTGAAGGGAGTGAAGAGCAGCACATGCCTGCATGTCCGGAGAATCATCACCCACAGCTTCATGAGTCATATACATCCAGCAAGTGATAGTGGAGTGCCTAGCAGTAGCAGTACCACTAGCAGCAAGAAAACCAGGAAACCCATTAGTTTTGGTACTAAATTAGACATTTTAAAGCATTTTGATGCAGGTGAGCATGCAGTAGACATTGGCATCGCTCTAGGTCTTTCTTTGATCACTGAGAAAACAATTAGGAATAATGCCAAAAAGCTCAGGGCTAGTGCTCAGAGTGTAACACCGCTTGGTACTACTACAATAATTCGATCAAGTAGTAGTTTGCTGAAAACACAGAGCATCTTCTTTCACTGTGGATAGAAGACCAAAACCAGTGGAACATACCTCTAAGTTTGCTAGTGATACAAGCTAAGGCAAAAAGTTTGCATAACAATTTGAAGACAGACCAAGGTGAAAGATCACAGAGACTTTCACAGCAAGTCAGGGATGGTTCGACTGGTTCAAGAGGCGCTTCCACCTGCATAACATCAAGATGTCCAGTGAGGCGGCTACTGCTGATGCTGCAGTAGCTAAAAGAATTCCCCGACTATCTCAAGAAAATAATTGAGGAAGGTGGCTATTCCCCTAAACAAGTCTTCAATGCTGATGAAATGGGCTTGTACTGAGAGAGAATGCCTGAGCAGACTTACATTTCCCAAGAGGAGATGACAGAGCCTGGATTTAAAGCAGCTAAAGATCGTCTAACGTTGCTTCTAGGTGGTAATGCTGTCGGAGACATGAAGATGAAACCACTGACAGTGCACCAATCTGAAACACCATGCGCGCTCAAGAGATTTTCAAAGGAACACCTTCCGGTCATTTAGAGATCCAATAAGAAGGTATGGATAACTGGAGCTATTTTTTCAGAATGGGTGACTCTCTATGCTGTCCCTGCATGGAAGGAATACTGTGCTAAGGAAAATCTTGATTTCAAGATTTTATTGCTTATTGACCTGTGTGAAAAAGTCAAAGTTGTCTTTCTGCCACCTAATAAGATATCACTCATCCAACCCATGGACCAAAGAGTCATCACTGCATTTAAGGAGCATTACTTACGCTGTACTTTTGACCAGCTCATCAGAGGCACCGATGGGGAAGGCAAACCTATGATTCGGCAATTTTGGCATGACAACATCATCCTGAAGTGCATCAATAACATTGGTGAGTCCTGGGCTGAAGTTACTCAGGCATGCATGAATGGTGTGTGGGGAAAGCTGTGGCCTGAACGTGTCAATGACTTAAAAGGATTTAAAGATGTTGTCCCCGCTATGAAGAAAGATATCCTCAGCTTGGCCAAGAAAGCAGGTTTTGATGAGGTGACAGAAGCCGACGTTTCACAACTTCTGCAATCACACAGAGAAGAGCTAACCAATGAAGATTTGATGCAAGTAGAGGTGATGAGAGCAATGGAAGAAGAGGGCCAAGAAGTAGAACTAATCCATCGAAATTTGACTGCCAAAGTCTTTTTGAAGCTTTCCAAATGATTGAAGCTGGCTTGCAAATCCTTAGTGATGACGATCCCGACAGCGAATGCAGGTCCAAAGTGATTAGGGGAGTTGGTCATCTAATGACTTGCCATAAAGAAATTTACCGGGGGGGGACAGGGAGGGAAAGGAAAGCAAAATAACAATCTCTAGATGTGTTTTTTAGAGTTCAGAAAGTTCAGCAGGAACAGCAAGAGGAGCAGGTGGACAATCCATCCTCTTCCACTCTCTGACTCCATCACCTCAACCAAGCTTCATGCTCAGCAATGATGATTGTAGTATTAAATTGTTTCTTTAAAATTGTTTAAAACTTATACCTGTATTAAACTGCTTGTTTAAAATTGTTTTAAATGTACATAATGCCTTTTGTCTGACAAAAAAAAGACATTTTCCTGGAAACTAACCCCACCATTCACATTAATTCTTATGGGGAAATTGGATTCACTTAACATCGTTTTGCTTAAAGACGCATTTTTCAGGAACATAACTACAATATTAAGTGACAAGTTATGGTACTGAATTTCAAAGTCATTAGAATATTTATCATCAACATTATAGTAAATCCAAACACAAATTACATCACTAAAAGTGTAATAACAGATTATAGTCTGACTTTGCATAAGAGGTTTTTTTTTAAATAAGAAAAATCTTTTACAAAAGTTAAATGTTGACTCACGCCAATTGCCTTGTCCAAAGATTAAAATAGTTTTTCAAGTACTGCATGTGATCTGGTTGTACACCTGTAACGACAACCGCAGTGAAACTCTTCTTGTCCCTTTCTTCCATTATGAGACTGTGTAGAAATCGTTCATCATCACTGGTGATATGAGCAGAGTCAGATGGCTAGAAAAAGGGGCCAAAAATGAAACAAAGACAGGAATTGAACAGTATACTTTTCTAAGCCCCTCTATATCATTTCAAAGATGGGTGAAAAAAGTCCTACCAAGCATATGGAGGCAAAAATTGCAAGACACTCTTATAGCAGACATTACATGGCAGGCTAATCCTCTTTGTTTAAGAGCGTCCTACTTAATTAACTGTCAGTATATGGTGCTCTCAATTCAGCAACCTTCAATCTATCAACACCTATGTAATTCTATATAAGAGTCTTACACTGCCACATCACTGTAGTAACTGGACATCTTCCAGTAATGCATTAAGCCAGTGGTTCTCAAACTTTTGCACTGGTGACCCTTTCACATAGCAAGCCTCTGAGTGCAACCTCCCCATATAAATTAAACACATTTTTAAATATATTTAATATCATTATAAATGCTGGAGGCAAAAAGCGTGGTTTGAGGAGGAGGCTGACAGCTCACGACTCCCCAGGTAATAACCTTGCAACCTCGTGAGGGCTCTCAACTCCCAGTTTGAGAACCCTTGCATTAAGCTACTTGACTAACTTATGTTGTGTGGTTCATTCTCTCTCTCATTGTCTAGTGGGCAGAAATGTGTGTACTGTTTTGGTTTTGAGGCTTTCCTTTCTAAGCGTACATGCTGCTATGGATTTAAATTAGAAAAGGTAAAGGTCCAAAAAGTGCACTTTGCACATGAGTGGGAGGTGGAGAGCCCTTAGTTCCTGCAGGAGTTTGTTCCACAGTCTCAGTCAGGCCTCACCATAATTCTTTCTCCTGCACAGATAATCTTCACTCTTTGATAGGAAGTTCCACTGTGCCTAAGAACAGAAGCAGTCCTTCATCCTGTATCCTTAGGCCATCTTTTAGATATGCTGGCCCAAGCCACTGGATACTGGATGCAGTATCTGACCCTAATGCTGTGACGCTGTGCCTGGGCAAGGGGAAAGGTGAACCGGAGGTTGGCCGGACATCTGGAGTAGGTCAAAATTGTCTTGGCAGTATGGGGTCATCATAGCAACAGTAGTTTTGTCCTATCTTATGTTGGATATTTTTCCAGGGATCATGGTGATCCATTGGAAAGAACAGAGGAGATTTCAAAACTATCAGAGGAGGGAAGCATCTGGGAGAGATCCTAAGCTCATGCCTCTCCTAGAACTTTGCATTTAGCATTCTCTGTGATGGCAAATAGGTCTATGGTCTGGTTCCCCAACAGTCAGAATATTGGGTTGAGAATGGATTTCCACAACCACTGCTTATTGCTGGTTATCACATGTCTGTTTCCGAAATTCATGAGATCTTTGTTAACCCCTGGAAAAGGCAGGGCCACTGGGGTCACTCCGTGTTGGTAACACTAACCACAGAATTTGATGGCTTCCAGACAAGTGGGAACAATTGTGCACCTCCCTGCTTGCTGATATAGTGCATTGCCGACATTACACTATACTACAGAGTTCTGCAGACCAGCTAGGACCACTACACAGTCCAACCTGATGGCCCTCAGCTCTAAGCTGTTCACATGTAACATTTAAGGAATATACTCCTTGCATTTGGAGGTGATTCAGGTGGATGCCCTAACCTGTCCCTGATACCTCCACAGTAAATGTCATTGCTGGGAAGGGGGTCAAGGAGGACACCCCTTTTCTTGCATTCAAGGGGTCTAGCCATTAGGTGACTTCTCAAAGGACTTGAGATGGTACCGTGACCAATCTATTCATGTAGTGTTTGGTTGGGGTATGCACTGGCCTTGGCCAGTGCTGGAATGTCTGCAGTGTATGTGAGTAGATAGAAGAAAAGTCTGGCAAACTGTGTTACTTAGGTACATGTGTCCTAATAACCCCAGGCATGGGCAAGAGCATCATGCAGTGTCTTGTCAGTGACTGAAAGCAACTGAATAAGTCCTCTGATAGATATGCTTGGGCTGACTGAGTTGAGTAGGGTTCCTATTAATTCTACTCTCTGGAATTGTGTGAGAGATGATTTTTTGTAGTTAACCAGAAACTCTAACTGAGAGAACAGGGAGAGGACTTGATTTAGTGTTGTCCTGGTCTCACCTGGCACTTGCCTGTGATCAGCCAGTCACCCAGGTATGCATAGACGTGAAGTACACTACCCCTGCCAGGTGCTTGGGAAAATACTCTCAGTGCTATGGTGTGTCCAAAGGTTAGAACCTAGGTCCCACTATAAATCTAGAGTACTTCCTGTGGTCCAGGTGGGGCGCAATGTCTAGTCTAGAACAGGATGAAGACATCTTTCTTCAGAATGAAGAAATACAGAGTATAGAAACCTTTTCCTCTTGGTATTCCTGAGACAAATCTTCTAAGGCTCCTAGACAGAGCAATGAGGCCAATTCTGTTTGCAAAAGAGTCCCTGAAAGAAGGCAGGGAAGGAGGTAGAAAATGGAACAGGATGATGATATCTAGCACCTATGTGTCTGTCGTATTGCCTGTCCATGCTTGAAGGAATGAGGCAAGGTGCTTCTGAAGGAAGTACTCCGTTGACTTGGTGCAGTTCTTGACCACGTTGTCAAATTTGCTGGTACACAAATGGAGCTCTGTACTTAAGTAGAGTGGAGAAAAGTTTGCTTCCTCTGCTGTTTCTTGACACTTTTTAGACTGGTACTCAGACTATGTATAATAGGAAGACATGTACTGTCTTTCTTGATATTAAAATGGAGTGGGGTACACCAGAACTGTGCAGATTCCAAAAGATTACAGAATTGCCTTGGAATTGGTAGTGAGTATAGAGCATTGTTTTCTCACTAAATATCTCTATTCATTCCTTCAAAGGCAGCAAAGAGTCCTGTAGACTAACAGACGTATTGGAGCATGAGCTTTCGTGGGTGAATACCCACTTCGTCGGATGCACCCACGAAAGCTCATGCTCCAATATGTCTGCTAGTCTATAAGGTGCTACAGGACTCTTCGCTGCTTTTACAGATCCAGACTAACACGGCAACCCCTCTGATATATTTCTTCAAAGTGCAATCTTCAGTAGTGATTTGTAGTTTACAAGAGATGTCCCCAGCATCTCTTGTAAACAACAAAGGAGGTGACAAAGGCTGAGAAAGGAGGTGCTGTCGTCATCATGAATAGGTCGGAATATGAACAAAAGGCTGCTCGGCAGCTCTCTAACTCCACATTCTACAGGTCATTACCCTCTGATCCCACGGATGATTACCAAAAGAAACTCACGATCTGCTCAAAAATCTCCCTGAGAAAGCACAGGTACAGATCTGTACAGACACATGCCTAGAACCCCGACCAGGTGTATTCTATTTGCTACCCAAGATCCATAAACATGGAAATCCTGGACGCCCCATCATCTCAAGCATTGGCACCTTAACAGCAGGATTGTCTGGCTATGTGGACTCTCTCCTCAGGCCCTGTGCTACCAGCACTCCCAGCTATCTTCGAGACACCACTGACTTCCTGAGGAAACTACAATCTATCGGTTATCTGCCAGAAAACACCATCCTGGCCACTATGGATGTAGAAGCCCTCTACATCAACATTCCACAAAGATGGACTACAAGCCATCAGGAATAGTATCCCCGATAATATCACAGCTAACCTGGTGGCTGAACTTTGTGACTTTGTCCTCACCCACAACTATTTCACATTTGGGGACAATATATACCTTCAAGTCAGTGGCACTGATATGGGTACCCGCATGGCCCCACAGTATGCCAACATCTTTACGGCTGACTTAGAACAACGCTTCCTTAGCTCTCATTCCCTAACGCCCCTGCTCTACTTGCGCTACACTGATGACATCATCATCTGGACTCATGGAAAAGAAGCCCTCGAGGAATTCCACCGTGATTTTAACAATTTCCATCCCACCATCAACCTCAGCCTAGACCAATCCACACAAGCCGTTCATTTCCTAGACACTACTGTGCTAATAAGCAATGGTCACATACACACCACCCTATACCGGAAACCCACTGACCGCTATACTTACCTACAGGCCTCCAGCTTCCATCCAAGACACATCACATGATCCATTGTCTACAGTCAAGCTCTAAGATACAACCGTATTTGCTCCAATCCCTCAGGCAGAGATAAACACCTACAAGATCTCTATCAAGCATTCCTAAAACTACAATACCCACCTGCTGAAGTGAAAAAACAGATTGACAGAGCCTGGAGAGTACCCAGAAGCCACCTACTACAGGACAGGCCCAACAAAGAAAACAACAGAACGCCACTAGCCATCACCTACAGACCCCAACTAAAACCTCTCCAGCGCATCATCAAAGATCTACAACCTATCCTTAAAGATGATTCCTCACTCTCCTAGATCTTGGGAGACAGGCCAGTCCTCGCTTACAGACAGTATCCCAACCTGAAGCAAATACTCACCAGCAACCGCACACCATACAACATAAACACTAACCCAGGAACCTATCCTTGCAAGAAAGCCCGATGCCAGCTCTGTCTACACATTCAAGTGACTCCATCATAGGACCTAATCACATCAGCCACGCCATCAGGGGCTCGTTCATCTGCACATCTACCAACATGATATATGCCATCATGTGCCAGCAATGCCCCTCTGCCATGTACATTGGGCAAACCGGACAGTCTCTACGCAAAAGAATAAATGGACACAAATCTGACATCAGGAATCATACCATTCAAAAACCAGTGGGAGAACACTTCAACCTCTCTAACCACTCAGTGACAGACTTTAAGGTGGCAATTTTGCAACAAAAAAAACTTCAAAAACAGACTCCAAAGAGACACTGCTGAACTTGAATTAATATGCAAATTAGATACAATTAACTCAGACCTAAACAGAGACTGGGAATAGTTGGGTCATTACACTAATTGAATCTATTTCCCTATGTTAAGTTCTCCTCACATCTTCTATGGGTCATTTTAATTATCACTTCAAAAGTGTTTTTTCTCCTGCTGTATGATAGCTCATCTCAATTGATTAGACTCTTCCTGTTGGTATGCATACTTCCACCTTTTCAAGTTCTCTGTATGTATAAATATCTCCTGTCTGTGTGTTCTATTCTATGCATCTGAAGAAGTGAGCTGTAGCTCACAAAAGCTCATGCTGAAATAAATTTGTTAGTCTCTAAGGTGCTACAAGTATTCCTGTTCTTTTTGTCCCCAGCATGGTCACCACAGTGGCCATGGATCTAGCTGTGTGATGTCATCTGCACCCCACAACGTATTTGCCACCAATCATCCCTCTTTTACACTGTCCTCCAGAGACCTTCTAGCCTCATGAGGGAGCTTATTGATAAATAGCTTCACTTTGTCCCATATTAAAAAGTCATATTTGGCAAGGAGAGCTTGGCAACTAGCCAGCTGTAGTGATGTACAGCAGTTGGTCTTTCTCCTGAACAGATTTAATCATTTGGAATCTTTGAATTCAGGTGCATTTTTGCCATGGTTTTTCTTAGATGGCCAAGACCATCAGAGGTCTGTGGTAGGATGCAAAAAAAAGTATTCAACCCTGGAAGGTGTAACCAGGCATCTTTTCTCAATATGCTCTGCTGGTGATGGTGCAGTGGCTGCTGTTAGCGACAGGGCTAGTAATCCCTTATTTATGAGGAAGGCAATTCTGGCAGGACCTGCTAGTGATCAGATATCGAATAGTTTGAGAGATTTTTCAGGTATTATCAAAGTTCCAATCTCCAGTGAATCTGCAAATCATACCAGAAACTCTTGGAATGTTTTGAAATCATCTGGCATTGTTATCTGTGCCAAGGCAACTGCTCTGTCACACAAAGAAGAAAGGTCTTTGAGGGGGCGGGAGTGGGAGAGGCAACGCCAGTCACTGATAGGTTTGTGAGTCTAGGTCCCACTCCACCTAGTACTCTGTCATCTGTAGTCTTGCTAATGAGACTATTGGAGGAGGAGATCTCGTCCAATGGAGGCGAGTGGCTCCTTAAGGCTTGGAAAGATAGATGCCAGAACAACAACAACAAACACGGAGATATACCTCTCTCATAGAACTGGAACGGACCCCAAAAGGTCATCGAGTCCAGCCCCCTGCCTTCAATAGCAGGACCAAATACTGATGTTGCCCCAGATCCCTAAGCAGCCCCCTCAAGGATTGAACTCACAACCCTGGGTTTAGCACACCAATGCTCAAACCACTGAGCTATCCCTCCCCCCTAGAGTGGCATACTGTATGAATACACGAGTGGAACAGTAGGTTCTTCTGGCAGTACTGCTCAGGAACTGTATGGCGGAGGACTTCCTCCTCGATATCAGCAAGGTGTGCCACTATGATGGTGACAAGGAGTATAACTTCTTCAGAGATGGTGCTGGGGCTTTTGTCGGCATCAATGACAGTTCTGCAATCCATGATTGTTCCCTCGGTGCTGGGGTCAACATTGGCAGTGGGGCATTTGGTACCAGGTGGGGTACTAATGGAGTCTGCTGCACTGCAGTATGCTCTTTTTCCACTCATCTGCGGAGCTGGACATGTTTTGGAGTGTTTATTCCCCAATGCTTTCCTGTCTCTCTGCATAAGAGGACACCAAACTCTCCTCTGAACTTCTGTGTTCCAAGGTGTCCTCTTTCAGTGGCCTTCTTTGATATCTTAGGCATTACCTTTGATGTAAATGGTCTTGATGATTCCAGTACTAGGGTCAGTGCCAGCATCAATGCCATTGTTAGTTTCTTACTCAGTGCAGACTTCTCCACTGACATCTTGGGCATCACTTACCTGCTCAGACCACTGAAGGGTGCATGTTTGACCAGCAGGGGGAGGGGGAGTTGACCTTGGAGCGTCTGGGTTCTATGCTACACTCAGATTTTTCTAAGAGATGGAGCTTGTGTCTCGCATCCCAGCATTTTTAGGTACAATGGAGAATGAAAGGTAAACAAAGCCACTGCTTAGAATGTCTGATTCACCCAGACATACACAGTACTTACTGCGTCTATCTTTAAACAAAATTAGCCTATCACAGGGTTCTGAATCTGCCATCTTGAGGTTCTTGTACAAGGGCTGTCAGTATGGGGAGGTAGTTTGGTGATGTACAGGGAAGTCAGGTCAAAAAATTTAGATCTGGATAAGGATTATCCAAGTCCAAAATGTTGTAAGAAAGAGAATGATAGTTGATATTAAATGTCTCAGATGCTTAAGACAAAGACAGCTCATGCTAGAGTTCTCAACAAAATAGACACAGCTAGGTAAGAGGGAACTGAGGAAGGGGGTTGCAGTCACCCTTCCCTTTATGGGAAGCACAAGGAGGCATATGGTATGTGCATGACCCCACCAGATACTACTAACAAGAGGAAGCTGGTCTCCCACACGTGCACGCCTACAGTGGGAGCCACACTGACACATACTCTAGGAACTTATTTTATTTCTTTTCCCCTTCTCCACTTCTGTCAAACACTCCACTCCCCACTCCTCCTCTCCCACCTCACAGTATTAGAACCCCAGGGTCACTCTAGACATCCAGGCCCTTAGCAAATCTTGCCAGTCCTTTGTCTCCAAAATGTATGTATACCTTCTTATCACTACAGCAAAAACTTTTATTGATGCAGTCATTTTTTACCTTCACTATTGCAACCTACTTCTCTCTAGTCTCCCACTTCAGCAGCTTCAAAAGGATCTTTCTAAAAATCAGTTCCTTCTCCTGCCACTCTAGCCATGTCAGTCTCCTCTTTAGATTTCTTTACTGGCTTCTCATCTTCCAAATCAAAATTCAAGCCCTTTATCATTGTCAAAGTGCTTCCAGCTGTGCCCCGCCTACATCTTTGGTCTCATTTTTTTCTTCCCACACTCCTTTTGAGCCTCTCTCCTTAGACTTTACTGTCTTTCCTCTCACTCACATTTTTAATTCTTCTTCCAAAATGTCAGGAAAATGGAATAGGGAAGGACTGACCATTGAAATTCCTCTTTGGCTCTTTACATCCACAAGCTTTTCAATGGTAAGTCATCAAGATTCAAAATGAACAACAACAAAAAAACTCCTGTGAACATTTCACCTATAAATAATGTATATTTCATGTATAATATTTTGGTTTGGAAGGTACTCTCGTTCTCTAATTTAGACTATAAACTCTTGAAGCTGGGATATTTTCCTTTTATGTTTGGTACTAAGCCAGCACATTTGCAGTTATTATTATTAACAATGCCAAAGCATTTTTCTCCAGATAGTACCTCAAAGCAGCACAGTGACTCAGAAAAAGTGTCACTCACTGACTCAATCAATCCTTTGGGTTATAATACATATGGTAGAAGACCCACATGTGAGAAAACCTTACAATATACTGCCATTAAGTTCACTTTATTAAACTTTTATACCCCATACACTAACTGTGTGCATGTGACATATGTATGCCTGGAGAACTGTTATAGGTATACCATACAAAACAAACTAGTTTTCCTAGGAAAGATGTTCACTTAAAAAAGCATTACTTTACCTTTCTGTTTCTAATGTATCCACTATATATTGCTTCTTTGTTTTTCTCTTTCTTTTCAAAATCCTCTTTAGAAAGGAAAAGCTCATGGACATCATGAGAATCTGCAGGTTTGCTTATCATCTGTTAAGGATTAAAGAAAAATAAATTTAAAAATCACAGTTGGACACCAAAATGCATTATTAATAAGACAGTTCAGTGATGTGGTAACAGATGAATTACCTCAATGTCATTGTGTAAAGAAATGCTGATAATTAATATACTGAGATCATTCTACTTACTCTGGCAGACTGCCCAATGAAGAACACAGCTTGTTTGCCTCCAACACCAAAATATGAGATGTCACTATTTAAACTGCGAGGCACTGGAGGAGGGCGTACGTATCCTGAATGATCACTAAAAACAAAACTGTCTTTAATACTTTTTTCAAAACACACATCACAAAACTGCTCAAGGATAAACATTTTTATTAAACACCTCCTGTAATCATCATCGTCCCTAAAGTTTTTCATTCAAAAATTTCTCATTCAAGACCTCAGATCTATGTTAAGAGCATACATTTAATGTTGCAACTAATAACCAGGTTGTAGTTTTATCAAATCTCTAAAAAGAAAAAACAAAACTCATTATTAAACTGAAATCATGTAGGTCACAATGTATTCTGATTAACATGGTTGCCTAGCAAAACTGTTTATAGATTTCCCCCCTCTTCTCCCCAATGAGCCATGTATACAATTTTTCTGCCCTTCCTGTGGCAGGGTAAGTCTGTGTTTGGTTTTTGGCATTTTAACTCTTATCTGAATTACTTTTATTCTTTTAACCATTTTGTTCGTACCCATACGCACCCTACAAACTACAGAAGGAAAGTGACTTGGTTTAGTCAGTTTTCTTCTGCATCAAGTTCTTTTTATAAAGACATAAGGCACAATCTTAAAAACATTTCTCATAATTGCCAGATCTGTGTTAAAAACATTTGAGATACCATGATAACCATTATACAGAAACTTAAGATGACAGAATGGTAGAAGACGACATATTAATCCTAGCATAGCTTCCCCTTTGCACACAGTACATGGAACCGCTATAAAGAAACAGACTAAGAAGTTAATTTCTCTTCATACACGGCCCCTTTTTCATCACAGATTTTTGGGTCAGGAAGATGAGAAAGGTTGCTGGACATCCCTTTGAATAGCTTAGGTATGTTCTTGGATTCCCCACTGGCACTAAACCCTAATATAGCAGCATCCACCAGTAACACTTTCTACCATCTCTACTTGTTTTGGGCACTCTACCCCGTCCTAGTGAACAATGACCTGACCTCAGTTTTTCATACCTTCATCACCTCTCAGCTGGGCTACAGCAATGCAATATACTCAGACATGAACCTGATATTAGTAATTCTCTATTTTAAAAAATGTGCTCTGTAAAGATCTTCACAACTAGTCAGTTTTTCAGTTATGTGATTAAAAACAATGTATAATGCTTTCTAACCTTTCAAAATCACCTTGTCTTGTAAACTTTGATAATCTATACACAGCCCAGTTGTTAAGCTGCTTAGAAGTCATCCCTCTTCCATTATCAATCACGGCAACGGCTGGTTTTCCTTGAGACTCATCAAATAACTGTTTGGAAAGAAAAACAAGGAGAACCAAAATATATACATGAAATCCTAAATTTGAATAGAGTATAAAATAGAGTATTCCTTTTGTATCATACCAATTTTATCTGTATGCTTCGAATACCAGTATTTCGAGAAGTAGCTGACAAAGAATTGTCAATCAACTCAGCAAAGGCAAATGCTAAGGAAAAAGAAAAAATTGTTAGTAATTATTGATCTCTAAAAGTAGGAAAATACCCACATACTTGAACCAGTGTTCCCTGGGCATGACTCCCAGGTAAGCGTGGGCAATATATGACTGACAATGAAAAATACTTGATCCACCATCACTTGTTTTAAGAGTCATTCATGTGTGTTTATTAGTGCTTGCTGAGCATGTTCAAGTCCCCTACAAGGCGAGTGGCTATTAGCTATGCTTGGGAACATAACGAATTAAAGGGGTTCCCCACCCCACCCCCCAACACAGGAGACAAACCTGTTCCTCCTTGTTCATTGGTGAAACATATTCTGGATCAGTTATCACAAATCAGGAATGAATTTCTGGGACATCAAGTGTTTAACAGACTGCCTTTCATCTACAAAATTTGATGGGAGTCTGGATTCACTAAAAAAGGGATTGGGCACAGGTGGCAAAATTTACAGAAAAACTTATTTAAGTTTAGTCAAGACCACAGAAGATGAAGAAAATTGCAGAGGGAGCTTAAAAATTTGGTGAATGGAAGTACAATAGCAGATTTGACAAATGCAAGGCAATACACACTGGAAGTAGAAATCAGAACTTCTCAGACAACTTTTAACATCTCAAAAAAAAAAAACAGGACATCATTGCTCAGTTAATACCTTTGCTCAGTGTGCAGCAACAATAAAAAAAAGCAAAATATTAGAGTGCATAAACTGATGATGAGCAATAATAAAAATTAAAATGCCATGATTTAGAACAATCTGTAATAAGATGTTACTTTCTGGTAATTCCACCTCAAAAGGAGACATCACAGAAGGAGGAGATGGTCAGATATGGGCAACAAGTGATAAGAAACATGAAAAAACCTCTATAATAAAGAGAGTTTGAAAAGATTAGGACAGCTCACCTTAAAGGAGATCTATAAGACTGGATGAGATAATAGTATACAAAGTAATGAATAGTTTACAGAGAGCAGATCAGGCATGTCTATTCACCCTCTCTAATACAAAAACAGTGGGTACTCAATTAAATTGAAAGGCAACAAGTTTAAAACTGGTAAGAGGAAATACTTTTCCCACAGAACATAAAATTAGTCTGTGAAATTCATTGCTACAACATATTATAGAGGAAAGGGGCTATGCAGTATTCAGTAGAAAGAACTGGACACACATAAAATAGTATAAATTAAAATAAACAGTCTTAGAAAGGGTTATAAACCCTCATTGCTTCAGGAAATAAACTAATTTGAAATGGGGATTAGGAAGAAACTTTCATCATGTGCGGGTTATTCCATAATTGCCTACTGCTGGGCTCTTGCACCTTCCTCTAAGGCACCTGGTACTGGCCACTGTTGGAAATATGAACAACTTGTCTAAACCAGTAAGTCTTTTCCTATGTTCCTAAACACTCCAACTGCCACAATAATAGTTATCAACAGACTAAACCAAAAACTGCAGAAGAAAATAGGAATATGGTAATCCAAAAGATTGTGAGTAACTGAGGTTTGCTGCTCGTGAAAAGAAATAGGGATAGTTGTGAGCCACATCTTATTATAATCCAGAATTCCATGCATGAAGTGATGTGCATATAGTTCTACAACTGTGATTTTTCTAGGCAGTTCTGAGCCTAGAAGGATATGCATACTAAATAAAGAGAGCAAAAGTTTAGTAGTATTTAATTAAGTTGGTACACAAATTAATCTGTACCTTGAAATGCAGCAATGATCAGAAAAAATGACCAATGTACAAGCGGTACCTTCTTTAAAGAGTACATCAGCTTACTTTATTAACAAAGACAACTAGTTCCTATTTTTCAATCCTGTCAGCCCGGAAGAGCCAAAACACAGATAGGGACAGCAAACAGGCTTATAGTCAGACTCGTCTATCAATAAATTCAAAATACAAAATCTACTACAAGTACAGGCAGTAGAAAGAAAGGCTGGGCTTTCATATCTCCAGTTGAGTTTGCAAAATTCTCAATGACAAAGTATTTTTGCTTGTAAAATAAGAAAAATTCTTCTGCAAGTAACATGTGCAGTAAACTTGGAACTTCATGATGCTATTTTTAGAGTCACTTTCTAAACCAGAGTTTAAAAGTAAAGGTGAACTTAAACTGAAAAAAATTGAAGTTTAAATGCTCCAACCGAAGTGACAAAAGGTAAAATACAAGTGAAATTATTAAAGACAAGAAATGCCTTGCTCATGAAGGTCCTTCTAAGGTAAATGATGATTAAAAATACATGAAAAACAGTTTTTAGATTATAAAAAAATCTGAATACTTACGCAAAGGATTTTGCCCTTCACTAGCATAATATTCATACATGCCACTTTTGATAAGTGTGTCATAGTGTGGTAGGAAGTCAATTCGCTCCTTTGTTGCTGAAAGTAGTGTCTGATCAACTGACTGTAGCAAATACAAAGTAACCCCTTCTTGAACAATTTCATCTGCAATGGAGTTAAAATATTAAATACAAAGGAAAAATCCCTCCAGATATTTCCTGGCCCAAAATCTGGAAGATAGTTTTAACGTCTGATGCACTTCTTTTCTCTTTCCACTTTCTATGAAATGTTCCAAGGAGGAACAGTAACTTAATTCAAAACCTTTTCATATCCCCAAACTTAATAAAGTCAGTACTTCCAATTGAAGTACTAACGCACTGTCTTTGCCATTTCAAAGTTTAGACTTCTATTAGCCAAATGAAAAACATAACACCATAATGTACAGTGGAGAAGGCATTTTGTCATAGCCAAAATGGCTGAGATTTCCTTCCAGTTTTGCAGCAAAGTTTACATTTTGGTTAAACAGAAACAAAACAAAAGTTTGGCCAAAAACCAAAACCCCCCACAAACTTAGAAAATTAAGTAAACAAATGTATACGGTTATATTGGAAATACTTTTTCAACTTTATCTATAGTGTTCCTCATTTGCTAAGGTTATAATAAATCCACTACAAGAAAACAGAGTAGTTACAGTCACAATGAAAGGCTGATCTGTGTAACAGTTACAAAATGTTCTGTGTCACTGTCCAGGTATGCTAAACCCACTTTTTGCTCTAATTGCATAAGAAATTAAGCTTCACATAGAAAGAGATGCCATTTTGCAGACATTACTTGTCATGTAACTTAACCACTTTGTTAGTTTTTCAGTGCCCCAATGGTTCCTGGAAGAGTTGGCATTATTTAGAATTGCAAAATAAAAATACTAACCTTAACTATACATTGCACATTATACTTGCAAATGGAAGTACTTTATCTGATGACAGACAACTAAAATAGTTTCCATCATCAAAAACAGTGTGTGTGAAATTTGTTCCAAGATGGATTTTCGTAACAATTTTGCAAGGCATTGTTATATAAAGAAGCTTTGCACTTCCATTTGCTCTTGTATATGTAGCATAGAAATATAGTTGATACATAGTTGATAGAGTTATGCACTAGACAGCCGTTTTGGAGTGAGATGTATGGTAAATAATGTATTACACTTACTGAAGTTGTCATCTGTAACCTCTTTTCTATTGGTGGTTGTGATAACAAAGTTATCGTCAGAAGAAATGCAGAGTGCCTACAAAATTGTAAAAAAGTCAGTTATAAAAATCAACTGTTACATAAAGTGAAGATAAAAAAGAAAGGAAAAAGTAAAAAGGAATGGTCTCCTTTCCATTCATTTGGTCATCAATGAACAATGATCAAATATTCAGTATTTTGCCCTTAACATTACTTTAGGAACTGACAGAATGCAATCCAATTCCAAGAGTTCTTTTTCACTTGCTGTTACATCTTTGCACAATGCTCTGATATGAGAAGTTTTCCTTACATGATTTAAGCACCATCAACTAGACAGCTGTGCAAGGCTTTGCGCAAGGAGACACTGTCTTGTAGGCAATCATCTTAGAGCCTGACACGTGAAATATGAACAACCGTAATTTAAACTGCACAGCTACAAATATTAATGATCATGAAATAACCTATGCCTAGTATCTGACTACAATATCCACACAAAGAGAATAATACATCAGTTAGAATGGCATTTCTTTTACTTTTTCTAAAACAACATCTTCATTCAAAGTGGCCATTTGTTCTCACATTATAATAAATAAAATAAAAATCAGTTTTTTATAATACTCTAATTTTGAAAATTGCAGTCAAGTCCCATCAAACTTTTCTCTTTTCCAAGTTTAACAATACATTTTTGGTATTATCATATGCCTGACATACCTCTGACAATCTTCATTACCTCTTAACTATATCAAATCTCTGCTATAGCTTTCTTCAAAACTTGTACTTATTAGTTTAAACAAAATGTGTACTTTGATATGGTAACTTCTGTATTTTCTATACTTCTAATATATACAAACATCTTATTTGTCACTTCAAAATGATGCTGCACACCTAGTAAATATCTTAATTTAACTATTCTTTAGGATGCTGAAAACTTCCCACAACCCGCACAAGATCCTGTAAACTGAATATCCATTAGCATACAAGTTTAGCAAAATCAGATTAAACATGCACTACTTTATTATAGGGAAAGTGGATATCAGCCCCCATATTTAGGTTGCCTAACCTTTTCTATGAGAACAGACTCTTTCCCTAAGAAGCTCCAACATCTCCACTGTTTGCAACAAATTTGGAAGAGGCTACAAAAATGCATTTTCTTTGTCCCATGAAACTCCCTTCAAGTTTGATATTTGTAAACTACTAAATGTCACCATTTCGCTTCTGTTGCTTACACTCCTGAGGAAAATCTTGCCAGTATGCCAAAATAACCAATATTCTAAAGAGCCAGATCAATGCCACTGACAAAGCAGCAGCAGCATCACAGCGAAGGAGAGCAACAGGGTGATGACACAACAGCTGGAGCAGTAGAGCAGGTGCTACAAAATGACAAACTGTTTCATTTTAACAGACAGAAGATACTGATCTAAAAAAGATGTTTCAGTCAGTAAGGATTGGCAGGATCTAGAACCCAGGGTTGCAGGATCCTGACAATCCACTGAGGAGCTGGGTTGAGTAGTATCCAAAAATTACTGGACAGTTAGGTACTGCAGGAAGTACCACCCAAAGACACCAGAACAACAGAACCTTGTGGCCGCCTGACTGGTCCACACCAATTATTTAAACCAGGAAGTTGGCCTAGTGAGCCCTCTCAGCAACAATGAATACTCGTGCTCACTATTGCTACAGACCTTGCCTTTCATCCAGTCTTGGACACCTGCCTTTGATCCCTTCCTCAGTTGGCTTACTAACTAGTCCTGTCTCCTGCCTTCAACTCCAGCTCATCTTGACCATAGTACTAGTCTCGACTTGGCAACCTGTCACAACTCCTGAATTTAATCCCAGCCCAGCGAACACCACAGGGCCAGTTGCCTATGCCCCGGTCATTACAATAATAAACATCACAAGAGAAACATGTGTTAACAGTTTTGAAGGACAAGGTCATGATTTTATGAATTAAATTTGAGGAACAAGGAACAGCACAGAAGGAAGCATGAAAGTACTTGTAGGAAAAACAGGAAAATGGACAATGAAGCTTGGCACTGATTGCAGAGCAGAAAGCGTGGTGGACAATGATAAAGTTGAGTGGAGATAAATTATGGAAGGCTTTCAAAGGACAAGCACATTTTATTTGATGCAATGGAAAAGGTGGAAGGACAGGGATGAAACAGTCAAATCAACTGGCCAAAACGATGATCTTAGCTGTAGCATTTTGGACAGATGTGAGGGAGGCAAGATGTATGGCAGGAGGACCAGAGAGAAGCTGCATTAAGCGAAGAAGGGATAACAGACTGTCCAAGAATTTTGGCAATGTAAACAGAAAGCAAAGAATTATTATTTAACCTACTATAACTGTGATTCTTTCAGGTTTTGTAGTCACTGGATTTCATGGTTAAGGATACATGGGTCTCACGTGAACAAGCTCAGAATTTTTTGCATTGCAGTGTCCTCTGTGGCCACACATGCACCTTGTGCCTGCTCAAGCTCTCATGCAAAGCCATAAAGGGCAGAGCAGCTGCAACATTCCACCATTCCCTCACAATTTGAAGCCTGTGGTAGCTGGGAACTCCAAAAAAGCAGGAACAGAGGCCAGGTCATAGTAGCCACACTGACAACATTTTGAAGAATCAGTTACTGTAGATAGGCAACTGTTCTTGATTCTTCAAGTGTCAGTATAGATCTCTGTGTAGATGACTGGCAAGTAGTATCCTCTTAGGTGGTGGGAATGAGAAGTAGCAACTGCATCCGTTGAACCATTATGCATTGTACTTAGCTGCCATAGCTGATGCCAAGTTTGAGAGAGCAGTACTACAAACACTGTTCAAGTCTCAGAAAAACACACATTGCTGATACAGGCCAAGAATATCACCTGAACTCTGGTGCAGTGAGCCTTGAAGTCTGGCAGGAGAGGTATACCAGCACCTATGGTACCCATTTTGATATCCTCTGTAAGGAAATAGCTTGACTTTAGAAAAAACAGCCATTGCTCTAAACAGACAGGTCAACAGTCTGATTAATTTAGTTCAATCAATGTAGTAAAGCAAAGTCTAGTGCGTCTCTCTTTTTTCCTGATGTAGAGTGTGGCTTTGGGCAGAACTTAAGAAGACAGACAGGTTGAACAACTGATTTAGGTGAAAAATTCTCAGACCACCTTACAAATAAACAGGCGCAGTTGCAGCACCATCTTATTCCTATGGAATGTTCTATAGATGTGATTCAGATAAGTGACTGATGCTCACTGACTATTCCTGACTGAAGTAATAACCATTAGGAAGACTGTCTGGAGTGAGGTGGTGCAGGGAGCAATCTGACAGATGTTCAGATGGAGGCTTCACAAGTCTTAGATGAACCAGACTGAGGTCCCAGGCAGGAGCTGGTTCTTTGACTGGTGAGTGTGTAATAGTCACTTGAGAAACTTGGCATCTTGGGATGAGTAAACACCATCTGCCTATAGGTCGTTCTTGGTGAGCTAAAATCACCATAAGGTGGACTGTAATAGAGCTGAGCAAAAGCCCTACCTGTTTTAAGTGCAATAAGTGGTTGATGGTCTGCAGGAAAAGGTCCAGACCATGTGGGACTGCCAATATTGAGAAACTTTTCCTTTTAGACAAATACATTCTTCTGGTAGATGATTTCCTGCTGTGTTAGTATTTCCTAGACCTGTAACAAGAAGTCTTTGTCTGTGGTATTTCACCAGGTCAACAGCCACACCCTCAGCTGCAGTGACTTCAGGTCTGGATGGTGTATCTGGCCATGGTATTGTAAGATCAGGTCCAAGAAATCTGGGAGTTGGACTGGAGGCAAGATGGACATTTGTAATAGTCTGTCAGCCGAAATGGCCTTGCCCGTATCAAACTATGATAATGATAATGGCTTTGTCTCCTTTGATTTTGGAAATGACACTGGAGGTCAAGGGAATCGATGGAAAGGCATACAAGAGGCCTTTTTCCTGTTTGTAATAAGCTCTCATGAGAAGGAAGGTGTTTGGTAATGATCCTGGACTCGCCTCCTCTTTGGAATAAAAGGTCCAGCACTTGGAATTGACATTCGAGGTGGATAGCTCTATCATCAGGGTCCTCCAACACAGGAATATCATCTCTATGATGGACTTCCACAACAACCACTTGTGAGTGGTGACCAACTGTCTGATCAGGACTTCTGCCAGTTGTTGCTGACACCTGGGAGATAAAGAGCCATAATGTTATCAACTGTTGGTGGTATGTCCAGGGTCTAAAAGCTTCCAGGCAGAAAGGAGAGGAGTGTGTGCCTCTCTGCTTGTTTATGCAGTGCATCACAAGGCATTATGCATCAAGATACGCAGTGGGGAAGTTTTGCAGAACATGTAGGAAGACTATGCAGGAGCATGTTCATATGGAACCCAATATCCTCTGGGGACTATGTCCCCGTATTTGAAGGTAGCCCAGGTAGACCTGCTAACCTGTATCAGACACATCCACAATTACAGTCTTGTTCAGAGAATGGTACCTCTCTATGCATGTTTACAGGTTCTCTCTACCACCTACAACTGCTCTAACTCTGGCTCAGATTGAAGTCTGGCAACTGGCACCATGTAGCTGCATGCAGACATATGGCATAGGAGCCCCAGACACAAGCATACCATTGTAGGCATGTTTTCTTCTACCCCATGCACCAGCGTTTGCATAGACAGGAACCTGCTTTCACTGAACTAAAGTCAATCAGGGCTCCTATGAACTCTATGGTCTGTGGTGACCTGGAGAGCTAGAAGGATGAAGAAAAGAGTTACCGCCTTGAATCTGAGGTGGCATATATATTTGTTCATTCTCCTCAGGCCTAAGGTAGGTCAAAGACCTCCTTTTCTTCTTTGGAATAAGGAAGTATAGGCAGAAGATTCCACCCCTTTATTCTCACGTTCTCTTCTACTGATCCAAGACAAAGCAATTAGTCCCCTTCTGTTTGTAACAGACTCCCATTAGAAGAGTCTATGAAAAGAGGATGGTAGTGAATGGAACTGTATAGGACAGACTTGGGCAATGGTAATCAATACCCATTTGTCAGCTGTGATAGCTGCCCAGGCTCGATAGAATGTAGCAGGTAGTTCCAGAAGATTGGTGTAGACTTCAGATTAGCTTAGTTGTGGCTCTCGACATTCCTGTTAAACCTACCGCCTCAGGAGGGAGCTGGGATGGTCAAGGAGGCAGAAGAGGAGTGTCCCCTGAAGTACTAGGTTTCTTCTGTTGCTGATATTCAGTCTGTCAGTCCCAGAAGTAAGGTGTACTCAGGCTTTGTTTGGGTTGATATCTGTAAGGCTTTTTGTAGGATGCCAGCAGATAAATCTTCAGAGAGTTTAATGTCATCCTTGATGGATTCAAGAGACTCTAAGCCACCTCCATCAGAACCTGCACCACCTTACCCTTCAGGAGAGGTAAGAAAGCCTGGTAGGCTAGGCAAACTGCTTTGAGTTCCCTGATGTTTATTATGGAGGGCCAGATCATCCCACAACCAGCAGCCCTGCGTACTGCTGGTCCAGGTGTGCTCGCCAGCCCACATCCGAAGAATCAGAGATTAGGGTCACTGACGGGGCCACAAAGAGAACTCCCTCTAACACTGACCCAGAGTCCAATCACCAATCTAGGGATGACCAGATGTAATCCGGCACTTCGATTACCCAGTCTAGGTCCTGCCTGTTGAGAATATAGATTGACACCAGCCACGCTTGCAGAGGCCAGAGATGGAGCCAAGCATGACCAACCACGTATGTACACGCGGCCATGTGGCTCAACAACTACAGTAAGGTGTGAGTCATGGTGAGTGGGTGGTTCTTTACATGGAAGATCAGGTCCGACATGGAGTCGAGGACTACTCCAATTAACTCTATCCATTGCACTGGCCTTAAGGTGGACTTTTTTGTTGCTTATCAACAGGCCCAGGTCACGGCAGGTGGCTATTACCAGATCGAGGCTCCTCTGCACTTGTTTCGGAGATCTGCCCTTGATGAGCCAATCATCAAGATATGGGAAGACCTGGACCCCTCCATATCTCAGGTAAGGGGCCACTGGCACCAGACATTTTAAGCATACTCTTGGGACTGAGGAGAGGCTGAAAGGCAGCACCGTGAACTGGAAATCGTGTCCACCCATTATGAAACGGAGGAAATGTCTGTGACCTTGAAATATGGAAATACGCGTCCTTCAAGTTGAGGGTGGTGTACCAGTCTCCTGGATCTAGGAAGGGGGTGATGGAGGCCAGGGAGACGATGCAAAACTTCAACTTTGTGAGAGACTTGCTAAGGTGTTGTAAGACTAAAATAGGTCTGAGGCCCCTGTGACAGATTGGGTCACAGAAACCCCTTGGGATCTGCCACCTGATGTGCTGAGACTACCTCTAAGCCCGTTTTCCCAGGCAGCTTGGGACTTCAGTGCCCTACCTGGTTGTGCCAGACATGCAAGCCTCATACAAACACAGACCCAGGTTTGAACCACATCCCCCACAAGCTGCAGGCTTAACTGAAAACAGCTTAAGAAGTGCTCCTGTCTCTAGCACTCAGATACCCAGCTCCCAATGGGGTCCAAACCCCAAATAAATTTGTTTTACTCTGTATGTTTATACAGGGTAAAGGTATAAATTGTTTGCCCTTTATAACACTGATAGAGAGATACGCACAGCAGTTTGTTCCTCCAGGAATTAATACTTGCTCTGGGTGCACACTGGTTGCACACTGAACAGGGGCTCCTTGATAACTTCATTAGGGTCAATCTCTGATGGCAGAAGAGAGGGATCACTGCTTTATATCAACAAGAAGGAATAAGTCAGGATGGCACGGAGGAATATATTCCTAAGAGAAAAGTGGTGCTGGTACTGGATCGGATGTCTCTTCAATACTGCGAATATCTCCAGGGGTGATACGGATACCTACAGCATACTTGAGATTGTTGCTCATCTCCATTGTGGACACTGGTTACAGGCTTGGTGCTAGGTCTCTCATTCTGCCCGTTTAGGGACTTAGTTCTCAGAGCTGTGTCTTGCATCTTCCATCTGAGAACATCCTTTGATCTTGGAAACAAGTTTATGCCTAGAGTAGCTATGCAAGTCAACATCCTGTTTGAGTGGGCAAAGGTGCCAGCTTTGCTGCTTAAGTGGGGGAAACTTGTTTAAGAGCCAAGCTGTTGGCCCTGGTGCTAATGCGCTCAATTCTGAGACTGTCAGCACTGAAGTCTTACACACTGGGGACTTCTCCAACATGTTGAGGAGGTTGGTGTTGATGCGATTGACGCCAACACTGCCCGTGTCCTCTTTACATTATTGTAATTGCCTTATCCCAGAGCAAGAAGAAAGACTAAGGGAGAACTAGCTGATGCTGGTATATCTGGCCTCACTCTGATCATAATAGTCAGCCCTCAGGGTCCAAAGTGACCTACATGGACAGCTCAAGTAGATATAGGTTGAGCTGCGTATCCCTGAACTTGCAGATCCTGATGGAGAAGAGCTTGCACACAGAGTAGTTATCCAGAAGGCACTCTCTCCTAGGCAGAAGAGACATTGGCTGAGTTCATCCTTTATAAGGATCAAACATTTCTATGACAGGCAGGTTTTGAACCCTGGGGCATGGCAGTTGATGCTAAGAGCCTCGCCCTGCCATACATGGGGATGTACTAGATGACAGTGGAGTCAATCAACCTCACTTTTTTTTTTTTTTTTTAAAGAAACATGCTTTTACTCTAAAGTGTGAAAACAGAATTCTTCACCAAATGGGTTGAAAAGAACTGGTTTAAGGGATCTGAATAGAGTACCGGACTAGATACTCGCTGGATTCCATCTTGCTGTCATAGTTGTTAAGAGGGACGTGAGGGAGGAGAATGGCCACTCAGCCTTTTATGCCCTCAAATGGGAGGCACAGTACGCATAATGACCATGAAGAACACTACTATTCAGAAGAAATCCAATTTTGTGCACATGATCACCTATAGTGGGACCCACACTTGACACAAAGAGTGGATCTTCTGAACATTGATCATGACCAACATTAGAGCTAGTTGGAATATTTTTGACAAAATAAAGTATCAGAACATTTTGGTTTCAACTAAGACTTCATCAAAATGTCTTGGGTTTTTTTGGGTTGAGGAAGATAAAGAGACCATCACACTATCGCCTAGTGGCCTGAGACGTGGGAAACTCAGTCTCAAGTCTTTGCTCTGCAAGAATCAGAGTGATCTAGTGTGAATAACTCTGCTTTGAATCAGCCAGGATTTGAACCTGCGTCTCCCATGTACCAGACCACTCCCCTAACCACCACGCTACACATACATCAATCATTCAGACATTTGGATATCTCTTCTCAAATTGAAATTTTCTGCACAATTCCATTTTCACAAAAAGTTGAAAGGGTTTGTTTTCATTCCAAAGCAGAAGATACACAAATTTTTCAACTTCAAATGTTGCAGCAAAGCAGAATTGTCATCCTCCTGTTAGCCCTAACCAATACCATCACCAGTTCTCATCTTCTCCTTGTCTTTTGGCTTCTCTACTTTTGTTCAGGCACTGAAACCTGATGGCAACAGAACTTCTTGAGACAGGGCACCTCTGCCCAAGCCTCCTGATTGAGACAGAGGTGCAGGTATAGTTCCAGCACCTCTCCTTTAGAGGTTCTGGGGTGCTTTTCTCTTTGAGGATGTCTATGTGAAATTACCCATTCTACAGTAATCTTAATAAACCATCAACTACAAATATTAAAATAAGAGAATGAAAAAATAAAATAAATGGTTTGCTTAACAAATCTAAATTAATCCTTCTCATGACTGAATCTAAATAAGACGCGAGAAACTTCTCTTTTGTCCAGAGACCAACTCTTGCTCTCTGTTCTTTAGTTACTTAAGCCCCTCCCCTGATTTTCCTAACCAGTTACACAAAAACACTCCAGGACTAGGAGAATTACTCATCCTGCAGGACACAGCACAATGAAGGATGATGACTAATAGCAAATAATGACCTTTCAAAGGCTGAACAACCTTGCTCAGCCACCAACTTGCCTGGACTATACTCAGAGTATAGCTGACTATACTCAGATTCAGACAGGCCTCTTGCTTAACTTCTCCAAGCAACTATTTCTTTTATCAAGAAATGACTTATGACCAGGTTCCCAGACCTTCCATCACAGTTATGAAGGAAGAAGCAACAGGACTTGGATACTGTCTGGATTTATGGATCCAAAGAGAGGGCTTGTATCACACAAAATGCCCAGGAAATGACGACTACGCTTTCACACTGGTGGAGGGAGAGGAGTGCACTTGAGTAGACAATGAATTCAATTTGAGATTTTATCATCAAAAGGTGAAACCAGGACTTCCACAAGACATCTGAAAGATAGGCCAAAATTTGAAATTGGATGGAGTCAGACAGATTAGGATTAGAAAGTTAAATTTCATCTGGAGGATCCGCTTAGCTAGGTAAGCACTCAATGGCCTGATGTGAGATGCAAGAAAAATTGCCCCATCATCATTTCCTAGGAGAGATTTTTTTGCTGGTTTGGATTGAACAGCACACCAACATTTGACACACCTAGATGAGTCAGAACAGCTCTTAGTGTTCACAGACACATCAGGAACTGCACAAGTCAGCTGAGATGGGGCAAGATAGTAAACTTCCACTAATAAAGGGCTGCCAGCATCACAACAATGAACTTTGTGAAGATACGGGAGCAAATACAAAACCAAATGATAAGGTGGCATATTAAAAATGCATTTGAGACGGAGCAAGCCATAGATATTTTTGAAACAAAAGATATGTAGCTAGGCATTCCTTAGGTATCTGGAAGTGAAAATCTTCTGGTACTGCTGTGACAAACCAAATAGTCTAGATTTTGAATTTCTTGCAGACTGTAAAACCCTCCAAACTCATATCCTCAACTAACACTCCAGTCATCTCTGGTCCAACCCAAACAGCCAGTCACTCTCTGAACCTGACATTTTGATTAGATGTTGATAATAGAGCAGCGGTTTTCAAACTATGGGTTGCAAGCTAGTACTGGGTCACAGAATGTAAGGCACTGGGTCACGGTGCCTCTGGCCAGCACCACCAAACAGGCCATTAAAAGTCCCATCGCATGTACAGCTCAGCTAAGGCAGGCTAGTCCATACCTGTTCTGACACCACACTGTGCCTTGGAGGTTGGGGGGAGGGGGTTCCCATTGGCCAGGAACCACCAGCAGTACAGCCTTCAGAGCCAAGCAGCCGGCCAGTACCTGCCGCCCTCCACTGCGCCTTCAGAGCTGGGCGGCTGGAGAGCAGCGGCTGCTGGCCAGACGCCCAGCTCTGAAGGCAGTGCCATCACCAGCAGTAGCACAGAAGTAAGGCTGGCATGCTATTGCTACCCTTACTTCTGCACTGCTGCTGCTAGCAACATTGCCTTCAGAGCTGGGCACCCAGACAGCAGCCACCACTCTGGCTGCCCAGTTCTGAAGGCAGTGCAGAAGCACAGGTAGCAATACCACCCTCCCCCCCAAATAGGCTTGCAACCCCCCCCCCCTTTGGGTCAGGACCCCCAGTTTGAAAAACACTGTGAGGAATCACACTTCTTGTGGACTGGTCATAGCAAATTTTGCTGTTTATGCCATGACCGCCCACAAAAATGTGATTTCTCCTTAATTTAAGTAGACCCCTAGGTATAGAAAGCAGCAGCAAGATTTAAACACAACTAGGAAGTGCATAGCAAAACAGTGGGCAGAATCAAAGAAGACAGATACCCAACTCCAAAAGTTTTTAAATTTTAGAAAGCTGTGTGACCAGTCATATTTCCACCCACTGCCATCTCTTCAACAGACAAGTTAATTCCACTGATTAGCCACAAGGCATTCTCTCAAATAAGTAATGCCTCCACCCATTTCCATTTCATATCTGGGCTTCTAGAGCAGTGCTCCCTAATTTTTTGCTGTCGTCCCCCTACCAGTAATGAAATCTGTCCACACCCCAGCAGAAGTTGTCATCGGGAGCAGGGCAGAGCTGGGTGGCACCTCCATGGGGGCTGGCCCAGGCCCTGCCACATCTCCTGAATGTTCCTCCATGCCCTCCTAGGGGGTCTAGAGAGTTATATAACTCATGTTTCCTAAGATGCATAAGGACCTTCCCTTTTAGTCTTCTAGAATAAAGTTTTCCACTCCCAAACTCAAACTTCTGTCTTGCAAGAAAAAATGAAATGTGATTGTCACAAAAATATTTAAAAGTGACACATTCAAAAATGTGGAAAAGACTTGAGGTAAAAGCCAGCAAGTACTTTTTTCCTCGGGGGGGGGGGGACGGGGGGACCAAACAGCTGCAGTCCTGATAATGGAGAACTTTTGTTTCCCAGTTACAAGGTTTCTTAATCCAACAAATTCTTCTCTCCCAAGAAATTAGCTGAAACTAAACTTTAAACAAACCAACAAAACTCCTCTTTGTAATTTTTTTAAATGGCAGAGAAACATAACACATGCATCTGATGAAGCTTATACCCGAATACGTTTGTTAGTCTCTAGGATGCCACAAGGACTCCTCCATGTTTTCACTGATAGACTAACACAGCTACCCCTCTGAAAGGGGTAACACACACAGGTTCCCAATATGTAGCCGGCCTATGAGTTTCTTCTGTCCAGGAGACTACAGCTCACAGTGGTGACCGGCAAGGATCCAGCCACCAGAGGCCAACAACAGAACACGGAAGGACACCAACGTGCCACCGCAGCCCCAGCGTGCCACGCGCACTGAGCACAGCGACCCGGTGCTCTTCAGCGCCTCGCCAGGCAGACAGCGGCAATCACCGCCGCCCCCGCTCCCGAGAAAGGAATGTAGCATCACGTGGGGCAAAGCGGCACGTGCCGGGCTCGGCGGCACCAGATCCCCGGACGGTATCGCGTGCTAGAACGCCCAACGGCCGGTCGGTTGGGCAGGACCAGGGACTCCAAGCCCGCTGCCTCCAACCTCCCCTCGCGCCCGTGTCTCCTCCCTGCCCCCCAGTCACCCCGCACAGCTGTCGTAGCAGCCCTGTTCTGCCCGCCCGGGCCCCCGCTACCTGGCACACGGCGCTGCGGAAGCCGCGGTAGGTCTCCTCGCCGCAGCTCAGCACTTTCTCCTTGGGGTCCCCCTGCTCCCGGCGCCGGTCGAACAGGAACACGGTCCGGTCCCTGCTGCCGTGCGGCCCTGACAGACTCGGCCTAGGAGCCTTGGTGCCGCTTCCCGCCACCGCTGCCATGTTGAGAAAGCAGTAGAGACGGAAACTGCCCTGACGCCGTTGCCTCAGCCTGGCTTCTGGCGCGCGGGCTCCCCCGTCTGGCGCTGCTCTCCCAGCGAGCGGCAGCCTCCTCGAGGAAGGGGCGGGGCTGGAGAGCCCCAGGGAAGGGGCGGGGCCTGTCGAGTTAGGGGGCGGGGCCTGGAGATTGAACCTAGGCCGGGGAAGGGGGACACGGAAGTACAATAGCGGAAGGGGCAGGGCTGAGCGCGACGCCAAGATGAATCAGCCTGAGGGCGGAGTTAAGAGCTGGGGTGGGCTGAGGGTAGGGACCAGGCGGGAAAGAATCATCCCGGGATGGACTAAAACCAAGGGCCGTACGTCACTTCCGTGCCAGGATGCACCATAGAGAGGGGAAATGATGTGGCCAGGGAAGCCTCGATTTTTCACCCAGGAATTCTGAGCGCTGCTGCTGCCCCCTCAGGCGGTGGGAGGAGACCGTCTGTGCAGGCGGCACCGGAATCACGTGTTCCTCTGCGCCCCTCCCAGCCAGGCTCGCCTGCGGACCACATGGAAGCTGCTGCGCTGGTAGGCGGAGAATCATTGCCACAGGGCGATTGCTGCAAACTGTGGCTCTGCAGGCGCAGCCTGAGCCTCCACCTCCTGCCCCCGCCTGGAGTAGAGCCCGGAGCAGCCCCGGAGGGGCGGCTGCTCGGTGCCATGTTCGCGGCGGCCGCGGCTGTTCTTAGCCCTGGGATCGCCCTTTCTGCCCCGTGCCTCCAGCTAGTCCCACCCAGCCGCTACCGCTCAGTGGTATCGTTTCGGGACGTCACCGCCAGACGCCCTCCGCCGGGCTCCGTTGCTAATTGAGCAGAGTGCAGGGTTCCACTCCTCCTGGAGCTGATCAAAGATTCAGTTGCGCTGAACCCATCCTGGCCACACAAAGCAGGGGACCCGGCTCCGCCCTGTATCTGTTTCCCCTTCCAACCTGTAGTTCCGGAGAGTAGAGACTCTGTTCTGGATTTGCGTGCTTACGGAGAGAGTTGATTGACTGAAAATAACGTGAGGGTGAGGAGCAAAGGTGTTGTACTGAAGTGACACCCACAACGAGACACAGAAAATAACGTGAGGGTGAGGAGCAAAGGTGTTGTACTGAAGTGACACCCACAGCGAGACACAGAAAATAACGTGAGGGTGAGGAGCAAAGGTGTTGTACTGAAGTGACACCCACAACGAGACACAATCTCAGATGTAGATCCCTAAAAATGTTTAGTAAAAGATCAAACCGACAATAATTTGTAATCGGATTACATATATGATCATTATTAGATTTCAGGGTTAGCACAGTAGTGAGATGAATGGAGCTAATCACTACCTCTGAGTTGCTATTTCATTTGCAAACTCAGAAAGACAATGCTCTATTGTCTCTGCACTGATAAAACCTAGACATTATTTTTTAAATGTAAACATAAATTCTGCAGAAACTCATTGGGCTGCTACAGGAGTGCTGATCTACCAGTTATACTGGTTCAATCTACCTATAACCACAAACTACTTAAATACAGATTAGTAAGAAAATCCACCCAAAACAAACAAAATCATGGAACTAACGTTGTGTGCTGCCATCAAATTGTTCACTCTGCTTGTGTGTTCTACCTAGAATGACTGATGTCCTAATTTTATAAGGACAGTCCTGATATTTGGGGCTTTGGTCTTATATAGGTGCCTATTACCCCTCACCCTCTGAACCAATTTTTCACAGCTTGCTGTCTAGTCATCCTAGTTCTACCCTATCCACCACCCTTTGCCTGGCTGGTCTATTTAGACAGTGTATGTGTTACATACAGCCTTGCTCCAGCTGATATAAGTGTCCTACTACATCAAGATAATAACTCCACTTCCGCTGATGTAGTTAGGGCAACACAGTGTCTGTGTACACACTGTTATTTATTTACATGGGCTGTTGGCTGTCTTTTTTGTCAATTTCACCACTCCATGCTGAAGGCTCCTGCTTCCAGCTGAGCTGGTCCCAGCATCCTGCTCCAAGGTGTGAGCCCAGCTGCACCAAGGCTCACTGCTGGGAGCCCAGGTGGCTGTCACTCCTGTCAGGGAGCAGGGAGGCAAGATTCTCTGCAGCTGCCCTGCTGCTGTTGGAGAACTGAAAGCCTGAGGGATGTCATGCTCCCATCGGGGAGCAGGGAACCGAGAGTAGGGGCAGGCAGATAGGCTCTCAGTGGGGAGGAGTGGCAACCAGTGGGGAGCTGCAAGTGGAGCTGAGAGCCTCTTAGGTCCCTGGAAGCACTCCTCATGAGGATGCATACCACTGGTTGAAGGAGGGTAGTATGGACAAGTAAGCTGTAAGTCAACAATATTAACAGGTCAACTTAAACATTTTTATTCCTCTAGACATGCCCCAATATGCAGTCATTCATTCTGTAGGTGTAGCCTGCATTCCTTGTTCCGAGAAGTATAACTTTGCATTTGGCTATATTAAAACATATTTTGTTTGAATTGGCCCAGTTTATGAAACAATCCAAATCATTCTGTGGGACATCATGTCCTGATCCTTGTTTATAACTTAGACAATCTTTGTGTCATCCACAAATTTTATCAGAAATAATTATATTATACTACCATATCATTAATGAAAACGTTAACTAGCACTGGGCCTAGTACGATTTCCTGGAGAACCTCACTAGAAACACTCCCATTTGATGATGATTCCTCACTGATGACTACTAAGTAGAGGCCTAAAGTACCCAAGTTACAGAGAGGTTTAGGGGGAGGTGAGCCCCCTCACTACTTGTAGGGACTATCTTACTTCTCCTTTATGGCCTCCTTTTCACTACTGTTTAAATTAAAGCAAGCCACTTGACGTTCAGTTACTCCTCTTCACCCCCACCCCAAGCACACACACACACACACACACATAATTTTTCCCCATAATTCAAGAACTGCCAGGTTCACTAATCCTGTTCCCCTTAAATCAAATAGAGTTTTGACATGGATTTAAATGGGAGTGGGACTAGCCCCAAGTGAGTAAAGTCAAATGGGAAGAATTATACAAATCCAGTATAGGAAGTGGCTATGGAATCCTTAAAAAAAAAAAAAAAAAAAGAAAAGAAAAACCTCACAAACATAACACACAATAAATTACTATGAATATGATTTCTTATAACACTACTCCCCTGAGGAACTTACTGGTTTCTTTTTATACTTTTTCTCCATAAAGACTTTCTAATTGTTAAAAATTGGAATATTTGTGTCATTTTGATAATGCCACTTTATTCAATTTCCCCCTCTCTAAGAATAGAAAGAATATAACTCCAGAACAGCATTTAACTAAAATAGTTCAGGAGATATTTAAATTTAAATGTATTCTCAGCTCTCTTCAAAGTAGCAGTGAAACCGATTTAGATCAGCAAACAGTTCAAAGCTTCCTAGCCCACATACTTCCCACCCTCCACACACTTGAAGTGACAAAAATGCTCTATGGAAGGATTGCTGTTCATGACCTAGAGAAAGAAAATCATAACTGAAACATATTCATCCTTTCTGAAACTGCAGCCTATGTTTAATGCTCTTGCAGTGTTTGTGGTTAACTCAGGAAAGTTTGAACACACAGAGTTTTGCACATGCTCCTGCTGTAATTATAGATCAGCCTACATGTTCTTGGTAGAACTGTCTGTACTTTGTTCTTATATCCTGTCCTAAAGTATATGCATCTTCTCTCGCTCTGTCATGCTAGCTTTTGTCCCCAAATGTCTGTCAAACAAGTCAGGTATTTATGAGATTGTTGTTTGAATATGTAGATGGATAAATCATAGGGCTAACTGCAGATATCTCTGGGAGTTTTATCTTTTTTGTCCATATTTGTTGCTGTTTCTTTAAACAGTCTCTGTTTTAGGAATAAATAATTTGTGCAGGAGCATTTTATACAAGGCCTGACCTAGAGTAATTGAAAAGGATTTTTACCTACTGACAAGCTCAGTTTTCTCGCAATTTGTAGACAACATACATGTAGGTATCTATTGTGTCCTGAGATAGACTGGTAATATGATTCCCTTCCCACTTTTTTAGGATCGTGCAGTTACATGGAGATGAATAGGGTTGCAGTATCTGTAGTCTCAGGAGGAATACTGTGGGTTTGGAGAAGCAAAACTAGCATAACAGCTTCAAAAGAAAATAACTTTACCCATGAATCAGGCCCACAACTTTTGTGCCAAGCTACATTTCTCATAGATTTTAAGGCCAGAAGGGACTATCATGATCATCTAGTTTGACCTCTGTTACCTGGCAGTTCTGTGTTCTTGGGGAATCAGGGTGCAGTACCCCGCCTGTCTGACTCACAAAAGACCTCCCCCCCAGCCTCTGTTTCAACCAAAACCAATCAGAAGAAAGACTTACAAAAAGGAATGAAAAGGCAGTGGGAGACACACCCCTGGGACATGGGTGATAGAATTAATGAAACTCCCCTAGCCTCATTTGCATCGAAGATGGGACAAGGAGGCATCTCTGTTATCATACAGAGATTCCAAAGCAAGACCCGCAGTGAACCCTGGGACTAGAAAAGTAGGGAAGCACTGCATTATGGGGAATCTCTGCTGTTAATGAACCCACGCCTGCACACACCCAGCTCAGCAGTTATCAGACCAATTCTAGTAATAACTCCTATATTGGTATCTAAAATACTGATGCTCTCTAATTGCATTGTGAGCTTCCTCCAAGGAACACTACCCATAGCCAGGAATGATCAGTTCCTGTTGTCTAGCCTGAATAAAACTACTTTGGAATACTCCCTTGAGCCATCAGTTTACTCATAAACAAATCTAGTGTTCTCCCTTGAACCATTGTTGTTTCCCTACAAAAACCTCTACCCATACTCAAGTAAGTGTTCTGATGCTTGAATCCAAAATATGCATCAGTTCTATTGGAACTTCATCTTCTCCTGACTGATTGTGCTGGGGGGCTCTGCCTGTGTCCAGCACTCCAGACCCTCAGCACCATCATCTGGGACCCCCAATCTATTAAAGCTTCACGGAGTGGTGAGAACTCAGCTCTCGCTCGCTCGCTCAGTATAGCCTTCTGACGCTGACTTGTGTGATCAGTTACAGTTTTCTAAACCTGACTTTTATAATCAAATTTAAGTAGATTTAATATTATAACTGTTTTGTTTGTTTGGCTCCCTTATAGTTATTACCTGGTAATAAATAACTTCCCTGGTTAAACTGGTTACTTCTCCCCGTCCCCACTCCCCCATGGCTTCCTCATTTGCTCTGCAGCAACACTCCTCGTACCTAACCTAAAAATTCCTTGCAGCGCCCCAAAATCCTGTGGGGTTTGCTCATCAAGTGGGTTACTCCCAGAACAATTGTAACGTGAAAGTGGGGGTGGGGATGTGCTAAACCAAGGACATATGGGGGTGGCAGCTTGGAAGTGCTGCTCGACCCAGTCTGCTGAGTCCAGGGGCATTTAAGGGTGACAGATTGAAAGGGCTGCTCGACTCAGCCTGCTCAGGTATACTCTATTCCGGTGTGATGCCCATGGCATATGAGGTTGACAGCTTGGAGGTGCTGTTCAGTGCAGCCTGCTGAATCCAAGGGCCTATGAGGGTGACAGCTTGGAAATGCTGCTTGACCCAGCCTACTGAGTTCAGGGACATATAAGGGGTCAGCTTGAGAGTGCTTATTAACCCAGTCCTCTCAGACATGCTCTGTTAATTTGTGTATGTATGCGTCTGATTCTGGGGCTGGAAGAACCCAGCCCTGGTCCTGCAGGATAGCTCCATTGGGAGGGAACTTGCAACAGGGAGAAGTAGAGCTCCATATGAGAACACAAGTAACACAAGCAGTACGTTGATAGAATTACAGTACCACCCCCCTACACACACCTTCCGCCCAAAGAGTAACCTAATAAATGAGCATAACGCAAAGTAATGGGCAAATTGGGTAACACCACCTACATGTTGCAGTCCACAGAACCTCACCCAACCACTCCTGTAGTAGTTCCATAACCTCGGGCTGAGTCACTGAAGTCCTCAAATCTTGATTTAAAGACTTTAAATACAGAGACTCCACCATTTATGCTAGTTTAAACCAGAAAGTCATCCGTGCCCCGTGCTGTAGAGGAAGGCAAAACAAAAAAACCAAAAAAACCAGTGGTCTCTACCTATCTCATTTGGGGGGAAATGCCTTCCTGACCCCAAATATGGCAATCAGTTAGACCCTGAGCATGTGAGCAAGACCCACCAGTCAGACACTTGGGAAAGAATTCTCTGTAGTAACTCAGAGCCCTCCCCATCTGGTGTCCCATCTCTGGCTGTTGGAGCTATTTGCTAATAGCAGTCATGGAAGGGTCGTATGCCATTGTAGACAATTTCATCATACCATTTCCTCCATAAACTTATCAAGCTCAGTTTTAAAACAATTCAAATTTTGTGCCCCCACTATTCTCCTTGGAAGGCCATTCCAGAACTTCACTTCTCTGATGGTTAGAAACTTATATCTAATTTCAAGCCTAAACTTATCGATGGCCACGTTATATCCATTTGCTCTCATGCCAACACTGGCCCTTAATTTAAATAACTTGTCACCCTCCCTGGTGTTTGTCCCTCTGATGTATTTATAGAGAGCAATCAGATCTCCTCTCATTCTTTGTTTGGTGGCTAAACAAGCCAAGGTCCTTAAGCCTCCTCTTGTAAGGTAGGGTCACCATTCCTCTGATCATTCGTCTCTGCACTTGTTCCAGTTTGAATTAATCTTTCTTAAACATGGAAGACCAGACTTGCACACACTATTCCAAATAAGGTCTCATGAGTGCCTTATATAATGGAAATAACACTTCCCTGTCTCTACTGGCAAAACCTCACCTGATGCATCTGAGGACTGTAGTAACCCTTTTCATGGCTGCATCACATTCATGTATCATAGTCATCCTGTGATTGATTAGTACATCAGAGTCTTTCTCCTCCTTTATTGCTTCCAACTGATACATCCCCAGCTCATAGCAACAGTTCTTCTTGTTATTTCCTAAGTACATGACCTTGCACTTTGCACTATTATATTTCATTCTATTTCTATTACTGCAATTTTCAAGGACATCCAAATTTTCTTGTATGATAGTCTAATCTTCCATATTGGCCATTTTTTCCAACTTTGTGTCATCTGCAAAACATTTTAGCACACACTCACTTTTTGTGCCAAAGTCATTAGTGAAAATGTTAAATAAAATTGGTGCCTAGGCCAATCCTTGAGAACCTCCCTCCAGCCTGACAGTTCACCTTTCATTGTGACCTGTTGCAGTGTGCCCCTTACCCAGTTCCTTCCCCTTTTGATTCTTGTGTTAATCCCCATCTTTTCCAATTCAACTAATAATTTCCCTTGTGAAACTGTATCAAATGCTTTACTGAAATCCAGGTAGATTAGATCTACTGCATTTCCTTTGTCTAGAAATTGGTTGTCTTCTCAAAGAAAGAAATCAAGTTGATCTGGCATGATCTATCTTTTGTAAAACCATGTTGTATTTTGTTCCTATTACCATGTACCTCAATGTTCTTAACTACTCTGTGTCTGTTACAGCTATCCCCCTATTCCATTTTGTTTCTTACAGCTGTCCCCATACTCCATTTTGTTTTTGTTCTCCTCCTGTGGCCGCCCTTCCCTGACTGTTACGTTGTTTACCAGGGCCACTGCCCTTCTCAAAGGGAGGGCCCCTTAAGTTGTTTACCAAGAGCCATTGCCCTTCTCAAAGGGATGGCCACTTGTGCTGCGTGCTAAGTGGGATCACTGCCCTGTTCAAAGGGTTAGTCCTGTTATCACCTTGTTGAACCTGGGCTTGGTGTAGGGCGGGCAATGTCCAGAGCTGCAAGACCTATTGTGTTTTTAAGATCCTGGGCATGAGTCATAGGCCTCATGTGCTTTTGAGTCACCTATTGCACAGGACTCTGCCCAGGCATGTCTCTGTGTTCACCTGCAGTTTTTCCCTGTGCCTCCTCCCCTGTGACAGAGGGGGCCTATCAGGATCACTGGCGGGAAACTGCCTAAGTTTGCCTTTAAAAACAGACATTTTTGAAACAAACATCAGAAATGTTCCTGCATTGTTGCCTGGTCTGATCAGCCAGGGGTTTTGGGGGGTTCTTTCTCCGCTCTCGTTTTATTTTTGAGCGTACCCCCGGTTTTTAAAAAAAAAAAACCCACGAAGAACAAATTGCTGCCTGAGAGATTTCCTGATTATCAAGACCGTGCCGAGCCCTCCTTGCTTCTTCTGATGTTACTGATGCTTCTGCCTTTGCTGCTGCTTTGGGGACTGGTACGAATCCCTCTGTAAAACTTTCCATACTTTTATTTTATTATTTTAGCTGCTGGCTCTGTTTCCCTAGCACATAGACTCAAGCTGAACCTTGGTCTGTGTCTTAAAACCTCTCTTAAACTCAGGGGCGCTTTGCTGCTAAAAATAAGCTTGTGCCAGCTGCTAAGCTCTGCTCCCTGCTTTCAGCTGTATCCACTGCTGCAGTCACCATCCCTTGGCTTCCTTGGGGGCTGCCTTGGGAGCTGTATCCTGGGCACATACCACTCTGCCCTCTGTGACTTCCCCATAGCATAAGGTGCACCGTAGGTTTTGCTTTTTAGTTTAATAAGTCATAGTTTGCTAAGATTGTAGAGCTTGTTAAGTTTCACCTGCCTTGTTATAGTTTGCTGTTTTTGTTGCTCTGTATAGTTGCTTGTTATAGTTTGCTTAGAATTGTGATATTTGTTGTTTTGCCTAGTCGTTGATTAAGATAGATTTAAAAAAACCATTGCCTGGTTGTATTCAGTACCTGTTTTATTACTTTGTATAAGCTGCCTGTAATTTATATAAGTTTAATTAAGTTAGAGGATAGATAAGGTTTTTACTGCTTGAATTCATCTTCCCGCTGTCCCAATCTCTCCCTGAACTTTCCCGTGTCTGTTTTTCCCCCGCTCCAATCTCCCCCTCTGTGTACTTCTCCGTGTCTCCCTGTGGTAGCCCCTTGCTGCCCCCCCCCACCCCCCGTGTAACTTCCCAAACCCTTTGCCACTTCTTTCCCTTTTTTTTTTTGGATGTCCCTCTAGCCCTTCTTTACACCTCTCTGCTGCATCTCCCTGTATCCCCTGTGTTCGTGCCCCTGCTCCTCCGCTGCCCCTTCCCTACCGAAGATCACCATCACACTGCTCCGTTTGTCTTCACCTCGCTGCTCCGCAACTTCCCTGAAGTGCTCTCCGCTGCTGCAACCTGCTTCTTCCCTCAGCCGTCTCCCCCATTCTCCACGTGCCTTCCCATCGCTTACATGTTCAGCGCCCTCCCCTCTTGCTGCTCCCAGACTCCCCTTAAGTGCGCTCCAGCTGCTCTTGTCTCCCGTACCTCCAGCCCACAGGATCCTGAAGACTGCTGCTCTGGGCTTCACCCCACAGGGCTTCAGAGTCTCTCACTGCTTGCAGCTGCACTCTCCTCTCGTTAGTTACCACTAATCACTCACACCCCTCCCCCCTCCCACTTCTTGACCCAGATTTTAGGTACACTCTTGCTATCACAGCCTCACAAATTAAGTCAGTAATTTTCTACATTGCATAATTTTACTTATCACCCATATTGTATTATTGCACTGTGACTCACATTTTACTTGTGCTTATAACACCCTGTTAGTTGCCTCCATTTTTCTAATATACTTTGTATACCATTTTTATATAGAAGCTACCATTTTATTTTGCATTCCACACTGTATCTAGAGTTGTTCCTATATAAAGTTTGAGTTGCTTATTAACTGTACTGTATCCCATTGTGCTGAACCCCACTTACTGTACTCCACTGTTAAAAGTCCCTACACTGTTCAATAAGAACCCCCCCTTATCATTGTCTATTGTAAACACCTTATACACCCCATCCCATCGCATTTCATTGCTAAATTCCCACCACTTCCTTTTTCCTTTAATAAAGAAATTAATTGGCACCCCACCTGTGTGGTAATTGCTCCCCAAGATCCCATATACCTGCAGGCAGGGACACTCTGTCTTTCAAAAAATTTTCTGAGATCTTGCATACTGTTGAGGTCAAATTGTCACGCCTGTAGTTTTAAACTATTATAGTAGTTTTGTAATATATAGATGTAGAGAGAGAGTCTTAGTTACAACTGGCATTTCTGCACGTAGTATAGCAGGCAGACATCCAGCTGAAAAGCAATCTTTGTGACATTTTCTATATGAGAGCCCAAGTCTCATACCAGATTTGTACTTGGTAGAACATTAAGCCTATTTAATACGTTAATTAAAAAAAATATAGTGTTGATGCAAAATGTAACAAATATTAAAGTTTTTCATCTGATTCTTAAACCAATATTATAAAATATTATAAAAAGGTTGGAAACTGCTTTAAGAGGAGATTTTTAAAGGCCCAAAGGGAAATTGGCAGCCAATTCCCATAGATTGAATTGCCCTTAAAAATCTTAACAATGTAGGCCCTGATCCTGTACCACTGATGTCAATGGGAATTTTATCATTGAATTCAGTGGCAGCAAAATTGAGTTTAAAGTTTCTTATACTAGATTCTTGTATTGCTAGTGGCACGAATATGACATGGTATCATAGCTCTAGCACTATGCTAAAAAATGCCAACTTTAATCCTTTTTTCATTTATCCTTGAGCTGATCCTCACTCAGGGGTTGGTTGGTTAGGTGGTGTCACCTAGTAGTCAGGGCTAAAGTCCATAACCTGCAGGAGGGTTGTTGGAAAAGGAGCACAGGCCTTCCCATTCCTCCACGCTCCAACCCAGGGCCTTCTGAGGGCTAACAGAGATCTGACAGCCAAGGCTGCTTAAGGCTGCCCTCCTGGGCCACTTCCTATCATCCTCCCCTTCCCCCCCTGCAATTGTCCCAAAGTTACCATCCCAGTTAAGGCCAGGTGTAGGGTGCCTGCTCACCACAAGGAACCTTCTGGTGGCAGCATGCAGTGTGGTAGCTCTCTTTCTCAGGCGGCAACTGCCTCCTCCCATGGGATGCCCACCCTCCTGGACCAGCTCAGTCCAAGGGTTTTCCCCTGCTGGTATTGTCCAAACAAAAAAGAAAGGGGATTACCAACATTCAGAGTTCATATGAGGGGGAGAGCTGTCCTCTCCAGCTGTCTCTGTGGCAGGTCCTCCCTTCCCTCAGGGAGGGACCTTTGGACAGTTGTCTTCCCTCCACTCTCTTCTGCTGGAGCTGGCAGGTAACAGCTCTGCTCTCTTCCCTAATCTGCCATTAAATGAGCTGTTCCCCTGCCTTTAAACTCTTCTTTCAGTTGGAGCATTTGCTACAGGTGGAGCAGGGTGGGGCTGGCTAGGTCCAGAGTAATTTCTTAACCTCTTGTTGCCTAGTGTGGGGTTTGTACACCTCATCACAATCCCTTAAGAATAAATTGTGATGTACTTATCTTTAAAATATTCCTTATTGGGTGGATTAACATGGCTACAGTAAACTCCGTTTAGAAGTTTATCTGTTCCTACCCAATTCCCAAACTAGTTATTAAACATTATTGAGATAATATCATTTTAGTGTCATCATGGCAATGTATTCTCCACTGGCATCCATTCATCATATCATTTATCCAGGTGAATTTAGGGCAAAATTCTGGGACTGGTCAGGCAGCATTCAATGTTTCTCAGTCAAATGTGCTCAAACGGAGTAAAGTCAAGCCCTCTCCTCTGTGATGGCAGAGTGCCCCTTAGCAGCAGAATCAGTGTGGTTGTATTAATTGGAGTTGTGGATGGACGGGACTGTAAGGATTTATGCTGGCAGTACATACCTCCCTCTTCAGTATGCAAACTCCTTGCTCAATTAGGTCAAACTGCAAAGAATGGGGCAAACAATCCCCAAAACTGGTGGTTTCACCAAGCCAGCAACAAAACAGCTTCTACAATACCTTACTGGTTACCCAGAAGCCAACAACACAATAGGCAATCATCCTAGCTTTGAAGTAACCTCCTATTTCCTAAGCACCACTGGTAATTAGCTACATGGATTAACGTAAGGTAATTACTCATCTTCAGCTATTTACAGGTAGTTTACTACAAACTTCAAAAAGAAATTAAGTTTCAGGGGAATAGTCTGTATCAGTAAAAACAATGAGGAGTCCTTGTGGCACCTTAGAGACTAACACATTTATTTGGGCATAAGCTTTCGTGGGATATAACCCACTTCATCAGATGCATGGAGTGGAAAATACAATAAGCAGGAATAAATATAAAGCACATGAAAAGATGAGAGTTTTCTTGTCAAGTGAGGGGTCAGTGCTAGCGAGGCCAATTCAATTACGGTGGATGTGGCCCATTCTCAACAGTTGACAAGAAGGGGTGAATAGCAACAGAGGGAAAATTTATTTTTTGTAGTGACTCAAACACTCCTAGTCTTTATTCAGGCCTAATTTCATGATGTCGAGTTTTCAAATTAATTCCAGTTCTGCAGTTTCTCATTGAGGTCTGTTTTTGAAGTTTTACTGTTGAAGAATGGCGACTTTTAAGTCTGTTATTGAGTGTCCAGGGAGACTGAAGTGTTCTCGTACTGGATTTTGAATGTTACAATTCTTGATGTCTGATTTGTGTCCATTTATTCTTTTGCGTACAGACTGTCCGGTTTGGCCAATGTACATGGCAGAGAGGCATTGCTGGCACGTGATGGCATATATCACATTGGTAGATGTGCAGAAATTAAGACAGTGATATTACTACATTCACAGTTCATCTAAATGTTAACATCTCCTTTTGATCTCTGAATTAACAGAATACAGTGATAGACAGGAACCATTTGGTCACACAAAAAACACAAACGTTGTCTACTAATATGTCTCTATGGGTTGAATCTGGGTCAGTTAGCCTGCTAGTTGTGTAAACCTTTCTGGCTCTGTGTCACAATTATCTTCATCTGAAAAGAAGAGGAAAGCAGAGAAAACTGTTAGTCTTTCTCCCCATTTTTATGTGCCTCCTCCTAAGACTCCTACAAGTTTTCCAGACAGATCTTTTTCACCTTTTGTCTCTCTTCACTGTTTGGGTCGATTGCTGTCTCCAGTGAGGTTCAAGCAGATCCGAGATCAGATCCCCAGTTAGAGGAAGAATTAAGGGACTTGATTCATGCCTCTTCAGCCCAGATTCCCACACTACTTTGCTCCCCTCCTATGGGCATGTTCCTAGAATCTCAATTACTGGAGGGACTGGCAGTACTGGACCACAGAGCCTCGTTGTGTTCCACCACAGGACTTGTCCTACGAGGTGATGTTTCATTTGGTAAGGATCTAGTGGCTGAGCAATCTTCAGATCTGTGTGCAACTCACGCAGTTGTGTCTGATAAACTTTTGGAAGAGGAGGATGAAGAGAGAGCTCATTTTTTTTTGTACAAGAGAAGATGGATTTGTCACCACATGAACATGTGAGTCTGGCTTTTGCATCTTCCCCTTCTGAGGTTGCTTTGCAGTTTTACAACCTGGTGGATCACATGGCATCCACACTAAACTTACCTTCTGTATCTGTGGAACAATTGTCCCATCCAGTATCTGACATTCTTGGGGCTACTTCCAGGAATAGGGTGTCTTTGTAATACTGGAGTCTGCTAAGACTGTTTGGGAGACAACTGCTTCCTGCTAGCCCATTTGGAAAAAGCAAACAAATAGTACCAGATACCTCATGAGGGGTTTTCTTATTTTCATATTCTCCCATGCCTACTTCCCTGGTGGTGGCTGATGCCATTAATAGGCTTAGGTCCAGCCAAGTTAATTCAATTCCTGCTGCCAGAGAGGGGAAGAAGTATGATGCCCTTGGAAGAAAGGGTTTCTCTTCCTCTTCTCTCAGTATTAGGGTGGCTAATTACCAGATGATGATGGCCCGTTACCAATTCCATTTATGGGAAAAGATGGCTGTGTTTGTCCAGGATTTGCCAGACGATAAAAGAAGGCTGGCAGATACTATTTTGACTGAGGACCTAAATGTGATGAAGCATGTTCTCAGAGCTTCATTTGATGTTTCAAATTCTTCAACCAGAGCGCTGGGATCCACAGTTACCATAAGAAGACATACTTGTCTTAATTCTTCGGTAGCTGTGAATACTAGGATTACAGTATATGATCTCCCTTTGAAGGGGATGCTCTTTTCAGCAATGGGACAGATGAACTATTAGAATAATTGAAAGAAACTAGATCAATTTCTAAATAACTGGATCTTTATCCCTCGATCAGAAGGTGACCTTCTACTCCTCCTTTTTCCTGTCAGAGACAGTTTTACTCTCAGTTATCTACTAATTTTTCTTCAAATCAGAAACTTCAGCAACAACATCAGCAAACTATATCTTCATGTCAGAGCCAGTACAAAAGGTCTTTCAGACTCAGACCCAAGACAAAACAACCTTGTCCCTCCCCCTCATTTTCAGATTTGATGTGAGTGTCATGGGCTAATCAGCAAGGATCTGAGCATACCTTTATTTGGAGACAGGCTAGCCCACTTCATTAGCAGTTGGAGGCTTATTACATCAGACAAGTGAGTTATAGAAATGATAGAGAAGGGCTCTGCCATTTAGTTCAAAAAATTATCTTCTTTCAATTCCCTCTACCCTTTTCTTTTCAGGGAATCTTCTCATGACACTATTCTACTCTTGAAAGTATGGAAGTTGCTCCTGATAGAAGCTGTGAAGAAGGTTCTCAAACATCTGCAGGGTCAGGGGATTTATTTAAAATACTTCCTGAAAAAAGATAGGGGCTTCCGTCTAATTTTACATTTAAAAAAATTAAACAGATACATTTAGAAGTTCTGGTTTTTTATATTAACCACAACCTCCATAATTCTCTTGCTTACAACTATGAATTAGTTTGCAATTCTCAGTTTAAAGGATGCATATTTTCATGTTTCTGTCTGGCAGAGTCATTGAAAATACCTTCATTTTGTAGTAGTATAATTTTGGACAATTATTTGCAGAAGGCTGCCACACATGAGGATCAGTTACTTCTAATCCATTTTACATCCTCCTTCCTTTTGGATCTGGGTCTGCTTCTGAAAGTCAAAAAAGTGAATTTCTGCCAAATCGAGGGGCGCCGGAATGGGTAGGCCAGAGGGTCATGGCCCCATCACTTTTTACCTGGCGTAAGGGCGAGCGATGCGGGGATCTTTGGGGGAAAAGATGGCATGGGAGCAGGGCCTTAGGGGGAAAAAGAGGCATGGGGGCGGGACCTCAGAGGAAGAGGCAATGCAAGGGAAGGAGCTCAAGGAGAAGGGGCAGCATGGGGGCAGGGCCTTGGGGGAAAGGGGTATTGGGGGGTGGGGCCATGGTTCAGGTGCTGGTGGCCCCTTCACTTTTAGGGAGCTTCCGCTGCTCCCAGCCCAACCCAGACAATTCTTTTCATAGGCTGTATATTGGACTCAGTAACAGAAAAGGCTTTTCTCCCAGAGAACAGGTTTCTGAAAATAAAGCAATCTGTTTTGGACATTTGAACCTGTCAAACCTGGATATTGATCAACTTCTATACCCGCAGCCAAAGCCAGGTGTGGAGGAGGAGAAAAGGAAAGAGCCTGGCTCAGTTCAAGGCAGACTGGGGAAGGGGCAGGAGCAAACCGCCTTTCTAAATGAGGGGAAGGATCACTAACCTACTCACCAAGGCAGCCACCTGAAAGGAAGCACCATCTCCTCACCAGCTATGGGAGACTCTGGAGAAGTCAACAGAGACAACTAAGTAGGCGAAGCTCAGAGACCTTGTGAGGCTCGGGCTCCCCAACCAAAGGAGCCTGGGATCATGACGAGGCACTGCTCAAAAGCCATAAGCAGGATCCTATGGGAAATAGACTGCCCAACTAAGTGGACTAGAAGGGCCGTGCACCAAACCAAACAAACTCATAGGAAGTAACCCAGGACCATCCAGCGTAAAAGGTGCTCGCTGGTGGAATCTCTCAGGAAACGTAGGAGAGCTACAGGAGGAGGTGGCTAGGCTGAGGAGCATCTGTGTCCATGAGGAATTCCTCGAGAGTATTCATATGAAAACATCTAAGGCTGAGGAAGCTATCCAGCTACAGAGGACTGCTGTCACACCAGGGGAGGAGGATATGGCTCTGTCACAGGGAGGACACTGGCTGCTGGTTACTTCTGGCAGCAGGCAGTGTTCCACCCCTACTCCCAACACACCCACCACGGTGATGGAAAACCGATATACTGCCCTGGCAATGAGGAATCACCGCCGAAGGTGGAGGAGGAGGAGCCATGTACCCCCAAGGTTGGGAGGATCGCAGCCACCACTCCCAGGAGGAAAAGTAGGGTAGTGATGTTTGGTGACTCTCTTCTGAGGGAGACGGAGGCACCCATCTGTCACCCTGACATGGCATCCTGGGAGGTATGCTGCCTGCCAAGGGCCCATATCCGATACGTTACAGAAGGATTCTTGAGAATCATCCGGCTGACTACTACCCCATGCTACTCATCCATGTGGGCACTAATGATACTGCAAGGGAGTTCAGAGAGCAGTTGATGTTCTCTTTGATCCTTCCTGTCAAGTGTAGGGGCCCAGGCAGAGACAGATGCATCCTGGAGGTGAATGCCTGGCTATGAAGATGGTGTCAGCAGCAGGGCTTCGGCTTCCTTAGCCCCGGGATGCTGTTCCAGGAAGAAGGACTGCTAAGCAGAAATGAGGTCCACCTATCAAGGAAGGGGAAGAGCATATTTGGACATCGACTAGCAAACCTACTGAGGAGGGCTTTAAACTAGTTATGAAGCGGCAGGTGACCAAAGCCCACAGGTAAGTCAAAAACATGGAGACCTGGGAGAAGGTTTGGAATCTGGGGGGAGCATGGACTGTTATAGCAGGGATAAGAGAGAGACAAGACAGAACTGGAGGGTGGGAAATCAAATCAGTATTTTAAATGTCTGTATGCTAATGCAAGAAATATGGGGAATAAGCAGGAAGAACTCAAAATGCTGGTAAATAACACAACTATGATGTAGTTGGCATCACAGAGACTTGGTGGGATAATACACATGACTGGAATATTGGTATAAAGGGTACAGCTTTCTCAGGAAGGACAGGCAGGGAAAAAAAGGAGGAGGTATTGCCTCATATATTAGAAATGTATACACTTGGACTGAGGTTGAGATGGAAATAGGAGACAGACTTTTTGGAAGTCTCTGGGTTAGGATAAAAGGGGTAAAAAAACAAGGGTGATGTCTTGGTAGGGGTCTACTACAGACTACCTAACCAGGAAAAAAATGTGGATGAGGCTTTTTTAAAACAAGTTAAAAATTACTTAGACAAGTTAGATATTTTCAAGTCACCAGGACGTGATGAAATGCATCCTAGAATACTCAAGGAGCTAACTGATGAATGATCTGAGCCATTAGCGATTGTCTTTGAAAAGTCATGGAAGATGGGAAAGATTCCAGAAGACTGGAAAAGGGAAAATATAGTGTCAATCTATTAAAAAGGGGAAATAAGGACCACCTGGGGAATTATAGATCAGTCAGCTTAACTTCTGTACCTGGAAAGATAATGGAGCAAATAATTAAGCAATCAGTTTGCAAACATGTAGATGATAAATCCATGCTGACTTTTACTTAAGAACAAATCATGTCAAACCAATCTAACAGCTTTCTTTGACAGGGTAACAAGCCTTGTGGATAGGGAGGAAGTGGTATATGTGGTATATCTTGACTTTAGTAAAGCTTTGGATACTGTCTTGCATGACCTTCTCATAACCAAACTAGGGAAATGCAGTCTAGATGGTGCTACTATAAGGTGGGTGCATAACTGGTTAGAAAACCGTTCCCAAAGAGTAGTTATTAGTGGTTCACTGTCATGCTGGGAGGGCATTACAAGCGGAGTCCCACAGCCAGGGATCAGTTCTGGGTCTGGTTCTGTTCTCTATCTTGATCAATGATTTAGATAATGGCATAGAGAATTCAATTGTAAAATTTGCAGACGATACCAAGATGGGAGGGGTTGCAGGTGATTTGGAGGATAGGATTATAATTCAAAATGATCTGGACAAGCTGGAGAAATAATCTGAAGTATAGAGGATGAAATTCAATAAGGACAAATGCAAAGTGCTCCATTTAGAAAGGAACAATCAATTGCACACATACAAAATGGGAAATGACTGCCTACGAAGGAGTACTGTGGAAAGGGATCTGGGAGTCATAGTGGACCATAAGCTAAATATGAATCAACAGTGTAACACTGTTGCAAAAAAAGCAAACATCATTCTGGGATGTATTAGCAGAAGTATTGTAAATAAGACATGAGAAGTAATTTTTCCTCTCTACTCCACGCTGATTAGGCCTCAACTGAAGTATTGCATCCAATTCTGGGTGCCACGTTTCAGGAAAGATGTGCACAAATTGGAGAGAGTCCAGAGAAGAGTAACAAAAATGATTAAAGGTCTAGAAAACATGACCTATGAGGGAAGATTGAAAAGATTGAGTTTGTTTAGTCTGGAAAAGAGGAGACTGAGAGGGGACAGGGGACATGATAACCATTTTTCAAGTACATAAAAGGATGTTACAGGGAGGAGGGAGAAAAATTGTTCTTGTTAATCTCTGAGGATAGGACAAGAAGCAATGGGCTTAAATTGCAGCAAGGAAGGTTTAGGTTGTACATTAGGATAAACTTCCTAACTGTCTGAGTGGTTAAGCACTGGAATAAATTGTCTAGGGAGGTTGTGGAATCTCCATCATTGGAGATTTTTAAGAGCAGGTTAGACAAACACCTGTCAGGAATGGTCTAGATAATACTTAGTCCTGCTATGAGAGCAGGGGACTGGATTAGATGACCTCTCGAGGTCCCTTCCAGTTCTATGATTCCCTGCTGGGAGGGCTGCCCCTGTTCTCAGGGGTTGACAAACACAGGGCTTTGGGCTGGGACCCAGTGGAGCTGGAGGGCCCAGGACCCCCTACCAGTCCCCCAGGCTTAAAGACTGAGACACTGTACCCAAGAAGGGAACCATGCGTTCTAACTAGGTCATTGGCCCTCAAGACTCCCATTACAGTTTTAGTGATGAATGTGAGCAGATGCCCAGTCACTGGATAAGGGAACTGAAGATGGGAGGGAACCTCAAACAGCCAGCACCCAAACCTCATCCACTAAATGGAAATGGAGCAGCTATTAAAATGGATGACTGAACCAACACCCCCCCCCCCCCCCCGCCAGCAGCAACAGCAACAACTGCTTCAGCAGATGGCTAACCACCAGCATCAGTTGATCCATGAGCTAGTGGCTCAGCTGCAACAATTGATCCAGCAGGTGCTTGCAATCCTATAGCCACCTGCTCCAGCAGAGCCAGTGAACCCTACTCCAGCTGTGACTGCCACCCTGATTAGGCTTATCAAGATTGGGCCCTATATCCACACCAAGGAGGACCAACAGACCGGGGAAATCCAGAGTCAGCTTCTGGTACCTCAACCCTACTGGAGGGAGGTGATGCAGCTTGCCCATGCCATACCCTTCTTAGAACACCTCAGAAAGGAGAATACATTAGTCTAGATTCTTGCCCTTTTTGTTTTTGGCTGGGGTATACAAAGACGTTCAGGATTTCTGTGATTTATTCCCAGAGTGTTATCTTACAGCCCACTAGCCAACAGAGAGAGCTCCTTTGGTCCCGCTCCCGTTGGTTGGCATGCCCTTCAAGAGGATTGGAATGGACATTGTCGGGCCCCTGGAAAAGAGCGCTGCAGGCTAGTGGTTCATTTTTAGTGATCGTAGACTACGCAACCAGATAGGCTGAAGCAGTACCCTTAAACAATGAATGCCAAAGCAGTGGCTGCTAAACTCATGAAAATCTTTGCTCGTGTCAGGATGCCCTGGGAGATCTAAACAGATCAGAGAATGAACTTCATGTTCCAGATGATCAAATAATTGTGCCATTTGCTGAAATTCAAGGCTCTCAGGACATCTGTTCACCATCCCCAAACAGATGGCCTGGTGGGATGGTTTAACAGAACACTGAAGATGATACTCCAAAAGTTTATCCTCATGGATGCTCAACACTGGGACCAGTTACTCCCTCCTCTTCTGTTCAGCATGCAAGAAGTCCTGCAGTCTTCCACTGGTTTGCTGCCATTTGCGCTGTTATATGGAAGCAACTGCGAGGAATCTTAGATCTCTTTTGAGAGATGTGGGAGGACCAAACCTCTCAGGCCTATAACACATAGTTCAATATATCTTGAAGAGAAGCTTGACCCCCTGGGCTTGTTTGCCAGAAAAAACCTCCTACAGGCCCAGAGCACATAGGAAGCAGCTTATAATAAAAAGGCTTACCTCTGAGAGTTCCAATCCACTGATTGGGTTCTCTTGTTACTAGCCAGCTCCGAATCAAAACTCCCAGCCTACTGGCAAAGGCTCTATGAAGTGGTGCGGTGAGTGGAATAGGTGAATTACGAAATCCAACAGCTGGACAAGTGGAAGGTACTGCAAATATACCATGTGAATCTTTTAAAATTGTGGAGGAAGACCGAGAAAACCTACTAATAGCTAATAGCTCCCTATCTCTTCCCCTCCTCCCCCGCTGAACCTGAGCTAGGCCTGCAGGTTGCTGAGGCCTCAGAGCTGGGCTGGTAAAAATTGGAAATAACCTACACCTAGACCAGAGGACATGGACTCGACAGGTGATTGCCGCCGCCTTCTCTGTATTTTCTACCCAACTTGGATGGACCCATTTAATAACACACAACATCCAGATGGAACTGGGGCTTAAAGTCAGAGAAAATCCTCGACCTCTTCCCCAGAAGTTGCAGAAAACCGTGAAGCAAGAACTCCAATCAATGCTTAAACTAGGAGTAATCAAAGAATCATACAGTGACTGGAGAAGCCCTGAAGTGTTGGTCCCCAAGCCTGATGGGACCACCCAGTTTTGCATGAATTTCTGAAAGGTCAGTGTGATCTCAAAATGTGATGTGTACTTGCATGGATGAACTGCTCAACCAGCTGGAGAAAGCAGAGTACATCACCACTCTGGATCTGACAAAGACATATTGGCAGCTCTCCCTCACATCAGAGTCCATAGAAAAGACATCTTTTTCCACTCCCTTTGGGCTCTTTCAATTCTGGACAATGCCATTCAAGTTGCGTGGGGCCCTGGGCACATTCCAGTGGCCAATGGATTGGATCCTCCAACTCCATAGCCAGTATACTGCCATGTACATAGATGACATCATAGTCTACAGTTGAAACTGGCAGGACCACCTAAAACGTGATGGCCATGCTATGATCCCTTCATGAGGTCAGTCTGATTGCAAATCCTGCTAAATGTCACCTGGGCAAGGATGAAACAACCTACCTTGGATACACTTTAGCAAAAGGCACAGTGCGACCTTGGTTAATAAAGTCCAAGCCCTTTAGACATTCCCCACACCTTCTTCAAGGAAATAGGTAAGTCAGTTTTTCGGACTGGCCAGGTAGTATCACCAGTTTATTCCCAGTTTCACAATCATTGCAGTCCCTCTGACTGATCTTCTCAGGAGTGGTAGCCCAAAGATGATCCAGTGGACCAAAGCTTGTGAGGAGGCTTTTCAGGCCCTGAAGACCAAGCTCTGCTGAGGACCTGTTTTGAACAGCCCTGACTTCACCGAAAAGTTCTTGGTATATACCAATGCACTGGATGTAGGCCTGGAAGCCATTTTGTCCCAGGTAGTGGGTGGTGATGAACACACAATCAGGTACATTAGCTGCAAGCTGTTTCTGAGGGAGAAGGCCTACTTCACAATTGAAAAGGAGGCGTTTACAGTAAGGTGTGGAATGGACTCACTCTGCTATTACCTTCTGGGCATGTACTTCACATTAGTCACCAACCATGCCCCCACCCACGATGGATACGTGCCATGAAAAATACTAACCCCCAAATTATGAGATGGTTCTTCTCCCTCCAGCCCTTTTCCTTCCACATTCAACAGTGGGCTGGAAAAGACCACCTGAATGTTGACTTCTTTTCATGGGATGGGGAAGAGCTGATAGAGGTTAGGGTTGGACCCCAAATGGGGTCATGGAGGGGGGGAATGTGTGATGAAGCAGAGCAACTGCCAGCCAGCACATCAAGGGTTAAAGAGAGCGCAGCTGGGCCCAGCTAGCCCAGCCATCTAGGCCCAGCTAGCCCAGCCCCATTATACCTGCAGCAATGCCAGGCCTTAAGGGAGGAGAAAAGAAAACAGCGTGTCTCAGTTTAAGGCTGACTGGCAAAGGGGCAAGAACTAGTTGCCTCTGTAACTGAAGGGAAGGATTGCTGACCTGCTCACCAAGGTAGCTGCCTGAGAGGAAGCACTGTCTCCCCACCAGCTGCAGGAGACTCTGGAGGACACCGAGGAGCTTCCAGCTCCAGAGGCAACTGAGTGGGCAAAGCCCAGGGACATTGTGGGTCTGGCCTTGTCATAAACAGATAGTTAAGGGTTAATGTCTCTTTTACCTGTAAAGGGTTAACAAACAGTAAACCAAAAACACCTGACCAGAGGACCAATCAGGAAACAAGATACTTTAAAGTCGCGGTGGAGGGAAGCCTTTGTTTGTGTTTTTTGGGCTTTGCTTTGTTCTCTCTGGATTCTGAGAGGGACCAGACATGTAAGCAGATTCCTCCAATCTTTCTGAAAAAATCTCTTCTGTTCTAATTTTAGTAAGTACCAGGAAATGGCGAGTTTAGTCTTTTGTTTGTTTTCTGTATTTGCAAATGTGTAGTTTGCTGGGAGTATTTTAAATTGTATTTTGCTGGGGGGAGGCTTCTCTCTAGTGTCTATAAGCTGAAAGACCCTGTAACTTTTACCTTCTAAATTACAGAGACAACTTTTACTTTTTTTCTTTCTTTTTATTAAAAGTTTTGCTTTTTAAGACCTGTTTGATTTTTTCCCATTGTTGAGGCTCAAGGGAATTGAGTCTGTACTTACCAGGAAATTGGTGAGAGACAGGGAGAGAGAAGGGAGGGGGGAAAGGTGGAATCCCTTTGTTTAGATTCATGGAGCTTGAATCTGTCTATCTCTTCAGGATAGCCCAGGGAGGGAACGCCTGGGAGGGGGAGAGAACGGGGGGGGGCAAAACCTTATTTCTCTGTGTTGTGATTCAAGGAGTTTGAATCATGCTGATCTCCTAGTGTACCCAGGGCGGGAAAGATCTGGGAGGAAGAAAGGAGAAGGGGGGGGAAATGGTTTATACCCCTTTGTTGTAAGACTCAAGGAATTTGGGTCTTGGGGTCCCCAGGGAAGGTTTTTTAGGGGACCAGAGTGCCCCAGAACACTATAATTTTTTGGGTGGTGGCAGCTTATCAAATCTAAGCTGGTAATTAAGCTTAGAGAAATTCATGCTGGTACCCCATTTTTTGGACTCTAAGGTTCGGATTGGGGAATTATACCATGACAGGCCTCCCCAGCTTGCAGCTGCCTACCCAAAGGAGCATGGGACCATGGTGAGCCACTACTCAATATCCATGAGAAAGACCCTACAAGAAGCAGGCCGCCCAACTAAGTGAATTATAGGGTCCATGCCCCAAACTGAACAACGGCGGGAAGTAGCCCAGAGCAGTAAATTTAGACTACCTGTTGGGAGGGCTGTCCCTGTTCAGGGTTTGACAAACACAGGGCTCAGTGGAGAGGGAGAATCTGAGCCTTAAAGACAACCAAGTAGGGGTCTGGGAGCCACATGATCTAACCACTAGACTGTCTGGCCCTCCAGGCCACCCATTACACATTCATAGTTTTTGAAAAGGCACAGATTTTTAAACATTCCTCTGCAATAAACCTTGACATTTTTTTAGCTTCAGCTATATTAAAGATGAGTCTTTCAGTCTCCTGTAGCATAATCTTTGCTACTCAACAGTTGTTTAGACTGGTTTTCCTAAATGTGAAACAGAGCAATTCCACTTTCACCATCATTAATTATTTATTTGAGAACCTCTTTCAAGGGGCTTCAGAATAAATATGCTAGGAGGGAAAGAAAAATTATACAACAACCTGCAACTCAGTCATTTTTATTTGCATTAAAATTAGGCCCTCATTATTCACTTTGTCCTCAAGCCTGTTTAAAGAGTTACTGTAATTGCCAGGTATTTCATTTTGCAGCATGATTTATAATTCTGTTATATTTAAACATAAATTGGATACTTATTTTAAATCCTCATGGAAAGAGGACACCAAAAGAAAAATAAAAAGTTAAGATAGCATCAAAATAACAGATTTTTGTTATGTTAGGCCTTAAAAGAAGTTACTCACCTTGTGTACTAATGATGGTTCTTCAAGATGTGTGTCCCTATGGGTGTTCTACTCTGGGTGTTCCACCCGAGGTGTATCTGCGTGCATGCGCTGCTGATTGGAGAACTTCAGTAGCAGTGTCTGTTGGGCCCACACATGTGGTGTCTCTCCTTGTGCTGTGTCACATGCGTGGGCTAACAGTCCTCAGTTCATTTTCTACCACAGAATCATAAGCGAGAACTCCAGAGTTGAGAGGAGGAGGGAGGATAATGGAGCACCCATAGGGACACACATCTCAAAGAACCATTGTTACTACACAAGGTGAATAACTTCTTCTTTGAGTAGTGTCCCTATGGCTGCTTCACTGTAGGTGACTCCCAAGCAGTACCCCGCTTGGAGGGCTGGGACTTTGGAGTTGAGTTAGTCATAGATGATAGTACTGTGGAGCCAAAGATGGCATCAGAAGCTGCATCCCCAGTGATCACATAATGTACTGCAAAGTTTTGGACTGATGCCCACGTCGTCGCTCCGCTATCTCTAAGATGGGAAAATCCTTAAAGAAGGCGACAGATGAGGAATCTCATGGAATGTGTACAGATCGAATCTGGAGGGGTCATGTTATGAATTTGGTAGCTATTTGAGACCCACTTGGAGAGTTTTTGAACTGGTATCTCTGAGCCATCATATCTTTCCACCATAGAGAGGAATAGTCTAGGGGACTTCCTGAAGGCTTTTGTCCTATTGAGGTAGAATGCAAGGTGTGTAGCATGTAGGGTGTGTAGTATGGCCTCCCTATTGTCTCAGTGAGGTTTGGGGTAGAAGACAGGAACGTGAATTGAGTGATTCATATGAAACGAGGAGGTCCCTTTAGGGATGAACCTTGGATGCGGCCTGAGTGTAACCTTATCTGGGAAGAATATGTGTATGGGGGATGTGTCATCAGAGCTGCTATTTCCCCAACTTTTCTAGTTAAAGTAAGTTCAATCAGAAAAACCCTTTTCATTGATAGATATGCTAGCGAACGGGTGGCAATAGGTTCAAGGGCCTGGTCAGTCTTTTCAGCACTAGGTGTAGGTCGCATGAGGGGGTAAGGAAGCTGAGGTTGAGGGAAAATGTTTGTTATTCCCTTAAGGAACCTTTTAGTGGTTGAGTATGAAAGTACTGAGTACCCCTCTGTGGGTTGGTGAAATGCTATGATAACTGCCAGGTGGACCCTGAGATTGCTCAGGGATAACCCCAATCTTTTAAGGATTAGGGGATATTCCAGAATATGTGGAAGAGTTGCTAACACTGGAGAGATTTATTGGCGCATGCACTAAATCTAGAACCTGGACCATTTCTGCAGGTAAGTGCATCCTGTGGAGGATTTTCTACTATGTTGTAGAACCTCTTGCACTTCCTTTGAGTATGAGCTTTCTAGGTGGTGGAACCATGTAGGAGCCATGCTTTGAGGCAGAGGACCCCCAATTTGGGATGTATGGTATGGTATGCCCTTTGTCCTAAGAGAGAAGGTACAGGGTGGCCAGAAGGGAGATTGGTGGGTACATCATGAACTGCATCAGGTAACGGTACAAGGTCTGTCCCGGCCACACAGGAGCAATTAAAATTGCATAAGCTCCATCCATCTTTATATTTATAAAGACCTTCAGCAAAGAGGAAATGGAGGGAAAGCATAAAGAAGGTCCTTTTCCCACAAGAGGAGGAGCGGAAAAGTGGCAATCTGTGGATGGTATTCCCCACCATATGAACAAGTCGTGACATACTCGTGGTCATGTGGGAATTTGAGACTGAGCTTGTCTGCTCTTGAGTTTTGCATGCCTGGGAGGTAAGCCACGGACAAGGTAATGTTGTGAGAGATGCACCAGTTTCATTGCCTCTATGCATAGGGAGGACGATCTGGCTCCTGACTGATGGTTGATATAATACATGCGGGTTATGTTGTCTCTTAGGGTTTTCGTACATGATCCTGTTATCAGCGGGAGGAAAAGGGCACAGGCATTCCTGACCGCTCTCAACTTGAGGAGATTGATGTGCAGAGATATCTCCACAGGTGACCATTTGCTTTGTGTTGTGAGACTGTTTAAATGTGTGTCCCATCCTATGGGATGCGTTTGTGGTAAGGAGCGACGAAGGTGGAACCTGTAAGAAGGGGATGCATTGTCTGGGTTCTTCCACCAGTCCAAGGAGTTCCTGATCCTGGTGGGCAATAACAGGGGTATATCCAGATTGTCTCTGTTCGGTCTGTAAACCGAGCTAAACCACAACTGTAGGCATCACATATGGAGTCTGGCATGTGGAATCACTGCCATTCTTGCTGCCATATGCCCCAGGAGTTGGAGGAAGATTCCGGCTGGCACTTTAAGGCTCCATTGAACTGTGTAAGTGAAACCAGGGATAGAAACTAGTCCTGAAGTAGGAAGGCTTTGGCCTGTACCATATCTAGATTGGCCCCTGTGAGTTCCCAGGAGAACTCTGTAGGCCCAGTTCCATGAACAAGCATATTGTGGCTTCAGTGGCTCAACAAGCCCCCTAAAGTGATCGGGCTCTGAGGAGACAATCATCTAGGTAAGAGTAGATCATTATCTCCTGTGATTGTCGATGGGCGGCCCCACTGAGAGAAATTTGGAAAATGCTCTCAGGACCAATGGAAGAATGAAGGGGAGGACTCTGTATCGACAGTGTTGTGTCCCAGAGTGAACCTGAGAGAAGTTCTGTGAGCTGGTAGTATTGAAATGTGCAAGTCGGCATCCTGTAGGTCGAGGGCCAAAAACCAGTCTCCCTGTTCCAATGATGGAATGATTGTTGACAAGATGACCATCTTGAACTTCTGAGCTTTGACAAACTTGTTGAGAGTTCTGAGGTCCAGAATGGATCTCCACCTTCCCTTTTTTTGCATATGAGGAAGTAACATGAGTAGGACACATTGCCTCGTAGATGTTGAGGTACTGTTTCTATGGCTCCTAACTGCAGAAGGCAATTTATTTGCTGCTTTAGTAGACTTTTGTGAGAAGGGTACCTGAAGAGGGACAGGGAAGGGTGTTGTGGAGGGGATAGGAAGGGCGAAGTGGATGGAGTAACCAGATCTGATGATCTCTGAGACCCATCTGTCTGTTATGCTCTCCCAGGCACTGTGAAATGCTGCCAAAGGGTTGCCAAATAGGTGCATGGGCACTGGTAGTAGTGGGGAAAGGTCCTGCAGCACCTTGACCTGCTCGTTAAAAGTGGTGTTTAGGGCCAGGTGGTTGGGTCAAGAATTGGGAGCTGGAAGGCTTCCATTTTGCGAATTTCCCTTTTTTCCTTTGAGGCTCCTAGTGCCGTTGTGACGGGAATTGGGATGAATAAGGCCTTTGTTGGTACCGAAGGCCGAACATCTCTTTTGCCCTGGCGTGTAGATTCCCAGTGACACTGAGAGTGGCCCTGGCATCCTTCAAGGAGTGGAAAGAGGCATCGGTCTTTTTGGCGAAGAGCTTCACCCCTTCAAAGGGGAGGTCCTCCACTGTGATCTGCACCTCCTTCGAGAGGTGACGCCATGACGCCTGTCTCATCACCACAGCTGTAGAGATGGTCCTGGCAGTGGCAGCTGTGTTGGCAGCATCAAGGGCTGAATCCACATCTGCCTGTGATAGGATTTCTTTCTTCTTTCTCTGAAGCCTCTGGTGGGCCACTGTTGGAAACAAAATATTAGACTACATGAACCAGAGCTCTGATTCAGTATGGCAATTCTGTGTCCCTACAGTTGTCTTGTAACCACTTTCAGGAAAAACTGGGTTGTGTGAAGAACCCCCTTATCCTACAATGAAGGGTGAATCAGCCATAAGTGCCTGCAATTCAGTCATCAGATTCAAGTGATAGCAATCAGAAATGCTGTTTTAATGCACAGATGAAATAAAGAACAGTCTGGCAATGGTTCAGAGTGTCAATTTGTGTTGTGAAAACCAAATTAAGGTCTCATGTAGGAAGTGATTGTCTTTTTTGGGAATATGTGTGGTCTAAACCTTTCATATTAGGATGAGGCAGCATAAATTACCCTTGAATGAGTGGGTGACAAGTATCTGACAAATAATGTTGGTGGTAGATATAGAATGCATGAAATTCATGTAATGACAAATATCTACATATAAGTATTGTTTGATTAGCTCTTATGAAATGTATTTGTTTCACTTATGGTGAGTTCTGTAAGTTCATCCGTATACAAGAGTGTCCGCTTCCATGCTCTAACTATGGGGAGTCTCAATTCAGATACAGAATCTGACCTCATTGTTGAGACAAAAGTTTGTCTACTCTGACAATTCAGAGCAGCAACTCTTCTCTCAGACCAGGAAGATATGAATACCATCACTGACAAGCTGGGGCTACTAAAATTCCTTGACCCTTGTCCTGTCTTTTTCTTTCTCTAAAATTAAAATCCCAGTGGAACCAGAGAGAATGCATATAAAAGTGTTATCTATGGCACCCCGTACAATCTGGTAGGGGATCCTCCATACGGCAATTTGTGTTCTTGCCTGCCCTGATACAATACAGAGAGGCATTTGGTATTATGTTCTTCTGCAAACATCTATTTTCAGATGGCTTATTTCTGAAGGGTGAGGTTCACCAACATCTCCTTCACAGACTACTTATGTTGATCCTAAGGCTTGTGACTGAGATAATCTGCTAACATAATTTTCTTTCCTGCTAGGGCTAGGTGAAAAAGAAATGGGAAAACAGTATGATGGAAGCCCTCTTCCAGAAAGAGCTTCCTAACAGAATGCATGGGACTTGATACGCTCTTGTAATTCAGTTAGGAATTGCAGCTACATGGTCTTTGTGAACTTGAACCACTCAGTGTTGCATCTTTGGCAGAAAAGTCATTAGTATGACATATTACCTTTAAATTCAGGACATTGGTATGTATTCTTGATTCCCTGACATGTTCTTAAATCTCAGATCTGGCAAACATGATCTCTACTGTTGCAGAGGTATTTGTGCATATCATAACTTTAGATACCAAAGGAAGGAGGAATGGAATGCTGTACTGAGGCATTATGACTGAGGCATTGTCCACCATAGAAATGAGTCCAATATCTCTGGAAGCGTGGTCATCTTTTTAAATAATGTTGCCATTTGCTTTCATTGTGCATTCATTTAAATTCAACAAGATTCTCATTTGTAATCCTGGTATGAGATGTCACCTGAGTGCTTGAGGTAATTAAAATATAAGAATGGCCATAATGGATCAGACCAATAGTCCATCTGGCCCAATATCCTGTCTTCTGACATTGGCCAATGCCACATTCTTCAAAGGGGATGAACAGAGCAGGGCGATCATCAAGTGATCCATCCCCTGTCATCCAGTGCCAGCATCTGGCAGTCAGAGGCTTAGGACACCCAGAGCATGGGATTGCATCTCTGACCATCTTGGCTAATAGTAATTGATGGACCTATCCTCCACGAACTTATCTAACTCTTTTTTGAACCCTGTTATAATTTTGGCCTTCACAACATCCACTGGCAATGAGTTCTACAAATTGACTGTGTGTTGTGTGAAGTATGGGGACACCTGGAGCCCCAACAGTTGTAAAAACGTTCTCATTTGGAGCTATTGGATTCTTGATGAGAGCAGATGTGAAAGGCATTCTTGGTTGGTATTTATGTACTACCGTGTAGCGAGGCGGTGTGGCTCCCCTCCCCCTCAGGGAGGGTCGAGCCCCGTCAGTCATCCACGGGGGCAGGGCCGCTGAGCGGAAGTCCCGCCCCTCAAAGGGTCAGGCGGCGACCCGGAAGAATAAAAGCCGGGCCCCAGCCTTCAGTTGCGGCTTGGCCTTAGGCAGGAGCAGACGTGCCTGCCGCTGCTCGTGCCTGGGAGGCTGCCCGAGCCAGAGGCCGAGACCAGGAGCCGCCAGAGCTGCCGCGCCCCTACTACAACGAGGAGCCGCCAGAGCTGCCTCGCCCCTACTACGACGAGGAGCCGCCAGAGCTGCCTCGCCCCTACTACGGCCCCGAGGAGCCCCCGAACCAGGCGTGGCCCGACTTCCCCGAAACCCTACCGGACCTGCCGCCCAGCCCGGATTGGGAGGAACCGATGGTCCTGGACGTCTCCGGAACAGAGGCCCCGGACCAGGTAGGAATAGAGGGGGAATTAGGAAGTAGCCCGGGGGCAGCTGACTCCGGTCAGGCTGCAGAGCTACCGTTGCCCATGTCAGTGTGTTGCGGTCAGGACCCCACTGACCACCAGTAGCGGTGACAACCGCTACCAGGGCCCCGGGCTGGAATGCAGAGGAGTGAGTGGGCCTGCGTTCCCCCTGCCACCCGTAACCGGGTGGCAGATTCCCCCTCTTCCCAGTCGGAGAGGCCGGTAACTGTTCAACTGTGTTGGTGCCCCGCCCGAGCCAAGGGCTGGGCCCCCTTTGACTTTGCCACTGCTCTGCCCTGCTCCAAAGGGACAGAGCTGTTTAACTGTGTTTGGTGCCCTGCCCGAACCAAGGGCTGGGCCCCTTTTGACTTTGCCACTGCTCTGCCCTGCTCCAAAGGGACAGAGCTGTTTAACTGTGTTTGGCGCCCCGCCCGAACCACGGGCTGGGCCCCCTTTGACTTTGCCACTGCTCTGCCCTGCTCCAAAGGCCAGAGCTGTTTAGAACTGTGTTTGGTGCCCCGCCCGAACCAAGGGCCGGGCCCCGCTGACTTTGCCACTGCTCTGCCCTGTCCCAAAGGGACAGAGCTACTTGTAACTGCGTGTTTGGTGCTCTGCCCTGCTCCAAAGGGCCAGAGCCACTTAGAACTGTGTTTGGTGCCCTGCCCGAACCAAGGGCTGGGCCCCCTTTGACTTTGTCACTGCTCTGACCTGCCGAAAGGCCAGAGCAGACTGTAATTGCAGGGAAGACATCGAGGCCAGTGTGGCTCCCCTCCCCCTCAGGGAGGGTCGAGCCCTGGCGGAACCCGTCTACATACCGTAATAAACAGGATTAATAATCTGGAATGTTGTGACACCTCTTCTTTAGGCCAGGAAGGCTTTTTATTGGAAATATTTAATACTGCTCCTAAAAAGCACTAGATAGTGATTCTTCAGTCTGACAAGTTTTGTTTAAAGTATAGCTAGATTGCGAAAGAAATGTTGTTAGTTGTGATGTAGTTCTTTTTAGAGGGTGAATGTATTTCCAGTAAAGTTGGTTTTGCATCGGAATCCATCTCTCTGACTAGTGTAATTTCTTAGTTGAACATATGTACCCATTTTGTATCAAAGCAAAAAAAACCCAACAAACAAACAAAAACAAACGATTATCAGGTATCAGTTTCCGAGTTCCACTGAGGTGGAATTTTTAGTTCATCTGCAGCCCCAGTTCTCAGATAACTGACAATTCATTTTCAGAGATAAGCTTAAGCCTTGAGATATTTGAATATAAGTGTAGATCAGGTGTTCTGATTCCTTAGATGGGCTGTCACTGCAGCTAGGAATTTTGTGGCTATATCGTGCTGTTGCTAGTCCACAAGGAAGGCTCTTTTATTGGTAAGTGTTCCTGGTCTACACGCAAGTGAAGGTGTTTCTGATGACACTGTCTGATTGAGATGTGTAACAGATCTCTCTCAGATCAAGACCTTTAAACCAGTCATGAGAAGGCAAAGAAGGGATGATAGATGTTAATCTCATCAAACAAAATTTCTTGAGATAGATATTCCCTAAAGAGTGCAGGACAAGGTAGGAGGATGGGAAGGTAAAGGGAAAATAGAATATTTGACAAGTGAAGTTCTCAGATGCGGGATTGAAGTTGCTGTCTGGAGGGCAGTGAAGCAAAGGCTGAGTGGCTAATTAACTGTTTCTCCTTTAAGGACAGAATTCCTGAAGGCTGTTCAGTTGGGACAAGAAACAGCCTAATTATTTTTTTACAGGACTGAAAAAGATCCATTAAAACAGAAGAGCTTCTTGTGTCTTCTGGAGCTAAGCTACATCAGGCCTAGGAAGCAGATTTGGTCTCCTTAATTTTGCCTACTGTTTCTGGCTAAGTTAGTCTTTGAAGGACAAATCTGTAAACTTAGTTTGGAGAAAGTTATTAGTGGTGTAAGTGCATATTATCATTCAGGATTTAAAAATAATTTAAAAAAACTACCACCAACTGTTGAATGTGCGGAGTTAAAGTTGCATTTTTCAAACAAGGCTCACACTCAATTATCAACCATAACCTTAATTCTACCCCAGTAAAGTCAACAGAAGACAAATCTGAGTTGTAGACATGTTTAGAAGAATTTCACTGCACAAAATGATCATCAGCAAATACAAGTAGAATTGTTACTGTTAGTTTCCATAGACAATTATGGTGTGTGTTATTACACAGCAGTTTCCATACTCAAATTCAACAAAATTACTCCTAAGAAAGAAGATACCGATGTATGCATGATTGAATATTTAGAGAACCAGTATTTACTTTTTTTCAACATGAGCATCAAGGGAACAGAATTTCAACTTGGATATTTACATGCTACTTACATAAAACTCTCATTGTAGCTTCAAATTCAACTATTCATCACTTCCCCTTAAAAACAAATAAAACTGGTGGTGTGTTTCTGGCAAAGAATTGCTACCACATTTTCAGTGTGGAGGAGGCTGCAGTCAGTTGTAGGTGAAGTGATCTTACTTTTGGAATCCTTCAAAAGGAAAAGTGCTATATAAATATTTTTTGAACATGTATAAAATAAAAAAGGAAGATGAAATAATTTCCAAAGTGTTTTCTCATGATCACTTCATATCAACCAGCAAGAACTGGTTGACCATGTAGCAGAAATAAAGCACATTATAAAGAGACAGAAATCACATTCATATCAACCAAAAGAATCTGGGTATCATTGTATAATATAGCCCATAGTTGAGAACAATTAATTGGCATAAAATCTTCTCTGAATAAATAGGTGTTAAAGCACTCTTAAATTAATAAAATAACTTCATGAGATGAAATCAGTTTCATCTGCCCTATCAGAAAAAACATTCACAAGATTGTGCCCAATGTAACTACTATTCATCTGTTTTTTTTCAAAATATTTAAGATCATTAAGATTTTTCACCACCAGTTACAAAGCAATATACATCAACAGCCAATATCCAGGAAGAGAATAGCATGCCATCATGACCTATAGCATTGCTGAGTCTCTCTGGCTGGTACATAAGCAGAGATATTACGGTGCTGTTCTTTTCAGCAGGCCTGGTACCCCAGTGACACTGCACACAGCTGTAGACCAGAATCTTATTAAAAGATGAGGCCTTTTTTGTTGCTTTTCTTTGCATTACATTTTTTTGCTGCTTTAGCCTGGTAATATATGTCTAATATAGGATAGTTACCTGTTCTGTAACTGCTGTTCTTTGAAATGAGTGGCTCATGTCTGTTCCACACTAGGTGTGCGTGCTTGCCAAGTGCACGGGTGCCGGAAGTTTTTCCCTCAGCAGTACCAGTAGGGGGAGTGCTGCTGCGACCCCTGGAGCGGCGCCGCTATGGCGCGCTATAAGGGGAGCCACGCACTCCCCCCACCCTCAGTTCCTTCTTGCTAGACCAACTCCGACAGTGGGCAGGGGCGGCTCCAGACCCCAGCACGCCAAGCATGTGCTTGGGGCGGCAAGCTGCAGGGAGCACTCTGCCAGCGCCGCCAGGGCAGCAGGCAAGCTGCCTCCGGCGGCTTGCCTGCAGAAGGTCCGCTGGTCCCACGGCTTCGGTGGACCTCCCGAAGCCACAGGACCAGTGGACCCTCCACAGGCAAACCGCCGGAGGCAGCCTGCCTGCTGTGCTTGGGGCGGCAAAATCCCTAGAGCCACCCCTGACAGTGGGAAAGGAAGGCGGGATGTGGAATAGACATGAGCAACACATCTGAAGAATGCCAGTTACAGAACAGGTAACTGTCCTTTCTTCTTCAAGTGCTTGCTCATGCGTATTCCACAGTAGGTGATTACAAGCTGTGTATGATGGAGGTGGGTAGGAGTTTATGAATCCTTTGGCTGGAGCACAACCCTACTGAAAACAGAGTCATCCCTGGCGTGGGAGACGAGTGTATAGTATGACGTGAACGTGTGTACTGAGGACCAGATAGCGGCCCCACAGATGTCCTGGATAGGGACATGAGCGACAAAGGCAGCCAACGAGGCCTGAGCCCTTGTCGAGTGAGCCCTTACGATAGGTGGTGCGGGAACCCCTGCTAGGCTGTAGCATGTCTGGATGCATGACATGATCCACTGAGACAGTCTCTGGGTGGAGATCGGTTGGCCTATCATGCGCTCTGCTGAGGCAACAAAGAGTTGCGAACACCTTCGTAATGGCTTAGTCCAATCCAGATAAAAGGCCAGAGCCCTGCGCACGTTGAGCATATGGAGGCGGCGCCCTCGTTAGAGGTATGTGGCTTAGGGCAGAGGACAGGTAGGAAGATGTCCTAGTTCATGTAAAAGGCAGAGACCACCTTGGGGAGGAATGCAGGGTGTGGGCGGAGCTGAACCTTGTCTTTGTGAAAGACTGTATAAGGTGGGGGTCGCAGGTCAGGGCCCTAAGCTCCGAGACCCGCTGGGTTGACATGATGGCCACAAGGAAGGCTACTTGCCAGGAAAGGTGAGACCACGACCAGTTGGCCAGGGGTTTGAACGGGGGCCCCGTGAGGCGGGACAGCACCAAGTTTAGATCCCATTGAGGGACAGGTGTTCTGGCATAAGGGAAGAACCAGTCTAGCCCTTTGAGGAAATGCCTGGTGATGGAATGGGAGAAAACCGAGCAACCCTGAACCAGCGGATGGAAGGGGCCAGGCCTTCCATTCGAAGGGAAAGGAGGTACTCAAGGATAAGCTGGAGCAGGGCAAACATTGGGGAAACACTCCACTCGCCCACTCACCTGTAGAACCTGGACCATTTTGCCAGGTAGGTCCGGCGTGTGGATGGCTTCCTACTTTCAAGGAGGACACGCCTGACCCCCTCCGCATTTAGCCATTGATCAACCAGGCTGTCAGACGGAGAGCGTCCAGATTGGGGTGGAGGAGGCGGCCTTGGTTCTGGGAGAGGAGGTCCTGGGGGACCAGCAACAGACGGGAAGGGGCAACGAGTAAGCCTAGGAGGGTCCCATACCAATGCTGCCAGGACCAAGCTGGGGCGATTAGGAGGATACATGCTTTGTCCATTTTTACTTTCTCCAGGACCTTGGCAATGAGGGGAAATGGGGGAAAAGCATAAAAAAGTTGGCCCGACCATGAGAGGAGGAAGGTGTCAGAGATCGTATTCCTCCCCACTCCCCCCCGGAACAGAACCAGTGGCAACGGCGGTTCTGCCTGGTCACAAGCAGGTCTATTTGGGGGGAGCCCCATGCTCGGAAGAGCTGGTGAGTGACTTCTGAGTGGAGCAACCACTCGTGGTGGGAGAAGAAAACCCTGCTAAGGTGATCAGCCTGTGTGTTGTTGAAGCCTGGCAGGTGGAAGGCCTTCAGGGAGATGTTGTGGGCTATACAAAACTCGCAGAGGTTGAGGGCTTCTAGGCAGAGGGCCGAAGACCACGTCCCGCCTTGCCTGTTGATGTAAAACATCACGGTGGTGTTGTCCATGAGTACTCTGACTACCTTGCCATGTAGCTGTGAGCTGAACGCCACGCAGGTTAATCGTATCGCCCTGAGCTTCCTGACTTTTATGTGAAGGGACAGCTTCTTGGCGGACCACATCCCTTGGGTCTGAGAGTTCCCTAAGTGGGCTCCCCAGCCCAGGTCTGATGTGTCGGACACTAAGTCTAGTGACAGGGTGGGGACCTGGAAGGGAATTCCCTGGAGCATATTATCCGGGCAGGACCATCATTGAAGCGTGGTGATCACCCGTGCCGGTACTGAAAGGACCTTGTCTATTTTATCATGGGCCTGGGAGAACTCTGAGGCCAACCAGAGTTGGAGGGGCCTCATCAAAAGCCTGACGTGGTTGACCACATACATGCACGCCGCCATGTGGTCCAGGACCTGTAGGCATGCCCTGGCCATGGTAACGGGGAACTTTGTGACCAAGGCTATAAGCCCCTTCGGGGTCAGGAACCTGTCCATGGGAAGGGAGGCTGTGGCCTTGGAGGCATCCAGGACAGTGCCTATGAATTCTATGCCCTGCACCAGGACCAATGTCAACTTGGCCTTGTTTACTAGGAGGTCCAGTTTGACGCATGTGGCCAAGAGCAGGTCCACATGGATATGAAACTGGAATCGGGAGGTGCCTTTGAGCAGCCAATCGTCGAGGTAGGGGAATATTTGTACCCCTTGACATCTGAAGTAGGTCGGCACTACTGCCATACACTTTGTGAATATCCTGGGTGCGGTGGACAGACCAAGGGAAGGACCACAAACTGGTAGTGGTCCTGTCCCACCAGGAAATGGAGGAAGTGTCTGTGCCCCTCGAATATGTGGATATGAAAGCAAGTGTCCTGGAGGTCCAGGGCCGCATAGCAATTACCAGGGTCCAGGGAGGGTATGATACATGCCAGGGAGACCATGCGGAACCAGCATTTTGCCATGAACTGATTGAGGCCTTGCAGATTCAGGATGGGTCTGAGTCCCCCTGTCGCCTTGGGGATCAGGAAGTAGGAGTAGAACCCTTTAACCCGGAATTCCCATGGAACGTCCTCTACGGCTTCCAAGCTGAGGAGCTGACCCACTTCCTGCTGCAGCAGGGGTAGGCGCGACGGGTCCCCCCTGCCAACTGAGGGAGGAGAGAGTACATCAAACAGCGAGTCCAAGGGTCTCTCCATCTCCTCAGTTTGGAGGTGGAGACTGGACGCTACTTGCGTTAACAGCTTCTGATGGGCCCTGAAGTCCTCCTGCGGTACAGGGGGAGGCGGGGCTGTGATCTTGTCCTCGGGCGGGGGGTGATACTGGGTTCTGCACGCTGGCCAGTGCTGCAGGATCCGCCCTTTGGTTGGACTCCTCTTGCGGTGCCGAGGATCCGTGACCCGCTGATGCGTCCCTTGGAGGTCTGGACAGTGTGGCTGACGGAGCCTCCGATGCTCCCGCTATCGACCGAGGGCCTTGCTGGATGTGCACAGGGGGCCAAGGGGTCCACTGGCACCACTGGCCCTGCCATGGGTCCCTGCCATTGGCCCTAGTGCGGCGCCAGCAGCACCAGCTGGTTGGGTTGGCCCAGCTTGGTGATAGGGTGCTGCATGCAGGCCAAGGTTGGGGTTGCCAAAGACCTGTCGGTGCCGTGCAAACGGTAGGCATGGTAGTGCCGAGCACGACATCTGCCACAGTATCCGGACTCCGACATCGAGGAACTCCTGCCAGGAATCGCGAGCTCAGTGCCTCGATGCGCAAGAGTCAGAGCGTGACTGGCGACGGTGGCCGTGTCAGGAGCGGCTCCTGTAGCTTCTCCTAGAGTGGGAGCATCTGTTGCGTCGGTGCCTGTCCCGCTGATACCCTGTACTCGGTATGGAGCAGTGCCTGGAGCTCTGCTCTGATGGCACCTTACCAGACAGCCTGGAGGGTGATGAGAGCGGAGGCTGTGCCCTAACAGGACACTGGGTGATGAACGAGCTCGAGAGGAGTCCTCTGACTGGGATCTGCGTCGGGTCGGCATCGGCTGCCAAGATCCCAGCGGCGGCTTGCCTCTAGTCCAGGTTCCGGGTACCGGCAGTGCCCCGGGCACCTGCAGGGTCATAATCTCTTTGGCCACCTGCAGGGCCTCTGGTGTTGAAGTCATGCAGACTTCAGCCGGAGAGGTCTGAGTCGACACAACCGGGCTGGCTCCACTTGACCTGAATTGGAGTTCTAGAGCCTGGGGGGAACCAGGGCTGCCCAACGTGAGTCTAGCCTCTCCCTGTGCCTTCTCTCGACGCTTCTGAGACAACAAAGCCTTCCTCTGCTTTTTCGATGGGGAGTGGTGCCAGCCACCGGAAGGTGCCGGGGGGTCGCTGCGCGCTGATGCCAAAGTGCCCAGGGCCGATTCCGCTCAGTGCACCAGGGTAGGAGCCAGTGCCGATTCCATGAGAAGGGCCCAAAGTCTAATGTCTCTCTCTTTTTTCGTCCTGGGTTTGAAAGACCTGCAGATTTTACAGTGGTTGCTGATATAGGATTCGCCCAGGCAGTGGAGACAGTTGGTGTGCGGGTCACTTTTGGGCATCGAACACCTACAAGACTCACCCGATTTAAACCCTGGGGCCCGGGGCATACCCCAGCCTGAACTCTAACTAGCTATACTAGAACTTTTAACAGACTAACTGAAACAGGTACTACTGAACAAGATGAGATTTGGGATGAGCTGCAGCAAAGCTGGAGCATGTTGTTCCAATGCACCTTCACTGGCGGCAAGAGGGAACTGAGGGTGGGGGGGAGCGCACGGCTGCCCATACAGCATACCGGAGCGGCACCACTCCAGAGGTCGCAGCAGCGCTCCCCCTACAGGTACTGCTGAGGGAAAAATTTCTGGCACTGGTGCACATGGTGAGCACGCACACCTAGTGTGGAATAGACAAGAACAAGCACTTGAAGTAGTAAAGTGTTCAGTCATAGTATTGTTCTGTGTATTCAGCTGGAGGAAGACAAGATGTTTATTTATTTTAATTTTTTTTAATACAAATTCAGGAGGGCTGCTGAATATAGCTGTTCAATGCTTTAGATAATCATGAGTTGTTAAATGGATGATCCTAAATCGCTATTAACACTGTGTTCTGTTTTGAATTGAGTAAATGGAATGAGTTAATGGTCTATCCGGCAATTTAGACTACCTAGACCAGTTTCCCAACTACAGCATATGGGCAATGTGTGATCCTGGGAGAGGTAAGTTGATCACATAGGTGAAATCTTGATTCAAATGAAATCAATGGGAGTGTTATTAATCAATGGTTAAGGATTTCATCCAATGTTGGCTCTTCTTGTTTCCAGCTGCTAAACTGCATTACAATACAGATAAATGTACACTTTCCAATTTTACTTTTCCAAGTAATTGTTGTAAATGGCCAAGAGATGTTACATGATTGTGAATATAAAAGAAGTTGGACCACAAAACTGTCATTTTTAAATGTTTGGGAAACACTCATCTACCTAGAACCACTATATTCCAGCAGTTTGGATTTGGCCCTTCTTCCCTCCAAGGGAGACAAAGGGAGAATGATGAAATTTACTAGATATGAATCCTTTAGATAGGGCCTTAAAACATTGCTGTCTGGATGTTTGATATCCCAATGGTGCTTTTTAAAAAAAGTTTCTGCTTATTCACCTGCCCTTATATCACCCCTACTAATTTTTGTGGTTTTACAAACCATATTTTTAAAAATATTTTTAATTTGTAAGATACATTATGTAGATAGGAAGTAAAAATCTATGTTTAATGTCAATTCTTAAAAAAGAGGTGATAGTTCACCTGCAGAAAGAATGCACATAGAAAATAATGGCTATAATACATACATGGTATAATTTTAAATTTTGGCCCATAAAGGGAGACGGTCAACATGAAACTTACTCCACTCATAAAAGGTGGACCAGATTTCAGTCTAGTCCCTAAGACTCCCTGCTGGGTTTTCGGCCACATAAACGGGGAAATGACTGACAACATAGGGGAAAGAATGAAATTGTAAACTGCTGTCAATGCACAAAGTAAATTGAAAAAAAAAAAAAACATTTTATCAGTTCAGTAACCTGAGGCATTACTTGTAACTATATTAGGTTAAACACTTTCAGAATGAAGTGTGATTAAAGTTAGATGGACCTCTAATGCTTCAACTATAACAAGAGGTCACGAAACCTAGTGAGAGAGATTATCAAAAGCATGTAAGAGTTTTAGGCACACAAGTCCTATTTAAGGTCAATTGGATGTGTGCACCTAAATCCCTTAGGTGCTTTTAAAAATCCCCCCCTAAAGTTTAAGGAAGGTTAGTTTATACTTTCATGGATTGTTAGTATTATTTCTTCTGTCTTAAACATCTTAAGAAATCTATCAAATTTTTGAAAATATTTTTACATTCAAAATGTGCATTTCCTAGAGACAAATACAGCTCCAAAGCACAAGTTAAGGAATGCATTTAATTTTTGTTGGAAGAGGCACCCCTTATCTACCAGAAAGTTTCTCCAGCCACACTCTGGTGTTATGTACCTTCTTTATGTGGTTTATCCCACCCTTCTTATGATAAAGTCATTTAGGAAAACTAGGTATTTAACATTTTATTCAATATAAAATACCCAAAAAATCTATAAGGCACTTCTAAGCCATCACATTCTGTATAATAGATATATCCATGATAGACCAGTATACTGTATCCAAACAGAAGCCAAAGAACCCATTACAAATTACTACCTACAGATAACTAGGAGCAGATATATTTGTTTCCAACTAAGATAATGTACTTAAGTAGCAAAACAGATTCAAAAGTAGTAATGTTCTGTTGTTTTTGGTACAGCAGTTTCAGAGCAACATTCCACTGTTTCTTCTCTGGAATAACAGAAAAATTCCCTATTAGATTACAGACTCATGTTGGGGAAAGAGGCCTCATTCCATGAGCAAGATTTTAAGAAACTACTTGTGAGTGCTTCAGTTTTTGAGTGCCCAACTGCAGACATCTTAAAGAAGCCTGGTTTTCAGAAAAAGATAAGGAGCACCCACATTCCAAAAACAGTCTGGGAGTTTGGCTAGAAGGATTAGCTAAATTGCAACCTGTTTTACTAACTTCAGCTATAATAATTTATTACTTTGTGGCATGGGTGTACATAGCACATTACAGAGGGCAAAATCTACTGGTGTAGAAGTGAGTGAAGCTCCATTAACTTAAAATATATAAATAAAATTTACATGCTGGTGATCTAGCCTCAAAATCATAGCTGATCAAATAATTTGTTGCAAATAATATTAATTTCAAATGTGGACATTTTCCCATTATTCAAGCAGCTTTAATATTTTGAGCAGGAAATTTACAGAATACTTGAGAGCAAGACATTCTGGCCTCAATTCTCCAACTCCTCAACCTTACCCATGTGAATAGTCCCACTGAAATGAGATTTACTCATGTAATCTTATTCAGATTTTATTCACTTATAATCAATAGACAACACCTAAGAGTAAGATTGCAAGTTGTGCCTTAAATTAGACAAACACTTAGTGACAAGTTGGTTAGGGATGCAGGGGAGGACAGACACGTAAGCAGCCCTTGGGAGAGCTTTTTAAAAATCTAATAATAGTAGGTCATATGACGAACTTTGGTTTGTGTATTTGTTTCTTACTTCCTTATAATTAGAGTAGGAGTATATGGCTCTGGAGAGCATGTAAGTCATAGAAAATGGACCAAAATAAATGCATTCTGAGAAGAAGAAAATTTGTCTGGGCCAAAGGAAGACGGAGGCTGTTCAAGGAAAAGAGGACAACTTAAAAAGGGCAAGTGAGAGAACGGGGAACAGAGAGCCTTGAGTAAGAGGAGAAATGGGACTATGATCTACTTGTAAACTTTTATAACAGTCTGCATGGTCAGGATAAATTATTGGAGTGAAGTGAGAATGGATAATTAGGAATTTAATATTTAAAACTACCATCCCTATGACTATGTTTCAAGCAGAATACCCATTTGTGAGCCAGAAGATCTCATACATACCACATTAATTCCAGGCTACTTTCTATAATCTGAAAGCACAATATAAGCCATATATAAGATATTAAAGAGACATCCCGCTCAGAGCTGTGCATAATCTTTGTTGAGCTCAGGTTTTGTTTTATTGTGTGGGTTTGTGCTTCAAACACTTTACCTAGCGGCAGCTAGATCTACACATTGGACTCTGTTTTGTCATCTGCCTTCTCGAGACTTGATGAAAGCATAAGCAGCAACTCTAAAACACAGTGGGGTAATTAGTTTTTACGAGAGATACCTATTAGCGTGAATGATATTTTGTTATTAATCACTATACACAGTTGATACATAAAAAAATCCGAACAGTGACTGAAGTATTTCTGTTAGCTAGCTAGGAGATACTGTGGTACATTTAATTACTAAGAGCAATAAATGTTGATTTTAAAAAAAGTCAATGTCCACTGTACAAAGTAGGAAACAAAAAAGAGAAACAAGATTGGATTAAAAAGATAGCTACCCATGTTCTCCTGTTTATTAGGCTTGAGTCTCTCTTATAGACACTAATTTTAACCCTTCTAAGGAAGACAGGATGAAGAGGTGCTAAAGTACGCTATAATGAGAGCCTTTGCTTAACTATCCAATAGCTTTATTTAAAAATAATAGTATATCCAACACTAGTTTCCACGTTGCCAGAGATGATAACGTGCCTTGCCTACATCTGTCTCTGGTGCAGACATATCTGGGTAGCAAGATAAGGCTGTTTTCTGGGAACATGGAGCACTTAAAGGGACACAACTTGACTTTTTAATAGACTAAGCTCACTTTTTCTATACTATTAAAAAAGGTTCTATATTGTCCTCATTTTCTCCCCAAAAAAATTTCTTTAAAAATTAAGGGTTTTTCTACTCTGGTTTATGCTGAGAATGGTCTTTGGGCAGGTGTGACAGTTCTTGGGCTACCCAGGATTGGAATTACTTTGTTATCCCCTGAAGTAGCTGGATGTTAGCTCCCTAACACCACAAGCCTGCCAGCCTCAGCCCTGTCTTTTCCTTGCAGGTTAACGAGTGCCCAAGTCCCCTTGAATCATTCCCCTGTGATATCCAGCCCCTTATATTGGCTACTCACAGAAATCCCAGATTCTCTGCTCCTAAGTGTATCCAAGTTTACGTTTTACCTTGAATCATCGCACCTATATAACTAGGACCATAGTTGACAACTCTCTCCTGATTGAGTGGGCCATCACTGAGATAGATGATTTCCTAGTGACTAATTTCCAATTCAAGACCATCAGGCATAATTTTCAATATAATTACATTATTCCTTAATTATTACTGTACACACATTTCACACTGATTATGAGTATTGATAAATTACAGGCTTTCAGTAGCGGCCTCACATGCTATCCTTTATGGATAAATACCATGAAAGAGGGGTATTGGTGTAGTCAGTTTGTCAGGTCTAAAACAGGAGTTGCTTGTAAAGTACAGTGAAGCCTTTGCCAGGTGTCAGCAGGTCTATGAACAGTACCAAACATGCTCAAGCACAGTCCTCCTCCCCTGTCTACTGCCTGTTCTCTTTTGGTGCTGCTACCGCCACTGGTTAAAAAACCAAAACACTGTCTCTTGCAGGGCATAGGAAAGGATGTGCACTATCAATAGAAACAATTAAATTTGCTATATACTGTCAAATGCACAGTAAAATTCAAAAATGATGGAAAAAACTCTTTCATCTCAGTTATTAGTAATCTTATAGGTTTATTGTAACATTAGTCAATACACAGTTTTCAGATGGCAAATTTTCAAGTTGGCAGTGTCCCTTTAAGCACTGGGACTTGATGGCTCATCTATAAATCCATTCCAGGTCATTTTTCAGACAGGTGGCGCTGTATCTTAATCCCATTAAATGTTTCTGGGAGGAACACAAGTGATGCGAACACCTCCTACTAGTTACAGAGAGATCAAAATTAAATTTGTTTTCTGGATTGTGTCGTGCCATAGTTGCATAAATGGATAACAAAGAACGTTAAAAACAAATCCATTACTTTATTTGCAAATAATTTGATTAACCTCTTAATTTTTTTATATAATGATGCACGTACTAAAAAACTAAAAGGAAGCTATATACATTTGTAAAAGAGTTTATGAATCATAACAGCAATTCAGCTAACAAGGAAATCTATGATGGGTGATGCCTACATTGAAGGACGGATACCTCTAGAGCTCTGCAAATCCAAAATTTTTATCTTCTTCATCCTTTTTGAGAATTACATTGCATCAGCCTTCTTTTTATAGTTGTCTAGGATCTCTCTTAAGTTTGCCAGTAAATCTTCTGACATGAATTCTTCAAAGTCTCTATCAACCTTTACATTCTGTTCACCCAGGTATTTCTAAAAGAGAGTTACAGCAAACTAGTTAAACTATTGCTTTCTGTAATAATGTTGAACAATGGCTCCTTAGAATATCAGTGTTGGAAGGGACCTCAGGAGGCCATCTAGTCCAACCCCCTGCTCAAAGCAGGACTAATCCCCAGACAGATTTTTGCCCCAAATCCCTAAATGGCCCCCTAAAGGGTTGAACTCACAACCCTGGGTTTAGTTGGCCAATGCTCAAACCACTGAACTATCCCTCAGTATTTGGGATTTGCAGCTGCATGTGTTTTGAATAATCTCAATTTATAGATGTGAAATATTTTAAGTCATCCTATTCTTAGGGAGACACAGAAGAGGGAGGGAGGAAGATTAAAACTGACAAGGAAGAACTATAAAGTATCAGTTGCCATTCCTGACTTTTACTGAATAAAGAATTAAACCCATCAACTTTATTATCAGAAACTCCAAGCTCTTTTTAGCAGGACTATAGATGCTATGATGGGTATTTTATTCAAAGGAGCAAACTCTTTATACAGATGCACAGTTATCCTTCTGAAAGTCCCATGTCCAGAAGGATTTAATTGTAGACAGCAACAAGTTTGACTTACCTCTACTGATACTACATGAGTAGCAATCACTTCCAAGAGACGGTTCAAATTATCACCTACTTTCCTACTCTCTTCTGTTGTCATCTGTATAACAACCTGGTATCTAAAGAATATAAAAAAAAAACTTTTCTTAATTATACAAGTTGACACAGTGGAAACAATCATTTTACTCTGGCTCAGATTAATACAACTCTTCATGGGATAATTTATTTGAATCAGATCAGACTTGTTTTCTTAAACTTAACTTTGAAAATCAAGCATTTTTATTTTGATCAGTAAAAAGTAAAGGATCACAAGGAAAATAAGAGCAACTGAGAAAACACTATCAGGATCAAAATACAGCTTTCCTGGATTCTTCTAGATGAATTACTGTACTCAGGTGTCTTTACTGAACTCTGATGGATTTCCACTTTCACTATAACCAAATACATGATATGAAGGTACACTGGAAGACAACTGAACACAACTATTGGGCAGACTGGTTAAAAATCCTGGCAAAGCACATTTACTGTGGAGGGAAAATCTTTTATAGCTGTAAGCTTGCAGAAGGAAGGTAATGATATTGAGCCTGATGAAAAATAGGTACCTACTCACTTGATGAAATATAAAAATTATATCATATAATGCTAGATATGTTAACACAATATATTGCACAGGTCATTCTATATCTCAAAAACCAGTCCCTAGCTGTTGTTGGACTTACTGCCGCTGAACATCATGCAACTCGTTCATAGCTTCACTGAGGCCTTCATTGATTCCACTCTCAAGTAAGTGTTTATGCTTCTCCAATAATTCCAGCTCAGTTGCACATTTTTTCTCTTCCTCTTCTGCTTCCTGTAATGGTTACAACATAAATTAGTAGTTCTATTTTTTATTTTTAAGAGATAAATTGTTCTCTCTCAATTTACTACTAATATTCATATTAGAATTAGTAAATCAATACACTTGTAACACTATGCTACAGCTTATTTGGAAACCAAATGAGAAAGAATTCAAGGGGGTCCCTTTGCACTGCCCTGGAGTACAACTCACACTCCGCCCTTCAAGGCTTGGGTTGCTCCAGCCTTCCCTTCCAAAGTCTACCCCCCCGCAAGTTATTTGAAGGACTAAGATAGGCAGTAGTAGTCACCTTTCTCACAGTGGGAGTACGCCTGGATCCTGACTACTCTTGTAAATTTTTGTGATTTTACAATAATATCCCTTTTAAAATATATATATATAAAAAAGTTTCTCTTTCCCCTATTCCTCTGTGAAAAGCTCAAACAAAACAGACGAAAGAGTGAAGTTGGCAATACACATAGTGCTATCAAATGCACACAACCAACAAAAAGAATTCCCCGTCTCCTAAGCTTTCAGTTCTAGTAAACGTAAATGTTACTCATAATAGCAGATAAGTCATACTTCTGCTAAAAAATGGTTGCTAGTCTTTCTAATGTTTGTATAGTGTTTTGAAAGTATTATTACCAATATCACAGCTGCTAGATATTTTGTTGACTTACTCTAATCGCACAGTATCAATAGCTGAGTTTAGGTGTGTTGTGAGGCAAGAGTGTGATGATCAACTGCCTTCAACTCCTAATTAGTGCGTCAGCAGCCAAGTAATGCAGACCCTTTTTGTGGATTACAGCTCTACTACCTCTTTCAAACCTGCACCTTTAACATTAACACTAGCTTATTTTGAAGTAGCATTTTTTTTTCTGTGCATCATTGTTTCTCGGAAACATAGTTCTTAGGGAAAGAACAAACATAAGGGAAGAGGTTGCTATGCAAGGCGACAGCTGCCAGAGCAGCAATGGGAATGTTAAGGGGACCACTCAGTCAACAGGAGGGTTCTTTTTCGTTACCAAACATGTTCTACTGAATGTTAGATCAAGACTTTCTCCAGCACTGAATTCTCAATTATGTATGAGTTTGTTTATGGCTGTGACAGCACCAATAAGACTCAAATGTTCAGTCAGAACACAACTTTAGATTTTCACTATCCAAATCCTTCATTTAATTTGTCTCCCTTTATAAATAGTGCCTACCTTAAGCTTCTGGTGGTAAAGGTCATCCAGCTTTTGGGCCTCTTCCTTAAGCATTTTAACACTGCTTTTCTTTTCTAATACCATTGTGTTCACCTGAAAGTACACAGTTGGTTAAAAAAGTCCAACAGTAGTCCTGCAAAAATTCCAACCTGCAATTTTGAGTACTTTCCACCTTCACAGAAAATATATACATAGAAGCCACATCCTCCCATGACTCTTATTTTAACTCCCAAAAATGAATACTTAGATCAACTACTATTATGGACCAGTGTAAGGAATAATTGTTAGTGAAACAAACAATGTACACAGAGATAATTATACCCTTTGCCATCAGTATTACCTCTGATTAAGTGAGGATGGAGGTTGGGGGAAGAGGTGAAAAAAAAACTACTAACTTTCAATACACCACAATGCTAAATAAAAGCTTACTTGTTTCAGTTTCAAGGGGCTTGTGTTGGAAATGGTGGACTTCTTGCTAATATGTTCTCCTATCAGATTTAGGAGATGCTGGAATTTAGTCTTCTAATTCACATCTTTAAGATTTAAAATACCTAAGTACACTGTGTTTGTATTTCAATCTCTAAATGTTCCAAGTTGTAGAAACAAAGTGTTGTGATACCAATTCTTCCTCTTCAGCATTCTCCAACTACAGTTTCCAAATCAGTGATGTTCCCTTTCGTGTCAAACAAGTGAATTTATCCTTTTCTTTTTCTAGAATTCACTTCATTCCCTGACTGAAGACAGATTTGTGGGTTGCTCTGATGATGACCACATCAAATCAGAACCACGGTCAATTGCAGGAGGCAGACAACTTAAATGTTGTAGTGTAGCTTCCTGTTTGCTGAAACAACTGCCTAATTGACTCTTTTATCCAGTTACTGTCCCATCCTCATATCCAGTAAGGAAGGCTGATGGGACTGAAGAGTTTTTACAGTTATCAAGGTCTCATTTTTGTTGGAGAATCATGTTAAGTGTGCATATAAACATTGTAGACAGGAGTGTTTATATATGTTTCAGATTTAGTGAATACTAAATTTCCCAATCAGTTTTTATAAGCATTGTGTGAGGATTATAGTATTTGGGACTCTGAGAACAGGTTCAAGCTTGATTCTTATGTACTTTCCCCTCTCAGCGTAGAAGATGAACAACTTTCATGTGTTTAAAAAGAGAAAATATAAGAAAGGTTAGTTCTCTTCATGTTTTCACAGCCACTAGAGCCATCTTCACTGACTGGAAGGAGTTGGAACTCTTCTGCAGCAAAGCAGAGATGAGAATAAATTTGCTGAGTACACGGATTATCCAAGTGAAGTCCAAGAACATTAAGGAGCTTTAATTATGCAGGTCACTGTTTAAATGGATGATCTTTAAATTGAGTTTTTCAATGGGCACAATTTAAGACAACTACAAAAACAGGTCTTAATTCCTGAACAAGAGGATTTTGTAATAGGTGTCCTATTAAAAGTGTTTGTTAAAGTGGCAGCAAACTTAGCAGTATGTTATTTCATCAGAAATTTCAAGAACAATTCTTCTATCTGATGCGGTACCAGCTTTGAATGCTCCTTTGTTGGCTCCTCCTCCAGACATGTCTGCCCTTTTTAAAATGCTGCTCCTGTTAGTTAATACATGTACACCTACTATTCTTCTCACAATTCTGTTCACCCATGTCAAGTATCCCATAACACTTTGCAAAGCTGAGTTCAGCTTTGACGTTAGAAAATACGAAGCCCATCAAAGGCAAGATACATTTGTTCTCGGTCCCAGTAGAAGTACCTTCACATGCAACTGGCTTGGAATATAGTATCCAAAACAAAGAGAAGGACAAGTTAAGGAACTGGTGGGTTGGATCTCACGTGATCTATAAAGTACTTTTTAACTGGTAAACAGCCATGATATAAATGTAAGTGGTCTTGGGGTTGTATCTTTGAAGCATACCTATTGTGTGATAATCATGCTGAGAGAAAAAAAAAAAGTTGTTCTCAGAGGAGGTGTATGCATGTCTTCCTTTTGTATTGTAGCACACAGTTTTGTCTCGACAAATTGGCTGAGCTTGGTTATTTGGTCTCTTGAGCATTTTTAATATCTAACTGCAAATATAGTCAAAATCAATTGGCTATAATATTAATCAACAACCCCTACACATGGAACATCTTTCCCAAACTAATCCATCTTCAGACACCTGCTAGGCCCAATTCTACTCTGAACCCTACAAGATATCAGCCAATTAGTGATGGCTAGGTTGGGCAGCAGTCTGAGAAAGCTCATTTTACTTATTTGTTCATCTTAAAGAAAAAAAAAAAAAAAAAAAAAAGCTTTCCAGTATTTGGAGCCCTCAAACTTATGTAACTGCATCTTATTTTTGTTACCCTTGACCACCTAACTTCCTCTTCTGTTAATCACTTTTGTGTCTTTGAGGCAGGGACCATATGTACCTTTGTTTTGTACTGTCCCTAGTACAATGGGGGATGTTGGCTGACCCTGACAAACGCCTTTGGGCACAACCAGAATAAAAAAACTAAATAATAAAATGTTTTTATAATATGTAAGTGGTCAAGTGTTGGTAATAGATGGTCTAGCAAAGCTTAATATTGAGACACCATAAGCATGTGTAGCTCACCTGTTCCAATGTATCCTCTAAACCCATTTTCTTGTGGGTAGCTTTTCTAATTTCTTCTTCGGTCCTATTTATGAGCTCCATAAGGGGAGCCTGTAATGTACATACAAAAGAAATAGCCATTTTAAAAGGGGTGTGTATTGAAATAAGGAAATTGTCCCAGAAACCTCCAGAATTACAATAATTTAGAAATGAACAAAGCCATTATTGCTCAGAGAAAAGCCCCACCACAACTTAAAACCTCAAAGGATGGGAACCTGGAATCTCTTCAACAAGGCTCAAGCTTTCAACCAAGCCACTTTATAAGCAAAAAAGATGACTTCGGGGTGGTGTGTGTGACAAAAAAAAACCCTGAAAGTGATGTCTGTCCCCCCCCAATGACTTACCATTCCCATCACCCTATATATTTTGTTATTTAGAATATTTCCTTTTGCCATTTCTGTCAGTACGTCTCAAAGGACTGTACTGATGTTACTTAAAGTGTAATTTAAAATTTCTTAACAAAGTTGCTTATAAATGAAGTACTAACTCTGTTCCTAAGAGTGAAGCAGCAATAAAATTACCAGTCTTTTAAACATAATGGTGTCCACTTACATTAATATGAGTTCTGTATTTGACTAGACAGTTTGGTCCTGCTTCAGGATTAAACTTAATCTCAAAGTCATGGCCTTTGGAATTCTCTGCACTTATTGGGATTAGTTTCAGCTTTCGAGCCAGCTTGTGATACTCTGCCAGTTGTGTTTCAATCTGTTGGGGGGTGGGGGGGGGGAATAGGAGGGTGGAAAGCCAAAAATTAACAGATATTCTAAGCATGCATCCAACTCCAAAGCCTTGCAGCAAGCTCATTGTTCTTGCTGAGTAAAAGACTGCCCAGTTGCTCCATAAAGTGCACACACTTCTTGGAAATGCAAGAGTTCCAGGTAATTGTCAACTTGTCAGTTAGCGTTTTTGGTTTAACCACTGTGAGTCTTGTAGATAGGCTCTCAGAAATTTCATAACGTATACAGGTGAGATTGAACAGTTTCCTTATTTGACTTATTGTATTTTCTTCTCATGAAGTATAACTACTCTCGAGTTTTAATTTGGGTACTGACTCTCAAAGCTAGGAGATGGATACTTATGAGTAGTTTGTAAGTCTCCAAAAAAAGGCAAACATCTCTCATAACTGCAATGCTTCTAGCGTAGGGAGCAAGAGTTATAAACATTGGTGTAGGGAGCAAGAGTTATGAATACGGCACATACACAATTGAATGGCCTAACACGTTATTTTAATGATTTCATACCTAGAGAGTTTCAAAATTGGCCTGTTTCCTGATCCCTAGGTGTTACTTAGCAATAGTGCAACATCTATTTTATTTTTATTTCGCATTAGCTTTGAATTTTACAGCTATAAGCAAGCAATATGTAAAGTTATACAGTGTTTGAGCAGAATTTTTTTTTTTTTGGTATGCTTTGTCCAACAAGTAGCAACTTTAAAAAACTGCCATTTTAAATTAGCATACTAAGAGCCAAACTCATCCTTTCAGCAGGGCTAAATTCAGTGGGATTGAAGGATGAGTTTGGTCCTAAGAGCTCAGAGAAATATTAATGCAAATTAAAGTGCTAAAATGTCATAAATTACATTAGGGATATTTAATTCCAAGAAAGTGATTTAGACAGCCAACAACTTTGAAAACGCCTTCTGTGATTCAGCATCAGTGGTGCATACCTGCTATACCATCGACGATGCACAAATCATTGTGCATCCCAAAGACATTTCCACTCCACTTGAAAGGAGATGTGGGCAAGAAAGAAGTGTTTGTTCATGATAAGAATAAATACAGACCTTTTAAACAGATTAAAAAGACAGACACATTAAACAGACACATTACTGCTACTGTTGAATTTAGGAAACTAATTGGCAGCAGTGTCTTAAATTTCAGTTTTTGACTAATCTTGAAGTAAGTTTTAAGGATGCAAACTGACAATCGCCTCTCACATACCGCCTCTTTCCCTCTAGCATATTTCATCTCTTCATTCCATAATTGGTGCTCTTCTGCCTCCAGTTCTTTGGTCAGCTTGTTGATTGTTTGCTGTAGTTCATCCCTTTCATGATTTATTCTCTCAATGTCTGCAACTGAGTACTTCTGGTTATCAAAGATGTGCTGGAGGCGTGCATTCTCCTGCTTCATCGCTTCAACTTCCATTTCTGAATTTACAAAATGTTTTTTTAGATCTATTAGAAACTCAGACTAGTTAATGGCAGCCTCATGTAAGCATTATAACTACTCCATATTAGTTCATACTTTGCTTTCTTAAAAGTTTCCTAATTTAATACGTGACATATATTTCTGAGCCTTGGAGCTAACATGTCTAATGTGACTCAAATCAGCTATATTTTAACTTTTAGCAAAAGAAAAGGTGATTGTTTCAGAAGTTTTGGCAATTTCTAGTTAAAACAAGTTAGAATCAGATGTTTTGCCAATTAAATATTAGTGTGGAAAGGAAATCAGTAAGTACACACTAAAATAATAGACTCTTATATTTAGATAGATTATTTTTGTATAAAAAGAATCCCAAAATGCTTTACAAACAAGATAGGGATGCTTTCACTCAGTTTTGGAGTAAACCTAGTTCTAGATCAGTGTTTTCAAGCTTTCTGTATTGGCGTCTCCTTTCCCACAACGAGCCTCTGAGTGCAGCCCCCCTTATAAATTAAAAACATGGAATAACTTCATGACCCCCAGTTTGAGAACCTGTGTTCTAGATGTTAAAATATATAAATAAAAAATTAGGATCAACTAATAGGTTCTTAATTATCAGCCTATACATTTTTTAAAGTGATCTACACATTGGTCTAGGAAGTAATCACTCGCTTGGCATTTCCTCACCCCACTCTTCTCAGAGCCTATAGAGTGGCTACAAATCTAATGAAAATCTGTTTTGTTAGGAATCTATATAGGAAAGTTTCTCTGTAGGATCATGATATGCACAATAAATATTTCACACACTTACAGCTGAACCAAGTTGTTTTTAGCATGGTCAATCATTTGTGAACAGTGCTTCTTCCTCACCTGCTGTTTCAAGTTGCCCATTAATTCCTTTCACTTTTTGGTCAAGGATGGCTGCATGAGACTCCAGATTAGCCATGTAAGCCTGATATTTCTGAACATCTGCTTGCAAAGAAGATTTCAGTTTTTTCAATGACACTAAACGATCCTTTTGTGGGGAGGAGAAGGGGAAAAAAAAAAACACCAAGCTTTCACTTAGAGAATTTGTAGAAATAAAATCATTTTTACTTTCTACACAGAACTGTGCTGTGATTACAGGCAGCTTTGTTAGGCTGATGATGTTTTTCTTTATACTCTCTCCCTCTTTTTAGTGGCTAAAGCCTTAGGCATTCCCAACAGCTTTATTAATCTCAAACATTTCAATCCAAAAGCCTCTGACACTTTGTTTGCATCACAATACTACTTAGAAGCGTGTATCAAGGATAAAGGCCCAGTTGTGCAAGGCACTGGACAACAAGCAATAAGCTAGTTCCACCTCAGAGAACTTGCAATTTAGGGTTATGACAAGACACAACAGATGGTGGAAACAGAGGAGAGGGGACAACAGTAAAACAAGCACATTTTGCACAGGAAAGGTAGTCTCAGTTTGCCAGTTACCTAGCTACTGAGACAATTTATATTTCAGTAAATATATATTTAAAATACTTGAACTGACTTTTCAAATACATAATGCTTTCTTACAAAACAAACATTTCGATAAGTTGCTGCCACTTTGTCCTGTACTCTCCCACCCCCCAGATATTAAGTCCTTGGAGAGAAATCTTGTTGGATAAACAGTGCTTAGAATTACATTGGCTAAACTGAGAACATTGCAAAGTCTTCCATTATTTGAAAGTATCTACACAATACCCAACTGTGACTCAAGCGTTCCCAATAAAATTATATTGCATTGATATAGAGCACAAATGATATCCAGGGTCAGCGTGAGTTGCTTGGAACATCTGAAAGAATATTTACATTTTATTCTAGCATGAAAGAGCCACATCAGTTTGCCTGTCTTACTGCTGTGGTATCAATGCCTTGCTATGGAAATATTATTTCCAAGAAATGTGCGAGAGGACCCAGAACATCAATATAAATCATGTTAAAAAACAGCTCCCCTTCACTTATATGGGCATATGTACTAACCGGCTCACTTTCCCTTTCTTTCTCTAGTCTTGCAATCTCTTCATGCAACCTTTTGTTTTCTGCTGCTAGAGCCTCCACCTGGAATTCATCTACATTAAACAAATCCTCTGAAAGGAAACAAAGAAGTTAGACTGCTGTCCTAAAACATCAACATCCATACTGCATAATGCCATGGCAGTTGCTTTTATTATAGCACACCAGACACCCATTTTTTCAATAGACACACTTTTCAAAAGGTTATAGTTTTCATTTAATTCTCAATGTTCACCTCATGAACCAAGTCCCTCACAACATCTCAAGTGTACCCCCATTTGTGACTGTGCAATATGTTACTTATGTAAAAACTGTGATAAGGGCAGGCGGGGAATGGTCACTTTCTCACTCTGCTCCTCTAACAATGATGCTCTTCTTTTCCTCCCATGTGCCTCCCAACAATCTGAGTTGTCTCTTCCCTTGCACCCTGCACATGCTGGACAGCTGCCTGGTTCTCTTTCCTTTTGAACTTTCCTCTCTCACTGATAACTCATGATTCCTCTCCTACTAATGGCTCCATTAGCTGGCAACTCCAGTCCTATTGGTGCCTCTAGTCTGAGAGTGGCTCCTACGTAAGCAACAGCCACTGAGGGACTGAGTGAAGCGCTCTCCTTGTTTTCAGCTGTTTTGTCAGGCTCTGTGTTGGATGCCTGTAGAAGCAGGTGAAAACAAGGAGCTGCACTATACAACTTGCCAACACTTTTCAGACCATCAGCAAGTACTTCACAGGTCAGTTTGAGAAGCTCTGCAATACAGTGTGGAACCACACAGGCCCCGAAAAGAGACTGCAGAAGTGGAACGTTCTTACTCATCTGATTTGCCCTGTATGTAGTCAGTCACATCTGCACCTTTTAGTGAGAAAAGGAAATTTGGATTGCCTTTTATTTGTCAGCCCTGCTGTGCCAGAGGTAAGAATGAGCAGCAAATGCTATTTCATCTTTGCATCAACAGCATTGCATAATGCATTCCAATAAGTTACACCCATACAATACAACTGATAACATAGGATTGCACGGGTATCGCTGAGGGCATAGGGTGACCAACCTGCATTACTGCAGATGATACATAAGATGAAGACAACCTCACTTGACTGCATGGTTGGCAGTTTGGAGGAGGGTGGAAAAATCCATCCTTTTATTTCATATCAAATTTGCAAGCAAGAGAGAAACATGGAATCAATCTTTTAGTTACAACTAGGCACTTTACAGAGAAGAATTTCACTTTTAATTGAAACAATTTATGGCCAAATATAGACTAATCCCTCCAGCCACAAAAAGAAAAAACTTACTTAGCTTTAACTGCACTTCTGCATCAAACTCCTCAAAAGTGTCTCCACCCTTCATGAAGTGTTCATAGCACTTTACAGTGTAGTCCATAAAAAGCTGAAAATACAATTTAAAAAACTTGCATAAAGGAAAGCCAAAAGCTTCTAAGCATCTGGATATCCAGTTTCACTCAGCAAGTGGAATTAAATTGAACATCTTAACAGATCTTTCTGGTTATCAGTTTATTTATTAAGCACTGTCCCATGTGCTCAACTCTTTACAATACAGACAGACAGGGTCATGGGCAAGGGATTTACATTCTAAATTAAAAAACAGAATACAGTTCAGACTCACTATACACCAACTGATCAAATGACCATTAACTCTTAGAACTGTTTGTTTTATTCCTGTTAGGTTATTTTTAAATCGTTTGAATTAAGATAGCATAACTATATGGTGCATAGGAAAGAGACTATTCTAAGCATAAAAAAAGAAGGTACACAGATGAGAATGCAGAAGAATACAAAGAGAACAGTGAGAGGCAATGGAGTGAAAACAAGAACAGGATGAAAAGAACATGATGTAAGCTGTAGCAGAGTTCAGAAATTTGAAGGCAAGATCCAAACACTTGACCTTCATATAGCAAATGAAAGGATTTAAATAGGGGACTTATATTAAGAGGCATGAGGGGAAATTTTTTTGAAGCAGCATTCTGCATGGCTTGGAGGAGAGCAAAGATGTACTGGAAAGTGTACAGAAATCAAGGCAGAATGGATGAGGATTCAATGGTACATAATGAGGAAGATGAAAAATTAGAGGCAAAAGGGTGAGTTCAGTTTGAGCTGAAGAGGGAGAGGAGCAGGAATAATAGTCATCAACCAAGATGCTCAAGAAATACTGGAAAAAACAAGTGAGCATGGAGAGCAAAGTATGAAGAGAAAACCCATATAAGAGTGAATTAAAGACAGAAAGAATAGATTGGGTATTCAATTGAATTTAGATGCAAATGAGAAGGGAGGAAGATGAAATGGTATTTGCAGCGGTAAGTCTATCAAAAAAGTCTATTTTTGGTGGTTTTGTTTGTTTTAAAAATTAGATGTATGAGGGATGATCTGATATAGTCCTCTGACAGAGGATGTAGCCTATATTGTTGGGGAAGGTGTCCATATAATCCAGGAATCCCCAAGATTGTAATTTGTTAGCAATTTTGCACTGCAGTTCTCTCAAGAGCAACAGAAAGTGGTATTGTGTGTCTTTTGTTTTATGTTAATTCCAGCTCATATTTGTTCAGTTTACAGAGGTTCTTTTTAAAAAACAGTTTTTTGCTAGCCCTGCAACCTCACCCCAGGATCGAAAATTCATCCATGGTTCTTTCTTGCTTGTACATCACTGCTAATAACAATTCTATAGGTCCAATTATGCCTTCTGTCAAACTATGCAACTCCACTGAAAAGTACTGCATAGCTTTAACTCAGGGCAGAACTTTTATTACTGATAACAGGAGGAAAGAATGAAACTTGGCTTTTAGATCTAGGGTTAGGTTGCAGGGCTAGCAGTTAGAAAAAAAGTTTTACCCAGTTTAAAAGTAAAAATGAAGATCTGAACTGGAAGCATTTGTGACTAAAGGACCTCTTGATGCCAACTGGCAGAGGGCCCGGGGTAAAGGGATCCTCTGGATTTACCAAAAAAATGTCATGTAAGGTCTCTAATGAAAGCCAGTCACACTGGTCATCATAATCGTCAACAGATGTCCGTACAGGAAATAAGTGAGGTATTATGAATATATACTGAAAATTATGTTCTTTAGGCCTGGTAGTTAAAGGCAGAACACTCCAGGATAGAGTATCTGGAGACAAACTTCTCCAGACAGAAGATGGGAGACACTTATCTCCCTGGTGGACAATTCAGTATCCAGTATCTCACAACAGAAGTCTATTAGCATACTGATTCAAATGCTAATGAAGAACTTGTGGAGACTTTAGAAGAGAATTAACAAGAAAGGGTAAATGGGGATTAGGTTTGCCAATTTTGGTTGGATGTATTCCGGGAGGTTTCATCACATGACAATCTTTAATTAAAGATTAATTTTTAATTCCTGAAGACTCCAGGACAACCCTGAAGGGTTGGTAACCCTAATGGGGATGGAGAGGTGTCAGGGGAAGAGGGGAATGGAGAAGCAGGGTGGATGGAGAACCCTGTTTTCAGGTGAAAAAAATCAAAGGTTTGGTCTGGTATATTTGGGGGTGTAGAGACATACTTTGGCATCTTTTAATCTGTGAAGTCAAGCTGCCAGTGGGCTTGATTTTATGAAAGGGAGCTCTCGGCCATCCTGGCTGAAAATTCTTATAAGAACTTGTGGTAAGCTCTCCCAAAGCAGAAAGAGACGGTCTTGTGAGTTAGGTTTAGGTCTAGAAAGCCTGTTATGATTTTGTTTTGTGTGTAACCATATTTCCAATATTCTTACTATCATTTGAATCTTTATTATCAAAGAACAATCTTATTCTTGTTTTTACTATACATATATCTGAGTGCTGTGGGTTAAGTGGGAAGGCAAATAATCCTGAATTAAAACTAATAAGATGGTGTACTATTCCCTTGGGAGCAGTGAATCTCAGAGTTGTGCGAGTGTTCAGTGGAACAGGGGCTTGACACTTCAGAGGGATGCTTGGAAGACTTGGGGGTTGGCATGTGCCTATTGATAACCTATGCAAAGAAACTGAAAGGCAGTGCTTGTGTTGCCAGAGAATGATGGAATCAGGGAATTGATCTACATAAGGCACAGACAAGACTACTTCATGCTAAGGGCAGATGGTGGTGAAGCGTCACCTCCATAAGAAAGAAACCCTACCTTTTTTAAATGGAATTACTGTTCAGGACAGTATTGCAATTTAATAAGAAAAGAACAAAGTTCCAAACAGACGAAATCTTTTACACCATGCCAAGAGAGGAAAATGAAAAGCAGGATGAAACCCCCACTCTTCTCTCCTCCCGAGGAGCAGAAGCAGTATGTGATAGAATCATAAAAATCAAAGGATTCCTATTTTATTTTAATAAACAGTTTCCATCCTGAAGTAGAACACTTGAGACTATTAATCTGGTGTTGACCCACATTCAGGGAAGTAGTTTTAGCTGTAATTTACCAGAGCTCAGACAAAAGGAGGATGAGTTCCTTTGCTAAGAAATTTATCTTATTTTAAAAAATAATTTAGGTTGAGGTAAACAGTCCAGCCAATAATCCTGCCAATACAATAAAGCTTATGCTTTATTACATAGTACAATCTGCAAACATTACATAGTACAATCTTACAATTAAAAAAAAAAAAGCCACTAGTACAAACTGTTACTTTATTAAGCTAATTTACATCGCAGTCATGATTTTGTGAAAATAGCATTAAAGGTGTAAGACTGACCAAGAAAACTGAAAGCCGAATTAAAGTAGCTTAAAATTTTAATGAGTTATACACATTGTCTTATGACAGTATACTTCAGAATCTAGGTCAGAGGTTCCCAAACTGTGGGGCGCACCCCCTTAGGGGAAGGGTGTGGAAAAACATTCAGGGGGGAGCAATGGGACCGGGGCCAGCCCCCACAGGGGGCAGAGAGGGAGCACCACCCTGTCCAGCTCCACTCCAGCTCTGCTCTGGCCCTGCCCCCAGCTAGGACCCCGGCTTCCAGCCCCATCCCAAGCCTCAGCCCTCGACCGCAGCCCAGCTGCGCCTCTGCCCCCAGCCCTCACCCCTGGCCCCATACCAGCCTCCAGCTTCAGCCTTCTTTACCCTGTTGCTCCCCTGGAACCGCAGCCATGCTGGCCCTGGCGGACAATGACTCTGAAAATTGTGGGGACCACTGTTCTAGATGAGTAGTTACTATAGTCACTGGTAAATTGTTATGGTACCTTATGATGTACAATTCCATCTTCTGTTTCTCCTTCCCAGGTCTGTCCTTCATCAAAGGGTGTGTTTTCCCTCACGGCAGAATACAACTAGAAGGGGAATTAATGGTATATGAAGTTAATAGTACTCCAGAGAATGCAGTCTGTGAAGACTTCTACCAGTTCCTGGATTAGAGTATCACATTCATTTTACGAAAAAGTCCATGGATGCAAAATTAGCATCACTGGACCAATATCTCCCTTTTTGATGGTAATTTCTGAATAGCAGCATGAAAATAAGTTTTGTTAGTTTAATTCTACTGTTATGTTGCCAAGCTGAGTCTCACAAGAGAGGAAGAAGAACTGTTTAGAGATTCTATATAACAAAATTGTATCATTTAACCTTCTGAATGTAAGCCAAATGTATCTTTGCAGCCATAAATACTGGAAGTTTTAGGGTTGGCTTTTCAAGAGTGCTCAAGACACAAGCACACACATCCCATTGTGGGACAGGTGTCCTACATTTCTATTGAAAATTCTACCCTTACAGTTTAAATTTAATAAACTGAAGCAGATGGCCATGGTCACCAGGGGAGCAAAAGGGAAGCTCCTCAGAAGCAAGTGGATTTTTCAAGCCCTAACTTACATACCCTCTTTGAATTCAGTCCACATTTTTTAAAGTGTTCATATATTTAATTTTTACTTCCATGCAGCTACCTTGTTTTAGTGTACGTATTAATCAACATCACAAGTTAGCTTAACAAGAGGTGTAAATATAAAATTAAAATAAAGTCATATGATATACCATTATAAAAATAAGGCTAAAGTCTAGCTCTTAAGTCACATCATAACTAAAAATGTCATCTGACAATTTTTTTGCTTTCTTATTGTAGTGTTTAGGCTATTTCAAAAGTCACTCATTAAGATATCTAACATTCTAGCCTACAACAACACTCCATACATGAAAACAAAGTTATTCTGCTCAGTGAAGTCAGATAGTACCTTGACACAATCGATTAGCCAAACCAAAGCTGCTACAATCTGAGGCCAAGTGTGTGGAGCCCCCACTGTGTACATAGAGCTTTTTGACAATGCAAAGGGATACCTATAAGGAAAAAGAATCAGAGCATTTCTCAAATAAAAGTTTTATTCTGGTAAAAATACCCTGACTACACAAAATGGCCTTCTTACATACACCTTGAGGCTCACCTTACCAATAAAAAAGGGATGTGCTTCTATGAAGCAGCTACAGAAGAGCAAAGTAGATTCTACTTTACATCACGTATCAAAAAAATAAAAAATAATAAAATCAGCTAAGTTCCAATAGCAGAATATTTCAGCTGGTAATGACAGGAGTTTAATGTCTTCTTGGACTGAGGAGGTGGAGGTTTGTTGCGTAGACAAGGGTAGTGCTGAAGCCAGAAGGAATGTCCTCAAACTATTCCCACAATTTCCATTTGCTCACCATATTGCAAGACACATCCCTCCCATTTTCCTCTTTCTAGTCTGGTGCTGGGGGCAACTCTCGGTTGTGACTCTCCTCTGCTGCTCTGCCTCCCCACCTGATATCTCCCCACTTGGAATGATTCTCCCCTTTCTCCTTCTTAGGCTATTTTGATGCAAGAGACATCCACAGTAGTGCTAGATGGAAGGAGAGGGAACTATTTAAATAGGTGCTAGGAAAGGAGGCAGAGAGGCCTGGAAGATAGGGTGTGGGTGATGAGGTAAGGAAGGAAAAAAGAATTCCAACATGCGAAGTACACCTCTACCTCGATATAAAGCTGTTCTCAGGAGCCAAAAATTTTTACCATGTTATAGATGAAACTGCGTTATATCGAACTTGCTTTGATCCACCCAAGTGCACAGCCCCGCCCCACAGAGCACTGCTTTACCGCGTTATATCCAAATTCATGTTATACTGGGTTGCATTATATCGAGGTAGAGGTGTACTGACTGATGATCTCCCGCACTGGGGGATGTGGTAATGGTGGAGGCAGGTCTGAAGCCCACCCACTCCTAACCAACTGGACAAGAGAAACCAGAGGAAGAGCACCCAAGTCCCCACTAAATGAAATTCTCACTTCTGGGGCTCTCTAAATGCCAGACTGGCTTGCAAAAGTGGTTGTGAACTAAACACCATGTGATATTAGGCAGAAATAGCATAGTTTTCAGATCCTAGGTTGAATTTACAGTGCTGGGAGCTAACTAAAACAACATCTGTAATCTGACAAAATTTGACATGCAAGTTACTGAGGAAGTTCATAAATATATAACACCTGGATGTTGCACTGCTAACTACAGACATAGTTTGGAAATCTTCTGAAATTCAATGTTTGGAAAAGTGCACATTTTGTTCTGATTTTGGATGCCAGCTACACAAAATTAGTTTAGATTTATAGGGCAATGAGCTAAAAACGTTTTGCTGCTAAAGTGTGCTAAATGTAAATGTTCTTTAAACACCCAGATTCAGTTTTTTACAAAAAATAATTATTTAAATCCATCCTCCAGCTCTGGAGACAAGTTTCTCAAACAGTCTTAATTCCAAGAATCATTACCATGTTTTGACTGTTACCCAGGATTGTATTTTGGTTACCTGGTTTCTAGTAAAACAGTTAGTTTCTCAGTATCACAAAGTAAGGCCACTGGAAAGGACCCTTCTTTTCAAAATTTCTACTAGATAACACAAACCAAAGACCTCACATATTTGACATGGTGAGTATGCTTGACTCAAAGGTATCAATATGAGATGATGGCAATCATCAGCCTCTCTATCAGCACAAGGCACCTCACAGGATGAGTTAAATGCAATTCACACTGCCCCATAAACTTGGAAATTTGGAGACTACCAACATTTAAGATTTTTAAAAAATGTTGGACCTACTACTATTTCTAAGTAACACCAAAGATTACTATGACTATAGCTAATTGTCCAGCTTGAGTGAAATGCACCCTCAAAAACCCTCTACATCCAACAAGGCACCTCCTAAACAAAACAAACAGGACCAATAACAATGCTGGGGAAGGAGTTTGTACTACACAATTTTAAGTTTTACCATGCACTTTTACAATAAGAAATCAATAAAAATGAATTCCTGATGCATACCCAAGCTCTTTAAAGATTCTGGGGATTTCCTCTTCAAACTTAGAATCAGGAAGCTCATAAGGGCACAGGAAGCCATAGATAAAAGTGAAGATCTTTAAGAAGTCCTTAACGGATGGAGATTGGAGTGATTTCATGGAGACATTATGGGCATAGCCATTCTCTACAAGAAACTGAGAAAAGATACATGCATATTACTAGTGTGTGTAGGTAGGGTCTAGACAAAAGCTAGGTTTGAGGGAAAGGAAAAAGGTAGATTTAACCTTTATGATTTAAACCAAACATTTAAAGAAAATAGCAAAATACCTCACAGAGCTGTCGAATACACTGTTGGATGAATGCCTTGTCATGAAGTGGCCTGGGATCTTTGATCTTTTCTGTACCAAACACACCATACTGACTGTTACGTGAACCCCCTGGACCACTAGTTCTAGGGGAAAAAAAAAAAAAAAAAAAGTTTAGATACCTGTAGACCATAACTGTAGTGTTCTTAAGCTTATTTACTTTTCTTCACTTAATCACTTTTATTAAAGAATAATTACTCTGCTTTGTCATTTGTATTCCGGAACAGTGTATCCACACAGGAAGTTATTCTGAAATAGTTATTGCAGAATAAGTTATTTTGTATTATCTATGCTAATCAATGTCTCCATGTAGACAAAGCCTTAGTTTTAATACTAGCTGAATAACAATAGTTAATTGGACTAATAGCCAAAATAAACTGATATAAACCATATTCTTAGATTTCAAAAATAAATTCTGATCTTCCTTACCTTCATCCTATCACTGAAGTTTTTGGTGGTCCCCATCTTCTAGCTTATTATCCCCAACTCTTGTCTAACCGAGAAAAAAATGCATGTGGGAGCAGAGCAGTACAGCCCACTAAAGACTTGTCCCATTGCCTCTCCCCTTACTGTGGCTTCTGAGGGGAAGTCAGTGATCTGCACAGGAACATGAGCTCTGTACTGCTCAACCCTTGTGAGGCGAGAGATAGAGTTATGAAGCTCCTCCTACACCAAAGTGCCCAAATCCCTCCTTCCCCAATAGAAATCTTTCTAGGGAAAACAAATTGCAGAGATCTTTAAAAAATTGTTCAATTACTTTTTACATTTACCATATAGAGCCCTATCACCAATACCTTTTACCAAAGAAGCTGATTTTTCTTTCTGAGGTACCAGATGCAGGTTTACTCATACTCAGCTTCCCAAAGTTTGTTCTGTCTTGCCTTAATCAAAAAAAAAAAAAAAAAAAGTTTGTGCAAGTTACTGATATTACAATAATTTCACCTTTATGCTCACTTAAGAAAACTACAGCACATATTCATAACAGAAGTTATGACTAGGGTGGATAGATTTGTCACCAATTTTAATTGCGTTTTGCATTAGTACTTTTTAATTACTGTCCTAAAGAAAGGCTGACTTTCATTTATTGGTAACTGTTAAAAAAAATACTGATTTACAGCTAAATATAACCTTTACAATAAATATGCTGCTGCTTTTTGTTACCAGGAAGATACAAAATGCCTACATACATTTAAGCAAGCTATTATATAGCTTAAGGTACGTTTATTCAGATTTTTAAATTTGACATATTAATTAGATTAACTTTATATTTGCAATATATGTCAAGGTCTACTTGGGTGGAAATTCAAATTCAGTTTAAAATGCACAAAACCGATACTCTCTTTTTATTAAATAAAACCACTTTAAATATGCAGGGTACACAAGAAAAAAACATTTCTCAAAAAACATGAACATGATTTGCATTTAAAACTGACTTATTAAAAAGGGAAGTATTATCTGTAGTTAAAGAATTGAACTGATTGTTTCTGGTCACTGTGTCCTGCAAGATTTTAAAACTAACAGATATCCTCTCAGACCAAGTTTTTATTTTTAGATTGGGAAAGGAAAACAAGCTTTCTGGGTTCAGTGCCCAACTGGTTTCTTAATGCTGAACTAGTTGAATAAACTGAAATGAAAAAAACATTCTTTCTGCTGTGCACCTGCAGAAAAGGCAACTGCTACTTCAACAAGCACTGGTTCCGGGTACTTGCACAGTGACAAAGCACTGAACTGGTGGAACAGTCTTTAAAAATTGGCTACAAACACAGATTGCTTAAAATTATTTTTTGCATTTAATTTAAATGATCATAATAGATTATACTAAATTAAGGCCTTAGCACAGGTTGACAATTTTAAATTGGTTTATTTTTTAAAAATAAACCTGTATTTAAATTTAAAAAAAAATTCAGATTTTATTTTATTTTTTTAAAAGCACCAATTTTTATCCACCCTAAGCTAGACTAAGCATTCTAGAATTAAAAGTTACTTGGTGTTGCTGACCAATTAAGTATGTTCTTTGGAGACTGTCAATTGTATAAAAACAATGTTGCCAGATGTTCTGTACTTGATAATGCAACAAAAAGAAAAGTTAAAATATGAAATTTTAGTCACATGGAAGCCAGGAAACTAAAATAATAAAATTTTATTCTCCCAAAGAATTGACCATATTTGCATGCAAACATAAATTATGGCATTAAAGCTAATACCATTACACAAATTGTTGTTTATGGATCTGACCCTGCAGAGACTTAGACGTGCTTAACCCAGTGGGATTAACAATTACCTTTGTGAAAATCCACTCTAAATTACTTAATCAGTGACACTTACGCCTGAGGTGTATGAAGACCCATCTTGTTGGTATCCTGCACTCTCAGAGGCATCATGGATTGCCGACTACTGCTACCAGTGGTACTCGAGCTGCGCCGCATTGTGAATAAACTACAAGGTAAATTATGTTGGTATTACAGGAAAGTCACAGTGTCAAGGAACATCATTCTTCTTGTAACACACAGCCATTATGTGCAGGGACTGGATTGAAATAGGCTTGGTTGGTATGTTGGACCAGCAATTATCTGATGGCCCTAGCATTCCTGAAGAAATTGAAGTTTTGTTTAAGGAAAAAAAAGTTAGTCATTATAGCTGCAAAGTAAATTTCCCAAATGTATACTGCCTGAGCCTGCAGATAGACTCTGAAACAAGAGCTTTATCAAAGGGATGACCTGTCTCATTCACCTTATTGATGTGCTAACTCTGAAGACCAATGATAACTGCATTAAACATTTAAAGGAACTATTTCACCACTCCTGTATGCAGTGTTAGGGCTTGTCTACATCACAAAGTTGCAGCGCTGGTGAGGGGGTTACAGCGCTGCAACTTAGGAGGTGTACACATCTGCAGGGCATCACCAGCGCTGCAACTCCCTGTTTGCAGCGCTGGCCGTACTCCCGTTTTGTCTCGGGTGTAGAGGACCCAGCGCTGGTGATCCAGCGCTGGTAATCAAGTGTAGACACTTACCAGCGCTTTTCTTGACCTCCGTGGAATAAGCAGGCATCCCAGCATACCTGAGGAAGCCTCTCTGGTAATCAAGCAGGTCTCCTTCCCTGGTTTGCTCTCGCGTTCCCCAAACCCCCGAGCAAGCAGGTCTCCTTCCCTGCGGTTTGCAGGGGGGTTCGGGGAACGCGAGAGCAAACCGCGGGGAAGCTGGTCTCCTTCCCCGGTTTGCTCTCGCGTTCCCCGAACCCCCGTGCAAGCAGGTCTCCTTCCCTGCGGTTTGCAGGGGGGTTCGGGGAACGCGAGAGCAAACCGCGGGGAAGCTGGTCTCCTTCCCGGGTTTGCTCTCGTGTTCCCCGAACCCCCCTTGAAGCCGCCCAACAGCGCTGCAGTGTGGCCACATCTAACACCACTTGCAGCGCTGGTTGCTGTAAGTGTGGCCACTCTGCAGCGCTGGCCCTATACAGCTGTACTAATACAGCTGTAACAACCAGCGCTGCAAAATTGTAGATGTAGACATACTCTTAGTTCCAGGATATTAGAGAGACAAGGTGGGTGAGGATTAGACCAACTTCTGCTAGTGAAAAAGAAGTTTTTGAACTACTTAGAGCTCTTCTTCAGGTCAGGGAAAAGTAATCTGAGGCCTTGGCTACACTGGCGCTTTACAGCGCAGCAACTTTCTTGCTCAGGGTGTGTGAAAAAAGACCCCCTGAGCGCAGCAAGTTACAGCACTGCAAAGCTAATCCCCACAAGGAGGTGGAGTACCTGCAGCGCTGGGAGACCTCTCTCCCAGCGCTGGCGCCGCGACCACACTCGCACTTCAAAGCGCTGCTGCAGGAGTGCTCCCGCGGCAGCGCTGTACGGCTGCAAGTGTAGCCACACCCTAAGTGTCATAGTGAATATAAAGAGGAATAGATTCTTTAGCATGAGAAGTTAACACGTTGCAAGAGACCATTTAAAATGAAGTGGACTGTTAATACTTCTGCAGCCATAAGTCAAAAGAGGGTTACTGGGTTACAGAATATTGTAATGAAACATAAAACCAGTGTCTAATGAATCTATGATTTTTTGGTATCTAGCAGAGTTATGAATTTAAGCTCCCAAGTTCATCTTTTCAAGGTGTTGTACAGGTTTCCTCTGAGGATGAGGACTGAGAGGTCAGATATGGATTGACTGCTTTGTGAAAAGTGTTCACCTATGGATGACAGGGTATTTTTGTATTCTTTTTTCTGTGAGAGTTCATTTGAGAGTGTAGTGATTGCCTGGCTTCACCCACATTGTTGTTGTTGGGGGATTTGATGCACTGGATGAAGTACACCACATATTGTGATAGGCGTCTGTAGGATATATGGATCTTGAAAGATGAGTTACGGATGAGAACGGTGATTGATCACTGTAGTAGTGGAGGTATGTCTGCAAGTTTTTCATTTATTATTCTGGCAGGGTCTGGGGTTGCTTTGACTTTGTGTGTCCTAGTCTGTAGGGAGGTTGCTTCTCATGAGCATGGCAAGGTTGTGGGAGTTGTTTGAATACCAAAAAAGGGAGTTCCAGAAAGAAATCGTTCAGGATGAGGTCCCCATCAAGTATGGGTTATAGCTGTTTGATGATATTTTGTACAGGTTCCAGTGTGGGGTGCTAGGTGACAACTAGGCATGTGCAGTCAGTGGGGTTATTATTTCTGTATTGAGCAGGTTCTCTCAGGGAATCTGGGTGGCCCATTCCATGATGTGATCTACTTCTCTGGTGCAGTGTCTTTGTTTGGTGAAGGTGGTTTTAAATGTGTTAAGGTGCATATCCCAGTTTTTTTCCCTCTAAACATATTCTTGCTTGGGTGTAGATAAAAGATTTTTTGGCATGTCTGGGGTAGCTACTGGATCTGTGAAGTTAAATATGGTGATCCATGGATTTCTTATATATAGTTATCTGTAGGGTTCCATTGATGGAGCTAATCATGATGTCCAGGAAGTTGATGCTGATGGGCAAGTGTTGTAGAGAGAGTTTGATATATGGGAGGTGGCTGTTGAAGTTGTGGTGGAAATCTATGAGGGAACTGAGGTTGTTTGTCTAATGATGAAAACATCACTGATGCATCTCAGGTATACCATTGATTTCATGGTGCATTTTTCCAGAAATTCTTCCTAGAGGTGGCCCATGAAAAGGGTGACATATTGGGGAGCTGTTGTCTGTTCCCATGGTTTGGGCAAAGTGTGTGTTGTTGAATGTACGTTGCTATGGAGAATGAAATGGGTGAGTTTTGTGATGGGATGGATGTGTGTTGCCCCCTGTCTTTTAGATATTTGAGGCAGGCAGCGATGCCATCATGGTGAGGGTTGTTAGTGTATAGGGAGGGGACATCCATGGTGGTAAATATAGTGTTCTAAAGGAAGCTGTTAAAGTTGCAAAGTTTCTGGACAAAGTCCATTGAATCTTGGAGGAAACTTGCCCTTTGTATGGTTTGAAGACAAGTTCTATAAGTCCTTATATTTGTTCAGTAGGAATTCCACACTCATATATGATGCATCTGCCTGGGTTTCCTGCTTGTGTATCTTGGGAAGAATGCACGAGTTCCCTGGGGTGGGAAAGGCACCAGCCTTTCAACAACTCAGGCACTCTCCTCAGGACTCTGGTAATCCTATCCTTACCTTAGACGTTAACATTAGGTGCACCCCAATCTTCAAACCCCCCTCAAAGAGCATTCCCTTGCAATATCCAGACCCCATCATTAGATACTTCCAGAAATTACCATGTCTGCTATCGCTAAAGAGACAATGTACCCATCAGCCTGTTGGCTCAGAGGAGGACATGCACTCCACTTTAATATATTACACTGAGATTAACCCTTTCCCCTGTGCAATCTTTTTGCTGCAGCAGGTGCGCTTCGCACAGATAGAGCTGCAAAATCCAGGCCAAACCAGGCATGTGTACATGGAGTGTGTGCGTGTGTAGGGGGGGGAGAGGTGGGAGGAGTATAGTGGTGGCTTGGGACTGGCTAGTTGCCAGTAGGACCTGCCCATGCCCCAGCCCCCCTTAGCAGGCAGGTAGGGCGAGGGCTCTGTGAGACACTTCCCCCCCCTTCTCTTACAGGCAGATGGGTCCTGAGTAGGGTTGCCAACTGTGACTGAAGCTATTCTAGGAGCCCCCCTATGCCGCAATGTCATTTCCTTAAAATATCCTATTAAATCTCCTGGGCTGCTTGCAGTAGTCACTGGGAGTTCGAGGCCAATGGGCGAGGGGGGTGGGGTGGCAACCCTAGTCCTGAGGAACTGGGCAGCCCCTGGGGACTCTGCCCAGGCCCGCCGGGGAGCGGAAGCTACTAGCAACTGCGCCTGTAGACCGGAGAGCAAAGCGGGAGGGGGCTCGAGCGGGAGGCTCCTGCTCCGGCGCCAGCCAGACCGCCCGGTGCCCCAGCAACCCCCAAAGGATCCCTCCCGTCCTCTCCTGCCACAGCCGGTGGCGGGAACGCACGCGCGGAAACCATCCCCCACTCACTCACTGTCGCTGTTACAGCCGCCGCAACTTTTTCTTCTTCCCGTCCCAATTTCAAATCCACCCGCCACCTGCGTCACTCCGCGTCCTACCCAATGCGGGCAGCCGAGCGTCTTACGTCAGGCGAGCTGAGAGACTCTGCCACTGGCTTGGAGCATCGTCGAACGGTGGTGACCTCACTTCCGTTCTCCTCCGGATGGTATTTGTTCTAATAGCTACGGCATTTTAAAAAAATTCCTCAGAATCCAGTTTACTAGCAGTCGCAGCTGTCGCGCTTCAGCGGAAGTTAGGAAACAACAGCCTGACACAGCCGTTTTGTCCGTACAACAAGATGGCTGCGCTCAGTGTGGACTCGAATCGCTCAGGTGGGAAGAGCTTCTCCTCGCACACTTGGACGTTCGCCTGCCAGTGTCTGAGAATGAGGGGCGAGTACTTGGGGCTCACATAGGTAGGGCACACGGGGCTTCTCTGGGACCTGAGCAGGGGTCCCGCGAGCGGCCTCGCTCTCACCCCAGAGGCGCTGCCTGGCCCCGAGCTGCGCACGCTCGAGTTACGGCGCTGCCTGGGTCGCTGGCCAGCGGGGCAACGCAGAGCCCCGGGACAGACGCTGCCGGGCGAAACAGGGGCAGGTGGCTGGAGGGCCGAGGGCATGTCAACAACCGGGGCAAAAGCTGGGTTTCCGTAGGGCTGGCTGCGATTGGCGCTGCAGGCCAGGACAAGCCCAGCCTGGCCCTTCGAGGTGCGAGGTGACCCGACCGACACCCTCTCTGCCCACCCTGAAAGTTGCAGAAGTCTGGCCAAGCTGTATGTGAATTCGTGGCACGTTATTTTCAAAGGGAGACTCGCGCATTCCTGTGTCGGGGGTTGTCTAGCACAAGCTCTCCGGTTACCTAAACACTGTCAGAGCTGCTAAAGGGATAATCATGGAGTAGGGAATTGTGGCATAACAGGCATTTATTCTGCATATCCTAGAGACGCTTGTGAAATAAACGTACAGTAAGAGTACTATGGCGAGAGAGTTTAAAGGCTGGAGTTTGCAGAGTTATTAACAGTACATGGTGGGGGTCAGCAACAGCAGGGCCGGGGAGGGTAGGGGAATGCAGTACAAATTACCGGGCCCGGTGATCTGGAAGGGGGCCCGAGGCTCAGATTCATCGATCCTGTTTAGCAGATCCACCTTTGCTGGGGGGCCCGAAATTTTTTTTTAACTGGGGCCTGAGCCCACTCTCCGCGGCTCTGGCAACAGACTGTATATTTGAAATGCTTAGCATACTTTAGGCGTTGTTTTAATACACTTTAATAATTCTATAAAGTCTGCTTTTGTATTAATTACAGGAAAAACCTAAACTGGAAAGCGAGTATGAATTTCAGCTCCAGTTTCTCAGAGACTGTCCTTGAAAAGGAGAGAATGTGATGTCTGTGGTGCATCAGCTGTCAGTTGGGTGGCTACTGGATCATCTTTCCTTCATCAACAATGCCAGTTACCAGCTTTGCCCCTCCTGCCAGTGCCCTGCTCCCTCGGCTTCTCATGTTGCTCCTGTTTCTTCCGTTCCTTCTACAGAGGATATTGTTGCTCCTTCCACTGTTGATACTACTTACTCTACTGGAGTTGCAGTAGAGAGAATAGGGGGAACACTAAAGAAAAAATATGTGTTTCGGGAAGAATTCTTTCATGTTTTTAAGCCCCATATAGTTTCAGCTTCCGAACAGAAGCCCCAGCAAGAAAGCTCTGATGCTGGTCCGAGGGAGGGGAAAGGCAGTGACAATGGAACAGAGCAGCGCGAAGGAGCCAAGAACAGCGATGGGGATTCCATTGCCAGTGCTAGGAAGGTATGGTCTACAGGAAAAAAAAAGACAATAAAATAACTGTGCATCTACCGTAACAACTTCTTGCAAATTGCCTTGCTACTTTCTGAAATAATTTAAAGCACAAATTGTTGGCAGGTGGGGTGAGGAGGAAGCATATCCACAGCAGATTTCAAAATGTGAAAGAGCTCTGCACTTAAAAGTTGTATGAAACCGAAGACTTTGCTAGATACTCGCAGGGATTTACCCAGCTTCTTAACAAGATGATGTCAGGGCCTTGTATCTCATGACTCCATTTTCAAGCTATTAGTCCTGTACAGTTTAGCATAATCTGCTAAACACCTATGATCTGAATTTTCAGAAGTGCTGAGCTGACTTCAGTGTGAGTTGCTCAGTCCCTCTGAAAATTAGCAGATGCCTGCCCAGCAAGCTTAGAAATGACTTTTTAATTGCTTATTTTTTATTTCTAATGTTTTCTAACTTCTTGAGGGAAAACTAGCCACATACAGAGTTGGACTTTTTGTGTACTGCTATTTTAAAATTATTTTTACCCCTCCCCCTAAATAATTACTCTGCTCTAAAATAAATCTGGCCAGATCTTTAGATGCTGTAAATTCACCGATTTAAGTGGAGCTTTGTTGATATCTGATATCCTCTATTTTTTTTCTTCTAAATAACATTTCTAAAATGGCTGGGTGGTTTCTACTCAAACTTTTAAACAAGAGTACCTTTGTCTGAAATCCATCATGAATCACTTCAGCCCAAAAGAGCAATGTTAGGAAGGAAAGACTGAAAAGAGAGGTTTGTAATGGAACTTTAGATGCTTAGGTAACCTTACAGTAGTGATGTTCTATAAAAAATAACTTTGGGCTCCGTGTTAGACTCTGAATGACTCCTTGGTTAAAACATGCTCAATTTATAAATAACTGGCATGTCTATTTTTTTAACAACTATTTTTTACAAACAGTCTCAGATCTGAGAGTCAAGTTGTTGAGGTTTTGTTTGTTTGTGTTTTGGCTAATGCCTAACCATCAGTGACAAAGCTGCAATTAAACTTCACAATTTTGTTGATTATATGTAAGCTTGAAAAGTATGCAACTCACTACTGATTTTAAATCAATAAAAACTCATTGTTAGTCAAATAAACAGCTATACCGCTGAAAATGCTCTTGGTCCAGATATGTTTAGAAAGCACCTTTCATTACACACTCTGTTTTCTGACTCTGCTACCTTTTTTACAGCATTTGTTGGCATGTTTGCTATTCCATATTGAACCTGTTACACTCTGAGTGTGCCTGGATATGCAATATGTCCATTGGAGTAACTGACTAGGTTTAGGATGTGTACAGTAGAATCTCAGAGTTATGAACACCAGAGTTACGAACTGACCAGTCAGCTACATGCTTTATTTGGAACTAGAAGTATGCAGTCAGGTGGTAGCAGAGACCTGTGTACTGTGTTAAACATACATTACTAAAAAACGAAGAATTCTGTTTCTGTGCCTGTTTCATTTAAATTAAGATGGTTAAAAGCAGATTTTTTTTTTGCATAGTAAAGTTTCAAAGCTGTATTAAGTCAATACTCAGTTTTGAAACTTTTGAAAGAACAACCAGAACGTTTTGTTCAGAGTTACGAACATTTCAGGGTTACAACCAACTTCCATTCCCAAGGTATTTGTAACTCTGAGGTTCTACTGTATATGTTAAAGTCTCTTCATGCTGTATTATTGAAAATTTAATAAAGATGGGCAAAATAATGGATCTCTGTACTTTGTCAATTGTTATTGCACTTCATTTATTGACCCCAAAAATAAAAACTTATATATATATATTTTACTTTAATAGCAAATATTGTTTTACAACTGCAGGACTATACTTACGCTTTTCACAAGATTGTATTTAAAGAAAGTTTATTTGCCAAAGATGATTAAATAGTTCTGAGGGTTATTTTTTTAAATTAACATGGTAAGGGTGGGTAAACATATTTTGTGCCTGGGCTTGAAAGTTTTCATGACAATTGTGCTGATGTGTTCCATGTAGCATTCGTTGAAATACAGAAATATGAGGTGCATCTGTTCCCTTTAAATTTTGTGTATATGATGTATGGGCTAAATCAATGTATGGGCTGTATCTTTCTGGAGTTAGGTGACACTTTCTTGTTGGCAATAGCCTGGGCTTGGCAACCAAACAAAGATTGCATAGCATTTTCATCCGGAGACAGAAAAGCTAAGCAGTGAAGATTAGAGTTAATATGAGCTGTGAAGCGGCATATCATTGAATAGCACTGGCAAATAGGCTGATACAGGCTCTTACAGCACAGATTATCGTATACACTCGTTCATAAGCCGAATTTTTTGAGTAAAAAGGGAAGCACCAGAGAAAGGAGTCGGCTTATGAACAGGTATAGAGAGGGAGAGGTGGGACACAGCCACTCCCCCAACAGAAGGAACAAGGAGAGGCAGCAGAGCCAGAAAGGAAGAGGCGTGGCTAGAGTCTCTGCTTCTGGCCACGCTGCTTTTTCCCCCAGCCTCCAAAGCAGGGGGCTGGCAGGCTGCAGCCATGCCGCTTGGCCCCGCCCCCCAGAGCAGGCTGTGACCGCACCGCCTGGCCCACCGGAGCACACTGCAGTCATGCTGCCCGGCCTGCTGGAACATGCGGCTGCTCCGCCCGGTCTGGCCCGCCGGAGCAGGCTGCGGCTATGCTGCTCAGCCTGCTGGAGCAGCTCCAGCCAGGTCAGAGATGACATACTCTCCTGGCCCTCGCCAGATAAGGTGGGAAGGGATGGGATGAGGACAGTGTGAGGGGAGGGAGGGAGAGTCCCAGGCCAGGCAAAGGGTGGGTCATGTGGGAGGTGGTCACAGGGGTTACTCCCCTGACTTCCAGCTTCTCCCCCCATCAAAAAATTTCTCTACCAGTTGCTGTCCCAGCCTGCCAGGGTAAGCAGCTGGTGTGCCGGGACACTTTGTTTGCTTAGGTTTATCTCTGTACTTGCAGACACTCGAGGTAAACAAACCTTCTCAGCCCACTAGCAGCTTATCCTGATGGCCCGAGAGCCAAAGTTTGCTGACCTCCGAATTATAGGGTCGGCTGATGAACGGGTTATAAAAATTTTCCATTTTTACGTATCCATCTTGTGGGTGGGGTTGTCTTATAAATGAACCGGCTTATGATCGAGTATATTCAGTTTTAAAATGACTGTGGCACCATCAGAAGCTGACTATGACAAAGGACTTAAATTCATAAAAAGAAGGGTATGGCAAATTGTTACAAGCTCTGAAGGCATGTATATGTTTCTCTAGCATATTTTTGCCATGTAGTAGCACAGCTGATATTTTTTTCCCCATATTTTGTTCACTGCAGAAACGTAAAAGAAAGTGTAGTGTGTTCAACCAAGGTGAACTGGATGCTTTAGAATACCACACAAAGGTAAGCCTGAGCGATAGTAAGTAACAATGACAAGTGTACAGTATGTATCTATAGGTAATTTATGAATATAAACCCTCTGAAACTATTCCAAAATATATAGAGCATGAGTCTTGTAATTTCAGTTCATTACAGTTAGAGCAATATTTGGTTTCACCAGTCCCCAAGTGGAGGACTCAATACTGGGACTATTTTAAGTGTGTGTGTGTGTTTGTTTTTTGTATAAAAATTAAACTGCAGCTGAGAAATTTCAACGAGCTAGAAACTGGTTTCACATAACACCTTTAATATTCTAGGTAGCTGAACATCCTGGAGTAAGCACCGAGTTAGCTAGATAGGCAATGTCTGCAAGAAAATGGTACAGATGCTGGTTTTGAGCCTTGGCAGTATAAACAGTTCTAATGATGTGTATATTGGACACCGAACTGAGATAATTCCCCAGCTCTTTTATAAAGATGCTCTGATGTGCCACATCCACTGGAGGGGGGTCAGAATTACCCATTCTTTAACATCTTCTATAATATCCTGTTTGCTACAGTAAAGTGTTAGGAATGAGTTAGAGCCCATGTCGTGATGTGGGTTTGAAGCCATGACCTTTGGAGGTATGATTACTACTAGCTGAGACGTACTGATGGAATCTAAAAATTGAATCTCTGGACAAATGAGCCTTTCTGAACACTTCATTTTATCAATTTGTTTTGAAAAATGTGTCATGTAATGTAGCAAGAAAGTCTTAGATAAGATAAAAATTAGTCTGTGCTGTACAGTTCATTTGTAACAAAGAGGTGTTTATATAAAAATGACTAGGGTTGGCATGGAATCATGATGGGATGCGAATAATAGGAATTTTTTTTTTTTTTGGTAACTAGTTTGGTGGTGATAAAATTTTAAATTTTATTTTCTTCCTTTTAGTCCTTTCTGGAATAACAGTGGTAGAAATGGAGAATCAGCATAGCTTGGAGAAAGGGCAAACCATTTCAGAACTTCGTAATCGCTCAGTGACCAAATCCCCATACATTTCAAAACTCTTCCTCTGGCACCTTTTTGGTTTACAATGCTAACCTTTCCCTTCTGGTGAATTCTGTGCATATTTTAATTAATAGAATTTAGTGTTCTTATTCTAGTACATATTTGTTCATATGACAAAACTACCACAAAGTTGGGATAATTGATTCCTCCACTGCTTTACTTGATAGCAGCTTTTTTCCATCATGGCAAGTAACATGCCGCTGGTATAAATCATCATTGCTCCATTGAGTTTTGTCTCTGATCTCTGTTCTGCTTATAGTTGTCTTTAATCTGGTACTCTCAGATTTCTACCTTTCTGATTTCTGCCACCTGAGGATTTGGCCCATGATGTTTCCAAAATTTTCGTTCCTTTACTTTTTGAAGTTTTATAGTTTATATTTAATTTTTTTAACATTTGTAAAATGATTTGAGCTTTAAACATGTCAGTCAGGTACATGGAAAATTGTAGAAGTGTGAAGTTACTTAAATGTGGCTTTAAAAAAAGAAATTGTGCTCCTTTTCTTCCAAGGTGAGTTGGCTTGGGAAGATGTGTGAGAGAGTTTAATTTCCTTTTCTGAGTAGGAACTTAGTCTTGACATTTCATTTGTAAGAGTAGAAATGCACAGTAAAGTGATGGTTTGTGCTCTAGCCAACGCTGAATATAATTCATTAAAAAAATTTGTTGACTGTAAAAATCAAGAAAAAGTTATATAAATGTTAGTTTCCTCTGTTCTGTTTGATTGCAAACAAGATCCATATCACATATAAACTTCAAAATAATTTATTACTAACAAACAAACAAAAATCAGAGTTGTAAAAGATTAGTTTGTGTAGTTTTAAAAATAGATAAAATATATTGAAAGAATTATCAAACACAGTTTTGGTGGGGAGAATAACTTTATATTGGCAACAGGATGGGAGAGAAGACATTAATATTTGGTGCCAGATGGATTCATTAACACCGTTATGACACTTTTTATACATGATCGCATTGCTAGAAATACATGTTTTTAGATTACATTTGTAGCAAGTATACACTGATCCCATGGTTAAACATTGACCCTTTCATATGACATAATTGAAAAATAAACCAGATGCAAAAAGCATAAAGCAATAGATTTTTAAGGCATCAATGCAGGAATGTACTCATGCACATGCTTATGAGCTTCCTGAATAGTAATACTTTCCTCAATTGAGAGGTGTTTGCATTCCTTTCTCCTGATATTGGTGGTAATCACTGTATAAATTTTTATTTTTCTCTTGAAATAGTATTTTAAAATATTAAGATAACAATATTTTTATAGGATCCCCATTGTATATTCCAACCAAACATTGTGATCTGTTTATACAAGTAACATCTCCTATCTACAGATCTCAAAATGCTTTAGACTTTGGTTATCTTCATTATTTATAATATAATAGGATCCAGGGGTCTCAGTCAGATTAGGGGTTCAGTATGCTGGGTGCTATACAAATGCATTGCTCCAAATTGCTTACAGTTTAAGATCCTGATTCTGAAAAGACTTGGGCACAGACTTCATGAATGGAATTCAATGAGATCACTGTTTGTGGAGTTAAGTGTATACTTAGCACTTTGCAAGATTGGGGCTAAATAAAAACAATGCATGAGGGAGTGAGAAAGATGGACAAGTGATGAAATCTCTTGGTTGCCTGTGTTAGCTGTGTGCACAATTTTGGGTTTTTTTAATGAAGGTGTAAACAAACAGTAGCTATTAATGAAACACTGTTAATCTCTGTTAGACTCTATTTAAACCATTAGAAAATTTAACTTTGCATTTATAGCAGTAAAAGCTAACCTCCCCAGGTTGTTCCTCCCCATAGGATGAGAAGTCAGTACAAATTATTTTAGCATTTATTCATAGCTGTTGTAGGAACAGAGAAACTGCATTTTTTAAAGGTGTTTTTTTTTTTTAATAGGAACCCCTAGTACATTCATTGGTATTCCTGAATGCTAAGAGCATGAAGGCTATAATTATATTCCAATATTGCCAACCCCAAGCATTCAAAAATATTGAGATTGGCTTACTCATGAGATTTTAAAAATAATAGATGTGGTGTTCTTGTTGTTTGACTTCTCATGTTTGAGCCTTTAAAAGTTCATTGTAACCATAAGGCTAGAAACTTACTTAAAAAAAAAAATTAAGATTCTCACATAATCTCATGATTCCAGGAGCTAGAGCTTTAAAAACAATAATAAATATTGTAAGATTCATGATAGTTGGCAACACTGATAAATGGACAGTATTCTTTGGTTTATAATTGAAAATAGTGAGGTCGTGATGATGATGGATGCAGGGAGTAATTTGAGGCTCGGAATCATTGATGGGAAGTGCATAACCAGATTCTCAATTAAAATCACTGGGATTCTGCATGAATGACTTCCAGGATCAGTGCCTAAGAGGGTGTCATTTAGATAGTCACTAAAAACAAGTTATATTAATTTGACTCACTAATTTTTTTTTTGCCATTCTTAATTTAATATATAAAATATGTTGTTTTTAAAGTGAGTTTAAGGTTCTGGAAAGATACCATATTAAAATTCCTGGATACTGACATCCTCAGTTTTCCTGATTGTAAATTTTTTTGTCTCAATACGGGTCCTGATGATAACCTGCAGATTCACAATGTAGCAAATATGTATGAAATTTCTGTTTAATTCTCCAGAGGTTTCAGCCAGACATTTCAAAGATCCTTTCCCTCTGCTTTGTATATCTTATTACTGTACAGATCAGGGGTCTGATACTGGAAGGCACCAGATGTTTAATCAAAGAAGGACTCAAAAGTGGTTTTCTTCACCCCATTTCTGCAAAACAAAGTAGCATCAAGAATGTTGTTACAGGACATGTTGGCTGTGAGATGGCTGAATTATGTGAAATGGCAAAACGTTTTCCTTCTGTGAATGAAAATGACCATCGATCTGCACAAATTATAGATGAGGAAACATCCATTCGAGAGCAGGATCTGCTTTCATGCGTTACAGAGAACAATACAGACTATGCAAAGATAATAAATTTAATGGGGCAGAAGTACCTGGTGCCGCCAAAAAGCAGTTTCCTTTTATCTGATATTTCCTGTATGCAACCGCTTCTGAATTGTAAGTATCTTTACTCATTAAAATTTCCTGTTTTTGAACTACAGTATGACAAGGTATTTAAGAAGAGAGAAATATTTTTTTTCCAGCATTAATTCCTTCATGTGTAGTACCAAAAGAACAAATTATTTAGGCTGTAACCAATAATCAGTGATTTGATAGTTACTTTTATTTCCCACTCTCCAATACTCCATCTTAAAATTAAAAAGAAATCACCCATGTTTTGATAAGAAGGACATGCAAGCAGTGGAATTTAACCTAACAATTAGTTCTTCCCTGACAAATTGGGAGTTCAAGCTGTATGTCTGTTGAGCAAAATGGCTTACTTCATTGAGGTACATGAAAGAATAAAGACATTTTGTATTTTCTAGATCAGACCTCAAATTATTGCCGCACATAAAAGGTCTGACAGGCCGGACGAGGCCCACTGGCCATAGTTTGCACATACCTGCTTTAACTTGTTCTTAAAAACTTAGAGTGGTTGTTGCATCATTCTTTATACATGCCTTTCCACTGTGAATAGTTAGTTTGTGCTTTTTAAATACACAGGTTATCTCATTCAGTATTTTTAACTGAATATAATTGTGATCTAATTCTGTCAGAAAGAAATCTGAATTTAGATAAAGAATTTTAAGGGTTTTTTCCTCTTATGACAACTAAAACGGTGGTTGCAGTACTGGCAGGATAATAGCTGAAACATTAATACATAAGTAGTAGTAGTTTACAATACACCTGTAACCAACATGACATAACATAGCAGTCTGAGTGGGGTCTAAAACCATAGCTCTAACTGATCAGCCATTTTAAAAATCATTAATAACAGAAACATATCTTAGATTGACACATTTATCAGTTTTCATTAATTTCCTCAAAATGATAGTTATCATATTGTGGTAAGTTAAAGCAGTTAGAAGCATTTTAGTTAATTATTTGTAAAAGCAAAATAGAATATCGCCCCTCTGCTGCACAGTCTAGTCTTCTGATCTCTGTAATTAGGTTACTTACACTTTGGGGAACAATTTTAGCTTTTTGTTTTAAAACTAGTCTTTCAATTTTACTTTCTTTCTAGATAAGAATAAATATGATGTAATTGTGATAGATCCACCATGGCAGAACAAGTCTGTTAAAAGAAGTAACCGGTAACTTTTTTGTAAATTTAAATATTTCCTGTTTGTTTGTTTTTTTTTTAAGAAATCCGCCAAACCCCACATTTGATTTTGTTCATGTGCTAGTGCAGCATTCCTGCAAAGTTCTGATTATGTGTTTGTTTGTTTTTTTGTTTTTGTTTTTGTTTTTTTTACCTCCACACAGATGCAGTTGATATAATATGGTAATGCAATCCAACACATTGATAACTGCTAGCTTTGGCCCCAATCTTGCAAACACTTTGACATGTGCCTAACCTGAAGCATATGTGTTTGTGAGTAATCTCATGGATTTCACTGAGACTAGTCAAATACTTCAAATTAAGCATGTGCCAAAGGGCTTGTAGGATTGGCACTTAAATTACTTTCCAGGAGAGCATGAAGCCAATTTTATTGCAAAGCCCCAACCCTGCAAATACTTACGGATGTGCTCAATTTTAATACCATGAGTAGTACCATTGATTTCAAAGTTAGTGCATACACAAGTGTTTGCGGGACTGGGGCCTAATTTGGAAATTTCAGAATTTTTTTGTTGTGGGTTTGAGTCTCTGCTTGATCGGTAGAAGTAGAAAATTTAATAACACAGTACTGAAATTCTCAGGCACAATGGGGTCAGCTGCTGAGAACTCTAGTTTGCAAAGTCATTACATTAGAATTCATGGGCCTGTTTCTTAAGTGAGCCAACTAACTTTTATTCCAACAGGACTCAGTTTGTTACATAGACTCACCACCATGTAAAAGTGGTGAAAATGGTGGAGAATTTGGACGTATAACTTTCCAAAGTGAATATTGATATATTTTCTCTCCTGTAGTTCTGGAAGCTTGCAATTAAAATAAATAAATAAATAAAAAATTGCACAGACGGGATAGAGTTGAAGTTAAGTGTATTTCCTGAGTTAGCAAATTTTTGTGTGTGGGTTTCAAAATTAATTAAATTAAAAACACCAGTCTAATCCTGTGACATCAGAAGTCTGATTTCAAGTAATTTGTTACTTAGAACATTAATATCTGCACCTGGTGCCTTGCCTCTTAATCATAAAATCCAAATGCCTCTTCTGAAATAAACTGCTCTAGCATACAACCACAGATAGTACATATCGATGCAATCATCGATGCAATCCTGAAAATCACACTCATGCACAACATTAAGTATCTCCAGGTGTTCTTAAATAGTAATAATACATTACAGACTTTTCAAGTGAAGTGTGTCTGCCAGTAAGACATTTTGGTGTGGTCAGTTAAGGTTGTGCGCATTGGGAAATAGAGGGGAACAGGAGCTACTGTCTTTAGGAAAAAAAAAAATGGTACATAATGTCATGCTGTCTGAAGTGGTTCAGAACCATGAGCACCAACCTCAGGCAGACATCCCAAACTGGTAATATGTTTTATAATTAGATTTCACCAACCCATTAACAAGTGTGAACTCCTGGATTACTGTAACAGTCTTACTGTGAAGTCACAGTCTCTTTAGGCTCTCCATCTATCTTGCTACCCAGGCAATATGGACTTCGTGATAAATAGTCATATCAAAGATCACAAAATATTCATGTTGCTCCCAGTCCCAAGAGACTAGTCACTTAACCCAGATAAATTATCTCACACCAAAAACAACACTGGTAGCCAATCATATAGTAAACTAATTAAGGATTTAACAACTAGGGAAAATGTTATTTATAGGTTAAAGCACACAACATATATGCACAACTGAGTTCAGTCTATGGGCTTGGCTACACTGGCGCTTTACAGCGCTGCAACTTTTGTGCTCAGGGGTGTGAAAAAACACCCCCCTGAGCACTGCAAGATACAGCGCTGTAAAGCCTCAGTGTAATCAGTGCCGCAGTGCTGGGAGCACGGCTCCCAGTGCTGCAGGCTACACCCGTAGAGGATGTGGTTTACGTGCTGGCGCTCCGACTACACTCACACTTCAAAGCGCTGCCGCAGCGCTTCCCCGGCAGCGCTTTGAAGTTTCAAGTGTAGCTATACCCTATGATTCCAAAAGGTGACAGTGTTGTAGCAATCTGTCAGCACTGAATGTCTTTTCAGGGCTTAAGTCAGGTTGGCACTGGGGATGTGTGCTTTGTTTCTTAGCTCCAGCCCTAGTAAGAGTCTAAACAGTAAAGAAATGAAAAATCTTCGTATCAGCAATTTTTATTTCCCTCTTCCAGCTTTCAAAACAATGGGGCAAGGCCTTCTGCACGTACTTCTCCTTGGGGCAATTAACAAAGCTTATGTCCTACAATGGCCCGCTTAATTTTGATAGCCCTCCTGGGTGGGTAAGAGGCAGCCACTCTTCCTGTCTGAGTTCACAAGTTCAGAGCAGGCATTTTTACAATTATAAAATAAACTTATATTTTACATTGTAGCATGGAATACGGACATTGCAAGTAAGATTAATGCATGCAGCATTTTATACAGTCTAAATATCCTTAAAAGTCTAGCACCTGTCTTGAACAATAGTAACATGTAGGTGAGCTGGTCTGTTTCCAGCTATGAATTTGTCACCTGCCGCCTACAGACTTGGCAAGAGCTGGCACCTGGTTTACCAGGGTCACATGTAATAATAGTCTTTTTTTGTTACTAAGGTCCTTAAAACAAACCAAAAAAACCCATCCTCATCATCCCTCCCCTTCCCCTTAAATAAAATATCAAACTTTCTGTCAAAGCAGAAAACTCAGTTATGTCTGTTCTTGAATGTGGTACAGGTTTGTATTTTGAAATAGCTGCACCACTCATAATAGGACTCACCTTTCTATTTTATCCCCTTTGAGGAAGGCACACTCTTCCACAATAAGTGCAAGTGCTTAATTTTTGAGCTGGAAGCCAGCCAAGGGCTTCAGTGGAGATTCCTTTCAGGTTTTTTACTCATTGCAGATCAGTGGAGTATCTTGTTGAATGGGGTTTAGCTTCCCATTCAGTATGAGGATCTTGGTCTGTATGATTAAAAATAATTAAGCTAGAGTGGAAATACATATTGAGATTTGTGCTTAACTGAAAATAAATAATTCTGCAACATTTATAGGAAGACTGCATCCTGAGTGGCTAGTGAGTTCCATGAAAACTACTGTTACTAGTGTAGATAGCTTGGCATTCAAAACAATAAAGAACCACCTCCATAAATTAGATACATGATCTAAAAACCTCACTATATTCTTCACACTGGAGGAAAATTAACTTTATAGTATTCAAATTTATTTTTAGCAACCTACTGTACCTCTAACAGAAATACTAAATTAAAATTATAAATGATTTTTATATATGGTTTGAGAAGTGATTACTGTTTTGACCTTTTAACCTGACAATCCAAATTGGTATTGCTCTTGCGCTTATAGGTTACTCCATTTGCTTTTCATTCAGATGGGAGATTTCTTACTACACAGTGAATGGTATTGACTTGAGTGGAAGCTATAATATAAACAGAAACTATTGTGTCATCAAATAGTTTATTCTAGTGTACAAATGAGAGTATTGGAATAAAAAGCAATAATCTTTGTCAAAATTAAGACTGGAACTCAGCCTTTTTCAAAAGTAAAATTCTTACAGACCTGACACATATTGAGAATTGGAGAAATATTTAGATTAAAAATTGCAATGTGTGTGTGTGTAACACACACACACACACACACACACACACAAAATAATATGGGGGGGTTGTAAGCATCCATATATTTGGCCACTAGATGTCACTTTTGACTCATATTTAAGTTTATTTAACTGTGTGGTTTTATTTCTATTCAGGAAATGTTTCTTAAAAGAAGGAAGTCAGAGTTGGGGCTTTATATAGCCCCTTTCACTGTTGTTGTTTTTTTATACTAGTTTTCTATTTGCTAATACACTTTCTGAATATACCGAGGTACAGATATAGCCACTTGTCTTCATGGCAAATCAAGCAAATTCCCATACCATCGCTAGCTGCTCCAAATTGTCTTGTGGTCACATGGGTGACCAATAGACAGAAGCACCTACGTTTTGTTAAGGATGAACTTTATCCTTATTGGTCTGTGAAGACTCTTGCTGAGTGGCACTGGGTGAAAGTAAGTTATGAATCTCTTTGCTTTTGGTGGGTGGGCCATGCAACATTGTGCTTTTCTGCATATTTGTGTAATTTTTCTGTCCCTTCATGTTTTTTGTATTTAAAGGTCATTACTTCTTCACTGAGATGCAGTAATTTTATATCTTCATTTTGTATTGAAGGTGGAGGGGGGTGATTAATAATAACTAGAAAAAATGTAGCTGTTGTATACCAAGTCACATACAAAATTTATTTCTCATTTCTTTTTGTCAGATTACCAGATCTGGAGAATTTGTATTTCCATTAGATTCTTCCCACAAAAAACCCTATGAAGTTCTTGTGTTGGGGAGAGTTCAAGGAAGTATAGATTTGCCATTAAGGTAGGAGAGACTATTTTTAGTAAGATTTTTCTGTGTGTTTGTTCTTTTTGCATGTATCATTGTTATATAAGCTGTATAATAAGCTTCCAGGATTGTCACTGTGTGTCACTCTGGAGCCGAGAATCTCTGTTTAGTCAGTGTGAAGCGATAGAAACATACAGCTATAAGCATGGCTGAGAGCTCTTTTTGTTCAGAATATCAGTAGGATTTGTGAGGCGTTACAATCCAGTTTTTAAGTTCTTAATCATTTTGACTTTACAAATTACACTTGTGGTACTGTACCTGTATGCTAAGGCATGTATCTATGCCACGCCAGTCACTTTTTGCCCCTCACCTGGTGCATATGGCACATAAAACTGGCACAGCTGCTCTTGGGAGCATCATCCCAATGAAAGGGGAATTCTCCAGTGGCACAGAGTGACCAAAGCAACTCCTGTCTTTCCCAGTTGCCTGTGTATGAAGCATGGCTCTGGGAAAGGGGACATGGCTAGGGCTTCCCCTTGTTGGCACTTCCCAGCTGCAATCCTATCTGCTTGGGGCTGTTGGCTGCCATTAGAAGTTGGAGCAGTCTTTTGTCTGTTCTCTCTCTTACTGGGGGACCAGTCCAGTGAATAGGTGGCCCAGAATCAGGAGGAAAAAAAGTGGGTGGGGTTGTGCTGTGCATTCTTCACCATAGCAGAGGGCCATGTGTATGTATTTATGTATGCACATAAGGTAAGGGTGTGGTGTGGGTTCTTGTGGTTAAAGTAATTGAAAAGTGATAGAACTGTCAATTAGTTTGTATTTTTTCCCCTCTTGTTTCATCCCTTTATTACCTGTATTTTCTCCAGAGCCTCCGGAATTTCATAAACTGCCCTTTATCTTTCAGGAAAACAAATATACTCAACATTTAGATATTTAGCTTCCCCAAGGCTTACGGTGAAGTCTGATAATGAATGAGTATTCTATATTTTTTATATCCCATTTGAAACAAAGCTCCATGGAAATGCATACCTGTATCACAGTATTGATTGAGAAATCTCATTTATTTTCTTCTGATTTTATACAACAGGAAATCAGATGTGGCAGTACTTCCAATTCCAGACCACAAATTAATTGTCAGCATACCCTGCACTCTTCATTCACACAAGCCTCCTCTTACTGGTATGTTGTTTGAACACCCTTCTACAATATAGTGTTTGTATAGACCAAGATTTTTCAAACTTGAGTGTCTGAAGCTAGGCACTTAAATCCATATATAGGTGCCAAATAAGTAGCCTGATTTTTCAGATGCCAAGCAATTGCAGTCAATAGGAATGACAAGTGTACAACATCTCTGAAAATCCTGCTGCTTTTAGTTCCTTAAATATGGGTGTTAAGCACCAAAGTTTGGGCATTTGTTTGAAATTTTTGGACAGAGGTCTTAAATAAAAAAAAGTTGCATTGTTTTATAGTTTATAACTACTTCAAAATTGCTCTGTTCCTGCGTTCCGTATAAAAGAGTTCCAGATGACCTGAGTTCTTTCCTTTGTGTGGTGAGCACCATTTCCCCGGCTAGGAATACATAAAATAGACTGTCTGTTTACTTAATTAAAACCACCAGTCTCTTCTTTCTGGGACACCTAATCGTGGAAGAGATTTATTTATTTTTTCATACATGGAATATGCACATATCACACACAACCTTGGGTACGTTTTATATCTTTTTAAACCCACAAATTTTAATAAAAATAACTTGACAGCAAGTAGACCATACCCATATAAATTACCAATAGCCATTTTACGTTACAGGAGTTGATCTCCAGCCAATCAGTTAGACAAAAGGTGCCTCCCATCCAAGCCCTTGCTCATGCTAGATCTGAAGAATCTCATCACCTTTGCACAGTGCCATGAGAGTCTGCAAACTGGGGCTCTGGCAGATCAATGATGAATTTTCAAATCAAGATTGGATGTTTTTCAAAAAGATATGCTCTAGGAATTTATTTTTTGGAAGTTCTATTGCCTGTGTTATATAGGAGGTCAGACAGACTACGTGTTGGAAGTATTATTTATGCACAGTATTTCCATGACACTAATGTAACCGTAAATTCATTTATTAAAACAAAAGGCCAAAGCTATTTATAATTGTTCTAAACATGCCTAAATAATAAGCAATTTAGTACATTAAAATGGTAACAAAACACTTCTAAGCATTTGATCAAGATACTTATAAATGGGCTAACCTCCAGAAGTGCCTAGACCCATATTAGGTGTCTTCAGCTTGGTCAGGCAGGTATTAGCAGTGAACCCTTTAAGAGTTGACTTTATACTCTTTTTAACAAACAAATGATGTCATTGCCAATTATCAGATCTTAGTTAAGGCCAACTGAAGCAGTTTCTTATACAGGAAATTACTTACTGCACCTGGTATCCAATTAACTGTGCTTTGGGCCTATTGCTCATGCTAATATCCCAACTTAGTTCAAAACTACAGTTCACCCAAATCTAATGTGGACCCAGTATTACTGCACTAGGTGATCACAGTGACCCTTCTGGCCTTGGAATCTATGAATTTATAGATTGTATCATTAAAATATGCTATACTTGAAGACTCTTCATGTTCCATCTGCTGCAGGAGGTGCCAGTAAACAGAGGAAACCTGTTAGACTCGTTCTCTGGCCACTGCACTGAATCCATATTAGGTTTTGGGTGTAAATCCAGGTACTGATGGATTTTATAAAGCTCTAACTTGGCTGTTGGCTAGACTGTCTCTCTCACCTTGAACCATCATAAATGAGATCAGTTTGAGTTAAATCACTGGATTTACATGTGTGAGAACTTGCTGACAAGGTGTGCAAAGTAGAAGTTTTTCAGCTTTAATTTAGCCTACCCTGCTCTCCATACACACTTCTGACAAAATCCTAATTTGATTACTCTTCTATATAGGTAATTATACTGACCTCATCACTGTAGTATCTGAGCAGCTTCCAGTGGTCCATTAAATGACATGGCTAACATTTGTCATGTGTGGTTCGTTCTTCAGGTCATCCTCTCCCGAGGGGGGAAATTGTGTGTGCAGTGTAGTGTTAGTTGTGGTAAGTTTAAAAATGATATGCATACAATGCTATGTATTTCTGGTGTAGAAGGCAAGTTGAAGAAGTGTGTCTTGCACTCGGAGTGGAAGGTGGTGAGGTTGGAGGTGATTCTTGGTTCCTATGGGAGTTTGTTCCACATTCCTGGACCAGCCCACAAGAAGCTCTGTCTCCTGCATTGACAAGATTTACTCTTTATGGTAGGAAGTTACATTGTGTCCGAGGAGCAGAGTTGTCCGTGGATAGAGTACTAGTCTCAACTCCTTTTGCAGTGTTTATTTTGGAGGGTTTTTGTTTTTTGTTTTTTTTGTTAAGTGTGTGTTAACATACATATGTCTGGAGACAAGTAATTAGGCACAATTTAGTAATCTGAAATATAAGCAAGCTTGAATCCATGACCATCCATCAGCAATGTCCTGCAATGAGCCTTATATTCTAAGTCTTTCTGGTTGATTAACAGGGGTGCCTGGGCTGATCTACATGATTGCAAGGTTCATGGTCACTGAGGCAGCCAGGACTCAGACCTCTTAAGACTTTATTGGCCAAGCTTGGAAAGGCTTTACAGACAAACAGAAATGCAATCGAGTTGAGTGTATGTAATGTGATAACTTTTGAATGGTGCATTAGATGAATTCCAAAATTTCAGGGAGTGATTTAGTTATCAGTGGGCAGAACCCTATTTATGTAGGGAGAAATGGGGAACATATGGAGTTGCTGTCATCTGTTCAGCGAAGCCACAGTTTCAGGTACCTCTACACTTGTCTGTAGATCAAACAACTTGTTGATGGTACCCCTTAATGCCTTCTAGCATAACCCCTGCTCATCATCCCAGTAGAATTTAATGTGTTTGACACTCTGACTGATTTAGCTTCCAGACAGACAGAAGATAAATCATTTCTCTTCCTGATGGGAGCTGTGATGTAGATGCTCATCCACTTGGGGCAGCCAGAGGGAGAAGAGAGAGAAGGCTTCATTCCTCCCTTCTAGTGTCCTGTCTCCACAACTCCTACTCTGTGGTGGGGAGGGAAGCAGAAGTGTACCCCTCCCTTCCAGTCCAGGGGAAATAAAGGGACTTTGGACAGACTCCAGAGGAGAGCTACAAAAATAGCAAAATGCGTAGAAAAGCTGGCCAAAGACAAAAGGTTAAAAAAAAGTCTTCAAATATGTTAGGGGCTGGTATAAAGAAGATGGAGAACAATTGATCACCATGTCCACTGAAGGTCGGACAAGAAGTAATGGACTTAACCTGAAATAAAGGAGATTTAAGTTAGATTTTAGGAACTATTTTCTAACTCTAAGAATAGTTAAACTCTGGAATAGGTTTCCAAGGGAGGTTATGGGTTCCCCGTCATTGTCCATCCTGTGCTTAACCTCCAAACACCTGTCAGGAATGGTCTAGATTTACTTGCTGCTGCCTCAGTGCAGGGGGCTGGACTTAGCCTCTTGAGGTCCCTTGTAGCCTGACATTATGATTCTATGAGTTTGATTTGAGGGAGGGGAGTCACACAGCCTATGGCATAAGAGGAGTGGGTGGGAACAGAACCCATGGTGTTGGGGAAGAGAGGAATAAGGGAACAGAGCTCCTGGCATGGTGCTGAGGAAGGGAGATCCTGCTTGGAGGGATGGCAGATGGAGGGAAGATAGAGACAGTGCTGATGGGGAAATGGGAGGCAGAGACCCTAGCATGGGGAAATGGGGTGCGCAAAGCCCCTAGTATTGCAGGGGGAGAGTGGGCAATGTTGAAATGGGTAGATGCGGGAAACAGGGGATCAGACAGAACCCCTGAGGGAACAGATGCAACCCCCACCACTACCAAACCCTGCAGAGGCTTCTCCCTACCCACCGGTTTCTTATTTGGATTGAACTTCAACCAACTGTCTCGTATCTGTGTTGGACGTTGGTTAAGCATCCAATTCTGTCAAAAATGACTTTGGTCACTGGTGATATTGCATCTCAAAATGTCTGATTGCCCTTATTGCAGGGGTTCTCAAACGGGGTTGTGACCCCTCAGGGGGGTCGTGAGGTTATTACCTGGGGGTTGTGAGCTCTCAGCCTCCACCTACAAACCCTGCTTCATCTCCAGCATTTATAATAGTGTTTAATATAAACATTTGTGGGGTTTTTTTTTAATTTATAAGGGATGGGGCTGCACTCAGAGGCTTGCTGTGTTAAAGGGCTCACCAGTACAAAAGTTTGAGAACCACTGCATTAGTGCCTTAAATCAACACTGTGCAGGATGGTGGCACTGCTATGTATAGATTGTTCAGGATTCCTGTACTAGAGTGATTCCTTCATACTGTATGAGTCTGATACAAACGATAGAAATGACACTGGTTAATTCCTGTATATGAATTCAGGTCTGAAACTGGCTTAAAAACAAAATATTACACTTTAGGGATTAGCAAAAGTATTTAAAGCCATGGATTTGGCAAAATTAATTATAGTCAAGTAAGTATGATTAGAATTCATCTTTCATTTTTGTGCTTCTTGCTTGTCACTCGCATATCTGGTACAAAAGCCATTGTAGGCGCGTGGCAGGCTCCATGATTTGTTAGACTTAATGTACCCTCACTGTGCACATACATCATTTTGAAAGCTTATTATGTCTACTTTAAGATGAGAGATGATGCAGAGCTGTCAAGTGGTGCCATTACCATAGACACAGAAATAAATAGTGACACTGTCGTCACATTAAAATGACCACTTTTAAATATTTGCCTTTGTTAGTGTATTTACTCTATGTATTATTTCAAGACACAAAATTGGATTTCTTTGTAACTTTAAAGCATCACAACAACAATCTAAAGGGTAAAACAAAATCTAATAATAAATTTGTACTGGTATCACTGAAATGTGACTAGTGACATTTCTAGTCAACATCATTATCATCATCTTCCTGATCTCTACTGAGAGCTTGTGGGTTACCACAGTCTTCCTTGTGTAGGCATATATGCAGTTCTATGAAGGAAAGATCGTTCTGACTATAGACACACTTAACTGTAGACCAATGCCTACTGGTACAGGCACAAATAAGGTCTTACAGAAGCTGAGATGCCATTAGTCCCGTGAAGAATACAGGAAGTAGATTATACACATTTTTCCATATGTGCTACAATGATGATCCAATATCTGGTTTACCTATATGTGAAGACATCCAAATCTTTGTTTGGCAAGATTCTCTTCTGACATACTATTCAAAACTGTCCTTGCATGGGGGAAATTTGGCCAGCGACTTTTCCTTTTTTTGATAAATAGATTGAAGTGCAAACAATTCAGGTCTCTGTGGGTTTCCTTTTCTTGCTCTGGTCATAGGTCTCTGGGTCCTTTTCTTGCACTGTCTTGCTGCAGAAATTGCACTTGTCTGTCAGACCTTCCCAGTTTAGTAAGATCTCTGAAATGGTAAGCTCCCTTTGTTTTGACAACATTAAACATAGATTTCCCCCCCCGGCCCAGTACCAAATAGGGTTGAGACAGTTATATCTCTTAATGCATGTACAGCAGGAGGTATATTGCAGAAGTCAAGAGTGAGTTTGCCACAAATTGTGTGCACAAGTATAAGCAGTGCTTGTTAGTTGTGCTTGTAGTGATGCCTGTTTTAGGCCACAAGTTATCTGCATATTCCATTTTTGGAAAGTAGTGAACAGCACAGTCCAAATCGTGTGTCAGATGATCTAATTGTTATAGTTCCTTTGACACCCAAGAAACCCAGAAGCCACTCTGACACATACAGCGTGCAGAAGCATCTTTGTGTCACTTCCTCTTGAGTACTGTTCAAGTGTTGGGGCTTGTCTTCACTTACTGGTGGATCGACGCTGCAGCTATCAATCTACTGGGGGTCAATTTAGTGGGTTTAGGAAGACCCACTAAGTTGACTGCAGATCGCTGTCCCATCAACTCTGGTACTCCACTGGAATGAGAAGAATAAAGGGAGTTAATGGGAGAGTGTCTCCCATCGACATAGTGTAGTGTGGACGCCGGTAAGTAGATCTAAGCTACGTCGACTTGAGTTACGCTACAAATGTAACTCAAATTGCATAGCTTAGATCCATTGGGCTTCTTCAACACATTTAATGGTGATGGACTTCATTACTTCACTATTGAAAAAACATCCAGCAAGGAGGAGTGTTTGTGCTGGCGTACTCCTACAGTCTCCGGTGCATTTTGAACCGTATATTGACAGAGAAGTTTTACAAGTAACTGCTTCTTGGATGACATGTTTAAAAACTCTTTCCATGGAAGCACGAGAGTGTCCACCAGTCACCTGATATTTCTTACATCTAACCTTATATCCTGTCTGGTGCTGTCTTGCTGCAGTTTTCTGTCAAAGACTTCAGGTACAGAATTAGCTTTTAGGACCTGCCTGAAGTACTCAGCAGCAAGTTCATCGAATGTGTGGAATTTGTGTCCAGACATCATTTGTATGACAGCCATGGCATCTCTGCTATACACTGTGGTTTCTTTTTTGCATGCTCTTAGCTCATGGATTCTTTCAGCTTCCAGTTGATGCCCCAATTCAGCTTTGTCTGTGCTTCTTACTGTTACATCAGCATGTAAGAGGGACATAGGTTCAAGTACCCGTGGAAGACTAAGAATAGTTGGTATTGAAACATCATCTCTGTATCTTGCTAAGGATTGGACTCTGTGGAAAACAATTTCAGGACTGATAGCTGCTGTGATTGTCCCTCCCTTGCCAGACTTAAATTTGGTCTTTTTCACCATGTCAGCACATGTTTTGATTGTAGATTTCTTGACTGGGCTGAAGAAGCTATATGTCCCATGAAAATCAAGTGCACCTCTCACAGATCTTTCAATTTGTCCTTCATCAGCATCTGCTATTTTCAGTCAAGACCCTTATATGTGCTCTTCATCTCCAGTGCAGAGGCAAGGACTTGTTTGTGGACTTTGTCTTCACTACTTCATTGGGCCACTGCTTTCTCTCATAGCTCTTGCATTTTCATAATATGAAGCTGTATATTATGATCTCTAACACTGACTTGTGCATATGTGTCACTGAATTAAAAAGCTAGTTTCTAGAATATTTCAAAAGTTAGTACTGCATGCATAGGCAATTACAAATTAAAACCTTCTACCAGACAGACTAGACATTGTATATACAAAAGCAAGAAGTACTGTGTTTAAAAATTCATGTATATTTATATCTGCTCACTATGTAGTACAAACTATAGGCAGACAAGCTACTGCTACTGGTGCCCAATCTTCAGTGTGAGACTGATCTGTTCAGCAAATTTCAACTGAAAATATAAAACAGTTATCACTCATGAGATACTTTGACAATTAAGAATGTGATCTGAAAACATTCCACATTAGTATATTGCAAAATGTTGATATTTTACTGTTTTTGCCATGTGCGAAATAGCTTAATCATTGCTGAAAAAAATATTTGCTCGTGAAAAAACAATAAAAATACTTTGATGTTTGGTAGTTTTGACCAGTAAACACCATGTTAAGGTGTTGACATTAACGTGAACAGTAAAAACTATAGTCAGTCATGTTGTAGTGGTTCCAGAACTGCAAAAAAAGACACACTCATTTTGGGTATCGTTTCACTGTACTCTTCAGCCTTGCTGCACCACTTGACAGCTCCATGTCATATTCCTATAAAGGTACATAAAGTAAGCTTTCACATAATATCTAATGTAGATGTGTGTCGGATGAGTACATTACATGCCAAAAATTCTTTTGGAGAATGTCTTCATGCCTATTGTGCTTTATTCATTTTTATTGCTGGAAGAAGAAAATTTACCACTGAGAACAGATCATCTGGCCAGTGAGTTACACACTTTTTTCCTAATGTACATGTATATTTGCAATAAGTAAAGGTTACTCTTAGAACAGCAAAAAATAAAGAATAAAGATGTTGCTTCTGTTTAAAGATATTGCAGATGTTCTTAGTACTGTAGAAGTATTACACAGGGTTATTAGTTTTTTTTTTTTTAAAGGCAGTATTCTAGATTTGCCAGTAGAGAGCAGCTGATCCACATTCCTAGATTATTTAGAACAATATGAACAGAAGCTGAAGTTTGGGGATGGGGGAGAAGGAAACTTGATGACTCACACACACACTTTCTTTGTGTTTTGTTTAAGTAGCAACAAAGCCAAAAATATTAGTATTTATTGCTACTGTCTGGCACTTGATTTCTTGTTACTATTGTAAAGTTTTATGTTGGTACATATGTAGCCATTTAATGACTGATTATAACAATTTATTTTTCTGGGGGAAGAGGAAGATGCAAATTAAAGCAAGCCATCAAAAGGGGACATTCGGGTTCCTGCAGTGCATTTAACTATGAAATCATGACTGTAGGGGTTTCTGGTGATACATGTTTTGCGTTTAGTGCTCACAGCTTTAATATGTCATTATAGATGTACTTAAACTGCTTTATGCAAATACTTTAAAATGAAATTTTATCACATGATTTTGATTCAAATAACAGCAGGTTTTCCTTCTAGTTCAATTCATTGTTGCTGCTAGGATACATAAAGAGTGACTCTCTTACATGGAGGACACTGAGCAATGTTGAATTTCAAATAATGTGGGGGTCGGGTGTTTTTTACTATTTTGTACAGGTTCCTAGACTGGCTCTTGAGATTTCAGATTTCTTCCACAGTTTTGTAAAGAAGTTATTAGCTATGAAGAGACAGCCAACTTAAAAATCCTGGGCCTTATTCTTGGGTCTGCCCCAGCCACTTTGCCCTGCTCTAGCAGAGCAAAGCATTGAAAGCCCAGAGAAAACCTGCTTTCTGTAGCAGTTCTGTGCCCCCTTGAGCCTTGTTATTGAGACATGCCTGAGAGGGAATTAAAGAAGGCATGTACAGGGAGTCCTTATGTCCCATGTCATACCCTGCTGTGCAATAGTCTGTGGGGCTGTTGGCAGCCAGGCATAAATTGGAACTCAGCCAACTAGAGGCTTAGACAAAGGCTCGGTGGCATAATGCCACCTTTGCCCAACCTCCAACACTCCCTCCCCACCCTTTCCTGGTCCTGTGCTAAGCACAAATTTAACTCTTAAAAATATTTGCTTAACATCTAAAGATCAGTCCCAAGAGTATACTAACATATACTTGTGAAGGTAGGAAGGACATAAAACCCAAACAAAGATACTACTGTAACTTACAGAAAGTTAATGTTCAGGTAAACTGGTGGCATTAGATTTTATACCAACAAAATATGGCCATATTATTGTTGTCTATATATGCTAATTTTCATTGCACTGAGGGTTACTGCGTGATGTGATTATGTAAATACCCAATCCAAGCTATGAAATGTTATATCATGATGGCTTGAATTATTGTAAATATAATCTGGCTGCATCTGTGCACACGGTCATCATGTACTGGAGTGGGATCTTTAGGGGCTGGGAAAGTGGGGGAGACCCCTAGGAACCCCTGGTTAAATTCTGTCACCAAAATTGATGGAAACATTGGCATTGCACCTCTGGTTACAGCTAAGTAATCCCTATCAGAATTAGTTTCTCCCTTGTGCTATGTCAGATAGTAGGTATTTTAAAATTCTTTTCAGAAGATGAAAGTTTTGGTGCTCAATAATTTAGTAATACTAGTGCCACTGGACTTCTTGTTGCAGCATCAATATTCTCATTCTCTCTATATATAAATAAACAAATAATTAGGAACAAAATACAAGTACCCCAAAATATAAATTTAATAAAACCTTGTTGGCCAAAAGGTGGTATCTCCTTATTTGGATTTTTTTGGTTATGAAAAGTGGGTTTTATTTTTAAATGGGGGAAAAGAAACTAAAGTGCTGATGTTTCGATAAACTCTGCATGTGCTGGTCCCTGTTGAAGTCAAAAAGCAGAATTTTGCCCAGGGAGAATGTATTGAAAGCTTGGGGCTTTAGAGATTCCCCCTTAATGGGCTTTCTTAGATGATCGGGGAATAGATTTTTGGGAGATGTTTGTTAAAATACTGGCAGCAGATCAGTACACAAACAATCCTTGACTAAAGAGAGTATGGAAAAGAAAAACAGGTTTTTTTTTTTTCTTAGGCACATTTCTGAGGAGTGCTATCTAGCTGTCTAATTAGATGGAGGGAGGAAAATGCTTGTGAGCAGTGTAGCAGGCTTGCTGTCAGAATGCACATTTTGTTGTAAAGCTGCTAGACTCTTATGCAAATATTAGATTGGATTAGGTTTTCTAGCCTGCTTATTAAAAAGAATAGATTTTCCAATATGAGATTATTAGTAATAGCAGTATTATGTGGCAAAAAAAAAAAAGCGTGAATAAGTCACCTGTAGAATTTCTGTAGTTTGATTTTTTTTTTTTTTAAGAGTTGGGGCAGGTCTACATAACCTGTGCTTGTACCAGAATGTGAGAGAGATGGAAACTTTAAAGGAGAAAAAAGTAAACTCATTCTAAAATTTTTTAAATATTTAAAAGTGGATGGCAGCTTTCAGAGAAGGGTAAATGTTTGGGTAGAAAAAGCATGTGGTAAGATTGCCACACAGTAGATCTTTGGCAGTATATTCATCTTCCAGCAGCAGGAGCATTTCATGATGTGCATTTGAACAGATGTGAAATCTGCAAGTGGCCACCTACCTGAAAGTGTAATTCTTTGATGGGCAACTCTGACCTGAAAATCAAACAATGGATTCTGGCCGTAAATGTTCTCAACCTTGCTTTGATGTATGCTGATCAGATGTATTTCTGCTTTCTGAAATGATAGTGAGAGGAGAGATCAGTTCAGGTAACAAAATGTCTGATATAATAATGAACGGTTTTCTATGTTTCATGAGGAATAGTGAAAATTCTGAATGAGTTCTGGAGGAAAGTTGAGAAAGGGGGAGCTTTCAATTTTCTAGTCAGTCACAGTCAGAAGTTAAAATTACATTGCTGGGGCATATTTTTGTTCTAAAGGTATTTTTCAGGCTTTCCCACTCCTACATACTATGTCACTTTTTAAACCCTTTTACTTAGTAAGTTTTTTTTTTTGTACTTTAAACCTTCTCCCTGAAACTTAATTAAGAATCCCTTTGACCCAGCAGCAAGCTATATTGATCTATCTGACAAGTACCCCATTCAAAAATGTAAGAAATATTTTTAATAATGCCTTTCAGTTAAAATCAATTACTCAAGATACCTTCCCTGCCTTGCCCATACCAAATATTCCTCATAATAAGTGAAATAATTGGTATTAACAGAAAATATCAGTTTATTTAGATTTAAACATTAAAAAAGAATACTAAATTGCAGAAGAAATGTGATTGTTTGAAACACTAAAGGAAAGAACACTTTTATCCTAATGCTTCCAGAATAGAATTGTTCTAGTGTTATGAAGAAGTAGTAGTCTCTGTATTAACTACCTACTAACTACTAGGTGCTTGAACTGGTGTTTCTGCTTCACCTTTTTACAGGATGTCATCAATAATTTGTGGGATGATGTAGTTGGGAATTGGTCATGCTTTGAGCAGGGAGTTGGACTAGATGGTCTCCTGAGGTCCCTTCCAGTCCTGATATTCTATGATTCTAATTGCTCTATCCTTTTTGTGTTGTGAAGGGTGGGGAGCACTGCAGTCCTAATAAATAATCGGAAGCAATTGCTCTTTAAGAAGGAAAACTTCTTTTTTGAATGTCCATGTATTTAAAGAGAGTCAAGTCAGTACTCAGGAGATGTTATGATGACAATATTGAAAAATTGAAAAGTCACCTATGTAGGCACTGAAATCCTCATTCCCTGACTCCAAATGAAAACCGATAAATCAGGGCTGTTGAAGGCTTTGACAGTATTGTTCAAAATCTCAAGGGCACTTATTTCAAATGACTTTCTGACTATAAATAGTCAAGCTGGTTGATGAAATCCTTGAAATTAATTTGCTGTCTTTTTTTTTTTTTTAATGAAACATTCCCTTTTTCATCTCCCAACAGCTCAGAGGAAATTGATTTTTTTTAACACTCCTTTTTCATCATCATCTTTGTTTGTTTGTTTTTTTTCTTTTGCACAGAGATTCTGACAGAATATATCAAACCTGATGCGGAATGTTTGGAGTTGTTTGCTTGCTGCCTGCAGCCTGGTTGGACCAGTTGGGGAAATGAGGTTCTTAAATTCCAACATATTGATTATTTCATTGCTCTGCACAATGAAAATGAAGTAGGATCTTTCGGCTTAATTTGAAAACTTCTCCACTCCCCGTAGTTCTAGAACACAATTTTATTACGAGGGGTGCACTCAGAAAGCAATATAAATGAAACAGACACTTAAATTGAAATCCTTGTAGTGATTAGCCTTCTGATTTAGATTATGGTGGTGTCTTCAGTTTCACAAGGTGTTCCTGTATTTTGATTCCCCTTGAGAAGTAGGGCAGATCACTTGAAGTACGTGCTTCTGAATCGGATTGATTTTTCTGAAAGAAAATACTACTTTGGATTGGTGACAAATCAGAAAACAGGGGAAACTGAAGTAAATAAGTATAAATACAGTGTATCTTACCACATTGTCATGTGTCTTTCTATCTCCTGAGATAAAGGTAGCAGTGCCCACATTAATAGGTATGTGGACTGTTGACTGGAACATATTCTGTAGTTCTAAAAATTACACTTTTAAAATAGCCAACAATTCCATTTTTTTAATGCTGTTAATATTTTGAGTATAGTCTCAACATCTTACAAATTCTGCATATTAAGGCATATGTATATGGTAAAAGTTTAGCAGAATATAAATTTTATAAACCTTGTTTCCTCATTCTTGAAAACATTTTAAAAACTAAGCTATGCTTCATGTTTCAATTTATACCTAACTTACTTTTTTAGCTCCTCTTTCTTGTAATGTTCTTGAAAAATATTTATTTAAAGTTTTATATCCGTTCTTTTGAACTGATAACTGTTTCTGCAATAATTAAATTATTTTTAGGATGATATACTGCATATGTCCTTTGCTTCCCTTAGGTTTTACTATGAAAAAGATAACTGTTTAATGAAACATTGCTGTTTGTATGCAACATTGGAGGCAAAGAGATCCTCGGAAGATAAATCGCCATTATTGATAACAAGGAGCAAAATAAATCATACACCTCAAATTAAATAAACTTTTGATTGTTTTTAACCAAAGCCTGATGTTCACAAGTTGTCTCTTTCGTAACTTGAACACAATGATTTTTAAATTAAATTTGTTTTGTCAGTGTATTATTCATAGGTTTTTAATTTCTCTGTTATAGTTTATATTGTGGTTCAATTTCGCATTTTTTTCTTTATTTGGGCTGTAGACATAGCAAAGCTGAAGTAACTGGTTTTTTTACACTAGATACAGTTAAAACAGAAAATGTACGCAAATATTTCAACAATGAAATGCAAGCTGTTATAATCCTACCAGTAGGCAAAAACCTTCTTAATAGTTACGGGTTTCTAATTGTTCAAATTGTAAGAGGGGGAAAAAAGCTAAGTATGTACAATATATATAATTGGCATTTAATATGTCTATGTGTATGTATATATTGTTTTCCTTGGGTTTGTTTAGGCTTCCCTTAGGAAGCTAATCTCATAGTTAAAAAACATTGTTCTGTGTAATTAAGGGCAAAATGTTTATGCAAAACCTTTATTGATATAATGGGAGCTTTGCTTACAGAGTAAGTGTGAAATATGGTTTTAAGATAGTTGAATGTCAAGGGTTACAAGAGGAAGTAAATGCTATATAAAACTCAGTCTAGAGCAGCTCCCAAACTGAGAATCTCATGAGACTTTTTTTATAAACATGTAATTAAATAAGCCCCATGGTACCACGGCTGTGTGACTTATTCTGGGCTTTGTTTAACACATCTTGTGCAGTTCTAAAAAGCCTCCTCTACAAGCACCAGCAAGGGGTTGTGGTGCCATAGCATTAATGGTGAGAAGTGTGTGTTGGGGGAAGGGCTACAGCACCTAGCATTTTTGGGATTTGAGGTACTCCTACCACCCATAAGAAGCTGGCAACAGGCTGCTATAACTTAAGATGCCTTCCAGGGCTGAGAGACTTATTCTGGGTGCCATAGCAGTCCAGAATACGGAGAAGTCAGACGTAGCGTAAAGCCACCATAGGCCCCACAGAAGTTGAGTTTTGTGCTGCACCTCTTGTAGGCACAGCACATATTTTCACCCCTAGAGATTACAGTCTGAGGGCTTAATCCTCCTGTTGGCTCCAGGCAGGCAGAACTCTGGGCCAGCGGGGACTGCCACTGAAATCTGTGGAGTCCACGTGGGTGCCTGAGTCCACCTGCACAGAGCTGGCACCTTCATTTTTAAAATGTCAACTAGTTTTAGGTGTCACTCCATTTCAGGGTTCCATCTAAAGAGAGTTGGGACCTGATCTTTAGAAGATGAGGATCCAAAGTTCCAGCTGAACACAGCAGATGCACCATGAGCTCATCTTCAAAAACCAGGTCTGCCAAAAGTTGAAAGATTAGGCTTAAGTGATTTATCCCTGACCAGGTCTTATTTGGCGGAGTCAAATTTATTTAAAAAATTACATTCCTAGTCCTTATGGCTGTGGAGAAATATTTCCAAGCATGAACCAGTGTAAACAGATGTATTGTTTTAAGTCTGCAGCCAATCTAAAACAACGGCATTAACAAGGTATGAGTTGCCCTCATTTTCTCAATGAACAATTAACTCTGAAACTTAATGACACTAATATTGTCCGTGATTATTTTAGCAGAAATAGCCAGTTATTATGTTTGTCTCATAATCCCAAACTGCTTCCCACACTTTCCTGGCTGCAAAAAGTTTCCATCTGTCTCTTACCAGCTGCCAAATCTTTCTATAATGCCAGTTGTGGTGTCCATACAACTATCCGATGACATTGAAAATTCAGGGCAGAGTAAAATCAAATTAATTTAAGTGGACCTCCCTCAACTTGAAATCTAGTTACTCTTTTTTTTTTAAAAAGCAATTACAAGTACTATTATGTATTGTGGTGATAGCAAAAGGAACCCCGGCTTATTGTGCCAGGCCTGATACAAATGTGGAATAAAAAGACAATCTCTGGCCTAAAGAGCTTGCGATCTAGGCATAAAATGACAGAACAGTTGGAAATACATAAAGAAGCACAAGATATGAGTTTAGTTCAATTCAGTGTGATACTCAGCAGCTGCCTATGTATTGTGTGCCCCTTAGTTTTCCTGACAAATGTTTTGTCATCGTTTTCCTATTTTTAAAAGGTTTTCCTCTTTCTTGTTTGCATGAGTCTCTTAACACAGCAACAAGGAACGCTAACTTTATGCAGAGTGCTGTCTAATGAACAAAACATACACTGAATATTTTTTTTCTGATTTTCACTTGTTGCAATATTAGGCCTTTTAGAAGTACAGTAGGTCATTTTTCGACAAGTGAGATTTTTAAATTGGTATATCTCTTTATTATCAATATGAAGGTTTATTGGAGGAAGAATTGCAGAAGCTCAATGCTTAAGATCCTTTGAGAATTATATAATTAATAAAAATCTTACCTCATAAGAGGAATATTAAGTCATTTAAAGCTATCTTCATATTCAGAATTAGAGTTATTACCAAACATTTTTATGAAGCTGAAGGATTGAATATGATTTTGAAATGTCAAATTATCATATGACCTTTACTTATATTTTTAAAATCTAATAAATAAAATCTTTTATACTGTTAAGATACTTTCCGGAATAGTTACATTTCTAGGTATTGATTGTGATATGAGCTCCTGTTTGAAATTATCTACCAACACTACAAAGCTTCTGTTATAAGATAAAACTTTATTTAGAAGTGAAGTAGTAGTCTAATGTGCTTTTCTCTTTCCATAAGTTTTCAGTCTATGTAGATGGCAAGGTCAGTAAAGAAGAAGCTGTGAAAAATTGCTTCCAAGACATGGTGATAATTCAGGAGATACAAGGATGACAGCTGCGAATATGCTCTGAGTATTGTGTTCATCAACCTTAACACATCATTTGAGACGACTTACCATTTTACACTTGTATTTAAATATAAATTATTGATAAAGGTAGGCAAGATCTGAGATCATATTTATCCAAACTGTTGTAAGAGTCATGATGGCTCAGTTGGCAGATCCTTATTGAGTGGAAGAGCCTTGCTTGACCCTCTGTTAGACCTTGTGTCATGAGATTTCATCTGGGCCCTGATTACCAAAAGTTCCCAAATTAAGCTACTTTTATATCTTCCAACATCAACTCCACTGCAAGTGGTGTGTGTGGGATGTGGAGCTGCTCTGCATTAATGTGTTTTATTATTAGGACTGTCAAGCAATTAAAAAAATCAATAGTGATTAATCACACTGCTAAACAATAGAATACCATTTATTTAAATATTTTTGGATATTTTCTACATTTTCAAATATTTCAATTACAACACAAATATACAGTGCTCACTTTTTTTGATTACAAGTATTTGCTTTGTAAAAAACAAACAGTATTTTTCAATTCACCTAATGCAAGTACTGTAGTGCAATCTCTTTATCATGAAAGTTGAACTTACAAATTTAGAATTATGTACAAAAAACTTGCATTCAAAAATAAAACAATGTAAAATTTTAGAACCTGTAAATCCACTCAGTACTACTACTTATTCAGCCACTCACTAAAACAAACAAGTTTGTTTACATTTACATGAGCTAATGCTGCCCGCTTCTTGTTTACAATGTCACCTGAAAGTGAGAATAGGTGTTTGCATGGCACTGTTGTAGCCAAGGTCACAAAATATTTACATGCTAGATGTCCTAAAGATTCATTTATCCCTTCATGCTTCAACCACCATTCCAATGGACATGCATCCATACTAATAACGGGTTATGCTCAATAACAATCCAAAGCAGTGCAGACCAGTGCATGTTCATTTTCGTCATCTGAGTGGGATATCGCCAGCAGAAGGTTGATTTTCTTTTTTGGTGGTTCGGGTTCTGTAGTTGTATTGGAATGTTGCTCTTTTAAGACTTCTGAAATCATGCTCCACACCTCGTCCCTTTCAGGTTTTGGAAGGCACTTCAGATTCTTAAAGCTTGGGTCAGTTAGAAATCTCACATTTGTACCTTCTTTGTCTTCTGTGAAATCTACAGTGAAAGCATTCTTAAAATGAGCATGTGCTGAGTCATCATCCGAGAGTGCTATAACATGTTATGTAGCAGAATGCAGGTAGAACAGAGCAGGGGACATACAATTCTCCCCCAAGGAGTTCGGTCAAATTTAATTAACACACTTTTTTTTAAACGAGTGTCATCAGCATAGAAGCATTTTCCTCTGAAATGGTGGCTGAAGCATGAAGGGCCATACGATTGTTTAGCACGGGGGTAGGCAACCTATGGCATGCGTGCTGATTTTCAGTGGCACTCACACTGCGCGGGTCCTGGCCACCAGTCCGGGGGACTTTTCATTTTAATTTCATTTTAAATGAAGCTTCTTAAACATTTTAAAACCCTTATTTACTTTACATACAACAATAGTTTTGGTCTATATTATAGAAAGACCTTCTAAAAATGTATTACTGGCATGCAAAACTTTAAATTAGAGTGAATAAATGAAGATTCGGAACACCACTTCTGAAAGGTTGCTAACCCCTGGTTTAGCATATCTGGCACGTAAATACCTTGCAGTGCCAGCAAATGCCTGTTTTCACTTTCTGCTGACATTGTAAATAAGAAGAGGGCAGCGTTATCTCCTGTAAATGTAAACAAGCTTGTTTGTCTTAGGGCTTGGCTACACTGGAGAGTTGCAGCGCTGGTGTTGGGTTTACAGCGCTGCAACTTAGTAATTGTCCACACCTGCAAGGCACATCCAGTGCTGCAACTCCCTGGCTGCAGCACTGGCTGTACACCTGGTCTGCTTGGGGTCTAACGATTGCAGTGCTGGTGATGCAGCACTGCTCATCAAGTGTGGCCACCAAAAGCACTGTTATTGGCCTCCAGGGTATTAGGAGGTATCCCAGAATTCCTGTCCACAACAAACCGGAAGAATGGCTGAATTCCGAGCTCCCTGGAGCTACTTATCTAAAAAACAAACACAGCTGCTCTTTGCTCCAGCAAGTGAGCAGAGGCAGGGGAATTGCTTTGGAATGTTCACAGCTGTTTGCTTGAGGAGAGAGAGGGAGTCCGTGTTGAGCAGCTGCTTATGTTGTCTGAAGGCTATTTAGGAGTACATAATTTGCATTTAGTGAATGAGAGGTGTGGGGGAAGGGGTCAAAACTTTTAAAATGATTGAAAGTAGGTGCTGTGTATCTTCCAGTCCTTAGAACTTGCAAGGCAGGGAGCTGAGAACAGTGTCAGCTCCAAAAATCCACTCTCTCTGTCTCCCCCACACTCCCTGTCACACTCCACCCCACCCCCCTGTTTTGAAAAGCACGTTGCAACCACTTGAACGCTGGGATAGCTGCCCACAATGCACCACTCCCAACAGCACTGCAAATGTGGCCACACTGCAGCGCTGGTAGCTGTCAGTGTGGCCACACTGCAGTGCTTTCCCTACACAGGTGTACGAAGACAGCTGTAACTCCCAGCACTGTACAACTGTAAGTGTAGCCATACCCTTAGTGATTGGCTGAACAAGAAGTAGGACTGAGTGGACTTTTAGGCTCAAGTTTTACATTGTTTTGTTTTTGAGTGCTGTTATGTAACAAATCTAGGTTTGTAAATTGCACTTTCATGACAGGTTGCACTACAGTACCTGTATGAGGTGAATTGAAAAATACTATTTCTTTTGTTTGTCATTTTTGCATTGCAAATATTTGATTTCAATTACATGAAAATGTAGAAAACATCCAAAATATTTAATAAATTTCAATTGGTATTCTATTAACAGTGCAATTAAAACCATAGTTAATCACAATTAATTTGAATTAATCATGTGAGTTAACTGCAATTAATCGACTGCCCTAAGTACTATATATTTTCTATGATGGTTCAGTGTGGATAGGGGAAGTAGCTATACTGGGTGAGTGGAAACTGGATGCATAGGTTAGTTCACTTTAAGAGCAGAAGGTTAGAAAAAAAAACAACCAGGAATGCCAGACAATGGGTGCAGCTAAACTACTTCTCCAACAAACAAGGCTGAGCAATTAACTATAAATGGCCCACTTACAGCTACCCTGATGTCCTGCCAAGGCTGGAACCTAAAGATCAAATGGACACTAAAGAGTTAAAAAGTGACCTGCTAGAGCGAGATCCTAGAGAGACAGGTCTTATAGTTGGGTCTGGCTAACTTGGACCTTCATGGGTGCTATGGAGGATTGCAGGGAGAGGGAGAGAAGGAGAGCAAGAATAAGCTGGGGTGTGTGTGCTACACAGTACCTAAAACTCCTTGCTCTTTTTTGCGGAACTGTATTCCTACCATTGATCAGTAAACAATACTTGTTTTGGAGAAGGCTGCCTGGGCACTGCATGTTAACAGCTGGTCACAGTCCCAAAGGAGAGACCAGGAGTCAGGCCTGCTGAGTAATCACAGGAAATAAACAGGAGGCCGCAGTCTAGGAATCCTGTATAAGAGTAAGCAAATTGTGAGATTCTGTGCTGAGGAAGGCAAAGGCAGGGGCCTTGTCATCTGAAGGGGTGCACTTGGAGGATCCAGAGAAGGATCCTAGCTAGCCCTGTATCTATGACAGTGTACAACCCCTGCTTTGCACAAACAGAATTATTTGTGTGTGAAAATCTGGGTTTAGAGAGGAACATTGTTTGTTTAAATCAAGTACAGCCAAAAGTGTTGGTGCACTACTGAAAATTGGATCCTTTTGAAGGTGTTTTTAAATGTTAACATTTTGAAAGGAAACAAGCATTTATTTGATTAGCCCTACCCTGAAAGCAAACAGTCTCTGCTCTTGACTGAACTATAAGATATGGGTGTGTGTGTCACATAGTACTTTTTTAAACCAATGGTAATATAAGAACGGCCATACTGGGTCAGACCAAAAGTCCATCTAGCTCAGGATCCTGTCTTCTGACAGTGGCCAATGCCAGGTGCCCCAAAGGTAAGGCTACGTTTTAATCATGGGTATTTTTAGTAAAGTCATGGACAGGTCACGGGTGGTAAACAAAAATTCATGGCCCGTGACCTGTCCATCACTTGTACTATGTACTCCTAACTAAAACTTGATCTGGGGCGCTGCAGGTGCTCTGGGGCAGCACCAGGGTGTATGTGTGTGTGTCCTGAGACCTCCACTGGTGCTGAGGAGGGGCCGGGTGGCTGTGTGCAGTCCAGGACTTCCACTGGTGCTGGGGGGAATAGGGGAGAAGTGGCAAGGCTGGCAGATTCCCGACCTGGCTCTGCATGTCTCTGCAGCTCCTAGTGGGAGAGAAGGCCAGGAGGACTCCACACACTGCCCCTGCCACAAGCTCTGGCTCCATAGCTCCCATTGGCCAGGAACTGCAGCCAGTGAGAGCTGGGGGTGGCAGCACCTGTGGGCAGGAGCAGTGCACAAAACCCTCTGGCCCCTCTGCCTAGGAGCTGCAGGGTCATGTCTGCCACTTCTAGGGAGACTCACCCAGGTAAGTGCCACCCTGCACCCCAACCCTCTGCTTCAGCCCTGAGCCTCTTCCCACATCCAAACTGCCCCGGCAGCGGCTGAAATGGCTGGCCCAGGAGCTACCTGATCTGCTCGAGCAGCCCCGGAGCCAGCTGCACTGGCTGCTGCAGAAGTCATGGAGGTCACAGAAAGTCATGGAAACCATGACAGGCATGTAGCCTTACCCAGAGGGAATGAACAGAACAGGTTATCATCAAGTGATCCATTCCTTGTCACCCAGTCCCAGCTTCTGGCAAACAAAGGCTAAGGACACCATCCTGGCCAATAGCCATTGATGGACCTATCCTCCAGGAATTTATCTAGTTCTTTTTAGAACCCTGTTATAGTCTTGGCCTTCACACAACACCCAACCTGTTGAACTCTCTGCCAGAGGATGTGGTGAAGAAATACTTCCTTTTGTTTGTTTTAAACCTGCTGCCTATTAATTTCGTTTGGTGACCCCTAGTTCTTGTGTTTGAGAAGGAGTAAATAACACTTTTTACTTTCTACACACCAGTCATGATTTGATAGACCTCTATCATATCCCCTCATAGGCATCTCTTTTCCAAGCTGAAAAGTCCCAGTCTTATTAGTCTCTCTGCTATTGAGATTTTGTAATGTAAAGAGCAACACAGATACCATCATTGCATTGTGGTTCCTTCATGTGGCCCTGTCTCCATCATGCTCTTGTTCCATGGGAGAGCAGGTGATATATAAGCAACTAGGCGGTTTCCTTCCAACCCCATCAGGGCAGATTTAAGTCCCCTTTGCACCACTAGAGCAGTGCAAAAATGACTTGATCTGGCCATAAATTTTCTTTAAGCATTGTCCTCTATTCTTCCTCCTCCTTAACCAGATGGACACCTCCCCCTGCCGTTTTCCTCACCCAACTTTTATCTGTATAGTATAAAATAATTTGAAAGGTATTCAGAACCATTGAGTTATACACATTGTTAACTTCACACTTGGAGTACAGTCCTGGCCCCAGGAGGTTACTGAGGGAGAGGATGGACTGTTGTAAGAGTTTAGCTGGGGGGAGATTTTCAAAGGCTCCAAGGACAGATAAATACCCAATTTTCTTTGAAAGTAAAAATCTCTTCTGTAGAGGACAAACTGTTAAGGCCTGGATCCTGAAAATAGCTACATGAATTTTATCATCATTTCAATTGGACTACTCATAGTAGTAAAGGGCTGTCTCTTTCTTTGCTATATAGTGCCAAAACACAGTGGAACCTCAGTCTCAATTTGCGGCCTCTAAGTACTACTGCAATGCATAATAATACTTCAGCCATATATTTCTTCTGCCTTTGAATTTTTGCTATTCATTACCATCTCCATATGAGTGAAATAATAGAAATTGAAAAATACCACCAGTAGTTAAGACATGAGTAGAAACACTTCAATAGAAATAGGACATAAATACATGCAATGAGGTGGAATTAATTTATGAAATAGCAGGAGCAATGCTCTGTGATAACACAGGGCACAAGGAATATAATGAGCAAGACACTGCAAACAGATCATTTATTTCAAATCATCTAAGAACATGATCTTCATGTTTAATTTGTGTGACAAAGTTCCTCCTCTACCTTGGTGGGTCCTGTGCTTATTGGCAGATTTGCTCACCTCAGTGATCTTCCCCACAGTCTGAGTCAACTCCTCCTGTATCCAATCAGGAGCTGGGAGGTTTGGGGGGAACCCGGGCCCGCCCTCTACTCCAGGTTCCAGCCCAGGGCCCTGTGGATTGCAGCTGTCTGTAGTACCTCCTGTAACAGCTACAACTCCCTGGGCTACTTCCCCATGGCCTTCTCCAAACACCTTCTTTATCCTCACCACAGGACCTTCCTCCTGGTGTCTGATATTCCTTAGTCCTCCAGCAGCACACCTTCTCACTCTCAGCTCCTTGTGCCTCTTCTCCCAGCTGTTCACACACACTTCCTCTCCTCTGGCCCTCCGCCTGACTGGAGTGAGCTTTTTAAACCGAGGTGCCCTGATTAGCCTGCCTTAATTGGCTGCAGGTGATCTAATCAGCCTGTCTGCTTTAACTGGTTCTAGCAGGTTCCTGATTACTCTAGTGCAGCCCCTGCTCTGGTCACTCAGGGAACAGAAAACTACTCATCCAGTGACCAGTCTATTTGCCCTCTACCAGACTCCTGTACCCCACTAGTTTGGGTCTGTCACACTTGCTAGTGTTACTCAGACCCAGGTTGTGGGGTAGATATTTTTAGTGACATTTTTCTTCTTGCAACTCATCTTGCAGTTGTGCAAAAAAATCAACCAATCAATATAATACTAATAATAATCTTTCTACATCACTGGTAAAAATATAATGCACCTTCGCCTTTTGTACCACAATGAAGCTGGTGGAAATGGCAAATTCTGTAATCACACTGGACTGAGAGGATATTGTGACCATTTATGAGACAGTGTCGTACATTAAAAAAGGATCTTGATATCTCCTTTGAATGGGATCACTCACCACAGGTCCTGCCTATTGGTCAGGCAAGATCAGAGCTTTTTCTGGCACCTGTGTTCATAGCTACTTGAACTCTTCAGTGGTCTGCTCCTTCTGTGACTCAGCCACCTGGCCAGGTCACATATTTATGTCCACCCCTTTTGGGGATACATAAGGAGTCCAGCACTGCACTTAGGCTTCTGGGTTAAGCAAGGAGTTCTGGGTTGCCAGTGGATCAAGAGCTCATCATCTTGATACTTCTGCCTGCAGCATCTTGTCTCAACTGGATTCCCCATATCAGGGGCAGGCTACTATCTCCAGCACTGCCTAGGGGTTGGTAAATGAACCTGGGCCCACCCTCTTCTCCACCTTCCAATCCAGGGCCCAGTGGTAAACAGCTAAATCCCTCACCCCAAAGTGAATATTGCTGCCTCCTGGATCACTTCCTGACAGTCTCCTCTTTTCCCAGTGGGTAAAGTAAAGACTATAAATAATTGAAATCAAAGGTAAAATATCAGACCTTCTCAGAGTCTCAAGTCCCTTCTTTGGGGGTTTGACCAAGCTGTCACAGCCAGGCAGTAGGCACTCTGCTGTGCTGTGCTGTGCTGTGCTCCTTCCCAGAAGCTCAGAGCATATGTCAACTCATCTCCACTGTCTACCGATTACTGTGCTACTCAGCTCCATTTTAAGCTTTAAGGTGTGGCAGGATGAGAGCTGCCAGGGACCAATGTATCTCTTTAACTCTTCCTTTTCCAGTATAGGGTTTGTACACCCCATCACGCTCTTGTTCTTGTTCTTTCTTCCATCTTCTCTCTCTCCACAGGGAGTTCTTCCATTAAAGTGAATGTAGAAGAAAAGGAGACTATACAGCAGGAAACAAAAGGTGAAGCTGGAAGCAGAGGTCCAGCATGCTGAGGAATAACAAAGGTTACAATTTCAGCATACAGGATGTGCTACTGCAGCCTACTTACCCAGTGTGGCTCTGCAGCCCCCGCAATGGCTGCACCACATGCAGAGTTGAGTCATTACAAACTGCAGAGGTTTGTCATTTAACAAAGGCTTATGCTTTTAGATCCCCGAGTCCTAAATTCAATCGCTGCTGCCAACAAGAATTGTGATATTCTGTCAATTCAAGGGACACACTCAATTTGAAAATCTAGTAAAAAAAAGATTGACTTCTGAGTACCCCTGCCAATTTGCGTGGTTTTTACAATCATATTCCACCCACCTTCTTTAAAAACAAAATAAAACAAAAAAACCCATATTTGGTTGAGTGAAAGGCTCGTATAAAAGAAAGGCCTCGACCTGCAAACACTAATGTGTGCGAGTAATGTTATTCATGTGAACTGCATAGGTGACTGTAGCCAAAACAGGAAATTGACAAACTACTCTCAAATGTAGAGGAAATAAATGAGAACAAAATCATGAAGTGTTTTGTCTCAAATCTCTTTCAGGTATAGTCATGTTAAGTGTTACTTGTAACAACCATAGGTTTTAAAAAAAAATCAGCCAGACATATGGATCGTAATTTTCAAAGTTTGGTGTCTGTAGCAAGCCACCTAAGTCTTTATTTATGCATCTAACAACTGGCTTATTTTCAGAGATGCTGAATAGATACATAGTAAATATTTATATTAGGATAAATAATTACAATTTTGCAAGTAGTACTTCATTGAAAATAACATTATGACAATGCTAAGCCCTCAAAGTCCTACATTTTACCTATGTAACTTTTGTATCCTTTGTTTCTTCTTCGAGTGATTGCTCATATCCATTCCAGTTAGGTGTGTGCGCCGCGCGTGCACATTCGTCGGAAAACTTTTACCCTAGCAACTCGGTGGGCCGGCAGGTCGCCCCCTGGAGTGGCGCCATCATGGCGCTTGATATATACCCCTGCCGGCCCACCCGCTCCTCAGTTCCTTCTTACCGCCCGTGTCGGTCGTTGGAACAGTGGAGCGCGGCTTAGCTGACCTCCACTTCCCTAGCTACTTGTAGTTCTCGTATATAGTTATGCAGTTATAATCCTTTTATATATATATTTGTACAGTTATACGTTTTTTCTCTGCTAACATAGTTAGTTTAGTAATTGTTAGCAGGGTTCAGGAAGTAGCCCCTTCCATGAACCCGGTGCCGGAGCTCATGCACGGCTCACCGGGTTTTAAAATGGGCTCGGCCTGCCAGAAGCCGATGCCGAAGGGAGATCCACACGACTCCTGTTTGAAGTGCCTCAGGGAATTGCACTTGACAGCTAAGTGCCCCATTTGCAAGGCTTTTAAGCCGAGAACAAAAAGGAGCGGGACTTTCACTTACCCCTCCACCTTCGGCGCCGAGCGATGATCAAGCGGCTGGCAGAAGCGCCTCCTCGGCACCGGACCCCGCCGGTACTACCAAGGCCTTTCGGCACCGGCCGTCGCCGGCACCGAAGTCGACTCGGCACCGCTCCCTTCCTCCGAGGTCGAGAGAGCCTACAAGTCCTGCTGGTGCCTGACGGCTCCCCGGCACGCGCCGTGGTTGAGCCCCCTGCTCCTGCTGCTTCCGTGCCACCTGCATCGCAGCCAGAGAGCTCGCCTAAGTCGGATTGCCCGGCACCGACACCTGCAGAGGCACCGATGACATCGGCACCGTCGATTCCAGTCCCCCAGGGCAATTGAATCCGGTGCCTGACAGCTCCCCGGCACGCGCCGTGGTAGAGCTTCTGCTCTTGCTGCTTCCGTGCCAACTGCACCGCAGCCAGAGAGCTCGTCTAAGTCGGATCGCCCGGCACCGACACCTGCTGAGGCACCGACGACGTCGGCACCGTCGATCCCGGTCCCACAAGGGCCGTAGAATCCGGTGCCTGACGGCTCCCCGGCACGCGCCGTGGTTGAGCTACTGCTCCTGCTGCTTCCGTGCCAACGGCACCGCAGCCAGAGAGCTCGTCTAGGTCGGATCGCCTGGCACCAACACCTGCTGCAGCACCGACGACGTCGGCACCGTCGATCCCGGTCCCACAAGGGCCGTAGAATCCGGTGCCTGACGGCTCCCCGGCATGCGCCGTGGTTGAGCTACTGCTCCTGCTGCTTCCGTGCCAACGGCACCGCAGCCAGAGAGCTCGTCTAGGTCGGATCGCCTGGCACCAACACCTGCTGCAGCACCGACGACGTCGGCACCGTCGATCCCGGTCCCACAAGGGCCGTAGAATCCAGTGCCTGACGGCTCCCCGGCACGCGCCGTGGTTGAGCTACTGCTCCTGCTGCTTCCGTGCCAACGGCACCACAGCCAGAGAGCTCGTCTAAGTCGGATTTCCCAGCACCGACGCCTCTGAGGCACCGACAACGTCGGCACCGTCGATTCCAGTCCCATAAGGGCCGTAGCATCCGGTGCCTGACGGCTCCCCGGCGCGCGCCGTGGTTGAGCTTATTGCTCCTGCTGCTTCCGTGCCGACGGCACCGCAGCCGGACAGTTCATCTAACTCGGATCGCCCGGCACCGACGCCTACCGAAGCTCTGACGACCTCGGTACCGTCGATCCCGGTCCCACGAGGGCCGTCGAATCCGGTGCCTGACAGCTCCCCAGTATGCACTGTGGTTGAGCCTGCTGTTCCCTCCACGCTGGAGACGTTACCAACGATGAGGGATCTCATTGCCATGACAGAGTCGATGCTGCCTGACCCCGGCACCGCCGGTGCGGGTGATACACTCTCTTCATGTGACCGTCCTCTGTCAACACAGCAGAGCGGCACCGTTCATGATCACGGTCCCGCAGACACTCTAGATCCTGTCGGCACGCCCGACACCACTTGCAGTCCCGGTGCTGTTTTCCTCATCGGTACTGGTCGCACTCGCTGCACCGGTCGGTGTCCCGTTCGCCGACCTGCTGTCGGCACCGTTCCGACTCCCGGGTCCGCGACAGGTACCTTGACTCCTGTAGCCTCTCCCCGAGCCTCGAGATCTCGGTCGACCTCCAGGCACCATTCTGGTTGTGGGTCTGGATCTCGTTCCAGGTACCGTTACGCCTCCTGGTGCCGGTTCCCGGTGCCGAGTCGGGCAAGGTCCGATAGAGTCAGAGACTCTGTCTGTGCCTTCTTTTAGTACCTCCATGGCCATCCGGACACGCATCTGTGTCATCCCACATGCGCAGATCTTATGCTCAGGACCACGATTCTGATATGATGGCCAGCGAGCGCCAGCCCCGAAACCGAAAGAGGCTTGGCAAATGAACCTGTTTGGCCGCCAGGTGTACTCTGCAGAGGCCCTGCAGCTCTGGGTAGCAAAGCAACAAGGCTTGCTTAGCTTCAATAATTATAGCACCTGGGTGGAGGTAGTTTAGTTTATGGAGTTTCTCCCTCAAAACTCCCGCCAAGAGTTCGCTACCGTCTTGGAGGACGGGGGAAAAAAAGGTACCCAGAGCGTCCCTCCAGGCCTTGTTGGACGCAGCAGACTCTGCAGCCAGGACTCTGGCCTTTGGTGTCGCCATGAGGTGCATCTCATGGCTTCAGGTTTCAAACCTCCGGCCGGAGCTGCAGTAGGCCATTCAGGATTTACCCTTTGTTGGCAAGCGGCAAGGACAGCCCCAGGCTGCCAAGCCTGATGGACAATAGGGTCCTAATGCGCTCTCTCAGCATGCATATGCCAGCGACCAAACGCAGGCCTTTCTGTCCTCAGCCGCCATACTCTGTGCCTAGCCAGAGACAGGACTTTGGCAAACGGCGAGGCCAAGGTGGTCACAGACGAACGTCAGGACCCCTAAAGAGCCAAGGTCAAGGTCCCTCGCAATTACCACTGGGACCAAAGAAGAACCTTCCAGGGTGCGCCTGAGGGCGGTGTACCAGTCACAGGCCGGGATCCCAATCCCGCTTTCTCCTGGCGTGGCCCCAGTTAATTTCAGATCGCTGGATCCTGCGCACGGTGGAGCATAGGTGCCACCTCTAATTTGTTCCAGCCCGGTCCCCCTTCAGGGACCCCTCTCACGAGCAATTCCTCATACAAGAGGTGCAGACGCCGATGGACGTAAGGGGCAAGGGGTTTTACTCCCGTTATGCCCTAGTCCCCCACTCGAACGCAGGTCTCAGACCTTCCTAGTTCTGCACGGACTCAACCGGTTTAGGATAAGGTTGAAGTTCCGCACGGTATCCATGGGAACCATTATTCCATCCTTGCCTCCTGGGGGCTACTATGCCGCCCTGGATATGAAGGACGCGTACTTTCGCAACACCATCTTCCCTCCGCGCAGGAGATACCTCCGCTTTCTAGCCAACTGTCAGTACTTCTGGTTTACGGCCATAGTCGCCGCCTACCTTCGCTGATGTCGGATATGCGTTTTTCCGTATCTGGACGATTCGCTTATCCGAGGAGACTCTGAGACAAACCACTCAGCGCGTGGGCATCGTCACGGTCTTATTAACAGGTCAAAGCCTGATGATTACTATAGAGCAATCCACTCTGGTTCCCACGCAGAGGTTGGACTTCCTAGGAGCGATCCTGGTCTCCTCCCTAGCCGGAGCCTGCTTATCACAACTGCGGTTTTAGGTGATGGCAACAATCATCTGAGGTCTGCAGGCTTTCCCAACGACCTCGGCTCGTACTTGTCTCAGTCTCCTGGGTCCATGGTTGCCCGCAAGTTTGTAACCAAACACGCCAAGCTCCGCCTCCGTCCTCTCCAAGTCCGGCTCACCTCGGCGTGCCACCCGGACAGGGAGCCAATGGTCATGGTAGTCACCGTTCCCTCGAGCACCTTAGGCTCCCTAGAGTGGTGACTAACCCACTCCCTGGTGTGGGCAGGGATGCGGTTTCATCCGCCCCAGCCCTCACTGCCCCTGACGACGGACGCGTCATCTCTCTGCTCAAGTGCTCATGGTCACTCCGAGCTTAAGGCCTTTGGTCTTCTCGGGAACTGGCATTCCACATCAATGCCCCAAAAATGAGAGTAGTCCGCCTGGCGTGCCAGGGGTTCCAGCGGCAGCTGCGAGGCCGTTGTATCTCGGTGTTTACAGCCAACACAGCGGCCATGTGCTTCATAAATATCCAGGGAGGGACATGGTCCTCCCCCCCCCTTTTGTTGTCAGGAGGCCATCCATTTCCGGAGCTTTTGCATGGCCCACTCGATGGAGCTGGTGACGTCCTTTCTCCCAGGCGTTCGGAACGTCTTGGCGCTTTCACTCAGCAGGTCTTTCCTGTCTTACGAGTGATCACTCTGCCCCATGTGAGGCGCTCCGCTCTCCAGAAGCGTAGATGTTTCCTCACATAGACCTGTTCGCTCACCGCGAGAGCAGAACATGCCAGATGTTCTGCTCCTTCCAAGGTCTCTCTTCGGGATCGATCTCGGACGCATTCCTGATTCCGTGGAAAGGCCAACTCCATTATGCCTTCCCACTGTTCCCACTGGTTCATTAGGTCCTGCTCAAACTCCGCAGGGGCAGAGCGCGCATCATCTTGATCACTCCAGAGTGGTCCAGGCAGCACTGATATACCACGTTGCTCGGCCTGTCAATAACAGACCCACTTACCCTGCCACCCCACCCAGTCCTCATCACTCAGGGCAACGACAGGCTTCGTCACTCGGACCTGCAGCCTCTTCGCCTCATGGTGTGGCTGCTGCGTAACTGAGCCGGGGTGACAGGAAGCCTTCCACCTGGTCAACGTACCGGGCCAGGTGGAAGCGTTTCTTCTACAGCTGCAATACGCTCGATCTTGCTCCTGCTGAGGTCTCGATCCCCTCTATTTGGCCTGCCTCTGGCCTTCAGCGGCAGGACCTGGCGGTATCATCGCTGAGGATACACTCAGCAGCCATCTCTACCTTCCAGCCAGGCTAAGGTGGACGTTCCGTGTTCTCACGCTCTAAGGGTTCGAGATCCCTCAAGGGCTTGGAGAGCTTGCACCCTCGGGTGCGCCGCCCAGCCCCGACCTGGGACCTCAACCTAGTTTTAACCAGACTTATGTCTCCCCCAGTCGAGCCGTTCACGACTGGCCCTCTGATATGCCTGTCTTGGACGACAACTTTCCTCGTAGCTGTTACATCAGCCAGACGAGTTTCCGAGCTCAGAGCTCTTACGGGGGTTCCACCGTACACTAGATTTCACAAAGACAAGGTGCAGTTATGACCGCACCCGGCTTTCCTCCCTAAGGTGGTTTCGGCCTTTCATGTTACCCACAGCTCAACGCAATGGGCACAACCATTGCACTCCTTGGACATCTGTGGAGTGCTCGCATTTATATTGCGCTGCCAGAACCATTTCGTAAGGTGGCCCAGCTCTGTCTCGGTAGCGGGCCAAAGGGAGGGCTTGCTTGTTTTCCTCTCAGAGGATCTCATCTCGGGTGATGGCAGACTTCCACACTTGTTATGATTTGGCTCATATTTCCCCAAGCCACATCATCGTGCAGTTTACCAGGGCTCAGGCTTCATCTGCCGCCTTGCTGGCTCGTGTTCCTACACATGAGATCTGTCGCGCAGCTCCATTGGTCCTCGGTCCATACCTTTGCTTCGCAGTATGCCCTGGTTCAACAGACAAGAGATGCTGTAGCCCCTGGCTCAGCAGTTTTCATTCTGCCACATTTCACTCCGACCCCACCGCCTACGTAAGGCTTGGGATTCACCTAACTGGAATGGATATGAGCAATCACTCGAAGAAGAAAAGACGGTTACTCACCTTTGTAACTGTTGTTCTTCGAGATGTGTTGCTCATATCCATTCCACACCCGCCCTCCTTCCCCACTGTCGGAGTAGCCGGCAAGAAGGAACTGAGGAGCGGGTGGGCCGGCAGGGGTATATATCAAGCGCCATGATGGCGCCACTCCAGGGGGCGACCTGCCGGCCCACCGAGTTGCTAGGGTAAAAGTTTTCCGACGAATGTGCACGCGCGGCGCACACACCTAACTGGAATGGATATGAGCAACACATCTCGAAGAACAACAGTTACAAAGGTGAGTAACCGTCTTTATTCTGTACACACTTTCTCAAACTTTTGTATTGCAGTGACTCCTTTTACACAGCAAGCCTCTGAGTGTGACTCCTCCCTGATAAATTAAAAACACATTTTAAAATATTTAACACAATTATAAATGCTGGAAGTAAAGCGGGGTTTGGGGGTGGAGGCAGACAGCTCGTAATCCCCCACGTAATAACCTTGTGACCCCCATGGGGTCACGACCCCCAGTTTGAGAACCCTTGCTGTACACTACAATACTCCTGAAGTTAGGTCAAGTTCAGAAGAAAGTAGCTGTTGTTTTTTTGTAGTTCATGACTCATCTACTGATTCGTTTCACTTCAAAGAGACAATTCTGCAGTAAAAAATAATACTTTCCCACATCAAAGTGACCAGCTCTAGCTTTCTATCCATAAAGCCGTGAGGCCTATAACCAAACTCATTAAAGACAAATACATTGGATTAGATTAGAAAGGGAAATTTGTGCAAACCGATGGGGAAAAGTTACAAGGACTTCTGGATTTTGATAAGGACAAGGAGAGGAAGAACATAACACCAATCTAAATACAGCTATAAATTGCATTGCATGGTGAACCTTTATTATATTTTCTATTTTAGGCAAACAACAAAAACCAAAACATAGGAGAGAGGGTAGCATCAACAAGTTAAAGAAAAAAGGTCAATGGAACAACCTTTCAATTCTTATAGTGCTGCAGGGCTCATCTGAACAGTAACATTTATCATGAGGGAACAATATTACCACATAATTTGATGTTGTCTGTAAACATATTACAGAACTATGTTACAGCCCTGTAAAGACTAGGGTTGTATCATCATTCCATAGCTTAGTTATTACATAATAATAATACTTAGCTCTTACATAACACTTTTTGTATATGGATCTCAAAGAACGTTACAAAGGAAGATATGAACCTTTATTCCCACTTTACACATGGGGGGAAATGAGGCATAGAAATGAGAAATGATGTATCCAAGGTCACACAGCTATTTTGAGGCCTTAAGTGGATCTAAGTGCACAGACCTTGTATTGGCCCTGGGGAAGAAGAGTGGGGGGGATTTCATTCCATATTAACTGCCAGATTGCTGAGATGAGCAAACGGGATGCAACTTTTCCTTTAAATGAACAAATTTCCCATTGACATCACATGTGTAGATGTAAGACAATGTGTGTTTTATACTGGGTTAGGGTGCACAATGTATGTATTTAGATTTTTCTTCTTTTCACCACGGTCTGATTTTTATACTATGAACCAACAGAGATCCACAAATTTGGAGAGAGAAAGATGGGAGGTGAGAAGCAAGTATGATGGAGTTGGGTTCAGTCTGTGAACAATGTTTCATTTTTATTAAAGCAGTGCCACATGGAGTAACAGGCACAATTTGCAAAGATTGCATCAGTAACAGGAGTTGGTGAATCAGTTAGAATATAGAAATTGCCTCTTTCTGAGTCTTTAAAAGTTAATCTTAAGTCTTTACTGGAAATATAAATAGCTGTCCAAAATTTTTAAAGGCTGTTTATTATACAAAATCTTTTTGCATGACAATAATAAGAAGAGCAAGTGAAAATCAATCCATGAGCACTGGTGCTGTTTAGACTTCCTTTGCAGTCATCTGATGATATCTGTTGTTGTCTTGATAATTTTTACTGTCTAGCCATTTATGAAATGCTTACCCAGTGAAGATAGAATTGTTTTCATTTAAAATCTTGGTACAAGCTATTTAGTCTGAGACCAGCTGTGACACTTAAGTATTTCCTGCTTTGATGAACCAGACGATCAAATAATCTAATTAGTCTCCTCATGAGAAGCAGTCAGAATTATGATAGCTTTCCTATTTAAGAATCAATAAAATGGCAAGATGGTAAAATCTGTCAGGGCATCTGTAACATAAATGCTTTATTAGGAAAAAATAGAAACCTCATACAGATCTGATTAGAGAAGATTACTTATCTTCATTTGCAATAGTCAGGGATTAGCAAACAGAGCTTATCATTTTGCGTACTTTGTGTGAGACTGATGTGTATTAGTAGTTATTTTTCTCTCCCCCAGTAGCTACTGTATGTAGAGACTACACTTTTGTGACATCCTTAGTCTTTCTGGGTTTAATGTAGTGACAGTTCTTGGGGCCAGATCCTGAGCTCAGGGCCATCCTCAGGCACCAGCACTCGAAGCAGGTGCTTGGGGCGGCAATTCAGCGGTGGGTCCCTCAGGACCTGCCGCTGAATTGCTACCGAAGGTGGCAATTTGGAGCGGCAAAAATGCTGGAGCCAGCCCTGCCTGAGCTTGTTTAAATCAAGGGATCTCCATTTAAGTTAATGATGCTTTGCTGGTTTGCACCAGCTTAGCATGTGGCCCCCAATTTGGTACCTGCTAATATTTCCCTTTTCCATTCGCTTCTATGGCCTTCTGAGCTATTCAGGCTGCAGAAGGCTATGGAAAGCTCCTTAGCAGGCCAGTCTATTCTTGAGAAAGGATGGCCTTTTGTGTAAGGCTAAAGCATCCAGTGTTGCAGGCCTGTGAATTACAGAATAGACTGGACATGTCCACCTGTCTCTCACTGCAGCTATATGGCCTGTGAACATTTTCCATTTAATTTTATCTCATCTGTCTTAATGTGATTTATTCACTTTTGATGTATGTATGCCTAGTTTGCAAGGATGAGCACAGTTTTTAAAAATCCAGATAAATAAAAGTGTCTTACCTATCTATCTAAACACACGTTTATTGTGATTACACTGGTCTACAATTTTTGAGAAGTCATCTGCTTCAGAGGTAAAATGTGATATTTATTGTGTATTTTGATGTGCTGAATTCAAATATGACAGTTAAAACAACTGATTGGCTACAGTTTCTAAGATATTTAAGTTTTTACATTTTATGTCTATGTATACTGTGTAGATAGTGGAGTTTTAATCATAAATTGTAAACCTAGGTCTTTTCATGTGTTTATGGTTGCTTTACATGATAAATTTCACCTGTCCTGTTTATGTAACACTTCAAAAATCAGCAAAAGGGTTATATAAATAAAATTTATTATGAAAGAAAAGGCAAAAAAACTATTATGTACATAGTTTAGTCCTATTCAGTGTCTACTTGGCGCTTCTTGGCTTGTCTCTTGTCTTCATTAAATGGAGCATCTCTTGTCACTGTCCAGCAATAGTCTGCAAGCATTGATGGGCTCCATTTGCCCTGATAGCCTGCCAGGAGATTCCACTGCTGTAGTCTGGAGCCCAACAGCTCTGCCTTACTCTTGGGTAGTTCCAAATCCCTGACAAGGTCATTCAGTTCACCTTGTGTTATGAGGTGTGGTTCAGAGGAGGAGGATGGGAGAAAATGTGGGTCCTGTGACATTGATGGTTCAGGACCAGAAGTTTCATCCTCTTCCTCTTGCTCATCTGACTCAAGTGAGAATGATTCTGGTGCATGAGGAACTGGCAGTCCTTCTCCGTGGAGTACTGGGCGTATAGCTGATGGAATGTTTGGATAATGCACAGTCCACTTTTACTTCTTTGACACACCTTTCCCACGTGGAGGCACCATGCAGAAGTAACAATTGCTGGTATGATCTTTTGGCTCTCTCTAAATCATTGGCACTGCAAAAGGCATAGATTTCCATTTCCTGTTCAACCACTGGCAAAGATTTGTTGCACAAGTGTTGCAGCATATGTATGGGGCCCACCTCTTGTCCTGTTCTCCAATTTTGCAGCCAAAATAAAGGTGATAGGCTTTCTTAACCATAGTGGTTATAGTGCGCTTTTGGGATGCAAAAGTCACTTCACCACAAACATAGCAGAAGTTATCTGCACTGTTCACACAAGTACGAGGCATCTCTGCTCACTTTGGCTAAACAGAAATGTGTCCCTTTGCAAAATCAAACACTGACAAATAAGAGAGCACGACACTGTATGATTTCTAGAGCTGATATAGGGCAATTTGTTCAGCAGAGTGATGTAAGCTTCGTTATGATTGCATCATCCATGACTTCTAGGAATAACATGATGCAATTCATATCATATATGACGCAATACCAGCTTCACATTGCATCATTCATTGTTTTGCCTAAAAAGCAAGTACTGTCCAAACCCTGTCATAGATTTATTCATAGATCCAGTCAAAGATGTATTTTAGACATTTCTGGTTTAAATTGAGATCCCTTCCCTTTATAACTCACTTATCCTCCGCCATTCCCAAGTCAAGGGACCCAATAGCATATCTTGAAAACTAGAGCCAATGAACAATTTTAAGCATCATTTTTGTTCTCAGTGACCCAGAATTAGTAAAGTTGGACTACATTTATTTCAGAAGCATTTTGGCTGTAGAGCCGTGAGATATTTGATATCTAGCTTAGGTGTTTCTAGGAAATACTCTAAGTACCATATTAATTAACCTTTGCACAGAGGTGTTCACAGAGGACTCAATTGTTGACTCTTTCCTTTTTGCCTCCCCCTGGGTTGGTATCTTAATTATTTTAGTGTTGTTTGTTTTTCACATTTACTGTTGTTGCTTTTCTTTACTTCTGCTGTTTCAGAAATTTGAATTTAGCAGCATGGTCTGAAATCAGTCAGGCTTGGGCTAAGTCTTATCTGCTCTGGGAGGTTTCCTCTATAGTATTAGAATGCCTTATCTCTTTGTGAAGGTATCCAAGAGGAGCACAGCTTTTTCACTGGGTCATTAATGGAGAGGTTGTAGACAATTCTACTTGACTGCCCCCCCAACCAGTCCCTTATGAGCTACACATTTCATGTAGATGCAATGGGAGAAGTCTTTTGGACAACTTTGTAAGAGAGGGTATTTGCCCTACAGATCAGTCCAGGAAGAGCATTCCAGCCACAAGGCGTAGGATGGAGACAGGTAGGTTTAGGAGGAGCAGACCAATAAGGAATCAAAGAAGACATCGGTCACAGAGCAAAGGCGTGGGGGATGCTGTGCAACAAGAGCTGACATATAAAGAGGGTCAGACTTGCATAGGTCTTCAAGGTTAAGACAAGAATCCTGAATATAATGGTAGCTGAATAACTGGAAGTGTGACTGTAACACAATAGATATAGACTTTCCCCAACTCGTTTAATTGCTGACCTTAGTGAACCTTTCATACAATCCTGTGAAAGGTTCACTTCTGATGAAAATTTAGCCTAACTTATACAATTTTAATTAATTTGTAGATGAATGTCTCATCAGCTTAAGTGAGCAGCATGCTCAACCATGTGTGATGGAAGACGACAGAAAGGTAACTCAGGGCTCCAGCTGATATTTTTAAAGGAATTCCTCCTACATTATCAGAGCCAATTAGCTGGATCATAATCAGATATGCTGAGCAACTCATATGATTTACCTGCTCCATCATTGCTGGAGATGCTTTTAATGGGAGAATGAAAATAGTGTCCAAGTCAGATGACAATTAAGATATCCTGTGGCTCTAAGTTTAATGCTGGGTGAATATGAGGATGACAAAAAGCATGGATGATTGTGCCTAGATGCTACGATAATGGATACCCTAAAAAGTAACGGAAAGAGATTACATTACATTAGATGTTAATGAAACATTCCGTAAACATGCCGCACACTGCACTGGGCATAGGAGTTGATCTCATTACCACTTCATGCTAGAGATCAAATCACTGAGGCTGGGATTTTCAAAGGAAGCATAAAGGATTGAAGTGTCTAAATCCCATTCAGTTTGGGCATCTAATTGCTTCAAATGCCTTTGAAAATCCAGCCTGTGTTAATAAGAATACTTCACATATTTTAAACAATGAAAATACCTAGGCTACTATACATCAACAACTTGCTGTTAGCCTAAGTTTGTTGTTGAAACTGGCATATATTTTGCTTCATGTCTGAGTGATATTTCATCTCACCAGCCATGCTCTGATTTAAGTGTCAAACATGATGAAAGGGAGAGAAAGAAGTATCACAAAGGAGAAAATTATCCACAGTTATATTGAAGGGAGACACACTGGCCATAAAACAAACCTAAACTCGATTGGTATGTTACGGCCTCTTCTTCTGCTATTGGTGCTTGAGGCGAGCATCGCTGGGCTACTGTGCTTGTAAAAAACAGCATTATAGCGATGCTGACTGTCAGCCTAAGAAAAGTAGCAAATATTGAAAACTACTGATGGTGGCACTGGAGGCCCTTCATCCTCATCCCCTGGAAATTAATAAACAGCCTCAGAAATAACTGTTGAGATCAACAAGAACTAGTGACATGCAGCAGATGGGAACACCCTTTGCTATACACCTAGTTTCAGCCCAGTCTATTTACCAGCAAGTTGCGGCAAAAGTTAGAGACTCTGACGCTGAGGAGTGAGAAGAGAGTGGAGAGGGAATTGAGAAAAGTGCTTCAAGCTCACTCCTCAGCCTGCTTTAAGTTACTATAATTAGTGACTTTGGACAGGGCCAATACTTTCTCCTTCATAAACAAACTGGGTGATTTTGACCCCCCTTTCCTGTTCCCTCCACCCCACACTGTCAACTGGTTAGCTGAGAACTACAACCTTGAACATGTATGGCATGCACAAGAAATAGGGACTTGTATTTCGTGTGTGAACATCCTCCAAAAATATGTGTTTTTTGACACAAGGATTATCAAGAGGAAGAAAGAAAATGCAAATTTCCCTTTTTTCCTCTCCTCTCTCTGTTTCACTCTTCCCCCCTTTGATGCCAGCGACTGTAAATTAGAACAATAAAAATACGATACTACACCAAATTTGTGTGCTGCACATTAAACCTGCAGTTTTCCAGGGACAAGCTAGATGAAGTTACCTTGTTACTCACCTACATTTTTCGAGTAGCCCAGTGAGCCAGATGAGTCATATAAGTCAATACAGACCTCTCTCTTGAAAGTATTCACATATACACACTACATTGGAAGAAACGGTGTTGATGCAAGCCATTAAAAGTAAGCAACACCTAGTGAAAAACAAGCTGTATCTTCTTCAAATCCTAGATACCAGATAGCATTGGCTAAATGGCTTCTGGTTAGGCCTATATCATGGACCACACGCTCTTGCAGGACTAGAGGAGCTACTCAGACCTTGGATCTAGTCACTCTGGATAGCAGGCCTATTTACTTCACTCTGGAGCAAGTGGGTGAGGGAACATACAGAGCTGTGGCCCTGCTCCCAAATCACTGTGCCAGCTGAGCTGGCACAGGGGATGTCCTTCTTTGCTGATGAGACAGGAAACAGGGAGGAATTTGTGCTTCAGAGGGTGGAGTGACAATGGAGCCTTCCCACAGAGGCTACTGTAACCCAGTGGCTAGAGTAGCCTATGATACCCCTTATGGGACTGTCCTGTAGGGAGAAACAGGGGAGAATTAGAGGAATCTTATCAGATGATCCTCTGGCCTCACCCAAATCTTTTCCTGGGCTTGGTTCTCCTAGCCCTTGGAGAAAGATCTCCTGCAGAGCAGTGCTCCACACCATGCAAGGAGTATAATAATTTGCCCACCTACTCACTGAACCTAAACCTTTTCCTTTTGCTGCAGAATCACACTGCTTTTCTGACAGGGTTTTTCTAGGGGCATGGAAATAATGTAAGATTTGCCCCTATGCTGTGGAAATGTGTGATAAATGCCTGTTTCATTGTGAAGAATTGCCTTTCTTTCATGGGTTGGTGCACAACCTTAATGTTCCTTTTTTTTAAATATACCAAGATTATCTAAAATATTCTTTCTAATGGGGTGTTACATCTGAACTATTCTAGACATCTCCTCCTCTATGGAGTCATTGAATGCCACATAACACAGAAAACAAAGCACTTGAAATTGCACTAGTGAATATTAATAGGCTGAAGCACCAATTCCAATATACTGATTAACAACTGCAAGTTTCCTCTATTTTGCTCCTGGTTTGAAGAGCCTAGAAGTGATTGGTTTTATGTTTATCATTTAACACATACCTCCTGGGAAGGCAGCACTGTTCTGAACACTCAGACTTTTTATCAAGAATAAAAACACATGAATGATCACACTTGGAGAATTATGCTAACTGAAATTTGCATTGTTGATTTTTTAAATGTTCAGTTGTCCTGATTAGAGCTGGATGGATAATTCATAATGAATAATTTGAGGAATTTTGCCTTTTTGTGCCCAAAAAAGTTGCAATCCTCTTAGATTTATTCATGTATTTCTTCAATGAATAATTCTTGGCCCACAGAAGTTTGCAAACAGTTCACTGTGAATATTCAAAATCTGAATTTCATGCTGTATTAGTTAGTTGCACAAAGCCTGGGGTGTTACTTCTAGTTCCGTGACAGGATGATTTAGGTAAAGACCAACAATGGTATAATTTAGTTATACAATCAGATATTTGCTTTCAGTGACTATTCAACCCTTTAGATTTAAAATTCACTTTTTCTGAGTATTTGCACAAGTGAAGTCTGTTCCTTAGAATATTTATGGAAAGTGAACACAAGAGGGGCACTGTCACAGGGCTTAGTCTGGCTTTGGGCTATGCTGCTGCTTCAGTTTGCCTTCCATTTTACATTTTACAAACCACTACACTTAGTGTTCTCCCACTAATACTCCCCTTCTAGGTGTGGAGTATTAGTGGGAGAACACTAAGTGTAGTGGTTTGTAAAATGTAGAACACTCAGACCCTTCCAAACCTCTACCTCTCACTCAGTCTGTTATAACTTGAAAGAACCATCTTCAACATTCATATAGCCTTTCCCTTAGGTTCAAAACACTTGTCAGTTCTTTACCAAGGCTTCCCCTTTGCTACTGTCCTCCCTTCAGGTGCATGCTCCTTTAGAGCCCTCCCCTGTAGTTTCTCACCCTGCAGACTATTCAGCTACAGCTTATCACTCAACAGGTTTCCTTGCAAGTCTCCTTCCCAGCTTGGCAAGTGATGCTATTACCACCCACTTCTTCCCCCCCCAGTGGAATACAGGCCACACTTATAGTCTCCTGCAAGCCTGGAGTCTAATCACCTGCTATCATCACATGACCCCTGGTGCCATTCCCTTCACCTGGGGAGGCTGGCCAAACCTATTACAGGTAAAGCTGAGCACTAAACCTTAAAGGGACAACTTACCCTGTGACAAATACAAACAAAGACAAAGCAAATTGGATTAAAAAGTCAAATGAATAGCTGCAATTTTTGTTTGCAGCATTTGCTCTAGCTGTGATGTTAATCTAACAGAAATTAGTAGATCTCTGTGACACTTGAAAAATCCTGTGCAATAACAATTAAAACTATTTCACTTGATTATGAATAGTCTCTCAATAGTTTTTCATAACAGTCTAACCCTGGGATGCTTGTGAAGGGGAACCTCCCCCTCCACCCAAGTAGAAGTCCTGGCAGCTAGGACCATTGGAGTAGCGTTACTGTGTCCACTCCATCATCTCACCCTGTTTCTAACTTTCCTGCATGAAGGTGCAGACAGTCTCTGCCCTGTGTGGTGGACCCAGGTGTTCAGGGACATGTAGAATCTTCCTATTGGGCTTCCTCATTCTTTGGAACCTTGGTGATTCTGCTGCCTTTTAGGCATTCCACGTCCCGGCAAAGGGCAGTGAAGACAGGCTTTGGTCCTATTAATCTGTTCTCAAGAATGAATCCTTATGAAAAGGTCACCAAGACATCAACCATCTTAGAGACTTTTCATTTCACTCTGAAATTCAGACTGCACAAGGACAACTCCTCCACATTACTGCAAGCAACCATTTGAATGCTAACAGCAAAATGATTTTAATGTCTGTTTTGATTATTACAAAATGCATTAATGTGCATTCTGCACTGCTCACTGGTATGGTATGGAATGTATCGTATGCTTAGGGTGGGTGGAGAATGGGGGAACTGATCATGCACTGTTTTCTTTGTTTATTTTTCAAGTTGCAGAAGCAGCTGGATGTGTCTTTGGATTGTGCTTTGAATTTTATTTAAAAAACGAACAAACCCCAAACCTGGTTCTCAGCTAAAGACTGTGCTGATTAATCTGAGACCAAACTGGCAGCTCTTTTGCCATTCTCTGAATAGATGGATTCAATTTCCTCAACACCACTCCTTATTTAGGCTTTGCAAATTGAAATAGAGACAACCTAAAGGTGAAATTCATCCCAGTGTACAGACCCTGTGTGCCTCAAACCCTGGGCTCAAGGTAACCCACAAATATGAAAGAAATGGGGTGTATCCTTTTTGGTCTCTGTGTGATGCATGAGGAAGGACTAACCATTTTCCTATTATTAAGGGATTAAAGGGCTCCCCCCATTCTTTTTATAAAGAAAATCAGGTCTTCTCTACCCTAAAAGACTCCATAGTGATGACTGGAAACTAGTAGCACAATTACATTAGGAGAACCAAGGAATTGAAGCCTTGGTACTCAATAACTAAGAGGGCAAGTGGATTTTATACAGAGTGTTAAGAACTCTTTGGCCAAGCTGTGCAACTTTTACTTGCATTGGTGAACACCTACTCATGTAAGTAGTTTCATTGATGTCATTAGGACTCCTTTCTTGTGTAAAGTATCAGAGGGGTAGCCATATTAGTCTGGATCTGTGGATACGTCTACACTACAGAATTATTCCGATTTTACATAAACCGGTTTTGTAAAACAGATTGTATAAAGTCGAGTGCACGCGGCCATACTAAGCACAATAATTCGGTGGTGTGCGTCCATGGTCCGAGGCTAGCGTCGCGTTCTGGAGCGTTGCACTGTGGATAGATATCCCGTAGCTATCCCATAGTTCCCACAGTCTCCCCCACCCATTGGAATTCTGGGTTGAGATCCCAACGCATTATGGTGCAAAAACGGTGTCGCAGGTGATTCTGGGTAAATGTCACTCATTCCTTCCTCCGTGAAAGCAACGGCAGACAATCATTTCGCGCCCTTTTTCCCTGGATTGCCCTGGCAGATGCCATAGCATGGCAACCATGGAGACCATTTTGCCTTTTGTCACTGTCACCGTATGTGTACTGGATGTGGCTGACAGAGGCGGTACTGCAGCGCTACACAGCAGCATTCATTTGCCTTTGCAAGGTAGCAGAGATGGTTACCAGCTGTTCTGTACCGTCTGCTGTGCCATTGTAAATTGGTGATGAGATGACGGTTATCAGTCGTTCTGTACCGTCTGCTGCTGTTATGGGTGCTCCTGGCTGACCTTCGCTGAGGTCGGCTGGGGGCGCAAAGAAAAAAATGGGAATGACTCCCCAGGTCATTCCTTCCTTTATGTTCTATCTAAAAATAGAGTCAGTCCTGCCTAGAATATGGGGCAAGTGTATTAGAGAACCAGTGTACCAAAGAATCAGAGAGCACAGCCACTCCGTGTCAGATCCCACAGAAATGATGAGCTGCATTCCATTCTAGGGGGTGCCCCTGCAACAACCCCATCCGTTGCTTCCCTCCTCCTCCAACCCTCCTGGGCTACCATTGCAGTGTCACCCCATTTGTGTGACGAAGTAATAAAGAATACAGGAATAAGAAACACTGACTTTTTAGTGAGATAAAATGAGGGAGAGACAGCCTCCAGCTGCTATGATAGTCCAGGCAGGACATTAAATGGTGGGGGGGAGAGGAGCCCAGCATCCCGCTGCTATGATAGTCCAGGCAGTACAGAATCTTTTCTTTAGACATGAAAGGGGTGGGGCTGATGGAACTCAGCCCCCAGTTGTGATGATGAGAATGGTTACCAGCCTTTCTGTACCATCTGCCGGGAATAACCGGGAGTCATTCCTATTTTCACCTAGGCGCCCCCAGCCGACCTCACTGAGGCCAGCCAGGAGCACTCACGGGATGATGACAAGGACGGCTACCAGTCCTTCTGCACTGTACAGTCTGCCACCGGGGAAGGGAGGGGAGAGGATGCTGCTGTTCAGTGCCGCAGCACCGCATCTACCAGCAACATGCAGTAGACATAGGGTGACATTGAAAAAAGTCAAGAAATGATTTTTTTCCCTTTTCTTTCACGAGGGAGGAGGTGGGGTAAATTGATGAGGTATACCCTGAACCACCCCGGACAATGTGTTTGACCTTATAGGCACTGGGAGCTCAGCCAAGAATGAAAATACTTTTTGGAGACTGCGGGGACTGTGGGCTAGCTGGAGTCCTCAGTTTCCCCTCCCTTCCTCGATGAGCGTCCATTTGATTCTTTGGCTTTCCATTACGCTTGTCACACAGCACTGTGCTGTGGACTCTGTATCATAGCCTGGAGATTTTATTCAAATGCTTTGGCATTTCGTCTTCTGCAATGGAGCTCTGATAGAACAGATTTGTCTCCCCATACAGCTATCAGATCCAGTATCTCCTGTACGGTCCATGCTGGAGCTCTTTTTGGATTTGGGACTGCATCACCACCCGTGCTGATCAGAGCTCCACGCTGGGCAAACAGGAAATGCAATTCAAAAGTTCACGGGGCTTTTCCTGTCTACCTGGCCAGTGCATCTGAGTTCAGATTGCTTTCCAGAGCGGTCACAATGGTGCACTGTGGAATACCGCCCGGAGGCCAATACCGTCTATTGGCGGCCACACTAACCCTAATCCGACATGGCAATACCGATTTCAGCGCTACTCCTCTAGTCGGGGAGGAGTACAGAAATCGGTTTTTAAAGAGCCCTTTATATTGATATAAAGGGCCTTGTTGTGTGGACGGGTGCAGGGTTAAATCGGTTTAATGCTACTAAAATCGGTTTAAATGCGTAGTGTAGACCAGGCCTGTAAAAAATGACAAAGAGTCCCGTGGTACCTTATAGACTAACAGACGTATTGGAGCATAAGCTTTCGTGGGTGAGTACCCACTTCATCAAACATATGCTTGTGTAAGCGCTTACCACCAGTGTGAATAAAGATTCCCAACTGGACCTTTTACTTTTTTTTAACACCCATTTATTTTTAACATCTGAGAAACCCTGCAGAGAAGGACTCACTTTGTTTAAGATTCTGCATATCTTGAGATCTTAATTAAAGGAGATGGAAAGCTCACAATGGATATTAGTAAGGATGCAAGCAAAACCAAGGAAGATCCAACAGTTGTGATGTTTCCAAGGTAAAAGCAAACAGAACCATTTGAACCTTTTTTGTCCATAGGCTTATATGTCTCTGTCTGGCTATGATTGAACCTCCCTTGAATCCTGAACACTAGTTTGCTTTCCTTCTTCAGTGTCTCAAACTAAAATTTAACATTAAACCCCCCCAAATTTATTAGCTTTAAATGTCATGTTAAAAGTAAAAGTTAAAAGTAAAGGTCCACAGTATCCAGGGGCAAAGAGTTTGAAAATGTTGATGCATGAGGCAAGTGCCCTTCTTCAAAAGGACTTTAACTTCATGTATGCATTGGAACAATCAACAGCCTTGTATTCATTGAATGCAATGTGTGAAAGGAGCTTAAGGTACCATCAAGAGGCAATAGAACATAGTCAAGCATTTGTCCACATGTAAATAGTTAATTGACTGTGTTGTCAGACATCATGATTCAAGGTTGTTCTATTATGCTCAACACAAAGCTGTGCAATTACAGAATTATGCAAGTTTCAAAATACATTCAAGATGACAAGGTAATCTTAACCATGGCATTGGAATGACAATGAGTGATTTTTTTTTCTAGCTTATTTTAGCCTACACAGCTCAGGCATGGCACCAGATACTCAGGATTGTCCTAATTTTATTCAATTTTTCTGCTGGGATGAACGAGCCAAAACGAAGTCAAGTGTTTTGTTCAAGTGCATACATTCATGCCAAAAATGTGCAACATTTATAGGCCTGATTTTCAAAACTGTCAAACCCAACCATTCAAAAAATCATAAGTCAGGCCCCTACGACATCATGGAATATTTAAAAAAATAATAAATTTTGTATTTTTTCTTTCTGGATGCATTTGGGTCATGTTTTTAAACTTTGCTCTGCAACTATGGAGGCTAGACACTTTTGAAATGAAAACCGAGATTCTTATGAAGTAACAAGATTCCAAGAGCTGAGGAAAGACTAAATATAACAAGAATTGCCAACACTGGGGATGCCTTACATCTTGTGTAGCCTTTTTTACACCTGTGCAAAGTGAGTGTGAGGAGGGTGTAGAAAGCTGCAACTAATTTCCTGGTATTTTACACAGGTCTAAAAGAATACACAAGGCTGGAGAACCACACCCTGCCTTGTTAAAACACTTTGCAATCATTGGACCTGATTCTCTACTTTAATACACCAGTTTTGCATTAGTACATCTTCAGATCAGTGAAAGGTAGGATGAGGGAATAGACAGGAGTCTGTGAATACAGCTGATAGGTGGGATACAGGGAGGAAGGAATTCACCTCTGCTTTGTGGTCACTTTGCACCAGCTTGACTTGCATTAATTTAGCTGGTGCAGTAATGGCAAAGGGGACAGATGACTCCCCAAGAGGAGCACGTGGAGCTCCACCACCAACTATGAGTTGCCTCTACAGCAGCACAGCAGTGTTCTGTGCAAGGGCGGCTCCAGGCCCCAGCACGCCAAGCTTGTGTTTGGGGCGGCAAGCCGTGGGGGGCGCTCTGCTGGCACTGCAAGGATGGCAGGCAGGCTGCCTTCCGTGGCTTGCCTGCGGAGGGTCCGCTGGTCCCGCGGCTTCGGTGGACCTCCCGCAGGCGTTCCTGCGGGAGGTCCGCTGAAGCCGCAGGACCGGCAGACCCTCCGCAGGCAAACCACCGGAGGCAGCCTGCCTGCCATGCTTAGGGTGGCAAAATCCGTAGAGCCGCCCCTAGTTCTGTGGTGGGGGTGGAGGCATGGTCAGGGAAAATCTTTACCCCATTAATGCTCTATAGGGTCTCTTGCAGTCCTCTATATAGTAAGCTGAACTTCCTCCATCACTGTGCAGGGATGAGTCTTGCCCTGTAGCATCCAAGGTCAAGGGAAAAGAGTGTATAGTTTTAAATATAAGTGCATTAAAATTATTGGTATTAGTAAGAAGATGAAAATAATTTTTTTTTCAGTAAATTTGTTGTATTTGTCAACTAACACAACAGTGCTGGTTCTAAAAGGTAGCAATCTGCAATTTTTATGGAAACTGGGATTCTGTGTCTTTCTGAAACAGTTGATCTGAGAGGAAAACTTGCTAGCAGACAAATATTAGAGGGCTAAAGAAGAGATTAATTTATTTTGTTTGTAGAGAAACTACAATTACTGTAAATCGTGGGCAGCTTTGGGAAAAGAATTTCCAATTGGAAATGTTACCCTATTTGTCTCTGACAGAATTAATGTGTACTCTGTACCCCTACAGCTGTGGTATTTATGTCAGACGGCTTCCCTGAGTGTGTCAGTGCCAGGGCTTCATTTAAATTATGAAGAAGAGAGATTGCAGATTTTTTGATTTATACTACAGTTATGAAAGTATCAAGTTATTATAGAGCCCCATAGCAGTGTGAGTAAACCTAAGAAACAGATCATTCCTAATAAAGAGGTAGGAAAAGATGCAAGAGAAATGGAGGCATTCAAAGGAAGATAAAATGCTAACTCTCTATGCAGAGTGGTGATGGGAAACAATCAATATGCGGTGCCACAGGAGCTACAGGGATTAAAATAACTGCAACACGAAAACATTATTAAGGGGCAAGGGGAAACAGGGAATTAACATAACCCCAATAACAACAAAACAAACCTTAGCAGATAGAGGAGACCAATCAAGACAATATATCGAGTTTTCAAAATATCACACACCAAACACTGTGCTCAATATAACAGAACAGAAGTATATTTAGAATCTGAAATAATCAAAGCAGTGTTCTGGCTATTGAGAAGTTTCCAGATGTAAATCAAGGAGTTTCGGTGCAGGAAAATTATCTTTCAGATTAAAAAGAAATTTACCTGTTGACTGTTTTCCTAAAATGTCTATTGCCATGCAGTGATCCTTCTTGCATAGAGGGAAAAACACCACATAGTTTTGGGTTGAAATTTTTCAGAGTTATTTAATTCTGTACTGATTTTGACATTGCCAACTCCAGTAATTGTCTGACTTGGCTATTCACTAACTACGTATTGAACTTCATTTCCATGACAACTTCTTGTATTATAATGTTTGATAATCTCAAAACACCTAAAAGATGCTCAAAGGTTCATCTCTGGTTTCCTAGGCAACGTCTTTCATGTCATCCCAGGATATCCCAATGCATTCAAGAGGCATTCCATCAACTTTTAATAATTGTACACTGACTGACAGTACGCACAATATATAAAACTTAAAATATTAGATGACAAAAATCTTTATTGATTGTATTCAGAAATGTTGCTTTTCAGCTATAATCCAATTAGTTTGCCCAAATGCATACATTTTCTCCATTAGGCCTGCAAAAACAATATTCTAAGAAGACATGTAAGCATCCAGACCAATCAGAGGATTAAAAACAACTTTGCACACCAAAAGAAATATTTTTTACTGTACTAGTGACAATTTCTTACCACCTCAAAGTAAAATACACGTATAAAAATAGATAAAACATTGCCATCTGTGTGAAGAACATCTGGAGAAAATCCTGAATATATATTATTTAATAAGACAACAGTATATCAAATCCAAGATGTCCACACACAATTAATTTATCCACCTACCTCATTTAATCCTACCTGCTTGGTTTTTTTGCAAAATTACTCAGTTCCCTGTTAACCCAGAAACTAACATAGGGGCTGGTCTACAGCAGATAGTTTTGACCTTTCAGCCATTTGTTCAGGTGTCTGGAATCAATCTAGGTACTTATATAACCCTCATTACCATAGCAATTCTGAGTTGGTGGCATTTTACACTTAACTTTGCAAAGTTATATACTGAGACAACACTCTGTAGAAAGCAACACAAAATAAGATGCTGTTGGAAATTATTACTTGGTCAGGCCTTGGGTGACTGTAACACAGAAGCCCATTGATAATTCACTATTCTGTGTCAGCAACTCTGTCAGGCCTGACAAACTCAATACATCTGACACACTGTTGTCATGATATAGACCCAAAAGGTGGCATGTAATATATTGTAGAAAACCAATAACTCATTGATCATTAATATTCTTGCATGATGTATATGTGGGATATGTACAAAGAATTATAAACGTGTGCTGAAATTATGTTCTTGATGTGTTTGGCAAACAATGCATAAAGCCAGTCTGCCCTTGCTAAAGGAATATATATTTGCTTGTCTGAGTAGCCTGGTCTTCAGGTGGAGACAATGAAGGGCACTTTACATATCAAATAAACAAAGGAAGAAGCTTTAGAGCTAATTTTTCAAAGAACACATTTTTAGGTTTTACAGGGCTATAAAAAGAAGGGGAGAGAACCGCACAATTATCTTTCACCTGAGGAGACAAAGACCTGAGCACTTTGAGTTCTGTGAAGGATGCTGGAAAAGAAACTTGGTGAGAAACTCTTCTTGAACAAAAGACTCTGCTTTGTGAAATCAGAGTTTGATAGAATGTGACTCTTCATTTAATAAGCTTGTTATTCTTTTACTGTAAGCCAATTCAGTGCTTTGAAAAAAATTGTGTGTTAACCCCAGTTAAGGTAATAAGCTGCTGGCCACTGTCTCTTAAGGGGAGCAGCAAACTTTATAACTTGTGTAAGTATTCAGCAAGAGGGCTGGACATCACAAGGCAGGCAGTTTGGGGGAAACTTGGGACGGAGAGTGTTGGAGTTTCCTCAGGACTGGCGCTAGGGGTTTGAGCGCCCTAGGTGCACGGCAATTTCGCCGCCCCGCGCGCTGGTCCCACGGCTCCGGTGGAGCTGCCACAGTGGTGCCTGCAGGAGGTCCACCGGAGCCGCGCGAGCAACCGACCATCCGCAGACATGACTGCAGCAGCTCCACCGGAGCCGCGGACCAGCGGACCCTCCGCAGACACCACTGTGGCAGCTCCACTGGAGCCGTCTGCCGCCTCCTCCGGCAAAATGCCGCCCACCAATTATTCTGGCGCCCTAGGCAATTGCTTAGGCTGCCTAAATGGTAGCGCCGGCCCTGGGTTTCCCTGTACGAAGTAACTGGGCAGTTGAAGGCAGGATGTGACCTGCACACTTGCCACAGCAGCAGAGCATTTAAAGTGTCCAGAGCTTTAGGACAGGAAGTGACACAATCTCTTACTGGTTTGGGTTGAATCCCAAAGCATCAGAGTGACACCCCCCAGGAGCACCACAATATAGGATTTAATAACCAACTTTGCTGCTCTGAATTGAAACATCTATGGCCTCTTTCCTTGTTCCACCGTTTCAAGTTACGTGGAGGGTGTGGTCAGTAATCACTCTGAGCCCAACTTGCTTATTCAGTGACACAATACCAGCAGCCTCTGCATAACAGACTGGGGCTTCTGCAGCACCCCTCCCCCAGATTTCTGTCTGTTAAGAAAACCCACTTAAAGGCACAATTTGCAATTCCACAAGGTGTTTTCAAACATGACTGGGTCATGGCCAGATATGTCACTTGGGCAGGTGCCTAAGCAAGTGAAAAGAGGTCTGCCCGTTTTTCCTTTGGCTGCATTTTCTCTGATTATTAAATGTTTTTATGCTCTAACTTTTTGCAAAACAAACAAACAAAAAGGCTTAATAAGTGCACAGGCAGATTTTAACCTGTGTGCCAGTGCCTATGGATGTACGCTGAAATTTTTGAAAATGCAGGCCTTAAAGTTAGCACGGTCATGAAACCATGCTGATGTCTTTTTCGGCTCTCTTCTTGGGCTCGGGGTAATTTGCTAAATTCAAAACCATTCTAGAAGCTGTTCCTTCTCAGCTGTGTCAAAGGTTTGACTGTCTAGGTTATCTGTTTTACCCTCTTGAGAGGATGACTGTTTTGAAATAAAGAAATTATTCTCTAGCCATGATATGTGGTATGCTATCTTGCCACTCCCTAAGAACATTGATTTTTATAGCTAGAGGAAAATTATGATCATACTTGCTATCTTCAAAGGCTCAAGATTTAGGAACAATTGTGGACTCTGGCAGAGTACTTAAATATCTCCTTGTTCATAATGTTTCTTCACAAGGATACAGTCCTTTCTTAAAAGACATAAACTGTTCTCTTTTGCCTATGTGTGACTGTGATGTGCTAGCTCAGGTATGAGCCATTTTCTAAGCCATTCCTGAATCTTAGACATTGACCTTAGACGTCCAGCCTCCTCTAGGATAGCCATGTGCACTGGGAATTTCCACCAGACCTCTGATCTAAAGCCCAGACCCACTGGGATTGCCTCAGGTGCTTGCTAGAGAAGCAGGATGAAGAGTGAGAACACACTGTAATAATCCTGGTAGTTCCCCGTAGGACATCAGGAATGCTCAGGCTATTATGTGGAGGGAATGGCATTGCTGCTGACATGGAGGCTTATGAAGGACCCTGAGGGCTTGTCTACATCAGAAAGTTGCAGCGCTGGTGAGGGAGTTACAGCGCTGCAACTTAGGAGGTGTACACATCTGCAGGGCACCACCAGCGCTGCAACTCCCTGTTTGCAGCGCTGGCCGTACTCCCGTTTTGTCTCGGGTGTAGAGGATCCAGCGCTGGTGATCCAGCGCTGGTAATCGAGTATAGTCACTTACCAGCGCTTTTCTTGACCTCCGTGGAATAAGCAGGTATCCCAGCATACCTGAGGAAGCCTCTGGTAATCAAGCTGGTCTCCTTCCCCGGCTTGCTCTCGCGTTCCCCGAACCCCGAGCAAGCAGGTCTCCTTCCCTGAGGTTTGCTGGGTGGTTCCGGGAAGGCGAGAGCAAACCGGGGAAGGAAACCAGCTTCGCCGCGGTTTGCTCTCGCCTTCCGCGAACCACCCTGCAAACCGCAGGGAAGGAGACCTGCTTGCTCGGGGGTTCGGCGAACGCGAGAGCAAACCGGGGAAGGAGACCAGCTTCGCCGCGGTTTGCTCTCGCGTTCCGCGAACCACCCTGCAAACCGCAGGGAAGGAGACCTGCTTGTTCGGGGGTTCGGCGAACGCGAGAGCAAACCGGGGAAGGAGACCAGCTTCGCCGCGGTTTGCTCTCGCGTTCCGCGAACCACCCTGCAAACCGCAGGGAAGGAGACCTGCTTGTTCGGGGGTTCGGCGAACGCGAGAGCAAACCGGGGAAGGAGACCAGCTTCGCCGCGGTTTGCTCTCGCGTTCCGCGAACCACCCTGCAAACCGCAGGGAAGGAGACCTGCTTGTTCGGGGAACGCGAGAGCAAACCGCGGCGAAGCTGGTCTCCTTCCCCGGTTTGCTCTCACGTTCGCCGAACCCCCGAGCAAGGTGGTCTCCTTCCCTGCGGTTTGCAGGGTGGTTCGCGGAACGCGAGAGCAAACCACGGCGAAGCTGGTCTCCTTCCCCGGTTTGCTCTCGCCTTCCCCAAAACCCCTTGAAGCCGCCCAACAGCGCTGCAGTGTGGCCACATCTAACACCACTTGCAGCGCTGGTTGCTGTAAGTGTGGCCACTCTGCAGCGCTGGCCCTATACAGCTGTACTAATACAGCTGTAACAACCAGCGCTGCAAAATTTTAGATGTAGACATGGCCTTAGAGTTGCTGCCTCAATGGACATTGAGCAGAGTCTTGAGAGAGGAGACTTTGGCATTGGAAGGAAATTTACTATTTTTTCCATTTAAAAAAATCTGTCAAACCTCCAAAAATAAACAAAAAGGCAGATGTGTAATGTTTGGGATCTGTTTTTTAAAAACAGGTGAAGGAAAGCAGATACATTTAAAAAATGAACTGACAATAACTTAATAGATGGGTAACTGGGTCTAGTTTATCTATTTTTTAAAGGGCACACGTCTCATTCATTCTTATAATCACTCTGATGACTTTGCTTCTGTTTTACCTCTTTTGCCCACCCTTTGTCTCTGTATATGAGAAGTCCCATTGAATCCAATATAGTACTTAGGCTTGCAGGATCAGGGCCTCACGCTGTAAGCTCTTCAAGGAGAGGATCATGTCTTTCTATATGTTTGTACAGTGCTGAGCACACTGTGGCTCCAAGCCTGACTGGAGACTTTGGACACTTATAGTAGAAATAATAAGTGTAGTAAGCATCTGCTTCCATAACTAATGCATCATTTCAGGCAAACTTAAAATACTGGGTGAGGCAAATGCTGTTAATTTTCTTTCTCTCATGAATTAAATTACAGCCTGATTTTTTTTTTAAGGACTACAATTTTACCTCCCAATTCTCAAATGCATTTAATAGTGTTTGGTAGATTACTTCCATTGCCAAGGCTTGCTATAATGCAAAATGCACTTTAATTAGGATTTTAATGGATTTCTTTTGTCACTGTTCAAGGTTTCCATAGATGTTTTTCACAGTGTTGCAGTTTAATGGTAAAATATTAATAGAACACTTTTTTTTTAAAGTAGAAGCTATTCTTTGAAAATGTATTTTTTTCCTACTTTACACTGACATTGACTTGTATTCCTTTGGTAAGCACAAGTCTCCAGTTAGCATGAAAGTACAAAAACCTGATGGAAAATAATGGCTGGAAGGCATTTAGATAGAGTTGCCAATTTTGGTTGGGCATATTCCTGGAGGTTTCATCACATGACATAATCTTTAATTAAAGATTAATCTTTAATTCCTGGAGACTCCAATACCATCCTGGAGGGTTGGCAACCCTTAATCTACAGCCTGATCTAAAGCCCAGGAAAGTCAGTGGGCTTCTTTCCATTGATTTCAATGAGCTTTAGATCATGCCCAGAGTGAATATTTTAAAGACACAGCCTCCATGTCCTTACCGACATTCATAGAATCACAAATTTTATGTTAGGTTAAAGGAACAGTAATATGTATTTTCTTGTTCAAAGTATACAACATTATTTTTCCTCCTGCAAAGGTGTTCACATACCACACTAACGGCCATGTTAGAAATAGGTAGAGAAAGAACATGAGGGTCAGACACTGGGAACAGGGACAGATTATAGTTGAAAGCAGACTGATATTGTGTTAAAAGATAAGACAATGAAGAAGTTCTTTTCTAGTCCATTGATGGAGTAATTAAATGCCTGAAGTGAAGACTTACCTGTCAGACAAAAACCACCACTTAACCAGTCAGGACACTGCAATTCAAGTCCCAGCATTCCAAGTTGCTTACAATATTTAGTAAGGAAATAAAGAATTGGCTTACAGTAAACTTACAAACATCTCTGTGGTCTGATTCTCCATTCCTTTACAATAGTGTTATGAATAAATCAACTGAAGTTAATGGGGTAACTCCTGTGTAAGTGAAGGAGAATTCGGCTCCTGAGATTGGGACATACACATGCATGAAATATAGTTTATACTAATAATTATTAACATTTTATTCTTCATATGGCACCCATCAGGCAACAAGAAACCAACCTATAAAGTAGCATTGTGTCAAACTTTGCAAAATAAATGTAAGCAGAGTCAGGATAAGCTCTACCCTGACATCTGGTGGAAAGAATTTCAGAGAGTGTATTTGCATAGGCACGCCTACCCTATCCCAGACTGCTGAGCGGTGGGACTGCTTGGTGACAAATGACTCACCCTCACTTGGGTGGTACTTGCTAGACAAGGGACATGGGTTCCAAAACCCAGTGAAGAGAGAGGCTGGGGACAGGTATCTGTGCCTGGTGGTGCAGTCTTCTTGTGGAGCCAGAAGCACCAGTTGCACCCCCTCCTCTCTCCACCGTGGAATGTCAGAGCTGATTTTTTAATCCCTCAAGAATCTAAATACAGGTTACTGAGCTGAACTCACTTTGGGCTAATGGTGCACTAGCACTGGGGCTCCCCCACTAAGAGCTGAGATCACTAAGAGTTGAAATCACAAAAAAGCTGAAATAACTGAGCTGAGAGCACTGAGTACTGTGCTAACTAGTGGGGGAGCCTGAAGATATGCTGTGGAACAGAGCAGCTGGTGGAGTGGAGCAGTTGTGGGGACGGCTGGAGCGGATCACGGGACAGCTGGTGGCAGCAGAGCGGCTGGCAGAGCGGAGTAGCTGTGGGACGGGTGGAGCGGCCCACAGAGTGAACGGAGCCGAGTAGTTTTGCAGAGCAGCTCATGGAGCAGAGCAGCTGGTGGAGCGGAGCAGTTTCTGAGGACGGCTGGAGGAGCAGAGTGGAGCAGCTGGTAAAGCGGAGCAGTTCGTGGAGAAGGCGGAAGCAGAACCCACGGAGAGGCAGGGCAGTTGGCCCTGGACCACGTAAGGTGCCCCTTTCTACCCAGGCTGGGGGGAGGGACCTCTACAGATAGACTCTCGAACTCTGGGGTGGCATTGACCAGAGACTTTTGGGTTGTTGGACTTTGGGGTGATTGGACTTAAAACCCTAAGCGGAAAAAGGACAGTGCCAAATGTACTTGGAGGTGGGTTTTTGTTTATGGTTTGTGTTATAACCCTGTTTGTGGTGTTTCTCCAATGGGATGCCGCATTGATTCCTTCCTTTATTAAAAAAGATTTTGCTACACTCAGACTCCGTGCTTGCGAGAGGGGAAGTATTGCCTCCTAGAGGCGCCCAGGGGGGTGTGGTATGTGAGTGTCCCAGGTCACTGGGTGGGGGCTCGAGCCGGTTATGCATTGTGTTACTGAAACGGAACCCCTGGATACTGAACCCGGCCCTTGTTGCTGCCAACTAGAGGGGCAGAAGGGTTACATTTTTGGGGGTAAGACCAGTGAAACGGTTAACTTACGATGCACCTGGGGTGATTAGTGAGGAGCCTATACATTTAGCACACAGGTTTGTGAAAGCTAAAGTGGGCTATCTAATGCCTTTTGGAGGGGACCAATAAGTTGGTATAGTAGGGAATGTGATTTGTCGGGACGACAAATTCTTGGCTGAGGGGAGGATGTAAGCAGAGTCAGGATAAGCTCTACCCTGACATCTGGTGGAAAGAATTTCAGAGAGTGTATTTGCATAGGCATGCCTACCCTATCCCAGACTGCTGAGCGGTGGGACTGCTTGGTGACAAATGACTCACCCTCACTTGGGTGGTACTTGCTAGACAAGGGACATGGGTTCCAAAACCCAGTGAAGAGAGAGGCTGGGGACAGGTATCTGTGCCTGGTGGTGCAGTCTCCTTGTGGAGCCAGAAGCACCAGTTGCACCCCCTCCTCTCTCCACTGTGGAATGTCAGAGCTGATTTTTTAATCCCTCAAGAATCTAAATACAGGTTACTGAGCTGAACTCACTTTGGGCTAATGGTGCACTAGCACTGGGGCTCCCCCACTAAGAGCTGAGATCACTAAGAGTTGAAATCACAAAAAAGCTGAAATAACTGAGCTGAGAGCACTGAGTACTGTGCTAACTAGTGGGGGAGCCTGAAGATATGCTGTGGAACAGAGCAGCTGGTGGAGTGGAGCAGTTGCGGGGATGGCTGGAGCGGATCACGGGACAGCTGGTGGCAGCAGAGCGGCTGGCAGAGGGGAGTAGCTGTGGGACGGGTGGAGCGGCCCACAGAGTGAACGGAGCCGAGTAGTTTTGCAGAGCAGCTCATGGAGCAGAGCAGCTGGTGGAGCGGAGCAGTTTCTGAGGACGGCTGGAGGAGCAGAGTGGAGCAGCTGGTAAAGCGGAGCAGTTCGTGGAGAAGGCGGAAGCAGAACCCACGGAGAGGCAGGGCAGTTGGCCCTGGACCACGTAAGGTGCCCCTTTCTACCCAGGCTGGGGGGAGGGACCTCTACAGATAGACTCTCGAACTCTTGGGTGGCATTGACCAGAGACTTTTGGGTTGTTGGACTTTGGGGTGATTGGACTTAAAACCCTAAGCGGAAAAAGGACAGTGCCAAACGTACTTAGAGGTGGGTTTTTGTTTATGGTTTGTGTTATAACCCTGTTTGTGGTGTTTCTCCAATGGGATGCCGCATTGATTCCTTCCTTTATTAAAAAAGATTTTGCTACACTCAGACTCCGTGCTTGCGAGAGGGGAAGTATTGCCTCCTAGAGGCGCCCAGGGGGGTGTGGTATGTGAGTGTCCCAGGTCACTGGGTGGGGGCTCGAGCCGGTTATGCATTGTGTTACTGAAACGGAACCCCTGGATACTGAACCCGGCCCTTGTTGCTGCCAACTAGAGGGGCAGAAGGGTTACATAAAAATTAAAAATAAATAAACGCCTTATAAGTGAGGCTAAATATTAGGTACATCTGAATTTAGGACATCTGATTAATGAAAAAGATTTCCCCAAAATGAATCCGTCTCCCTATATTTTTTATCAGGATTTAACCACAGCACAATGGAACATGAACAATGGAAATTCATGTATCTGAAATAGTGTGTTGTCACAGAGCTACAGGATTGGTGCTCTAGACCAAGCTTCGGAATGGTGTGTGCCAGACCCCTGTGGTCTTGCTTTTCCTCCAGGGTAAGTCATGCAGCTTCACTGCTTCCTTAGTCTTGACCTCTGGGCCTGCATCACTCCTGCTTCACAGCATAAGCTGCATTCAGCAAGTCCAACTGAGACAGAACCCTGATGGAGACTCTTCAGAGAATAATGCACCTCGCCAAGCATTCACAGTGACACTCACACGGGTTTATTCGTTAACTGGAACACAGGATAGGAAGTCCTTAGGGCAGTCTAGAGAAATGAAGGTTAAAGCATAGTCCATTCTGGTTAGCCCATAACCTAGCCAAGCTGCAATGAACCCTCTGATTCAAAGCTCTGTCTCTCTCCGTCTTCTGACCCCCTTTGTCAGACTCTATGTGAGATCCCTGATTCCTTCCAGCAGCTAACTCTTATCCCCCACCTCCCACCTTCCCAGTCCTTTGAGCTCAAGCTGGGGAATTGTTGTTCAGTTTCCCTAAGAAGAGGCAGGGAAATCCCTATCCCTCTGGTGCATTGGTTGCTAGGTGTCAACATCCTGGCTATTGGATTTGGCATTGTCTTCCCAGATGCTCCACTGACATGGGGATTAAGGCCCAGAAAGCTAGGCAACACCCACACCTCTTAGCCTGCCCAGGGGCAAACAGTCCTTTCCTTCCCATCCAGGAACAAGGCAGCATATAGGGGAAACTGAGGCACAAATAGGACTCATAAAAATATTACAAAATAATCTCACTTTGTCATTTGTGTGTTATGCATACTGAATCTATTTTTTAAAATGCCCCACATATTAATTACGCTGCAGTTCTAAGAGCAATCCCTGCACTGTTGACATTTTAAAGGGAGAGAGTCATAGTAACAGCAGCAGTGTGCTGGGAATTGCTAAAAACCCATAGTCCAGAGAGGGGGATCTGGTACTTGTACATACTAGTAAAGTACGTTTATGTTTTTGTTTGTACTTTTGGCATTAAAGATATTGCAAATTTGCAATAAATTGACTTTGTTTTATTTAATTTAATTCTTGCCTTTAGTTCAAGGGGGTCACTAGGAATATCGTAATGATGTAGCAAATGAGGACAAGTTTTCTTTAGAACACTCAAACACAATCTTTACAGACACCAAAGACTGTGCCAGGTATATACCTGGGCTGAGGGTTACTCCTAATTTGTATAGAAATTTACATAGTATTTCATCAGCGATAAATGCACATGGTTCTTCTTTCTTTATGCATTCTTCTTCTTCTTCTTTCTTTATGCCACTCTTTCTGGTGAGGGTCATGGCTGCAACATGCAGCGTAGGGAGGACCAGACTTCCCTTTCCTTCACAAAAGGTTCCAGCTCCTCCTGGGGGATTCCCCAGCGTCTCCAGGCCAGCTGGAGATATAATCCTTCTAGCCCTCAGGGCCTTCTTCCAGTGGGATGTGCCCAGTAGAGTTCCAAAGGAAGCCTCCCAGGGGGCATCCCTATCAGGTGCCTGAACCACCTCAACTGGCTCCTCTCGATCCAGAGGAGTATGTGCTTTATAGATGACGCGCATAAAAGATGTTTCAAAGGCCGGAGGGGGAAAGAATATATTGACTTCTTCTTGACGTCCATCTCTATCTTTGTGCTTTATTTAGCACCCTTTAATCTGCCAATACTCATTACACTGAATCTGCTCAGGAGCAAGCTAAAGCTCTGTTTGAAAGACAAAAAAGATCAGAAACTAGTTGATTTTTGCCCTGAAGTTGGAGATTCAAGTCATTCAGTTGTAACATCATATCAGTGTGAAATAAAGGAGCCCAGAGCTGCTTGCAGTGTTCAGGCAAATGGACAAATTGTCTCTTCTTTATCATACAAGCCTTGATCTCTTCCAAAACGCTGCATCTGCAGAGCCATTAAACTGCAGGGTAGTAAAGCGAATCACTGTACTCAGTTTGATTTCCTCAGGCAAGCCTTAAGCTGGTGGTGATGTAGGCCACAATGCAGTTTACTGCAATGATGAGACCACTTAGGCCTCAATGATATCACAAGGAGGAAGGGAGAGGATGTATCGGGGAGGGAGCAGATGTGACCAGAACACCTGGCAAGCAAGCTATTCCGGGCCATTACAGGTGACTATAAATCAGAACAAACCTTAATTTAGAGTTGTCTTTCCCTACCTCAAAATTCTCTGAGCTCAGTTCTGAAGACCTCAGAATTGGATCCTAGATATATTCTCGACAAAGGGTATCCTTTATTCAGGCAGCCATGTGGCAGCCAGTCATGTTAGGAAGGTTAGTTTAGGCTAACCGGGTTCTTTTTAAAATGAAAACTTAATTTTGCGTCACTAATGGAGTCATGAGTAGATTACAGGAAACAATAGTGGGCTGCAGAGGTGCACCACAACTTTAGGGTCAATTAACAGGCAAGAAGAAGTGACATACAACATAACAATAGATTAATGAAGGTGAAATAGCTCTCACCAGGCTGGCACAGTTTGGATCAGGGAAAAACTCCACAGCCCCTGACATAGTATGTGTCTTGTTAGAAAGTCATGACAATAGTAAAGTTGCAAAGGCTGATTCCATTCTAGTTCATATATTTGAACACCTTCTGTCTTTGTTACAAATATTTTTTTGGCCTGAAAATTCTGAAATCAGCTGCAGATTGGACCCTTGCCCATGTTCCACAGTTCACAAGTTCACTCTTGCTAATGAGGCTAAAAAACTGGGTGGATGTACAGTAATTACAGGCATAGCAATGTCATTTGAAAGCATCTTTCTCAGTTGCTTATAACTTTGTCAAACATTTACTTTTCAGGTTGAAACTGAACATACTTGATTTCAGTCAAGATTACTTTTTTTTAGGTTTGAGCAAAAGTGGATCAGACATTTTGAAATCTGAAGAAAAAAAAACAAACAGAAAAAAACACTTTTGTTATTCAAAATAATTAATTGCATCTTTAATTTAAAATAGTTGTAGCGCCTCAGCGATTTTTCAAATATTCCCAGGCCAGAAGGGACTGATCATTTAGTCTGATAATTTCCTGTATAACCCACTTGCTTGATGATGATGATTCCAAGCTTTCATTTACATTTTCAGACCTATCAGTTAATCAGCTTGTGTGCCATATTAATTTAATATCATTCTAGTTTTTTAATCAAAATTCAGGGCAGTACAAGCTTAAATGCCTTACAGAAGTTTAAGTATAGCACATCAACACTATTACTATTATCAAACAAACTAGAAATCTCATTTAAAAAAGTGAGTTAGTTTGACAGGATTTATTTTCCATAAACGCATGTCAATTGGCATTATATAGTACCTTCCTTTCATTCTTTATTCACCGAGTGCCCTATCAGCCACTCCCTTATTTTGCCTGGGATCAATATCACATTGGCAGGCCCATAGTTACCCAAATCATCCCATTTAACCTTTTAAAATATTGTCACAACATTAGCTTTCTTCCAGTTTTCCAAAGACATGCTGAAAATCAACATTAGTGGTCCAGAATGATAATTCTATCATTTCCATGTAGTAATAGACCAGTTCCATTGTCAGGATCCTTTTTGTTTCTAATTATGTAACAAAAATCCCTTATCATCCTTAACGCTGTTGGCCATAGATTTCTCCTTTTGTCCCTTTGCTTCCCTCATTAATTTTCTACAATTCCTAGCTTCCAATTTATATTCAAATTCCCCTTTCTTTCATTTGTTTTATATACATATATATATTTTCTTTTTTACAGCTGCCATCACCGGGGTGGCTCCAGGCACTACCGCAGCAATCGCGTGCCTGGGATGCCAAGCCTTGAGGGGCGGAGTGCCGGTCTGTCATAAACAGATAGCTAAGGGTTAATGTCTCTTTCACCTGAAGCACCTGACCAGAGGACCAATCAGGAAACCGGATTTTTTCAACTTTGGGTGGAGGGAATTTAGTGTCTGAGTCTTTTGTCTGTCTTCCTGCTTTCTCTGAGCTTTGGAGAAGTAATTTCTACTTTCTAGTCTTCTGTTTCTAAGTGTAAGGACAAAGAGATCAGATAGTAAGTTCTATGGTTTCTTTTCTTTGGTATTTGCATGAATATAAGTGCTGGAGTGCTTTGATTTGTATTCTTTTTGAATAAGGCTGCTTATTCAATATTCTTTTAAGCAATTTACCCTGTATTGTATCATCTTAATACAGAGAGACTATTTGTATGTATTTTTCTTTCTTTTTATATAAAGCTTTCTTTTAAGACCTGTTGGAGTTTTCTTTACTTCAGGGAAATTGAGTCTGTACTCACCAGGGAATTGGTGGGAGGAAGAAATCAAGGGGAGATCTGTGTGTTGGATTGCTAGCCTGATTTTGCATTCCCTCTGGGGGAATAGGAAAGTACTTTTGGTTTCCAGGACTGGAAACAGAGAGGGGAAGTCACTCTGTGTAGTTTCACAGAGCTTATGTCTGTGTATCTCTCCAGGAGCACCTGGAGGGGGGAAGGGAAAAAGGATTATTTCCCTTTGTTGTGAGACTCAAGGGATTTGGGTCTTGGGGTCCCCAGGGAAGGTTTTTCAGGGGGACCAGAGTGCCCCAAAACACTCTAATTTTTTGGGTGGTGGCAGCAAGTACCAGGTCCAAGCTGGTAACTAAGCTTGGAGGTTTTCATGCTAACCCCCATATTTTGGACGCTAAGGTCCAAATCTGGGACTAAGGTTATGATATGAGTGGCAGCTGGTGGGATATAGACAGAATCCAGAAGCCAGTAGGAATATTATATTTTTCTTTTCTCTGCTAAGGGCTTTTTAGCAGAGAGAAACAGTTGGTTTTAAAAGGGAACCAGAGAGAATTTTTTTTTTCTGCTCTCTCTGGCAGTTTGTGGCTTGCATGTTAAGCGAGAAGCCATTACCAGACTGTTAAGGGTCTTTTGTCATGCAATAGCCCTCCCATTAGGAGGCAAGTACCAGCACTTATATGCATGCAAATAAAGTGGTTTTTCTGGTTTCCTTTCATTGAACATTAGCTAGAGAGAGAAAAGGAAAAAAGCACTGTTGCTAGGCAGACTTCAGGAGGCAACAGAACCTGCAGTTCAGAAGATAAACACAGGAGGGCACCCCAACACAAGAAAACAGGAACCATGACTTCTAAGGCAAAAATTGAGGCCGAAGAACAAATCAAAGAAGCTGAACACAGGCGACAGATGGAGATGAAAGAAAAGGAAGAAAGCATGAAACTGGCAGCCTTCCAAAGAGAACAGGCAGCCCAAGAGGCAGCACACAAAAGAAAACTAGAAGAAGAAGAGTTGGCCTACCGAAGGAAACAAGCAGAAGAAGAGGCGGCCCACCGCCGAGACATGGAAAAACACCAAAAAGAAATGGAAAAACACCAAAAAGAAACGGAAAAACAACAAAAAGAGAATGAAGAGAAGGAAAAACAGAGAAAACATGAACTGGAGATGGCAAAAGCTGGGTTGCATGTGCCAGCCAACCCTAACAACCCGGCGCCAATTATTGCTCCACAGCACAGGAAATTTCCCACCTACAAGGCAGGTGATGACACCGAGGCCTTCTTGGAAAATTTTGAAAGAGCCTGTCTTGGGTACAACATCCCCGAAGACCAGTACATGGTAGAATTGAGGTCACAGCTCAGTGGACCTTTAGCAGAGGTGGCAGCTGAAATGCCTAAGCTGCAAATGAATGACTATAAACTTTTTCAAACCAAGGCCAGATACCGAATGGGGATAACCCCAGATCATGCCCGTCGGCGCTTCAGAACCCAAAAGTGGAAACCCGAGGTGTCATTTCCCAAACACGCCTACTACATTGCAAAAAACTATGAGGCCTGGATAACAGGAAACAACATTCAAACCTTGGAAGAATTAAACCTCCTCATACAAATGGAGCAGTTCTTGGATGGTGTTCCTGAAGACATCACACGGTACATACAAGATGGAAATCCCAAAGATATCGCTGAGGCGGGGGAGATTGGAGCCAAATGGATGGAACTGGCAGAAAGCAAGAAAGCTACTGTCAAGGGGAACGATTACCCCAGGGGGCACACAGACCATAAACCCTACAACCGAGGACAGCCAAAGACCCCACATACCACCCAAGTAAAGCCACAGATACCCTACCCTTCAACCTCACCAGTCTCCAGTAACTCACCTCGGCCCAGTGACCCATCAGATGGAAGATGCTTTAAGTGTAATGAACTGGGACATATCAAGGCCAACTGTCCAAAGAACACCATGCGAGTGCAATTCATTACACCACCATCACCCCAAAGATCCCCAGGCCCGGATGCCTCTCAAATACCCTTGGAGCGAAGGGAAAATTTGAGAGTGGGCGGAAAGAAGGTTACTGCATGGAGAGACACGGGGGCACAAGTGTCAGCTATCCACCAATCCTTCGTTGACCCCAAATTCATCAACCCAAAGGCCAAAGTTACAATTTACCCCTTCATGTCACAAGCTGTAGACTTGCCTACAGCTGAACTGCCTGTCCAGTACAAAGGCTGGTCAGGAATGTGGACTTTTGCAGTCTATGACAATTATCCTATCCCCATGCTACTGGGGGAAGACTTGGCCAACCAGGTGAGGCGGGCCAAGAGAGTGGGAATGGTTACACGTAGCCAAACCAGGCAAGCTTCCAGACCCATTCCTGTTCCTGAGCCGTCCACAGACGCCCCGTCTGTGTTACCAGAGACCCAGACAGAGGTAGTGGACCCGGATTCCATGCCTAACACGGAAACAGCCACAGCATCTCCAGTCCCAGGCCCGGAACTGGAACAGCAACCAGCACCAGCAAGTGCAACCACATCTTCAAACTCAACGCCAGAGGGCGCCAGCGAGCCACAACTGGCAGAAGCAACAGACAGCCATACCCAAAAGGCTCAGCCAGAGCCTGAAATACCCTCAGGTGCACCAGCGGAGAGCGGTTCACCAGCAACGGAAACAACCCCATCACCTACATCGCTTCCAGAGGGACCAAGCCCAAGTCCACAGTCTGAGGAAGAACTGGTGACCCCAGCCTCAAGGGAACAGTTCCAGACTGAGCAGGAAGCAGATGACAGCCTTCAGAAAGCGTGGGCGGCGGCACGGAGCACCCCACCGCCTCTCAGCTCTTCTAATCGATCCCGGTTTGTTATAGACCAAGGACTTTTATACAAGGAAATTCTTTCTGGTGGACACCGGGAAGAATGGCAGCCGCAAAAACAGTTGGTGGTTCCAACTAAGTACCGGGGGAAGCTCTTAAGCTTAGCCCATGATCATCCCAGTGGCCATGCTGGAGTGAACAGAACCAAGGACCGGTTGGGGAAGTCCTTCCACTGGGAGGGGATGGGCAAGGACATTGCCAAGTATGTCCGGTCTTGTGAGGTATGCCAAAGAGTGGGAAAGCCTCAAGACCAGGTCAAGGCCCCTCTCCAGCCACTCCCCATAATTGAGGTCCCATTTCAGCGAGTAGCTGTGGATATTCTGGGCCCTTTCCCAAAAAAGACGCCCAGAGGAAAGCAGTACGTACTGACTTTAGTGGACTTTGCTACCCGATGGCCAGAAGCAGTAGCTCTAGGCAACACCAGGGCTAACACTGTGTGCCTGGCCCTAACAGACATCTTTGCCAGGGTAGGTTGGCCCTCTGACATCCTTACAGATTCAGGGTCTAATTTCCTGGCAGGGACCATGGAAAAACTGTGGGAAACTCATGGGGTGAATCACTTGGTTGCCACCCCGTACCACCATCAAACCAATGGCCTGGTGGAAAGGTTCAATGGAACTTTGGGGGCCATGATACGAAAATTCATCAACGAATTCTCCAATAATTGGGACCTAGTGTTGCAGCAGTTGCTGTTTGCCTACAGGGCTGTACCACATCCCAGTTTAGGGTTTTCACCATTTGAACTTGTGTATGGTCACGAGGTTAAGGGACCTTTACAGTTGGTGAAGCAGCAATGGGAGGGGTTTACACCTTCTCCAGGAACTAACATTCTGGACTTTGTAAGCAACCTACAAAGCACCCTCCGACACTCTTTAGCCCTTGCTAGAGAGAACCTAAAGGATGCTCAAGAAGAGCAAAAGGCCTGGTATGACAGACATGCCAGAGAACGTTCCTTCAAGGTAGGAGACCAGGTTATGGTCTTGAAGGCGCAACAGGCCCATAAGATGGAAGCATCATGGGAAGGGCCATTCACGGTCCAAGAGCGCCTGGGAGCTGTAAACTACCTCATAGCATTTCCCAATTCCTCACTAAAGCCTAAAGTGTACCATGTTAATTCTCTCAAGCCTTTCTATTCCAGAGACTTACAGGTTTGCCAGTTTACAGTCCAGGGAGATGATGCTGAGTGGCCTGACGGTGTCTACTACGACGGGAAAAAAGACGGTGGCGTGGAAGAGGTGAACCTCTCAACCACCCTGGAACGTCTGCAGCGGCAACAAATCAAGGAGCTGTGCACTAGCTTCGCCCCATTGTTCTCAGCCACCCCAGGACGGACTGAACGGGCATACCACTCCATTGATACAGGTAATGCTCACCCAATCAGAACCCCACCCTACCGAGTGTCTCCTCATGCCCAAGCTGCTATAGAACGGGAGATCCAGAACATGCTACAGATGGGTATAATCCGCTCATCTACTAGTGCATGGGCATCTCCAGTGGTTCTGGTACCCAAACCAGATGGGGAAATACGCTTTTGCGTGGACTACCGTAAGCTAAATGCGGTAACTCGTCCGGACAACTATCCAATGCCACGCACCGATGAGCTATTGGAAAAGTTGGGACGTGCCCAGTTCATCTCTACAATAGACTTAACCAAGGGGTACTGGCAAGTACCGCTAGATGAACCTGCCAAGGAGAGGTCAGCATTCGTCACCCATGTGGGGGTGTATGAATTCAATGTCCTTCCTTTCGGCCTTCGAAATGCACCCGCCACCTTCCAGAGGCTGGTAGATGGTCTACTAGCTGGACTGGGAGAATTTGCAGTTGCCTACCTCGATGATGTGGCCATTTTTTCAGACTCCTGGCCCGAACACCTACTACACCTGGAAAAGGTCTTTGAGCGCATCAGGCAGGCCGGACTAACTGTTAAGGCCAAAAAGTGTCAAATAGGCCAAAACAGAGTGACTTACCTGGGGCACCAGGTGGGTCGAGGAACCATAAACCCCCTACAGGCCAAGGTGGATGCTATCCAAAAGTGGCCTGTCCCACGGTCCAAGAAGCAGGTCCAATCCTTCTTAGGCTTGGCCGGATACTACAGGCGATTTGTACCACACTACAGCCAAATCGCTGCCCCACTGACCGACCTGACCAAAAAGACCCAGCCAAATGCAGTTAAGTGGACTGATGAGTGTCAAAAGGCCTTTACCGAGCTTAAGGCGATGCTCATGTCTGACCCTGTGCTCAGGGCCCCGGACTTTGACAAGCCATTCCTAGTAACCATGGATGCATCTGAGCGTGGTATAGGAGCAGTGCTCATGCAGGAAGCAACAGATCACAACTTCCATCCTGTCGTGTTTCTCAGCAAGAAACTGTCTGAGAGGGAAAGTCACTGGTCAGTCAGTGAAAAGGAATGCTATGCCATTGTGTACGCCCTGGAAAAGCTACGCCCATCTGTTTGGGGACGGCGGTTCCAACTACAAACTGACCATGCTGCACTAAAGTGGCTTCATACTGCCAAGGGGAACAACAAGAAACTTCTTCGTTGGAGTTTAGCTCTCCAAGATTTTGATTTTGAAATTCAACACATCACAGGAGCTTCTAACAAAGTAGCTGATGCACTCTCCCGTGAGAGTTTCCCAGAATTCAGTAGTTAAAAAGTGTTCTTAAAATGTAGAAGTCTGTTAGTTATATACTTAGGAGTATATGTAAAGGTGTATGTGTTGTATTAATCTGTTTATTTTCAAGTTCTAGAAGGAAATCGCCGCCAGTGAGCTTCCCCACTGTTTGCAATTTGGGGGGCGTGTCATAAACAGATAGCTAAGGGTTAATGTCTCTTTCACCTGAAGCACCTGACCAGAGGACCAATCAGGAAACCGGATTTTTTCAACTTTGGGTGGAGGGAATTTAGTGTCTGAGTCTTTTGTCTGTCTTCCTGCTTTCTCTGAGCTTTGGAGAAGTAATTTCTACTTTCTAGTCTTCTGTTTCTAAGTGTAAGGACAAAGAGATCAGATAGTAAGTTCTATGGTTTCTTTTCTTTGGTATTTGCATGAATATAAGTGCTGGAGTGCTTTGATTTGTATTCTTTTTGAATAAGGCTGTTTATTCAATATTCTTTTAAGCAATTTACCCTGTATTGTATCATCTTAATACAGAGAGACTATTTGTATGTATTTTTCTTTCTTTTTATATAAAGCTTTCTTTTAAGACCTGTTGGAGTTTTCTTTACTTCAGGGAAATTGAGTCTGTACTCACCAGGGAATTGGTGGGAGGAAGAAATCAAGGGGAGATCTGTGTGTTGGATTGCTAGCCTGATTTTGCATTCCCTCTGGGGGAATAGGAAAGTACTTTTGGTTTCCAGGACTGGAAACAGAGAGAGGAAGTCACTCTGTGTAGTTTCACAGAGCTTGTGTCTGTGTATCTCTCCAGGAGCACCTGGAGGGGGGAAGGGAAAAAGGATTATTTCCCTTTGTTGTGAGACTCAAGGGATTTGGGTCTTGGGGTCCCCAGGGAAGGTTTTTCAGGGGGACCAGAGTGCCCCAAAACACTCTAATTTTTTGGGTGGTGGCAGCAAGTGCCAGGTCCAAGCTGGTAACTAAGCTTGGAGGTTTTCATGCTAACCCCCATATTTTGGACGCTAAGGTCCAAATCTGGGACTAAGGTTATGATACGGTCACTGTGAGGGTGACAGTCAGGCTTCGGCGGCATGCCTGCGGGAGATCTGCTGGTCCCACAGCTTCGGTGGCAATTTGGCAGCGGGTACGCTGAAGGCATGGGACCGGCAGATCACCCGCAGAAACGCCGCCGAATCTGTGTGACTGCCATGCTTGGGGCAGCAAAAAACATAGAGCTGCCCCTGGCCATCACTACCCTTCCAAACCAGGTCAGTCTTTTAACCGATAGGTCCTTCTTCAATTATTGCTTTTTGGACACTCAGTAAAGTATTAAACAATTTCTAATTATCATTCACATTTTTCTGATTAAATTCTTCTTTCTAGTTCATAATTGTTTTCAGCATTGTGAAATTGGCCTTGTTAAAGCACCAAGTAAATATACTACTGGGCTGGAGTTTATTCTGTTTGCACATTACAAATGTGATCAGGTAATGATCACTTGTACCTAAGCCTCCATTAAATTTTAGTTCTGTGATGAGTTCCTCTTTATCTGTTAAGACAGAGTGTGTAGAATTCCCCCATGCTGGATGCAACACTTTCTAAGTTAGGAAATTGTCATCTACAACATTTAGAAATTCCAAGAATGTTTTGGTATGGCAGCAGGAAACCTTCAGCATATATCATTCCGACTGAAGTCTCCCACGATCACATAGCTTTTTTCCGTTATACATTACAGATAGATGCTTAAGGAGTCAGTCATCCTGTTTCTTAGCCCATGTCCAGACTACCCCGCCGTATAGGCGGGTTAAAATCGATTGCTCGGGGATCGATATATCGCATCTAGTCTAGACGCGATATATCGATCCCCGAGCGCGCTTACATTGATTCCGGAACTCCATCAACCCGAACGGAGTTCCGGAATCGACACGGAGAGCAGTGGATATCGATCCCGCGCCGTCTGGACGGGTGAGTAATTCGATCTTAGATATTCGACTTCAGCTACGTTATTCACGTAGCTGAAGTTGCGTATCTAAGATCGATTTTCCTCCCCTAGTCTGGACAAGGCCTCAGTGTGATCTGGTGGTCTGTAGCACACACCAATGAATAATACCCCATCTTGTGCTTTACCTGTTAGCACATTGATTTATAAGCATTTAAGACTATATTTTTGTGAGTTATCAATGACTCAGAAATAGTAATACCATTTTTGACATAGAGTGGCACTCCTGCTTCTCTTTGCCCACTTTTTCCTTCCTAAATACAGTAGGTTATAACTATTGATTTTAACATTACAGTCATGCTGTTCATCCCACTAGGTTTCAGTAATACCAACTAGATTGAATTTATGCTCATAAATGAGCAATTCCAATTCCTTTTGTTTGTTACCCATGGTCCTCAGCATTGGTATATATAGGCAATTACAAATTTTCTTCTCTTCACCTTCTTTGCTTCTTTAATTTTTTTTCTGAACATCTCAATTTTGTGCTAAATGAGTGTTCATATCAACCCTCCATAATAATAGCAACAATATAATAATCTGTAATATAGCAGATTTTTCTTCTTTTAAACTAATGATCAGCCAGCATTCCCTGGGTTCTGAGCATATTAATTGAGTGGCATTTCATTTTCTGGCCCTGATTCAATGCCAATTAAAATCAATGTGAATCTTTCCACTGATTGTATTGCAGGGTTTCTCAAACTTGGGTCACTGCTTGTGTAGGGAAAGCCCCTGGTGGGCCGAGCTGGTTTGTTTACCTGCCCCATCCGCAGATCTGGCTGATTGTGGCTCCCACTGGCCTCGGATCACTGCTCCGGGCCAATGTGGGATTGCTGGACCTGCAGATGGGGTAGGTAAACAAACCGGCCCAGCCCGCCAGGGGCTTTCCCTACACAATCGGCTACCCCAGTTTGAGAAACCCTGCAACACAGTCAGTGGACAGACCCACATTGATTTTAATTGGCATTGGATCAGGCCCAGAAAATGAAATGCTGTATTGGGTATCAAATTGACCCTTTAACATGTGACTGTGATAAGGGAAGGTGTGTATAGATGAGGCAGGGCTCCAGAAGATTCTGCTGATCATCATCAAACTAACTATGCCATAATTTATTAACTCACCTGATTCTTCACTAAATCGGCAAGTGACTTCAAATCTATACAAAGGGAATTATATTTTATAGGTATGCTAATGATATATAATAGGACCTACTTATATAATATAAAGAGATGTTATAATTGGCAAAATAAAGATACTTAAAATTCAATGAACTGTGCTTGCTAGACTGTTAATCACAAAAACAAACAGCAGCTAGGACAATGGAGAGTCTACCGGAAAACTCTAAATAGTGTAAAAATAACCTGAAAAAATACGGTTAATGAGATTATTTTCTTAGAGAACTACTGCTGAAACCTGGCTAGTATCTGTTTGCATTCTTGTGGATCAGCTGCAGGAAAATTATAGCTTTTATTTCAACTATCCATTATATTTATTGCAAGCCTGCAATGTTGCATCCATTTCACAAACCAGCAGAAACTATAGATTTAGCATGCATCTTTAATTGTCTTTCAGTTAAGACTTCTTTTAATGTTTCATTTGTCTGGGGCAGATTTGGATGTGTAACTAATATCATTGAAATATATGAATGCATTTTCATAATTAGTGTCTTATGAGACTAAGCATGGATTTAATGTGGGTTTCAGTTCTTAAGTGTTTTGCAATATACTGATTAATACTATCCTCTCAAGCAGAACTTAGTCTAGTAACAGCCACCTGTTAGGGACCTCCTTTCTAGAAAATCCACAGATGAAATAGCCTAATGTTAACATCTGAAATCTAAACAAGGGTAGATGAATACGTTGCAATTAAACCATCCTTGCAAAATGAGCAACAGCTTTGGGACTTTGGATAGTAAACATTTGGAAATAATTTTGCATATTTTTATGCAGGATGTATTCTGTAGTTAGACTATGCCCCAAAGATAACCCTTTATACACTAATAAAATTATTTCAAAGTACTAAAGCTGAATTATTAACCATCTTAAGGGCACAATATTTACCAGCAAGAATTAAGCAGAAGTTGAGACAATTATGATTTATTTTCCTGCATAACTTTATTTCATTCAGTAATCAAAGAGTAGCTTCTAAGAAAAGGGATTCAGGATGCTTGTTATGTTAGTGGGGATTTTTCTTGTACTGGTTCATTTGAAATGCTGTATGTTTTTCCTTTTTTAAAAAATTATAGTTATAATCTGTACTGGCCCTTATACTAAACACCGAAGGAGCCACATTCAGACAGAGTATACCTTTGACTTCCACATGATTGACCCTGTTTATATTTTGTTTCTGATCATGTGTTTGGCATCAGTAAATAGACTGACAGCACATCATTTCTAGCTCTCAAGTAGAATTTAAATAGGAGTCTGAACAGAGGCTTAGCATTCTAGAAAACCAGTGTGTGAAACCTAGTGAATTTAAATAGTCATAGTTTGAGCCCCACTACTACAAAATCACATGTTTTATATGTCTAGGTTCTTACTCACTGTGGTCCCTGAGTTCTTTGGTTTACTACTAGATGAAAGACTTTCCTTTTACCTATAGCTCAACAGGTGAGAAAAAGTAAGAAAAAATAAAGAGATACTCCACTGCCAAATTGGCATCCAGTTGATTTATTGATCATCCCTGCAAGGGCACCATGCCATAGGAAGCCGTCTTTGATGTGAGTTCACAGATGAGGAACTGGAACGACTTCTGCTGGCTGCAGGTAGAAAACAAAGTTACTTGCTTCCTCTAATGAGGTGCCTGCTCCACAAAATACCTACTAAAAGAAATGTAGATTACATTTTTGAACCCTGCATTATTCAGTTTAAAGTGACTGGCCGGAGCTGGACTATGTATGAATGATTAGAATTTAATAATATGGCCGGGGATGAAAGCGTTAATACAAAGCAGGAATCTGAGAATGAAATGGTTAAAAACACACCAGTGGGCAGGGTATCTTGGAACCAAAGTTGTATGGTCTCTTGTTTTGAACTACTGTCCTAAACAAGTATCAGAGGGTAGCCGTGTTAGTCTGGATCTGTAAAAGCAGCAAAGAGTCCTGTGGCACCTTATAGACTAACAGCAGCAAAAAAACTTCAGGACCAGACTTCAAAGAGAAACTGCTGAGCTTCAGTTCATCTGCAAATTTGACACCATCAGCTCAGGATTGAACAAAGACTGTGAATGGCTTGCCAATTACAGAACCAGTTTCTCCTCTCTTGGTTTTCACACCTCAACTGCTAGAACAGGGCCTCATCCTCCCTGATTGAACTGACCTCTTTATCTCTAGCTTGCTTGCTAGCACACATATATACAACTGCCCCTGGATATTTCCATTACATGCATCTGAGGAAGTGGGTATTCACCCACGAAAGCTCATGCTCCAAAACGTCTGTTAGTCTATAAGGTGCCACAGGACTCTTTGCTGCTGTCCTAAACAAGCAATGTGAAGAAGCTAGCATCTGCAGCAGCGTGTGCGCGTGAGGCGTTTGATTTGATGTTGTGATTCTTACCCAGCTGCAGACAGTTTTATTTTCCTTTTAAGAGTTGCAAAGAGTGCATGGGTGCACAGTGAATTTCTTCTCCAGTTACTGGAGGAGGCACTTTTCCCACTCCCCTTCCCACCGCGGCCCTGGGGCTGAGTCATGATGGGATGTGATTCTTGTCTGTGTCACTTGGCAGGGAATTTGTTTGAGCTTAAATGAGCTGGTCACAGTAAGTCTTGCTGTGCCCGAGAGACTGTCTGTGCACTCTTTTGCTCTGGTTATTTCCAAAAGTTTTTGTTTTTGAGGGTGGATAAAGTGGGGAGGGAAGAGGAAGAGTGGCAATGGTGAATTATGGAAGTGCAAGTGCTGTGGGTTAGCCCATGAATCTGCAGGAAACCCAGGGATGTATAGTGAGGATAGGGATGTTGTTAGGCTGCTTAGGTCTGCAAAGAGGAGAGGAACAAAGTCCCAGCAAAGAACTATGGGCAGTCAGAACATTCAGCTACCTGGGAGGAAATGGTGGGATAGAGAGAAAAGTTGGCAAGGAAGAAAAGCTAAATCTGCTGGAGGTTTTGAATCCCAAATGTAGGGATTTCCACATATCCTCAGCAGCTCCAACTCTTGTTTGTATTTCACTCTTTCACCCTCTTCAGTCTCTCCCTTGGCCTACTGCTGGCTGAAGCCTGAGGAGTCCTTGAATGGTCACATTTCTCCCATTGGGACAGTCACTTCATACTAGCAAATCCCTTCTGTCTTTTCCACCATCAACCTACTCTTCCCACAGTGTTAAGTCATGATCTTGTTCCACAACTTCTTTGCGCTTTCCACAGCAGTGGACCTCACAAAGTGCATCAGAGTGAGGCTCCTTTCTGTGTACTTTATGAATTGTCCAGGAAACCTCAGCTATGTGTTAGGTGTGCAGGGGCAGAAGCAAAGTGTGTAGATACTGGGAGAGGGCTTTACTGCACTTGGTATAGAGTGCAGTGGTATTGGAACCCCTGCCTCAGTCCCCTGGCTCCACATTTGTCACTATGCTGCCATGCCTGTGTGCACAGTGAATCTTTCATTAGGTGTGCATTTACAGCCATAGAGATGTTGAATGTCTCACTGAAAGTGGCACAGAAAATCCATGTAAGAGTGAAGAATATATCTGCCAGCTCCCAGCCCTGTGCCTTAGCCACAAGAACATCCTGTCATGTGACAATGATCAATAATCACAACAAGCATCAGAGTTTAAGGCCACAAAGAGACCACTCCCCACTCGGATCATCTAATCTGACTGCCTGTATATCACAGGCCATCAACATCTGCACACTAACCCAACCACTGAAATGAGACCAAAGTATTACAGTCCACAGGAGAGTAGACTATAATGTGTCACAGGTAAAGAAAAGGAGGGACCGACATGCACCAGTACTTGAGGGTCTTGCAATGGCAGAGAAATGATTAAGTGATATATACCCAGATAATTGTGGCAAGTGATCTGCACCCACATACTGCAGAAGGCAAACAATCTCCAAGGTCACTGCTGATCTGACCTATGGGAAAATTCCTTCATGGCACCACATATGGAGATCAGTTAGACCCTGAACATGTGAGCAAGAACCATCCAGCCAAGCACCTAAGAGAGAGAGCATGCTCAGTGCCACCTTACCGTGCTGGCCCACCCCTCCCAATGTCCCATCTCCAGCTGTGGCCATCCTGAGGCTTCAGAGGAAAGAGATTTTTAAAACCTCTCCCAGAATACACTGGGGGAAAAATCCCTTCCTGAACTCTGCTGTTGGTCCGCTGATCCCTGAAGCATGAACTTTAGGAACATCAGACATAAACTGGAAGAGAGTCCAAGAGCAGTTGAGCCCTGTCCTCTACCATCACAAGCAGCCCTGTCAGACAACTGCACTCATACATTTGTCCTTCATAAAGTTGCTTCCTTCTAATGCTGAACAAGGAACATTATGAGAGCAACAACGTTATCTCTAAAGCTAATCTTTCTGATTCTTTATGGAATTTTGACCCAGAACTGCTCCCTTTCCCACTCTTTTCTGACCTCCAGCTACAAATGTAAAGAAACAGTACACAAACTCACTCAGCCTTCCTCAGGAAAATATATGCTGTTTAGTAACTGGAACATTTTATCAATTAGAAATGTTAAATTTCTTTATATAAGAAATGTTCTTACTCTGTTTATATATGATCAACAAACAGAGTTATGTCCATAGGAAAATAAATAGATCTGTCAGGGAAGCTCATTAATTTAATCTATTATGATTAAATAAAATGAATGTTCACTTCTCTGTTTCATCAAGAATTATAATAAAGGTTTTAAAATGGCCAGGAGGGACATTCAAACTAGTGATTTAGTCTGTAAGACAGAAAGCAGGTTTTATATTGGAAAACAAATTTAAATATGCGACTACAATATGCCCGTGTGTAAATCTGAAATGTATTTGCATAAAAATCTGGACACTTACATCAAAGAGTTCTTGAGGGAGTTCTTTTTGGGTGAACACGGCTATTTTTTTCTTTAATTAGTATCGACTTTAACAAATAACCTTTACAGTACAAGGAAAGGAAGCACTTTATATTTTAAGAGTTCTTTGAGGTCTGGATTGTGTGAGTGTATTTTCCCCCTTTATGACTGAAAATATTTCCAGCAACAAACAAGTGGCTTTATAGACCTGTCCCAAGGTTATAAACACAACAGATCAGTACTCTATAATTACTGGTTATAATACCAGTGACACAGGACATGTATTCTGGCAATTATTCATGAGAGAAACAGTCTGTTTATTAGTAGCTAAATTGGAATCTTTCTTGCCACTTTTTCTTTCTGTCCTTGTATTCCATAAACAACCAGGGCCATCCTTACCCATACTCAAAGTACGCATCTGGGTAGGGATCAGGAATATGCCCCTCCCCCGCCTACACTCCCCTCAGGACTCCAGAAGTGATAGGGCCTGCACTCACAGCATGGTAAGTGGAGGGACCCTGCCCCAGCCTGCTTTGCTCCCCTGGCTCCCAGCCGCGCCACCAGCAAGTGCTGGGGAGCAGTTCCCCCCTATCCCCCAAGCCTGGGAGCCAGGGGAGCAGAGCAGGCTGGAGCCGGGTCACTCCACTTCCCGCAGGAAGTGGCCAGCCCCCTTCCTCCTCATCCCCCATGGAGGCCTGGGGCCAGCTCCCCCCCATGGAGGCCTGGGGCCTGACACAGCCCCCCTGTGGAGGAGGTGGGGGGGGGGATGCGTAGGGCACCAAAATAGCTAGGGACGGCCCTGCAAACACCCATGATGGAATCACTCCCTCTCTGAGCACGTCTCCGCATTCCATTCTTTGTTTCTCCCTTCCTTTCAGGTGAAGTAGGAACAGATTTCTGAGCCATTCCATCTCAATCAATCAATAAAATAAATAACTGGGACCTCTGCTGAAAGCTGAACAATGTAATGGATTGTACACAACATTCCTTATACTTAAAAAATGAGTTTGGACACCTACTCAAGAATGATTATGTAAGCAGAAATATAGCCACTCACTAAAGCAAAACACAAGAAGCCACCCAAAATCAGAAGCTACATTTTGGAGAATGAAAAATGGAACCATAGTGTCTGTTTATACAAACCATTTCCACTTCTAAATCTCAGAGCACTTTTCATAAGATGGGGAAAGTGGAGCACAAAAATATTAAGTGACTTTCCCAGAGTTACAAACCAAGGTGGCCATCTCAAAACTGAAAAGAAGCTAGGCGCTAAAGCAATATCTATATTGCAAGGAGAAGTGGGTTACATTGGACACCATGGGCATACAAAGACAGAGAGGTAAAAATGGTAGCTCTGTTGGGACCTACATTGTAGTGGTGTTTCAGGACTGGGATGTGTGGCAGCATTATAGTAAGGCTTTTGTCATATTAAGCCACACTGCATCCCTCTTGCTCCCACTTGTATGCAGTTCTCAGAGAAGTAATCCCCTCAACTTCAGTGGGTCCCTGCGTGGGTGCAGAGACCTGCCAATCTGGATGCAGTTTTTAGCCATGGTCACTGTCTGGGATTTGTGTTGAGTGTTACTCAAATGATGAGTGGAACTAGCCATTCGTTACTTTTTGCTAAACCTCAGTAAAATGATGATGATGAAGTGAATGTGCATTGCATACACTCAGATCTCTGGCTTAGCTTAAAGGTGTTCACTATCCCCTGAGAAAGCAGCAAAGAATCCTGTGGCACCTTATAGACTAACAGACGTTTTGGAGCATGAGCTTTCGTGGGTGAATACCCACTTCGTCAGATGCATGTAGTGGAAATTTCCAGGGGCAGGTATATATATGCAAGCAAGCTAGAGATAATGAGGTTAGTTCAATCAGGGAGGATGAGGCCCTGTTCTAGCAGTTGAGGTGTGAAAACCAAGGGAGGAGAAACTGCTTTTGTAGTTGGCAAGCCATTCACAGTCTTTGTTTAAGCCTGAGCTGATTGTGTCAAATTTGCAGATGAACTGAAACTCAGCAGTTTCTCTTTGAAGTCTGGTCCTGAAGTATTTTTTGCTGCAGGATGGCCACCCTAAGGTCTGCTATAGTGTGGCCAGGGAGGTTGAAGTGTTCTCCTACAGGTTTTTCTATATTGCCATTCCTAATATCTGATTTGTGTCCATTTATCCTTTTCCTTAGAGACTGTCCAGTATGACCGATGTACACAGCAGAAGGACATTGCTGGCATATGATGGCGTATATTACACCGGTGGACGTGCAGGTGAATGAACCGGTGATGGTGTGGCTGATCTGGTTAGGTCCTGTGATGGTGTCACAGGTATAGATATGTGGGCAGAGTTGGCATCAGGGTTTGTTGCATGGATTTGTTCCTGAGCTAGAGTTACTATGGTGCGGTGTGCAGTTACTGGTGAGAATATGTTTCAGATTGGCAGGTTGTCTGTGGGCGAGGATTGGCCTGCCACCCAAGGCTTGTGAAAGTGTGGGATCATTGTCCAGGATGGGTTGTAGATCCCTGATGGTGCGTTGGAGGGGTTTCAGCTGAGGACTGTATGTGATGGCCAGTGGAGTCCTGTTGGTTTCTTTCTTGGGTTTGTCTTGCAGTAGGAGGCTTCTGGGTACACGTCTGGCTCTGTTGATCTGTTTCCTTATTTCCTCGTGCAGGTATTGTAGTTTTGAGAATGCTTGGTGGAGATTTTGTAGGTGTTGGTCTCTGTCTGAGGGGTTAGAGCTGATGCGGTTGTATAACCAGTTTCTCCTCCCTTGGTTTTCACACCTCAACTGCTAGAACAGGGCCTCATCCTCCCTGATTGAACTAACCTTGTTATCTCTAGCTTGCTTGCATATATATACCTGCCCCTGGAAATTTCCACTACATGCATCCGACAAAGTGGGTATTCACCCACGAAAGCTCATGCTCCAAAACGTCTGTTAGTCTATAAGGTGCCACAGGATTCTTTGCTGCTTTCACAGATCCAGACTAGCATGGCTACCCCTCTGATACTATCCCCTGAGGTTATTTTTGGTTGAATTGTTAAATTGGCCAGTAGGGAAAAGAAAGATCATTAAAATATGTAGACTGTAGATTCATTTTTTAAAAGTAATGATTATAAAGGAGGAGTCGGGGAAATTTAAGTTCACATGGGAATAAAATTTACCAGAAAACAGAGTAGGCAGTGTATGAGGTACTTCAAAGTATGTGTGTGTGCATGCATCTGATTTGTTAAGGGTACAGTATCTCAGACAGTTTTGCACGTAATGTGGCAGTTGTTATGGCAACATACACTTTTTATGAGCCATGTTAAATGGTGGAGTAACACCATATATATTAGTTACTTATTTATCTATATTAATCTATATTAGTTATAGATTATATCTATATTAGTTATAGATTAAAGTTACTTCTGCTCTGTTTTATCTTCCTTTCACACATTTAAAAATGTTTCTGAACGGTTTCTGTGAAGGTGTATACAGTCCTTTTTGCACGCTTTTCTTAAATACATAAAAAGAGCAGACTTTAAAAGGCAGAAATTAAACCAATAGTGCCCTCAATAACACTTTATTACTAATGATCATTTTTCATCTCCATGGTAATAATGTTTTCAGTATTGTTTAAAGTGAAGTATGTGACTTTAATTGTGTCTGTTTCATGTTGACAAAGATCAATGTGATCAAAATGCTGGTAGCATCGTTACATGTTGGCAAAAGGAATATTCTGCTACATGAGAGCTTAATCGTACCATAAGGGATTGATCCTCATTTGGCATGGTGTGGAATTGTCCAGGAGGCAATGTACAGCAATGCCTCCTTAAACTGCCAGGCACCCAGGGGAAGCATGCCTGCTGGAGAAGTTTACTTTAAGGAGGTACGAGGTAAGTTCATCTCTGACCCAGGCAGTATTGAGAGAGTGCAGAATCATGTGCTTCCTGCCCTGCTTGGGATAATTAATACCACTAGAGGCCCTTTCTAAGAATATGCCTTGTGCTCAAGGGGATACAAGGACTAAAATTGTAAACTGCTACTATATGGAGACTCTTAGGGGAAGTTTTTCATTGAACCGTCCCTATCCTTTGGTAACTGTGTATCTGCACAACACAACATGGCCTGACCATTCACAGTAATTTCTGATTTTTTGTTACATTATCTGTCTTTTAAGAATCCTCTGCAAAATAATAACAAATAATAATAAAATGGTCCTGATGACAAGTAACCCGGACATCTTGTGATGGCATGCAGCCCTGTATTCACACTCTAACACAGGATTGTAGTATTCTGTGTACAGAAGATGCCCTGTGTGGTATCATTTGAAAACTAATAATTTGCTGGTCAACAATGTCACGGTGAAATGTATGTAACAGAATTACATATAAAGTTATGAATTCCCACCGGAATGATGTTGGGCACATGTTCAAAACCCACTTAGCCCTGATTAGGCATGACTGGTCAAACAGGTCTTAAACAAAGGAATGTGTGTTTACCTCAATTTACATATAAGTTGTAAACGGGGTCCTTGGGCCTTGGCTACACTGGAGAGTTGCAGCGCTGGTGGTGGCTTTACAGCACTGCAACTTACTCACTGTCCACCACTTGCAAGGCACATACAACGCTGTATCTCCCTGGATACAGCGCTGGCTGTACTCTTGTTCTGCCTGGGGAATAAAGACTGCAGCGCTGGTGATGCAGCTCTGCTCCACCAGTGTGGTCACGAAAAGCACTGTTATTGGCCTCCAGAGGTATTTGGAGGTGTCCCAGAATGCCTGCTCAGCCACTCTGCTCATCAATTCAAACTCTACTGCCCTGGCCTCAGGTGACCTGCCCTTTAAATGCCCCGGGAATTTAAAAAATCCCCTTCCTGTTTGCTCAGCCAGTGTGGAGTGCAATCAGTGAATCTTTCCAGGTGACCATGCCTCCACGTGCCAAACGAGCCCCAGCATGGAGCAATGGTGAGTTGCTGGACCTCATCAGTGTTTGGGGGGAGGAAGCTGTGCAGTCACAGCTGTGCTCCAGCCTTAGGAATTACAATACCTATGGGCAGATCTCAAGGGCCGTGCTGGAAAGGGGCCATGACCTGGACGCGGTTCAGTGCAGGATTAATATGAAGGAGCTGCGGAGTGCCGATTGCAAAGCCCATGAGAGAAACCGTCACTCTGGTGCTGCCCCCACAACCTGCCGTTTTTACAAAGAGCTGGACGTGATACTTGGGAGTGACCCACCGCCAATCCGAGGACCACGATGGACACTTCAGAGTGGGGGGGAGAGGTGAAGGTGGAGGAGGAGGGGGGAGAAGGAAACTGAGAGTGAGGGTGCTGGGGTGGGGGGAGACACCCCGGAGTCTCAGGAGGCATGCAGCCAGGAGCACTTCTCAAGCCAGGAGGAAGGCAACCAGTCGCAGCAGCGGGTACTTCGTGAAGGACAAGCAGAGGAGCAGGTTCCCAGTAAGCGGGTTTTACTTTCAGGATGGAAACGTTTCGGGAGAGGAGGGAGGGTTAGGGCTGCATGCATGCATGCCTAGATGTGGAATAGCCCATTGATGTGGTCTATCATGTCGTGGTAATCGGCCTCTGTAATCTCTTCAAAAGTTTCAGCCAGGGATGCTGCTTTCCCCCAAGTCTAGCTTCCCATACAGCTTGGGCAATGTGCTTCCGCAAGATTATAGAGAGAGCCACTGTGGTCCTTGTCCCAGTCAGGCTAACGTGTCCTCGCCACTGTGCCGCGAGGGCTGGGGGGACCATTGCTGCACACAGGCAAGCTGCATAGGGGCCAGGGCGGAATCCGCATTGCTGTAGAAGACCTTCCCGCTCTTCCCGCAGCAGTGAGATATCTTCCAGGATTAACTCCTGTGGAAAATGTTGGGAGACTGTTCACTGTAGGTGCTCCCTTCAGCAGTTTGCTTTCCCCAACACACAGAAATCCCAGCACAGCCCTGAAGCAATCATTCCCCCTTCCCAGGTGACCCGCAGCAGCGAGATAGCTTCCAGGATTAACTCTTGTGGAAAATGTTGGGAGAGTGTTCACTGTAGGTGCTCCCTGCAGCAGTTTGCTTTCCCCAATGCACAGAAACCCCTGCGCAGCCCTGAAGTAATCAGTCCCCCTTACTCATCATTTCGGGGCTCCTGTGGGTTATGTGCTCTCTCTTTGGTATGGGAAAATTATGCTAAAGTGAAGACTGTAAACTCCTTCACTGTCTGGAAATAACTGTCTGAGATATAAACAATGCTGCCTCTGTTAACTGTTGCCTTTTTTCCCTTTCCACAAGCGACCTTGAGTTCTCAGCTGCCCGTGTTAACAGCAGCTCAAAGACTGCAAAACCTGCGGAAGAAGCCACGAAAAAGCAAAGACTACCTGCTGCAAACAGTTATGGATCACTCTGCCAGAGAGACTAAAAAACTGCAGGACTGGAGGGAAAGGGAAAGCACGATCCGCCAGAGAAACGCAGCGGCCAGGAAGAAAAGCACGAAGCAGCTGATAAGCATCCTGGCGCGCCAAGCCGACTCTATCCAGGTGCTCGTAGCCATGCAGGCATAGCACTACTGCACCACCCCCCTCCGTCCCAAAGCTGTTTCCCTTGTGCCCCAATGTCAGCTCCAAACCCCCTTCCCCAGCATGCAGGTTCTTACCTCCACCAGCTGCCTCCAACACCTGTACGTTCACCAACCAGCCCTGAGAACTACGACCCTTACCCTCTGCACTCAACCCCCATCACCATGCAGTATAAGCATCCTGAAGTGCAGCAGTCTTTGCACAGCACTCCAGACAGGACATATTCAAACCTGTGACTGTACAGTTCCCCACCCCACCCCCCTTCCCTTTTAGGTTCCCAAAATGTTGTGTGTCTGTCAATAAAGTTATTTTCTTTACAATAAATGAATTCTTGGCTTTGAAAACAGTCTTTATTAATGCAGAAAGTCAAAGATACCTTAGCCCAGGAAAGAAACAGGCACTGCAAATCAGCTTAGGAAAAACAGATTCCTACTAACACTGTAAGCACTGCACTTCACTCTCATGCAAGGCACCAAACATTACTTTTGGTTTTCAGCCTCAAATTCCTCCCTCAAGGCATCCCTGATCCTTGAAGCCCTGTGCTAGGCCTCTCTAGTAGCCCTGCTCTCTGGCTGTGCAAATTCAGCCTCCAGGCGTTGAACCTCAGAGATCCATGCCTGACTGAATCTTTCACCCTTCCCTTCACAAATATTATGGAGGGTACAGCACGCGGATATAACTGCAGGGATGCTGCTTTCCCCCAAGTCTAGCTTCCCATACAGAGATCGCCAGCGCCCTTTTAAACAGCCAAAAGCACACTCCACAGTCATTCGGCACCGGCTCAGCCTGTAGTTGAACCAGTCCTTGCTTTTGTCAAGCTTCCCTGTATACGGTTTCATGAGCCAAGGCATTAAGGGGTAAGTAGGGTCTCCAAGGATCACAATGGGCATTTCGATGTCCCTGTCATAAACAGATAGTTAAGGGTTAATGTTTCTTTTACCTGTAAAGGGTTAACAAACAGGGAACCAAACACCTGACCAGGGGACCAATCAGGAGACAAGATACTTTCAAATCTCGGTGGAGGGAAGCCTTTGTTTGTGTTTTTTGGGTTTTGCTTTGTTTTCTCTGGGCTCTGAGAGTGACCACACGTACCTATAGGCTCTCTAATCTTCTATTCCAATTTTGTAAGTACAAAGGTAGAAAGGTGGTATAGTCTTTTTATTTGTTTTTTCTTTATTTGCAAATGTGTATTTGGCTGAAAGTAATTTAAATTGTATTTCTGCTGGAGGAGGGTGTTTCTCCAATGTCTAGAAACTGACAGACCCTGCAATATTCCATCTTGAATTTATAGTGATTTTCTTTATTCTTTTTTTCTTTTATTAAAAGTTTTGCTTTTAAGACCTGTCTGATTTTTCCCTTTGTTGAGGGAACCCACCTGATTTCTCTGTGTTGTGATTCAAGGAGTTTGAATCACGGTGATCTCCTAGTGTACCCAGGGTGGGAAAGATCTGGGAGGAAGAAAGGAGAAGGGGGAATCCCTTTGTTCAGATTCACAGAGCTTGAATCTGTATATCTCTCCAGGAGCCCAGGGAGGGAACACCTGGAGGGGATGAGGAGGGGAAGGAAATGGTTTATTCCCCTTTGTTGTGAGACTCAAGGAATTTGGGTCTTGGGGGTCCCCAGGGAAGGTTTTGGGGGAGACCAGAGTTTATCAGGCACTCTATTCTAAGTCCTGATTGGTGGTAGCACTACAGGATCTAAGCTGGTAATGAAGCTTAGGGGAATTCATGCTATTACCCATATTTTGGACGCTAAGGTTCAGAATTGGGAATTTTACTATGACAGTCCCCTACTGTGATCTTCCGGTCTGGGAAAAAAGTCCCTGCCTGCAGCTTCCTGAACAGGCCAGTGTTCTGAAAGATGTGTGCATCATGCACCTTTCCAGGCCAGCCTGTGTTAATGTCAATGAAACGCCCACGGTGATCCACAAGTGCCTGGAGAACCATAGAGAAATACCCCTTCCGATTAACGTACTCGGATGCTAGGTGGGATGGTGCCAGAATAGCAATATGCGTCCCATCTATCGCCCCTCCACAGTTAGGGAAACCCATTTGTGCAAAGCCATCCACAATGTCCTGCACATTCCCCAGAGTCACGGTTCTTCTAAGCAGGATGTGATTAATGGCCCTGCAAACTTGCATCAAAACGACTCCAACGGTCAACTTTCCCACTCCAAACTGGTTCCCGACCGATCGGTAACTGTCTGGAGTTGCCATCTTCCAGATTGCAATAGCCACCCGCTTCTCCACCGTCAGGGCAGCTCTCAATTGCGTGTCCTTGTGTCGCAGGGTGGGGGCAAGCTCAGCACACAGTCCCATGGAAGTGGCTTTTCTCATCAGAAAGTTCTGCAGCCACTGCTCGTCATCCCAGACTTCCATGACGATGTGATCCCACCACTCAGTGCTTGTTTCCCGAGCCCAAAAGCGGCATTCTATGGTGCTGAGCATTTCCGTGAAAGCCACAAGCAATGTCATGTTGTACCCGTCAGGCGACTTGCAATCATCGTTGGACTCCTCATCACTTTGGAGCTTAAGGAATAGCTCAACTGCCAAACGTGATGTGCTGGCAACACTCGTCAGCAAAGTCCTCAGCAGTTAGGGCTCCATTTCCCACAGAAATCCTGCTGCACAGAAACCTTTGGGAGAGTCACAATGGCGCCAAACGTGGATGGAAAAACAGGGACTGCTGGGATGCAAAGCGATGCATCATGGGGCATTGGGACAGGAAGCAGAATGACCTGCACCCTTCCGTCCCCTTCCCACAACCCACGGCGCCAAAATGGGATGAGATGCTCTGTGAGATAGCTGCCCATAATGCACCACTCCCAACAGAGCTGCAAATGCTGCAAATGTGGCCACACTGCAGTGCTGGTAGCTGTCAGTGTGGCCACACTCCAGCACTATCCCTGCACAGCTGTACGAAGACAGCTGTAACTCCCAGCGCTGCAGACCTCCAAGTGTAGCCAAGGCCTTGGACAATGAGAGAGGGAAGACAGGAAACAAGGAAAATCTGCATTTCATCAAAAAGAGGTGAGAAGAAATAGTGTGAAACCTTTTTCACTACCAGATCCCATGTCTACATCCTCACAGCTGGAAAGAACTCTATCTGGAGGTAACCTTCAGGGAAAGGGATTTAAAAGGGTAACTGAGCTATAAAAGTGAAGAGCAAAAACACCCCAAGTTCTCTCTCCCTTTTCCATCTAAGATGACAAAAGAAATAGCCTATAGACTTTGGGAGAAGATCCTGACCTGAAATTTGGTCAGCCCTGTTGTTGGGACCATGTAGGAAGAATCAAGTCTTGAAGCAAGTCTAGTTTGTTAAGTTTAGAAAGTGTTTTATCTTTATTTCTCTAGTAGCAAGTTCTGACTTTAATACCTCATCCTGCGGTTCACTTAAGATCTATCTCCTTGTAGTTGAATACACTTATTTTGTTCTTTAATCAAAACTAATCCAGCACTGTGAACAGTGTGGGTAACTCCATTCAGGGTAGCAGATTCTTGTATATTGTTCTCTTCAGAGGGGCAATGGATCTAAAATGTGCGGACAGTCCAGGACAGGGCTGGACAATGCAGAACACACTTTTTTTTTGAAAATCTGGGACTGGGAGAGCGTTGGGGTCACCCTGCAAGTAATAACCATGGTTGCTGGAAGCCAGAGTGTGCATGGTGGTTGCTAACAGGCTACTGGGGTCAGAGTTGCTGGACCAGGGCTGTGACTTTACACAGACAGGCGTAACCTTCAGGCTGTTTGTGAGGAGCCCAGGTCAAGTGCTAAAGCAAAGCATTGTGAGGCACCCCAACTCGCAGGGTAGGGGTAACAGCCCCTCACTGATCTGAATTGCAGTCCAGAATGTCATACATCTATTAGAAATGTACAGGTATTGTAGTTCCTAGGATTTGTATTGACTTCTAGGTACTCTCAATGTGTCCAATTCACCAATGCATAGGACTACCCCAAGGCCCTTAACCTGTCATATCACTCTCTGGCTATTGTCAAGCCAACCCTACTATGGATGACTTTTATACTTAGCTCATAGAGATACTCCTTAAAAAACTCTCTCTCTCTCTCTCTCTTTTTTCCTTTGGAATGAATCTGATTGCATGAAATAGCAGATAGTTTCTCAATAATTTCCCATGAGGAATATCCCTGGAGTCTACTATAAGGGCTTTATCATCCTTTCTGCAAATTAGTTCAAACCTAGATTGTATGTGTGCTTGTGAGGCCATTTTCCACTCAAAGGAGAGGGCAGAGGCCCTCTTCTTGGACAGCAAATATTTCAGTGTTTCTTCTTCCTTTGATGTTAATAATAAGAAAGAAAAGCTAATTGTGAAGGGGTCAAACAAACGTGATTTGCCTGTTATATAATGGAGAAAAGTCAGGAATGGGGCCCCTGTAAGGATTGGCTCAACCCGCATTGTAAGAAAGGCTGCACAATTAAATCAAATCAAAGTACAGTGTAAGTTCTGCTTTCTAAAAATTGTCTGTGTGCAATAGTAACTTTTTTTATTCCTGGAAGTGCATAAGGTATTGCTCCATCTTCTATATAACTCTCAGACTATGTCAGTTTTATTATTTACTTTCTAACTGAGAACTGCCTGAGGCCATTTGCTGACAAATCACCAAATAGCACTACTACTAAACATCTAGAGATCATTTTAGATGCTGATATAACTTCTCCCCCTGCCCCCAGAATATCTTTTACTCAAACAAAGGCAATTCCTTATGGAATTAGAAAAGTTTACTTTGGATAAGCAGCCAAAACCAGTAGGCATTTTTTGGTTCAACACTGATCAGTCTGCATTGTTCAAAATTCAGAAGTGAGTCAGCCCTGTTGCATATCTTTGAGATTAAAGGAAGGTGTTTTCCCCAAATGCCTGGGAAATGCCAAAATAGAGCTATATTTGAGATGATTCTTACCTTTTGAGAAAACAAGCTTATTTGAATAAATAAAAGGTCTATAATATATTTCTATTATTTAAGATTTTCCCCGTGTGCTTTCAAAAAATTACTGCACCACCAGGAATATTGGTCTGAACTCTCTGCTTTCTCACCACTATTCAGAGACTTGTATGGCTTAAAAAAATCAACAGAGAAGACTGCTTTCTTGCTGTGCATTTCGGTGGACTGAACAAAATTTAGTTATTACTAAACAATTATGTTTTCAGATTTATTCTTAGAATGCAGATTGAGCCATTAAGTGGTTTTATGGCATGTCTGAACTTTTGGAAGACTCATAACTGTCAGTTTATATATATATAATATGTATTCAGCACTCCATTTAATCTGTTTTTCACTTGAGCTTTTCACTTGAGTCGCTAGAAGAAGCACTTGTGGTCAGAGAATATAGTTTCTGAGAGAGGGGAGAGGTAGTTTTGAGAGGGATTGGCAGATTGGGAAGAAATGCAGACTGCTGTCTCTATTCAGGGCCCAAGGCTGGAGTTCCAAAGTTCAGGGTGGGTTGGAGCTCCCTTCTTATCAAAGCACTATGGGTGTGAAAGGATTAATATGTAGTTCCCAGGGCAGCTAGGAACTATAATTTAGAGTCTGGCAAGGCATGATGGGAATGGGGAAGAGTTTGAAAGATACTCCTTATCCTCAGAACTGAAAAGAGTTTCAGGAAGCCACAAAGGGAGAGACTTATCTCCTAGGACAGGGAATCGGCAACCTTTGGCACGTGACCAGTCAGGGAAATCCGCTGGTGGGCTGGGACAATTTGTTTACCTGCAGCGTCCACAGGTTCTGCCAATCACAGCCCCCACTGGCTGCGATTCACTGTTCCAGGCCAATGGGGGCTGCGGGAAGCCGCGTGGGCCGAGGGATGTCAGTACAAAGCTGGGAAATGTTTCAGAATTGTCTTATTTTCCTCCCTCTAGACACAACCAAGACACCATGAAGCTAGATTCAAAATATTGTGCAAATGAGCCCGTGTACAAAACAATGTTCACATAAATGACAATGGGTAGAATTCTATTCTCAGTTAAATGACACTGGGATAATGGGGTTACACCAGTCCACCTGGGGATTTATCCTCCATGGGCCTGAATCTCAGCGACACTAAGGGCTTCCTTAAGGATACTTTATACTTCAAGAACAGTATAGTGTGGGTGCAAGTCCCATTTTTCAATCTCTCTATCTTGGTTTTATCTGTAGTGCCTGTTGGATAGGACCAGATTGCGAACCCCTTATTCACTTTAGCCCCATTCATGCCTGTTGTAATATCTGGGTGAGTAACTCTTCACCAAAGGGAGTATAGGGCTCACAATCTGGTCCTACAGTATCTAAGGGCAGATTCTGATACCCTGATTCAGCGGGACTAGCACCCTATTCCACAAGCAGTCCCACTGAAATCAATGGAATTACTTGTAAAGCAAGGTGCATCTCAACATGAGTGAGTGTGGTAAAATCTGGCCTGAGGTGCTGATTTTTCCTTATCTCTCTTGTCTTATTCCCTCTTCCCGCTCTCTACAATGTCTTGAGGTATTTTCCACCAGTTTTCTTCAGTGTCTCTGTTTTCCCTGTCTAGTTTTTCTTATTCATTTCATCCCTTTCCCTGCAAACCTTTCCATTCAAAGTCACTTTTCTTATTCTGGTTTTTCTTCCTATGTTTACTTTTACTTGTCATGTTTTCTCCCCCGTCTCCTTTTTACTGTTGTCTGTCCCAGTCTTTCCCACTATTATCCAGGGTGCTATGGATCATGGGTCTGTTCTAGTATAGCTATGCCTATGGTCCTAAGTAGACTTTAAAAATATTATTCATTTTTTCAGGCTTCAATAAATGAAAAATACCTGGTTTTTATATATAGCGTCATCTGTCTCTGTCTCTGTCTCAGTGAGGATGTAGCATGGCTTGTAGCTGAAAGAAGGGTGCTACTGGAATTCTAGTATCTTATATTAACTGACTACTTTAAGTCAAGTGTACAGATCTGTTCTTCTCTAGCTGAACAGAATGTCTAGCCTACAGTGTAGCCTGACAGACAGGCTGAATACATAGATTTATTCCTATCTAAAGGTATGCGTGGACAGGAATCCAAATAGTGCATTAGGCTTTCTGAAGTGTCTGATATTCAGTAACATCTGTCTTTGTTTTAAAAGCATGTGTAGGAGAAGTTAGAATGATGATCTCTCAACATCTTCTTTCTCTAATAAAATAAAGATGCCATTTTAGAGAAACATTTTTCAAAGGTCTCCAATATAATATTTTCTATAATCTAATTTTTTTCAGAAGGCTTAGACTGTTCCTAAAAGCCCTGATGCTAATCATGTGTCTGAAGTGCTTTTATTTTACACAGTGCTACTATCCAAAAGAACCCCTGAAGTACTGAATCAACTCACACATAGTTAACAGCACTTCAAATCTCTACAGCAAAATGCCCTTCCTTAAAAAGTAACTAATAGTTTTCCAAATCTCTTACTATTTTAGCCTTTTTTTTGTGGCCTACAGGAAAATGGTGCCTCAAATAATCTTTGATGAAATATTCCACCTGAATACTACAGTCTATGCCCTTCTGCAACTTCCCATTTGTACTACACTTCCTTTGTAGGTCTGTATTTCCTCTGACACTGGCCGCTGTACCTGCTCAGCTACGGGAACTTTGTTTCTTCCTAATCTCCTGTCCCTTATTGCCTTAGTGTGAAAGTGGATTGTTCATATAGATTTTTGGTCACTGCCATTCCCAGAACTTTATGCAGGGTCTAAAGGTAGTGAAATTCCTTCCTTTAGACCTTTACCTTTCCTGCACTTGCCGCTATTTTATTTCAGTACATTTCTAGCATCACCCAGTACTCTCTCAGTTTTTCCATGGTTTTCTTCTGACTGTGGGTCAGATCAGGATCCCATGCCCTTCCAAGTCAAATGCTTTACAGAAATCTAAGTATTTTACATCAACACTATTAACTTTATCAACCGGCTCATAATTCTTTCCAGCTTCGTGAAAATAGCCCTATACTCACCAAGTATATATATATTATTGGGTGAGACTTATTCTGTTTGCACTTAACAAATGAGATTAAGTCATAAAATATCATCAACAGGGGATGGATCACTTGATTGCCTGTTCTGTTCATTCCCTCCGATGTAACTGGCATTGGCCATTTGCATTGACCATTTTTATGTTCTTAACCAAATTTGTAATCTTATCAAAAAAACATAGTTATTTTACAATCTATTTTCAATAAACCCATGTTGATTGGCATTAATTATATTACTGTCCTTTAATTCTTTATTAATCTAGACCTATATCATCCACTCCATTATCTTGTCCAGGATTAATATCAGATTGACAGGCCTATAATTTCCCGAGTCATGCTGTTTACCCTTTTAAAATACTGACACAACATTAGCTTTCTTCCAGTCTCCTGGAACAATGTTCAAAGATTTATTGAAAATCAATGTAATGATCCAGTTTGCTCCTCAGCCCCCAGCTCTTTTAAACGCTTGGATGCAAGTTACCTGGACTTGCGGATTTAAAAATGTAACTTTAGTAGCTGCTGTTTAACATTCTCCTGAGATACTTGTGGAATGGAATGGAATGGAAAACAAAGGCAGCTATGAAAATAGGAAAGTAAGAAATTGTCATCTACAACATTTAGAAATTCCAAGGATGTTTTAGTACTGGCAACATGAGACCTCCAGTATATGTCACTCAAACTAAAGGCCTCCCATGATCACACAGTGTATTTTTCCTACACATTATATATAGGTGTGTAAGAAGGCAGTCATATCCTGCTCCCTAGTGTAATTTGGTGTTCTGTAGAAGAGACCAATAAATAATACCCCATCTTGTGCTTTATCTGTTAGGACACTGATCCATAAACATCTGGGACCATTTTCTTTGAAGATACCAGTGACCATTTTCTGCTATCCATTGGTGTAATTTGGTGTTCTGTAGAAGAGACCAATAAATAATACCCCATCTTGTGCTTTATCTGTTAGAACACTGATCCATAAACATCTGAGACCATTTTCTTCAAAGATATCAGTGACCATTTTCCGCTATCCATTGGTATGACAGCAGTTTATAAAACAGGTCATGTTACAATCCATTAGGTCCAAGTGACAGTGATTGATTAGAACATTTCTTTCTTAATTTTTAATGTTAGTTTGCATTGGCTCATCACCTGACAGGAAGTGACATTATGTGCAATGTCAAATGAAGCTTCACGTTATGTGGCAACATGAAATGCCATGTCATTGATTTCATCAGGCAATGCTGTATCTTTTGCCATACAAGAATTTTGCATCATCACTACATTAATTCACTTGAGAAACAATTTGTGGATTCTTTTATCACACAGCCAGGTTTCATCTTCAAATTCATATGTCAAGGGTTCTATCATCTTTCCATCTGAACAGTTGATTTGCACAGCTTCTGTCTTATCTAGCAGAGAGCAGAACCCAAACGCAGCTTCGTGAAAGAGTGCACTCACAGCAGATATGCCCCCTCATAGCTGGGCATGGTGTAGCAGCTCTTTTGTCACCTAGTGCCTCCTAATAACCACTGCTCTAGCCTTTTGGTGATCTCTCTTCACATCATTTGGCCCTCCAGCCAAGCCATATTTAAGTTCATCCCTTCTGGGGTAAGAAAAAGTCAAAATAACAGTCTAATGTCCTCACAGAATGACTTGTGGCCTGACTCTGGGCCAGTGATCCTTACGTCCCTCTCTTCAGACACCGAATTGTCCTTCTACCCCTCTGTCATGAGGCTTCTTGTAGGGTTGCCAACTTTCTACTCACAAAAAAAAAACACCTTTGCCCCACCTCCTCCCCTGCTCCTCCTCTGAGCCCCTGCCCCTGTCCTGCCCCTTCTCCAAGGTCTCGCCCCTGGCTCACTCCATCCCACTCTCCCTCTGTTGCTCGCTCTCCCCACCCTAACTCACTCGTTCATTTTCACGAGGCTGGCTCATGGGTTGGGGTGCAGGAGGGGGTAAAGGTTCTGGCTGGGAATGCAGGCTCCAGAGTGGGGACAGAAATGAGGCGTTCAGGGGACGGGGCTCTGTGCTGAGGGATGGAGTTGAGGGGTTTGAAGTATGGGCTCTGGGCTGAGGAAAGAGGTTGGTGTGTGTGTGGGGGGTGTGAGGGCTCCGGCTGGCAGTGCAGATTCTGTGGTGGGGTGGGGCACGAGGAATTTGAGGTGCAGGAGGGGGCTCTAGGTTGGGACTGAGGGGTTATGAGGGCGGGAGGGGGATCAGGGCTGGGGCAGGGGGTTGGGGCGTGGAAGGGAGTGAGGGGTGCAGGCTCCAGGCGGCGCTTACCTCAAGCAGCTCCCAGAAGCAGCGGCATGTACCCCTCCAACTCCTATGCAGAATTGTGGCCAGGTGGCTCTGCCTACTGTCCCATCCACAGGTGCCACCCCCATAGCTCCCTGTGGCCATGGTTCCTGGCCAATGGGAGTAGTGGAGCTGGCAGTTGGGGTGGGGGCAGCATGAAGAGCCCCCTGGATGCCCTTATGTGTAGGAGCTGTAGGGGGGACAAGCCTCTGCCTCCGGGAGCTGTGCGGAGCTGCTGTACCACCGACTGAACTTTTAATGGCCCGGTCAGTAGTGCTGACCAGAGCCAATAGGGTCCCTTTTCTACCGGGCATTCGGGTCAAAAACAGACACCTGGCAACTCTAGCTTCTTGCCACCTTCTCTGGTAGGGAAACCTAAGCTCATCCTCTACACTGGGTTCCAGTCCAGGGACTCTGGGATGAGCAGCCAAAGTGAGCTCTGCCAGACACCTTGCCATTGCTACCTCCTTGGAGTCCTTCCTCCACAGTCTTTCCTCAGGCCTTTTCCCCAGCCCCTTCTTGGGCTTGGGATTGTAATGATCAATATCAACCAGGGCTTCTCCCCAGAGGTCTGGTTCCTAACTTTTTATCAGTGTCAGCTACAGGAGCTTACTCCAGTCCAGTGTCTCTCAGGTATTGTCTATCCCTGGGCTCCTCCTTGTCCTGTGGGAGCCTTCCTGCTCCCCACAGGTTTCTCACTCTGTAGTGAAAGCACCCCTGTATTCCCACCCTAAACATTATTGTAAGACTCTTTTTGCAAAATATGCCTTGTGTGAGGTACCACTTAAAAACCCTCAAGGTGCAGCCGTTTGGGCTACTTAAGCTCTCTGACTGCTGTTAACCTCTTCATCACTTGCGAGAGATACACACCCCGACACAAGCATATAAATGCATCAAAATGGAACTTGCTTATAGAATATTTTGCAATTATCATCAGATTTTGATACCCTTACTCTATTAGTAGTTAGTTCCACCAACTTTAAAGGGCCTAATTGTACAGTAAGGTACTAGTCAACATAAAAATATCAGAATCTGACCTTTATGTAGCACCTGTCCTCTGAGGATCGTAAAGTGTTTTACAAATATTATTAGTAATATTAGTAAGCCTAAACACACCAGTGAGGCAAATATTATCATGCCTGTTTTACCAGTAGCATGGTAAGTCCCCAGTTTACTGAGGTACAGGGAGATTAGTGATTTGGATAAGGCCACAGAATGAGTTAGTAGCAGAGCAAGGGATAGAACCCATAAATCATGACTCTCAGTCACATTCTTTAACCAGTGGATAATGCTCCTTCCCAGCTCATGTTAGCACTTGACTACAAACTGCAGGAATCACTTTTGAACTTTAAGATAATTTTTCATTCTGGCCTATCACATTTGGTTTCAGCTGGAGAGCTATGCTCTCGCCCATGATTTATGTTTCAATACATTTGATAAGATGATTTTGACTTAACTTGCTTCTGCAAAAAGACAAACAAAACTCCTCTGTATTTGAACACATAAACATGTATTGTGCATTTAATTGTGCATGGCTGTGTTCATGTGCTTTTTTGGGTGCTTGTGTTTGAAAATTTAGCCTCTAAATGCCCTTTTTTCCTAGCCATGTTTGATAAGATGATCGGTTCTTAACAAGGCACCAGTGTTTAAATAAATATGTTTGTAAGCAGAGTCAGGATGAGCTCTACCGTGACATCTGGTGGTGAATTATGGGGACTGTAGAAAGGAATTTCAGGTATTTGCATTGGCACACCCACCCCACCTAGCATAGCCCACAGCAGCCTGGGATGGTTATTTTGACAGCTCTAGGATCTCCAATTTCTTTGTTATTGGGGCAGGAGGAATAAAGTGTTGTCACCCTGATTAATGTAAATGAGGAACTATGAGACTGCTTTATGACGGAGATGTCTCAACATCAATTAAGTAGCACTTGCTAGACAAGGGACATGGGTGCCAAAACCCAGTGAAATAAGAGAGGTTGGGGACTGGTATATGTACCTGATGGTATGGGTCCCTTTTGAGGGCCTGGAACACCAATTGCACATCCTCCTCTCTCCACTGTTGAAGAGGAGAGCTAATTTTGATTCAATTAGGAGTTCATCTAGAGGCTGCTGAGCTGAATTCACATTGGGCCAATGGTGCACCAGCACCAGGGCTCCCCTACTACAAACTAAAATCACTAAAAGAGCTAAGCTTACTGAGCTGAGATCACTGAGTGCTGTGTTAACTAGTGGGGGAGCCTGAAGGTCTATCACTAAGCGGCTGGCAGAGCGGAGCAGTTTGCAGCCCATTGGAGCAGCCCACGAAAAAGTGAGCAGCGTGGAGTGGTTTGCGGGGACGGCTGGAGGAGCGGCACAGCTGGTGTAGTGGAGCTGGTCCTGGTGAAGGTTGCAGCAGAACTCCACGGAGAGGCAGAGCAGTTGGCCCTGGCCCACGTAAGGTGCCCCTCAACACCCTGTGTGTGCTCCCCCCATTTCCACCCATGCTGGGGGGGTAAAACTCTGCAGATAAACTTTTGAACTCTGGGGTGGCACTGACCAGAGACAGACTTTTGGGTTGTTGGACTTTGGGATGATTGGACTTAAGACCCTAAGGGGGAAAGGACATTGCCAAACGTACTTGGAGGTGGGGTTTTTTTGCTTATGGTTTGTGTTATAATCCTGTTTGTGGTGTTTCTCCAACATGATGCCACATTGTTTCCCTCCTTTATAAAAAGGATTTTGCTACACTCGGACTCCGTGCTTGCGAGTGGGGAAGTATTGCCTCCTAGAGGCGCCTGGGGGGGTGGTATGTAATTGTCCCAGGTTGCTGGGTGGGGGCTCGAGCCGGTTTTGTATTGTGTTATTGAAACGGAACCCCTGGATACTGAATCCGGCCCTTGTTGCTGCCAACTCAGAGGGGCAGAAGGGTTACACGTTAATTAATAAAGTTATGTTGATTTGGGAATTATGTCTCAGGGTATGTATATACTTCCTGCCGGATTGGCGGGTAGTGATTGATCTATTGGGGATCAATTTATTGCGTCTAGTGTAGACGCGATAAAATCGATCCCCAATAGCTCTGCCGTCAGCTCCGGAACTCCATTGTGGCAAGAGGCAGAAGCGGAGGCAACAGGGGAGTGGCAGCGGTCGACTTGCCACCGTCCTTACAGCCAGGTAAGTCGACTTAAGATATGCCAACTTCAACTATGTTATTTGCCTAGCTGAAGTTGGCGTATCTTAGGTCGACTCCCCCCCAGTGTAGACCTAGCCTAAGACATTGGAACATTCCATGTACATTTTCAAAGTTATTAGATATAAACAATACTAAAATGTGATGTATACAGATCCATGATATGTGGTATGTTATGCACTTGTTTGAGATGACTGCATAAGGAAGGAATGGTGGAGCTATTCATGACTAAAGTGGCCATTCCAAACTCACAACAATAAAGCCTTTATACCATACTCACCCTCATGTATTCTTTCTATCTCTCAAAAATATATGCAATATCAGGTCTTGTTGATATCTAGCAGGATTACCTTTTTGGAGTCTTAGATCTGTTGGTATGATGGGTTGGGGTATAGCTAACAATTGGTATGCACAATGGCTCCCTCATCTATTGCCCCATGCCTACACTATAGTCTCTCTAGGTCAGTGGTTCTCAACCTATTTACTGTTGTGGGCCACATATGCATCTCTCTGTGTGTTATGTGGGCTGCCTCCAAACAATATATATACAAAGTTTATGGCCCTAAGGATGTCACATGGGCTGCATCTGTGTGCTGATTGGGCTGCAAGTGGCCCACGGACTATGGGTTGAGAAGCACTGCCCTAAGTAGATATGTTATACTGTATCACAGATATAGCTGTTCAGATATCCAGTAGTGTTTCAGTAAAAAGTTTATGGCCTGACATTCAAAAGTGCTAAGCAGATTAGTGCCCCCCAGATCAGGCATTAATAAAGAACCAAAGGATCTGTTAGTCACCACAGGAAATGCTGTCCCAGGAAATTGAAAATGTTTTGTTGCGTCACACATGACATACTCCTTCAAATTCAATATTATAGCCTTGTGCTGCAAACTAACAACAATTTGCTTGACTGTCACAATGGATAACTACTTATGATTTTTTTTTTAAAGCAGCTTGATTTTTATTTTTATTTCCAATCTTAAGCTTCCTATTCTGTTTCTCATGTTATCCAAAAGATACAGGCATTCTTTTCGTCACAAGTTTTTCCTGTAAAACATAAAACTACTATAATAATCCAATAAGTACTTCTAAATACACCTCTACTCTGATATAACGCTGTCCTTGGGAGTCAAAAAATCTTACTGCGTTATAGGTGAAACCGCATTATGTCGAACTTGCTTTGATCCGCCGGAGTGCGCAGCCCCGTCCCACCCTGGAGCACTGCTTTACCGCGTTATATCCAAATTCATGTTATATTAGGTCATGTTATATCGGGGTAGAGGTGTATAAGGATTTACAGCATACAAATGGCAATGATTCCTTCCAGCAGAATTCTTTGAAGCAAACAAATATTTTAAAAATCCTGTTAGAAGATTTTCAAAAAAGTTCAGAAAAGGACTTAAAGGAAAAAAGAATGAGATGGCCATAAAGTCTGATGCTGTAAAGAGTAGAAACAGTCTGAAGAAAAACTGTTTCTTTTAACTTGGACTTTTTAAAGAAGAGCTGTCAACTAGAGAAAAATGAGTAGATACTTATAAACTAGTGACAAGTGACAATTTATAACTAAAGATAAGTATCTATTTGTAATTCAAGCAGTAAAATCTAGGGCTGAATATATATCAGAATTTTGAACCTCTGACCTTTTTGGTGTTAGCATTTGGAACAATGGCTGAAATCCATTTTTATTTCTAACCCTTTTTTGATTGCACAGATGAGCTAATCCAAAGGGCTAACATTAAATTATTACTAAAAATGTGGTGTTGAACTGGAGCTTCAAAATGACATGAATTTCAACCATCTGATCACCTGCATTTGCTTATTTTAATCTCCTCTAAATTAATTTTTGCTCATTTGGGATCTGATCCTGCAAGGTACCCAGAGACTCCTGGGTCCTTCAACTCTCAGGACCCTGAAGTGACAAGTCCTTGAATAGGCAGAATGTGAACGCATCAAGATGAAATGCCCTCGCATCACTTGCTTTTCTTGTCTTACTTCTGAAGCAGTGTCAGATACCCAGGTAGCAGAATTTTAGCTACTTAAACAGACATGAATTAAAGACCATTAACAAGGGATATTTTAAAAGAATGTTAAGTACATGCATTACATATTGTCATTATACATGTATTCTTTTTACTGTAGACCGTTAGATCTATGTGCAAAATATCATTTCAATGGCTGTCACTGTGACAATATTCTGTAATATCCTGAATGGATCTCGTGGAATTAAGATGAACATTTAGAATTAAGTTAAAATGTATTGAATTAGGGTTAATACCTTTTGGATGCATTGTATTAAAATCAGCAAAGAATCCTGTGGCACCTTATAGACTAATAGACATTTTGGAGCATGAGCTTTTGTGGGTGAATAGCCACTTTGTCAGATGCATTAAAATGAAATTGTGTGTGAGCTGTTGTGGCATTGTATGTAACTTCTCTAGTAGGGAGGGGAATGTTAATGTACTTTGTCCGTTATCAGCCCTTTGAAGCCATATCCTGGAGAGGCGCACATATACTAGTTCAAACTGGATTCTTCAGGGAACAACAGACTCCTCCCCCCCAAAAAAAAACAAAGGAGTGGGAGGATTGGATAAATAACCTGGTTTTGAACTGGCTCACGGCCTTCTTCCTGATCCAGCAAATTGAAAGGCGCTGAGGGCCCCAGTCCTTAGGGTAGAGTTGGAAGAACTGGGTCTACTGAGGCCCCATAAGACTGGGTGCGTGTTCTGAGCTGAAGTTGTGATGAACTTGTAACCACAAGGAATTGCCTTATGTGAAGGACTGCTCCTGCCAGAATCCATGTTAGTGTGAATTCTGGTAAGCTTATTAGCATGCGTGTAGGGTCTTTTTTTTGTTTAAATACGTTTTCTCTGTAATGCTTTTTACCTTAAGAATATACAGGCTTGCCAAAGAAGTGCTGTGTGATACCTTATAATGGTATCAATTGCACCTGATAACTGTCTCTGAAGAGAAAGCAAGCAGGTGTCCTGGGGTAACCTGTCTGTGCTGGGAATGACACAGAGAAGGCAGAGAACTGTGCAGCCAGGAAACACCCCAGTCAGAAGGGAAAGAGGCCCCCAGCCAAAAAGGTCTCCAGCCAAAAAGGCAACACCTGGAAGCCTGAGAGTTTTTGCCCTTGCTGGACCAGTGAGGGGAAATACAGGTCCAGTTGACCTGAACTGTGAAAATCACTATCTTACTCTCTGACAGGTGTTTGGTGGCTGATGTGAAATGAGTTGGTGGTTTCCATCTTGTTCCCATTAATATTTTCCCTCATCACATTCACCACCAACCAGCTGGGCACCCCCATGAGCAGTCTCAGAGGAGGTATTGTCAACATAAAGGAGGACCAGAATATCACACAAGAAGATTTGGATGATCTTGAAAACTGGAATAATAGAAATGGGATGAAATTTAAAGTGCACAGTGCAAGGTCATGCGCTTAGGGACTAACAATAAGAAATTTTGCTATAAGCTGGGGATACATCAGTTGGAAGCAACAGAGGCAGAGAAAGACCTGGTCGATCACAGGATGACTATGAGCTGCCAAAGTGAGGCAACTATGAAAAAGGGTAAGGCAATTGGAGGATGCATCAGGCATGGTGTTGCCAATAGAAATAGGGAACTGTTATCACCATTATACAAAGCACTTGCGAGACCTCATCTGGAATATTGTGTGTAATTCTGGTCTTCCACTTTTAAGAAAGATGAATTCAGACTGGAAAAGGTACAGAGAAGGGCTATTAGGATGATCAGAAGAATGGAGAGCCTACTTTACAAGAGGACACCTAAGAAGCTTGGCTTGTTTAGCCACTAAAGTGAAGGCTGATACAGGGGTGAAAGTAAAGCGGTACGGGCCAGTAAACAGTGGCCCATATCCAGCTAATGTTAAAGCATCACTGCCCCTTTTGCGCCCCCCCCATTGGTGGCCCTGCCAGGTCCCTATTGGCAGGGCTGCCGATAAGGATGTGTGTGCAAAAGGGGCAGTGACATTAAAGGGCTGCAGCAGCAAAGGACCCTGCTTAAAGCGCTCCTCTGGCAGCGGCCAGAGCCGCGGGCCCTTTATATTGCTGCTGGAGTCCTGGGTGGAGTGGGCCAGGCAGTGCAGATGGGCTGTCTGGGGGATGCTGACCCCCGCCACAGCCTCCCTTCTGCCTGAGGGCCCTTCCCTTCTGGGGGCTGGAGTCGGACCCCGTACTGGTACTTGTTGAATGTTACTTTCACCCCTGGGCTGATGGGATATATATGCTTATTCTCTATAAATATATCAGAGGTATAAACACCAGAGAGGGAGACAAGCTATTTAAGTTAAGGATCAAAGTTGGTGAAAGAACAAATGGTTATGAACTGGCAATCAATAAGTTAGGCTTGAAATTAGAGAAAGATTTCTTACCATCAGAAGGATGAAGTTCTGGAACAGCCTTCCAAGGGGATTAGTGGGGGAAAAAAACCTAACTTGTTTTAAGACTGAGCTCGGTAAGTTTGTTGAGGAAATGGTAGGATGAGGTTGCCTACAATGGTATATGGTCCATCTGCATCTGCTATTGGCAAAGATCTCCAATGGCCAGAAATGAGACACTAAATAGGGAGGGTTTTGAGTTACTACAGAGAATTTTTTCCCAGGTGTCTGATTGGTGGGACTTGCCCACATGCTCCGGGTCTAACTGATCACCATATTTGGGGTTGGGAATGAATTTTCCCCCAGGTCAGATTGGCAGAGAAGCTGGATTTTTTTTGCCTTCCTCTGCAGCACGGATCATGGGTCACTTGCTAGTTAGAACTAGAGTAAATAGTAGATTTGAGGACTTCAGTAACCCTGCTAGTGGTTATGGGCCTAATACAGGAGAGAGTGGGTGAAGTTCTGTTGCCTGCAATGTGCTGGAGATCTGACTGGATGATCATGATGGTCCCTTCTAGAGTTAAAGTCTATGAGATTGAAGGGACATGTAGAATCAATCCCCCTCACACCTCTGGAGGCTGAGGCACATTGGCAGGTCAGTGGGAGGCAAACAATTATAGGACATCTGCTTCTATTGCTGGAGGACTTCCGTTGCTGGTGTTGTCAATGTGGCAGTTTTCCTGGGTATTAAAAACATCTATGACAGATGCCAGGAGATGTTTGGTAAGGGCCCAATCTGAGGAAATAATGAGCACTTAATAAAGATTCGGAGCATCTTCATCTTATCTTGGCTTCATTGGGTGTTAAGGATGCTCAATACCTCACAAAACTGAGCCCATAACCTCTTACGCTGTACAGTGAAAGACCATTCATTCCGCTTAATAGAGAGTCGTGCAATTTATAGCTCACCTGTTTCAAAATAGAGTTGTTTGAAATATTTACCCAGGGGAAGAATGTGTAACCTGCTCTTTTCTTTTCCCTTAGTAATAAGAGGCCAGAACCCCCAACATTAACTGCTTATTTCCCTAAATTATAACACCAGTGGCAGAATTCACAATGCTTTAAGTCAAACCATGCCCTGAGTTAAATGCACATCCATGAAAGTTAATGGCAGATTCAGGCCCAATGTCATATGGAGAGGTCTGTGTTATGATACCTTCTCATTTTAATCTTGTGAAAAGCTGAAATAAGTGTAAATTCAGGGCTAATTAGTCCTACTATATGTTTAATTAAGTAAAATAGTGCAGAATTTATGGACTATATTTCAATGGAAACCAAAGAGAGTCTACCTGTTCCAATTCAATTTGAATATATTTAATGTATTTCTATTAATTTTAATAAACTATCAAAGTTCAAAGGAGGTCAAACACTTGAACACTGTATCATTTGCTGTAATTAGGACACAAATATGGGAAAGAATAATGTCTTAGAGTCTGGTTCACCTCCCATTTACAGTGATGTAAACCAGAAATGATTCCATTGAACTCAATGGAGCTACCCCAGTGAAAGGCTGGTGTAAAGTTAGAAGAGAATCAGTCCCCATGTTCTTAAAATGTATTAGGATCTCTGAGGTTTAACACTGTTATGCAGAGTTCTTTCAGTGTTTGCATATGGGTTTCCTCAGTTTCCTCAAAAAGGATAGTTTCAATTATGTGGCAAATCTTATGCTAATCTGTTTGATTTTTCTAAGCTCTGTACCATATGTCACATCTTAATTACACAGACTCATTTTTGGAAATAGATCACAGCAATTCTGAAGTCACTAGAATGCTATAGGGAAAACAATATTTGTTATGGTAAAGTCGACTATTATAAACTGAGGGACAATTTCTGCTTTCTCTATTGAAAACAGTGGCAGGGGCTGGTCCTGAGCACATATACGAGTGGCTGAGTACCTTGACTTCTATTGGCGCTCCCAGGAGCTAAAGATGGAATGGAATGGATCTGTCAATTAAAACAAACAAAAAGCAAATGAATGCCTTGTAGATCAATAGCTGTCCATTGCTTTTAGCCTGTAACCATTATTGCATTGATAACTCTAATTGGGCTCTTTTTTTCCTAAATAAAATAGTCTAAAAGCCAACATTTCCCCATTCATATTTTCCATTCAGATACCTCAGTAATATGAATATAGTTTACTACCTAGAGTTAAGAGCATGTTTAAAGAAAACTGTTTTTCTAGAAGTAAATGTGAAGTTAAGTTGCTGACAGCTTAAGACTTATGATCATGTCTTTCCGCTGTGGGTTCTTAGATCAAAAGGCTCCAGTAACATTATACAGTAGCATTCCCTTTAGAATTTTGTAATAGCTTAAAATGTCATGCAAAAGATTTTGTCATTTATCATTATAATGCAATATAACAAACAGTACCTTATGGGAATGAGGATGGAAAAGCTTTTATATGATTACATCACATGATGATAAATGCTAACAATTTGTGTTTGTTATGAGACCAGCATTCTCTTTGGAAGGCTGTTATAAATTTTGCCCTGGCCCTCTTCCTTGACAATAATAGAATACTAGGTTAGAAATCAGCAAGTGAGCTCTGAGAACAATGTGGATAGAGCAAAATTGGAATTTGTGAATGGGCACTTACATCTCATTCTGATTAAAAAGATTACCAATTAATACAATAAAAGGAAAATATAGGAGGGAAAACATGGTACAATTCCTTAGAATGAAGTCACTTTGTCCCTTTTGTCCTGACTCTCATGTGGGAGAATAGTGGAGCTGGGTGGAAAATAAAGGTTTCCATCCCATGAGAATTTTAAAGATTTCAAGCATTTTGTCCATCCTGAATCAGGCTGAAAAGTTGAAATCTGAAATATTTTCACAAACCAATAATCTGATTTTTTTCTGGATCAGGGTCAATCAAAATGTGTTGTTTCAATGATTTCAAAACATTTCATTTTGAGTTTGGCTTTTTAATAATTTTTTACATAAATTAACTAAAGTTATTTCAAATTTAAAAAACCAAAACTTGTTTTGAAAATGTTGCAACTTTTGTCTTTTAAACATTTTTCTAGTCAGGTGACTTGTCAAAACCAGCTACAAACAGTTTTGGTTTCAATGAATCAGCATTTTCTAAGATAAAAATATTTGTTGGAAAATTCCCAGGTCTTTAAAACAGTGAGTTTCAGGGTTAATAATTACCTCATAGTTGTATAATTTTTTAAAAGACAGTGGTGGTGGTGGGGAGACAATGGTTATTAACTCCTCCCCACCCCCATGAACCCTCTCCACTCATGGGAGCAATGGTGATTTCACAAAGTAACCCAGCTCCTGAAGGTGTGAAGCAAGAAGAGCAGCACCATTGCTCCTTGAAGCTAATGGAGGCAAGGTGAAAGGCAGGATCAAACAATCTCTCCTCCTACATCTTGTATCGGGGCCTGATCCAAAGTCCCTTGAAGTCTATGTAGTGCTTCCAGTGACTTTGAATCTGGCCCTTAAGGGATGAATTATAACAAGCAACATTAACCCTCCACCACCCCTAGAGTTACCTAAGCAGAAAGAGACTTAGCCAGCAGTGAGATACCCAGCAAGATGGGAAGGAGCAGCTGTGGCCAGAGACACTTGCCTGGTCATAGAGATCATTCCTTGCCCAAATCTTCCCGTTTTTTTCATATTTTCTTCATTGTCATAATAATCCATTCAGTATCTCTTTACTGACAGATGTTTTATAGGATCAATTGTCTTTCTGGTACAGCACTGTATTCTAACAATGATGTCAGCATGCATGTACTATACGCTTAGCAGGATATCATCTTTTCCTATGGAGATAGATCTGCCTCTGAATAGAAGTGTATTATTATAGAATCTCACAAGCTGTTTCTCACAGGAATACCCTTCAAAGGACTGCCTACAGTGGTGGTGGTGGTAGTGGTGGGTGAACCCTTATCACAACCAGCTCAGACAGCTGCTGTATTTTAAAAACATTTTATGTTGACACACAAGTGTGCTGCTGACGTTGCTTAAGTTTTGCCAGTATGGTTGTAGTTGGGGAACTTCTGAAGAAGTCCTGTCTGTATTTCTGCTTGCAAACTTATTTTGCACCATTACAGTGTTGGTGTGGATGGAAATTTCAGGTGTTGCAAGCACTTGGCAACATCCCATTTACATCCCACAATGCTCTTGCCCAGGCTTCAGTGTCCATAATGGGAAGGGATACCTATGTACTTTTTTCTACCTGCCCAGATCTTGAGGGGCAAGTGTACAGGAAGTCCCTCACTATAAATAATGCACCCTACTGCTCAAATAATTATTGTGTGCTTGGTTGTTATCATTCATTTCTGTGTCAAATCCCATGCACACTTTCACCACTTTGCTCTTCTCCAATATATTCTTTGGAGTTATTCAATCACGCTGCCATTTGGCATGAAGCCTCTCATTAGTTCCTGAGAAGATAAAGTGAGGCAGAGGCCAATTCTACGAGGTGGGAAAACTCACTGTGTACCAAATACTCCCAGAGGCTGGCCATGGTTTACATTGAACATAATCCCAAGCAGTGCTGGGACATAAGAGCTGAAATAAACACCACAATAATAGCCTGGACAACTAGACATCCAGGGCAAGAAAGCATTCTTGCTCCCTCTAGGATGGGCTCAAATAAATGCTCAGATCAAGGTATCCTTTGAGTCTCCCATGGTTTTGATCTCCAGCTGAGGACATGAAGGGAGTTATTCAGAGATGGAGGAGAGGAAGCGAATGACACAAGGATAGAGAGCAAGACCAGGAATTCATAGCTACAAGCTCCCTGAACCTGTCACATGCACCCCACTGCTCACAGTAAAGAAGCCAAGGACTCACTCTGCAGGCAAAGGATCTTCCAAACAAGGCATAGTACCATGTTCCTCTTTATTCAAAAGTGTAAACCACTGAATCAGCCTTGTGTATCACAAATCAGGGATGAGGGACAAAAATATGCTGATTTTAAAGATAGGAGGTCACACAAAAGAGTAAGACCTGGAAATTTGGCAGGATACAGCAGTGTCACATAAAAGATGCTTTGCCAGGAGCAAATTAGGGCAGATGGAAATAAATCATTGTATCACAAAAGGTGTGCCATTCAGACTTCAGAGAGAAGCATTGGCTGCTGGGAATTTCTGCTGCTGACAGAACTACTGATGTCACCTTTAAGATAGTTGGGGCTTTCCCTTCTGGCTTCAGCAAAGAAGCTCAAAATACCAGATTACGGTATATATAGTGTGGGAAAAATGGTGTCAGATGGAAACACATCCTACTGGTGATGAAAATCTCCTCAGGCAAAGGCCAGGTCTACACTAGGAGCACTTTGCCAGTATAGTATCCTGGTAAAATGCTCCTACTGTGGATGCAGTTTATACCAGCCAAGTGCATTTTTGCTAGTATAGATGCATTTATGGTCTTTTGCTGGCCCAGCTATGTTGGTCAGAGATCATGTCTTGTCATATTCTTGACCAGCATAACAATGCTGGCAAAAGTCTGTCATGCAGACAGGGCCAAAGTTGGAAGAATCCATGTGTTAAGGATTTGTCTACATACGAAAGTTGTATTGATTTAGCTGTATGGAACAGTTAGGCCTTGTCATACCACTTATAAAATTTCTGCTGGCATAGGCACAGTTTATATAAGCTAAAGGGTCCTTTTGCTGGTACAGTTTATACAAGTTGCCCAACGGAAATAAGCTCTATTGCTAAAAGCACTTTTTTGCTGGTATAACTGTGTCTACATTGGAGCTCTTACTATACTGTGTTGGCAAAAACTCAACCCCTTAACTGCCGTAGCTATGCTGGCAAATCTTTTAAGTGTAGACCAGGTCTTAAAGTGATACAATACCTTTAGTGTGGATGCAGTATAACTATTTCAGTAGAAAACCAACATAGGAATACTGGTACAAAACCTGAGAGTAAATCAGGTCTCCGAGTCAGTGCACAACTCTACTATGGTCTGCACAACAGCTGCCTAACTGTATGTTTAATACTTGGACAGGTGACCTCTAGAAAAACAAGAGCTGGCGAAAGGCATCGGAGATCTGTGTTAGATTAACTCTTTGCTCAATATTTATTGTTTCAATTACTTTAAAATGGGACCTTCAAGAGCCTTGTGAACTGGATGGAAATGTATTTTTACTTCCACTGTAGTTCAAGTAAATAGCACTGTTTCATTTGCTAAAATGAAGGGCTGGGGCTGGGAGAGTATGGATTCTCTTTCCAAGATTGGAGTTGGAAGTGAAAGTGAATTTTCCCTACTGTAGCCTGGAAGAAAGAAGATAGAGTGAGTGGCCTTAAAGCATTGCAGGTCCTGGTGCAAAAATCCTGGAATGTGGAGTCACGGATGAGAAAAAGGTCTGAATTTGGGGGGTATGAAGGAAAAGAAGTTGAGATTAACTGGAGGATCTGAGATATTCTGTCCAACCATATGTCTTTCATAGAAAAGAAAGATTTGCATAAAAAAAACCAGAAGAGGTTTGGAAGATGACCAACTAGAAAATAAAACAACTAGATTCCAGAAAGAACCACTAGCTGCAGCTTTCATATTAATGATGTTAAAAAACTTGGAATTCCAAATTGACATCCTACTTCACTTGTGATAGCAGAAGCAATTGCCATGACAAGGTTAGCTCCAGGGGAATGAAAAGATTTCTATAATGAGTGGAGATGAAGCTGGAAAAGCAATTAAGCATTCTAAAGCTCTTCACTATAAAAAGTGGTCTTTCAGTATTAGGGAATTTCTTTTACTCTGCAACCCATCCTTTTCAGACTATGAGGGGATGGGTTTACAAGGAGCAGACACAATTAGAGTAGATGTTATGAATTCATTTAGGAGCCAAATCATTAAACCCTTGGTAAGTGACAGTAGAAATTTTACACTATATTTGAATCTTTCACCTTTGTGTGGACTGAAATTACCTCCCTGACACAGACTTTAGCAAGGGGCTACTTATATTATGCTGTAATGTAATTGCTTTAATTTTATGCCAGACTTTTTATTTGTGGACTACGAATAGACCAGTTTTGTCAACATACATATTACTAATGTGCTAAGCGTGCTTGCTCATTTCCACCTCCACCAGTAGTATATTACTTTGTAATCAAACATTTTATCAATACTCAAACATTCTCTGCTACTATCCATCCAACAGACAATGGAGTGCTATGCTTTTTTTTTTCCAGCTCAGCCAATAAGATCTAGCTAAGTGGCACCTCAAGCCTTTTCTGTGTTATTACAGGACAATATGTATGAGATATGAGATCAGTATTTGTTAACTCTTCCACTGCTGGGCAGGTGACAAGTTGGAACCACTGCTGATGATGTAAAATGTTCTTGTTTCATGATTATCTAATCCTCCCAACCCACAATCTTTTCTGTCTCTACCACCTCTTGTATCTTGTCATAATCTTACAGTCTGAGCTCTCTGGGGCAGAGCCTGTCTTTTTCACTTTTTTGTACAGTGTCTAGATCAATGTGACCCTGATCCTTGTTTGCTGCTTTATGTGGTACTCTAATATTAGTATTACCATCACGGATGATGATGGATGATTATTTTAGTAGAGATATCCAGCTAATGCACTGGCAGAGGGAAGACACTAGCCTTTTAAGAGGGAGTGGGGCCAGTGCTCCTGTGTCACATCAGCTGACCCAGATTAGGCTTTAAAAGAGGGCACCTGAGGCTGAGGAAAAGGGAGACTCCATGCGCCAGAGCTAGGAAGCTGCAGGAAGCGGGCCTGCCAGAGTCTCTTGGGAAAAGAGGCTTTGAGACCCTGAGAAGTAATGTGTATTGTAGCCCAGGGTGAGTTGAGGAACCATTTTTGTTTGTTTTGCCTATGTTTGAGAAATAAAATTGCCTAAAAGAGACTGTGGGTGTGGCAGTAGATCCTTTGCAAACTGGGGAGAAGCCCTGCCTTGTTACATGTGGTAGAGAATGTGGGCAGTTGATTAGCCCCTGGACTTGAGGGAAACTGAAGCTTCCAAGCATTGACTGACCACATGTGGTTCCGTGATCAAGGAAGATGAAGGAGGTGATGCGCCTGTTGTTGATGGTGCTGCTGCAGCAGACACAGCACAAAAGCAGCAGATAGCTGTTTTACAGAGGCAGCAGGAATCAACCTAGGCTATGCTCCTGCAACTGATGGAGAGCCTGCAGAAGCAACAAAAGGCATAATTTGTCACTCAACAGCAGTGTCAGGATATCCACTTCCAGTAACAGGAGTGATTTCAGAAGTTGCTGGGCCATTAGACTCTTCAGCTTACTCCAGCAGTGTACAGGGACTGCTTTCGGGTCAAACCATTCCGGGGGAGGGGATGGGGGGGGAGCACAACCATGGCTAGTGGCTTAAAGATTACAGGACCTCATAGCTATGTCCTGAGATTACTTGGAACAATTCTTGAAGGTCCTTCCCTTGGGATCCCAGAGCTGGGTAAGGAAGTGGGTGAGGTAGTAAAATGGGCAGAAATCTTCTTTGAGGACAAAGGAGATGAGCAGGCTGAATGACATTGCAGACGAAGAATGGCCCATTAGGAAAGACCAGAGCAGATGGAGTTGCAGGGAAGTTCCCAATTGGAGAGGACCCTGAATAGCCCAAAACAGAGATATGCACAGGATCTACCAGGGCCCCAGGCAGTGCCACAGTCCAGCAGAAGCACTTCTGAGGGCAGCCAGGGAAATCCATGGTGTGCTTTAGATGTGGCAGGCGCGGACATATTAGATAAGAATATCTGAAAATGAAATGTGATTACCTGGGCTATTATTACAGCCAGGCTTGTGGCCTGGGGACCATTCTGAATGGCACCGGGACTCAGCTGTACATCGTACCAGTGAGGCTGGGAGGAGGGCCATTAGGAGGTCTCATGGACTCAGGTTGTGGGTGCTCCTATGTCTGGGAAGATGAGGTGTTGGCAAAAAAGATGGACTAGTGTACATGTCTCATATATACATGAGGAGACATGTCTATCCCACAGCAGAGGCTGACCTGGGTGTCCAGGGTCAAAGAAGTCAGCTACATATCAGGGTAGTCAAGAATCTTCCATGGTCATTGATCCTGGGGAGAGACTGGTCCTAATGTGGGGAAAAGTAGAGTAACAACTGAAGATGGAGAAGATCATTATGACTGGAAAAAGAGGGGTTAGAGCAGGAAGATCGAGTAGAGATGGCAGAATGTGACTGAGAAGAAGCTCTCAGCAACCTTCAGTGCCTACAGGATCAGCTAAAAAGTATTGACAAGAGCTTGAGGATATAAGCACCTACTGGCAGAATAGTGTTGCTCATTCTATAGGACTGGGACAAGAATTAGTATGATTTAGGGTGGAGGCAGTGAGTGGGAAACAGCCTGGTCAATGCTGGGGCAGGAATTGGCCATGCTCCAGATAGAGAAGAGTGCCATGGAGTGGAAACTCATGGCAGGGACTGCTCAGTGTATAGTCGGGACTCAGACAGGGCTTCAGACTGATCAGCATATAGTGTGGACCCAAGCAGGGCCTCAGACTGAACAGGATGCAGTGGAGACCCTGACAAAACTTCATAAAGCAGGCTGGGGCCCAAGTAAGAAGCCAGGAGTGAAAACAGTGGTCCTTTATGGTAGGGGAGGCAAGGGGCATCTGTTTTATGGCTTCCTATTGTAAAGCCTGGAGAGCTTCCAGATTGACTGGAGGCCTCAGAGCGTGAGCTACAGATAATCTGGTAAGTAAAAGAGCAACTGGCTGAGGAACATCAGGCCATTCAGGAAGAGTGAGATCACCTGAACCCGATGGTCAATGAGCTTAAGGGAAAATTAGAGCCTTTGTATGCATAAACCTTAAAGTCCTGGAGAAGTTGAGGCTATATAGACAGTATCTTTGGGGATGGGGTAAGGTGTATATGGATGGTAAGGCTTGTCTTAGTGGTGGGCAAGGTTTTATGGGGGAAAGAATGTCTGAAGATGACACTGACCCTGTAAGAGGGAGCAGAGCCAGTGCTTCTGTGCCACATCAGATGACCCAGATTAAGTTTTAAAAGAGGGAACCTAGACCAGGGGAAAAGGGAGACCTTGTGAGTCAGAGCTAGGAGGCAGGAGCAGCAGGACTGCCTGAGTGCCCTAGGAAAGGAGGCAATGAGAGCCTAAGAAGTTAGTGGGATTGTAACCAAGGGCGAGTTGAAGAACCATTTTTGTTTGTTTTGCCTATGTCTGAGAAATAAAACTGCCTAAAAGAGACATGCTGTGGCAATGGGTCCTTTGCAAGCTGCAGAGAAGCCTTGCCTTGTCAAAGCCCTCGTTCCACAATCTTTAACTGTCTCCCCAGGCCTCTCCAGGTGCCAAACCTCTGACTTGAGCCTAACCGGCTGTTAAAAGCTCCAGTTCCTGTTAGATGAGCTTGAGTAGAGTACCACCGTGGCCCTCTACATTCCCCAGCAATCTAACCTCTTTCCGAAGGCTCCAGAAAAAATAGCAAGGCAGAGAAATAGAGAACCAACAGTGACGAATCCCCTCAGTTAATCCTGCTGGTTGAACACTGAAAGTTTGGCAGCTACTTTTTACTTCTTACCCTGAGGTCTTGATGTCTGTGGTTTAATTTAAGCCATTAGAAAAAAACAGTCAGTCTGGCCTGGGCTTGAAATACTGCAGAATAGGCCACCTTTGAGGTTGAACTCGCTAAAGTGTTCTCATTATTTTTGATTAATCTTGACTCTTCGTGATGCTGAACAGTTACTTTTCGTCCTCGTTACAAGGTATTGGTGAGGCTCTAAATTTGAGATGTATGACTTCTTGGCTCTCTCTTTTCTTGTAAAAGAAAAAAGTGAAATAAAATTGGACTTTCCTGTGCTTGTTTTTAAAAGTATGTGTGGGAGTGGGGAAGGGAGGGAGGAAGCTTTGAAACTATATCAATATTTCCAAGGTTCTGAGAGAGATCTTTAATGCACAGTAAAAAAACCCAACAAAACAACAAGCACTTCCCAATTCTCTCAAAGCTGTTAATTAAAGATTCCCCCCTGTGTTTATCTCTATGAAACCCCAGGGCTGCCCTAAATTACCCATCTATTATAATTGAGGTGGTAACCTTGTCAGCGTCTGAGAGTCCCGTTTGTTCAGGCTGAGATCACTCCTGCATAATTATTAAAATTATTCTTGTAGCTGCTCTAAGTACATTACCACAAAGGGCTTGACAACTTTCTTGACACCTTAAGGACTTTTTCTCTTTTCCTTAAATAAACTTCTCTTTTCTTCACTTACCTACCACAACTATTCTTTAATCTTTGGTAGTGAACTGATTCACTGAATATTCCTGATATTATAAAAACATGCATATAGCACAATTAATGTACCCCACACTTTACAAAGTCTGCAATTTACAATCTCAGCTTCTAGGTTTCATACCTTGTCAGGTCAAACTTGCTCAAAATGTAGGTTTTGAAAAAATAATACTCAAAAGAACTCTTTCCAAAAAATTGCCAAAGGGTATAGTTCATTCAGTTCAAGTTTTTTAGCATTATTATTGTATATTATTAGTATTACGGTGGTAGAATCCACCATGTACTAGGTGCTGACTACTCATACAGGAAGAATCAGTTCTTGACCTGAAGATTTTGCAGCTGAAGAAGAAATACAAATGTGGTGGTGATCATTGAATCATAGCATTGGAGGGGACCACGAGAGATCATCTAATCCAGTCCCTTGCGCTCATAGCAGGACTAAGTATTATCTAGACTGTTCTTGACAGGTTTTTGTCTAACCTGCTCTTAAAAATCTCTAATGATGGAAATTCCACAACCACCCTAGGCAATTTATTCCAGTGCTTAACTACCTTGACAGAAAGTTTTTTCTAATGTCCAACCTAAACTTCCCTTGCTACAATTTAAGCCCATTGCTTTCTTGTCCCATCCTCAGAGGTTAAGAAAAACAATTTTTCTTCCTCCTCCTTGTAATAACCTTTTACATACTTGAAAACTGTTATCATGTCCCCTTTCAGTCTTCTCTTTTCCAGACTAAACAAACCCAATTTTTTCAATCTTCCCTCATAGGTCATGTTTGCTAGACCTTTACTCATTTTTGTTGCTCTTCTCTGGACTCTCTCCAATTTGTCCACATTCTTCCTGAAATGTGGCACCCAGAACTGGACACAATACTCCAGTTAAGGCCTTCATAACAGAATAGAGTGGAAGAATTACTTCTCGTGTCTTGCTTACAACACTCCTGCTAATATATCCCAGAATGATGTTTGCTTTTTTCGCAACAGCGTTACACTGTTGGCTCATATTTAGATTGTGGTCCACTATGACCCCCAATTCCCTTTCCACAGTACTCCTTCCTAGGCAGTCATTTCCCATTTTGTATATGTGCAAATGATTTTTCCTTCCTCAATGGAGTACTTTGCATTTGTCCTTGTTGAATTTCATCCTATTTACTTCAGACCTTTTTGTCCAGATCATTTTGAATTTTAATCCTATCCTCCAAAGCACTTGCAACGCCTCTCAGCTTGGTATCATCCACAAACTTTATAAGTGTATTTTGTATGCCATTATCTAAATCATTGATGAAGATATTGAACAGAACCAGATCCAGAACTGATCCCTGCGGGACCTCACTCATTATGCCCTTCCAGCATGACTGTGAACCACTGATAACTACTCTCTGGGAATGATTTTCCAACCAGTTTTGAACCCTCCTATAGTAGCTCCATCTACGTTGCATTTCCCTAGTTTCTTTATGAGAAGGTCATGCAAGACAGTATCCAAAGCTTTACTAAAGTCAAGATATACCACGTCTACCACTTTCTCCCTATCCACAAGGCTTGTTATCCTGTCAAAGAAAGCTATCATGTTGGTTTGACAGGATTTGTTCTTGACAAATCCATGCTGATTGTTATTTATCACCTTATCTTCTAGATGTTTGCAAACTGCTTAATTATTTGCTCCATTATCTTTCTGGGTACAGAAGTTAAGCTGACTGGTCTGTAATTCCCTGGGTTGTCCTTCTTTCCCTTTTTATAGATGGGCACTATACTTGCCCTTTTCCAGTCTTCTGGAATATCTCCCATCTTCCATTACTTTTCAAAGATAATAGCTAATGGCTCAGGTCTCTCCTCAGTCAGGTCCTTGAGTATTCTAGGATGCATTTCATCAGGCCCTGGTGACTTGAAGACATCTAATTTGTCCAAGTACTTTTAACTTGTTCTTTCCCTATTTTAGCCTCTTCTGATCCTACCTCATTTTCACTGGCATTCACTACGTTAGATGTCACCAACATTCTTGGTGAAAACCGAAAGAAAGAAGTCATTAAGCACCTCTGCCATTTCCACATTTTCTGTTATGATTTCCACCCCCCCTCGCCAATTGAGTAACAGGCTTACCCTGTCCTTGCTCTTCCTCTTGCTTCTAATATATTTGTAGAATGTTTTCTTGTCACTCTTATGTCTCAGGCTAATTTGATCTTGTTTTGTGCCTTGGCCTTTCTAATTTTGTCCCTACATACTTGTGTTATTTGTTTATAGTCATCCTTTGTAATTTGCCTAGTTTCCACTTTTTGTAGAACTCTTTTCTGATTTTTAGCGTGGTCTCTTGCCATACTTCCTATCTCTCCTACACAGTGGGATAGTTTCCTCTTGTGCCCTTAATAATGTCTCTTTGAAAAACTGCCATGTATGATTGTGTATAGCTGCACACCTAAAATTGCCATCAAAGCTTGGATCATTGCTACTGATAGGTTACTAATAGTTTACACACCTAGTCTGTGTCAAAAGATCCTACTCACTTTGTTATTCCCGCTCTCGCTGTTTGTTTAATCCATTTATGTCTTGTCGTTTAGACTGTATCTTCTTTAACTGATATTGACTATATGTTTGTATAGTGCCCAGTGAAATAGTGTCCTGACCTCTGAGGCCTCAAGGCTGTACTACAATTAGGAATAATAAAGTGGAAGAGCCTGAGAATGAAATTGACTAGAAATTATCAGTAAAATGAAAGTGACTACTCTATTTTCATTGTGCAAGTGGGAGCAATGCAAGAAGTAAATATCAGAGACAAGGAAAAGTAAATTAGATTTTTAAAAATGATTTCAATTTTCATAATCTGTTTATAACACTGGCAAAGAAATTTGTTAGAAAATATGATATTCGATCTGATAGTGTTCCTTTAAGTATTCTTCTTACACTTTCTGGAGCTGCCTGTAGTCTGAGTCAATGCTGTTTAGAAATGATATGGCCAGAAAAATTTGTCACTTGCCAATTCTTTATAAGGAGTATTGCCCCGCCAAAAAGAAAACCAAACAAGAGAGAAATACCAGCTGAAAATTCTGAAAACTTCTAAAGATGAGAGACAAAAGCCCAACAAAAATTTGATGTTCAGTTGTCTTATGTTTTGATTTGATTAAACAGACTACATCCTACCTTGGGAAAGCCTGACAAAAATAATTTGAGGATTTTCTTTGCAACCCATCTTCTCAGGTGACTTGCCATCCCTGGGAAGGTAATGTCATTAATAGAAGCATTCTATAATGGAATGGAAAGCTGTGTTCAAGTCAATGGCAGACACATGGCCTGGTTTCCTGTTTCCATGGGACTTTAGCAGGCTAGTTCTGTCATCATTGTTGTTTAATATCAGCACTGATTGATTGATGGATAAGTTAGAGGAGGCAGCTGTTGGAGGTGTTGAGCTGAACACCATTCTGCTTGGAGATCTTGCACATGCCAATTACATTGTCTTGTTGGCTCTGTTCATTGATTTACTGCAGCTGAATGATCAATCTGGTGAGACAAGAAGCATGGTTATTAATTCAGATAAAATAAAGTCCTCAACCATTACCATCAAGCAGCATCCAACACCAGATTACAAATAGCTCAGTATTAACCTGTCTGGATGGGACATTGAGCAGGTGTTAACTGTCAAAGACCTGGGATGCATCACAGACAGTGCTGGAGAAAGTGAATGTGGACACTGGTACAGCAGCACCTGCTGCTGTTTCAGGCCCTTCAGTGGCCTCTGTGGGGATGTTGTGACATCAGGCTTGCTATGAAGCTGCAGATGTATAGGACCATGGTTATATCAACTTCATTATACAACAATGAGCTTTGAGCCTTGAAGAAGGCTGAAGAGCAGCAGATTGATGTTTTCAACTCTCATCATTTTCATCAGCTGTTCCCTATTAAGCGGTAGGACTTAAGATGGCCAGAGAAGATATTTAGAGCTGAACCCAGCAAATGCCTACATCAGCACTGGTTTGGCAGCTTTCTTGGACTGAACGTTATTAGGCTGGAAGACCAATGAATTACAAAGCTTGTTTACCAAGGAATGCCAATACATGGCCAGCGATCATGTGGCGCAATAAAATTGTCAGTGATAAAGGGAATATCCATCCAGACCACTTTAAGAACCTAGCTAGAGATTGATCTAGGTGGTGCTTGAAGTGCAAAGAGACTATGTCCTTTGGGATTTTCCATGATGATGGATTTGGAACTTCAGAGTGGCTTAGCCACAATTGTTAGAATCTTGGTGTCAGATTTGAGTCAGTATAGAACAAAGATGATCTACATTAGAAAAATCAGGGCTGCTCTAAACTATATCTCAGCAGCAATGGTCCCAAAGTGTTGTGTGCCAGCTAGGGACCTCACAGCACTCAGAGATTCCTCTGACACAAGGACAATCCCCAGCTGTTTAAACTCCTTTGTGCCACTGAAGAAGTATAAAGGTGATGTAGTGAGTTTCATGAGTGAGCCTCTTGAGTTATTTCCACCATGTTTATATTAATTCTGGAAGATGAAGCTACCTTATTTCTGACCTCAACTTACTTTATAAAAGTCTTCCTGTTTTGTATTCAAGAACAGAAATTTTATTTATTAGTGACAGAAACAGATCATTCCCTGTTTACCCCCCCCCCCCCCTTTTCTTTAATTCTCGTCTCTCTTCTGGATTTGTATATCTCCCACTTATACATTGGTGCACCCACCCAGACACGCACCCTTCAGATAGGTTGAAGAACATTAGTTGAGGGCCAGATTCTGACACCTTTATTCATGCAGAATGGTAATTTGGTGGGCCAATTGCAGTGAAGTGGGACTACTTACCAGGAGAGGGGGAAGGGTAGCAGAACTTGGCCATATGTACAGTTTCATAGGAAGCATAGCATTTCTGACATTTTCCTTTCTAAATTATGTGACAATTGACTTTCAACAGAGCCTTAATCCCCCCAGAGTGCTACTGCTATTTGTAATCTATCTCGCTCGCTCTCTCTTTTTAAGATCATTTGGCCTTTTGATGTGGTCTGGTAGCTTTGTTCTCTTAAAACTGCTACAAATGTTTTACAGCAGGCTTTCAGTCATACTGTACAGGTTGACATCTCCTTTTCTCTCATTTTTGCAATAACTAGACAATACAGCTGTCAGAGTAAATCAGTTACTAGAGAGCCCTCTTTGGTGTGTATATATATTAACAAAATGCTTCCAGGCTTATTAACTCCCAAACACCTGACAATCCGTTACACCAAATCCACCAAATCCACCACAAGAATATGTGATAACTCAGGGGGCAGGGGAGCCCAGCAGAAAATAACTACATGTACTCAGATTGCAGGACTGTTTGTGTGAGGGAGAATGCCGGTGGAGTGTGAAAAAAAACTGAATATGTAGGGAAACATTAGGGGGGCAGGAGGAGAAACCAAAACTAAACTGAACCAAAGCCTCACCCATCACCAGTAGTTTAGTTTGGCTGGGCAGCATGTATAATACTCCATGTGTCTACGTCTCTTTTCTGTTGGATTTTAAAAAATATTTTTGAAAAATAAACAGACTTTAACCTTTGAGCCATATTATTAGGAGATTAAGGTGCCATCGTGTAAATGTGTATATAACCCTTCCCCAATACATATTAAAAAACAACCACTATTCTGAAGAACTTACAATCTACATTGATAAGACAGACAATGGATGGGAGAAAGTGGACAACATACATGCAGAAAATTGGGAAGTGAGGCACAGGATGAAGTGACTTGTCCAAGGTCACACAGGAAGCCAATGGCAGAGACAGAACGCCTGACTTCCATTGCAGTGCCTTAGCAACAGTGATACTTCCAGATTCCTAAACCTTTTCATTCTAAATCTTCCCTTTCAGTGGGCTGTACTTTCTCATTCCTTCATCTTTCCTGATGTAATTTTCCACCCTATGTCTGAAAGTTTGTTTGTTTGTTTAAAGCTTGAGCAAAACCAGTTCCTCTTGAGTGTGCAGACAATACCTTTTTCCTTTTTTTTTTTAATGTGGCAACCTTTTTTTCTCCAATAGGTCTAGCACTTAAATACCTTGGGTTTGAAGGTGGAAACTTGGCAAGGAGATAGTACTTAGGGAAGAGAGATGCTGTGGTTTTGATTTGGCTACCTTAGGAGGGCTTGACAATTGTAGTTGGAGCATGTACAGTAATGTTTAGAAACACTGAAAGTGCTTTTTAATAATGATCTCTCAGAAGTCTGATGGAAAGAGAGCTGCAGTGCCAGATGCATTTTGTGCATATTATAAAAGAATCCTGGAGATGTGCAGACTTAGTACTGCATCCTACAGTACCTGCACAGTCAGTGAAGCCAGGTTGCTTGCTGCATAATGGTTGCTGTTCATTGAAGCTTTCCAGATAATTTTAATGGGCCTGATCCAAAGCCCACTGAAGTCAATGGGAGTCATTCCAGGAACTTCAGCAGGATTTGGATCAAGCCCAATGTGTATAGTTAACTACACACACTCTGATGAGTTCATAGTGACTAGTGCTGCTAAGCAGATGAGCTTCTGTGCTTGAAGGTAATTGAAGCCTTTTTCACATGATATAGCTTCATTCTTATATAGATACAAATTGTGGTAATGCAGTGTGGCAATCCCAGATGTGTGGAGCATGGTGGTCAGATCTGGGGAGCAGTCTTCTGGCCAGTCACAGATGGCAGTGAGTGTTTTTTGTGCCATCTGTATTTGGGCGACCAATAGCACTGATGAATCCAAGAATGGTCTAATTATTACATAGTCCTGCCTTGAGTGCAGGGGACTGGACTAGATCTCCTGAGGTCCCTCCCAGTCCTACAGTTCCATGACTCTATGCACAAGTTCTTGCTTCCGCCATTTTCCAAGTGAAGCAGTGGGAGCCTGCATCACTGACAGCTTTAGGCCAGCTTCACTTTTCATGGCTTTGGAGCCATCTAACCACTAAACACTGAATGTAACTTTTGCATTTCCTGGGAAATTTATACAAAAACTGTATTAAGAAAACGTTCAGTATGCAAAGTTAAGCACTCAAAAATCAGAAAGTGCCAATAATAAGCCTACATGCTCCCCATTGTGTGTACGCATTACAACCAATACAGTGTTTAATGACATAACCCCTGGGGAGCTATTTCTGCTGGACCCCAGCTGCATATAGTCTGGTGCCACTGATTTATAGCATCTCGTGTGCAGTAGATTCTAAACTTAGCCATGTCTACACTAGCGACCTTACAGTGGCACAGCTATACTGATGCAGCTGCGCCACTGCAAAAGGCCTCCCAGGCAAGTGTCTGTATTTGAACCTGATTTAAAAATCTCACGGGCAATTTCTGTAACTTAAACCCCGCCCCAAAACCACATATGCAAATAGCATGCTGCAGCTTTTAAAACTCTTCCTCTGGTGGGGGACCTGATTAGGATAGTGAGCTTGAAACAATCAGCAAATATGAATGATCAAATTCTGAAGGCACTTGGAGTGAAATCCTGATCTCAACAGCAAAACTCCCACTGACTTTAGTAGGGTTGGGGTTTCACCCTTGGAGTTATACATATGTTATTCAAGGGCAGAATTCAGCCTATGGTCAGGAAGAATTAATAATACTTTTTTGGATATCCTCTGCATGCACAAGGAAATGGCCTTTCAGTGAATTCCTTCTTTATCTCTATTAATATTGCATGATTTTATTTGTTGTACTTTGTACAGCCTGAGAAAGCTTGTTATATGAAATATTTTACACATCCTTCTCTTTCCCTCCTGCTGCTAGTGCTTCTTGTATTGCCTCACCAAAATATTCAAATTAGTTAAATATTTCATGTTGTGTGACCTAACTGTACATTGGAATATATGTAGCTGCTCTTAGGACATGGATTTATTATTGCTTTTAGCATCACAAATTATTCATGCAGTACAAACAACAGAAACTGACGGAGAGCATAATCTGTGATAAAAGCACTCTTCAGTTTTTTAACATTTTCCTGCGTACTTTGACTTGACAGATCATCAGATGTTTAGTGCATTACTTATTAAACGTTCTTAGCATAATTTTGAAATATTCAGTGAACACTGTGCCTATAAAAGGCACTGATGACTGAAGAGATGATGGCACTGATGACTGAGGCATGTTACGTAATTTTCTTTAGAGTATTCTGACATGTTATTTGTGACCTGAAAGAACTACTTTCTCCCTTCTTGTATTATTCATTCTGTCCTTCTGGGACCTGTTAATGCTTAACTGTGTTTAAAAAATGTAATCTGATATTTTATGAGCTGTTGTGCACTGTTTTACTGTAAGAATTGCAGTTCATTTAAAGAGCTGCACTGGTTGATGTATTAAAATTGGAGCTGAGGAAATGTAAGTTCCAGTTTAAGTTTTCCAGAAAAGCTGAGACATAATTCTGCAGAGCCAAAAATCAGAAGTAATTTAGACAATGAATGTGGAACTATGTTCCTCAGATGAGAATTTCTGATTAATCAGTCTGCTCATTGTTCAGCTTGTCATCTTTGGTCGGTAAAACAGCAATCTCTTACCCTGGTGGCCCCGTGTGGAACCACAGTTACATCCCTGCCTCAGTTTCCCCTAGTGGGCTTTCAGTAAGTCCAATGAGGCTTGTATACACTGAATAATGCTTCTTCAGGAGTGTAGTATATTTAATCAACCAACACCCATAGTACATAAACAATCCTTCTCTTTCTGCTGTAAGTCCCCAGGCTTCTCCGCTGCAGGACTCTGCAGTCTCTTCCCTGCTGATTCTCCTATTCCTCCCTGTCTTTGTAGTCTCTTTCCTGTGCAGCTTCCTTTCTTTGTGTTCTGGTCCCTCCCTGAGCCTTCATAACTCTTTATAAAGGCCCAAGTGTTCCTTAAATAATTAACTACTTAGCTAGCTACCTGGGATCAGGGTTGGCTCATTCCCTATGGTGGAGCCTGTCACAGAGAGGTTGGGTGTCTGACCCCTCAGAGGCCTAGCTCCTGTGACAACCGGCTTTTTGTTATGGAATGTTAAAATAACTGGTTTCCAAAAACAAGATCTCCCTAATTCCATTTAATCTAGCCCAATATTCTTAATTTTTTTGTGCCACTTGAAGATTGGCCCAAACCAAACCCTCCAAACCATACCCATATTTATTGGGAAGCTTAGATCCAAACTTCACAGCTGGCCACTGTCGCTGATGGGCTGGACCAAAACTCCAGATCCCAATATCACCAATTTTGGAGAAATAGCTAAACTTTGTAATTTAGGCTTATTTGTAATGCTAATATGACCTACTAGTTGTAACATAGCATAACACTCAACCAGCCCCAGCCCAAATGCTTGACATGGGACTTTAACATGGATGATGATAACAAGTTCATTTCTTTAGTATCTTGGAAGGTGTTTATAACCTCAGCTTCAAAATGTTACTAATATATAGTATTGAACAGCAAAATAATGTTTGTGTGGAATGAAGGGAAAGTTTGGTCTAAAATGGGTGATGTGCCTAGGAATGAGGCCCAGTTGAGAGATACGTGTGTCAGAGCTGCTGGCATAGTTACATTGTGTTAAGTTCTATCACGGAACTCCATTCCTTGTGTCTAATGCCACCAGACATAATGTGCTGCAACCCGGGAAATTCAGAACTCCTGATTTTGAAGGACCAGTTGTTCTACTTAACTCTTAGTATGACCAGAATGAGAGTTATGCCTTTGTATCTGGGAGATTCCTATCATCAGAGATCATTTAAATTATGTTTAACTGTTCAGCACATGTCTAATACAAAATGAATAAACTCATTGAGTGCTCAGGAGGCAGTTGTGGCCTTTAGTCTCAGGGAGGAGATGCATTGCTTTCTTTCCCACCCCTCTGTTGAGCAGGAGCAAAAGTGACTTTAAAATTGGGGGAATCTTATCCCTGCAATCCTTCACAACTGGGTATCCCTCTGCTGTCCGTCTCAATATCCATCACCACAGCCACAATGACAATCATGCGTATTATGTTGACGGTTCAGCTGAACTGATCAGCTTCGAAGTTGTACATGTTGCAGTAGCACCATTAAGTACTTTTGAAAATTTTGGCCAGTAGCACATTATTGTATTGTAGTGTATTGTAACACAGACGTTGGCATGTGACTAGAAACCAAAGTAAATGCTCAGTTATACAGTAGAACCTCAGAGTTACGAACAGCAGAGTTACCAACTGACCGGTCAACCACACACCTCATTTGGAACCGGAAGCACACAATCAGGCAGCAGCAGAACAAAACCCAAGCAAATACAGTACATAAACATAAAACATAAACTACTAAAACACTAAAGGGAAAGCAGCATTTTTATTCTGCAGAGTAAAGTTTCAAATCTTTAGGAAGTCAACATTCAGTTGTAAACTTCTGAAAGAACAACCATTACGTTTTGTTTAGAGTTACGAACATTTCAGAGCTATGAACAACCTCCATTCCTGAGGTGTTTGTAACTCTGAGGTTCTACTGTAAATATGATATTCATACATGTAACAAAAAATATGAGAAAGTAAAACAGAAGTAATTAGAACACCTTGTGTAGCTAGATATATTCATCAACATGGACAGCTATTAAAACTTCTCTCTATTTTTCACATTATCATGAAGAAAGACGGAAAATAGTAACAATAATACATTGATACATGAAGCTGAAATAGGTGAATCGTTTACAGTGAAGTTGAATTAGTTCTCAGATAGTTACCACAATATATGATGTGGCCTTTTGTGGTTATTCAAGTAAATGACCTTCTTTCTCCACTGTAACAGCTTCTGGAAAACTATTGTATCGTACTAAGTAAGTAATAGCAAGGTGGGGGTATAGAGGGTATTGTAATTTGAATGGAAATTCCTGTATTCTTTTTAGTTCAGGTGAAAATACGGATGACATTTTATTAAGGTGGCTCCTAACCTGATGAGTTGTCCATAGGATAATCAGTCTGTATGTCTATTTTAGGTATCGATACATTGCCTATCACAGTAGCATCTAAGTGCCAAACACAGCAATTAAGATTCATACAGATACCCTGGTCTGATCTAGGATTCACTAACAGCCATGGGACCTGTCAGAGAAGATTGATAGTGGGGTTTCAAAGACCCCAGAATACCCTGAGCACTACACAAAGAAAAGACTGACATCTTTCATCTGAGGGAAGGAAAATATATACATATCATGAATTTATTTCATATAGATGCTTTAACCCACAGGCATTCTAGGTCTATCCTGAGTTCTGTTGTTAGAAGGCATCTGCGTGTATCAAAGAAAAGGGTTTATCAGATAGCGAGAGTACTGTACATTTCAATCCATATGCTTTACTTCTGATTACATTTTCTCATCTCAGTAAAATTGGTTGCTTCACTGTCTTTGTTATTAAAATGCTTTGCTGTGTCTTTAGAGTGGCATCAAGTTGAGAACCATTACAAGGCATTGGTAATGGTCAGTGTGCTAGTGTCCAGTTGGCCCATACCCAGAGAATATTAGTAATCTGAACATACTTTAAATAAAATCTTTAAAATAAAAATCACCCACACGATACAGCGGAAAGTGGCAAATACACTTTGCTCCTACCTCACAGAAATACAGAAATCAATGAATCTACTGCTTATACATTTGATCAAAAACAAATGAAAACTGGTCATGGAAAAAGTGGCTGATTAACACTATCTTCATATTTAAAATGCACCCAGTTTTTCTATGTAACCACATAACACTGGAGGTGGTGACGTCTGAAAGTGGGTTGGCAAAAGTGACACATTGGTTTCCTAATAGGAAATTTACAACACTGGAAAAAGTGTCTATTGTATCTGACTAAAACACAGTAAGAAGAAGGCCACTCTGAGGGGGTATCCAAGCGAAATTCTATGCTAATACATTCTATACCCTAGAGGAGCATTGAATCAAGGCTGTCAGCCCATCAAAAATAACACTTTTGATTCACCTGCTTGAGATTTTCACAGGAGAGAAGAGATGCAAGGTGTAGGATGCCAAGGTTACTAACAAAAACATTGCTTATTACCCTTACATCGTTTTGTTCTTTGAACCTTACCTTTCTATCCTCTTTCTGTCCTCTTATTTTCTTCTTTTCCCTCCAATTGTTCTAATTTTCCTCCAAGCCTTTGATTTATAATCTTTATTGAAATGAGTATACAAGGAATATCTTACAGCCTCCTGTCACACCTAGCAGGGCTTTCAGTTAGGCAATATAGAATGAGAACAAAGAAATGAATAATCTATTTTATACCATTGCATCTAATTAAGGATGCAGGTTTCTTTGAAAAAATCTTGATCAAAGTTCTTAACTGGTGGCATGCTTAGCTCCATTCATTTAATGTCAGGGCCTTCACGATTTCAAACTGCTGCCTGATAGATAAAAAAACAACAAAAATTACACACACACACACACAGAGAATAAGTTGAAATTTCTGCTTCATCATTCATGTAGTTTCATCATCAGGGGAGATATCCAAGAGAGCCATACTATTTATCCTTTTTCTATTATCCAAGTAGTTAATATTGTCAAAATGCTGCAATGACAATAGAACTGCACATTTGTACCCGAGAGCCCTCTTTGGTCTACAGAACTTTTATATGTGTGATGATACTCAGGATAGAAGGAACCTAATCTGATTGAGCAGGACATGCAGGTAAAAGAGGATGGATACAGGGATGGATTTGAGCAGTAGGCTGTAGCTTTATTAACTTGACACTGGGGAAGGGTGCTCTCTGCCCAGCTTTCATGTACCAGGCATTTATGTGGCTCAGTGTGGGAGACTACAGGGTTCCTACCATATCATAGGACTGGAAGGGACCTGCACTCATGGCAGGACTAAATATTATCTAGACTATCCCTGACGGGTGTTTGTCTAACTTGCTCTGAAAAATCTCCAATGATGGAGATTCCACAACCTCCCTAGGCAATTTATTGCAGGGCTTAACCACCCTGACAGTTAGGAAGCTTTTCCTAATGTCCAATCTTAGCCTCCCTTGCTGCAATTTCAGCCCATTGCTTCTTGTCCTACCCTCAGAGGTTAAGAATAACATTTTTTCCTCCCTCCTCCTTGTAACAATCATTTATGTACTTGAAAACAGCTATCATGTCCCCTCTCAGTCTTCTCTTCTCCAGACTAAACAAACCTAACTTTTTCAATATTCCCTCGTAGGTCATGTTTTCTAGACCTTTACTCATTTTTGTTGCCCTTCTCTGGACTGTCTCCAATTTCTCCACAATATTCCAGCTGAGGCCTAATCAGGGTAACATATAACCCATAACTCCCTCTCTCCCTGTGAAGTGGGGACAGAGGATAACAGTAGAGGGACCTCGGACTGCAAGACCTCTAATCTTCCCACAGGTTCAAGGTCTATCAGAGAAATGCCATGTCTTATTTCTGGTCCTTTTAGCCTTTTATTCACTCTGGATACCAGTTGCAAGTTGTGATGAACTAAACATTCATACAAATTACTATTATTAATTTTAAGTTCTACTGAACTGACGTGTGCCTCCATGATGCTTTGAGGGAGGTGGAAAAAACCCACCTCAGGCCTCTGTGAATTTGGCCTCAACAGGAAAAATTCCTTCCTGAACCCTCTTTATCCCAAACAAGCAATTATTTGAACTTGCAGCATCTTAAAAATCACTGCCTCTAAATTACAATTAGAGGAAGGGAGGGAGAGACAGCTAAATTGTAGCCAGAGGATCCCAAAAAACCCTGGCAAGAATTAAAATTAGTGAGGAGGCAGAGGAGCAAGGTGCCAGTCAGCTCCCTCTGTCTCTCTGGATGGCTAATGAGAGGCAGAATGCCCATGGAATGGGAGGGCCACCCCAGCATTCCTCCGGCATGTGCTCCCTCCACCCTTCTTTCTGTGAATCTGTGTCCTCCTTGCTGGTCTTGTCATTTTCCACCCCTTGATTCATGTTTTTTGAAAAATCAGTGAAAAAATCAGTGATTCTGGGGTGAGTTTGCAGGGCTGGCAGTTGGAAAAAAAACCTTTTTTTTTTTTAACTTATAGCCTGAGCACATTTAGTATGGAAATCATTGAGAGGCAATAAGCATGGTGCCTCTTGAAGGCTATTTACAGAGTCTTTTTTAAGCAGAGAAGCACACCTTGGCCTGATCTAAAGCTCATTGAATTTCATTGCAAGATTAATTTAAATTAATCTTTTAATTAAAAGATTCCCATTGACTTCAGTGGGCTTTGAATCAGACCGATAAAGTAGAAGTATAATACGTTAACGGCTTTGTCCAGAAGTGCCCCACTTTCTGGGACAACTCCAGCTTTAGGAGACAAGGGGAAAACAGCAGTGCTGGAACCACAGACAAAAAGTTGACATGGGGAGGAGCTAAGAATGAAAAGGCATTAGTCCTACAGCGGTTCTGAAGGGGGTATCAACAGGACCGGGGGGGGGGAGTGGATCACATATTTTTCATCATCTTCTTGTTCTGCCAGTGGTTCCACCTAAGAGAAGCAATTCACTGTGTGATTTTCCTCTGTCAGCCCTGCACACCTCCCCCACACCCCAGCACATGCCAGTTTATGTCCCACAAATCATAGGGCCAGCCCTTTTGCTGAAAACTAAAAGGAAATTAAAGTGAGTGCAGGACTGCTGCTTTATCAGTCCCTAGGAGAGCCTAGAAATGGCAAGCTGGAGGAAAAAATACATCACATCCAAATGGGATCTCATTATGTACAGTTGAAATAAAAATGCTAATGTGTTTACAGTGTGAAGAGAAGATCCATGAAACATTCTGGCAGCTCAGTTAACATCCTGGGACTTGAAACTGTCACATCTGCTTTTTAACAAGGTGTTTTATTGCTAGATATTGTCACCCCTTTTTGACTCTAGAGGCTAGTCAAACATCAGGCTCTAGGGATGTTCCAGTCTGGAATAGAACCTGATGGAGTCTGATATTGTCTTTGATTCAATCTTGTTAATTTACAAGGAATGTACAAAGTCTTGCTTCTGCAAGTGTAGGAGGAACCAAAAAACAGAGGTTAGTTTCTTTGCTACTGGCTCCAAACCTCTTTACTCAGCACCAGCCCAAGAACCATCCTCTGCAAGGTCACACTGTGCTTACAGGCTGATTCTGGGCTTTCTTCCTGCCTCTAAAAGCTTGTCTACACTTAAAACATTGCAATGGCTCAGCTGTGCTGCTGCAGCGCTTTAATGTAAAGCGGAAAAATTACTTATCGTGTCTTGCTTACAACACTCCCGCTAATACATCCCAGTTTGCAATAGTGTTATTCTGCTGCCTCATATTTAGCTTGTGATCCACTATGATCCTCAGATCCTTTTCTGCAATACTCCTTCCTAGGTAGTCATTTCCCCTTTCGTATATGTGCAACTGATTGAGTAAATCAAGCCAGGAGAAGCCAAAAGAGACTTTTTCAGCTCTGAGAATGCTAACTCACACTTTGCTGACCACTGAAATAGTGTTCCTTTTTCATCCAACCTATGCAATGGTTTTGCAATATTGGCAAAACCAGAAATAATCCTTCTTTAATAGGAGCAGAGCTATAGAAAACTCTGCACATCTGTGGAATTAGCCAGTTCCATATAGGGTGATCAGACAGCAAATGTGAAAAATTGGGACAGGGGGTGGGGGGTAATAGGAGCCTATATAAGAAAAAGACCCAAAAATAGGATTGTCCCTATAAAATCAGGACACCTGGTCACCCTAGTTCCAAATAGCCTCAGCCTTTCTTTCAGTCAGTGGGACTGTGTGCCCTAGGTAGATGATCTTTTTTTTGAAACAACTCACATTTCTTTTGGTTTGATTTCAAATGGGGATATTCAGTTTATCAGACCATTTGCAAATGGTTAAGCCTTTGCTCAAATGTTTTAGGATGCTCCAAGATATAACAGGCTGAGAGGGGCATGCCATATATTCTCTCCCATTAGCTCAACCATCATGTGCCTGGTGCACTGCACAAGCCTAAAACCATCCCTTTAAATTGCCACAGGCCTTGCCCAGCGATGAAAGCATTTTCTTTCCTTGTCTCTTTGATACACTTTAACTTGCCAATTCCTGCTTTTAAGATCCAGTGTGGAAAACCAGACTGAACCTGCTCCAGCTTCCAGTGTATCATGTATTTGTGATAAGGGATAAGAATCCTTTCAAGAGCCTTAATTTAATTTTCTGAAGTCTACAGATCTGATGCTACCATCCTTCTCTTTAACCAGCATGTGGGGTGAGGCCCAAGAACTGGTTGAAGGCTCAATTGTCTTCCTGATATATTTCCTCAATGGTCTACGGTGCTTCTTCCCTTTTTTGCTATTGGTAAATGGGAGGTCACTGTTTAATGGGTCAGTTTCCCCCCGTATCAATCTTGTGCTGGGCTAGCGCAATACACCCTCAATCTTTGTTGCATTGGGAGAACATCTCCTGATTCCTAATCAGCAAGGCTGTTAGACCATACTGCTGTTCCTCATTTCAATGTACAGCACTGTACTGCAACAGTTCCAACATAACTCTAGTAGCACACTTTCCCCACTGTAGTTTTTAAATATACCTGTATTTACCAGATCCACCGGCTCACATTTTGCAGTTGCTGTTCCATTTTTAAAAAAACTATTTGCTGCTTGTGAGAAATATTCAGCTAATGAACAGGGATAAGTTCTTGATGCAGATCCACAGAGGTTTAGCAGCTAAGAATCCCCTGAGATCTTGGGGCTCAAAACAAGTTTCAACTACTCCCATCTTTCCCTTGCTGGAAAGATACCATGGTGTGTAGCTGTTATAATGATTTCTGCCCCTGGGGGCAGGACAATTATTTCACGGCAAATCAATTGTCTAAAAACTATTTATCTCAGCTGGACCATATATTTAAGGGGAATTTCCGCAGACTGAATTTGTAAGACACCTTTCTTGACATTGATTACACAGTTATTAGCCATAATGAAATCCAAGCCAAATATTTAGCTCTTCCATTATTTCAGCCGCCCAGACTTTTTGCTTGAATTCCAGAGATCCAGCCTTCAAGCCCAGTTTTAGGAGAGATGCCCTTCCTCCAGTCACGGTCTCCATTTGAGATCAATTAGGTGATTCAGTTTTGGATCCTCTAGCCTTTTTAGCAAGTCTGTCCAATAACTGTATGTTTGAGTCTGTGTCAACTATTGCTGTACACATCACAGATCCGACTGCAGACTCACTAGCCATACTCCAGTTATTGTTATTTAACTGCCCAGATCTAAACAAAAACCTTGGGGCTGAGCCTTGCAGCTCCAGGGTTCATCCCTTCTGCTTGATGACCCCTGTTTCCTGAACTGGGAGGGAGGCTTTCACTAGACACTTGTGACCATCTGTCTTGCCTGTCTTAAAGTTATAACAATCCTTTTTGTGGCCTATTTTTTCACAGTACCAGTGTTTAACTGAGCTATCTCCTATACTCTTTGCATTATTACCAATTTCCCTGTTTTTTAAAGCAAATTTATCTTTTGTTCTAATCATTCAATACAGTCTTGAACCAGATTAAAATCCCCTCTTTCATCATACATGTTAGATACAGAGCTGTACCTAGAGAGTACATAGTGTCAGCTTCTATCTCCCTTACTAGTACCTGATTCCTCTTCTGGTGCACTGCTGCAAGAACAGATTGGAGTTCTACTGAAAATTCCACAGCCTCTTGGCCTCCTTTCACTGATCTTGATTTGCAAGTCCAAGTCCAGCTGTGCATTATAAATTGTTCCATTGCCAATGCAGTTTGGAAAGCCTCGGTGCCTGTGGTATCTAGGCACACAAGTCTCCACAGGCCCTCTGGAAGTTCAGATCCTTTCCCTCTCCTTCTAGCTCTTAGCAGTGCCCTAACCAGCTCATATTGATCGCTAGCTCCAAACCATATTGATCCACCTGCTCCAGTGTTTTTCACACAGCTTGCCTCTCTCTCCCTCTCTCTCCTTCTCTTCTCTCTTGTCCTACCACTGGCCTCCACACAATCACATCACTGTTGGTATGAAGAATCAAACTGCACCTTCTAATCTTTTAATGCATCTTTTCTCATTTGCTGCTATCTCAATTTTTCTCACTATTATTCATTTCTGTAATTGTCATTTTAACACTGTAAATAATTTTGAGATAGTTTGTACAAAAGGTGCTGTACAACATACAGTGGCATTGTATCGTACATTTATCACCACATTTTCCAGTTAATTTTAGGTGCCAGGCCTGTTTGAAGGACCCGATTCAATTTGCTTTAAAGAAAGTAAAATGGAACTGTGTACATCACAGAACATATAAAGTCCAAGATTGATACTGTACGTAAATATAATATTTTAAGGAAAAAATATAGAAATGGAGGTTTTAAGTAGGAGAATTATAGGTTGTGGAAATGTAGAGTGACGATATTTTCCAAAGGGAAAATGAGACACTGCATGGGGCCCAAGAATCCCTTCCCTGCATGGGGTTGGCCCCAGCTGCTCACCAGAGGCCCCCCCTCTGCGGGGCTGGCCCCAGCTTCTTGCCTGAGGCACCCCCCTAGACTGTCACTGGTCACTCGAACCCTATTGCCCTGCACTCCAGGCTATCGCTGGTTGCTTGAACCCTGCCAGCCCCTTGCTTGAAGCTGTCATTGGTCACTCAAATCCTGCCGGCCCCCCCGCTTAAGGCTGTCATTGGTCACTTGAACTCTGCCAGCCTCTCGCTTGAGGCTGTCACAGGTCACTTGGACCCTGCCAGCCTCCTGCTTAAGGCTGTGGTTGGAACCCTGCCAGCCCAGCCCCCCATCCCGCACCCTGCTCCCCCTGGAACCATTCCTTCCCCCTCCAGCCCAGCCTCCCCACATGGGGGTGGCATCTCCGCTTGCCCCCTCCCTGCATGTCCCTCTGCACTGCACCCCACAGATCAGTTAGCAAGAGAAAACTGGACAAATGTCCTCTTTTGCCAAAAAAGTCGGGATGGCTGGGAAAAGGTTTAAAAAAGAGACTGTCCTGGCCAAAATGGAACATATGGTCACCCTAGGAAATGGCACTTAGGCCCAGGCTATCTGTCTTTTATTTCAAGGTGTAGTAAAGACAGGAAAAAAAGTCCATATACGTTTTCAGCCATGATGTACAGTATTGGCAATGGTGGGTGGCAAGGAAATGTGTATATTGAATGGTATGAAATAGTTTAGATAAAAGAAGGCTTGATCTGAACTTTTGGCCACACCTAGAACCAAATCTATATGTGGGTTCCAATATGCTCTTTAAAAGTAGTTTGATTGTCTTTTTTTTCTTTCCTGGTTTATGCAGGGAAATTTCCAGGAGAAAGTGTCTTAACCCCACTTTCCTTATGTTGTTTTTGTTTCTGTGTGGAGCTGAGTTTTCTTTGCAGCTTGTCATTTCTGGGAGGTTGCAGTATAGTTGTTTATGTCAAGTCAGTATTTGATGCCATGATATTAAGACAGCCAGAGCAACTAGATTTAACAGCAGGTTGGGGGAGGGAGGAAGAGAGAGTGTGATGGAATCCTCTCTTCTCTGAGGAGTAGTGTTTGTTTAAAGCTAGATACTGGCATTTTGGAAATGAAGAGTCAAACTTGAAGGAGAACATCTGTTCTGCATTTTGTTTTAACCTTTCCTTTTGGCGGAGGAGAGGGAGTTATTGTTAGATGGAGCTCCTAGAGCTAAGCTAAAAATGGAACAACAGCCGCCTTAGGAGCTCCAAATGCTTTTAGTTTCCTTTGCTAGCCAGTAAATTCTCTTCACCCCCATCCAAGAAATAGATGCAACTGCTGGAATGAGAGGGCAACATGTCCCCCTCCATACAGATGGATTCTCATCCCAGGTCTCCCCCACTCCACCTATTGTGTAGCTACATTATATATCTGGGTCTGTTTTTAGCTCTTCCTGGCTATTTTTTTCCTGTTTTCAAAATGAAAAGGTTTGTCTTTGGGCAGGGAACCGTTTTTATGGTTTAGCTGCTGGAGATGAAGCCTGATTGTTCTGTTAAGGGTCTAACCAACCTGACTGCTTGGGTTTTATGGCATGGGGAGAAGCTACATTTCTGCAATTTTTTTCAGGTCTATGACATTTGTTTTTAACCTTTTTATCCAATTGAAGAAGGTTAAAATTGCAGCATATAATGAATAAAAAATACAGTATTTATTTGTGGAGCCTGGGCTGATAGGAAAGCCTGGAACTCCTGCTGTACTTTTGCAGAAGACCTCAAGCAGTGCCAAGCTGTGGCAGGCTGCTGAGAGCTAAATTGGTACAGCTGAGTTGCAGAGTTTACCTAGTGCAGTGAAAGTTAGCAGGGAAATTATCCACTGCATGCCTCTGTGCTTTTATTTTACGTGGTATCATTTTCCGTGTGATTTTTGCTTGTAAATTAAACAACAAACTGTTACCAATTTATCAGTTGAATAGCTGGACAGGAGCAAATATTTATTTTGAGTGTCCATGCATCCAAGAGCCATAGATAGAGATTACAGATGAACTTTTTAAGATGAAATTGTAGTCAGAATATTGACTGTATAAAAATAGCACCTTATTACACAACAGTTCTGCTCTCTGTGTGCACTGAGATTCCCAACTGCTTTTTGTAGTCACAATATAAAATTTTTGCTACTTTTTAAACATGGTAGCTCTGCTGAGTCAACAGAGCCACGAAAAGGAGAGCTGGCTTCATTTGTGGCTTATATATCATCAGTGTAATTAATTAAGTTCCAGCTGGAAAATCTTCATTGGTGATATTGGATGAAGAGGAAAGTGGCCTTGATTATCCATTGCATTGCCCTTTGTGTAGTCACACCTGTTCAGAGCGGGTGCAAATTGCTATCAAATCAGACTGGTAGAGGTCTACTCCCACATTATACAGGTGTAAGTGATGGCACAAGATGGGGGAAAATAGGTCTCTCACTTTGATTTTTAGATCCCACTTTGTAAATGCAAGCTCTGTGAATATGAACAACATGTTTGAAGCTTTTGAAAGGCAATAATCAGGGAACTCCATAATGCCATTTTTGAAGTGTATAGAGGCAAGTATAGAGGTTCCCCTACTCTGGGGGTTTGGGCCCTCTGTTTGTAATGAATGCCTCTCCTCCTGCTCAGTCCTGGTGTTGTTGCTGCAGCTTTGCTTGACTCTTCTCTTTTCTCTTTCTATCCTTTTTTCCTTTCTATGTATTTTGGTGAGTTTGCTTTTCATGTATTCTCTCTGCTGCTTTCTCTTACTTCTCTCCTGCCTCCCTTTACCTCTGACTTCTCCTCCCTGTATCTGCTTCTCTGAACCCCTCTGTTCCAAGCCTCTATATCTAAATTCTGTCCTCCTTCCCTCTCTCTTTCCCACATGCCTCTCTCTCTCCCCCCCAGGTTACTAGTTTTGCTCTCCTTTTTCTCTTCCCCTCTCCCTATGGTGAAGAGCGGACAGTAATGACACCAAGCTCTTATACAGTCAGATAGGTCTGACATTTGAGAAGCAGAGAAAACAATATGAGTGTTCACAAAATTAGATGGATGGCAATGGCCTTTGTATCTTCTGAGACGCTAATGAGGAATTTGTTCAGCAGTTTCTTCAGCTGAATGCAGATACAGAAAAAGCAATTACAAGCTAGACAACATTTACTGTACAAGTAAAAATATGAGGAAAATGAAGAAAAACTAGAGTAGTGGTGAACAGTTCATAGATGTTTATCAGCGTCTTCTATTGAAAAAATCAATATTCTCATTAGGCTTGAGAGAGAGTGTAGCGGGCCAGTGTGGCTTCTCTCCTGCCCAGGAGAGGGCGAGCCTCGCCGGATGCCTGAGTGGGTGGGGCTACAGGGCAGTAAGCCAGCCCCTCGGAGGGTCAGGCGGCGACCTGAAGCACAAAAGCCGGCCGTCAGAGCTCTGTTAGAGCCCAGCCACCACTAGGAGCAGACCTGCCACAGGGAATTTGGGACTGGGAAGCCGCTGGGGCCCGCGGCAGTTGCCCTGACTGGCTGGAGCTTCCCTGTGCCCGCTACTTGGAGGAGCTGCTGGAGCTTTGTCCCTGCTGTTACTCCGACGAACCCCCGGAGCAAGCCTGGCCGGATTTCCCGGAGGAGCTGCTGGACCTACCACCCAGCCCCGGCCGCGAGGAGCCCATGCTGTTGGACTACCCGGGGGCTGACACCACGAACCAGGTAGGCCCAGAGGGGGAAATTGGAAGCAGCCCGGGGGCAGCCGACACCAGTCAGGCTGCAGATTTACCTGAGCCTATGTCAGTGTGTTGCGGTCAGGATCCCCACTGACCGTCAGCGGTGGTAGCTGCTACTAGGGCCCCGGGCTGGAACGCAGTGGAGTGGGAGGGCCTGCGTTCCCCCTGCCACCTTCCAAGGGTGGCAGACTCCCCCTCTCCCTGGCCTGAGGAGGCCGTTAAGGCTAGTTGTTTGCTCAGCCCCTGCTGAAGGGCCTGAGCCCGGAGCTGAGTGTTGCCCCGCCCTGAGCTCCCAACTGACCGTATACTGTTGCTCAGCCCTGCAGCAGAAGGCCTGAGCTCCCAAGTGAACTGTGCATTGTCGCCCAGCCCTGAAGCAGAGGGCCAGACCCGACCATGTCTAGCGGGCCGGTGTGGTTCCCCTCTGCCCTCAGGGAGGGTCGAGCCACAGTCGCACACCTCTACAGAGAGACTGCCAAAAACAGAGCCAATAAAGGAAGGAATTTCAAAATATTCTGACTACATAAGTTACCAGAACAGAAATAATAATCAAAATAAATTTTAGTTAATAGGCAACTGTATTGAAATACCTGTGGGTGCCAAGGAAAATGTAATTAAAAACCTATATTTCTAAAGAGCACAAATAAGGCCATATTATCTGAACAAGCAAACAGAACAGATCCCTAACCTCCCCCTGCCTCAATATATAGCAAACAACTCAGAATTAATCAATACATGCCAGAGGGGAAGGAAGGAAAAAGCCATATCACAGATGGACAACTGAGAATGTCAGAAGAATAACATTCTAAAGTTCTTCTCAGATCGGGGTCAATGAGTCATGATTTCACTCATAACCTATTTTCTTCAGTGGTGTATGACAGACAGGCCAAGTGTCAGTCTGATATGTGTCTCTGGCAGGGAACTGAATTCTGAGGAGCTGAATCTGCATATACAAGAGTGTAAGGAGTTTTAAGCAGTAGGAACTAAATCCCTAAACACAAATGATGTAGTTTTAAGTCATTTTTGTTTCTCTAAATGCACCAGAAACTAACAGAGGAAGAGACTAGTGAGAGGGACCATGAACTTATCAGTAGCTGAGCTGAAAGAGCCCAGACAGAGGAAGGCCTTGGCAGTGAGCACAGTGGAGTTTGGATTGAGTGTTAGTATGAGGGCAAATAAGCTTCTAAATTAATTGATAATGGGCTAAAATAAAATATGTTAAATAAACAAATACTTAACCCCTCCCCCGCAACTTCTAAATTAAAGGTAAAAATAAAACCTAGTTTCCAATTAAAGAGTTAAAATTTCATTGTAAATATGAAGAAAAATTACTTTGGGAGGGGTGAGCCACCCTAGCTCAATGTAGACAGTGCAGGACATATGACTACCTGCCCTGTTGTCAAATGATCAAAGACACGTTCAGTCTTAGCTCATTAAAATGAGCTACTACACCAGGAAACAAAAGGTAACGAATGATGTACCACCTTTAAGGAAGTTGTTGGTGTGATCCTAGGAATTACAGGTAGGTGACACTGATGTGAGTACTAAGTAAATAAGTTGAAATGCTAATTAAAAATACAATTATAAACCATCTAAATGAACATGCTATTATAGGTAGAGCAGTGCAAATATCTGATTTTTCAATTTGCTGGCAATTCCGAAAAAAAATATTTTGGGTTGACCCAAAACTGAAATGTTTAGAAATGTTCAGGGAATTGAAATGTAGAAAAAAACATGTTTTGGGCCCCAAAATTTTTGTTTAGATTTTGAGGATTTAAAAATGATCTTAAAAATATTTTTAGAGATAAAATGTTCTGACTTTCTAAAAAAATATATTGAGTCTTTTTGCCTGAAACAACTTGTTGAAACAGACATGAATGCAGTAAATGTTTTGGTATTGCCGAATCTGCATTTCTGCCAAAAAAAAAAAAATTAAGTTGAAACATTTCACCCAGCTATTATGATAGGCCAAACCGGCAGGGCATCTGTGATAAAAATTCATGGTTTTCTAACCTATTTGAATTACTTGAGCATCTCAAGAAAGTAATGGATAAAGGAGAATTGGTTGACATTAGACTTTCAAAAAGCTACTGACAAAGTCCCCGATAAGAGGTTATTAAGGACACTAAGTAAGTATAGGGTGGTGAAAGGTAAAGTACTGTCATTGATTAGATACAGACATGGGAAAAGGTTAATTTTGGAATGCTACAAGATTCCACTTTGTTATGTATGATGAACACAGCATATCCAACATTGTAGTATTACTCTGTGAATGTTTATCTGTTAATTTTGTTTATGATTAAGAAAAAATAGGTCCTCAGAGATCCTTTAAGATGTGTAGCATGCTATATTAGACCTCTTGTTTGCTACCGAATGATCTGAGTAACAAAATAACAGACTCTTTAAACTTCCCACAATCTTGAGCAAAAACCAAACGTGAGAACTCTTTTAAAAAAAGATTGATGGTTATATTTTGCTGCTATCGTTCAGAAATGAAAGTTTCTCCTTCAGCAGAGGCTGAAGGAAAATGTTCTACTTCAGAAAGCTCCATGAAGAACTGTCCAATCCCCAAACAGCCACTATCCCCTGTTATTCGTAATGGGATTGAGGCCACAGGCTTCCTTTGGCAAAGATGGCTGATGCTTCTAGTCAATTGCTCGACACAGTGCTTGTCGCCACTTTCTGACAGCATATGTGGCTACCATCATTATTATATTTTCCCTATTATTCTTCATCCCATTCTTTAAGTCCCCTAGCATTTTGTTTGCCTTTTAGATTGCAATTAAATGTTGAACAGAGACTACAGCTTCATTGAGCTCTCTACAGTAATTCCCAGGTCCTCTTCTTGACCCATTATAGTTAATTTAAACTTGTAAGATATATAAGTAGTGTGACGGTACCTCCCATAAGGCTTTATAGAAATATGCTTAGAATGTGTTTTATGCTTCATATGCCATGTAACATATCTCCGTAAAGGTTATGATCTACTGAATGTATTAATCCTATTTGTATGCATGTATCATTTTTGTATTCAAAGTTATGAATGTTATGATGTTGGCTGTGTACTGGCTTGATTTCTAAATAACCTTAGTAGAGCATTTGGTCAGTTCCTGGAGAAAGGAATGTTGAAGTTAAGAAGAAACACTTAAAGGACAATGGATCTTGGAATGCTCCAATCTACATAAGAAGTCTACTTGAGGACGTTCAAGGTAGCATATAAACAATGAATGCTACCTGTAAAAACTGAATCATGCATGGACATGTGACATGCCCTATGACTTGCCCATGTGACTCCTAAACTCCATCTTGGAGCTGGATTTTGCATAGGAGTGAGAAGGGAGTCTCCACCCACAAGAGAGAGTCTATTTAAATCCCTGGGAGACCCTCCATTTTGTCTTCATCTGGCTCAAGAGAGAGCCTCTCCACCCCACCCAGGATACTTGAAAGAAACTGGAACAAAGGACGGTGTTAAAGGGGTGTGAGTGATTGCTGGATGCAGGCTAAAAGGAGATTAGTCTGTAAAGGGAGCATTCTGGAACTGGTGAGAATCTTATCTGTATTCAGTTTGATTAGACATAGATTTGCGCATTTTATTTTATTTTGCTTGGTGACTTTGTTCTGTCTGTTACTACTTGGAACCACTTAAAGCCTACTTTCTGTATTTAATAAAATCACTTTTTACTTATTAATTAACTCAGAGTATGTATTAATACCTAGGGGAGCAAACAGCTGTGCATATCTCTCTATCAGTGTTGTAGAGGGTGAACAATTTGAGTTTACCCTGCATAAGTTTTATACAGGGTAAAATGGATTTATTTGGGTTTAGACCCCATTGGGAGTTGGGCATCTGAGTGTTAAAGACAGGAACACTTCTGTGAGCTGCTTTCAGGTAAACCTGAAGCTTTGGGGCAAGTAATTCAGACCCTGGGTCTTTGTTGGAGCAGATGGGAGTGTCTGGCTCAGCAAGACAGGGTGCTGGGGTCCTGAGCTGGCAGGGAAAGCAGGGGTAGAAGTAGTCTTGGCACATCAGGTGGCAGGCCCCAGGGGGTTTCTGTGATCCAACTCATCACAAGTAGTTCAATATTTCTACTCCAATGTGCATTACCTTGCCATTTACCAACACCGAATTTCATCTGCCATTGTGTTGCCTATCGCGTAACTTTGTTAGATCACTTTGAAGTTCCAATATCTCTCAACTTGAGTAACCTAAGTTTGTGTCATTATCTGCAAATGTTGCTAGCTCACTGCTCACCCTTTTTCCAGAGACAACTAATGAATATATATATTAAATAACACCAGACTTAGTTCAAAACCTTGCAACATCCCGTCTGCTCACCTTTTGTCATGCAGAAAATTGAAATTGAAAATTTGTCCCTACTGTTTATTTTTTACTTCTTAGCCAGCATTCCAAAACAATTCCAATGACTACAAGTATTTCTTGTTTTGACTTAAAGTTTTGTGAGTTCCACCTCTCTTCCCCAATAATAACACTATAAAAGCTTTAATTGTTGCTCTCCTGTATTTGTAATTAAGCTTTCCGTACTTTGCTTTGCTCATAAATTTAAGGGGATTTTTTTTAAAAGGCAGCTTCTTGCACCAGCTCTTGGAAAAACTAATAAAAACTAATAAACCACCTTCACAGTGAATTTCTAGTGAATCATTAAGCAGAGATTTGTTGCCTTGGATACTGAGCCAGGTAGATATCCTAGTTTAAAAAAGAACCCCAAACAATTTGACCTGTGAGCTCCGGAGGCAGGAAAAGCAAAGTTTGCCTGTGATAATGGCTAAAGTTTCTAGCAACAAAAAGTAAAAAATAAAAAAGACTGAAATTGTGGCTAGGTAGCTTGTTTTTCATCCTAATATAAAAGGTCAGAACTGATTCATTGAATAAATGGAAATCAGCATAAAATAAGACTTTAACAATGAAATAAATTATAAATAATTGTGACAATTCCTGTATAGAAATGCTGGATGTGCCAGCCATTATGGGGATATATAGGTGATAGCATTGTATCTATCTCTTGACAGATAAGTGGCTCTACTACAGAAGTGAAGGTATTATTCTGCTAACTCGATAAGAGGGGTTCCTTTTATTTTTTGGTATTGTGTTTTACAGGAATACAGCTTTTCAGACCATCAGGGCTATAAAATCTTAAGCACAGCATATGCACTGCTTTAAAGGAAGATGTAATGAAAAGATAAGATACTTCCAGGACACCATACTAGGAAATACTGAAATGAGAGGCAAATCTGTGACTGACTTCAGGATTTGACATCACCGACCATGGGATCAATGTTAGGAGCTTTTGAGGATCTGGACCTTTGCTATTAGTGAAACATATGAGGTTGAGGGAGGGCAAAAATTTTTGGAGCTAGATGTGCTGGTGGATGAATTTATTTATTTATTTCACTTCTCGGACAAAGCAAAGATTTTGAGTGAATGGGATTGACGTTCTCTGCTAAAGCCCCCAGGCAACAGGAATAAAATTATCACAGATAATTTTGGATACTCTCTGATCAAGTGAGAACCATAAATTACTAGTACTAAGTTTAACTTTCTTGCATCCAGGTCACTGAAGTTCATGCTACATATTCTTCTGAACTTTTAGAAGCGACTTCAGTTTCCATTTCAAATGTTACCTTGAACATTTGATAATTATTGAAACTTGATAATTAGAGAAACAAGTACATTACATCATTCTATTACACTTGAGAATACCCAAATATGCAAATAGAAAGTTAGATGCAGCTGAATGCTCCTACTGTTACATTAAGTACAAGGTTCATGATGCTCTCCTATCTTTTCGATTTTTGCCTCTGTTCATGAGTGCTGTGCTTGAATTTTTTTGTATCCATGAACTTTGCATCAGACTTGGGGTGTAAGCTCTGTTACTCTATCTCAGAATATTCTGTGGCAGATGTTCACTGGTTCATATTGAGATAGGAAAAATGCCATATGGATTTTCCCAATAAATGTGGTTCTATGTTCCTGATGAGAGAGAGAGAGGATGGGTGAAAGGCACTGGATTGGAGCTTAGAAGATCTGAGTCATTCATCTGTCTGTGCCATACACTCCCTGTGTGACTTTGGGCAAGATACTTGGGGCCAGATTTTTTGGAAGAGCTCAAGGCCAGATTTTCTGGTGTTTAGCACTTGCAATTGGGGCCAGATTTTCAAAAGAACTCCTATTCAGGCACCTAAATAAGGTTAAGTAATTAACCCTTTCACTATCCAGTCCCATTTCAGAGATAGAGAAACAGAAGCAGAGAGTTTAAGATTGAGTAAACACTGCAAACATAGGTTGACGTAGCTGTGGTACTCAAGGGTATGAAAAATCCACACCCATGCTGTTGCTATGGAGACCTAACCCCCAGTATAGATGCAGCTAAGTCTACAGAAGAAAGCTTTTGTTGTCAGGGGAGGTGTAATTTCTTTGGAAATGGAAATACCTCTTCTATCACTGTAGACTGTGTCTCCATTATGGGCTATGCTGGCATAGCTATAGCACCATAGCTATGCCTCTATTGTCCCCCATAGTGTAGACCTGGCCCCAGTCACTTGTTGGCTCACCCAAGATCTCATGCCAAGTCATTAGCAAAGCTGGGACTAGAACACGAAAATACTGACTTAGGCCTGTGGTGTTACCATCAGACCACATATTATAAATTGATATATCTATATCTTTGCTGATGTTGTTCTCTCCATTCTATATAAAAATATAATTTTGTTAACCATGAAAGAAGAACAGAAGCCATTAACCATGAGCAGGGAATATAATGATGAAAAATATTGTCGATAAGTAACAACTCAGAGTGTATATGAAGGGCCCCAAAGGACTAGATATCATGATTATTAATATTTCATCTCTCAAGGGGACACAAATACAAGATTAATTCCTCTTTTACTGCTCTCCAAGATCAATAGTACATGAGGATCCTATTTTAAAGGACTCAGGATACAAGCAGATAGCCTGGTGCTGAGAGCCAGGCTGTGGTAGAGTGGTTGCTCCTGGCGAGGGGAGTTCTGGTGGGTCTATAGTGTTTGACTGCTAGTCTTTAATCAGTGATGAATACAGATCACGCTGTTGGGATTTATACTGGCAGATTTGGCAGTCTTTTCCTGCTTTACATGGACAAGGATAGATCCACATAGAGGTCTTTCTCTAAGGATCTTTTTTTTTTTTTTAACAGTGAGTCCAACCCTGCACACATGATTATTGGATTTGATGGGAGGAGCAGAAGGCCCAATATATGTTATTGGTTCAGACATGGATAAGGTGTTTTATTTTTACTTTGCACAATGTGTATGATTCACACTGTTCTAAATCATAGGCACTCAAGCTGAGGTCACAGTCAAGTTCAGGGGAGATGCAACAAACCAACCTTACTTTATAGCTAGGTGGGATGGGGGCCAATTTTTCTGTTGTCACTTGGGATTCTGATGTGGAAAATCTTGAGAATCACTTTTCTACATTGCCTCCAGAGCATGGAAAATACTGCAAACTATTATTCAAGAATACTGATTTGAATATAAACTGAATTCATGTTGATGGTAACATTGGCCCTTTATTTTCAGGCATGTGTTTTCAAAACTGTTTATGGAAAATGAAAGTTTCACAAATACCTGTGCCAATGTGGTTTTATGAAGGTTCACAATGGAAGAGTTTACATTGCCAGCTCCAAACTGACATAGCAACCCAAGGAACTTAGTCTAGTCATGTTTATAAATGTTTCAAGTCATCTAACTGGGAAACGGAAACATTGTGCCATATAACTTCAGTCATTAATTATGCAGTATGAATGGCACATTATGAATAGCAAAATCTGAGATAAATAGTCACAGCAGATCTAGTTGTTTTATGCTGGCTTTCATTTTTATTATCTTTTATGTGTTTTGTCAGTTTGGTATGCTCTTCTATGGTCTGGTTAGGTCTGTAAAACTTTAATACAAAAGAAATAAAACACAGAACATGTTTTCTTTAGTATATTGACTTATAGGAATGGAGAAAAATTGGTAATGAGACATAGAGTATTTCACATCTAGGCTATTGATTCAAATCCAGCTCAAGTCAGTGCTGACCAGTGTTTCCCGTCTAAAGGCCTGATCCAGAGTCCATTGAAGTGAGCAGCAAGACTCCTATTGAATTTGGATCAAGTTCTCTAATAGTTGTTTGGTGGGTCATTTGAAACGAGCTTGGTGGACTCAGTCTAGTTCTCAGGAGGGAAGTGTTCACCTTACAAAACCACCCATTGGCAATCTCATTTAGTGCCCAAGAACTGAGTGAGCATGGTGGCTGAGTTGTCACGCCTACCACCAGTAGTGCTCAGGATTGAGGCAAGTTGGTAAGGCTTTTTGTTGAAGTATTCACTTCAGTTGGCTAGAGTGAATGTTTTCTTCTGGGATCCTCTATTTATCTACGCCGTTATTATCTTATTTTTATGCTATCATTGAGTTTATTACCCCACCTGTTGAATATGTTAAGGTGCATTCCAGATATGATTGCTTGCTCAGTTAGCTCCACAATCACTTGGTTTAGGTATGCAGCACAGACACAATGGCCCAGAATCATTGGGATGGGGTGATGGTGGGAGAGCAAAAGAGATATAATGGCAGCTCTGTATTCCCTGGCAGGCACCTGGCCCGGTTCCTGGACATAAGATAAAACAACCCTGAGATTGCTGTATCTTAGGCTGGGTGCCTATGGCTCTAACGGTTTGTCAAGGCACCTGAGGATCAAATGGATGTAGCAGCTCCCAAGGGACCTTGCACCCCCCCTTTTGCCCAACCATGCTCCCTATTCTGGAGGCTGGGACGGGGTAGCAAGGGCCGGCCATAGACCAAATGGTGCTCTTGGTGAGGAGCATCTTTGGCGCTCCCTTCTCCATTTGTTATACTTTTGTATAACTTTTTTATTGTATAACTTTTTAATCGTATATGTAGCCCATTTCACAATTTTGATGGGCGATTTGCCCGCATGACTTATCTATCATATAAAATGATACATTTGCATGCTAGGATCTGTAAATCTGAATTTATTAATGCATGGCACCCTGAGCCTGGCACACCCCAAGATTGGCACCACAGGTGGTTGCCTGCAGTGGCGGATTAGCCACTGGGCCAAGGGAGCCTGTGTCCAGGGCTCCCGGCCAATTGGGTGGGCCTGGAAAAATGGATGACCCTGCCTGCCTGGCACTTGTGCCGGGGAGTGGGGTCGGGGTATGGGAGCAGGGTTAGGATTGGGGGGATAGGGGCACTTGCTCTGGCCCAGGGCCCCACAAAACAGTAATCTGCCTCTGGTCACCTGGGTTGCCTGCCCCTAAATCTGGTCCTGGGCGTGACCTAGGAATTCTATGCCAGTTCTGCACTACTGAGAGATTCTACTATGCCAGGGAAATCCTTAGATAGCTTTGAGTCTGCTTTGTGCTGCAGCAAAGGGACAAAGCAGGCTCAGTGGGCTGGTGAATCTGGCCCATAATTTTGAAAAGTTATTCTGAAAGGTGGCAATGTTGTCCTGTTTCTTGCCTGTGCATTAGCTTTTCTAGTTTAGCACTTCGTTCAAATGGATGATGAAAGAACAGGTTTTTAGATTTGCTTTGCTCATATGCAGGTCATCTTCCTTGTTGAGAAGAATGATGCAGGGAAAAAAAAATCTGAATTCAACTTGTCTTGCATTACATTCGCCACCTCTGTGCTGCTGACGTAAGAGTGAGCTTTTGATAGACAGGGGCCAGGAGAGAATTCATGATTGTTCCAGCCCTGCCTCTAGCAAGTCTGCACGGGAATACGGCTAATGAGTCCTTAGACAGAGAGGGGACACAGGTCATGTAAAATATTAATTAACAAGCTGAGCAAGGCAGTCCGGTAGTGAACCTGAAACAAATCCCCTTGCCATAGTTATTTACCTTCATTCATTGGCAGAACTCACCTGCAATTTGAGCTGACACATGCTGGCAGGATTGCTGTTCATTCATGCTAGGCATGTTGCTGGTTATTTGCGCCTCACTCATTGTTATTTTTTAAAAGGGGAGGGGAACAAAACCACCCCACACAGCCCAGACAAGCTGTGGTACAAGCAGTGTTTCTGGCAATATGAAAGCTGTACAGTGTGATAGTGAAGCAAAAGAAAAAATCCTCATTTCAAGGACACATTTGCTTATTTGAGATATGCCAGTTGTGAAAAACCTGTCATTGCGAGTTATGTACCTGCCAGGGTCTCAGTGTGGGAATTAGACCATCAGCCACTGAACGCTAGGAGGAAAAACAGCAGATAATTAAAATCATCTTTCTGCATTTCTATTGCCCCTTTAATCAGAGGATCTCAGAGTGCTTTACAGATATTCATACAGCAGGTCCTCAACATTTTGCAGATGGACAAAATGAGGTTAAAGGAGAATTTTCAAAGGCTCAGGCTTGGGTGTGGAGAACAAGTTTGAAGAGGCCAGTCTGAGCACTTAGGGGAATGCTCAAAGGTGTATAGGAGAGAGGGATTCTGGTCTGAAAGTTTGCTCTAAGTCTGGGGCAGGCGGAGTTTTGTGGTGCGGACATTCAGTCACTGTTCTGCTCCATAGTTAAGATGGGGGTCAAAGCCAGGATGTGCTTGGAGAGTGCCAGTTGGCCTGTTGCCAGGTTATGTACTTTCCTCTCACTTCTTGTAATGTCAATACAATCTCCTCATAGCACCCTAGTGCTGATCCTTCCCTGAAGTTTGCTCTCTAAAAGGCACGTCATTTCCTGGAGGTTGCGCAGACCCAGAATAGGCAGAAGCAGAAGGCTCAGATGAAGACAGAGACTGAGACCTTCCCTGCTGTGAGGTCTAGTTACTACCAGGAGAGGATTTTAAAGTGCAAGCCAAGGGTAACTATTTATTTGTAATTGTGCCAGTAGATTAAAAATGAAACGAGGATCTTTGTTCAAATCCAGTGTGTTCTCAGGGTATTTGCTTCTGCATAGGACAAGGAGGGGGAGTCGATGGTGCCATTGCAAGAACAGCAGTCACTGCCTGACATATTGGCTGATAGTTGCTCTTAGCTTGTGCCAGTCTGTTCTGGTGAGATGAGATAATTTGTCCTTTAAGCTGTCAGTACATTTGTCTCTATTAACATAGATTAGGAGAGGACTTTGTCCCCTGACTCAGTGGCTTAATGTGTAGTTATGTCACTGGGGCTCATTCTTTTAAGAAACTCCACTTTGTTCACATCTGGAGTGGATGAGACATTTGTACTCTTCAAGAATGGCACAGATGCCACTTGAAAGAACTGAAGAGGTCTCTGTAGTTACTTTAGATGGGTCGAGAGGAGAGAGGGTGTTACATCTACATACCAGCCACATCCTAAAACTCACCCAAACACATTGTGGAAATAGATGTCACCACATGCACTGGGTATGACATCTGCACATGCCCACAAAATGCTGCACTGATCCTCTCAATCTTTATTACACAGATACATATTAGCTCCTGGTACCTGTACCTGACACGTCAGTAGTTCTCCCTTACTTCTGCACCAAGCAACAATTCCCAACATCAGAAGTAGCTGTGCATTCTTTGATACTGGTAAAAAAAAGACAAATCTTTTTTCCATTGAAATATTCCTTGGGTCCAGGTTGGAATCTAGTCAAAATGAGAGAGAGAGAAACCCATACCAGAACAGCCAACAGTTTCTCTCTTTCTCCAGTTGGCGCTATTCCACTTTGAAAAATTAATATTGATTGGGCCAAACAGAGAGGCTCAGTTAATAGCCTGGTGGTAGATCATTTGACTGGGACATGTGAGACTACAGTTCAAGACCCTACTTTTCCTGATTCAGAAGATCATGAACCTATATCTCCCAGATTAGGAGTAAGGGCCTTAACCACAGAGCTAATCTGGGATTGGCCTCTATAGGTTTTTCTGTGAAAATCTTCAAAAAGTCTCATGGGAACAAAAACAAATTTTGAAACTTCAAAATCTGCAGAACAGAATTGTTGTTTTCCTGCCAACTCTAATGGTAACATCTCTAAATAAAAGAAATAATGATGGCTTCTTCGATTTCGAGATACTTCAGTAAGTTCCTGCTCCTTTTGCACATACAGTTGCAGTCTGGTGCGAAAATATCTAGTTTTACTTAAGAATCTAATTTCTCCCTTCCTGTTCATTCAAATCCAATATCATCATGCAAAAATATCACCTCGTGTTGTCATAGCTCTGGTGATTTAAAGCACACATTACAGTTCTATATTTTGTTTTAATTACAGATACTCAAGAAGAATAAAATATTTATATGTGTGCTGTCCTCCTTTTCTCTCTGCACAACAGAGAGAATAAGTGAAGCTGATTTGAATCTGAAATAAGGTAACCTTTCTCAACCTGTGTTTATGTACTTAGGATATATCCTCATTCTTTATTATTAGAGCTACTAAGGATCCATCATTTATGAAGAAATTCGGAAGCAAGTGTAGTGTCTTGAGCATTTTTCAGGCTAATGTCTTCATTTGCAAAGGATATATACCTATTGCCTCTAAAGAGATACTTATCCAGTCTTGCTGGCATTTTCATTAAAACCAACCTTACCGGACAAGACTGTCAAATAATTTCTCTTCTAAGTGTAAAACTTCTTTATTCATCACAATTTTCTGCAAGATTTCATTTTCCTCTTCATCTTCCTGGCGCACTCGATACCTAGCAAGAGACAGCCTACTGAATTGCTGTATCTCATTATTGCAGGTAAAGGGAAAAGGCCTTCTGCTGCTTGGAGTATGACCACACTGTCTCCTGGGATGACTGGTGTGAGCAGCTGCACCTAAGGATAACAGAATCCTTTTGAAATGACACAAGTACAGTGTATAGTATTATCCGCTTAGTGAACAAATTCCATATTCAATTAATTAAAAAAAATTCCCAACAACTTCATGTTAGCAAATTAAAACTATACATGCGCAACCAGATCTTCAGCTGCTGTCAATCGGTGTTGCTGCACTGACATCAGTTGTGCTGATTTACACCAGATGAAGTTCAAGCCCATGTTATAAAATTGGTTATTACTTTTTTGAAAATATTTCAAGTACCCTACATGATAAACTAGCCTAGACTGTGTAACGGGGTGTGCCTGCACAAAACAGTATAGGCCTGATTCTTCTGTCATCAAAACTGATGTAAATCAGGAGTGACATTATCAAAGACTGCTGAATTACAGAATCAGGCCCTGTTTGTCTACTGGTCTCAGTTTAAAGCAATCCATCCATCCATCTATCCATCCACAATAACAAATAGCAGAAACAGTAAGTGATCAAATGCACCCCTGTATTCACATGCTACACATTATTGTAATACTCTTTGAATGAAATATGCCTTGTGAGGTATCACTTGAAAACTAATAAGTTACTGGACAATCATATCACAGTGAAAAGTATGTAGTCATAACTGAAGTGTGTTTACCAGACTAATGTGGGGAATGGGTAAACCTGTTTCTCAAAGACAAAAGACATATTGATGCCTCTAGCCAGATGTCATCAAAGCTGATAGGCTATCACCACCTATCAAGTGGCCATTCTTTGGCAAAGGTGGCAGGAACAAACATCTGCATCTTAGCAAAAACCAGCATGGAACCTATTTCACCACCAGACTCATTGTCTCCATCCCCACAATGGGAATGAACTTTATCTAGAGGCAACACTCAGGAAAATGCATTTCAAAGGGGAACTGAACTATAAAAGTGAGGGGCAAAAGCACCCCATGTTATGTCTCCCTATCCATCTCCTAAAAAGACAAAATAAACAGCTGTTGGCCTTTGGGAGCAGATCCGGGCTTAAGAGTTTGGTCAGCAGTGTTACTGGTAAGGGACTTCACCTTGAAGTCTAGTGCTAGGAAGCGTTTTATCTTTATTTCTCTTGTAACCATTTCTGACTTTAATGCCTTACCCGTGTACTCACTTAAAACCTATTGCTTTGTAATTAAATGCATTTGTTTTATTCTTTAATGAAAAGTAGTCCAGTGTTGTGAATTGTAGGGAGGTAACTCCATTTATGGTTGCAAACTGCTGTATATCAATCCCCTTTGGGGTGGCAATGGACCTAATATATCTGGACTGTCCAGGAGAGAACTTGACAGTGCAGAACACATGTTGAGAGGGAAAATCGAGGACTGGGAGTGTGTTGGGGTCACCCTATAAGTTGTAACCAAGGCAGGTAGAAGCCGGAATGCGACTAGAGTGTGGCTGGCAGACTGCAGCTATACACAGACACTCAGGCAGTTACCTGCAGGCTGTTTGGCTGTTTGTGAACATCCCAGGTTGGAGCTACAGCAGCAAAACATTGTGAGGTACCCAAGTTTGCAGGGTGGGGGCGACACAGCCCCTCACTGGTCGAGATAGCACACCGGAATGTCATCCAATAGCATCATAAAAGCCCTGATCTCCACTCTCACACCAATATTAATATAAATACTAGTTCCCTCCTCTGCCAGCATGACTCTTTCAGATACTCTGCTGCCACTGGACAACCACCAATGCCTAAGCAAAAATATCCTCCCCGAAGGAGCTACAGGCACTGAGTCTGAATTAATGCTGGAAGTGGATCTGTGAGGCAGTTTGGTGTGTATAATAGCTGTAAATACTGTCACGCTCTCTAGAATGGCTCACAACCATGAGTGCCGGCCTCAGAGCAGACTGTCAAAAACAGAGCAGACACCCCAAACTGGTGGTGTGATCTGTAATTAGATTTCCTCAAGTCAGTAACAAATACAAACTCCTGGATCACTGTAATAGCCTTACCATGGACTCACAGAGCGTCCTCTTAGACTCTCCAGTCTATCTTGCCACCCAGATAAACTGGACTTAGTGATAACTGGTCATTTACACCAAAAATCATACCACATTCAGGTTTCTTCCAGTCCCAAGAGACCAGTTACTTACAACCCAGATCAGTCTGGTACAGTAGATCTTACACCAAAGACAACCCCTATAGCCAATCCTGTAATAAACTATCTAAAGGTTTTTAACTAGAAAAAGAAATAAGAGTTATTTACAAGTTAAAGCAAACAAACATATACACACAAATGAGTTACCAACTACATCCTGAGAGTGGCAGAGTTGTAGTGATCTGTCAATTCAAAGTACCTTTCAGGGAGCACCCAAGAGGCAGTCTCTGGGGATCTCTGTGCTCAGTTTAGAGTCTCTGGTACTGTCAGAGTTCAAACCGCCAAAAAGATGGAAAATTTTCCTGTGGCTTTGTTTTATTTCCTTCATTCAGCTTCCAAGCCCACAGAATGAGCTTCTTCCCTGCAGGTAGCATTTCCCAGGTGCGACAGGGCCATTAGCCAATCCTTTGTATTGCAATGATTTTTGATAGTCCTTCTGGATGGACAGAGGAAGACAGGATGATTCCCATGCCTGTGTTCACAAGTTCAGGGCAAACATTTTCAAAGTTATAAAGCAAAAGATATTTTCTTATAGCACAGCATACAGACATTGCAAGTGAGCTTAATGCACATGGCAACTTACAAGCATTTCATAGATACTCAACACTAACTGCATTCTTATAAGACTAATACCCATTGTAAGCAAAACTAACATATAGGTAACCTGGTTTGGTCTCCAGCTACAAAGTTGTCAGTTCTGAGGTAATGTCCGAGGCCTTGGCAAGAACTGGCATCTGGCCTGCCAACATCACAGATACATACTCTGCCTTTGCTATGATTAGGTTAAAGGTTACACTACAGTAATTATACAGGCAAACTGTTACTGGCGTCCAAATGTGCTGTGCTCAATAACAGTAGTTAATTAATTGTACTTTTCACAGATACAGAACACTTCAGCCCAAGAGGTTACTGCTTCTACCAGCATTAATGGAGCTTTACAGCACCCCTTCAGGGTGTTGCTATAACCATTCTAGAGATGGATCAGCTGAAGAAAAGAGGGCTTAATTGCCTTGCTCAAGGACGCATAGCAAGTGGCTGAGCAAAGAATAGAACTCAGCTGCCATGTCTCCCTTCTCTAGCCATTAGCTACATTTGCTTCTACCATTTTTAAGTTCTTGTTTTGCAGGGTTTAGGGAAAGCTGTTATTATTTAGTATGCAAGGCTATCAGGCTTTTTATCTTTGCAATAACATCCTGCTCAAAGTACACAGCATTTTTCGATTCTTTCCTCAGAATCAAAAAGTTAATTTAGCTAATAGCCACTAAAACCTTTATCATTGGGGTTGATTTTATTAACTATGTATAGATAAAACATGATGGGCCAAATGCTCCTGACTCCCAATGGGAGTTTTGCCTGAGTAAGAGCTGCAGCATTTGGGCTGATTACAATAAAAATCATTTTTATAAGGACAGTTAAGAGCTGAAAGTAGTAGTATTTAGCAATGTTACTCACTACTCTGAGTAATGTACAGTGCAGTCCATCCCTCTTTACGTTGCTCCTAGATGTGCTGCCTTGGTGTTTGGTCCCTGGGACTGCCAGAAAGGGTTGGTCCCTGGCCCTCCCTCTAGAGACACCTGGGGCACAGCCCTAGAGGAGCTGGCAGCCTGTGACTTCTCCACCTTCCTGGAGGTGATGAGGTTCAGGCTTCAGCCATGGGGTGGTGAGGCAACAGGCTCTGGCTATCCGGCTTCAGGCTCCGTCCCCTGACCCTCGGGTTCTAGCCCTGGTCCCCAACTGTGGGGCTTTAGGCTACAGCCCTGGGGTTTCAAGCTCCATCTCAGGGCCTCATTTCCCAGGCTTCAGCTCCCTGCTGCCTTCCTTAGCCCTTCTATTGCCCCTGACCCCTGCTGCCTCCCTATCCACCTCTTCCTCTGGGGTGTAATTTGTCCCTGGGCTTGCCAGGGCTGAGTAAGTTTGTTGTGAAAAGTGAAACTTGTATGTTTGTTAATATCAGCAGACTCGGTAGCTAGCTGGGAGGCTGTGAAAAATATTAACAAGTATACAAATATCACTTTTCACAGCAGCCGACTTAAAGCTCAAATCAAATCAAACAATTTTCAAATCAATCACACTGGCTCTGGACAGTGCTGGAGGTCTGTGATCTACAGGAGATCAAAGTATATGATTTAGTGGTCCCGTCTGATCTTAAACTCTATACAGGGGCGGCTCCAGGCACTGGTGCAGCAAGCACGTGCCTGGGACAGCAAGCCGCGGGGGGCAGCCTGCCAGTTGCTATGAGGGCGGCAGTCAGGCAGCCTTTGGCAGCATGCCTGCAGGAGGTTCGCCAGTCCTGTGGCTTTGGCAGAAATTCAGCGTCGGATACGCCGAAGGTGCGGGACCGACAGATCACCCGCAGAAACGCTGCCAAATCCATGTGAGCAGTGGACCACCCTCAGGCGTGCCTTCGAAGTCCTCCTGACTGCAGTGCTTGGAGCGGCAAAAAACATAGAGCCACCCCTGACTCTATAACAGAGGTCCATCTAGTGCAGATTCTTGTTTCCAACGGTGACCTGTGCCAGGTGTTTCAAAGGCAGCAAAAAGAAACTTCATTTTGGTGACTAACATGGGTGGAGCTTATGTTGTGGGTGGAGCTTGGAATTGTATAAATACCTTTTTCCCTTCACTTTGACCCCAGTTTAGTAGCATCTTATTCAGTTCTCATTGAAGTCCAATTAAAAAAACATGGATGAAGGTGGACCGGCTCCTATTTACCAAGAAAAAGGCGGAAACCTACAGTGATCTGCTGAATAGGCCAGTTGAATGGGGAGACTTGTCATCCCCATGTCATGACTTGTCATGAATGGGGTGTCATCTTATTATACTGATTAAATTTTTTTTCATTATTTTTTATTCCTGTTAGTCCTGTAGAGACGACACAGCTACAGGAGAGTGAGCTGAATTCTATTCTAGCTCACACATCACCAACACAAGAATAGTTCTAATGAAGAGGGTAAAATTTTCAAAAGCACCTAACTGATTTTCAAGCCTAAGTCCCATTTTGAAAAGAGACTTGGGCAATTGGAGCCATCTTTTTAAAGAAATTTTACGTGTTGCTAGGCTAAGTGGAACAACTTCTAACCTTTTAGAAGGCCCACTGTCTAGTGGAATGTTCAGCCCCTTGTCACTATAGAGATAGTTAAGTGCCTAAGAAAGGGATTTTCAGAAGCCAGTCAGCTGAGCAAGGAGTCGCTATACTAACCAGGAGTGAAATGCTGAGCAGAGGTGTGGTGAAAGAAAAGGGTCTTAGGTGCCTAAGCAGCTGACCTGGTACTAGGGTGACCAGACAGCAAATGTGAAAAATCAGGACGGGGTGAGGGGTAATAGGAGCCTATATAAAAAAAAGAGCCCAAAATGGGACTGTCCCATAAAATCAGGACATCTGGTCACCCTCCCTGGTACTCCTGGCTGATGGGACAGAGAGATGTGCCTCCTTCTGTTCAGAATCCTCAGCCACGAACCCTCCTCTAGAGTTAGGCACCTAAGCCAGAACAGCTGCTTATGTACCAAATGCTCCAGCAGTTGAAACAGTCTGTCTCCTGCTCATGCTTATAATTCTCTCTCATTTGCCTTGCGTTTCCCTGTGCCTCTCTGTCTTTTGTGCAAGTACTGTGCTGCCCCCCTGCATCCACTCTCCCTGTTGCAGGGTCTGATAAGTGTTAGGTGTGCTCTGAGCATGCCTACAGGATCAGGCCCATCTGGTGAGCTATTAGTTCCCCCACCTACTTTAAAAATCCTGTTTTGGGGACTCTGGGACTTCAGCTTGAACAAGGGCACTGAACTGCCTGAAAGTCAATGGGATTTAGGTGCCTAAGGGCCAGATTTTCAAAGTTTTTTAGATACCTAAACAGACAGGCACTTAAATAACACTACTCAGATTAGATGCCTAAATCCCATTGATTTCAATGAGAGATAGGGGCTTAAATCATTTAGGTACTATGAAAATCCCACTAGGCACTTATCTACAGCTTTAATAGTCTAAAGACTTTTTAAAAATCTATCTCATAGGCTATTTTGAAAATTTCACCCAGAATCTTTATTGCTAGTGATAAGTGAGTGGTGGCGTTCTGATCCCAGGCTAAGTGTGTGGGGTTGAGAGTTAGAAAAACATTTTTTAAAAGTGTAAGTTGAGCAGATTTTATCTGGAAAACAGAGAGAGACAATTACAATAAAATCACTTGATGTCATTTTAACAAATCAACTTTTAGGGCAGAACCACACTGATCACTTTTGCAGATAAACACTTTTTTTTCTCTTCTGAGGGTGGGACAACTGGTCCTGCTGTAAGGAACTAATTGTCATAGATCAATACTTAGCTTTTATTTGCCATGTTAAATATGGGTCACCTTTCTCTGGATGCAGACAGCGCTGATGCCTGAGTTAACAACTCAGACACACTGATTAGGTCAAGTTAAACAAAATGTAAACCATGTGTCCTTTAAAGCTGTTCTTGGAAGCAAATCTTTCTGCATCATAACAGATTGAATATATTATCAAACAAGGTGATGTGCTGCCAATATTTTAACAAGGGGCTTTCACAAAATGTTTATATATTAATAGATTTGAAGGCCAGAAGAGACAACTTGTGGTCATCTAGTCCCAGGGTTGGCAACCTTTCAGAAGTGGTGTGCTGAGTCTTCATTTATTCATTCTAATTTAAGGTTTCGCGTGCCAGTAAAATATTTTAACGTTTTTAGAAGGCCTCTGTCTACAACTCTATAATATATAACTAAACTATTGTTGTATGTAAAGTAAATAAGGTTTTTAAAATGCTTAAGAAGTTTCATTTAAAATTAAATTAAAATCCAGAGTCCCCCGGACCAGTGGCCAGGCAGCGTGAGTACCACTGAAAATCAGCTCGTGTGCCGCCTTTGGCACGCGTGCCATAGGTTACCTACCCCTGATCTAGTCTGACCTCCTGCATATCACAAACTGTGACTTCCTTGAATTAACTACTGCTTCACATCCAAAAGCTTAAAATAGAGTATGTCTTTTAGAAAAACATGCAATTTTGTATTAAAGATTTTCACCATTTGGGGAATAGGCAACAATCCTGAGTAAGTTGTTCCAATGATTAATTACCTTCACTGTTAAAATTTTCACCTTATTTCTAGTCTGATTTGGTCTAGTTTCAACTTTCAGCCACTGGGTATTATACCTATAATAGAATGCTAAACTATATTACATTGTTAAGCCACTAGGTGGCACTGTGTGTGAAATACAGTAGAACCTGAGAGTTCCAAACACCAGAGTTTCTGAACTGACCAGTTAACCACACACTTCATTTGGAACCAGAAGCACAGTCAGGCAGCAGTAGAGACCAAAAAAAAGCTCAGTACAGTACTGTATTAAACATAAACTACTAAAATAAATAAAGAGAGAGCAGCATTTTTCTTGTGCATAGTAATGTTTCAAAGCTGTATTAGTCAATGTTCAGTTGCAAACTTTTGAAAGAACAACCATAACATTTTGTTCAGAGTTATGAACATTTCAAGTTATGAACAACCTCCATTCCCAAGATATTTGTAACTCTGGGGTTCTACTATACTTTAAACTAAACTTAGCCATGCCTGGCAGAGCATTACAGGATCTTATACTGAACACATCTCGTGAGTATCTCTCTGGGAAGTTGGCTCTGTAGTCAGCCTATATCTGATACAGAAACCTGATCTGCTAATAGCCTAACAAGCTACTGTGTACAAGAAGTACATGACATAATGTCAGAAATAAATTAGTGACAGAAGAGAAAAACACAAGAACCAAAGCAAAAGGTTGCAGACAGAAGGTAAAAAAACAACAACAGAGGTTGCAGGATCTCATCAACATTCAACTCTTCAATTCCTCAGAGAACTTCAGCTTTGCCAAACCCTTCACAATAGAAAGACTGAAAGCAGTGTTTTCAAGATTTCAAATTGTCACCAAGCTCCACCAGGAAACTGTAGATATTCAGGTATCTTCTTTAATTTATGTTGTGGGGCAGCAGGCAGAGCGTATCTTTAAATCTTTTGACTTTACTGAAGACAGTCACAAAGATGACCATGAAAAGGTTCTGGCAATATTTGATGCATAGTTTATGTCTCAGAGAAATATGGTTTATTAAAAAGCATGTTTTCACCAGCAAATTCAAGAACCAGGGGGAAACATTGAATGTTTTATAAGTGCTCTGCATGCACTGGCTGAAAACTGTGATTTTGGAATGGCAATCCATGAAAATATCAGACAGGCTGGTTATTGGCTTAACAGATAAAAATCTTTCACAGCAGCTACAACTGAAGACAGAGTTAGGCTTGGCCACAGCTATACAGATAGCAAAGCAGTCTGAACTAGTCAAACAGCAGAACAAAAGGCAGGAGCAACATGAAGAGCTTGAAACTAGCTTGGAAGTTGTAAACAGACACTTGAGTGTTAAAAGTCATTATCACAAAATCCCCAAGGCAAGGAGAAATTGCTTCCAGGCTAAGAGGGACAAATCGAGTGCACAAGATGTTAAAAAAGGCATATCCAAAGAGATGATGCATGTCCAGCCAGAGGTGCAAGCCATAATACCTGCACGAAATATGGACACTTTGAATTTGTTTTAGGCACCAAAGCAGTCAGGGAGTTGACTCATGTCACAGACAATGAAGAATAATTGCTTCTGGGATCTATCTATTATGACAATGCAGAACCTGCCTGGAGAGTGAAATTGAATATTTATGGCAAGACTATTGACTCAGATTGACTCAGAAGCTGAAGTCACAGTCATCTCAGAAATGACTTACAATAACCTTCAACCCCTCCCAGACCAGAAGCCACTTGACATAGTTCTGACTAGCCCTGTAGTTATCCTGAACTGCTGAACACCACAGAAACTATTTACAAAAACAAAAGCTATGCATTCAGAGTGCATGTGATTAAAAGAGCAAAGACCTATAAGCTTTCCAGCCACAGCATGCCAGCCATGATGGGCCTAGTGCAGGGGTGGCCAAACTTACTGGCCCTCCAAGCCACATACAACAACCTTCAAAAGTTTGAAAGCCTGGGCCCACCTGCTTGGAGCTGGGGGTTGGGGTTTCAGCCCTGTTCCTGCTGAAGCCCCGAGCCCTGGCAGGTGTGCCCTGCAGGGCTGAAGCCCCAAGACCCCTCTCCTTGCTGGGCAGAAGCCCCTACCGCACCACCTCGTTTCCAGGCAGAGGTCCTCAGCTTCCCCGTCTGCCAGTCTCATAGGTGAAGAATGGGTGTGTGTGAGGGTGGCGTGGGGCTCCACAAGCCGCACTTTAATGGTAAAAGAACTATATGTGACCTGCAAGGCACAGTTTGGCCACCCTTGGCCTAGTGATAAAGGTGGAAGAACTTGATGGAGGATTTGATATTATTGGTCTTTTGAAAGGAGATCCAGTACAAAACAACATAAGAGAGAACGCTGAACCATACAGTGGACAAATACCCCTACCAAGCAGACCTTGAAGAGACTAGCTGAAGATTTATGCAAATTCAGAGAACATTATTACCTGATTGTAGTGGATTATTTTTCCAGGTATATAGAAATAGTGTAGTTAAAAGACATAACACTACACAATGTTATCTAGAAACTGAAACGCACTTTTGCTCATTTTGGTATTCTAGAACAACTACCGACAGACAATGGACCACAATTCATTGCAGCAGAATTTAAGTCATTCTGAATGAAATACACTTGATGTTATTACTGGTCACCCACGTTACCCAAGGCTGAGGGAGCTGTACAGAGAGCCAAGAAGATCCTACAGCAGAAATTGTATTTATAAAAAGGCCTTAACTGAGAAAATACCCATGAGAGTACAAACAAATGAAGCTCTAAGGAATAATGATTGCTTCTTATGGGTCTCTAAGAATGTCATCAGTTATAATTGATGTACAATAAGCTCCTGATAAAGTCTGTTTCTGTACTAAGGATATAAAACAGTTGATTGAAAGGGACACTCCTCAAATTTCCAAAAGGTTTGGTTAGTGTTATCTAAGCAAACTCATGATAACGTCATTGCAAATCCATTAAGATTATGATATTGGAAATCATGATGCTGATATCAAAACAAGATGGAAAAATTGAAAGGTACATTAGAGCAAGTGTATGGATGACAGAAAAACATTAATAACATACGTTTATTGACCTTGACTATGATACCTAAATGAATGCTTCAAACCTGAGGTTTTACTGGACAAAGATATTTCAGACTGCTCAGAAATATGTTGAGAGACAGGCAATGAAAGTTATCTACAACTACTAACAATTAAAGTATTTAAAATCTCTTATGGCATTAGTTTGATAACAACATTTCTCTCTCAAGTAAACCCAAGTACTCCAAATCTAAGTCTTCTCCACTTGACTGTGTAGCACAAACTCAGGATGCAATAAATGTAAGTAAAGATAAAGGCTCCAATCCAACACAGTACTTAAGCATGTGAGTAGTCCCACTGATTTCAATGGATCTACTCATGTGCTTAATTTACACACATGCTTATGTGCTTTGTTAGGTTGGAGTCACAGGCATTATTATTGGAGTCAGCAAGCCAAGCCATTCAAAGTTCAGTGAGTGTCTAATATTCTTTCACTCAGAGAAAAGCTAGCAGCAGATATAGAATTCATCCCAATCTCACAAACTGGGTGTATCAAAGGAGATGTATATATTTCCAGAAATTAGTTTGACATTGTAAAATTTCACCTTGACAAACTGCAAGACAATTAGATGTTAGGGATGGTTACATGAGTCAAGACACAGGTCAGACTGGGAGGATCTGCAAAGAGCAAGCTCCATGCTTGGGACCTAAAAAAAAGTCTACAGTTAATGGAAGTACTATGTCCAAGGAAGAAGTTAGTACAACACACATTTTTGACTCACAAATAAGCAAAGCAGCAAACAAAAAACCCAGCAGGAACTAGTAGCAAATATCCAATTTTAGGTTTCAGTAAAACACTGAATAAGTGGAAATGGTATTTGGATGACCAAATAATGGTGAGAAGAATAAATGATAGTTACATGTGTTATATTGGCTCATTTATTTACAGCTGAATGTTGTAAGAAGCAGTACCAATAACAAGTAACTTCTCACCTCACAAAAATCAGCATATTAATTCCATTTACATTTTCCTAGAATATTTGGTTAATAACTTGCTCTTGTTATCTGTCATTACACATTATAAACCAACTTTATTGCTGAGAGAATATCTACTTTAGATTATAAAATATATGAATTACAGGATGAAGCCTCTAATTGTAATTAAAGGTTGTTATTCCCATTTTTCTTTTACAAAGTAATGTTGATTACATTTACTCAGAGGAGAATGACTTTGACTTTTTCTTTATGGAAGGCCAGACTGTGATACCATTACTCACATTCAATAGCACCTTACAACACTAATAGTCTCATTAAAATCCAAGTAGCTACTTGTAGAGTTAGATGGTAAAGTGAGTTTCACAATATAGCCCAAAATAATTAATTCTTTTGATTCTTTAAAAAAAATTAAATTAATGAACTGTGGAAAGGCTAAACACTTTACTACAATTGCTCTTTTGCTCATACTATTAAACTAGCAGCCAAAATTTGCAAACTCTAATGCCTAAAATAAAGCATTTAAGTCTTTATTTCAGTGTGAGATTTTCAGGCATGCTAATCCCCTGAAGCTCTTACTGGCTCAGTATAAAAGGTAAATTGACATGATCATAATCATATAGACCACCTCAAATCAAAGTTTGTTGATAGTGGCATCTCATCCTATTTGGCTTCAGATATGTATGTAAAGACTTATTCAGCTAAGGAAAATAGCTGGAATTTCACTGGATATAATTCAGTGAAGCATTAGGACTACATTATAAAAGTGTGTGTTGTACCCTGAGGTTAACATTGAATCTGCTACATTTCCCTAAATACATGCTTCAGATATGGTTTATACAGTATAAATGATTGGCATTGCCATACACACATCTATTTTTATCAATAAACCAGGGCCAAGAAAATGTTTTGTTGAAGTTTGGCTATTTAGGATATTTTTATCATAAAGCGTTTTTTTTTATTTGCCTCTGTCATCAAATTCCAAGAGGCCTTTTGTTTCACAGAGGTTTGTATCAGCAGCTCTATAGTGCAAGATACAATTATTTTACTCAAAGAACTCAGTCAAACAGTACAGTTCATGTGAGTTCCTTATTTTATCTGGTTTTAAACAAATGTGGTAAACTGCATCTTGTCTTTTGTACTGTTTTGACTGGAATGACCTAGACAAGCAGCTGTACCTTCACATCAATACACTTCAGCAACATTCTTTCAATTCTCAGCAATCACAAAACTGAGCCAGTCCTTAGTTTAGTGATTTCACTGTTCTGTAAAGCAGGCAGTATTACAAAACACTTCTCCTAACAGATAGCTGTGAATGGCCTCCAAACTCTACCCAGCATCCAACTACTTTTCCAGAAGCTATCTCTAGTACTAAATCCTATTCTCATGGTAAAATGAATAGGCTTCACATAAACATGTTAGGAAAAAATATTTCACTGAGGGTATGGCTATGCTTACAGTTGTACAGCGCTGGGAGTTACAGCTGTCTTCGTACAGCTGTGTAGGGAAAGCGCTGCAGTGTGGCCACATCTGCAGCATTTGCAGCGCTGTTGGGAGTGGTGCATTGTGGGCAGCTATCCCAGCGTTCAAGTGGCTGCAATGTGCTTTTCAAAAGAGGGAGGTGAGGGGGAACGTGGGAGAGAGAGAGAGAGTGGATTTTTGGATCTGTCAGCTCCCTGCCTTGCAAGTTCTAAGGCCTGGAACATACACATCACCAACCTGCAATCAATTTAAAAGTTTTGAGCCCTTCTCCCACCCCTCTCTTATTCACTAAATGCAAATTATGCACTCCTAAATAGCCTTCAGACCACATAAGCAGCTGCTCAACACGGACTCCCTCCTCCCCCTCTGCCGTGTGCCTTCTCTCTTCAAGCAAACAGCTGTGAACCTTCCAAAGCAATTCCCCTGCCTGTCTCCGCTCGCTCCAGCAAACAGGAGCTGTGTTTGTTTTTTAGATAAGCAGCTCGGGGGAGCTCGGAGTTCAGCCATTCTTCCGGTTTATTGTGAGCAGGCATTTTGGGATACCTCCTAATACCCTGGAGGCCAATAACAGTGCTTTTGGAGGCCACACTTGATGAGCAGCGCTGCATCACCAGTGCTGCAATCTTTACACCCCAAGCAGACCAGGCGTACAGCCAGCGCTGCAGCCAGGGAGTTGCTGCACTGGATGTGCCTTGCAGGTGTGGACAGTTACTAAGTTGCAGTGCTGTAAACCCACCACCAGCGCTGCAACTCTCAAGTGTAGCCAAGCCCTCAGAGGGTGGTGAAGCACTGGAATGGGTTACCTAGGGAGGTGGTGGAATCTCCTTCCTTAGAGGTTTTTAACGCCCTGTCATGGTATAATTCCTCACTCTGAACCTTAGCGTCCAAAAGATGGAGTACCAGCATGAATTCCTCTAAGCTCAATTACCAGCTTAGTACTTGTAGTGCTGCCACCAACCAGGAATTCCAGTGCCTGGTACACTCTGGTCCCCCCAAAACCTTGCCCGGGGACCCCCAAGACCTAGACCCTCTGGATCTTAACACAAGGAAAGTAAACCCTTTCCCTCACCGTTGCCTCTCCCAGGCTTCCCCTCCCTGGGTTACCCTGGAAGATTACCGTGATTCAAACTCCTTGAATCTTACAACAGAGAGGAAAATCCACTTTCCCCCCTCCTTCTCTTTCCCCCTCCCAGACTCTTTCTGAGAGAGAAAGTAATCCTAACTCAGAGAGAAAATTAACCTTTCTCTCCCCCTTCCCTCCTTTCTACCCACCAGTTCCCTGGTGGATCCAGACCCAGTCCCCTGGGGTCTTACCAGAATAAAAAAAAATCAGGTTCTTAAACAAGAAAAGCTTTTAATTAAAGAAAGAAAGAAAAAACAGTAAAAAACCACACAATTATCTTTGTAAATTTAAAATGGAATAGATACAGGGTCTTTCAGCTATCGACACTGGGAATACCCTCCCAGCCTAAGTATACAAGTACAAATTAAAATCCTTTTAGCAAAATACAAATTTGAACTCCTTCCAGCCAAATACACATTTGAACTCCTCCAGCCAAATACACGTTTGCAAATAAAGAAAACAAACATAAGCCTAACTCGCCTTATCACCTAGTACTTACTATTTTGGACATATAAGAGACTGTATCAAAGAGATTGGAGAGAAACCTGGTTGCACGTCTGGTCCCTCTAAGCCCCCAGAGTGAGCAACAACCAAAAACTAACAGCACACACAAAAACTTCCCTCCCTCAAGATTTGAAAGTATCCTGCCCCCTGATTGGTCCTCTGGTCAGGCTGTTCTTGTTAACCCTTTCCAGGGAAAAGAGATATGAAGTACTTCTGTTCTATTAACTCTTGCTTACCTGTTTATGACAGGCCCTGCTTGACAAAGCCCCGGCTGGGATGATTTAGTTGGGGTTGGTCCTGCTTTTGAGCAGGGAGTTGGACTAGATGACCTCATGAGGTCTCTTCCAACCCTAATTTTCTATGATTCTATGCCTGTGTATGATGTGTGCTCTGATGTGTCTACATGGCAAGTGGGAGTGAACCTCTCTTTCTAACCCGGGGTCCAAGCTCAGGTGGCTAGTCTGCACCTCTGTGAGTACCACAACCTTCACACAGCTATTTTTAGTGCACTAGTTCAGGCCCCGCTAGAACAAGTCTGTCTATCTGGGCTGGTAGGCTTGCTCCCAGCTGCCATATAGACATATCCTTAGTGGCTGTCCCACAGGAAAGACAAAGGGCCTAGTACTACAGCCATTAACCAAAGACTTTAGCTTACATGGTAAACATCTGTGTTTTCAGAATTAAAGAGCCAGAATTCAGTTGTGGATGCTTAAGAGGTGTATGTGTGTGAGTGAGTGAGAGGCATATAGTGGCCATCTATATATCCTTTAGATTGCGAAACAACCATATTACCCACCCAGACCAGTTCATCAGAGGTTTAAGTTGCCTAAACATATCCATTCTAAATGCCTTTTTCAGTTTGTCATAATTTTCTCAAACTTTCACCTTTCACAGTGAAGTCTTCCAGACTTCTGGTGTCTAATTGAGATTGGATTTTTGTATGCTTGCTTTTAAAAGGTTGAGCAAGAATGTTTTTGAATATGAGGAAAGGGAGAGAAAATCATTAGGTGTATTCTCAGAGCACTCCTACGAAGTGGGGTAAGTATTATTCTCATTTTATAGATAGGAAAAATTGAGGAGGAAACGCTGTGTATACCTACACCCTTACTCTCAGGAAACACAGGGTAACAAGTGATGGGTTGTGGATGGACATGGCTGTATCTGAAGAAACAGTGGTGTTTAACTTTGGACTCCTCTTGTAGGCCTCACTTCTGCAACAGGGTAGGAGTAATTTGGTGACCATGCTCTTATCAGTATGAGATTAGGTTTCCCTTTGTTCTCTCTCTTCCTCATCATTTTTTAAGATGGTACTTATCCAGGCAACATTCTGCACCTGTGCTATGTGGGAAGGTCAAATAGCAAAGTATCAGACTCTGAAGGTGCACTAAAAAAATAAATAAAAAAAATAGAACAATCTTTCAGTTGGAATATCTGAGAACAAAATCGAACTCCTGTTAGATGGTGCTTCCAGGTATTTCAAAGTGTGTGTGGGCTCTGTTTACAATATTACTATTACATATTGTTTGTTAAGATCAGATGATGTGCTTAGTATTGCACAAGGCACAAATAAAGACATTCCTCACCATGGGGAGATTATAATCATAAATTAAGTTACAGCTAAAACAAGAAGCCTTGCGAAATCCAGAGAGAGGTTGCTTTTTTCCCTTTTCCTGCTTTCCAGTTTCTTAATCCCCCGTCTTAGAAGTTGTTGTAGAAAAGATACTAGGCTGATTCACTGACTTGATTTGTAGTTGTGGTAGTCTTTGGAAGAAGTGGGTTTTGGCAGGGATTTGAATGAGAAGAAGGAGGCCTAGTCCAATGGAATTAAAAAGTTTTTCCATGCAGAACAGGTAGTGTAGGAGGACAAAGACTCAGAGGTGATAATGGGAGAAGGAAATGCATGGTAAGGCTGGCTCTAGTGAAGTAAAGAAACCCATTTTTTCATGTTCTCTGTGTATATATGTCTTCCTACAGTATTTTCCACTGCATGCGTCTGATAAAGTGAGTTTTAGCCCACGAAAGCTTATGCCCAAATAAATTTGTTAGTCTCTAAGGTGCTACATGTACTCCTCATTCTTTTTGCTTTTTTTGAAATGTCACCAGACTGCTTTCTCTTGCCAGACTGGGGAAGAGATAAGAGACAGTTAGAACAAAATGAAGATTTCAGCTAGAGCTGGCTGAAGATTTTCCAACAGAACAGTTTTCCATCAGAAAATGCTGATTGGATAAAATCAACATGTTTTGTGGGAATGTGTTGATTTTGGCAACATCTTTGAAGGGAAATGATCAAAATGATTCACTTTGATAAGGTCAACATCTTTCATTTTGTATTTATATTATAATTTATAACATTTCAACTATGTTATTTTAAAACATAGAAGTTGAGATGATAAAGTGGAAATGAAACATCATAAGGTTGTTTCTGAAACAAATATTTGGAAATGTTTTGTGGTGAATTTTGGCTTTTTATTCCAATCTAAGTTGAATGGAAAATTTTAAATGTCATAAATTTCCTATGGGATGAAAATTCCATTTCCCACCTGGTTCTAACTAAAGAACTGAGTGTACACTTTAAAACAGAAATTGTGCATCGAGGTTTTGAAAAGATGTCTCAGCTTGTTTCTATGAATACACGGCATCTTGCCTGCTCTTTTGAATGAGGAAAAACATTTTCTGTCAACTCTACCCTTTCTCGAATGAACACAGCCCTCTAGATACCAGAGAAAGCAGATGGCATAGGTAGAGTAAATTGTAAAGAGTTCTTGTGTAAATGGTGTGCAGCTTGCCTTGTTGTCATCTCTAAAGGTCATTGTTACGTGTAAAAAGATTTTATGGTGCCCTTGCTGAGGGTATCCGAAAAAAAGAGGTTTACAGTCAGAACAGGTTATGGCACATAGGTTGCAACTTTCATTAAATACAAAACACACAATAAACAATACCCAGCAAGTGAATACAGATGATCATTTGATCAGAAGCCATCCCTTTTTATCAATTGAAATTCCATTGTAAACTATATGGCCTTTAGACTGCAAAACAACCACACAGATCACCCCAACCAGTTCAGCAGTGCAGTGGAGGAGCTATTAGGCTGACATCTAGTCTCTGATTGTGAGTTTAGTGTCCTGTGAAAAAATCAACCCCCACCCCATGCACCTTCATGCAGGAAAGCAGCCAGATGATTCAGCAAACGTACCACCTTTAAGAACTAGGGCGAGGTCCTCAGCTGGCAAAAAATGGCCTAGCTCTATTTACTTCCTTAGAGCTACACCAGCATAGACCAGCTGAAAATCTGGCCCTAGTTATGCTACTAGATGCCTTTAATGACATCTTGGCTGCCATCCTGTCAAACAAGTCACTAACAGGCATCCCTCAGTCTAAACAGATCTAAATAATCAGATTGAAGACACTATATTTGTTGAGTACCTTCCAAAAGAGGAACAAGAAGTTCCCATACATCTAAGGGCCTCCTTTCCATACCTCTAGGTAAACTAAAGCATCTTATGGTTTTCCTGGCTCATTTTATTTCCACTGCCGAGGAGCCTGCCTGCCTTACCAGGGCAGGAGCACATCAGACCAAGTCAGCATGGCTAGAGGGCATTGATTTGCAGGTTCTGATAATCTCTCTTTACTCTAACAAATAGCACTAAACCCAACAAATGTACTAAAGCACTGCCACTTAGAGGAATAAAGTTCACAGAAGCTCGCTTCCAATCCACACTCAAAGGCATGATTCAGTGCCACCTCAGACTTCGAATGCCTGCCCACACATTTTTACCCACACGTACAACGAGTTTGTGCTTCTTTTTTCCCCTTCCTGTGTGAAAACTCAGAAATACTATTATTTACTATGTCTGTTGCGGATCCTCAGAGATTCCATGTCCTGTAATTGAAGCCAGCTGGAGACGGAGAGATTACACAAAATGAAAGCCACTGATAACTCGCTACTTACTCAACACAGAGCCAACAATTACTTTCATCCTTCTCCTTTTATTTACTCTTTTTAAGGACTTATTAAGATAAAAGATGACAGCACCGCAGTACTGAGCCTTGTTGATTACTTTCCTTTCTCATGACGTTTAGACCTATCAATTTAGACTTATTCTTCTAGCCTAGCTTGGCTTTTTAGGCTGGATTCATCTCTCTGAGTTTTATCTCAGGAATATTTTCTCTGCAAACCCTAGCAAAGAGTGGTAAGTATGCACAGTATTAAGCTTTGAGGGTCTGATCCAAAACTCATAGAAGTCAATGGAAGTCTTTCCATTGACTTCAGTGGCTTTGGATCAATCCTTCTTTTGGATGGTCTTGGATGTTTTTACTGAGATCTCCATGTGAGGCTCCATTAAGTCTTTGTTTAGTAAAAAAAAGTAATTATTTGAGGCAAAACTAACAAGTGTAAAGATAGATTAATAATGCTAGGTTATCAGGTGATAATGCTAATATAAAAGTATACCATTATACACCTCTACACCAATATAACGCCACCTGATATAACATGAATTCAGATGTAATGCGGTAAAGCAGTGTTCCAGAAGATCAAATCAAGTTTGATATAACGCGGTTTCACCTATAACATGGTAAGATTTTTTGGTTTCCGAGGACAGCGTTATATTGAGGTAGAGGTGTATTTAACAATGGCAGTCTGTTTCTATGAAACTATAACTACCACTTTTTTGGTATGAACATACAATGTCATAAAATGTGAACAATGCAACATCATAGGTTATTTTGTTTTCAGTGCTAATTTTGCAAGGCACCGCTTTGACCTAGAAATGCTTATATTGTATTTATTTTTCATATTTTATTCTCATGAACAATTTGTTCCTCATGTGTTCTTCAGAGTTTTGTTATTATGTTGATATGGCTTTGTCTGAAGATTTGGGATTTTTGAGTGGATTGATGTATTACAGTATTTCAAGGATGTTTTGAAAGACTAAATTTAATAGTTTACTTAATACATAAAAATGTCCTTTGGCCTAATTTTGTTTGGAAGCTGAACAGCAGACAGATCAATAAATATGCAGTCACATGCATTATATTTAATACGTTATTGTATTTGGTACCAACAATACATTTTCACAACACTAGAAAATCTACTTTTAAGTTTAAATTAATACATTAATTCAATGAGTGGCAGGTTGAATTTAGGGAATTTAATTTTGAAGGAAAACAAGATAGTTTACATTCTCAGGCAAAAGTCTGCTGTAATGCTCATAAAACCATAAGAATGGCCATGCTAGGTCAGACCAATGGTCCATCAAGTCCATTATCCTGTCTTTCAACAGTGGTCACTGCCTTGATGCTTCAGAGAGAATGAAAAGAAAAGAGCAATTGTCAAATGTTCCATCCCCTGTTGTTCTGTCCCATCTTCTGGCAGTTAGAGGTTTAAGGACACCCAAAAATGGAGTTGCATTCCTGACCATCTTAGCTGATAGCCATTGTTGGTCTTAACCTCCATAAATGTATCTAATTCTTTTTTTAACTGTGTTTTACTTTCGGCCTTCACAACATCTTCTGGCAACAAGTTCTACAGCTTGACTGTGCATTGTGTGATGTTTTAAACCTGCTGCCTGTTAATTTCATTGAGTGACTCAGAATTCCTGTGTTATACGAAGGTGTAAATAACACTTAATAATTCAGTTTCTCTAAGCCATTCATGACTTTATAGACCTCTATTATATCCTCCCTTTGTTGTCTCTTTTCTAAGCTGAATCCTCGCAGTCCTTTTTACCTCTCCGCATCCTAATCTAAACCTCCAAATCATTTTTGTTGCCCTTCTCTGTACTTTTTCGAATTCTAACATATTTAGATGGGGTGACCAGGACTGTATGCGATACGCAATGTGTGGACATTCCAGGGATTTATATAGTGGCACTATGATATTTTCTATCTTATTATCTACCCATTTCCTAATGGTTCCTAACATTGTTAGATTTTTTGACTGCTGCTGCACATTGTGCAGATGTTTTCAGAGCACTATCAACAATGACCACACAATCTCTTTCTTGAGTGGTAACAGCTAATTTAGACCCCACCATTTTGTAAGCATAGCTGGGATTATGTTTTCCAATGTGCATAACTTTGCATTTATCAACACTGAATTTCATCTACCATTCTGTTACCCTGTCACCCAGTTTTGATCCCTTTGTAACTATTCACAGTCCGCTTTGGATTTAACTATCCTGAGCAATTTTGTATCATCTGCAAACTTTGCCACCTCACTGTTTACCCCCTTTTCCAGATCATTTATGAATATGTTCAACTACACTGGTCCCAGTACAAATCCTTGGGGCACCCGCTGTTTACCTCTCTCCCTTGTGAAAACTGACTATTTATCCCTATCCCTTATTTCCTACCTTTTAACCAGTTATTGATCCATGAGGGGACCTTCCCCCTTATCCATGACTACTTTGCTTAAGAGCCTGTGATGTGGGACCTTGTTAATGGCTTTCTGAAAGTCCAAGTACACTCTATCAATTGGATCACTCTGGTGGGTATGGTTTCCCTTTACAAAAGCTATATTGACTCTTCACTAACGTATAGTTTTCATCTATATGTTTGATAATTCTGTTCTTTTGTATAATTTCAATCAATTTGCTTGGTACTGAAGTTAGGCTTAGTGGCCTATAATTGCCAGGATCTCCTCTAGAGACTTTTTTCAAAATTAGCGTTATATTAGCTCAGGATGAAACACATCTTTAACTGTAGTAAGCCCAGCTAATCCACATCGGTGGATGCAAGGTTTGCCAAGTAGGAAAAATTGACATTCATTTGCCACTGGGTTTGTGAACTTTGCTCTCTAGGTAGCCGAGGCCCAGAAAAAAAAAACCACAAATAGACTGTTAATTTTGTCTCCAAGGAACTTATATGTGAACTCACCCTGTCATTAGACAGTTTGAGTACTGCATACTGCCCCCAAATAGCTGAATTCAAACCGTAATTGTAGGTTTTTTTGTTTTGTTTTTTACATTGGATTACAGTCATTGTCATTAACTTCCAGTTTGAAATCACACTCTGACTTAACATTTGTTGTTATTTTGTGTTCAGTTTCCTCATGTTTTAAAGCTGTTGATTGAATTTCACATTTTACAATGCTTGCTACAATATCGTAGGTGAAAATCTGTTTGAATAAAGGTTCAGGACATCTGAATGGAACAATATGTATTCAATATTCTGAAATCTGGGATGAAATTCTGGCCCCATTAAAGTTGATGGGGAATTTTTCCATTGACATCATGGAGGCCAGGACTTCACCAATGGTATTGAAGGCTTTCATACGTTTATCCCTGACCTTACCTGATTTCAGTGTGACAGGGAGTCCTTATACTTCACACATTACAACTGAAATGCTAGTACAATTAGTACATGTTTTCTCTGCAATGGGGATAAAAAAAGAGACAACATTCTCTGCTAAAAGCCACTGACAAACTGATAGATTAGATACGTGTCATTTTCAGCACTTGCTCCCTGCAATTGTTGCAGTAAATGCTTAGAAATAAGCAGCGCATATTTAGGTCTTGGACCAAATGCAGCTCCAGGAGACCAGTTGATTTTAAGTGTGCTTTACTGATCATTGATTTCTGTGGAAGCTGTTGATCAGCTTTCTTCTGGGTAGAGTTACCGGAGGAATATCTCAGGTTGTTGGCTGCCCATTTTCTCAAAGTGTCGTATATGTAAAGAAAGTTGATAAAATATTGACTATATTTAACTTTTTGTCTTATAAAAAGGTGTCTATCTCTATTATAGGTGCAGGGATCTGCAATAGTATCCTGATGCAGAAATCAAGACCGTCATCGGGACCTGAAAACTTGCACCCAAGAGTTTTAAAATAATTGGCCAAGGAGCTTTCTGAATAGTAAGACGTTGATATTTAACAAACCTTAGCATGGTTGGGAAGTTCCAGAGAATATGTAAAAAGCTAATATTTGCCAATATTTTAAAAGGGTTAGCAGGATAGCCCAGGACAGGCCGGTTACCTTGACCATTGATCCTGGGCAAAACCATGGAAAGGCTGTGTCATAAACAGATAGCTAAGGGTTAATGTCTCTTTCACCTGAAGCACCTGACCAGAGGACCAATCAGGAAACCGGATTTTGACAAGCCATTCCTAGTAACCACAGATGCATCTGAGCGTGGTATAGGAGCGGTGCTCATGCAGGAAGCAACAGATCACAACTTCCATCCTGTCGTGTTTCTCAGCAAGAAACTGTCTGAGAGGGAAAGTCACTGGTCAGTCAGTGAAAAGGAATGCTATGCCATTGTGTACGCCCTGGAAAAGCTACGCCCATCTGTTTGGGGACGGCGGTTCCAACTACAAACTGACCATGCTGCACTAAAGTGGCTTCATACTGCCAAGGGGAACAACAAGAAACTTCTTCGTTGGAGTTTAGCTCTCCAAGATTTTGATTTTGAAATTCAACACATCACAGGAGCTTCTAACAAAGTAGCTGACGCACTCTCCCGTGAGAGTTTCCCAGAATTCAGTAGTTAAAAAGTGTTCTTAAAATGTAGAAGTCTGTTAGTTATATACTTAGGAGTATATGTAAAGGTGTATGTGTTGTATTAATCTGTTTATTTTCAAGTTCTAGAAGGAAATCGCCGCCAGTGAGCTTCCCCACTGTCTGCAATTTGGGGGGGCGTGTCATAAACAGATAGCTAAGGGTTAATGTCTCTTTCACCTGAAGCACCTGACCAGAGGACCAATCAGGAAACCGGATTTTTTCAACTTTGGGTGGAGGGAATTTAGTGTCTGAGTCTTTTGTCTGTCTGCCTGCTTTCTCTGAGCTTTGGAGAAGCAGTTTCTACTTTCTAGTCTTCTGTTTCTAAGTGTAAGGACAAAGAGATCAGATAGTAAGTTATATGGTTTCTTTTCTTTGGTATTTGCATGAATATAAGTGCTGGAGTTATTCAATATTCTTTCAAGCAATTGACCCTGTATTGTATCATCTTAATACAGAGAGACCATTTGTATGTATTTTTCTTTCCTTTTTTATATAAAGCTTTCTTTTAAGACCTGTTGGAGTTTTTTTCTTTACTTCAGGGAAATTGAGTCTGTACTCACCAGGGAATTGGTGGGAGGAAGAAATCAGGGGAGATCTGTGTGTTGGATTGCTAGCCTGATTTTGCATTCCCTCTGGGGGAATAGGAAAGTACTTTTTGTTTCCAGGATTGGAAACAGAGAGGGGGAGTCACTCTGTGTAGTTTCACAGAGCTTGTGTCTGTGTATCTCTCCAGGAGCACCTGGAGGGGGGAAGGGAAAAAGGATTATTTCCCTCTGTTTTGAGACTCAAGGGATTTGGGTCTTGGGGTCCCCAGGGAAGGTTTTTCAGGGGGACCAGAGTGCCCCAAAACACTCTAATTTTTTGGGTGGTGGCAGCAAGTACCAGGTCCAAGCTGGTAACTAAGCTTGGAGGTTTTCATGCTAACCCCCATATTTTGGACGCTAAGGTCCAAATCTGGGACTAAGGTTATGATAGGCTGATATGGTTTATGATTAATAATAAAAAATCAAATAATTATTGCTAACTAATAAGCATGTTATTATGGAAAATAGGTTTTAGTTAACAAAGTTGTGTTTTGATGAGATTACAATTTTGGTTGACATAGTAACTGTATTGACACAAAGATATACACTGCTGTAAGGCATTTGACTTAGTACCACGATATTCTGATTAAAAAATAGCACTATATAAAAATCAATTAACACATTAAATGGATAAAAAACTGGCTAACTGATAGTTCTCAACAATAATTGTAATGGGGAATCATCATCCAGTAGATGTTTCTAATGGCTGCAATGACTGGGGTATGGATTGTCAGGCCTACTGCTCAAAGCAAGAGTCAGGCCTAGTGGCCTGAGCCAAAGATCAAAATCAAAGACAGCATCAAGTACCAAGCTGATGGTCAGAACTTCAGACAGAGTCAGGTGTCAGGCCACAGGCCAGAGCCAGAGACTGCATCAGAGGTAAGGTGGAAAAGCAGGGACCTGGACTAGGGCAAAACATCTGGAACTGGAAGTAGATGGAAGTCTTAGATAGGAGCAGGAGACAGGTAAGCAGGAAGGGTCCATGGTAACAGCCAGCCAGGAATTCTTCTAGTGCTCAGACAAATTCCTGTTGTTACTTCCTGGTTTATATAGCACTCCTCAGCCAATTATGGGGGAGGGAGAAGCTGGATGTTTCCTGCAACTGGGAGCTTTGAGTGAGTGGCCTTCTGCAAGCTAACCATTTGCTAAACCTTTCCCTGGTTACTTAGATGAACTATTGGATGATGGTCGTGGCCTGAGCATTGCCTGGGGAGCCATACACCTGCATTCGAGTCCTGTGATCCCTCTGAATGGAATTTGGAGCTTGGGATCATGAAGGACAGCCAGGATATTCCAGTGTAATGCAGCATATAAACAGGGGAATATTGAGGAGACATAGGGAAATGGTGAAACCACTATATATGATATTGATAAGACCATTACTGGTGTTCTAGTGTCCACACTTTAAAAAGCATGTTGACAAATTGGAGAAGTTCCAGAAAAGAACTGTATGAAAGATCTAAGGTCTGGAAAACCTGCCTTACAGTGCGAGACTAAGGGAAGCTCATCCTATTTAGCTTATCCAAAGAAGATTAAGGTGACTTGAACACGGTCCACAAGTTCTTACATAGGGCAGATGGGGAGGGTGAAAGATTTCTGATAACAGATGGGTCTTTACTATGGCAGACAAAGACAATATAAAATCCAGTGGCTAGAAGTTGAAGTTAGACAAATTTAGACTAGAAATAAGGTTCACATTTTCAACAACTAGGGTATTTAAGCACTGGAACAATTTACCAAGAAACTTGGTGCATTCTCTGTCACTTGAAATCTTTAACGATTGGATATCTTTTAAAAAGATAACTTCTGGCTGAACTAGTACATATGGGCGTGATGCAGGCATTACATGGTGAAATCGTATGGCCTGTATTATGTAGGGGTTCAGAATGAATGATCATATGGTCCTTTCTGGTCTTAAGATATAGGAAGGACTGAGTTGTGCTTGGAGCAGGACCTGGGGGGAGGTAAATTGATTGAATGACACCTTTGAGCTCCCCAGTCCCAAAAGCAACTGGTAGCTGGTTTGGTTTCCAACACAAATTAGAGCAATCTCAGGGCTGCTTTAATTTATGGCAGCTTATCAAGGCTATGTAGGGAGTGGTATGTTAGCCAAGAATCTAAGAAGTGTGGCATGCTATAGCCATGTCCTTCCATTCCCCATACACTCCCAAACCCCTCTTACACAAGCAGTCTAGGAGGGGTACATAGATAGCTTTTCTCCAGCCATGGATTCCTTTACGCGGAAGGAATCCTCAGATGCCCATGCAGGACAGCTTTACTGACTCTTTGCACTGTCAGGGATGTGCAAAGGGACTGTAGGGTGGACAGGATCTTATTCAGTAGGGATAAAAACAATATATCGGATGAAGAATTTTTTTATAACAGAATATAATGAAAGGTTACCAATTTTATTTTGTTTTGTTTCTATTTTACATAGGGCAATTTGTCCAGGTTTTTCTGAAATTTAATTATGAAAAAGATCACACTGCATTTTGCCATATTCAGACACAGTCCCAATAACTCATACTAAACTATCCGACTATTAGTGTGTAAATATTTTTTATTATTCTAGAAGAACACCAGCACTTACATATTTATTCTTTAAATACCTTACTCATCATAGTCCTCCATTATGTTTTTATCTTATTTTTCTTACAAGCAAAGTAATCTACTACTGATCAGTCCCTCCATCTATGTGTCTTAGGTATTTATGTCGCTCCCATTACTATAGTATGAGTGCCTCACACCCTTTAATGTATTTTTCCTTATAGCACCTCTGTGCTTACAATCTAGCTTCAAGCATACCACATAACAAGTGAGGATCACAAACAAAATGTAGGAATGGTTACAGTAACACGATCACATCACACAGTTACTCACTGAAGTCTAGACACATCCTGTGGATTTGGCTAATTTAGATTTCTTTTAAGTACTCCATCAACCAACTAAGATGAGCCTCAACCTAACAACTGAAAATTCAGAATAACTGTGAAGAGTGTAAGAAGTCAAAAATGTAGTAGTCACATTGTCAAGCCTAAGTCTGATTTTCCCCCTAAACTTCACAGCATACATTGACACTAAATGGAATTTGTAAATTCTCTGTTGGTGTAGAGAGGTGGAACGCCATTGAAGTCAATGTCCACTTACACCAGCAGAAAATTTAGCCCCAATTCTTTTATTTAAAAACCTTGGTTTTAGTTTCTTACTAGGGGATTAGTAAGAGTCCTGTAGTGAGGTGGCCTGGCTCCCAGCCGCCCCAGAGAGGGAGAGCCCTTATGGATGCTAAAGTGGGCGGAACCACTGGAGCCTGAGCCTGACCCTCAGAGGTCAAGGCGCAGGGCAGGAAGTATTAAAGCCCAGCCCCAGGGCTCAGAAGCTGCCTGGCCGCCGGAGAAGCCAGACGCTCATGCCCTAGCTCCCGCTGGGGAGACTCCTGCCACCTGCGACCGACCCGAGGACTGGCCATACCTGCAGAGACTAGACCTCTACCAGACGCTGGAAGAGCCCCTAAGCTGACCGGTACAAAGGGACCCAGAGGAGCTGCCCAATTTACCCCTCTCTCAGTATCCCGAGGAGCCCATGGTGTGGGACACTGTGGAAGAAGCTGCTGAGACACAGGTACTGGTAGAGGGGGAGGTTGGAAGTGGCCTCGGGGCAGCTGACACTAGTCTGGCTGCAGCACACCCAGAGCCTATGTCAGTGTGTTGCAGACAGGATCTCCACTGACACAGCAGCAGGATGCCTGCCGCTGTTAGGGCCCCGGGCTGGGACGCAGAGGAGTGGGCGGGCCTGCGTCCCCCCTGCCACTCCACTCATGGGTGGCAGTCTCCCCCTCGCCCTGATGCTCAGGCCCAGGAGCCTGGGCTTCTTAAACTACTGAACTGTTTGCTCAGCCTCTGCCTGAGGGTCTGAGCCCCAAACTACTGTTTGCTGCCCCGCCCTGACCTAGGGCCTGGGCTTAACTTACTTAACTGTTTGCTCAGCCCCTGCCTGAGGGTCTGAGCCCTGAACAGTGGTTTGCTGCCCTGCCCTGACCTAGGGCCTGGGCTTCCAATGCTAGACTATTGGCTCAGCCCCTGCCTGAGGGCCTGAGCCCCCTGGCTGTTTCCTGCCCCACCAGGCTAATTCACCAACGCACCGGATTCGTGCAGTGGGGCGGCCTGGCTCCCAGCCTCCCCAAGAGGGGTGAACCCCAACAGCGGACATTTACAAGTCCCAAAGTGAGGGATATGTTATCTAACATCTGTCTACTCCAAGGTTGCTTGTGTCATGGTCCTTGGTTAGGCTGCTCCTTCTAACATCCTTTTCCAGTCCTCTGAGTGCTTCCACTTCCCTCTGTGGTGGACCCCATGATCCAGTCAGTCTGACTGGATCTCTGGTTGCCATCTGTGATACCTACCAGGCCCAGTGGGCTTGGCACCTACAAGAGATTCCCATCAGCACCTTGTGCACAGTAACAGCTTGCAATGACACAGAAGCAGTTTCTCCAAAACAAAGTATGATTTGTGTTGCCAAAAGGTACACAGCACTTAGAGATATGGATTTAAAATAACAGACACCTATACACATACGGTGTCACCTACGCTTGCCGTTCCTTTCCAGCACCTAGCCCTGGCGTTCTCTTGGGGACCATGTTACGGCCTTGCTGCAGACTCTTGATTCTCAGTCAGTCTCAGTGTCAGGCTGCAGTAGTGGACAACCCTTTCCCCTGCTTCTTTCTTTGTAGGCGAAGTCTTTTAACAGAGCAGTGTATTTTGAGCTCCCTCTATTCAGCCTTGGCAAACGGACATGTCTCCAGGGTTGGGGCTAACTATCCTTATTCACAGCTATCGTGTTTGATGGGATGCTCCTTATACAGGCTATGGCTTTACCTTTCCTGTGTGGTTTCTTTACTAACCTCTTTTGATCTAACTATGCATTCAGGCAGGATAGTATGGCACGGATATACCGAGGAGCATATTTTATTTTTTAAAAATAATCCAAATACTTCCCAGTTCTCCACAGCTTGCCCCCTCATCTGAAGCATCTGGTACTTATCAATGTTATTGTTCTTTCTTTGTTCTTACAATTCCTCCTTCCATCCTGCACCAGTGTCTCTTCTTCTTGCTGAAACATGGGAGCAGGAACCTGAAGAGAACAAAATTAAGCAAAATACTGCTACATTGTAAATTGGTTTTGATGACTCAGACTAGCTTTTTTTCCCCAGAAATAATTCCAGATCATGGTAGCATTTAGTAAGAACACTAAAAATATTGGCACACTATTGTGATGGGTTACCCCCGGGCTGCCCTCTGGAACTGGGCTACCACTGAACCCGCTGGCCCACGAGCCTGGGGTCCCACTCACGCTGTACTGCTGTAACAAGCTGCAAAACCCTCCAGCCTGCACTTTCACCAGCATTCACACAGTTAGGGTTACATGCAGGGTCTATAACCACCAGCTTCCCAGGCTAGGACCCCAGAGCAGTATCTTCCTGCCCTGGTCAAATCTGGCGAGTATATGGGTTTAATACCTGGCCAGTCTCTCTCTCAATGTGAAGAGAACAATGCACACTTGTGGTAACCAAGCAGAGATTTTTCCCAGTCCCTCCAGTCAAAGCTCACTGGTTTAGATTAAAACAAAAACAAGTTTATTAGCTACAACAGATAGATTTTAAGTGATTATAAGTGATAGCAATTCGATCAAAGCTGATTACCTAGCAAGTTAACAAAAAATGCAAACTAAGCCTAATATACTAAATAGCATGGATATGAATTAACAAATTCTCACCCTAACTGATGATATAGGCAGACTTGTAGATTCTTAAGGCACAAGCTACACTTGCTTTGCAGCTTGAAATCCCCAGGTGTTTCATACACAGGATAGAAATCCCTTTAACCTGGGTCCAGCATTCCCCTAGTTCAGTTGTTGGTCCTCAGGTGTTTCCAGAAGTCTCCTTCTGTGACATATGATGTCACTCCCTGCCTTATATAGCTTCAGCATACGGCAGGAACCCTTTGTTTCAAAATTGGTTCCCAGGCCAGTTTGTGGAAAAATACTGACATCCCAAGATGGAGTGCAGAATCATGTCACCCTGTCACACGTCCGTGTAGAGTCATAGCAGTCATTATTTACAGGCTGTCTGTAGTGTACTCAGGAAGGCTCACCGGGGGAGGGGAGAATAAGCTTCTCTTAAGGCCTATTGTTTTTCCTAATCGCCCATTACCCTGAATAGCCCTTCCCCATCCACTATCTAGACTGAAAACATTTTGTCTAGTGGGCCTTACCCAGGTGTAACTACATTTGAAGTACAGATACACAGTCAATATTCATAACTTCAGATACAAAAATGATACATGCATACAAATAGGATAATCATATTCAGCAAATCATAACTTTTCCAATGACACCTCACATGACTTATCTTGCATAAAATACATCATAATTATGCTATAATCATATCATAATGATATCACTATGAAGAATATAGGGTGCAGTGTCACATTGCTGAAACATGGGAAGCAGAAACCTGAAGAGAACAAAGTTAAGCAGAATACTGCTACATTGTAAATTGGTTTTGATGACTCACACTAGCTTTCTTTCCAGAAATAATTCTAGATCATGGTAGCATTTAGTAAGAACACTAAAAATATTGGCACACTATTTCTTCCTAGGAAAATTAATTCCACATAAAAACCTTCTTGCTAGTCTTTGATATCATAACAAGTTTCAAACTCTATCTCCTCACTACACCAATAACCTCCAGCAATTTGCATAACTTCAGCTCTCTTGAATATGTGAAGGAAATATAGAGTGGAATTATACAGCTCTTGAGCCCAAAAGACATTATTGTGTTCTTTAACTAAACACTGCCATAACAACTTCATTGTGCTTGCTCTCCACTGTCAGAAGAAATAAAACTGGTGAGGACGACAAGAATTTTTAGGAGTTTTGATGCAATAAATGACAACCAGCCTGTTCATGTAGTGAGTCACTCATAACTATTATCACATGAAAACAGCATTCCTCCCTGATTTTGCTGTCACTGGGGGAGCCATGTATAGCATGGCCCTAGAAGTTTACAACCTACCAAATGTACGTTGTATTATACTTGCTTATCCGGGAGAGACCGTGGATGTTCAGAACATGGCAGTCCACCTACACAGCATGCAGTAGAAGATTAGGGCATTTTTATTACCCCTGCCCAGCTGTCACCTTTACAGACGCTATTCATGAATCACAAGTGCAATTTAGACACAAACAGAAAATGCCAGCAGAATGGCTTCATTTTTGACAATGCTGTCAAATTCTGGGAATGTCAATGGAAAACAGTCCTCATCTGTCTCATCTTATAGTGCCCTGCTGAAATTTAGCACAACCAGGTAGAGGCTGCTATTCAGGGCTAGTAGTTGTTCTGATGTTGAGTTTCATATCTATGTATTAAATTGTGATGATACAGCTGGAAACACCCTGGATGCTCTGAAGTCTTAATTAATAACCTATAGGGGACAAATTAATTCAGCTCATGGCTTGCAGAGTTATATGTATGGGAAACTGAAATACTTGGCAAAATGTTTGGGTTTTGATGCACTGAACAAATCACAGTTAACAAAGGATGTTTTCAGTCTCAGACCCCAAATAAATAAATCCAACTGAACATTTCCATAGATGCAGCATGTGTTTTGGAACTAAGGTCTTTATAATCATCATCTACTCCAAACAAAATTGAGAGGACAAACTTTGTCCAGCCACAGTCAAACTTACGAGAGGTGGAGGGCACAGGAGAAGGCCAGGATCACTTAACAGTGTCTCCTTCAGATTAATCTGTTGGTGAGGTGCGGTTTGCCTCTGAATGGAAGTAGCTGCAGGTCTGGCACTTGAACCTTGGATATCTCCTGAAATCTATAAGGATCTTGGGGGATCTGCCAGAGGCCAAGGCTTTCTGCCCATGCCAGGGTCCATGCCTGCACACTATCTTCAGAGCCCCCAAAAGCTTGGCAATGTGCTGCTTCCACTGGTGAGATTTGCATCATTTTATTATTATTTTATTACTATTAATAGCTTTATTCCTCCATATTACAGCATAGGGATTTTTTAAAAACAAAAAGCTTTGCAACATGTAAGATCTTTAAGCATAAAAAGGGGAAAGCTACAATCTAAAATTCATGGGTAACCAATAAATCCTGACCCCGACACGACTCTCTAGGTTTGGGTGGTCTGGAGTTTTGTTAAATCCTTTTCAGAATTCCTGCATTTTAGGTGCCCAAATGTACTCATTCTCTTAAAATTCTCACAGTGCCTAAGTGCTGTCTTCTGGAGGTCACTGATCATGATGTCTTGTATCCTAATGTGTTCCTGAGTTGCTCGTTGCTACCCTTAGGGATCGCTCCAATTGCTCCGATAACTGCTGAGATTGTCTTTGTTCTAGTTTTCCTTAAACATTCCACTTTATGGAGAGTTCTTCATACTTCACCATGTTCTTGCTTCTTTTTTATGTTTCTGTCTTCTGGTATGGCAATATCAATTAAAGCTTGTCTTCTTCTCTACAGCAACTATATCTGACCTGTTCAGTCTGTGACAATTGCCAGATCCCATAAAATCTCAGCCTCTTCATTCTCTAGAGTTCTTTCAGTTTGGTGATCTTAATACTGTATAGTTCATTAAAATCTGTATATGCCATAGAGAATCCGATGCAGACACTTGGTAATCTTGCTGAGTCCGTTCATATATTATCTCCCAGACAGGGTCCTGCAGGCTCTCAGCACATGGTCACCATCTCTTCCTTTTTGGAACACGTTCTGCAGTTCGGGGAGCAATTCTGTCTGTCTATTTTGTTTCAAACATAATTTATCCCTAAGGACTGTTCTTGTATCCTCATAATCTGTTTTTTCAGGTAATTTTCTACAAGCCATGATTTTATTAATCTCTGATCACTAATGAGTTTGATCTTTCTCCACCACTGTCCATGAATCAACTTTTTGGCAGTAGAACTGAATTTATAACCAGAGTTTATGGCAGAAAAAGTATATTTATTGGAGCCTCATACTCAGATAATGGCTAACTATTTTTAGTCCATTTAAAAAAAAATGTTCACTTGTGGAGAGAGCCCACACCAGAGTGTTGGTAATTTATAAGTAACTGAGAGCAGGAAAGCAGTATGGAAATTTAACTAGAACTGTTGCTACTGCTCCTGCCATAATACATAAAAATAGTGTTTTGTCAGGTTAAGGTTAACTGCAGTGGAGTATCTTGGTTTTGCTGGTCTGAAGAATGGGAAAGCAAGCAGCTTAACCAAAACTAGTTTCCATAGTGATGAATATAAGTATAGATTTCAAGTTCTCCTCTAGTTACTAAGGAACAATCCAAATTCTTTAATCAATGGTACAACACTCTCAAGAACACCGTTGATATCATTTTGTTGCTGTCATTTTGATTATCTTTCTGCAGAAAAAGAGTTTATATAGCATGGGGTCAGCTATCAGAGTATCTTTTTGGATCTGTTACTATGCTAGTGTTATAAATAATCCATGAGCTCAGAGTGTTTTCTATTACAGCAGTTCAAAGTCTATAAAGGCAGCAGCAGCAGAATTCAACCACAACTTCTGTAAATCATTGCATGCTCTCCTTTATTGATTCTACATTAATAGCAGCAGCTGGTAATATCAGCCAGCAGAGTGGCAGGGTTTAAATTATACACTATGTGTCAGGTCCAACTATTGTACAAAGACTATAGTGAGAACAAGATGTAGCACAAAGTGGATTCATTGTAGGGGCAAAGATTGGAACAGGAATAGGTTGTAGCACAAAATGAACCATACTTGTTACTGATAAGTGTACAATCCAATAAGTGTACCTGTACTACTTCATTATATTATTTTAATCAGTCAGTTGTATTTCTAGGAAATATGCTCCCTCATTATAGGTAAATGTGGAGTTCCTTTGAAAAATACAAAGGGATAGTTTCAGAATGTTTAGCTTTCTGGGTGTGCATTTGATTAATTAAATAATTATATTTTTCAGTGCACACTATATAAAGGAATGTTCACTGACAAGTGCCAATAATAAATAAACATTATGAAGTTATTTGAAAGCATCTAAAAATAAAATTTAAAAACATTTCAAATGCTTGTAACTAGAGCTTGTTAGTTATTTAATGGAAGAATTTTGTGTTGAAAAATAATGATCTGATTAAATCAAAACATTTCATGGGAACATAGTAAATTTGTTGAAATTTTCAACAGGAAATTATTGAAATATTTCACTTTGTTCAGGGCAAAACATTTTGGCTTGCCAATCATTTTTACTTGCATTAGAATAATACTATTAACACCAAAGTCAAAACAAAGCCTTTCAATCTTATTGAAATTAACATTTCCATAAAAAATTTAAATAAGATCAACACAAAATATTTTGAAATATTTCATTTTGTTAACAATTTGAAGATTTTGACTTTTCATCTGGATTTGGGATGACACCAAATTTTGAAATCTCAGAATTTCCCGAGAGACGGAAATTATATTTTTCAACCAGTGCTGCTTGTAACAGTCAATGCATGCTATATGCAGTACTGGGGCTTTCTAAAGAATAGTGCTATTAACATAACTTGAAAGCCCATATTGTGTTTTTAACACATTATGGTGTTAACTGCTATTTAAAGATAAAGACCTATTTATTGGCTTTTCTCAATCAAGAATATGATTATGTACTGAGGAGAAGCAACAACATTTCTTCTAATGATTTCTTTATCCTTTTTGGCTTCTTCTTGTCAGCATCCACTTTAAAAGAAGTTGAGTGAGGATAGAGTGAAGTACAACAAGCTACAATAAGGTTTACCTCCTGACTTGATTCATAGGTTCCAAGGCCTGAAGGGACCATCATAATCATCTTGTCTGATCTCCTGCATAACACAGGCTATTGAATTTCTCCAAAATAATTCCTGCATCGTATCTTTTAGAAAGGCATCCAATCTGATTTAAATATTGTCAGTGATGGAAAATCCACCACGACCCTTGGAAAATTGTTCCAATGGTTAATTACTCTCACAGTTAATAATTTATGCCTTATTTCTAATCTGAGTTTGTCTAGATTCAATTTCCAACTTCCATTGGATCATGTTATACTTTCTCTGTGAGATTAAGGAGACAATGATTAAATATTTGTTCCCCATGTAGATACTTATAGACTGTAATCAAGTCACCTCCTTAACCATCTCTTTGTTAAACTAAATTGATTGAATTCCTTGAGTCTATCACTAGAAAGCATGTTTTCCAATCCTTTAATCATTCTTGTGGCTCTTCTGTGAACCTTCTCCAATTTTTCAACATACTTCTGGAATTGTGGACACCAAACTGGACACAGTATTCCAGCAGTCATCACACCAGTGCCAAATACAGAGGTAAAATAAGCTCCCTGCTCCTACTCAAGGTTGCCCTGTTTATGTATCCCAGGGTTGTAGTAGTCCTTTTGGCCACAACATTGCAGCGGGAGCCCTTCAGCTGATTATCTACCATGATCCCCAAATCTTTTTCAAGTCACTCCTTCCCAGGATAGAGTCTTCCATCCTGTAATGATCAAGTGGATAAGAGAAAAATCTCTTTCCTTGATGGTTCTCTACTGCCCTGGCTTTGCTGCTGATGTCCCAGTGGAATCATAGGATATACTTGGCTTGTTAAGCCGGAGTCCAGAATTTTGACCTTTAAAATCCTTCCCCCCACCCCCTTTTTCATAGTTGGAAAAAGTAAAAAAGTCAGCGTTAACTGGGATTCCACCCCACAATTTCAGAGTGAGCCCCTTTTTTCAATGAAAAAAAAATTTCATCCCAAATATTTCAGCCAGCTCTAGTCTCTGCTCTTTCTGCTCCAGGGGCAGCCCAACTGCACATTGCTCTTTGCTTAGGGCTCATGGTATCACCACAATCCAGACCTAAATTTCTGTTGAATAATTAATAGGCCACTTTTCAGTCATGCAAGTATTCTTGTTGTGCATACAAATTGCAATAATGTACAATGTAATTTTTTTTTGTAAGAAAATGCTCAGAAAGATAAACCAAGGTGACCAACAAGAGTTTACCTAAGCCTCCCTTTCCCCTTGTTGCCAGATGTCTGCTATTGATCCATTTCTCCTTGGTATATGTGGAGGTACGATTAATACTGTAATGCAGGGATTGGCAACCTTTTAGAAGTGGTGTGCCAAGTCTTCATTTATTCACTCTAATTTAAGGTTTTGCGTGCCAGTAATACATTTTAATGTTTTTAGAAGGTCTCTTTCTATAAGTTTATAATATATAACTAAACTATTGTTGTATGTAAAGTAAATAAGGTTTTTTAAATGTTTAAGAAGCTTCATTTAAAATTATATTAAAATACAGAGCCCTCTGGACCTATGGCCAGGACCCAGGCAGTGTTGAGCATTGCTGAAAATCAGCTCGCGTGCAGATTTTGGCATGCGTGCCATAGGTTGTCTACCCCTGCTGTAAAATATAATGTTGTTTCACTGCTAAATAATAAAGATACAAACAAAGAGCCTAATTCTGGACTCCTTTTTCAGAGCAATCTCTGCAAAAATTTATCAAAAAATATAACAAATACCTTATTTCAGTTTCTCTAAGTTCTGGGTCTAACTCTTGTTCTTAGGTAGTATGGCAATGGGGTTGTTAGAGATACTTGGATTTCCTTTTTGTCCTTTACATGGTACTTATTAGAAAAACTGACAAGATATTTTTTCACTACCAATACAGGTAGTTCCTCTACTTCAGAAAGCTCTTACTGCAGCTATTAAGGCTCTCAATACTATTGAGGTGATACCAGATTTATATAATACCTGTTCTTTCTAAAAAAAAAAAAAATAAATCAGCGTGAACTTCATAGATATGAGGGGTAAATATTAGACATGTTAAAACTGAATGAGCCATAAATTTTTCAGAGGAGATTAAGCACTGTAGGATTGTTTACCTCCGTGTGTCAGAACTGTGCTTCCACATATATCTTTTTAAATCCCATATCCCTGAAGCAAATACAAAATAAGAAAAGCCTTGGGTTAAACTCTTGGATTCTTGCATCCCCCGGAGGATATTGACAAAACAGGACTATCTCCTTCCTTATGTGTCTGCCTGAACACTGATTTTGACACCTTACCTCCTGCTGGGCCCTTGTAGCTCACTGAGCCCTAATCTTTGCTTTTACCAGCAGGATACTGTCCCTTAGTAACTGTGCTAATGAAATGGGACAGAATAAGGAGCACAGCTTAGAGGGAGCCTCTTTTTCAGGAGCAAGTTTATTGGATTCTATTTCAGGATAAATGTTGCCCCTTTCTTTTCCTCTCTCCTTCTTTGCTTATCTCCTTTCCAGAACTCAGGCTAAAGATTGTAAGGCAGTTTTTGCAGTGAAAGCAGGAAACTGGAGGTGGTTCAAGTGTGGCTAATCAAATTATATTTACATTGGCCACAGTTCAACTACTAACCACTTTTAAAGGCCAGACCTCTCAAAAGATTGATGGTAATATTTATGTATGGGAAAGGGGTAAGAAATTGAGCTGATGGTATACAAAATTGAATTTTCTGACTGCAGCTGCAATTCTCAAGTTAATATACTGTATTACAACACAGAAACATGTTAACTAAGTTTGTGTTGCTTTAATGGCATGTGGATATAATATACAGCATTGGGGAAGGCTTCTATATAAATTAAGATTGAAACCTTCTAACTATTTCTTGGAGATAGTTCAGCCACCTTGCACCAGGTTAACCCAGGAAGAAGGCCACAAGCCATGATTCATAGATTTCAAGACCAGAAGGGACCATTATGATGATCTAGTTTGGTCTTGTGTATAACTCAGGCAATAAAACATCTCCAAAGTATGTCCAGGTACAGACTACAGTGGCGTAGGTACCTACAAATCCTCTCCATCAGAGGGGCCACGGCTGGTCAGCGTAACCTCATAAGTGACTGACACTGGTTGGGGTGAGGGTGTTGTGAAAATCAGGGTCCAGGCATCCCCAGAGGGAGAACAGAAGGTATGAACGCTAACAAATAAGCAATTGAATCAACTGGTTGTATACAAACTGTGTATAAAAATAAGTCAGGTAAGGCCTTTTATGAATGCTTGTAATGTTCTGAACTTGATAATCATTCTGGCATATGTATACAGGTTATGGTCAAGAAGATATGCATATAGTGTAGAAAATTGTAATTATAACAGTGGTGCAACTTCAGCATTACCTCACAACACCAGTAAAACCTCAGCTGGAGTATTATGTCTAGTTTCAGGAAAGATGTGGACAAATTGGAGAAAGTTGAGTGGAGAGCAACAAAAATGATTAAAGGCCTAGAAAACATGACCTATGAGGCAAGATTGAAAAAAATGGGTTTGTTTAGTCTGGATAAGAGAAAACCGAGGGGGATCATGATCACAGTCTTCAAGTACATAAAAGGTTTTTATAAAGAGAAGAGTGATAAATTGTTCTCTTTAACTACTGAGGACAAGACAAGAAGTAATGGGCTTAAATTGCCACAAGGGAGATTTAGGTTAGACATTAGGAAAATCTTCTCAATGGTAAGGTAGTTAAGTACTGGAACAAATTACATAGGGAGGTTGTAGAATATCTGTCCCTGGAGGTATTTAAGAACAAGTGAGACAAACACCTGTCAGGGATGCTCTGTGTAATATTTAGTCCTGCCTCCAGAGGACTGGACTAGATGACCTATCGAGGTCCCTTCCAGTCTGACATTTTTATGATTTCTGTGAAGAGAGGGTAGTGAAGCAGTCAGGCAGGGAGGGCCACCTCCCCAACCAGAGACTAGCTCCAAGCATCTAGCATTGTACAACCCAGAAAAAGACAAATGATGGGCCATTAGGGTAATGGGAAAACATCGAGACGTCGCAGTTATAATTTCCCCACCCAAATTAACCATGTCTCACCATGCCAGGAGTGGAGTGGAGTGGAGTGGGGTGGGGGAAGTAAAAAAGCCCTTTTATTAAAAGGAGGCTTGAAACTGAAGTCTTCCTCCAGAGCTGAAGGACAGTCTTGGAGATGGGACACTGTCTGTGAATACTGGCTCGGACTGTTTATGGCAGCAGATGAGAGACAGCCCTGCTTCTGGGGCCAAATCCCTTTAGTGTTATAATTGATATATTCAGCTTTCTACAAATTAAATATAAAGAAGATAAGCTAATGATTAAGGAAAAACTGGTGATCATTAGATCACTGAAAATATTGCAAGAACACAAGCAGCAAAAAGTTAGCAAGAAATCAAAAGGTTCAATTTCCTCACCATTGTACTTTAATAAACAGGAGTTACTAAAGATGATTTTGAAAGCAATTAAAATTGTTCAGTTTCATCAGGCAAGGATGCCCAAGGGGCATTGGTCTGACCGTAGTCAGTATTCCAGATATAAGTACTGGCTGAAACAATCTAGTGTTTCTGTAGTTTGAATTTCAGTATGGAAGGACAAAATGTGTCTATACAGGCCCAGTACAGATGCTTTTTAACTCAGTTTTTCATTTGGAGCAAGAATCAGTGATGTAGAGTCAGGCATTTTCTTAGTGTAATTTCTTTATTTACAAAATGTAGACAAGTCCTGTCCCCTTGAACAGAGGTGGTGACAAATGGGGCCTGAGTAATTCCCTGCAGAAACTTCAGGCAAGATATCTCTGCCCTGTCCCTAGAAACATCTGTCTTGCACCTCTGTCCAGAGCCTCCCACAAGTCTAATTGCACAAACAAACTCTGTGCTCCTTTTCTTTCCTCAGACCATGAAGTTGTCTTTCTGGAAATCTCTAATCCACATCTACTCTCTGAGATCACATGGCCTGGAAAAAGATGAGCATGCAGATTTGCTTTCCTTTTGTGTGGCTGCTTGGTGATACAAAGAAAACTCACAAAGGTTTAATGGCCCGGACAAAGAAGAGTGTCATTACACAATACACAGTACATTTTAATGATGCTCTGGGTCTGGATATTCTAGATGGCATTTCATCCTGGGTGTTTATACGTTACTGACCACAAATGAAGAAGCCATTAGACCCTTTTAGCATAACAATATAGAGTCAGGGTCCTGTGTACGCTACAGAAACTGCCATTTGTACACACTGAAAAATATGACACTTTTTTTCACTGTGAGCCTGTGCTTAATTCAATTTAAAAAACAACTCCCCCCTCCCACCAACACTTCCAGATTTAGGCTGGCTGCTGTCTAAACCTGGGAGCAAATGATGTGCTGGGCTAGGGTAACGCAGAAAGAGAGCAGCATTGGCAGTGAGGAGATTATGGCTGGGGATGTTGGTGCAATGAATACCTCCCATCTGTGGTTTCTGAGTACAGAGTGCCTATTAGTCTGTCTGATCTTCTATACTGGGATTATCACCCATCATGTCTGAATGCCTTCCTGCTATCTGACCAGCAATGGAGCTCCCAAAGGGAATTAGAGCAACTCCATTCCTGGCAGACTCCAGTGGTAGGCGATGGTAGAAACACCACCTGCCCTTCCCTTGGGAAAACACCCCTGGTCGCAAAGGACCTTCCCGGATCAGTTCCAGTGAATCTGGCCTGATATACTCTAGCATGGACCTGGCTCAGTGAGGTCATGACCGTGTCTCAAGGACAGTTTAATTGTACTTAGTCCAACTGATGGCGCAACTAAGCTGAAAAGATTTATAAAAAACAGATTGAATAAATAGTACTACTGTAGTTGTCCTCTCTTTCTCCCTCTGTGTCCCTTTTGTATTGAGGTTTATGGTTTTAAAGGACTCTGTACACATGTTGTACCTCACTATAGATCACGCCAGGTGGATCGATAGCAGCCAGCAGCAGAGTCAAGCCAGACCAAATTATTGAATTATGGGAACACAAGTGTATTTGCCGATGCTGCTTTGAAAGTTGGACATGTCCATTTTTCAGAGAATTCCTCTCCTTGGGATTTTTCCCTTTTCAGTAATGGGCTGTGTACTATGTTTGTCCTACTCTACCAGTATAATGGTATCTTTATTTAGGGCCAATGTAGGGAACTCCACTAAACTCAGTGTGGTTTCTGATGAGCATAAAAAGAAGATAGTGGGGGAGATACTAGTAAGATGGTTGAAACCAATATTCAATCGACACCCATTGCAATTTGCCATGTATTTTGCTTACCTTATTCCAGGGAGCATACTCTATATAACTGTTACTTTGCAGCTCTACTTCCACGCTCCTGATACCTACTGAGCCCTTAATCTGTGCCATTCATCTATAAGAGCTGCAGTGAGCAAAGGGGACAGGAAGCACCACATAGTGTTACTGGACCTCTTTCCTACTCCAGTTCCTCATGCGTTAGAAGTAGAACCCCTCTGCTTGTGGAAGTTAAGCCTTAAACGCCTGTGGGACGTCTGCATTGCAATAAAACACCTGCCTTTGGCCCATGTCAGCTGCCTCAGGCTCATGGTGTTTGGGCTGCAGGGCTATAAAATTGAGGTGTAGACTTTTAAGCTTGAGCTGGAGCCCGTGCTCTAGGATCCTCCTCCGCTTGCAGAATCCCAGAGCTCAGGCTCCAGCCCAAGCCCAACTGTCTACACCACAGTTATACAGCCCCACCCTGGGAGCACAAGTCAGCAGACCTGGGCCAGCTGCAGGTGTTTTTTTTGCAGTGTAGACATACTCTCAGTGACTTCTGCTGAAGATAGAGTTGATTTACAAGGAAAATTGCTTTGGAGAGTTATTTTCAGGAGAGCACGATGGCATTGAAAACAACTAATGCTACAGAATCCGCTTCTACCTACAGATATTTAAAAAAAAGTCACACTTTAATTATTTGTAATAAACATTCAGGCTGTCTATCCACGACTTTCATTAATTGCCTGAGACAGCCCTCACAGGGTCGACAGACAGCAGGAAACTATTTCATAGAGTTGTAAAACAGCCTTTTCTTTTGTGAATATGAGAAATAAATACCTTTCTCTGCAAGCTCTTGGGCATAATCGAATTCTCATAGCTACAGATAAAATTATATTTTCTCCTCAGAGTAAGTGCAATTCATTCCAGACATTCTTTGCCCCTCTTGATCTGCCTGCCATGCCAAACAAAATGGTCATTTACAAAAATAATGAAGATCTTTACCTTCTTCTGTGCAGTATGTATAGCTGAGGGAGTCATAAAACAGCAGTTTAACATTGCCATCTTCACTTGCTGCTCTTTTGGTGTATCACTGGCATGTGTTTTTGGCAAAATATGAATATTACTCATGCCCACTTTGTATTTCTGAAATGTGCAAGGACAATGGCTAATTTTTGGCAGTGTCTGATACTCCAAGCATGGCATTTTAAAAAGGGCTACGGCCAGGTCCTCAGGGCTGTGGTCAGGTTCTAAACCAATGGAGCTGTGTCAATTTGCTCCGAGTGAGTATCTGTCCCTTACTCTTTAACAGTACTGAGCCCCCTTTCCCTTACTGATGAATTGGTGAATAGATTCCCTCCTTTGTCCTCTTTGCCATACTCTGGCACAGTTGCTACTGTCCCATCTTCCTGTCCATTTCTCTCTTTTTCCACATATCCCTCTTGCTCCTGTCCTTCTCTTCTTAGTCTTCTCTTCTTAGTCTCTTCTGATTTTCCTCTTCCACAGCTTTTTTCTGTCTATTTTGTATTCATTATTCTCTCTAATCTCTTGCTCCCTCTCTCCTGATGTTCCCTCTGCATGCTCTCTCTCTCTCCCACTCATCGGAGGACATGCATTGGTATTTTCCACTGTCAAGGCTTAGCTGAGTGCAGGGGAGCAGACAAGTGATGCTTAGGACAGTACAGCGCAAGATGCCAGCTTTTTTTTTTTAAGTCATTGGGAGTTTTGCCACTGATTTCAGTGCATTTATCTCTGTAGTTTTTTAGAAGCACAAAAATTCATTAAGGGTCAGATCCTGTGGTCACTGAAGTCAACAATCAAACTCCCATTAAGTATGATAGGGCTGTAGCTGGGATACTGGGTTTCTCCATTTGGAGTTTCAATACATTTGTAATTGTTTTCCTATTGTTTCATGAACATTATTTTACTCATACATCCTAGTTATTTTCAGTTGGTTTTTGGCTAATAACCTGCAGGAATGAGCAAGCTCCGGCAAATGAATTTAAATGATACATTACTGCTTTTAAAAAAAATTGCATACAGGAATTAAAGTTTGAGTTCCTTTTCACATCAGAAGGCATTCTCATGATGTTGTACCATATATTTACAGTAGCCACAACATGGTGGTAATGTGTAATTAAACTGTGAAAAGGACACAAATATATTAGATTAAACATAGCCAAGGGTAGTATTTAAGGGCAATTTCTAATTTTTAAAATGTTTTTATTTTCAAACAGAAAGGCAAAAGCTAGTAACTTTATCAATAAATCATACCCTCATTAGATTTTCATTGCATATTTATGGAGCTGAGTTTCATCTCTTAATTCAGGAATAAAAATAAGTTTTCTTTGTGTAGTGTCCCTTTAAACTAAACTCTAAAATTGCGTCTTTTGTAGGATGAACTGAAGCAATTTTCTTTCAAAATGTTCTCTCTTTCCTTTACAAATTTTGCTTGTTTTTTTTTCTGATGCAAATTTAATGCTTACTCTTTGAAGTCAAAATAGTTGTCTATAGGAAATGATTCAAGGTTTTCTAACTTCAACAAACACATTCAATACATATCTAGCCAAGTCTTGGAATATTTTTCATAGAGGCTATATATAATTTGCCTGTGGAGGCAATTTAACAGGTGACTTTATTGCATCAATGTCTTGATTTATTAACATCCAGTCTCATTTTTGAAAATAATTTTTTGGGGGAAATTGTACTGCCTGAGGTTAATTCATTAGATATCACCATACTGGATTTCATTTCTCAAAAGCCTCAAATATAATTTTCTTTACCACACAGGAATTATGATAATTTTTAAACAATTTCATAATAAACTAACAATTATTGAATATAATTTAACAAATAATAATGCACCATCTTATGTTATGCTTGGGTAATTATTTAAGGTGTTGTAATGATATAATTTAAATCAAATATCAAGGAAAATCAATCAGTACATTTACATCCAAAAAATTTAATCATTGAGAGCTGAGCCATTGTGATATGTAGATTAATGATAACCCAGTCTGAGACCATGTTCTATTTGGCTTTAAAGGTGGTGGAACTGCAGCTGGATACTAATTACATATGCATTTACTATGTGGTTAGAGACAATGAAGCAGTGAATCTGAAAACACTAAGAGAAAGAATGTCTGTGTTGCTGTTGCTGGCCATGGTAGTACAAAGAGTTACACTTTTATTGAAAAATGTTTGGAATCAAATTAACCTCTCTCTAATATGTCTTTGTCTCAGATAGCAACTCTTAGTGCATCAACTTGTTGGATGTAACTCAGAGTTGCCATTTCCTAGCAACTAAAAAATGCTAATTCAAGACTTTGATTAAATTGTCTGGGCTAAGCCAGGCCTCAAAACTGGCTTTTTATGCCTTGGATTTATTTCTCTATTAAGATGCAAAGGAAGGGGTTATTGCTGCAGATCAGACACCACACCAACCGAGGTAACTCCTACAGATATAATTTAAGGAGAAAGAAAGGATATAAATACATTTGCAACAGTGCGGATTCTTTGGGATATAAGTATGGGTGAAATGCATGTTGTTAATAAGACCACTTATCTTGCAGCATTTGTACTCCATATAACACTTTTGTACCATGTATAATAATATAAATCCTAAAGATTTATTTATTTAATTTGCTTATATTTATAAAACGAGAGGCACCTTTCTAAACAAGAAGTGACCCCATAACATGTTATAATGCTAAATACCCGGTCAACACACACAGACAAAAATCAATAAAAATCACTACTTCCTGCTGTAATATTTGCTTCTTCCAAAATCCTTCTACAAAGGGTTTACAACATTGCTAATAGTCTATCTTATCTATCTCTTCTAAATTGAATCTACCTAGTTTAGATATTTCTATGGCATCAATCAATATAGTATCTAGATGCTGTTCATAAAACAACAACCTAAATAGCTGTGTTGAAAAATCAATGAGAGCAGATGCAGCAATATTCAAGAGAGAATTTGAACAATAGGGAGGAATCCCAAAGATTCAACAAGTTGTTAGATATTGGGATGATAATAGTACCTGTAGATGTTCAATTATAGCATCATAAACAGTGCTGAGGAAGCTTACAGTCTGCCGTCATTTAAAGACCCAATGAAGCTACATTTTTATCCAAAATTTTGAACACTATGTATAGAAATAATCCTAAAGATATTTGCATAGAAATGCAACATTTGTTTCTAAACATACCCTCTCTTCTTACTGCTAATTTCTCCCCTTAAGTAATAATTGTCTGCAAGTGACATCATAAAAATGTCACCAGCTACCAGCTAAGGGTCAGAAAGAGAGGACCATGAGTCTGAGTAGCAGGAACAGATAATCTCCTAAAAAGCTAAGATTCTGTTTACATGTGAGTATCCCTGATGATTCTTTTTTAAAGGTAAAATGCTTCTTTTCCTTCCTATCAGCAATCATGATGTACTGGCACGTAAGGAATGTTCCCATTAGGCTTCAGCAGGTTTATCATGGCTGTATTTTCTTGTGTGTGCAACTGCTTTCATTAAGATTAAGGGAATTACACACTTGCAATGAGGGAGGAGTCAATTCTAGAAAGGAATGTAGGATTTGGGCCTCTCACTCACCTGTTTGAAATGTTGCTAGCTTTGAAATTATGTTCTTGTCAGAGGCTGTTTAGAGCACAATGCAAAATGAATATGCTTTTGAATAACTGATGTCACTAGTTTTGCAGAATTTGGATTTTTTGTGTGTTGGTTTTCAGATTCAGAGAGGCACTTTTTACAAGTGATTTTTGTTTTCAAAATGTTGATAAGCAACTTAAAGACTGTATTGTCTTTAGCAACAGTAGTTACAGTGGTTTAACTTAATTTACATTGCAGTTGCTGTGTCAATGACTTAGCATTGCAGTAAATTCATACAGCTTCCTTTGGAACCTGTTTCCCTCATTGGTCCGTAACAGCCCAAGTTTGTTAGCCTTTTGGATGTGCTTCAAGTTCCCTCTTTTCTCCTTTGCCCACGGGGCCACAGATAGGACAGAATGGTGGTGTGTGCAGGATTTGGTGAGGATTCTGTATGTAAGTGTAACATTCAATTTAGTTATATCTATGCTATTACAGGGGGTAACTGACAGTCTGTTTATCAATGTACACTTGAGCAGTTGCCCAGAACTCCCAGGGCTTTGCCTGGATGATCTTATGTTGTAGAGTAGTAAAAATGGGAATAGAGACAACAGAGTAAAGGTGAAACATGTTTAGTGAACCTGATGTGCATAGATCCCTTTAAGGCCACCATGTTGTTTAACTTCCAGTAGAGCGGGGATTCTCAGTTTATCTACTGCAAGAGCTGCTATAGTGCAGAGCAGTCTGCTGGAGCTCTTCAAATGAAGAGCATTAAATCTGTGGCTGGATTTACTTGCATGGGCCATTTCAATCAGCAACAGGGCTACCAGTCCCTGTGCTGATAAAAGGAAAAAAAAAACAGGAGGAAAGTAAAAATATGCAAGAAGGACTAAAGAAAGAATGGGGATGGAGAAAGTAGGGCAAGAGTAAAAGTACTAGGATCACATGGTTACATATACCTACCAGGTGACACTTACCGGGCAAATGTATATTATTTAAACTTTTCTTTTCATTACCTTTGCTTTCATCCAGTTGACTTTGACCCTCACTGATGCTCGTTGCTTTAATTTTGATAACTTATTTGACCAAATTCTGCCTTTACCTACAAGTCTTGCAATGCTTCACACCACTTAGAAATCAATGGTCCAAATTCACACTGGTGTAAACCATACGAAAGCATAACTCCTTTGGCTTCACTGAAATGATGCCTGCCTATGCTAGCAGTGAATTTGGCTAACTGATGTAAGGCCAGTTGTCTGAGGTTTGAGAGCAGGATGGGCTCCATAGTCCATGGAAAAGCTTTGCCTAGGCATTTGTTTGTTTCCTTTAAGTTTCTCACGATTTGAGCATGGAGTGATTTTTTTCACATCAAGCCTTGATTCTGCTTCAACCATTCTTTGTAGTGTGAGCCTTAGAGTTAGAGACCCCCTCGCTGCAGAGCTGTAACACTTTTCTGTTCATAGATAAAGGATTTAAATTTTAGCCATTAAAACTCACTTCAGGCTGATAGTTGGCTTATTGTATGTAGTTCATTACTTTATCACCTGATGAAGCCTTGCTGGGCTCATTTGACTGCCGTAATTCTTCTAACTCGACTATTTCATAACTGATAATGCTAGGGTCTGAACTCTGAGAAAACACCAGGAGGCTTAACTGTGATTGTGCATGCACTAAATTCTTTCCTATGTTTTCTATGTTCAGAACAGGTTGGTTTTTTTAGTCTTTATAAAGTGTCATTAAACCAAATGCATTTTGTTGTTGTTGTTGCTTTGTTTTGTTAGAACAAAACATTTTGTATTATTTCCTGTTTTTGCTTTATGTTAACCTCAATTTTCAGAAGCACATTGGCCATTGACTTCAATGGGACCTGGGTATATGTTAGAGTTAAGCACATGATGAAGTGCATTCCTGAGTCAAGGCCTTTAAATACAGCCCCAGAAGATAGCAGTTTAGAGAGTGATATGTTGCTGCCACTGAAGAAAAAGAGAGCCTAGGTGGGTGAGGTAATATCTTTTACTGGACTAGCTTCTGTCAGTGAGAGAGAGAAGCTTGTCTCTCTCACTGACAGAAGCTGGTCCAATAAAAATATTACCTCACCCAACCTTGTCTTTCTAATATCCTGGGACCAACACAGCTACAACACCACAACGTGCTGAAAAAAGGACACCCCTACTGTTCTAATTCTCTTTGAGCTATCAGAAGAGCTCTTCTGATTCTGCTGGGGAGATGGTGGGGGTCCAAAGGAATATTTCAAATGAGGATGAAGAACAGTAGCTTAGGTGAACTTGGACAACCTGTTACCACTGGTGAAATTATAACAAAAGCAAACGGAAGTCAGTGTGCATTCAGAGCTTTTTCCGAAATATGCTCTCAGTTCAGATCCATCAGTTTTGGCGCTCTCTTATTTGTTTTAACTTTGAGCCTGACTCTGCAACTTTTACTCATGTTGAGTAACTCTTACATGAGTAGGCCCATTGACTTTAATAGGACTACTACACAGTGTGAGCAAAAGTTACAGAATAAGACCCTAGTTATTTTGAAAATACAGATTCATATATGTGATATTATAGTTAAGAATGAGCTGCCATTACTTCGGTGGAATCTATAAATGTTAATATGTGACAATGACTATGCTCACTAATGTATGAATGCCAGCAGCTCTTATCTTAGCAAACAGTCAGACACCTGATGACATTGGCAGATGGAGATAAAATAAGCCAGAGTTGCTGCCACAACACTAGCATATTTATATAATAATACTAAATTTTGCATCTTTGAATAGGTGGCAGGTATGGGTACATAGGGACATGCATGTCAGTCATGTTAATTCCTATATCTACATGCAGTGATACGCACAATATGCATCTTACCCCAAGAATAATTACAAGCCTGACTAAGTGGAAAACAATAATGTGTTATACAAAAGAGTCCCAAAATTGCTGGTGTGTAGCAGCTGCACACCACTTTTTGCAAGTGACAAAAATGAGGAGGGAAATTCATTACAACTGCAGCATTAGCTTGCTAGCTAAAGTTGAGATACCTCTTCAATTCCAAACATCTGTTTCCAGACACTTGTAAGTTGTCTTAGAAAATTACCCGTAGGGCTGAAATTTCTCTAATTTTCTTGAATGTCAAAGTTGAGATTTAATCACACAGAAGTGACGAGATTTGGAGTTCTGGTTTCCACATTAACTGTAACATGGTCTCATTTCACATATGGACTTAAAGGCAAATCCAATCTCATCTCCATGGCAGCACAAGTCCCACAGGCAACAGGCAAGTTCTGTTATGTAAGAGAGGCAATTGGATTTCAAAAAGACATGCAGAGGATATTGTTTGGCATGGTTCTCATCTCCAAAGCATGCACATGGCAAGAGGATCCACAAAAGTGGATAGATAGGATAATTAGTGGTAATCAGGGCTACTTCATCCATAAAACTTAAAAGCAGCAAAGAATCCTGTGGCACCTTACAGACTAACAGACGTTTTGGAGCATGAGCTTTCGTGGGTGAATACCCACTTCGTCAGATGCATGTAGTGGAAATTTCCAAGGGCAGGTATATATATGCAAGCAAGCTAGAGATAATGAGGTTAGTTCAATCAGGGAGGATGAGGCCCTGTTCTAGCAGTTGAGGTGTGAAAACCAAGGGAGGAGAAACTGGTTCTGTAGTTGGCAAACCATTCACAGTCTTTGTTTAATCCTGAGCTGATGGTGTCAAATTTGCAGATGAACTGAAACTCAGCAGTTTCTCTTTGAAGTCTGGTCCTGAAGTTTTTTTGCTGCAGGATGGCCACCTTAAGGTCTGCTATAGTGTGGCCAGGGAGATGGAAGTGTTCTCCTACAGGTTTTTGTATATTGCCATTCCTAATATCTGATTTGTGTCCATTTATCCTTTTCCGTAGGGACTGTCCAGTTTGGCCGATGTACATAGCAGAGGGGCATTGCTGGCATATGATGGTGTATATTACATTGGTGAACGTGCAGGTGAATGAACCAGTGATGGTGTATGTCCACAGAGCTAACCAGATCAGCCACACCATGTGGACATACACCATCACTGGTTCATTCACCTGCACGTCCACCAATGTAATATACGCCATCATATGCCAGCAATGCCCCTCTGCTATGTGCATCGGCCAAACTGGACAGTCTCTAAGGAAAAGGATAAATGGACACAAATCAGATATTAGGAATGGCAATATTCAAAAACCTGTAGGACAACACTTCAGCCTCCCTGGCCACACTATAGCAGACCTTAAGGTGGCCATCCTGCAGCAAAAAAATTTCAGGACCAGACTTCAAAGAGAAACTGCTGAGTTTCAGTTCATCTGCAAATTTGACACAATCAGCTCAGGCTTTAACAAAGACTGTGAATGGCTTGCCAACTACAGAACCAGTTTCTCCTCCCTTGGTTTTCACAGCTCTACTGCTAGAACAGGGCCTCATCCTCCCTGATTGAACTAACCTCATTATCTCTAGCTTGCTTGCATATATATACCTGCCCCTGGAAATTTCCACTACATGCATCTGATGAAGTGGGTATTCACCCACGAAAGCTCATGCTCCAAAACGTCTGTTAGTCTATAAGGTGCCACAGGATTCTTTGCTGCTTTTACAGATCCAGACTAACACAGCTACCCCTCTGATACATAAAACTTAAGTAACTTCTGTGAAGTGGCTTCATAGCCACTCTGTGGTCTTGGGAAGAAGATGCCCGAGGATCGTTTTCTCCCTGTTTCTCTTCCAGATACCAAGCTAGCTATCTGGGCTGAGCGTTGGGATCTTGGTGCTGGGCTTTGTCCTAAACTATTAACACTTAACCTTAAAATTACTATAGATGAATTTGTTGTTAATATTCCATTCCTATCTTTTGTTCATAGTGTTTGTCCATTATAACATAATTTATAGGACTCTGTTAAAGTATCCCCATTGCTGGTAAGTTTCTGCATACATCTTCTGTATTTTAATACTTGTTATTTTCAAAGCACCATGGCAATTAAGAACATCGAAACATAAAAATGGCTATACTAGGTCAGACCTATGATCCATCTAGCTTGGTATCAGATCTTCAGACAGTGGCCAGTGCCAGATGCTTCTGAGGGAGTGAACAGATGCAGGCAATTGTCGAGGTGATCCATCTCCTGTCGTCCGGTCCCAGTTTCTGGCTGTTGGAGGTCTAGGGACACCTGGGAGCATGGGGTTGCATCCCTCACCATCTTGCCTAATAGCTATTAATGAACCTAGCCTCCATGAACTTATCTAATTCTTTTTTGAACCCAGTTATACTTTTTGGCCTTTACAACATCCCGTGACAGGATGTTCCACAGGTTGACTAAGTGTTGTGTGAAGAAGACGTCCTTTTGTTTGTTTTAAACCTGCTGCCTATTAATTTTATTGGGTAACTAGTTCTTGTATTATGTGAAGGGATAAATAACATTTTCCAATTCAAAGTCTCCACACCATTCATGATTTTATAGATCTCTATCATATCCTCCCTTAGTTATCTCTTTTCTACAGTAAATTGTCCCAGTCTTTTTAATCTCTCTTCATATGGAAGCTGTTCCAGACCTCTCGTCGTTTTTGTTGTCCTGCTCTGTACCTTTTCCAATTCTGATATACCTTTTTTGATATTCATATTTAAGTTCTCTAGCATTGATGAGAAGTGGAATTCAGCATAGGCATGAAGCTTTGGGATTAGTAATTTCACTGGTTGTATACTAGTTAAACGGCATTCACTGGTAAGCAATGGCATCAGCATTCCCATTTGAGAAGCTTCTTAGCAGTAACAGTTATGAATAGGTTGGACTGACTGATTGCTCTTTGTTTGCTTTAACCCCAAACCTTTCCTACTTTGTCACAAATCCTAATCAATAATTCTGCTTTTTCAGAATAATTCTCAGAGGACATATGATCACCTACTTAATATTCAGCACAGCTACAACACGCTTCTATTTATTATTCCCACGGCTAATCCAGTTTATATTAAAATCTCAAACAACAATTCATTCTCTGGATTGTTTCCAATTTAAATGTTTTTAATATTGAGCTAAACCAGGCTTGCACATGCCAAATGACACAGCTATGATTTTTCTTCAGATCTGTAAATTAGCAAATCTAAGGGAGTTTAAGATGTTGTGACCTTCACAAAAATTTGGCAAGTTTGCAAGACATGGAGTTTTACGCAACTTTTTATTTAATAAATGAAATACAAGAGGCTAGATTCCCAGAAAGTGTAAATCAGCATAGCACCATTGAAATCCATGAGCTATGTGGACATACACCAGCTGATAAGCTGCCAAAGGTATTTTCAAGGAAAATTCAATGAAATCACATTTTTCCAGTGAGGAAACCTGAATTGCACAAAGAATGTAGAAAACTATGTAGTATTTTTTTTTTGCGCCACAGTTCTTCTATCCAGCAGCATCAAACAACCCAGACTAGTGTCCACCTGCATTGGAAATGAGATGCCAGTGGAATGCATTGGGAATTATTGTGCCACAAATATAATGTATTGGATAAAATCATTTGGGCTGGATGCTGGAGAGATGTTCTTCTGGGTTTTGAAGTCCTTATGTACATGGGAAGCTGGGAGTGATTGAGTGAAAAGGGTTGGGGAGGGGACAGGATGGAGAACAAACTTCCTCTGGCTATCAAGTATCAGTGGATCCAATCTGTGGCTGCTGCTCCAGCCACGGTATGTATAGAGTCCCTCCTCCAACACACTCTTTGCCTTATTCCCAACTTCCCCACACCACATAGGAGAGCACTTGCAGGGCTAGGATTGGCATCTCACAAGGTGTACCCACCCCTTGCACCACCTTCCCAAAGGTGTACCCACCCCCTGCCTGTAAGCTGGGGGTCAGAGACACCAGCTAGGGAAGGGAAAATAAAACCCAAACTACCATTCAGGCCCAAGCTTTTTCCTCCTGGGCCGCAGCTTTATTATCACAAAATAATTTTAAACAAGAGCAAACCAACTGAAGACACTTAGTCTCAGCCACTTTCCATGGTTCATCAAGGGGAGGGGAGAGGATACACCCTCCCTCCTGGGTAGCCTTGCCTGGCTATTGCCTAGGCCTCCTATTAGATCCCTATGAAGGAACTTTCTTCTTGCAGGGTTTCCTCATCTTCTCCAGACTGGGCCAGACGCATTCCTTTATATGGTCTCCAACAGGCAGTCACATGAATATGACCCCTCTCTTTTATAAGTTCTTCTGGAGTCTACAACTTCCAGCACCTTTGGGCTTAAAGGGCTTCTGCTCCATAACAGAGAGGCTGGTTATACAAGTGCTCAGAGGCCAGCGCTCTGCTACCCTGCTCCTATTCCCAATGCAACATGATGGTTGCACTACAAGAAGTCCCTCCACATTCACAGAGGAGGTGGCAAGATTTGTCCCCAAGCAACGTTAGTCAATGCCATGATGGAACCAACTTCTGTAACATGTCTGACTAGAGAGGCACTATCTTGCTGCCAGTTATAATAGTATGTGATTTAATACACTTTTGTGACCTAGGCTTCTGTGTAGTTAACAATGAAAAGAGGCTAAATGAATTATCTGTGTTTAGGACATTTAATTCTTTGTAATACTGGAGAAACTATTAATCTGTCAAGAGACAGGGAATAGTAGAATAATCATCAGTTATGTAAAATAGCTTTAGGCAGAGTCTTGTGGAACAGGAGGGCATAAGTCCTTTGCCTCACAGATTGTGATAGCATGGTGGCAAGTAAAAATGTGAACTACATGAGATTAACAAAGAACCGACAGCATGAGCCCTTAAGCTCTGACATACCATATAAAATGTGATATTTATCACCTTATTTGAGCAAGACTGTGGTCAAAGAGCACACACACTGCAACTCTGGAGGGCAGGCTGAAAATATAATTTTTAAGCCACCTTTATACTTCTATGGTTCTGAATCTGCTGTGCGCTGGTCCAGTCCCCTGGCATAAACTAGAGCTACCTGAAGGCTGCTCTAGCTTGCATTGGTTCCTAATTGAGAGATGGCCCAATATGTCAGCTAAGGATAGCTGGGATGCAAGAAAGTTCCAGTCATGTCTACTTCATGCTGGCCACATCCCTGTGCTGTCAGCAATGCTGAGGGCTCTCAAAGAAACCATTAAGCCAGCCATAGGTGCCGACTCCATGGTGCTGGAACATCCACAGAAAAAAATTTGTGGGTGCTTAGCACCCACAGCAGCCAACCTCCTCCCCTCCCCCAATGCCTCCTGCCTGCTGGTGGCCCTGCTGATCAACTCCTCTCCCTCCCTCCCAGTGCCTCCTGCATGCTGCGATTAGCTGTTCTGCAGTGTGCAGGAGGCACTGGCAGGCATGGGGAGGAGTGTGGATGCGGCATGCTCAGGGGAGGTGGTGGGAAGAGGCAGAGTGTGGTGGAGCAGGGGTGGGAAGAGGCAGGGAGGGGTTGGGAGCTTGGAAGAAGGGGTGGAGTGGGGGCAGACCTGAGGCGGAGGGGCGAGGGGAAGGACCCCTCAGGTAGAGAGGAAGTCAGCACCAATGAAGCCAGCTGTCTATCACTGGAAAATCCCCCTACACTGGAGTGGTCGTCCTCTGGCTGCAACAACTTTAGGGTCACTTTGTATTGGCAGTAGGATACAAAGCTGCTGCACATTCTTCAGGGATCTCCAGAAGAATTCCACATATCCAGGTAATTCAATTTTGGAAGGTTCGCTTTGGAAAATGCTACATGTTCTACACGTTTTGGTAACACTCTTGAGCTCTGGTTTGTTACAATACTTCCTGTCATACACACAACCATTCAGAATCAGTACTTGCTGGTAGGCAAATGAGCAACTCAAAAGCAAAACTGTCAGCATCAAGACTGTATGATTGTTCCTTTTCCCTCCCCTTTCCCCCCTCCAGTGCTCAAATGGCCAGTTTTTGGTATCTTTAAGGAATTTACTAAGGCACCGGCACACTGTTGCAGGAATGGAATATTCAGCATGTGTTGAAGTGACATTGATTACTCTGTGCAAGATTTCTCCAAAGGCTGATGGCTGTTAAATCACGGAACTGCTGCTACTCCCACTGCTGAGAAACACTGAGGAGAGAGGAACTGAACTGTTGTAGCAACTGCTACTTGTTCTTTGCTAACTGAGCAGAAAACTCTGCTGTGCAACTTGCTCTTTTGGCACCGGCACGCCTGACATTCCCTCTCATGTTACAGTGTGTAGGCCAATTTTGCTTTAAGCTATACCTGTACAACTCTAGTGAATCATGCTCTCAGTTTTGCATGTGGAATCCTGTTTAGCAGGTGAAAATGAGGGCAAAATTTGGCCATCTGTTTACTGTTAAGTCATATGAAAGCTGTGAAGCCTTGAACGTTTTCAGGATCCATTAAGATAACAACCACACCATGTGCCAATCTGAGCCTTATCTGCAACCTTTCATCATTCTGAAAACAGCTGATCTGAGTCAAGTATTGGCATATCCCCAAAGTTATGCTTTTTCACATACATTTAACTGATCAGAATGTTCACTGGGAGACACATTTTAGGTTCTTCAAATCTTTACAACTAGTACAATGTTCCCTAAGAGGGGCTAAGTCAGCAATCATAAATGTTGTGGTTCTCTGACTCTCCCACAGGATTTGGTTAGTGTATTCAGGGGGTACCAAGGATTCACAATTGTGCTTTCCCAAAAAGAGCTCACATATGTCTAGATAATAAGAAAGGAGTCTTTACCAGGTTTGGTATAAAAGAAAATGTGTGAATTTCTAAGGCATAAAGTCTTAGTTAAATATGGAAACAAGTACATGATAGTGACTAAGCTACTAGTGGTCAATCAAATAAAAGGTAACAAATAAAAAACTGGCTAGAAAACCTGACATTTTCAGAGAAAAAAAATCCCCTTTAGAAATTTTCCTATTAGGAATTTTTGGTTTTCTCACAGGAAAATTTGAAAACAGGTAAAAATGTATTTTTACTCTCTTTTCGGTTCCCAACTTCCTGAAAGTGGGCAAAATCCAATGTTTCAGTTTTTAAGAGGAACGCTTTCGCTTTCACGTGTAACCATAACACCTAACAGTGTAAAGCTACTTTCTCTTTGAAAGTAGCACTTTCAAAACTTGACTACTGTTTTCCAACTGACAACACTTGGAAAACAGTAGTAAAATGTGGAAAAGTTTTTTTTTATCTCCACTTTTGCATATTTTCTGACAGTTTTCCAACTGGCAAAAGCTGGAAATGATGCAGAAATTGGGGAAAAAACCCATAATTAAAATATAAAATCTTTTCCAAAATTTTGAAACATTTCAGGTTTTCTCCTGAAAAGCTTTTCAACCAGCTCTATTTGCACAGCTCTGATCATTTTCTCTTGGTGGACAGATGAATTTTTTAGATCCTGGTTTTACAGGTCTGGACAGGGATAAAACTAATTTGTTCGGGAGTTACTTGGCCATTCTGTTGGGAACAGGGAGCGTCTTTAGTAGAACTACACTGCTAGGTAACCATATCTACATGTCTCTGGTTTAACACACCCACATGCATACAGATAGAAACATTTTTACCCCAGCAGGCTGCAATGCATATGGAAGTTACCATACATTTAGGTATTAGCTAATTGTTTTTAATAAGATCATGTCTCAGATGATAAGGAAAATAACAGAGACAGAACTTATATAGATGAAAGTTTGTAAATCCTTTATCTGACTCACTCACCTGACTTATAGGAGACCTATTGCAATTCAGGCAAAGGGTTGTTTGGTACACTGTTGTCACACAGCCTGTGATATCTTTTGCTACCGGCATGATTCCTATCACACCAAAAAGCTGAGGTGAATGTCATAAAGTTGAAGAGGACTGACTGCCAGGTTGAGGGATTCACAGAGCTGAATTTTCTTGTTTACTGACAAGGCAGAAGTGTTTGGCTGTGGACTGAGTGACACTGTAGTTTCATTTCAATGTTTCAGGAGTTAGGTGATAAATGGTACACTTTAGGCCATACAGTCTAGAAAATCATCTCCAGAGAATATCATAGGAAAAGCCTGTGTGCATATGTGTGGGCTAAAACAAACGAGGGTACATGTCCTGATGAAATGTTACAGGTCATGCTTATGTCCCATGTATAAGCAACAGAAAGAATGTGAAAATCTTATTGAAGGATTACTGTCAAAGTTATTTAGAAGTATTTCAAACACTGCTTAAAATTATTTATCATATTACATGTAAATGTTTATTAAGTACTTGTGTGATGTTTTTCTTTTCAGTTATTTGGAGCTGTTAATAGGACATACATTCAGGGCTGAAGGACAATGGCCTTGTGTGAGAGAGGACAGGCCTCTTTAGCCTGTGCTGCAGAAAAGAGTTAAGCTGGAGTGCAGGATGAGGAGTATGATAATAATTGTGCATAAATTGCCCAGATATCCTGTTTATACCCGCAAAAATGCCCTCTATAATTTTGTTACCTGTAGCCCATACTCTGAGCTTTGTAGTTCAGTCTGACTGTTTCTCCTCACTGAGTTTGGGACATGCTTTTCATCTGATATCTAGTAATCCCTAAATCAAGTCTCCTCAGGCCTACCTGCTCCTTTAAGAGAAAGGAAGAACCACTACCCACATTACATGGTCTGCCCTGTTTCTTGGCTTGACTACTGTTGACTTAACTCTTTATTCTTGGGAACTGCATCCATTGTACGTGGTTGCCCCTTAGATCCTCCATGTGACTGGCCTTGTAAGGAGGACTAGTCCATCCGAAGAGCCATGTTGCTGCCACCCTGGATGGTTCATTCTGCAAGGGCTTCTCTTTTAAGTTTCTCACACTGTTTTATCTGCAGGGGTTCTTCTCTCTTGGACTTATTTCATAGCTGTGACTGAAGTGGCTATGCAAGATATCTTCTCAAATTGTTTTATTTCCCCTACTACTGTAGCCTGGCTCTCCCAAAACTTATGAGGTTGCTCAGACTCCTTTCTAGGTTGCCATCTCTTTCCACTAGCTTTGCCAATCACAGCAACTGATTGAAGGGCTACACATCCTTCCCTTTCCTTCTGCATATCAGATTTTGTTGCCTGTCAGATTTTGTTGTTAACTTCACCCTACAGTTTAAATAGTATGCTGAGTCACACAGTGCATTTCTATTGGCCAGGAGGTGATCTCCGGCCACTTAGCTGACCTGTGACCCAAATTCCACGTGTGTGTGTGTAAAGCAGAGCTCATTAGAGCACTTTCTAAATTTATGAAATAAGATCTCGACTCAGTGTGGCTGACACCTATTTCCCATGTGTAATATTTTATATTATATGTAAGTATAATAAAAGCTACATAATAACTGAATAAAATTGGCCAGATCCTTGGCAAGATGACAGGTTTGCACTGCTTTGGTGGAATAAACTTGCCCTAAATCTAGTGGATCTCATCACTTAAGTAAAGTAACAACTTTTGGTTATATACTATCACCCTGAGCCAAATACAAATCAATTGACCAGAAGTGAAAGGCTCTGTGTACCCTTAATAATACAGGAAAGGAATATATAGCACATGAAGTGTCATCTCGGCACAACAGAGCTTCAGAGAACAAAACAGTAACAAAAGAATTGAAAAAAACTAGTGATATTGATGTAGTTTGATTTGTCTCTGATGGAAGGTTATTTCAGCTACATTGATTTAAGTGTTTAATAGGATTTAAGAGCTGCAAAAAAGTCTGTATGTCAATAGTATTAAGTATCTGAATAATGATCTCGGCTCTCAGAATTCATGAAATACAAAATGTGTGAATTATTAATCAAGTGGATATATCTATAAAATATGTCAATTGTTAAATCAAGTGGATATATCTGAATAAAGGCTTTTTTAAAAAAAATAAAGACTCTGTGTAGGATACAGGTGGGGACAAATTATTTTGAGGACAAAATTATTTTGGTAATGTTCTGTGGCCTGTGCAATACAGGAAGTCAGATTACATGATCCAATTGGTCCCTTCTGGCCTTAGAATTTGTGAAAATAGTAGTTGTCTCTTTTGTCATTGGTAAGAATTCTAATGTTTCAAAAAGTGATGCAACTCCAACACACCTACCATCTGCATACTTTGTGTAAGGCTCTATTGACTTGCTCTCTATATGCTATTAGTGTAACCCATTCTCTGCCACTAAATGCAATCTGTTGTTTTGAACCTGATTTTTTTCCCCATGGTTGTAGGAAACTTGCATTTTCTTGCTTTTTAAAAAAATTTAAATTGAGACCTCCAGTCACAAGTTATCTGAGCTTATTCCTATATTTACCCACTTTATTCTGAAAATTGGTGTGTGGTTTGAGGGACACAATTTTTGTGACATTTTCATGTAGCCCTTCATCCTAGGCTTAGCATAAGACCCACAAGATAATACGCCAACAAAGCCATTCCCCTGACCATAACAGGGTGCTGGTGCCCCAAAACCCTTTCCCCATGCTCCAGGGTTTGCCTTAAAATCCTGCAGCTTCCCACTTCAACTCAGCTTTTTCAGCCCTTTATAGGAATCACCTTACCCCTTCCCAGCTGGGACTGATAATTGTCTCTCTCAGCCCAAAACAGCTGTTCTAACAAAGGCACTGTCTCCCCAGGCTTCCAGACCTTTAAAGGGGAAGATCATCCTATTGCAGCCAGTGAACAAGTTGACCCTAGTGTTGCCAGGCATCCGGTTTTCGATCAAAATGCCCAGTCAAAAAGGGACTCTGGGGGCTCCAGTCAGCACTGCTGAGCAGGCCATTAAAAGTCCAATTGGCAGCGCTGTGGGGCTAAGGCAGGCTCCCTGTCTGCCCTGGCACCACAACAATGTTCCCTCTCATTTTTTCCATCCACGTGCAGAATAAATTTTGTTATGTGCACCGAGGTAATGTGTACATGTGCACCACCAGTAGAAACAAAAAAACCTAGATATAATGTATTTTTTAAAACAGTTACTATAGGGATAATTACTCCAGCCAGGATAGATTCTTTATTTTAAAACTCACTACTCAAAGAATTAAAGTTAAGTGTAAGAGAGAAAAAAAATTATGAAATGCATAGGCCAGTCAAAAAACTAAAATAGTGCACTTCAAAAGAATAAATTTACAGAGAATACATGTGCATTGCAGGAACTGCCCAGAAGTAACAATATGTATTTGGAGGTGAATGTGGAAGACTGTGTATGTGTGTGAGAGAGACAGAGAGGAGACAAGCAGACAGACAGACAGAGTTTGTGTGTGCTGGGGAAGTCTCTGAGAGACCACGCACTTCTCTTTAAGGTAAAGGCACTCATTCACCACCCAGCATTCAGACCTCGGACCCTCTCCTGCTTGGAGTTCTCCTGAGCCAGGCTGTCTGTCTCTCCTACTGGGGTACAGGGGTGGAGGGAGGGGGACACCCTGACATCAACACCCCTCTCCAGGGGCTTCAAGGCAGAGGGCAGGAGCAATGTGAAGCAGCACAGGGAGGGACACCTGAATACATGCTGCTGGCTGGATGTGATCATCTCTGTTAATCAACTGCACAGCACTTCAAACATTCTGCATGCAGCTTAGAGGGAACACATGCATGCAGAATGTTTGAAGTGCTATTAGCTTTTGGAAGCACCTGGCATGTCCAGCTTCTAGGTGCAGGTGTGGCCATGGGGGCTCATCATCTGCCCCCCACCCCGTGCGCCAGCTCCACAGCTCCCATTGTCTGGGAACTATGGCTATTGGGAACTGTGTGTGCAGCGCCTGCAAGCACGGGCAGTGCACGGAGCTCCCTGGCGACCCCTCTGCCTAGGAGCTGGACATAGTGGCCACTTCTGGGAGCTGCCTCAGGTAAGTGCCGCCTGGCCTGAGCCCACACCCTGAATCCCATCCCACACCCCATTTCCCAGCCCTGAGTCCCCTCCTGCACTTCATCCTCAGCTCCACCCCAGAGCCACAGCCACAGCTGGAGCTTGCAATCCCCTCACCCCAACCCTCTGCCCCAGCTCTGAGCCCACTGCTGCACTCTGAATCCCTCAACCCCAGCCTGGAGCCACCTCCCACAACCTCAACCCCTCATTTGTGGCCCCACTCCAGAAAGAACACACGTGGTATGTATAAGCAAACTCTGTAGCCAGTCATATCCAGTACAGAAGAACATGACACTTGCTACTGCCTCTATGGGAGGTGAATTAACTATAGCTATGGGAGAACCCCTCCTGTCACTATAGTGAATGGCTACACTGCTGCGTTACAGTGGAGCAGCTGCAGGGCTGCTGTTGTGCAACGGTTTAGATGTAGACATAGCCTGAGCTGTTGGCTTCTCTGCAATACTTTACTCTTCACATTTGGAATGGGGAATAAAAAGAAGAGCAATAGCACAAGAGGCGTGACTATACTTTAAGAGGTAAGGAGGTTTTGCATAGTTCTACATGAATCAAAAGCAAAATATTTTGCTCACTATATTCTTTACAGTCAGTCCAATAGAAAATGTGCTACATTTTATGAATAACAAAGCCTACCGGTTAACTGTTAGGCTCAATCATCAATATGCTAACTCCACAACTTCTCAGAACTTACATGGCCCTGATCCTGCACCATTAAAATCAGTGGAAGCTTTGCCACTGACTTCAGTGGGAGCAGGATGAAGACCTATTTGTACTTAATAATGGTAACATTACTCCAAGATTTTCCATACTTATATTCATCTGGGTGATAAGGGATTATATCCTCCGTGTCAATGAAAGATAGCATTATAGATTATCCACTTAACAGAGCACTAGAAATCTGTTCAGGCAAAATTCTCATGTAGTTTTAGCCAGAATTATTTCTTTTTCTCACCTAAAGTCATTTTCTAATGGCAACTGAAAAGAGAAATGTAATTAGTTGAATGTTTGGCCCCAAAACTTAAAAATAATGAAAAGAGTAAATCACTGCACCTTTGGGGAAGAAACAGATCTTTGAGTTCCCAAAGTCGTATGTGTCTAGGGAATATCCATAGGAAAGAGCACATAAGTAAAGCTGAAAGTTCCAGCAAGGGTAGATCTGATGCAAAAACTTCAACTTTTTATTGTTCTTTGCATATGTGTTCTGAATCAGATAGTCCCTTTATGAACTTATTTTAAAATAACATTTTGAGCATCTAAGTCTCTAGAACGTCAGACATCAGCCACTGTGCTATGTCTTAACCCTTATGAGGATAACGATTATTAAAACAAACCCTATAGGACCTATTGACTTGGACATGATAAATGACTCCAGTGTCACTTGACATAGGTTTCTCTGTGGTATGAGTCCTATAATTACAAGACTTGTACTGGGTTTCAAAACAAGACAATATTCAAGACAGAATTAAGAGAAACTAACATATCAAATTCACTGAGTTATCAACAGTTATCACCCTCTTCAGGCTATTCATCAAAATATCTCTAGGGTCTGTCTGACTGCTTTACTTCAGTGTAAATGTTTTATCAGTTTCAGACATTTTCTTTCCCATTAAATCATTATCTGGCTGGCAATTATTTTAATAGTTTATTCATCACAAGGTTGACAGCAGTTTCTTTAATAATGACACACTAGAAATGGTGACAATGTTAATAACTAGGACTGGGCGTACCTTTGGCAGCAATATGACGAATTATCTTCTTCATTCTGTTCATTAACTGTCTGTGAACACATATGAGTTTTATATGAATTGCTTTCTTCTTTTTAATTATTCATCCAGTTGTTAATTTGAACAGTTTCCAGCCACGAGACTGCTCAGTAACAAGTCAGAGACTACTGCTATGAGCATTCACTGTTCATCATTGGCTATTTGTACTGTGCGATTGGTCACCTACGTTGACTTTCTATTGCTTATTTTCACTGATGGGAAGACTCCTCAAAACACAAATACCTTTCAAAATGTCCAAGTGTTCAATTCCAGGACAAATATACTTGCAATGGATTCACAAAAAGATTTGTGACAGTTTCTCTTCTGGTAACTTTCCCTGTGAACAAAAAGAAGCTCAGATGAATGTTCATGGAAAACAAATAAAAGGGGGCACAGATACTACGGAAGGAAATTGATAATTTTTATTCAAGGAAATGTTAATGAATCTGTTTGTAGTATTAACCCCTAGGTCCAGTAATGGTAAGCAATTAAATGAACATTTTACCAGCACTGAATCAGATCTATCAGCTCTTCTAACATTTGTTAAGTATAGCTCCAGAGATGTTTGCTGACACAGTTGACACACTAATCTTCACGGTCCTCTCCACTTACTGTTGTTACCTTTTGTGTACTGAGGGCCAGAACCTCAACTGGTGTAAACCAGTATATTTCTATTGACTGTAATGTGGTAATTAGCTGAGAATCTGGCCTTGAAAATGATCTTTTGTGCATCTCAACGAATAGCACCTACATTGCAAATTGATATTGTACTGCAGCAATGAAATTAACACATTTGCAATATGAAGGGAAGAGCTGAATTTGATTTTGTCTATTAAACAAATGTAGGATTTTCAAGGAAAAGGAAATTTTTTTAACAGAGTGAAAAACATTTTCCCAAGAAAAAGTCTGGGTTGTGTGGAGCCAGAATGAGGTTTAGGTTGGATAGGACAGAAGAGCAGGATAAGCTTCCTGTGAAGTCTTTCCATATTATGGTAAATGAAGACAATGGAGGAACATGAACAGCTATTGTAGTGCGCTGTTCTATTAATTTACATTATTGTACACTACAGTACCTGCATCTCATTTCACACTGAGCCAAAGACACCAATGGAATTCAGTGGCAGCTCCCAAGGAATGGAGTGAAACTCTCCATCATGGTTAGTAAATTTCATAAAAAGATTAGACATATATACATATAGGACTGCCATTTGGAGTTAAAATAACAGCATAACATAAAGACCATCAATCTTCATGCTTCAGGGCATGAAAGTCAGGAAGAAATTACATACATACCCACCCACAATAACTCTTATGGTATAATATTGCACAGTTAGGTGCATAAGTAGAGATGGGCTCAGAACAAACTTCAGAATCATTCAATGTCCCAGAATTTATAAATTCGTAAAATCTGAATCAAAATTTAATTTTAGCAAATTAAATTTATCTTTATAATGGGGTGATCACATGAATCTGAAATGTTTGATATCTGGATCTGACTTTACAGTTTGATTTGACATATTGTTTATTCTACAGGTAGACCATGTAAAGATGTTCATAATTCACTGATTTCCTTCACATTTCACCTTTTTTCTCTTTTAAAAATACAAGAACTATCAGCAGATAAACACATTTCTGCTATTTTGTTATTTTTTTCAAATAGCTCCTTTAACCCATACATTGACAAGATGACATGTAGGCATATTATATGCCCTTAAGTTAGTTTTTTTTAAACAGATTTTTTTTGGGGGGTGGGAGAGATTTCCTTTATGTTAATATCCATTGTTAAAGGTATATAACCTACATTAGACTCTTCAGCACATCAGGGACCTTGCTTCTCTTATGTACAGTTATGCTTTGAATGTAAATTAATTAGAACCATTTACTTTACATTTTATCTTTGCAGATGAAACAGAATTTTAAAAAATTGCTTTGGGTAACAGAGATGGGAACTTGACTTATTAAATATCCCCTGCTTTGGATTGTTTGTTTGCTACATGTCATAATCACACTAAATATGTCTCATTTTGAGTTGGGCCAAGTATGCTTTGTCTCATAAGCGTACATTACTACATGAAAGAAGAGGTAAACAAAGGAGAATGAGAAGAAACTAAGACCTGGTCTGTGTATAGTTTTGTATCAGTGTAATTATGTTGGTTGGCGAGAGGGTGATTTTTACTAAAATGTTTATATTGGTGTAACCCTTCTGCCCCTCTGAGTTGGCAGCAACAAGGGCCGGGTTCAGTATCCAGGGGTTCCGTTTCAGTAACACAATGCATAACCGGCTCAAGCCCCCACCCAGTGACCTGGGACACTCACATACCACCCCCCGCCGGGCGCCTCTAGGAGGCAATACTTCCCCTCTCGCAAGCACGGAGTCTGAGTGTAGCAAAATCTTTTTAATAAAGGAAGGAATCAATGTGGCATCTCATTGGAGAAACACCACAAACAGGGTTATAACACAAACCATAAACAAAAACCCACCTCCAAGTACATTTGGCACTGTCCTTTTTCCCCTTAGGGTTTTAAGTCCAATCACCCCAAAGTCCAACAACCCAACAGTCTCTGGTCAATGCCACCCCAGAGTTTGAGAGTTTATCTGTAGAGGCCCCTCCCCCCAGCCTGGGTAGAAAGGGGCACCTTACATGGTCCGGGGCCAACTGCCCTGCCTCTCCGTGGGTTCTGCTTCTGCCTTCTCCACGAACTGCTCTGCTTTACCAGCCACTCCACGCTGCTCCTCCAGCCGTCCTCAGAAACTGCTCCGCTCCACCAGCTGCTCTGCTCCATGAGCTGCTCCAGTTCTCTCTGCAAACTGCTCAGCTCCGCTCGCTCTGTGGGCCGCTCCACCCGTCCCACAGCTACTCCGCTCCTGTATTTAGATTCTTGAGGGAATTAAAAAAAATCAACTCTGACATTCCACAGTGGAGAGAGGAGGGGGTGGAACTGGTGCTTCTGGCTCCACAAGGAGCCTCCAGGCACACATACCTGTCCCGAGCCTCTCTCAATTCACTGGGTTTTGGAACCCATGTCCCTTGTCTAGCAAGTACCACCCAACTGAGGGTGAGTCATTTGTCACCAAGCTGTCTCACAGCTCAGCAGTCTGGGATAGGGTAGGCATGCCTATTCAAATATACTCTCTGAAATTCTTTCCACCAGATGTCAGGGTAGAGCTTATCCTGACTCTGCTTACATTGGCAAAACTCCTAATATGGATGCAGATATACTGTCATAAAGGTGCCTTTTGCTGAATAGCTTATTCTTCAACCCATATGGGATTAAGCTATACTGGTATAATCACTTTTATGCCAGTATAACTGTATTCACATTCTGAGGGGTTATAACCCTTTAGCTATTCTGGTATAGTTAAAACAGTATGAAATCCTGTGTAGACAAGGTCAGCTGTGCTGTGTGGACTTATTTCTCTCTAATGAAACCTTAGACAAATTTCCTTTGATTAAAGCAAAGGAAAGTGTGCCTTCACCTTCAGGTCAAATCTTGTTGCTTCTACTTTTGAGTTAGTTCAGTCCAACTATGAGTCACTATCACAGTCTTTACTGTGCCTGCTGGGAGGATGATTATTTTTGGCTCAAATTAGATAGGCAGAAATAATGAAACAATCAGTGGGCAAATTGTCCAAGACTGACACCTTGTAGACCCCCACTGACTTCAATAATGACTTCAATCAGTGGATGTTATTGATGATAGATGTATATTTGTTAGTTCTTGGTGACTCTCTAGAGATGCTTAGACTCCTAACAGTTACAAAAAAGGCAACTTTTATGTTATTTTTATTTGTTCAAGTTCTTTGACAGTTAGAACTGACATGAGGCTGTTTATGAAGTGATGCTCCAGTGACACTAGAAACAGCAGTAGAAATTGCGATAGCATGAAAATGTCCCTTTTAGTTAGCTCTTTGCTGACATTATAGAACATGTAGAGCACTAAGGATTAAAAGATATCATACTGGCTGTGGCCATTAACTTTCAACAACAATTTAATTATTTTCATTATCTTTGAGAGCTTATGGAAACAGCACTTGAAAATGAGACTTGAGGAAAACAGCAGACACACACAGAGAACATGTGACATATTGCAAGGAACAGTTGATAATATTAATAGATTGTTGATGATGTGGTAACAAAATCCCCACCATTGTGACCACTGCCCAGAGAATACAGAATACAATGCCATGTGCATAGGTAATTACCCTTGCCAAGACCATAGAGAACACTGTCACAGTTATCTGGCTAACTGCACCTCCGGTTTCCTTGGGATGCACTCCCTCTGCAGTCTTGGCTCTTGACTTGTCACCTTTCTTGGAGTGGACTCAGCTGATTCTCTCACTCTCAGACCAGGCCTGGTGTTGAAGTCATCCGGTGCTAATTGTGCTTATCTTAGAAGGCCTGATTTTTCTTCAGTACTTGCAGTTATGTTGCCTCTGACAGCAGTGGCCAGTGGTAAATATAGTGACCAAACAGCCTTCTTACAGCCAAGTATTATTTATGTAGAATGAAAGCATTTCATAGAAAAATATCTTAAAACAATAAACAGGGTATACACATGTCTTGCCAGGGGTCTATCCACATGGGTATCCTGGGAGGTCTAAGCTTCCTATAGACCACCTTCAAGACCACTAGGGCTGGCTGCCAGTCTTTTCTCAACTTACAGACCAGTTCTCTCTCACCCTGCTTTGCTGAGTGTTGCCTTAAGTCTTGCCCAATCTTTTGATCACATCCCTTCTCACTTTAACAGCTTATATCCTTTGATTGGCTAGTTCTCAGTACTGGTAAAACAGCTGAGAAACTTGATGGTGGAGCCAGAGGTCCTGTCATAGCCCCCCAAGTGGTTGTTGGGAGAGAGCTTATCTATAGTTATTATGTTGCTTCCCTGCTTGTTTTTCCAATAGTCCCCTATTAAGTCAGTTGAATACATTCATACAGGAAAGTCTAATTACCCCATCCATACACAATAGCTTTACCTCACTGACTAGTGTTCATAGACTCATTATATAGAGAATTCTAAGATTATTACATAGCAGCTCCACGTCTGCCACAAACACATCCCAAAAAATGTTCTCTCTGTAAATCTTAAGTCCAATTCATCCCTGCTATAGCTCTATTGAAGTGTCACTGGCAGCAAACATGTTTATAAAGTGGCAAACATGCCTAGAGTAACTGAACACTGCCGGCCTTAAAGAGCAGTGAAGGCAGAGTAGTATGGTATATTCTGGATTAGCCCACAGCGATGGCTGCTCTAATGTATGCTGTTGGCTAAGACAACCCTCAGCAGCCTTGGGGAAGTAAAAGTGGCTCTCAGTGTCACTGCACTAAGCACACCTTAGCTAGACCTGAGAATTAAGCCTTTTGCTTCTTGCTCACATATAAAATAAGGATTTAATAAAAAATAGAGATAGCCATTGTTTGCAGTCAGGATGAATCTTAGTAGCATTAATGGAGAACAAATAACTTTGGTTAAGAATTCTGGAATGTATAAAACCTATCAGTATTATGGCTGCAGCAAATTCCGTGTTTTTTTTTTTTTTGAGGTAGGAAAGAAAGCAAGGAATGATGACAACTGTGTCATAGCTGAGTCCAGATCCTGAAGTACATACACAGGCAACGCTCTTATTGGTCTCTGTGGGAGACTTGTTTGTATAATGACTGCAGGATCAGGCCCGTTATGAGCGCTTAGTCGTCTAACCCTCTAAGATTTAGTGTGTTTATATATTAATTAGTTTAGAAGGTGGGGAGTATATTTTTATTACTTGCAAACCTTGTTGCTTGGTGTTTTTTCTGAACTTATGTTTAAATGGTAATAATTCATGATGAATAAATTGAATGACAACTTGGCAAAATGCTTTGCTTAGAAAGTAGAAACAACTGTTCACACAATGCACATGCTCAGCTTTTTCAGAGAAAGAGAAGCTGTCGGTCAGTTACCAGAGGGGAGCTGAGTACCATTTTTGTGGTGAGGATTAGCTACTAGGATTTGCAAAGTTTCTCTATATCTCTAAATATTTTATTTTAGTTTGAAAGCTAAATGATTCTTGTTTGTCTGAAAAAAATAAATGGGGAAAACTGCACATTTTTAATATGTAGTCTTTCCTCCCTACATCCTCAATCCATTCAAGAATGCAGGAATAAAATACCTGACTTTTCCCAGAGGACCATATATTTCACTGTACTTGGATTTTCAGCCCGGTAGGGATCTCATTATTTTTGTATGTAGATAGACTTCCTCTTGAAAGCACTCCCTTGGCTCTTCACCCAGAAATCATCATAAACTACACAATTCACTTGTGTCACAGATTTGCCAGTTTGTAGCTCCTTGTGTTCTTTATTTATTGCTTTTGCTCTAAAACGGTGCCAGGTGAAAAGTTACTATGAGGAATATGTGTGTATATTTCGAGTCTATGCTTCTGTATACAAAGTAGATGAAAGGTGATGTTGTTGATTTTCCATTACTAATAGATAGATGCACCAGAATGAGACCCTCAAAATGTAGAGGCATTTGGTGATTAAAGACCCATTTCCTAACATTCTCTTGTAATAAGGAAATGCACATGATAAATCGGCGAAATGCACTGGGTGCTTTTACATCCATTAATGAGAAGGGGACTGCATATTCTCCCAGCTTGCTTCATGAATATTTAATAGCATATTATATCATTAGGCTGCTAGCTTACAAGCCATTGATTTGAATCAAATTTACAACAGTGTAACAATGTTTAATTTATAATTGTCTGAACCAGCCACCAATGTCCCTCCAAATAAAAAAAGTCAGGGACTGATCATCAATCAATCGATCGCGAATGCAGTGCAAAGCCAGTGCAAGACAAGAAGAATAATCTTTGTATAGGAGTACAAATATAAGCGAGAAATAGGAGTGAAGTGTGATCACCGTGATTGATAGCGTCGTGATTGCTTTGTGTTTTCTATCTGGAAAAAGCTGAAATCTGATGTAAATAAATTGCTTACACAGTCATTAATTGTATATTCATGCTAGTGCCTTCATTACTTGCTAGCAATTCCTACTGCTCAGATAGCAAGTAAGTGAGAGAGATTTATTTTCTCAATATAGTTGCATACTAGCTCCATGAAGACCACCTAAGAAGTACTCAGTCTGTCAGAGGGTACAGATGGGGCTGAGATATGAAAATGTACACACTTTACACCAGTGCCTGCTTTGCAGAGGTTTGGTGTCCTCCTCACATTTGATCTCTACAAGCTGCAATATATTAGTACTTATAGTAAGTTTCTTAACCCTCTGGAAAGCTCATGAAACCTGTTAAGTTTGCTAAACTCAGGTCTCTCATCTGCCTTCTCATGACAAAGCCAGAATGCAAAACAAAGCAATCACTACTCCAAATCACTTTAACATGAGCTTTGGTTTAAGAATTCTTAAGTTCTTTGCTTGTGATTCTTCTGGAAGTTTCTCACTTTCTGGTTTGCCCCAAGGGAGATAGTTAGATGTTGTGCACAGTTTCTCCTAAGAACTTATGGCTTTATTTCTCATATAGACAGAGTCAATGTATAGTGCTGCAACAGAGAAAAAATCAGTCCAAGCTGAAATACTCCCCTCAGAAACTTGTGGACTGGATTGTGACAAGCCCTGGACAGATGCACAATGGTGAGAAGGTGAAAGTAAGTTCAACATCCTCCACTTATTTCTTTGCACAGGGGTTAGTCACAATTACAATCTTTGTGTTCAGAGAGTGCAGGGATGCCAGGAGACATGCATGAAAAGTGCTACTAGACTTCCTAATGGTGGGGGAGCAGGACAAGGTAATAGGTACCTCCATATCTCTGTGCATCACACTCGCACAAATGGCTGATGTTAATAGGTATTTTCCTATGGTTGGTCAAACTGTGCATGAAGAACAAACATAAGCATAGACACACCAGTATGAATATTTTGTACATGTATTATGTTTCTGAATATACCCTAACCATAGAATATCAGGGTTGGAAGGAACCTCAGAAAGTTATCTAGTCCAATTCCCTGCTCAAAGGGGGAACTAATCCTCAGAGAGATTTTTGCCCCAGACCCCTAAATGGCCCCATCAAGGATTGAACTCACAACTCTGGGTTTAGCAGACCAATGCTCAAGCCACTGAGCTATCCTTTCCTGATACAGTTTCTTTTGACAATGTTATACACACAGCATATGGTGTAATTTTAATGTGTTCTTTCTTAAAACATGATATGGTACAAATGTGTTTCTCTGAGAATATATTTAAAGATGTGATGACAAGTCTTTAATGACTTTTATCTTCTCATATTCCAAGAGATCTGAGAAGTTCCATGTGGTTGTGCCACTTATGAGATATCAGGTTTCTTTTAATGAGTTAAAATCATAGCAACGAAGACATGTTTTTCTATATACACATTCTGCAGTCCCTATATTCAAAACAAAACCCTCTGCCCCCTACAGTTTTTGCCTTGAACTCTGTTCAGGGACTCAGTCCCTGTTTCATTCAGCCCTGTTATGATACAGTGGCTGTCTTTAGCAGTCAACTCTCATCTACCTCTGCAGGATTAACTGCAGTTCTACTGTATCCATTATTTTCAGCTGACACCTCAGGGCCCTGCCTAATCCTTTGTTCAAGTCTGCTAAAAAAAAATAAGGCAAGACCTCATGAAAGTCTCAGGGGAAGAGTATCGGATCAATTTTTTAAATAAATGTGAATGGTGGATGTTTACCTGCAAGGAAATGAAAATCAGATAAGAAAATAGAAGAGTCCTGAATGTCACTGCTAAATGTGAGGTGTTAATTTCTATCATAGGCCCAGCGTCCCCAGATGCTTTCTGCAGGGCTATAAATAAAGTTGTTCACACAGGGCTTTTTCCTTTTGTTTGCTTCCCTTCACTTGCAAATCATGACCACTGCAGTTCTTCCAGCCTCACTGAAGCCAAGAACAGCCTTAGTAAAAGAGCAAAGTTGCAATTATTAACAAGTGTTGCAGTTTTAAATGAACTTATCCTAGGTTTACTGTTATCATTCATTATTTCAGTAGTCCCCAATGGCTCAACTAGAACTAGGCCCACAGTCTCTGCCTTTGAGTGGGCTACAATTTACTTCACTGACCTTCTCCACTGCCTATGAAAACCCAACTCCCATAGAAAAGCACTTGGAGATCCAGAATTCAGTTACTGAGGATTTTCAGCAAGGATTGCACAGGGTCAACTTCCCCATAACCAAGTCCAAAGGAACAAAATGAATGAACTTAATGTTTAAGTACTAACTTTATAAAATCTTATAAAGGAACATAATAATAATAACTTTAATCTGAACAGTAATAACAAGGCTACTTTATAATCCACATACATTATCCTCACAGTTATACAGTTAATGCAGTTAACGTGTGGTGGAGGCAGAAGATAAAAAGTTATCTAGATCACTGAAAAATAGTTTATTATTATTTAGGAACATTGGTACATTATAGTGCACACATTAATCAGTCTTTGTTTTTTAATGGGAGGAGGAGCCAGAATCTGAAATAAAGCCTAAATAGTCAGAAGATTCTGCAGGGATTTAACAAGATAAAACACGTTTCATAAAGGAACTGTATGTACCATCGGGACTGGAGAGACTATGGGCCTAATTATCCACTGCCTTGACCTATGTATAGTCATTTATCTCTCTGCAAAAGTTAGTGCAAAGTGGGTGTAAAATGTTGCCAAATGTTGTAAAATGTAAGTGATGATATGAGTATAGTGGAGTAAAGAATCAAGCTGATATCTCTGTGCAATACTTGATACTTGATAACCTTAACCTCCCAAGTGGCAGATACTATCAACTTCTGTGTCTGTGGAACACTCACATGCCGTAAATGAGCCATGATGTTTGGGTGTTGAGAGAATATTTGGTCTAAGACAGCAGCCAATATTCAATAAAGGGATGTTATATGTTAATCACTGGATCCTTATGCATAAATATGGAGACTTTCAGCCTCCTAGTGGTATTGTTTGTTACTATTAGATTTATCATAAAAAGGAATTAAATAATCCTACTATACCTTGGCACACTGAAATACAGATAGTTTCATAATTATTTACCTGATAAGCATGATTTATGGAAATGTTCACAGCTAGAATCTGAAATGGAAACCTCATATTACTTATATTGATATAAATAGGATGCCTCACATAACTGCCTTGTGGAAGGCATTAATATAATTTTGTATAACTTGCTACCTCCAAATATCCATGTAAGGGGCATGTTGGTTGTTGAAATCTAAGAAAAAGGACTGCAAATGGATGAGTCAAATTTAGTTGCCCCTCCACCCCCGCCCGTTGTAGTGAGTGGCCCATAATGAATGAGGACACTAAATTCTAAGATGCTAGCTCAACAGGGACATGGAAATTAATTCTGTTTGTGAGTAAGTAAATAGTTACAAATATCACTATTATATAAATAGAACTGTTTTATATTGGTCTAGTGCCAGGAGAACTATTGTGTATTTGGGGAAGAGCTGAACGACATAAAATGTAGTGACTAAACAATCACCATCCCAGCTTGCAGTCAATATTTTGGCTACAAAAAGAGTCATGATAAAGTCCTTGCAGCTGCATACTCTCCATCCTCGCATTTCCCTATTCTCTGTTGGATATCCCTTGTATCTCATTGACTTTACTTTGATTGAGCCCCATAAGGTTCTTCTACAAAGCTTTCAGCTTGACTTGCAGGTATTGTTATAGCACCAACCATTAAACGTATCAAGATCAACAAACTCCAGTCTTCAAAGGGAACTATCACAGCTGACCTATCTTGCCCCATTACCTTACCCAGTAATCCCAGTATACAAACCTGTCAGGTTTGGCACATTTTTGTCTTAAATAACTTTAAGAAGCCTGGAGCTTGCTTGTAGGGAAGGGAAGAGTCAGCTTTTGGAAAGTAGGTTTCCTAGATTCCCCACTGTGTGAAGAAACTCAGTCCATGTTTGCCCAACTTTTCTGAGCATGGCTATGGTTTGTGAACCTATCTTATTTCAAACTTAAGTCTGAGTGAGTTTGAGAACCAATGGGAACAGCTCTAATTTCTACCCATGGAATCTCTGTACCTTTCTGGGTCTCTTGTCTCTCTTCTTCCATTAGGCTTCACCTATTTTTCTTGTTCCATTGAGGTCTCTCTTACTCTCTCAATCCCCTCTTTTTAGATCTCTCCTCTTCTTTCCTCTTGGAATTTCTCAGCCACCAGGTAACACCCATTTCTCTTGAAGTCCTTCTGAAGGAAATGGAATCCCTCGAAGTCTGTGAAAAGAGAGTGACAGGCCAACTCATTAACACCAACTCTCTTTCCCCATCTATCATGCTGCTTATCTTTGGCCACTATAATGGAATGGAGGGTGGGAGACGCTATTACTGGGTGAGGCAAGTTGCACCTTTACTGTCTTCATCTGCTACTGATCCTCTATTCTTTCCCATACTCTGCACTCAGCCACATAGACTCATAGACTCATAGACTCATAGGTCAGAAGGGACCATTCTGATCATCTAGTCTGACCTCCTGCACAAGGCAGGCCACAGAAGCCCACTCATCCAATTTTATAACAACCCCTATCCCAGGACTGAGTTATTGAAATCCTCAAAATTGGTTTGAAGACCTCAAGCTGCAGAGAAACCACCAGCAAGCGACCCGTGCCCCACGCTGCAGGGGAAGGCAAAAAACCTCCAGGGCCCCTGCCAATCCGCCCTGGAGGAAAATTCCTTCCCGACCCCAAATATGGCGATCAGCTAAACCCTGAGCATGTGGGCAAGACTCACCAGCCAGCACCCAAGAAGGAATTCTCTGCAGCAACTCAGTTCCCATCCCATCCAACATCTCCCTGCAGACCATTGAGCAGACCTATCTGGTGGTAATCCAAGATCAATTGCCCAAATTAACGATCCTATCATAACATCCCCTCCATATACTTATCAAGCTTTGTCTTAAAGCCAGGAAAGTCTTTTGCCCCTACTACTTCCCTCGGAAGGCTGTTCCAGAACTTCACTCCTCTAATGGTTAGAAACCTTCGTCTAATTTCAAGTCTAAACTTCCTAATACCCAGTTTATACCCATTCGTCCTCGTGCCTACATTAGTACTAAACTTAAATAATTCCTCTCCCTCCCTAACATTAACCCCCCTGATATATTTATATAGAGCGAGCATATCCCCCCGCAGCCTTCTTTTGGCCAGGCTAAACAAGCCAAGCTCTTTGAGTCTCCTTTCATAAGGCAGTTTTTCCATTCCTCGGATCATCCTTGTAGCCCATCTCTGAACCTGTTCCAGTTTGAATGCATCCTTCTTGAACATGGGAGACCAGAACTGCACACAGTATTCCAGATGGGGTCTCACCAACGCCTTATATAACGGTACTAACACCTCCTTATCCTTGCAGGAAATACCCCGCCTGATGCATCCCAAAATCGCATTTGCTTTTTTAACAGCCGTATCACATTGGCGACTCATAGTCATCCTGCTATCAACCAGTACCCCAAGGTCCTTCTCCTCCTCAGTCGCTTCCAACTGATGCGCCCCCAACGTATATCCAAAATTCTTATTATTAATTCCTAAATGCATGACCTTGCACTTTTCACTATTGTATTTCATCCTATTTCTATTACTCCAGTTTACAAGGTGGTTCAGATCTTCCTGAATAGTATCCCTGTCCTTCTCCGTGTTAGCAATACCCCCCAGCTTCGTGTCATCCGCAAACTTTATTAGCACATTCCCGCTCTTTGTGCCAAGGTCAGTAATAAAAAGATTAAATAAGATCGGTCCCAAAACCGATCCTTGAGGGACTCCATTAGTGACCTCCTTCCAACCTGACAGTTCACCTTTCAATACGACCCTCTGGAGTCTCCCCTTTAACCAGTTCCTTATCCACCTTACAACTTTCATATTCATGCCCATCTTTTCCAATTTAACTAACAGTTCCCCGTGCGGAACCGTGTCGAACGCCTTACTGAAATCTAGGTAAATTATATCTACCGCATTTCCTTTATCTAAGTAATCCATCATCTTCTCAAAGAAGGAGATCAGATTGGTTTGACACGATCTACCTTTAGTAAATCCGTGTTGCAATTCGTCCCAATTACCATTGACCTCTATGTCCTTAACTACTTTCTCCCTTAAAATTTTTTCCAAGACCTTACATACTACAGACGTCAAGCTAACAGGCCTATAATTACCCGGATCACTTTTATTCCCTTTCTTAAAAATAGGAACTACATTAGCAATCCTCCAGTCATACGTCACAACCCCCGAGTTTATTGATTGCTTAAAAATTCTCGCTAACGGGCTCGCAATTTCATGTGCCAGTTCCTTTAATATCCTCGGATGGAGATTGTCCGGGCCCTCCGACTTCGTCCCATCGAGCTGTTCAAGTACGGCCTCTACCTCAGTTGCGGTAATATCCACTTCCATATCCACATTCCCGTTTATCATCCCTCCATCATCGCAAGGTTCCTCACTAGTCTTATTAAAAACTGAGGCAAAGTACTTGTTTAGATGTTGGGCCATGCCTAGGTTATCCTTAACCTCCATTCCATCCTCAGTGTATAGCGGCCCCACTTCTTCTTTCTTTGTTTTCTTCTTATTTATGTGGCTGTAGAACCTTTTACTATTGGTTTTGATTCCCTTTGCAAGGTCCAGTTCAATGCGGCTTTTAGCCTTCCTCACTTTATCCCTACATGTTCTGACCTCACCAAGGTAGCTTTCCTTACTGATCCTGCCTTTCTTCCACTCCCTGTAAGCTTTCTGCTTTTGTCTAATCCCCTCTCTGAGTTGCTTGCTCATCCAGTTTGGCCTACAACTCCTGCCCATGGTTTTTTTCCCCTTTCTTGGGATGCAGGCTTCCGACAGTCTCCGCAGCTGCGACTTAAAGTAATTCCAGGCCTCCTCCGCATTTAAATCCACTAATTCCTCCGTCCAATCCACTTCCCTAACTAATTTCCTTAACTCTTTAAAATTAGCCCTCGAGAAGTCAAAAACCCTAATCCCAGATCTACATTTGTTTATCCTTCCATCTAGTTTGAACTGAATCAGCTCATGATCACTCGAACCAAGGTTGTCCCCTACCACCATTTCTTCTATGAGGTCCTCACTGCTCACCAACACCAAATCTAAAATGGCATCCCCTCTCGTAGGTACTTCAACTACTTGATGAAGAAATCCATCCGCTATCACATCCAGAAAAATCTGACCCCTATTATTCTTGCAAGTACTCGTCCTCCAGTCTATATCCGGGAAGTTGAAGTCCCCCATAATCACACATTTCCCCTTTGTGTTTACTTCATTAAAGACATTAAAGAGGTCTCTATCCATATCCCAATCAGATCCCGGCGGTCTGTAGCACACCCCAAGCACTATCTCAGGGGAAGCTCTAGTTGCTTTTTTACCCAGTGTGATTTTTGCCCAGACAGACTCTGTCTTATCCATTCCATCGCTTCTTATTTCGCTACAGTTAATTTCATCATTGATGTACAAGGCTACTCCACCACCTTTGCCTTTCTTCCTGTCTTTTCTAAACAACACATAGCCTTCAATACCCGTGCTCCAGTCATGAGTACTATTCCACCAGGTTTCGGTTATCCCTATAATATCCGGTTTCACTTCCTGCACCAGTAACTCCAGTTCCTCCGTCTTGTTACCTAGGCTCCTTGCATTTAATTTTCGGCGTTTGGCGTCAGTGACATTCTTTCCCCCGTCATACAGGTAGGTAGAGCAGCCAAGGGGTCAGTAGTTAAATGGAAGGGAAGAGAAGCAAGGGTTGGATACATGGCATCAACATCTTGAACAATGCCCTTTATTAAAGGGGGGATGAGAAGCACAGATTTAGGAAGATAACATCTCTCTTCCCGACAGCTATCATCACTGTTAAAGTAGCTGCTACATATGAGGAAAAGAAGATGTACTGGCACTAACAGCTATCTGCTAAGTCACCATATCATCCTGAGCAGTGCTCTGGTTAGTTGGGGCCTTAGTATGACACTACCTCTAACTTTGCACCTGTAATTGTGTTATGCACAAATCTGTAGATGTGCAAAATCACACACCCAATCTGAGAGGCCAGTTTGGAACACCTTTAAAAATGTAGGCTTTGTTTCTGAAAGCATCTTGGTATCAATAAGAGAGAAGATTGAACAGCTGCTATGTCATGACACTGCTGGTATATGTGAGTAAACTTTACTTATAATTATTCTGTATGGTTTTATTTGTTTGGCGGTCTTCACATGAAGGTCATGACATTCATTAAGAAAAATGTTTAAAAATGTACAAGTACAAAATATTCATATATCCTAAATCTTCTAATATTTTTAATAATTCTTTGAGAGAAACAAAGACAACAGAAAATATGAAATGCTTATATTTAAACATATATACAATCATTTTATTTTCAAGACAATTACAGATATTTCACTGTTGTGTGATCATTTTATCTACAATTTTTTTTTATTATATCACATATGTAGGAATTTATATCACATCAGAGTTGTGACATCAAAGGAAACTGTCTATTATTCTGGTGTTAACTTTTAATTCATTTGTAAACTGAAAGACTGTTAGTTAAATCCTGCAAAAATTATAGCTTTTTCTTACATATTAGGAAGTAGCATTCATGCAGTGACCTCACTGCTCTGTCACCATAATGCTGTGAAATACAGCTCTATAGTGACATCATGCAATAGCTTTGGCATATAACTCTTACAGGTCTTAAATCTTTCTCTACATAGTCTCTATGTTATAGGGCAAAGTTCTCTCCTTTACTCTTTCCACACACACATATATAACACTTATAATGAATTATGTTGCAGACTACCAGGGAGACAGACTATGCAGAATAAAGTCATCCTTGGAGTATAACATATTTTTTGGAGAAGGATAGTGACTGAAGGCCCAGACCTCCAGTCCTTACTGAGGCAAACCTCCCATTGAATGTAATGAAGTTTGCTCTCGCTCTTTCTCCATCACTATTGACCACTCCATTATGTTCTTCATCTTTCAAGCTCTCCACCTTGGGTATATATACCTTCGACTCCCTGTCCTTCTCTTCTCACATCAACACTATTGCCATATGTTTTTGCTTCTCCCTCTCTAAGATGTATAAAATAGGTCCCCTTCCTATCTGTTGTCACAATCAAAACCTAGTTCTCTTTCTACTTCAACCTCCTCTCCAACCTGCCTGACTCTCCTTTTTTCAATTTGCCCGGCATTCATCAGGTAAAATAATCTCTTTCTGCCAACACTTTAATGTTGTCAGGCCTTCGTCCATGCCTCCTCTCTATTTTGGCATAAGTTCTCTGAAGTACCCACTCCCCATGTCAGCAACAGGCCATGGAAGCTAGTTCTGCCTCTGGAGCCCTGACAGGCTAGAGGATGAGCAGACAGAAGGAGCTGGCCTCTCTATCCCATCTGAGCCGTGATTGGTTAGAGAGCTGGGAGGAACCCTTGTCCCTACTTCCTGCTGACAGCTTTTCTCCCATTAGAAGATAAGGATGTTCTTTTGAGAAGAGATGGCAGTGCTGCAGTAGAGGCCACAGACTGCTACAGGGACATAGCAGGCCCAGAGTCTGAGCTCAGGGATGGGAGAGAGAGGCCACACAAACAGCCCCTGGATGCACATCCACTGTATGCAAGGCTCAGTCACTGTTTAAAGGGAAGGAGGTGCCCTGATTGGTGACTAAAAGACCACAATTGGAGGGGCCATTGGGAGGACTGTTTGCTGATGGAGCCGTGTTCCTTTGTGAAGTGATGAATTTGTTATATTCCCAGAGTCTGAGCTCAAGAGTGGGAGAGAGAGGCCACACACACAGCCCCAAGCATGGAAGGGGAGAATAAAGAGAGGAACAAAGCAAGGAGAGTTTTTGAGGGGTGAGATGGGGATCACAAGAATGTAAAAGGAATGTTCCATTCTGTGACACTGCATTTCTATGATAAAGGAGCTGAACTGGATCTGTGTATTGAAGTGATTCCTTGATGAATTCCTGCCTGTCCAAAGGCTGTAGGAGGGTTCTTTAACCCAGGGCAAAGAGTAGAAGGAACAATCTACCAGCAGGGCTAGCCCTCAGCACAGTTCAATCACATGCTGACTTTTAAGGCTCTGCCCCTGCCTACATTTCCTTTTACATTCTTGTGATCCCCATCTCACCCCTCAAAAACTCTCCTTGCTTTGTTCCTCTCTTTATTCTCCCCTTCCATGCTTGGGGCTGTGTGTGTGGCCTCTCTCTCCCACTCTTGAGCTCAGACTCTGGGCCGGCTATGTCCCCGTAGCAGTCTGTGGCCTCTACTGCAGCACTGCCATCTCTTCTCAAAAGAACATCCTTATTTTCTAATGGAAGAAAAGCTGGCAGAAGGAAATAGGGACAAGGGTTCCTGCCAGCTCTCTAACCAACCATGGCTGGGAAACATACTTAGAGCATCACAGCTAAATACAAGGTGGAACAGACAGTTTAGCATGAGTTAATGTGTAAGAAACATTCAATGTGAAGTAAGCAGTTAAAGCGTGTCTTTTTCACAAACAGAAGTTGGCTGAATAAAACATATTACCTCATCCACCTTGTTTCCCTAATATCCTGAGATCAACACAGCTACAATACCAGTGCAAACAAATATTATGAGTCAGCCTTTAGCCTCTCCCACTCCCTGCCAGAATCATGAGAGATATCTAAAATCATGAGATTAATAATAACATACATTTTGGGTTAGTTTTCTTTGCTTTCTGGTTTTTTAGCCTTTAGGATTTACACTTTCAAGCTTTTCTTTGCAACCACGAGGAACAGAAACTTACTTTTAAACACCATGGAACATAAGTTTCTCACCTAAACACATGGCAGTGAGATGACTGATAAAATTGTGAGAGCTGGTAACACTGGATGGGAGCTTTCCTTGAATAAGGGCTGTAGGATGAGCCCCTCCTTCAGCGAATCTATTAGCTGTCATTTTGCCATTAGCACAAATAAAAGGGAATGTCTTAAAATTAATTAGAGCTTGTCTGATAAGTGTAATTCTGTAACTGTGCATGTACAATGAGCTGTGCAGGTTTTTAGTCTCAGGCTTTTGTTTGCTGCATTGAGGTTTACATGCCAATACCAAGAAAGCAAAAGTAATTTTGGGAAACATACTAAATTTTGGGGAATTAATTGCTATAAAGTTTTTAGCCCAGACTTGTCACTGGGAACATTAGTTTCGAAGCAAAAGCTGGAGAGCTTTTTGTATGTTTTAGGTTTTAAATTACTCTAATCATTCACTTGTGTAATGTTATTGGAGTTTAATTTTCATTTTCTGCTAAATGATTTTGTTGCAATATGCTGATGACTTGTTTATAAAATGATTTATACTGAAAGTGGAAAACTACAGCACTCAAAACTTAAGTGAAAATTTGTGTGCAGTGTGGATATTATATTGCTGGATGTGCTTATAAAATCACAATTTGTTTTTTTTAAAAGCAGTAATTACTTATGAAACTACATTACAGCATACTAGTGTATTTTTGAAGTAATGAATTTCCTAGTGTAATTTTTGAAGTAATGAAGTCATAGGAATATAGCACTCATTAAATCTCAGCTGAGATGTTGTGAGAAAGCTTGTCTTTTGGGTGTGCAGATTAGAAAATCACAAATTAGCAAAGTTTCTACCTATTTGTAGTGAAGTTAGATTTTCAGAATTATTAGGTAAAAATACACTAAGATTAGGGTCAGATACTCTAATCCAAAGAGGTTACTTTGCATCCTCCCTTATCCTTGTGTAGCACAAATCCATTAAACAGGAGCAACTCGATGTAACCCGTTGGCCTGTTAGTTAGCCTAAATTTTCTGCTCATGAATAAGTTATCATGATGTCTAGTGTCTTTTATTATAAGAGAAGAAGCCAATATCAGAAACTGCAAGGAGGTTCTGATATTGCATATTCTGATAAGACAACACAGGGAGAAAAGATCATTTCTCCAAGATCTATGCCTGGAGACTCTCCATGTGCTGATTACCTCCTTCAGAAATGTGAGTGGTGAGGAACAGCAACCTCCATTGTAACTTCTTCTCTTCCCCAGGCTCCATGGAGACCCCTCCATAGGGACATCAATTTGCACATTGAGCCATGTTAGAGGGAAGAAAATATTGAGAGGTATCAGTGTAGAGGTTTCCCCAAGTTGTTCTGTTGAAGGGTTGACTGGCAGGTATGGCTCTCCCACAGAATGAACTGTGGTTTTTGCCTGCAAACCTCTTTGTCCACAGGAGATCTGCTAAATAACCGTCCACTTGGATAGTCTGTGCCAACGACAGGGCTCTGGGGCTTCTCTGGGGCACCAAGGGAACTGTGGAGCTAGTGCATCTGGAACTGCTCCATAAGGATTATTCCCAGCCCAGAACTCTTAAATAACACTGAGCCTCATTGTTCTGGATCGTCACTTTCAGGGGTCTGGGATCAGGGCGGTTACTATAGAGGTGCTTGACCCTTTCTTTCCTCCCCTCACCCGCACATCCTTGAGAAGGGGGAAATTAGTTCCAAACAAGGTTCCCGTATGTGGATTCTTAACCAAAAGTCCCAGAACCCCCACAATTTGGCTATTTACTTAATTTCTTTAGTACAATTTACTGATGTATACTTGTCATTTAACTGATCACTAAAAATGAGGTAGGTAATATCTGGATATCTTTACCGGCTTATTTAATGGACACCAGACTACCTCCCTATTTGTAACAGAGAGTCCTAAAATGTGCAATTCTAGTCTGTGTCACATTCATACTGAACTCCTCTCTGATCCACAGTACTGGAGCCATGACATTCAAAGGATGTTTTGTTAATGAGATGTGTTAGCACTTTACCGTATGTAGCTGCTGCTGATGAATTGCTTTGGCATTCACTATAAGAACATTAACCAGGATGAACTCATTTGGTGTTAATGTCAATGTAATATATAGCACTTTGGAAATTCTTTTATAATTTAACATTCATTTAGAAAACACTTTTTCAGAAGACTATTTTTACTACTGTTTTAACATTTTAGAATTAACAAATAAACCTAGTGGATTATATATATCAGTTCTGTTCAGATGTTCATTAGTTCCCTTGGCTGACCTGTGCTCAGAACTGAAACCTCTATTCTATGGGAAAAGGAATTCCTATAGCATACTCTATGCATGCAGATAGGTGAGAATAATGGTCCCTATATTATATAGCCATGAATTGCTATATACATCACCATTAGTGTAGTGAACATAATCAGGGATATCTCTGCCATGATGCCTATGGTTTTGCTTGCTTTATTGAATCAAATGCACCACAACAACATACATATATTTTTTTCATTATTGATTAGAAGTACTCGGAGTCAATTTCCACCAAGACTGGCCTTTCCATTTGGTCAAATGAATTAATGTGGTGTTTTATTTCATTTATTAGTCACAACAAGGCATTCTAGAAATCCCTACAGAGTCCTCCATAAGTCCACCACAGTACTGTATTTGAATCTGGGGACAGTCATACATTTGCAGGATATGTCTATAACTGGAGCAGGGCTGCAGACTGTAGAACTTTGCCTTAGGGTAGTAGTTAATGCAGAAACAAATTCGGACTCTGAGGTTTAAAGTTTATCTAAATGGGAAGAGACTGAAATCAGAATTTGCAGCAATCTGAGAGTAAACTGTTCAATCTAACAGTGGCTGTAAAGCAGAGGACAATTAAGACACATTTGTGTTAGCATACATTGTGCTGTCATTGTAAAGCTGCCATGCAACCAGGCTTTAGAGACTGAATGAGACAAAGTATTTGGCCCCATTCTTTGTTGTAATGTGGCTGCTTTAGGCTGCAATTGCCAGCATTACAAGTTCCCACACAGCTCTTCCTAAGCAAGTACATATTCCTAAGGTGAAAGCATTACAGAGAAAATATATTAAAAAAACAATAAAAAGCCCGCACACATGCTAATAAGCTTACCAGCGATCACCCTCAGCTTCAACAAGGGTGCTGATAGGAGTCAGTCCTTCAAACCCCACCAAGGGTTTTTCATATGGTTACAAGTCCACAACAGCCTTAGCTCAGAATTAACATACCAGGCTTGGCAGAGCAGCCATTTCTTTATACAGCTTGGGCCTTTTAGCTTGGCCTCTGGTAACAGGTAATCAGCAGACAAAGACCCTCCAGGGGTAGCTTCAAAAGGCTGGGTTTTTTTGTAATTTGGGATGTAGAATTTTCATTCACCTCCCCAGGAAACCCACTTAACACTTTTTCCCAAATATCCATTCTTGTCTGGTACTTTGTCCAATATAGTCCTTTGATCATCCAGGTCTTGCATCACATCTCCTCCCGGAGACTTTACTGACAATCCTGGCCCACAATAATACATAAACTATGCATTTTGTACAATGGACCCCAAAGATAAAAGTATAATGGAGGAAATTTGCCATATCTGTCATATGTACATCCAAGAATCACACTAACCCTTTTGGACATATTGTCCCACTGGAAGCTAATGTTCAACTGATTATCCACCATGACCTCCAGTCTATTTCAGAATCACTGCATCCCCCATATTGTACTTATGGCCTATATTCTTTGTTCCTACATGTATGACTTTACATTTGGCTATATTGAAATGCATATTGTTTGTTTGAGCCCAGCTTAACAAGCAATCAAGATAGCTCTGTATCACTGACCTTTCCTCTTCCCCCTCCCACCCCAATCTTTGTGTCATCTGCAAACTTTATCAGTAATGATTTTATTTTTTTCTTCCAGGTAACTGATAAAAATGTTAAATAGTGTAGTGCCAAGAATCAATCCCTGCAGGACCTTAGTAGAAATACATCAGTTTGATGATGAGTCCTCATTTACAATTAAATTTGGGACCTATCAATTACCCAATTTTAATCCATTTAATGTGTGCCATGTTGATTTTGTATAATTTTAGTTTCTTAATCAAAATGTGCTGTGCCAAGTCAAATGCCTTACAGAAGTATATGTGTATTACATCCACACTACTACCTTTATCAACCAAACTTATAATCTCATAAAAAATATCAAGTTAATTTGACAGGATCTGTGTTCTATAAACCACGTGTTGATTGACATTAACAATATTACTCTCCTTTAATTCTTCATTAATTGAATCCTATATCAGACATGCCATTTTTTCCCTGGTATCTATGTCAGACTGACAGGCCCATAATTACCTGGATCATCATGTTTACCCTTTTTAAATATTGGCACAACGTTAGCTTTCTTCCAGATTTCTGGCACTTCCCCAGTGTTCCAAGGCTTATTGAAAATTGACATTAATGATCCAGGGAGCTTTTTGGCCAGCTGTTTTAAAACCATTGTATACAAGTTATCAGATCTTCTGATTTTAAAATTTCTAACTTTAATAGCTGCTGTTTAACATCCTCCTGAGTTACTATTGAAGTGGAAAATATTTCTTCATAATATGCTAGGAATACATCATTTAGCTTTTTCCCAAATACAGAACAGAAATATTTATTGAACACTTCTGCATTATTATTTGCAATTCTACTATTTATATCTATACCAGGGTTAGGATCTCTTTTGCTCCTTATTGTTCTTAATTTTGCTAGCCATAGATGTCTCCTTGTGTCCGTTTGCTTCCTTTATCAATTTTCCACAATCCCTAGCTTTTAAATTTATATTCATTGCTATCAACTTCTCCTTTTTTCTATTTATGATACATTGTTATTGTTTATTTTCTTCTCCAGACTCTATGCAGAACCCTCAGCACACTGAGCCACTTTAGAGGAAAGAAAATGTGAGGTATCAGTGTACAGTTTTCCCCAAGTCTTCCTTTTGAAGGGTTAACTGACAGGGGGGGCTTCCACACAGAATAAGCCTTGTCTGGCTATGCCGAAAGAATGACAGTAACATTAGATATGGCTGCAGTAACAGTAACATTAATCAGGCTGCAAATTTATTATTAGATAGATGTCTGGGACTAACCTGGCGGATAAAATGTGCAGCGCAGGTGAAAAATTTATGTTCCTGCAGCAGATCCACTGCTGGGATGCTCCAATTCCAGGCAATTTTTTTTGGGTGGGGGCTTCCACCAGCTCTCCACCTTTTCATCCAGGTCCCTCCAGCAATGCCCTTGCTGGGACCAAGTCCCTCCAGCAATTCCCTTGCTGGGACCTTACTGACCCCCCGCCCGTAGGAGGGGTTAAGGTGGAGTATAATGATGGGGGGGTGGGCTCCCTGCTGTACCAATCAAAGGAGTCTCCAAGTGCCCCCAGACTGCTCAATTACCAAGCACCTCTCCTTAATTCCTTTTCCAAGCCATTTACACATTCTATTGTGCCTTAATTTGTGGAGTACCTGCACTGAACATCTGCTATACAGTTAAATGAAGGGTTGTGACATATGGTCTACCACCCCTCATGCTATGCATGAACAGAGCCCACCTGAACCTGCTGCGAGGAAGGTGAAAATCCCCCCACTGCACCTGGCCAATAAGGTGGTAAGGGAAAAATCCATTCCCAACCCCCCTTAGCGGGCAGCTAGCATAATGCCCACAGCAGATATAGCTAAACACCCAGCATATTTGTGACTTAAATAGGGAGGGAGGGTGAGTGCTGCCCAGCCTGTTCCGAGTGAATGAGGGGAGGGGCCTAGGCTGACCTTTTTAAACCCCTCATTCATTCCTAGGTGGTGAGTCATCCACCATGCTGACGGCTCTTCCAGCAGTTTTACATCTCCCCTTCTCCCCCAAGCCAGAAAGCATCACCCTCTTCTCCCAGCCGGCCAGACAACCCCTTAAAGTGCAGGCAGTGAGTGGTTTTGCCCCAAACCCCTTTGTTCACAGGAGATCTGCTAAATTACCATCCACTTGAAAACTCTGGTGCTCACAGAACTCTTGGAAAATATCTACACAACAAGCTTTTCCTAAGTGTAACTGAAAAAAGAGGAAGCACAGTTATGGCATATCTGTGTATGTAGAAGATTAATGGGTTATATTTATGCTGCAAGGGATGTTTTTCTTTCTTCTATTTTTTTAACTTTGCTTTCAGAAATACATTTTAAATTTATGTAACATAAGGAAATATATGATAATTGTTAGCTAAATATACTTTGATAATGGCTGTGTCTTATAGACATTAATGATGATTTCCAAGTCTAGATTTGAGGAAATACTGGAAATTCAGTTTAAATCATATTCAGAACTCTTCTGTATTCACTTTCCTCAAATACTTGAACACCCAACTGTAGATTTGATTGTAAGTGTCACAATTTCCAGTCTGATGGCATGAATGGCCAAAATTCATGGCAAAATATTTACAAATGATCTGTAGGCTACTAAGTGTTCTCTGAGGAAGTTCATTAATAATTTTCACTAATAAATCAGTATAGCCACTTTTTCATACTAAATAACACCTTGAGATAGTTTCATATATGATTATAAATGTACCTGCTTAGTAAGACTCAAGAAAAATCAAAAAATAATATTTGTTTCCTTCTTGGAGGTTATCTGAGCATCAAACAATGTTCCTGTCTGGTGCAAATGACATAACTTCATCTGGCACATTATTTCACAGCAAGGATATAAATAAAAAATGCCACTGGGTGGGCAAGGGAGAGGCAGAACAAAGTCTTTGGATGTGCTAATAAATAGCATCATTGTATGCTATGTGAAGATTATAGATAGTACGAAATGGAAGAATAGGGCAACTATTTGGGACCTACCTGATCAAAGTGTTTCATGTGAGCTTTCATTTCTATACTTCTCCCCAGCCCTCAAAAACAGTATATACTGTAAGCAAATAAACTGATCTTCACGCTTCATAAACGACACCTATGAATGGATCTGCTCTGCCTCTCTGCAACCATGACAAATCTCATAAGCTGAGACTACTTCCTGCCCAGGATTTTGCAAACCCTGCTCTGCACATAGTTCCAACCTTTATTGTACATAGGAACTTAGGACACAGGACATGAAGGGCCCTTCTGGATCATAGAGTCCAGTGGCCAGCAACAGTCATATAATCCTGTTCATAAATTTATCAAAACGAATGGTCTTATTTCTTGAAGCACTGACCAGCTCCCATTTTGGTTGCCTAGTTACATTAGTTACATTGTGGTAGAGTCTGATTGCCTCACAGACATGAATGGATTTTATCCTTACAACATCCCTATGAAGTAAAGAAGCATTGTTCCTATTTACATGTGGGAATCAGAGACGGATTAGAGTGATTTACAGGAGGGTGGCATAGGAGGTCTGTGACTAAGCTAGGAAGTGACCCTGGCTCTCTTGTGCCCCTGTGCAGTGCCCTATCCACTATCCCGTTGTCTATTCTGACATCCTTAGCCACATCGACCTTGAAGCCAGAAAGTGGAACTGAAGCCCAGCTTGCCAAATAGGGAGGGAAGAAAGGCAGGTAATTCTGGGTAATTCTGTCCCCGCTCTGGTCTGACGGAACTAGAATAGGATGGAAAATAGACAGGAAATCCAGAATTACACTGTCATTAGCACGCCAGATGTGTGCATGTGATGTGGGCCAATGAGTCAGTGGAGTTGTGTGTGGCTACAAGGATTGCAGAGATGCATGGCTTCTGCTGCTCATTCAGGTGAAGGGTCCTAAGCTTTGCTTGCCATTTGCCCAGTGTGACGGAGAATGCTGCAGTAAAGGAAAGGAATCTTAAGAGGAAAAAGGATGACTTCTGTCTGGGTACCATTAAAAGAAATTAAATATCAGGGTCCTAACATTGAAACATCCCTCAAAATGCTATACAGGAAAATTTCTGATGACATTTTTGTCATGATTCAGAAATGAAACTGGACTTTGAATGAAAAAGGACTTTGAAAACCTTTGTTTAAAGAAGATAACACCTCCCTCCCAATAGATTAAAGGGTAGAATAGGGTAACACATACTGGACATCATATTGACATGTAAAAATGAAGACTTATTAAATGGTGAAATTAAAAGCTCTGATAGCTATATTTTAGTAATTTGTAATTATAGATAGTGAATGAATATGGATAGGGTCTGATAGTGTATTTTTGCCAATTCTTCTTTGATATATTTAATGTGAACATGCAAAATGTCTTTGTCACGTGCACTGCCAGTGATGTCTCCCTGCAAAGAGAAATTGGTGGGGGATTTTGGTGAAAATCAGCTGACTTAAGCTCAGTTGAGATATGATTGCGGTGATAGTAGTTGTCAGAAGAAAGCACTTTGAGAAACTAGCAGGAGCTGTGATCAACCCTCAGCAGATGACATCTGCCTGCCAATTTTCAAGGAAGTGTGTCACTCTGGAGTCCTTTTGGACTCATTACTATTCATAGATGCTCACATGTAGTAGCAGTGGATGGAAATGCTTTTTTTCATCTCTGTTGACAAGGAAACTGCAGCTTACCTCTCAGATGTTGGCCTCATCCACATCTCCTGTCTAGACAACAGCAGCACCCTTTACGTTGAACTCTCTGGCAGGCCATCCCCTAGCCGTGTTTCAGAGCCCGAGCACCAGCCCAAGCATGAATGTCTACACTGCTATTTTTAGCACCATAGTGAGAGCCCTGTAAGTCTGAATCTGTAGATCTGGGCCTTGGTACATGCGGCCACCATGGCTTTTTTTTGTTTTTTGAGCAGTGCAGACATACCCAAAGCGATTACAAATGGTTCCAACACAGCAGTCTGATTAGTGCTATATGTGGAGTGGCAGACAAAAATGCACCACGTCACAGGACTATTTCAAGTTCTGCAATGGCTATTGATCCACTTCTATATTCATTGCAGCCTGTCTTCTATAGGTGTAGTACAGCTATGCGCGGTCTTTACTCTGGGTAGATTGTGTTATGACTTAAACATCTAGCCCTTAATGAGACAAACCTGTCTTTTTCTCTTGCTCTCTAAACATGTGAATCTGAGCTTTTGAAAGAGGCAGATTCTTCAAGTCTGCATTGTTTTGGTCTGCGAGGATGATGCACCTGATTTTATATAAGTGATTATATCATACTAAATACTAAGGCACTTAAAAATGTGCACAGTCCAACCTTTTAAGAATTACATTTACAAATAATGAATCAAAATAATTTCTGGGCAGTAATTTTCCTTCCATTATAAAAGACTGAGTCTGACTTGATTTTTTTGCACCTAAATTGTACATAATAAATTAGAATGGTATACCCTTTCTCTTCTGTCTTTTCTCTGTATACAGTGTATAACTGTATGAATATAGACAGGTTTCAGAGTAGCAGCCGTGTTAGTCTGTATCCGCATTCAATGACAGACCCGCAGGTGGCAATTTTGCAACAGAAAAGCTTCAAAAACAGACTCCAAGGAGAAACTGCTGAGCTGGAATTGATTTGGAAACTAGATACAATCAACTTAGGCTTAATTAGAGACTGGGAATGGCTGAGCCATTACAAACATTGAATCTATCTCCCCTTGTAAGTATTCTCACACTTCTTATCAAACTGTCTGTACTGGGCTATTTTGATTATTACTTCAAAATTTTTTTTCTCTTACTTAATTGGCCTTTCAGAGTTGGTAAGACAACTCCCAGCTTTTCATGCTCTCTGTATGTGTATATATATCTCCTCAATATATGTTCCATTCTATGCATCCAAAGAAGTGGGCTGTAGCCCACAAAAGCTTATGCTCAAATAAATTTGTTAGTCTTTAAGGTACCACAAGTACTCCTGTTCTTTTTGTATGAATATAAGTTTGCACATGGGACTGTTCTCCCAATCAGTTCTCACTACTGGATGGAATGTTATTATCACATCTGGTCAAAGGTTAATCATGTTGCATTTCAGTGAAATGAAGAGAAGAAAGACAGAGATAGAAGAGAAAAGGACAGGAGGAGAGAAAGATAGGGAGGAGTAAGGATAGATAAATAGAAAAGGATAAGCAGGAGAAAAAGGAATTGGGGTGGGATACATGAAAAGGAGAAAAAAGAGGGTATGAAGACAGGGATAAATGAGCCAGGGAGGAAGGGAATAAGAAGAAGAGAAGGAGGACAGCGAGATACTTCTTATGTCACAATTCCACCAACATCAGGGTTTTTCATGATGTGCTACAACAATATGTCTATCTCTTCTCCCACAGTGTGGCTGTGTACCAATGCCCTCTGCAGGAAAGTCAGACTTGCTCAAGTGCCTGTGAGCAGGTCATCCTCTAAGACAGAGGTCCCCAAACTGTGCTGAGCAATGTTTGGTGGTAGGGCATGGCAGGGCCTGGGCCAGCCCCCATGGGGGGGTGGGCAGAGAGGGAGCGCCACCCAGCCCCTCCCCACCCCCAGCTCTGCTCCTGGTCCCACCTCCAGACTCAGCATGGCTCTGGTCCCGGCCCCACCCCCACTCCTAGGCTTGGCCCCTGGCTGTGGCTCCATCCCTGCTCCTGCTCCCGGCCCCACTTCCAACTTCAGCCCCAGCATCAGTCCCCTTGCCCCTGTCCATGTCTCCCCCTCTACCCCCAGAGCCGTGTCCCTGCTCCTGGTCCTGGCTTTTGGGGAGGGTGTGGGGGGATGCAGATGGGGTAAGTGGGTAACAACCCTCAAAAGTTTGAGGACCACTGCTCTAAATGCCGCACTTCTTACAGCTGCTAGATAAACATGAATATTGCATAAGTTACTACTGGTATTTATTAAATTAATTGCCCAGTTTAAACCATGACTGACATCCTTTCAAATGAACAGAATTAAGGAAAATCCTGAGGTGAATCAAGTATTGACTTGAGCATTAATAAGTTTACATCCAGTCAATACAGACCTTTACCATTAGGAAAACAAAAAACAGCTTCCATTTTTCACACTTCTACAACAACTAAAGTAAAAGCCAGACAATCTCACTGTATATATTTATAGCCAGTTTGTGACTGAAATTCTGTACATTTTTTCTTGGGATTCATAATAGAACTAAGATATGTAAAACAAACAAAAACCTCTTGTGAAGCATTTGTGTTTTAAATTACATTAGTCTCTTTTATGGCTCTCTGAAGTGGATCATTTCTTCTTTTACAGAAGATTTTCTTCTCAGTCCTTTTTATTTACAATGGGGAAAAGTCTATCACCCTTACCTGTGTTGAGTACAATCTTACTCCATGGGTAGTCCCTGCTCAATATGAGTAAAAGCAGCAGAATAGGAATTTTTGTTCAGTGGGATTTCTTATGTGGAAAAATTACAAGCCTACCTGATTTTCCTCTCACTTAAGTAAAAATCCACAGATACCTGATTTATATGGGTGTACATGAGAGAAGGCTCAGGCTCTGTATGTACGTATACTGTTTGGATTACATTTTCAAACTTTCACACTTAAGACTGACCCACAAAAATGCAGAAACTCAAACAAGCAAACAGACAATGTGCAAAACAGACAATTGCATACACAAGTAGTCACACATATTTACCTCTTTGTACGTATTTTATGGGAACAATTGAGGAGTGGAAAATTAAACCATATTTGCACTGCAGTGATATTTAACATATATAAAGTATTCTAAAAATAGTACTAATTGGCCAGTTTTCATGAAAGACAACAAAATTTTCTGCCCTCAGGTAGCTGCACATAATCCCTGATGAGGTCAGCTGGAGGTGCACAATGGAAGAAGAATTTTGTCCAAGTTATTTATGAATGTTTTATAAAGTGCAGCAATACTTTAATTATAATCAATTGTTTTACTACATTGACACAACTATACTATCCTGACATATTTCAACTATATAGGCTGTATGACCTCTGCTTGGCTTTCAGGGCAGGGAAGCAGCAAAGCTAAGGCTGTAAACATTTATGCTCTTCTATTTTCTGGGACTGTTCTAATTTATGATAGCTTGTAATAGCTGCCTAGGGAATGTTTTGCTTCTGGGGATCACCAAAGCTCTACATTCAAACCTTGGTATACCCCCTGTGCTCTATGTGTGTGTGTAGGGGGGAATGAAGAGGGGGTGGCATAGAACTAGCTATGCTGTCTTATGCCACTCTGGGATTCCTTCATGCCAGGGGAATCCTCAAGCTGCCCATACAGTGATTTTAGCACTTGTGGAAATAACATATCCTTATCTGGGAGCTTAACATTTACAGAAATGTCATAGTAACTTCATTCTGAGCTGTGTTCTCACATCTTTGAGCAATAGACAATGACAAGTAAAATTCCCCAGAAGGTGCTGAAGTGCTTATGCGTGTTTTAAACTCTCTACGCAAGCAGAAAAACAGATTGAAGAAGTTGCGGTGCAGGAGGGCCTGGTTGTTGTGACATGGAAAGACCTAAATGTTCTTGGCTTTCTAGTTGTTAACTCCTAGTTTTACATTTTCAGTTCTGAAGAATCTATTTGGAAATCTATATTCTAGATGGTAGAAGTGTTAGAATGATGATTTTCCAACTTACCAGCAGTTTTACAGATATGAATGAGGTCTGTTATCTTTAAATATCAGAGAAGCTATTCTAAATACATTCTCATACAATGCAGGTTAAGAATTACTTGTCATTCCTTCAAACTTCTTTTCCCTGTCAGTCTGTGTATTGCATCCTCTTGATAACATTTATTTCATTATAACACAGTCATCAGGATATCGGGATTTCAATATAGTTTTACTTAGTAGGCTATTTCGAATACAGAATAACTGTTAACTGAATGTATGATGTGTAATGGAGCACACATCTATCATTTTCTGTTTCCAGCTTTTACAGGCTCTCTGGTTCTCTCTTTCATAAGTGCTTTGAGTAACTTTCCCTACCTTAGACTCTTCAGGGTGTTATTTTAGAAGGGATAACAGTACAATAGGTTTGCCTAAAAGGAAAACCAATAGATCAGAAGTGATTAAAAGCCTTCTTATATCAACAGTGCAGAATGAAACAGGTAACAGTGGGCTAAAATGAAAATGCTAGATAAGAGTTTGAAAATCTTTTTTAATATGACATAGACACATAGGATTGCCTTATATCCATCATGTACAGTAGCTAAAGGGAATACGGTAGCTAAGACTCTCAAGTGCAGAATCTTAAGGAGTGAAGTCAGACAGGCATAAATCTTCTCTAAGACAAAATAATAGCATTACTACTAGGGCTAGGTTACCCTGTGCCCTCATGTGGGTTTGCAAGAGGTGATGGCAAAAGGAGACCTTTTTCCATCTCCAGTCCCAGGCTTTCCAGACAAGGGAAAGAAACAATGACAGCCTATTAGATTGAAGGAGCACAGGGGATTCCCCTGGGTGGGTGGTAATCCACCCCTTGGAGACAGGGCCATGGTCTTGACCCCACACATTAGCCTATGGAGTAGGTAGCAGGCTGAATCATTTTAAGAGGCTGAAGCACAATCCTGACTAGAGTCTTGCTATGGTGCTGTGACTACCAGCTGGCCTTATTCAAGGCCATGTGTAGTGTGCACAATCTGGCCCCTATTAAGCAATTCTTGTGGAGGGGTTGTATACAATTTCACATATTCTTTTGGAACTTTCACAACCTTGTGGCCAAATCTCACCCTGCTCTAATGACCACATGATTGGCATTGAAGAAATCAATCTCACCAAGTGACAGTATCCTGCAGCCCTCTGATTGGCCAAGTGACTCTCCTTAACCCAGGGGTTGGCCCAGGAGGTTGCCTGGGTAGCCAGAAAGGCTTTGGCCTATTGCAGTGTCAGACTTTGCCTTGTATCCTGATCTCTGGTTTCTGACTCTAGCCTGTCTTTGACCCCAATTCCTGCCTCTGGATGTTAGCCTGGCACTGTCAGTTGTCTCTGACCCCAGTCTGACTCTAACCCCGACTATGGTTTATGGGACCTGGTCTTGCAAGTCCTCCAACTCTGACCTGGTGACTCCAATCCCTAGTGGGCAGACTCAGCCCAGCTGTGACTACTAGCCAAGACTGCCTATACCACTGGCCCTTATAATCATCCCTGACAAAATCTATTCTGCTGTGCTAACAGTGAGTCATACTTCAGTCTCTGTTTTTTAAAGCAGTGTTACATAGCTAGCAAAAGTAAGTTTCAAGCCTGCCAAAATTGTACATCAAACACAAAACAAACATAGCAAGGAAAATGCCTTTGTCTACAACCATTGATAATCTTAATCAAATCAGGTTCTGCACTTCTCCATTGGTCTTTGCCAGCCTGGGAGGACATGGGTTCGGCTCACCGATTGTAGCTTAAAGTTCTGCCAACACCTCTAAAACATCAGTGAATGAGAATGTCTGAAACGCAAGCAAAAAGACACATGTATTGCTTCCCTGCCCCAAGACACTCATCCATCATAGCTGAGTGAGGCAGGTCAATTGAGACTAGAATAAAGTTGTCTGCCAAATAACATGAAAATTCACCACAGCAAGAAAAGCTCCAATTTGCAGCCAAGCAGAAACAACCTGGATTAACCTGTATACTACCCAAAATAGCTGCATTTCTCTGGCCTTTGAGGAAGGTGAAGAAACTACTCTTGCACAGTAATGGCATAAGATTTTTTAAAAACTTTTTATGGTCTTAGAATGAGACTTCTACAATGGTTGCTTTTGCTCTTTTCCCTTTAGCTCCAACTGTCTCAGTCTAACTACCAGGCATTTAGATTGTGCCCATCGCAGGGATGTGTGTATACCATAGGGAAGAGCAAGAGGGAGAGAATACTTAATGGCCAGATAATTAATAGCTGAATAGTGTTCAGTAGAGGGGGCTTTTGTCTGAACAGTAGTCTCCTCAGACTAATCCAAACATGCAATGATTCCGTCAATGGCCACTCACCGACCATTGGAAAAAGTCTTTTGTTCTGATGGGAAAGGTATGCCTCACACTGAACAGAATATGTTTGGTCTATGCCAAGGGCATTACTCTATCTCCACTTCCAATTCCAGCCCAAAATAACAGATTTGCCTTAGGAAGATGAGCCATGGACCATTTGGATAGTCCCATGGTTGTCATAGTGGCCATCTCCGAGATCCTGAGCTAATCCTAGAAGAATTAGTATGAACACAGATGTCACTGAGAACAGCCAGTCAGGGGAAACACAAGGCAAAAACAATGGAATCAAGACAAGAATCTTGATCTAGGTTCTCTTAAAAAGTCTTTTACCATATCTTCCCGTGCCAACCAGCACAGGGATTGAAAAGCTCAAGCCCCATAATCAGCTATATGCTGAACCATCACATCCCTAGCTTCCTCCAGTGTTGCGATGTTTACTACAATATTTTATCACACCTGAATTTTGAAGTATGGTTGCATCAATAATGCAAGACATTTGCAAGTGGAATAAAACTGCACAGATTCAAATGAAACCGGTGCCAGAAAGTTTGTTCTGCACTTTAGAAATATTTATGAAACTTTAAAACAGTAATAGAACACTGAGCATGTCAGAGCAGCTTTAACTAGATTCAAAATTTTATATGAGTAGATCAATGCATCAACATTTTCCACATGACATCCAGACTACATACATTTAACCATGCAGAGAGGAATGTATATCAGCTTTTTTTCTTTGTTATTCTCAGTGATCCATATCACTCTATTTCTTAGATCTGCTGATTCTAAGGGACAGTGCAAAACACAGGGAAGTACTCTCAGTGCGTTGTATGAGACTTTAACTTCATAAATTCCATTATAGCTGGTAAGAACATGAGGCTAAAGCCCTGCTGATTGAATGGAGAATATACAGTCCTCAATGGTTTTCAAGTGTATTGTGCAACCATTTTAGACGCCTCTATTATCTCAGAGAATGTCACATGGGAGAATAAAATAATTAACGTCTACTACAAAAAACCTTCAGGGAAATACTTTGTACCACAAAGTAATGAATCTGCTGCAACACAAGTGTGTCATATTTAGAAGGCGGAGGAAGTGCTGTAAGAATGTTCATACATCCCACCATTTTAAGTGAAATTACTCAACAACCATGACCACAAGGAGGCTGCAGTTGAGAAATGACCTCATCAATAGCTCCACCAAAGCAATCAAAACTATGAAAATGAAACCACAGTGTTGGTGCTGTAATCCTTGTTCCACTAGATGATGATGGGCAATGTGTAGGAGGGCCCTGTATCTTTCAGTCAGGCTGATAATGACCTTTTCTTTGGTGTTGTCTGTTCACTGTCAACAGGACTGGATGTCATTAGTCCATGTTGTCTTTGTGGGGCACCTCCAGCTCACCTCAGGACATGTACATGAAAACTGTTACTCTCTCTCAGAGAACAATTTCATCATGCAGTGTGAATTACACAATGCTCTAAGAAGTCAATGAAGCAGTCACATGATAAGAAGTCCTACAGCAAAGCACCAAGGGACCCAGATCTGAATTTCCCCCCAGTCTCAGAGAGTTCAGAGCCTAGATTCTGGTTTGGCTCTGTCTCCCCTGCCTTCCATTTTAAATATTCAGAAGTCTTGTTTCCAAAAGCTATTTGTTCCAACTGTAAAGTAGAGGCAAGGTACATTAAGCACCCACTCTTTTCTCTGGACTGTGTTGTTCTCCTTGCAGCCATGAGAGAACTCTGCAATGTGATAAGAATTATGTGCACTGGGAGAATGAGGTAATATGAGAGCAGTAAGGCAGATTGCTCTGTAGTGCTTGTTTCCAAAGACTTTGTTGCATAATTTACCATGCATAGATGCTGGAACTAAAGGTGCTGAGGATGCTGCCGAACCCCCTGGCTTGAAGTGATTTCCATTATATACATTGATTAGTTTGGTTCAATGGTTCTCAGCACCCCCACTACACAAATTGTTCCAGCAGCGCTGTTACGATGTGCAGTGGTTTTCCCTAAATACTATGCAGTATATCAGTACTACCCTGTACAAGTACACTGTAGAGTAGACATACATTTAAATTCTAAAAACAGAATCAAGTTAATTAAGGGTTCTATTGTAGCCAGCCTTGCCCAAGTGCACAAAGAGTCTTCACCTTCCTGTGTGCTTTTGTGTCAGGGAAACACAAAACCTGTATCACCCTAGTAGTTGCTCGTTACCCAAAAGAATCTAGGGTGAGGGAAGGGCCACACCTTTCGGACAGCAGAGGTGGCCTGGAACGAAGGGGGAGTTCATAACGCACCATTTGAAATGACTGCTGTGGCATCTTGAAATGACTGAAAGGAGCTCTCCTGCTCTCAAAAATGCCAGTTCAGTGCTGTAGGGTGGGAAGGGCCACTTCTGTTGACTTCAAAGGGCTTTGGATCACAGCCCATGTTACTGAAGTGAGAGTAATTTACCAAATGTTTTCAAAAGCTACTTGGAGAATAATGAGATATTCTGTATGGAAATCTAGGTTTTGGATAGTTTTGTGTTGTGGACAAAGTTGAAGTAATGATATACAGTGAAGACTTGTGGCTACTCCTTAAATCCAAACCTTTCAATACCACAACACTTCCAGCTAGTTGTAGGAGACCAGAATAGTGAAAGAATAAGCAGAAGAAAAGATCTGAGCCTCACAGAGAAAAAGTTATGAGTTCTTTTGGAGTCAGACACTGTGATTGAAATAGAGACAGATAAGCAATTCTAAGGCTTGCAGTCATAAATCTCACTCAGTGGGGAACATAAGACAGGTAGTTTCACTTAGGAATAAGGATATACCAGTCCTAAGAGACATGGTAGTGATGATACAGCAATGACAAATGCAATTCTAGACACAATAAAGCTCTGTCATCCGCCAGCTGAGCCAAAGACTAGCTAAAGTATGGAAAAGGGCAGGAAAGTTGTAATGGAAAGTCCACAGAGACAAAGAATTAAAAGAAAAGAAAAAGTGAGTCAGAAAAACATTCAGCTAATAGACCCTATATCAACTATGTACTACAAATTAAGTTTGTTCAGTGCCTACTAAAATGGGGCCCTATTCTCGGCAGGCCCTCTAGGCACTATGATAACAAACATAACAAATAATGACACTAAAAAAATGTGGAGATGCAAAGTCAAGCACTCAAAAGTTAGGAACTGTCAGATGGAAGATTGCCTGTGTAATCTTAATTTGGTGGTTTGCACCTATGCACTGTGATAGTCTTGCACAGCAACCCATTGTATCTCTGTGGCAGACAGGAATAAACCTCAGTCTGCTGGGTTCCAGCTCAATGCCTTGGAAACAAAAGAACATCCTTGATCTTCTTACAACCCTTTGCCTCTTCATTCTGTCCATTCTATGACCTGAATGACAAATACTATGCATTCATGTCACCAAAGACTGTATCATAATGTACAAGGGGGCTGAATTAAGGTTGTGTGGACATCCTTAACTCTGGCATTTCCTACTGTTTGAGGGCTTGACTTTGTAGTCTTAATGTTCTGTTAACATTCTTTTATAAAAAATATTTTTCTAGTTTTTAAAAAAATATCATACTGAAAAAAGAAATTTCAGTACATGGAACCATATTAACCTATATATAGGTAACCAATATAGGTAATGCACCTATATATAGGGTTGGAACCCAGGGCTTTTAGACAGACGACACAGCCATTTGAGCTAAAGGATTCATTCCCAGCAGTAGTAATCTGTTATTGTCAAAGTGGACCCGCTGCTGGGAGGGGATGTGATACACTTTTACCAGTGGCTTACACAACTACTTGTTATACAGCAGTGGAATGTTGGGAAGTTACAATTCCTGGCTTCTATTCTTGGCACTGGAAGAGAATGGTGTCCAGTGATTACAGACAGCTCAACCAAGCATGTATATTTGGCACATTCAGTCTGAAAGGCAGTGTGGCTGTGGATAAGATTTAGTTCTGGGGTATCAGAAGCAAGTTTGTATTCATGATTCTTGCCTGACGTGACCTTGTGCAATCTTTCAGTTATCCCATCTATAAAAGTGAGAGAATGTTACTTGCCTGCCTGCCAAGGTAAGGTTATGAGGCTTTACTCTGTGAAGTCCACAGAGTTATTCACAGCAATCAGAGAAAGAACTGAGTGTAGAGCTCATGGTTTTTTTTTGGTTCCCAGCCCAGCCCTCCTTTCCATAGGCCAAAGGGGTGGTTGTTGCTGTGGGCCATCTGAAGCTCATCTCTGTGGGTCCAGAGAAACTGCTCAGTGCAGATGGAAAGTCAGTAGGGCCAAGAAGCAGTTGGTTAGCAATTTTCTTCCAAGTTATTTCTGACAGAAAATTCACTTTCCACAAAATCAAAATTTTCTGTGGGACAATTTCAATTTTGTTGAACTGCTTTGACTTTCTGTCAGGATAATCAAAATGAAATATTTTATTTTGGATCAGGTTGACCTAAATTGAAACACTTCAGTTAGTTGAAATGAATGTAAATGTTTCATTTTGGTCATTTGCCAGTTTGACATTAATTTGTGTTCACCTGACCAGCTGTGGTGCCTCATGGGAGTTCATGTTTAGGTGCCACATGCCCCTATTCTCCTCTACTGGCCATCCTCCATGGCTGGACTGCATATCCCATCATTCACTACAACTTTCCTCTGGTTGAATCATTCCCTGCAGATGGGAATTCCATGACTGTGGTGAAGCATGGGAGATGTAGTCTGGCCAGAGAGCCCAGCCCACAAAGAAAAATGGTGGCATGAGGCACCCAAACTATTACTCCAGTAAGGCACTGTGGCAGATCAAGTGGATGCAGTTCATTGTTGAACTGAGCCAAAATGTTTCATTTTGACATTTCCAAAATGATTTTTTTGGTACTTCTGACATTCTTGAAATCAAAACATTTCATTTCAATGTGCTTCAAGTCAGTTCAATATTAAATCATATTTTCCTATAGTGGCACATCATCTCATGGAGTTGATGGGCTTCTATGGTCAATCCTCTATGGGCCAGGCTCTCTGGCCAGATTATAGTTCCCATGATGCACCCTGAGTCATAGGATTCTCACAATACACCACACAGATGTGTTACAGAGAAATCCATATTACATTATGGGAGATGTAATCCTCTCAGGAGCCTGGCTTATAGGAGAGAATGGACCCTGACCTACAACTCCCATAGGAAAATGCAGTTTAATATTTTTTTAACTGATGTGAAATGAAACATTTTGGGTCAGTTCAACACAACAAAATATTCCAATCTGGATCAAACTGACCTGAAACTAAATATTTCATATTGATTGTCCTGATGAAAAATCAAAATTTTCCCAAAGAAAATTTTGATTATGCAGAATCTGCATTTTCCATCAGAAAAACATTCTGATAGAAAATGCTCAACCACCTGTATTTAATGGCTTGCAAAGCAGCATGGTGCAGCACTCTAGATACTGTCTTTATATATATATATATATATATATATATATATATATATATATATATATATATATATAATGTGAACCTGACAGTTTTCCTGTCTTTTAGAAATTGAACTGATAAGAATTCATTTGATCTGGTGGTGAGTCTGCATGCAGGTGAATGAGAGAGACATTAAAATAACACAAGGCGAAATGTACCATTATAAAGAATTCCTGTTAGTTGACTAGGAAAAGGCTACTATATAGCCACTGCTAACTAATCCCTCAGCAGGTTCTGTAATGGCAGCAAGTCTCATAAACTAAGGTATGAAGGGAACAGGGTGAAAAGTCTCTCTTTTGTCAAAGCAGCAAAGAATCCTGTGGCACCTTATAGACTAACAGATGTTTTGGAGCATGAGCTTTCGTGGGTGAATACCCATGTCTTAAGATGCATGTGGTGGAAATTTCCAGGGACAGTATATATATACTAGCAAGCAAGCTAGAGATAACGAGGTCAGTTCAATCAGGGAGGAAGAGGCCCTGTTCTAGCAGTTGAGGTGTGAAAACCAAGAGAGGAGAAACTGGTTCTGTAGTTGGCAACTCTTTTGTCAGTGATTACACTGTCAGAGTTTATCGGTTTCTTCTTAAAGGCAGTTTTGTAAGCTCCCTAACAACAGTTCCCAAAGCCTGTTTCTTAAAGTGATGAAAACAGAAATAATGAACTTCCCCCAAAGACGATGCCTAAGAAGAGTTAATGGAATTTGTTTTTTTAACTATGTTGGCTGCATGGTTTTGAGACACATACTTTTCACATATACTTGGTGTTATTTTATTATCAGACTGGAATGTGAATAGAAACCTACTGGTTAAAGTAGTTTGGAAGAAATGTAACATTTCTGCAGAGTTCATTTGTAACTGAAGCTATTCATTTAGGATTATTCTGAGCTTATGTGGGCAGCTTTGAAGAACAGAGACTTCAAGCAAATTCACAAGACTCCTTTTCTTCCTTTATTCTAAAAGACAAACTATTTCTCTCTCAGCCTTTGAAGGTATGTCTACACAGCATTTTGCAGCCTGTGGGAGCAAGCCTCTGAGCCTGTGTCGACAAACTCGGGCTAGTCGGGTTCACATAGCATTCTCGAAATAGCTGTATAGACAGCACTTTGAAGTTGTGGCTTGGGTTGAAACTCGGGCTCTGAACCCTAGAGAAGGGTTTGGGTTTCAGGGCCTGAGCTCCAGCCTGAGCTGCAACTTCAAAGTGTGTCTACACTGCTATTTCTACAGTACTGCGTGAGCCCAAGCGTGTTGACCTGGGATTGGAGGCTCACTCCTGTTTGCTCAAAAATGCTGTGCAGATATATCCTGAGACATGAAATACAAAGAGACTGGATTATTTTTTATTTGAAGTGGGGGGTGGCATGGGGGTTATGGAGCAGGTTAAGAAAGAGGGAAGGAATTATGACAAGATCCCTCTGTTTTCCCCTTTTTACTTCCCCTGCCCCTTTAAAGACTTGCTTGCACTGACCAGCCCCCTCTCTGAGGCAGCCTACAGTACTTCTCCTTCCAGAAGCACATCAATTCAAGTCATTATAGCAGCAGCAGCGGGCAAAGCTGAGAATGTCATGAGATGCTTTCCCACCTGCCGTGTGACTGGGAATGCTTCCTTTGCATTGCTCTCAACCCCTGCTGATCCAGCAAGGTCAGGACCAAACTTAGGAATCAAAATCAGATCTCCAATACTGCCAACCCTGAGTGTTCAGAAATCATGAGTCAGGTCCCCAAAATCAAGGTTTTTAAAAATGTTATTTTTCTTTTCCTTCTGGTTTCTGACTGTTCAAGTGCACTTAACTGATGTTTTCAAGCTTTTCTACCCAACCATTGGGTCTAGAAACTTTTTTTTTAAATAAACACAGATGAGATTGTCATGTAATCACTTTACTCCAGGTGGTGGGTTTTTTAAGAAAAACACTAAATATTGTGATACTCATGTTAAAATCACAAGAGTTGAAAATGCTGGTGTATGCTGCACTTTCATTAGCCCGTCAAGGTATCCACTGAAAGATGTAGAAGAACCACAAGTCATTTGTGTTCTGGATTGGGTTCAGTTGTTATCAGAGAGTCTTGGAATCATAGAAATGTAGGATTGGAAGGGACCTTGATGGGTCATCTAGTCCAGTCCCCTACACTGAGACAAGACTTAAGTATTATCTAGATCATCCCTGACAAGTGTTTGTCTAACCTGTTCTTGAAAACCTCCAATGAGGGAAATTTCATAACCTCACTGGGTCATTTGTTCCAGTGCTTAACTACCCTGACAGTTAGGAAGATTTTCCTAATTTCTAAATCTAATTCTCACTTGCTGCAATTTAAGTCCATTACTTCTTGTTCTGCCCTCAGTGGTTAAGGAGAACAGTTTATCACTCTACTCTTTATAACATCCTTTTACGTACTTGAAGATTGTTATCATGTCCCCCACTCAGTCTTCTGAACAAACCCAGGTTTTTTTCAATCTTTCCTCATAGGTCACCTTTAATCATTTTTGTTCCTTTTCTCTGGACTTTCTCCAGTTTGTCCACATTTTCTTGAAGTGCAGTGCCAGATACAATATTTCAGTTGAGGCCTTATCAGTGGAAGAATTACTTCTTGTGTCTTGCTTATAACACTTCTGCTAATACATCCCAGAATGATGTTCACTTTGTTTTGGACAATATAACACTGTTGACCTCTATTTAATTTGTGATCCACTGTAACCTCCAGATTCTTTTCTGTAGTACTCCTTCCTAGGCAGTCAATTCCCATTTTGTATGTGTGCAACTGATTATCCCTTCCTAAGTGGAGTACTTTGCATTTGTCCTTATTGAACTTCATCTTGTTTAATTCAGACTATTTCTCCCATTTGTCAAGAAAATTTTGAATTCTAATCCTGTCCTCCAAAACGCTTGTAATCCCTCCCATCTTGGTATCATCCACAAACTGTTTAAGTGTAATCTCTATGCCACTATCTAAACCATTTATGAACATATTGACTAGAGCTGGATGCAGACAGATTCCTGCTGGACCAGATTTGATATGCCCTTCCAACTCGATTGTGAACCATTGATAACTACTCTCCAAGTACAGTTTTCCTACCAGTTTGTGCACCCACCTTACAGTAGGTTCATCAAGGCTATATTTCTTTAGTTTGTTTATGAGAAGGTCATGTGAGACAATATCAAAAGCCTTACTGAAGGTGAGATAAATCACATCTACTGCTTCCTCCATCCACAAGACTTGTTTATAGATTTACATATAAAGTCCATTCAGTTCTTCGACAACATGGGTCACTTGCTGGTGGATTCTCTGCAGCTTGAGGTCTTCAGACCACAATTTGAAGACTTCAATAACTCAGGCATAGGTTAGGGGTTTGTTATGGAAGTGGATGGGTAGGGTTCTGTGGCCTGCTTTGTGCAGGGGGTCGGACTAGATGATCACATTGATCCCTTCTGACCCTAGAATCTATGAATCTATGAATCTATAAGAACTTGCCAAGCCCTGAACTGAAGTGTTGAAAATAACATAAATATAGCACTTGAAAAAAACTCCTTTGAATAGGAAACTGCTATTTAATGTTAACTATGGTGCGGCAATGTGGGTTCCACATAATGTTTAATGATGTAATAACACTTCTTTTTTTCCTTTTCCTATCTCCAACTCCTTACTTTGCCTCTCTTTTCCCCCCATGTCTCCTTCCCCTTGCACTAATAAACATAAATCTTGGAAGGGTGCCTTCCACTCATCTGCACACAAGTGTTTTGAACTGTGTGCTGCTGGATCTGCCTCCTGCAGCTTTGTAAAGTCTGTGCTTCTCCATAGATATCTTTGTAATGCTGTCCCCATGGCACTGATGGGGTTGCTGAGCCAGTCTCAGGCAGCTGGTTTTCTCTTTTGGATGGGATCCTGGAGTGTCAACTGTTCTTGTCCAGCTGCTCTTTCTGTCTGTGCTTGTTCTCAGAGATCAGGATCTTTGCTAGCCACTTCACTACTGCAACCAGCCTTGTACTGCTGTCTGTGCTCAAGAGAAGAGGTCTGAGGGCACAGGCTTTTAGGATGGCACTTGCAATTTTGTTTGCTGAACTCAAATTCATATGCAGCTTTTTTGGGCAGATTTGGACTATCATCTGAACTGTTTATCCAACCTACTTCAGATGCCTATTCATATTTCAGTACTTTACAATATATTTAACTGGTTCCTTGATGTCACTCTAATGTATATGATAGGTCATTTTCAGTTCATCTAGGATAAAACTGCTTAAATTAGTTCTAAAGACCCACATTTTATGGCCAAACCTGAGATGTCTATGAGACATCATATTATCAGTGGTACTGCTGAGTAGGCACTGGACTGGAAATCAGGAGACTTACATTCTATTCCTGTATCTTCCACTGACCTGTTGTACACCAATTTCTGCCCTTTGCCTCAGTTTCCCCATCTGCAAAATGGAGATAATGATACCTATCTTCCTTCATCAAATGCTTTGAGCTCTACATATGAAAATCACTATATAAGAACTAATTATTATTATCAGAAACATGGTTTATGCTATGATTCAAAATCTGATCTATAAAATTAAAAAAAGAGCAGTGTTTTACATTGTTATTAATTATTACTGGATTCTATGTAAACATAAATGCTACCTCCCTACGGTGCCGTCTCATTGTTTACATGTTGATGTTGAGAGCACTATTCCTTTTTTACATTTTCATTAGTCTGGTTGGATTCAATAAGTAAAGTCTCACAGAAGTCATGTGGAATTGGGAGGGTATTCTGATGAAATGCTCACTTTGCACTTTTCAAAGTTTTATCTGTAAATAGTCAAGCCAACTCTGAATAAACCTTCTTGTTGTGTAAATTATACTAGTTACCCTGAAAAATATGACAACTTAGGTGTTGAATACAAATGAGTCAATGAGCAATTAAATAGTTGGATGACTGGCAATTTTTCCTTGATCCTGCCCCCAGTGAAAATTGTTCAAAGTAATATTTTTTTGCCTAGAAAGCACAAAAGGAGATAATGAATGGTGGCACAGTAATGCATTCAAAAGTAACTTTCATCCAAGAAAAAGTTAGCACAGTGCCTATTGGTTTAACCAAAGGAAGATTAACATTTATTCACCTATAAAGCTGGTTTCTGAGGCCCATAAGGATTCCATCTTCATAGAAATGTAGCTCTGGAAATGATCTTGAGAGGTCATCTAGTCCATTTCCCTCATGCTGAGGCAGGATTAAGTACACCTAGACCATCCCTGACATATGTTTGTCTAACCTGTTCTTAAAAATCTCCAACGCTTCATTCTAGTATTGTGCATATCATATGCATAGTGAGCCAAATTTTGATTGATTTACACCAAAATAAATCAGGAGGAACTCTACTGACTTCACAGATTTATTCTAGATTCACACTGCTGTTACACAGGTCAGAGTCTGACACAGAGACTCTGCAAAAATGTTAATTGAATTGAATTAGTCTGCTCAGGGGATTGGACACATCTCACACTGCAGCAGACTATATAATAGCACTGTTAAAACTGATGAGTCTCAAGTTAAATTTCTAAGTAATCCATACTAACCATAATATTTCATAACAAGATGCTATTGGATATGCTCCACTGTCATTTGAGACAATCAATAGCCTAACTTTCAATTTACTAATAATTCAATTTAGCTATAGTCAAAACGAAGAAGAGAGATAATGAAGAACAATTTTCATTTGAGCTGATTTTCCATCAGGGAGCAGGTCAGTGTCAGGTAACATTTCTATATTAATTTCCCCTCCCCTCTGACTTTGAGAAACTTGTTAGCTCCGCAAAGAAGATAGATCATTTCCAGTGCAATCCATATAGGATTTCATTATCAACTATTTTTAATTATTTAAAGAAGATCAACCAGGGCCACCCAGAGGATTCAGGGTGCCTGGGGCAAAGCAATTTCAGGGGCCCCTTCCATAAAAAAAAAGTTGCAATATTATAGAATACTATGTTCTTGTGGGGGCCCCTGCGGGGCCCGGGGCAAATTGCCCCACTTGCCCCGCCTTCCCCCGCAGGTGGCCCTGGGAAAAATAAACATTTAAAACCCTTCCACATCTCAGCACAAACCCAGTTTTGAGAGAACTTCTTTTCAAGTTACCTTTACAAAGTATCACTGGTTCTCAGCATCAGCTAGTGCTAAAAGGCACTAAAGCACATTAAAAGTGTTGGACAAATATTGTCCATCAAAACTTTTTTTGGATCAAAAACTAGGAGCTTTTAAAAAACAGAAAAATCACGGACAATGTCTGCTTTTCTTCAAAATGTGTTGTGTTTTTTTAAATTGAAAAGCTGAAATTAGTCTGCCAAAAACCTGAACATGGTTTGGGGTTTCAGAAGTGTGTGGCCAAATATTTGCTGCTTGTTGTGTTTGATTGTTTAAAGAAACAATAAAAAAATTCTGCTTAAAAAAAATCCAAAACTTTTGAACCACCTCATCTTGTGAACAAACGCCTGAGCCCATCCAGTAAGAGATTTTTCCAGGTTTCTGATACTGTGCTGGCTTCCTTGACTCATATCTGTCTCCATAACTTTGGGTTCATTTAGGTTAGAACATAAGAATGGCCATACTAGGTCAGACCAAAGGTCCATCCATCCCAGTATCCTGTCTACCAACAGTGGCCAATGCCAGGTGCCCCAGAGGGAGTGAACCTAACAGGTAATGATCAAGTGATCTCTCTCTTGCCATCCATCTCCACCCTCTGACAAACAGAGGCTAGGGACACCTTCCTTACCTATCCTGACTAATTGCCACTAATCTACTTAGCCTCCATGAATTTATCTGTTTCCTAGAGACTGGCTCCCTGGGGTCCCTCACAAACTGGAGACGGTTACAGTAGGTTTGTCTTTAGTATAGCTTATGTACATTCTCCATGAACTGAGCATTTGAGCTTGTTCCAGAATCTGGGATGAGCCTATGTTGTGAAAACTGAAATGCTCAAAATAGCACATACATGTGAACGGACACAGGGTGCTAAAATTAAATTAACCCAGGCGGTCTCAAAGCGGGGGTCGGGACCCCTCAGAGGGTCACAAGGTTATTACTGGGGGTCGTGAGCTGTCAGCCTCCACCTCAAACCCCGCTTTGCCTCCAGCATTTATAATAGTGTTAAATATATAAAAAAGTGTTTCTAATTTATAAGGGTGAGGTCAGAGATTTGCTATGTGAAAGGGATCACCAATACAAAAGTTTGAGAACCACTGAATTGACCACTCTGGAGCCTCAGGGAATGCAGGGGAGTGCGGGCGACTGGGGGTCTCCCTTGATAGGGTTGGGAAGGAGGTAAGTGATGTAGGATATTGCTCTTCTCATGTGATCCCTCCCCCATGGCTCTCTTGGCTCTATCACTATTAATCCAAAGTGGCTAATTGTAAATGAAACAACCCTTACCTGACATGAATCTCCCTATGCCCTATGTAGACTATAATTTGTCATTTGAGAAGTGAAAGGGATGGTAGCCTTAAGGGAAAAGATAACAGCTTGGCTCTTTGTGTTAAATACCTGTCTGCAAACCTCAAACTGCTGAATCAGCTATAGGGTAGGGAAGGCTGTGCCTCCCCAAACAGCCTGGCCCTGCCCCCTATCTGACCCCCACCCACTTCCTGCCCCCCGACTGCCCCCCTCAGAATCCCCGACCCATCCTGCTTCTTGTCCCCTGACCGCCCCCCTGAAACCCTTCCAACCCCCACCCTGGGACCCCACCGCTCACAAATCTCCCCCTGCTCCCTGTCCCCTGACTGCCCTGACCCCTATTCACCCCCTCGCTGAGTCCTGACAGAGCCCAGAATGCCCATGATCCAGCCCCCCATTCCCCACCCCCTGACTGCTCCCCCGGAACCTTTGCCCCCTCCCTGTCTCCTGACTGCCCCTTATCCAATCCCTATGGCCCCAGCCCCCTTACCATGCTGCTTACCCCTGCCTCCCCCCTCTCCTGGAGCCTCAGTGCGCTGTGTCCAGGAGCGGCCCTGGACAGCACTGCAGCAGCCTGGCTCCAGTGGGACCTGAGCTTGCAGCCCTGCCCCCTTACCATGTGGCTCTGAGCGGGGAGGAGCCAGGGCCGGCTCTAGCCATTTGGCTGCCCCAAGCACGGCGGCACGCCACGGGGGGAGCTCTGCAGCTCGCTGGTCCCGCGGCTCCAGTGGACCTCCCGCAGGCGTGCCTGCGGATGCTCCACCGGAGCCACGGGACCAGCGGACCCTCCGCAGGGACACCTGCGGGAGGTCCACCGGAGCTGCCTGCCGCCCTCCCAGCAACCGAAAGAGCGCCCCTTGCGGCATGCCACCCCAAGAACGCGCTTGGCCCGCTGGGGCCTGGAGCCAGCCCTGGGAGGAGCTCAGGCCCTGCTGGAGCCACGCCGCTTTAGCTCTGTCCAGGGCCGCTTCTGGACGTGGCGTGCTGAGGCGCCGGGGGTTGGGGGAAGGCAGAGGTGGGGCTGAGGCAGGGGGGAGCCTCTGACATTCTCATGGGGGCCCCTTGAGGGGCCTGGGGCAAATTTCCCCACTTGGGCAGCCCTGAGATCAACTAAGATACTGATCATTGCTAAGAAAGAGCTCCCAATCCCGTGGATAGATGGTTGATTTAGAGTCTGCTGGAACCCATTCCCTATTCTTCTAGCTGTGAGACAGACCCAGAACCAGCTCCTGGAAAGGGGTGTCAGCCCTTAACTCTGTGCCTCTGTCCCTCTTTGTCTTGAGATCCAGTACTTCCTGTAGGTGTAGCTGTCTGCACATGAGGAGGACTGGGACAGGGGAAATATACATTGCTTCACCGTATACCAGAGAAAATACATACTTGGAAAATGTATACAGCCTCCCTGTTTAATTCTGAACTCGCCCCTGGCTCCACTCTGCTGCAGAACACCCCTTTATAGGGGCTTCAATGAAGCCACTCAGCCAAGTAGCTCAGGTAGAGCTGCAGGGGGGCAGTGCTAAGGGACATGACTTCACATAGGTGCTATTGTGTGATTAGGAGATCCCCAGAGATCCATGAAGCTCTCCCCATATCTGCAGGGTTTGGAGGCTGAACCTCCTGTTTTTTCTTTATGGGGTAGGTAAGTGAATATTCAAATATTCTCACAGCTCATACAGATCACTTAAACAGGCAAATCTTAAAAATTCATGGTCAGATTCTCAGCTGGTGAAAACTGGTGTAGGCCCATTGACTTCAATACCAGTTTATATGAGCTGATGATCTGGCCCTCTCAGAGTTCAGGTTTGGTTCAGACTGGCACCAAAAAATTCTGATCTCTATCCAAAGAATGAAATCAGTTTTGTAATATCTCATTGTTATTCATTCGTGTCCATGCTGGAACTCAGCAGTGCAGAGTTGTGCAAAATATTAAAAATGTGCTTACAAGTAATAAAGAATTCATATGCACATAAGGGCCCTGATTCTCCTCTTATTCATACAGGTTAATGCCAGTGGAATTACTCTGGATTTAAATTGGTGTAAGGGAGAATAAGTTCTAACATATATATTATTTATTAGTGCACCCTCAGAAGTTATTGTTTAAGCATGTTTTCAACTTGGAAAATTATTTTTACTTTTGTTTTCATTTCCTATATCAAGAAAAGCAAAGTTACTATCTTGCTGTTTCACATCACCAACAGATTCATAAACGCAAAACAATATAATGTTTATTTGGGATGAGAGGGTAATACAGAGTGATGGGTGATACGTTAGACAGATAGATGAGAAATATAGATTACATACCTATAGAATAAAAAAAATAAACAAGAGGAAAAGAATGGATAACATTTCAGTCTATGTAATATCTTTCCAAATTAAATTGCTGTGTTTGGATGCCTTTCCTGATTTAATATAGGAAAAATTGCAACACTCAATATAGCTATTCCTTTACAGTCTTCATACTGGATTAAAACGTTGACTTTGCCTTTTATGCCTGTGCTTTACATCAGCATATGTCAAAGAGAAATAATTTAGACATGCTGATATACTCCCTAAACTTTCAAATCATACCTCAGGTTTGTCTGTGATACTCCTTTGATGATTATTAGAATTCTGAACATTCAGCATAACACATTTAAAATGTATCCCAGGGAAATAGTGCTCATGGTCAGTTAGATTCTAAATAAAATCACCCTTTTCATTCCATCATGGTGGCTGCTGGAAAAGTTAATGGCCACTGTTATCTAATTATACTTTCAGATTTCAGATGTGTACTGTCTTCCCCATGTTAGTCATATTTTTGTATGTGTGTACGAGTACATGTGCTATATAATGTATACATTTGACTTCATTGGAACACTTTCTACTTTCCATAGTTTCTAGGGATGCCTAATATCAAAGGTTCTTTACAAACTGCATTGCGTAGCACTAAAACAACTTAAATATGTAGGACAAAACTGCTAAAACACATTATAGTATCTCTTTCATAAAGCTACATAGAATGTAAAACATAACTATAACTACATCACTGATATGTGCATAAATATATTTTGCAAAGGTGAGCTACTTAAATAACCTATTCTCTCTTGTACGCTAGTGTGGGTTCAGAAGATTTTTTTATGAGAACATGCGCAGAATGAGTCAAATTCTTTCTATTGGCTTGAAATCAACAATTAAACTTTACTATATATAAAAGTACATTTTTACAATAAATAATAAATCTGGTTGAATTGATTTTACATTAAGATGGATTAAGATGTATGTATTATTCTTTAATGAAGGTTTCAATCTGTGGGCTTAGTCCATAGTCCACTAAAATCACTGGAAAGCCTCTCATAGGGGTCAATGGGCTTTGGATCAGGCCCTATATTTCTGACAGATTATGCAAACTGGCTTTCTAGGCAATGCAAACTAAAATTTTACCTCTTTCTGTTTTGCTGGTTGTTTTTTAATATACAGGTAAACAGTGTGTACACTATTAGCAAGAGATAGGTACAGAGTTTGTAGTAAGAAAAGGAGATTGTGAATGACTCGTTCAAAGGGGATGGATTCAACAAAGTTCATTTATCAGTGGGTAAGAGATGCCACAGTCATCCTACTTGCTACATTCTCTCAGGCAGCTGATCATTGTCAAAGTCTTTATTGTTCATAATACTCAAAAAATCACTGCCAGTCCTAATATCCACATGAATTATATGCAGAGAATGAACCTTGAGCATTGGCAGTTCCATTTTTATCTTATAAAAGGAGAAAGCAAAGTGAAACTTCCACAAAAGTCTCCCTCCTTCTTTATCTCTCTTATGCCCACATTCATCAGACTGTGCACATACATCAGCAAGTACAACCAGGGGTGTAGCTCAAGGAATTCTTTTATTCACGTCATTTTTATCAGTGCTGAGTGGCCTTGGTTGTAGCTCTTGAGGGAGTTGTTTTATGCATACTGTTCATCCTAATGTCAAACTTCTGAGTGATTAATCTACCAGGTAAGGCTTAATAAGGTGGGTACACAGGGTGCACAACTCACCACTTGTCTGGCCCCTCCTCCTGGTCACTCTGGGGAGTAAGTATTTGCTGGTGAGAATATGCTTCAGGTTGGTGGATTGTCTGTGGGCAAGGACTGGCCTGCCACCCAAGACCTGTGAAAGTGAGGGATCAACAGAGCCAGATGTGTACCCAGAAGGAAAATAACAGAACATGACCGGCCATCACGTACAGTCCCCAGCTAAAACCTCTCCAACGCATCATCAGGGATCTACAACCCATCCTGGACAATGATCCCTCACTCTCACAGACCTTGGGAGGCAGGCCAGTCCTCGATTACAGACAGTTCCCCAACCTGAAGCAAATACTTACCAGCAACTACATACCATACCACAGAAACTCTAACGCAGGAACCAATCCATGCAACAAAACTTGATGCCAACTCTGCCCACATATCTACACCAGCGACACCATCACAGGACCTAACCAGATCAGCCATATCATCACCTGCTCATTCACCTGCTCATCCACCAATGTAATATATGCCATCATATGCCAGCAATCTCTCTCTGCTATGTACATTGGCCAAAATGGACAGTCCCTATGTAAAAGGATAAATGGGCACAAATCAGATATTAAAGGTAGCCATCCTGCAGCAAAAAAACCTTCAGGATCAGACTTCAAAGAGAAAGTGCTGAGCTTCAGTTTATCTGCAAATTTGACACCATCAGCTCAGGATTAAACAAAGACTGTGAATGGCTTGCCAACTACAAAAGCAGTTTCTCCTCCCTTGGTGTTCACACCTCAACTGCTAGGAGAGGGCCTCATCCTCTCTGATTGAACTAACCTCATTATCTCTAGCCTGATTCTTGCTTGCATATTTATAGCTGCCTCTAGAAATTTCCACTACATGCATCCGATGAAGTGGGTATTCACCCACGAAAGCTCATGCTCCAATACATCTGTTAGTCTATAAGGTGCCACAGGACCCTTTGCTGCTCTTACAGATCCAGAGTAACACGGCTACCCCTCTGATAATTAGTAGATGTGCAGGTGAATGAGCCCTTGATGGTGTGGCTGATGTGGTTGGGTTCTCTGATGGTGTTGCTAGAGTAGATACGGGGACAGAGTAGGCAACGAGGTTTGCTACAATGATTGGTTCCTGGGTTAGTGTTTCTGTGGTGTGGTGTGTAGTTGCTAGTGAGTATTTGCTTCAGGTTGGGACTGGCCTACCTCCCAAGGTCTGTGAGAGTGAGGGATTGTTTTCCAGAATAGGTTGTAGATCGTTGATAATGTGCTGGAGAGGTTTTAGCTGGGGCCTGCATGTGATGGCCAGTGGTGTTCTGTTATTTTCCTTGTTGGGCCTGTCCTATAGTAGGTGATTTCTGGATACCCATCTCTCTCTGTCAATCTGTTTCCTCACTTCCCCAGGTGGGTATTGTAGTTTTAGGAATGCTTGATAAAGATCTTGTAGGTGTTTGTCTCTGTCTGGGGATTAGCTCTCGAGGTTGATGCGCCTTCCCACGCTAGATCCTATGGTAGATTCACATGCCATCATGCCATCTCTCTTGGGTCTGCAGCTCCTCTCTCGGCCCAGGAACCGCAGAGTTCTCTTAGTGACTCAGCCCTCCGGCCAGGTCACTCAGTGTTGCCCCCTTCCAACGTATATCAAAGCCTTTCCATCAACAATCCTGGGCAGTCTTTCCATTCACTGCCTTTGGTGCCACTCCTTCAGGCTTACCCTCTACTCAAAATTCCAGTCTAGGAACTATCAAACCCAGCAGTTCTGGCCTTTACTCTCCCAGCCCTCACTGGTCCTTCCCTGGACTGCTTCTGACTCTTCAGGTTCTCCCCACCCCCTTCTGTGGGAGTACTAGCTCCAAACCCTGTTTCCAGAGAGTCGCTTGTCTTCCGCCCTTGTCTGTTGTCAGCCTCCTGGCTTTATAAGCCCCGACTCTTCCTTCTTAGCTGGCAGCTGGCAGCAATTAGGTCTCAGCCCTCTCTGGCTTCTCTTCCAGGTGCAGCCTGGGCAGTTAATAGGCCTAACTGGCACTTTAACTCCTTCCTATTCTGTGTGGCATGGACACACCATCACAGGTATAAAAATAGCTGAAATGAATTTTGAATAAATTAAATATGCTCCATATAACACCAAAAGAGTCGTGTGTGTGTGTAAATCTGTGGCAAATGGAGCAGATTAAAAGATCATGTGTCCCTAGAATTCTAGGGGTTCCCCTTTAATATTCTATTTGAATTCTGTGAGTTTAGCTCCTCTCTGATATCTTGTGTGAATTCCCCATTAGTTTAAGGATCACATTGTCTGCTCTGTGCGCTAGTATGATTTTGTCTTAAAACACCAAAGACAGTAAAATATGAACTATCCACAGACTAAATTGGCCAAAACATTCCTAATATATGATCAGCTTTTCACTGGAGACCTGAAGGTAATAGAACAAAGCACATACAATTCATTCTTGTAGTCTACTCTCTGAAAGTGGGCAGAATATTTTTTCTCTGTTCTCTCAGACCTCTGTTTTCTCTTTCTTTCTTAGAATTCTATGTGTCTGAGTTGGCTTTCTCTTATACCAGTGTAAAACCAGGAGTAAGCGCAATGAAATAAATATAGTTATATGGGTATAAAACTGGTATTAGTAAGGTCAGAATCAGCCTAAAGTCTTTAACCTCTGAACTTCTTACTCAGTACAAATAGTGATGCAGTCTTTATAAAATTAAAAAATACACAATAGAAAAATATTAAAAATATCATTTTAAATATTTTCCACTCATATGGAATGTACTTTTTAAAATGAGTAAACTGGAAAGAAAGCATTACTTATTATTTAACTTGCTGGAAATCTGCCAAACTTCTGGAATGATACTCCTTTTCAACTAAAAGTAGGTATCTAAAGTAGAATACCTTTTTCCCCCGAAGTAATTTCATTGGGAAGATCATGGACAAGAAGATGTAACAAGAATGCCATTGCTTCCATCATATTCTAGATGATACTTATAGGAAAATGGACACCATAACAGATATCAAAAATGTAAAAAAAGATTCGATAGTTTCACATTTTTAAACCCACACAAACTAAATCTCCAGTTCAGAAAAACACTTAAGCATGCACTTAAATTAAAGCACAGATGTTTTCTTGAATTGGGGCCCAAAATAGCACGAACAATTTTAATATATCAATTATCTACAAACATAGTAAAATAGAAATATGAAGTAAAATCTGTTTTTTAAAGAAAAGCCTGATATTTTTCAACAATGGCATGATCTAAAGCCCACTCAACTCAATGGAAAGACTCTCACTATCTTTGAGTTAAGCCTCTAATGCAATCTTGAACAATGGCCTGAAGTGTACATATTGCTACAATCACTTATGAAGAAAGATGGAAAAAGGCTGAGCTTATCTTCGCTAAGAGAAGACAAAAGTGTGTGTCTGTGTATACTTAGGGTAACACACAAGGGTATGAATACAGGAAACTATATTAAATTTAGAAATGTTGTATGACTATCAGGACAATCTGAGATTTCCTTTGGAGAAAAAAGGAAACAGCAGTTGCTTCAGAAAGTCTCACTGAGGGGTAGTGAAATCTCAGTTTCAATTTGCTGAAACAACAGTTACCATAATTATGATCAGTGGAAGCTCTCAGCCTGGAACTCCACTCATTTACTAGAAATGAGGCTGATATTAGAATTTGGCCCAGTGTCTGGAAATTTGTTCCAGTGGAACTCTCTCTGGTAGAAGAGATTTTTTTTTAATGGAATAATAGCTCAAGCAATCATATTATATGTGGAAACGCTGTGTTGATAGCTGGGCATATTTCTAACTCCACCTATACTGTAGATAGGTTAAGATAAAGGTCACATAGCAGATATTAATAGTCTGTAACTTCTAGCTAGTATGGGCATATGTCTAACTCCACCTACACAGAAGAACTGTTAATAGAAAGGTCGCATAGCAAATAATAGCAATCTGTAATTTCTAGCTGGTCATGGATACTCCCTGAAGGATATGTTTTCCAAATTCCTGCAAAAGTGGGTAGACAGTTTATGGAAGATGTCATTTTTGCTTAACATGTTTCATGTGAAATGATAGGAAATTGTATCCATGCACCTCACATCATCAGTCAAGAGAGAGAACCTTTCAGTATGAAAAAAAGCAGAGGTACTTTGAGAAGCCATCAGCATTCCAAATTCCAGAGCATGACAGTTTCCAGCCACTTTTTTTGATGAATGGAGTATATATATCAGTGAATTGGAAGGAATAGGACAGAGCTGAATTGTGAGGATTCTAAACACCAAAACTTCACTGTGCAGCAGCTAACATGGAGCAGCATGACTGGCATATTGCAGATATCCGCAAAGAGGGTCACATTCTTCTCATTTTACTAGTAGGTATGCTACATGGCAAACAAATGCCGCAGCCCCAAACTGCTTTATTTTGTGTCTTATCCTCTTGGTGATAGTAAACATAACCTGACAATTGATGGCACTTACAGGATCTTCGGCCTGTGTGAGGTCACTGATATATAACATTTCCATAAAAGATGTAACTTGGCAATTTTTTAAATGGTTTTGAAACTGGTGTTTTAGCACAGGCATCAATATAATTAAGAAAATATTAGTCCAGGTTACGATGATATTCTATATATTTAGGTGCAGAAATGAAGAGCAAAGTCTTTATCCTAGGAGAAATGTAAACCCTGAAGCAAGAGCCATTCTTAAATCTAGCTACAGTGATGGATAGCGCTAGTAGTAAAGCAGAAAAAAGTTTACTTCAAAATTTAAGCAAAAAGTTTTTCCCCTCCAATATTCATTGAAGTTAGATTTTGATGGCAATTTTCTGCCCAATTCTAGCTTGTTATCTTTTGGCTGAACATTGGCTGTGTGCAAAGAAGTGTGGATTCATCTAGAAACCTCTTGCAGAGACAGATCTACAATCCTCATCTCCCTCTTCCACAGACAGATCTACAGCACCACCTGCGCCCAGCTCCCAACACAAGCCTATGTTCTAAAAGAAAAATGTGAGCCCTTAAATAGTACTATATATTTTCCCATGATTCATTAAGTCAACTACCAACTTTTTGAAGATCACTTTTTCTATGGTGAAATGCTACCTAAATTCTTTACACAATGAAGTGTAAGGTGTTTTTAATTTAGATAAGTATGCAGTGAAGTTGATGAGGATGCAAACTGTTATGTCCTCAGTTCTCCTTTCTTTACTGGCATAGAACAAGGCAAGTTTGACAACTTGTTGTGCACAAGCAACTCTACATACCAGAGACATGAAAGCCTTCAACAAAACATTAGTTGGATTTACAAAACAGTATATAAAAGAAAAAAGTGCAATTCATAATTTATAATTTGTTGCTGGCAACTGATGTGATGCAAGTATGCAGATGACTTTATGTTGCTCTTAAATTATTGTAAATTACTTATTTTGAGACAATTGTTGTAAGTCAACATATATACAAAGTTGAATACATTGACCCAATCTATATCAATCTTAGGTCATCAACCAGCAGTTGTTTTAATATCTAATGTATCTCATCTAATGGTTATGTTATTACAATGCATTTGTGCCTATATTTCTTATTATTCTCAATATTTTCTTAATCACAACATTCGGTTCTCAATTTCTATGTCATAGCACAATCCAAGACTATGTATTTTTGAACCATTTATTATTCTCCAGTTTTTACCATTTCTTAATCATGTATTTGCATACACAGAAAATGTTATATCCATGTCACAGGGTGGACTTAAAGATTTCTGGGGAGGGTTAGTTAGAGGATTTTTTTTTTTGTTGATAAACCCCTCTTTGAATGGATTCACTTTACATAAACAGGTTTCATAGTGGTAGCCGTGCTAGTCTGTATCAGTAAAAACAATGAGGAGTCTTTGTGGCACCTTAGAGATTAACAAAAATATTTAGGCATAAGCTTTCATGGGCTAGAACCCACTTCATCAGATGCATGGAGAGGAAAATACAGGAGCAGGTATAACTACAGGAGAAGATGTGAGTTGCCTTACCAAGTGTGAGCTCAGTCTAATGAGACAACTCAATTGACAGCAGGATACCAAGGGAGGAAAAATAACTTTTGAAGTGGTAATGAGAGTGGCCCATTTCATACAGTTGACAAGAAGGTGTGAGTAACAGTAGGGGGAAATTAGTATTGGGGAAATTAGGTTTAGGTTTTGTAACAACCCAACCTCTCCCAGTCTTTATTCAGGCCTAATCTGATGGTGTCCAGTTTGCAAATTAATTCCAGTTCTGCAGTTTCACATTGGAGTCTGTTTTTGAAGTTTTTTTGTTGAAGAATTGCCACTTTTAGGTCTGTTATTGGGTGTCCAGGGAGATTAAAGTATTTTCCTACTGGTTTTTGAATGTTATGATTCCTGATGTCAGATTTGTGTCCATTTATTCTTTTGCGTAGAGACTGTCCAGTTTGGCCAATGTACATGGCAGAGGGGCATTGCTGGCACATGATGGCATATATCACATTGGTAGATGTGCAGGTGAACGAGCCCCATAAACAGTGTGTTTTTGTAGCAGGGTGTTTTTAACCCTCACCTCCTCCAGCCTCCTGTTGCAGAAGTGGAACCCAATGGACTTTTTTTTTTTAATCTTAGCAATTAGGTAATATCAGTTTCAAGGCCATTTTTTCAAGAAAAAAGACTCAAACCTTACAGTTTTAATGAAAGTTCAGAATATCCTTCATGGGATCTAAGGCTGTCTTTGTTAATAAGAGACTCTCTTATGTCCCCACAAGCCCTCTCTAGCTCATCAGTGCCAAATCACTTCGAAGTTCAAAGGGGTTAGTATCTAATATTCCAGGTTTTGGCCTATCTTTGGTCTCATTAGTGTCTCCATCCATGGACAATGATTCAAGTTGGAAGGGTGAAGTGGTTTGGACATGTTGTACGGATGTCACAAAACTGTGTTCTTAGACAAGCTCTTCACTGGATACCACCTCGTGGAAGACGGAAAAGAGGAGGACAACAGATGACATATAAGAAATCCATTGAGAAAGATGCCGCTGTCATGGAAACAGACTCTAACAGAGCAAGAAACATGGCATGAGACAGACGGAGGTGGAAAGACTAGGTTGACTCATGTGTCACAAGGCATGCAAGCATCTAATAATAAATAATGGCAATACTGATAAGCTTATTACCAGATCTCATTTATATAATAAGAGTCCACATACCTGCTATATAAATAGATGAGAAAAAAATGGTGGGAAAAGTCAGTTTAAAACACTTTTCATCTATGTTGGCTGATCATTTAAAAGATATACTTAGCAGCAGCCGCAGCAACAAGTGCCGTCTAAATCCCTAAAGCACTTTTCCTTTTAACAGCATTGCTATTTCTCAACTCCCTTGCTCTTTTATCCTCTCAGCTGCTATGCTCAATGGAAAGTAGCTGGGCTCCTTTCTGTATTCAGTTTCAATTAAAACAACAAAACTGATCTTGATCGAGCTTTGAACAAGCTGAAATCTGAAAGTAGCCTCACCAGCTCTAAAAATACCCCGGAACATGGTTCCTGGGCATGAAAATTTCAAAGGGAAATGCTGATTGCAAATGGCTCCCCTTCTACTTTGGTAAGGTCTCAGGGGAGTCTACTCCTCTTTAAACTTCGATTTTCTATGACAAAATCTAAATAGAGAGCTTTGATTTAACATTACTGATGACCCCTCCCCCACAACAATCTAGGTTCCTCTATGGAATGCAGCAAGTACAGCAGTCATGCCAAGAGAGTGAGCTATAGCTGGCTGGAACAAGGAGATGCAAACAGAGAAAGCACAACATCGGGCTTGTCCACACATGAAATGCTACAGCAGCACAGCTGTAGCACTGCTGCTGCATAACTGTAGTGCTTCAGTGTAGTCACTAGCTATGCTGATGGGAGGGGTTCTCCTGTGGGTGTAGGTAATCCACCTCCCTGAGAGGTGGTAGCGAGGCTGATGAAAGAATTCTTTCATTGATTTAGAGCAGACTACACCAGGGGTTAGGTTGGCTTAAAAACTAGACTTGTAAAACAAAACACAATACTAGTTTCAGGTCCTAGACCTCCCCTGTGAGTTCCTCTATCATTTCTTATTGTTTTGTAATTACATTTACCCATTTCAAAAGAAAAAAATTCTCTCCCCTGTTGTGAGAGACTCAAAGAAACAACAGTAGGAAACTGACTCTGACTATATATGGGCAACAGTGAAACTGACTATACAGCAAAGACACAAAAGCAAACAATACAGATATTTTTACTATAATCATTTTCAATGTTATTATAAATGTTACTTGATACAATAATAAATACAAGTGTTTTGTACATTATTGTGGTTTTTAAGCTTTAAAATGTTTGAAAAGATAATGTTGCGAGTTTCAGTTTATTTAAAAGATAAGGAGTGTTGTGGATCCATAATACAAGACACGTATTTGACAAATACAACACCTCACACAATGCAATAAACCAAGAATGATTTAGCAGTACCCAGAGAGGAAGTGAATTCTATCAAAATGAAGGAAAGTACTCAACACTACTTTCAGACTGGTGCCAGAACTTATATAAAGGCACTCCCTTGGGAATCTTTCCTCTCATCAATAGTAGTTCCTCCTCCAGAAAAACAGCCCCAAATTCAGGATGTCCCAAGGACAGCTGAGGTATACCATATATCTGAGGTGTGTGTGTTTTGTGGAAGGAGGAAAAGGGGCAGAGTCTAAATTACTTTATAAAATGTCGTGGACAAGAAGAATAAAAGAGAGACTGTATAGAACTGTACTTTTCTCTTCATGTTAATGGGAGTTATGTACACTGCCTTGCTATACTGTTAGGCACAGAAACCACTATAGTGTCAGGTGTTTGTTTAATACTCCAAAGGACAGGTGAGTAGATTTTAACAGGTGAATATATACCATTTCACATCTTCAGGAGGGATAGCTCAGGGGTTTGAGCATTGGCCTACTAAACCCAGGGTTGTGAGTTCAATCCCTGAGGGGGCCATTAAGGGAACTGGGGTAAAAATCTGGGGATTGGTCCTGCTTGGAGCAGGGGGTTGGACTAGATGACCTCCTGAGGTCCCTTCCAACCCTAATAGTCTATGATTCAGCTGTCTAGTCACAGCAGGGATGGAATTAACACACTTAAGCAATATTGTTAAAATGTTCAGAAGTGTCTAGTGACTTAGGAACATAAGCCTCATTTTCAAAAGTGACTTGGGCTCTGAAATCATTAAAGTGCTCTTACTCTGAACCCTTTTCAGACAGGTCTATTAATTTCTGTCCCTGTAATTGTTTTTCTGCTTTTTTTTTACACAGTTGTTCTTGTTTTTGTCCTTTGATTGTGATCTTTTGCTATCCTTTCCCCATAGTTCTTTAGTTTCAGTTTGAGGTATTTTCTAAATTAATATTAATTGTGCTATTTAGACTTTTCCTTAACTTTTAATATTTATTCTGACCTATTTTAAAGGTTTATAGACTCATAGACTCATAGACTCTAGGACTGGAAGGGACCTCGAGAGGTCATCGAGTCCAGTCCCCTGCCCTCATGGCAGGACCAAATACTGTCTAGACCATCCCTGATAGACATTTATCTAACCTACTCTTAAATATCTCCAGAGATGGAGATTCCACAACTTCCCTAGGCAATCTATTCCAGTGTTTAACTACCCTGACAGTTAGGAACTTTTTCCTAATGTCCAACCTAAATCTCCCTTGCTGCAGTTTAAGCCCATTGTTTCTTGTTCTATCATTGGAGGCTAAGGTGAACAAGTTTTCTCCCTCCTCCTGATGACACCCTTTTAGATACCTGAAAACTGCTATCATGTCCCCTCTCAGTCTTCTCTTTTCCAAACTAAACAAACCCAATTCCTTCAGCCTTCCTTCATAGGTCATGTTCTCAAGACCTTTAATCATTCTTGTTGCTCTTCTCTGGACCCTTTCCAATTTCTCCACATCTTTCTTGAAATGCGGTGCCCAGAACTGGACACAATACTCCAGTTGAGGCCTAACCAGCGCAGAGTAAAGCGGAAGAATGACTTCTCGTGTCTTGTTTACAACACACCTGTTAATGCATCCCAGAATCATGTTTGCTTTTTTTGCAACAGTATCACACTGTTGACTCATATTAAGCTTGTGGTCCACTATGACCCCTAGATCTCTTTCTGCCATACTCCTTCCTAGACAGTCTCTTCCCATTCTGTATGTATGAAACTGATTGTTCCTTCCTAAGTGGAGCACTTTGCATTTATCTTTATTGAACTTCATCCTGTTTACCTCAGACCATTTCTCCAATTTGTCCAGATCATTTTGAATTTTGACCCTGTCCTCCAAAGCAGTTGCAATCCCTCCCAGTTTGGTATCGTCCGCAAACTTAATAAGCGTACTTTCTATGCCAACATCTAAATCATTGATGAAGATATTGAACAGAACCGGTCCTAAAACAGAACCCTGTGGAACCCCACTTGTTATACCTTTCCAGCAGGATTGGGAGCCATTAACAACTACTCTCTGAGTACGGTTATCCAGCCAGTTATGCACCCACCTTATAGTAGCCCCATCTAAATTGTACTTTCCTAGCTTATCTATAAGAATATCATGAGAGACTCTATTAAATGCCTTACTAAAGTCTAGGTATATCACATCCACCGCTTCTCCCTTATCCACAAGGCTCGTTATCCTATCAAAGAACGCTATGAGATTAGTTTGACACGATTTGTTTCTAAGTGTCCAAAAGCTCTGGTCCCATCTAAAATTAATTAAGAACAAATCCATGCACTAAGTACATTAAGGCCAATGTTCCAAGTTAAAAATCCTCTCAGATCCTCCAAAACAAAAACTCTGGCCATTCAGTCCTATCTACTTAGCTGTCCTCCTCTGTGAAAAAGCTTCACTTGCAAAGAGTGAGAGTTTAGCATGTCTGACGGATATTATTAAGCTAGCATTTTATATAAAGGGGAGATCATCATAGTGACTGAATATAATTGGGAAGCAAAAGAAATATAGTCAGAGAAAGCTACAGATAAGGAGTCAGTCACTCCAATTAATGGAACAAAATGATAAAAGGCTCTGCTTAAATGCTACGAATGGTAATAACTGTTCCGCAACAACTTAAAATCCTAGTGAATTGTAAAGGGCACAACACTTAGACATAAAGCTATTTTGAATCAGGCATATTCTGAATAAATTTTAGTACTAAAAGAAGCCTCAGACATACTTCACAAAATACAATGACTCTGTACACACTCTGTATCAGTGAACAGAAATTTCTTTAATCACCAGAACTTCTGAAAGAGTGTAGGACAAGTTTTCAAAGGGGCTTCAATGCAGTCTCCATTTGTGCATTCATAGCTTTGCATGTGCAAACACCCATGCATCTGCCCGCTCAGGTGATGGTGGAGGCGTTTTAATATATCACCTGATCACACAAGTGGTGGGGCTCAAAAGAGGATGTGCACAAAGTTGCACATGCAGAAATGGAGGCTACTGCTATAAAAAATGATTGGAAGTAAAACCTCAAGAGGGACATCAGATCCTAATAGGAGCATGAGCAAGCCTGAAGTAAGGCTTTTTAAAAAGAATGGGTGCAAGGTCAAGACATTTAAAAATGGCATTTTCTTCAGCGCTGGACTTGCCAAACTTTAAGAGCCTGATCTAAAGCCTATTGAAGTCAGAGGCAAGATTACCCTTGACTTCAGTGAGCTTTGGATCAGCCCTAAAATACTGTTAATTGTTACCACAGCTGAAAGTTAATGAGTATTTCCAGTTCAATATTTTGATGTACACACAAAGATAATTGTTGTTAACACGGAACATGGAGATTTTGCCCAGCCAAATGCCTGGAGTTTCTGCCCCAATGACATTTAGGTGAGAAACAACATCCCAGGGCTTGTAAGAGGCAACGTTCTAGTGATGGTCCTACTGAACAAGAGGTTGAAAACTGTTCAGTCTAATCCTTTTAGACAAAGGACACAAAGTTTAAAGGTCCCTCCCACATTATAGTGAATGTTTTTTTAATGTAAATAGAATTGGCTTAAAAATAAGACATAAGAAAACAAGATTTTTGTTGTGTATTTGTAATGGGTAATAAGGTGCTCCAATATTCAACAAGATGGATTGCTCAGGAAGCAATAAACATAGCTCTTATCAAGTGCTGTTGGCCAGAGATCTCAAAATAAGAAGGTTTCAGCTGGCACTGTTGCTGAAAAGAAAAATGAGGCCAAAGTTCCTCTTCACTGCAGAAAATTACCAAGACTGATTGTATAGGATGATTTTTTTGGGGAAGTGGCTATCAATGTTGAACTCATTATTTTGAGTTCAGTCTGCAGATATCTAGCAGCTCTGTATATGCAGGTGCTCTTCTGGTAAACAGTATTTTTTAGTGGGTAGAGATTCTCCATCTGATAGCATCTTACTTAGATGGCCATTATATCAAGGCATCAGTCTCACAAGCCTTCCTGTGCCCACCTCACATAAGGCCTGAGCAGGTTATAAAGGGCCAATTAACTTTATAGACTGTAACTGGAGAAGATCCAGGAACTGAAAAAGACTAACTGGAGATGCAGCCCAGCTGGTCAGAGGCAGGTTGGGCTTGTATAAAGCCAGGAAGTGGAGAGCAGGAAGGGGTTGCAGGGAGAAACTCTGAAGTCACTTCCTAGGGAGAAAGGGAGGTGACTTGGGACAAGGAGGCATTCTAGGGGGGAGTAAGCCCTAGGGTGCTGCCCTGAGTTTACCATCTTTGAAATGCAAAAAAGGCACACCCTTGCCCCAAGGTAAGCCTGCCACAACCTCAACTCCTAATCACAAGGGAACTCCCCACAACCTCTACCCCTTCAACAGCCACTTATAGTAGCAAGAGAGATAACACATCTAAATGAGATTGATAATATCATTGCTAACAAACGGGCATTTTTTATCAGCACATTTTGTGAGCCAGTTTTTGTAGTCTGTTTCATTTAGCCAGTTGTCACTGAATGTGCAGTTTCTGAGGCAAGCTTTTTTCTTCGTGGGTATAGTAGGATCACTCGCACCGTTGCCCTGATCTTCCATTATTTAATGGACCTTGCACGTCTCCTCCCAGCTCTGCACGGCTAAGGGTAAGGAGGAAGAATGAGGAGAACAACTGGTCAGTTCTGACTGTTCCTCAGGATCTACCTCCTAACTTCCACTACATCTAGTGTAATAAATTACTGCCACCTGCAGAATGCATGCATGTGAGATGGGGGGTGGGTGGGCAGATACTGAATCAGTGGCACAGTGCACATTGATGGAGGAGGGCAAGAGAACCAAAGAGTGAATGTCCAGCTGTATGGAATTCCAAAACTGTGCAGGGGGATCCTGGCTCCTGCAATTTATCTAGGCTACTCCCTGACCTGGAGATGCACAACTACAGAAACCACTTCAAAGAGCAGTGGAACAATCCTGGGCCAGGAATTGTGGATTTGCCTTATCTTTCTGCACATCTTACCTGGTGATATGAAAGGTTAGCATTATATGTTATTGAATTTCTCTCCTAATTGAAGTACTCTGGGATATTTGCTTTGCTATTGCTGTAAATGTATGAAAAGCTCAAGAAGACTGTAAAACAACAACAAAGAGAACATTTCTCTGAATAGAGACCATTCTGGCTTCCTAGTTACCTAACATTGTAAAGAAACCCAGGAAAAGTCTTGAGAATAAGGACCCAATGGTCTCTCAGGGAAGTTTTAAAGCTACACTTTTGACTCATAGTCTTAGCTGTTCATTAGGAAGACCTAGGCTGGCCTTGATAAAGGAAATCTCTTTGAGAAGGGAAGCTCATGGACAGAATTGCCAATCCGACCTCAAAATCATAAAGCCAACCTGCTAACTTAAATTTAGGTGGACTAAACAAACAAACAAAGCCACCACCAACAATCCCCCCAAATCCAAAACAACCCCCCAAACTCCCTAAAAATAAAGCAAATTTTGAATGTCTAACAAAGTTTTGTCTTTAATATTGCACAGAAACAGAGCAACATTGTATTCTTGAGTCTTATATTGTGAGTCATTTATATTCATATTCAGTGAAGATGACTTTCTGGATATGAGAGGAAACTCAATGGACCCAAGTGACTCCTTTTCATTGGGAGAGTGTATATGTAATACAAAGATCTAAGTAAGATATTAAAATGCCACCAGAAAACTCCAGGCAAAAATTATTCAATACATCTGCTCAGACTTGTCAGTTGACTTGGGCAACTTAATCTTCTACAATGCCAATCACATTTTCTATGCTTTACTGTATTTAGCAATCTAATACATTTTAATGAACATACTAATGGACTGTCTTCTGACCTGCAGTGCTACTTCTGGCTGAGATGTCAAAATTCACAATTAGAGACTGCATTCTATTGTTTACACTAAATGCTTTGGTCACCTGGTTCTTTTTCCAAATGAATTGTCAAATGCTGATACAAATTTAAGGGAGAAGACATTGAAGGGCTGCCATGTAGAATTAGAATAAAGATATAGTACTGAAAAATGGACTCCGTCCAACAACTCTTGATCATGTGAGTAAATTTTCCTCAGCTGAGTAGTTCAATTGAAGTCAGTGAATTTATTATTGTAAGTAAAGTCTACTCACATGCCTAAGAATTTACAGGATTGGGAATCTACCATGAAACGGATCCTTCTAGTCTGAATGGCTCTTTCTTTACTCAGGTGTCCATCTTTAGGGTCTTTACAATTTTTTTTTAATTAAAACAAAGTTCTACCATGAGAATGTTTGTACTTTTGATAGTATAGGGAATGGAAGCTTAACTATCTTTTGCCTAAAGGCTGGGTTCAGTAAAGGAGCAGGTCTGACAGCATTCCCTTGGATAGAATCCCCATTAATACTTGGATTTTGAACCTGGCAAGGTATTTCTTTCTTAGGAGTTTAGTTGCTAAGGTCCATATCCTCAGCAGAGGTAAACTAATGGTGATAACCCCAGTTTGTATCAGCTGAACATCTGGTCCCAAGGTGTTAGATTCAGTCTCTCCTTAGCCCCAATCATACTAATGACCCAGTCCTAATTTACTTGCACTCCCAAACCCCTTACTAAGTTCAGCCTCTGACCCTATTCTAAACAATATATCCAGAGTGCTGCCAGCTGTAAGTGTAAAGTAAAAAAACCCTCTGGAAAACCCCATAGTTGTCACAATAGCCATGAACTCCTTAGCCAATCCTGAAGAATCATCATTTGCATGAACACTGAAGTCACTAAGCATTATCAGCCTCAAAGCCTCCATCCAATGCCCCCACAGCGAGGAATCTGAGAAACTCACTCAGGGTCAATGTGATGTTGGAGCATGACCTGGACACCTACCTTAAACACAACTTTACCTCATTCCAGGGCTCACACTTTAGACATACTCAGTTAGATTCAGTTTTGGAGCAGGTATTTTCCTGCATCTGACACTGGATGCAAAAAGCATAGTTACATAGTCCTCCCTTATATATTCATGTTGAATATAATACCCAGTGAGAAGTAGTCTGGGCCCAACCGTCATTCCTAGCACTTTGCATGTGTAATTGAGACTCAGTTAGACAAAGTCAAGGATTTCATCTTTAGTCAAATCATAAATAGTGGCAACTGTATGACCACTGACCTTGCATTCAGCAGCCTGAGTCCAGACCAGGATCACTGTGAGATTTGCTATTTCCAAGATTCTGTACTAGGTGATGCCAATAAGAGCAAGATTAAAATATCTTAGACTTAGCATACGCTTAAAGGACAAGTCCTTAATCATTTGTTATTTCCTTTCTTGTGTACCTCTTTACCAGCAGAGGAACTGAAGAACCCAGGGTCTCCATCTGCATACCCCTCATTTCATGAAAGTCAGCAGTATTATTGCCTTTCCCAGCACTCAAAGCTGACTACTAGGAAACCAGGACACATTTTTTATGTGTGAACATTTTCATTAAAATTGTGTCCCTTCTTTTTGTTAATTTTTTTTTAAATCCTCCTTTGGCCAGTTAAACCAGTTTTGGAGCCAGATCACAGAAGCAGTGTGGTGCAAAATGGGCTGGCCATATGGTACTGGAAGACTTAGCCTAAGATATTCTGATAATATTATTTTTTTGAGAGTTACATACATTCACAACGTCATACACTTTTTCTCCTTGTTCAGCATTATGCAAAATATAAATATATGGGTATTTTTCATTTAGTGTGTTATTATCAAGTAAGAACTGTCCATGTTACCATGTCTTGTTTACATTTCTAATGAGAAATTCTGACCTTTAGCAGAACCCCCCGCCCCCACCCTACCTCCATTTTAACAAAGAGCCTATGTGAATGTAGAAAGGTTCCAATGCCCCAAAGGCTGTTAAATGCATGTTCTGGTAATCACTGACTGGTCTTCACAGGGTAATTAGTTTGCAGATGAGAAATGTGTCAGTAATTCATTCTTGGTGGTCCAGGATAAAAAAAATACAATGCAACCGACCTTCAGGTATTCAGCTTTGCAGAAGGATTATTAGTAGAGGGAAGTTTGTGCTCACTAATAACATTTCTAGTGTGTGGTCAGGAATTGTAATTAGTGTCTGACTTCAATTTGCTTTGCCACATTCTAACAACTGCAGATTATAAATGTGCAGGAATGAACTACTGGATTGAAACAATGCTGACATTTTGTAACCAGGAGAGTATTTAACAATATTTAAAAGGTGAAAATGTCAAATACCTTGTTAAGATACAGTATGAAGAAGGATTCTTTCTAATACATACAGTAGATGCACATATTGATAGTGCGTTAATATGGTTAGTAACTAAAGGACAAGCAAGGACAAAATCTTGAAGATTCATTTTGCTGCAACTGCTTTGTCTTTGAAAGATCGGTACTCAGTGGTATGAAGGTATTATCGTTATAAGTTTTAGATGGATCTTTACTCACAAATAGAGCTGAGGAAAACATTTTGACCCAAACTTTTTGGAGTGAAAAATTCAGATTCAATGACACTGAAGAATACCGTGAATGTGTGTTGATTTTGATAAACAAACAAACACACATAAAAATTTTAAAAAATGAAATGTTTTGTTTTGACGCTTTCTAAATGAAATGTTTCAATTTTTTATTCAAAATGTCTTTTTTATTTAAATTTTTTGAAAAGTTTGGAATAAAAATGAAAAGTTTTGTTTTAGATCAAACAAAACATTTCGTTCAGCCCACAATGATTTATTTTTAAACTTCTCAAATTGCCAAAAATTTTGAAAGATTTCATGTTTGGTTTGACCCCAAATGATTTGATTTTGATTTTTCAGAATTGCCTGAGAACAACAAAATCCAATCGTTATCCAGCTCAAACTACAAGTAGTAAAGCAATAAGTAAGTCATGAAGATTCTTACAAATGACTGCCAATAAAACCACACCATCATGCATTCTGTATATGCTACATACATTACAAAACCTGCATAAGCGGCTCTTGGCTTCAGTAAATCATACACAATGTGACAATCCCAATGTCTGTAACAGTAGTTGCAAAAGGAGTCACTGTTGCTGCAAACTTTACAGTGGCATTAACACGAGCATGTGTCACGCTTATGACACATTCTGTAGAAATTTGTGCCAGCTCCATGTTTTCTAAAGTGCTGTTTTATTAAGTCTTGATGCAATCGAAACACCAAAGGATTTAAAAAGTTTTGTTCCCTCATACATTTTTAACCTTGCCTTGAATTTTGTAATAGTGGAACATATTAGTTCTCACACAATAAATATTTATCTAATGCATTTCCTGTTGGCATGCAGTCATTGCTTTTCCTACATAAGTTCCAAAGGGATAAATTCATAAGCCTTCTGAAACATAAAGTGAAATTAGGTGAGTGAAGTGAATCTCTGTCCACCAATTCATAATTATTTAGTTGATGTCAATTCACTCTAGTGAAAGAAGAGGGAAAATGTCTGAATAAAAGAACTCTCAGCTCTTACTATATCACGGAAAACATTTGTTTAAGTATGGGACAAATTATGTCTAACAGGTACTGGCCTCACTAAGGGGCAGTGTGGGACTACCACCCACCATAGGGAAATGCCCAGGGGCATTGTGCCTCAACAATGTGTAACTCTGTGACAAAAAAGCCCCTTTGCAAAGAATCAGAGGGGTAGCCGTGTTAGTCTGGATCTGTAAAAGCAGCAAAGAATCCTGTGGCACCTTATAGACTAACAGACGTTTTGGAGCATGAGCTTTCGTGGGTGAATACCCACTTCTTCAGATGCATGTGGTGGAAATTTCCAGGGGCAGTATATATATGCTAGCAAGCAAGCTAGAGATAATGAGGTCAGTTCAATCAGGGAGGATGAGGCCCTGTTCTAGCAGTTGAGGTGTGAAAACCAAGAGAGGAGAAACTGGTTCTGTAGTTGGCAAGCCATTCACAGTCTTTGTTCAATCCTGAGCTGATGGTGTCAAATTTGCAGATGAACTGAAGCTCAGCAGTGTCTCTTTGAAGTCTGGTCCTGAAGTTTTTTTGCTGCAGGATGGCCAATGGCATAGCAGAATTTTTCCAGAGTTTCCACCACGATTTCAACAGCTTCCACCCCACCATCAACCTCAGCCTGGACCAATCTACATGGGAGGTCCACTTTCTTGACACCACGGTGCAAATAAGTGATGGTCACATTAACACCACCCTATATCGAAAACCTACCGACCGCTATGCCTACCTTCATGCCTCCAGCTTCCATCCCGGACACATCACACGATCCATTGTCTACAGCCAAGCACTGAGGTACAACCGCATCTGCTCTAACCCCTCAGACAGAGACCAACACCTACAAAATCTCCACCAAGCATTCTCAAAACTACAATACCCGCACGAGGAAATAAGGAAACAGATCAACAGAGCCAGACGTGTACCCAGAAGCCTCCTACTGCAAGACAAACCCAAGAAAGAAACCAACAGGACTCCACTGGCCATCACATACAGCCCCCAGCTAAAACCCCTCCAACGCATCATCAAGGATCTACAACCCATCCTGGACAATGATCTCACACTTTCACAGGCCTTGGGTGGCAGGCCAGTCCTTGCCCACAGACAACCTGCCAACCTGAAACATATTCTCACCAGTAACTGCACATCGCACCATAATAACTCTAGCCCAGGAACCAATCCATGCAACAAACCTGGATGCCAACTCTGCCCACATATCTACACCAGCGACACCATCACAGGACCTAACCAGATCAGCCACACCATCACTGGTTCATTCACCTGCACATCCACCAATGTAATATACGCCATCATATGCCAGCAATGCCCCTCTGCTATGTACATTGGCCAAACTGGACAGTCTCTACGGAAAAAGATAAATGGACACAAATCAGACATTAGGAATGGCAATATACAAAAACCTGTAGGGGAGCACTTCAACCTCCCTGGCCACACTATAGCAGACCTTAAGGTGGCCATCCTGCAGCAAAAAAAACTTCAGGACCAGACTTCAAAGAGAAACTGCTGAGCTTCAGTTCATCTGCAAATTTGACACCATCAGCTCAGGATTGAACAAAGACTGTGAATGGCTTGCCAACTACAGAACCAGTTTCTCCTCCCTTGGTTTTCACACCTCAACTGCTAGAACAGGGCCTCATCCTCCCTGATTGAACTGACCTCGTTATCTCTAGCTTGCTTGCTAGCATATATATACTGCCCCTGGAAATTTCCACCACATGCATTTGAAGAAGTGGGTATTCACCCATGAAAGCTCATGCTCCAAAACGTCTGTTTGTCTATAAGGTGCCACAGGATTCTTTGCTGCCTTTGCAAAGAGTCCACCATCCTTTGCAAACAACTGTTGTCTCAGACCTGATAAACTCACTACATCAAACACATTATTTACAGGGTATTTGTCCATAAAGAGCAACATGTCAGGTCTCTACTGAAAGTGTGGAATTTATCAAAGTTCACAATCATGGCATAATGTATTTAGGGGTATATTTAAGGAATAATGTAACTATATTGACGTTTATTCCCTGATGGTTTTAAGGCTAAGAAGACTCATCAGGGAGTGCTATTACTCAGTGATGGCTTATTCGGGAAGGAGGATGATACATCTGCCATTACCCCATCACGGAACAGTCAATGGAAAACTGTCAACAACAACTGTAAACAAATCAAAACCACCTGGAGGTAGAAAAGGAACATTAAAACAGGCAGAAAATCACTGTGTGTGTGAATAAAGACAGAAGACTGTGTCAGTATAACTGAGTGGGGATAGGCACACTGTAGCCACTCACTGAGGAGATACCTTGTTGAGCAGGGGGTTTTCATGAAAGAGTTGATCCTTCTCGTGAAGCCAGCCAGCTCTGCAACAGACAGAACACTGCAGGGAAGACCTATTTTATTAACTAGGAGAGGTAACCTACACATAAGTTTAGGCCCTTGTTTGCATTTTATGATTTTGTGTTGTATTGTAACCACTTGTTTCCTTCACTCTGTCTTGTTTCTAGTGGGATCTCTATTCCTTCTTAAATAAATCTTTGTTTTATTATGAGTGCCGTGAGTTATACAGGAGCAGTGGTTTAAAGTGAAACTGGTAAACTTGGGTATGGAATTTCTGTGAGTAGCCAGCGTTAGGAGTTGGATATCACAGGGAAATGCTTCAATGGGGCTTGAGGACTGGGGGTACTCTTTGTTAATCTACTAGGCAAAGACAGGGCTGGCATAACCTGGAGGAGGGAGCTTGAGTGGCTGAAAGGCTGGTGGTATTAAGGAGCTAATACCCAGTTACTACAAACAAACTCCCTCACATGGGAGCCAGGAGGTAACAAGATAACTCACAATCCTGAATTCCCCAACAACTGTCACAATCCCGCATTGGGCTTTCTGGTTTTCATGTGGGGTGTAGATTCATTAGGTGAGTGCAAGGGAGAAGAGCAAGCCCTGGTTCCACATCCTACCAGAGCCTCCCTGCCCCTTTGGAATGTATTGTGCTACGTGTGACATATGGAAAGAGCAGTTCCTGACCTGCCCTGAGCTCAGGGGTTGTAACTGTGGTTGGCTGTTTTGTAGTCTGTGCAAGACAGGGAAAGCTCCTTGTGGCCTCTCAGTACCCAATGGACAGAGGGCAGCCATTTTCTGGCCCACAGTTAGGAGGACTTGCTGTCTTGTGGGATACAGAGTCTTTCACCACCAGATCACCAGTTAAAATATGAACTAATCCAGATAGTCAGTAGTATGTTTTGAGTTCTCTGTGAAAAGAGTATGTGGTCTCAGACCAGTTCCTAAGGGACAGCTGTCCCTATCACAAAACCCACCACCACAGTTGACACCAACTAACACCCTAGACACAGAGTGACTAATGACTGAATGGGTATGAATTACCCTCTCACCTTTGAAAATGGTTCCCTCCAGTTCATGGCACATTTGGCAGAGAGGTATTAAGGAAGATGGCACTGCTGTTATTTATGCATTGTTTATTACCTGGATTAATAAAAAATTTCAGGTTTCAGTGCTGTATCCGACAACTAAAGTACTACAGAAAAATAAAAAGTAGGTAAGTAAAAAGAAGAACAACAAAAAACCTATTAAATATTACTTCCCAGAAAAACACTTAATAGATTATTTTTTTTGAGAAAGAGAGAAAATGTGAGGTGTTCTAAGTGTGCACTTGCCTGTGTCATTTCACATTTACTTGGAATTTATGTCTATGCAGAATTATTTTAGATTGCAGCCTTTGTCTGTGCAGGAATCCTAGTCCTTGCTAACAGTCTATACACCTGTGTGGCATACAATACAACATTTTAATTAAATTTCTTAAGGTCAGTGAAATGCCATTGTTTTGACAATCAGATGCGATCACATAAACCTCTGGGTCCAGATGGCCTGGCTGTTTACTGGCATTCTGCATTGATAAATCCACCAATTAGATAGACATTAATATTATATCCTTTTGGATTCCAAGCACAGCCTGACCTTACCGAAGTGGGCTGATATCTTGCTTAACCCCATGTGCCCACTCGCAGAATGTTATCATGCTTTTGTAGTAGGTTCATCCATCAAAACCTCCCCAGCCTCTTAGCAGGCTAAGCACTCCTGTGTTTGTAAAAACAAATCTCACAACTAGAGCTGTGCAGGAAACATTTTCCCTCTTCTGAAAATGTTTTTGAGATTTCAAAAATTATCCTGTTCTATATTGGAATGAAACTGAGACCTCTTGAAGCTTTTTCTGAAGCGAGAGAGACCGACCCCAAAATAGCTAGTGCCTTAGTGATAAGTCCTTGATAAGAATAAGGCAAAGCAGACACTCAAACCTGGGTCTCCCAGTTTCCTAACCTCTGGGATCCTGGTTTTTCTGGTCTCTCCTTCTTCTTTGAACAGAAATTCCATCCTGGACTGAGAAATCTTCCCAACAAAAGTTTCTTTGTGACAGAAAAGTTTTGGTTTTGACAAATCAGCATTTTCAGACAAAAATCCATTTCACCAACAAATTCCCCAACCATCTCTAATCATAATCATAATCATAATCTAATCATACCTCTGGGCCAAATCATGCTCTCCTGTGGTGGGCAAAAGTAAGGCAAAATTCCCCATGGGATTGAGGCTGTAGAGTTTCTTCTGAATCATCCTGAAGTTTGTTACTTTGTGGAGCTGTGAGGGAATATGACCTTCCTAATATGTAGACATTCTGAGAGCACCAAGAGTTCAAAGTGTTTCCATACTACTGCCTGGGGCACCATTATCCACAACAGCATGTTTCTTTCATGAACTGTGCTCCCATGAGTTTACTCTCTTTGTGAACTCCCCTTTCTCCTTTGGAGGTGGTGAATTGTTGGGGAATACACAGCAAGAGTCCACATGAGACAGCCTCAGCACTAGCTTACATGAGGTAATTCCCATATGTAGTGATGAGTTACTGTCGGCAGCAACTCGTGCCCACCTGGCCCAGCTATGCCTCTTGTAACGGCAGTGCCCCAAATTCTCAGATATTGCACAAAGTCTAAAGAAACGAGGAAGGAGGGTTGTTGATGCTGCTTTGATTCAAACCCCCCCGCCCACACACTTTTTTTCTGAAGAAAGTTCTGCCATTTTTTGTAGGGTTTCCACAATGCATGCCCATTTTCTATTCTCTTCACCTCAGTATTAGTAGTAATAATAATACTTAGGTGCTTCCATCAGAGGATCTCAAAGAACAAGAAACCCCAATTGATCCTGAAACCTATCCTGTATGCTGGGTAAGTATTATTATGCCCCTTTTACAGATGAGGAAACTCAAGCACAGAGGTTGCCTAGTTACTTACCCAAGGCCACACAGTAAGTGGCAGAGCAAGGAGTTGGCTCCTGATTCTGATTCCTGTGTCTTATCTATGACATCCTTTCTTGCTTCCCACACTAAAGGAGAGGGCATAATCTGGTTGTCTGAATTAATACTCTACATGCTGGAATCTATATTGGAATTTTTTATGTTAAAAAAAGGGGGAGAAACACATGCACAAAGAGTAGCTGTACACTATAGCAAGAGGGTGCTAGAACATTAGCACAATTTCTTTGATCATGACAAAGAGTCACAGTTACTAAGTGACTTCTGTTTTATGAAATCTTACCAATTCCAGTGGTATTCCTTATTTTAGCTGCAGGAGATGTCGCAGACCAGAAGAACATTTCAAAATGGAAGACCATTTTAAAGAGTGACAATAAGAGGCCTTTACATTTTTTTTCATATATATAATATGATTTCTCAAGGAGGCATTTCACAGAAAGTATTGTGCTTAATGATGACTGAAAGTAACTGGGCCCATTAAATGAGCCTCAGCATCATGTGGAAGGAATAGTGGATTGAAATTATAAACACAGTAAATTAGCATCCCTAATTTATCATGAAAATGTAAGTACAAAGTATATATGTTTCATCAAAGTTACAGTTTTCTAAACAACACTGAGATATCAGATTCTATTTTCTTCTCTTTTTCTCTTAATCATCCAGGTCTACCTGTGCTATTCTCAATCTGTACAGGTCATCATTTCATTCCTATTGATTGTTTGACATCGATAGGGTAGGAGGACATTTTTTACTGAAAAAATGAAAGACATGCTTCCAGGAAGATCACCTCATCTAGTATTTTGAAGTAGCAATTTTACATTGTACAGATAACTGAAAAGTAAATCAAGACAGAATCTCTCATTTGTGGAATTCTCCCCTTACCCTCATAGGACTAGAACTGATTCTGTTTTCAGTCAGATTCGGATTTAGATTTATTCAGTTTATATTTTTGCTAAAGATACCCCTATATATCCAGAGACAGATGTTTAAACAAAAGAGGTTAGGAATGTATTCATGAGTAAAAGCAGCAAATTTAGTTTGCTGTTAATTGTGAGATTATATTATCCATAACTGATGAGTGTTTGGATGGCTACTTGATATTAAAAAATGTTTGCAAATACTGAACAGCTCATAATTATTTGTCCGATCATTTGTACCCAGAGTGTGTTCTTCATTATTCTTTGCTTATTTGTCACTGTTACTTAGATGAACAATCATGGACCATGAAGAGCAAAAAGGGCAAGTGAACAGTTTGTGTACAACTCCTGTTTGCAGAAACTATTTGGCAAGTGCTTCCAAATAACAAATTATTTAGGATAGGATTTCTGAAAGCACCTAAAGCAATTTAGGTGCCCTATTCCTGTTGAAGTCAGTGGAATTGGGTGCCTGGCTCCCATACAAGCATTGAAAATCTGTTGTTTAGACAAAATGAAGATCATTTGATGAGTGATTTCTTAACTTAAAAGGGAATAAATTCACAATGAATATTTTCCATAGTAAATAATTTGGCTAGCTCTGTATGCCAAACACTCCTTTAGAATTTATAACTTAGTACACATTAACATGTCTACTGCCTTTCGCTTACTTAGTGAAACATTAATGATATTTTTTTGTATCAGGGGGTAGCCGTGTTAGTCTGTATCCACAGAAACAAGGAGTCCGGCGGCACCTTAAAGACTAACAGATTTATTTGGGCATAAGCTTTTGTGGTTTTTTTTAATATTAAAATCTTTTAGATACCAAAAATTGTGTTCTGAATTCACAGAAAAGATGGATAAAGTTAAATATGTCATATTCTGAACAGTAGTTAAAGTGGAAATTCACTTTCTACTGAAACCACTACTCTGAAACCACTCTTTACTGGAGAACCCTGGAAGTAATTCAGTAGCTGGCGAAATAAAGGGTAGGTCCTTATTCATGCTGAGTAGTACCTTACCTTGTAAGCAGCCCCCATTGAAATGGTTATCTTCATGGAGTTAGTACTATTCAGTGTGAGCTATGGCAGCAAATCTGGCCCTCAGTTAATAAATAACAATGGACAGCTTTGCTAGAATGGTCTTGAATTTCAAAGAGAATCCAGAAACACTAACGTTAGTCTTATAAATTTCCAATTTACATAGAAAATTTCAGGGGACTTCTGAGTGGTTTAATTCACCAATTCTGTGTTATGTTAATTGTAGAGGGAAATGCATTGCAAAGCCTTTGGGAGGGAATTAAATTACCTTATTATGTTTAATTACATTTGTTGGGCCTGACAGACTTTATTCTGGATGAGGTCATAATGCAAATTAAGATATAAGCCTATAGTAAACCAGAGATGATTTTAATATTTTCCTATTCATGAATTTGGGTGTGTGATAAACTTGCAGCCAAGAGAGAGTGAAGACATTTTGGTTTGCTTGTTAGCCAGAAAGTGAATATCTACTCAAAATCTGTTGTGGTCTTTACACTGTCCCCCACCCCCAAATGTAATAAGATTGCAATGATAGAAATTCCACATAATGTCTGTGTTGGAGACAGAGTTTTATCTTGGAATTTAGAGGGTGTGGGGTAATATATGTATATATATGTAATTATATAATAATCTGCTCTGCTAGTGTTAAAGTCATTTTGACACAGCGCTTTGTAGAGGCCAATCCTGCACTTTGGGGTTCATTTTGACAGACGGAATTCACCTCTGAGCAGAGGGGCGGCCAGGAGTGGCTCCAGACCCCAGCACGTGCTTGGTGCGGCAAGCCGTGGGGGGCGCTCTGCTGGCGCCGTGAGGGTGGCAGGCAGGCTGCCCTCGGCAGCTTGCCTGCGGAGGGTTTGCTGGTCCTGCGGCTTCTGTGGACCGCCTGCAGGCACGCCTGCGGGAGGGCGGTGGGACCAGCGGACCATCCATAGGCAAGCCATGGAAGGCAACCTGCCTGCCTTGCTTGGGGCGGCAAAATTTCTAGAGCCGCCCCTGGGGGTGGCAGAAAGCTGAAGCAGCATTTAAGTACCTTATAAGCTCTAGCTATTTTGAGGGTTTAAATTATACTAAGTGTCATACAGTCCTTTTGCTGGCCATCTGTTCAGATGCTCAGAACATCACCCCCAATGAATAAAGAAATCCTTGCCAATGCCAGTAAACTCTAAAGTTATCCTACATACAAGATGGAGCAAACATCTAGATGCTGTTCTCTGGCAGCTGGAGGGACAGGAGCAGCAGAGGTAGAAGAGAGCCAGAGTGGACTCTACCCTAGTGGCCTAGACTGCTTTGGGGGCAGCCACTTAAGCCAAGATCTCCCACAATCAGATTGTGCACAGATAATCATTTAAATCAAGGGACAATGTCAAGGGACACTAGCTGAGGATCCAGACCTTGTGAAGGTACATTGTTGTCACTCTGTTAACTTCAGTAGTGCTATGATAATTACAGAAGTGGAGAATCTGGCTCCCTATGTATTGCAAGCTGGTGCCTTCATGGGCACTAAGGATCTAGAGTAAGGGCAACTGTTACACCCTTTAAAAGTGATCTTATAGAATGGTGTGAGTTGTGCCCTATTTTTTTTGTTGCTACTTTATGATGTCGAGAGGCCTGACAATTAAAAATATGACCCTCCTGTCCCACTTCACTTTTACCTCAGAAATTGAGGTCTCATGTGCCCTTCTTTTCGTTGCAGAGTCTATGGTAGATGAAAAAAATGGTCTAATTATAACATAAGAGAAAGAACAAGTGAAATCTGATTAACATGGAAAATGCTTTCATTTGGATTGTTTAAAACTCTTTGTTTTGTTGTTGATCTTGGTTTTAATACAAATAGTTTTTAATAGAATTACAGTTAGTATTCATAGAATATCAAAGCTGGAAGGGACTTCAGGAGGTCATCTAGTCCAACCCCCTGTTCAAAGCAGGACCAATCCCCAGACAGATTCTTGCCTCAGATCCCTAAATGGTCCCCTCTAGGACTGAGCTCACAACCCTGGGTTTAGCAGGCCAATGCTCAAACCACTGAGCTACCCCTCCCCCATAAGCACACCAAACATTTCAGTTTATATGAATGAATACAGGGGCGTGACTCATCATATGTCTGAGGTGCCTATGCAAGCAAAGATTAAGATGATAATAGTTGTTGCATTGTAGAGTTTAATCTCAGCCCTCTGGTATTCTTTGTATGATCAACTATTTAAAGCTAAAAGTCTGAGAAATACTGGGAGAAAAAAAATATTGGTTAAAGAGTCTACATCCTGGGCCTCTTAATTAAGGACTGAGAAAACTTACAGCTAAAGACCTTAAATCTCCAATGAGGTTTCTATCAAAACCAAGGAAGACTAGAGTTGATACATCCTTGATATTTCTAAGGTAAATATAAGCAGAAGAAAATTATTTCTAATAACAGCAGAATTCTTTCCCCAACAAAATAACTCATAACACTCTCCGGTAAAAATAGACCCATTTTAGGGAGGTGGGGATGATAGCAAGGGAATCAGATCTCAGGAGAACGTGCCAGTAGAACTCATCTCTTATGCTAATGAAATAAATATCCTCCCCCTTTCTTTTTACTTTTTCTGGGTCTCCTTTCCTAGTCTTTTTGCTATTTTCCGCCTCTTTCTCCCATTCTATATTTCTTCAGGATTTCCCACTCTACTCTCCATCCAGTAACATTACTAGGTCTTAATATTTGGGATGGCTGTGGGAGCGGAAGACTCTGGTATTGATCTGATTACTAGTCTGCACACCCCCGACATTTTAAATTTAAACAATTAAAGGGGATGCAAATTTAGTGCATTTTAGTGCTTCTTTTCACCATGTTATTAGTTGCCTTACTTACTATACAAATACTGAAAATACATCTATACCCTGATTTAACGTGAATTTGAATATAACATGATAAAGCAGAGCTCTGGGGGGAGGGGGACGGGGCTGCGCACTCCAGTGGATCAAAGTAAGTTCGATATAACATGGTTTCACCTATAACGTGGTAAGATTTTTTGGCTCCCAAGGACAGCGTTATTTATGGGTAGAGGTGTAGGTACAATGGACCAAATTCATCCCTGTTGTTACTCTATTGACTTCCACTAGGGATTAATTTGGCCAAGAATGCAAACAGGTGCAGCACATTTTGCTTCTGCTGCCCTGCAACTGTAATAGCTTTCTTCCATGTACATGGGCCACTGTGATGAATAAGGCCCATTCTGTACACTCTCTTGTCTCTGCACATTCTATTTGTCTCTCTCTTTGTCACTCCTCCTTTGATTTTTAACTTCTTTTGTGAGATGCCTCATACATTGGGGAGCCTTGTGCACATCCCAGTACCTGCAGATCCTCATCTGGCATTGCTTTAGTAGAAAGATCAGAGTCTTCTTTATGCCCACAACAAATATACAAGCTGTCACTTGTACTTTTTCTCTGCCTGCTTTAAGAGGACAGAGATCTGATCCCTTTGAGAGCACCAGTCAAATCCAATTCAGTTTATCTAGCACAAGGGAAGTATTTACTGGAGTTTACGGTAAAGGAGTTAGAAAACAAACATGTTATTACACCCCTGATCTGGGGGGTACACAAAAGTCCATAAAAGCAACCCCAGCCTTAAGTTACATAACAAAGAAAACAAAAGCAATATCACCACCTGAGAGCCCCTGTGAAGTCCAAGCTGTTCCCGTTAGACTGGCTATTCTCTCTCAGCCTATCAGGTTAGCCTATAGCTATTTCAGGGTATGACATGCTTCTTGGAATGTGTCCTGTCTCCCTGGGAACCAAGTTCAGACAGTCTTTGGCACAATGGATGTAAAGGTATTGCAGTTACAAAAGACGTTACTTCTTAAAGCTTTGTCAAAGTACATTTTTGTTATTGGTTAAATTCCTTCCATCCTCTCCAATTTAATTTCCTTTGTTTTAGGAACAATTTATGATTAAAATAATTATTTCTCTCAATCCCAATAGTTCATCTATTTCAAATAGATCTGATCTACAGTTCTTCCCATGAACAAGCTTAAATCCTTGTGATGGATGCTTCTTTCTTTCAATGTTTTTGGCCACCTGGCCACCATATGGACAAAATATGCATGTGCATATTTCTTCCTTCATGATGCTTTTAAATTGTTAAAAATTATAATAATGAGGAGATTGCCATTGAAACCAATAAACAGATAACCATTGTAGCTCACATATGCAATACAAAGCATAGTTCCTTTGTGAAAGGGAATGCCTAATACATTTTGTGAGGCATAAATGGTTCTTGGGTTAGGTGAGACAAAATCTAACGAAGCAAAAAAAGGAAAAACCGCAAGTAATATGCTGAGATACAGTGAGTTGTCACACCTCGTTGTTCCCATCAATGGCTTATTTCACTCTATGCTTGTTTTTCTATCTCAGAATGATGGAACTTGGAGAAATAAACATTTTTAGTAGAAAGTCAGTCACAATTTGGTTATCTGCCAAATATCTGGTTATATTAGGCACCAAAAAAAAAATAGAGTGTGTCCCATACCCCTCTCCCTCCACCCCCAGTGTTTTAAGGGACACTACGGATCCTATAAAAAAAAAAAGAAAAAAAAGAGTTAAAAGTAATGTACCAACAGTTCATTATATTTACAAAATTTTAGAAAGTAGATTTCTTAATTAAACTGAAGTGTCCAAGGGACAGGTTGAAGAGATCTGGTCTGATCCAAGCCCTTTTTTTGAAAAGTGAATAGAAGTCTTCTATTGACTTCAAGTGCCTTTGGGCCATGTCCTAAATGCACCAGAGTCTGGACTTGTTAACATTCCAGATATGCTGCACAGTCTAGCATCATTTCTCAGCATTTGTGCATTGAGCCCTCTAATTGACTTCACTGGGAACAGGAACAGACCCTTCAAAAAGGAGTATGGCATAGGAGAATGGCTGGGAATTTTGGGGTGCGTATTATACATGGATTTGGAATAGCAGGTATACATCTTTGTTTTGTGCAGTCAGTCCACTCGATTATATATGTAATATACCTAAGCCAAATGTGTACCCCATGGCTCAGTTGACTCATTGCTAATTAAAAGCAAGACAAAACAAAAAAGCTGATATTTTGGGAGTGTCAGCTTGTTCCTGGTATAGTGGATACAGTATTCCTGGTATCACCTACAAGTCAAATACTATGGGTGGATGGATAATTATTATTCTTGTGACAATTAACAATATTAGTATTTATATAAGCTAAGGAAATAAGGACAATTAAATCAAATTTTCCTTCATATCCAGCATTGTTAGACTAGACCCCTTGTAAGGGCTGTTGACTTTCCTCTGAAGAGTCAGCTTTTGGTCATTATCAGAAGTGAAATATTGAGCTAAATGGAAAAATGATCTGATCCACTATAGAAAATTGTATGTTTCTATATATCATGCTTAGCCAATACAGCAGTTGCAGCAGAGTCTGAAAGGGATGATCCCAACTGGGTCAAGAAGGAGCCTCAGTATTAGTTTATGGGATGTCAGGAAAAATTAAAGTTCCCATTTTGTATCAATAGCAAAATTCCCACAGTCTGAGTCCAGAGTACTTGAATTGTGCCATAGACTATCTTTTCATAGATTTTAAGGTCAGGCACAACCACTAAAATTATCTAGTCTGAGTTCCTGTTTAATACAGGCTATAAACAGTAATTTCTGCAATGGAGCGAATTATTCTTCCCTACAATGGAAGTGGACTTTATTGAGACTCATAGTTTAATGGAACCAAATCTTTTAGAAAGACATATGATTCTGTTGAAGAACTGCTAGTGATGGTAAATTTACTACTTCCTTTGGAAGGCCTATACCCAATGAATCCTAAGGTCCACAACTGAATCCGGGATACATAAGCAAGTCTCCTAATATAAGAGAGATGTTAAGGATGTAAAGATGAAAATCTACCATACTATATGGACTCCATTTGAAACCTGCTAGAAATTGTGAGTCTGGAGACTTCCTGAAGTATTTTCTGATAAGAGCTAGAATGACAAAGTTAGTATGACAAGACCAAACTTTTCTCTGCTTTCCTCATTATTACAGGAATTTCTGTTTCAGGTGAGACGTGGAAATTATACTCCTATAATCACTCCATCCTGTAATGCACAAATCTTTAAAATACCACATATTTTCTTTATTAGCTATACAGCGGTCACCACTAAACAGCCAGCATTTACCAGTACTTACCACAACAAAGTGACTGTTGGTACACTATTTCCCTATATTTAGAAGAGGGAATTCCTGTGGTATCTCAGATAATGTGGTTTGCTAACTATTAATACATGGCGACTTTTCAGTTATTACCATTGTATAAGTGCTGCAGCACATATTGCGATGATTATATGGTAAATTTGTTATCCATTTCAGGTATATACCTATTATTTTATCTTGGAAAAAGGATCATTTTAAAGACCATATCATTCTTTTTAGAGGGCAACAAGGTGGTATAATATGAATTATAATCAGTAATGTTTGCTCGATTCTTTCCATAGTAAAATGTAATAATTTTCTGTTTTTTTCCTGGCCTGTCCTACTAATTGACTTAAATTGTCTACATGCAATAATTCCAGTTTATTTAGTGCCTGATCTACAGCCAGTGAAGCCAACTAAAAAACTCTGACTTCAATGGGCTTTGGCCCAGACCCTCATTCCATTAAGTATTGAAATGTGTAGGTCATTTTGAGGTGTTCATTCTGTAGACAGGATAGGTTCTAGATATAAGTGTACGTTTCACTCTTGCTTTCATGGTGCTGAGTTATAAAATTTGCAGATGACCCAGAGCTGGGAGGGATTGCAAGAGCTTTGGAGGACAAGATTAGAATTCAAAATGTCCCTGATAAATTGGAAAATTGGTCAGAAATCAACACAATGAAAGTACATAAAGACAAGTACAAAGCATTACACTTAAGAAGGAAAACTCAGATGCCCAACTGCAAAATAGGGACTAGCTGGCTAGGCAGCAGAACTGCAGAAAAGGATCTGGGGTTCTAGGGAATCATAAACTGAATATCCATGTCCACTGAAGGTAGAACAAGAAGTAATAGGCTTGATCTGCGGCAGTGGCGTTTTAGATTACATATTAGGGTAAACTTTCTAATTACAAGGATAATGAGTTTTGGAACTAGGTTACCAAGGGAAGTTTTGGAAGCCCATTATTGTAGGTTTTTAAGAACAGGTTAGATGGAGAGCTGTCAGGGATGGTGTAGGTTTGCATGCTCCTCCTTCAGTGCAGGAGGATGGACTAGAAGACTGCTCGAGGTCCCTTCTAGCAATACATTTCTACGATTATTACAAATATATAGAAAGTCATCTAGTGGCTTTTGACTGGTCAGAATTTTAGTGAGATTATGGAGATAAGGTCGGAGAAAGGGGAGAGTGGCTAGTATGGGAATTTAATGGAAGAAATGTACATAATAACTATTTGCCTGTACTACTGTAAGGGATTTATGGGATTTATGGGAATGATACATTGTGCTGGGATGTTCAAAACGAGTAATAAACCAGAGACCCAGATGGGAACCTGATTAAGATCCATAATCACAAAATGATAAGCATATGTAGCTTCAAGGGCTGTTCTGAAGGCCAGTGCTCACATGACAAAGCTCTTAATTTGGAAACAAAAGCCTCTAGAAATAAAACTGTTTGGAAGGCTCATCGCTGCATGTGCATTTCATAGGTATCTCAGTGAAAGTAAATATAGAACTTAGTTATTAAAGCTGCATTTTAACAGTAACATTTATGGGAAAATTGGAAGGAAATGAAACAAGCAAAATGCTTCTGAAATACTTGTTTCATGGTGTGGTAAAATAGTCACCAAACTGGATACTCAGTAGAACCAAAAAAGCCTCATTAGCATCAATTTCCTGAATTTTATAGCAAACAAGGATAGCAGGTAAATGGACTTCTAGAGAAATTAATGTAGGTAAACCGAAATTTCATTAACTTTGTTAATCCAAATTTCCCTGTCATCTGAAAAGTCTAATGCTCCCTGTCTGAAAAAAAGAAACATTCATTTTGGCATTCATAAAGCCACCTGATTAATATTATAAGTGCCTTTCATATTAGGAAGTGCTGTCAGCAAGTCCAACAGTGCTAATGATCTAGCACATTCCTGAGTGTAATTACTGACCAATTAGCACCAACTGAGTCTATTTTAATTTCAGCATTTGAAGGTGTTTGGTCTGTGTGCTTGCTTTTACTAAAATAAGTAGTCTGTAATAGACTTCAAACAAAAGATCAAGACACAGGAGCATCCTGGGAAAATTGGGGAACAACTGTCCAAGGTACTCACAGTGTAGGCCATAAAAAGAGCCAAACAAAATACTAAGGATATATGGTCTGGAGTTCTCCTCAGTACTAATAATTGCAAGCATTAAACCCATACAGAGGAAAACACTTTACATTGAATTTAAACAAAAATGCTCAAAATACTTTCACAGAAATTACATGTAAAGATGGACTTTGGTTGAGGCACAGCATGAGATAAGTATTGACACAGTTATGAAATGCTGCCATGAACCAATTTGCTGGAGATCCTGGATGTGGAGCAAATTATATCCACAAGTGCTTAATGGGAGGGAAACTTATACAGTCAGGGGGCCAGTTGGAATTTTGAATCTGCATACATCAGTGAAGAGCTAAAGAATGATAAGAATGATCATAGTCATGAGGATATTACTGACAACCTCTGTTCATCTGTATTTCTGAGGGGCCTGGACTCTCTTCTTGAAAATCATTTTACAAATGGGGGTGGGGAAGAGGACAGGAAGAAGAGATAAGGGAACTAGACCAAGTTGTTCTAAAAGATTCTAAAGCACTTGTATAATTTGAGAAATGCTTGACCTGTCTGGAAGGCCAGTGACGGCACTGATTGTGGCCCTGATTCAGCTAGAGACTTAAGCACATACCTAACTTTAAATACGAGTAGCCCCACTGAAGTCAAACTCTCCCTCCTCTTGTTAAATTGAAAGCAGTAAAGGAAAGAAATGATACTAAAAACAAATACGTAACATGGATTTCATATCTCACAGTCATTAAAAATAAAGATATCATGGTTAAAATTAATTAGATTTTAAAAAGATGAATTTTTTTCAGATTTTAATCCATTAGGATTTCACTTTACTGTGTGCTACAAGGCCTATTTATTTACCCAGGCTTTCAGGGAAGGAATGGGACAATGGGGGTTGATATTTGTGTGAGTAGGAAAGTATTGCTGGGTTTACTGGCATGGAGAAGCTGGTAGTTTTTCATATATTTTGATTGTATTTTTAATTTTGGTATATCTGCTGGGAGCTGAAGTTAATTTTTGTGTGGTAATACTAAAAATAATTGTATTCATCAATTTGCTAGTTCATTGGCACTTCATTCATTTGTGCAGAATAAGCTAAACAACTGCAATGTTGTTTTTGCACTTATACAAATAGGGGTTCTCGTAAGGAAGGCCAGATCCAGAGAGTACTTGTGTCCTGCCTTAAGTGTCCTCATTTAGGCATCCAGTTAACAGCTGTTTGTGCCCTACCAATCGTCAACTTTGGGTGACAAAGAGGGTTGAGCAGAGCTGCTGTGAGCTGAGACTGTCTTCTCATTTTATATTCCTTATTTTTGAATTAAAAACTAACAAACAAACAAATGACAGCCACCATAAAGGACCTAAGTGATCATATTGCTGCAAACCTCTTTCCATCCCTTCCCCACTGTTTGATACCTTCACATCTTGTTATGTTTGAACTTTAGAAGGGGACTATGTGTACAGCATCTGTGCAGTGCCTCACCTACTTTGGGGTTATTATCACACTTCTGGATGTAGTAAAGTAAATAATAAAGAATAATGATAAATAAACAAGGGCTGGCTTGTGCCATCCTTACTCACTTTGAGGAGTGACAACAAGAGCAGATCTACTGATTTCAGTGGTGCTGCTCAGAGAGGTGCTCAGAGAGTGAGGGTGTCAGAATCTGGGCCTAAATACATTAAATTATAATAAAGAAATCACTGCATTAAACCTTTCTTCTCTTTTTAGCTTATTGTGGATCTCCCATTTTTACAAGGCTCCCAGGCTCCTACAATTGTGTGAAGTTTTTTCATGTCTTCATCAGAACTGGGGCTTAACCTACAAATGAATTTGCTCTGGATAATGTTATATAGTTTGTGTGTGTGTGTGTGTGTGTGTGTGTGTGTGTGTGCTTTGAAGGTGGGAATTATTAAAGAAGGAAGATTATTTTTATGAATGGTACAAAGGGTGTAATAGGATGAAATGGAAAAAAAGGAGCATTTAGGGTGAATATCAGGAATGGATATGGTGGAATGTGGAACAATCTTGTGCAGGGTTGGCTCCAGGGGTTTTGTTGCCACAAGCAGCCAAAAAAAGAAAAAAAAAAAGCAGCGATCGCGATCTGCGGCAATTCAGCGGGAGGTCCTTCGCTCCGAGCAGGAGTGAGGGACCCTCCGCTGAATTGCTGCTGAATAGCTGGATGTGCCGCCCCTCTCTGGAGTGGCCACCCCAAGCACCTGCTTGCTAAGCTGGTGCCTGGAGCCAGCCCTGATCTTGTGAGGGCAGAATTGGAAGCCCATTAGTTGAGCTACTCAAAATGAGACTGGACAGAAACACAGCGGAATATGAAAGGGACAATTCTGCAATGGCAGGGGGATGGGCTGGATGCCATAATAGGGCTCTGCCCCACTTCCAGGCCCAATATGATTCTTTAAGGCTATTCTAGATACATTTTTTGTCACTTACATGTCAGACCGAATGATCAAGCATATTTTCAGTGTCCACATAGATAGGATGTGTATAAAAATATCCTGATTTATAAGACAATAAAACAAGAGAAAGTGAGACCCAGTCAGAAAGGCTTATAAGATTTTATTTTCTGGCAACATAATCTAGCAATATGTAATGATATTTCCCATCTGTGATAGCAAATGAAGATAAAACTTATTATGAAGCAGCACGCTTTCCCCTTTCTTCTTGATGTGTTTAAAGAATTAAATACCAGGCAGAAAAAGTTTTCCAGACCATAATGATTTTATAACAGAGCTAAAATTGGGGGTTAAGCTTCATCATGTCATTTTATCTTAGCTTTGTTTGAAGAATAGTGTTGATTCATATTTTTGTCACCTCCAGGCTCAGCTTTTCAGTGCACTGTACCTGAGGTCAGAAGCAAATAACGAGGAAACTCAAAATGGTGATTCATATGTTGATATGTCTTCTAACCAATGCAGGGCATCAAGAACGCATCACTCTGATTCTCTGTACACAAAATGGAGTTGATGCAAATGTCCTGAGCTTGACCTTGAGGTTCCGTTACCCACAGGGTAACGAAGTCCCTGACACAAAATTGTTTGACCCTTCCTGTTAATAATGAAGCCATCCGTCTCTGGACCAAATTCGCTTACAACTCCAGTGCCCCTTTTTCCTCATTCAGCTGATTCATTCCTGATAGCTCAGAGATGCCACTCCTGACCAGACGAGTGATTGCTGGGGTCAGATCTTTACTAGAAATGGTGGATTTATGTGTGTGTGTGTGAAGTCTGAAGTTGGTAGGAACTGTGGTTATTCATCTTGGCATGACCAGGACATGGGGGGGTCTGACCTAGTGGTCGAAGCAGGAGTCGGGCTGGATCAGATACCAGAAGGCCAGAGTCTGAGACAGACCAGAGGGCAAAACAAAAGTCAGGGGTCAGAAGACTGGCAGAGTTGGAAGCTGACTCTGGGGTCACTTACACACGAGGTCTGAAGCAGAGACAGGCAGGCAGTCTGTGTTGTTGCTTGGACACTGCCTGCAGATTCCGTCCTCTGATGCTGCCTGTTTCCTGACACCTGACTTTTGGTTTGCTCTCTGGCTTGTCTCAGACTATGACATAATGATGACCTGACCCTGCCTCCCTCCCTATGCCTGACTCTTCGTGTACTTTCTGGCCTGTTTCAGACTCTGGTCTTCTGATACCCAAACCAGCCTGACTCTCACTCTGAACACCCGTGTCCCAGTCATGGTAGTTTGCTGACACAGATCCCCCATCATGGCTTCCCATCATGGCTTCCGCTGCCAGCCAATCAAGGAGGTGAGAGAAGCTGCCTCTCAGGTCCTGCTGTTCAGTACTTCCTGCTGAGCCCAGCTTCACATGATCCTCCCACAAGAGCCTAACCTAAGCTCTCTGTGGTGATTTGGAGACATAAGCAGCTTAGAATCCCCCATAGTCTCAGGTTCTAGCCCTATAGGCTCTTATGTCTAGAGCAAGGGTTGGCAACTTTTCAGACGTGGTGAGCCCAGTCTTCATTTATTCACTCTAATTTAAGGTTTCGTGTGCCAGTAATACATTTTAACATTTTTAGACGGTCTCTTTCTATATGTCTATAATATATACCAGGAACAAAACTACTATTGTATGTAAAGTAAATAAGGTTTTTAAAATGTTTAAGGAGCTTCATTCAAAATTAAATTAAAATGCAGAGCCCTCTGGACTGGTGGCCAGGACCCAGGCAGTGTACCATTTCAGTGCCACTGAAAATCAGCTTGCATGCCGCCTTCGGCATGTGTGCTACAGGTTGCCTACCCTGGTCTAGAGAGAAGCAAGGAACTTGGCACTATCTGGGCAAAAAGGGAGCTTTTCTTTTTCTAGTATCAGAGGGGTAGCCGTGTTAGTCTGGATCTGTAAAAGCAGCAAAGACTCTTGTGGCATCTTATAGGCTAACAGACATTTTGGAGCATGAGCTTTCGTGGGTGAATACCCACTTCGTCAGATGCATGTAGTGGAAATTTCCAGGGGCAGGTATGTATATGCAAGCAAGAAGCAGGCTAGAAATAATGAGGTTAGTTCAATCAGGGAGGATGAAGCCCTCTTCTAGCAACTGAGTGTGAAAACCAAGGGAGGAGAAACTGGTTTTGTAGTTGGCAAGCCATTCACAGTTTTTGTTTAATCCTGAGCTGATGGTGTCAAATTTGCAGATGAACGGAAGCTCAGCAGTTGCTCTTTGAAGTCTGGTCCTGAAGTTTTTTTGCTGCAGGATGGCCACCTTAAGATATGCTATTGTGTGGCCAGGGAGGTTGAAGTGTTCTCCTACAGGTTTTTCTATATTGCCATTCCTAATATCTGATTTGTGTCCATTTATTCTTTTCCGTAGGGACTGTCCAGTTTGGCCAATGTACATAGCAGAAGGGCATTGCTGGCATATGATGGCGTATATTACATTGGTGGACGTGCAGGTGAATGAACCGGTGACGGTGTGGCTGATCTGGTTAGGTCCTGTGATGATATCGCTGGTGTAGATATGTGGGCAGAGTTGGCATCCAGGTTTGTTGCATGGATTGGTTCCTGAGTTAGAGTTGCTATGGCGCGATGTGCAGTTACTGGTGAGAATATCCTTCAGGTAGGAAGGTTGTCTGTGGGCAAGGACTGGCCTGCCACCCAAGGCCTGTGAAAGTGTGGGATCATTGTCCAGGATGAGTTGTAGATCCCTGATGATACGTTGGAGGGGTTTTAGCTGGGGACTGTCTGTGATGGCCAGTGGAGTCCTGTTGGTTTCTTTCTTGGGTTTGTCTTGCAGTAGGGGGCTTCTGGGTACACATCTGGCTCTGGTGATCTGTTTCCTTATTTCCTCGTGCGGGTATTGTAGTTTTGAGAATGCTTGGTGGAGATTTTGTAGGTGTTGGTCTCTGTCTGAGGGGTTAGAGCAGATGCAGTTGTACCTCAGTGCTTGGCTGTAGATAATGGACCGTGTGGTGTGCCCAGGATGGAAGCTGGAGGCATGAAGGTAGGCATAGCAGTCAGTAGGTTTTCGGTATAGGGTGGCGTTAATGTGACCATCACTTATTTGCACTGTGGTGTCTAGGAAGTGGACCTCCCGTGTGGATTGGTCCAGGCTGAGATTGATGGTGGGGTGGAAGCTGTTGAAATTGTGGTGGAATTTTTCCAGAGTCTCCTTTCCATGGGTCCAGATGATGAAGATGTCATTAATGTAGCGTAGGTAGAGAAGGGGCGTGAGTGGACGAGAGCTGAGGAAGCATTGTTCCAGGTCAGCCATAAAAATGTTGGCATATTGTGGGGCCATGTCGGTGCCCATAGCGGTGCCACTGATCTGGAGGTAAATTTGAAATAGTTGTGTGTGAGGATAAAGGCACAGAGCTCAGCAACCAGTTGTGCTGTGGCATCATCAGGGATACTGTTCCTGACAGCTTGTATTCCATCTGTGTGGGGGATGTTTGTGTAGAGAGCCTCTACATCCATGGTGGCTAGGATGGTGTTTTCTGGAAGGTCACCAATGCATTGTAGTTTCCTCAGGAAATCAGTGGTGTCACGGAGATAGCTGGGAGTGCTGGTGGCATAGGGTCTGAGTAGAGAGTCCACATATCCAGACAGTCCTTCAGTGAGAATGCCAATGCCCGAGATGATGGGGCATCCAGGATTTCCGGGTTTGTGGATCTTGGGTAGTAGATAGAATAACCCTGGTCGGGGCTCTAAGGGTATGTTGATTTGTTCTGGTGTTAGTGTAGGAAGTGTCCTGATTAGATGGTGCAGTTTCTTAGTGTATTCCTCAGTGAGATCTGAGGGAAGTGGCCTGTAGAATTTGGTATTGGAGAGTTGTCTGGTGGCCTCCTTTTGGTAGTCAAACCTGTTCACGATGACAACAGCACCCCCTTTATCAGCCTCTTTGATTATAATGTTAGGGTGGTTTCTGAGGCTGCGGATGGCATTGCGTTCTGCACGACTTAGGTTATGAGGCAAGTGGTGTTGTTTTTCCACAATTTCTGCCTGTGCCCGTTGGCAGAAGCATTCTATGTATAGATCCAGACTGTCATTTCGACCCTCAGGAGGACTCCATGTGGAGTTTTTCTTCTTGTGCTGTTGGTGGGAGGGTAACTGTGTAACAGTGGGCTGTTCGGTGTTATCCTGAAAGTATTCTTTGAGTCAGGGACGGCGAAAGTAGGCTTCTAGATCGCCGCAAAACTGTATCATGTTAGTGGGGGTGGCAGGGCAGAAAGAGAGTCCTCGAGATAGGACAGACTTTTCTTCTGGGTTGAGTGTGTGGTTGGATAGATTGACGATATTGCTGGATGGGTTAGGGGTATCATGGTTGTGGCCCCATGTGGCAGGTAGGAGTTTAGACAGCTTACAGTCCTTTTTCCTTTCTAGAGAGGTGAAGTGAGTAATGTAGATATCCTGTCTTATTTTAGTGAAGTACGTTTGTATGGAAGTTTGGTTATTTATAAGAGTATCCAGGTTGGAGAGCTCTTTTTTGATGTTTTCCTGTTTGCTGTATAGGATGCTGATCATGTGGTTCCTCAGTTTCTTTGATAGAGCATGGCCAGAAGCCTCCTACCACAAGACAAACCCAAGAAAAAAACCAACAGGACTCCACTGGCCATCACAGACAGTCCTCAGCTAAAACCCCTCCAACGCATCATCAGGGATCTACAACCCATCCTGGACAATGATCCCACACTTTCACAGGCCTTGGGTGGCAGGCCAGTCCTCGCCCACAGACAACCTTCCTACCTGAAGGATATTCTCACCAGTAACTGCACACCACGCCATAGCAACTCTAACTCAGGAACCAATCCATGCAACAAACCTGGATGCCAACTCTGCCCACATATCTACACCAGCGATACCATCACAGGACCTGACCAGATCAGCCACACCGTCACTGGTTCATTCACCTGCACGTCCACCAATGTAATATACGCCATCATATGCCAGCAATGTCCCTCTGCTGTGTACATCGGCCAAACTGGACAGTCTCTACGGAAAAGGATAAATGGACACAAATCAGATATTAGGAATGGCAATATAGAAAAACCTGTAGGAGAACACTTCAACCTCCCTGGCCACACAATAGCATATCTTAAGGTGGCCATCCTGCAGCAAAAAAACTTCAGGACCAGACTTCAAAGAGAAACTGCTGAGCTTCCGTTCATCTGTAAATTTGACACCATCAGCTCAGGATTAAATAAAGACTGTGAATGGCTTGCCAACTACAAAACCAGTTTCTCCTCCCTTGGTTTTCACACTCAGCTGCTAGAAGAGGGCCTCATCCTCCCTGATTGAACTAACCTCATTATTTCTAGCCTGCTTCTTGCTTGCATATACATACCTGCCCTTGGAAATTTCCACTACATGCATCTTACGAAGTGGGTATTCACCCACGAAAGCTCATGCTCCAAAACGTCTGTTAGTCTATAAGATGCCACAGGACTCTTTGGTGCTTTTTCTTTTTCTAAGTTTCCACCACAAAGATAAGTATAAATTTTTCAAAAACTTAAAAGAGAAAATTCATTTGTAACCCATATAGTTATTGAGGCACATTTAGAGAGTAAATTTAATCACTAAAGTGTAATTTCAGTTGTGATTTTAGTCCTGCTTTAAGTGAAGATCTCATCACCATCTTAATTACAGAGTTGTTACCTGATTTTGAGTGACTATAAGTCATCACACCTTACTTTTCACTCTGAGAAAATAAGGAATTTCTATAGTCTAGTGATAGGTGTTTAACATATCATTGGCCTGTGTGCGATACAATGCAAATCAACTGCTTGTATACTATATACCTTTGCTTTATTGATTTTCCACATTGTTGCCACTAGAGTTTGCTGTAATGCAATCAGATAGACTCTAATGTGTGAGTTTAAAACCATAAAGCGATATAGATATCAAATTTCCAGTTCTCTTTTCTGGGATTCACAGATTAACTCAAGGGGTTAAATGTGCACTGAAGACACATTTCAAAGCAGCCAGCACTTGGGGTTTATTGATATTTGCTTTCTGATTCCTCTTAGTCAAGGTTATTATTAGAACTGGTTACAGAAACGTTAACAAAGCCTAATCTGCAGTTCTATAAAAACTGAAATGCTTTGCAAAATCAGTTGACTTTGCTTGAATTTCATTTTGAAAAAAGAAATGGAAAAAAGTTTTGACAATGTTGAAATGTCCAATTTTGACATTTTCAGAATGAAATGTTTCAATTTTTTTGTTTTGAATTAACTCTGTTTTTGTTTTATGTTATGTATTATAACACGATACAAAATAAAGTAAAAAATAAAACAAAATGAAACATTTAGAATGACCTGAAAGGTGTTTTAGAATTTTTTACTCTAATTTGGAACACAGCCAAATGTCAGTCTCAAAATCCATTGCAAAGTAGAACTACCTCTGCACAGCTCTTCATAATACATTTTATAAGATCATTCAAGTGACAATCTCATCCAGAGACATATCCTCTTTAGAAATTATAACTGCAGATTTCTTTTATGTCTGTCGATACAGCAGAAATAATAAATATAATAATAATATATAATAGCTCAGAAGACACTAGAAAAATCAGAGACCGAAAAACCTATTAAATCATCTAGTCCATCCCTCTGCAGGATTGTTTTGTACCATACATGCGCCACTGATTTGTTCAGACTAGTTTTAAATGCTTGAAGCAATGGGCCACGTCAGTTGGGAGCCTATTTCAGTTCCAAAGACATCTTGTGGTCAAAGGTTTTCCTGATATTTAACCTAATTTTTATTCTTCTTACTTTAATTCTAGTTCTACTCCTTATAGCTCATCAATAATTCTTCTCCTCTCTGTCCTACTCTTCAAATATGTAGACTCGTATTCCCCACTTAGCAGTTACTTAGCAAAGCTTTATGTAATTAGGGCAATAGAAGAATGGGACCATAATTTGTTTATTGATGTTTATTTAATTTTGGTTGGATGTATTCCTGGAGGTTTCATCACATGACATAATCTTTAATTAAGATTAATCTTTAATTCCTGGAGACTCCAGGACAGTCCTGGAGGGTTGGCAATTCTGGGATTTTGCAAGTCAAAGACTTATGCTTCTAAGTTTGTAAGACACTTTTGGAAATGCCATTAGTTCAATGTTTTCTAGGAGCACATTTAAAATAATATTAAATGGAGTATTATGTACAAAGGGAAAGTTAAAGTGGAAGGTATAGTTCCAAATGGGACCAGTGGGGGAACTGTTCGTTGTTGCTATTGTCTTGCAAGTCAGCAGAGTTAATTTGGGAAGTAAGAGAGCGTACGGACAGAGGGCAGGAAAAAGAGAGGATGGGTTGGCAGAACCCATCAGCATGACAGGGGAATTTTTGTCTTTACTGAGTGAACTATTGGACAGTCAGAGAAGCGGAACTAAAAGAGGGCTTAGGACAAAGTAAGGTTCAGATGAGCTCTGTACAGAAAGAGAGAGCCCTGTTTGTGGAACTTAGAAAGCACCATGAGATGTTATTGTAAGTGTCTGTTTCCACTATCTTCCAATAAAGGCCTTTTCTTCCCAAGCCTTTTCCTGCTATTCAATTCAGAGTGCACCAGAGACATAATTAGCTCTTTTATTGTCACCTTTGATGTCATTTCCTTCTACTGTAAGTATTCTGATGCTCCTCACTGAACAGCTTTTGATTTGTTGCTCTCTCTGATAAATATTCCAGATACAGTCACACCAGGATCATGGAAAGACAGAGTATTACCTCCCGGCCCTGGGACAAGATGCCTTTGTATATGCAGCCCAAACTTACATTAGTCTTTTATGCTGCAATATTCCATTGCAAACTCATGGATAATTCGATGCCCCTTGTCACTCTTATTCCTATTTTGGTATTACTCCTTTCCATGTGTCTCTTGAACAGCTGGGATAAAACCCTTGCCCCCATTGAAATCAATCGGAGTTTTTTCATTGGACTGTACCCTTAAGGTTAGAACATTTCCCCCGATATATATATTTACACTTTTCCCAGACTGAATCTATTTTTGTTATTTTCTGCCTATGGTTTTAATTCTTCTACACCCTTTTACATATCTCTGGCCTCTCTTGTCATTGCTACTCCTTTTAATTTAGTATAAGCTGCAGAGTCTATTAAGTATCAGAGGTGTAGCCATGTTACTGGATCTGTAAAAGCAGCAAAGAGTACTGTGGCACCTTATAGACTAACAGACATTTTGGAGCATGAGCTTTCATGGTTGAATAACCACTTCGTCGGATGCATGCTGCTTGCTGCATCTGACGAAGTGGGTATTCACCTATGAAAGCTCATGCTCCAAAACATCTGTTAGTCTTTAAGGTGCCACAGGACTCTTTGCTGCTTTTACAGAGTCTATTAACACATTGCTTACTATTATTTCAGATCATTAATTCAGATGATACATTAAAGGGGCTCTAACAACCACCCCTACAACATTGCACTAGCAGTCCCTCCCACAGCTCAATGCACTGAAGTCTTCCAGACACTTAGAGACTTTGTTTTCTTAATATTTGTACCTTTATTTTACCAGGACTAGAAATAAGGCTCACACAATGATAACCGACAGGATCATTCTTCCTTCCTTGTTTGCGAATTAGTGGCAAAGAGAAGAAGCATATTGAGGGGTATATCCACCACCAAGTTCAGAAATCTTGCCAACTGTTTACTGAAACTCTGTTTTTAAAATTAAGTCTGAATACCCTTTTATATCCTTCATGCTGTACTCCAGGTATTTCCTCAAGCCCTTTAAAAAGTAACAAGTTAGATGTACATATTGGTAGTGCAATAAATTTTTAGTAATCATCTGAGCCATACTTACACAATTTCAGCTTTTTGTCCAACAATTTTCACATCACATGCTAGCTGTGCTATTTGTGATCTACCAAAGATGTACAGAAAGACACCACTGAGACTTGTAAATTAATGTATTTGGCATTTTACTTAAAATAACCAGTTCCTTTGCTTGTTTTTATTTTTACATTTTACACGCTTATAAAAGGAAACCAATGCTAGAAGACAGGATGTACTGGTGACAGTGTGACTTGTGTGATGTGGGATGATAATAATAACTTTGGACAAAACCCACAAAAATCTTCAATTTTTCATTTCAGATCGTGTATATAATAAGCGATACTAATCTCAGATACCTGATCTTAATAATGAAAATCTCCAGTCTACATCGAAAAATAAATAAAGTGGGTAGCTAAATAGGTCTTCTCACATCATTTGATATAATATAGAAACTTCAGAGATCTTGCGGCATAGCGCAGCACATGGCAAAACACCTCATGGGATGGTCAATAACTCATGAAGTGCATTGCCAGTGGGATGCTCTTTCTAATGCTGTAGCAAAAGGCTTGGTGCATTTTTAATGAGCCCCTCTGGGAAGATGACCCTTTATCACTGGATTTATGAAACAAAATATATTAAATTAGAGATTAAATTGCACTAATCCATCAAGCTTTCCTTTGATCACTAGAAATCAATGTTAGACACCAGGTTTTGATTTTTGGGTTTATCCCTGTTGTTCCAACTCTAATTTTACTCCTTTTACTAGCATGGAAGGTTCTTTTATGTGAGACTTAGATATTTCTGAGGTTCAGCATCCAAAGACTATGAGACTTTAGTGTGGTTTTTTTAAGATTTAAAATTAATTTAGTGCTGCTGAAAGTTGTCAGTGACAGCACTGGAGACTGAATGCTCCATTAATCTCCAGAACAGACACAGCACAGACATGGGCTGTACCAATCTCCTGCCACTACTTTACCATTATGTCTCAACCCTCTTCTAAAAGGGTCACTTTTGTCCACTAAATGTCCTCCATATATTTGTTTTCTTTGCTTAGTTGGTACCCTTGTTAGAAGGTTATGTGATGTTATGTGATGAGTTGTTTTCTAGGAAAGGAGTCTTTCCATTGACTTCAATGGAGATTGGATCAGGCCCATAGGAACCAGACCGAGACCACAAATTCATTTCATAGAAGCATAGAAGATTAGGGTTGCAAGAGACCTCAGGAGGTCATCTATCCAATCCCCTGCTCAAAGCAGGACCACCACCAACTAAATCATCCCAGCCAGGGCTTTGTCAAGCCAGGCCTTAAAAAACCTCTAAGGATGGAGATTCCAGCACCTCCATGGGCAACCCATTCCAGTGCTTTACTACCCTCCTAGTGAAATAATGTTTCCTCATATCCAACCTAGACCTCCCGCACTGCAACTTGAGACCATTGCTTCTTGTTCTGTCATCTGCAACCACTGAGAACAGCCTAGCTTCATCCTCTTTGGAACCCCCCTTCAGCTAGTTGAAGGCTGCTATCAAATCCCCCCTCAATGTTCTCTTCTGCAAACTGAATAACACCCAGTTCCCTCAGCCTCTCCTTGTAAGTCATGTGCCCCAACCCCCTGATCATTTTTGTTGCCCTCCGCTGGACTCTCTCCAATTTGTCCACATCCCTTCTGTAGTAGGGGGACCAAAACTGGATGCAATACTCCAGGTGTGGCCTCACCAGTGCCAAACAGAGGGGAAGAATCACTTCCCTCGATCTGCTGGCAACGCTCCTACTAATGCAGCCCAATATGCCATTGGCCTTCTTGGCAACAAAAACACACTGCTGACTCATATCCAGCTTCTCGTTCACTGTAATTTCATATAGGCTGTCAAACATTTGGCAAATGGGATAATTTATAGTTACTACTGGAGAGAGCTGGATTTAAATCAGATGAAAGGTTTTGTACAGACGCTCCCCGGGTTACACAAACCCGCCTTATACAAATCCGCACTTACAGAAAAAGTTCCTTAAGTTCCGTAAGCTTTTTTTTTTTTTTTTTTTTTGCATAATTGTCAGGTATACATTCTCGAACGGAACACTTTGTAAGTTGGGGAGCGTCTGTATCCCATTATTACATAATGATGCAGTCCCTCCTACTTGGTCACAGTCTAAATTTTTGCAAGAACTAGTTCTTATTTGTTTACATTAAAATCATTGCCATGACAATGATCTCATGATGTATCATTTTCCGTCTTGTCCTGGTCCTGAAAATGAGGTATCTAGATTTACTAAAAATGAATGCCAACTAGAACTGGTGGGGAATATTATGATGAAAGGTTTTTTTCATTGAAAAGTGCAGATTTGTCAAAACTGAATTTTTTGTAGGAAATTATCAGTTTTGATGAATTTCTTGACTCAAAAATATTGGAAAAAATTGAAATTGATTAAATGTCCTGTTCTGACATTTTCAAAACTATTTATTCCAGGTTTCTAGTTCAAAATGACTTTTTGTTTTGAAATTCAAGCTACTTAAAGTAAAAAAAGTAAATGGTCAGATCAAAATGAAATGTTTCCAAATTATTAAATTTTCAGTTGACTCAAACTGCAGCTGTATTAGGATTTTCAGTTTCCAAAAATTTTTGAGATATCAACTTGTCCCAATTTCAGATGGGACATTTTTTTTGAAATGCCCAGTATTTTTGTTACATGAGAAAACTAGTTTCCTACCCAGCTCTAATGCCTACCACTGTTTGTGAGATCATCACATTTCTATTATTCCTTTAGTGTTAAATAATAAAAAAGACACCTATACAAAGCCTCTCAGTGCTCTGCCATTTAAATTTCCAACATCATGATATACCCAGAACCATTTAAGAATTAAATATTTGGTCATAAAAAATAACATGACCCAGCCCGACAGCCCCCTATGAAAAGCTCTTTTCCACAGCCCCCCATTATTTTGGGTACCCTCAAACCTTCTCCAAAACCCCTGTCAAACTGATGACTTTTGTGGTGTGCCCAGAAGGGCTATTTTGAACCATATGCTGTAGTGCTCTACTGCATAATATTCTGCCTATCAATGAGTAGCTCAGCTTACTCCTTTCTCATAAAGTACAAAGGCAGTAAATGGAGAGAAAGTCAGTGATTGTGACTAGTCAATTAAACAGAGCTGGAAGAATCATTCATAGTGGCAAATTTCACCTCTCCTGCTGTTCACACATTTTCCTTTTCTGTACCAGTGATTATATCCACTTCATTCAATCTTCTTCCACTTTTTTTATAACTGATAAAATTAGCCATTGTCAAGGTTTTTCCCCCACTTTGAACTTTAGGGTACAAAAAGTGGGGACCTGCATGAACACTTTTAAGCTTAATTACTAGCTTAAATCTGGTACGCTGCCACCAGCCAGAATTTAGTGTCTGGCACACTTTTTGTTCCCCCAAAACCTTCCCTGGGGAACCCAGACCCAAACCCCTTGGGTCTTAAAAGAAGGAGAAATTAACCATCCCCCTCCTTTTCCCCCCAGGCTTCCCCCTCCCTGGGTTGTCTTGAGAGGCTTCACACCGATCCAAACTCCTTGGATCTTAAAACAAGGAAAAATCAATCAGGTTCTTAAAAAGAAAGCTTTTAACTAAAGAAAGAAAAGGTAAAAATTATCTCTTTAAAATCAGGATGGAAAATGCTTTACAGGGTATTCAGAGTCATATAGATCAGAGGGACTCCCCCGCTAGCCTTAGATTCAAAGTTACAGCAAACAGAGGTAAAAATTCTTCCAGCAGAAAGACACATTTACAAATTAAGAAAACAAACATAAGACTAATATGCCTTGCTGGGCTATTACTTACAATTTTGAAACCTGAAAGACTGATTTAGAAAGATAGGGAAAGCCTGGGTGTACATCTGGTCCCTCTTAGCCACAAGAGTGAACAACGAACAAAAGACTTCCCTCTACCAAGATTTGAAAGTATCTTGTCCCCCTATTGGTCCTCTGGTCAGGTGTCAGCCAGGTTCACTGAGCTTAACCCTTTACAGGTAAAAGAGACATTAACCCTTAACTATCTGTTTATGACATGCCCCCCAAATCTCAGACAGTGTGGAACCACACTGGCGGTGATTTCTTCCTAGAACTTTAAAATAAACAGATTAATAAAACATATGCACCTTTACATATACTACTAATTATGCAAACTACAAGACTTCTCACATTTTAAGGACAATTTTTAACCAGTTGATTTTGGGAAACTTTCATGGGAGAGTGCATCAGCTACTTTGTTAGAAGCTCCTGAAATGTGTTGAATTTCAAAATCAAAATCTTGGAGAGCGAAACTCCATCGAAGCAGTTTTTTTTTTGTTCCCCTTGGCAGTATGAAGCCACTTTAGCGCAGCATGGTCGGTTTGTAGCTGGAATCGTCACCCCCAAATGTATGAGCGTAGCTTTTCCAGGGCATACACAATGGCGTAGCATTCTTTTTCACTGATTGACCAGTGGCTTTCCCTCTCAGACAGTTTCTTGCTGAGAAATACGACAGGATGGAAGTTTTGATCAGGTCCTTCCTGCATTAAAACTGCTCCTACACCACACTCAGATGCATCTGTGGTTACTAGGAATGGTTTGTCAAAGTCTAGGGCCCTTAGCACAGGGTCAGACATGAGGGTCGCCTTAAGCTGGGTAAAGGCCTTCTGACACTCATCAGTCCACTTAACTGCATTTGGCTGGGTCTTTTTGGTCAGGTCTGTTAGTGGGGCAGCGATTTGGCTGTAGTGTGGTACAAATCGCCTGTAATACCCAGCCAAGCCTAAGAAGGATTGGACCTGTTTCTTTGACTTTGAGACAGGCCACTTTTGGATAGCATCCACCTTGGCTTGTAGGGAGTTTATTGTTCCTTGACCCACCTGGTGTCCAAGGTAAGTCACTCTGTTTTGGCCTATTTGACACTTTTTAGCCTTAACTGTTAGTCCTGCCTGCCTGATGCACTCAAAGCCTTTTTCCAGGTGTTCAAGGTGTTCTGCCCATGAATCAGAAAAAATGGCCACATCATCGAGATAGGCAACTGCATATTCTTCCAATCCTGCTAGGAGACCATCTACAAGTCTTTGGAAGATGGCTGGTGCATTTCGCAGCCCGAAAGGAAGCAGATTAAATTCATACACCCCTGCATGGGTGATGAAGGCTGACCTTTCTTTGGCGGGTTCATCTAGCAGTACTTGCCAGTACCCCTTGGTTAAGTCTATTGTAGAGATGAACTGGGCATGTCCCAATTTCTCCAATAGCTCTTGGTGTGTGGCATTGGACAGTTGTCAGGATGAGTTACAGCATTTAGCTTACGGTAGTCCATGCAAAAGCGTATTTCCCCATCTGGTTTGGCTACTAGAACCACTGGAGATGCCCATGCACTGGTAGAGGGGTGGATTATACCCATCTGTAGCATGTTTCGGATCTCCCATTCTATACCAGCTTGGCCATGAGGAGACACCCAGTAGGGTGGGGTTCTAATTGGGTGAGCATTGCCTGTGTCAATGGAGTGGTATGCCCATTCAGTCCGTCCTGGGGTGGCTGAGAACAATGGGGCGAAGATAGTGCACAGCTTCTTGATCTGTTTCTGCTGCAGACATTCCAAGGTTGTGGAGAGGCTCACCTCTTCCACGCCACCGTCACTTTTTCCTTCGTAGTAGACACCTTCAGGCCACTCAGCGTCATCTTCTCCCTGGGCTGTAAACTGACAAACCTTTAAGTCTTTGGAATAAAAGGGCTTGAGAGAATTAACATGGTACACTTTAGGCTTTAGGGTTCAGGTGGGAAATGCTATGAGATAGTTAACAGCTCCTAGGCACTCTTGGACAGTGAATGGCCCTTCCCATGATGATTCCATCTTATGGGACTAGGTCCCAATCATTGGAATGTTCATTTACGAATTTACATATCATGGCCCTCAAAGTTCCACTAAACCTCTCCACCAGTCCATTGGTTTGATAGTGGTAAGGGGTAGCAACCAAGTGATTCACCCCATGAGCTTCCCACAGATTTTTCATGATCCCTGCCTGGAAATTAGTTCCCGCATCTATAAGGATGTCGGAGGGCCAACCTACCCTGGCAAAAATGTCTGCTAAGGCCTGGCACACAGTTTTAGCCCTGGTGTTGCTTAGAGCTACTGCTTCCGGCCATTGGGTAGCAAAGTCTATGAAAGTCAGTATGTACTGCTTTCCTCTGGGGGTCTTTTTTGGGAAAGGACCCAGAAAATCCACAGCTACTCGCTGAAATGGGACCTCAATTATGGGGAGTGGCTGGAGAGGGGCTTTGACCTGGTCTTGGCGCTTTCCCACTCTTTGGCACACCTCACAAGACCGGACATAATTAGCAACGTCCTTGCCCACCCCATCCCAGTGGAAGGACTTCCCCAACCTGTCTTTGGTTCTGTTCACCCCAGAATGGCCACTGGGATGATCATGGGCTAAGCTTAAGAGCTTCCCCCGGTACTTAGTTGGAACCACCAACTGTTTTTGAGGATGCCAGTCTTCCTGGTGTCCACCAGAAAGAGTTTCCTTGTATAAAAGTCCTTGTTGTACCAGAAACCGGGATCGGTTAAATGGAAACAAGGCTCAGCCCTGAGTAAGGGATGGCACATAACTGCTCTCTGCCTCAGGAACAGCCAGGCAAAGGAATTGTGACTCAGTTCCTTAATTCCTCCCACTCTCCTCTCTTGCTCCAGAGGGGAGTAAGTTACTGCAGCCTTTTAAAAGGGCAGCTTAGTCCACATCCTTAAAGGATTTAGGCCTTGAACTTGCAATTGGCTGTCCGTTTCTAATCAAAAGACTTTGTTTTCTGGGGCAATTTGATGCTTGTGAAAGGGAAAGACTAATGAACTTAAGCCATGTAAGAGCTGGCAGATGATCCGCAAACTTCTTCAACACAACCCTACCCAATGCAGCACAGTCTCAGTATGCAGCATCCTTGCTCATCCAGTTTTAATTCTGTTTTGTGATGTGGGCAAATAAAGATTAGGATGACACAAACTCACTTTGGCTTCTGCCCAGACTGACAATGAGTGAAATATTCCTCAGATAAGATCTGTTAGACTGTGGAACAGACTCCCAGTGGAACCAGTATTAAAACAATCACCCCAAACACTGCAGCAGCATTATTGTAACTATAGGATATTGGATGATTATGGCAGAATTCTGTAATCTTCCTGCAAGGACTATTGAGTAAGTCCCATTGTCTGCCATTTAAAAGTGGCTTGGGCAAACACTGGAGAATATAGAATATAAAGCAGGGAAGACACCTATATTGACAGATTGCCAAATACATATTTTCTGTATCTAATTTTTATTTGTTGTATTTATTCTAATTTATATGGCAGCTTTTTTTTCTTCTCCTATCTCTTAAGCATTAGAATTACAGAAGAACTGTTGTGCAATGAATCATGAGATGGGTGTGTAAGACAGATGTGCTACCACAGGTGGATTTAGCCAAATAACAAAGTAATTTAGAAATGTTTCTAAAAGACGCAGATGTCAAAAATTTTGGAACTGGAGAGATAAGTGTTTCCCACATGCCGTTAGCTACAATACCACTTAGCTGTCTAACAATTTTAATACTCTTGTTGCTGTAAAACAGAAAACGTTACTGGCATTCAAGAACTAAAAAGCTCTGATTTCCACTAATAGCAGAAAACCCCATTAACATTGTGTTACATTGTACAAAGTCAGGTCAAGAAATGGCTTTCGGTGAGCTACCATACAGAGTAAAGTTTTATAAAAACTAATCTATTGCTTTCTGTAAGTCTTCATGTTCCTTTCCCAATTCCGCCATCCTTCAGCTGCAGAGGCTTCATGATTTATTCCAGATCCTTCACTATTCCAGTGGAGGTAATCCCTCTCCTTCCACCTCTGAATGATTCACTCTCTTCTGCAGCTAGGGCCTGATCCAAAGCCCATTGAAGTAAACTAGTCTTTCGATTGACTTTAATTGTTCCCTACTATAATGGATTTCATTGTCCTCTGCTTTGTAGACTTCCTAATCCTTTTTGTTCACACTATCCCCACACCTCCCTATACCCATGCACAAAGTTACCATCCTCTTTCAAATCCCACCTCAAAAATCACTTTCGTTTAACCTCCCAAAACTGACTGCTTTGCCATACTTTCTGCTCCTACCACTCCATGTGATCCTTAGTTATTTCCATCGCATCTGTCCATAGTAGACTGCATCCTCTTTGGAGCTGAGCCTTTGTTTTCCTATTCGCTTCTAAAGGATATGGGCTCAAATTTAAATCCTCACTACATCCTCTTTCCATGATCCTCCCCCCTTTCAAATGTCGGGAGAGTTTGTTATTGGAACTATGTGGATTGGGCCTGTCGATGTAACAGATCCAGACCCAAGCTGACACCTTGTGGTATATTATGTTTCTTTGACTGTTATGAGCAGGAAGAACTAATCTTTACATGTATCTAGCTTTTTTTTTTAAATGGGAACTTTTTTAAAAAAGAGATGATGGAAAGAAACGAAGAAAAGTCTCAAAATATAAGCAGCTGTACTAAAAAAAATAACAAAGGCTCTGATGTCGGTCAACATGGGGAACATCTTTGAAAGGAAGACTCTTCCATATTCTTAATGTCAATAGCAATATAATATTTTTGTGCATGTTCTGCATCCTATCTAGTTGTTTTCAAATGTGAATAAAGTCTATGTTAGACATTTTAGACCTAATCCAACTTCTGCTGAAATCAACTGAAAGATTCTCATTGATGTCAATGAGTATTGGTTCGAGCCCATAGAGTCTGAACACCTTTTTTGTTTAAAATGGAACTTATTGGTTAAAAGGAAACATTTTACTTGTGGACTTTTTTTTCTTCTCCTGATTTTTCCATTGCTGCCTCCACCCACTGTTTCTGTAAAGTTCTTTGGGTTAGAATCTCACCCTCCTGACAGAACATACACAGAATATTTTAATGAGTGGTTATACTGCCAGTTCAGAATCCCAGATCAGACAACCAGTTACAGCATTCTGACCTGACCTCATCTGGATAGCTCGCTGTGACACAGAAGCTACATTTGTAATAAGATTTTGCTGGTAACCCTCACCCACAAAAGACATTAATTTATTCTTATTGGTAAGAATTAAAAATGACAGCATTAGTCAGATTCCACAGTCTATTACATTTTAAGCTCATGTTTCTTTGGAAAAGATAAGAGACATGACAAAGTTTTTTGTACAAATGAATCTTGATCAGCTTCATTTAGGCAATTGCTTTTCATACCCACAGATTGAAAAATGCCAGTTTTAAATCCTTAGTAATATATGCACATCTTGTAAAGTGAAAACAACAACAACAACCCTAAATATAGCTAAAGAGAATGTATAGACGAAAGAAAAAAATATTACTAGAAACAAACGTTAAAGAAGGAGAAGGAAATGTCAATGACAATCAACAGGTTTTCAGGCCAGACCATGCAGCTTCTGCTGAGCAGATTTTATAGCAATCATACAGAGTAAGGCAACTAACCATAAAGATCTTGCTTCCCATAAATGGCAGAGACTTAGAACTTTGATTTCATCTTACATCTCACCTTTTTTTGCACTGAATCTTATTTAAAAGAGAATTTTAACTGAATAGTACTAAAAGGCTGCTACTTTTCCTGTCTGTTTGTGCAAAGGAGAATGTAGGATTTACTTTACTGCCACTGGCCCATTCCCACTTTCCTCAGTATTCAACAGCCCATATTTTTTCTTGGTAACCAAGAAAAGATGCCACTTGTAGGAGTTACCAGCTGAGTATGATTGTGAAAAGCTGAATTCATCAGCTGTAGAAGTTTTTTGTAATGCCCACCTCAGACAAAGTCTGGGCTGCCCTTAAATAACATGATATTCCTGCCATTGTCTGAATTTAAAAATTTCTCCTTCAGAATTCTGACAGAACTCTTAATATTCCACTATTACTAACTCCTAAATTGACTGAAATTCTAAAGCTTTGATATGTTGCATTGGTAGAGAAAATGAACTCTTTGTTTAGTATTATTATTGTATGTCTCATTTTGGGGCTATTTAAAAAGACCAAATCTGAGGGCTAGTCTATACTAGTGCTTACGTCGATGTAACTTACGAGGCTTAGGGGTGTGAAAAAGGCACCCCCTGAATGACGTAAGTTACATCGAACTAATGTCCACGCTGTGCTATGTCAGCAGGAGAGGATCTCTTGCCAACATAGGCTCCACCGCTCGCAGAGGTGGAGTAATTATGCCAACAGGAGAGGGCTCTCCCGTCAGCTTAGTGCATCTGCAACTGTGCCGATGTCGCATGGTAATGTAGACTCGACCTGAGACTAGTCTGGGAGATCCTATGTATTTTAACCATGCAAACAGAGCTCACCATGTAAGTGCCACACTTAACATCCGTGGGAGAGAATGTTCTGAATTTCTTTAGCAATTAAGCATGCATCTCATTCTGAGCCGAATAGCCTTAGTTTGTGACTTACAGAGTTTAAGGGGACCACCAGGTCATTCAGTCTGACCTCCTGTTTATCGCAGGCCACCAGAATCACTTAGCAGCCAGACACTAAATCCTACCACAGAAATCTGCCTCAGACTGGTGTGAATGCCAAGAAGTAGCACTGGGTCAACTTAAAATATGTTATTCTACGAACTGAGGTACAAAGCACAGATATGGGGAATTCCAGTAATTTCACAAGAGCGCTTTCATTACAAGAGTTAAAATAAAAACAGTTAGATAAAATAAGAACTAACTCAAACACAAGCCTTGGGAGACCTTACATTACATTAACAAAGCTATATAAATGGACAGAACTATGACAGATAAAATTCAGAATTGATATATGCAAACTAATGGATATTGAAGGAAGTCATCTGAACTATTCAGACACCTTATGAGGTTCTAAATAAACGGCATCGGTTCAAGGACATCAGTGCTGCTGAGGTTATGTTACATTAATCATGTGTCATGGCACCAGTAGTCATTCTTAATATTTAGATAGAAATAAAATAAGTGAAAAATAGGACCACTGGTCTGATGGCAGTTTGTATGTTCCTAAATTGATCCAATAAGCCCAACCCTAATGATAGAATCTTCCTCTTTAAAGAATTACCTCACAAATAATCTCACACACGCAAATCCAATGTAGGAGTCAAAGAAAGAGCAGACCAATAAAATGATGATATAGGTGGGATTAGAAAGTAAAAATAGAAATAAATGGGTGGCAGTGCTAATGTTTCCTGGCATTGTTCAAATTATAACATCAGATCCATGAACAACATGTCCTATGTTGATTTTTTGATCTACAGGCTGATGTGATCTTGCTTCTTTCAGGTATGTTAATAGATATGGGAGCAGATCTTCGGCCTTTGTAAACTGGGGTAGCTTCATAGAAGTCAATGACTTCACACTAATTTACACCACTTGAGGATTTGTCCCTTAGCTGTCCATTTGTGATTACTTGTGATTGTACATGAGTCTGACTGTGAGGGAAGAAGCTCTCTGGAGGCCGGTAGTTCTCTGACCATGAAAATTAACATTTGAATAATCATACACATCAACAATTTATTTAATAGTCAACTGTATCAAAGACAAGAGAGTTTTCCTAGCTGCAGGCCTATGTCTTGCACTGAACATATGGTAGCGTAGGCATAAATTTACAGTAGAGATGAGCCTGAACTCCCATGTTCAGGCCCATAGCCACAGCTCCCCAAAATTCAGAAGTGGTCAGACCCAGTGGTTTGGTTCCAGTGAATTTCTCCTTAACACTTGTTCAGAGAGGCTGCATGCAACAGCAACACTTGCTTTGGTAGTACATCTTGGAATCGTAGAGCTTAAGCCAGAAAGGATCACCAGATTACCTAGTCTGACCTCCTGTATTTCACAGGCCACCAGCACCAGCCAATACCCAACACTCACAGAAAACCCAACAACTGAAATTAGACCAAAGTATTACAGATCTCAGGAGACTAAACTAACACCTGCCTCAGGCATAGAATAGCAGGGAATGAGATGCACCCCTGCCTGAGGCTCCTGCAATGGCAGGGAACTGATTATGAGAGAGACCCAGATTATCCTGGTAAGTGACATCCTCCCCCTCCCCCACCACACTGCAGAGGAAGATGAAAATCCCCCAAGGTCACTGCCAATCTGTCCTAGGGGAAAATTCCTTTCTGACTCCATGTATGGTGATCTGTTATGAGAGGAAGTCAGCCAAATACTTGAGTGGAAGACTACTCAGGGCCAACTCAGCACACCGGTCCTCTCCATACCTTGTCCCATCACCAGCCAGGGCCATCCCTGATGCTTCAGAAGAAGGAGACCAAAACCAAAACACAATGCCAAAATACAGTGGGGGAAAAAATCCCTACAGGTTACCAGCTGAAGCCTTGAAGTGTAGTGCAGTGACAGTTGCTAGGGAAGAAGCTAGACCACTATTCTCATTCCATTGTAGTCAGTACCTTTGGGGCCCCAGTGCAATAACTGTGAGGTTAAAGCTTTAGAGCTACTGCCAATGCCCTGGACTATGGTTCCTGACTACTTGTGCAATGAGGGAATAAACCATAAAGGGAGGCAGAAACAGCTGTTATGTGGAGTTCAGCGGACTTATGCCCTTTCATGTTCTCCCTAACAGGAAAAAAAAATTAGGGCTCAAATGAGACATTAAGGCAGTGATTCATCAAGGGGGAAGCATACCTTCCACAGCTGCAGCAGGAGTGCCCAAAGGCCAGTAGCATCCACTTTAGCAGGGTGCATTCCCTGCCATTAATGTGGCCTCATCGTCTCCATTTCTGCCCCTCTGGGGAGACTTACTTTGCACCTTGTCCTCCCTGGTGCAACTAAGTGTGGTAGTGAACCCATCTAGTTTACAGTATTAATAGGCTAAACAAGCCATAGATCTAATACTTACCCTGCTCACAGGGAGGAAAGTTCATATGTGAAGGGACCATTATAATTATCAGGTTTGAACTTCTGCCTCACATAGGCCATAGAATTCCACCTAGTGATTCCTGCACCAAGACTAATACTTGCAACAGCTTTAGTCAAAAGTAAAAAAGTTGGAATTTCTTTCAGCATTGAGCCCTCCAAGATCAGAATATGGCTATCTGGGATCCCCTCCGAGCACTGTTATATTTTGTGCATATATTTTAGCAACGGATTTTCCATTTATATTCCAACTGAAGCTGTCACATGCTGTTGGCACTTTGGCTAGCAATACCTTACACATCATTAGAGCATTGCATGCAAAATGCCATCTTCCTCCTCCTCGTTTTAGTCAATTTTTAGAAAGACTTTTTTATTCGATAAAATTATAACAGGAAATACGTTCTTAAAAGGTGCAGCCGAGAGCTAATTCATGCAACTCTCTTGCTGTTACTATGCTTCAGGTTAGTGCACAGCAGTGTGATGTGATCTAGAATAAAGTAGCACAAGTAGAACTGATCTTAAAAGTCTCTCCAACTAACTAATAGACATTATGTAGCTGGAAAACAAATATTCTGGTGAGCAGAAGTTTCCTGGGCAAAGTAACGTAACCTTTGCTGTGTTAGTGAAGAGACAAATGCTGGCTATTGGACCTAATAATTTCTGAATTGTTTGGTGTATCTCATTCTCAAAACACATGAAAGGCACATTTAGCAAGCTTTTATAGTCTGAGGTAGTCTGTTTATAATGGTTTCAGGCACATCTTATATATCTTTTTAATTAACATTTTAGAGGAAGATCCAGCTAGCTAGTAGCCATAATAATGTCTTAATCATTTGCTCTGAGGGTCTGAGCTAGTCTCCAGCAAGGTCAGATGCTTCTATAAAGAAAAAAGGGGCCCATTAAAATTGACTGACAATGGGGTGGTACATTTTGTCATTCTGAAACTCTGACTAAAACAAAAAGATCCTATATACTTTAATAATCCCTTTTGTAGTATCTACATTTTCAAAAGCTCTTTCAAGTTTTATTAATAATTCTTTTGTTTCAGTTCATAATAACCCATATTATACTTCACTCTCTTGGGAAGTAAAATTCTTTTTCATGGACTAGGTCTTTCATTCTGTGAATCATGACTATTTTCAATCTCTGGAAGAATTGATCCAAATTAAATTGACACCAATGCCATTTGTCTTTACAAATACAAAGTATTTTCTTTCCTTTTACATCAAGTGTCTGACCAGAGGACATTTGGCATTTGGGTTTTATGGACAGAATACAACATATGTGCAATTAATTGGCTGCTTTTGTTAAAAAGAAGAATAATTATAGCGGTAAAAAGCTTTTTTGTTCTCTACAGAGAACAAATACTGCTAAACAACCAAGCCTTTCTCTTACCATCATACATTAGTTTAGGATGTGTTTTTCTTTATTAATAATACAGTAATTGAAATGAGAAACCCCAGGTTTTAATAGTATTTGAGATCGGGTAAATTCTGCACTAATGTAACATTTTTTTGTTTAATGCCATAATCACTCCACATTACATATAGCATTTTTATTCTCATCTTCAGTGCCTGGACCCATACATATAGCTATCCTACCGTTACCCATTACACACACTATGTTCTGCTAACTCACTTCTTCTTATGTTTCTCATGGGTCTGAGCCAAGCCCATTGATATCAGTGGGAGTCTTCCATTGCCTTCCATTGGCTTTGGATCAGGCCCTATATCTCCCTTTCCCATTTGAAACTCTGAGTCTTCTGCTCACGAACCCCCCAAGTGCCTGGAACAGCCTTCTTCCACCAATGTGACTTGTGACCTCATTCAAACCCCTCCTTAAAGTGGAAGGAGGGATCTTTTTTCCTCTCCTTTGTAACAAAGCTTTCTGCTCCTTTGGCAAAATCCATTTTCTAGTTTTTAATAATGCATTTCCTATAATACCCATTTTCATTTTGCACGTTTCCTCGCTTGTGCTTGGCCTTGCATACAGTATAAAGCTGAGGATTAGGTTTAAAAAAACAGGCTCCTAAAGTTAGGTTCCTCTTAGATCAGAGGGTAGCCGTGTTAGTCTGGATCTGTAAAAGCAGCAAAGAATCCTGTGGCACCTTATAGACTAACAGACGCTTTGGAGCATGAGCTTTCGTGGGTGAATACCCACTTCCTCAGATGCATGTAATGGAAATATCCAGGGGCAGGTATATATATGTGTGCTAGCAAGCAAGCTAGAGATAACGAGGTCAGTTCAATCAGGGAGGATGAGGCCCTGTTCTAGCAGTTGAGGTGTGAAAACCAAGAGAGGAGAAACTGGTTCTGTAATTGGCAAGCCATTCACAGTCTTTGTTCAATCCTGAGCTGATGGTGTCAAATTTGCAGATGAACTGAAGCTCAGCAGTTTCTCTTTGAAGTCTGGTCCTGAAGTTTTTTTGCTGCAGGATGGCCACCTTAAGGTCTGCTATAGTGTGGCCAGGGAGGTTGAAGTGCTCTCCTACAGGTTTTTGTATATTGCCATTCCTAATGTCTGATTTGTGTCCATTTATCCTTTTCCTTAGAGACTGTCCAGTTTGGCCGATGTACATAGCAGAGGGGCATTGCTGGCATATGATGGCGTATATTACATTGGTGGATGTGCAGGTGAATGAACCAGTGATGGTGTGGCTGATCTGGTTAGGTCCTGTGATGGTGTCGCTGGTGTAGATATGTGGGCAGAGTTGGCATCGAGGTTTGTTGCATGGATTGGTTCCTGAGCTAGAGTTATTATGGTGTGGTGTGCAGTTACTGGTGAGAATATGTTTCAGGTTGGCAGGTTGTCTGTGGGCAAGGATTGGCCTGCCACCCAAGGCCTGTGAAAGTGTGGGATCATTGTCCAGGATGGGTTGTAGATCCTTGATGATGCGTTGGAGGGGTTTTAGCTGGGGGCTGTATGTGATGGCCAGTGGAGTCCTGTTGGTTTCTCTCTTGGGTTTGTCTTGCAGTAGGAGGCTTCTGGGTACACGTCTGGCTCTGTTGATCTGTTTCCTTATTTCCTCGTGCGGGTATTGTAGTTTTGAGAATGCTTGGTGGAGATTTTGTAGATGTTGGTCTCTGTCTGAGGGGTTAGAGCAGATGCGGCGGTACAACCGCATCTGCTCTAACCCCTCAGACAGAGACCAACATCTACAAAATCTCCACCAAGCATTCTCAAAACTACAATACCCGCACGAGGAAATAAGGAAACAGATCAACAGAGCCAGACGTGTACCCAGAAGCCTCCTACTGCAAGACAAACCCAAGAGAGAAACCAACAGGACTCCACTGGCCATCACATACAGCCCCCAGCTAAAACCCCTCCAACGCATCATCAAGGATCTACAACCCATCCTGGACAATGATCCCACACTTTCACAGGCCTTGGGTGGCAGGCCAATCCTTGCCCACAGACAACCTGCCAACCTGAAACATATTCTCACCAGTAACTGCACACCACACCATAATAACTCTAGCTCAGGAACCAATCCATGCAACAAACCTCGATGCCAACTCTGCCCACATATCTACACCAGCGACACCATCACAGGACCTAACCAGATCAGCCACACCATCACTGGTTCATTCACCTGCACATCCACCAATGTAATATACGCCATCATATGCCAGCAATGCCCCTCTGCTATGTACATCGGCCAAACTGGACAGTCTCTAAGGAAAAGGATAAATGGACACAAATCAGACATTAGGAATGGCAATATACAAAAACCTGTAGGAGAGCACTTCAACCTCCCTGGCCACACTATAGCAGACCTTAAGGTGGCCATCCTGCAGCAAAAAAACTTCAGGACCAGACTTCAAAGAGAAACTGCTGAGCTTCAGTTCATCTGCAAATTTGACACCATCAGCTCAGGATTGAACAAAGACTGTGAATGGCTTGCCAATTACAGAACCAGTTTCTCCTCTCTTGGTTTTCACACCTCAACTGCTAGAACAGGGCCTCATCCTTCCTGATTGAACTGACCTCGTTATCTCTAGCTTGCTTGCTAGCACACATATATATACCTGCCCCTGGATATTTCCATTACATGCATCTGAGGAAGTGGGTATTCACCCACGAAAGCTCATGCTCCAAAGCGTCTGTTAGTCTATAAGGTGCCACAGGATTCTTTGCTGCTGTTCCTCTTAGAGTACATCTACACAGCAATTAAACACCTCCTGCTGCCCTGGGTCAGCTGACTTGCACTTGCCTGGTTTATAAGACTCAGGCTGTAGGGCTGTCAAATTGCTGCATAGACATTTGAACTTGGGCTGGAGCCTGAACTCTGGAACCCCAGAAAGGGGGAAGATCCCAGAGCTCAGGGTCCAGCCCAAGCCTGAATGTCTAGCCCGCAATTTTTAGCCCCACAGCCTGAGCCTCACAAGTCTGAGTCAGCTGACCCAGGCCAGCCATGGCTGTGCCATGGGTCTTTTATTCCAGTGTAGGCATATTCACCTAAATAAATGTCTGGGTTTTCAAAATGGCTGAGTACTCAACAGCTCCAATTTACCTCAATGGCCAAGTCCTACTTCCCATTTCTAAAGATATATTTATCCAGTCACACAGTTCAGAAAAAAGATGGAAAGGAAAATATTACATGAAAAAAATGATCCAACATAAGTTGATTCTCCCATTGTATCTTGTCTTTTAAAGTTTATCTTTAGTTTATAAAACATTTAGGGTAGAGACTATCTAGTTATCTGTATCGTGTACAGCACATTATCTGTGCAGAACCAATGTCAGTACTAAAAGAATAATAATAATAAATTGAATTGCACATTTCTAATCTTACTTCTATTCCATAAATGTGTATGCATAGGCAGCAACTGAAGTCTCTGAAGGTCTGTTTGGAAAGGATACTCTCAAGTTTGACTATCTTACTGTCGTGTACAAGGAGTGTGAAGTATCTCGTTAAAGAGTTGGTGAGCTCTTTAGTGAAGCTCACTGTGGTCTATGTTTTAGAAGGCACCAGAAGGCAGCCAGAGCAGCAGTGTGTATATGTAACTAGGCCTTATAGGTTGCATGTATTTAGTAAACATAGTTATTTGGACCTAACTATGCCTGTGTGATTTCTTCATTCTATTACTTCGTGTAAAGGGCAGAAGACACCACTTACCAAGTAGCTTTCGTTTATAAATTATTTAAGAGTATTTTAAGCATAGTTAAAACTTGGTAAATATTTGTATGCAAAACAATAGGATGCTATTGGCTATTTGAAAATAAGTAGGAGTTGTAAATTACATTTGAATTTCAACTTTTATATATAATAGTCCTGGGGATTATTTTCTGTAAAGTCCTGAAAAGACAGAATTCTGGCTTAGCTGTTGCTAAGACTTAGCTGAAGTACATTAAGGGGAGTGTCATAATAGTAACTGAGGAAAGGGCCTCATTATAATAGATACAAGAAAAAAGATTCTTGGCTTGCAATTCAGGAACACTTCAGACATTTTAATACCAACAAAATTATTACAGATTATGCATCTTTATAGCAAGTAAGTAATTTCCTGTTATAACACTAAATTATGTGTATGGTTAAAAACACTGTTATTATGTTAATATCAAGATGGAAGAAATATATTAAGAAAACTAAAATGAAAAGGCAAAAAAGAGTCTGTAAATGCAAAAGAAAAAACAATATTTTGATATAACAAACTAACATTTACATATGTCAGTAGGAAACAAAACAGTTCGGCTATCCTGGGAGAACATAATGTATATTAGCAATTAGGACTAAGGAAGTCTGAGCACAATGGAGCCTAGCCCACCTTACATATTACCTGAATTTGGCTCACAGACTCCATGACATTCAACCAAACAGAATGGGCCAAGTTCAGAGGAGATATGGAAGGGCAAAGAGGGTGGAGTTACACCTTGGTAAGAAGGTGTGAGGCTGAGTTTAAGGCCCTAATCCTTCAATGAACACTACATGGACAAACCCCCATGCCTGCTTGGAGCCCCATTTACTTCAGTGGGGCTACTAGCAGTTGCAGGGATTAGTTTAAATGGAACTAACTGGTCTGTAGATTTAGTTAAGTATTTCTAGAGAAGGCTAAAATGGTGTAACATGCACACCGAGGGGGCTGGAAAGAGTAATGCACGCTGAGGGGAGAATGGAGCCACAGGCCTAGACTCACAAGCAGGACTTAGGCATTACAGTGCTGAATGTGGCAATGCCTAACTCTCAGGTGCCCTGCCATCTAGTAGAATTTACAGCCCTGGGTTAGATGCCCAGCCTCCCCATGTATTGTATGGGCAGACAGGTATCTAAAAGTGGGAGCTGCCTCAGCTAGCCAGTAAGTAAGGTGAAGGGTATAGCCTAAGGCAGGTGTCGGCAACGTTTGGCAAGTGGCTTGCCAGGGTAAGCACATTGGTGGGCCGAGCCAGTTTATTTACCTGCCCTGTCCGCAGGTTTGGCTGATTGCAGCTCCCACTGGCCATGGTTCGCTGTCCCAGCCAATGGGTGTGGTGGAAAGCAGCGGCCAGCACATCCCTCAGCCTGCGCCACTTCCCTCCGCCCCCATTGACCTGGAGTGGCGAACTGTGGCCAGTGGGAGCCACGATCGGCCAAACCTGTGGACACAGCAGGTAAACAAACTGGCCCGGACCGCTAGGGTGGTTACCCTGGTGAGCCGAGTGCCAAAGGTTGCTGACCCCTGGCCTAAGATCTAGTCTATATTAAAAAATTAGATTGTCCTAGCTGCTTCACTCAGGGCTGTGAAAAATGTTGTGCCCTTCGTGACATAGTTAGGTCAACCTAACCCCTGGTGTAGCCCCGGCTATGTCAATGAAAAAATTCTTTCTGCCAATCTAGCTATCACCTCTCTGAGAGGTGGATTAACTACACTGATGGAAAAACCCCTTCTATCAATGTAAGAGTTGTCTACTCTATGGTGCTGCAGTGGCAGCACTATAGCTGTGCTGCTGTAGCAGCTGTAGTGTAGACACACCCAAAGTGTAAGTTAGGTGCCTATCTCCACTTGGAAGTCACAGCTGTGAATTCTTTCCTGGACTTGGGCTTGTAAGCCAGGTCAGCCCTTTCTCATGAAAAGCAGTGGCAATGGTAACCCCTTATATCCAATGACCAGGGCACTCACCTAGCATGTGGGAGACCTGGGCTCTAATCCCCCTGCTGCAGATCAGCAAATGAACCAAAGGGTATGTCTTCACTACCAGCCAGATCAGCAGGCAGCGATCAATCCCTGAGTGCTCTCTAGTCAACTCCTATATTCCAGCTTGGTGAGAGGCGCATGCACAGTCAACGGGGGAGCGTCAGCAGTCAACTCACCATAGTGAAGACACCGCAGTAAGTCGATCTAAGTATGTTGACTTCAGCTCCATTATTCATGTAGCTGAAGTTGCATAACTTAGATCGATCCCTTCCCTCCACCCTACCCCCAGTGTAGACCAGGCCTAAGTCTCCTGTCTCCTATGTAAGAGTCCTAACCACAGAGACATAGGAGGATACTCTAAGGTAGGCCTCTCTCATTTTTCTCCTGTTGAAGCTGTTCCCCTGTGTATGTAATACTTAAATAGTCACTGGGCCAGAGAGTATGAAATGGTTCTAAAGCCCAATGGTTAGAGTACTCAGCTGCGAGGTAAGTGAACTGGATTGGAGCCCTGATCTAACTTGGGTACAAGGGGGATTTGAACCTAGGACTCTCACATCCTGGGAGTGGACAGTATTAGCTTCCTACCTAGAGTCTAGAAACTTTCACAGCTCTGGGAAATATTAAATACATTGGCCAGAAGGAGGTGAATTTGTTAGCAAAGGCTTTGTGATAATCCATGGCATACCATTTAGGCCAATAGCCTTACATTTGGATAAAGATTTAATAATGCTGATCATCTCTACAGTGTGATTTGACAATTTATCTTATTTAATTGGGCTTCTGCTAGGATTCAGAAATTTGGCTTGGCCATCTGATTATCTAGATTATAGAAGCCAACAAGCTATCATTACAAAAATAATGAAATTCTACAGATTCTGATTTAATTTTTGTAGGAGTTCCACAAGATTAGTTTTGTCTTAACTTTAGTTGATATAATGGTTTTACTTAACTCATTTCTTTTTCAGCATTGAGATTAAAACTTTCTGAATTGTTACTTTCCTTTAAAAATGAGACTTTCTGGGTATAACTTAATTTTGTTTTGTTTTAAAAGTTTCAGCTACATTCATCTATCCTTGTACATGTAGTATTCTGAAAATTGAGTTCCTGGGGTATTTCTCTAGGATTCTCAGTTCTTTTAAAAAGCCATAAAGATAATTAAATGTGATTATTTGTTTATCCAAAACAACACCAACAAACAAAACAACCCCCCCTCCCAAAAAGCTGCTCCTCCCGCATATCCAACCCAAGGAAACCAAAGGCAATAAAAACAATGCAAAGAAAAAAAAAAACATATGAAGAGTGTTGGTGTGATCATCATCTGTCTGGTTGTACATTTGATGTTCACATTTAAAACTGGTGGGCACATTTAAAACCATGTGGACTTCTGGAGGATGTGAATACACATTCCCTAGAAGTCTACAACGACTAAGCTGGAAGAAAATTTTCCATTGAAACCGCTTTTCAGTGAAAAATTGGGTTCATGAGGACATGAAATTTTCCATGTAAAGTGTCACCTTTCCATGGACAGTTTAGATTTTTAATAATAACCTGGACACCTGAAAACAAAAATGTTTTCAGCAGAAAAACAAATTATATTGATTTGGAAATACTCCTGCAGTGCGTCATGGGAGTTGTAGTTTTGTTGCCTCATATCTCCATTGTTCTCTATGGGCAGACTCTCCAGCCAGACTTCATCTCCTGTTATGCTCCATGCTGAGGGGAGGTGGTGCACCATAGGAGTCCGACGGCCCCAAAAGTTTTCCACTAAGAAAAACCCTCCATTTTCTGACCAGCTCAATAATGACATAGGCCCCAATTTTTAAAAGTTTCCTTCAATTTTAGGATCTCCTATTTAAGAAACATTGCGCCTTCTTTTCAGAAATGCCAAGGACCCAGAATTCCTATTGAACTCAGCTAAGTCTGTGGGAGCTCAGTAGCTCTGAAAAGCAGACTCAAGGTGTTTTAAATTTGGCCTTAGGCCAAGGTTTTTTTAAAAAAGGAGTCTAAAATTAGACTACTAAGGTTGAGATTTTCAGAAATGTCTAAGTGACTCACAAGACTCATTGACGTTCAAATCCATATTTATGCACCTAAACTAATGAGCAACAAACAACTTTTCCTGGGTGTTCAGCACTTTTGAAAAATTTGGCCCTTTAGTTAGGTACCTAAATATAGCTTCTGAAGCCTAATTTAGACTTCTATTTCTGATACAACCTTAGCTTTGTAATTTTATTCATTGCTTACTTTAAAGCTTAAAAGGCAGATCATACCTTTGAAACTAGGGAAAACGCTGTTGGAGATGGAGAATATACAATAAGGAAAGCTTTATTGCAAATGTTTATATTTTATTCATCTGGATAGTTTGTTGTAGATCTGTCAGAGGAAGAGGTTAAAATACAGATCTGACCAAAAGACCTTTAGTTGGTCTCTCGTAGGAGTTTAAAGAGGATTTTGAAAGTGCAACATGAATCCATGCTTTGCTTGTTGTGATTAAAATCCTTACTGCTCTTTGCTTCCTAGCAACAGCATCTTTAAACCTTGACCGGAGACAGTGCATGCATAAATCAGTCTGCCACTAGTCACTTAGTTGATCAATCTATTGATGTTTTTCTTAAGAGAACTAATCTATATCTTTTAACAAAGATATCCACTGACAATAGCAAGCAATGCATCAATGAGAAGAACGGGGCAAATCAAATGACTTTTTTGGTGAATTGTCACTTTTTCTCCATTCTCTTTTTGGGTGTTTCTGAGGCAATGCATATCCTCTGCCTTGTCAGGAACCCCTAATTTGGAAGATGAAACTGTGAGAGGTCAACCCCACACTTGGAACCAAACCCCTCCCAGCTTCCTGCTAGCAGATGAAACCCTTCTAACACTCCGAATATTAACAAGCACTATGATTCTCCCCCCTACCCTCATGCAGCTCGTTTCTTCTGTTACCCTATATTACTGATCTTATACACCAGTGTATTCTCTCTCCACCTATCCATCTAAGCTTATAAGCTCTGATAAGTAATCATTGTGAAATCCAGGCTGTAACCTGTTGTTGACTCATATTCACTGCTGGTGACTATGCCCCCAAAGTCTAACCAACCATCATCTCCTGTTCTGCTGTCCTACCAACACCCCTCCACATGTGTTGGCAGTTTGTTTTGTATTTGGACTACCTTTAGACTGTAAACTTCTCAGCGCAGGGAACTTATCCTAGTATTTTTGTCTGTACTGTAGTCTGCACACCTGTGTCTCTGTAATGAGAATAACTATTATAATAAAATAATCATGATATTAATAAAGAAATATATTTGGAGAACTTTCTAAATGAATGTATAATTCAGAAGGACGTACACAGATGAGCACCAAAATAATGATTTTTGAAGAAAGCAGATGTTCTCCTACTTTAGGGTGTTTTTTAGTAGTCACCAGCATATGGTTTCATTTACAGAAGCCTTTTCCAACGGAGAGAAGAAGTAAATCCCATTGGCTGACACTAGGGATACAGATAAATATGCAGAAGGTTGAACAGTTGAGAGGATGCTAACATACAATATGGGATAAAGCTGCTATGTAGGTTTCATAAGGGGTTGGCTTCTCCTTGGGGAAAGTGGGTTTAAGAATATTAAAGCTGAAAGTGATTTTATGTTCTCTGTTAGGGTGAAATTCATAATCCTTTGCACTGGCCAGCAGAAGGCTTAGGTACTTACGGGCATTTAACTCCCATGCATGTAAATCCCACTTAAGACCTTTAAATTAGACTGTACAGGGGTCACTTTTATCCTTAGTTTGGGGTTTGGCAATGTATTCATGAGTGATTATGCACTCATATGCAGAATGCTTTTGATGTTGCTTAGCAGAATGAATACCTTTTCTATTAACATGATAGGCTTGTGTCAAGACACTGATCCAAACTCCTTGGAACTTTGGAGGGATATGAGTGAGTTTTGGAATTCAAAATGAGATCTGGATCTGAATTGTTTAGCTGGCCTCTCTCTCTAATAGAAGGTATCAAACCCTGAGCTCTCCAAGCCCCTACATTTTGGCAGAGGGTAAAGGTTTCAAATGTTGGTTTGGATTTTCATCTTGGCAACAGTTTTAAAAACAATCAGGAAGTTTATTTTTCCCCAATAGCAATACAAAATGGTGCAAAGCACAATCACAATGTTTACAGTGGAAGGAAACAGCATAATTTGGAATGGTTAAAGGATCGATTCTGTTCCCATTGAAGTTAATGGCAAAACTGTTATTGACTTCAATGGCACGCCAGCATGCCCTCAATGGTTTACACTCACTATGGGGACCCAAAAATTATTCTAAAACTCTTTGGCTATAGCATCTTGGTTTACTGCTTTTTTTCAGAAATTTACTCATTTTTCCCCATGACATCTTTCTTTACTTACAGCTTTACTCGTTTTTTAAAATTTCTTTTTTTAATTTCTTTTTAGTTTGTTATAGATCTAATGACAATTAGAGCTGTAATGACAATGCAGCTCTAATGCCAAATTCCAAAGTAAAGTTTGCAATAGTTTTTCAGAAAACTGAATCAAGATTTGTTTGAATGAAGGCCTAGAGTCATTCACTCTTTCTAAATCTCACTGATTTTAAAGTAAAGATTGGCATGTTTGCTTCCTATGACAAAGTTATATGTATGAAACATTAAAGAACTTAAAAAGGCAAAGAAGATTTATTAAGCCATCACTCAAAATATGTTCAATGAAACTGTACAGCAAACCCAGTTTGATCCATTGTAATGGTGTCAAAAATTATATCAGTTTACCCACTATTTGAATACCATCGGAGGCAATGGTCCAATTAGGAAACATCAGGACTGTCATACTGTTTCAGACCAGTGGTCCATCTAATCCAGTATCTTGTCACCAAGAATGATCAGTACCAGCTGCTTCATAGGAAGGTGAACACAACCATGATGTGGGATAAACTGCTCTGAGGGAAAATTTTGGAGCCAGAGGGAGACAAATGTCAAAATTTCAAAGCAGCTTGCTTTTAGAAACATTTGTTAACTCCCAAACACTTTGATGAATTTTCTTCAAACTTTTCAAAAAGTTTCTATGTCTTCAGAGGTAATGTGGCAATTTTCAAGGCAAAGCAATTTTCAGAGCCAAATTTAGAGGCTGACTAAAAATATAGTGGAAATTGATTGCAACCTAACTATGGAAGGTGACTAACCCTTTATAATACAATAAAAACTAGCCCTGTCATTGCTGGGTTTCTGTTTTTTATTTTCCCCTTTCTTCACTGTTGAACTTCTTTTCTGTCTGGAAATTACCTGTCATCAGTCTTTTTCAGTGTCATTTATTCCACTTCTCCATCTTTTTCTTTCGTTAATATTCCACCCCTGTTTACTTCTCTTTTATTGTCTCTCATTACATTTGGATCTTGCTTTCTTCCAGCCTCTGTCTTGCCACTTTTTGTTCCTCCCTCTAACCTTTTCTACAATTGGCCCTTGATAGAAAGACTCCCTGAACAAAATGAGATATTTGGTGGGAAGCGGAGGAGCTACGAAGTGGAGGCAGCATATAACATTTAGCTGAAGGAAGAAGCATTTATCAAGCTGCTCCGATCAGAGTGTTAGCCTAGTGCTGTTTGTTCTCCCTTTCTCACAGGAGAGCCCTGAGTAGTTTAGTATTTCACTGCTAACCATATGTTCTGAACTTTTCCTGAAATTAAATGGATTGGTTGTAACCACAATTGTCTCTTAATGTGTCCACTACAATGCATGGTGATAACAAGGATGATGTTGTGCTGTACTGAGAGGGGAATTGAGCCTGACAAACTTGGGCATTTCACTGGGTTTCTGGGGTTAGTGTGCCAATTATAAAGGCTCAAAGACATGGTCTTTCACTACAATGAATGCAAAGCTGCTGCAAACCTCAAATTGGTTTAGACATTTAAGGAATAATGGCAAGATTTTGAAATTAGGCCAATCTAGCCAAAATTTTAGACAAGGAAGTTTCTCATATTCTCCCTGTAACTCTATCCTCCTTGGGCAACTGGTATACTACTGACTCTGGGCCCAATCAACTCCCATTGCACTTAACACAAACAGTGATGTCCGGGGTAGCTGATTAAGCCCTTTGCTCTTCATTAATTTGACACAAATGTGACTGTCCTGACAACAGAATAGACGGGAAATGGCAAAAGTTGTCACAGCACTGGGTGGAAGCTCTGTCTGACGATGCCTCCAGTTGCACTCATCATCCTTCTCCTGCTTGGATCAGGGACAGTCAGGGTTAGGTGAGCACTAAATGGGGTGGAAGGCCAGTGATGCTACAGAACTGCTGTTGCATCCCTTTAACCTTGTTAGCTGCTGATAGAAGTTGCCCTTAGGTGTTAGGTTATTAAATTGAAATTTAATAAAGTTGAAACTCCAAACAATTTTATATACAAATAGGTGTCTATCCCCATTGGTTCCTGCTCTCAGGACTGGCAATATATGAGAGAGATGAATTAAATGGCTCTTTGAATTAATGAAATGGATCTTATTTGGTAGGACAACTAGGTCTGTAGTAATATATGTTTAAGCTAGTTGATTTGTGATATAACTAAAGCACTACTATGAGGTCTAAAACATGCAAGGTTCAGGATAAAGTGATTGAGAAACTATTCCTTGCATCTGATGAAGTGGGTATTCACCCATGAAAGCTCATGCTCCAATACGTTTGTTAGTCTATAAGGTGCCACAGAACTTTTTGTCACTTTTTACAAATCCAGACTAACATGGCTACCAGAATTTGTCAATGTACTTTGTCAAAGAGCCACAGTAATACGTCAGCAGCCCCCTATCAACTCCCCTACCCTGCGCCTCCCACCCACCAGCAGCCCCATCAGGGGAGGAGCGAGGGCATGGCAGGCTCAGGGGAGGGGGCGGGAAGGGGTGGAATGAGGGCAGGGCCTGTGGCAGAGCCAGGGGTCGAGCAGTGAACATCCCCCGGCACTTTGGAAAGTTGGCAACTGTAGCTCCAGCCCCGAAGTTGGTGCCTGTATAAGGAGCCGCATGTTAACTTCTGAAGAGCCACATGTGGCTCCGGAGCCACAGGTTGGCCACGCCTGAGCGATACAATTATTTCAGTTTAGAATGTAAGAACTAATCTTTACTTCCAGTACATGGTAACTAGGTAAGTGAGGCAGAAAGCGTTCAAATTAATAGATCATTTCACAGATAAAACTCCTGCTGATTTTAATGGGAGTTTTGCCTGCCCCGCAATGGCCCCATGTAATCTTCCCACAGATTACTTGGTAACTACATTTGCCTTTCCCCTGGTGGAGAATACACACACATATCATCATAAAACTGCAATTAAATGTCTTATCAAGTTCAATGCTATTAGGTAGTAATAATAATGGGTGGACTGTAAAAACGTGGAGGCTAATAGCATCTAGTATTCGGAACCTCTGGAGTATGCAAAGTTCACTTCAGTCCCTTAATGAGCAGCCTCTGCAATGTCTAATTGACTTCAGTGGGAGTTTAGGGTGCTTAGGATCTCACAGATACTAATTACCTTGAAGGAGATACTCAGTGCTCACAGGATCAGGCCACAGTCACCTTAAATGAGTATGCCCCACAAAATCAAATGATAACATTTTCTGTATTTCTTTTAAAAAATCTTTCTTCAAAGAATTTCTGTTTATAGTCCATAACTATTGACTACAGGCCTGATCCAAGCGCCCCTGAAGTCAATGGAAAAACTTCCATTGACTTTGGTCCCAATTCAGTGGGGGTACTTATAAATATGACCAATATAAATCAGAGTCTTTAATGGTATAGGATAGAGGCCTACATGAACAGCAGCTACGATATCTCTTAGCTTAAAAATCTCCATGTAGACTCTGCTGATAAATATTTTTCAGAATGTTCATTAGCTCTTCGGCTACTTAAAAAAGCCTTTAAACAATCTTTTCTTCTTTGTCTTCATCAGCCCTGTAGTTTTTTACATCATTAACAGGAGGTCAGGTTTCATCTTTTCAAACTCAAGTTCCCAAAGATTCAAGATCTCTGAAAGAATTATGCTAACTTATAGATCAAGCTGTTATCCTGATATTATTTTTTGTACATGATATTATTTCCAGTGGCTGGAACAATTCTGATTTGTTCTCATAATTTAGATTACATTTGGACTTTCAAGGAAGCTGTTTCTCATCAATATTAATAAAGCTGAGATCACTGTACCTGCAACATTTTAATTATCTAAGTCTATGTGTCTGTGCTGTGGTAGAAATATAGTTCTGTTCACAACCAGAGGGTCTGCAGAATCTTTGAAAAAAGTCAGTTAGAGATACATCATAATTCACGTCAGTTTGGGGATGACACTAGACAGATCTGGAATCTGTTCATTTGACCAGTAATCTGTAGTTGTCTATTAATCTGCTCCCTGTTTCAAAATTTCATTTATACTAAGTATAAAAATACTAAGTTAGAAAAAGGGCAAGTGAGTCACATAGAATTGTTGTGACATCCATAAAAATCCCGTATTAAAAAGGTAAGCTGTTTAAATGGTCAGTTCTAATAGGTTAAACTATAATTATATATTATTTGTTTTCTTGCTGCGTGTTTCCATACAGAAATAAAGCACAATCTGTGCCCCGAGGAGCTTAAAATCTAATATCAGACAGACAGAGACATAAGCATTCTCAGGTTAGGGGAACAAGGTATTTATAGGTAGATGGGTGCTAGATAGTACAAGTCAGCTAAATTGTTTGAAGAGAGCATGGCAAAAATGAATCTTTAAGAGGGACTTTACCTATAATCTGACGTAAAGTGATTTTAACAAATATACATCCATAATTCAATATAATTTATTACCATCAGACTGAGCTGCAGTACTTCATTGCTCCCTATACTCTTCTTCAACCCCATCCACATAGATCTTTGTCCTGGCCCAAACCTTCTTCCCAGCTCCCCAATTTCTCTCTCTGACTTCTGAGAACCAAATCCCCTTACCGGGTCACTGACAAGGACCAGACTGACCCAAAGGGCATCCTGTGGTTTTGTCCACAAGCCCACACAGTCTCAGTTCTTTAATCTCAACATATGACTTTCCATCTTTTCTTTTCACAGAACTAGATTTTTTCAGAGGGCTCTGCCATGCTTCCCCCCAACTCACTCCACTATGCCAAGTCCATCTCTGTGCTCCCACTTCCACCATCAGTGGAAACAGCACTCTTGAATTTACAGCCAGCAGTACCATCCCACTTCTTTCACTGCAATTGCCAAATGAACAGAAACTGCAACTCTTTAGATTCCCTCCTTGGTTATCCTACCTGCTTTGGTGTTATACCCCCATATGACTAGAGGCCTCTCCAAAATAGCATCTCCAAACTCACAGTACATTAGTCTTGGACTTTTAGGGGGCTATTGGCTAATATGGTCCTCCCCTTAATAAGTCTGAGTCACAAGGTCCCTGATCCAAGCAATGTCCGTATGTGTAGTGATATTACATGATGATGAGAGAGAACTACCCTTTCTGTCAGGATTTGATAGAGTTGCTTTATACAAATCTTTCCTGTTCTCAAGGTTTTCTAGCAACAAAGTTACCAAAGCTTTCATTAACTCCCTTTGACCATGGGAGGAGAGTTGAAAAGAGCAGCTGAAACAACAAAGCTAGCCAATCTTGAGTCACCACTGATTCATAGTCTCTAAAGACAGAAGGGACCATTGTGATCATCTACTCTGACCTCCTGCATAACACAGGCCATAGACTTCCACCCAATAATTACTACTTCAAGCCCAGTAAGGGCCACATTCCCAAGAAGTATGACATTTTAGAAGAGGGAGGAGGCTGCTCGAGGTTAAGAAGAGGAAGAATGTTTACTTATTCAAACTTGTGAGTCTGTTTGAAAGATAAATTTAATTTAGTTTGAGATCCAGCCTGTGATTCAGGCCGGTTTCCTCCCCCATCTCCCAAACTAGTCCATTAATTCCTTGTCAGGGACAAATTACAGTGGATCATTCATGGATAACATGTTCATACTAAATGCAATGTTTGCAACTGAACTTCAACATTGCATCAACCTGTCAAGCATTTTATGATGTACTTAAAATTAGATTAAAGTAATCATCATCAAGATGCCATTTTAAGCTGGAAGAAAAATGGTCATATTGTCAGTTTAATAACTATTCCAGTTGTTCGAAGCTGCTCAAATTTTAATTGTATCCTTAGGAGCTGCAAACACATATGCAGATCAGAAAGATTCAGCTAGCATCTGCTTTGCCAAGGAAACATCATTATTGTCACTTTTAATAATGCCTTGATAGCCACTTTTCAGTATGTTTTCCCGCAAGTACGAGAGCAATAATACAAGCACAGTTTTGCTATTGATGATCAACACAGAACTCTACAGGAAATTTTAATTAGATTGAAGCTAAAAATGTGTGGGAGAACCTTCTGCCCCCTATGTTTTTCACCAGAAAGTATGCTGAAGAAAGAAATTTTAAAAATTCATTGAAAACTTCACTTTTTTCTTCATTTAAAGAATACATTTTCAAATGTTCCCTATTAGTTAGTATTACTGCTGTGGTAATACTCAAGGGCTCCAATCAGGACTCAGGCCCCATTACACTAGGTATTGTACAAATATATAGAAAAAGGTAGTCCCGGCCTCAAAGGGTTTACAATCCACAGGCCTTGTCTAAATTTGGGAATAGTCCTGATTTGGGAATGAGTCACCTGCAGTCAGTGTAGCTGCACAGGTGCTAATCCCTATGTGATCCAACACCAGTTGCAGGCCACCCGTTGCTGAAGTGCAGTCAAGTCCTCTGTAGACAAAAAACAGAAGAAGAGAGTAGAGGATGTGACACAATATACACAATATACGCAGTGCACAGGGCTGTCCTTACCATGATTAGTTGCCCAGCTTACTGAGGTTCAGAACTTAGCCACACAATAATCCCCACCCAACTAAAACTTCACTCACAGGTACAATTAGACTCAGTAATAACTTGGTGCAGTAGGAGAGCTCTTCTTCATGGGACTGCTCGTCCAGTGTAATCTGCACCTCGCTTTCCTGCTCTGGTGTTCACAGGGCTGGCCTTACCATGAGGCAAACCGAGGCAGCAGCCTCAGGTGCCAGAATTTGGGGGAAGCGAGGTGCCACTAGGACTCAGAGTGTAGAAAATTGTGTCTGCTGCTGGTGCATATGTATTCTTTCTGCTCTACATGCACAGAGATGGTGGGGTGCTGTGCTGGAGGAAGGAGGGCACAAGAGACATAACAGGCAGGCAGGAGAAAAGAAGAGAGGGAATAATAGAAAGCAGCAGGAGCTGCAGGGAGAGAGAGGAGGAGGAGCCTCTTATGTACCTCTCTAGCACCCCCAGGAGCCTGGACTGATTCACACCAGCTTCTCAGGGAGCTTCCTGTTTCCTCCTGCTTCCCCAATGGGGGGATAGCTCAATGATTTGAGCATTGGCCTGCTAAACCCAGGTTGTGAGTTCAATCCTTGAGGGAGGGATTTGGGGCAAAAATCTAACTGGGGATTGGCCCTGCTTTGAGCAGGGGGCTGGACTAGATGACCTCCTGAGGTCCCTTCCAAGCCTGATATTCTATGAACCTACTTCAGGAGAACATGCAGTCAGCTGAAGTAGTAGGAGCCAGTTAGGCCCTTAAGACACTGATATCTTCCCTCACTCAGGCCCTGCTACCAGCCTGCTTATTTGTCCCTTTCAATTGAGTGTTGAGAGCCACTATAGCTGGCACAGAACAGCAGTCATGAGTGAAAGAAGAAAAGGCCCCTCTGGGGCAGCATTTAGAAAAAGAAAGAAAGCAAAGGAAGCTTTTCTATCTAAGCAGGAAGGAGCTCTCCTGAGATACATAGACACAAATGTTCATGGTGAGCCTTCCGGCCCCAGTGAGGATGCAAGTGGTGAGGAGATGCCTGATCTTCCAGTTAGAGTGCAGGTGACCTGGCAGCTACTGCAGCATCCATATCTCTATTTCAAATGGATGTAATCATGCACATTCCTGAAGAAAAGTGTAGTGGAGGTGCAAGAAACAGCTGCTGCTGAGTTTAGTTCCTTAAGTCTAGATGATCCAGGACTGTGGACCCACTTGAGCAGTAGCCTGAGGGACTTCCTTGTACTGCATGGACCACAGAAAGTGAAAAATGTCATGTTCCCCATAGACAATGAAAATAGAAGTTTCCATCCAACATATTACTGGTGTGAAATCCCCAATGATGACAAAGTGGAGAGCCCATGGCTTATATACTCAAAAACCCAGAATGCTGCATACTGTTTTTGTTGCAAACTCTTCCAGTTTAATGTTGCAGCCACATTGGGTTCTACAGGAACAAAGGACTGGAAAAATCTGGCTAGACATCTGGCATGCCATGGGAAGGCAGCAGATCACCAGAGAGCATTCCATAGGTGGAAAGAGTGTGAGATGAGGCTAAGGTTAAAGGCCACCATAGATGATCAGCATCAAGAGAAGATTGCATCAAAGTCTCTTTATGGGCAAAAAGTTCTGAAAAGGCTCATTGCCATTGTGACAATGCTTGCTACCCAAAACCTAGCACTGTGTGGCAGTTCAGATCAGCTGTATGTGCCAAACAATGGAAACTTCCTTAAAATTGTGGAGCTAATGGCTGAGTTTGATGCTATACTCCAGGAGCATCTAAGAAGAAACACCACACAAGAAATGTCCTCACACCACTACCTTGGAAAAACAATTCAAAATGAAATCATACAGTTACTGACAACAAAAGTCAAACAGAAGATTGTGGCAGTTCTGAAGTCAGCAAGATATTACTCTGTTATTCCGGACTGCACACCTGACACCAGCCATATAGAACAAATGACTTTATTGGTGCATTTCGTAACAATAACAGAACCTAGTGAAAATGTCCCTGAAATGGTGACTGTCAGGGAGCATTTTCTAGAATTTATTGACATTGACAATACTACAGGAGCTGGTATGACAAATGTGTTTTTTAAAAAGCTGGAAGAGATGGGAATTGTGATAGCTGACATGAGAGGTCAGGGCTACGATAATGGTGCCAACATGAGAGGAAAGAACAGAGGAGTGCAGACACGGATCTAAGAGTTAAACCCTTGAGCTTTTTTTGTCCCACCCACGCCAGTAACTTGGTGGTCAGTGATGCAGCATCAGCTTTTAGTGAGGCTGCTGATTTTTTTAATGTAATTCAAAGCATCTATGTATTTTTCCCTGCATCAACTCATTGATGGCAAATTTGGAAGCAATATCTGGGACCATCCTCTCTGACACTGAAACTACTCAGTGCCACATGTTGGGAAAGTTGAGTGGAGGAGATAAAGCCTATCAACACCAAATTGAGAAGATAGATGATGCCATAGTTGCCATTATGGAGGATAATGCTATGACATGAACTGTTCATGGGAGAACAGTGGCAGAGGGAAATGGAATCACTGGAAACATACATAACTTCAAATGTCTGTGTGGCTTAGTGTTGTGGCATGACACAGTGTTTGAAATAAATGTTGTAGGCAAGAGACTCCAAGGTGTTGACCTTGATATATCTGGAGCAATGGAACAACTGGACAAAGCAAAGTCATACCTACAGTCTTATCGGGAGGTATTTCAAACGTTCTGAAGGGTACACAGAAGTTGGCAGAGGAACTTCACACTGAAGGTGTTTTCCCACCCATTCAAGAATACAAGATTACAAGGTATGGGAAAATCTCATTAGAGACCCCAAACAACAATTCAAAGTTGCTAGATTGTGCAGTACAGTCAGTTGAAGAACATTGCATGCAGCTCAAGGAACACAGCAGTATATTTGGGATGTTGTATGATATTCCAAAACTCCCTGCTATACCTGAAGAAGAACTACACCAGCAATACAGGGCTCTACAGACAGTGTTGACATAGAATAACATGTGCAACATTGCTGCGAGTGATTTAGGTGATGAACTCAAAGGCATTTCAAGATACATTTCAGCAGGATCAACTCCAAAGGCTGTTCTGGAGTATATGTTCACAAATAAGATGACCACCCTCTTTCCAAATGCTTTTGTTGCTCTGTGCATATTTCTAACACTTCCTGTAACAGTTGCCAGTGGAGAACACAGTTTCTCCAAGCTGAAGTTAATAAAAACACGTCTACACTCCACAATGACACAGGAGAGGCTGGTCTGACCTGCAACCACCTCAACAGAGCATGAGCTCACCCAGACTGTGGATCTTCAGGAAGCAGTGCAAATCTTTGCAACCAAAAAGGCACAGAAAGCACCACGTTGATTATTCAAACAGATGAAAATGCCAGTGTTTACTATGCAGACAAGAAAAGTTACATTTGCCATTCAGGTGTTTGAAAGTTAAGTGTTACTTAAAATGTCTGAACAAGGCATTTTAAGTTGTTAGTTCTCCTTTACTGGGGTAGGTAGCAGAGCAGTACAATGAGAGGAGTAGAACAGGAAGAAGGCAGAATTGAGACCTTTCAAAGTTTTGGCCCGAGCAAGGGGACGTGGGGGCATCATTTGAGCTCCCTGCCTCAGGTGCCAAAATGTTGTGGGCCAGCCCTGACAGTGCACCAGCATTCCAAAAGGAGATATCCACAAGTTTATTCAAAGACTTGGAGAAGGAAGGAGGTCCCAGTTGGGAATGGAGAGAAAGACTAAAGCTAAATAGCCTGAATAGCTAGGCAATTTCAACGAACAGATCATTTCATAGAGAAATTTGTAGAAAAATTCCTAATAGCCCTGCAGGGAAATTTCCTAGTAGCCCTCTATTCTCTATATTATCTTATTTCCCATCATTCTCCCTATGCTGGAGGTAGGGGAAGTAGTGTAACATACAGCTTCACACTATAACTGGTCAGAAAAATTCTGGCAAAACATTTTTCCCATCAGAATTTGCTGATTGATCAAAATCAAAAGGTTTTTCTGAGGGAAACCTACCTGGCTTCCTGCCCGCTCTCCTACCCAGCTTCTCAGCAGCCCACTTCATGGACTGCCCTGCAGCCAGGATTCCATTCCCTTTTGCAGAGAATTCTGAAACTTTCGATTTTCATTCCAAATTGGAATGGAAATCAAATATGGTGGGATGGCATTACCTTTCTCTATCCAGCTCTACTCTGCACTCTATGAACACTGGTTCTAGGCCACCAAAGGATTTCTTCATGTTGGGAAAATCCTTTGCTGGTTGGATCTACCAGGTTTGCGGCCTCTTTGCATCAACAGACTGGCACACAAAGGCCCTGGCATAGTGGAGAAATTGATCCTGAGTTTCCACGCAGACAGAGAGTCTCAATATAGATAACTATTTAGCAGGTCTTCACAAAAGTCTGTGTTTGCCCACTTACTGTAACTTAAAAAAAATCTATATTTGAAACAGGACTAGGATCACAATTAATTTTAGATGCAAATCAATTTATTGAAATGAGCCCTGACTTTATTGCCTGTGACAGAGGAGTCGATGAGGTACTGTAGTGCAACTGCTCAAATCTAGTTAGATATACTGCATGGTCACAATACAAATCTGCATTTCAATAATTCTATTGGATCTGCAAATGTCCACAGTCTGAAGTCAGGTTAAATTGGCTTCCCATAGCAGTCTGTGCCTCTGGGGTCAGACTGCGCCCAGTCACTCCAGGCATGTTTCAGAAAAAGAGAAAATGCAAAAAGTATGTTGTGATTTTAAAACGTGTAATTTAAAGTATGAGGGAAACTTATTTGTAAACTTGTCAGCACTTACTAAAGAAACAGTTATTGGAAGAAAAAAACCCTGAAATCATTGGACACAAATTCAATTTACTTCCAGTAAGTTGTCCCTAAGGAAGATGGGGGAACCATGATAAGAAACTGAACAAAACAAATGCATGGCAAACTTTTTCCTGTATTCATCCAGGAGTGGTATCAGCTCCATCTGGTAGCTACACTTTCTAGACTCCAACGGTAATCAACCCCACAACATAAATTTTTGAAGGCTTCTGTAGCCATACACAGGATTCCATGGCGGAGAAGCTTGATGATACTTTGATTTAATCCTGCCCCAAGTGTCCTTATATAATTCAGTGGGAGCGATTGCAACGCTTATATTGTACTCTGTTTTTAAATCTCTGTGTTTCAAAGCTCTCACAACCATGCTTGTTAGACCTTCCCTCACAACTTATTAATGTCACTCAGAAATAATGAGCATATTGAATATATGTATAAAATGTTAGTAAAATGGAAAAAGAAGACATTCTAATGCCATTACATGTCCTTGGCAATAAAATGCATTACATATTTTGTCTTTTTGTAGAAGGCGCAGAAATGATTTAAAAACAATAATAAAATAACCACAGAGGAAGAATGATGTATCACAGGCATTTCTAATCAATTTGTTTTATACAGTAGTTGTGCCCAAATTCTGCAATCCAGTGCAAGTGCTCCCTTGTGCAAATGTGTTTACGGAACAGCCATAATAAAAGTTTGTAACCATGGAAACTGCAGAAGAAAATAATTATTAAAATTGTTTCTCAAATTGTAATTCAGATCTTATTTCTTTGTGTAATTTACAAACATAGCATAATAGTCATCAGGAAAGTAAACTGAGCAATATAATCCAGGACTGGATACAAGTATAGCAGAACAACCTAAATTTACAGAACGTAGTTTAAAGAAGAAACTCAGAATAAGAAATGACCAAATTCATCTTTGAGATAAGAAGTCCCTAGAGGTCAATGGGATGAATCAGGAACGAATTTGGCCTACTATATATAAAAGGATGTGTATCTGTGTATTTCATTTTAGAATAGAATATTCTTTTACATAGTAAAAAGAGTCAGAAAGAATTAGCAAAGCTCCTGAAACTGGGTCATAGTATTCAGTGTTCAACTGTTAAGTGAATGGGAGTTATCTTTTATTCATATCTTGGATGGGACAAAGATGGAGAGGGTTACAGGGCCCCTGGTTTCTATGAACAGGATAGTCTAGAAACTAAGTGAAATATTCTATCTGTAATTTGCAAAGGTTCCCAAATAAAGAAAACACAATGAAAATAATGTTGAACTACAATGGAATTCCATCTTTCAATTAATACCAATTCAATTTATGATTTATCACGACAGTTACAATATTATAAGGATGAATACCAAAGGACTCGCAAGGAAGTCATCATTTTAGATCTATGCCAACAAAATAAATTCATGCACCTACTTCTTACAGGACAAGCCCCCTATTTCATATCACATGTGCACAGACTGAATTTCTCATCACTTGTATTTTAAGAAGGGTTCTCTCGAGGAAAGCATGAAGTGATAAGAAAAAAATCACACCAAAATAATATGGTTAAAAATCACAATGAGAAAAGAGGAGAGGACTGACCAAACCTACATGAAGGGAAAAGACTTGTCTGAAATATAGGCACACCTCCTCCAAATTCAAAGGTAACTTAGCAAACATATTTTGGAGATTTTTCCTCCATAAAAATAACAGTTTGGCCCAGCTCTATTCACTCTTGTGCATATAAGAATCCAGAAGCCTTTAGGGTGTACTGTATGGAGCAGATCCTCTTGGGTGGTTCAGCCAGAAGAGAATAACCTCAGTAAATAAGGACTTATTGAGTGTTTTAGAATCAGCACTACCCCTACCTCTTTCCCTAGCTACATTGTGCACTTCACAACCATAGCTGAAAATCCAGGCCCATGTATCTCCCTTAGAATGTGTCAAGCCATGATAGGTGAATCTCTTTCCTTATATAAAAGCAGGCATATAGTAAATTCTGTTTTCTTTAAAAAATAAATCCGATCACTAATAAATTAACAAAATATTATTTTTTTAAAAAAGAACTCATTTCTTTCTTTAGCAAAAACAAAGAAGTGATACATGTGTAGAATTCAGTGCTGCAATAAGAGCACATAATGCTACGCTGTTTTTTTTGACACGACAGGCCAAAAATATTTTTAGGTTTTTTTACTTAAGAGATTAATATTATCCAGGTCCAGATTCTGTGCCATAGCTCTTAGGAAATGCAGCCAGGCAGAAGGTGGCTTTATGCCTCTCAAAGTCTGGGCTGGGGATGGCATAGCCCCAAAATTAGCTATAGTACGACCAGGGGTATGTTTATATTAGTTTATCACAGATACCTATCTGCCCAGAACAGCTGGAGCCAAAGTGCTCCAGCAACACTCCCTCCCTCCTGTAGCCTCCTACCCCGAAGTCTGCCCTCCAACAGAGGTGGCAAGGAGGACAGCACAGAGCAGTTACATAAAGAGAACCCTTCTGCAGTGTGGGAATTCCTGGCTAGGTGCATCTGGCTAAGCCCCTTTAAGCAGAAGGAGCAGTGGAAAGGGAGTAAAATGCATCCAACAATTGGGCCTCAAGAGTTTGTACTGAATATGTATTTAAAACCTGTGTTTCATGAAAATTGCATTTAAAACTTGTCATGTGCCCTACATTGACAGGAAGACTAAAGGATCATACACGGAGATGGGCTCTCACTTCCCTGCCTCCACAAGTGGTTCTACAGTGTAAAGGCAGGACTTTACAGTTACTGACATTTACAATTTTTGTTTCACTATTCCTTGCTTATATACACTACAGCAGTATTTAAGGGAAGGTAGAATAGAGTTTGGGCCTGCAGTTAATATCCATTTTAAACTCCAAAACTCTTCTCTTTGGATATACTTTAACAACAACAGTTGTATTCTCCATCACTACCAATTTTTAAGCCATGACTGGATGTTTTTGTAAAAGATCTGCAGTAGGAATTATTTTGGGGACGTTCTATGGCCTGTGTTACACAGCAGGTCAGACTAGATGATCATAATAGTCCCCTTTGGCCTTAGAATCTATGAATATATGAAAAATTGCTGCTTTTTGTATGAGATTCTCAGTCCTGTTTCTCTCAGCTATTTCTGGGCTCTCTCCAGCATCTAACAGATCACATAATTGCTCCTAAATAAAATCATATAAAAGACTCCTTCTTTTCTCTCCCCAGTGTAAATCAGGAGTAATTCTATCAAAATGAATGGAGTTACTCCCATGTAAAGTTGGTGTGGGAGGAAATCAGGCCCCTGGTTGCACCTGTAGCCATAGTGCCGGCTTCTTCAATTCCCCAGACATGTTCAACCCCTGTTCCACCCCAGACCCTGCCCTACTCCACCCTTCTCTCAATCTCCATCTCCACCCTACCTCTTCCCGCCCCATCCACCCCGTCTTTTCCCACCCCTGCTCCACCCCTACTCTACCTCTTCCTGCCCTGTTTCACCCCCTCCCCTGAGCACACTCCGCCCTCGCTCCTATGCCTATAGCAACTTTCTTTTATTTCTATCAGTTTCTGGGATCACATCTGTTAGTTATTTCTTCCATTCTCCCTTTTTTAATTCTCTCCTACTGGACTTATTCTCTTCTTACCCATTATCTATCTTCGTCCATTTTCTTCTCCTTCTTCCCTCGGTCCTAGTCTTCCTTCTCTTTCTAATATTCCTTTCTTAGGTTTCAGTTTCCTCCACTTGGCCTACAAGGTTTTATTCCTTCCTCTCACTTTCGCCCTCTGATTCTTTCACTTTTTAGTGTTCTCTTTTCCAAGAATCCTGCTTCTACCACTACATTTGACTTAGCCTTCAGTCTCCCTGACAGCTCTAATTCCAGCTGCTGTTCCCAACTGGCATCTTCCTTTATTTAATACAAAAGTAGTGACACAATCAAATCTTTAATGAGAAATTAGCAAAACACAATCTAATTACTGTGACAGACCCAGGCCAGTGCAGTACAGGAGTCTGGTAGAGGGCAAATATACAGGTCACGGGATGAGTAGTTTTCTGTTCCCTGAGTGACCAGAGCAGGGGCTGCACTAGAGTAATCAGGAACCTGCTAGAACCAATTAAGGCAGACAGGCTGATTAAAACACCTGCAGCCAATCAAGGCAGGCTAATCAGGGCACCTGGGCTTAAACAGGCGCTCACTCCAGTCAGGGAGTGGGGAACCAAAGGAGAGGAAGTGTGTGTGAGGAGCTGGGAGCAAGAGGCGCAAGGAGCTGAGAGTAAGAGGATGTGCTGCTGGAGGACTAAGGAGTACAAGCGTTATCAGACACCAGGAGGAAGGTCCTGTGGTGAGGATAAAGAAGGTGTTTGGAGGAGGCTATGGGGAAGTAGCCCAGGGAGTTATAGCTGTCATGCAGCTGTTACAGGAGGCACTATAGACAGCTGCAATCCACAGGGCCCTGGGCTGGAACCTGGAGTAGAGGGCGGGCCCGGGTTCTCCCCAAACCTCCCAACTCTTGATCAGACACAGGAGAAGTTGACCCAGACTGTGGGGAAGATCACTGAGGTGAGCAAATCTGTCAAATAAGCGCAGGACCCACCAAGGTAGAAGAGGAACTTTGTCACGTTACATAAACTCATATTTGATCTAATAGTAACACAAATAAAACACGTAATTCAACAACTAAGATATCATTAACTTACAATTCTGTGATGACTCAGAATTGAAAATCATTTAGTAAAACATTACATTGAATGGGAAATGATTCAGTGAAAATATTATTCAGGGTAAGCAATTAACTGAGTGAAGATATTATCCACAGCAGATAAATTACTCCGGAAAAATATTATGCAGAGCAGTCAAACATTTGACAAGGACAGCAATTATTCAATAAACAATCATAATTGTACCCAATGGAGCACACTTGCCATAAGATGTACAAATAATTAACAGACTCAAAGGATGTGACTGACTGTCCAAGTTTTAGATAATTTACACAGTAGTTAAACTCCACAGGACAATTACAATCTGTCAATACGGGACAACATGTTTTTTCCCTTTTTCAGTTCTAGGAAGCAAAATCCAAGTTTTAGCAACTTTAATGAAAACGTGAGTTGAGTTTCACCAGTTTACCTGAGTCAGTTACATTTTCTCAGCATTACTCATACAAATCCAAATGTTGCTCCATTTCCTCATTCTTTGGCTTGCTCATCACATCCAGTACAACTGTCAGAATCTGATGTATTCTGTTTGCTCTCAGTCTATAATGATGCTGTATGGTTCTGTCAGTCCATTTCCTTGTGTAGACAAAACCTTAATGATGCAGACCTAGACAGTCTGGGGAACAGCCCTGAAAGTGATAAACATTTGTTCGCTCATTAAAGTTTAAAAAATATTGGGAGAAATCTGAAGAAATATCCTTACAGTGAGACTGAACATTTCTCATTTGGATACACTGAATATTCTCTGCACATCTGTCTGCTGGTCTTCAAGTCACCAGTTTCCAGCCCACCTGCCCAGCAACATTTCTTTCTGACTCACCTCCTGGCTATACCTTAGAAATTGAGCTGCTACAAAAAATAAATAAAGTCAGCCAAACTCCTTATTTTCCTCACCAGAATATCCTCTTACAGTATCTGGAAATGCATTGTATATACTAACGCCTACGAGCTCCTTTTCTACTCCCTTTAAAACAACACCCTGAGATGGTAGGAAAATCTGTTATGGTTTAATAAAACTGACTGGGCTTAATTTTCCTCTTTAACAGCTGTAAGTCAGGAGTAGTTCCACTTCAGTCAATAGAAACGCTTCCAATGAATGAAAAGCTGACTTAAATGAGATGTGAATCCGACTCAAAATCTATATTGTGTGAATAGTGGGCCAATGCTCAGTTGGTGTAAATTGGAATACATCCATTGAATTCAATGTGCCAATATACACCAGCTGAGGATCTTTGAGAACTCATTTGTTCCAAGTTTACGTTGATCTGGACCCAGGGGCAAAATGAGGACATGTGGATGGATGGTAAGGGGGAGACTATAACTTTTAAACACAGGAGGAATGCCCATCACCCATACTCTGCTATACCCACTGATACCAGTCAGCTCTGTGTTCTTGGGGAATCAGGGCACGGTATCCAGCCTGTCTGATTCATAAAGGACCTCCCCCGCAGCCTCTGATTGAACCAAAACCGATCAGAGAAAAGACTTGCAGAGAGCAGTGAAGGGCGGTGGGAGACACACCTAGACCCCTCCTGATGAGGGTGATAGGATTAAGGCAACTCTCTTAGCTGCATCTGCATCAAAGATGGGACAGGGAGACATCTCCATTAGCATACAGAATTGAGAACGGAGGTTCCCAGGCAAGACCCGCACTGAACTCTGGGACTAGAAAAGCAGTGAAGCACTGCATCATGGGGGATCTCTGCTCCAGATGTTAATGACCCTACGCCCGCACACACCCAGCTCAGCAGTTATCAGACCCATTCTAGTAATAAATCTTTGACTGATACCCAAAATACTGAAGCAGCCTAATTGCACTGTGAGCTCCCTGGAAGGAACACCACCCAAAGCAGCCCCTATTGTCTAGCCTAAATAAAACCCATGAGTCATTAGTTTACCCATAAACAAATCTAGTGTTCTTCCTTGAACCATTGTTGTTTCCCTACAAGAAACCCCTACCCACACTCAAGTGTGTTCTGATATATGGATCCAACTCTACATCAGTTCCACGGGGATTTCATCTTCTCCTGACTGATCGTGCTGGGGGCTCTGCCTGTCTCCAGCACTCAGGACCCTGAGCTATCACCATCATCTGGGAACCTCGACCAGTTCAAGCTCATGGAGTGGTGAGATCCCAGCTCTCTCTCTCTCTTTTTTCTACCTCAGGTATAACTTTCTAACCCTGACTTGTTTGATCAGGTATAGTTTTCTATATATGACTTTTGTAACCTTTAATGATGTAACTGTTACATTTGTTTAGGCTCTCCTTGTGTAGTTATCACTATCATTCAATAAATAACTTTTATGATTAAGCTGGTTGCTTCCCTCTCTCTCTCTGGACTTTACTCTTTTGTGTTTTTAGCTTCCCCATTTACTCTGCAGCAATGCTTCTCTTACCTAAACTAAAGATCCCTGTAGCACCCAAAAATACTGTGGGGTTTGCTCATCAAGTGGGTTACTACCAGTACAATTGTAACATGAAAGTGGGGGTGAATGTGCTGAACCTGCTCGACCCAGACTACTGAGTCCAGGGGCATATAAGGAGTCAGCTTGAAAGTGCTGATTGACCCGGTCCACTCGGACCCGCTTTGTTAATGTGTGTGTGTGTGTGTGTTCATCTGGTTCTGGGGCTGGAGAAATCCTGCAGGATAGCTCCATTGGGAGGGGACTTGCTGAAGGGAGAAGTAGAGCTCCATATGAAAACACAAGTGACACAAGCAGTACATTGATAGAAGTACAGAACCCTCTCCCATACCAGGCATTTAAGTGATTCCAGTGCAGGGATTATAGAGCTCTTACCATGTAATTAGCCTATGCTGTCCTGGGCCTACCCCCCAGCATTTACCCCTCCTATGAGCAGGACAGAGGGTGCAGAGGATCTTTGTGACCTCACTAGTACCAATTTCCAGTGGTGTAACTCCACTAAGTATAGTAGAGTTACTCCTGACTTGCACTGATGTGAGATCAGTCAATCCTGGGTCTTAAATAAAAATTGTATTTCAAAGTTTCTCTCTACAAGCATAATTTCTTGATATTTCTCTAGCTGTAGCCCAAAGAATGATGCATGTTAAGAAACTTTCCAAGTTTGTGTTCAATAAATACAAAGCCTGTGTCTGAGTGTACTCTTGCAACAATAGTCACACATGCCTGTAAAGCTGTTAAAATATGACAACTGTTTTGAACACGAGTTATTTAGCTATAGTGTTGGATCTGACCCAGACTTGCACACCTCGCTGTTTACCGGCCAATGATGTCTTTTTTCCCCCTAGGGAACCTGACATAATGGCAGAGGTTAGGGAGACTGAAGTCATGGGGAGGTTATATTGAAATATTGTTGCCTGGTGCTGTATTGCTTCTCAGCTGCTGATTCACAATTGTTTACCTTGAAACATACAAGAGAGAATGTTTGTCTTTCTCATCATTACATGCTAAGCTACTTAAAAATAACTGTTGAGCCCATTGAAACTGATAAGAAAACCCTTACATCGGTAATATTCTGAGAAAGGGAAGCTATGGTTGCTTGACTGGTTATTTTCTCATTCACTTTTTGTATCTGTCTCTGTAGTCCACTTTAAATCCTGCAGGTTGGCTATTATAGCAACCTTGTGGGTAAGGCACTAGACTGAGACCCAGGAGATTTGGGTTCAGTTTCTAGCTCTGCCAAAGATGCTATGTATCACCTTGGCCAAATCACAGGACTCAGTCCTACAAGGTGCTGAGTATTCTGGGCCTGGTCTAGCAATGTGCCAACATAGTAAAAGGACAGTTTCAGCTACAGATGTGGACTGTCAAACACATACACAGATAACACAACAAAGAAAGAATAGGAAAGTGGAAAAGATTGGAAGGAAATCTAGGAATGAAAGGAAAGATTAGACAAGAAATACCAAAGAGGAAAGCCCACAAAATCAGATTACTAATGCTACTCTGTAGTTCAGAAGAAAGAGCATGGCTCAGCTTTACTTTATAGTTGAGCTAGTAGAAAAATGGTATTTTCTAGAAAAATAAGTATTAAAAACCCCAAAATGTGGATTTTTTTTATTTTGGTATGTTTTACTTTTCAGTGGCAATTTTCTGGTTTTTCTACCAGAAAACCTGAAAGCCATTTTTATTTTCAGTTCATGACAACCAAAAATTAAGCATATGCTTAACTTCAATGTAATGAGTAGCTCCATTGAAACCAAAGTCCCGCAAAATGCTAATATTACTATGCATGTTCTAAATAATAACAGTGGGATTTGAATAATTTTGCATCATATTTTGGCCTCTGTCTTTTGTTGGAAAAGACCAAAACCAAGCAAACAAAAAGGCCACAAAGCACAGTTTGATTGAACATTTTCCACTGATGAAAAATGGCCTTTTTTTAAATTGAATTCTTTTGCAGAAAAATTTTGTTTCATTAAAAAGTTTTTCTTTTTTTTTTTAAATGTGGGAAAAAAACCCAACCCAGTTCATTTTTGGTTGTCATAAACTAAAACTTTTTTGGTAGAAAAACCAGAAAATTGCCACAGAAAAGAAAAACATAAAACCGAACCAAAATTAAAAAAAAATATTTTTTTTTAAAATACTTATTTCCCTAGAAAATACTATTTTCCTACCAGCTCAACTATAAAGTAAAGGTGAGCAGGACTCTTCCTTCTGAACTACAGAGTAGTATTAGTAATCTGATTTTGTGGGCTTTCCTCTTTGGTATTTTCTTTCCTGTTTCTTGTCTAACCTTTCCTTTCACTCCTCGATTTCCTGCCAATCTTTTCCACTTTCCTATTCTTTCTTTGCTGTGTTATTTGTCTATGTGTTTGACAGTCCACATCTGTAGCTGAAATTGTCCTTTTATTATGTTTGTTCTGTCTTAGTGGTTAACTGACTTTGCCCATTTGACTCTCTATCATGTACCTATTTACAGTCATTCCTTAAATGGCAAATGTCTGCAATCTTCCAGCTGCATCCCTGGCCTACCTACTTGTTATTGAAATTTGTTATTTAAGACATTCTAATATTTATTCAACAGAATAGTGAACCAGAACATCTACTGACATTTCAGCTTCACTTTCCTGTAAATGTACAGTGATAACAAACAAATAGGACTTTCAAACAGCCAGCTATTTTCATTCCCTCCACTTGGAGCAGAGCCACACCTCAGGCATCTGGCTTGACACCACTTATGCTGTTCTCCCTATAATTCAAAATGCACATTATGGGCTAGATCCCCAGATGGGGTAGGTCAGCACAGCTCAATTGTTTCCAGCTGAGGCTGTAGCCATATGTCTCCAAGAGCATACAGGGCCAGATACTCTAGAGGCACAAAGAAGACAAAGTTGGCTCAATTGGCCATTGGAGAATTTCCCTTGTATAAGAGAATTCTCCAGTGATGTAGGGCCACTGTCTTCGTTTCTATTCTATCCTGCCTCCCAGTGGTGGAGGGGGTGCAGCCAGGGGAGGAAAATGTGTCTGGGGACTGCCACTCCCAGATGATCCCTGGTTGCTGGAATAAACCTGGTGGGACAATGGTGTAAGATAGAGCATCTCTGAAAATCAGACTCTGGATCTCACCAGCCTCAGGACTGGGGAGCCACAAAGATGATACCTTTACTTGACCCAGAGAGATATGAAGCCATTCTGGATAATCCAGATTATAGTTTTCCTTTTTGTGGTACCTAGATAGATAGGCTGCCAAATCAGAATTCTACACTCCCACCAGTGGTAATATTTTCTCTCTGCTTTACACAGGTATAAATGACTACACAAGTTATAAGATGGTGGAAAATCAGGCCCTGTCTCTCTTGGCAACTTCATCATCTTACACAGTTTATGTGGATGATTCCCAAGTCTACCTCTCTACTGGTTGTCCTGCTGCTAGCTCAAACCTCAGCTTAGATCCTTGGCCTTGCTGTGGTTGCATTATACTATTCTGATTGCGCAAAGAAACCATAATACTGGTTTAGCTGACCAATGAAGGATTCCAGTTTCCCCAGTGTGGCATAATCTCCATATGACATGGGACTGTCACAGTGGTTTCTCCTGCAGCCCCTTCACGCTCACTCCCAGCACAGTGGGGCATGCTTGATATATCTCTGTGCCCTGGCAGTCTCCTGGAGGCTGTAGTATGCAAGTCATAAATTAGCAGCCTTTGAATTGCTTTAGGGACTGGCTCAGAACTCAGACATGTAAAGGTGGCATTAGGCCATATTCAACCATCTCTGCCATTTGCTCACTATCCTCACACTTGATGTTTCTTTCCTCATGTTGGTCATCTTTTACTTTGACCACTACACCACTTTCTCTTTCCAATGTATCCAAAATGCAGCTGTTGAAGTAATCTTGCATCCCTTCACTGGCTTTCTCTCTTTACTACATTATATTTTAGCTTGTCACCCACACCCTGCATCCTACATAATCTTGTATTCTCCCTATATCTATATCTAATCTGAGAAAAGTGTAACAGGAAGATAAATCCAGAGTTTTTAATATTATTCTTATTCTTAGACTAGGAACCCCAGTCATGGCTCAAGATCTCATTGTACTAGGTGTTGTACAAACACAGAACAAAAAGACAGTCCCTCCTCCAAGGAATTTACAATCCAAGTATAAGACAAGAGACAACAGCTGGATATAGACAGCAGACTCTGGAACAGAAAGAAACAATGGGACAATGTTGATCAGCTGTGGTCTCAGTACCCCAGCAGCTTCACCACTGTCAAGTATTTGTGGGCTTTATGAAGAGAGCTTAAAGAAGAAATCTGAAGGAGGAGTTCCAAAAACTAAGGCCTGGTCTACACTACGCGTTTAAACCGATTTTAGCACCATTAAACCGATTTAACGCTGTACCCGTCCACACTACGAGGCCCTTTATATCGATATAAAGGGCTCTTTATATCGGTTTCTGTACTCCTCCCCAATGAGAGGAGTAGCGCTAAAATCGGTATTACCATATCGGATTAGGGTTAGTGTGGCTGCAAATCGACGGTATTGGCCTCCGGGTGGTATCCCACAGTGCACCACTGTGACCGCTCTGGACAGCAATCTCAGCTTGGATTCAGTGGCCAGGTAAACAGGAAAAGCCCTGCGAAATTTTGATTTTCATTTCCTGTTTGCCCCGCATGGAGCTCTGATCAGCACAGCTGGCAATGCAGTCCCAAATCCAAAAAGAGCTCCAGCATGGACCGTACGGGAGATACTGAATCTGATCGCTGTATGGGGAAACAAATCTGTTCTATCAGAGCTCCATTACAGAAGACGAAATGCCAAAGCGTTTGAAAAAAAAATCTACAGGCTACACAGTGCTGCATGACAAGCGTAACGGGAAGCCAGAGACTCAAATGGACGCTCATGGAGGGAGGGAGGGGATACTGAGGACTCGAGATATCCCACAGTCCCCAGCAGTCTCCGAAAAGTATTTGCATTCTTGGCTGAGCTCCCAATGCCTGTAGGGTCAAACACATTGTATGGCGTGGTTCAGGGAATAGCTTGTCAATTTACTCCCTCCCCCCCCACGTGAAAGAAAAGGGAAAGAAATCGTTTCTTGACTTTATTCAATGTCACCCTATGTCTACTGAATGCTGCTAGTAGACGCGATGCTGCAGCAGTGAAGAGCAGTATCCGCTCCTCTCCACTCCCTGGTGGCAAATGGTGCATGCTTGATAACTGCTGAATACCCCTGGCTGGCCTCAGGGGCGCCTGGGTAAAAATAGGAATGATTCCTGGTCATTCCCAGTAGATGGTACAGAACAGCTGGTAACCGTCTTCATCATAGCCACGGGGGGCTGAGCTCCATCAACCCCTTTCCTTTCTGGTATAAAGAAAAGATTCTGTACTGCCTGAACTATCATAGCAGCGGGATGCTGGGCTCCTCTCCCCTGCACCGCTTAATGTCCTGCCTGGACTGTCATAGCACGGGGAGGCTGCCTCCCCCTCATTTTATCTCACTAACAAGTCACTGTTTATTATTCCTGCATTCTTTATAACATCATGACACAAATGGGGGGGGACACTGCCACGGTAGCCCAGGAAGGTTGGGGGAGGAGGGAAGCAATGGGTGGGGTTGTTGCAGGGGCACCCCCAGTGAATGGCATGTAGCTCATCATTTCTGCGGGATCTGACAAAGAGCAGCTGTGCTCTCTGATACACTGCTTCTCTAGTACACTTGCCCCAAATTCTAGGCAGGACTGACTCTATTTTTAGAAACCATAAAGGAGAGATTGACTCGGGGACTCATTCCCAGTTTTGCTTTTGCGCCCCCGGCCGACCTCAGCCAGGGGCACCCATGATAGCAGCAGACAGCACAGAAGGACAGATAACTGTCATCTCATTGCCAAATTACCCTGGCAGCAGACGGTACAGAACAACTGGTAACCATCTCTGCTATCATGCAAAAGCAAATGAATGCTGCTGTGTGGCGCTGGAGTATCGCCTCTGTCCGCGGCATCCAGTACACATACGGTGACTGTAAAAAAAAAAAGCTGAACGGGCTCCATGGTTGCCATGCTATGGCGTCTGCCAGGACAATCCAGGGAAAAAGGGCACGAAATGATTGTCTGCCGTTGCTTTCCCAGAGGAAGGAATGACTGACGACATTTACCCAGAACCACCCGCGACAATGATTTTTGCCCCATGAGCCACTGGGCTCTCAACCCAGAATTCTAAGGGGTGGAGGAGACTGCAGGAACTATGGGATAGCTACGGAATAGCTACCCACAGTGCAACGCTCCGGAAATAGATGCTAGCCTTGGACCATGGACACACGCAGCCGAATTAATGTGCTTAGTATGGCTGCATGCACTCGACTTTATACAATCTGTTTTATAAAACCGATTTATGTAAAATCGGAATTATCCCATAGTGTAGACGTACCCTAAGCTAGTTTGTCCAGTTGCTCTTGAACTTGAAAGCAGCTTCAAGAGAGATGCAACATCCTTCATCTCCACATATACTGTCCCCCAGAGATTCCTTCTCTCATCTTTTCCCAAGTAAAAACTGTGTACAGTTTAAAGTGAGGGGACAAAAGAAGACACCACATCCAAGTGTACCAGGCCTATCTCGGACTTCCTTTTTACTCTTCTTGTGCTGTTGTCACTACAAGATCCAAATATTTTCCATGTGTCTACATAGGAAACCATTTCAAGGTACAATTATCAAGAGCTGCTGGCCTTTTCTGGTAGAGTGCCATTGTTAAAAAAGAGAGAAAGAAATCAATAAAATGTGGCATTTCATATTATCCAAGATAATGGAAAACTGAATTAGTTAGTAACTGAATCTTGGAAGTAAATCACTCAGGTCTATTTCTATTGTATGGGATAAATGTGCTCAATATCTTTAGGCAGAATTCCTACATATATTACAATTCTAAGCTCCTTCTTCACTGAAAGGAGCAAACTCACAGATATGTTGTGGAAAAGGGGGTTGCAGGGGAGGCTTGAGATGTTTCTAAATTCTCCCACTTAAACAGTGCAAATTTTTCTGTGGAATGAATAGCTTAAAAGGTGTTACTTGGGATTTACACTGGTATAACTGAGAGCAGAATATAGCAGTTCACACTGAGGTAAGTAAGACAGGATTTGACCACTGTCTGTAAACTATAATCTTATAGAAGTTGGCAAAATCAAACAATTCTGTTTCATGATTTGTTTTCACAATTTGAGATATGCACTTGGTCATCAGAAGATAGTTCCTTAAAAGAACAAGGAGGTTATTTATTTCTCATTTTAATATTATTGGCTCCAAAACATCTTCCCAATGGACAGAAATATGTAAAAACACACAGTCCAATATTTAAAGTCAACCTCCTCGTTTCAGTTATAGACTCAGGTAAGCTGTTAACATTCATTGGGAGAAACAGCTAATAATACTCTTGATTTGAAAAGGCCATACAAGAAAGGGCTGATGTCCTTGTAAATGTTACTGATGACGAAAACAAGGCTTGTACTTCTTTACAGTACACCTTATGTGAGCATAGTTGAGTCACTTAGGGCTTTATTTAGCAGGAGAGTTATGCTCCCATTATGTGCACACACAAATCCTGCAGAAGGTTACCAAACATGGTTCCAAACCCCAGTGAACTATTTCAATCACTAGGCAAATCATAGACACTTCATTGCAGTACTTCTTGCACCCCTTGTGGAATACTAAATCTGATTCAAGAGGATCAAAGTCATTTCCCAGATGCACCTGATAAAGCCTTCTTTTAATTTCCTCAGTTAATGCACCAAAAACTAAACTAGTGATGGAATTTCAGAGTATACCAACAGGGGATTTATTAAAGCCGTGAATTTCTACACTGAACACAGACTTGCCCTAGGACATGCATCATTACCTATTATTGGTGATCTGCATGTGTCCTTTCCAGGGGAAGGGGAAATCTGTCAGACCCCAAATCAGGGTTATGGCAGTGAAGAATGGCTTCACTGTTGAAAACATAGATTTTGATCAAAAATATGAGAAGCTGAGAAAGATTCCCTTAGTAAGATAGGCTCCACAAGAAAAAAATATTCACACATTCTTTCCTTAGTCTTCAACACTTACTCAGTCCAAACTTTTAGTCACAAGGCTTTACTTCTCGTTAAAATGTCAACTTGCTTCAACAAAAACACTGTCACCCAGTGTGATGGTCTATACCATTATGTTCACCACTTTTACAAGACTATGATAAAATTTGCACAAAGTATGTTTTGTGAGGTACTATTTGAAAAATCAAAATCTGCTGAATATCATGATCCTGTTGAAATATGTGTAGAAACACTATATGTGAGTTATAAGATACTATGTATGATTGTTACTGAAATATGCCATAATTCTGGGTAACACACACAAACCAGTTTTTTTCAGAGACAAAGAAACACTGGCCCAGTTAGGTGTTAAAGGGCTGTCACCTGCTTAAGTGGGGGAAAGGTATAAACACCCTTCACAGGGTCGATTCAAACTTCATGTCCACAAGAGACAGCTTGTCACCTGCATCCCAACTAGGCGTTAATCCTCAAAGAAAGGGGAGGGGTATAAGAATGAGAAACAGTGGCCTCCACCTTACCATACTTCCTCCCATCTCTCTGCTCATGACATCAATGAATACCTTAAGGATACTGAATTAAGCGGGAGGGGTCCCTGGCTGAAAGGAGACCCAGCCTGTGAAATGTATTGCAGTGTATTGTGAGGAAAACCTTCACTTTTAATTCTGTTGGTTTGTTAAGTTAGCCATTAGCTTGCATTTTACTTTTTTATTTTCTTTTGTAACCTATCCTGACTTTTATGCATCATCACTTGCAATAACTTAAAATCTATCTTTTTGCAGATAATAAACTTATCTTGTTGTTTTTTCATAACCAGTGTGCTTGGATTAAAGTGTGTGGGGAAGCTCCATAACAAGGCTGATGCATAACATTTTCCTTTGATTAAATGATGGACTTTCTGTGAGCTTGTACTGTTCAGAAGGGTACTGAGCAGTACAAGACACACTTTTCTGGGGGACAAAGGTGAGATTTGGAACTTGTAGGTGTCGCCCTGTATGTAATTCGTGAGTGACTAGCCTAAGCATTCATGTAATTTAGCTGGAAATAACTTTGCATGCTGAAGGCTGTGTGAGCAGGCCAGAAGTAGATGTTCTGACTGCAAAGCGGTGTAAAAGGCACCCCAGGCTAGAAAATTAAGGGGAAACAGCTATTCAACGGTCCAAATTGTACCCTATATAATGTCATACCCAGATAGTACACAAAATAGCCAGTCCAGAACCTCCCTCTTGATCTTCCAGTGTGTTTTGGAGTGTTTGTCTCTTTATTTTGTAAGCTCCTAGGGACAAGGACCATATCTTTTGTGTCTTGTACGGTGCTGAGTATACTGTTACCATTCAACATATACAGCCAGATCCTCAGCACTGAAAGGATTACACCAGTTTATATCAGCTGGGGATCTGGCCTAAAAGAAATAATAACTGACAAGAAAAACATGTTGTTTGTTCTCTCTTATTTAGACTGTAAGCTCTTTAGGCAGGAAGAGGTCTTAACTGTGCTCTGCAAGGCACAGTGTGAATATACATCACTATACAAGTGTTTTATTTAAAGCTAGTCAGCCTAGCTTAATACTCAACCAGAGACTTGAATCAGCTAAATTCTCCCTTTGTACTTAATCACCAAAATATTGATTACATATATTTATATGATTGAAAAAACTAGGGGTCCCTATAAATATTTGTCTAGATAGCAAGGAAAATAATCCAAAACATAAGGCTCAAATAAACAGTTCTTAGAATACCTTATGTGCTATCTCTCTGTTATCTCCCACTCATATTTTATACGCTATTGATTTTAATTAACCATTATATATTCCTTTAACCACAGATGCAGGATTTCAGAATATAATCATTTCGATATTGCTGTGGAAGGAAACCTATCAACAAATACATACGCTAATCGTTTGGGTTCCAATCCTGCAACGAGCTTCTTGATCCTAAACTCATTAAAGTTAATCTCAAGACTCCCATTGACTTTAATGGTGAAGGATCAAGGCCCATGTGGGGAGCCCACGTAACTTCACTGGTATATCCACATGGTGTACATTGCAGCACCTTGACTCTGTTTTTTTCTTTAACATTAATGCTGATAATGGGGGGAGGGATAGCTCAGTGGTTTGAGCATTGACCTGTTAAACCAAGGTTGTGAGTTCAGTCCTTGAGGGGGCCACCTAGGGATTTGAAGCAAAAATCAGTACTTGGTCCTGCTAGTGAAGGCAGCAGGCTGGACTCAATGACCTTTCAAGGTCCCTTCTAGTTCTAACAGATAGGTATATCTCCTATCATTATATTAGGACTACACTGCAGCAACAGAAAATGCAACTGGCTTGTTTCAACTGAATGTTTCATTGAGACTAAAAAGCATATCAATTGAACATGGAATTAAATCTGTAGTATGAATTTCAGTTTGTCCTCACTTCCACAAATATTCCAGGATTTTGGGGTCTCGCAGTGGGACAGTTTCAGAAAATATGGTTAATAGAGTGTCTGCTCTGTAAAACTTTGGGATGAACTTGAGATTCATAGAATATAGAATATCAGGGTTGGAAGGGGCCTCAGGAGATGATCTAGTTCAACCCCCTGCTCAAAGAAGGACCAATCCTCAACTAAATCATCCCATTCTGCCAGAAACAGTTAAAATAATGTGATTAGCAATAGGCAGGATATGTTCATGGATAATTCCAATATTCCTCTATAAGATTCAAGGCTGCTCCCTTAAAAGCCTCCTTCCCCCATTTCTTTCACATTTTGAGTCTGTTGGGTTTTACTACCATATCTGCTGAATATAAAAAATTTCAGATTGAGTATTTAATATATCATGAATTTATTGAAAACCTCTATTAAATACAAATGCCTACTATAAATAGAGAAATACGAAAAGAAAGGGGAAAATGTTTTCTTCAGATACATCCCTGTGACTTTATTGACTTTGATAAGGCTCACAGGGTTACATAAGGAACAAATATGACACAAGTTCTGAAACACAATATTAACTGCAAGAATGTTACAAGGTTAACATAGTAATACATAAACCAGTCCCTAAAATGTGATTTACAGTAACTCCATAGAAATGAAACCTGCTAAAGGATATACACACACACACACACACAGAGATATGCTCCTCAGATGAAATATAAACTGTGCTCCTGACCATTTGAGGTCATTAAAGATTGCATCAAATTTTTAATAAGCATAAAGATATTAACTTCACATTCTGGTGCGTGCAATTCTGACATCCTAAATTAGCTTCACTGTTATTTTTTACTTCCTGTACTACACTGTTTTTAGCTTTTAAACAGCTGCTTGGTTCCACCCTCAACGTGGCCATCTTTCAGCAATGGGTGGGATGATCCCTATTTTCTCTTACCTATCATAGAGGTCAGGCTTAATTAGTTAATGTGAATATGTGTATTGTCTCTTTAAGTCTGCTGCAGGAAATGAGGCTGGAAGGCATAGGGAGGATTCTAGGCAGCTCTACAGTGGAGCACAGAGAAAGAGATGATAATTTTCAAGATGATAGTGCTTCCTTTTTCTGATAAAGCTCCTTGTTCGGTATTAGAAGAAACTGATTCTTTCTGGAATTCTTTACAATTGCCACATGGCAGTTAATATTCCTAAAGCATTTTAAAAGTCTCAGATGGAAGGTACTACAGAAGTCCAAATTATCCTCATTATTAATAATCACCATAAGTATGTGTTTAACATCTTCACTGGATTTCTAATATCTCACACGTGAGAGGAGATATGAGAAACCACAAATATTAAGTGAGTGTGAAAGATTTTGCAAAAAGTAGAAATGGAGCTATTTGAATCACAATGCTACAACAGTTCCTCTGGTCCTTGCTGTGCTACAGTTATCATTGAATAATTAGCTGTACAGAAAGAAGGGAAGAATTAAAAATCCTGGCAAACCAGGAACAGAGGTCTGCAAGAGACTATGACCTGATCTGCACTAGCTTATCACCTCATCAGCCCCTGTTTGTTCCTCTCTGCATGTTAGCAATACTCAGAAACAAAAGTTTCAAGGATCTTTTGCTCATTGTTTTCTTGCTGGAGTGACATTTGCAGCATCTGTGGCCTTGTGCAGCCTCTTCAGCAAGTACAGAATAGTGGAAATATTGCTGAATAGAACTAGAGGACTGTGGATAGAATTAGTTACATTCTACCGCTTATACATGTACCACACTACATCTGACGAGAGTTGATTACAGAATCTTTACTATGGTTAGGATGAATACAGATTATAATGGCTACATTCTGTATTTCAATTATGTTTCTATAATTGGTTTCCTTGCTTTTAAAAACATATATGTGTTGCATAATCCATTTACAGAATATTTCTAGTTTGTGTTTGTTAAAATTAAAATGTCTAAAAGAAAACCCATTAATCCTCATTGCTGTCAGGCTGAAATATGAGTCTCTAATTGGGAGTGGGTTTTGAGAGGTGAATTTTAGTAGTTGTGAACGTTGTTAGACTGACAACCCTGGAATCAGATGTTCTGTATCGATGCACAGCATTAGCAAACCTAGCAACAGTGGAATTGTCCCTACACACATTACCATGGTCCTTAACCCTTTAGGACAGATGACCTCTATTGGTGACAGGGTTGTTCAGTCTCTATGTTTATTCCAATCTCTGGCCACCCTAATAACATTTCCAACCATGTTGCCAATCAATGTCGCCAGGAGGGCTTTGGCTTCCTCGACCACGGGATGCTATTCGAGGAAGGACTGCTAGGAACAGATGGCTTCACCTTTCGAAGAGGGGAAAGGCCTTATTTGCGCACAGACTGGCTAACCTAGTAAGGAGGGCTTTAAACTAGGTTCGACGGGGACAGGTGAGCAAAGCCCACAGGTAAGTGGGGAACAAGACCTGGGAGATGGGTTGGAAACAGGAGGGAGCACGGGCTATAATGGCAGAGAGGAAGGAGGGTCAGGGCAAAGCTGGGAGGCAAGATCAAACTAGTATCTTAGATGCCTATATACAAATGCAAGAAGTATGGGTAATAAGCAGGAGGAACTGGAAGTGCTAATAAATAAATACAACTATGACATTATTGGCATTACTGAAACTTGGTGGGATAATACACATGACTGGAATGTTGGTGTGGATGGGTATAGTTTGCTCAGGAAGGATAGACAGGGGAAAAAGGGAGGTGGTGTTGCCTTATATATTAAAAATGTACACACTTGGACTGAGGTGGAGATGGACATAGGAGACGGAAGTGTGGAGAGTCTCTGGGTTAGGCTAAAAGGGGTAAAAAACACAGGTGATGTCGTGCTGGGAGTCTACTACAGGCCACCTAATCAGGTGGAAGAGGTGGATGAGGCTTTTTTCAAACAACTAACAAAATCATCCAAAGCCCAAGATTTGGTGGTGATGGGGGACTTCAACTATCCAGATATATGTTGGGAAAATAACACCGCGGGGCACAGACTATCCAATAAGTTCCTGGACTGCATTGCAGACAACTTTTTATTTCAGAAAGTTGAAAAAGCTACTGGGGGGAAGCTGTTCTAGACTTGATTTTAACAAATAGGGAGGAACTTGTTGAGAATTTGAAAGTACAAGGAAGCTTGGGTGAAAGTGATCATGAAATCATAGAATTTGCAATTCTAAGGAAGGGTAGAAGGGTGTACAGCAGAATAGAGACAATGGATTTCAGGAAGGCGGATTTTGGTAAGCTCAGAGAGCTGATAGGTAAGGTCCCATGGGAATTAAGACTGAGGGGAAAAACAACTGAGGAAAGTTGGCAGTTTTTCAAAGGGACACTATTAAGGGTCCAAAAGCAAGTTATTCCGATGGTTAGGAAAGATAGAAAATGTGGCAAAAGACCACCTTGGCTTAACCACGAGATCTTGCGTGACCTACAAAACAAAAAGGCGTCATATAAAAAATGGAAACTAGGTCAGATTACAAAGGATGAATATAGGCAAATAACACAAGAATGCAGAGGCAAGATTAGAAAAGCAAAGGCACAAAATGAACTCAAACTAGCTATGGGAATAAAGGGAAACAAGAAGACTTTTTATCAATACATTAGAAGCAAGAGGAAGACCAAGGACAGGGTAGGCCCACTGCTCAACGAGGAGGGGGAAACAGTAACGGGAGACTTGGAAATGGCAGAGATGCTTAATGACTTCTTCGTTTCAGTCTTCACTGAGAAGTCTGAAGGAATGTCTAGTATAGTGAATGCTTACGGGAAGAGGGTAGGTTTAGAAGAGAAAATAAAAAAAGAGCAAGTAAAAATTCACTTAGAAAAGTTAGATGCCTGCAAGACACCAGGGCCTGATGAAATGCATCCTAGAATACTCAAGGAGTTAATAGAAGAGGTATCTGAGCCTCTAGCTATTATCTTTGGGAAATCATGGGAGACGGGGGAGATTCCAGAAGACTGGAAGGGGGCAAATATAGTGCCCATCTATAAAAAGGGAAATAAAAACAACCCAGGAAACTACAGACCAGTTAGTTTAACTTCTGTGCCAGGGAAGATAATGGAGCAGGTAATCAAAGAAATCATCTGCAAACACTTGGAAGGTGGTAAGGTGATAGGGAATAGCCAGCATGGATTTGTAAAGAACAAATCGTGTCAAACTAATCTGATAGCGTTCTTTGATAGGATAACGAGCCTTGTGGATAAGGGAGAAGCGGTGGATGTGATATACCTAGACTTTAGTAAGGCATTTGATACAGTCTCGCATGATATTCTTATAGATAAACTAGGAAAGTACAATTTAGATGGGGCTACTATAAGGTGGGTGCATATCTGGCTGGATAACCATACTCAGAGAGTAGTTGTTAATGGCTCCCAATCCTGCTGGAAAGGTATAACAAGTGGGGTTCCGCAGGGGTCTGTTTTGGGACCGGTTCTGTTCAATATCTTCATCCACGATTTAGATGTTGGCATAAAAAGTACGCTTATTAAGTTTGCAGACGATGCCAAACTGGGAGGGATTGCAACTGCTTTGGAGGACAGGGTCAAAATTCAAAATGATCTGGACAAATTGGAGAAATGGTCTGAGGTAAAAAAGGGAAACAAGAAGACTTTTTATCAATACATTAGAAGCAAGAGGAAGACCAAGGACAGGGTAGGCCCACTGCTCAACGAGGAGGGTGAAGTTCAATAAAGATAAATGCAAAGTGCTCCACCTAGGAAGGAACAATCAGTTTCACACATACAGAATGGGAAGAGACTGTCTAGGAAGGAGTATGGCAGAAAGAGATCTAGGGGTCATAGTAGACCACAAGCTTAATATGAGTCAACAGTGTGATACTGTTGCAAAAAAAGCAAACGTGATTCTGGGATGCATTAACAGGTGTGTTGTAAACAAGACACGAGAAGTCATTCTTCCGCTTTACTCTGCACTGGTTAGGCCTCAACTGGAGTATTGTGTCCAGTTCTGGGCACCACATTTCAAGAAAGATGTGGAGAAATTGGAGAGGGTCCAGAGAAGAGCAACAAGAATGATTAAAGGTCTTGAGAACATGACCTATGAAGGAAGGCTGAAGGAATTGGGTTTGTTTAGTTTGGAAAAGAGAAGACTGAGAGGGGACATGATAGCAGTTTTCAGGTATCTAAAAGGGTGTCATCAGGAGGAGGGAGAAAACTTGTTCACCTTAGCCTCCAATGATAGAACAAGAAGCAATGGGCTTAAACTGCAGCAAGGGAGATTTAGGTTGGATATTAGGAAAAAGTCCTAACTGTCAGGATAGTTAAACACTGGAATAGATTGCCTAGGGAAGTTGTGGAATCTCCATCTCTGGAGATATTTAAGAGTAGGTTAGATAAATGTCTATTAGGGATGGTCTAGACAGTATTTGGTCCTGCCGTGAGGGCAGGGGACTGGACTCGATGACCTCTCGAGGTCCCTTCCAGTCCTAGAGTCTATGAGTCTATGAGTCTATAATGTCTCTGGTGGTGCTGGTTTTGATGATATAAATACAAGTCCAATAAAAATTAGTTGTAACATCTGTTGTTTTGAAATCAGATTGTGAACACCTGACATTCTTTGGCATGGCTTGTGAAATATTCATCTACTTGACTAGAGAAAAATGAGAGCTCATTATTATATTGTATGCCAAATGTCAATTCTGGAACTAGAATCAGAAATAATTCAGTAGCAGGCTGACGGGAAACTTGAACATACCCCAGAGTAAATAAGACTAGCAAGTTCTTCATTGTTAACACACGTCTTATACACTTAAGGTATATATGGTATATGCAATCCTGTCTTAGGGGAATGGACTAGATGACCTCTTGAGGTCCCTTCCAGCCCTACATTTCTATGAATCTATCTTCAACGTTAGCCATTTATATTTTAAATTGCTAGCAAAAACCTGGGTAACTTGTAAACAAACTACAAAATAGGATTTCTGTTCAGCAAACAAATCATATGTAGTGAGCCATTTCTAATTAGGAAATAAAGGATGGAATGGCTTTCCCCAATTAACTAGGAAGCTGATTGTATTTTCACCTCTATTTCCTTCTGTTTCATGTTATTCTCCAAATGAAATGAATTTTCAGCCTGTAATGTTAAGTGACTGCCACACATCATATATTTTCTGGAAAATGAAATACACACTCTTTGACTAAACTTGTTAATTGTAGCTTGAGGGAAATGTGTTTTCCCTAAGATGAGATCTGGAACCACACACATTCCAGGTCTCTCATTCAGATGTTCACATTTATTCCAAGATGTATAATGGTTGGATCTGATTGTAAGAAAATGTTTCAAAAAATGAAGTAGGAATCTTTCCTTTAGTGAAAGGTAAAACATTTAATTTATAATCTTACCAGGCGACTGTCTAATGAATACTATTAGGAAAAACTCTTACTAGGCTACCTTCTGTTGTACACATAAGGACATGTTCAAAATTGGTCAGCTTGCCAATTGCTGTCCACAGGGAACAGAATTCTTGTTAAGCAAAATAGCATGTTAGTGCTAGAGACAAATAAAAACAAACGAGTTTCTGATGTATACATCAATTCATATCAAAATCAATTTTAACCAAATGAAAATAAATGGTTTGTATTATTCAAAATACTGTCATCTGTAATAAATGCTAAAATGCTGCATTCATCTTGTTAGGCAATACAGGCTCCCTTTTGCTTTATAAATCTGTAATTTTCCAGTGGATCTCCTTGCACACCAAAACAGAGGCACAGATTTCATGGTTTTCCACTCCAAAGACTGTGCCTTGCCCAATAAAGAACCTGAATCTTATGGGAATTCTAAATTTTGCAACCCACAAAGAAGAAGCCAAATGTGAGTAAGCAAATATATTTGTGTGAATGGTAGGTTTTTAAAGGTGGGAAAAGGTGGTCAAACTAAGTTCAGTTCACTGGCATTCCTAAGATTCAAAACACATTGCAGGGGGTTAAAATAAAATGGAAAGCTTTTAATATGGGGCTGAAGGAGAGAAAATTATTCAAAGTCTTGTAGGGGAGTTGGGGAGTTTAAAGAATTCCAGACAGCTGGGGTATAAGTGAGCTAGAGGCAAGGAATAGAATAGCTCAGAGCAACAGAATGAGTGACCCAAGGAAATAGGTAGCTATTGTATCTAGGAGGTAGGGTAGAGTGAAATAACTGAGTTGCATCTTATTTCTAGAATTAAGCACATAGCACTCTTTAGGGTGCAGTAAATTAAGTAATTAACAGCAGGCAGGAGTTCAGATTTCAATTGAATTTACAGCCAGATAAATTAAAGCAGTAAAATAGTGAGAAAGTAATGGAAAATGGGTGACAGAACTACCTCACAAACTGCCCATGCTGGTTTTTTTTGTGTTGCCACTTGTGATAACCAAAAGGCTACTGACTCTCTCACGTCTGCTGCTGCTGCACTCTCTGACAGGATGCAGTCATGCCAGCCCTCATTATTTTGTCGCAACTTGTGCAATATTTGGTGTTTTTGTTAAAGGCCCAGCTTCTAGAATCATCTTATTACTTGAGAGCCTCAGCTTTCATTTTTTTAAAGTAAACATCTAGATCTCATTTTTGCAGAGAAAAACTTGAAAATGTGAAACCCTAGTGCTCCCACACCAATAAATAAACAAAACCTCTCTCAAAATATATTATTTAAGTCTTAGGACTTTTTGAGCCTGACTCGGGATTTCTGAAAGCTTGGGTTTGGCAAAGCTGGAAATGAAATCTGCCAAAACAATGGATTTGTTCAAAATCCTTCCTATCTCCTCTCCCCACAAGTTACAGTCATACAGAATACTTAGCTCCCATACTGCATTTTCTACCATAACCCTGAAGTACTCAAAGCATTACATGAGAGAACTTGACACAGTGCCACAGGGCACTGAAATCTCATGGACTTGTGGCAATCAAGCTTTTTTTTAATCCTGCTACAGTAAATAAAATGTCTCTTACAGGCAATTTTGAACCTAGAGTTCCGAAGACTTCCACCAACCTGTTTTTCTGAATGAAATTACTGCAAAGGACAACCATAGTTTGAATCTGTCAAGAGAGCACGTTTCATCTACTATTTCCTCCTTCTCACAAGTGAGTCCTGGTTCCTAATGCTAACTAAGGCTCTTCAGAGCACATCCCTATTACAGAGAGCTGGGGAATTACCTAATTCAGCACAGCTGGGCATAGCCAAATTTCCCTCATGAACAGGTTTCCTGCTGATCCCTGGGATCTTGTCTTTACTTAAGGAGAGAAAGCTAACCATCTCCCCTGCCAGTTCCTCAGTGGGATCTATGCAACCTATCATAGGGCTGAAAAAGAACATACCTGAAGAATTAAAACTAGGTGGATAGAAAAGGATGTTCACAATACAGACAATTTTTCATTTAGATGACAGAGTATGTCATGTGGGTGAAAATAACAATCTTTCCATTGCTTTGATGGGAGCTGGATAAAGGCCCTTAGTAGAGCAACATGCATTTCTTGACTGGCTGATTCTGCATGCAGCCAGACTCCTCTGCTTCTTGACTCTGGTGTAAATCAGGAGTACATCTAGTGAAATCAATGGAGTAACACTGACTTTGGGGCTAATGTGAGAAAAGACTCAGGCCCAAGAAAAGTGGAAAAATTAGACTAGGGAATAACTGGCCCAGAAAATGATGGAGGAAGACATATTCTACAGTACATACTATAGTAGAAGTGAAGAGAAGGAAGATGTGTGTGTGTGTGTATGTGTGTGTGGAAGAGGGACAGGGACAAGGAAAGCAAAAAGAACAAAACAAGGTAGAGTAAATTAAGCTGCTTCTTTATAGAAAGTTTGATGTAAAAATATGATGCCTCACCTACATAAATATCTGATTTTAAATATAAGAAAAACAAGAGGAGATATATGAAATTGTACAGGAGGAAAGGGCCTAGTGAGGCTGGATTATGCAGGTGAGGTAGATATAGGTGTTGTGGAAAGGAGTGAGGAGAACCTGCTCTAATGGAGGGAGTGGAATAAAATGTTCTTGTATGTTTCTGCAGCGGTTTTGCATATGATGTTGAAGATCTGTTAGATATTCCCTTTGGGAAACAATGTGAAAGTTAGGGCAGCCATTGAGACTGCTCCAATCTTGCTATGGGTTGGGATAGCCACTGCTGCCCTCAGGAAAGGGGAAGCCCAAAAGGGGCACAGAGCTTGGATATATCCAGGAATCATGTCTATTTAGGCCTTCCATTGTCGGAGAACTTCTGCATACTTATATAATCCTGATATTAATTGGACAAGAAAATGGTTAGGCCTTGATTCTGCCACCACATCTGCCAGCTCAGACTCCTGCATCCATATGGAGCTCCACTGACTTTAGTGGTGTCTGTACAGGCACAGAGCTCTGCACCAGCAGATCTGATTGCAGGACTGGGCCCTTCATTTGTCCATAGTAAGAATGTACCAAATCCTGTGAAATGCATTCATCCATGCCGGCTGATGTCTCTCTCTTCCAGGCACAGCCAATAACAATTTTTAGTAGTGGGAATAAGATGATGGAAGATGTATTAAACTTCCTGTAATAATTGTCCACTATAATAACCCTATATTCGTTGATATATATCCTTCAATTCAACTATACCCCCAAAGCCCTCTCCACAAATCGTGATGATGCAGATGACACCTTAGATTAATTCTTTGTTAGCTACTAGCCCATTGTACATTCACTTGGTGGTTCTGCTCCTTCCCCACATAGAGCAGTCACATTAATTAATATTGTGCTTCCACAAGGTGGTAGAAGAGGGTTATTAATTACATATTGCCATAGTTATTAGTGATTACTTTCCTATTTATCCTTGTAATGAAAAACACCTTTGTCCCTCCTGCTTCATTTATATTTTACGTTTTTCTAAAAATCCCAATTTTCTTATAAATCTCTTGACAATGATCTGCATTTCACTTATTTTTCTAGTCATGACTTGTTGTAAAGAGCTTTTCATTTAATTAACCATACCACTTTTTCCTCAGCACTCTTTAATGTTGACTTTTGTTAGGTACTGATATTTGTAGTTCAGTTTCTCTTGTAAGCAGGGCACCTTAATGGCTCCAATACAAAGCCAGATACCTTTGAACAAATTAATCAAACTATTTCTTGCTAGCCCTTAGAAAAGGAAATATTGAAGAGTGAAGTTTTGAAAAAGGAGACTAGGACAAAAACTTTCAGTGAAAGTGACTCATCCTGTACTATACATATTAGCATATTCCATGATGCTGCAAGGTGTCAGAAGGAAATAGTGAAAGAAACACATTTTTTGTTATTCCCTCTACATAGCTTGGATTGTAATGGGCATTTGAATGTTTACTATCCTGTGGGAGGACATCTTTCACTTGATGCACCATGAGCTTTAAAATTATTCCCCAGAAACAAGTAGAATAAATTTTTGTACTCAGCTCTCATATATCTCTTTAAGTAAACTTTATGGCATTCATAAAGAAAAATGAAGAAATGCATAATAATATAGCACCCAATTAAATGAAAATAAACTAACACGGATGGCATTATTATGCAGTCCAGGGGCTTGATTCTCCTCTCACACCAATTTTACACCAGTGTAACTCTCTTGATTTCCGTGGAGTTACTCCTGATTTACAACCAGTGTAAGTAAGAACAGAATCAGCATGTTTCTTAGCAGTCAGATGTGTTCATTCAATTCTTCATTCAAGAGGAAAAAGATTACATAAGAGGATATATAACTGCACTGATGGGTCGAAAACAAACTAATTACTCATACCATATTATCTATAGCAAAAGTCTTCCTGCCTCCTCCTGCATATAGCTGCTGTAATATGTTCTCTGGGGAGTTATTACGGATTGCTGTTTTATTGATACTCTATTTTTTTAATTCCAACCCCAATTGTTAGTGGAATTTCATTATATATGACCAAGTCTTTGTGAAGAAGCTGTGTTTTATTATTCTAAGTCCAATGTCACTGATCACAGAAGCAAAATTAGTCACTTGCACAAGTGAGTAATTTTTTTCATGTTTTGAAATCAACCCCTCACCTGTCGGCATCACCTAAGCTGTGTCCTTGCCTAATGCACTGCTGCTGGCAGACACCCTGTACAGAGATGTGCCTGCTGCTTAGGAAAGAGGGCTTCCAGGTTTCCTTGTCTTCTGACCACTTTTGGTGTCTCTGGCTAGGGTGAACTTATAGGGGAAAGGAAATGAAAGGACTCTAGAGTTCCCGCTCTCATCACAAAAGATAACCAAACATGCCATTGCCATTCCTTTATGCTTTCCTGATTTTGATGCTACAGATACTGAAGGAGAAACTGTTTTCACACTATCCTCCATGTTTTAGCTACATGTGAAGACTGGATATTTAGTTCAATGTCTACATACTCTGACTTTATTATATGGTGCCATACAATTACGATTGTTGTACAGTGCATAAAATGTTTCAAACAAATAGGGCCAGATTCCCTGGTCTGTCAAGTTCACTGGCTAGAGAGTCCTACAGGAGACTCCTCCCTGTGTTAGGAGTCTCCTCTGTTGGTATAAAGCTGGCAGAGGTGATGTATCTGCTCTCTATGCCAGTAGTCTCCATGCTATGGTTGTTTCTTTAGCAACATGTGATATTGCAGACAGGCAGAGCTGTAGGTGAAGTGTCTTTGTTGAGCATGCACAGAATCCAATGTTATATTTGGCAAGGGCTATGTTTATCCAGTAACAGCCTGCCCCACTCTATGTTCCTGAGACCCTGGTGTCCCACCATACTGAGACCCCCTGAAGCCTGGCCCTCTTTCTCCAGTTCCACTCAGCATTTTAGACTGGAGTCAGAGGGAGGAGCTGGGGCAGGCTAGGGCTGAGTGGGTGGGTATGGTGTGTGTGGCAGAGATGAACTCCACCAGATCTCATCCTCTGCTGATGTAAGCTCTGTAGTACAAGTCAGAGAAGACCGCCCTCCTGCCCCCCTACCGCTGCCCTAACTTCCACTGGGTAGCTGAGAATCAGAGAGCCACAACAGGCTTCCTGTGGCCACCATGCTCCAGTATGCTGCTCTGTTTGGGTGAAGGAATCTGCCCAGAGGGAGCCTGTTGCAGGATTTGGATTTAACATGATCCCCCATCTGAATTGCTAGAAGCTTCTTCAAAGACTTGTTGGCAAAGAAACATTGAGAGTTCCCCCTTTATAGGCAGCAGATGGTTATAATGTAAAATAATTAGAAACTCATCACAGAAACTAGAATGTCGAAATTATTGGGCTCAAGAATGTACTTCTGTACCTAGAAGTCAGCTGGAGAGAAGTATATGACACTGGACTGCACTTTATGGCAATAGTCCCTGCTACATTATATCTAGTCCCCTTTATTCTAAGTAAATGATAGTAACAGAAGACGCCAGGGACACTGAATATTATCTATTCTGATCAGGTATCAGAGGGGTAGCCGTGTTAGTCCGGATCTATAAAAGTAGCAAAGAATCCTTTGGCACCTTATAGACTAACAGACGTTTTGGAGCATGAGCTTTCGTGGGTGAATACCCCACTTCGTCGGATGCATCCGACGAAATGGGCATTCACCCACGAAAGCTCATGCTCCATAACATCTGTTAGTGTATAAGGTGCCAAAGGATTCTTTGCTGCATCTATTCTGATGAGACAGCTAAGTCTTTTATGCAACCTGTACTGCAGTGTTACTAAAATGCATTACAGTTCATGTTAAACCTATGAGAAAAGATCTAAGTGTTGAATATTCTTCAGTTTGCTCTGAAAAGTTCTGGTTTTTTTTGAAGGCCAGGGGTATTTATGTATTTATTTCAGGCTCATTTATGCTATGTAGGCAAAGGCTATAGAGCAGTGGTCCCCACACTTTTGTGGATTACACCTCTCCTTACCCCTGTCCGTGGATCCCTGCTCCCGCTCCAGAGCTGGGATCAGGAGTGGGTCCAAGGCTCTGGGGTGAGGGACATGGACAGGGGTAATGAGGGCGATGCTGGGGATGGGGGGCAGGATGAGGAGGGGCTGGGTGGCACTCCCTCCCCTCCCTCACCCTAGGGGCTGGCCCAGGCCCCGTAGCACCTCCATGGACATAGCTTCATCCTCCCCAGGGGGGTGTGCCCCACAGTTTGGGAACCTCTGCTATCGAGGATGGCACATAGCTGCAGCACATGATGGGAAGCACCATGTACATCCTCGGGAGTCCTCAGGCATCCAAAGGCTGTGTGGGCATGGCCGCTACCAGCCCAGAAAGCAGCTGCTTTGGGCAGCCAACAGTGAGGGCCTGGTCTTCGGCAGCAATTCAGCGGCAGGTCCCTCACTCCCTCCCAGAGCGAAGGATCAGCCGCCAAATTGCCGCCGAAGACTGAAGTGGCGGCGGCGGTAGAGCTGCAGATCGTGATTGTGGGGTGTTTATTTTGGGGGGGGGATGCTTGGGGCAGCAAAAACCCTGGAGCTGGCCCTGTCTGGGGGGTGAAGCTTTTATTTCTCACTCTTCCCATATGTGGCTGGATAGCTCTTAAAACTTGTCAATTTTGCCTTATAACTAGAAAATGTTACTCTCAGCTAGTACAAAACAAAATAATTGAAAATCATCTCCCCTTTTACATTTGTAAATGGAGCAGGAAATAACAAGATTCACAGATCCTTTTCACCTGATCACTCAATTTAGACAGAGTATATTACTGAATAGAGTGGCCAGATCCATTTGCTGTCCTACATATGCACTTTGTTATACAGGAGGTCAGACTAAGCGACCACAATGGTTCCTTCTGGCCTTGGAATCTATGAATAAGGCTTACCTAGCACTACATTATGAGAATAGGTGAAAAACAAGAAGCCAGATCCTCAGTCGGTGTTTATTGGCTAAAATCAATGGAACTGTGCCAATTTACTCCAGCTAAAAATCTTGCTCAGGGTACTTAACTCCTACAAGTTAATATGAATGTAACCTGATATTACTCTCAAAGTCCCAGCTTATGTTGAGACACTAATCTTATCCCCATTATTTGCAGAGGTGCATGCCCCACTGACTCATGGATATAAAGATGCCATTCCAAGTGTCACTGACCATATATCAGAGGGGTAGCCGTGTTAGTCTGGATCTGTAAAAGCAGCAAAGAGTCCTGTAGCACCTTATAGACTAACAGACATATTGGAGCATAAGCTTTCGTGGGTGAATACGAAGCAGGTATTCACTCATGAAAGCTCATGCGCCAATACATCTGTTAGTCTATAAGGTGCCACAGGACTCTTTGCGACTGAACATATAATTACACAAGATTATTTGTTTGGTACTCTTTTCAAATAACCTTATCATGTCACTCAACACAACCAACACAAAGTTTGTCAAACATTTTACAACTTTTAAGAGTTGAAAAAATATTTGGTCAGCTGGAAATAATATTTGTATTTATCAGAAACCATATTCAGTTTAGAAACTTAAACAGTATCTTGCCCTTTGAATGGGCTATGGCTCCATCAGGCAGTTACTAGGGCTGTTGATTAAATGCAGTTAACTCATGTGATCAATTAAAAAAACTAATCGTGATTAATTGCAGTTTTAATCGCATTGTTAAACAATATTTATTTCAATTACAACACAGAAAACAAAGTGTACACTGCTCACTTTATATTATTATTTTTATTACAAATATTTGCACTATAAAAATGATAAACAAAAGAAACAGTTTTTTCAATTCACCTCATACAAGTACTCTAGTGCAATCTCTTTAGTGTGAATGTGCACTTTACAAATGTAGATTTTTTTTGTTACATAACTGCACTCAAAAACAAAACAATGCAAAACTTTAGAGCTTACAAGTCCACTCAGTCCCACTTCTCGTTCAGCCAATTGCTAAGACAAACAAGTTTGTTTATATTTATGGGAGATAATGCTGCCCACTTCTTATTTTTTACAATGTTACCAGAAAATGAGAACAGGTGTTCACATGGGACTTTTGTAGACAGCATTGCAAGGTACTTACATGCCAGATATGCTAAACATTTGTATGCCTCTTCATGCTTCGGTCACCATTCCAGAGGACATGCTTCCATGCTGATGACGCTTGTTAAAAAAAATAATGCATTAATTAAATTTATGACTGAATACCTTGTGGGAGAGTCTGGCTCTATTTTACTCACATTCTGCCATATATTTCATGTTGTAGCAGTCTTGAATGATGACTCAGCACATGTTCATTTTAAGAACACTTTTGCTGCAGATTTCAGATTAGGACTGAGCTGATTTGTAGGCTCTAAAGTTTTATATTGTTTTATTTTTGAAGGAAGTTTTTTTTTGCACACAAGTCTACCTTTGTAAGTTCAACTTTAATTATAGAGAGATTGCACTACAGTATTTGTATGAGGTGAATTGAAAAATACCATTTGGCCCTGAAAAACCAGAAATGTCCCTATTTTCAAGGTCTATTCTTTTGGGTTTTATAAAACAAAGTTTTATCTGAGGTTTTTTTTTTTTTTTTAATATATATCACAGTACGCTTCACCACCTGAAGGAGAAGTCAGCCAGTAAAACTATTGAAATTGACAACAATCTGGATGCACACATAGAGACTTGAGGGAGAAGCCCCCATCAGCTATACCAGGATGTTACTGTCACACACTGGACTGAAGACAGTAAGTTAACACAGTAACATGGCTAGCTTGTTCTCACCTGTGCTATCAAAATGGCACTCAAGGCAAGGAAAGTGAATACCTGTGAAAACAGAGGATAGCAAGTTCCATACAAGACCTGAAGGAAACGGAGGATAGCAAGTTCCATGCAAGACCTGCAGGAAACTGTACATGTGAATGTGCTTTAATGTTTGTTTGCCAAGAAAGCCAGCTGGTTATCTAGTGTTTCCAAGAAGGAGTTTAAGTTTATTTTATGCCCCCAGATCTCCCTTTACAGAATGACAATATTATCATCAGACCCAGAGGATTGAAATTAGCCTACTGGGAAACAGGCTTTTTAAGAAAAAACATTAACTGTCTTGCTAATGAGTTTTGATTCATAGGATTTCTTTCACGATAAATCACAGCGTTACCTGTCAGAAACAGAACCTGTTACCATCAGTAAACCCACTTAAGCCCAATAGAGACTGGCATTAATTACTGGTCAAAGCAGATTGGACCCCTTTTGAGAATATTCCCTTCAGTGACTCAACACATGAAGAAACTGAATAAGTGATACTTTGTGAAGACATTGTTACACTGACAATGGCAATTAACTGTTTAAACTGTTCATTCCAATGGATTGGCCACATTTACTTTGATCAACTTTTAGATTTGATAAAGGGGTTATAAATGGGATGAGAATTTTCTCGTTCAAATTAAGTTATATTGAAGGTACAACAGATTGAAGAGCTCAACACTTTGCTACGGAAAAACGTGGGAAGCTTCACAACATTTATTTCATTAGGCTTTTCTTTGGTTTTGGACCTTTTAAAATCTAGAATGGCACATTGATAGCTACACGGAACCCGAATCCAATAAACCACTCAATCTTTTTAACCACAATAACATAATACTGGAAGAAATGCATGAGAAACCTAACTGAAGTTGTCACTCATTTTATTGAAAAGCAAAACTTTCTGTTTTTCTGCTGTTGAATAGTGGGTTGCATGACAGTGTCCTTGCAATAAAGTGTAAATCACAATAAAGGATTGTAAACTGGGGTTTAACCAAGTGAATATTGGAAACTGAGAACACAAACTCAGTCAGCTATTTTCTTTAAATCCCCTGATACATGTTTGCAATTCACTAGCTAAAATATCCTTGGTTCTATGTACTGTATAAAGCTTGTACTTTTCCAATGTTTTCTCTTTCAAAATTTACATGTAGGCTACTCACTGAAAAGAATTTTTCAGTTTTGCTCAAACAGACACAGCCATATTATCAAAAGTGACCTATAACTTTGAGTTGTCTCAGTTTTTGCATGCACAGCTATGACACCTAGGTATTTTGGAAGGACGTCAGCAGCTAAGATCTTTTAATTGGGAAAGGATATACAATCCATTATTCTGTTTTTCCTCTACCACTGATTTCTTATACTCACTACAGCTTTGGACAGCATTGCTTAGTTTTCTGGCTGTATAATAAACACCATGTTTGCACAAAGCTGCATAATAATATATCTGTTATGATGGAGAAGAAACAGGCTGATACACTCCCCAAAAAGGGTGCAGAATGAAGGGATGAGCAAAAGCTCTAGAAGAGTCACTAGGAGCAGCTCAAGTTCTTTAGTTAAGGATCTCATTCACATACATGTAGGTGATCAGAGATGAGTAAGGCAAGAAAGAACCCACAGTGAATTTTCTTGGGCTTCTTTTCCTTGAAAAATCAGAACTAAAAAATTATCTTTGAAAGGTTACTGACGTTAACATCACTAGCAATTTCTAGACTGTTTTATTAACATTTACCATTAATTATAGGAGCTGTGGGATAGAAAGAATTGATCTTGTTAACTTGAAACTCCTTCTAAAGAAGGACTTGGAAATGCAGAATGGTAATTAGCTCCCCACAGTGCTGGTTTTATTCTATATAACTAATAATTCCATTTAGGGGTTTGGCAGGAAGTGCCTATTTTAAGAATGAGCATTACTTACCCAGCAACCACTCAGAAACACCAACTGGATTGTGAAGCAATAGTTCAATTCAGGACAACTAAGCCATCTACCGCGTATACTGTTTATTTCCCAACAAATATGCAAGTGGCTTGGAAAAATATGGGATATCTAAGATTTATAATCTCAGTAAAGGAAGGAGACTCTCACAGCTTCCCTTTGAAAATGTCATTCTTTTGGTCTCCAGCAGCAGCAATTAATTTTCAGTCCAGTCCATACATATTCACAGAATCATGAACTAGAAATTCGTCTGTTAAGATGAGAGGAGTGGCAGTGCTTACCCAGACTTCTTAGTGGCCTGCACATTCTCCCTTTCCCCGAGAGAAATTTTTATTAGCTCTCCTTTAAGTGTATTGAATGTGTAGCCTGTTGAAGTGTAAGGTGTCAGTATCACAGCTGAAGCTTCAATTCAACAAAGCAGTTATGCATGTTTCGCTTTAAGCACCTGCTTTGGTCCCTTTGGAATAAGAGGTAAGTCATGTGCTGAGTTGAACAAAGATGGACTTAAGCACATGCTCAAGTGCTTTGCTGAATCAGGCCTAAATGATAGTAATACAATAATCTTCTGCATGAGTTGCTTGTCTCTTTCGAGAGAATAGCTCCTTCTGTACCATTATGTGAACTTACTCGTCTTACAGTAGTTCCCATGATGTCTGAGGTATTGTACAAACATACAGAAAGAGACAGTCCCTATCAATTTACAACATTCCCCCTAAATCTCCTCCCAAAATTTGGAAGAATTGAGGGAAAGGAATACAGTGTAAAAGTAATGAGGAGGTGATTGTTAGTACAAATCTTGCTTATGTCATTACTTATCCATTGTGGTTCCCTCCAGTTCTCTTTTTAATTTCCTTCCCTTAATAGGACAGATAGCAATGTTCTACACCACAAGCAGTCCATTTGAAGTAAATGAGACTTCATAAGGAGTAAAAGGCTACCCACTGTTAGGGTATCACTGTCCCAAAGTGCTCCTTTGTTCAGCCTCTGTTTCTGATCTCAGAATTGCCAACCCCAAGCATTCAAAAATCACAAGATTTTAAAATATACTACTTTGCAGACTTTTATTTTTATTCACCTTCTATTTTTGAGCTTTTAGGGTTAATGTTTTCAGGTTCTTATCTGTAACCATGAGGGCCAGAAACTTATTTTTATTTTTTAAACGAAAGTAGATATTCTCGTGTAACAACATGACTCCAGGAGATGGGACTTTAGGAAAAAATGTTGAAAGTCTTCCGATAAAAGCCTGAGAGGTAGCAATATTGTGAACCAAGCTCTGATCCTGCAGACACTTACCTAAATGGTGTCAAGTATCAGAGGGGTAGCCGTGTTAGTCTGGATCTGTAAAAGCAGCAAAGAATTTTGTGGCACCTTATAGACTAACAGACGTTTTGGAGCATGAGCTTTCGTGGGTAAATACCCACTTCATCATGGGTGTAGTGGAAATTTCCAGGGGCAGGTATATATATGCAAGCAAGAAGCAAGCTAGAGATAACGAGGTTAGTTCAGTCAGGGAGGATGAGGCCCTCTTCTAGCAGTTGAGGTATGAAAACCAAGGCAGGAGAAACTGGTTTTGTAGTTGGCAAGCCATTCACAGTCTTTGTTTAATCTTGAGCTGATGGTGTCAAATTTGCAGATGAGCTGAAGCTCAGCAGTTTCTCTTTGAAGTCTGGTCTTGAAGTTTTTTTGCTGCAGTATGGTCACCTTAAGATCTGCTATTGTGTGGCCAGGGAGGTTGAAGTGTTCTCCTACAGGTTTTTGAATATTGCCATTCCTAATATCTGATTTGTGTCCATTTATCCTTTTCCGTAGAGACTGTCCAGTTTGGCCGATGTACATAGCAGAGGGGCACTGCTGGCATATGATGGCGTATATTACATTGGTGGACGTGCAGGTGAATGAACCGGTGATGGTGTGGCTGATCTGGTTAGGTCCTGTGATGGTGTCGCTGGTGTAGATATGTGGGCAGAGTTGACATCGAGGTTTGTTGCATGGATTGGTTCCTGAGTTAGAGTTACTATGGTGCAGTGTGCAGTTACTGGTGAGAATATGCTTCAGGTTGGAAGGTTGTCTGTGGGAGAGGACTGGCCTGCCACCCAAGGCCTGTGAAAGTGTGAGATCATTGTCCAGGATGGGTTGTAGATCCCTGATGATGCGTTGGAGGGGTTTTAGCTGGGGACTGTATGTGATGGCCAGTGAAGTCCTGTTGGTTTCTTTCTTGGGTTTGTCTTGCAGTAGGAGGCTTCTGGGTACACGTCTGGCTCTGTTGATCTGTTTCCTTATTTCCTCATGCGGGTATTGTAGTTTTGAGAATGCTTGGTGGAGATTTTGTAGGTGTTGGTCTCTGTCTGAGGGGTTAGAGCAGATGCAGTTGTACCTCAGTGCTTGGCTATAGACAATGGATTGTGTGGTGTGCCCAGGATGGAAGCTGGAGGCATGAAGGTAGGCACAGCGGTTGGTAGGTTTTCAGTATAGGGTGGTGTTAATGTGACCATCACTTATTTGCACCGTGGTGTCAAGGAAGTGGACTTCCCGTGTAGATTGGTCCAGGCAGAGGTTGACGGTGTGGTGGAAGCTGTTGAAATCGTGGTGGAATTTTTCCAGAGTCTCCTTCCCATGGGTCCAGATGATGAAGATGTCATCAATGTAGCGTAGGTAGACGAGGGGCATGAGTGGACGAGAGCTGAGGAAGCGTTGTTCCAGGTCGGCCATAAAAATATTGGCATATTGTGGGGCCATGTGGGTGCCCATAGCGGTGCCAATGATCTGGAGATATATATTGTCATCAAATTTGAAATAGTTGTGTGTGAGACTAAAGGCACAGAGCTCAGCAACCAGTTGTGCTGTGGCATCATCAGGGATATTGTTCCTGACAGCCTGTATTCCATCTGTGTGGGGGATGTTTGTGTAGAGAGCCTCTACATCCATGGTGGCTAGGATGGTGTTTTCTGGAAGGTCACCAATGCATTGTAGTTTCCTCAGGAAATCAGTGGTGTCATGGAGATAGCTGGGAGTGCTGGTGGCACAGGGTCTGAGTAGAGAGTCCACATATTCAGACAGTCCTTCAATGAGAATGCCAATGCCGGAGATGACGGGGCATCCAGAATTTCTCCACTTGGAAAAAATCTATACAGATGGAAGAGACTTTTTAAGTTCAACCACTGCAGCTAAGAATAATCCCTTTTAAAGTTTTGAACTTTGCCAGCTTTTTGGAAAATCTGATCCCAGTATTATTAATTACAAGAAATTAGTAGTCGGCTTCATTATTGCCAGAAAGATGTCCGTGTTTGTAATGAAGGTTTAAGCAAGTTCATTGTGACAATGAGAATAAAAGCACTGACAATCAAAAGAGATAGGGCATTGAGGTGCCTCACACCCCAAGAATCATTTGGGAAGAACCCTAGTTCAGATTGCCCAGGGAGGATCATCCCAGAGCAAGGATGCAGCTGTAGAGGTGTAGAGCCAAAGTGGGGGCTGATAAGTCCTGCACGCACTCTGATATTAACATAATGGGATGTGGGGCTACAGCAAAGAGGATGCAAGTAGGATATTCCTGCACCATGCTCAGCTGTGTGCTCAGCACTTGTGGTGGTTGTAGTCCGCCATAGATCAGTGGCCCACATGCTGCTCTGACACGTCATGTACAGGGCTACAGCAGAGTCACAAACTGCAAAAGCAGACAGCAAGCCACCTTTGTACACTATCCCCTGTTTTGTGCTCTGGGCATTTAGGTCACACCTGAGATTCTGGCCAGCAACATGCAATTGTGACAGCCTAGGACACTTTACATTAAAATGCATTTACTGTTATAAGAGGAACTGATTTTGTAGCCATTTTTCACAGATGAATTCCCTTTTAAGACAATGGGAGCTTCATTCATAGATTGGATGCAGACTCAGACCCCTAATTAACTAGCAATAATAAATAAATGGTTAATGATGATAGCTGATTATCTAATTATTTGCTCCTGATCATAAATCTATCCACTAATTTACTGTATTTATTACAAACTAATGCCATAGTGGTAAATGGAGCTTAAAATGTTACTGTCTGTCATATAGTCTACAGTTACTGACTGTCTAATGTAGATATCTTTACATCAAAAGGAAATTCAGAGGGCCAGATCCTCACCGAGTTTATAATATAATATAGCTTCACTGCCTTCAAGAGAGTGATGTCTATTTACACTAGCCAAGGATCAAATTTAACCACAGGAAAAACTTAGAGTGCCACATGAAAAATATCTTCCATCACCCATTAAGGTCCTGATTCAGCAAAGCCAGGAAACACATGACTTTCCATTGATTTCAAGCATAGACTTCAAGTGAAGCAGGTGCTGTGCCATATCAGGGCCGGTAGTGAGGCGGTGGGATACCCCACAGCCCCGCTGAGGGACAAACCTCCCCCAACCCAGCTGTGGGCGGAGCTGCTGGGCCCTATGCCCGCCCCTCAGAGGTCACGGCGCAGACCCAGAAGTATAAAAGCTGACCTGCAGAGCTCAGTAGAAGCGCAGCCACAGCCGGGACCAGATGTCTGCTACCGCTGCCAGCCAGAGCTCACACCCGGCCAGCTGAGCCTGCCCCGCGCTCGCTACCTCGAGGAGGACTGGCTGAGCCTGCCTCGCGCCTGCTACCTCGAGGAGGACTGGTCGAGCCTGCCCTGCACCAGGTACCCCGAGGAAGAGCCGAGCCTGCCTCTTGCCAGTTACCCTGAGGAGCCGCTGAGCCCACTCTTGAACACTTACCCAGAGGAGCCGATGGTGTTTGAGACCGCTGGTGACGCCTCGACGACTCAGGTACCTGATGAGGGAGAGAGTGGAAGTAGCCCGGGGGCAGCCGACCACAGTCTGGCTGCAGCACTGCCAGAGCCTATGGCCGTGTGTTGCAGCCAGGATCCCCACTGACAGCAGCGAGTTTCTGCCACTGCTAGGGCCCTGGGCTGGGATGCAGTGGAATGGGAGGGCCTGCGTCTCCCCTGCCACCCCTCCAGGGGTGGCAGACTCCCCCTTTCCCTGGTCTGAGAAGGCCGAAACCTACTATTGCTGCTCAGCCCTGCCTGAGAGTCTGAGCGTACTGACTTAGTATTTGTTGCCCTGCCCTGAGCTAGGGCTGGGTTTAAGACTATTGCTGCTCAGCCCTGCCTGTGGGCCTGAGCATACTGACTCAGTGTTTGTTGCCCCGCCCTGACCTAGGGCTGGGCTTGGGACTATTGCCACCCAGCCTTGCCTGAGGGCCTGAGCATTTGGGCTCAGTGTTTGTTGCCCAGCCCTGACCTAGGGCTGGGCTTAAGACTATTGGTAGCGAGGCGGTGGGATACCCCACAGCCCCCTGAGGGACAAACCGCAGCCAAGCTGCACTACAGGGCCTTATATTCTCACTGAGCATCATCCTGTCCTTATTCAAATGCAGTGTCAAAACTCCAGAACAGAAACAGCCTGATTTTCCCCTCCCTCCCTCCAGATGATGTCAGCTGCCTTCCTTTTTCATGGCAAAGAAGGAGGAGACTAGGTCAGCCCAGCCACTCAATTACATTGAACACAAGTTCACTTTGGGCAGACGGTTGACTTCTAAATTAATCCCATAAAACTAGAATGTGGATCTTTTCACCAAGAGATTTCTTTAGAAAGGCAATGCTTTCCTTCTTCCAAGTTTAACTGTTTTCGCACAGTGCTGAATATCTGTGCAAACAATTTTTCTGCCTGTGGCTTATTGAAAAGGCTGCACTTTAGAAACTTGCAGAGAGTTCTAACAGCATAATTGGACACCCAGATTGTCTCTTAGATTTGCAGAAGCATGCACCAAGAAATCAGAAAAAATGCATCACATGACAAGATATGAGGACCAATCTTCCAAATTCTGTTTAAATAAAAAGGATGTGAAATGCCTCACAGGCAAACCATATTCAGGACATTCACCTCATCAAAAGTTTTTGCATGATAAAAATATGCTTTCAGTGCATAAACTCTGATAAAAATTATTAGTTCAGGCTGCAATTTGTTAGAGATGGGGGATGTGTAATGGACTTCATGAACCCTTACAAAATATACCCATAGGTGAATTAGATTAGAGTATTCTGTCTGGTATTCACACTATCAGAGTTCTTTTTCTTGGCATGGAGCCCAATCCATCCTTGAGGTATAAAAATCTTAAATAAAAAGAGGATTCTAAATTAGTTATGGCTGTCAAAAAATCATGCCTTATAGTGCACAACCTCTTTAAAAATAATTTCAAAAACTGTCAAGTAAAGGAACAGAAAAAAAACTCAGAAATATTATATGATAATAACGTCAGGTAAATACTACCCGATTTAATAGAATAAAGTCAAATGGTATATCCTGCTTTAAAGAGTTTTTCCCAAGTGAAGTGAAATAATTCATGACACAGGTCGTGATAACAAACATCAGTGACTCAGTGATGTGATACATTAAAACTTGCACGGGATAGAGTCGGGAAAAATATAGAAACATTAATGCAGAAATAATGCTCAATTCAATATTTCAATGGGATGTCTTACATCAGTCAATTTAAATAAAATAAGAATCAGAATCAGTACAAGGAGGACAAGCAGAGCCCATATAATTGTCTAACAACAAAAGAGGAAATAAGCTCACCTCTGGATCTACCAATATATTCAACTTTACACGTGTCTCAAAAATACTTTAACTTTTTCTTTTAACTTAACTTTTTTGAGATAGGCTGTTTGGGAAAGTCTCAAAGGCTTAAAAATGTCATTCCTTGCAGAACAAAATTGTGTATTCATTTCCCATTGGAACTTCTAGGCAGAACACAAATGAATCTTCACCTCTTAGCAGTAATGGTTTGAAAAATGCTTTTGGCACAGTCTGAAGTCCATTCTCTCCTGGATACATAGAGGTAACTTTGAGTTGTTATGAATGCATATAAAGGGAAGCATAAACAAGGGACACATACAGCTCTCAGTCTACAATTCTTATTAGCATCCATCTGGAAGTTAAGGAGACATTTGGGTATGAATTGAGACAGTATGTGGCCATGTAGAATTAAAAATAGCAACCTCCGATTCTAAAGTTCAGGGTGAGTTCTCCATGTTAAAAATGCATGTGTATTTCATAATTAGTACATTTAAAAATCCTTCAGAAATGCTTGGAATATAAGAAACATCAAAACTCTAGCTTTACCAGTCAATTTTGGGTGGTTTTTTAGTCTGTGGATGAGAACCATTGTACATTTTATGTGGCAGTACAGAGAAAGAAAGTCCTGACTAAAAGTCTCTATTCTGAACATTATTATCTCTATTAGGCTGGTAATACCCTTTTGTCCCAAGTCCTGGAAACACAGTACAATAGCTCAGGGAAGGGAAAAGCTATTAGAAAGAGAGCATGAACTCAGCGAGCCACCAACACAGAATAAACGGAGTCATTTTTAAACCTTACTTGTGAAAGGCCAAGGAAAGGACGAATACTCAGATGTCCTTACAGATCACACCTACACTCTTTTTGCTTCATCTAAAGAATGTATTATTCTAGCACATAAGAGGCTGCAGTAAGTGGCTGATTATCAATGGATGTTTGCAGTCTTTATTATGTACTGTACTTTTCTGACATCAGAAAAATGGAGCGCAAACAGAAAAAAAAATGCTATCTGAAAATGAAATGGCTTTGAGTACCTCTAGTGGATATCAGCAGCACCATAGCTTTGAGAGGCTTCAGATAGCTTCCAGCTGCTGCGTGGCATTGCAGCATCGCTAGTGGTTTTCACAAACTGAAGAAAGATGCAGGCTAGGAATTTCCATAATAATTAGATATAATGTACCCTATCCTTGGTCCAGCTCCAGCACCAATGTGCTATGCTAGAGCAACAGAAAGGGGATGGAGAGCCACCCCAACAGGACAACTTAGGAATCAGCAGAAGCCACCTGATCCTGGCTCCTCTAGTACAGTTGGTGTGTCTGATGTGGTAGTAGGCATACTGGAGAATGCTGTGCTCTGTCAGTCCATAAGATTGCTGTGAGCTGAGTTGGGGGCTGATCCCTTCTACCCGTAGGTTCAGTGCAGAGGATCTGAGAGGTACAGAAAGCCAAATGCTAGTCTAATTTTATGACATTAAGCTGCCTACCCAAAACTTGTGCATAAATTAAGGTTGTGAAATATGGGGGGTTTGAAGAGAGATAAGGCATGGAAACTCCTGGGATGTAGGATTTCACTCAAATCCCTTTATGAAGTTATTAGATTTACTATGTATATGCCAGAGGCACATTCCTAATATAATTATGGGGTTTATGTTTCCCAGTTCCCTTTTACTACCACTTCCCTCCCTCATGCCCACTCTTTTCTTCTATTCTCATGCCAAAGTCCAATGTGGGCCCAAACCATCCTTCTCACCAAGAAAGATTGGATGAAACTTTCTCTGGAACCTCAAAAATATCAGTTCTGGGACGTTTCATAGATTAATCCAGAAACAAGATAGTTGTGTCCTAGCTCCCCCATATGGAACAGGGAATGATGGTGTAACATCAATTTACCTAGTCCAGCACCAGTATGCATCCTCTACCTCAGTTCTCCCTTGCTCCTGAGTAGCTGAGTGATTTTAGTATTATGGCCAAAGCAAAAAAATTTCTTCTCCTTCAGGAGTAAACAAAGTCCAAAGAAAATGATATATTCTTGACTCTAACCATTTTAATACTCCTTGGTCTCTCAGGCAGGGCTTGCAAAGTTCTTCCACCTTGGATCACAGAGGTTTTCTCACCATATCTTTAGGTGGTATCATAGGGGGGTCCATGCCCAGAGGTGGATTACAGATTTGTGGGGCCCTGGGCCAGAGCAAATGGCGGCCCCTCCTCACCCCTTCCACCTGCAGTCCCTCTAGCCTCCCCCTAGTGCTCCTGCGGGGGAGTGGGGTTGGGGTATGGGGGCTTGCCCCACTCCACTTGCACAGCGCTCTTGCTGGGGAGTGGAGTCAGGGCACAGGGATGCCCATTTTTCTGGGCCCCCCCAATTGGCCATGGTCCCTGGGCATGGGCTCCATAGGCCTAGTGGCTAATCCGCCACAACCCATGATCCTTTTCTACTATAGCCCTGGAACTCTAAGCCATAAAGGGGCTGTCTTCCCTTTACCCAAAATGTACCGCTTCACTTTTCCCAGAACTCTTTCATATGTTGCCTCTGCCTTTTTAAACCTTCTCTCTGGTCTTTTCTTTGGTTACTTTTGCACAGTCCTTCCTGGCTCCTTCGCCGAGATCTTGTCATCCAGATCTCATTCTTGGGCCTCTTACCTGGAGAAATTGCCTACAGCTGTCACCGTGACTGCCACCAGGGGGATTACATTGATCATATTTTTCTCAAGTAGATAGGGGTGACATTCCAGAAATAACAAAAGCTTTTGATAAAAATCCAAAGTTATCTGAAAAAAGTAGTTGATTATAAGTTCTAGTAAACTCCATAGAAAGGTGATATCAGATTAAAACAAACACTTTGAGGTGACAAGGGCCATGTTCAAAGGAAGTTCTGTTGCTTGGAGATGTTAACTATAATGTGTCACAATAACATGTTTTAAATTATACTAAGAAATGTTGATAAATTAACATACTTAACAAGTAATGAACAAAGATCTCAGATGTATCAATGTTTTATCAAAGACTGAGTGAAACATTTAATTTATGTGTTGAAGAGTCAATGTAGAGTAAAATTGCTCAAGTTAAAGGCAACCAAAAGAGTGCTACAAAGAACTGCATGACCACAGAGATTTGTTAAGTCCTTAATTGGAAGAACAAACAAGTGAAGCCAACTTTATAAGTCAAATAAGAATAAATGAAGAAAGAATAAGCAAGAGCTGATTCAGAGATTAACAATTTATACATGTCCTTCATCCAACTGGTTTTTAATCAATTTCAAGCTGTTGGAGAACATATGACTCAAGTGACTATGTTGTGGCATACAGACTAGTTAAATACATTTATAAAACCATTGAAGACTTCATATAAAGACCAGAAAATGTAAACTTAGACTTTGCAAAGAAATTACATTGTATTCTCTGTATTCTCAGAGGGCACATGGAGTTTGTCAAGATAGCCCATAAAGTGTACTGCCAAGCTTCTTTGGCCATGGAGCTATGCACAACAAAACAAGAGACACCACAAAAAAAAGCTTGGATCTGGAGCAAGGGTTAACTAGTTGTTTAAACTGTTGAAATTCTGAAAGTGGAAGTGAAATGTTCCAAAACACTTGTGCGTGACGATGTGTGGACTTTCTGTATCTGAATCCTTCCTGTGCTGTCAAATGTCACTTAGGGCATGAACATGACTCCATCCTCCATTCTATTCTGAGCTGTTCTTTGTGCATGGACAGGGGTGGGGGGCAGCCCAAGGACTTCAGCCCCAGGCAGGGGTCCTGTAACCTGAGCCCCACCAAGTGCTTTCATTTGTGTGTGTGTGTGTGGGGGGGGGAAATCACATAAATAAAAGAAGTTGAGACATTTGGGCTTTTCATGTGTTCCCTAAACATGCCTGTACTAATGACGAACTATTACCTACTGAATCAACATCATGTCACAATATCAGTAATGATCTGCCAAGCAAATGATACAGATATGATAAGATGTCAGAACCATGGGGGGCGAGGTGGGATACTATTCTTTATTTGCCCCTTATATTTCTGCCCTGGATTTGCTATGGTAGAATGGATTCAGCAAGCAGCAATGAAATATTGTACTGCCCAGAGGATACAAAAATCCTAAAAAGTCACAACCACACTGTAGATAGTTTGTCTTTTTATAGACACTGCCCTAGGGTAAATTGGAACGAATACAAAACATGAGGAAACATATTGTAACCTGAGCTATTCCCTGAGGATTTACCACTGCTTTCCACTAACAGCACTTGTCCCAGTTTTATCATGCTTTTTACAATAGATCACTGTGGTGTACAACTTGCAAGGTGTCAAATAGGTTCTATCTAATGCTATGCATGGTATCCATTAGCTTTTGCCATGTTGTTGTTGATGTGCTGTACATAACTTGAATTATACACAGCAGTTCGAAAATTCTTCAACAAAAGTGCATGTAGTTTGTAATAACATAATTATTCAATTCCACAGGTTCCAGAGAGCAGAGACATGAGCCTAAATTCATTGCAGGCCACTTCATGAGCAGTGGAAGTGACCCCTTATATCAAAGGCAGGAAACACATATTTGTCACCAGTAAACTTGTCCTTCATGTGGTTAAATAACTTTGTTCCTCACCTTGAACCATGCTGGACTATCTTATTCTTTTGGAGTGAAGTTCATCACCATGCACAGGGCCACCACAAAGCCAGTGTACCACTTACATCTCATCCTTAAAAATCTAAAAAATATTCTAATTCCTTAAAATAGGGATTAAGTGGGACTGAAATTGTGAGTCAAGGAAGGGTGAAGTGGAACTGAAGTGTGCCGCTGCTGCTGCCCCTCTGCAGAGGGGTGTTTTTCACATTTGAAGTATAATGTACAGGCCAATTAGGCTTGATTATTACCCGAATAATAGCAAGTTTTAACATTGTTTGTCATATTGTTATGAAAAGCAGAAAACACAAGTGTCTAACCTCCCTAACCATTCACAAAACATATTCATGGCTGCTAGCCATAGCAAGTGTTGAAATGCTCTCATTGATTTCTGAACACGAGCTGCATGATTTTTCCTTTCACTTCTACTGTGAGAAAGGTGCTACTTCTGATGACTCAGATGCCAGGCTTGGTCGTGATGAATGGTGTTGATGATGATGATGCCTGGAGGGGAACACCTGAAAAACTTGCTAATCAAGTCAGTGTTCCTCTTTGTGGTTTAAATGTTCTCACATTTGCTTAACATAGGCTCCAGGATCAAAACAGATTTGGGTTTATAATTGTTTTAAAGCTCAATCAAATGAGGAAAATGAAACAACAGGGATTAAGCTGGGAAATTAAAACAAAATTTTGACTTGAAATTTGCATTGCAATAAATGTGTTTGCACTAATTTGCATTAGTTATTGCAAAGTTCCTTTATAGTGGTATTTGTTTTAGATACGTTAGTCTAAAATTTAGATATAAATATGAGACACCTGCAACATCCACTCCAGACTTATTATTTAACTATTGAAGTATTTAGAATATACGTATCTTCCCCCAGGGAGATCCCATGGGACAGAATACACTTTTGAATAGCATCTGTCACACAACTTGAATCCAAAAACTCTTTACAGAGTTCAGCAGACACTTATAGTAGATAGAAAAAGACATTGAAACATATAGAAAAGAGAGGAAGGATTTCTTGGGCTAAAACTTAGCTGGTGCAAGCCAGCTTGGCGCCATTGTCCGCAATGTTCCCATTATTTTTAAGATCTGAAAAGAGTTGGAGAGCTGATATGATAGTGAGATCCAGGAAAGCTATTCCAGATCACAGAAAAAGCAAAGCAAAGGAGAAGGCTGTCACACTAACAATGGCCAGCCTGTAAGCAATGGGAAGAGAGGATGCGAGTGATAGATGGGGTTTAATGGGGACTTATTTGTGGGACAAAAGGAAGCTGTGTGTTCTGCTAGCTGTTTATTTTTTCTCATGCTCTTGTAATTTCTGACAGAGGCATTAGAACACTGGATAGGCCCCTTTTTATTTTTGAATACACAGCTATAGAAATAAAATAATATGCCAAAAAAAGTGAAGACAGAGGGGAAGGTACTAGAAGGAGACACAGTTCTTGAAGCAGGCTGGGGAAAGTCCACAGATGTTCAAAAAAAAAAAAAAAGGGTAAATTTAACCTGGATCTTGGAATGAATGGGGTAGCAATATAGCTGTGTGAGGATGGGAGTACGTTTCAGTGTGGATATGAGATAGTAAGCATCAGCATTCTGTACGTGCTGGAGTTTGGACAGTTGGGCCTGTGGGAATCCATACAGAAGGAAGTTTTTACAGTCAAGGTGAGAAAAGATCAAATGCAGAAATGAGCATTTCAGCTGAGTTAAAAAATGAGGCAGTAGTATACATGGGCAATGTTGTTTAAGTAGTTATAAGTAAAGCTGGGCAAATAACTGATTTTTCTGTTTGCTGGCAGTTCCAAAACAAATGGAAAAAGAAATTTGGTTTGGGTCTAATAAAATGCATTTTTTGAAAATATTCAGTGAATTGAAAAACAACAACTTAATTTCGGGTCAGACAAAATATTTTGTCTGACCTGAAATATTTTGTTTCTGCACTTTTTCTGGGCATTCACAACATAACCAGAGGTGGTAGTGCTACCATCACCCTTCTATGTGACAAACCCAAGTTCAAATCCCTGTTCTGGAGCAGGGATTTGAATCCAGCACTCTCTCTGTTCAGGTGACTGCTTTAACCATCAGCTTATAAACCGTTTTGGAGTGGGTCTTACTCAGTCTGTCCTGTTGAAGTCATTCCATTTTGTATAAATAATTATGTATTCATTGGAACAGGAAAAGGAAACTGGGTCTTTCCCCATCTCAGGTGAGTTGCTCTTATCACTGAGCTGAAGCTTATAAAAGGGGTGGCACCTCTACCACCTTCTCATCCGGCCATGTTTTGAATGGTATCTAAGTCATACAAAAAAATAGACCAAACTATTTGGCAAATTTGTCAAATCCATGAATAGTTCCAAATCGACTGTAATGCCTTTTTCAGGAAATAAACTATTTGTCTGAAAAATTTTGCCCAGTTCTAGTTAGAAGCAGATTTAGTTTCATTTTCAGAAGTCACTTTTGGGATTTACATTTCTTTTAATATTAACAATGCTACCTGAAGATGTACCACACTAGTCAAGTAGTGTTTGATGAATGACTGAATGTCACTCATGACCACCACCACCAAAGATTTGTGTGTTAGACACAACTCCCACTTGACAGAGACTAATACTGAAGGTTTAGCATGCATATTGATCCCAGGAAAAGAATAAAAAAGAACAACACTTTGGGAAAACTGGTTAATTCATTCCATTCCATTAAGAACTAGAATTCATCAAAGAAGACAAATGTAACAGATGTTATTTTCCTTTCCAACTCAATTCAGAAAGTAAAATGGAAATTAAGAAAAAAAGAAGGTGATGATGCAACAATGTCAGAATGAATAATTGTGGGACCGAAGAAATCCAGACAAACAAACCCATGACTTTAGATTTCTCAATTCATCCCTTATTTTCTCACATATATCCTTAGTTGCTGTCAATCAACCAGAATTGGAATCTGCCTCTCCATTTGGTCATGTAACACCTGAAAACAATCCTTTTTTCTCTTGAATTATAGGAATCCCTAGAGCTGGGCTGAAAGCTCATTACTCTTCTTGCAAAGAAAGCATCAGAGGAGACTGAAAGAACAACTGGAAGGCATTCTTCTGGTCATTGCTCAACAAGAAGTAAAGGACAGTGAGACAGCAGGGCTGAGGTTTCCCTCACTCCAATCCTTTTTAGAAATAGCTCAAAGCACTTGCTGCTGCTTGTCCTGCTTCCTTTATTTTGATCCTTGTATCATCCTCAATTTCATGTTGGAACTTTCTGCTGTTGCCACCAAAAATGAATTGTAATCACAAACATGCATTAGGAGGGGAAAAGAGGATAACTGGCTTTGTGTTTAAAGCACTGGACTTCTCAGTGTGGAAAACTGGGAAATATTAGGCTTATTCTTTATAAATATCATATGCCTCTCATTGTATCTGTGTGATATGAGCCTGCTTGAACACACAATTATATCACAAAGGGTTGTTAAAAGAAACCTGGCAGGGAAAGTAAAATTATGCCCTAGATAAGAACCATCTCCCTCAAACAATAGCCAGGATTACAGTTCTGAAGAGGGACGCATCAGCCTCAACCCTCGCAACATGGCTATTTGGCCAAGCTGAGAAGAGAGAGATCAAAAGATAGAGATACGTTAAAAGATGCTGCTGGCAGAACAAGGAGTGAGCTCATCTGGAAGCTGACATGACAACATGATGCAGGCTGACCCAAGGACTGACTGGGGGTAATGGATCTGCAGTAAACAAGCTACAACTTGGGGCCCAGTGAGAATGGGGGGCAGGGCACCAATGCTAAGTCATGTCTATCTATGGGCTCAAGGGGAATGCCAAGCTTGGGTAGGACAATAGGTGTGGGGGCCCCTTTGTCATTTTAAATCTACTTCTCTAAACACTGTGAATCTTTTGGGGCAGAATAAATCAGACTTTGTTTTGGAGAAGTTGTTTCCATCTCACTGCATACTATTACTGACCACAGATTCCCTGAAAGTCTTTCAGGTACCAAGTCCATTGGCCTTCTAAGTAACACGGTTGGTAACTAGGGAGGTTTAACCCAGAGACTCAGCTGGAGAGTGGTTGGCTTCTGGGATCCCACCCCAAATTGAAGTAGACGTGTGGGCTTGTCACTTGGAAGGGGTGCACTCACGGGACTGGAAAAGGGTCTCAGGAGGGGCAGCCTACCCAGGGATTATGAAACTCAGGGTATCAGGATTCAAATTCCTGGCTCGGCCACATATGTCATGTGTGACCTTGGGAAGTATCTTAATCTTTCTGTATCTCTGTTCCCCATTTACACTATGAGATATATCTTTTAAGATTTTTCATATGTTTATACACACACGTACTGTATTTTTCATTACCCATAGCCATAGTATGATTTCCAACTTCATAACCCTTTCCTGAAATTTTCTTTTTCATTATAATTTTTATCATTAGGCCCTGATCCATCACCAAGCTCCATACTACAAGATCCCTATGTAAGCATGGACTTTATGTTGCAGGATTGGGTTCTTGCTTCTATTTGATTTCTAAAACTCCATCTTCTTTATCATCTATCTCACCATTGAAGCACTCATAAATTTAGTTTCTTCATCATGAGAAAAGGTGTGTATATATACCCAAACTCACAGTAAAACCAAACTGAACTGATTCCACACACCTCGTCATTTCTGCATTCATATTCAACAGCTGTGCCTACAGAAAATCATAAAGCTAATGGCCTCCAGATGAATGGGACTGTCACTGGGGATACTTACTTTTCTGTAATATTAAAATAGATTTATTATGCTACTGTAGCTTTCCAAAGAAAAGAAAAGAGGGTGAATTTTATTAACCATGACAAATTTGAGATTATAAACACGACACTACTACTTGCGTGTCACACTGCATGCTTCCCACGGTATGTGTGAAAAATACCAATGTTTTATTTGTATTCAAAAAGATACAAAACATAATTATTAGGGCTGTCAATCGCAGTTAACTCACATGATTAACTCAAAAACATTAATCACGATTAAAAAAATTAATCGAGATTAATCGCACTGTTAAACAATAGAATACCAAATTAAATTTATTAAATAATTTTAGATGTTTTTCTACATTTTCAAATATATTGATTTCTATTACAACACAGAATACAGTATACAGTAGTCACTTTATATTATCTTTATTACAAATATTTTCACTGTAAAATGATAAAAGAAATAATATTGTCAAGTCACCTCATTCTAGTACTGTAGTGCAATATCTTTACCGTGAAAGTGAAACTTTAAAATGTAGATTTTTTTTTGTTACGTAACAGCACTCAAAAACAAAACAATTTAAAACTTTAGAGCCTACAAGTCCATTCAGTCCTACTTCTTGTTCAGCCAATTGCTCAGACAAACAAGTTTATTTACATTTATGGGAGATAATGCTGCCTGCTTCTTATTTACAATGTCACTTGAAAGTGAGAACAGGCGTTCACATGGCACGTTTGTAGCTGACATTGTAAGGTATTTACATTCCAGATATGCTAAACATTTTTATGCCCCTTCATGCTCTGGCGACCATTCCAGAGCAGATGATGCTTGCTAAAAAAAGAATTTGTTAATTAAATTTGTGACTGAACTCCTTAGGAGAGAATTGTATGTCTCCTGTTCTGTTTTACCCACATTCTGCCATATATTTCGTATATTAGCAGTCTTGGATGATGACCCAGCACATGTTCATTTTAAGAATACTTTCACAACAGATTTGACAAAATGTAAAGAAGAAACCAATGTGAGATTTCTAAAGATAGCTACGGCACTCGACCCAAGGTTTAAGAATCTGAAGTGCCATCCAAAATCTGAGAAGGATCAGGTGTGGAGCATTCTTTCAGAAGTCTTAAAAGAGCAACACTCCGATGCAGAAACCACAGAACCTGAAACACCAAAAAGGGAAATTAACCTTCTGCTGGTGGCATCTGACTCAGATGCTGAAAATGAACATTCATTGGTTTGCAGTGCTTTAGATCGTTATTGAGCAGAACCTGTCATCAGCATGGACGTATGTACTCTGGAATGGTGTTGAAGCATGAAGGGACATATGAATCTTCAGCGCATCTGGCATGTAAATATCTTATGATGCCAGATACAAAAGTGCCATGTGAATGTCTGTTCTCACTTCCAGGTGACATTGCAAACAAGAAACGGGCAGCATTATCTCCTGCAAATTGTAACCAAACTTTTTTGTTTGAGTGATGGGCTGATGTAGGACTGAGTGGACTTGTAATCTCTATAGTTTTATATTATTTTATTTTTGAATGCAATAATTTTTTGTACATAATTCTACATTTTTACATTCAACTTTCATTATAAAGAGATTGCACCACAGTACTTTTAATGGAGGAATTGAAAAATACTATTTCTTTTCCTTTTTACAGCGCAAGTATTTGTAATAATAAATAAATATAAAGTGAGCACTGTACACTTTGTATTCTGTGTTGTAATTGAAATCAATATATTTGAAAATGTAGAAAACATCCAAAATATTTAAATAAATGGTTTTCTATTATTGTTTAACAGTGCGATTAATCGCAATTAATTTTTTTACTCACTTGACAGCCCTAATAATTATGTGAAATATATTTTAAAAACAGCAGCTTCTTTCCTCATATTCTATTTTGTTGTTGACATTTTTAGAAAGCTCATAAATTGTTTTCCAGCCATGAAACTCTTGTGAAATTAAAGATGTGAAGAAAACGGAGAACTAACTTTAATAAATAGGGGTCCTGTGGGGGTAAAATGTGATCATGTAATTAAAGACTGTATCATAATGGATATACATGAGGGGGCTGAATAGAGCTGGTCAGAATATTTGCGATTACATGAAATTTCTTCTAAGCCAAAACATTTTGTGGATATGTTTCAGTTTCAATGAATTTTTTCCAGGAAGGTTTTTTGGATCCAGGGATCACTGATCAGAAGTGACCAGAGACAGATAAGCTTTCACACTCTGTAACTTGGTGGTTAGACACTGGTCTGGGCTATGGGAGACTCAAGTCAAAGTTCCCACTCTGTCTGATGCAGAGTGATCCAGTTGAAAAATTCTAGTGATTCAGTCAGAGCAGAGACTTTGGCATGGATGTCTCCCATTCCAGGCCAATGCCCTAATTTCCAGGCAATATAGGGTGAGAGTTTTTCTCTCTCTAACTAAAGAGATTGAGCTCTGGGCTCAAAAAACCTTCCTGAATCGAATAGCTTAGGTTTCAATCTGAAAAAGAATTCTCATACAAATGTTTGAAAGATTTTGTTTTCATTCCAATATGGAAGGAGAATAAATTGTGAAACCTTGAAAGCTGTCATAAAGTGGAATTGTTGTCATTCGGGCAGTTCTAAGGTTTACTTCAGGTTGTCTGGGCAACCTTAATGCTAGCAAATCATATCTTTTTAGTGTCTAATTTTGCAACCTGAATGTTCTCTTAACATGTTTTTCAATATTATATTAATATCCATATCTGAATCTTCATTCCAGATCATTTATAGGATAGGATCCTATTCTGTATCATTTACAGGATAGGATTCCATATCATTTATAGGGTAGGATCTGTGCTATTCTGGTGCTTGAGCTCATATTGTTGTCTTCCCCAGGACTGGTATCATTATATTCACTATACTAATGCGCAGTAACACTGTATTGGATGCTCTGATAACGTACTTCAAATATACTCTGCAAAATAGAACCAAATGTCAGCAGGACTTATAGATTCTCTTATAAAACATGCTCTAGCATCTTATGGGCTAAATGCCTTACATGCTGCATTAGCATTCTTGTAAGATATAGGGCAAAATTCTCATCTGGTGTAACTCTATTGAAGTCAGCAAAGTTACATCAGCAGATGGTTAGCCCACATTGTTTTAGAGCATTAATGCAGAATACTGAAGTACATTTCTATAAAGCCTCCATAAGTTTAATGCAGGTTGATGCCCTCTTTGATAAGGTACAAATTAGCAGCAGCAACAGCAGCAGCAGCTCAGCACTCCCGAGAGAAAATTTGTTAAAAAAAATCTAGCAGTACAAAATATCCATTATTGACAGTTTTCATCCAGTATTGGAAACAAAACAAAGTTTGGCTCAACCAGGCAAATACATTACAATGGGAACTCCCAAGCATCTCAGCAATCACAGGGTTGGAAACCTTCTGGGCTTCTAGAGACAATTAAAGAACTCATTGCTGGTAATCGTCAGAAAGCAACCATAAGATCATAGCATATGGCAAAAGGAGCTGTCCTAAACCTGTGAGCAACCTCAGTCATCCAGGGCAGAAGGAATGACCCACAGAACTGAAAATGTGTCACAGGCAGAACAGCCCACGGTTGCAAGAACTTCCTAAGTTCAGATACCAATCAAATACTCTTGCATGAAGAGCATTTAAAGCTCTAAAATCCAAGGATTGGGCTGAAGTATGAAACAACCTATACTTGTCCTAACCAATGAGGAGAAGAGGTCAGTGAATGGAGAAAAAGTGCAATATCTCAAAAAGTGAAGACCGCAGATAAATTTCCTTAGAAAACAGTCCTGGAGAAAGCATCCCATACTTGAATGATAGGAATTTATACAGTAAGCCTACTGATCGCCAGAGAATGTAGGTACCTCCCCCTGGGTATGATATAGTGCTTGGAATAGAGCGGTATGATAAAATAAAAGGCTGTCCCACCTAGTGGAAAGATAGCACAGGACTTACTTTTCCTGACTCATCAGAAAGTTCCCATTTTCCCCAGCAACTCCTTAATGAAGAGAGACACCTTTACTTGTTGAAACAAATGTAGTCAAGTAAGGACGATCTGGCCACCCAATGCGCTGAGCATTTTGAGTGTTTTCTGCACTGTTTAAAGCCAGTATTTTCATCTTGGTCTTCTAATTAGCTAACTAGCTTGTTAGGATCTTACACTGCACTTTACTGTGGTATGTGAATGTGTATGATGCCTATCAAAAGGTGACATAATTGCAGCCCACAAGGAAGGAAAACAGAGAAGTCCAAGTGAGGTCCCATGTGTAACAGACAGTTGTTATAGAGCCCAACATGGCATGGATCACTTCCAAGGCACCAGGGATCCTGCACCAGAACTTAGACAGTCTTGCTGGAAGGATCTGGCACAGGCTATGCAACCCAGAACTTCCCAGTACCAGATGTATAAAAGAGATACACGCCTCAGGGCAGGTGTGTAACCTGGAAAGCAAGCCACAATAGTGGACTGGCCATTGATGCTCTGTCAAAGGGTCAGAAGGAGATGGAAAGCCCTGAGAACCAACAGGAATGGCACTTGCCCCAGAGATCATGAAGGCCAAATCCTATTTTATCTAATATTGACCTTGGGGAGGTGACCGTGTTGGAAGAAAGCCACCTGCGGAAATTAAAGGAATTGCTTTGCAGGGTAACTTGACAACTGGCCCAGTTCCTAGGGTTAAATATCAGATTATTATTTGTATTTTGGGATCTGTTAGGGGTGGTTTCTGTAGCTTATAAGACATTTATGTTGCATGTGGTATGATTAAGTGAACACTGGACACCTCAGGCAGCCTGGCCCTCAGTGCTGGGGAAGCTAAAGAGCATGTGCTTAGAGGAATTCAGGATGAAGATCCAAGCTGGGAAATCTGAATTTTGACTTTGGGGTTTATATTTGGAATGTTTTGTGCCTCCCAAAAGGGCTGTGATGGCTGGAGTGGGGTTGGAGATAGGAGATTATTAGAGCTTATTATTGAGAGAGGCATTTGCAAATTTCTGGACATTGAACTGTTCCAAAAATGGACAGATTTGAGCTCAATGAGCTCTACTCTAGTAAGGAGTTCCATACCAGGGGACCCTCCACCAAGAAAGCTCAGGCCCTGGCACCAGAGCTCCATGTCCCAAGAATCTCTCCTGCATTCTGTCAGACACAGTGTCCCTGTGGAGACGAATTTCTTGTTGGGTTGCAAATAGAGAGGCCATTTCTATTTTAAGGGATTTTTAGACTAGGACTGAGATGTTTAAGTGGATCGACAAATGAATGGTGTGTGCAGAGCTAATGGCACGTTCTCAAGCACCTCTGTTGCTTAACAGGTAGACAAATCCATGATGGAATTTCTATGTGGCTTTCACTTTTCTTCCCCATGTAGAATGGGAGTGGCCTTCCCTTGCTTGCATATAATTAGGCTTGGAAGAATTAGATTTTTTTCGGTAAATGTCAATTTTGCCTCACACTACAAACTGATGAAAATATATTTCTATTGACAATAACAGAAATTTACTACTAGCCAAAGTAAGAAAAATGTTGCTTGAGAACTTATTAGAGTTTGACTTAAAGATATTTACGGTGTATATTTTGTCATGTGATTTTGACAATTTGTGTTTGGGTATAAACCTCTGCTGTCATTAAATAATTATTGTCTGACTGCCTTCCCAATAATTTCCCACAACTGTGAAAATTTAAATCAATAAACATTTAAAAAATTCTTAAAAACCATAATTTTATGCAACTGGGAAAACTTAAAGTAGATTTTGCTTGGTTTTGATGGTTCACAGCTTCTGTTGTGGCAGACTTACCTGATTTTTTTTTATTGATATATCTGAAAAAAACCAATCCCATTCTGTTGTTCATTGTTGTAAAACAACTGCAGTTGAGTATGTACTAAACCTACAATATGTGCTTAAATCCTGAAAACTAGGCTTTGAATGTAAATTTGCAAATACTATAACATAAAAAAAATGGAAACATAATTTCTTTTCAACCTGACATCTTACAGCTTGTCTACACTGGCACTTTACAGCGCTGCAACTTTCTCACTCAGGGGTGTGAAAAAACACACACACATCCCTGAGCGCTGCAAGTTTCAGCTCTGTAACATGCCAGGGTAGACAGTGCACCGGCGCTGGGAGCCATGCTCCCAGCACTGGTAGCTACACACCTCGTGGAGGTGGGTTTTTTGAAAGACCTCTCCCAGCGCTGGTGCTGCAACTACACAAGCCATGTTAAAGCGCTGCCGTGCCCTAAGACCCTATTTCTATGTTATATAGATTAATCTGCACACTGGGAGCATTACTCCAGGGGTCTGTTTGCAATGTTCTGTTGTTAGACTGTACTGGGCATCCAGCAATAATAGAATATCATTTCTGTCTGAAAGCTTTGGGAATGTGCTGCTACATATTTAAGCAAGTAAAGGACAGAGATTGTACCTGGTTTTGCATGGGTGTGAAAGGGACAAGAATAGGGTGTGCCACAGGCTAGACACCATCCCAGTGAACTAAAGTAGGAAGGGAGGAGAGTGGCCATGATGGGGGTCACAACCCCTTTGCACCAAGAAGGTAGGACAGATCTACTGCATCCTACCATAGGATATAATACCATCTACACTCCCCCTGCACTCCTGGAGTTATTGTGTCTGCTCCCACAATGTCCCGACATGACCAATTGCTATATAACCACAACCTGATCCTAAATACTGATAAAAATCAAAGGATCAAATTTAACCATGGAATATGTATGTGCAACTCCCATTAAAAGTCTTCCTGTTGGGGTTGTATATACTTTTAAATTATGCCATTAAAACTTTGTGTTAGAACTGGTCAATGTTTTCCAAACTAAAACTTTTTTCATCAAAAACTGCCCACTTTTTAAAAAGGTACTTTTTTTTTTTTGCCAATGATTATTCACATTTCAAAAATGTTCATGCTTTGAAAATAAAAAGGTTCTTTTTCAATATATTTCAATTTTTAAAATCAAAGTATCATCGAAACATTTATTAGAAATTTCTGTTTACTGAAAAGTAACTCTTCTCTAATGTTTTGATTAAAATTGATTTTTTTTTAAAAATGTGAAAGGTTTTGAAAAAATGAAAAATGTGCACATTTTGAATATTGGGTTGTTGGGTTTAATGTAAGGGGTGCGGAGGGGTGCTGGTGGCCTGGGATATACAGGAGGTCAGACTGGATGATCTGGTAGTCCCTTCTGCCCTTAAACTCTATGACTAGGAAATGAAAATGCCCTCAAATTTTAAATTTCTTCAAAAAATAGGATTTAATCTTTTGATCAGCTCTACTTCATGTTATCAGCATGTAGTCAATCACCATTGCTTTGATTATTGTTTTCCTTTTCTCTAGCCCTCTGCCTGTTATGGGTTTTAAGCGTGCAAAGTCTTCAAGGCAAGGACCATGCCTTATCTGTGTACTCTCTTTTCCCTGCTCCCTCCAGTACTGTGTTTGGCTCACTGAATCTAAAATACTGATTTCCACTTTTCATACTGTATGTGGATAAAATATTATTGGTTGTGGAAAGATAGTCCTGTGTTCTGAAGCTTGCAACAACTCTTTAGTTCACAAAAAACAAGAAATTAACTATATCAAACTCTTCCTCTGGGTCTGCCTCTATATCTTGTCTTATCCACTTCAGTATTCAAACTGATCAAAACTTTTCAAATAAAAAAAAATTAAAATAAAAAAATTAAACAACTGTTGACTTTTACAAAAGTTTTCATTTTATGTGATTTTTTGGAACATTTTTAATTGAAACACTGGCTTTTAGTAAACAAAAAACATCAATAACCATTTTAATAACATTTTCTATAAAAAGTGTGACTAAAAATGTCACCAAAAACTTATGAAAAATGGGTCTATTTTTAACCTCGCAACCAGGGCTCTTGGGATCTCTGGCTTTTGGGCTGCAACCAATGTGACTGCCCCAGAGCCCGAGGTTAAAGGAGAGCTAGGTGGAGAACAGTAATTCCATTTCATTGAAAAATTCAGTTTTTTGTAGATTAGTTTCTGAATCTCAAGTAAACCAGATCTGAAAATCTTGAAATCCTGTGGGAAACGAAATTATTGTTCTCTACCCAGCTCTATTGTGAGTCTGCCTTTTAGATCTATCTTTATGTGTCTGTTGTACCAACTTGTGTCTATTGTACTATCAGTGCTCTACTTAACAGTAAATAAAATAAATAATACAATTCAGATGTCTGGTAACTAGTACATGCTGCACTAAAAATATTTTAGCAAGCAGGAGATAGTAACTGCAGCGATTTCCTAATGGGAGAAAAACATTTTGGGAAAAAGTAGTTTCAATTTGAGAGACTGATTTTTTTTTTTTGCAATCCTTTTTAGCTGCTTATTTCAGTCCTTCTGGTATCACTGCTTTTTTAATTTGTTTTTTTTTTTTTTAAATCTTTTATGAATGTGGTTTCTTAATGAAAGAAAGTGTTTGCTGCAAGATTTTGCTGCACATTAGCTAAGCTCCACAGCTAATTAAAAGCTGGTAGTTTCTAGATTAACTTGTGAGTACCTACAGTGATGGAAATTGCTTCCTTAACAATATTATTGACTGACAAAGCAGGTGATGACCTGCTTGTATCTCCGGAACAAGTTCATTAGTTTGTCCTAAAGGCTATTGCAGGTAAACACTGATATTTCATTATCAGGCTGCCTACAGAAGAGCGAGCTAATAAAAAATCCCTTCAGCTAGTTGGGGACTCTAGCATGGCCAGTCTGACTCATTCTTAGTCAATAGATGTATATCTGACAGCTGCCATTAATAACTATTAGAGCTCTATTTGAGCTCCAGGATCAGATATCTATATCCTTCATGTTCTAAAAATAAGATATTATCAGTCTACAAGATTAACAGTTTAGGTAGTGATAATTTAAACCCTTTTGGTCTGTATCTGGCAATGGACATCACTTAATGTAAATGTTCTATCCTGCCACCTCACTTTTTTGTATTCAATATGATGAAAGACTCTTGGAGTCATTAATACTAATGTTTCCGTAGAGTGTTTTGGTCAGGTATACTTGGAAATGACTGTCTCATATAATACTGTCTGGTAGATCAAGCATAAATCTTAGGCAAGCAAGCGCATCAACACTTCTCATGTTAACAGAGGACAGGATGACTAATAACTCACTGAAAAGGGATTCAAATTCCATCACCAAATTGAAGGGAGCATTGGGATTATTTCCAAGAAGGAGATGGAATTTACCCCTCTCTGGATGCTGCTTCATCATGTGATAGACAGAGATTACTTTATACTGGGAGCTCATAAAAATATTTTTGAGGAGCATTTCGTTTAATTGGAATTCACAAATTTGGACTACATGTTAGAGATTTCTTGAGAGATCTTCATGCACCCTGCCCCCATTTCAAATTAACCTTTGCAATATATTTTCCAGTGATGTGACTTTTTCTCTTTTGGTTTTACTGGCTACAGCTCCATTGACCTCAATAGAGCTTTGTCTGCAGCCAAAGAGAATTTGGCTGTAAACCTTTCCTTCTTACAAGTTTGTTTGACAAGTAGCATTGCCTATTTGCTTGGTTTTGTTTATATTATTTTTATTAAATGAGAAAACAAATGAATAGATGTCCCACTTTCTCTCCCTTCCTTACTGCAAGCAAAGCATCCTTCCCAATCTCCTGGCATATAGATAGGTCAGGGGGAAACTTATGTGTGAGCCCCCATACTAAAATATTAACAGTTTACTAGTAGATGGCTTGGCAATGGGCAAATGAACTGTTTTGCACCTAGGTCAGAAGTTCAAATCCAGCACATGTCAGTAGTGATCAAATGCTATTCAGTGATCTGTATTGAATGAGCTCCTGGTTTCAGGCCAGTATCTAATGAACAGACAAATCACAAAACAGTTTGCACTTATTGGCAATTTTGCTGGCAATCCCATTAGCAAGGTCCTGGATAGAATAGGTTGTGGTGGGTATTTTCCAATCTGCTTAAATCCTAAGCACTCCCATCTGGCATTGGAAACACACATGATCAACTTGACTTCTGCTTTTCTGCTAAACAATGTTTGTTTTATTGTTACAACAAGGATGGGCCTGTCTTCTTAGACAGGCTCATCCTTACACTTTGCTACTTGTGTGTACAGTGTCTCTCTCATTCTTCTTTGGGGCCTCTGGGTCTTGCTGAAATAAATAACAACAACAATAGTAATTCTGAAGAGAATTTGAAAGGCAGACTGTCAGGGGGCACCTCCTCTTCCAACACTCAATCCCGCCCCCCTACTCCTGAATGAAAAAAATAGTCTGTTCCGTGACCTCTGGAGGTTTTAGGACTATACTTTGAGAATCAGTGGACCATGGAGATTGAACTATCCCTCTTACCTCTAGAGATGGTTCCTCCAATTCAAGGTGGAAGCATACTAGTAGAGCAGTGTGAGCAGCTAATGCTGTTTGTGCTGTAACTGTTCTTCACTCTGCAGTTTTCACTGGTGCCAATCTGCCATATTTCATAAACTAACTTTAAACATTTTAGCTGCCCTCTGTAAAAGTGTTATCATTTTGATTTAGTCCCCCACATTTTTTTCCAGCTGGAATACGTGCAACTTCCTTCCAAGTATAATTGTTTGGAACTGATATTTAAAGACCATTGCTGCACAATACGGGGCAGATCTTCAGCTGGGGTAAATCAGTTGGGGGTAAAATCCATTCTTTAGCAATGAAGGACCTAGCCCTATAATTGTACCAGTGAATCTCACCATATTTCTTAGATAGCTCTTATCCTAGCATTTGAAAACTACAATCCCCAGAATCTCTCACTATACAGGACTGCTCATGAGGGAATTATGTAAGTTATAGTTTTATTATTTTTTGTGGTAATACACAACATGAGACAAAAGGTGGACTGGTATGCTTTTCCCACTTGGAGGGGATGATATTGGGTTCTTTATTACTTTGGAACTTTCGGGACTATAACTAGAATATATGGAGAAACAATAAGTGACTTTAATTAATCCCTGGTTAATACAATAGCTGATTGAAATTGAAAGAACATAATGTTCCTGTATAGGAACACAAAACAAAACAAAAATTCTTTTAATGTGATCATTCTTTTTATCTTTGAGAAAAAATGCATTTAAAAGTAAAAAAAAAATTACAAAGTGATGGTAGTGAAAGAAGAGGAGAATCAAACTTTCAAATGGTAAATTAAAAATCTTGGAGGCTTTGACACTATAAGAGGTACAAGATTGCAATTAAAACTTAAATTAACACTGAAAAATGCAAGTTAATATTTAATTAATTTAAAGAGAATGTTTTCTATATTTTTCTTAAACTGCTGCTGATCTCTTTGAAAACACTTTCTAAAAACCTCACAACCTGCAAACTAGACAATATGTCATCTGCACCCATCAGGGAGACAGAAACATAAGGTTCATCCACTTGCAGAAAAAAACAACATGATCTAATGCTTCTGCAATGAGCTCTGTCAGGCAGAGCCTCATCAGTTTGACAGGGGCACAGGGGCTTGCCTACATGGATTTTGTTGCAGGATCAGAGCCATTAGAGAATTGGGCCCAGACACAAGTCTGAATCCAGGTATGGATTTAAACTGCCTCATGACTTGGCCAGTTGTGACTGTACAATTGCAGGATTCCACTTCAGGACCATCTCTGCTTTGAACAAACGCTGACTTAATCCAAATGGCTCAGCCAATAAAAAGACTTAATCCCATGGGGGGAAATAAATCAACAGCTGGTAAAACTATTTTTTCCCTTTGTATCAAGATTCCCCTCTATTTCAGAAACAATAATTTGGAACTAGCATATATATTACACAACACTGCCAAGATTTCCTTGTCAGCAAGGGTCAAACAATATGACAATGACAGAGTACAAAAAGGCTTGCAGGGAGCCAGAAGGAGAAGAGAAATTCAATTTGTTTGTATGGCGAGTATTCTAGAATAGGGCAGTCAGATGGACAGAAACATTCTGAAGCTTTCACGACTTTAACAAGCTCAATTTTCAGCTATGTCTGGAGTGAGAAATTTGAACATTTTACTTTTAACTAAAATCCAAAGACAGCATCCTGGAGACATCATTAACAAGCTGGAAAACAAAAACAAAATGAAATAAATAGACATAACGCTACTCAGGAGCAAAGCTGGGATGATATATTTAGCTTCTGCTGGAATGTGGAATCTGTTTTTAGTTCTGGTCTCACATAATTTAGCATTAAAAATAAAATTAATCAGAAATGTAGATTATCCTTTTGATCAGCACTGCTCAATAAAATAAAATAAAATAAATAAATAAATAAGGTAGCCAGACAGCAACAACTTCTAAGGCTCATTGATGTCAACTTTAACACACTTCATTTTAATGACAAAAACCTTGCCAAGATTTATAAGGTCCCCATATTCCAAGCTGAATTTGGCAAGATGAGCACAAAAGATGGGGTAATGAGGTAAAGACCTCAGAAAGGAAACTTTTCATCTCCAGTACTGAATGATTAAAAATGAGAAATGCACAGCTCATCATTTGAAAATAATGTCAGTGGTACATAACAAGCACAAGCAAAAGAGAAGACAATTCACCCACTGAAAAATATTGATTTTTAAATGAGTGATAAACAAACATTGAATGAGCTCTACTGTTAGTGAGAGTTAGTTTACTTGGCTACTTCTAGAAAAATAAAATGTCTAACTCCATCAGAAAAAAAAATATATATAGCATATCAAGATTTCAGTGCACTGTGACTCAGTGGTACTTTTAATATGTAAAAGTGTGCAATCCAAATTACTTATTTTTAATAGTCTATCTATTACCAGCTAGTTATGCTTCCTAGGTATTCAAACAGGGCAAATTCTTGAGACACATTCTTTTTCCAGCCCCATATTCTACCCATGCTGTTTTTTTAACATGGCAACTTTTCCTCCTTACCAAAAATGGAATGAATGATTTCCTGAGACTGTGTTAACATCACTTCTTTAATCAATGACTCAACAGGGGAACAAAAGAGCCAGTCACCATCATATCCAGCAGAGACCAATGGTGTCAAATGATGCTGGAGCATATGAGATGTCTTCTGAGTGCATTAACTTCTAATCACCTCAGGGTAGTCAATGAAAATTCAGGGCATTCATCACCTTGCAGGATCCCTATTTATGGGCTTCCTAAGCATGTGTACCTCATGCAGAAGGGCTGTGTCCATTGTTAGAACCAGTGGTTGGAACAGCAGTCCGGGGGAGTAGCATCACACTCTGGTCCTAACTTCCTCACTGACTCTGCATTCTGTCTGAATATACTCCAGACTAAATGCAGGTAGAATGAAATTCACCAAAATGGAACTGAAGATTCTCAGCACCTCATAGGATTAGCCAAACCAGAGAAGCAATAGGTTTGGCTTACTGTTTGTTTTTTAACTGCTTGTAGATTACTCATAGAAATCTTTGTTGCTGCTGTTGTGTTTAAGACTCACACATCAATTTCAACACCACCATGTTATTCTTGGACTTTCTAAATTGGGTAGAACTCTTCACATTGATATGCAGCTCAATCATACTGGCAGCAACCAGGAATCAACAGGAGGCTAACCCTTAAGAAATTGTTGCAAAATATCAGATCAAACATACAGTTGTGGCCAGGTAGGGAAGTTTAAATGTTTTATTCACAATGCTATTTTACAGCAATTTTAAGAAACAGACATATGGGTTAAACAGGAGGTCACTAGCGTGAAGAAATTGCAACTACTGATGTTTGCAAAATCTGCTGCCTCTTGACTGCTCTTGATTCTGCTCTTAGAAGTGATGAAAAAAATTCTAAAGATAAATTAATACTTACTTTTGTGTTTACATCTGACAGGGATTGGATTTTTAAAATAGTTACAGTAGGCACCACATGGATGCAGGGGTGGCTCTAGGGATTTTGCCGCCCCAAGCATGGCAGACAGGCTGCCTCTGGCAGTTTGCCTGTGGAGGGTCCGCTGGTCCCGTGGCTTCGGCAGACCTCCGAAGCCACGGGACCAGCAGACCCTCCCCAGGCACGCCTGCAGGAGGTCCACTGAAGCCACGGGACCAGCGGACCCTCCTCAGGTAAGCCACCGGAGGCAGCCTGCCTGGTGTCCTCGCCGCATTGGCAGAGCGCCCCCCGCGGCTTGCTGCCCCAAGCACGCGCTTGGCGTGCTGGGGCCTGGAGCCGCCCCTGCATGGATGAAATAATTCATTAGTGGAAATTGGTGGGTTTTTCCAGACCTAATGCAGATTTCAAAGTTTCAGAAACTGAAGGATCAGATTCTTAGCTGGTGTAAACTGGTGTAGTTCCTTTTATATCAATGAAAGTACATCTATGTACAGCAGCTGAATATCTAGCTGCTATATACTTAATACAAGTCTTGGGGGGCAGGGGCTGCATCTTCTGTATTTTGAAAGTTCCTAGCACATATTGGGAGTTACCATGAACTAAATTATAAGTTCTCTGGGACAGAGACCATCGTTTTGTTCTTTGTACAGCACTTTATACAATGGGTAACCCTTAGCTATCTGTTTATGACACGCCCCCCAAATTGCAGACAGTGGGGAAGCTCACTGGCGGCGATTTCCTTCTAGAACTTGAAAATAAACAGATTAATACAACACATGCACCTTTACATATACCACTAAGTATATAACTAACAGACTTCTACATTTTAAGAACACTTTTTAACTACTGAATTCTGGGAAACTCTCTCGGGAGAGTGCATCAGCAACTTTGTTAGAAGCTCCTGTGATGTGTTGAATTTCAAAATCAAAATCTTGGAGAGCTAAACTCCAACGAAGAAGTTTCTTGTTGTTCCCCTTGGCAGTATGAAGCCACTTTAGTGCAGCATGGTCAGTTTGTAGTTGGAACCGCCGTCCCCAAACATATGGGCGTAGCTTTTCCAGGGCGTACACAATGGCATAGCATTCCTTTTCACTGACTGACCAGTGACTTTCCCTCTCAGACAGTTTCTTGCTGAGAAACACGACAGGATGGAAGTTGTGATCTGTTGCTTCCTGCATGAGCACTGCTCCTATACCACGCTTAGATGCATCTGTGGTTACTAGGAATGGTTTGTCAAAATCCAGGGCCCTGAGCACAGGGTCAGATATGAGTGTTGCCTTAAGTTGGGTAAAGGCCTTTTGACACTCATCAGTCCACTTAACGGCATTTGGCTGGGTCTTTTTGGTCAGGTCGGTCAATGGGGCAGCGATTTGGCTGTAGTGTGGTACAAATCGCCTGTAGTATCCGGCCAAGCCTAAGAAGGATTGGACCTGCTTCTTGGACCGTGGGACAGGCCACTTTTGGATAGCATCCACCTTGGCCTGTAGGGTGTTTATGGTTCCTTGACCCACCTGGTGCCCCAGGTAAGTCACTCTGTTTTGGCCTATTTGACACTTTTTGGCCTTAACAGTTAATCCGGCCTGCCTGATGCGCTCAAAGACCTTTTCCAGGTGTAGCAGGTGTTCGGGCCAGGAGTCTGAAAAAATGGCCACATCATCGAGGTAGGCAACTGCAAATTCTCCCAGTCCAGCTAGTAGACCATCTACCAGCCTCTGGAAGGTGGCGGGTGCATTTCGAAGGCCGAAAGGAAGGACATTGAATTCATACACCCCCGCATGGGTGACGAATGCTGACCTCTCCTTGGCAGGTTCATCTAGCGGTACTTGCCAGTACCCCTTGGTTAAGTCTATTGTAGAGATGAACTGGGCACGTCCCAACTTCTCCAATAGCTCATCGGTGCGTGGCATTGGATAGTTGTCCGAACGAGTTACAGCATTTAGCTTACGGTAGTCCACGCAAAAGCGTATTTCCCCATCTGGTTTGGGTACCAGAACCACTGGAGATGCCCATGCACTGGTAGATGGGCGGATTATACCCATCTGTAGCATGTTCTGGATCTCCCGTTCTATAGCAGCTTGGGCATGAGGAGACACCCGGTAGGGTGGGGTTCTGATTGGGTGAGCATTACCTGTATCAATGGAGTGGTATGCCCGTTCAGTCCGTCCTGGGGTGGCTGAGAACAATGGGGCGAAGCTAGTGCACAGCTCCTTGATCTGTTGCCGCTGCAGACGTTCCAGGGTGGTTGAGAGGTTCACCTCTTCCACGCCACCGTCTTTTTTCCCGTCGTAGTAGACACCGTCAGGCCACTCAGCATCATCTCCCTGGACTGTAAACTGACAAACCTGTAAGTCTCTGGAATAGAAAGGCTTGAGAGAATTAACATGGTACACTTTAGGCTTTAGTGAGGAATTGGGAAATGCTATGAGGTAGTTTACAGCTCCCAGGCGCTCTTGGACCGTGAATGGCCCTTCCCATGATGCTTCCATCTTATGGGCCTGTTGCGCCTTCAAGACCATAACCTGGTCTCCTACCTTGAAGGAACGTTCTCTGGCATGTCTGTCATACCAGGCCTTTTGCTCTTCTTGAGCATCCTTTAGGTTCTCTCTAGCAAGGCTAAAGAGTGTCGGAGGGTGCTTTGTAGGTTGCTTACAAAGTCCAGAATGTTAGTTCCTGGAGAAGGCGTAAACCCCTCCCATTGCTGCTTCACCAACTGTAATGGCCCCTTAACCTCGTGACCATACACAAGTTCAAACGGTGAAAACCCTAAACTGGGATGTGGTACAGCCCTGTAGGCAAACAGCAACTGCTGCAACACTAGGTCCCAATTATTGGAGAATTAGTTGATGAATTTTCGTATCATGGCCCCCAAAGTTCCATTGAACCTTTCCACCAGGCCATTGGTTTGATGGTGGTATGGGGTGGCAACCAAGTGATTCACCCCATGAGTTTCCCACAGTTTTTCCATGGTCCCTGCCAGGAAATTAGACCCTGAATCTGTAAGGATGTCGGAGGGCCAACCTACCCTGGCAAAGATGTCTGTTAGGGCCAGGCACACAGTGTTAGCCCTGGTGTTGCCTAGAGCAACTGCTTCTGGCCATCGGGTAGCAAAGTCCACTAAAGTCAGTACGTACTGCTTTCCTCTGGGCGTCTGTTTTGGGAAAGGGCCCAGAATATCCACAGCTACTCGCTGAAATGGGACCTCAATTATGGGGAGTGGCTGGAGAGGGGCCTTGACCTGGTCTTGAGGCTTTCCCACTCTTTGGCATACCTCACAAGACCGGACATACTTGGCAACGTCCTTGCCCATCCCCTCCCAGTGGAAGGACTTCCCCAACCGGTCTTTGGTTCTGTTCACCCCAGCATGGCCACTGGGGTGATCATGGGCTAAGCTTAAGAGCTTCCCCCGGTACTTAGATGGAACCACCAACTGTTTTTGCGGCTGCCATTCTTCCCGGTGTCCACCAGAAAGAATTTCCTTGTATAAAAGTCCTTGGTCTATAACAAACCGGGATCGATTAGAAGAGCTGAGAGGCAGTGGGGTGCTCCGTGCCGCCGCCCACGCTTTCTGAAGGCTGTCATCTGCTTCCTGCTCAGTCTGGAACTGTTCCCTTGAGGCTGGGGTCACCAGTTCTTCCTCAGACTGTGGACTTGGGCTTGGTCCCTCTGGAAGCGATGTAGGTGATGGGGTTGTTTCCGTTGCTGGTGAACCGCTCTCCGCTGGTGCACCTGAGGGTATTTCAGGCTCTGGCTGAGCCTTTTGGGTATGGCTGTCTTGTGCTTCTGCCAGTTCTGGCTCACTGGCGCCCTCTGGCGTTGAGTTTGAAGATGTGGTTGCACTTGCTGGTGCTGGTTGCTGTTCCAGTTCCGGGCCTGGGACTGGAGATGCTGTGGCTGTTTCAGTGGTTGGCATGGAATCTGGATCCACTACCTCTGTCTGGGTCTCTGGTAACACAGACGGGGCGTCTGTGGACGGCTCAGGAACAGGAATGGGTCTGGAAGCTTGCCTGGTTTGGCTACGTGTAACCATTCCCACTCTCTTGGCCCGCCTCACCTGGTTGGCCAAGTCTTCCCCCAGTAGCATGGGGATAGGATAATTGTCATAGACTGCAAAAGTCCACATTCCTGACCAGCCTTTGTACTGGACAGGCAGTTGAGCTGTAGGCAAGTCTACAGCTTGTGACATGAAGGGGTAAATTGTAACTTTGGCCTTTGGGTTGATGAATTTGGGGTCAACGAAGGATTGGTGGATAGCTGACACTTGTGCCCCCGTGTCTCTCCACGCAGTAACCTTCTTTCCGCCCACTCTCAAATTTTCCCTTCGCTCCAAGGGTATTTGAGAGGCATCCGGGCCTGGGGATCTTTGGTGTGATGGTGGTGTAATGAATTGCACTCGCATGGTGTTCTTGGGACAGTTGGCCTTGATATGTCCCAGTTCATTACACTTAAAGCATCTTCCATCTGATGGGTCACTGGGCCGAAGTGAGTTACTGGAGATTGGTGAAGTGGAAGGGTAGGGTGTCTGTGGCTTTACTTGGGTGGTATGTGGGGTCTTTGGCTGTCCTCGGTTGTAGAGTTTATGGTCTGTGTGCCCCCTGGGGTAATCGTTCCCCTTGACAGTAGCTTTCTTGCTTTCTGCCAGTTCCATCCATTTGGCTCCAATCTCCCCCGCCTCAGCGATATCTTTGGGTTTTCCATCTTGTATGTACCGTGTGATGTCTTCAGGAACACCATCCAAGAACTGCTCCATTTGTATGAGGAGGTGCAGTTCTTCCAAGGTTTGAACGTTGTTTTCTGTTATCCAGGCCTCATAGTTTTTTGCAATGTAGTAGGCGTGTTTGGGAAATGACACATCTGGTTTCCACTTTTGGGTTCTGAAGCGCCGACGGGCATGATCTGGGGTTATCCCCATTCTGTATCTGGCCTTGGTTTGAAAAAGTTTATAGTCATTCATTTGCTGCTTAGGCATTTCAGCTGCCACCTCTGCTAAAGGTCCACTGAGCTGTGACCTTAATTCTACCATGTACTGGTCTTCGGGGATGTTGTACCCAAGACAGGCTCTTTCAACATTTTCCAAGAAGGCCTCGGTGTCATCACCTGCCTTGTAGGTGGGAAATTTCCTGTGCTGTGGAGCAATAATTGGCGCCGGGTTGTTAGGGTTGGCTGGCACATGCAGCCCAGCTTTTGCCAACTCCAGTTCATGTTTTCTCTGTTTTTCCTTCTCTTCATTCTCTTTTTGTTGTTTTTCCATTTCTTTTTGTTGTTTTTCCATTTCTCGGCGGTGGGCCAACTCTTCTTCTGCTTGTTTCCTTCGGTAGGCCACCTCTTCTTCTTCTAGTTTTCTTTTGTGTGCTGCCTCTTTGGCTGCCTGTTCTCTTTGGTAGGCTGCCTGTTCTCTTTGGTAGGCTGCCTCTCTGATCTGTTCTTCTCTTTCTTTCATCTCCATCTCTTTTTGTTTTATTTCCAGTTGTCGCCTGTGTTCAGCTTCTCTGAATTGTTCTTCGGCCTTAATTTTTGCCTTAGAAGTCATGGTTCCTGTTTTCTTGTGTTGGGGTGCCCTCCGGTGTTTATCTTCTGCACTGCAGGCTCTGTTGCCTCCTGGAGTCTGCCTAGCAATAGTGCCTTTAGCTAATCTTCAATGTTAAGGAAACCTGAAAAACCACTTTATTTGCATGCATATAGTGCTGGTACTTGCCTCCTAATGAGAGGGCTATTGCATGACAAAAGACCCTTAACAGTCTGGTAATGGCTTCTTGCTTAACATGCAAGCCACAAACTGCCAGAGAGAGCAGAAAAAAAATTTCTCTCTGGTTCCCTTTTAAAACCAACTGTTTCTCTCTGCTAAAAAGCCCTTAGCAGAGAAAAGAAAAATATAATATTCCTACTGGCTTCTGGATTCTGTCTATATCCCACCACTGCTACACCATGTCATAACCTTAGTCCCAGATTTGGACCTTAGCGTCCAAAATATGGGGGTTAGCATGAAAACCTCCAAGCTTAGTTACCAGCTTGGACCTGGTACCTGCTGCCACCACCCAAAAAATTAGAGTGTTTTGGGGCACTCTGGTCCCCCTGAAACCTTCCCTGGGGACCCCAAGACCCAAATCCCTTGAGTCTCACAACAAAGGGAAATAATCCTTTTTCCCTTCCCCCCTCCAGGTGCTCCTGGAGAGATACACAGACACAAGCTCTGTGAATCCAAACAGAGTGACTCCCCCTCTCTGTTCCCAATCCTGGAAACAAAAAGTACTTTCCTATTCCCCCAGAGGGAATGCAAAATCAGGCTAGCAAATCCAACACACAGATCTCCCCTGATTTCTTCCTCCCACCAATTCCCTGGTGAGTACAGACTCAATTTCCCTGAAGTAAAGAAAAACTCCAACAGGTCTTAAAAGAAAGCTTTATATAAAAAGAAAGAAAAATACATACAAATGGTCTCTCTGTATTAAGATGATACAATACAGGGTCAATTGCTTAAAAGAATATTGAATAAACAGCCTTATTCAAAAAGAATACAAATCAAAGCACTCCAGCACTTATATTCATGCAAATACCAAAGAAAAGAAACCATAGAACTTACTATCTGATCTCTTTGTCCTTACACTTAGAAACAGAAGACTAGAAAGTAGAAACTACTTCTCCAAAGCTCAGAGAAAGCAGGCAGACAGACAGAAGACTCAGACACAAACTTCCCTCCACCCAGAGTTGAAAAAATCCGGTTTCCTGATTGGTCCTCTGGTCAGGTGCTTCAGGTGAAAGAGACATTAACCCTTAGCTATCTGTTTATGACAGCCCTTATGCCTGATTGAGGCTCCTATGTTTCACCACTATAAAGATGATGCATAATTTTTAAAAGATAAGCAGTGAACAAAAAAAATTCATTAGCAAATAGTTTAAGTTGAAAGTGTTGTCATATCTATAGACAATTTCTCTACCTCAAAACTAAACAAGCAAACAAACCAACCTCAAAAGCATGAGAGTCTGGAAATGAACAATTAAGGCATAAAGCCACTTCACTCATACCATTTAGTCCTTTCTCCATTACAAACAAATTACAATGAGAGTATTGTAAGTGGATACCTTGAATAAGAAATGGATTTTATAATCTCCCTGAAATTTGTTAACTTGACCTTTCCATATTTTATTAGATGGTGATGTTAAGGTTGGGTGGGTTGTGTAAATCAAGCTGGGGGATAATGAGGCATGAAGGATTATATGTCAGCAAGGAGCAAGCTAGTCAGCTCCAGACTGTCTAACAGCTGGAACTGAGAAAAGGTGCAGCAGAACTTTTGTAAAGCTTCATACTGGTTTTGCGATGCAAGTTGGATTTCACTGAAATGCCCTAAAGCCTGGTCTACACTGGAGGAGGGGAAATAACCTAAGATACACAACTTCAGCTATGAGAATAATGTAGCTGAAGTTGACATATCTTAGGTCGACTTACCTCGCGTCCTCACGGTGCAGGGTCAACTGCTGCCTCTCCCCTGTCGACTCTGCTTCCGCCTCTGGCCACAGTGGAGTACAAGAGTTGACAGCAGAGTGATCTGGGATTGAGTCTACACTAGACATGATAAATCGATCCCTGATAGATCGATCAGCGGGTAGTGTAGACATACCCTTAGTCTTTTCATAGCAACGTGTTGGTTTCACAAATGTTCTTATTAAGAAACACACATGTAAGGGCCGTATGCTGTACTAGTGTAAATTGGTACAGCTCAATTGACTTTAGAAGCAAAGAAGTGATTCCCTTCACTCTCCTCCTTCCATACATCATGAATCTCCTGTGCTGCTCCTACATTTATCACCGACCAGGGCCCACTGCCCATTCCAGGATCCATGTCACTCCTTTCATGCGTCCCCAGTCTCTACCACCTACCTACGTGCCTTTCTCTCATTTCCATGTCCCCTTGCATCCATACTCCTTCCTGACTTCTGATCCATCATATGACTCTAGCTTCCTTTTCTTCTCTTTTCTCACAGCTACTCTCCCCACCCAACACACCATGTCTGCCTCAAACAGCAGGGCGAAGCTGAAGAAAATCAGTTTATAATTATAAGTATTTACACTGTGTAGGTCTTGGATCAGATCCTCCACTGATGTTGGTGGAGCTATGATGATCTCCCCCTACTGAGGAGCAGACCTTTTGTTTGATTTGTCTAAATTTTCCGGGAAATCTTTACCCTGGGATGAAACAGGGGCAAAGAAGATTTCAGGAAAATTCATTTCTTTCAGGATTGAAAAAAATCAGGCATATAATGGAGAGCTAGTTGCATCCTTAGCTGTAAAATGACAGCTGCCACTCCATCATGAAATCAAAAATTCAGTTAATTAATGATGAAATGTAAGAGGTTTTGTCCATGTCAGTATCAAATTAACTATCAAAGTGATGGTTTTCATTTCTGTGACCCAGAGCAATTAGTGATTTTTTTGTTGAGTAAAAGAAATAAGTGCTATGGAGACTCTTCTTCTGTTGACTCAAAATCAATGTTCAGTTTATCCAACCACCTAAAGTCTGAGGGAAAGAATTGTAATGATTCTGATGGTTCTATACAAATTTAGATTTGTATGTTAGATACAGGAACAACATTCTGCTTTGTTTCTTGCTAAGCACTATTTGTAATGAGGTTATTCGGGTTAGTGCTGAGGTTAATTGGGTTATGATGCTGAGGTTAATGCTGGCCTGGTTTAATATTACTACTTATACTAAAGTTTGACTTCATAGTTCTTGTATTAATGTTTGGAAAAATTGCCTTCTATTAATTTCCCCCTTCCTCCTTGTTTAAAAATAAACAACACCCTACATGCAGAGCATGCATATTATCTAATGTAATAGCTGTCTTATGTAAGCACCTGTGGGACCAGCAAAAATCATTTGTCTAGTAGAGATGATCTTTAACAAAATTGTGACAGACACTGAGCCAGCGAAAGTTACTTAACAGACTAAGCAACCCAAAATCAACCTTTCAGAACATATTAGAGAAATACTGAAATGGCTATCGAGGCTATTTCTTGTAGATAGTTATCAAAGCCGTGTTAGCTAGACCAGCGCGTTTGAAATGCAAGTTTGTATTGTCAGAGAATTAGAAGTAAATAATAATTGTATTTGCCTGTGTTTACCTATATCTTGTTAGATGTTAACAATGTGATCTAATCAGCTTGTACACGCTAAACTTCTGTTCCTGTCTGTTATGTTCTATTGATTTAGAGATAAAAAGGGAATATTAGCAAATAGATGAAATGCGTGGTGTAATAATATAATTGTCTTTAATTCTGTTTGAAGTTTTTAGTACACTTCCTGTGAACCTTTAAATAGCTAATGACCTTATGCTAATCAATGCAATTAATTACCTGTGTATACATAGGAAATAGGTATTGACTTCAAAACAACACTGTATATTACTTATTCTTCACCCAAGGAATGCCCACTGTTTTATCTGTGTCAAGAGGCTATTGTAGCCTGCCAGAGATCTATAAAAGAACTCTAGGGTCATGATCATATCATCTCAAGTCTGCTTGAACTTTACCAGTGGAAATTTGAGTGACAAGAGGTCTCCAACTCCACTATTACCCTGGATTACTCTGCTATTTTTCATGGAAGAACTTAAACAGTCTCTGCACATGGACTGCCTACGTGGACTATTACCTAATGAACTGATTCTGAAAGGATTTGTTACAACTCAGCAGCTCACCATCTCCACTTTGAAACTGACCTAAAAACTTTATTTGTATCTGTATGTATAATGATCTTTTAACCACTATATTCTCTTTTCTTTTTTTTAATAAATCTTAGTTTAGTTTATAAGAATCAGTTGTAAATGCGTATTTTGGTAAAATCTGAAATATTCATTGACCTAGTGGGTAATGTGTACGATCTTTTGGGATTGGTAGAACTTTATATACGGTAAATAAGATTTTAAGTAATCCTCACCATATTTGACTTGACTGTCTGGGTGGAAGCCCAGGAAGCTTATGGGGAGCTGTTTGTTTGGCTTCTGGGTAATCAGTAAGCTATTGTAGAAGCTGTTTTGTTGCTGGCTTGGTGAATCTAAGTATTAGTATAGCAACCAGTTTTGGGGATTGTCTGTCCCATTCTTTGCAGTTTGCCCTGATTGAGCAATCTCAGTATGCCCCCATCCCCGCAGTGTCCACAGTCACAATTTTTTAAAAAAATATATATTGGAAGCCTTGGGGTAGCTTGGAAGTGGCTGCTTAAGTCACTGAGTTCTTGTAACGCAGATTTCATTTTCCATGAGAATCAAATTTTAAATTTACCAGGCTTCAGATTGGTTTAAGAAAATTGCCTTCTTTTAAAAGAGTTGTTGAACCTATACTTTAAAAGACATTGGAATATAAAGGAAAATCATGTCTCTCTAAACTATTAGGATTCTTTGAGGGAGTTGACAAAAGAGGATAAAGGAAAACTAGTGGATAACACTTATCTAGATTTTCCAAAGGCCCTTGATAAAAAGTGCAACACAAGAGGCTATCACGGAAACTAAAATAATTATGTCTTGAGAGGTAAAGCTCTGTCATGGATAAGAAATTAATGAAGTGGAGGAAAGATTCAGGAATGACTGTGGACAGCTCAGTGAAATCATCTGCAACAAATTGAAGGATCTCTTGGCCAGATGTAGGATTGCATGAGCTCTTTATGCAACAATCACCTTGCATATTGGGGTCACTTGTGTTCTAATCTATGGGGCAGATGTGAAGGGAGGGCATATTCAGGTGTCTAGTTCAGCAGTTGCTGTGGATCAGAGGCATTCATTGTGTTTTATCAGCCCATCAGTGCATTGTTCCCTTTGTTATAGTAACATTAAAAAGTTAATGGCCATACTGTTGTGTTTTTATTTCAGGAATTCATGTGTCATACCGTATAAGCTCAAAAGTTTGTCTCTCTCCAACAGAAGTTGGTCAAATAAAAGATATTACCTTACCCACTTTGTCTCTCTAATATCTAGTGCATGTCATGCATCCAAGGAAAAAGAATCTGCTTTGTAGAACTTTGCGCAGGCTCAGTGGAAAGATCTGATAGGGGTGCAGTCACAGCTCCCCAGTTCTGCTCTGCCCAGCCCCAGTGCAAGTTAAAGCCACAGTGTGGTGGCTCTAAGTTATGCCGAGAATCAGGCCTAGTGTGTCAGTCAACTGGGAGAAGAGTAATCCAGTCTAGTGGTCAGAGCAGGCATCAGGCACCAAGAACTGGAGTCAGAGCTGGAGTCAGTAGTTAGAAACCAGAGCCAAGTGTCAAACCAGAGTCAGTAGTCTGAAGCCAGAGGTCAAAAACTGGAGCAAGCAGGATAGCAGGCCAGGAAGGGGCCAAGGTAGGGGCAGGAGAGAGGCAAGGCTGGAGCAGCGGGAGCAAGGTAGTACGGAAGACACAGTAGCAGGCATGAGCATTATGTACCCAGCAAGCAGCTGCTGCCGGCTGCCTTAAGGCACAGCCTGCTGACCACTCCAGCCAATCAGGTGGCATGGCGAGTCAGGCAGCCTGCTGCAGGTCAGCTCTACTGATGAGACTGCCTAGAGACAGGCTGTGCTGCAGACCCTGATTTCTGACATACTGGAGCCTTCCTCTACCACGCACAATCCCAACTCTGACCCTGACCCTGCTTACATTCATCCTGACACCCCCTCCTCACCCCTCAAACATAGGCCACTGCACCTACACAGGAGGCAGTGGCACAAAGGACACAGTGTAAAGCCACCTCCACCAGCTTGACTTTGATCAGAAGGGCGAATTGGCTAGGGGGGGTTCTCTGGCCAGTTCAGTTGGGTCTGCATTTCCATTCAAAGTTTTTTAGGTGTCCATAAATGAAAAAAGGTTGAAAACCACTGGACTAGAGGGTCTGGCTCCATATCTTTCACTCAGTGAAAAGGAGAGCACAATGTTCAATTGACAGTCATGTTAGGCCAATCTTTCAGTATTTGTCAATTACAGAATAGAGATAGTTGTAACATTTTGGATCATTAAAAGCTAAAAAAAAGTATAATTAAATGTTTTTACTTTTTACATACTTCATACATAAGACATAAGGGGACTGATAGTGTGATTGAGATATAATCACAGCTAATGAAAACTAAATTCCGTGATACCATGCTCTAGATGAATCCAGCTATCAAATTAAGTGTAAGGAAGTTGTTACTGTACAGTTTAAATAATCTAAAATATTGGAATCAAATCTGAGTCATATTGTACAAATTCTTTATTGCAACTTTTAGGATTTTTTTTTAAACAGTTCCTAAAAATGCAAGGGAAATGAAATAACAGTTTTGGAAGACCGTCTTGATTTACGGCAGCTCATGGCATTTAAAACTTCAGCGTTTACTTGTATATCCTTTCACAACTTTTTAAAAATTCAATTTAATTTTCACCCTCTTCAACTGCTGGTACAATCTATGCTAGAAAGAGAGGGCAGAAAATCTGAGCATATTATTCAGTGCTGTCAAAAGGTACTAGTGCTAGTTTTTTAACATGATGGCAGAGAACGAATGTAGCATCTGCATAATGTGGGAAACTTTCCATTTGTTCAAGGAAAACGAAGAACAAAGTCGCATCTTAACCCAAAACTCTTACATCATGACAGACTTACTTAAATACGACTCAAAGTGTACACAGTGCTGTATACCACTTAAATTGTCACCAAAGAATAACAAGTCTCTGCTTCAGACAGCCTATGGTCTAGAGGCATGAGTGGATATTATACAGAACATACAAATGCAGTACAGAATAGCTCATATCAGTGACACTCAGGCTGAGGCTCGAGAGCCACAAATGGCTCTTTAATGTGTCTCCTTCGCCTTTTCACAGCAATATTAAAACACTGTGTGGTTTAATTATTAACCAATTTGGATGCTTTTAGTATGTTATTAACCAATTGTAGTTGATAAAATAATAATACGTGGTCAGAATAATGAAGAAAAAATTCATTCTGTCATTTACTGTATATATATATATATATATAGTTCTCTCTCTCTCTTTCCATACACCTCTAGCCCAATATAACGCAGTCCTCAGGAGACAAAAAATCTCACCGCTTTATAGGTGAGACCGTGTTGTATCGAACTTGCTTTGGCTTCACCCCGTTCCTTGTTCCCAGACTGCCCCCTTCAGATACTCCTGTCCCTAACCACCCCCAGGATCCTTCCCCCGCTCTCTGACTGCTCCGACTCCGACCCATTCACCTGCAGCAGGAAGCGGAGTGACGCGGCCCCAGCCTGCTCCGCTTTCCTTGCCCCGACCCTAGCCGTGTCGCTGGGGGCGCCGGTTGGGGGAAAGATCCCGCACTCACCTGCGGCAGGAAGTGGAGCGCTGTGGCTGAGAGCTGGCACAGTGGAGCTGGCTGGGGCTGGGCTGCTCCGCTTCCCGCTGCCGATGAGTGCGGGGAGGTTGGCGAAAGGATGACCTCCGCACTCACCTGCGGCGGGAAGTGGAGTGCCACGGCTGTGAGCTGGTGGAGTGGAGCGGGCTGGGGCCGGGCTACTCTGCTTCCCACCCCTGGGGAGGTTGGGGAAAGGACACCCTCCGCACTCACCGGCGGTGGGAAGCAGAGTGATACAGCCCCAGCCCTGGCACTGGGGGCGCGGGCGGTTGGGGAAAGGTCCCGCACTCACCTGCGGTGGGAAGTGGAGCGCTGTGGCTGGGAGCTGGCAGAGTGGAGCGGGCTGGGGCCGTGCTGCTCCGCTTCCGCTGCTGCCAGTGAGTGCGGGGGGATCCCTTCTCTCAAGCCTCCTCCCGCAGCAACACATCTGGGGCGAGGGAAGTGGAGTGGGCTGCTCCCAGCACCCCACTATCCCCTGGGCCACTCTGGGGCTGTAGGTCCACAAAATTGCTCCCCCACAGCTCCTGCCTCCTAGATCTTGGGGTTGGGGGTTAAGCCCATGACCACCCCCAAGACCCTCTGCCCCTTATCCAACCCCCCCCGGCCCTGGCCCGGCACCATTAACACGCTGCTTAGAGCAGCATGTCAGACCTTTACTGCATTGTATGTGAACCCACGTCATAGCAGATCACCTTATATTGAGGTAGAGGTGTATATAGTAAATGAAACAATGAATTCACACTACTGTGGCTCTTTTGGGGTAATGTTGATTGGTAATTTGGCTCCTGAATGACTGAGGTCTGAGTATCACTGGCTTACATTATTTATAATCCTTGTTGCAGGAAAGCTTCTTAGAATAGATAAGTTTGAAAGCAGTTTGTTATGCATTAATTGGGAGGCTGTTTCCAATGTTCACGTATCAGTAGGGTGCTTAGCCAAAAGAGGCCCTGACTGTGACAGGAATCTTTCGGCCCTATCTTAATAACAATAATAAAATATTGATACTGCTAATGATGACAAATAATGCCATGAAAGTGCACAGATAGTATAGTGATGTGCATCATATAAGAAGGGGTGTGTGTGTGTATATATATATATAAGAGAGGAAGGGGCTATATCTGTATTAAGTGCAAGTTATCCCCTTCTATCTAAGGTAATTATATGGCCTACCATATCACAGTCTCTGAGCATATCACAATCTTTAATGTATTTCATTTTACAACACTTCTGTCAGGTAAGGAAGAGCTGTTATCTCCATTTTACAGGTATGAACTGAGATGCAGAGAGGCTAAGACCCAGATCCTCCCTTGATTTCAATGGAAGTTAGAAGTCTACATAACTTTGAGGAGCTGGTGCCAAGTGACCTGATCATGTTTACACTGGAAGTCTGTAGAAGAGCAGGAATTGAACCCAGGACTTCCAAGTCCCTAGCTAATGTCCTAAGGCAGTATCTGAGAAGGGTTTGAATGGTGGAGATTGCAACAACAGAAGAAACTATTCTCAGATGCTTGTTCCCAAAAACGAGGAGCTGATTGAGAATGCTAGAATAAGAAGGAAGTTTGGAAGAAGAGATCACAAGCTTTAAACTCATCACAGAAAGGAGCAGGTTCACAGGATATGGTAATACAATTTGCATTTAATTACAGGAGAGCAAATATTGACGAACTAAGAAACTGAGGAAATTCAAGTGGCAGTATTAAACATTTCCCTACTACAACGTTAATAGAAATTTTTGGGGAATATATCCCAGAAATAACCTGCATACACTTTCTAACATTAGACCAAAAGCATTTCTATTTGTGATAATCATAGTAAATCTGATGTTGGTTTCCTATACAAAATCTGTACTATTTCATATCCTGGCTCCATTTAAATCAATGATAAATTCCCACTGACTTTAATGGGGCCAGGATTTCAGCCTTGGCTCATTAGGGCTTGATTCCATCAGGGGCTGACAGTGGAAGCTGAGGGAATCAGCACTGCCAAGTGTGCTCAGAACCTCACAGGATCAAACCCCCAAAAGAGTAACTAGAATGGGCGTGGGATATTTTCTATGAATTTTTTGAGGTGAAAGCAGTGCATTTATAAGTACTGTGACATTGGCAGACCAGATGCCAGCTCACGCCAAGGCCCTAGGTATTAACTGAACACAGTCAAATACATAGAGTTATAAAAATGCATTTAGTGTTTAAACTTTATGAAATGCTTGTATGTTGCTGCATGTATTAATCTTACTTAATACCTGTATCCTATGTTCTAAATAATATTTAAATGTTTGCTCTGTAACTGTAAATCAGGAGACAGGAGAGAAGCATTAACCACTGTGAAATACTAGTTTCCAACACGACATGTTATCTCTCGCCCAACAAAAGAAGGCCCATCGACACCAGACAAAGCATTGTGGAACATCAGAAGACAAAAGGCTTTGAGGATTGCTTCCCTCCCTCCACTATGTGAAGAGGAGATGTGTAACTGAATTCGTCCCAGCAGCTGGATTAGCAACTTGAAGCTGAAGGTAGAAAGGAATAGCACCAACAAAAGGGAACTGTATCTTTTCTGCTGCTGGGATTCTGAGGGGCAAGGATTACTAAGCATAAGCAAAAGATCCCTAGTGCTTAGCCTGGATTAGTTTTACAGGATGTATAAAGCTTGCTTATTATAGAAGCTACTATTACTTTTTGAAATATAAGATTGAAACTCGTGTGTGTGTACGTTTACCTGCTTTAACTTTGTAAATGACTTTCATTTCCTTTTCTTAATTAATAAATCTTTAGATAGTTTGCTTGTAGCCAATCCTATAGTATTGTCTTTGGTGTGAGATCAAAAGTTCAGTTGACCTCGGCTAAGTGACTGGTCTTTTGGTATTGGAAGTAACCTGAATATCATTGTGATCTATGCTGTAACCAATGATCTATCACAAAGGCAAGCTCATGTGGACTGCAAGATAGATCGGAGGACCCAAGGGGGCTGTCTGTGACTCCATGTTAAGGATATTGTAGTGCTTGAGGAGTTTATACTTGATAATTGGTTGGTAAAACCTAAGTATAGAACTCACATCCAATTTGGGGTTTGTGCCCTGCTTCTTAACAGTCTGCCCTGTGGTTGTTTCCCATGCTCTTGAACCACTCCAGGACAGTTTGGCAAGTAGATGAAAAGAGTTTGGTCTAAAGCCCTTATTGAGATGCACATTCAATGATAATAAATAGTTGATATAATAATTGAATTGTTGTGTTAAGAGACAGAGACAATGGGAAATAATCGGACGAAGCATTTCTTCCTGAAGGTGCTGAGTGAGGCAATCCCTATAAAACTTCAGCTCCATATTTAAGAATATGTTTAAGCTACCCTTGCAGATGACAAATGCATTTGGAATTCCTTATATGTGTATATCTTCCGTCTTCAAAATATATACATTTCTTAACCTGATTAGCTTTACATCATCGCAGTTGGAGTACTTTTCCTATAAAACCATGATGGTAAACAAAGCAGAAACAAAACAAAAAACCTTAAAGCCAACCTGTCTCCACTCCCTTGTCCTCCAAAAATAACAGCTCTTCAGGCTGTCTTTTTTTTGTCCAGATGCATAAATAAAACAAATAAAGAAACAATTCATAGATTCTAGGACTGGAAGGGAACTCAAGAAGTCATCGAGTCCAGTCGCCTACCCTCATGGCAGGACCAAATACTGTCCAGACCATCCCTGATAGACATTTATCTAACCTACTCTTAAATATCTCCAGAGATGGAGATTCCACAACCTTTCTAGGCAATTTATTCCAGTGTTTAACCACCCTGACAGTTAGGAACTTTTTCTTAATGTCCAACCTATATCTCCCCTGCTGCAGTTTAAGCCCATTGCTTCTTGTTCTATCCTTAGAGGCTAAGATGAACACGTTTTCTCCCTCCTCCTTAAGACACCCTTTTAGATACCTGAAAACTGCTATCATGTCCCCTCTCAGTCTTCTCAATTCTTTCAGCTTTCCTTCATAGGTCATGTTCTCTAGATTATTAATCATTTTTGTTGCTCTTCTCTGGACCCTCTCCAATTTCTCCACATCTTTCTTGAAATGCGGTCCCCAGAACTAGACACAATACTCCAGTTGAGGACTAACCAGTGCAGAGTAGAGCAGAAGAATGACTTCTCGTGTCTTGCTCACAACACACCTGTTAATGCATCCCAGAATCATGTTTGCTTTTCTTGCAACAGCATCACACTGTTGACTCATATTTAGCTTGTGGTCCACTATAACCCCTAGATCCCTTTCTGCTGTACTCCTTCCTAGACAGTCTCTTCCCATGTGTGAAATTGATTGTTCCATCCTAAATGGAGCACTTTGCATTTGTCTTTATTAAACTTCATCCTGTTTACCTCAGACCATTTCTCCAATTTGTCCAGATCATTTTGAATTATGACCCTGTCCTCCAAAGCAGTTGCAATCCCTCCTAGTTTGGTATCATCTGCAAACTAAATAAACGTACTTTCTATGCCAATATGTAAGTCATTGATGAAGATATTGAACAGAGCCGGTCCCAGAACAGACCCCTGCAGAACCCCACTTATTATACCTTTCCAGCAGGATTGGGAACCATTAATAACTACTCTCTGAGTACAGTTATTCAGCCAGTTATGCACCCACCTTATAGTAGCCCCATCTAAGTTGTATTTGCCTAGTTTATTGATAAGAATATCATGTGAGACCGTATCAGATGCCTTACTAACGTCTAGGTATACTACATCCACCATGTCTCCCTTATCTACAAGACTCATTATCCTATCAAAGAAAGCTATCATATTGGTTTGACATGATTTGTTCTTTACAAATGCATGCTGGCTATTCCCTATCACCTTACCAACTTCTAAGTGTTTGCAGATGATTTCTTTAATTACTTGCTCCATTATCTTCCCTGGCACAGGGAAACTAACTGGTCTTTAGTTTCCTGAATTGTTTTTATTTCCCTTTTTATAGATATTTTTGTGGGCACTATATTTGCTCTTTTCCAGTCTTCTGGAATCTCTCCTGTCTCCCATGATTTTCCAAAGATAATAGCTAGAGGCTCAGATACCTCCTCTATTAGCTCCTTGAGTATTCTAGGATGCATTTCATCAGGCCCTAGTGACTTGCAGGCATCTAACTTTTCTAAGTGATTTTTAACTTGTTCTTTTTTTTATCTTCTAAACCTACCCCCTTCCCATGAGCATTCATTATGTTAGGCATTCCTTCAGATTTCTCGGTGAAGACTGAAACAAAGAAGTCCTTAAGCATCTCTGCCATTTCCAAGTCTCCCATTACTGTTTCCCCCTCCTCGTTGAGCAGTGGGTCTACCCTGTCCTTGGTCTTCCTCTTGCTTCAAATGTATTGATAAAAAAATCTTCTTGTTTCCCTTTATTCTTGTAGCTACCTTGCGCTCATTTTGTGCCTTTGCCTTTCTAATCTTGCCCCTGCATACCTGTGTTGTTTGCCTATATTCATACTTTGTAATTTGTCCTAGTTTCCATTTTTATATCACTCCTTTTTGTTTTTTATATCATGCAAGATCTCGTGGTTAAGCCAAGGTGGTCTTTTGCCACATTTTCTATCTTTCCTAGCCAGCAGAATAGCTTGCTTTTGGGACCTTAATAGTGTCCCTTTGACATACTGCCAACTCTCCTCAGTTGTTTTTCCCCTCGGTCTTGATTCCCATGGGACCTTACCTATTGGCTCTCTGAGCTTACCAAAATCCGCCTTCTTGAAATCCATTGTCTCCATTTGCTGTACTCCCTTCTACCCTTCCTTAGAATTGTGAACTCTATGATTTCATGATCACTTTCACCCAAGCTCCCTTCCACTTTCAAGTTCCTCCCTATTTGTTAAAATCAAATCTAGAACAGCTTCCTCCTAGTAGCTTTTTCAACCTTCTGAAATAAAAAGTTGTCTGCAATGCAGTCCAAGAACTTATTGGATAGTCTGTGCCCTGCTGTGTTATTTTCCCAACATATATCTGGATGGTTGAAGTCCTCCATCACCACCAAATCTTGGGCTTTGGATGATTTTGTTAGTTGTTTAAAAAAAAGCTTCATACACGTTTTCCACCTGGTTAGGTGGCCTGTAGTAGACTCCTAGCATGATATCGCCCTTGTTTTTAACCCCTTTTAGCCTAACCCAGAGACTCTCAACACTTCCGTCTCCTATGTCCATCTCCACCTCAGTCCAAGTGTGTACATTATGAATATATAAGGCAACACCTCCTCCCTTTTTCCCCTGTCTATCCTTCCTCAGCAAGCTGTACCCATCCATACCAACATTCCAATCATGTGTATTATCCCACCAAGTTTTGGTGATGCCAACAATGTCATAAGTTGTATTTTTTTATTAGCACTTTCAGTTCTTCCTGCTTATTATCCATACTTCTCACATTTGTCAATGTTGTAGCGTGCGAGCTCTCTGGCAACAAGGGCTGTTCTTCTCTCTGGTCTGTCTGCAGTGATGTTGTCCAGTAGCGTGCGCACATTCCATGTGCCAATGGTGATCGGCGTCACTCTAAGTTTTGTTTTTGTTCGATCACTTTTGTGGGATCCCCGCCAGCCACGGTATGCTGGCCAGGGTAAGGTGAAGCAGGCAATGTTTAGGGCACCCTTTCTAGCCCCCTCCTCATTCTACGGAGGTGAGTAGTGCAATCCTGAATAGGGCTGCTCAGTCGCTCAGGAAGATGCCGAGCTCCACTGCTGCTTCGGTCAGTGAGGAATGACCATTATACCTGAGCCGCCTGTGTGCAGGTCCGCGGCTACAGCTCCCAGTGTATCCACGCCTGCTGCTTCGTTGCTCGCCCATTGTCGCAGGACTTGATATGATGTGATATGATATGATGTCGAGACTTGCGCGTGAATTGGATTAAAGTGAGGGAGAGTTGCGCGATGTCAACCTCACTCACTCTTCCCAGTTCCTATCTGTATCCAGTGGCAGGACAAGAGTCGAGACGGCTGGAGATAGGGCAGGGCGCAGTGGATGGCCAGGATGCCTACGTGTCTTGTTGTGCTCTTAAGCATTCCACAACGCTTGCTGTCACCACCTTCCTGACCGTTGAACGGGTTTCCTCAGTCAGCCATATCCAGCCTTCTCATGCAATGGGTAGACAGGCCCTAACTCACTGAGGGTCTCAGACTCATTGGCTACTGTAATAACCTTAGTCCCAGATTTGGACCTTAGCGTCCAAAATATGGGGGTTAGCATGAAAACCTCCAAGCTTAGTTACCAGCTTGGACCTGGTACCTGCTGCCACCACCCAAAAAATTAGAGTGTTTTGGGGCACTCTGGTCCCTCTGAAAAACCTTCCCTGGGGACCCCAAGACCCAAATCCCTTGAGTCTCACAACAAAGGGAAATAATCCTTTTTCCCTTCCCCCCTCCAGGTGCTCCTGGAGAGATACACAGACACCAGCTCTGTGAATCCAAACAGAGTGAATCTCCCTCTCTGTTCCCAATCCTGGAAACAAAAAGTACTTTCCTATTCCCCCAGAGGGAATGCAACATCAGGCTAGCAATCCAACACACAGATCTCCCCGATTCCTTCCTCCCACCAATTCCCTGGTGAGTACAGACTCAATTTCCCTGAAGTAAAGAAAAACTCCCACAGGTCTTAAAAGAAAGCTTTATATAAAAAGAAAGAAAAATAAGTACAAATGTTTTCTCTGTATTAAGATGATACAACACAGGGTTAATTGCTTAAAAGAATATTGAATAAACAGCCTTATTCAAAAAGAATACAAATCAAAGCACTTCAGCACTTATATTCATGCAAATACCAAAGAAAAGAAACCATAGAACTTACTATCTGATCTCTTTGTTCTTACACTTAGAAACAGAAGACTAGAAAGTAGAACTACTTCTCCAAAGCTCAGAGCAAGCAGGCAGCCAGAAAACAAAGACAAAGACACTCAAATTCCTTCACCCAAAGTTGAAAAAATCCGGTTTCCTGATTGGTCCTCTGGTCAGGTGCTTCAGGTGAAAGAGACATTAACCCTTAGCTATCTGTTTATGACACGCCCCCCAAATTGCAGACAGTGGGGAAGCTCACTGGCGGCGATTTCCTTCTAGAACTTGAAAATAAACAGATTAATACAACACATACACCTTTACATATACTCCTAAGTATATAACTAACAGACTTCTACATTTTAAGAACACTTTTTAACTACTGAATTCTGGGAAACTCTCACGGGAGAGTGCATCAGCTACTTTGTTAGAAGCTCCTGTGATGTGTTGAATTTCAAAATCAAAATCTTGGAGAGCTAAACTCCAACGAAGAAGTTTTTTGTTGTTCCCCTTGGCAGTATGAAGCCACTTTAGTGCAGCATGGTTAGTTTGTAGTTGGAACCGCCGTCCCCAAACATATGGGCGTAGCTTTTCCAGGGCGTACACAATGGCATAGCATTCCTTTTCACTGACTGACCAGTGACTTTTCCTCTCAGACAGTTTTTTGCTGAGAAACACGACAGGATGGAAGTTGTGATCTGTTGCTTCCTGCATGAGCACTGCTTCTATACCACGCTCAGATGCATCTGTGGTTACTAGGAATGGCTTGTCAAAATCTGGGGCCCTGAGCACAGGGTCAGACATGAGCGTTGCCTTAAGTTGGGTAAAGGCCTTTTGACACTCATCAGTCCACTTAACTGCATTTGGCTGGGTCTTTTTGGTCAGGTCGGTCAGTGGGGCAGCGATTTGGCTGTAGTGGGGTACAAATCGCCTGTAGTATCCGGCCAAGCCTAAGAAGGATTGGACCTGCTTCTTTGACTTTGGGACAGGCCACTTTTGGATAGCATCCACCTTGGCCTGTAGGGGGTTTATGGTTTCTCGACCCACCTGGTGCCCCAGGTAAGTTACTCTGTTTTGGCCTATTTGACACTTTTTGGCCTTAACAGTTAGTCCTGCCTGCCTGATGCGCTCAAAGACCTTTTCCAGGTGTAGTAGGTGTTCGGGCCAGGAGTCTGAAAAAATGGCCACATCATCGAGGTAGGCAACTGCAAATTCTCCCAGTTCAGCTAGTAGACCATCTACCAGCCTTTGGAAGGTGGCGGGTGCATTACGAAGGCCGAAAGGAAGGACATTGAATTTATACACCCCCGCATGGGTGACGAATGCTGACCTCTTCTTGGCAGGTTTATCTAGCGGTACTTGCCAGTACCCCTTGGTTAAGTCTATTGTAGAGATGAACTGGGCACGTCCCAACTTTTCCAATAGCTCATCGGTACGTGGCATTGGATAGTTGTCCGGACGAGTTACAGCATTTAGCTTACGGTAGTCCACGCAAAAGCGTATTTTCCCATCTGGTTTGGGTACCAGAACCACTGGAGATGCCCATGCACTGGTAGATGGGCGGATTATACCCATCTGTAGCATGTTTTGGATCTCCCGTTTTATAGCAGCTTGGGCATGAGGAGACACTCGGTAAGGTGGGGTTCTGATTGGGTGAGCATTACCTGTATCAATGGAGTGGTATGCCCGTTTAGTCCGTCCTGGGGTGGCTGAGAACAATGGGGCGAAGCTAGTGCACAGCTCCTTGATTTGTTGCCGCTGCAGACGTTCCAGGGTGGTTGAGAGGTTCACCTCTTCCACGCCACCGTCTTTTTTCCCGTCGTAGTAGACACCGTCAGGCCACTCAGCATCATCTCCCTGGACTGTAAACTGACAAACCTGTAAATCTCTGGAATAGAAAGGCTTGAGAGAATTAACATGGTACACTTTAGGCTTTAGTGAGGAATTGGGAAATGCTATGAGGTAGTTTACAGCTCCCAGGCGCTCTTGGACCGTGAATGGCCCTTCCCATGATGCTTCCATCTTATGGGCCTGTTGCGCCTTCAAGACCATAACCTGGTCTCCTACCTTGAAGGACCGATCTCTGGCATGTCTGTCATACCAGGCCTTTTGCTCTTCTTGAGCATCCTTTAGGTTCTCTCTAGCAAGGGCTAAAGAGTGTCGGAGGGTGCTTTGTAGGTTGCTTACAAAGTCCAGAATGTTAGTTCCTGGAGAAGGCGTAAACCCCTCCCATTGCTGCTTCACCAACTGTAATGGCCCCTTAACCTCGTGACCATACACCAGTTCAAATGGTGAAAACCCTAAACTGGGATGTGGTACAGCCCTGTAGGCAAACAGCAACTGCTGCAACACTAGGTCCCAATTATTGGAGAATTCGTTGATGAATTTTCGTATCATGGCCCCCAAAGTTCCATTGAACCTTTCCACCAGGCCATTGGTTTGATGGTGGTATGGGGTGGCAACCAAGTGATTTACCCCATGAGTTTCCCACAGTTTTTCCATGGTCCCTGCCAGGAAATTAGACCCTGAATCTGTAAGGATGTCAGAGGGCCAACCTACTCTGGCAAAGATGTCTGTTAGGGCCAGGCACACAGTGTTAGCCCTGGTGTTGCCTAGAGCGACTGCTTCTGGCCATCGGGTAGCAAAGTCCACTAAAGTCAGTACGTACTGCTTTCCTCTGGGCGTCTTTTTTGGGAAAGGGCCCAGAATATCCACAGCTACTCGCTGAAATGGGACCTCAATTATGGGGAGTGGCTGGAGAGGGGCCTTGACCTGGTCTTGAGGCTTACCCACTCTTTGGCATACCTCACAAGACCGGACATACTTGGCAACGTCCTTGCCCATCCCCTCCCAGTGGAAGGACTTCCCCAACCGGTCCTTGGTTCGGTTCACCCCAGCATGGCCACTGGGATGATCATGGGCTAAGCTTAAGAGCTTCCCCCGGTACTTAGTTGGAACCACCAACTGTTTTTGCGGCTGCCATTCTTCCCGGTGTCCACCAGAAAGAATTTCCTTGTACAAAAGTCCTTGGTCTATAACAAACCGGGATCGATTAGAAGAGCTGAGAGGCGGTGGGGTGCTCCGTGCCGCCGCCCAAGCTTTCTGAAGGCTGTCATCTGCTTCCTGCTCAGTTTGGAACTGTTCCCTTGAGTCTGGGGTCACCAGTTCTTCCTCAGACTGTGGACTTGGGCTTGGTCCCTCTGGAAGCGATGTAGGTGATGGGGTTGTTTCCGTTGCTGGTGCACCTGAGGGTATTTCAGGCTCTGGCTGAGCCTTTTGGGTATGGCTGTCTGTTGCTTCTGCCAGTTGTGGCTCGCTGGCGCCCTGTGGCGTTGAGTTTGAAGATGTAGTTGCACTTGCTGGTGCTGGTTGCTGTTCCAGTTCCGGGCCTGGGACTGGAGATGCTGTGGCTGTTTCAGTGGTAGGCATGGAATCCGGGTCCACTACCTCTGTCTGGGTCTCTGGTAACACAGACGGGGCCTCTGTGGACGGCTGAGGAACAGGAATGGGTCTGGAAGCTTGCCTGGTTTGGCTACGTGTAACCATTTCCACTCTCTTGGCCCGCCTTACCTGGTTGGCCAAGTCTTCCCCCAGTAGCATGGGGATAGGATAATTGTCATAGACTGCAAAAGTCCACATTCCTGACCAGCCTTTGTACTGGACAGGCAGTTCAGCTGTAGGCAAGTCTACAGCTTGTGACATGAAGGGGTAAATTGTAACTTTGGCCTTTGGGTTGATGAATTTGGGGTCAACGAAGGATTGGTGGATAGCTGACACTTGTGCCCCCGTGTCTCTCCACGCAGTAACCTTCTTTTCGCCCACTCTCAAATTTTCCCTTTGCTCCAAGGGTATTTGAGAGGCATCCGGGCCTGGGGATCTTTGGTGTGATGGTGGTGTAATGAATTGCACTCGCATGGTGTTCTTGGGACACTTGGCCTTGATATGTCCCAGTTCATTACACTTAAAGCATTTTCCATCTGATGGGTCACTGGGCCGAGGTGAGTTACTGGAGACTGGTGAGGTTGAAGGGTAGGGTATCTGTGGCTTTACTTGGGTGGTATGTGGGGTCTTTGGCTGTCCTCGGTTGTAGGGTTTAGGGTCTGTGTGCCCCCTGGGGTAATCGTTCCCCTTGACAGTAGCTTTCTTGCTTTTTGCCAGTTCCATCCATTTGGCTCCAATCTCCCCCGCCTCAGCGATATTTTTGGGGTTTCCATCTTGTATGTACCGCGTGATGTCTTCAGGAACACCATCCAAGAACTGCTCCATTTGTATGAGGAGGTTTAGTTCTTCCAAGGTTTGAATGTTGTTTTCTGTTAGCCAGGCCTTATAGTTTTTTGCAATGTAGTAGGCGTGTTTGGGAAATGACACCTCTGGTTTCCACTTTTGGGTTCTGAAGCGCCGACGGGCATGATCTGGGGTTATCCCCATCCTGTATTTGGCCTTGGTTAGAAAAAGTTTATAGTCATTTATTTGGTGCTTAGGCATTTTAGCTGCCACCTCTGCTAAAGGTCCACTGAGCTGTGACCTCAATTCTACCATGTACTGGTTTTCGGGAATGCTGTACCCAAGACAGGCTCTTTCAAAATTTTCCAAGAAGGCCTCGGTGTCATCACCTGCCTTGTAGGTGGGAAATTTCCTGTGCTGTGGAGCAATATTTGGCGCCGGGTTGTTAGGGTTGGCTGGCACAGGCAGCCCAGCTTTTGCCAACTCCAGTTCATGTTTTCTTTGTTTTTTTTTTTCTTCATTTTCTTTTTGTTGTTTTTTCATTTCTTGGTGGTGGGCCGACTCTTCTTTTGCTTGTTTCCTTCGGTAGGCCACCTCTTCTTCTTCTTGCTTCCTTCTGTGGGCCAACTCTTCTTCTGCTTGTTTTCTTCGGTAGGCCACCTTTTCTTCTTCTAGTTTTCTTTTGTGTGCTGCCTCCTTGGCTGCCTTTTTGGCTGCCTGTTCTCTTTGGTAGGCTGCCTCTTTGATTTGTTTTTTTCTTTCTTTTATCTCCATCTCTTTTTGTTTTATTTCCAGTTGTCGCCTGTGTTCAGCTTCTTTGATTTGTTCTTCGGCGTTAATTTTTGCCTTAGAAGTCATGGTTCCTGTTTTCTTGTGTTGGGGTGCCCTCCGGTGTTTATTTTCTGAACTGCAGGTTCTCTGTTGCCTCCTGAAGTCTGCCTAGCAACAGTGCCTTTAGCTAATTTTCCTTTTCTCTTTCTAGCTAATGTTCAATGAAGGGAAACCAGAAAAACCACTTTATTTGCATGCCTATAAGTGCTGTTACTTGCCTCCTAATGGGAGGGCTATTGCATGACAAAAGACCCTCAACAGTTTCTTAATGGCTTCTCGCTTAACATGCAAGCCACAAACTGCCAGAGAGAGCAGAAAAAAAAATTCTCTCTGGTTCCCTTTTAAAACCAACTGTTTCTCTCTGCTAAAAAGCCCTTAGCAGAGAAAAGAAAAATATAATATTCCTACTGGCTTCTGGATTCTGTCTATCATCCCACCGCTGCCACCATGTAATAACCTTAGTCCCAGATTTGGACCTTAGCGTCCAAAATATGGGGGTTAGCATGAAAACCTCCAAGCTTAGTTACCAGCTTGGACCTGGTACCTGCTGCCACCACCCAAAAAATTAGAGTGTTTTGGGGCACTCTGGTCCCTCTGAAAAACCTTCCCTGGGGACCCCAAGACCCAAATCCCTTGAGTCTCACAACAAAGGGAAATAATCCTTTTTCCCTTCCCCCCTCCAGGTGCTCCTGGAGAGATACACAGACACCAGCTCTGTGAATCCAAACAGAGTGAATCTCCCTCTCTGTTCCCAATCCTGGAAACAAAAAGTACTTTCCTATTCCCCCAGAGGGAATGCAACATCAGGCTAGCAATCCAACACACAGATCTCCCCGATTCCTTCCTCCCACCAATTCCCTGGTGAGTACAGACTCAATTTCCCTGAAGTAAAGAAAAACTCCCACAGGTCTTAAAAGAAAGCTTTATATAAAAAGAAAGAAAAATAAGTACAAATGTTTTCTCTGTATTAAGATGATACAACACAGGGTTAATTGCTTAAAAGAATATTGAATAAACAGCCTTATTCAAAAAGAATACAAATCAAAGCACTTCAGCACTTATATTCATGCAAATACCAAAGAAAAGAAACCATAGAACTTACTATCTGATCTCTTTGTTCTTACACTTAGAAACAGAAGACTAGAAAGTAGAACTACTTCTCCAAAGCTCAGAGCAAGCAGGCAGCCAGAAAACAAAGACAAAGACACTCAAATCCCACCCAAAGTTGAAAAAATCCGGTTTCCTGATTGGTCCTCTGGTCAGGTGCTTCAGGTGAAAGAGACATTAACCCTTAGCTATCTGTTTATGACAGCTACCCTCACCTGGTTTAGCCCGCCAGTCGAGACGGTTTCTGGGATGTGGCCGCTGTCGCATGCTGATAGCTACTTGGAGCCGCAGGTGAGAGCTGGGTGTCAAGTGGGGACCAAAGTGGATGAGCTACTCCTAGGAGTACGACAGCTCCCCACCAGAGGTACTACCCCTCCCTGACAACCCCATACACCCCTCTCACATTTGTATATAGGCATTTAAGATACTGATTTGATCTTGCCTCCCAGTTTTTCCCTGACCCTCCTTTCTCTCTTCCATTATAGCTCACGCTCCCTCCTATTTCCGACCCATCTCCCAGGTCTCCACTTACCTGTGGGCTTTGCTCACCTGTCCCCATCGAGCCCTCCTCACTAGATTAGCCAGTTTGTGTCCAAATAGGGTCTTTCCCCTCCTCAAAAGGTGAACATCATCTCTGCCTAGCAGTCCTTGCTGGAATAGCATCCTGTGATCGAGGAAGACAAAGCCTTCCTGGTGACACCATCTTTGCAGCCAGGCATTCACCTTCACGATGCACCTGTCTCTGCCTGGGCCCCTACCTTTGACTGGAAGGATCGAAGAGAAATACCACCTGTGCTCCAAACTCCTTCACCCGTACTCCCAGAGCCCTGTAGTTACTCTTGATCCACTCAGTATCATATCTCACAGTATCATATTGTGCCCACATAGATGAGTAGAATGGGCTAGTAGTCAGAGAGCTGGATAATCCTCGACAATGCCTCCGTAATGTCTCGGATACGGGCCCCCGGCAGGCAGCATACCTCCCAAGATGAAATGTCAGGGCGACAGATGCACACCTCTGTCCCCTTCAGCAGAGAGTCTCCGACCACCACTACCGTACATTTTCTATTCACAGTGGTGGCAGTAGACCTCCCAGACTTAGGGATATGAGGGTCCTCCTCCTCTGCTGTAGGGGGTGATTCCTTCTCTCCTGTATCAAGAAGAGTGTAACAGTTTCCTGTTACCACAGTGGAAGGGTTCGGAGCAGGGGTGGAGCACTGCCCGCTGCCAGAAGTAACCAGCTGCCAGTCTCCACCCTGAGCCATCTCCTCCTCCACCCCAGTCCTGTGTACTGGGACAGCTACCTCAGCTGTCTCCACATAGACACTGTCCAGGAATTGCTCGTGGATTCGGATGCTCGTCAACTTAGCCACCTCCTCCTGTAGCTCTCCCATCTGCTGTCTGAGAGATTCCACCTGCAGGCACCTTTCACATTGGGTAGTCCCCCCAGCCTGAATATCAGTAAGTGGGAATTGCAAGTCACAGTCCCTACGAAACCACACCAGGATCTGGGTAGAAGCATCCACGCTCAGGCGCACTGTCTGGCTACAGGTGCAGGTGGAGGAGACAGAAGCAGTGTTGGCACAGGTGTTGTGGGTCTTCCTAACAATCATAGGCCTCCCTCTGTGAAACTCCCTCTCAAACTTCAATCTGCAGCCCCCTGTCGCTGCTATTATCAGATCACCAAATAGCTCACCTTAATTAATTACCCTCATTACAGTTGATAAGGCAACACCCATTTTTTCATGTTCTCTGTGTATATATATATATTTTCCTACTGTATCTTCCACTGCATGCATCCGATGAAGTAGATTTTAGTCCATGAAAGCTTATGGTCAAATAAATTTGTTAGTCTCTAAGGTGCCACAAATACTCCTGTTCTTTTAGTTGAGAGGAGTGGGTCACAATAGCAAGGTGTCTGGGATCCTCGGAGAAGCATGATGTTGAAGGCAGTTGGGGACTGGATTTTGGGACTCACCAGGTGCTAAAGTCACAGAGCTATAGGAACTCAGGCATCTCAGCTATGATACAGGGCCAGTGGTTTCACAGTAAAGGGGTTTTTCTGCTTCCTGGTTCAGCTAATTACAGTGTACATACATCCTAATCATAGTCATTCTTGTACAGTTACTTTCACTTTGTTCCATATCATGGGTGATGTGTGTATATTAGGAAGAAACTGCATCAAGAGATTAAGATACAGATCTTTCTGGATGTTGCTCAGATAACACGGCCCTGAGAAAAGAAAAACTTATATGCTCTTAAACAGAGATGGTTTCACTAGAGAATGATGCTAAATTAAATTTGATTATGAGTGGGGGAAAATGTTTTTAATTACTGCACTGGTGCCAGACATTTGTATTGGTACAGTCCAAGATACAGGAAGATCAATAAAAGAGGAACTCATGGGACGCTGCCAAAATTATATTATTGAATCTGATTCTTCCTGATTTTGATTAGTAACTAAAATTAATATTCATGCTCTATCTGCTGTGGCACCTTTCTCTGTTTTGTGCATTTAAAATGTTATATGCCAGCATTACTACGGGAAACAGTTTTGTAAACAGGCAGCATTCTTCAATGATTCTGATCATGCAATGTGCAGTGCACCTTCATGGAGTTCCTGAAAAACCCTCTCCCTGCTCATTGAAATCAAAGGGAGAGGAGCATGCTCAACACCTTGGAGGAGAAGTGTCAAAAAGCAGCTGCTATTTTTAAAACTACTGTCGCATTTAAAAATCAGGATTTTTAAGATGACAATTCAGATAGCATGAGAGCAGTAAATCGCTAATGATGTGCATTTAAAAATAAAGTACTTGAGCCCACTTGTTAGGATGCATAATGCAGGATGTGCATAGGGAATAAATAAACCTCAAATGTGATTTGAAAACAACCTCATTATTCTACATATATGTCACTGTGACTTGCAGTTTCACTTTCTGTTATCTTGGAATAATAGGTGATCTGTTTGCATAGAAGATAATATTCAGACATTTGAAGAATAGGTTTTTAATATTGTAAAATTCACTGGGGCCTAAAATAAAGTAAGAGGGCATATTGATAGAAGCATCCCATACCTGACATTGCCCAGGTATTCTGATATCTTACTTGAATGAAGACAGCTCTGGTTTTCTTCACATAAGCGGTGTTTTGAAATCATAATATGCAAGTGACTTGAAATGATGAAACAAAAAATCATGTGATAGCTTGTAGAATTGCTGACATTTTTCTTAGATCTGTCAGAGCATGTTCACAGTTGGAAGACTCTGCTTCTGACATCTATACTTCTTGTGAAGGAAAAGAGGGAAAATATCACAAGCTGGATAACATTTTCTTTCTATTACTATGAAGTCCATTATTTGCAAGATGAAGCATATGGGCCATACTTTAACAAATCAGTATTTGAAACCTGGCAGGGTACCTCTCACTCACTTTATCTTGCTTTTGTTTCAGAAAGCAATGTTTGTCAAGTTCAGATGCACCAGTGTGACACTACTAATAAAATGTCACTTGAGGACAACCACATCACTCCATGTTTAGAAAATATAAATCAAAACAAATAATTTTATACCTCTTAGATCAATTGTAAAGTTAAGTCCCAGTCATGACAGCACTTCAGTCAAATGGCTTTTAGGGATGATAAATACAGGGGTTCATCTTATTCACCAGTTTCTGAGGAGTAAGTAGGAACGAACAAAGAAATAAAATCACTTCAAAGGAAACACCTTGTAAAGCACTTTGAGATCTTTGGATGAAAGGCACTATCTAGATGTAGTATAAAGATGATTAGCATAACTATGATTACTATAATACACACTAATTTGGTCTAGAAAAGATCTGTTAGATCATCTTGTCTATTTTTCTGTCACTCTAGGATTAGATTAGAGGCATTAAGATATGTCCATATGAAGAGATATTAAACAGTTAGGACACTTAATTGAGAGAGGAACTGAATGAAAGAAAATATCAGAGAGATACAGAAGATGGTATACAGAGAGGAAGTATGATGAAGGTGAATGAGAGGGCCATCATAGATGTACACAAAACAAAGAATAGATGCTTTTATTGTCCCTTTCTCATACTAAAGGAACCAGGGGACATTCAAGGAGGTTGAAAGGCAACAAACTTAAACTGATAAAACAAAATTTATTTTATTTTACATGCATAACTAGCCTGTGGAACTCACTGACACATGATGTCAATGAGGCCAGGAGCTTAATCATATCTGAAAAAGAAGTAGGCCTTTATGTGGATAATGAGAACATCTGTAGTTACAACCCATAGGATCATTTTTAAAATAAGAGATAAGAACACCTGGGCTCAAACCAATTATAACTAATAGGGGGAGGGGGAGCTAGAAAGGAACTTTTCTTAACATCAGATTATCCTATTATCACTTACTGTAATGTTTCCTGTGCTTTCTTCTGAAGCAGTTGGTATTGGCCACTATCAGAGACAGGACAGTGGTTTAGCCCAGTGGTCTCAAACTGTGGCTGCCGCTTGCTCAGGGAAAGCCCCTGATGGGCCGGGCTGGTTTGTTTACCTGCTGCGTCCACAGGTTCAGCCGATCACAGCTCCCACTGGCCGCAGTTCACCACTCCAGGCCAATGGAAGCTGCAGGAAGCGGCCCGGGCCAAGGGCCATGATGGCTGTTCTTCCTGCAGCCCCCACTGGCCTGGAGCGGCGAACTGCGGCCAGTGGGAGCTTCAGTCACCTGAACCTGCGGACGTAACAGGTAACCAAACCAGCCCAGCCCGCCAGGGGCTTTCCAGGAACAAGCGGTGGCCCTAGTTTGAGAACCACTGCTGTAGCCAATTACTTCATTGTATCATTCATTTATTGTGTAATTAACATTTCATATCATATATAATAATTGTATGCTAAATAGATTTAAATTGTAGGATTAGCACATATAAGACTAATCAGTAGTTAGAAGGGATAAGTATGCATTAGGTATCTAAATAAGTAGGGCTGAAATGCAAGGCCTACAGGCTGAGGACTGTAAGATGTCAGCTTAGCCGTAGTAGGCCTTAGAGTTAAGAAATGCTTGACATAAGTGACCAGAGAAGAATCCAGTGCGATAAGATTTGGGAAAAGATGTCCCAATGGGAGGTATTGCGAAAAAATATCTGCAAGATTAATTTTGGACTCCAAGGTACCCAGTAGTCGCATATTTTTCCTAATATGTGCCCTGACCAATGTGCTTAAATGCTAATGAGAATAAAATGAACTATAAATAACCTATGCCATATGGGGTACCCCATATTCTTGGGGAACACAATACAAATAAGGATAAAGAGGGTGGACACCTTCGCACCCATACTCAGAGTGTTAGGAGTTGTCAGAATCACAAGTTAAAAGAGAGCTCCCAGAATGGGTAAAATGAGCTTCCTACAGGCAAATTCCAGCAGGAAACATCCTTCTATTGATGATCATTTGGCAAGGCATCCGTCGGACCCTAAGAATATCATTGAGTGTATGACTCTATTTGTAACTTGTGCACAGGTCTTTATAGAATTTTTATATTCATAGGTAATCATAACCTTAATTGTAACTATAATAAAACTTATAAAACAGACTAGACTTTGTACTTGTAAATGTATGTGTGGTCACTGCCCTTGGTCTTCATATGTTCCTCGAGGCTCTAAATCTGAAGCAAGTAGCAGAGGTGACTTCTAACTCTGTTGAGCTTGAAACTGTAGCCACCAAAGCCAAACCCACAATGGTGTAATACCACATTACCAAATTCACTTTAAATAAAATAAAACGCTACAGTGGGCTAGATGGATCATTAGTCTTATCCAGCTTTTAGCAGGCTGGGCAAAAATGCTGTCCCCTCCCTGCCCCCCCCCCACCCGCAAGTGATTTCAGCTCTCATTTAAGGCCTTAAAACAGCAAAGGCTCCTAATGAAGCCTATTTAGCTCTATCTTTGAACAGTGTGGAGGAACAGGTTCAACCAAACCAGGGACCCTTAGGGAGAGGCCACACCTCCTGGGCTGGAAAACCTGTTCCCTCGTGTAGTAGAGCGCAGCTGGGGCTCGACCCTCCTTGAGGGGGGATGGGAGCCACACCAGCTCACCTCACTCCTTCTGCCTCGGGCCCGTCCCTTGCTGCGGGGTTGAGCAGGAGAGAACAGTATATAAGTACGCCCTGGCCCTTGGGCAGGGCGAGGCAACACACACAGTCTATGCTCAGGCCTTTCAGCAGGGGCTGAGCAACAAGGTCACGGTATATATATATATAAGCCCAGGCCCTTAGGCAGGGTGGGGCAGCACACAGTCTATGCTCAGGCCTTTCAGCAGGGGCTGAGCAACAAGAGAGCGGAGACGGCCTCCTCAGGTCAGGGGAGGGGGAGTCTGCCACCCTTGGAGGGGTGGCAGGGGGAACGCAGGCCCTCCCACTCCACTGCGTTCCAGGCCAGGGCCCTAGCAGCTGTTAACGCTGCTGACGGTCAGTGGGAAATCCTGACCGAAACACACTGCCATTGGCTCAGGTGAGCCTGCAGCCTGACTGCGGTCGGCTGCCCCCGGGCCACTTCCAACCTCCCCCTCGCTGGGTACCTGCCCTCTGCCAGCATCGTCCGTGGCGTCCCAGACCATGGGTTCCTCAGGGTGTCCGGCGTCGGGAGGTCCAGTCCACTCCTTGGGGTACTGGGGTTCAGGAGGTCCGATCCACTCCTCAGGGTACCGGGTGTCAGGAGGTCTGATCCACTCCCAGGGGTACTGGGCATCGGGAGGTCCAGGCAGCTCCTCCACAGGTCGAGCGTCGGACCGCTCAGTTGGCTCCTCTGAGTGCTGGCCCCAGGGGAGGTCAGGCCAGTATCCCTCCGGGTACCGGGCACGGGGTAGGCCGGACCCAGCAGGAGCTTGGGCCCTAGCATCTGCTCTCTCTGGCTGCCTCCTCCTAACTGAGCCCTGGGGCTGGGCTTTTGTACTTCCTGTCCCACCCCTTGATTCCTGGGGGGCGGGGACAGGCAGTGCTGGCCTTGGACTTCCTGTCCTGCCCCTTGACTTCCAGGGGGCAGGGACAGGTGGCAGGGGCTCCACCCACAGCCACACCCTTTCTGGCCTGTTCTCCTCAGGAGCACGGGGGAGTGGGGCCCCCTCACTACACCTCCCCCTTTTATTTTCAAAGGGCTCTCGCATTTGAGCCCCTACTTAACAAGGTTCTTTCAGCTGAGGGTGACCCTCTCAGTTGGAACCGGTTAAGCACAGTTCTGCTCCCCTTTATTCTTACAATAAAGACAACAACATTGATAAAAGCATTTCACTACCCCTGCATTCAGTACTAAAGTGATTTGTAACCCAACACCAGCCAAAATTGATCACTTGGAGCAACACCGCTCTATCTGCTGGATATCTAAGCAGAGTAGGTGTGTTCATGTAAATCCAGTTCACTTCTGAAGTCTCTCCCCTGACAGTTAGCTGTCAGGGGAGAAGTCATTCAGACCCTCCTTACATATGTTAACAAGAAGCAGGGGTATATAGAGATCCAATAGCAGAATTCAGCTCATGGCCATCTTCAAATATTCTAAGACCATTTTCAGCTCATTTGGAAGAGTGGCAAGCAAAAAGCCATAATAAATTGGTCCTTGAAATTACAGTTGGTCGTTGTACCACTGCAGGTATAGCACATGATATTAAATTCCTATTTCACAAGCATTTATAAGCATTCACAACATTTATATATCTAAATGTAAAAGGAACAAAACTAGCAAATAGCTTTTGTAGCATCAACCTTGGCTGACAATGTCAAATCAATACTGACCCACATTCCACAGGATATTGTAAAGGACAACCAACAAGCTAGACTTCTAAGTAAGCGATGAGCAGTGAGGCATTAGGAAAGGTATTAACTACTCTAGTTCATCTTAAAGAAAAGAAGCATAGAGATGTCAAACCAGGTATGTCTACACTACCCGCTGGATCTGCTGGTAGTGATCGATCTATCAGGGATCGAAGTATTGCTTCTCATCTAGATGCGAAACATCGATCCCTGAACGCACTACCTGTCGATTCTGGAACTCCACCAGGGCGAGAGGTAGAAGCGGAGTCAACAGGGGAGCAGTGGCTGTCGATCCCACGCCATGAGGATGCGAAGTAAGTCAATCTAAGTCGATCTGAGATACGTTGACTTCAGCTACACTATTCTCGTACCTTGTGTATCTTAGATCGATCCCCCCCATGTAGATCAGGCTGAAGAGATCCTTGAAGGAACCCTGTTACTAACTGGGAAAAAGTGTGTTGAACGTTTACTAAATGTGATTATTTTGGCCATTAAAACTGTGTGTTTTTTCATTTATAGTTTTAGGCACTTCTGTGTGAGCGGAAAGAAATAAACCCCCAAATATATTTGTACTTGGCGATTGTACCAAATGTTATTTTTTTTGGTTGGAGATTTTACCCTATCAAAGTTTGCCAAGAGTGGGAAATAAGTAATTGATTTGTTTATAAAGAGCAGGAGAAGTGAAGTGGGAGGCCAGCAATGGGCCATAACAACTAGTACCTTTGTATGCCAAAATCCTCCTGCTGAGGACAATGGTTGACATTCTAGTACTGATTTGAATGAAAAAGGAGAGGTTGCTCTAGTGGATTATCTACTTCATTGGTTCTCAGCCTTTTTACACAAGGGTCACAAAACCCAATCATGGCTCCTTGCCGCAACCCACCAAAATTGCATTTGCTTCTTTCCAGCCTTTCCCTGCATCTCACTGAGCCCTTGTCACCATGGATCTCCCCACTCAGCCAGGGAGGTACACGCTTCCAGGCACCCCTGCCAATCCATCTGAACATAGTGCCCCCCAGTGGAGAAATACTAATGTAGTCCACTCCTGCTCACCCATACAATTTAGTAGTGCTTAATATAGATCTACCACATTCACTAGTTGTTCTAGTTTTAAATGATGAGGCAATGAGGTTTCTACCACTTCCTTTGGAAAACTAAGAAGATATGCAAAATATTTCATACTGCTACTACTGTACTAAAGCAGTAAACTTCAAATTAAAGTGGAGTTGATTCCATGCTCAGTTACTAAAAGGTGTATCCATTGCAGCTAACATTTTGTATGGTAAAATCTGACTTCAGCATCAACAAATTAATTGGTCCCAGAAAAATCATCATTAGTTACTACAGTAACTGAAAACATTCAACATACTATATATATTATTAAAATATCTTTGGATAAATATGCTATTACAGCACTGTATGTTCCTCAGAAAGCAAATCAAGGAGCCTAAGTAGGACAGCAACCAACAGTGAAAAAGAACTCATTTATTCTTCATTCCCTAACATTCCTATAATAAAATTATAAGTAAAGATGATCAGACTACAGCTAACTGTTAGAGGAGCTACAGCAATGAACAGATGGATTCATTATCATTTCATTAGACATTATTTTCATGATATTTTCCTTCTCATTTTATTACTTCTGTTTCCCTTTTCTCCTGTGCTCACATATTTGGTAGAGTCTATGTAATTTGAAATCCTGGATTTGCTACACTCAAATGTACTTGTCTATGGAAGTCATGGTGGATCCTCTTTTAAGACTAGTTAAAAATTTAGAAATCAAACTTTGTTTCTCTTTCTGCTACTGTGGAACTAGAAGTTTGCAGGATAAAGCCCAAAGACTCCTTCCCATGACTAGATTTGGGGCAGGATTCACTGGTCTGCTCTGTTTACCAGCATAGAGTGTTGTGAGGGGATATGGCAGAGCAGAACTCCACTGTGCCTATCCTCTGCTGGTGTAAGTTAAAACAGCATCTCTAATTTCTGCCATGATTGGCAGGGTGTGCATCAGGAAGACATAGCCACCTTTGTGTAGGCCATTTCCTCCCTTGCATCTGAGCTAGAACAGCATGAAGAATCCAGCTTTTCATGACTAGTTCACATTTTCATTCTATGGCACCCTTTACTGGTGTGGTCTATTTCAGCTTCCTTGCTTCACTGGAATGTGGTAACATTCCTTTGAAGTCCTGATGTTCCATTAGACTATACACAGGGAGAGAAGTGAAGGAGAAGTTGAGGGGGATTTCCCAATATTTGCTGAAGTTCACACCAGCAAAACTTGCCCTGAATCAAATAGCCAGTCCTGGGGAACAATTCCTTTGTGTACTTTTGAATATACCCACTTAAACCTATTATTAATTTATTATGGACCACTTTATGAACTCTCGCCTATTCACAGAAGTAGACCCATTAACTTCCACGCAACCATTCATACAAGCAACGGCTCATGACTGGGAGTGAGGGCTTTATAATCAGGCCCTATCTAATTAGTATTTGTATTTATTTTCTGCCAGTGTTTTCAAGACATTTCTCCATAGGCCCATACCTCTGCAACTATCTCACAGCCGTTATCCCTGCTTCTGCTTAGATGAAATGCTATGGGCTTGATCCTGTTCCCATCTAAGAGCCAAACTGTGTAACACTTACTCATACTGGTGAGCACTTACACATGCAAGAGGGGACTGATCTAAAGCCCACTGAAGTCAATGTGAATCTTGCCATTGACTCAGTGGGCTTTGGACAAGTCATTAGCCCCCATCAAAGACTCTGTGGTAGTAAGGAGGGATGCTCCACTTGAAAAACATTTAGAAAATACATGCTATGCATTTGACCAGTAATATACAATAATGCACTAAACAATGAATAGGGTAGTGTAATCTAGTATTGGGATTCAAGGAGCTAGTCTTTATAGGAACAGTACAACGTGAACAAATCTTCTGTGGCAGTTGGAATTTGAAGCAGCAACAATATTTGTAGCTTTTCTTTTTATATCATAGGAATAGATTTCTTCAGAGACCTCTTTGTTATTAGGACTTTGGTCTGTGTCATAAAGCAACTTTAAAATGGGGCACCATGGTATAATACCAACCCTGATGTCAATGGGCTACTCCCAGAGTAAGATACTACTCAGTGGGAGTGAGTGGCAGAAGCTGGCCCACTCAGAGCAGGATTGGGTTCTTTATGTATTAGTCTAATAGTTAACTTTCTCTGCACCCTGGGAAAAATAAAAGAGTATTAAAAAAAGAAACATAGCCTCAATAATACTTTACGACAAGGGCCAGCCAAACTGACTCCAGACATATCCAACCTTTATTTCTTTGCAAACATTTATAGTCTACATTGTGACTTGGACTGCATGCCAAGCAGGATAATAAAGGCAAGGATGAGTACCTCTTACCTCCCATGTGGGCTACCCAGATCATGGGTCTGGGTGCACAAGGTAAGTGGATGAGCATCTGTGAGAACTCCTGCTCCCTCAGGCAACAGAAGGAATGAGGGAGATAGTTGGGGAGGGGCTGGAGCTTTGCCCTGTCTCTCATGATGCATCAACCAATACAGTCTACCTGGTACAAGGCTGTTGTAATTTGTTCCTGGTATAGGCCAGCAGCAAATTACTACACCCTTCCCATAAGCCAAAGAGAAAGCAAGGAGGGAATTTTGCCTCTGAAGTTTTAGGGTGGTACATATTTTACATTACCCCTTGCTCAGGGCTATGAATATAGGCACAATCTAGCCCAAATATTCAGGGTCAGATCTCAGCCCATTCAAAGCAGCGTAACTCAATTGATTTCATCATCTGAGGATCTCCTTCCTTAAATTAACACTTTAAATCTAATTCATTTTCTGGGTCTAATAGCATTCATTCAAGCAAAACAATAATGGGGACCAGCTTGAACAGAACAAGTGTATAGAGGCAATATTTTAGTGTAGTTTGGTAAGGGCTTTAAAATACCAACTCTTGGTTCTGCCTCAGTGCAGGTGACTAGATTTGACTTCTCATGGTCCCTTCCAGCCCTACAATTCTATGGAAAGCAGCACACTGGCAACAGATTTACCAAACCAAACCAGAAACGTAAACTGGTTTCTTTTTATTTTATTTTAAAGTTTAAAATGGAAACCCTCTTTTAACATCTGCAGAGAATTGACATGACTCAAATGTACCACAGTATAAATAGACAACAAGCATTTTGATTCCTGAAGAAATAATATCGATAAATGTTTACTTCGTAAATCCACTTGTATCAGGTAAGCCAAGAGATGTTCCTTTGGAAGATATCAATCACATTGCAGCATTTGCCTTTTCCTCAGCTTATCTGTGATAGCCATGAAAACATGACAGTTTCTTTCAGCAGATGTTCCCATGGCAATAAAGAGTTGGGAAGGAAACATCAGTTCAGTAGCTCTCTGTAATTTTTCTAGCAGTAAATAGCAGAAAAATATTTGCTTGATGTGCCACTGGGACAGTGCACTCAGACAGAGAACCCCAAACAAGAAACAGGATCATGCCGGACATACGTCTTTAATATTCAATTTCTGGAGCTCAAAGGAAGCAGAACTCTTGGGCTGCCACCCACCCACCACCAGATGCCTGAGCTATGGTGGTCCCGACTCCCCTCCACCTCTTCCCCTCCCTGCTCTGCCTCTTCCCCGAGGCTGCCACCACCTGCCACTGTCTGGTGAGTCCTTCCTCTCCTTCACCCCCCAACCTGCCCACCACGTCCCTCCTCTCCTCCCTCGCAAGGCTGCCTGCCTCTTACCACATCCCTCCTCACCTCCACCCCATGAGACCCCTGCTCCTGTCACTCACTGTGTCCCTTCTCTCCTTCACCCTCCTCCCCTATGAGAACCCCCTGCCTGCTGCTCTCTGCATCCCTCCTCACCCCGAGACCCATGTAGCAGGTGACCTCCTGGGTGGGAGGAGAGGAGGGACACAGTGAGCGGCAGAGGAGACGGAGCCTGGGGCAGAGCAGGAATGGAGTGTGAGTGGAGCCACAGGCAGAAGAGGCAGGACAGGGAGCTAGCCTTCTCCAAGGGAAGCTTCTCCCACTGCCTATGGCTCTCTCTAACCACATAAACTGTAAAGATTAGTAATATACCATGGAGCACCACTTAAAGCACATTTTATGGTATAAAATGAACTTCTGATGATAAAGAAGTCTCTGCTGACATCCATTCCTACTTTTTAAAAGAAAGTTATGAGTATTGACCCAGGATGAAAGCCCACTAACATCTATGGAAAAGATCCCATTGACTTCAATGGTCTTTGGATCATGTCCATCATTGCTGGCCTAATTCCAGTTGTCAGGAAAGATTTTTTCACCATTATCCTACACCTTTAACACTTGGATCCTGACTTCCTAATATTCTGTTCTCTCCTCAGAGTGTGTCTTTTTAATGTGAGGTTTTTCTAATTACATTTTCTCTGTAGTGCTGTAGATAGAAAAGGGCATCACAGCTAGACAACATAGAAAGTTCCTGTTGATTCCAGATAGCTAACTGATTGCTGCTAGATCAAAGAGTTTGTTGCATGAATCATTTCAGCCTAACCTGAGTACAGTGTATGAGACCTGTGCCCAGATGCTATGTTCACACCCAGAAGCAGAAGTAAGAGCTAGCTAGTGCATTGACTGGAGATGGCAGATTAGTGTCTACCTGCAAAATGCAGGTGTGATCCAAAGACCATTGAAGGCAATTAAAAGAATCCCACTGGTTTTATTGGGCTTTAGATCAGGCCCTATATGTGATTTTATTAGCCCTGCATAATCTGGAAAAACTTTTTCTGGATTTGGGAAGTTCAGGCATAACCTTTTAGCTGACTGCTATACTGGCAGTCAGGGCTTAAATTCAGCTGGAGCTGTCCAGAGCAGAGCTCCAGTAAATATTTTCAAACCTGCAGGAGGCCCAGCACCTCTGACCCAGGCTGAAGCCTAGAACCCTTAGACTTCAGGAAATGCCTGAGGATAATTTAAGCCCTGCTCACAGCATAGCATTACAAGACACCATTTGTCCTGGATGACGTCTCTCTTACTTGAGAGAAGACAAAATAAATAAATAAAGAAAAAAAAAATAGGGAAGAGATGGGAGGAATAGGGTGACATGGAGATTGACACTCTAGGTCAGTGGTTCTCAAACTTTAGTACTAGTGATCCCTTTCACATAGCAAGTCTCTGAGTGTGACCTCTCCCACTTATAAATTAAAATTTTTTTGTATATTTAGCACCATTATAAATGCTGGAGGCAAAGCAGGGTTTGATGTAGAGGCTGACAGCTCACAACTCCCCATGTAATAACCTCATAACCCCCTGAGGGGTCCCGATCCCCTGTTTGATAACTCCTGCTCTAGGTAGTGTATTGTAGGAACGTTAGGTCAACAACTCAGGAGATGCTCAGGACATAAATAGGGAGCTGATGATTTCACCTGGTTCCCTCTGATCCATCTAATCTGATCTGTTCAGATCAGAAGATCATTCAGGATCAGGAAAACAAGGGCCCAGTAGTGACGATGGCAAATCCTTGGACCCCAGTGTTGGTGGGTAATGATGATTGTGTGTAAAGTCTGCAAGATTTGCTCCTTTAGTTTCTAAAACAGCTGCTGCTGCTTAAGCATATCTCAAGAGATTTTTTCCCCTTGTTTTTAGCTCAGCCATTTTGTCTCAGGGAATTATGAAGATAGCAGAAGCCCCTCTCCATGGCCTTAAAACATAAATATCTGATACTATCTTGCAGTACAGAGAAAAGCCAGTTGAACTCTGGCATATTCAGGAATCCCCGGGGTTGCAAAGTGATATTCCCTGTCAAAAATCAATAGACTTGTTTACTGCCTAGTGTAACTAACTTATTATCTAGCTGAGATTATCTACAATAGTTTTAATTGTTGGGGCCCGGCCAAGGTTTCCAACTGACTAATTAATGACTGTTCCCTTTTTGTCTGATGGGACACCACCAGATGTATTAGATAGATCTCCTCACTTACAGCTTCAGGGAGCTTCAAGTCAATGGAACATCTGTGCTAGGAGAAAAAGAAATTGCCTCACCCCCACCCCACCCAAGCACGGCCATACAAAACAACTCAGAATTTTGACCTATCCCTTCCTTTTACTGACAGAGTTGCTCTTGTTATTTTGTAATGGCTACAATGTTTCATCAGAACCATATTACAAAACTATGATGCAGCCACTGCTGCCTGCTACTATATGTTTGTGCTACTTTTTTAAAAAAGAAAAAAAGAAAAGAAAGCATTTTGAATTTAAATATTGATTGCTCATATATTCTCATCATTTAGACATAAGTCACGAGAGTAAGCAACAGTTAGAGTGGAAACATCTAATGTAGTTTAATACAAGCATTTACATTCTCGAATGACTGAAAGTGTTTTGAAATCTATCACCTATATCATGGTTTACCATTAAGATTGGAACTGTGAAGTGGTGATTGCTTTGTATATGTATTCATTAGTTCTATGAACAAAGGATATTGACAGCTGGTAATGAAATAATTCATGATGTAGAACTGAGATTTTCATAGGAACCTTGTAGAAAAGAAGTATGGATAGCAGGAGTCACAATAGAGCCCCAAACCTCCGGAGGACCTCCAGGCACTATAATAAATAATAATAATAACGTTATCACTTTTTGACCCAAGTAGTTAGCCAAAGTTTTGGGCCCCACATGCTCTTTCCAAGAGGAGGAGAAATTGATGATGGAGTCAAGTATCTTTGATGCAATCCTGTTTACTTACAAACAATGCAAAAAGTTCTGTTTCCCTAAACACAGAAGGAATTAAACAACAGGAGACTGTTTCTTTGCTCACACCTCCAAGCACTCAGCCCAAAAACTCTCTTTCACAGCTTTTTCTTTTGTTTTCAAATACATGCTACCAGTGCTGCTGTGTCTGTGTCTGGTGCTTCTTTGCTGCTTTCTCTCTCAGCTTCACTGATATTTCTATTGCTGTTTTCAGACACACAAACCTTCACAAAATAATAGCCAGCAAAATCCATGTGCCCACATGTGCCTTTATTTTGGACAGGGACATCCTTCTGTGTTTGGGGCAGAAGCTGTTGTTGTTTCAACAAGCAGATTACGTAAAGATGCTGAATGGCTTCTTACAATCATCTTAAATGAAAGGCAGCAGTTAGACCCCTCGGTTTCAAAGAGGCTTTACTCAATCAAAAATAACTATGGCTGATAAAAGAGGAATGTTGCATTGGTAGCTTGGTTTTGTAAATTTCACACCCTTTCCTATTCAATGTATTGTCCAGATGGTGGGGAGATATTTTGAGCCATTTTTTCAGTTAGTATTTAATAGCTTCTAATTAGTAGATCTGGAAAAGGAGTTTGGGGGTTTTATTTTTGGTGCTACAAATCTAAATTACTGGCAGAGCTCAGGTAACTGAGCTGTCCAGAACTGAAGTATACGGAAGTGTGTCCTATTAGAGACTATCAATCTGCTTAGTCTGCAAATGATGGCAGCCTTGATTGTCCATCTGTCTGCTCCTCTCTTAAACACCTCCATGTTTTCTCCCATCCTATCTCGCATGCATGGGAAAGTTCCCTGGAAAATATATAAAGCTGCCACTATAGCCTTCTTTTATCTTTCCTTAAATACTATCTCTGCCATGATGCCTACAAATCACTCCTGTCTGGCATTGCTGAGGAAAAGTGGTGAGCTGGGACTTTCATTGCTAAACTCTCTTTGTTACCTCATTTTTCAAATGAAACTTTTTCCAGCTGAGGTCCACGTTGCTGTGCCACCCAAAGCTTCATGATATTCCTCAGAGAAAGCATTTTAATGCATGGTAAAGCTCACATGGCATTTTTCAGAAGAGTCTGAGTTTATCTAGATGCCCTTGCCTAATGTACTGACCTAATAAATGTGATCATGTATCCTATAGGCTGGGCAAAGAGACTATAACACTGTGCTACTTTCTCAAAGCTATGTGTGGTCTCTGTTAGCAAAAATGGTTGAGACCTGTGGTTTTGGTACATATAGATTCAATTCCTGCAGACCATCTGTGATGGGGTGTTCACTCCCCCTCCCACACATGTTAGCCTTGAAAGGGTTAATGCGGCTCAGAAGGGACCAAATAACCTGATAGGCAATCACGGATTGCAGATGGAGCCTAGCAGGAGCAGGCAGGTGTGACCGGACCCATAAGGTATAACCTTAAACTGTGGGACTACTGTGCCCCTTTAACTCTCCATCCTGGGTTGTCTCACACAATGTGATGCCAGCGACAAACAGCAAAGCCCTCCAAGCTCTGTGATAACTCATCATGGGGAGACCTACATCCAGCTAAATTGCATGAAGGCTTTCCAAGCCACTCATGAATTATACAGAGAGGCACCAGGCAATCACTCCAGCCCCTAGCCTTGCACGAAAGAAAAATATAGTCTCACACTGCTCAAGATGCCCTTGGAGAGTGCAAGCTCATTAATTAGTTCACCACTCCAATAAAGGGCAGTGGATGTGCAACAGCCCTTGTTAACCTGAACTGAGATTTACTAAGCACGTCCACAAAAAAACCCACACTGTTTTAGGTAAAATATAAAACAGATTTATTAACTAAAGAAAGATAGCTTTTAAGTGATTATAAGTAGGAGGCATAGAGACTAGAGTTAATTACATAAGAAATAAAAATAAAGTCATAGTTTAGATTCTGCAGACTAAGCAAGATTTGAATCAAACGGTTTCTCACTCTAACAGACATTATAGGCAGCTCACAGCTCTTAATTCACAGACTGAATTTCCTTTCAGCCTGGGACCAATCTCCCTAGTTCAAAGTCTTTGTCTTCCAAATGATCTTCCAGGTGTTGAGATGGAGGAGGAAAAATGTCCAGTAGTGATGTCACTGTCCCACTTTTATACTTTCCTCCAGTTGCTAGAAAGATCCTCACTGTGTCACAGGGGTTAGGCTGCCTCCATCAGGTACATACCCTTTGAGGAGTCTCTGGGATGGCCACTGGGAGAGCCAATTCCCCTTAATGGGCCATCAACACATGTTTGGCTGGTCCTGATTTAAATGTCTCATTAGATACTCCTTCGTTGGCACTGAAAGGCTGGTTGTGGGTGTCTCCCAACCTCCCAACATATTTCAGTAACACACATATGGCAATACTTCATAACTTCAGCTCCAATGGTAATGCACATAAGTCAACAGGTTAGTAATGTTCAATGGATCATGACTTCTCAAATGATATCTCACAAGGCATACTTTGTACAAAACATATTCCTACGCATACCATGGCGGTGAATATGGGGGTTCCAGGGTGTGACTCCGAGATACAGTGAAGCTGGTATAAGGCCAAGATGTGAGGGCAGAAGGAGGCTGCAGTGTGAATGCCTGTGGTCACGCTCTGGGCTTACAGAGGGAAAAGGAAGAAAACAAGGGAAGGAATAGAAGCCCTGGGATCCTAGCTCTGGAGGAACGGTTCACTCTGAGGGGTGGTAGAAAAAGAAGCTTGACAGATGTGGAACAGCTGAGGGAAATAGCAGCAGAATTTTGAGATGGAGCAGATCTTGGCTGCTGATTGAAAGGTCCCTGCGTTGGGACCCAGAGTAGTGGGTGGGCTCAAATTCCCCTATCAGCCACTGGGGAAGTGGCATAGCCTTGAATTAGAGGAGTCCTGGGAGTGATATCTGGACAGCCATTATACTGAGACTCTGAGACCCCAGAAAGGAAAACTGTAGTGACCTGGCAGGAGGGCCATACTATATGAACAGAGAATATCCCGAGCCCCAAAGAGAAAGCACAGCAACTCCTGGAGCACAAGAGATGTTGCAATGTGAGACTGAAGGGAGCATCAGACCAAGTGGAGCTGTTCCCCAGATGCAGCTACAAGAAAGTGTCTCAGTAGTGAGTAGCGACCCTGTGACACCACAGTAGTGTCTGAGACTATGGCACAACAGTTACATGTGGTCAAAATTTCTCCCCCTTCTGTTCTTGTTCCATGTCTTGATTTATTCCTGCTCTCTACACTCTGGGATACATTTTCAACAGGTGGCCACCACTTGTGCTCATGAAAATGGCATATGTTCACTGGTAGTTGCAAACATCTGCACGTCTGCACTTTAAATAGTCTAGCAATAACATGCAGAACAGTACTAGCATTTGCATCCACCACTCGTACTGTAATGAGTTTTGTGGGTACAAATGTTAATATTTACATGTGCTATTGAGAAAGAGTGCACCAATGTTTGAATTTTCAACAGTCGTTTGCACCCAGGAAATGCAGGCAGAAATGTAAACAGTTTTTAGTGCACACAGCCAGAGACCTGCTAGAAGTCTTGCTGAAAATTTGCTCTGTATGCATGAAACTTGCTCCTGTGCAGAGGTCTACATACCACATAAGTTGAATAGGGCCCAAGTGATATTTAAGTTATATATAGGCCTTGTGTAGAGCCTCTGCACAGGATAAATTTTGCCTTGTGTGTATATTGTATCTAGCATCAAGCCTGTTTTCTATTTTAGTTTCTAAGTAAAGTTAAGTTACATTTTCTTTTTGCTTTGCTATAGCTAGATTTTTAGTCGAAAATACAGTACTACAAATGACAAAGCAGGATTTTTCATAAAACATGTGCTGGTAAGATATATCACTTTTAAAAAACATCAGTCATGATTTCTCTTCAGTCAGGTTTTCCATTCAGGTATGGTTTATATGAAGGAACACTAATTAATTGTTTTTTTCTTTTTGTAAGGGTATTTTCCTTTTGATAACACATGTTCAAAATCCACCTTTCACCTCACTACAAAGATAGACAGCTGTTCCATCTCTGGGAAGACACAAAAAACAAAATATCTGGGTGGTAGGGCGAAACACAGTGGCTGCCAGCTTGATTTGGTATTCCACACAGAACCTTCATGTTATAATTATAGATGGAACAAAATAGCCATCTATAACCACTCCTTCTAGGGAGTTTTTATATTTTAAAATAAAGAAATACAGCCAAATTGCTATGTATTTATACAGTACATTTGCAGCTAGTAGATCAAACTATGAAAGCCACGATATGACAGTGTAGAGTGAAAGGAAATAGCACAGAATGGTGCATTTATTTATATACAGATGGTCTTACTCTAGTTGGCTGAAACCATGGTGACTTGGTAACAGAAGTGGAACTCCAAATGCCTGAAGTCACCCCAGATGGCATAGCAAACACACCAGAGAACATAATTTAATAATAAGTTCTACAGTAAGTGTAACACTTGTGAAATTTGTCATTCAGCACCATCGCTGCACCCATTCCCTGGTGAGTAATTTAAGGACATACACTGTATCAGAGCTTTGAATTGGAATGGAGATAATTAGATTCTCTTTTTAAATCAGGTATATGCGGGGGAAAGTTAATCAACTCAAAAAGATAATCTAGTAGATTTGGATTCTCCAATGACACTCCTAATAAGAATTAGGACACAATTTGGGACACAGAAAGAGTGGCTAATTATTATGAAAATATTTTCAAACATGCTACAGTGTAAAAGGTGAACAAAGTTTATGCAAACCTGATGTAGAGAAGATCCATACTTAAACATGTATATCCTCTGTATGCAGCTATGGACTTTGTCAGCCTTTCTGATCAGCAAAGTTTTAATTTGGACGTTGGGCTCCTAAACCAGATCGCAAATAGTCCATAGAACTGTGTGGAGCTGTCTGGCAGTGCATCCTGTTTCAATTCACTTATACACTTCTCTACTGATGGGCATAGTTTGCTAATGTGTAGACTCCACAGTACTTTGCTTCTCAATAAAAGTTTGTGCTGGTGTCTTAGAACAGCCAAAAATGTCCCTCACCCCCAATTCTGTGTAATGTGTTGTATACCAGTTGTCTAATTACTTGCTGTCCTCCTACTCTATAGAAAGTGTCTGCATAACATTTCAGTGATCCCACTCTGAGAACCTTCCAGAGGAAGGACATAAATATAAGATAACTTATTTTTACTGCTCTTAAAGATCTGAATATTCACAAGCTGAAATACCACAGAATGCAGGCTGGGTTGGATAAAAGCATAGGCACTATCACCCACATCTAGAGTCCCAACCCCTAAAGTCACATCATGAGATTTAAATCTTAGCTTTTATGTTTAAAAATAATGTGTTTAGCTCTCATGGATGCAAAGAAAATCTTAAAAATGATGAATCAAATCTACCAGATGGCCTGGCTGAGTCTGAAGACAGCCCGAAACAGTATTCCCAAGACAGTCCCATTCATATCAACTCTGAAATATGCTGCCAGATAAAGAGGGGTGGAGCCACAGCACATATGTGGAGTCTCATGAGGGAGAGACTATAGGGGTCCCCAATCAGATTTATCTGGGGTCCCAGACTACATTTTACTAATAGTAGGGATGAATTAAGGCAAAGGTACTGATTGAGAGTAACTGGGAAAGAACTATTTTTGCTGGTATAAAGGGACCTTTGTAGAAATGAGAATCAGGTCCCCAGTACACACAGCGACAGACCTTCATGTGTGTTACACTCTCATACTTGCTTGTATGTTTTTCCATATATCACCTGCTGGAAATACTTATCAGATTTGCTCAAATGTTTCTCAGTTCCTTTCAGTCTATGACTTGTGATTTACCACATCTGTGGATCTGTCCTTTATTCTCTGCCATAATGAAAATTGATTATTTCATCCTACCCTTTTCCCTCCCCATATCTCATAGACAGTTTATAAACCATGGAAGACACTTACATCGCCCCCCAAAACTACTCAGTTTCCTTTTTAGCATCTTGTGGGGGATTTTGTCAGAATAAGCGTGAATAATCAGATGAGTGAAAGTAGATATGAAGTACTGCCTCCTGATACTTCTGGAGTTATAATTCTTACAATGCATTATATTGTACATCAGTGTTACATATAATTAGCATCACAGGCATTTCTGCTCAAAAATTTTGAACAATGGAATTTATTTTTCAGTGGTTCAGCAGAATCATCATTCAGACAATGTCTCAGAGTATGTAGATATTTACACATAACAAATTAGAGGTTTCTAATTGCATATGCAAGGTCACATACAAGCATCATGACTACCCTAAACTTTTTATTATTATTATTTGGTTAGTTTCACTGAAGCAGAAGTCTCCTGGAAAGGTGGCTAATGCATGTACATAAATTGCCTTTGAAACAGCAAGACAGGTGCTTTTACTCTAGTTTATAGTGTTTGCAACACAAACAGGACTCGAGGTGGAATTTGCCAACGGCATACATGAACAACAGGTGGGCTTGACCTGCGCATATGGGGTTTGATTCTCCAAAGCATTTGGGCTGCTTTGCATCACGCCACTCCTGCAATGCTGCTCTAAGTCCAGTGGGTTTAGGCCCTGGAGGATTCCTTCTGAACAGGGAGATTTTCATACAGTGTAAGGTTGCCATACAGGTTAGTCTTTAACAATCTTTCCTTTCTTTTATGCACAGCCCATTAGAGACCCTGGTCTCCATGTACAGGTGTAATGGGAAGGAGGAAAGGAGGTTTTCTGCTTTTCATCCTCTCAACAGCCTTAGACCTGGGCTACTTGTGGCTTCCCCACCACAGAAGGGCCTGACCAGCAGAAGCCATGTGCCATGCCAGTGAATCTCTTGGCTGGAATGGTATCACCAGCTTCCAAGGCTGATGCGTCCACATATACCTGGTGCATTGAGCCAGCCAGCAAAGTGAGGGGCGGGGACAGGGTAGTGTTGGCCATTGCATTCTCATTTCTGGAGGATTTCTAGGCACCAGGTTCACAGCTAGGGTGACCAGATGTCCCGATTTTGTAGGGACAGCCCCAATTTTTGGGTCTTTCTCTTATATAGGCTCCTATTACCCCCCACCTCCTGTCCTGATTTTCTATACTTGCTGTCTGGTCACCCTATTCACAGCTTTGGTTTGCCACAAGAATTTGAGGAGTGAGTCAGGCCCTGAAGGTTTATGGAAATGTGTGTTTGTTTCATCCATATATAAAATAACATTTGATAAACATCACTGGTGAGATGACATAAGAGGAAAATTCTGGAGACTGCATTTTAGGGTATTTTACATTCAGCATTTATAGATCAAAGCCCTTTGACAGTACTTAGGGCCTGCTTCTGCTCAAGTGAATAGCACACTTTTATGGACTTCAGCATGAGCAGGAGCAGACCCATAGAGTGCATGTTAATATATGAAAATAAAGCATGAGCACTTCAAATAGCTTCATATCTGACAAATAGAAAAAGTATACATGCCTAGAACTCACCCCATGATTAGCCTTCCATTGTGCAGTAGACAGATATTTACTTAAACAAGATGCTAAACTGTTCAATGAAACCCTGCCTTTGCCTAATGCACAGCAGAAAGTATTTAAGGATAGTTCTTGTTAATGTAAACCTTGAATACATCAATGATGTGCTGGCGGCGGAGGTTAATGGCCTCTTTTCCAATGTTATGTTTATGAATAAGTGTTCAGTGTAGGGGTCAATAAGGTCTCCTCATACTCTATCCTCCTTTGGACTGGTACATTACTAACATGCACCAGAAGGGTGTCCCATTGTACAGCAAGTGAACTACAGTGAGAAAACAGGATTTCTTTCTTCTGCACTATAATTACACACACAAACTTTGTTGAAGTAAAGTTTGCAGGCACACAGCAGTAGGTTGATTACTGAAAAATATTCAATGACAGACTTAAAAAGAAATCCACATCCACATCTCCAGTGCTGGGAAGCCATTTAGTGCAGCGTAAAAGTTGCACTTCTCAAACAAAGCACCCACATTAACTGAGTGGTGACTGGGTGGAGATGCCACCCTGCCATCTTCCCTTTTCTGCACGTAGCGTATCAAATGTGCAACATGGTTCAGTGGTTTTAGAATTTTTTTCCCCATCCATATACAGCTCCTCCAATATTAAGCATGCTTCTTTGCAAGAATGGATTCTTTTCTGTGTCACAGCCCTGCTTTTTTCCCCCCAACACCTCAATTCCTGGGGTTAGCACCAACCTGAAAATACACAGCTGGTTTGGGGAAGCTCCAAGACCCATCACTGGGTCCTTTAATGGATCTATGCTTATGGAAGGTTGCAGTGATGGAGTGGGATCAAACTCAGTCATGCTTTCTCATCACAACCCTAACACACCTCCTCTGCCAAGAAAAGAGGATGGAGGGCATAATACCTGGAACTATCACACTTGTCCACCAGCAGGCAGAAGTCCTCCTATACCAGCTGAAATTTTGTGTTGCTAATTTCATCCCCATTTGCACCCTCTGAGTAGAGTTGACTGAATAATGGATGTTGCAATTTGTTGGAAACTAAAAGAAAATAAAGAAACCCACACATTTCGGGTCAAACAAAAAAAATTTTTTTGAAGTTTTTGTTAAAATGAAAAGTAAAAAAAGTTGGTGGTCAAGGAAAAAGGTTTATTTAGACAATCAAAATATCAATTTTGACCATTTTCAAATATTTTTTAAAATTAAAGGAAATTTTGAAGAGTTCTTTCAAACTGAAAAAATCAGAGTTTGACAATTTAAAAAAATTACTTAAAAAAAACTGGAAAAAATTGAAACAGCTTGAATTCCACACACATTTGCAAAAGGTTCTGGTGTCATCAAATCTGCATTTTTCACCAAAAAACAGGTAAGAAAAAATTTCCTCCAGGTCTTCGGAAGCAGCACTGAGAGAACAAAGTTGAAGAGAGAATCCAGACCTATTTTTTTTTAATTTTTCATGCAAGTGCTAGAATTTAATTTGAGCACATGAAGTTTGTACATGAAGATATACTAGCTTGTGTTAAATATGCTCACAGAATTGGTTGCCACTTGGAATCAAATAGACCAATTTTTGTTCAGTGGTGTTGATAAAATCATGCAGTACTGAGCTCTCAAAGAGTGGGTAATGATTGACTTTATTATACTATTTGTTTAATTTGGAATTGGTAAAGATACAATAAATAAAAGTATATCACTGTGAAACAATACAGATACTATACCATTAAGATGAAGATTTTCATGCCCTTGACTGTCTGCTCGAGTTCAGTTCTGCTTTTTGTATTTGAATGCTACAAATAATGGATGTTTGTCCGAATGATGAAAGTTATACAGATAATTATTTAAGAGTTGAAAATAATCAAAATAAAATCAAAGTATTTTTTTTAATTTTAGAGGCTGAACAGCTATTCACTTCTGCTAATTATCATTAAAGTGAGATTAGAATAGGAATATTGGAATAATTTGCTCTTATCACATCTTTTTATCTTGTTCATCTCTCAATGTAGAAAACAAATTTCATCTCAAGGCTTCTGTTCCTAATTAAATAAACCAGATAGATGATAGTCAATTAACTATGCAACATCATAAAATTTCAGACATCGTCTCCATGGTTATTTACAGGAAAACTACAGAAAATTGACTTAAAGCTGGTTTCAAATATCCACTTTGTAAATCAAGCTGTAAAGTGCAAATTTTGGAGAGACAAAAAAGTAATTAATACATTTTCTTATTAAATCTAATTACTATTAAATTCCCCCAGACAGCTTGCCAATGTTTCCTTGAGACCTTAAGGCTCTTATGAAAAGTAATTTGTTACTATAGTTATATTTGTGTCTGAAAACACTGAAAAAACAACCCTGTTTTTCAGACAATGTATATTTTGGGGACTCAAATGGTACTAAAGAATGTGAAGTTTAAAAAACCCTTAGCTCTATACTTAAATGATGCAAGTCAGGGAACAACTCATTTTCATCCATTGGTGCAAGTATTAATTTAACCATTCCTATAGAACTTGATTGCTGGGTACTGGATTTATTTCTCGATACTATTCAGTTAAATCATATAGGATTCCTTTCCCCACTTTCTGTATTGGAAGATTAGTTTGTTCTAAGGAACAAGTTGGTTCCTATCACTGCAAAGTTTTCCTTTTTGTAATATGTTAGAATGTTGTTCTTCACTTTTTTTTTTTGCACTCAATCTATGACCTATCACTGTAATTGGCCTCTTTAATTGTTGCCTTGATCAATGACAGTTATGCATAGTTACTGTTTAGCAATGGACAGTTAAAAGTTGTGGTTGGACGTTTCATGCCTGGGCTGTTGCTGAAACCAGGTGAAGAATGAAACTAGTATTAAAATACACTCATTTTGGGTACACAAAGAAGCCTGATGTCACTGACTTATGCTAGGTGTTGCTAAAGAAATGCATAGTACCGCTGACTGAATAAATTGACCAAGATAATGTTTAGAAACCTCATGGCCATTTCTGAAGAGTGATCTCCTCTAGGAACACAAAATTGACACACAGACCAACAATGCCAGGGAATGAGAATGGGTAGTTAGAGGGATTTATTTATAATCTTTAAAGAGGTTAGAAAGACCAGGTGGGTGAGGTAATATCTTTGATTGGACCAACTTCCTTTGGTGAGAGACACAAGCTTTGGAGCTACACAGAGCTCTTTGTCAGATCTGGGAAAGGTATTTAGCTGTAACACACTTAGTACAAGATCAAATAGGTAGTTTAGCATAGCTCACCAACAGAATTTGATCCAATCAAAGATATTACCTCACACATCTTGTCTCTCTAATATCCTGGGACCAACACAGCTACAACAACAACACTGCATACTTTAAAGAGGTTCTCAGTTACAGCTGTTGAAAGCTATGACATATTCACATCCAGATGCCTCTTCTCTTCCACTCATGGGGAAAAGAAGGAGATGCCTGGGTGGGAAGTAGTTCAGGGAACTATCTTCTGATTACAATGTTCTTGATGAGCTAGGGCATCCTGGGGTATCTATTTAATTAGGTACATTACCAGAACTGGGGCGTGGGAGGATGCACTGCCTCAACAAGCAGAGATTAATAGACACACTTCAGTAATAGCACAGTTTTCCCTACATATTTCTCACTTATGCACTGAGACAAATTCTCTAGCCCTAACTTAGGCAAAACTGTCATTGAAATAATTGGGAGTAATGCCTGAAGGAATTACCAGCTACTCAGGGCTTGGAGCATATCTACTGCACTCTCAGTAAAGCCCCTAGCATAATGCCCCCACCTCACAATTGTGATCCAGGCATCTAGGCATTCACTGCCCTTCCTCTTGCTAGCTCTGATCTCTTAGGTTCTGTTGATCACCTTTGACACTGAAGCACATTACAACCTTATTTATATTATGGTACTCACATATTCTAGTGATAGAAGCCGTGTAAATAGACAAATTTTGGGATGAATTAATCCCAATCCCATAATATATCTGATTGAGGCATGTTTGCATCATATTTATTTGGAAAGTAGGAGGCTCCCAAGCTCAAAGTTCACCTTGAAGAACTTTGCTCATTTGAATATGGGAAGGGAGAAATTCCTACCACAGTGCTATTAAATATTTATGTACACCATCAAAGCCTCATAATTTTTACTTGGGGTGCTCACATGACTCACCCTCTTGAGTGAATTCTTCCTTTTCTTTATGCTCTTTTGGGTAAAGATATAGAAATTGAAGTTACCAGTTAGTATAAAATTTCATTGACAACTATTACGAACATAGGAATTAATACATTATGGACAGATGTGTCACCATATGGCAACATTTATTTGTTGTTACTCCCTTATGGGAGTTTATTTGAGCTTCTTTTTAGATCATTAGGCCACTGCTTACATTTTTAGAACCAAATGGTTGCAAGGTCCTTTTCTTCATGCATCTTCCTGGGTGCAATTGGCTGATGGCTAATGTATGTCACCAAGAACCATCACAAAACTTAATAACAGATGGACCACTGGAATTTTAAGTTCTCTTTATTTTAGTTTCTTTAAAAGCATGGATTTTCAAAGCAGAAAATAATCCACACAAAACGTCATAATACACTCAATACTTCCAACTCTATACAACCTTATTTTTATGTCTCTTATGATGAGCTTGTCTTGTTTCCCCAGTGCAGTCAAGCCAATTCTAGTCACTAGTTTTGTAGGGTGGGATAGCGTTACTTTATAAATGACTCATTTCTCCTCTTTAGAGAGGACAATTAAAAAAAAATCAATCAATTTAGGACTAGTTTGCCTATGGCAGTTTTGCCAGTTTCTGATTAATAAATTCATTAAAATATCACCATTTTGGGTTGCATAATTTATTGTTCCCTTTTTCAGTCTGGAGTGTGAATGGCTCAAGGCACAACTCCCTCCCCTCCTACACCTCCAACACACACCACTCCTTTTCTTTTTTCAAAAATAGACCAATAGCCAATAAGAGTAGAACTATTACAATTTTCATTGACTACCTATAAATATTAAAATATACACTTAATTTTCTTAAATGCACACTTGTATGCCCATATAGGGCCAGATCCTCAGGTCCTGCACATCTGTCTTCAGAATTGCTCTAAGTTGTACCAGCAGCCTCTACATGGCTATTATAATTATTGGATATAGTTATTGGTTTCCCAGATGAGAAGATCAGGATGCTAAACGAAATCACCCAACTACTCTGACTTGCTCAGTCCACTGGAACACTTCTTAGCATGAAAAAGGGTGGCAGAATCAGGCGCATAATATCTTTAATGATTTCAAACTATTAAAAGAACTCCTTAAAGAAGGAATTTTTAAGATGGCATTAGTACATTTACTCACTTTTTGGAAGTCAGACTCCTTTTATTCAGGTTGAACATACCTCTGAGTCACTTAGCTTCTCAAGCACTTGCACAGATGTAGATGTTTTGAGTACTATTAAAACAACAAACTGCTTTGTGCATCAGAACATAAGTGCTTTACTTTTCTCAGGTCTCTCTGCAGTTAGGCTATATTTGGGAAAGCCATTATGTTTGGTTGCCCTCAAGAGCATGCTTCCCTCCAGATGGTGTGATGGTACCAAGTATAGTAGCAAGGCTATAAAATGCAACACTTAGAATAGTTACCTTGATGCCTCCTAAAGATCAGTTTTGTGCATCTCAGTTCTATATGTACCCAGCCGGGTGGCTCCCTTTTTTCCATTTGTATTTAACACATTAAAAGAGAGGTTTAATCTGTAAGTGGGAAGGCAGGATAGCTAAGCACTCTGGAGTCATTAAAGGAGTGAGAATTCATAAAAACGGTCATAATGAAGGAGGAAAGTTACATAGAACATGACTCTCTACAGCGATTGCATTTATATAGGCAATCAAGTCAGGCGTGTTAGTGTCATAACCATTCATAGCTGAGGGAAGGGCATTATGCAAGAGCATGAGGGAACTTTTTAGATGGGTGTCTTATAAGTAAGTGTCCTATATCTAATTGGCCACAGATGCAAAGTGTGGAGTCAGGAAGGCCCCACTTAAAGTCATTAGCAGCACATCTGATCACTCCCCAGCTGATTTGAGCTTTACTCATAGATGGCATAAAAGGTCAAAACCAGGGGCCTGGATTGTTGGACCTGCCATGAGATAGGTATTGGCTATGTTTGAAGCTTGTTTTTGCTACCCAGTAGTTACTGGAGGTGACATTGAGTTCCTTAGAGGAATTGTTCAAACAGGGCACCTCCAGCAGAGATGGTGGCTTGGTGGAATTAACACATCCTTTAAACAGGAGTAGACAAGGCATGTCTTGTGCCTTAAGGAGCAAATTCTGCAAGATGACTTGCAGATGTCAGGAGGGGCAATTCCAGTCTTCTCATGGTACCTCTTACTATACACACAGTTTCATTCAGCTGAGCATCCACTAGTCCTGTGTGAAAAGAGCTGAGCCACATCAGGGAGCCTACTGCAGACTAGCACAAGATAAACCCAGTGTTTCTCAGCGTCTGCTCATTGGCTTCCCAGGTAGAACCAGCTCTTTTATTGATCAGGTTATTTTTTGTCTTTATGTTCAGTATAATACCGCTATGATCTCATGATATGCCCCATAGTTTCCGTGCTTCACCAAGGAGAAACAAAGGTGCAACGAGCAGGCCAAAACGGTCAGATCCTGGACAGCATGGATTTTCAAGAGATCTTCCACACCATAACCAGCTATGCTACCTACTTGTGAACTAAAGTGCCAATCATCATAAAGCTGGGGCATCAGGTCCCTAATTATCTACCACAATTGTGAAGAGCTAAGTTGTACCTATTGGGCATAGCCAGTGATAATGAGGGGAGTGGAATTACACTGCCCAAAGGGGAGCAATAAGAGGCATTCTCCTCCATAGGTCTTGTTCTGATGGGCAAAGTGGGTTTATTTTTCAGTTGTGTGAGTAGCATAACACTATTGAAGGGCCCTGTTAAGAAGCTGTCTAACGCATCTGAAGGCATCATAGCTGGCTGCATAGTAACTGCTGGGACAGTCTAGGCTGCAGCACAGCCAACCTAAATGGCTCCAAAATATGCATTTTAAGGCAGCTTTTCGATCATGATTAGCTAACTCAGTGGAGTTAACCTGATTGGGGAAAAAAAGCAACCTCACCCTTTTTGCCGTTCAAGTCAGTGCTAGAGACCATTCTGGCTGCACTCTGGATGGCGTCCTTTGCATCACCCCATTAATGCTGGTTGCATGTTCTGACATAGGCAACTGGCTAACTCCACTGTCCAGTGCGTTAGTGGAGCCAACTCCTGCCTCTCCCTGCCACCTTTCCAGCAAGTGGATCACTGGGGAGCATTTCGTAGCAGCCCCTTAATTCACCCAAGTGAAGTGGCTGTGATTCCAGGCAGCTCTCACACAGACCCGACAATGTCTTTTTGAGGCACTCTTTGCTGATGACTGTGCCCTCATGGCTCACACCTAAAATGATCTTCAGCACATTGTCAACAGGTTTGCTGAGGCCTCGCAACTTTTCGAACTAACTATCAGCCTCGGAAAGACAGAAGTTCTCCATTAACCTGCACCTGGATCAAATGCTTCTGTCCTGAGTATCTCCATTGATGGCACTCAGCTGAAAGTAGCGGAGAACTTTAAATACCTGGGTAGTGTCATATCCAGTGCTGGATCACTGGATAATGAGATCAACGCACGAATATCTAAAGCAAGCCAGGCACTTGGCTGTCTGCGTGTCAAAGTTTTAAATCACCACAACATCCGGATGTCAACAAAACTGCTTGTGTACAGAGCTGTTGTTCTTTCATCCCTTTTGTAGGTGTCATAAACAGATAGTTAAGAGTTAATGTCTCTTTTACCTGTAAAGGGTTAAGAAGCTCAGTGAACCTGGCTGACACCTGACCAGAGGACCAATCAGGAGACAAGATACTTTCAAATCTTGGTGGAGGGAAGTCTTTGTTTGTGCTGTTTGTTTTGTTCTTTGTTCGCTGTTAGGGCTAAGAGGGACCAGACATGAACCAGTTCTTTCTCCAATCTTTCTAAAACAGTCTCTCGTATTCAAAATAGCAAGTACTAGCTAGAAAAGGCAGATTAGGCTTATGTTTGTTTTCTTAACTTGTGAATGTGTATTTTGCTGGAAGGATATTTTTATCTCTGTTTGCTGTAACTTATATCTTAGGCTAGGGTGGAGGGAGTCCCTCTAGTCTATATAAGCTGAAGACCCTGTAAACATTTTCCATCTTGATTTTACAGGGATAGAAAAAAAGTAAAAATTTTCTTTAAATTAACAGCTTTCTTTTTAAGAACCTGATTGATTTTTTCCCTTGTTTAAGGCCCAAGGGGATTGGGTCTGAACTCACCAGGGATTGGTGGGGGGAAAAGGGGGGGGTGAAGGTTAATTTCTCTCTGTTTTAAGATGCAAGGAGTTTGGATCAGTGTATCTCTCAGGGTAACCCAGGGAGGCGAGGTCTGGGAGGGGGAAGGAGGGGGAATGGTTTATTTCTCTCTGTTTTAAAACCCAAGGGGTTTGGGTCTTGGGTCCCCCAGGGAAGGTTTTGGGGGACAGGGAGTGTACCAGACACTGGAATTTCTGGTTGGTGGCAGCACTATCAGATCTAAGCTAGGAATTAAGCTTAGAAGGGTACATGCAGGTCCCCACTTTCGGGATGCTAAAGTTCAAAGTGGGAAACATACCTTAACAGTACGGGTGCGAAACATGGACACTATATAGGCATCACATCAAGCAGCTTGAAGCATTCCACATGCACTGCCTCTGCAACATCATGAAGATCTGCTGGCAAGACAAAGTACCCAATCTTGAGGTCCTTGAGAGAGCCCAGATGACAAGCATCGAAATGATGATCATGAAGTCACAGCTACGTTGGACCGGTCATGTCAGCCACATGGATGCCAACAGAATCCCCCGCCAGCTTCTGTATGGTGAGCTCTCCCAGGGCATCCGGCATATAGGTCATCGATGGAAATGTTACAAGGACACCATCAAAGCCAATCTGCAGTACAGCAGTATGAAACCTAGGTACCTTCTGTTGCACACCAGCGACAGAACACAGTGGTGTGCCACAGTCAGAAATACCTGCAACACCTTTGAGGAAGACTGCTGCCAGCATCTACAAGAGGCATGTGAACGACATCACAGAGCATCAGCAGCACACAGTCAGCTGACCGCAAACTTCCCATGCACCATCTGCAGCAAAATATGCACCTCTAGAATTGGCTTGTACGGTCATCAGAGGGCACACCATGAGACCAACAATAGATGATCTGCACAGATTTGTCATCATCGGATTGATGGATTACCAAGGCTTTTGTCCCTCACAACACCCCCTAGCAACAAGGTCCACAGGTTTACTGTGTATTATGTGAAGTAGTACTTTATTTTGCTTGTTTTAAACCTGCTGCCCATTAATTTCTTTGAGTGACCCTAGTTCTTGTATGGTATGTGAAGGGGTAAATAACACTTCCCGTCACAAGGTATCTGGTCCATATGAGTAGACTAGGTCCAGCTCCCCTGGACCAGAGCAGGCAAGTCCCATACAGCCAATTAAAGAGGGCTGGGCTATACCTGGGCCATCAAAGAGCTGACTAGGGGGGAGGAGGGATTGATTGAGACAGACTGTGGCTGGAGATGGACAGCAACAATGGAGTAGAGTTAATTTCTGTGATGAATCTCCTGGAGCAAGGAGTGCAGTTCCTCAAAGAGACAGCCCTGAGGTTGCTGCCCCACATAGGGAACAGAGCTGGTCAGAACTGGAAATCTGCCAGAAGCCCGCGAGGGGTGGAGCTGAAACCAGAAACTGAGAACTGAGTTAAGACTGTTTTTGTTGGTTTGCTGGCTTCTGTTAAGAAAACAAACCTCCTTGCAACAAACTGGGTATGACAGCATATATTTTGGAGCTGGGGAGAAGCCTGGCTTGGTGACACTTTTCTATTCACTTTCTCCATTCCATTTATGATTTTATATCTCCCCATTTATCTCTTTTCTAAGATGAACAATCCCAGTCTTTTTTAATCTCCCCTTGTATGAAAACTGTAAGTGTCTTAGTGAATAGGTGCCAGAGAAATATTATTTAAAAATGGGCCACTTATGCATTACTCCACAGACAGAGCAATATTACCACTATTATTATGTATTATGGTAATGCCCAGGAACCCCAACCCAAGACCAGAGTCCCATTGTGCTGGGTGTTGCATAGACACAACACAGTACCTGGCCTGGAGAGATTACAGTCTAGGTGTCAGATAGGAAGACAGAAAAGACAAATGGAGTGGGGGAAAGTAAGAAGACAAGGTAATAAAATGAAGAGAGTTTAGCAGTGAGATGAAGGTATCAGCTGACACTTGCCTAATGGGCCCGAATCACCATGGTGTTACTCTACTTTTATGTGTTTGTAACTCAGTGGGGACTCAGGCAGTCTATCTCTGTCCTACTGATCTGTGGATCCCACTCAGGGTTTGGCATGAGATAAGTACCAGTTATCAGAATTGAGGCCTTGTGCACATGTGCAGATGCAAAAACTTAGGTACTTTGGGAGCTTTAATCATGGAAATTTAGGCATTAAGAGATTTTAGGCTCCAGTTAAAGATCTCAGTGGCCCCTAGATTTTGGACTTAAGGCCTGACGTGGAAGTTAGGTATCTAAGTCCTCTCGTGGATCTGGGCCAAAGACTCTGTCACTCAAAGGTGACTGGGCTGCTTACAGTCTAGGCTGGGTAGAAAAGATGTTTTGCTCTGGTTCTGTAGCTAAGCTGAATAGCTTTCCTGGCTGTGGGTGGCCTTACTGCAACTTAAAATGTGTTCTGGGCTCAAGGGGCAAAGAGCAGGACTGATTTAGATCCTCTCATGTGTGTTACAGAAATGATGCCACATTTCTCATGTATTTCTAAAGTAGGGTAGGAAAATTTAGCCATACATCTCAAATTAAACTGAACAGATTCATGACTATCATCCCAACCTGATCACCTGTCCCTCTGAGTCATACAAACAACCTTACAAAGCATTCTGTATTGGGATCCACCTTTTTAAACTCCCCTGGTATAATGGAGTTTTAATGTATCACTCTACTACTTATATATTTATCACTGGCTCATTCAAGTATGTATTTGTGTTTTATATCATATATTATCATTGATAAATATTTATAGACATTTGGAAAAAAGTGTATGCTTAAACTGCCATATTTCTCAGCATATTAAAAATGCAAATCTCACTCTCTTACAAATACATTACCATATGTTTCATTTCCATAAGTATCCAGATGCTCCCTTCCTGGAGACTAGCAAGTAGATTCATTATAAAACTCTTTCCCTTAAGAATGCCTTTCCTTTCAGTTATCTAATTCTTTACACCTGCCATCCTTCTCTCTTCCTGATTGACTTGATGTGGTAATTAAAGCTTTCAAAAGGCTTAACCTGTGTAGGAAGTATATGCAGCATTTTCCTGAATATAAAATCCTAGAACCTACCTGTCTGATACCAACCAATATGTGTAGACAGCTGTAAACCTGGGTCATTATTATGATAGTGGTTATGCCTGTAATGACTTCTATTGCAGATCAGTTTCCATTATAACTCCTATGTCTTCATTCTCCCAAAACCTTCTAAAACTTTTTTCTCTTGGTTGACATTTTCCATGTAAATTTTTCCAGTAAATTTTTCTGTGACACTTATTCCAAGAATTTACATATTAATAGAACTTAGTTGTCAAGACTCCAAATATATTTCAGATGGGTCCAAGCCTCCTATGCCCCTGTTAATTGACATTCTGAATTCACCCATAATGGAAGATCCTGGTCTCATTGATAGGTGTTACTAAATTATAGGCCATTTGGCAATTAGCAAAAATGTATGCAGGTTTGATCTTTAGCATGTAATTGCTCTACTGAAGCTTAAGATTGATGGTATTAGTATATGAAGTAAGTAAGCTAGGCAGAAACAATGAGGAGTCCAGCAGCACCTTAAAGACTAACAGATTTATTTGGGCATAAGCTTTCGTGGGTAAAAAATCCACTTATTCAGATACCCATGAAATCTTATGCCCAAATAAATCTGCTAGTCTTTAAGATGCCACCAGACTTCTCATTGTTTTTGTGGATACAGACTAACACAGTTACCCCCTGATATTAAGTTAGGAAGCTGGAGCAGGTAATCAAGATATAAAGCTATAAATTGTGCCACCCACAAGACTGAGATTTAGCAGATCCCAGAATGTGAGATGGCAATGTTTGTTCTAGATAAATAAACTAAGATTTCCCTAGATCATATTTTTCAGATCAGAGTTCAGTTTATTCCGTAGTAATTCATTTTTTTTTCAGTTTAAGTTCCAGGTGCTGAATAATGTTGGGCCTATCATTTGAACTAATGTAACTTTTATTCTTGGGATCTGACTTGAAACATCATCAAGAATCTTGACATTCTGAAACTGAGCAGGAGATGCAGGAGAATGACAACGTGAACTCATAAATGAAGACACAGCAGTGGAAAATTATATATATATAAAGATATTTCCAATGGTTAGAGAGAGGCAGAGAGGAAGGAGGGTCAGGGCAAAGCTGGGAGGCAAGATCAAACTAGTATCTTAGATGCCTATATACAAATGCAAGAAATATGGGTAATAAGCAGGAAGAACTGGAAGTGCTAATAAATAAATACAACTATGACATTATTGGCATTACTGAAACTTGGTGGGATAATACACATGACTGGAATGTTGGTGTGGATGGGTATAGTTTGCTCAGGAAGGATAGACGGGGAAAAAGGGAGGAGGTGTTGCCTTATATATTAAAAATGTACACACTTGGACTGAGGTGGAGATGGACATAGGAGACGGAAGTGTGGAGAGTCTCTGGGTTAGGCTAAAAGGGGTAAAAAACACAGGTGATGTCGTGCTGGGAGTCTACTACAGGCCACCTAATCAGGTGGAAGAGGTGGATGAGGCTTTTTTCAAACAACTAACAAAATCATCCAAAGCCCAAGATTTGGTGGTGATGGGGGACTTCAACTATCCAGATATATGTTGGGAAAATAACACCGCAGGGCACAGACTATCTAATAAGTTCCTGGACTGCATTGCAGACAACTTTTTATTTCAGAAAGTTGAAAAAGCTACTGGGGGGAAGCTGTTCTAGACTTGATTTTAACAAATAGGGAGGAACTTGTTGAGAATTTGAAAGTAGAAGGAAGCTTGGGTGAAAGTGATCATGAAATCATAGAATTTGCAATTCTAAGGAAGGGTAGAAGGGAGTACAGCAGAATAGAGACAATGGATTTCAGGAAGGCGGATTTTGGTAAGCTCAGAGAGCTGATAGGTAAGGTCCCATGGGAATTAAGACTGAGGGGAAAAACAACTGAGGAAAGTTGGCAGTTTTTCAAAGGGACACTATTAAGGGCCCAAAAGCAAGTTATTCCGATGGTTAGGAAAGATAGAAAATGTGGCAAAAGACCACCTTGGCTTACCCTTGAGATCTTGCGTGACCTACAAAATAAAAAGGCGTCATATAAAAAATGGAAACTAGGTCAGATCACGAAGGATGAATATAGGCAAATAACACAGGAATGCAGAGGTAAGATTAGAAAAGCAAAGGCACAAAATGAACTCAAACTAGCTATGGGAATAAAGGGAAACAAGAAGACTTTTTATCAATACATTAGAAGCAAGAGGAAGACTAAGGACAGGGTAGGCCCACTGCTCAATGAGGAGGGGGAAACAGTAACGGGAGACTTGGAAATGGCAGAGATGCTTAATGACTTCTTCGTTTCAGTCTTCACTGAGAAGTCTGAAGGAATGTCTAGTATAGTGAATGCTTACGGGAAGAGGGTAGGTTTAGAAGAGAAATTAAGAAAAGAGCAAGTAAAAAATCACTTAGAAAAGTTAGATGCCTGCAAGTCACCAGGGCCTGATGAAATGCATCCTAGAATACTCAAGGAGTTAATAGAAGAGGTATCTGAGCCTCTAGCTATTATCTTTGGGAAATCATGGGAGACGGGGGAGATTCCGGAAGACTGGAAGGGGGCAAATATAGTGCCCATCTATAAAAAGGGAAATAAAAACAACCCAGGAAACTACAGACCAGTTAGTTTAACTTCTGTGCCAGGGAAGATAATGGAGCAGGTAATCAAAGAAATCATCTGCAAACACTTGGAAGGTGGTAAGGTGATAGGGAATAGCCAGCATGGATTTGTAAAGAACAAATCGTGTCAAACTAATCTGATAGTGTTCTTTGATAGGATAACGAGCCTTGTGGATAAGGGAGAAGCGGTGGATGTGATATACCTAGATTTTAGTAAGGCATTTGATACAGTCTCGCATGATATTCTTATAGATAAACTAGGAAAGTACAATTTAGATGGGGCTACTATAAGGTGGGTGCATAACTGGCTGGATAACCGTACTCAGAGAGTAGTTGTTAATGGCTCCCAATCCTGCTGGAAAGGTATAACAAGTGGGGTTCCGCAGGGGTCTGTTTTGGGACCGGTTCTGTTCAATAACTTCATCAACGATTTAGATGTTGGCATAGAAAGTACGCTTATTAAGTTTGCGGACGATACCAAACTGGGAGGGATTGCAACTGCTTTGGAGGACAGGGTCAAAATTCAAAATGATCTGGACAAATTGGAGAAATGGTCTGAGGTAAACAGGATGAAATTCAATAAAGATAAATGCTAAGTGCTCCACCTAGGAAGGAACAATCAGCTTCACACATACAGAATGGGAAGAGACTGTCTAGGAAGGAGTATGGCAGAAAGAGATCTAGGGGTCATAGTAGACCACAAGCTTAATATGAGTCAACAGTGTGATACTGTTGCAAAAAAAGCAAACATGATTCTGGGATGCATTAACAGGTGTGTTGTAAACAAGACACGAGAAGTCATTCTTCTGCTTTACTCTGCGCTGGTTAGGCCTCTACTGGAGTATTGTGTCCAGTTCTGGGCACCGCATTTCAAGAAAGATGTGGAGAAATTGGAGAGGGTCCAGAGAAGAGCAACAAGAATGATTAAAGGTCTTGAGAACATGACCTATGAAGGAAGGCTGAAGGAATTGGGTTTGTTTAGTTTGGAAAAGAGAAGACTGAGAGGGGACATGATAGCAGTTTTCAGGTATCTAAAAGGGTGTCATCAGGAGGAGGGAGAAAACTTGTTCACCTTAGCCTCCAATGATAGAACAAGAAGCAATGGGCTTAAACTGCAGCAAGGGAGATTTAGGTTGGACATTAGGAAAAAGTCCTAACTGTCAGGGTAGTTAAACACTGGAATAGATTGCCTAGGGAAGTTGTGGAATCTCCATCTCTGGAGATATTTAAGAGTAGGTTAGATAAATGTCTATTAGGGATGGTCTAGACAGTATTTGGTCCTGCCGTGAGGGCAGGGGACTGGACTCGATGACCTCTCGAGGTCCCTTCCAGTCCTAGAGTCTATGAGTCTATGAGTCTATATACAGTCTGAGTCCCCGCTGAGTTATACGCACATAAAAGCAGAGTAACACTATGTTGATTCAGGCCCTGTTAGGCTAGTGTGACCTGAGACCTCTTTCTTGCTGAAACTCTTCATTTTGTTACCTCAGCTTCTTACTTTCCCCCTCCTTCTTTGTCTTTCTCTCCCCCACCCCCATGGACTCATTCTGTCTGACACCTATATTGTAAACCCTCTGGGGCAGAAACTCTTTTCTGTTATGTGTTTGCCCAACACAATGGGACCTTGGGCTTGGGATGGGGTTCCTGGGCCTTACCATGATAAGTAATAATAATAGTGATATTGCTCTATCCATGGTGCAGCAGTGGCTCATTTTAAAATAATAATTCTCTGGCACATATTCACCAGGACATTGACCACTCTGTAGTGTTTTATAACTTTTCCATCCTGTAATGTTTTGCAAGACTATTTGTATTTTCTTCTTATCATTTTAGTACCTTAATATTAGAGAAGGATAATTCCAGCATACTTTTACTAAACTAAGAGTTAGATTTGTGCACTTCCATTTAAAAGACTCCAAAGGTTTCATTTACTGAGCTAGGAGTAAAACTAAGCACTTGAATACTTGTTTCTGAATTTTGTGACTTCTTTAACTTCCATGCTAGGACTTTGAAATTCTTGTTGCCATCTACATAAAAATTTTGCTTTGTTCAAAATAAGGCATACTCTTTCTTCTTACATATTTTATTACAATCATATTGCTCCTTTCAAAGTTTGCTCAGTCCCTCTTTTGTGACAATCCTCTTCAAGTTGTTTTATAATCTCCAAGTTTTCAGTTTTTAATGATATTTTTTAAATCCAAGTTTCTCGGGTTACCACAGCTATCTATGTGTTCAGCTGAGCTTCCCACTGCTTATGCTTATTGTAAAATGACACTGGCTCATTATCTGTTGCGTGTGGAAATATTTGATCTTTAAGCAAAGAAGAATTTGTTCTTCTTCTACTTCATTTTATGTGATTGATACTCAGATATACAGATGCAGGATCTTACTGCTCTATTTCCTATCAGGCATGAAACTGATCCATGAAATAATGAACCTGATGTTAGGAAGAAATCTGTTCTTGGGACAACATTGCATGGAACCAGGCTGAAAGTAAAGTCTCTAATGGGATTATGTCTTCTCTAAACATCACTGAGTAAATTATCTAAGCAAAGTTGTTTAAATATCTTTAAATTTGGTGATTCTTTGCATAGTGATGGTTTTAGTCAACTTGTCTTTCTTTCTTTCTTTCACTCAGTGCCTATTTAAGTATTTATCCATAGAGGAACAATTACTGGGCCAGAGAAAGAAAGAATAACTCCGTAGTTCAGTGTTTAGGGCACCCACTTGGGAGATGGGAGACCCAGGTCCTGTCACCCTGCTCAAATATCTCGTTTATTATTTATACACAGAGGAACTGCTTCAACATCACCATAGCTCGTAGTTCAGTGGTTGAAGCCTTCTCCTGAGAAGTAGGAGACTTCCATTAAAATCCTTTGTCCAATTCTGGTAAAGAGGTGGGATTTGAACCTAGGTCTCCCACATCCTGGGTGAGTGCTGCAGCCACTGGGACAAAAGGTATAAAAAGATGGCCACCACTATCTTCGGCTGGTTTTTGTGTGGAGCGAGGCAGGCACCTGACTCAATCCTGCAAGAAATGCCTTAGGCACCTAAGCCACCATCTGTGTGGCATTCCCATTTCTGGATTGCTAAACAGAGATAGGTGTCTATCTCTGAGAGAGAGGTGGGGCTTAGCACACACCTCTTTCATTGCCATCTTCCATTAGCTATCTTAGGTGTCTCTTTGCCTACCATGCAGACATTTGTGGATTGGATTCTAAGGCTCCTATCTCTCATTATTCATGGAATAGGGACTGTAGGCATCTAACTCAGGCTTTGTGGATTGCAGTGGTGTTCCTTTGGTTTCTAGGCTCCCTTTTTGGATCCTTCTGCTACTACTTTAGACAGCAATAAAGAGTTTATAAAGCAGGACAATAAAGAAGTCTATATAAAAAAAAAAGGCAGAATTCCTCACCAGGTTCAATATTTCTATGAAGCGAGGAGGAGGAGGATTGGTTGTATCTGAGGCCATCCCTTGTGATGTTTGGGGAAATCAGTAAGTCACTATAGTACAGATGTTGTTTGAACCAATACGTGATGTTCCAGTTTATCACAACTCCTGGTCTTTGGGGATGTCATTTAGGAGTTGTTCTCTTGGTCACGAGGAGTAATAAAAATTTAAAAGCTCTTGGAGCCAATGTGCTTTAAAAACTTGCAGATGTTCAGAATGTTTGCATATCGTTTCTAGCCAATGAGAGAAATAACTAGAGCCAAAGGATTACAATGATAAATTAGAATAAACTAAAACAGAGAAACCAATATGCCATCAGTATTAGTGTTCTAGCTTACTTTTGTTTATGTATTTCCTTACACAGATTGGCAGTGTAATATCGTTGGCCAGTCTTTATGGTGTTTAATAGTCCCTTAGTATATTTTTAAAAAATCGTTGGTATTCCTGATGACTTTGTAATTTCCAAAACACCAGTAACTTGGGCTTAAGTAAGAAGTTCTACATTCTTGGCTCCTGGAACTAGGTGCTATTAAAAGGAACTACAGCTAGTGCTATGGCTTGACAAAATAATAATTTCTAATATTGCACATCTAAGCTCAGATGATGTAAATCTAAATGACAATTGCTAAATAACCAGACCACTCCTACATATGTTCTGGAAATAGACTTCTCATTACTAATTAAGAAACATAAGTATCCTTTAACATGTGATAGAAACTTTTAAAAAGTGTGGCTCACTGGCTGTATTCTGCTATGGAACTTTAAGCCCTTCATAGTCACATTGCCAGTAAATCATCCCTAAAAGCATTCGATTTAGATTTTAAAAAGCATTTTTTATATTCAATACCAACCAATCATTAGCACATTTATGGCCCGATTCTGACACCTTTATCCTGTACCTTTATTCTTAATTGAATCAGAAGCCCCACTGAAATAATTGTAACTATAGGTGAAATATGATACTGCTTAACATAAGCAAGGGTGTCAGAATCTGGTCTGTATTAAATAAGGTTCATAGGGTGAGAATTCCCTCTATAGTTGTTTCTCCATGAATAAGTTCTAAGAATCAACTTGTAGCTCCCAGACATATGATATGAGCTGCAGCTTGAAAAGTCTCATTATAGATTTAGTTTAAGAAACAATAGGTCATATTTTGATCCATTATGCTAGTGTAAATCTGAAATACTTTAATAGCATTATTCTAGTTTCGCAGCAGTGGGGAATAAAATCTGCCCAGCATGTTCTGATTATATGTATTAAGGCTTCAAATGGGAATTACACATATTAAGGTCCTCAGTTGGGGATGGCGCAGCACTCCCATTGTGAAGGGGGAGCATGCACGCTCTACTGCCACCAAGGATGACATACTGTGACTCTGGTGTGACAAAGTGTCCACCCTACACAAGGCCTGAAGGGATCACAGTGGCCAGGTAGGCCAATTAACTACCTGGGTTGCACCTGGAAGAGAAGCCAGGGAGCAAGAACTAATTAGAGACAAGGCCCAACTGGAGAGGAACAGGAGGGGCCTGTATAAAGCCCAGTAGATGAGAGCAACTGGGGGTGAGGGTGCAGAAAGACAAAGGCTGCCATCAAAGGTTCAGGACTGTGGAGACCTTGACTGCTTGTTGTACGGTCCTTGGGCTGCAACCCAGTGTTAAAGACAGGCCTGGGTTCCCCTACCAGCCACTGGGGAAATGGCACTGTTAAGGGGCAGTGGATCCTGAGAGACCTACAGTGATCTGACAGGAGGACCAAACTATGAAGTGAAAGCAGCTGAGTCCCAAGAGAGCGAGACACAGATAGAGAGACAGAGTGCAACCACAGGAAAAGGTGTTGGCTTGGCAGAGGTAATCCCCAGCTGTGGCCAGAAGGAGGTGCTCCAGTGGTGAACGCAGCACCCTATGACACCTAGGCACCCTTCTATTCATAGCCTATACACTATTGCAATAATATTTGTTCAAAATATGCCTTGTGATGTATCAGATGAAAGCTAATTATATGCTGGTTATTAACTGCACTGTAAAATGCATGTGTTAACATTATATGTGAAGTTATGAATTCCCTTTGTGTGAGGTTACTGGACTTCAAAACTGAACTCACTATGATCAACATTGCATGTAAAGTTAAAATAGAACCTTTTGATTATGTTGATTATATGGAGAGGGATTCCATATGCCCGCAGAATGCGTCATAGGCTGGTCCTGTGAATGCTATCAAAAGCCTTCTATTTCAACTTCACATGCAGTGTTGATCACAGTGAGCTCAGTTTTGAAGTCAAAACAGGAGTATGTCAGGGGTGTGTCATGTCTGCAATCCTCTTAAACATTGCCCTCAAATCGGTAATGTGACGTACAACAGAAGACATGCTAAGAGGCATTAAATGGGCACTCTTCTTATCCCTTGAAGATCTGGACTTTGCAGATGATCTCGCTCTCCTATCGCATACCCAACACCAAATACAAGAAAAACCAACTCAACACATTCAGCTAGCAAATTTGACTGAAAATCAACCACAATAAGACAGATATCATGCCCTTTAATATTGCCTTACCATCATCAGTACGGATAGAGAATTATCTTCTCACCAATGTAGAAACATTCATATACTTGGGCAGCACCATCAGCCAGGACAGTGGAACAAGCCAGGAAATCTGGAACAAAATCAATAAAGCCAGGAACACCTTCAAGAGCTTAAATACAGTCATCAAAATACAACACCAAAACCAAACTCAAGATTGATCAGAGCTGTGTACTTTCAACATTGCTTTATAGTGCAGAATACTGGAGAATGAGAAAGTCTGACATGTCCAAACTATCTTCATTCCATACATTGTCTTCATTCCTGCCTCAGAAAAATCCTCCATATCTTTTGGCCCAGAAAAATCTCAAACTAAGGTCTATTGACATAGAGCAGTCAGGAGGTGTTGGAGATGGATTGGCCATGTGCTTCAGATGGAAAATGATTCCATCACCAGAGTAGCAATAAGATGGACACCTGAAGACAAGTGAAAATGAGGCTGTCCTAAATCAACATGTCGAAGAGCTGTGGAAGCTGAGCTGAAAAACCCGGGGCACAGCTGGGGAAACCATTGAAAGGCTTGCCAGAAACAGACAGGAGTGGAGGAGCTTCATCACTATCCTAAATGCCAGAGGCATAATGGGAACATCATGATGATGTTACTAGAACATGTATGAAACCGGACGGCGTAGACTAGGTAAAGGTGATAAATTGGTGTGACCTGGACAAAGCCATGAGACACCCGGAGTTACCGGGCAGACAGTGATGGAACCCCCTGTCACGGAGTCCCCTGGGCGATGCTCTGGAACTGCTCCCCATAAAGCCAGTCAGGACTTTGGGGAGCCTCCTCTTCCATGGAGCAGACTGTCTTCAGGGCAAGAAGCTCACACGGCTTCACCTGCTGGGTCTGACCTTGGCGCATTCAGCATATGCCTCTCCATGCGCTTCCCACAGTGAGTCCACCAGGTGGAGTCCTGGGGAAGCCAGAGGGTCCTGCACGCACCTCCAACTTCGCAGTCAGATGTGACTCTCAGCCAGCCAGTAAAACAGAGCTTTATTAGATGACAGGAACACGGTCTAAAACAGAGCTTGTAGGTACAGAGAACGGGATCCCTCAGCTGGGTCCATTCTGGGGCCCAGCGAGCCAGACAACCCTGTCTGCCCTCACTTTCCATCCCCAGCCAGCTCCAAACTGAAATCCCCTCCATCCCCTCCTTTCTTGCCTCTGTCTCTTTCCCGGGCCAGAAGGTCACCTGATTTCTTTGTTCACCTTTAGCCATCCCCTTGCAAGGAGGAAGGGCCCCAGCCATTTGTTGCTAGGAGACAGATTGTCAGCCATTTATGCACACTGGAGACTTTTAATGCATACAGCATTAAGAGGAAACATTAAGAACAGTCCCACTTTGTCACACCCCCATTGGCCTGAGTAAGCCCCAAGACATCACACATGCTCGTCTCTTTACTTTTGGGAAGGTTTTATGGTTAGTCTGGAGGGAGCTCCACCTCCTACTCACTTCTCCCTATCTTCTATAGGTAGCTACACCCCACTGAATAGATGGAGGCCACCAGAGCAACATATGACTGTTTCCAGTAACTGAAAGGATATGGGTCCATTGGTGATGGTGCTGAAATACCACAAAGCCCCTCAACCTCTGAGAGTTGCTCCAACACACCTAGATTTTAAAACACATTATTTCTGTTCTTTCACACTGTCTGTTACATACTATTTTTTAAAAAGAAAAATACATATGGGGCAGATCATCGGCTGGAATAAATTGGTATGGTTTCTTTGACTTCAGTGGAGCTATAATGATTTACATCAGCTCACAACTAGCTGAATAGCAAACAAATGCCTCACGTCTCAACTGTCAGACACGTCCTCATGAAGGAGCATTGTTCTTGGTTTTCCAGAAAGTTAGTCAGTGATGAGGTCCCATGAATATGGATGGTGTAACCTCAGAGGGAATTAAGAGGTTTGGCACAAGAAAAAGCTGGTTCAGATCGTTATGCAAGGCCACTTAATATTTTCTCACTTTCATAGTGTGGCAGTGTACAAAGGCATTGAATTGTCCTGCTCGTAAGTACTTGTACAAGCAATTCATGAGCAATATCCTAAATGTTGCAGGAAAACATACTGAGACTTGTTCTTTAGTATCTGACAGCTAGCCAGCTCAAGTTCCAACCTCAAGGAAGTGTTAAGTGTACAAATTCACTTGGTAGAACAGAGCAAAATGGGATGTTACATGTACATGGCATGTGCCCAGTAATTACATTTGCTTTAAATCTATGAAAGCTAGTGTAATCAGAATGTTATTATCTTCACCTGTGTGCTTCCTGTGACTGCTATCTTTTGTACCTAACCTTATATTAAAGATGTGTTAGGATAAGAGTTTGTGTGATGTTGCATTGTTCATGAAAACTAATGAAATTGTCTGGATCTAAATGTATTATGTATGTCTCTGTAATTGAATGGCCCAGCAACTGAGACTGATGCCTTAGAACTTTAAATGAGAAGGTTATTAACTTAAAAGCATTGGTCATTATGTAAGACAATGGAAGATCCACACAATTTTGTCTGCATTTAGTCAACAAAGCAAGATCCATGCGGTGATGGAAACACTTGCCAGACTGTTTTCAACTATAAAAAGGGACCCTGGGAACGATTCTGCATCTCTGATCCATTTGGATGCTGTCAGGGCCATTCCAGATACAAGACAGGGGTCTCCAAAACCTTTTTGGGCAGCCCTGAGAGATTTATGGAGAATTAAATAGATTACACCATCTCTGTTCTCATTTGGACTTAAAAAGTTTAACGTACCAGTCATATGTTTCATGACCTGTTTTAACATCTCAACAACTCCTTTCTTTTCTTAGTGAATAAATCTTTAGTTTTCCAAAGAATTGGCTATCTGCTTTGGTTTTGGTGTGAGATCCAGAGTATCCAAATGACTGGCCCTTTGGGGCTGAGAGTAACCTGATGTGTGGTGAATTTTAATAACTTTTCATCATAAAGTCCAGTCTGTCTGGGTGGTAAAAAGAGGGGCTGGAGAACCTAGGAGTGACTGTCTGTGGCTCCTTGGTAAGGCTAATGTAGAAATCCAGGAGTGCACACTTATTACTGGTGTGGTGAAACCTGATTATAGAATATACCACCAGTCTGGGGTGCCTGTTTTCTGACAGTCTGACTGGAGACTGGCACTCACAGCTATGAGCACTCCAGAGAGCGTGACAAGTATGATCATGAATATTTCAAGACTAAGCATATTAAATGCTGCTTTAAGTAATTACATTGAGCTGATTACTACTAATACCTCTGCTGAGTCAAATCTTTGTTTTCCATAGAGCTTTGGTACAATGTATACTAATCCTTTTTTAATAAAAACAAATCAATAGACATATGGCATGCATTCAGTTGAACTAAATTTGATACCTTTGGGAAAACGATTAATAAAGTATTGTTTCATTTGTGGCTTATCATTAATGATTATTATAGCAGCTACACAGTTTGTCAGAGACTCATTCTTTAGCAAACAACATACCATAAACTGGCACTGAAAACATAACCTTAAACCTTAATAAAAGTTAATTTAACAAAAGCCCATACCCACAATCTTACCCTCATCTCACCTACTGCTGTCCTATTCAATTTGCCTTGCTTCCTCATATGGTGTTTATCTTACTGTTTCAACCAGGTGAGACAGGTGAAATGGGGAAGGGGGGAAGAGCGATGTCTGTGCTGAATATTTTGGCCTGATCCCATTCTGAAGTAGTCAGACAAACTGATATGAAAGGGCATCCGTCACTAGGAACAGACACAGAGAAAGCTGGGATTTTTCTATGAGCTGAAAATGGGAATCAGGGAAGGAAATATGTAGGAGAGTGAAAGCAAAGATTATTCTTATTTAAATAGTGCATGGTCCTGGTTCAGTAATGGGCTTAAAGTTTTGTATGTGTTTGAATATGTGCCTGTTCTTAAGAACCTTGCTGAATCGACCCCTATAGATATGCTACTGCATATGCCATTAACATTGCCTTTAATAAATCATTAATTAAGTCCTTAGCCAATAGTTGCAACCGACAAACATGATTTTGCTTCTCCACCTTGCCTCATCCACTCATCTAAAATCCTAAATGCTTAATTTTAAATTTTCAAAAGTGCATGAGAGAGTGTGTGTGTGTGTGTATGTGTGTGTGTGTGTGTGTGTGTGTGTGTGTGTGTGTGTGTGTGTGTGTGTGTGTGTGTGTGTGTGTGTGTGTGTAAAAGAGAGAGAGAGAGAGAGAGCGTGCATGCCCAAGTGATGTCTGGAGTTTGTGAGGGCTGTGGTTGTTTAGCTAGAGGAACATGAAGGAGTGGGCCAAAAATTAGGGTCACGTTTCAAAAGGAAAGTATATTTAAACATTTCATTTGTAAAAGTTAGTAAATGGTTCACTTGTGTAACGGGATAGATAAGGCCTGTGAAAGGCAAAAAGGTTTGTGAATTAGTGAAGGAAGCCCCTTGAAAGGGGAAGCTGAGGCACGTGGCTGCTGACAGGACCACCGGGAAGTGGCATAGGGGGCATCCACTCATTGACAACTGAATCTATTGCACAGAAAAAATCAGTTGTCCTATGAACATTTGTTGTGTCAAAGGTGGATATTAAACAAAGGGATGTTTTCCCTGCTTTTAAGTTGAAGTTTCATTCAACCTTGACTGTGGAGTCTGTGTAACACCTCCATGATGTACGCACAAACACACACACGCACACACAGTAGGATTGGGGTGAGAATCTGCACCATGCAGGGGAGAGGAACAAAAGACCTTTTAATTTTTATTTTTTTTAATTTATTGTATTTTTCTGGATTGAACTATAACTTTGGTGAGCCAGAATTTTGACGAGTAAATTTTTTCTTTCCCTAACTTCCACCAATATCCTGCTCGTTTAACTCCTAGAAATACAAACGAGAAGAACGATTCAAGCACTGGGAGTTGTGCTGTTTCAGTGTCAAATTTGTATTCTATCTTTTATATTTTTCTCACTTGTGCAGGCTACTCATAATAAGTGATTCCATTAAATAAATGACCACAAATACCCTGCTGTGAGCTTTGCAAAGGGCAGCAGCAAGACAAACTATTCACTGCTTCTTTATTTTTCACCTGTTTGGAGACAAACTGAATTTTTTAGAGCAAACTGAATTCAGAACTCAATCAAGGAGGCTGGTACTGGGCATAGGTCTGCTGATTTTATTCTGTTTTTCACAGGACTGAATTCATCTGCTGCCTCCTGAGCAGCTCAGGATAACAGATACTGGTTCCTCGGCAAGCTGCCTTGTTCACCAGAAAGCTGTGCTCTCTGCAGGACCTATTTAAAAACACTTCTGTTGGCTGAGATCAGCTATAGAGCTTATCAGGAAGTGGACAGTTCATGAGGTAAGACCACATGGCTGAATATGACATAATTAAAAACAAAAAACAGATGTGGATGCCCCTAAAATGTCAACTCATCAAAAGGTATAGTTCATTAGTATTAGGATGAAATAGTTTCTCTTTAACTATGGCAAGGATATATGGTTGGTAACCCAGTTTTAGTTATTATTTTCAGGTACCTGACGGAATTGGAAGATAATTCATCCTGCCATTAGTGGGCTTCATGTACTTAATGTCCATTTTGGGGCCACCCCCCCATGGTTTGGCTTCTTTCACAGTCTTTAAGATTAAGTGATTTTTCCTGAAGTCAGCCACAGAAAACTTCATGGGTTTGATTTTCAGAAGTGCTGAGCATCACAACTCTAAATAAAGAAAACCAGGCCCCAAGTGTCCATTATTTGACCTCAACAGCTGCTCCAGTACTAGAAGAGCTAGCAGCAATATTTGGCATCTACTATGAGTATCCTTTACTTCAGGTGTGGAGTTGTCAGCCACTGAAGAAACCATCCCCAAACTTCAAGCCATTTCTGCCTCAAGAATAAATTTCTCCTTTACTTCAGCTGACAAATTTCCATGCCTCATGTCAGACAGAGACTATGCTGAGGAAACTTTCTGAGTAATGAGAGCCTATTTAGCAAGTCATTTGGATGGACTCTGGGGTTGTACTTGTCAGACTGGAAAAAAATAAATACATACCATGATATTTCACAGCTGTCTGCCTGTGGTGGCATTTATCATTCTTCTATCAAGATTTGTTTTCATAGCTACAGAGCCCAGGAGACTCTTTGAACTACCAATGGTCAACAGTAATATAAAGTATCTAGTAAGGAATCAAATTCTCACTAAGAAGTGTTATTTCCATTGCATGTTACAGTATATACCATAGAACATAATTAGAGCACTTTACAGCCTTTACCATTTTATTAATACAGGCAGGGAAATCTCTGAAAGCACTTCCTCAAAGGGCAACTTTCCTTCTGATTGAAGGATTACACCCAATATTTATCATAATTCATATAGTTATAAGATTAAAAATGCACCAAGAAGCTTGAAAATTACTGGCACTAATTGCCACACTTATACTATATGAATGTGGAATGTTTTCTATATACATTTATTTGGATTCACATTTGTTCTGATATACTCAGGGTATGCATTCTACAATTGGTACCTGCAGAACAAAATAGACATTACTCCTTATGTCTCAGAGCATTTCTAAAAATTAATTTTGGATTGCCAATGTTACTGAAAATCCTTTAGTCTCTAAAGCAATCTATAGTGATTTCTCCCTCTTTTTTTTGACATTACACATAGCTACAGTTTATCTTATGACAATCATGCCTCTGACATGTTGTTGTAGTTGTTTCTAGAATTCTTCAGCTGGCTACAAAATACATTTGATCTTAGAAACGTCGGTATTTTTGTTGCTGTCAAGGGAATTTATGCATGCACATTATGATGGGTATATGTGTTTAAATCAGGAGCACATAGTGCAGAGCGTGTTTATGTGAAGACTTGCATGATGAAAGCAAATAACATATTTTATGGACTGACTGTTGAATTCTGTAGAGACCCTTCGTACACACACCCCCCTCCTCCCATGCAAGAGAGGTAAATCAGAAATTTCAGAGTTCAAGCTCAACTTACAAGAAATCCAAATATTTGAAAGGATGGAAATTCACAGTTAAGGTAGTGCGGCAGAGCTCTGACCTTGCTCCCGGGGGTCCTGCGCTTCTAGGTGGTTTATTCTAGCCTCAGTGGCTCACTGTGACCCTCCACGTAGCCCTTCTCTCTCTAGGGCCAGGGTTACAGTCTACTGAGCCCTTTTCATCATAGGCCTGCAAGGAGGTTGGTGAGAGAACTCCCACAGTCTCTGTTCAGCCTCCTGTCCTGACAGGGGCCTGACTTCTCCTCCCAGGAGATGTTCCTGTAATGGTGGGTTGGGGGGAACCCAGGCCCGCCCTCTAATCCGGGTTCTGGCCCAGGGACCCTAATGGTAGCAGTTGTTGGCAGCCAACCTTTCACTGTCAGAGTTGCTACATTTCCCTGGGCCACTTCCCCACAGCTCTCCTGCTTCTTCCTTCTTCATCCTTTCCTTAGGGCTCCTTTAACGATGGTCTGAGGGTGTCTTCAGTAACCAGCCCTTCAGCCGCACTTCCTCACCTCTGGCTCCCTGGCTCTTTTTTGTCTGACTGGAGTGAGCCCTTCTTATAGTATCAGCAGGGCCTTAATTAGAGTCAGATTGTCACATTAACTGAATGGTCTCACCTGACTCTTTGCAGGTTAGTCAGAGTCAGGTGTTCTGATTAGCCTGGAGCAGCCCCTGCTCTGGTCAGTCAGGGAACAGAAAACTGTTAATCCAGTGGCCAGTATATCTGCCTTCTGCTATTCTGCTGTACCCAACTGGCCTGGATCTATCACAGTAGCAAAATACCTTCATTCTGCCTCTGGAGAGATGACAGCCTACCATTTCCTTCCTTTGACTATAGACTTTCAAAATATGCACCATAGAACACTGGCTTTGCAATTGCCTTTGTAACAACAGTCTCTGATACTAAGTTTGATGCTTTGTCACTACACTGTTTTTTCCATATTAGTGCTATACTTTCATGATCTTGACCCTAGCAGTTGTAGGCAAGCCCTGAGACTAGTGGGGAGAAGTGGGTCACCAACAAGCATCCTTAGGCTTACAGAAATTGAGGGTAGGATGCTGTTCTGCTGCTTTCTCATGTTCTCCTTTTCCTCCTTCCTTTTCCTCCTTGCCTGGCTGGCACCATCCATGCCCTCTTCTCCACAACCCACTGTATTGTTGAGTGTTAGAATTCAGTAAGACCCTGTCCAATTTATTTCAGATTTGACAGATTAAATTCTGTCTTTGCTCAATGCTTAATACATTTAAGGACAATATTTGTTTGTGTGCAGATTTTTTTAATTGGACAAGAGGCACAATAATCAAGCTTATAAAAGAAACTCAGTTGCAACCTTAACTATGTGATGTCTACTGCCACTGTGTGTGAATGTGTTACCTGTACTGCCTGTGCAGTGTCAGATATCCCCAATTCGATTACACAAACACTTTAAAGGATCACATATGGAAAACATAACATTTTCCAGCTTGATAACTCATTTTTCAACAGTCCTTCAAAATGAAACGTTGTTGAGCCCCTAATTATTGGATATTTATCACAATGTAATTTCTTATAATATTTTCATATTAAAAGGATATTTAATACCATTACAACAATGAAACAAAGGTATTTTTAAAAAAAAAATTACCTGTAATTTTAGTTTTATTGTTTTGCAACACAATGTCAAAACACAGGGGTTTTCTTTTATTACATAGGAACAGATGGTATCTTTATAATCTAAGAATGAGGAATAGAAGAAAAACATATTAGTTTTTCATAAAGTCAACCAATTAAAAGACTTTTGCTTAACAGGATTTCAGAAAATGCATGCCTATACATATTTAGGTGCAACATCTAAGCTTTCACCAGCTGTGCTGGAACAATTTGTATAGTGGGGATGCTGAGAGCCATTGAACCAAACTGTAAACCCTATATGTGATGGAAACCACTTCAAGTCAGGGGGTGCTGCAGCACCCTTAGTTCCAGCAGCTATGTCTTTCACCACTGCAGAACTCAGTAAACCTCCAGTTTAGATTGCATATTTGGTAAGCAATAGCTGTCTCCTTGAACACTAACAGAATAGCCCACCTCATAAAATGAGTTTATCAGAAGGGGCAGCTTGATGAGGAGATGATAACAGAACTCAAATTTGAATGTGAAAAGAATTAACTAGTGAAAAATAGGTTTAATTTTCTACCTTGTACCCAGACACCAGCAACACTATGGCAGAATAAATCAGGCTAAGGGGCAGCTTTTATGTTATATAAAGTAGAAAAGAAGGAATTAGAAGAAAAGTTTTTCTTCACATAGGTATGTGTCATGCAGAAGGCATAACTGGATACATCTAGGTGGAATAGCAAGTCTAAATAGCTCTAGAAAGGATTTAGGCCCTGACTCAGCAAGATACTTAATCATATGCCTGAATGTAAGCATACAAGTACCTGTACTGAAATCAATTATTTAAACTGCTAACAGCCAATTAATAGAACTGACCACAGAAAATTTTAGGAGAGAGCTCCATTTAGGTCACCGAGTACGCATATGGCCATGTTAGGCACATACTTAAGTATCTTGCTTAAAGATGACCTTAAACAATTGTTTAATGAGAAATTTTGTGAGTTGGCTGCTAAAGCCAAAGGATCCAAGGACCTAAATTTATCTCTGCCCTAAAATGTTCCATGTTTGCTATTAACATCTTAACTGTTAGACAAATAAAAGGTGTATTTTGGGGGTGGGAGGAAAGCAGACTTGCATCCTTTCTTTCTCCATAAACAATGCAAATATTTTCTCTAGGAGAAATTGTTTCTTTTAGAATCAAGGTTATTCAAAGCAGATATATATGAGACAGCTGAACATAGACTACATTTCTAACAGCCCTTAATTGCATTCTTGTGATGTACTTCCATTCATGATCAGAACATGAGCTGTAAGAAAAAGCGAAGTGTCATAGACAAGGCTCTATTTCAGTTCACAGCTCTGAAATGATTTCATATTAATATTTGAAGAAAGTTTGTTATTTATCACGCATATTGAAAGAGAAATATAATAGCAAAATAGCCAGACAGAATGTGTGATAAATGTTAATCTATTTGACTAGAAGGGAAGAATGCATACTTGTAAGACTTAAATGTCTCTCTTAAAGATATTCTTCTCAGAAGAAATAAACCTTGAGAAACTGAACATGGTGTCAATCATCTGTAGAGCACAGTAGTAAAACCAGAAAATATTACTTGAATGAAAATAAAGCTGTAAACTAGCCTTCAACATTGGTTGATAGTGCAATAAATTTGGAATAGCTGTTGCTATGGATACAAACATATTACAGTGACCAATAATACAAAGGTGGCCCAGAGGTATTTACTACCTATGTTTTACATGGTCTTCAGTTTTTGGAATAGTTTACTGCATTTGCTTACTGCTCCTAGTAGAAACCTACAACTTCATGTCAGGCTCAATTCTGCATTCCTAAAACACCCAAAATGCCCATTGAAATCAATGGGATTTAGGGGCACACAAGGCATACAGGATTAGGGCAGTAATGCTTTAAATATTGTCTGAAATGGTGTATTTATGGGCTATGCTTAACAGGATGTTAGCAAGTTTAAATTTTACCAAACTCAGTGTTGGAATTTTTTTTCATATAAACTAAGATCAATGGGAATGTTTTCATTACTGTTTTTCTTTTGTTTCAGTGGGGAATTATTGTTAAACAACCAACCAAACAAAATCCCCTTTTTCTGAACTAATTGGAAGCCATGATACATGAAAAACTAGTGCAGGAGATCCATAAAGTGGAATTGACTAGAAAATAACTATGGATAAAAGTGAAACTGACTTGGCTTTTTCCATCGGCCAAACTGAGAGCAATGAAAAAGTAAACAAACAGCACAATTACCAAGGGGAAAAAAGGAGATTTTACCAACTCCTTCTGTTGTAATAATTAAAGCACTCTTTGTAACCTAAGAAAAACTTTAACCTGACACAGTTCCGGTGATTATTTACAATATTAACTATGTAGTATGTTAGTCTTTGCACAAGAATATGATCAGATCATCATCCTCACTCCAGGTACAACGTTTCATCTTAATTGGCTCCTTGAGGATTTCCCCTGCATAGCAACATCCTCTGGAAGGTTCAGAGGTGCTGTAGCAGCTCCTATGTCAAATCACCTCTCCTTCAGGTGGCACGTTCAGTGGAAAGGACGTATGGTCAGGCATCCGCCTCCCAAGATACTGGAACAGCCTTTGCAGTTTGTGGGCAACTGGAGTTGAATTAGAGTGGCCATCAAACAGTGTACTTAGTGGATGGAACAAATTGCACACAATATACGCACGTGAAGATGGGCAGGGAGAAACTGTTGTGCCTGAGGCACAATCTGCTCACTGTTTCTGCTGAGACAAAGGAGCTCCACACACCACACTGCACCTTACACAGAGCTCTGGTATAAGACATATTCTGAAGAATTGATTTTTCACTGTACATTGTCATTTTCCAAGCAGACAGGCCCTAGTGGAGCAGATTCTCCTGATTCACAAGCTCATGTTAATGTCCTGTGCTCAGCCTACTTCTTTGTTCATTTCTCAATACCAGCAGTCGATCATAAGTCCGCTTGGGGAAACAGTGTATTTTCTTATGGTTAACTTCTACTCCCTCCACAGGATCTGCAGAGGCAGAGTGTTAAATATTATTATATGTTCTGAGGTGCGTAGACTAGCCTGTAGCTTATTTTTTCTTTAGTTGTAAGAGGCAGAGCAATGCAGGATTTTTAAGAGGCAAAACATGGTCCTCACTAGCTTATTAAAGCAATAACGTTAAGCCTAAATAACTTGATGGGGTCCCTTTGAGGTCCTTGTACACTTATTCTAGCAATAAGTTTGAATTTCCAGGATATTGCTTCTACAGCATTTAGTCCTATTTGTTAATACTATCCATGCTCATGTTTTCATTTCTGTGAGTCATGGCTCACAGTGGAAGGGAATGCAGAGTGGTCACATTGCAGCAGGAGACACCAGAGAAATTCAGGATGAGTCAGCAGAAATTGGACAGCTGTGTTGTCCAGTTGAGTGGGAAGCATGGGGGTGGGGCTAAGATCCTGTCCTGCTGGAGAAAGCAAGGCACTTTCAGTAGTATTAGCATGGAACAATGGCTCCACTTCCCAGTACACTGTAAGGGATACAACAGAGGAGAAGGCTGCTTGGGCTCTTCCTCTTCCTTTTATACCTGCTCAGGGTCAGACACAAGCTGGATCTAGAGCTATTTCATAGCCAGGGCCGGCTCTAGCAATTTTGCCACCCCAAGCACGGCGGCACATCGCGGGGGGTGCTCTGCCGCTCGACAGTCCCATGGCTCTGATGGAGCTGCTGCAGGCGTGTCTGCGGGAGGTCCACCGGAGCCGCTAGACCAGAGGACTGTCGGCAGCCACACCTGCGGCAGCTCCACCGGAGCCACCTGCCGCCCTCCCAGCAACCGGCAAAGCGCCCCCTGCGGCGTGCCATCCCAAGCATGCGCTTGGCGCGCTGTGGCCTGGAGCTGGCCCTGTTCATAGAATCTTTGTGACTGGTTTGGAGTGTCTTTGAATTTTCTGTATTATCTCTTTTGGAGCTCCTTTTCTAAGATTCCAGTGTTTTCTCTTTGGTCATGATGGTCTCTAGTTCTCTGTGTCTTATTGCAGACTTCTTGTTCCATCATCAGCCCTATCAACACTCTTTTTTACTGGTTAGGTACTCAAAGAATTGTGTTGTTCTTATTTTAAGAGTTGAGTCACTTTGGCTCCAGTAATTCTAAGAGGGCCTGTGTCACAGTTCTTTATTGCTCTCTTGTGGACATCTCACTTGTGCCCACTTGCCAGAACCATGAACAAATGCCAAGTGATTATAATTACCCTAAAGTGAATTAGCCTTAATATTGCCCAACAAGGGTCCACCAATTTATATGTTTGGTCAATTTCATTTGCTCAGTTGCACTGCCAGCATTCAACAGAAACGAGGCTTGGTTATACCTATTCTTTTCCTATGGCACAAAATAGTTTAGTGTTCTGTGGGCTGTAATACTTTGGTCTTCCTTTGGTTGTTGGTTTGAGTGTGCTGTTGCTGGGTGGCATTGGTGGCTTGTGATATACAGGAGGTCATACTAGAAGATCTGGTGATCTCTTCTGGTCTTAAACTATATGAATATGACTCTGACAATTCCTAGGTACAAAAAGCCTACTCAAAGGAGAGGGTGCATTATTACACAAGAACATAAGAACAGCCATAATGGGTCAAACCAAAGGTCCATCTAGCCCAGTATCCTGTCTTCCGACAGCGGTCAATGCCAGGTGCCCCAGAGGGAATGAACAGAACAGGTAATCATCAAGTGATCCATTCTCTGTCACCCATTCCCAGTTTATAAACTGCCTTCAACTCCAGTTCTGCCAAGGTATCTAGAATGGGCCATGTGAATCATACTCGGAGGCATGCTGGAGCTGGCAGGGCTTCTATGAAGCCCAGGCTGGAATTTAAAGCTACATTTTCAGGCAAGGACAATAGTAGTACTGCGGCTTTCCCTTCCCATAGGGTGAAATTCACTTCAGGCACAGATAGAGCCAAGCATGCAAATTGCCCTATAACATTTTTTTAGTTCTAACTGCCCTTTCCAAATCTCCATTATTTCATGTGTTTGTCATTGTGGCACAGAGACCCCTTGGAAAAGGGTGTCCTGCTCTTTGCAAACATCACTCACTTTCAGATCTGACAAACTTGCTATACTAAATGCCTTATGGGCAACTTATCCATATGGAGTAACATGTAAGGTATCTACAGAAAGCTCATAACATGTCAAAATTCATAATCCTTGTGAGATGTATGTATGGGTCATACAATGTATTTATACTGACAGCATGCTCTATGGACTTGGAGCAGAAATTAGACCCTAGGAGATAACATCTCAGTGATGGCCCATTCAGGCAAGGAGGAGTTGACACTCCATGCTGGTTGGCCATTGAGGGTTTGTCTACACTGCAATGTAAGACCAGGGTCAGTGGGACTTGAGTCAGCTGACCTGTGTTAGGGAACCCTGGGCTTGAGCATCTACATTGCATATTAACTCTTTGTTAAGACTTTTCAAACCTGTGCTCAAACCTAGACTCTGGCATCCACACTTCAATGCACAGAACTGAGCCAAATAACCATATCCCAGTGTCCCTTGCCCATCGCCCTGGAAATGTGGCTACTTTAGCCCTTGAACCATGGAAAAACTTTACTGCCTGCCCTACGCATTACCAGGAAGCAGCTCGCTTTGCAAAGGCTTGATCAGTTTGCTCTCTATTGCAAAGCCAGGAGGCTGTCTGACAGGGTGCTTGCAGCTTGGAGCTCAAAAGAGAATGGGCTAATGCTGACCTGAGCTGATGCCACTGAGAATGGGAGGGTGGCTTTTGTTTTCAGTGCGGATTGCAGATTGTTGGGATGGAGAGCACTAAGGAAATTGTCCTCTGGAATTGTGGGATACTTCCAGTTGACTCCTGGCACCAAGGTCAAGCGGGATTGCATCTACATCGCAAAGCAATTGGGCTTGGATGATGGGTCCTGGCCTAAATCAACATTGGACCCTGGATCTGAGTCCTATGTTAGTGCAATTGCAATGTCGATTCAAAAGGGGTTAGGCTTGGGCCTGGGCTCAAGCATGGACTTGCACTGCATTGCATTGCATGTCTATATTGCAGTGTAAGGCTCAAATTGTTTAGCCTTTCACTAAGACTTTGAATGGCATCAGAGGCAATGGCAAACAATTAAAACCACCCCAGGTAAAAAAGAAACTCTACAAGAAGATCGGGGTTTGCCCTGTTTGTGAATAGAAACAAGGGCTGTTTTCAGTATAAGGTCAGAGGAGGGAGAAGCACTCTGTATTCCATTCACTGAGGGGAACCCCTGGTGGAGCAAGGAGGCTTTCATGAACGTTTGGTTCATGGTTCTGATGAAACCAGCCAGTTCTGGAAACAAACTTTTAGATAGGAAAGGTAACTACTGATAAGTGTAGACCCAGGTCTGCATTTTATGACTTTGTTTTGTGTTGTAACCATTTGCTTCCATCATTTTCATTTCTAGTTAAATCTTAATTCTTTCTTAAACAAACTGACTTTTGTTTTATTATAAGAGCTCCCAAGCACTGTGTGATTTTGCAGGAGTGGTGATGCAAGGTGAAACTGGGGTACACTGCACCTTGGGGTGAAGTGGATCTGGAATTTCTGTAAGTAGCCAGTGTCAGTGGCTGGAAATCACAGGGGAATGATTCAAAGGGACTCAAGAATTGGGGTGTGCCTATTATTAACTTAAAAGGAGAAATGAGAGCTGGCATAGCCCAGAGATGAGTGCTTGAGTAGCTAAAATGTTGGTGGTGTCAGGGAGCTTTCACCCATTTAAAAGAATGACTCCCTCATACTGGACGCAGGGGCTAACAAGGATACTCAGTCCTAGGTTCCCAAAGAACCAGAATCATACAGCTGACTACATTGCTAAATCCATATTCTTGTGCAAAGTGAAAATCTCACATATAAAATGTTTCTCATACATGATAAAAAATGTCTAGGATACTGTGCCTTACAAAAGCTTAATCTTTTTGTGCCACTTGGTCTTTGGAATTGGTTTTAAAAAATTTCCAGGACTTTCAGAAGTGAGTGCCTCAATTTTGGCAGGGGCCCAATTTTCAGAGAGTGGATACTCAGAACTGTGTAAAAATAAGGCCCCTTTCTTGTGTCTCAAGGTGGAAACCCATAATTATTAGTCATTTTTGAAAATCTTGGTCATTGTGCCTTTTGTTATGTATATAAAAAAGTAATGTGTGGTAATACTGGAAAGGATTGTGTATTTTTTAGTTTTAACCAATCTGTTCCTACCTGGCAAGATAATGTAGTGTGCACTAGTGTGCAATCCCCTTTTCATGTTCCAGGGGACTTGGCCTGATTCTAGTTCAATTGTTTTTATCCAAAAATGAGATTCACAAAAAGTGGGTCTCCCAATTGGCCACCCACTGAGATTTTATTTAGTTCAGACTACTGGATTTCTTAATCATAGAGGCTCCTGCATAAAGCAGAACATCTCTTTTCAGAGGAAAAGATTTCCCTGCTGCATTGTCAATTTAGTATGTACGCTGGCTAAGACTGTTATCTCCTGCTAGCTATGCAGTTAACGCATGCCACTGGTGAGGATGATGACCTTTAAAATATTAGAGAAATTGAAATCCAGTCTTTTGCAACAGAGTACATTTCACAAATATACAATTAATTGAGGCTGGTGTGTGTAAGTAGCCAACCTCTTATTGCTTCTGACTTAACAAAACATTTCAGAAAAATGTGAGTGACCTTTTTTAACCATATCCTCTTCTTGTGCTGATTAGCACCATGGCAGAAAAAAACATCTTTCATTGTGCAGGGAAACTGGAAGGGGAAAGGTAGAGCCCTGGGAGCAGCAGAAATTGAATAATAATACTTGGTAACACAAATCATGCAAAGATTCACGGTGGTAGTGAGGTCAAGGATTCTCAAAGAATCCAACAGCTTACAAGAGTTCAGTACAGATTTTTGTTTGGGGGAAGGGGGATAACATTTCTGTATATTTCAAGGACTGGGGAAAAAGAAAAGGTTTAAGTGAAGGGAAGCTGAGAGACATTGCCAGAAACAATGAACACGATGAAGCTATTCTTGTCTGATTTTGTGCAACCAGAAAGTCATCTTATCTTAACAACACTTCACTTCTAATCCATCTCAAATATTAAATAAACAGATAGGGAATATTAATACAATAATTTGCTATTCATCATGAATAATAAACAGAATAATTTACTATCCACACATCTCAAGTTCGTAAATTAGCTCTCATGCTGAGTCAGAAAGCAGTGACCAGAGCAAATTTATCAAATGAACTGATGCAAGGATTATGTGGTAAATCCTTTACGTTGCTCATAAATCACCAGGCTTATTGGGTGAACTCAGTTCTCTGAACTTTTGTTCTTTCGAGCCGTTTGATTCATCTCCACCCTCTATTCATTCCCCTATCCCCCCCGCTGCTATTTCACAAGAAAAAAGTACCTGAATCTGCAGGGTTTCTCCTTTGTATCTGTGCATGAGAGACATACACAGACAGAGAGACTCATTACACCACATATTCCCTTTGTGGATGATTTGGTCACTGAATACTTCCTAAATCTATACAGTGTTAGGACACTGAAGCACCAAATCAGCAATCAACAAGCTGAGAAACTTGTTTTACAGTGCCACTATACACTTAGCATTTTGAGGTGGTGGGTATGTGAAAAAGAACGTTCAGCTTCCCTCTTCCCACACACTCTTAACACCAGGAGACACAGTACCAGCTCAAGAGAAAGCTCTTTGAGAGGATTCTTCTCATCCCAGCCTTTCTTCAGATTGCCTCTAGCTTCATTTGGTGCAGGGGAAGAGGAATTCAGTGTAAAGGGGACAGCTTTGGACTTAAAATTTATAGTCTACATATTAGAATGGGGACCAGCCATCAGCTCTGCAGGCTTTCTCTGTACAGTATATTAGACCTAGAATCAGTATCGGGCTTTAAATATCTTTTGTCCTGTTCTACTCTCTGACAAAAGGGCAGAAGGCTATAAATCAACCTAGCTGAAATTTTTCCCTGGAAACTTTTTCCCAACAACAAAAAAAAAGCCATTTCATGAAGATGATTATTTATGTGGAAATTTCATTTTAATTTTTTTCTCCAATATTTTGAAGGAAAAATATTGATGTTTGTTTTTTATAGACCAAACCTGTTTTGGTTTTTAGTGATTATGTTCTGTCCCTTTTTTTATTTCTTCTCCTTCCCTTTTTAAGTGAAAAACAGAAAAAAGAAAAATAGGCAAGAAAGGGAAAAAATGAAAGCAAAGAGTTAAAATAAGGAGGCAGGAACTCAAACTGGAATAGCAAAGCCTCTAAAAAATTCAGGATTTTTCCTTTTGGGGTGCGTTGTTTTTAAAAAAAATGGTCACACTCAACTTCTTTAACAAACTGAGAAATTATTTTTGTGCCGCAGACTTTCTATTTTTGATCAGTTGTCTATATAACTTTTCCTGCCTGCACAGGTTTATTCTTGTAGAATTTACCATTGTGAACATCTGAAAGCAAGTTGAAAATGAGAAATGTTTTAGTTTAAATGTCACATTTGTTTTCAGATTTAAAAGTTTTATTATAGCTAATGTTAAAAAATTATATAATACACAGGTTAAGAAAAGAGAGTGTCTGTACATCTTGGTATAGTGCTTAGATTATCCACAAACACAAAGTTTGTTTTAAAAGTCATAAGATACATGTAGTACATCAGCAACAATAACTCACATTTAGGTGAATATATTTAACAATACATTTAGATATTGGCATCCAAGTATTTGGGTACTTCATTCATGAAAAGTTGTACAGAGAGAGTTGGTTGTGGAAATTAAAATATGTCAATGAGTGAAGATTGTCCCTCAGTAGTTGAGAATTTAGGGTAGGTAGTCCATTTAGAAAATACAATCTATCAGAGAAGTATTTCAGTTACTTTCCCGGCTGTGCTTCTCATCTGCACTCCAGCTCATCTCTCCTGGTATTGCCAATGTCCAGTAATGTGTTCTAGAAAAATGTCCCTCAACTACCTGATGGCATCTGGCACCATGAGTTGCCGAATCAGCTGGGCATAGCATTGACCGATTCCGCAGTCCCACAACACTCACTTGTTACTGGGGTCCCATCTGATGATCAGCACATTTGTCTGAACCTGGTAACCCTCAGCTCTCAGGGTTTCTGCCAGAGGGGCATAGTTCTCCACCTTTTGAGCTTTGGCATCACGGAAGGCCAGAGTCCTGTTTTCAAAGGGCACTGTGACATTCACTGTCATGATCTTCTTCAGGTCCTTGTTGGTGATGAGGATGTCCGGTCGCAGTTGGCTGTTGGTTCAGGAGATGGCAGAGTTCACTATTTACCCATGGCCTGATCAAAAGTACAATGAAGTCACTGGAAATTTTCCACAGACGTCAGTGGACTTGGGCTCAGGACCTCATTCTTTGTTAGACATTTATATGTTGTACAGTAAGCTATATAAAGAAAATTGTACCCATGTCTTAAACTACATGAATAATACAAATTAGAAAATGCAAAACTAGTTTATCAATTTTAGAGATCCTTTGGTTATCATTAGTAGAACTCCTTTGGATTTGACCTGACAGGGAGCAGCAATATACATTGATTTCTTACAGTATGTGCTGTTAACCTAAGAAAGAAACCCTAAGCCTCTGGGGAAATCCTGATTAATATAACAATCTTGCCAGCCCCAAAATCAACCTTTTTTATACTAATTTCTGAAACACTCTCGAGAACTTCATTTGTTAAGTCTCAAAAAAATCAATCCCAGAGTCTTTATTAAAAATGCATCTGCATTAATTAGTTATATAACGACTTCATTATGCCACGGCACAGCAGATCAACAAGAAAGAAATGGGTGCTTTACTCTTATGTGAGGAATAAAAAGAAGGGTTGGGATTGCAATACACTTTCTGATAATTTGGCAGATATCGTTGCACTGTAATGATACACAATAGGAACAAACATTATCTAGCCAGCTGCAGTAATATAGCAAGTTATTTTATATAGCTACATATCCAAACAGTAAAAACACAGTTGGTCTTTTTAAAACCAGAGATCTTTGGGGGAGAAAAATATATTCTGGATTAAAACAGATAAACAACTTTGTATTTTGCCAACAGTTACATTCTGCCAGGCAAATGTCAATGTAAAACTTGATTTCTCTTTAAATTGACTAACTTTAAAATATTTCTGTTTTGGATACACTGTTTAAAGAATGCTCTGTTTTTAATGATCTAGTCCTTTGTTATTGAAGGGATCTTCTGCTTCCCTTTGGATTTTTATAAGGCTTTTTTTCAGAAGAAGAGAAACTAACTGAGGTAGACAACGGTCTTGTGTTTAAGGTAGTGCACTGGGACATCAGGGATAAGTCATTGCCTCTTCAACAGATTTCCTGTGTGACCTTGCACAAGTTACTTAGGCACAGATTTTCATAGATATTAAAATTGTAACGCATATTGTTTTCAGAGGAAATTAGTCACCAAATATCTTGAAAAATCTCCGCTCCTGTGGGCATAACAACAGTTCCTTTATTTATTTTGTGGTGTTTTTTTTTCAGTTGTCAGCTCTATTGGAGTAGGGGCTGTATCACTCTGTGGCCAGATCTAGATTAGGACAATAGCTAACAAGTTTTGAAATAGAAACAATTTTCTTAGTCTAGGAATGTCCTGTATGTTTGTACATCGCCTAGTATAAAGTGGCGTAGATCTGAATTGAGGCCTATAAACGCTACCATGATGCCAATGTAAGCCCCTAACTAGAAGGCATAAAGGGATAGAACACTCTACTAGTTACTTTAGTTGGGATACGTCTATGTTCTGATTGTTACTGTGACTGTACTCATGAAAGGACATAGGAATTGTGCAGGATATGCCCTGGCATAAGTGGGTCAGTGTCACTTCACAAGCAGTGGACTTTGGTTTGGTAACGAGATTTAAACTCAGATGAGGTGGAGGGTGCTGTTCTAGAGACCAGGAGCTTTGTCCCTGGGAACGGGCACTCAGTCCAAGGGTCCTGTGGGGCTCAGGTATCTCCATTTTCTCAGCCCCGTGGGGGACAGCACAGAACTGACTTCATAGGTAGGCTCAACCAGGTCAGCAACCATGGTGCAGAGCTGATTTTTGCAGCAAGGTCTGACCAGTAGTGGCAGCAGTTCAGAGAAATTTTGCTTGCCCCAATAGGTGCCTGCAGTGCAGGAGGCAGCAGTGCAGAACTGAATCAGGTAGCTCAACATCCAGGGCCGGCCCACAACATTTTGGCACTTGAAGTGGGGAGCTCAAATGATGCCCCCATGCCCACTTGCTTGGGCCAAAACTTTGAAAGGTCTCAATTCTGCTTTCTTCCTGTTCTACTCCTCTCATTGTACTGCTCTGCTACCTACCCCAGTAAAGGAGAACTAACAACTTAAAATGCCTTGTTCAAAATTTTTAAGTAACACTTAACTTTCAAATGCCTGAACAGCAAATGTAACTTTTCTTGTCTGCATAGTAAACACTGGCATTTTTATCTGTTTGAATAATCAAAGTAGTGCTTTCCGTGCCTTCTTGGTTGCAAAGATCTGAAATGCTTCCTGAAGTCCACAGTCTGGGCCAGCGGATGCTCTCTTTTGAGATGGTTGCAAGGCCGATCAGCCTCTCCTGTGTCATTGTGGAGCACAGATGTGTTTTTATTAACTTCAGCTTCAACTTCTCCACTGGCAACTGTTACAGGAAGTGTTAGAAGTATGCGCAGACCAATAAAAGCATTTGGAAAGAGGGCGGCCATCTTATTTGTGCACATATATTCCAGAACAGCCTTTGGAGTTGATCCTTCTGAAATGTATCTTGAAAGGGCTTTCAGTTTACCACTTACATCACTCACATCAATATCACACATGTCATCATGTGTCAACACTGTCTCTAGTGCCCTGCATTGCTGGTGTAGGTCTTCTTCAGATATAGTGTGGAGTTTTGGAATATGAGACAACATCCCAAATAACTGCTGTGTTCCTTGAGCTGCACAATCTAGCACCTGGTTAAATAATTAAACTTTGAATTGTTGTGGCCTCATAATCAAAATGTCTTCTTCTTCGGTGACTCTGTATTCTTGAATGAGTGGGAAAATAGCTTCAGTGTTTAGTTCCTCTGCCAACTTCTGTGCACTCTTCAGAACATTTTGAAATCCCTCATCTGACTGGTAAGACTGTGGGTGAGACTTTGTTCAGTTGTTCCATTGCTCCAGATATATCACAGTCAACACCTTGGAGTCTCTTGCTTACAACATTTATTTCAAACAGTATGTCATGCCACAACACTAAGCCAAACAGACATTTGAAGTTATATATGTTTCTGGTGATTCCATTTCCCTCTGCCACTGTTCTCCCACGAACAGTTCATGTCATAGCATTATCCTCCATAATGGCAACTATGGCATCATCTATCTTCCCAATTTGGTGTTTGATAGGCTTTATCTCCTCCACTCGACTTTCCCATCGTGTGGCACTCAGTGGTTTCAGTGTCACAGAGGATGGTCCCAGATGTTGCTTCCAAATTTGCCATCGATGAGTTGATGCAGAGAAAAATACATAGATGCTTTAAATTATATTAAAAAATTCAGCAGCCTCACTAGAAGCTGATGCTCCATCACTGACCACCAGGTTCAGTGAATGAGAACTGAATGGGACAAAAAAAGCTCAAGGGTTTAACTCTCGGATCATGTCTGCACTCCTCTGTTCTTTCCTCTCATGTTGGCACCCTTATCATAACCTTGACTTCTTGTATTAGCTATTGCAATTCCCATCTCTTCTAGCTTTTTAAGAAGCACATTTGTCATACCAGCTCCTGTAGTATCATCAATATCAATAAATTCTGGAAAATGCTCTCTGACAGTCACCATTTCAGGGACATTTTCACTGGGTTCTGTTATTGTTACAAAACGCACCATTAAAGTCATTTGTTCCATATGGCTGATGTCAGATGTGCAGTCCAGAATAACAGAGTAATATCTTGCTGACTTCAGCTCTGCCACAATCTTCTGTTTGACTTTTGTTGCCATTAACTCTATGATCTCATTTTGAATTGTTTTTCCAAGGTAGTGGTGTGTGGACATTTCTTGGATGGTGACTCTTCTTAGACGCTCCTGGAGTACAGCATCAAACTCAGCCATCAGCTCCACAATTTTAAAGAAGTTTCCATTGTTCGGCACATACAACTGATCTGAAGTGCCACACAGTGCTAGATTTTGGGTAGCAAGCATTCTCACAATGGCAATGAGCTTTTTCAGAACATTTTGCCAGTAAAGAGACTCATGCAATCTTCTCTTGATGCTATGGTGGCCTTTAACCTTGGTCTCATCTCAAATTCTTTCTACTTATGGAATGATCTCTGGTGATTTGCTGCCTTCTCATGGCATGTCAGTTTTCTAGCCAGATTTTTCCAGTCCTTTGTTCCTGTAGAACCCAGTGTGGCTGGAACATTAGATTGGAAGAGTTTGCAACAAAAACAGTATGCAGCATTCTAGATTTTTGAGTACATAAGCCATGGGCTCTCCACTTTGTCATCATTGGGGATTTCACGCCAGTAATGTGTTGGATGGAAACTTCTATTTTCATGGTCTTTGGGGAACATGACATTTTTCACTTGCTGTGGTCCATGCAGTACAAGGAAGTCCCTCAGGCTACTGCTCAAGTGGGTCCACAGTCCTGGATCAACTAGACTTAAGGAACTAAACTCAGCAGCAGCTGTTTCTTGCGCCTCCACTACACTCTTCTCTGATCTACAGTTTTCTTCAGGAATGTGTGTGCTTACGTCCATTTTAGATGGAGATATCGATGCTGGAGTAGCTGCCAGGTCACCTGCACTCTGACTAACTGGAAGATTAGGCATCTCCTCACCACTGACATCCTCACTGGGGCCGGAAGGCTCACCGTGAATATTTGTTTCTATGTATCTCAGGAGAGCTCCTTCCTGCTTAGATAGAAAAGCTTCCTTTGCTTGCTTGCTTTTTCTGAACGCTGCCCCAGAGAGGTCTTTTCTTCTTGCACTCATGACTGCTGTTCTGTGCCAGCTATAGTGACTCTCACTCAACTGAAGGGGACAAAATAAGCAGGCTGGTAGCAGGGCCTGAGTGAGGGAAGATATCAGCGTCTTAAGGGCCTAACTGGCTCCAACCACTTCAGTTAACGGCGTGTTCTCCTCAAGTGGGTTCAGGGAAGGAGCAGGAAACAGGAAGCTCCCTGAGAAGCTGGTGTTAATCAGTCCAGGCTCCTGGGAGTGCTAGAGAGGGACATAAGAGGGTCCACCTTTGCTCTCTCCCTGCAGTTCCTGCTGCTTTCTGTTATTCCCTCACCTTCTCCCCTGCCTGCCTGTTATGACTCTTGTGCCCTCCTTCCTCCAGCCCAGCACCCCACCATCTCTGTGCATCTAGAGCAGAAAGAATACATATGCACCACCACCAGACAATTTTCTACACTCTGGGTCCTAGTGGCACCCACCCCTCAACATTCTGGCACCTAAGGTGGCCGCCTCAGTTCGCCTCATGGTAAGGCCAGCCCTGTGAACATCAGAGCAGGAAAGCGAGGTGTGGACTTCACTGGACTGGAGCAGTACTGTGAAGAAGAGCTCTCCCACTGCACCAGATTAATACTGAGTCTAATCGTACCTGTGAGTGGAGTTTTAGTTGGGTGGGGATTCTTGTGTGGCTAAGTTCTGAACCTCAGTAAGCTGGACAATACATTCCTCATACTGACTTTTGCTCCTTTTAGTGCACACATGTGTGTGTGTGTGTATGTATGTATGTATGTATGTATGAGAGAGAGAGGAAAAAAATTGGTTAGTTGTGTTGCTTTTGTTTAGTTTTTTTCTCCAAATAAAACATTTGTGATTCCATGTTCCCAAGGCCTGTGAGTGGGGAAGAATCACCTGTAAAGGGACCAAGGAGGTTCTACTTTAATTTCCCAGAGCCAGAAAGAGGAACACAGATCTGGATGGGGCCTCAAATCATAGTCTTATTGATGTATTTAAAAAAAAAGGACTTTTAGAAACACTGAACCTAGCCCATGTTGTTGTCAGAAGGGTTACATAAATAACTACTACGAATAATAACTATATTGGGAAAATTGTGAAACTGGCTATACACAAAGTGCTCTGCCAAGTGAGCAATAGGAAAAAAGAACTCTTCTCTTTTCTCTCATTTATTGTAACCTTATGTGCTATTTTAAATATTGCAGCTAGAAAGTATTGAGACAGAAATGTTACTTACAAGTTGGTGCCCCTTCAATGTTATGACTATCATGCAGAGGCTGCAATTGCCAATAAACTCACCTAATAAAAACATGCTATTGAAAACATTTTCACAAACTAAGCATGCAGAGCTAAGCACGAAACCACCATCATAGTCTGAATAAGGCAGTGAAATAGTAGACAACATTTTTCATTGCAGATGGATCATTGTAATGTTTACAGGATGCAACAATTACTTAAAGTTCCTGCTGGAAATGAGGTTATATTTTCCCTTCAGAAAATTTCAGTGACACTATCATTTTTCTTAAATGTTCCAAGCCTCTTGGAATGACTGTCTTTCTTTCTTAAAAAATAAATAACCCTCCCTGGTTATAGTTATTCTTCAGATTTCTGACAAATTACAACCTGACGTGGCAATTAGTTTGGCTTAAAGATAGACGTCAGACACGTCACTTGATCAATGGCAAATTAAAGTGTCAGAATGTAAAATAGAATTAATTCAATCTAGGCTATGGCTGCAGACTTTCCCCATTAATACTGTAACTATGACTAAACAAGGACATATGAGCCTAAAAAAGCCCCAGCAGTACTGAAATAGTCCATTCCTCAGGTTTATTCTGTGCTCTTCTCTAACACTAGGCTTTTCAGAGTGCTCCAAGTATCTTCAAATGAGCAGGTGCCTGAAATTCTCCTAACCCCACAAAAATATCCACCTCATGGTCAGTCTGCCCTTGCTGATGCTGTAATTGCTCTAAGGGTATGTCTACACTACGGGATTATTCCGATTTTACATAAACCGGTTTTGTAAAACAGATTGTATAAAGTCGAGTGCACGTGGCCACACTAAGCACATTAATTCGGTGATGTGCGTCCATGGTCCTAGGCTAGCGTAGATTTCTGGAGCATCGCATTGTGGGTAGCTATCCCGTAGCTATCCCATTGTTCCCACAGTCTCCCCAGCCCATTGGAATTCTGGGTTGAGACCGCAATTAACAGTGTTGTGGGTGATTCTGGGTAAATGTCGTCACTCTTTCCTTCCTCCGTGAAAGCAACGGCAGACAATCATTTCACGCCCTTTTTCCCTGGATTGCCCTGGCAGATGCCATAGCACGGCAACCATGGAGCCTGTTCAGCTTTTTTTTACCGTCACTGTATGTCTACTGGATGTTGCTAACAGAGACGGTACTGCAGTGCTACACAGCAGCATTCATTTGCCTTTGCAAGATAGCAGAGACAGTTATCAGTTGTTCTGTACTGTCTGCCATGCTGTTGTAAATTGGCAATGAGATGACGGTTATCAGTTGTTCTGTACCGTCTACTGCTGTCATGGGTGCCCCTGGCTGAAGTCGGCTGGGGGCACAAAGACAAAAATGGGAATGACTCCCCGAGTCAATCCCTCCTTTATGGTATCTAAAAATAGAGTCAGTCCTGCCTAGAATATGGTGCAAGTGTACTAGAGAACCAGAGAGCACAGCCGCTCCGTGTCAGATCCCGCAGAAATGATGAGCTACATGCCATTCACGGGGGGTGCCCCTGCAACAACCACACCCATTGTTTCCTGCTCCCCCAACCCTCCTGGGCTACCATTGCAGTGTCCCCCCATTTGTGTGATGAAGTAATAAAGAATGCAGGAATAAGAAACACTGACTTGTTAGTGAGATAAAATGAGGGGGAAGCAGCCTCCAGCTGCTATGATAGTCCAGGCAGGACATTAAACGGTGTGGGGGAGAGGAGCCCAGCATCCCGCTGCTATGATAGTCCAGGCAGTACAGAATCTTTTCTTTACACATGAAAGGGAGGGGGCTGATGGAGCTCAGCCCCCAGTTGCTATGATGAAGACGGTTACCAGCCATTCTGTACCATCTACTGGGAATGACCAGGAATCATTCCTATTTTTACCCAGGCGCCCCAGGCCGACCTCACCTGAGGCCAGCCAGGAGCACTCACGGGCTGATGATGACGACGGATAGCAGTCATATTGTACCATCTGCCACCGGGGAGGGGATGAGAGAGGATACTGCTGTTCACTGCCGCAGCATCGCGTCTACCAGCAGTATGCAGTAGACATAGGGTGACATTGAAAAAAGTCAAGAAACAATTTTTTTCCCTTTCCTTTCATGGAGGGGAGGGGGGTAAATTAACGAGCTATACCTTGAACCACCCCAGACAATGTGTTTGACCCTACAGGCATTGGGAGCTCAGCCAAGAATGCAAATACTTGTTGGAGACTGCTGTGGACTGTGGGATAGCTGGAGTCCTCAGTACCCCCCCCCTCCCTCCATGAGCGTCCATTTGATTCTTTGGCTTTCCGTCACGCTTGTCACGCAGCACTGTGCTGTGGACTCTGTATCATAGCCTGGAGATTTTTTCAAATGCTTTGGCATTTCGTCTTCTGTAACAGAGCTCTGATAGAACAGATTTTTCTCCCGATACAGCGGTCAGATCCAGTATCTCCCGTATGGTCCATGCTGGAGCTTTTTTTGGATTTGGGACTGCATTGCCACCCGTGCTGATCAGAGCTCCACGCTGGGCAAACAGGAAATTAAATTCAAAAGTTCGAGGGGCTTTTCCTGTTTACCTGGCCAGTGCATCCGAGTTCAGATTGCTGTCCAGAGCAGTCACAATGGTGCACTGTGCGATACCACCCGGAGGCCAATACCGTCGATTTGCAGCCACACTAACCCTAATCCGATATGGTAATACCGATTTCAGCGCTACTCCTCTCGTTGGGGAGGAGTACAGAAACCGATTTAAAGAGCCCTTTATATCGATATAAAGGGTCTTGTTGTGTGGACGGGTGCAGCGTTAAATCGGTTTAACGCTGCTAAAATTGGTTTAAACGTGTAGTGTAGACCAGGCCTAAGTCAGGAAAGACAGGCAGTGGTGGGGCCAGATCAGGGGACTAACAGAAACTGCTCCGGAGCTAACAGGAGTCACCTGTAAGCATGAGTCAGTAGCAATTATTCTTTATCTTTGTGTGGGGCTTGAACACCCAATATTAGGGTGACTCAACAGAGTCCTCAATTCTTGTGCAGGAGGCTCAGATCTGCCACCACCCTCTTACCCTATCTTTATAGGCACTCTCAGATGAGAGGCCACGAATTGCCAGGTCATGGATATTTAATCATTCTCTTCAATTCCAGATATGGTCCCTGTAGACAACCATTCACTACGACTGCTTCTGCTGTACAAGTTCACTGGATAAATAGAGGACACAGTCAAAAGGGCTGTCAATCTGGCATCTTTCATAGGACCTGAATTCCGAGGCAATTAAATTATTAAATAACTAAATATATATTTTTGAAAAAGACTTCGTTGAATAAATACATTTGTGATGCTTCACATTCCCAGATTTGGATAGTTAAAGCATTAACAGTACATGTTTGTTTTAGAAGCAGACTTGATCTAAGTCACATTAATAATAATATTGGCTATAAGGAAGGAGGAATACTGCTGTGTGTTTGACAAGGGAGGATGAAAGGAAGGAAATTCAAAGTGTCTGATTTTTATTAGATTATAGGGACAATAAGAGCTCTTGTTAGTAAAATATCAAATTTTTAACTCCAGACCACTACGCTATTGTAAATTAACTATGAAGTTGGTTTCATATTAGATCCCCCATTCTGCAAACACTTGTTGCACGCTGTGATGGGTTCCCAGAATACAACCTGAGCTGTTGGACTGATGAGCCCTCTGTCCCATTAGCCTGGAGTATCCCTCTCATGCTGTGATGCTGTGACAAGCTATAAACCTCTGGCAGGCACTGCACTTACACAGACATCCACAGGCAGGGACACACCCAGCTGAATTACATGAATGCTTCTCCCAGCCACTCATGAACCAAAATAGAGAGGCTCCAGCCAATTCCCCCCAGCTCCCCAACCTTACACTACTGGAATAAACTGACTTGCCCTTGTCAGAAGCCTGACCAGTGTGTTTATTACTCAGTCTGCCCCTTCCTCAATGTGGCGAGGACACACATTAGCCTTTGTAACCTAAGCTGAAATTTCCTAAGCACTTCAACCAAAACACACTGTTTTAGGTAAAATAAACACACTGTTTTAGCTACAGAAAGACAGATTTAAAGTGATTATAAGAGATCAAGGTTGGTTACCTAAGAAATAAAATAAATTTGCCGTCGAAGTTCTATTAACTAAACAGGATTTGACTGAAGCAGTGTCTTACCCTGATAGATGATACAAACAGGTCACAGAACTTCAGTACATAGACTGGAACTCTTCTACAGCCTGGGACCATCCTCCCCAATTCAAAGTCCGTGTCCTCCTGATGTGTTGAGACTTCCCATCTTCATAATTTCTTCCAGTTTCCTGGAAAGATCTATGCTTGTTACATTGAGGTTCATCCCCATTGGTCAAGTATCCACCATTGTCAACGTGCTCTGACTGAGAAGCCTTCTGGGATGGTCGTTGGGAGTGTGGATTCCCTTTAATGGGCCATCAGTGCCTCTGGCTACTTCACTGTAGTACCTGAAAGGCTGGTTGTGAGTGTTCCCAACCTTACAACATATTTCAGTAACATACCCAGCAAAACCTCATAACTTCACATACAATGATAGCACATACAATCCAACGGGATATTATTATTTAAAATGATACCTCCCAAGACATACATTGTACAAAACACATCATAAATTGTATGACAGTGGTGAATATGGGGGTTCCAGGTTCTGCTTTGTGGAACAGAGTGCCAGATAAAAGTTCATTTGTTTGTTTGTGTAAGTTCAATGAATGTATTTACATGTTATAAGTTAAACACGTGTACAAATCTTTTCAGAATTGGTTTCTTAGTTCGTAGTAACCACATTGCCCTCATCAAGAATAGCTCAAATTGCTCTGTTAGGACTCAGAGCTAGAACTAGGAGTCTCCATATACATGTAACTCCTCTGCATGTTATGCACATGAAGTCTAGAAGTCTTTCTGTGAATCAGAGTTGAGCGTATAAGAATGATATGTTAAATGGGTGAAAGATTAAGGGGTTAATTTTCATTAGCCTATTTGAACTCTGACATTCTGCTTTCATGATATATATTGAATTCTCAGAGGAAAATGTTCCTTTATAACTCTTTAGACTCACTTTGACAAACACAGAAAAAGCCTCTTGCATAAAGACTAACTTTTGGATAAAGATGATCCATGTAGTAAAACCCACAAATTTGCTTCAACATTGTTCATGACCTTTTATTCGCTTTCTGTGAACATCTGTAAGAACACATTTTGGTTTGCAATAAGTTACACAAGAGAAAGTGTCATTAAAATGACGCTGATACTTGTGTGAATATTCATTTGTGCCTCAAGTCTTTGTGTGGCTGTCTTGGAAATTCTTTGGGTAGATGGGAATGATCCAGTCCAAGGGTGCTGAAACTAAGGGTGCTGGGGGTGTGGCAGCACCCCTTGGCTTGGAGTAATTTCTATCGTATACAGGGTTTATAGTTTTGTTCAATGGCTTTCATCACCCCCACTAAACAAATTGCTCCAATGCCACTGATCCAGTCAGGGAGCAGAAATTCCATGTGACTTTGGTGACCAATAATGCAGCATAAGAAGCTAGTTATGATTACAAATACTCAATAGTGTGGGAAAGAGTTTGTGAGCTAGCCATAGGATGAAACATGTTCACATAAACTAGTCATTGAATAATTTCTAAGGACAAAAGCTGAAGTCTGATCATAGAGAACTAGTGAAGATAAAGAGGGGCTGAACTTATTGAATAAATTATTAACAGCCAAATTAAAGAAAAAATATTTTGGCTCTTTTTTAGAGTTAATACTAATGTTGTACTCTTTCTGACCTTATATTGCAGGGAAAGAATAGTTGCTTCATAAAGTCTTCATGAAATCATCATACATTTTCCCCCGTGGGATTCTCCATCACTATTTAGAGTTTACCACATTTCAGAGTGGAAAACTAATGCTTTGTAAATATCTTCTTAGTTTTTTGAATAATGTTAGCAGTTGATGTCAAATGTTTGTCTAAGATATAAGTAAATCTGGAGAAGGCAATTAAAATAAAGTTCTCTCAAATTTACAAAGGTTTCGAGATGAGGGAAAGCTTAATTAAAGTTAATCGTGGAAAACAAAGCACTTAGCACTGCAGTCCTCCACATTTGTCAGACTTGGGAAGAGTTAATTAGAATCAAACGAGGAAAAAGTAAACATTAAGAGTTCTTTCTGGGGTTCATTAAATTTGAATAAGTCAAAATATGTCCCGGTAATATTCAACTTTGTAGCTATGACCCACATTTCTCTGTCTTCTCTCCTCCTCTGACAATCTCTGTACTACTGGATTAAAATACATGTAGGGCCTAATTCTCTTTTACAGAGAAGAGGATCCTGGAGTGAGTTGTAAAACATGAACTGCAGTCTACAGGCCTAATTCTCATTTACACTAAAGCCACTTTCCACCATTATGGCAGTGAAGGGAAAGTAAATTATATATACTCCTAGCTTAAGACCACTTTACACTTCCATAATGTGTAAAGCAGCCTTAATGAAAAAGAAATCTCCTGTTTTCTTGTCTCAGCATGTAAAGTTCGAGCAATGCCCTGTTTTCCAAGAGCATGGCAATCCATGAATGAAGGTTCTGGAAGTATGGCTAATAGTCACCTGGTATACTGCACTGGCATGCTAGCATTGTGTTTACTAAACATTATAGAGATATGAAGTCCTTTATGTCAGGGTTTCTCAACTGAAGGGTCGGGATCCAAAACTGGGTCTCCAGAATGTTTGAAAGGCTCACATGGCAACTCCTGTGGCTCCTGGGGCTGGCTGGGCTCAGGCACTGCAACCTGTGGGGTCCCAGTGCCACTCAGGTTTGCCCCAGCCATCATGAAGATGGGAGTCTAGGTAAGCCAAATTTGAGTGAGTGGCACTGCAACCCCATGAGCCAGGTCACAACTCCACTCACACAAATTTGGTCCAGTCAGGGGGCGGGACCAAACCTGAGCAGCACTGAAACACCGGAGGTTGCAATGCCCAGAGCCAAGAGCCAAGAGCCAAGCCTAGCTGCGCCTATGGTGCAGGAGCTGCCACCATAGGGTGAATGCGAGGCAAGCTCCAGCCAACACCATAACCCCAGGGCCTCCACACCCAGGCTATTTACTGGGTTGCAACAGGCCATAACATTTTCAAATGGGTCTTGAGCCCAAAAAGGCTGAGAATCACTGCTTTATGTGCTATCTCATAAGTTGTAATTTATTATGTATGCTGCTACATTACAGTGTAATACTTAAAAAAGGAAAGAAAAGAAATGAAATCTCTATTAAACTTGTTCTGCCAGGCAAATGCCATTGGGAGAGTTTATATAAAGTCTTCAGCAGGGAGAAAAGGGCAGCTCATTACCTATTGTACATTAGCATTTAAAGAGCTATGGCAAGATATTAATCTTGAAGGGAAGAAACAGGAAGAAAAGCAGAGCAAGATCCTATATCAGAAGACAGCTTTAGCAATGACAAATCAGAACAGCGCTGGTGCTTAACAAGAAAAAAGGAGATGCTGTTTTGTTTAAATTACCCCAGCAAAGGCAGCTGGCCTGATGAGAAACGCATGTGTGATGTAAGAAGGAGCATTCATAATGATGTTAAAGTAATGCTAAGAAAGCATGACAATTTGTGGAGTTAAATGTGAATGTCTACTCTGAATTCAGCCAATGTATTGTGTGAGTGGGATTCAGACTTGCTGTGGTTATGCAATGGTTCTACAATGGAAAACCTGTGCAAGTGGCCCAAACTGAAAGGTGACTTTTACTGGATGATTATTTTCATAGCTAGACCTACAAGACAGAAGTCTGAAAATTAACATTAAAGCAACTCTGATCATTCCTGAAGGTAAACAGAAGGAGAATACAACAACATAATTCAACTGGAGGCAAAGCTAATTTCCTGAAAGAAAATATGTTATGTTGTCCCAAGAGTCTGAAATATTTCATAAATCATGTCCTTGTAAGCAGCCCAATTACTGCAGCATCTCTTTAATTCTCTAACAGCCAAGTTGTTTTCCTGTATTTTTGAATGGAGCATTATTGTACTCAGACAAATTTTTCATTCCTAAGAGTGATGCCTCCAGAAGTTGGCAATGTCAGAAAGAATGCAAATGGTCTATGAAGCCTTCATGAGTCTGTTCGAGGCATAATACAGCACAAGTACAGAAATATGTCAGTCAAATGGATACTTCCAGGTCCTATAAAAAGTATGCAGTTATGCCTGGAGATCGAGATACATACTGAAAGCACTAAGCTTTTCTAGAAGCTTGCACAAAATTAAAAATCAACCTTTGGAACTTTCATAGATTCCAAGACCAGAAGGTACCATTGGGATCATGTAAACTGACCTCCTGTACACCACAGGCCATAGAACTGACCCAAAATACTTCCCAGAGCAGATCTTTCAGAAAAACATCCTATCTGGATTTTTAAATTGCCCCAGATGGAGAACCCACCACCACATTATAAACAAACAATATGAAGCTCTGCTGTGGTGAGATGAGATGAGAGAATAGCATGATCTCTAGCCAACCAGAGTCTGGAATCCAGGAACTTCTGAATTTACCATTTGCTTCATGTAGCATTGGATAAGACACATTAACCTCTCTCGACCAGATCTTTGAAGGTACTTAGGTGCCTATCTGCCTCTTCAAGAGCCTAATTCCAGCAATTAGACACCAGTGACATTTTAAAAGCAGCTACTCAGTTGCCTTCTAACCCCTTAAGTACCTATGTCTCCATGGTACCTGTATTTCCCTCTGTCAGCATTTGCAAAGCTGACTAAGACCTGACACCGCTCAACAACTAAGAAGTTGCTCAGTGCCCTCACTCAAGCCCAAGTGAGATTCTCAAACTAGGCACGGGAATGCCCTTCTTGCCAGTGGGGCCTGATCCCATAGTCATGCTCAGAACAGACCTTGCACCTATTACCTGAAAGACCCTAGATAGGGAGGGCTGAATGCAGGCCACCGTTAGGTGCAGGGACAGCAGAGCGCCTACACAAAAGACAACCAGGGACACAGGAAAATGTAAGGTGAGTATGAGAGAGGCATCAAGTGTGAGCAGGAGACAGAGACAAGCATGGGCTACCTAAGTAACCTGATGTAGATGCCTAATTCCAGGAAAGAATTTGCAGCTGAGTGGAGGACGATGCCTATCAACATATCAGATCCATCAGCCAGCTGCTGAGGTGCATAAGCCTTTCTACTCTACTTCATCTTAATGTTTCCTTTCTGGCTAGCTTAAGCAGCTCCTCGCTCAGCTGGCCAACTTCTAAAAGTCCCTTTCTTAAGCACCTAACTTTTGCCATACATTGTATGGGATCCTGGCCTCTGTTTCTCATCTGTAAAATAGGAATAATAATACTTTCTTAGGGCCAGAGTGAGTCCTTATACACATTGGTGAGCACTTACTCCTGTGAGCAGTACCATCCAAGTCAACTTAGAGCTATGTGAATTTTTTTTTTTGGGGCGCTTTGGTGGCTGAACTGAAAAATAACAATCATAATAATAAATTCCTTTCACGTTGAACCAAAAATGAGAATTCGTCAGCAACATAAAATGTGAAAAGAAGTTTCCTTTCGTGTTGACCAAAACAACATGTTTTGTTTCAATTTCAACATTTTAAAAAAGTTATTATAACATTTTAAAAAAAAGTGAGGGAAATTCCCAAACAAAATGTCTTTTCAAAATGAAAAGTCAAAACGTTTTGACATTTCTGAAATGTTTCTCTTTTCTTTGATAGAAACAATTTGCTGAAATGGACCCAAAATTGTGAATAGTTTCAGTCAACCTGAATCCGCATTTTTCAGAGGAAAAGGTTTTGCATGAAAAATTTCATCCAGGTCTGTTCACAATACCTAGCACACAGGATTGTCCTCTGTACATCAGTGCTGTAGTGAAGTGATTACTAGTTGGAGTGGAACACAGAAGCCCCTGTTATATTGTTGATTACCGATAGCTCAGAGGAGGGACAGATGGGGAAAATTTGCACTGATTTTATATCTGTTAATGTCAGGTACTGAAATCAGTAGGGAGCCTGTTTTGTGATTGTAAACCAGAACAAGGCTCTTTGAACTATCTGCAGCAGTACTGACTCCTGAGATTGAAGCACGACCATGCCCTGTGGCAGTTTGGATCTTGGGGTCAATACAAGGCCAAATAAACTCATAAGATGTACATATTGTCTGTCAATATTTCAGACCTATCATCATGGTACCTGAGCATCTGTGTGTATGAGTGTATTTGAAATAGGTTAAGGTCTCCAAAATGCATGTATAGATCCACCTCCCAAAGGGACTTATGCATGCAGTTCTCTCTTTCTAAATGATTTTATCAGATGATTAGACAGCTAACATATTTAACACTCTTCAGAATATTTAACTATAACTAAATATACTCTATCTGCATGTATTTCATCATCATCATAGTATCTGAGCATTTCCCAGTATAATCTGATCATAATGGTTCCTTCCGGCCTTAAAATCTATGTATAAGAACAAAGAAAACTCTCACTTCACTTGCAAGAGTAGCTTAAATGATGGGTTTGCAGGGGATGTCTCTTCCTGCCCCTTTTTACCTGCTGATCCCCAATGGATGTGTAAAGCTGTGTGAAGAGTTTATTATGAGAAACGGAAGTCAAAGAAATGGTCTTTGCAATTAGCTCCAAATGCTGTTAATAAATATGGATTAGCATTTTAATAGCTGCTGCTATTAAACAACTAACACCTTCATGCTTGCACTTCTTGTAACTACCAACAACATGCCACTGTAATGGCTTTTCAGAATTAAAGGCTAGATTACTATAAATTGTTATAAATGAGCCATTAATTATCTTGATTGTTTACTAAAAATAATAACTCCTTGTCTTTCCAGTAAATTATACATAACAGAAACAACAAGCGGCTATTTATTATATGACAATAGTGATTCTTGTGACATACAAATCATAAGAACAGAGTTTGAAAGTTCAAGTTTCATCTCACTTAAAAAACAACAGTACTTGTTTACAAATCAGACATAAAAATACAAGTGGCATAGCACACTTACTGAAAAATTACTTACTTTCTCATTTTTACCATATAATTATAAAATAAATCAATTGGAATACAAATTATTTTACTTACATTTCAGTGTATAGTATATAGAGCAGTATAAACAAGTCATCGTCTGTATGAAATTTTAGTATGTACTGACTTCTCTAACTTTCAGTGTAGCCTGTTGTAAAACTAGGCAAATATCTAGGTGAGTTAAGGTACCTTGTGGAAGACTTCTGTATAGGCACATGGGTACATATACCTCTGGTTGAGAATTGCTGTTCTACGGAACACTTTTCTGGGGTCTGTAGTGAGCTGGTTGATTACATAAGGCTGCCTCTCCTCCTTGCCTCCACCTTCTAAATCACATTACAGACAACTCTATATTCAAGACCAGGCCACGGAGTTATGCTGGTTAACACCAGCTGCAAAACTGTCCCACACTAAACAATTTCCCAGTCTTGCTTTTACATGTGAGCAACTATTGCAGTAGCCAAAGGAATGTCATGCAACCACAAAAGGGAAGGAAGATGCTCACAAAACACTTTTAAAATGTGGTACTCACTATGAAAAATCTGAGATGCCCTGTGGGCCAGCTTTACTGCTCATGCTAGTGTAGTGGAAGCAAAACCAGGCTGTAAGGGCCAGATTTTTAAAAGTGGGCACCTAAAGATGCAGAGATGTAAGTACTACCCACAAAGTAAGTGGAGATGAATGCAGTGTGGGGGTCAACCCCTCATTTGCATCTCAACCCCACTGAAGTCAGTGACATCACTGAGTTATAACTTAGAATATAGTTTAGGTCTAATATGGGTCTGCATGTATATTTTTTAGAATTACTTTGTGAGATAATTGAATGTTCAGTAGTAGAGAATGCCAATTTAAATGGTATATTAGGCTCCTATTTGACTTGTATTTCTATTTATGTTATAAGTATCATATTGTAGCCTGTTCCATATGGACTGCTATAAACACCAGCCCAGTGCCAGGAGTAATCCTGAAAAGTATCAATGCATATAGAGCATGTTTATTTTGCCATACTGTGATGTAATTCCCATAAACACCAGCTCCAGCTGTCAGATGATATGATGTCATACGGAATAATGATCCAATGCATTCCTGATACTGTGGTGTATGTCCTAGGTGTACCAACAGTGTGGCTGTTACTTCTAGGACTAATCTGAAAAATAGATGGCACCTGCTGCAGAATGTAAGAAAACATCTGCTTTAGGTGTGAATTGTCAGGCCCAGAATCAAATGGATTCAGACATCACCCAATTGTAGAATTTGTGCAGGCTTTAAGAATAATTAAGTCTTCCATCACCTGGCCACTATTTCCAGAGGTATTTGAAATATCATGCAAGCTACAAACAGTGCGATCTCCCCATATCGAGGTTGTACGTTTAAGATCTGCAAGTCACCTGTTAGGATGTTTCATTGTGCAGTTCTACGAACAGAGTTTGATAAGAAAACATTCAGTCATCCTACAAGGACATGGAGAGAAGAATATCTTGCTGGTGTTGATTTCCTGATTACTATTTCAGCAAAGCTTCAAACCATGTGCTCAGCAGCATATGTAAATACCAAAAGGATGCTTATCAGAATCTTCTGTTCTCCAGAACAGCTGCTGTTCTTGACAGATGTGCCAGTGCCAACACAACATTAAGTTTAAGTAATTTCCATAGAGATTACAAACTTTATCAGCATTTCTTTTACTTACATGCCAATAACAAGGTGTTGAACTGTTTAGTATGAATGTAACATGACATAAAAGGCTTGTTTACAGTCAGTGTTCCACTGATATAGATAAATAAGTAAAACTGCATTTGTTGCACACCTTGGCCCTTAATCTTACTAAAAAAAAAATTTCCTTTTATCTATTTTCACAGATGCATGATACTGGCATTTATATATTTAAGGCTTTCTTGATCAGTGGCTTTTGATTATGCAGAATTTTTAATGAGACCCAGCATTTGTAAACAGTGAGAAATATGGTGACAGCAGGGTTAGCTGCATGTCCAGAAACTAAAGTAAACTAAAAAAAAAAAGGGGGGGGAGGGAACTAAAATCTGTAGGTCAATAAGTTGTGATAAGCAAATGAATCATATTACAGTGCACACTTGCTATCCTGTGGTAAGGTTAGTGCACTTCTAATTAGCACACATTACTCAGTAAGACTTACTAGCTGGTACCTGTGAAATATTCATGGGTTGTGGCTCTGCCTCTGCTCTGTCCTTCCTCTAGTTCCTTGCCCAAGCCTATGTTCTCCTCTTCCTTATCTGCCTCCTCAAAAATTCATTTGGATACTGTACTTGGATGTGTTGCAATGAACCATAACAAATGAGCAGCACACAAACCAGGTTATCAGAGCTGAGTGAACGATCCATAATGAATAACTTACTCGGTTTGGAGCACCAAGTACAATGGGACGCTAACTCATGACTGAGGCTGCTAGGAGTTACTGCAATACAAATAATGATGATAATAATTAATGACAATAGAGATTGTTCACCAGCAGTTCACAGCAAGTATTCATGAGCTGAAATTCAAAATTAACGCTGTGTTGCTTAATTCTAATTGGAAAATATAGATCCACAAGACCTTTTTTTCTATACCTTGACGGTCTGAGCATAATACTTAGAATCAGCTTCCTGGTGTGAATACCTGTGTTTATGAGTTCCAACTTTGTTTACTGCAAGTATTCTCCAGTGTTTGCTTCAAATTTATAGTCTCTACAAATATTTCTGCTAGTATTTTGTTGCTGGAACATAAACAGAAAATGACCACAAACACGGGTAACTTATAAAGTGTGGGGGGCGGGTGACAAAAAACACCCAAACCTGCCAGTTTAAAAAAAAATCCATTACAACACACCTTCATGCTTCTTTCTCCACTCTACACAGCTGGCAGGAAATGACTATACTGTTATCTCATAAAATAAACAAGGCCTACTTTGGTAGCCCTTGATCATGGGATTAGTCCCACTGAACTTAATGGATTACTCAGAGAAAGCCAGGACTGCAGGATTTGACTAGGGTTGCAACCTGTCCAGGTTTTCCTAGGATTGTCCCCTTTTGGAGGTAGCTGTCCCTGGAAATCTGTAAGGGTGTTCAATAGAAGCTCCAGTCACAGACAAGCATCCTATTGCTCTAAGCTATACAACACAATAAAAGACAATCACTTCTTGAAAGAGCTTACAATCTCCCCAATGTCCTCCATAGTGAAGATTTTTGCAAAGGAACCATTTAGTTTCTCAGCGGTATCCCTACTCACTCTGTATAAAGTCACTGTAGCTGCTAGATGACTTCCTTATGTACCATTTAAAGAATAACAGTACTCCAAGCCTTTAACTCCCCTGAATGTTTATTACTTTGGCTGATGTCAATGGTGATGCTGAAGATAAACTCATTAGCAGATGTGCTTTTATCAGTCCTTCATGCATTAACTCATTAAATTTCATTAAAGATTTACAAAAGGTTACTTTTTGGAATTGCAGTTTAAGGGGCTGAGGGAATTATTTACACAGCCATTTACCAATTTTCCAGCTTTCTATTGTTGAAAGCAGGAGGGGCACAGAAAACATGATTTTGGAACAGCTTGCAAGTCAGCTGGGAAGCCATGATACCTTCAATAGAGGGGACTAAAGTTAGAATCCTGTGCTGAGGTGGCATTGGCCAGGTCCCTCAGAATAGTGGGACTTGGAGTTAACACCCCATTTTGATGCTTGGGGAAGTTCATGCCTCTCAAAGCTATTGTTTCAGGCTCTCTGCAGATTCAGGAAGATGCCTTGGTTACACATGGTCACATTTTTAAAGATTTTCTTCATATCCAGGAGGGCTAGAGACTTACTTTTATTTTTATTTTAAATGATAGCTGGGATTCTTATGGCACGTGACTCAAGGAGCAGATACTACAGTTCCTATATCTTAATCTGGGCTAGCCTCCAAGGATAATCCAGATGATTCAGGACCTTGTGCTGGTGAGTTCATAGGTAGTACTCTTCCCTGTGAGTCAGGACTCAGCTAATGTTCCAGCACAGTATTCCAGGTACAGAAATGAATCTTAACTGCAAAAGCCAGTCACAAGAGATTTTGGAGTATGCCACATTTCAGAAGAGGATGGTGTTTTTTCTACTATCTTGGTCAGTTCTAATTGAGGGAGTTCATCCTATTTTCTACCCATCTAATTAGTTTCAATTGGCTAAATTATTTTTCTCTTCTGGTCATCAGTTATTGTATCATGCCCTTTTTATGACTGCTTATGCATCTCATTCCAGAAGTGGTTGTATTTCAGTGGTGGTTGATGTGAAGAAATTCCTAATAAGTGTTCAGTTTGCAATTTTGTTAGGCTTCCTCAAACTTGCAAAAGGTGTTATATAAATCAACATAAACAGCCATTTTGTCCTCCATTTAACAGACCCTGCTTCTTTGGCATAGATCAAGAATTGAGCATATTGAAAAACTTGCCAAATTGCAGAAAAAAGTGACTCTATAGAACTTAAAATCAAAATAGGCAGCTATGAGATCTGAAGAGGTGTCATTTTTCCAATGCAGGAGCTCCAGCTTCTTTGATGTGCCAATTCCCAAGAAGCTCTGAATGGTAAATTAGATTTGGCTGCATCAAGCCAATCATATATCATGCAGTAGAAGTAAGCTAGGGTTCAAAAATCTCCACATTAAACATATTTTGAAAAAAAGATTGATGTCCAAGCACCATTTAGTTTGCACACACAGGGAAAAACACCACCAAAAACTCCTGCATATGGGTATCTAATGGCACCTATTAAACTACAAAAAGATATGGTCTATATCAAAGTCAGAAAAACTCGAACAAACAAATGAGTCAGTAATGTAGGACTGTTTGGGCTATTTGAATGTGTGTATAGTAGGAGACAACTGGAAAACTTGTATGGAGTTTAGGGGTTAAAGATTTTGACACATACACTGCTGGGGTTATTTATATAATAATTCCCTACTCCTTTACTTCTCCCCTCACCCTCCTCCAATACCCAAAACAAACAGGCAAAAATATTTTTCAAATATTCGATAGGAAAAAGTTTGTCAGCCAGGAAGACCAAGAATTCTTTATATTAAACAAATGGAGCTAAATTTTCAGGCCCTGGAAACTAGATTGTGTGCACAAAACTCATGCTGTAATTAACCTTAACTGGGCAGATTACAGTTTCAGCTTTCAGCCAAATGGTTGCAAGAAAAGCTAGTTAATGCTGCAAGAAATATTTCATTAAAGTGTGTTTGAACTTTAAAATGAATCTGCTTCCAGTCTGTTGTGCACATTTGTCTTTTAATTCCTTCAGTATTTTGTTACACAAGTTTAGGGGCAGTTATGCCTGCCAACACAAGCAAATACTAAGCAACTATTGAATATTTTCAGAAATCAGATTTCAAATTCCTAATTGTGACTCTGGAGACCAGAAACTTGATTCGAATAATGCAACTCATCCTAGCAAAATACAGAAGCATGCTACGTTGTTCAAAAAAATGCCTAACATTGTGAATGTTGTATCTTCAGTATGAGTGTTGTAGTGAAGTGATCATAGGCTGAAATAGATTTCCATAAAAATGGCCACTGAAAAAACACTGAATGAATAAATGAATGGAAATTGTGATCTATCTCTGTACAATTTGCCAACAGAAAAGAGGGCTAACTTTCATGAGTAACTCGGCTATTGTAAATAGTTTGCTCTGCATGCCAATCTTAACTTTGTCTGTTGAAAATTCCTTTTGTCATATTTTTGTAAACAGGTTCAGTGCCATTTTTCTTCACCTAGCTGCTGCTACATGATTCCAGATGGAATTGCGATTCCCCTTGTGATGTCCTATTGAAAAGCATTAGTGAATGGCTTTTCAGGAGAATTTCTCTGATAAAAGCACAGAAGAATAAAATACCATTTTTCTTAAAATGAATGTACCCTATGTATCACTACATAATCCTTTCTTACAAGAGCAAAGAGTTTTCATATCAAACTCCTTTTTCAAATGCAAATGAATACATGATCCTGAATTTTGAGCAAGCTTTGCAGCCCTTTACTAATGTCCACAGACTAAAAATGTGGGATGATGTCCTTATAAACCGAGTTATTCTGATGCCTTATGTACCTTAGGCTACTTTTACCTGTGCTCAAACAAAGTCAACATAGCCTGTTTAGGGTCAAATCTCATCTTCTCTTGGTGCATGATTTGATCAACAGGTGATCAATAAGGCTTGGGATGGACTTCACATTGTTTTAACTACAGCCCTGGCTGCTCTCAGACCAACCTTGTATTTTCTTTGCTTCAGACTCCAGATCCCTCTGTCAGGACAGCTTGATCCATTTTTATCTTTTTGTATTCTTGAGATTGCTGGCTGAGTTTGCAAGACTGGTAGCTTCAGCCTCCTTGTCCAGGACTTCCCTTCCTGCATTGCACCAGTGCCACATTTATCCACCACCTCACAGAATGCAATACAAATCTTTCTCCCTGATGCTGTTTTTTTTCCTCTTTCTTGGGTAAGCTTGGTTGAAGTCACAGAATTTGTTTTGATTTTAACTTTTTTTTCTCTGTATGAGGGTGAGGCAGTTAATTGAGTTTGGCGAAGAGCTGTCCAAGTGCAAAAGAAAAAATAAAGGCAAGATCACACCACCTTTACTGCCATTTCTGAATGGCTTATTCTTCAAGTAGTTCTGCTGAGCTCACTGGGACTACTCAAGGAGTAAGTCACTTGACATCACAAGTCAGAGTGGCAGAAACTGGCACTGTACTAATAGAATGTTAAGGTTTAAAGAACAGCCTCAACTCTATCTCCTTTTGCAAATGAATTACAAAACAGTATTTAATTACACCTAATCCCCAACTGTTGCAATATAATAACATTTTGTATGGCTTTAGGTACAGGTATCGGAAAGGGCCTGTAGGTCCCCAAAACAAGCAAAATAGGAATAGTGGCCAGCTTTCTGCCTCCTGAAGATGGGGAGTGGGAGTACAAAGCTATCGTTCCACTGGATGACAGGGAACAAGCGATACCCTTTGAAGTTGTTTGCTCCCTGGAGATGCTAGATTAAGGGAAACAGGTTGCAGGCTACTGGACCCTTACCACAAGAAGACAACATCAGCTAATGAAGACCTAAAAGATAGTGGATTAAAGGGGTTTTAATGAGGACAGATAGCACCATGTAACTTTTGTTGGGGGGAAAAAACAGGCATAGATATCTTTCAAAAGGTCTGATAATTTGAATAAGCCTTTGATGTTTATTAGAGATAAACCCAAACTCCAGAATTTGGAAAGCTCTTCCTTAACCAATACACACACTAAAGGGAGCAAAATATCCCACTTAGCAAAACTAAATCTGTGTTCTACGGATGTCGGCTTTTTCTGTTAATTTAACTCTCCTCCAAACTCTACATTTTCCTTTAAAATTAATTGTAATACTTGTCATTAACAAGAAGTGTTGTCTTGGTAAATTTGCAGCTAGACACATAAAAGCAGTAACTGTAAACTCTTGCCATGCAGATGCTAACATTGGTAATCATTCCACTGTTGAATGTCAGACCAGCAATCTCCAGCTATTGTGCTGTCCTTTTCTACTGATGCGTAAGTGCCATAACCTTACATAGTCTATATTTCAGCATTTCATATGGAAGTTTAGTAAGAAGAAGGCTGAAAACATTGTGAAATATGCTATCAACTCTTCTTTGAATTGTTCTATTCATTGAGACTTCTGTTGGTGTCTTGGAAAACTATGGGAAAACTTAAAAAATATTTACAAGGTCAGAAGCTAAAAAGTGTTGGACTCGAAATATAGTTTGGAAAATGCTACGAGGTGTTTATGGCATAGTCTATGAAGCCACTTTAGCACAGCATGGTCAGTTTGTAGCTGGAACCACCGTCCCCAAACATATGGGCGTAGCTTTTCCAGGGCGTACACAATGGCATAGCATTCCTTTTCACTGACTGTCCAGTGACTTTCCCTCTCAGACAGTTTCTTGCTGAGAAACAAGACAGGATGGAAGTTGTGATCCGTTGCTTTCTGCATGAGAACTGCTCCTATACGACGCGCAGATGCATCCGTGGTTACTAGGAATGGCTTGTCAAAGTCCGGGGCCCTGAGCACAGGGTCAGACATGAGCGTTGCCTTAAGTTGGGTAAAGGCCTTTTGACACTCATCAGTCCACTTAACTGCATTTGGCTGGGTCTTTTTGGTCAGGTCGGTCAGTGGGGCAGCGATTTGGCTGTAGTGTGGTACAAATCGCCTGTGGTACCCGGCCAAGCCTAAGAAGGATTGGACCTGTTTCTTTGACTTTGGGACAGGCCACTTTTGGATAGCATTCACCTTGGCCTGTAGGGGGTTTATGGTTCCTCGACCCACCTGGTGTCCCAGGTAAGTCACTTTGTTTTGGCCTATTTGACACTTTTTGGCCTTAGCAGTTAGTCCGGCCTGCCTGATGCGCTCAAAGACCTTTTTCAGGTGTAGTAGGTGTTCGGGCCAGGAGTCTGAAAAAATGGCCACATCATCGAGGTAGGCAACTGCATATTCGCCCAGTCCTGCTAGTAGACCATCTACCAGCCTCTGGAAGGTGGCGGGTGCATTTCGCAGCCCGAAAGGAAGGACATTAAATTCATACACCCCCGCATGGGTGACAAATGCTGACCTTTTCTTGGCAGGTTCATCTAGCGGTACTTGCCAGTACCCCTTGGTTAAGTCTATTGTAGAGATGAACTGGGCACGTCCCAACTTTTTCAATAGCTTATCGGTGTGTGGCATTGGATAGTTGTCCGGACGAGTTACCACATTTAGCTTATGGTAGTCCACGCAAAAGCGTATTTCCCCATCTGGTTTGGGTACCAGAACCACTGGAGATGCCCATGCACTGGTAGATGAGCGGATTATACCCATCTGTAGCATGTTCTGGATCTCCCGTTCTATAGCAGCTTGGGCATGAGGAGACACCCGGTAGGGTGGGGTTCTAATGGGGTGAGCATTACCTGTGTCAATGGAGTGGTATGCCCGTTCAGTCCGTCCTGGGGTGGCTGAGAACAATGGGGCGAAGCTAGTGCACAGCTCCTTGATTTGTTGCCGCTGCAGACGTTCCAGAGTGGTTGAGAGGTTCACCTCTTCCACGCCACTGTCTTTTTTCCCCTCATAGTAGACACCGTCAGGCCACTCAGCATCATCTCCCTGGACTATAAACTGACAAACCTATAAGTCTCTGGAATAGAAAGGCTTGAGAGAATTAACATGGCACACTCTAGGCTTTAGTGAGGAATTGGGAAATGCTATGAGGTAGTTCACAGTTCCCAGGCGCTCTTGGACTGTGAATGGCCCTTCCCATGATACTTCCATCTTATGGGCCTGTTGCGCCTTCAAGACCATAACCTGGTCTCCTACCTTGAAGGAACGTTCTCTGGTATGTTTGTCATACCAGGCCTTTTGCTCTTCCTGAGCATCCTTTAGATTTTCTTTAGCAAGGGCTAAAGAGTGTCGGAAGATGTTTTGTAGGTTGCTTACAAAGTCCAGAATGTTAGTCCCTGGAGAAGGCATAAACCCCTCCCATTGCTGCTTCACCAACTGTAATGGCCCCTTAACCTCGTGGCCATACACAAGTTCAAATGGTGAAAACCCTAAACTGGGATGTGGTACAGCCCTGTAGGCAAACAGCAACTGCTGCAACACTAGGTCCCAATTATTGGAGTGTTCGTTGACAAATTTACGTATCATGGCCCCCAAAGTTCCATTAAACCTTTCCACCAGGCCATTGGTTTGATGGTGGTACGGGGTGGCAACCAAGTGGTTCACCCCATGAGTTTCCCACAGTTCTTTCATGGTGCCTGCCGGGAAATTAATCTGTAAGGATGTCGGAGGGCCAACCTACCCTGGCAAAAATGTCTGTTAGGGCCAGGCACACAGTGTTAGCCCTGGTGTTGCCTAGGGCTACTGCTTCCGGCCATCTGCTAGCAAAGTCCACGAAAGTCAGTACGTACTGCTTTCCTCTCGGCGTCTTTTTTGGGAAAGGACCCAGAATATCCACAGCTACTCGCTGAAATGGGACCTCAATTATGGGGAGTGGCTGGAGAGGGGCCTTGACCTGGTCTTGGGGTTTTCCCACTCTTTGGCATACCTCACAAGACCGGACATACTTGGCAACATCCTTGCCCATCCTCTCCCAGTGGAAGGACTTCCCCAACCGGTCCTTGGTTCTGTTCACCCCAGCATGGCCACTGGGATGATCATGGGCTAAGCTTAAGAGCTTCCCCCGGTACTTAGTTGGAACCACCAACTGTTTTTGTGGCTGCCATTCTTCCCGGTGTCCACCAGAAAGAATCTCCTTGTATAAAAGTCCTTGGTCTATAACAAACCGGGATCGATTAGAAGAGCTGAGAGGCGATGGGGTGCTCCGTGCTGCCGCCCAAGCTTTCTGCAGGCTGTCATCTGCTTCCTGCTCAGTCTGGAACTGTTACCTTGAGGGAACTGGGGTCACCAGTTCTTCCTCAGACTGGGGACTTGGGCTTGGTCCCTCTGGAAGCGATGTAGGTGATGGGGTTGTTTCCGTTGCTGGTGAACCGCTCTCCGCTGGTGCACTTGAGGGTATTTCAGGCTCTGGCTGAGCCTTTTGGGTATGGCTGTCTGTTGCTTCTGCCAGTTGTGGCTCGCTGGCGCCCTCTGGCGTTGAGTTTGAAGATGTGGTTGCAATTGCTGGTGCTGGTTGCTGTTCCAGTTCCGGGCCTGGGACTGGAGGTGCTGTGGCTGTTTCAGTGGTTGGCATGGAATCCAGGTCCACTACCTCTGTCTGGGTCTCTGGTAACAGAGACTGGGCACCTGTGGACGGCTCAGGAACAGGAATGGGTCTGGAAGCTTGCCTGGTTTGGCTACGTGTAACCATTCCCACTCGCTTGGCCCGCTTCACCTGGTTGGCCAAGTCTTCCCCCAGTAGCATGGGGATAGGATAATTGTCATAGACTCCAAAAGTCCACATTCCTGACCAGCCTTTGTACTGAACAGGCAGTTCAGCTGTAGGCAAGTCTACAGCTTGTGACATGAAGGGGTAAATTGTCACTTTGGCCTTTGGGTTGATGAATTTGGGGTCTACGAAGGATTGGTGGATAGCTGACACTTGTGCCCCTGTGTCTCTCCATGCAGTAACCTTCTTTCCGCCCACTCTCAAATTTTCCCTTCGCTCCAAGGGTATTTGAGAGGCATCTGGGCCTGGGGATCTTTGGTGTGATGGTGGTGTAATGAATTGCACTCGGTTGGCGGTCTTTGGGCAGTTGGCCTTGATATGTCCCAGTTCATTACACTTAAAGCATCTTCCATCTGATGGGTCACTGGGTCGAGGTGAGTTACTGGAGACTGGTGAGGTGGAAGAATAGGGCGTCTGTGGCTTTACTTGGGTTGTATGTGGGGTCTTTGGCTGTCCCCGGTTGTAGGGTTTATGGTCGGTGTGCCCCCTGGGGTATTCGTTCCCTTTGACAGTAGCTTTCTTGCTTTCTGCCACTTCCATCCATCTGGCTCCAATCTCCCCCGCCTCGGTGAGATTTTTGGGTTTTCCATCTTGTATGTATCGTGTTATGTCCTCAGGAACACCATCCAAGAACTGCTCCATCTGTATGAGGAGGTGCAGTTCTTCCAAGGATTTAACATTGTGTCCCGATATCTAGGCCTCATAATTTTTCCCAACGTAGTAGGCGTGTTTGGGAAATGACACATCTGGTTTCCACTTTTGGGTTCTGAAACGCCGACGGGTATGATCCGGGGTTATCCCCATTCTGTATCTGGCCTTGGTTTGAAAAAGTTTATAGTCGTTCATGTTCTCCTTAGGCATTTCAGCCGCCACCTCTGCTAAAGGTCCACTGAGCTGTGGCCTCAATTCTACCATGTACTGGTCTTCAGGGATGCTGTACCCAAGACAGGCTCTTTCAAAATTTTCTAAGAAGGCCTCAGTGTCATCACCTGCCTTGTAAGTGGGAAATTTCCTGTGATGTGGAACCATAATTGGCGAAGGGTTGTTAGGATTGGCTGGGTTTTGTTGCTTAGCCTTTTCTAATTCCATGGCCTGTCGGTGGGCTTCCCTCTGGAGTTCCCACTCTTTCTCTTTTAATTCCAGCTGTTTTTGGTGGTCTGCATCTTTGGCTGCTTGCTCTCTTTTGTAGGCTGCCTCTCTTTCTCTTTCTCTTTGTTCCATCTCTTTTTGTTTTATTTCTAGTTCCTGTATTTTTTTTCCATCTCTCGCCTGTGCTCGGCGTCTTTGATTTGTTCTTCGGCCTCCATTTTTGTCTTGTTAGGCATGGTTCCTGTTTGCTTGTGTTGGGGTGCCCTCCGGTGTTTATCTTCTGAACTGCAGGTTCTCTGTTGCCTCCTGGGGTCTGCCTAGCAACAGTGCCTTTTTCCCTTTCTTCCTCTAGCTAATCTTTTAAATGTAAAGTAAACCAGAAAAACCACTTTATTTGCATGTGTACAGTGCTGGTATTTGACTCCTAATAGGAGTGCTATTGTGTGACAAAAGACTCTTAATAGTTCCTTAATGGTTCCTTGCTTAATATGCCAGCCACAACTGCCAGAGAGAGCAGAGAAAAAAAAATTCTCTCTGGTTCCTTTTAAAACCAAACCCTCTCTGCTTAAAAGCCCCTAGCAGAGAAAAGAAAAATATAATATTCCTACTGGCTTCTGGATTCTATCTATCCCACCGCTAACACCATGTCATAACCTATTCCCAGATTTGGACCTTAGCGTCCAAAATATGGGGGTTAGCATGAAAACCTCCAAGCTTAGTTACCAGCTTGGACCTGGTAAAGCTGCCACCACCCAAAAAATTAGAGTGTTTTGGGGCACTCTGGTCCCCCCAAAAACCTTCCCTGGGGACCCCAAGACGCAAATTCCTTGAGTCTCACAACAAAGGGGAATAAACCATTTCCCTTCCCTTCTCCCTTCCAGGTGTTCCCTCCCTGGGTTCCTGGAGAGAAACACAGAAGCAAACTCCGTGAATCTAAACAGAGGGACACCACCCTCCCTGTTTCCAGTCCTGGAAACACAAGTACTTCCCTCTTCACCTAGAGGGAATGCAAAGTCAGGCTAGTAAATCTAACACACACAGATTTCCCCCTGACTTCTTCCTCCCACCAATTCCCTGGTGAGCTACAGACTCAATTCCCTGGAGTTCCCCACCAAAGAAAAACTCCAACAGGTCTTAAAAGAAAGCTTTATGTAAAAAGAAAGAAAAATACATAAAAATGGTCTCTCTGTATTAAGGTGACAAATACAGGGTCAATTGCTTAAAAGAAATATGAATAAACAGCCTTATTCAAAAGAATACAATTTAACACATTCCAGCAAGTACACACATGTAAATACAAAATAAAAAACCCTATAAATCACTATTTTATCTTTTGTACTTACAACTGGGAAACAGAAGATTAGAAAAGCAGGAAGCAGAAAAAAATCCTCTCATAGCCAAGAGAGTACAGGCAGAAGACAAGAACAAAGGACTCACACACAAACTTCCCTCCACCCAGATTTGAAAAAGTCTTGTTTCCTGATTGGTCCTCTGGTCAGGTGTTTCAGGTTACTCCTTTCCAGGTAAAAGAACATTAACCCTTAGCTATCTGTTTATGACAAGTGCCATAACCTTACATAGTCTACATTTCAGCCTTTCATATGGAAGTTTAGTAAGAAGAAGGCTGAAAACATTGTGAAATATGCTATCAACTCTTCTTTGAATTGTTCTATTCATTGAGACTTCTGTTGGTGTCTTGGTAAACTATGGGAAAACTTAAAAAATATTTACAAGGTCAGAAGCTAAAAAGTGTTGGACTCGAAATATAGTTTGGAAAATGCTATGAGGTGTTTATGGCATAGTCTATAAAACTTTACATATGTCTAGTCTGTTACTGAGCAGATTGCGTGGAAGAAGGAAGGAGAAATTACATTACTTAAAAGCAAGTCTTCTGGACAGTTAAAGGGTGATGCAGAAAAGTGGGTTTTAATCTATCTCGGAAGAAAGCACAGAAATTGTGGCAAGGGTCACAAAAGAGATAGGAAGTTTCAAGCAGTAGGAAAAATGAAAGATCTTTAGGACTTTGGAAAAAATGTTGGGTATACACATCTCCAATTCACTGAATCCTGGATGTGGGGGCAATCTTACTCAAGGCTTTGCAGAACATCCGAGTTCGGATTTCCTATTGCCTAGCACTGTGTGCAATCATTGCCATTTGTGACAAGTATAGCATTTTATACCCACCTTGTGCAGGTGTATCAGAAACTGATACCACAACATGCAAAGTAGTGGAAAATCAGTCCCTTTGTGGAGAGGTCTGCATTTTATTCCAGTTTGCTATGCTTTTCAAATGACAGAAGCTTCTGTCGTAATATACATGTTCAGCAGGAGCAAAGATGGCTCAGTTTATTAGGCTATTGTTGAATGGTCCTCCTTGCATCTTTCTTTTAACTGGCATTTGCTGCCTGTGATAACTGGCAGACCACCACTTCCCAAAGAACAGCTTTGGATGCAGCAAGTTTCCCCATATTACCTTGAAAATATGGTTTGAGGCTGACCTAGGAGGACAATCTTGGGGGAATTAGAACACCTTTCAGAATTCATGACCCATTTACTCTTTGGCCTCTTTGCTGAGATGTCAAGGATGCCATTTAGTACCAGTTTCATGGTGTTTATAACATGGACGCTTTTCCACTGGGAAATAGACTGAGACCTCTGAAATCTCTTTATTTTACCAACATCTAGTATTAAAATATCCGAGCAGAACTAAGCAGAATGAACAAGATCCTAACAAAAATTCTGCCAACGTGGGTGAGTGAAGGAAACCTCCACAGATGCTGATTACTATTTATTTCACATTTAGTCTGTGGTAGTGCCTGAAGGCCATTGTGCAACCTACAGGCTAAAAGCCACTGTGCTAGGCACTGTACAGACACACAATGTATGGTCCCTGTCTCAAAGAGCTTACAGATGTTGCCAAAATTCCCTATGGATATCTACTGGCCACTCCCATATTTCAGACTTATGCAGAATATACAGAAAAATAACCCCAGCATTTGGGAATAAACTGAATATTTTTTCAATCATACTATATGCTATAAGTACCAACTTAACCTCAAGTGTGGGAGGGTTCTAGAGGCCATGATAAACAACTCAGTTTATACACTCATGGTTTCTGATTTCATTTGCAGTGGATTAGAGCTTTATTACATACTATTGTGTGTATGTTATTCCATATACAGCCAGTTTATAGATGAGATCACTAGTGGTGCACACACTTTATTATACTTCCACCTGAAGTTCTTTATAAACCTTGGTGCTTGAAAGATTAATTGAGTCATACCAGCCTGGAAATTTAAATAATTTTGTACACCTCTCTGAGGCCTCTTTTGAAATCAACTCTTTCTTTCCATTATTTTCAAACCACTTACGCTTGATTCTCCCCCTTAAAATTCTAACCTAGAAAATATTATGTATTTCTCTACTGTTGTAATCCATTCAACAACATGATAGGTGGAGTTAGGGACTTATAGACATTATGCTTCCATTTACTTGGAGAAGGATTTCAATGAAAAGCTCTAGATTAAGACTGGGTGGGGGAGGGGAGAAGCAAAGTCCCCTACTATCAAAATATACTTTGGAACATTCTGAGCTTCCTTAATACACCATTATGGGACCATTATGCTGGCGGCCATTTTCATCATGTCCTTTTAAAGTCTCCATATTTCTTTGTCTCTGTTTTCTGGAGTCTTCTACACTGAGGCCCACCCTAGAGAAGGGAGATATTAAAATCATTATTTTGTTTTCTTGCCTTCAAGCAAGCCCTCTTATTTGCCTCTGTTTTCATTATTATCCCCCAAAGAGGAGACAGAAGGGAAAAGGACGATGTTTTGGATTCATTTTTCACCACTGAATACATCATGACGTGACCTCAACTGAGGCTATCGGTTTAGCAGTAAACCGGTTCTTTTTTCTCAGTCCCATTTCACCCCCTGCCCCCAATCATCGCTTGAGAAGCAGTCAAAAAAACAACAACCCAGAACAAAAAATGGATTCTGGTTTTCCATCACATGCAACTTCTAAAGTTGAATTGGAGGCTATTTTTGTTGCAATAAAATAACTCAAATGAAATTTGATGCAAGTCTATAAGAGACAACTTCAAATTAAGTTATAACTTTATGGACTAACCCAAACAATAAGAAAATCAGAGATGAATCAGACTAAGGATTTCTATATATACACACAATGACTGACAGGATTTGGGAGAACTGGGTTCAAGTCCCTGTTCTGCCGAAAACTTCCTGTGTGACTTGGGCAAGGTACTGTGGCCCTGATCCACAAAGATATTTAGGTGCCTAACTCCCATTGAAATCACTGGGAGTTAGGCACCTAAATACTTTTGAGGATCTGGGCCTTAGTCTGTAAAAATGAGGATAATATCACTTCCCAACCTCACAGGAGATGTTTTGAGGCTAAAGCCATTGAAAGATTAAAAGGCACTTAGGTATTGTGGTAATGGAGGCCATATATGAAAAATTACAGCACTAAAAAGATAACCAGAGCACATATAAAAGATGATCTACTTGTTCACGATGGAACTTTTTATACATATATGATATTCCATTTTTAAGTCTATTGCTACTGAGGCACTATCAGTTAAAATTTTAATTGTTTTAGCTTTGTTGATTGCTCATCTTTCAATATATTAAATGTCTATTGTCTAAAGCCTCTAGTCATTAAACCAGATTTATGGATAGAGCTGCACAAAACAAGACTATACTAGTAAATTAACTCCTTTTCATTTTCACAAGGTCATCTGATAGGAATTAATTAATAGGGGAGGTATGGCAGTGAAAATGTATAGGGGGGAAATAATTTTTACTAACCCGCAGATTACAACTCTCTATTGTGCTCATTTTTATGGGCCTTTCTTATAGGATTTGATATTCTATTTTTTAAAAACCTTTTCTTATCTATGTTATTTATCACTTGATTCCTGCAGACTCATAATTATTTCAAAAGTTTCATAAAATAAATAGGAAAGCAATCACAAAATTTCTCATGATATACCTCTACCACAAAAAATGAGTCAGACAGACTGTATGAAATAGACTGGTATTATTAATAGTTGGATTTATCCTGGTACTAAAGGTTTTGGTCTAATTATGTCAACATAAGTTATTAGCTGCACTTACTAAAATGTCCATTTGTTGTTTGTTGATGATCCAGTTTAATATCGTATTAAAATGTAAGCCCCACGTGCATAGCCATACATTTATATTTCACATGAGATAAAATATGTGGAAATAAATTTCAATATATAAAAGATAAATATATAAAAGCATAGGCTCTCATCATGCAAGCACAGAGGCCAGAGGGCCTGCAAACAGGACTGGGGCTAAACTGGAAACATTACCCCAAGGTGACACTAATATTTCAGAGAAAGATGCAGATTTATAATCTCTTAAAGTTTTTAAAAAAATACAGAGCAAAATCAAACCAGCCTCCCAGAGGACTCAAAGATGAACTAGATGTACAGATTAGCCTCAGTGCAAAGTTCCATAGGGAGCTATTCATCAAGAGACTTTAGCTTTGGCAAACAAACTACTCCAAGATCTTGCAAGATCTCCTCCACCTGCATGTTAGCCTGATACCAATGACAGGCTTTTAATCCAAGAGAACTAGGGTCCTGGGCTGCCAAGTCACTGGAGAATTTAAGATTGATGTTGTTCAATTTACTTATTAATGATGTAGAAAAAGGAGTGAACTGTGAAGCACCAAAATTTTCAGATGACATGAAATTATTTAGGATAATCAAGACCAGAGAAGACTTGAGGAACATCAGAGGGACTTAAAGCTAGGTGAGTAGGCAACGTGATGGCCAATAAAATTCACTGTTGACAAATGCAAGGCAATGCATGCTGGAAGAATAATTTCAACTGCTTAGGCATATTTGCTGGGTTCTATGTTAATTATCACTTAAAAAAAAAAGACTTGGGAGTTAACACACAGTTTACCCTCCACCATTGGGGCCTTGAGTTTCAGCCACCATGACAACAGGCTGGAATTCTTTGTAGCTGATTGATAGTGCTCAGTCAGCTGGTGAGGTCATTGTCCTAGAGCATTCAGGGCAATAAGTTAGCAAATTTCACAGAAAGAAACTTGGGTTTCAAGATTCAGAAACTGTAAAATGTTTGTGTGTGTTCTCTTCTTTAAATATTTGGGCGCTGAACATTTTTTCGTATAAAATTCCAAGAAAATAATAATTAACCATAAACATGTATAGTAGATCCATCCTGCCATATTTTGCAAGTCTCCCTTGTTTCTTTTTTTACTGGCACACATCTTGTTTTGAGAAACATTTCTTAGAGAAAGTTTCTGATATTAAAAAAGATTGGCACATGTAGTGACAACTTGGATTAATTGTGTTTTATAACTTGAGAGGGTACAAGCCAGCAGTAAAATGTTTTCCTTGTCTATGCTTTGGGGGGAGGTCTCTTTTTAAATAGATATTCCATAAATCTTTGTGTTACAAATGCTTGACTATTGGGCTCAGTGGATATATCATTTAAAGAGAAACATTGCATTAAAAACCCTATTATGCAACTCATGAAACAATAAAAAACAGTTAATTACCTTCAGTATTATAGGTGTCTGCACTAAACAACAATAAATTGATGTGGTAATATACAATTACCCAGCATGTTTATTCTGTCTTGAGCAGAACAACATTAAATATAATTTGCCTAAAACTTAAACTCTTTTAGTAAAAAGTTTTATATATACTGCAAGCTAACCATTTGTATCCTATCATGGTTCTCTTTTTGTCATCTAATAGCATAACACCAATGATAATGAAGAGTAGTTGTGTTAAATAGCTCAGACATTTCAGCTTCATTAAGATAGTTGATCAACATGAATACTTAATCTGCTGCTTTGTTTACTCTAGCATCATGCATATTCTTCCTTAGTTATCCTAGGCAATTGGTATGCATGGCAAGAAAAATGTGAAAGTGAATGAAGAGGAAAGGAAACCTATCAAACTTCAATATAACTTCATTCACTTTCATATTTTTCTTGCTGTGTATACCAATTGCCTAAGTTAGTGAAGGAAGAATAGTAAGGATGTGAAGTCTCCTTTTTAGGTTCAGTGATCAAACTGAACTTGTGAAATTAACAAAGTGATTTCCATCAGTGTTAAGGAGATCCTGTTTATAGGTCCAAATTCCCCACTCAGCACTTTGCTGCCAGTATCTAAAATATGAAATAAGAAGTTTCAAATGCTCAGTGCCATCTGCGTGCTTAAGTGTCGCTCACCTAGTATGCTGCCGAACTCCAGAAAGAGAAGGTCTTCACATACTGTAAATATATTATATTGTCAGCATACTGTATGACGTGTAAAAATGAAGCCGTCAGGCTAAATGAGGTTTTCTACATCTTCCAGCTAATTCCAAAAACCAAATGCAAATTCCAGCGCTCAGGTACTCCATGTGGCTTGGTGATGCTCCCTGAAGGGCCATAAACCAATGAATAGATTACAACGTTGAGAGCTAGTGTAGTTAGTTGGGCCCTTAGAAAAAGAGCATTTTGTTATTATTCACAGAGGGAAAAATCTTAGCTTCTGATCCTGCTGCCAATAAAATCACTGGCAAAACTCAGTGATTTGTAGCCTAATTCTGTAGTCTCCTGTAGGCTGTAATACTTTGGTCTAATTGTGGTTGCCAGGTTTAGTGTGCAGGTGCTGGGTGGTGCTGGTAGCGATTTATAGGAAGTCAGACTAGATCTGTTGATCCCTTCTGGTCTTAAACTCTGACTTCAATGGGAGCAGAATCAGACCCTTTAAGAAATCTGGGGTCTTGCCCTGACAATACTAAATATTGCCATTTTCCTCTTTTTTTTCCTCTTCTCTCTCTTTTTAATCAAGAAAATTCCAGCTGATTGCTGCTTTGACAATACTGCATGAAAAGAGAAGTGGTCTCTCAAGTGGGTAGGTCCAAAGTTATTTAAGGCTTTAGAGATCAAAACCAACACATTAAACCTCACCCTAAAACCAACAGGAAACCTCTGCAGACCACAGAGTACTAGTGTCAGTGACCCCAATGAGATTCTCTTCTTGATAAGGGAGTTGCTGGATTCTGCAGTAGCTTCAGCTTTCAGGATGATTTAAGGAGTTGCCTCTTTTGGAACACTGTTGTAGTTTGGAGGTGAAGATCATTTGCTTGCTTGTTCGTTTGAAAGGTGTGAATTGGGAGTGCTTTGTTGCAGGTGGGCTGTGAGTGGGCCTGACTGTTATAAAAAGGCAGTCAGCAGGGAACCAGCTGAGCAGCGAACAGAGGGAGTTTGCCTGGGGAGAGCACACTAAGGCTTTCATCTTGCAGGCTTCTGTGAGTAGTTGCTGCAACAGCTGAGGAAGCTCTTAGAAGGAAGGCAATATGGAAGGTGAATGTTCAGCTGTTGTAACCTGCACAGGTTGTGCCACATTTGTCTTTCTTCCACAGGACAGAAATGACTTCACCTGTACAAAGTGCAAGCTGGTCTCCATATTGGAAGAAAAGGTTCAAGGTCTGGAGAAACAAGTATCGACCCTGTGTTGCATAGGAGAAAATGAAGATTTTCTGGACAGATGTCAGGATATGCTTCTACAGGCACAACATTCTGAAGAATCAGAGCAGGCTGCACAGAGGGACAGTGAAGAAGTTTGGCAGCATGTGACCTCCAGAAGAAGAAAGAGGAGTGTCCATGTACCAGCAATAGAGATACAGGTGAGCAACCGTTTTCATGTTCTCTCCACAGGTACTAATGTGGAGAGTGGACTAGATGATACATCTAAGTGAAAGGAGCAGAAGGAGACTCCACTGATTGGAAGTCATGAGATGCATTGTCCTAGGGATGGGGGTTCCACGACCACCACTCCCAAAAGAAGGAGGTGGTGGTGGTCAGGGACTCCCTTCTCAGGGGGACTGAGTCATCTGCTGGCCTGACCGAGAAAACCGAGTGGTCTGCTGCTTGCCAGGAGCTAGGATTCATGATGTGATGGAGAGACTGCTGAGACTCATCAAGCCCTCAGATCGCTACCTCTTCCTGCTTCTCCATGTGGGCACCAATGATACTGCCAAGAATGACCTTGAGCCAATCACTGCAGACTACGTGGCTTTGGGAAGAAGCATAAAGAAGTCTGAGGCGCAAGTGGTGTTCTTGTCCATCCTCCCAGTGCAGGGAAAAGGCCTGGGCAGAGACGGTTGAATTGTGGAAGTCAATGAATGGCTACGCAGGTGGTGTCACAGAGAAGGCTTTGGATTCTTTGACCATGGGATGGTGTTCCAAGAAGGAGGAGTGCTAGGCAGAGATGGGCTCCACCTAAATAAGAGAGGGAAGAGCATCTTCGCAAGTAGACTGACTAACTTACTAAGAAGGGCTTTAAACTAGGTTCACAGGGGGAAGGAGACCAAAGCCCTGAGGTAAGTGGGGAAACGGGATACCAGGAGGAGGAAGCACGAGCAGGAGAGTGCAAGATGCGAGGACTCCTGTCTCAGACTGAGAAAGTGGGACAATCAGCGAGTTATCTTAAGTACCTATACACAAATGCAAAAAGCCTGGAAAACAAGCAGGGAGAACTGGAAGTCCTGGCACAGTCAAGGAACTATGATGTGATTGGAATAACAGAGACTTGGTGGGATAACTCACATGACTGGAGTACTGTCATGGATGGATATAAACTGTTCAGGAAGGACAAGCAGGGCAGAAAAGGTGGGGGAGTTGCATTGTATGTAAGAGAGGAGTATGACTGCTCAGAGCTCCAGTACATTCTGCAGAAAAACCTGAGTCTCTGGATTAAGTTTAGAAATGTGAGCAACAAGGGTGATGTCACGGTGGGAGTCTGCTACAGATCATCAGACCAGGGGGATGAGGTGGATGAGGCTTTCTTCCGGCAATTAGAAGTTACTAGATTGCAGGCCCTGGTTCTCATGGGAGACTTTAATCACCCTGATATCTGCTCGGAGAGCAATACAGCAGTGCACAGACAATCCAGGAAGTTTTTGGAAAGTGTAGGGGTCACAATTTTCTGATGCAAGTGCTGGATGAACCAGCCAGTGGCAGAGCTCTTCTTGACCTGTTGCTTACAAACAGGGAAGAATTAGTAGGGGAAGCAAAAGTGGATGGGAACCTGTGGGGCAGCGACCATGAGGTAGTCGAGTTCAGGATCCTGGCACAAGGAAGAAAGCAGAACAGCAGAATACAAACCCTGTACTTTAGAAAAGCAGACTGACTCCCTCAGGGAACTAATGGGCAGGATTCCCTGGGAGAATAACATGAGGGGAATATGAGTCCAGGAGAGGTGGCTGTATTTTAAAGAATCTTTATTGAGGTTGCAAGAACAAATCATGCTGATGTGTAGCAAGAATAGTAAATATGGCAGGTGACCAGCTTGGCTGAACAGTGAAATCCTTGCTGATCTTAAATGAAAAAAAGCTTACAAGAAGTGGAATATTGGAAAATGACCAGGGAGGAGTATAAAAATATTGCTCAGACATGCAGGAGTGAAATCAGGAAGGCCAAATCACACTTGGAGTTGCAGCTAGCAAGAGATATTAAGAGTAACAAGAAAGGTTTCTTCAGGTATGTTAGCAACAAGAAGAAAGTCAAGAAAAGTGTGGCCCCTTACTGAATGAGGGAGGCAGCCTAGTCATAGAGGATGTGGAAAAAGCTAATGTATCCAATGCTTTTTTTGCCTCTGTCTTCACAAACAAGGTCAGGTCCCAGTCTGCTGCACTGGGCAGCACAGTATGTGGAGGAGGTGACCAGCCCTCTGTGGAGAAAGAAATTGTTTGGGACTATTTAGAAAAACTGGATGAGCACAAGTCCAAGGGGACGGATGCGCTGCATCCGAGGGTGCTAAAGGAGCTGGCGGATGTGATTGCAGAGCCATTGGCTATTATCTTTAAAAACTCATGGCAATTGGGGGAGGTATCGGATGACTGGAAAAAGGCTAATGTAGTGTCCATCTTTAAAAAAGAGAAGAAAGAGGATCTGGGGAACTACAGACCAGTCAGCCTCACCTCAGTCCCTGGAAAAATCATGAAGCAGGTCTGCAAGGAATCAATTCTGAAGCACTTAGAGAAAAGGAACGTGATCGAGAACAGTCAGCATGGATTCACCAAGGGCAGGTCATGCCTGACTAACTTAATTGCCTTCTATGAGGTTCTGTGGATGAGTGGAAAGCTTTGGATGTGTTATTCCTTGACTTTAGCAAAGCTTTTGATATGGTCTTCCACAGCATTCTTGTCAGCAAGTTAAAGAAGTATGGGCTGGATGAATGGACTATAAGGTGGATAGAAAGCTGGCTAGATCATCGGGCCCAATGGGTAGTGATCAATGGGTCCATGTCTAGTTGGCAGACGGTTTCAAGCAGAGTACCTCAAGGGTTGGTCCTGGGGCTGGTTTTGTTTAATATTTACATTAATGATCTAGAGGATGTCGTGGACTGCAATCTCAGCAAGTTTGCAGATGACACTAAACTGGGAGGAGTGGTAGATACACTGGAGAGTAGGGATAGGACACAGAGGGACCTTGATAAATGAGAGGATTGGGCCAAAAGAAACCTAATGAGGTTCAACAAGGACAAGTGCAGAGTCCTGCACTTAGGACAGAAGAATCCCATGCACTGTTACAGACTAGGGACCAAATGGCTAGGCAGCAGTTCTGCAGAAAAGGACCTAGTGGATGAGAAGCTGGATATGAGTCAGTGTGTCCTTAGTGCCAAGAAGGCTAACGGCATTTTGGGCTGTATAAGTAGGGGGGTTGCCAGCAGATCTAGAGACATGATCATTCCCCTTTATTCGACACTGGTGAAGCCTCATCTGGAGTACTGTGTCCAGTTTTGGGCCCCACACTACAAGAAGGATATGGAAAAATTGGAAAGAGTCCAGCAGAGGGCAACAAAAATGATTAGGGGGCTGGAGCACATGACTTGAGGAGCGGCTGAGGGAACTGGGATTGTTCAGGGCTTGTCTACATCAGAAAGTTGCAGCGCTGGTGAGGGAGTTACAGCGCTGCAACGTAGGAGGTGTACACATCTGCAGGGCACCACCAGCGCTGCAACTCCCTGTTTGCAGCGCTGGCCGTACTCCCGTTTTGTCTCGGGTGTAGAGGATCCAGCGCTGGTGATCCAGCGCTGGTAATCAAATATAGACACTTACCAGCGCTTTTCTTGACCTCCGTGGAATAAGCAGGTATCCCAGCATACCTGAGGAAGCCTCTGGTAATCAAGCTGGTCTCCTTCCCCGGTTTGCTCTCGCGTTCCCCGAACCCCGAGCAAGCAGGTCTCCTTCCCTGAGGTTTGCTGGGTGGTTCCGGGAACGCGAGAGCAAACCGGGAAAGGAGACCAGCTTCGCCGCGGTTTGCTCTCGCGTTCCCCGAACCCCGAGCAAGCAGGTCTCCTTCCCTGAGGTTTGCTGGGTGGTTCCGGGAACGCGAGAGCAAACCGGGAAAGGAGACCAGCTTCGCCGCGGTTTGCTCTCGCGTTCCCCGAACCCCGAGCAAGCAGGTCTCCTTCCCTGAGGTTTGCTGGGTGGTTCCGGGAACGCGAGAGCAAACCGGGAAAGGAGACCAGCTTCGCCGCGGTTTGCTCTCGCGTTTCCCGGAACCACCCTGCAAACCGCAGGGAAGGAGACCTGCTTGTTCGGGGAACGCGAGAGCAAACCGCGGCGAAGCTGGTCTCCTTTCCCGGGTTTGCTCTCGCGTTCCCCGAACCACCCAGCAAACCTCAGGGAAGGAGACCTGCTTGTTCGGGGGTTCGGGGAACGAGAGAGCAAACCGGGAAAGGAGACCAGCTTCGCCGCGGTTTGCTCTCGCGTTCCCCGAACCTCCCTTGAAGCCGCCCAACAGCGCTGCAGTGTGGCCACATCTAACACCACTTGCAGCGCTGGTTGCTGTAAGTGTGGCCACTCTGCAGCGCTGGCCCTATACAGCTGTACTAATACAGCTGTAACAACCAGCGCTGCAAAATTTTAGATGTAGACATGGCCTCAGTCTGCAGAGGAAAAGAATGAGAGGGGGATTTGATAGCTGCTTTCAACTACCTGAAAAGGTGTTCCAAAGAGGATGGAGCTAGACTGTTCTCAGTGGTATCAGATGACAGAACAAGGAGTAATGGTCTCAAGTTGCAGTGGGGGAGGTTTAGGTTGGATATTAGGAAAAACGTTTTCACTAAGAGGGTGGTGAAGCTCTGGAATGGGTTACCTAGGGAGGTGGTGGAATCTTCTTCCTTAGAGGTGTTTAAGGTCAGAGATAATTTAGTTGGGAATTGATCCTGCTTTGAGCAGGGGGTTGGACTAGATGACCTCCTGAGGTTCCTTCCATCCCTGATATTCTATGATGATAATGTCTGCACCCAGAAGAAATGATTGCAATTTCTTGATCAGAGACAGTTTAAAAAAAGCTTTCATTGACATTGCTGCAAAAGAGTGCCTTACCATGCAGGAACTGGAAATACACAGTACCGGTACTTCAGTTTATTTGGGAAGAAATTGATTCTGGAACCTCTAGCTCATATTTACAGCTATCTGCTATGCTCCACTCCCCCTGCCTCCCTGCAGTGCAGGGGCTTTGAGACTGCAAGCTGCTCACAGAGCCAAGATGACAGACTCATCCAAGCAATTCTGCTAGAGCTGGGGGGTAGAGTTTGGTCATTCCAACCAACTGCAGTGTACTGACACTGTGACCCTAACACTTAAGTTACTCTCTCTTACAGTCACTGTATGCTACAGTCTTACATTTCCCTACAGCAAGTTTTATACCATCAAAAACAGATATGAACTTAAAATTACAGTTCTGCTGTCATTCTTTTATTGTTCCCTTCTCTCCTCTGCAATTGAGATTACTTAAAAATAATAGAAGGAAATGCCATTTACATCCTATAGTATTTGGTCTTTCTTCACTAATACACTTTACACACAGAGTTCTTTGTATGAATCTATTATGCCATTTTGAGGACTATAACCAATGTGTTTGTACTGAAATATAATCTTTTGAATGCACATAAAAATCTCTCAAAAGAAAAAAAAATCAAACCAGGACATCTGGTTAAACATCTGGGCTGAGGGAATACAGCTGGTAGAAGCCCCATTGGTATTCTGCCAGAACTCCTGCCAAATAAAAAATCCTGAATTAAAGAAGATACTTAAGTAGCGGTCTGCAGACCAAATGAAAAGTTGACGAAGAGCCTTTTAATTCCAAGGGGGAATAAAAAAAGAAGCAACAAAATAAGAATTTCACTCCTAAAGAATGGCATGTAAGGTGGGAAACTGAGGCACAAGTCCACCCAATTTAGGCTTAATCAAATTTTCACCTTTATTTATAAAAAAAATTATTGTCATGGATAGTTTCTGATCATATAACATATGACAGACATTAAGACAAATAAGACAGAAAAAGTAGGGGCCCAGTTACCAAGTTCCAGGATACTGGAAGTCTCTCCATTTCATGATGATTGTCTCAGTCTCTGGACCAGTGTTCTCTAACATAATTTGTTTTTCATTGTCCATTCTAGGTTATTTATAAATTAACATTACATCAACATATCTCAGTTATCCTTTTACTAGTCAACATACATTTCCAGAAATTATTAAAATTAAACAAAATGTAGCTTGTATTTTTACCATTGAGCAATTTCCATCTTAAATATAAGGAGATATACCTATCTCATAGAACTGAAAGGTCCAGAATGAGTCCAGCCCCTTGCCTTCACTACCAGGACCAAGTACTGATTTTGCCCCAGATGACCCCATCAAGGGCTGAACTTACAACCCTGCGTTTAGCAAGCCCATGCTCAAACCACTGAGCTATCCTTCCCTCATACCATCTTTTTGTTCCATAGTTCAGTACATGTGTAATATCCTAAATAATTCATTAACATGACCTTTATTTTTCTTATTTGAGTAGGAAAGTAACGGGGAACACAGGTCAGCATATACTTATCCTTTCCAAAGATGTGTTTTCAAGGGACTTTTGCTCAAAGTTTAGCATCTCAAAGTTTAGCACTTAGGCTTATAAATTATTAGAAAACCTCAAACAATCTTATCTGTTGCATTTTGAGGTGCTTATTCAATTAGGGCCTAAGTGTTTTAGCTATTCCTTAACAAACAGGAAACTCAAAAGAAAAAGATGGATGCAGCAGAAAGAGACATGGGGTGAAATCCTGGTCTCACTGGACTCAGTGGAAGTATTGTAGTGGTTCTCAACCCACAGGCCACTTGCAGCCCAATCAGCACACAGCCGCAGCCCATGTGCAGCCTCAGAGCTACTCAGGTAGTATATAGTGTTTGGATGTGGCCCACATAACACACAGACAGCTTCGTATGTGGCCCACAGAGATAAATAGGTTGATAACCACTGCTGTAAATAGGGTTGCCAATTTTGGGTGGACGTATTTCTGGAGGTTTCATCACTTGACATAATCTTTTAATTAAAGATTAATTTTTAATTCCTGGAGACTCTAGGCCAGCCTTGTAAGGCTGGCAACCCTAGCTGTAGAGAATGAAATGCTGGAAGATATAAATATTGAACCTACTCTGACCAGATGAATGAAAATATTAATAGGAAAATTATAAAATGGAGGGTAGGAGAGAAGACAATGTGGTGGGACAAAATTGAACTGGAATTTCTGGGGCAGTTTCTGTCACCCCAATGCTTAGTGCATAAGGCTATTTTCCACAGATGTTCCCCTTAAAAAATGGAACTTCTCATGGAGGCAGATACTAAACTTGTATAAAAGTGGTAGAATCCGGCCTTAATATGGAAGAAACTGGAAAAAAAATCTTCTTCCTGGAGGACAGACATCACAAACGGGAAGACCAAATTAAATAAAAGCTTAAAATAAACATAATCAGGAGAGGAGGCAGCATTGTCCAGTGCATAGGACACTGGATTGGGATTATGGACACCTGTGTTCTCTTCCCAACTCTACAAGTGATCTACTGTGTGACCCTGGGCAAGTCACTTTGTTTTCCCTTCCAACATTTGTCTGCCCTAGTTAGTAAGAATGTAACCTTTTCAAAGAAGAGACTATCTGTTACTATATGTTCATACATTCCTTAGCACAATGAGGCCCCAATTTTAGTTGGACCATCAACTGGAGCATCACCCCTGGCTGGGATGATTTAGTTGGGGTTGGTCCTGCTTTGAGCAAAGGGTTGGACTAGATGACCTCCTGAGGTCTCTTCCAACCTTAATCTTCTATGAAGGTGCTATACAAATAATAATCAAGAGACTTGGGTTCTATTACTGGCTCTTCCACAGTCCAGCTATGTGACCTTAAGCAAGTTACTTCTATCCATGACTTTGTTTCACCTCACACTTTTGCTTGTGTTGCCTATTTAAATGGTGAGCTCTTTGGAGCAGGGACTCTCTCTCATTATGTATGGTACATAGTCTAGTGGAGCCCTGTTCTTGGATGGGGCCTCTGGGCAATACCATAATACAGATAAATAATAAAGTGAAATTGATAAATTGGAAAAATAATTTCATTGATAACAGTTAGAACTGTTCAGATGCAAACCCCCTCACCCCCCCCCCCCAAGAAGTTCATTAAAAAAAAGTTTTAATTAAAACTTTCCCTGGAAAATTTTGATTTTTCAGCAAAAAATCATAATATCTTCAACCAAAAATTGAAAGCTTTGATTTGGAAATATGGCCGTGGCATCACATTGGAGCTGTAATTTATGTGCCTGATGCCCACATTTTCCTCTATGGGCCAGACTCCCTAACTGGTCTACATCTTCCATGGTGCACTGTGGTTCCTGTGTTACTGAGCTATGCTATGTATCATAGGGGGTCATTTGTCATGGTGCATCATGGGACGTGTAGTCCCATAGATGAGCATGGTGGCATAAAGCAGCTGAACTATAACTCCCTAAGGCATTGCTACAGCATTTCTGAATTGAAGTTTTTTTGGTTTGCAGGCATTCTATTTTCTGACAAAAAGTTGAAAATATCCACAGAAAGCAGACTCTACTGATGAAAACCAAAAAGTCTACTTGAAAACCTAATTTTCCTTAGAACAACAGATTTGAATGAAAGTTTTGACCAGCCCTGACAATAACACAATTGACAGGACCAACTAAAGTAGTAAACCACATCATCTAGAAGAATTCCCAGAAAATATGCTGGGACCTAACATGTAAAAACACACCTAGAAGACTCTGATTGGTGGTGGGAGAGGGGGAGGGGAATCCATCATTTTCTCTTCCATTTAACTTTTTTTCTGATCTGCTCAATCTAAAAAAATAGTGGATTATCTCAAACTCTATATGCATTGAGTAGATTAAAATGGCATCCATGAAAATTTCCCATTAGGTGCCTGGAAACTGTTCAGGGTGCTGCTGGCTTTGCAGGTGCTGAGGGATTCTTCTAACAGAGAAAGCAGAACAGAAACAGAGAACTGAGTGAGAAAGACAATTCAAATGCAGTTAAATATTCTTTTGATCTTTATCACTGCACAGAAAACCAGATAAAATACAGGAACAGGTTGAATGGAAAGGTGTGAAATTCTGAGACAGGGCAGAATTTTGCCATTGCCATTTCTTTTTTACTTAAAACATAGACTGTGAAATGATGAAATTTCCACCATATTCACAAATTTGGGATGTATAAGGAAGTCTGGTCTTCTAGCTAAAGCACAAGGGTGAAAGTCAAACCACCTGGATTGAAACTCCAATTCTTGGCAAGTCACCCAAGGCTAGATTGTCAGAGTTCTTTCTTAAGCGTCTCCCTTCCCTGGCTTCCCTGGAGTAAGAATTGCTCAATTTGCAACTATGGCCTCAGAGGGTGAGCAATAAACGCCACTGTGCCTCAGCAACTGGGAAGGGAAGGATAGAGAATGGGAGGTGCCCTGGCTCTGCTCCTTCACAAACCAGTCAGAATAACTGGCCAGGTGCACAGTGGGGAGCAAACTACTCCATGAAAAACACTGAAACATTGAACTCATGCACAACTCAGGCACAATCTATTCTCTTGTCTGCTCCTGAAAGCTATGTGCCCCATTTACTCCCATTACAATCCCGACCTTTGTTCCTTTTTGTCTCATTTTCCCCCCATTTTGTTAATGAATTTCTACTCTGCTTCATTGTTAGGTGGCTTGCTTTGGATCCTTGTATGGAAACGCTTTACAGTACATGTGCAAAGGAGAAAATCCGTGTGAAAAAACTTTGCAAGAATTTCAATGTAGGTGCATGAAAACTGAAAGTTTTACACAACTCAAGCAAACAGCATTATTCACTTGATCAATTAATCCCACCAGGTTACTTTTGATCAAAGGTAAAAGACTTAATATATTGATAGCCAAGAAAAACATGGCTTTTAAATCAATTAATGTTCTTGGAACCATAAGTTCCTTAAGTGTAGCTGCACCAACTTGAAAGAGATGTTGTGTAATTTGTCTTTCCAACCCGGGATGAAGAAGGAAGCTTGTAATTCCCACTAGTGCACATTTCTACCTTTATATACTATATGCCCTTGAGGCTGTTACAAGTGGAACTGAATATCCTACTGCCACTAAGCAAAAAACATGTGGGAAAATGCATATTAGATTTATTCTATTGAACATGATTCTTTACAAGTTTGTTTTTTCTGTAGATGAATATATATATATATTAAAAACAAGATTTAACCATGCTTTTGGGTAAATGTAATAGGCAGAGGGAGGAAAAGCTCTCATTTTCTGCCTAGGCATACTTGAGCATTTTAGAAGTAGGAACTAATCTTATTTCCATGCTGTGCATGTGCAGAAAATCAATATGGGCTACTTGCTGTGCAGAAAAGCTAATGACTTTTCTTCTTTTTCTTCCACACAAATCCTATGGGACCCTGTATCACAGAGACTACAGCTGCTCTTCGCATAAAAAAACCTAAGAAAAATATTATTTTATATGTATTTCTTACAACACACACAAGTTACTGTTACTAATTAGACCTGCGCACTTTACTGTACTGAGAGAGTATACACCGTACCTGGAGTCTTTGGAATATCTTTTTTATTATGCATTGGATAAGTCAACCTGGATCACAACTGGAATTAATCATGTTTAACATTTACCGGTCCATGACAGAAATTATTGTGACAAATGTCTGTTAATATGCAAATGAGATTTCTATTGCTTCAAGCATCATCCTGTAATTACTCAGCTGTTTCTCCAATGAGATTTATTGAATCAGCAATTTACGAAGATGGAGTGGCATAACCTAATTCATTCATGTAGATTCATTAATGTTTGAGAGGTGGAAATATGCTTCCTGTCACTTTCATGAGAGCATTTGTTAGCATTGCAATTTGATATGGGTCATTTAATTCATCTATGCAAATTCACTTACAGCATGTTTCAGGATCAGCAGCTTTTGGACAAGCATGTCTCTGAAATGTTTCCTGCAATACTCCCACTCATAGTTTGAGTGGTTAGATTAAAATAAAACTCTGAGAAAACATCAACAGCTGGTGCCAGACAAAAAGTATATGGACAGATTAATTGGCTAGTACAAACTTCTGGTAATTAGACAAGAACTGGTTGTATTCCTGACTATTGTATCATAGTTGTAAACAATGCTGAAAGGAAAGGAGGGCTAATACACTAAGCGTTGAATATAGAAAAAGTCAAAATTACTATGGACTACAATTTTGTTAATGATCAATAATATTCTATAGGTTTGAATATGGAAGCCAGTCACTAACACTTCTTAACATTATACAAGCTAGGGGGTATATACATATACACAGTTTTAATTTGATCCTGGAGCTGTTCTGCAATACTAAAAAAATTCTGCTAAGATAAATGGGAGCACTGAACACAGATCAAATTTCTGCACAACCAGGTCATATGGTCACTGAGATTCTTTTCTTTCCATCATTTCATCCTTGCATCCCTGTCCTCATTTCAGTTTTCTCATTGGATCAACACCTCAACAAAAATTAAATATTTATTTTAGCAGGGACTTGATCCCATTTGTCTTTCCTCTAAGGTGAGCATCCTAACCACTGTGCCATAGATTCATTTACTCACATATGCTCTTCACGCACCCCTACTGAATATATAATTTAGACAAAGTAGAAACACTTTAAAAGAAGAGACTGAGACAGTTCCACCCTAGAATACCTTACAGGCTGGTGGCTAAAGCACTCATGTGGGAGATGCAGGTTCAAGTCCCATTACCAGTTTAAGCAACGGATGGATTTGAACCTGGGTCTCCAGCCTCCTGGGTGAGTGTGCTAACTATTGAGTAAAAGGAAGACACTCCCTTCCTCCTGTCTTGTGAGTGAAGCTAGGCATACTCTGAGCACACCAGCCATAGTGGGCCTGGTAGGCAAGGGAACACCTCATTTGTAAATCCCACCAAGCTGCTTGGCAGTGTCAGATTTAGGGGCTCTTTGCATGCCTAGTGGCAAAAATTTAGGGAACTTTACATCTCTCCAGGTGACAGCTGAGCAGTGATTATGTGAATACCAGTGGTGTTTAAATGGTGGATGTGGGCATCTAAATGGTAAGTTAGGCACCTAATTTCCCTTGTGAATTCAGTCATTTGACTTCAGTGATATGTGCTTATGGTTAAGTATGCATACAAGATTTGTAGGATCAGAGCCTAATTTAAAATATTAAAGCCTAAAGGACCAGATTCTGACATCTTTCCTCCCATTGTGTAGTAACTTACTCCAAGAATAGTCCAATTGATTTAAATGGGACTACTTGTGGTGCAAGGGACTATTTGACATAAGTGAGGGTGGAAGAATCTGACCTTAATTTAAAGGACATATACATTTTAAATATATCTAAGTTTAAGATGGTATAAAAATAACAGTTATCACTGTTGTGAAATACTGTAGGTATTATAGAAAATTTAAGGTTTTATTAAAAAGTCATTTGAGAAGTTGATAACGAGATATTATACGAGGTCACAGAAACCTCACAGAGAATAATTATTCACTTCTCACTGTTAATGAAACTTTAAAACTCTGATTTAGCCCAGGAGATAGAAGCAGCAACATTCATTAAATGCATGCAATAAGATTTCTCTTTTAAATACATTGTTAAATCACCAGCTGATCTTGGAACCATTGTGTTGGAATAATGATAAACGCTATATGTGGCTTGGCACCCAGTTAGTACTACATTAGCAGAGCAGGTCAGAGGAAGATTACAGACCCTCCTTATAAATTGTGTACCTCAGAAGACATGAAAACTGAAAGAAGGGACTCTCTCCAATTTGTCCACATCTTTCTTAAAGTGTGGTGTCCAAAACTGGACACAGTAAGCCAGTTGAGGCCTCACCAGTGCTGAATAGAGTAGAACAATTACCTCCCACGTCTTAGATACAACACTCCTGTTAAAATAGCCCAGAATGAGATTTACCTTTTTTGCAACAGCATCACACGACTCATATTTAATCTGTGATCCATTTTAACCTTCAGATCCTTTTCTGCAGTACTGCTGCCTAGCCAGTAATTTCCCATTTTGTATTTGTGCATTTGAATTTTCCTTCCTAAGAGTGATACTTTGCACTTGTCTTTCAAGAATTTCATTTTGTGGATTTCAGATCAATTCTCCAATTGAACATGAAAATTTTGAATTCTAAGGCTAGTCTCCAAATATGTGTAACCCTTCCAAGCTTGATGTCAGTATACTCATAAAATTTGCAGATGTCTATCTCATCGTCCAAGTCATTATGAAAATATTGAATAGTAGTGGACCCAGGACAGATGCCTGTGAAATCCCACTTGATATGTCCTTCCCATTTGACAGCAAATTATTTTCTAATTACTCTGAGTATGGTTTTTCAACCAGTTGTGCAGCCACTTTACATTCTCTTCATCTAGATCAGTGGTGGGCAACCTGCAGACGGCGGGCTGCACGTGGCCCATCAGGGTATTCTGCTGGCGGGCCCTAAGATAGTTTGCTTACATTTACCATTTGCAGTCATGGCTGCCTGCAGCTCCCAGTGGCCACGGTTCGCTGTTCCTGGCCAATGGGAGCTGTGGGTGGCCATGCCTGTGGATGGTCAATGTAAACAAATGGTCTTGTGGCCTGCCAGTGTATTATCCTGATGGGCCGCGTGTGGCCCACGGGCCGCAGGTTGTCCACCATTGATCTAGACTATATTTCCCGAGTTTGCTTATGAGACTGTCATGTGAGACCATGTCAAAAGCCATATTAAAGTCAAGATACATCTCTTCTACTCCTTTTTCTCCCTTTCATGAGATTATAGAGGCTTGGTTATAGTGCCAGCACAGGTTGTTCTAAGATATGAAGGTGGCTGACTGACCTCCAGACATTCTGGGGATCTGATAAGCATAATGGTGGCTTAAAGACATATTTGCTCCCAGTGCCAGTTCAGTTGCAAAGAGTGAGGTGGTGGTGCAGCTGAGGATCAGCACCAGCATTATAATTTATATTTCCCTTGATTCTGCATAGGCTAAATTCTGCTCTCAGTGTAAATCCATAGAGACTTCCATGGAGTTACTCTAGACTTCCACAGGTGTAACTGAGAACTGAATCTGATCCTATTTCTCTAAAGCTGGATAATCCTTTTTTTAGTGTTATGCTCACTCCAATGTATTATGTTTTCTTATTCTTTCATCAGCTAGCAGGAGATGTTCGTGATGGAAGGGAAGACTATAAATTCATCATTCCCAAGAAATGTATTTTCAGTTTTAGTTTCCAGAAATGATTTTATTATGTCATGAGATCACAGCCCTATGCAAATGGTAGAAACCATGATAATATTATATAGTTGTAAGAAACCATCTGCAAATAGAAGTTTTTGAACTATCTAAAATATGCAGCATGCCACAAACGGTAAATAAAGAAAACAAAGGCTCATACAACAGCCACATAATGAGAGCCTTATAGAGGTGAATTCAGCCAATTTAAACCATGAAGGATTTAAATATTTTTTCTATTATTAATAATTCTGCAAATATTTTAATATTATAAACAGACGTATAATATCTTCATTACCTTCCTTTTTATTTTAAAATGGTATAACTGAAAGACAAAGTCCACTTTACCTCAGTAATCAGGGGAAGAATCTTTTCGACTTATATAGTGCTTTTTGCCCAAATACCAAGGTCAGCATCTATTATCATCCTAATTTTGCAGATGGAAAAACTGAGGTACTGGGAGGTTTTTAGTGAGGTTACAACAGTAAACATGTGGCAGAGCCAAAAACAAAGTAGGATATAAGATATCAGGATCTGCTACTGCCCAGATAACTTTTAGAAGACCTTGCCTCTAAAAGGAAGCTTGTCAGCAAATCGGTGAAAGGCAATAGTTGATTTACCCGATACAGTATCCCCTTCTTTACCCAGAGATTTGCAAAGTTTCTACTACATATAAAGTTATGCTTGAATGATGAAATTAATTAAATTAAAAATATGCACATAAAAAGGGAATCACACTGTTGCTTTCCTATCTACAACATGGTGTGGGGATGAGTGAAAACTCAGACAATTGGGGCTAGATTCTCAGCTAGTATAAATTAACCAAACCTCAGTAGTGTCTATGGAGGTATGCTAAGGATCTGATACTCAGAATACTGCAATAGTAAGTATTTGTTTTGCCTATAAGCATTTGTAAGCCTGTGGACTCACCCCTTCAGCGCCTCTGCTGGTCTCTTCCAGGAATTAGCTCTGCCAGCCTTGGAGCACCCTCTGCAGGCCAGTATCCCACTGCCACTTGGCCCCTGTGTCCCTCCCTGGACTTCAGTGCCCCATTATCTCCCTGGGGCAGACTGCAGTATAAGCTACTCATCACAGGCAAGGAGTTTTTGGACCTGCTGCCTTTCTCTGCAACCCAGTACGTCTATGGGCCTGCAGCCTGGGGAGTTCCCAGCCCGGACCTTCCCAGCCTCTCTGGCCTTTCCGCAGCACTGTCTCACTCTAGGTACCCTGAGCTTCCCAGCAGCCAGGGGGTGCTGGCACGCATGCACACTCTCGCTCTCTCTCTCAGCAGAGAGAGAGACTGCTGAGCTCCTTGCTCCCAGCCTCTTATATAGCACCAGCTGAGGCCTGATTAGGGCATGGCCCAGCTGCAGCTGCTTCCCCAAACAGCCTAGTAGCTTTTCCCCTGCCACAGCCCTCTCCCAGGGCTGTGTTTAAACCCCTCAGGGCAGGAGCGGGTGACCACCCCGCTACAGCATTGTAGTCAGGCAGGTTGAGGTTATGATAAAGGGACTATACATTAAGTAATATAGTCTCAAGGAACTAATTAGATTTCCAGATTTCCATAATTTCCTGTTTGGAAAACAATTAAAGTAATTAAAATAATTCAAAAGTTATTCTCATTTTCTCAATTATACATCCTACAAATTCTTTTAATCTGAGAAACTTTATACATTTAATTAAAAACTGACTGCAACATGCAGCACTTCTCCAGTTAATTTATAATTAAACCAGACATTTTACAATTAAATTAGGCTGAACATTAGTATTTAAAATTACTTTGTGAAGAGCAAGGATTTTTTTTATATTAAAATGGTTTAATTATGATAACACTGGAAACCTACTCCTTTCCAATTAAAAACAGTAAATTCATTACTATGTGTATAGTTACTTAAATCCAAGAATTAAGAGGATTACCTCCTAAAAAAATTATGTAATTGTCATATACAGTACTACTTTCTCAATATGAAACTGCAAGCTACCATATAGGGTAAAGCTTGTTGATATTTGTTAAGTTTACCAAGGACACTTCAAGAATGTAATTTCTAATGACATACCAGGCCTGCTGAAATTTTTACTTGAACATTTGGAGAGATTCTGAATAGAAATACATTTCTTGTTATACAATTGTAACCCTTCTGCCCCTCTGAGTTGGCAGCAACAAGGGCCAGGTTCAGTATCCAGGGGTTCCGTTTCAATAACACAATGCATAACCGGCTTGAGCCCCACCCAGTGACCTGGCACACTTACATACCACAGCCCCCGGGGCGCCTTTGGGAGGCAATAGTTCCCCTCTCACAAGCACGGAGTCTGAGTGTAGCAAAATCCTTTTAATAAAGGAAGGAAACAATGCGGCATCCCATTGGAGAAACACCACAAACAGGATTATAACACAAACCATAAGCAAAAACCCACCTCCAAGTACATTTGGCAATGTCCTTTCCCCCTTAGGGTATTAAGCCCAATCACCCTGAAATCCAACAACTCAAAAGTCTCTGGTCAGTGCCACCCTAGAATTCAAAAGTTTATCTGCAGAGTTTTATCCCCCCCAGCCTGGGTGGAAATGAGGGGGGGGAAGTCCACACAAGGTGTTAAGGGGCACCTTACATGGGCCAGGGCCAACTGCTCCGCCTCTCCGTGGAGTTCTGCTGCAGCCTTCACTATGACCAGCTCCACTAACCCAGCTGTGCCGCTCCTCCAGTCTTCCCTGCAAACCGCTTCACTCCGCTCACTGTTCCATGGGCTGCTCCAACATGCTGCAAACTGCTCCGCTCTGCCAGCCGCTTAACGATAGATCTTCAGGCTCCCCCACTAGTTAACACAGCACTCAGTGATCTCAGCTCGGCTCTTTCAGTGATTTCAGCTCTTAGTAGGGGAGCCCTGGTGCTGGTGCACCATTGGCCCAACATGAATTCAGCTCAGCAGTCTCTAGATGGAATCAAAATTAGCTCTACTCTTTAACAGTGGAGAGAGGAGGTTGTGCAATTGGTGTTCCAGGCCCTCAAAAGGGGCCCATACCATCAGGTACACACACCAGTCCCCAACCTCTCTCAATTCACTGGGTTTTGGAATCCATGTCCTTTGTCTAGCAAGAGCCACTTAATTTATATTGAGACATCTCTGTCATAAAGCAGTCTCGTAGTTCCTCATTCACATAATCAGGTGGCAACACTTTATTTATCCTGCCCCAATAACAAAGAAATTGGGGATCCCAGAGCTGTCAAAATAACCATCCCGGGCTGCCTTGGGCTATGCTGAGTGTGCCCATGCAAATACCCGAGATTTCACACTTCCTGAAATTCTTTCCACACTTCCCATAATTCACCACCAGATGTCAGGGTAGAGCTCATCCTGACTCTGCTTACACAATAGTATCAATATGAATTAGTCATTTAGGTTTGACCTGAGGCCGGTATTCATGGTTAACAATTGACAGAAACGGAATTATCAATATTCTTTTAAACCACTGGAGATTATTTAAATTCTTTTTTAAATTACATTTATAGAAAATGTAGTGGGATGGTTTCTTTGTTAAATTAATGTGTCTCTTTTGCAGACCATCCCCAAGAAATCATTAGAATTCAAGCCTGTGCAAATTCTACCCACTAAGTAGAGTGTTTTTGTGCATGACAATTTTGTATTATTTGCAAAACTCTGTCAAATGTTTTAGACTTTCTTACAAAGCTGTCTGTGAGATATTCTTAATACCATTTGCTCAGACAAATAATGGGTAGTATTATTTATTTGACCAAAGCACTTTGGAGCCCTACTCATGGACCAGGACCCCATGTCCTAGGGGAGTTTATAAATGCATTAGGTATATTGTTGGCACCTAGACAAAAATATACTTATATAAAATGTAACTAAATATGCATTTAGGTAGCTAACTGTAGACCACAGTCAGAGGTGAACCCAGAAAGGCTATGGGCTGACCGAATGGTCCACCTAGTAGTTTGAAACACCTGCATGTTTCTGGCAAGTAAATAGCCATTGGGGCACTGCCACAAATTAGAAATGGCACTATTGGGCTGCTGCTGATATAGCTAATACCATCCCAGCTCCAGGTGGCATCTCCTAATTGCAACTGTGCAGTTTATGCTTACTATCATTTTACTTCTCCCTCCTTTCTTGATGTTCCCTAGTTTCAGCACCCACACAGAGATTTTTTAAAGATAGCTGGTGCAAATTTAAAATTTACTCTCCGTGAATACTTGAGCCCACTAGCTTAGCATTCACCTTCTGCAGGCATTCATATGAGTATACCAGTTGTGCAAATGTTCACAAGATGTGAATGCACAAAGCAAACATCGACAAAACAAATCCATTTTAAAATTTGTATGACTACTCAAAGAAAAGCTTTTTCAGGATTCACTCCACTCTAGAAATAATTTGTGTGATTTTAAAATTTTGTAACTCCAGTTTGGATACTTGACATTTGTTTTAAGGCAACTGCAAAAATAGTGATACATGTGTTGTCTCAGCTCCATTTCTATAGTGTCATGGGAATGTGTGATTATAGTTCCCAGTGGGGAAAAAATGCCATTGCTTAGCTGTCTTGTAAAACATTCATGAGTAAAACAACTACATTTAACAGTATCAGAGGGATAGCCGTGTTAGTCTGGATCTGTAAAGGCAGCAAAGAATCCTGTGGCACCTTATAGACTAACAGACGTTTTGGAGCATGAGCTTTCGTGGGTGAATAAAATTGCATCTGACGAAGTGGGTATTCACCCATGAAAGCTCATGCTCCAAAACATCTGTTAGTCTATAAGGTGCCACAGGATTCTTTGCTGCCTTTACATTTAACAGTGAAGAGAAAAGAAAAATGGAACAATGGTACTTTACACTTCTATAGCACATTGCATCCTAGAATCACAAAGCATTTCATACACATTAATTATTAACATCAAGACAGCATTGTAAGGTAAGCATCATGCCTATTGCACAAATAGGTAAATGGAGAGACGGAAGCACAGATTCTGAAATGTATTTAGGGACCTAACTCCCTTTGAAATCAATGGGAGCTAGGTGCCTAAATATCTTTAAGGATCTGGGCCGGAGTGGCTAAATGGAGGAGAGGTTCATCAATGGCTATTAGCCAAGATGGTCAGGGATGGCACCTCTTGCTCCAAATGACCCTAAACCTCCAGCTCCCAGAAGCTGGGATTGGAAGACAGCAGATAGATCACTCAAAATTGTCCTGTTCTGTTCATTCCCTCTGAAGCATCTGGCATTGGTCACTGTCAGAAGACAGAATACTGGGCTAGATGGTCCTTTGGTCTGACCCAGTGTGGCCATTCTTATGTTCTTGTTCAAGGTTATACAAGAAGTCTGTGGCAGAATCCAAATCTTTTGGCTCTCGTGCATAAATCAGTAGACCTGTCTCCTCTTCTAGAAGAAAAATATTTGAGAAGGAATAATAGAAAGATTTTTTTGCTGCATATGAGCCATTATTGCTAAGTCAAGTGGATTTTCTATCATGAGGCGAACATACTCTTTGCTGTTCTGAAATATGATGACAAAATAATTGTAAAACCTAAGTCTAAAATAGAAAATTGAACCCTAGCCCAATATTAAACCATTGTACATCTTATATTGCTATCAAGCTTTGTAGCATCATGACAGATATAGATGAAACATGAAACATCTAATTCATCACTTCAGTGCTTACAAGAAATACACTTTTAATCTTAATGTGTTTACTATAAACAATGTATGTGATAAATCACATAATAAATGTATATTTTATGGGTGCTTACAGATTTCAGACAAATTCTTGGAGACAATACATTTACAAAAGTTGTCTCCTGCAAATAGCATTGATCTGAACAATGTCGTCAATGGAAAAACTTTAATAGTAAGAAGCTGTTGACTTTACTTCTTAAGGCCCAGATCCTGAGCAGGCAGAGGGCTGTGTTTGTATGGTGCTCACTAAAGTCAATTGGGCTCTGAATAGGTGCAACAGTCTGCCCACATTCTGTCAGTTGCTGAGCTGGGGTGTAAGGTTATGCTTCCATTCCCATTGATTAATAAACAATATTGGCCTTTAAGGGCTTGAGCCTACAAACTCTTACTTATGTGAATAACTTTACTTGCATGAGTCATGCGACTGAAGTTAAGAACAAAGCAAAAGAGAGTAGTTTTAGATGAATAATTTGTTTCCTTTTTACTCAGAATGTAGTTCTCCAATAAGGGCCAGATCTATGTGGGAATTATCTGTTTAGGGGTATAGAAAATGGAGGAGTTATATGTATTATTTTTTGTAAATAACGTGTGTCTCAGTTTACTCATTTGATTTTATCCTGATCTTCACTTCCCCACCAACAGCCTGCAAAGGAGTCTGTTGTGGGGAAGCAAACAAGAAACAAAACAATATGAAAGATAAGGCTTCTTAAGAGAACAACGGGGCAAACTATTAATTAGGGAATGCCCTTACCTAGCTAGTAACAAGGAAAATTGGAAGAAGGAGAAAGCTATGGCCTGGGAAAAAGAGATCAAGGAATATAACATTGAGAGAGTTCTAATAAGTCAAAAACAGAGTGAGGGAGAGATGGGAGAAAAGAAAACATCTCCTGTGTTTTTGAGAGAGAGAGAGGGAGAGAGAGAGAGAACATCCATTTGTCCTTAAAACAGAGAAAAAGAGGCTCGAAAGAGAGGACTGATCATAAATATAGAGTTAGTCCTGGGGCACAAGTGAAGTCAAAGAACATCACCGGGGGCTGTACCCCTGGGAGAACCAAACACCAAAAAGCAAAAACACATCTGAATGCATTAGGTATCTGAATTGTACATAATGAGTTGGCACTATGTGTCTGTTTCCCCACCCCACCCCACGACACTAAATCTGAAGTTACAGTGAATGGTTATCAGATGTCCGATTAATGGCTAAGAAATTAATAGTTTTTTTTCTTTTAAATGTAAATATTTCCCAACCAAGCATTAGAGCTCAAGTGAATAATTTGTACTGAATAATTATTCAATTAATATCCTTTTTGTGTGTGTGTGACTTGTTCACACACAACACATGTAATTCTCTAATGTATTTGTTATTCAAAATTACTCATGATTTTTTTCAGCGTAGAATCCTTGATCTGGAGATAATTGCACTTTAAATATTTTTATCATAAAAACTGATTTGAGGTGGGGTGAGGGAGGGAAAAGGGGATTGTAAAACATCACAACTGGTGAATAGTTTGAGCTAAATGAATGACAACTTTTGAAGATCTGCAAAAGTATCAACACTTTACCTCAGTAGTTACCAGTGTACTAGCACAGGAGAGCCAACCCTGGTTTTATCCCGTTTCCATTATGAGACCATTATAGTTATATGATACCACTGAGTCCAGCAGTTGTTAGAAGATGGGGATAGAGCCTTATTATTTTGGCACCCACATGCTTATTTTTTTTAACAAAAAAACAGAGGTCTGCTCCAGCTGCAAAACTATATAACCATTATCCTCTCACTTCTCCGTACATCTACAAACATAAATACTGTTACCACTGAGATACAAACAGTATCATCATCTTATTGCTGTTCTTTCATTTTTCATAGCCTGATAAACATAAGTTCCTTCATTTGCTTTCTTTTTATTAATTTTAAAATATTAGCATTGACCAAATTTCTAGAAGAATTACCATAATTAATATTACCACATATGTATGTTGTATTCCCTGTGTCTAAAGGATTTAAAAATTATATTAGTTTCAGTTTTCCATTTTATTGTATCATAATTGTTAATAATGAAACAGCAGTTCCTTGTTAGGTAACCAGACTACAAGTGCCTATCTCAAAATAACCTTAGTAGCTTTACATTTTCCATTGCTACCCTGCTTGATTTTTAATACAAGATTGATAATATTGGAGAAAGCATTCAGCTACCCCCGCCAGGGCCAGCCCAGAACGTTTTGGCATCTAAGACGGGGAGCTCAAATGATGCCCCCATGCCCCTTCAGCTATAAGAGAGTGGTATGCAGTGTAGTTGTAGCCAAGTTGGTCCCAGGATATCCGAGAGACAAGGTGAGTGAAATAATACCTTTTATTGAACCAATTTATGTTGGGGAGAGAGACAAGCTTTTGATTCTAAAAATGCTTTCAAAAGACTAGCCTGGGAACTTATATTCATAACTCTGTAAGTTCATAAATTAAATTCATAACTCTGCTAAACAACGTAAAAGAATCAGCAAGAGGCAAAATGGCATCTTTGAAAAAGTGAAAGTCAAATCCTATTGAGGAAAATAGAAAGGAGCATGAACTCTGGCCAGTGAAGTATAAAAATATAATTAGAAAGGCCAAAAAAGAAATTAAAGAACATCTAGCCAAAGACTCAAAAAATAATAGCAAAATTTTTTAAGTACATCAGAATCAGGAAGCCTGCTATACAACCGCTGGGGCCACTGGACAATCAAGATGCTAAAGGAGCACTCGAGTATGATAAGGCCATTGCAGAGAAACTAAATGAATTCTTTGCATCGGTCTTCACGGTTGAGGATATGAGGAAGAGTCCCAAACTTGAGCCATTCTTTTTAAGTGACAAATCTGAGGAACTGTCCCAGATTGAGGTATCAGGAGGTTTTGGGATAAATTAAACAGTAATAAGTCACCAGGACCAGATGCTATTCACCCAAGAGTTATGAAGGAACTCAAATGTGAAATTGCAGAACTGCTAACTGGGGTATGTAACCTATCAATTAAATCAGCTTCTGTACCAGATGACTGGAGGATAGCTAATGTGACACCCATTTTTAAGAAAGACTCCAGAGGCAATCCCATCAATTACAGGCTGGTAAGCCTAACTTCAGCACTGGGAAAATTGGTTGAAACTATAGTAAAGAACAGAATTGTCAGACACATAGATGAATGTAATTTGTTGGGGAAGAGCCAACATGGTTTAAGTAAAGGGAAATCATGCTTCACCAATCTATTAGAATTCTTTGAGGGGGTCAAGAAGCATGTGGACAAGAGGATCCAGTGTATATAGTGTACTTAGATTTTCAGAAAATTTTTGAGAAGGTCCCTCACCAAAGGCTCTTAAGCAAAGTAAATTGTCACTGGATAAAAGGGAAGGTCCTTTCACGGATCAGTAACTGGTTAAACGATAGGAAAGAAAGGGTAGGGGTAAATGGTCAGTTTTCAGAATGAAGAGAGGTCAACAGTGGCGACCCCTAGAGGTATGTACTGGGACCGATACTGTTCAACTTATTCATAAATGATCTGGAAAAAGGAGTAAACAGTGAGGTGGCAAAATTTGCAGGTGGTACAAAATTACTCAAGATAGACTGCGAAGAGTTACAAAGGGATCTCACAAAACTGGGTGACTGGGCAACAAAATGGCAAATGAAATTCAGTATTGATAAATGCAAAGTAATGCACATTGGAAAACATAATCCCAAGTATACATATAAAATGATGGGGTCTAAACTGGCTGTTACCACTTAAGAAAGATCTTGGAGTCATTGTGGATAGTTCTCTGAAAACATCCACTCAATGTGCAGCAGCAATCAAAAAAGGTAACAGAATGTTGGGAAACATTAGGAAAGGGATAGATAATAAGACAGAAAATACCATATTGCTTCTATACAAATTTATGGTACACCCACACCTTGAATATTGCATGCAGATCTCATTGCCTCATCTCAAAAAAGATATGCTAGAATTGGAAAAGGTACAGAAAAGGGCAACAAAATGATTAGGGGAATGGAACAGCTTCCTTGTGAGGAGAAATTAATAAGATTGGACTTTTCAGCTTGTAAAATAGACGACTAAGGAGGAATACGATAGAGGTCTACAAAATCATGACTGATGTGGAGAAAGTAAATAAGGAAGTGTTATTTACAGACAAAAGGAAGTATTTCTTCACACAACACACAGTCAACATGTGGAACTCTTTGCCAGAGGGTGTTGTGAAGGCCAAGACTATAATAGGGTTCAAAAAAGAACTAGATAAGTTCATGGAGCATAGGTCCATCAATAGTTATTAGCCAGAATGGGCAAAGATGGTGTCTCTAGCCTCTGTTTGCCAGAAGCTGGGAATGGGCAACAAGGGATGAATCCCTTGATGATTCCTGTTCTGTTCTTTCCTTTTGAAGCATCTGGCATTGGCCACTCTCAGTAGACGGGATACTGGGTTAGATGGACCTGTGGTCTGACCCATTATGGCTGTTCTTATTTTCTAAAAATCATGGACTGAACAGAAACATTGGATTTACGGCTTTTTACAAAAATCTCTAACCGACTAACCCCCCTTTTTTGTCCCATGACTGCAAAGGTGATAATAGACCACCTTAATGGTCCCTTAAATGGTCCCTTAGAATAAGTGCTAATTGAGTATACTAAACAATCTGTTCCATCTTGCATTTAGCTGTGACACTAGGGTTATGTTTATGTTACAGATTACTTTGGTATAACTTATGGCTTTCAGGGATGTGAATAATCCACATAAATTACACCAGCCTAAGTGCCAGTGTGAACAGTGGTATGTTGCCTGGAGAGCTTCTCCTGGCTACATAGCTACTGCCTCTCACAGAAGCAGGAGTTATTAAGCTGATGGGAGAGACCTTAGAGCATCTTCACAAGAAGTGCTACGTGATGCAGCTGGATAGTTGCAGTGTGCCATTGTAAATGATGTAAATGATCCCAGACCTGAAGAAGAGCACTGTGTGGCTCGAAAGCTTGTCTCTCTTACTCAACAGAAGTTGGTCCAATGAAAGATACATTACCTCATCTGCCTTGTCTCTCTAATAAGAGAGGCTTGAAAGGCAAGTATATCAGTCTTGGCCTGGTCTACACTAAGGGGCAGGGTCAATGTAAGATACACAACTTCAGCTATGTGAATAGTGTAGCTGAAGTCGAAGTATCTTATTTCGACTTACGTCCCATCCTCACAGCATGGGATCAATGGCCACAGCTCCCCATGTCGACTCCACTACAGCTGCTCGCTCTGGTGGAGTTCCGAAGTCGACAGGAGTGCATTCGGGGATCGATATATTGCATCTAGATGAGATGCGATATATTGATCCCCGATAAAGCAATCGTTACCCATAGACATAGCCTTAGAATGGTGAAGGCCCTTTTTTATATGAACTGAAAAGAGGTTACCTCAGGTTAATTAGAGTCAGCTGATGACTTTTAAAACCTATCTTCTAGAGGAAAGAAGGGAAGCAAGGAGAAGAAATAAACTGCAGCAGGGTTAGGGGCAGCTTGGAGAACAGGCTTCCCCTTGGTGGAAGGCTGTTCTCCTCCTATAGGGGAAACACTGAATATACTTCTGTTTGGGGAAAGACTGATGACCAGAAGCCCGCATAATAAGTCAATGCTCCTGTGAGGGCAAGGAAATGTGTGTGGGGGGCTTGCTTCAAAGAACTAGTTGAGCTACCCTGAGGCCCAGCTTGTATATAAACCGAAGTTGAGAATAAAAACTTCTGGAGTAGGACTGATTTACTCCAGGGCCACCTCAGCAGAGGGAGAAATGCTAAGGCTGATGTGTTGAAAGAGGTGCCCTGCCGCAATGTATGCAACTACTTCTCAATCTCTAAAACTTTCATTTTGTTTTTATAGAGAATGTAGGAAGATGCTAATTTTAAACCTGTCAGTTACATATTAACACTTCCAAAAGTTTAACCAGAAAGAAGAATATCTACCCTGAAATTATTAACACTCTAACATCATTTGTATGTCAAGTAATAACTTAAAAAATCCACTTACAGCTGGTTGAAAATTTTTCACGTTACAATTTTTTTGTCAAAAAACCCAACTTTTTTAAAAAATGAAATTTGTTGCCAAAAGTTTTTGAAATTTCATATTTTAATGAAATTTTAACCAATTTTTTATTAAAATCAGTTTTGAATTTATGAAACATTTAGTTACCAAAAATACTTTCTTATTGAAAACTGGTTTTGGTAAACAAAAAATGGTAATAATGGTTTCAAATAAGCTTTTGATTAAAAAATTAGTAAAAAACACATGGTGGATCTTTTTTTCATGAAAAACAGAAAACAGGTCCTTTTTGAACCCTACAAAACACACTTTTTTTCTCTTTTTGCCTCTTTTTAGTAACTCTGATTCCAACAATATTATGGTTAGGGCCGTACATCAAATCTACTGTGAATATCAAAAATGAAGTGAGTAAGATATAGTAAAAATTGAGCTGCTGTCATTATAAGCACATAAGTTGGGGGCACTAAACAGAGAGTAAAGGTTGCTCATGTCTTGTTTACTTTGTAATGAAATGTAAAGTTAAGGTCAAATGCAATGTTCTACGTTTTCTGCCAGAAACAACATAAAGTGTTGCCAGTTTAAGGCAGTAATTAGAACAAAAGGCTCCCTTTGATACAGGAGAATATAGGTAGTGATGGCTCTGTGGGGTCACTACTCTTTGGAAAACAGTATGTAACTGTGGTTTCATACTGACAACATGAAACCTTGACCTTGTTCCATTTGAACGTGTGCTACTTTAAATACAGATCGAAATAGGGTTAGGCCTTTGTGTCTGATACTTCTGATAATAATGCATAATATGTATGATGGATTGGAGTGATATTATTATACATTTTTCTCTTTTTTCATTATATTTTAATTCACATGCATATAGCATATGTCTACACAAATTATTTGACACCTAACAGAAATGACAGCTTACATTACAACACATTTATATGGGTTAGGTTGGTAGAAAAAGCCTGCAGAAAAGAAGTATGTGATCATGTAATTAAAGACTATCTTAATACGTGTGCACAGGAGAGCCAAATTATACCTGCACAGGCAAGTTTAATACTGGCATTTCTTAGCTTCTGGGTGCTTGACTTTGCAACCTTAATGTTTTTTTAAGTAGTTTTTGTGTGCAATCATATATAATTCACAGTTAGAAATCTTAAATATAATTAATTACTTTACATATGTAAAATCAAGTAAACTACCTTGTTATACAGAAGACAAGGAGGGTGAAGTAAGATCTTTTGTTGTACCAACTTCTATTGATGAGACTGACAAGCTTTTGAGCCACACAGAACTCTTCTTCAGGTCTTGGAAAGGTACTCCTAGCATCACAGCTAACTGCAAGGTGGAACCAGTTGTTCAGTATAAATTGTTAGCACATATTCTAAGGGACCATTCAAGGTAGAGTGGCCCGTTAACACCTCTGCAGTCATAGGACAAAAAGAGGGGTTAGTGGGTTACAGACTGTTGTAAAAAGGCATAAATCCAGTGTCTCTGTTCAGTCCATGATTTTTAGTGTCTAGCAGAGTTATGAATTTAAGCTCCCAGACTCATCTTTTGAAAGTGTTGTGCAGGTTTCCTCTGAGGATGAGGACTGATAGGTCAGATACAGAGCGATCACTTTATAAAAAATGTTCACCCACAGGTGATAGGGTGTTTTTTGTCTTTTATAATTTTCTTGTGTGATTTCATTCAGAAGCGTAGTCATGGGCAGTGGGAATCAAAGGCAGGGGAAGGTTCAGTTTACCCAAACTGCCTGCATTGCCCCGCCCACACTCCACCCCCAAACACCCTCCTGCTTCCTGGTGTGACTTTCCCATGTGGCTGAGCAGTGGGCCAGTGGTGCTGGAACAGGGGATGGGCAGGCTGGGGGCCATAGCCCTCCCACTTTTTGAAAGCGGGCGGGCCTGACCCATCCACTTTTTGCCAGGGCAGACCCCGCCCCCTTTTCCCCCCTGAGACCACCCCACCCCACCCCACCCCCTGGCCAGGCCAGCATGTTGCCCAGGCAGCCATGGGGAACCATGGTGGACTCTCCACCTGCCCAGGGTGAGGGGGTAGGGAGGCTGAGAGCAGCCCCCAGACCCTGTCCTTGCCCCCTGGGGCAGGAGGAAGGTCCGTGACTCCACACCGGCTCCCCACAGCTGCCTGCACAGCTCTCCCCAACCCCTCAGAGCTGCAGCCCAGCCATGGTAAGAGCCATGCACAGGCAGTTGTGAAGAGCTGCAGACCCTCCACCGGCCCCAGGTGGGTGGGCAGCCCAGGGAGTGGGGAAATGGGCCGAGGGCTCCCCACAGCTACTCGCCTGGTTCTTATCATAGCCAGGCTGTGGCTCCGAGGCCTCTCCCCCAAAACTAGAGCCGGGTCAGGGAGAGCTGCATGGGAAGCTGTGGGAAGCCTGGGTCCCTACACCTGCCGCTGGCCTGCAGCCAGAGACTCGGGGCGGCTGGAGCTGGTGCTCGTGCCTCCTGCCCACCCAGTGCTCTGGGGCTAGGGGATGTTCTGCCTGCCCACCTGGTGCTCCGCAGCATGTTGGGGGGGGCATGCTGCTCACCCACCATGCTGGGGGCCATGCTTAGCTGCCTGCCCACCAGGAGCTTGAAGCTGGGAATAGGCTCTGGGCGGGGCAGGGTCCCAGGACTAGCCTCACTAAGCCCGCAATTCACCTGCCGCCCATGAGTGTAGTGATTTTCTGGTTTCACACACAAGTATTATTGGATATTTAGTGCACTGGATGAGGTATACGACATGTTGAGATAGGCATGTTTAGGATCAATGGTTCCTGAAAGGTGTGTTGTTGGGAGTGTTGATCATTGTAGCAGTGGACATATGTCTTCAGGTTTTGCATCAGTTGTTCTGGCAGGATCTGGTGCTGCCTTGAATTAGTGTGTCCTGGTCTGAGGGGAGTTTGCTTCTGATGATGAGCTTGGAGATGTTGGGTGGTTGTTTGAAGGTCATAAGTTGGAGTTCAGGAAATATTTAGTTCATGATGGGGTCCCCATTGAGTATGGGTTGTAGTTAGATGATACCCCAGTGTGGGGAGGTAGGTGACAATTAGGGGGTGTGTGGCTGGAGGGGGCTTCATTTCTGTATTGAAGCAGGTTCTCTCAGGGTATTTGGGTGGCCCGTTCCATTATGAGATCTACTTCTCTGGTAGTGTGTCCTTGTTTGGTGAAGATGGTTTCAAGTGTATTAAGGTGTATATCCCAGACTTTCTCCTTTGGAGCATATTCTGTGATATCTGAGTGCCTGGCTGTAGATAACAGATTTCTTGGTGTTGTTGGGGTGGTTACTGGATCTACAAAGGTAGATGTGGTGATCCGTGGGTTTCTTGAACGTGATTGTCTGTAGCATTCCATTGCTGAAGCTTATTGTGATGCCCAGGAAGTTGTTGCTAGTATGGGAATGTTCCAGAGAGAGTTTAATAGATGGACAATGGCTGTTGAAGTTGTGGTGGAAATCTATGAGGGTGTTTAAGCTGTCTGAAGTATTGATGTATCTCAGGTATATTATTGATTGCATGGTGCATTTGTCCAGAAATTATTCATCAAGGTGGCTCATGAAGAGGCTGACATAGTGAGAAGCCAGCCTAGTACCCATGGCTGTTCCTATGGTTTGGACAAGGTGTTTGTAGTTGAATCTAGAATTGTTATGGGTGCGGATGAAATGGATGAGTTTGGCAATGTGTTTGGGGTGGATATTTGAGAGTTGTCCATTGTCTTGCAAATATTTGAGGCAGGCAGCTATGCTATCATCGTAAGAGATGTTGGTGTATAGGAAAGCAACATCCATGGTGGTGAGGATGGTAGATTCTGAGGGAGATTGCTAACGTTGCTCTGTATGGCTCGAAAGCTTGTCTGTCCCACCAACAGAAGTTGGTCCAATAAAAGATCTCACCCATCTTGTCTCTCTAATATCCTGGGATCGACACAGCTACAACTACACTGCATATATCTTGTTCTATGTTAAATTCTGTCATGGGAGACAAGTCTTCATTCCCAATATCCTTCTACACGCATTGGGACAGATTCTCATTTTCACTAAGATCCCGTTACACAGCTATGCCAATGAAAGGGACCTTTAATGTGGGTGTTAATCCAATTATACCTACTTCACACTGCCACAATGGTGTAAAGGGATGTCAACATAAATGAGGATCAGGACCATTATTAGCATGCGTGTCTGAATTAGCATGCTTCCATTTATATGTGAATTATATAGCCCTTCCTATGTGATTAAAAAGTGCCACTGAATCCTCAAGCATCCTCAATTCCCACTGGGATTTGTAACTATAGAGTACATTTCAGTGACAGGCTTTATGAAGCTTTAAAGTAAGAAACAGCTTCAAAGTTATCATATAATAACTAAGCTACTTGTTCTGCTGAATGAACTCTAGTTGAGTAGGCAGCATTGTAATGTGGAATGGGCCAGATGGTTTGCTGAACAGCACTTCAGGATGCTTCTTTTGTCCCAACCTGAGCACATTACATCTGTTCTACATCCAAGCCACACTGAATCAGAATCTGTCAAACCTATTTGAATGCAGGGTCTAAAGGTCTGAGGTAACTTCAGATTGTGCTGTTGTATTACCATATGTCTAAGCTTGCCACAGATGCCACACATACATTCATTTGCCTGAACATACACTCAGTGGAAAGTTGCATCAGAAACAGCATTATCGAAAAGAGAGCTGTTAATTTCTGAAGAGCAGAAAATGTGATAAAAGGATTATTTATGTCATTTTCTAGACCACTGTCCATTTTAATTTTACACACATGGTGGTGAAGGGGAGGGGAGAAGTGGTTACCATCCACAGGAGTCTTAAAAACAAAATTAATCAATTTATTTGAGCTCAAATAAATTTGTTAGTCTCTAAGGTGCCACAAGGACTCTTTTTCCTTTTGCGGATACAGACTAACACGGCTGCTACTCTAAAAACAAAACTGCAAACAAAGTTTGAATTTTGATTATCAAATTGCCAAAGCAATCTTTCTCAGAAAGTCCTTCCTAATTTCAGTATAAAATTTCTATGGGACTGCTGAATAAAGGTATAGTTTAGAAACAAACAGAGATTAAGGATGTTAAGACTCATCTCACAAGAACTGCTGGGCAGAAATGAAAATATAATTTTGGTAAATGTATATGCACAAAGCCCCCTCTCTCCAGTTACCCATCTTAATCAGATGTTGCTACAGATGATATTTTCATTCATTTCATTTACACCTTTTTTCTCCCTTGAATTCCTTTGTCTGGTTCCTAAGCAACCATGCTAATATTCCTGTTCAAAGAAAGAAAATATTCATGACCCCAAAACCAGGATTCCTCAAGGTAGTTTGAAAACAGTCTTGGGAATTTCAAAGTCTGCCAGAGGTTCTCATCAGCATCTTGGAACTTGACAAAAATAATGTTGATAGACACATGGAGATACTGGTACCAAGAGGCATGGTTCAGAATAGACAGTGGATAAATACAGCCCCAGATATTTGACTGAATGCTGAAGCTGAATCATGTGTTCTCCTTCTAGAAAAAGGCTCATTTATTTTTTGTTAACTAGGTGTAATAAAATATCAATTTTTAAAAATCTATAAATTATAAGTATCCAGCAAGTAATTGTTCATTTGAGTCTGTAATCTGCAAACTAAGAAAAGCGGTTTTAGTGGGTATAGTAGAAGATAAGGAATCAGGACTCCCAACTAGATCCTGCTCTGTCAATGCTCATTGTGTGACCTTGCCACCTTCTGCCTCAGTTTACCATCTGGAAAACAAATATATTTACCTACTTCACAGGGATTTCATTAAATAAATATCTGTTAAATTATTCAAGATCCTGAGATGAAAAGTGTTATATACATGAATAAAAAAGGTAAATGCGAAAAAGGTGTTATGAATCCAAAATGCTTGATCTCCTAATATTTTTATTAATTAACACAGTATCTCAGGTTAGACAGTGACAGACTAAACTAATTTTTCTAATTAAATGAATTTTGTTGTTAAAACTGGCTCCTAACCACATCTCATAGCATTATACATACGTCATATATGACCACTGACATGAGGCTACTCCCAAAACAAGGTATCACTGAATATGAGGAAATGTGGCAGAGTCATGCCTTCAGTGATTAAGATAAGCCACTTTTCCTTTTTTTAAGAAGACTCTAAACTTGAAGTATGGAAATTAGTGGCAGTACTTGTGAAACGAGTTTAATTCAGTGTGAACAAGGGTTGGCCCTTATTGTTGAGCCAGAATCATCATACATACTCCTCGTGACTGGTTTGACGTCCCTATTTCTGATATTCCCCTTTTTAAAATTAATGTTTGACATGTTTTAGACACACTTGTTACTGCCTAAGCACTAAATTATGCTCAGTAACCTCACAGTAACTGCACTGATTTTAAGGGAGTTACCTTATTTACACTGTTGCAACTCAGAACAGAATTTGGACAGCAAAACCTAAACTGGTAGTCTTTATAGTCTTGGATGATGAAATATTATTTTCTGAAATACAGAATACATATAACTTTGGACAAAAAAAATTGAACTGTATTAGCAATTTCCTTAGAGGGCACTTTCACAGGAACAATTGAACTGCATTTCTGTGGCTTTTTCTCTTCACTTTTTTGTGAGCAGATACTGTATGTTACTTAGCTGTCAGTCTATTTGAGGCATTATAGTAAAATGTAATTTTATCTTGCAGTATGTGTCTTCACAGATCTTTTGAACAACAAAAGCAATAAGGGAGAAAATGTTTATCATCTTTCCTTTATGATAATGAGATTTGACTTCTTACTATTATATAACTTAGTATACAATAGACTTAGAATACAATAGCTGCAATTATGCCTACAATATTTTTTCTATAATATTAACTTAAGGGGAGACAGAAAAGCCTTTCAATTGCTGAAGTCTCAGTTTAAAGTTAATTTTCCTCCCTTAGTCTTGGTTCTCAGCTTTTGCTATGTGTGTTTTTTTTCTCTCACTTTTTCATTTCACAGACTTCCCCAGAATTAACATCCTAACAAAATCATCTATCGGCTTAATAGACATTTCTCTCTGCTATGGGTTTCTTCTGATGGCCCCAGCCCCCTTCACTATTAATCTTATCCCTTTGACTAAATATTTTCCTTATTAGTTCAGTCATGGTTAGCATTCCTAGGTGGAGTACATCCAAACATACATAACTTTCACTGATTTGGCCCATTTCTCATTTTGGGACTGACCTTACACCACTGAAATCAAGAGAAGTTTTGCCATTGATTTTAATGGGAGACAGGAGTCAGCTATTTATGCCCAATTTAGCCTCATTTGGCTCCTCCTGTCCTTCAGTTTAATGTCGTCCTATCTATTGGTAAGAAGAGCACCTTCAACCAAAACATATCTACCTCCGATTCTCCTTGACTCCAGTCTCAGGTTCCTGCACTTTGGCCCTGGCCTTTCACATGCCGCATTTCCCAAGTGTCTGAAGCTACTTACATCCACTACCAGAGCATTATCTACGTCTGATACTCTGACTACTCTGCTGACGACAATTGTATTCATTTTGTCATCTCTGCTTGTTTCAAGTATTCCAGGTCCCCCACTTTACTGTCGCCACTCTCCAGATATCCAAAGCACAGCAGCAGCACATCTCTTTATTTATACTTAGAGATGGATTACATCACTCTCACCCTTAAGAACCTTGAAAAATAAAGACACTTCACAGCTTTCTCATTGATCTTCATAATCTGACTCGGTGCATTTACTAATTTGGTGTAAATTCTCCCTTTGGATTTCAGGATCCTCTATGTAATTGATCACATTGCCTGCCTCCCCCCAGCTTCATATCCTCCTATCCTTATTAGCACTCATTCTCAATCACAAGACTTCTTTGTGTTCTATTCCCCATCAGCCAGCAGTAGATATTTTTCCCATTCTTTTGCCATTATCTGGAAGAGATTCTGGAATCTCTTTAACTCTTCCTGAGACCTTTCTATTCTTCCCTGTTCTCTGATACCTAACTCACACTTCCTCTTTATTGTAAAAATCAGACTCTACTCCCCAGGCCTTTCAGTCTTCTCCTGTTCAGTCTTTCTACTCACTGCTTGGCCATGGTATATGATGCCGTTCGTCTGTTGCATTTTCTCTTAAATTACTCCAGACAATAGTTTACTGTACAGGAATTATTCAGAATGTAAACGTGATTGTTTTAAAAGAATATGCAAGATTAAAAATATAAACATTCATGTTTTAACTTAAGGACAAGAAGACAGTTTGTACAATAAAACAAGGGTCTTAAAAATGCTAAGGAATCAGAAATATATATATATATTTATCCCTCCTAAAATGTCTTCCTGATTTGGAGCTATGATAAGTTTTCCTGAGGCTCAAGGAAATATGTGCAGAAAACACTTAAAATGTCTTCTTTTACTGAGTTAAAGGTTAATGAGAAAAATGATCCTTTTCAATGATAAAGGCCATTTAAAACAGAAGACTCAAAAGCACCGCAGCTGGTAAGGTTATTATGGGATATGTTTTGACAATTTGCACTTTATAAAATGGATTGTTCCGGTTTTCCTCGTTACGTGCATGTCTCTTTTGTGAATGCGCAAATTTATTTATTTACAAAAGGTTGCCTTTATTACAGTATTTATATCTGAAGAGGTTTGCCAGCTATGGTATTATCCCAGTTGTTTTACTCCAGAAAATGCCACGATAGATTTCAGAATCAGATCACACACTTGATAAGCCCCAGAGAGGTACATAGCAAAACATAATATACACGTGCTGGAAAACTAGGTAGTGCCAGAGATGATGGTGGCATTGTAGTAGATGGCACTGTTCCCTTTGAGTCCTTGCATAGGCAGCATTCCAGCATGGTGCCAAGGGGCGTTGTGATGCGAGTGCTTGCACCTTTTGTAGGATAAGTAAAATCAAGGTCATGTAAATCTGTGGTTGCTAAATTAAATTCTGGCATTTTTAGACAATGTAGTAATGTTAACTCTAGTGTCTTGGTTAAATTCCACCTTGGAATTATTGGCATTTTGCTTAAAACATCCCCGCATAATATCAATGGAAGAAGTTATTTTCCACTACCTCTTCTAAGCATCATTGTGTGTTGGTGTTGATACAGAAATTCTGCCAGATTTATCTGCATTTCTGTGGTTCCAGTGGGTACTGCTGTTTACATACAGTCTGTAAAACATTTTGGTACCCTGAATGAAAGGAGGCAAACAAAGTAAAGTGCTATGTAATTGATAAGTATTATTAATATTCAAAATTATGTATTTTCTTCTGACGTACTTATAGGAATATCTTGATAAGGGGAGGAACTGGATGGGCTTGATTTACATAGAAAATTGCCCCCATTGTGCCTCTAGGGGCAGATGTACTTGAGTGGGAATACATTTCAGAGAGTAGGGGAGACAATCGCCCTATACTAGGGGTGACTCGGGGTCCTTTTCAGACTGACTGACCAATGCCTGGAAATAAACTCCAGGACAGCACACTCATTGAGTTCAGCACAAAAACAGAGCAGGAGGACAATATGTTCTAGAAGAGGAAGCCAGGAAAACGATATATTTGAAATATACCTGCCATTGTGTTTTATTTTTCAAACTCTCTCTGCTACAGGTGAAGGACATTTTTGTGTTTGAAAAGCTGCCTTTCTCCACAGAAAAAATCATTAAATAAAAACATTTTTTTTTAAGAGAAAAAAAAAGTAAAATCTTTACCAAGCCTGACCTCCTACTGGGACTGTGGATGCCAGACCCTCCCCAATGATTTAAGCTACACTACAGTAGGATCAGAGGCTGAAGGAATTTCACCCGATGAATCCATGTAGTCATGGTTCAGCTGGTCTGAGCAAGTTCAGCAAAAATTTACCCTTTTTTACTTAATAGTGTGGAGTACCCTATGGAAAGCAGTACAATTCTTCACCAAATGACCCTACAAATCATACTCCTGTCTGTAGCTCTGCCTGTATATTAGAGTTGGTTAAGTTATTAACAATTTCAAAGTTTCATCCATTTTTCTGTTTATCAATTATTTACAAGTTTTACTGATATTTTACATTATTTTAAATTGTTTGATGAGCACTGTATGCAATATTCCAGGTATCAGCTTTTTTTTTTTTTAAATGAACTGCTGAATATATACTAAGAGACAAATTTTGGACTTCAAATCATTCTGTTCCTGCATCTGAAATTATGAACTCACCTGACTGAAATCCTTTCACACACAAACTTGGCACATGTGCTGTATAGGTTCTTTGTGCTGAATGAATTACCTGCTAAACTGTCTATAAAGTCATTAAACTTATTTTGAATTCTAAGGCAATTCCCTAATGCATTATTGGGGAATGGGGAGGGGTTGGATTATTTTTCTTTCTAAAAAACTGGAAGGAAGACTTCAATAGGAGTATTTGTGCTGTAACATGCCATTCAATGAAAGTCAGAGTATCACAATCTGGACCTTCTGAAGAACAATGGAGAAGGTATTTTCAAAGCAAAGATATTTAAAGCTATGGCCTTCTTTTTTCCTCACTTTTTTCTCCAGTAAGGTCTTACATACCTGTAAGGGTGTTTAGATATGCCTACCCTGCCACCTAAGCACAATAAATGAAGGCTAGTGACACCTGAAACTGGCCAGGAAAGAACACAAATGTATGCCCAAGTCAATTTTCCATAGTAGGGAAAGACCATAATAAATCTGCCTCAAAACCTGCCCTGAGGAGGTCCCAGTAGGCTGGAGGATTTACTGAAGGTGAGAAAATAGACATGAATTTTCAAAGTAGTCAGGTGCCCAGATCCCATCAGGTGCCTTTGAAGATCTCAGCTGAGAATCCTAAACATGAACTTCCTCACTTTTGTCATTGTTTTATGTTACATTTTAGGGTTAGTTGAGAAAATGTTGAGGTTTCATTAAAAGACTGTAGCCACTTCTTTTACATACATTTTCTTACATACATATAAAAAGAATATCACCAAGATCACTGAGTGATGTTTATTGTATATGGCTTTTTTTGTATATAAATCAAACGCTTTACTGGTTAAAGCCCATATTTGCCTGCTTAATGGCAAGTTCTTCTGTGATTCACACAATGAGTGAGACAATAATAACCTCAATAATTAATAAAACCCTGACATTCTACTCATTCCAGCTTCCCAATGCATCAGGTCTATCCTATTTCTATCAGGTTTTTTTTAGATTTGCAGGAGCTATCTTGGAGCAGGGATCATCTTGAACAGTACTTAACACATTGTCAATTCTTAAAAAATAAATACTAAATAAATACAATTTCTAAGCACACTTCTGGAACTCACTTGAGGCATTATTCATTCAGGACCTGGCCCAAAGCCCAGTGAAATCAATAGGTGTTTTTCTTCAATTGAGTTCAATGGACTTTGGATCAGCCCCTTAAGAAGCACTTGTATATCCATTCAAGAACTGTTCCCAGGATCTATACCCCAAGTATCTCATTATTGGATTAGGGAGCTATTTATTCAATTTAGATAAAGACAAATGAGGATTTAGGGTCTTTTAGCTCTGTAGCCAATAAAGTTACAGTATCACTATCAGCTCAGGGTGCTATTGATCATGAGCCCTTCACTGGAATGATTCAAAGTTTGCTGCCCTCTCTCCATCCCAAAGAGCCCTGTCACAGGCTCCACTCATCATTAGGGGGTTCCTCCTCCTGGCCATTCTGGGATTAGCTCCTTCCAGGTGTGGGGCCCCCTTCAACCTCTTGCTGCATGTTGTAATGCTGCTCTTTCTTTCCCTCTCTGCAACTCTGGGTACTCCTGTGTGACTTGGCCCTCCAGCCAGGCCATGATACATGTTTCCCACTTCTCAGGTACCAAAGGGTTTCCTCACTAGCAGGCAATCTTCCTAGTCACTGACCCTGTGGTGCCACCTCCAGAGTGGCTGGCAGAGGAACCAGGGCTCACCCTCAACACTGGGAACCTCTAGTCATCAGCCAAGGTCTGTTTCTTCCTGGACCTTAATGCCTTTTCCTGAGCCCTTTCCTTACCTTCTGTTTCTTCCCACCCCCCCCAGTCTGCAAGCCTCACAACTCCCTCCTCCTAATGAGTAACTGCAGGCTTCTTGCCTCTAGAGCCCCCAAACAAACCTCCCTTCTCCCAGGGAGTGATTGCAGACTATTTCCCTGCAGCTTCCCTGTCTCTGCTGTCAGCTTCCTGCCTTTATAAACTCAGCCCAGCTTATTCCCCTTCAGCTGGGTTCCCTTATTATTCAGTCAGGAGATTACTTGAGCCATCTGGTTTTCTCAGCTGTGGCCTGTCTGGTTAATTGGCCCCCTTCTTAGCCTACATTAATCTCTAAAGGGCAAATGTGGGGGTGAACACCCCACTACAGGAAAGCATACCTACTGCTATAAGCCTTCAGGTGATGCAACACATGTGCATAGTGCACCAGACCCATTCCCTGATCCAGAAAGGATACAGGATGAAGGCATTATGGAGGGCATATAAGGTTTGCGATGCTCTTTCTGCATTCTCCAATGCACTTACATAAGATCCAGTCACAATCTAGGACTCTGCTTGCAAAATATTGACTGTAAAAATGTAGTTCACAAGGATTTGTAGAGGATTTTTTAAATTAAGGGTGAAGGCAAGTTGACAGGTTCAGAGGAGCACACAATTCAGGTGGAGACATCCCTTAAGGCTGAAATTATTAAAAAAGCAGCAAAGAGTCCTGTGGCACCTTATAGACTAACAGACGTTTTGGAGCATGAGCTTTCGTGGGTGAATACCCACTTCATCATCTGTTAGTCTATAAGGTGCCACAGGACTCTTTGCTGCTTTTACAGATCAAGACTAACACGACTACCCCTCTGATATTATTAAAGAAGGAATTCTATATCCCAGTAAAGAGGATAGGAAAGAAGCTGGTAAAGCACAGGTAGGAGCTAGTGAGGAACAGTCAAAAGTAAGAGAGTCCTATTTAAATATAACAAATGAATTAGATAAGTTTATGGAGGATAAGTTCATCAATGACTATTAGCCAAAATGGCCAGGGATGCAATCCCAGGCTTTGAGGGGAGGGATAGCTCAGTGGTTTGAGCATTGGCCTGTTAAACCCAGGGTTGTAAGTTTAGTCCTTGAGGGAGCCACTTAGGGATCTGGGGCAAAATCAGTACTTGGTCCTGCTAGTGAAGGCAGGGGGCTAGACTCAATGACCCTTCAGGGCCCCTTCCAGTTCTAGGAGATAGGTATATCTCCATTATCAAATGTCCCTACACCTCCAACTGCCAGAAGTTGAGACAAGATGAGAGAGGATAGATCACTTGATGATTGCCCTGTTGTGCTCATTCTCTCCAAAGCAGCTGGCTCTGGCCACTGTCAGAAGACAGGATAGTGGGATAGATGGACCATTGGTCTGACCCATTATGGCTATTCTTATGATATATTTCTAAAAAGATAGGAGCTCAAAACAGATGTTAATGGCTCAATGCAGGAATTACTATGTGCAATTCTATGGTCAGTGTTATAAAGGAGGTAAGACTAGATTAATATAATGGACCCCTCTAGCCTTAAATCTATGACTATATTAATAAAATAATTGAGAAAAATGTGGGGTAGGAGAAACCTGGCTGCCTGTACTAACTTCATGACTTTATTGTCTGAGCTATTTGAGGAAAGTGGAGCAAGTGGGATGAAGTGACTAAATCAAATCATTGCCATAACTTTTATGAGATCAGTTCAGAAAATAATTTATACTGTCAACAATTCTATTTGTCTTTAATAAAAATACCGGTAAGTCTGAAAGGGTCAATAGGTATGAATGCATTTGTTGGTGCACTGTGCTCTTTTCATTATAGAAGTGCTTCAAATGAGAAGATAAGATAGAAAAATGGTTAAAAATATCATTCAAACCTCATTAAAGTTTGAAAAAAAACATGCTTTACACTGAACATATTCCCTTGAACATTCTGCAGTGCAAGAGATCAAAGTCTGCATCGTGCATGTTATTTCAAGAAGGCAATATGGCAGTTGCCAAGGCAACAAGACTTTTTTTTTAACATAAAATAAGGATGTTGCAGACATGACCTGTCTTAACAATAGCTCATGTGACCATGAAATGCAGAAAGATATGATAATCTAAAGAAAGAAAGAAAAATTCTAGAACTGTACCTAGTCTTCAAAAGAAGTTTCTTTTTCTTGTCTATCAATGAATTGTGAACCCATGCCTCAACAGTGCTTTAAAGTTGTAAATAAATATATTTGCCAGCAGTGGTTATTTCACTGATAATCTACTATTGTGAGGTTTCTTTAAATCTGTACAGTACTTCACGTAAGAACTTGGCCTGTTTTTTTTTTTTCCCCAACTGATTTGACTTCTTTGGTGAAGCATTGTGATTCCTAAAGGACACGAGTACAGTGATGCGCAGGGAGGGGAGACGAGGGGAAAGGTATGTTTAATTACTAGAAAACTTGCAAATGGAAGCAAGACACATATTTGTATGAGAACATACAACACTCACACAAGGTGGTCTTTCAGGGTAGTAAAAACGTTTGCTTCTTCTACCAAACTTTTAGCTGTCTTCTCCTCTGCATTTACTACTGTAGCTGAACGTATACTTGCAGTAACTGTATATGAAGGGTACATTTATAAGTGCTTTACCTAGTGTTAAGAAATGATTAATAAATGATATAAGCATGTTACTGACACCAGTAGCAAATGTGACAAATATGTATTAGAAGCACAACAGCAGAAGATGTTTTAGCTTGATTATAAGCCACAGTTATCAATGATCTATTGACCTTTTGGACTCAAAAACAGTCAATAACAATTGATTAACCATTTAGTATAACTTTAGTTAATTTATCAACTCCTCAAATGATTTATACATGTAAACTTAATATAAAGCATGACACACACACATCTTTTTTTTTTCGCTAGATGCAGAATAAAAGGCAATTGATGAGACCCTAGAATTGCTGTACATTCCGGGGCCTGGATGGGCTGGCTAGATTTCTTTCTTCCAGGTTCATTTTGGTTCTTTTGGTTCATTTTGATTGTGAATATTTCTTCACAGTTGTATACTACTTTTCTCCCCAAATAAGACCTGGTATAGCATGGAAATGGTATACTTAATATGGAATATGATGAACATTGTCATGTTTTCCTACTGTTTGAAAAACATTTTAATCTACAAAATAAACATTTATTGTTCTCTCTCAAAATTTTGGGCAATATATAGGTTCTCTGTTACACTAACTGGTCAATAAGAAATGAAAAAAAACCATACTGGTTTTGATGTTCTCTACTTTAATTGATGTGTATCTTAAAATACTGGGTCTGATATATCACTGCATTACACTGGCATAAAACCAAAGTATCACGGTGATTTTATTGTGTTTATTTAAGAGAAAGCATCAATTATTAGAAAGAATGAGGAACAAATTCTATTGACATTTCTTAAAGTCTTCAAATCAAGACTGGATGTCTTTCTGGAAGACATGCTTTAGTCAAACACAACTCACTGAGTTGATTGATCAGGATACACAAATGAATGAGGACAAACACAGGAATGGATTTTAAATGGCTGGCTGCAACTTGATTAAAATTTAACATTGGAGAGGGAACTATTTGCCAATCTTCCCATACTAGGCATTTAGATTGGTCCAGGGTAGAGTTTCTATCATATAGCCCAGGAGTGCTCAGACTTTATTGCACTGTGACCTCCTTCTAACAACAAAAATTACTACATGATCCCAAGAGCGGGAACTGAAAACTGAGCCCACCCACCTGAGCTCCACTGCCCCAGCAAAGCCAAGTGGGGGGCCTGTAACCAGAGCTCCGGTCCAAGTGGGGGGCCTGTAACCTGAGCCCCGCCACTCACAGCTGAAGCCCTTGGGCTCTGGCCCCAAGTGGTGAGGCTCGGCCTTCGCCCTGGGCCCCAGCAATTCTAATGCCAGTCCTGGTGCCTCCAATAAAACAGTTTGAAAACCACTGATACAGCCCTCTGCTGCCTACCCCTAGGATTAAGAATGCACTGCTCAATCCTCTCACCTTCCCCTCTGTGAAGGGGAAAGAAGGCACAGGTCTGTATGACATTGGGTCTCCTTTTTTCCATAGGCCTGGATCCACCAGTGAAATCTGCATCTCTTAATTTCTTGATGCTGATCCTTTGGCCTTAGATCCACAGTGGACACTAGTTACAATGAAAGAATGTGTATACAATACCTAAATTCTGTGCCTATGTTATGAGGAAGGCAAAAAAAATCCATTAGGCCAGCCAATTTGGCCCTATTGGGAAAAATTCCTTCCTGATCCCCTGAATGGGCAATCAATCAGACCCACAAACAACCTGAAAACACATAGTTCCTGTACCATATAACTATAGGGATGGAGGGTAGGTTCGGGTAAAAAGGGGGCAAGAGGCAAATGGTTGTAGGAAAAATCAGCCAATCAGTTCACATCTCTCAAGTTGGCCAAAGGCAACGGGGCACTCAGGAGTAGGAGAGGTCCTATCCCCTATATACGCTTCCCATTTATCTGAAAACTGTCCAGCAGCTTGCAGATCAAATCAGTGTTCCCAGGCCTTAAATTGGTGGATAGCAATACAAAATAACTAGATGAAATACTGTATAATAAAGGGTTTCAGAGTAGGTGATCTAATGGTCCCTTGTGGCTTAAAATCTAGGACTACATTGTTATTTACACTAATGTAAATCTGGAATAACCAAGTTGCTGGTGTTACTCCACATTTAGACTGGTACAACTGAGAGCAAAATGTGGCCCACTATATTTATCTTTGAAATGACAATGGCCTTTCCCACCCAGACTGATAAGTAGAGTCTGCGAGGATACAAATGTATATCCACGGATGTGGATCTCCATGAATACAAACCAGTATTTGCAGAGCTGGACGGCTGTACTAGGAACCGCAGTGGTGAAAGGAGCAGCATGTGGGGCAATCACTCCCAGGAGCCAACACCCTATGCTGGCAGCTCCTCTGGTGCGGCTGTACCGCCCACAGTCCCACCTCCAGCCCCACCCACTGAGGCAGGAACCAGGCTCACTGGCAGCTGGCTCTAGTCCCGCTCCTGTGTTCAAGTGGCGCGCATGGCCTCAGATAGGAGATGCAGACTGCTGCATGGAAGGGACGGCGGGCAGTACAGTTGTGCTGGAGGAGCTGCCGGTGCAGGTCACTGCTCCTGGTGGCTGCCTCACATGCTGCTCCTTTCACCACTGTGGTTCCTGGTAAAGCCCAGCAGCTTCATGGATATCCACATATATCAATTTGTGTCTGTGCAGGACTCTACTGATAAGAGCTTGAATATTAAGCAATTGATGCTGTAGTAACACAAGTACAGTAACACTGCAAAATAATCCAATAATCCACCTCTAAAAATAAAAGACTAATTTCTTATAACTTATATGCATTAAAGGGAAATGAAGACGGAGAAAGAGAAAGCATCTTAAAGTTTACGTAAAATAAATTTTGTGGAATTCATCAAAGATTAGGCTTAATGAAATAAAACATTCACAGTTATATTTTATGGTAATTATGGTAAAATAAGACTAAAATTAGTGTTAATGGACAGGCCTAAAGACATCTTCATTAATCAACTCTATAGGTGTTCTGAAATAAAGTAATGATATTCCACTCTATGGTCATCCACTAAAATATTCTATAGGTCTGCCATTCCCTTTTCCAGGTGCATACAGGATACAGCTTGCATGTATTTCCCATGTGCCTAATATTAAGTGTTGAAGTTTACATTAGGAGGAAGCTGAATTTTATCCATACACATCTAATTGATAAATTTGTTACACGTCTTTCCCTTTTAGGACTTGGACCAGGAATTATTTGATTAAAAAATAAACAGCACGACCATTGAAGGATTTCCATTAATCATTTTCTGTAGCAGCAGTTATATCTTTTTTCCAAACCAACTATGCCAGGATATTATAGCTATGATGAACGTTATATTTAAGCCCCTGTTTTCAGATGCCAATAACTTTATGCAAATTGTTAGATTACTGTTACTTATGCTTCAAACACAATTTCATCACCGAGTATTTTGGGGGATGAAATTTATTAACACTTCAGTTGCTTTTCTGGAGCTTTGAGCATAACCCCTCCTCCCCCCCCACCCTCGCCAACACCACCACCACCACCTTCTTCTTCTTCCAAAAACATTTCTGTTTCTTTTTTGCCCCAGATAATGCAATGAAAATAGAATCATGCTTTGCTTCATTTGAAAGGAACTGGCTAAGTCATAAAGGTACAGCTGAGCTAGCACACATTTTGTTTTTTCTATTTTAAGTGCACATCACAGGTATGAGTTCTCTCTTGCAGCAGTGAAAATCAAGAGGAACTTCACTGAAGTCGGCGGAGTTACTATACTAATGGGATGTCAAATTTAGACATTCAGTGTGGATAGGTAGTTGTACACAGGAAAGAGCAACTATAAATCTGGATATAATGAATTCAATTCTTAAACTTCAAGGGCATGTCTACACTGCATCTGGGAATAAGCCTCCCAGCCTGGGTCTGCAGACTTGTACTAGCATTGAGATAGAAATCTTAAAATATCTGTGTAGACAATGCTTCAACATTACAGCTCAGGAAGGAACCTGGTCTTTGAAGCCTGAGAGGGAATGGGGAAGCCTTGAAAGCCTGAAATCCAGACTAAGCTGCAGTGTTGAAGCATGGTCTATACAGCTATTTTTAGAGCGCTAGCACGAGTCCTGTAACCCAGGCTGGAAGCTCACTCTCAGGCTGTATCTACAGAACAAAGAGAAACCTGCGGCTGGCTTGAGCAGAGCTCAGGCTGTGAAGTAGTTTCAGTGTAGCCTTCCAGGCTTGGGCTGGAGCCCGAGCTCTGGGATCCTCCCACCATGCAGGGTCCTAGATCCTGGGCTCCAGCCCCAGTCCACAAGTCTACACAGCAATGAAACAACCCTGCAGCCAGAGCCCCGCAAGCCTGAGTCAGCTGGCACAGCCAGCAATGGGTGTCTAGTTGCTGCATAGACGCACCTTCAGATTCAATGTAGACAAGCTTCAAAATATTCTGTGCCAAGCCATCATCTTCTGTAAAATCACTGGGGAAAAAAACCCAACACTGATCTTTAAGATGGTGGGCCAAATTCTGCTCTTACAGATGTAAATCTGTAACTCCTTTGATATAGATTGACTTACTCTGGAATTAAACTGGTGTTAGTGAAGGGGCAGCAGACCCAATAGAACTCTATTATCCCCCGGTATACCCAGTTTCAAATGTTCTTCACAGTGCAATGCATTATATGGCAGATAGCCACAAAGAACATAAAATTGGAATGGATATGCCAACTGGGGCACGCACATCACTATATGTTTTCATTTAACTATGTAGAGTGGACAACAGAAATGTAATGCAAAAAAATTGTATTATGGTTTAGTTTTCAATCACATACATAAGGAAAATCAAATATAACCTGCATTATGTTTTATCTTCAGAGGATTTGGCTTGTTAGCTGCTCTGAATACTACAGATGGGAAAAGCAGGGAAGCTGGCATCCCCCAGAAGCCAGAAGAGGGGAAAGCTATTGTACTCTGTAATCATTAAGATGTGAGGAGTGGATAAAAGGACTCAGACTCTGAAGATAGCACAAAAGAATGGAGCATGGAGGCTTGTCGGAGGGAGCCTGGACTAGTGAGGGGTAAAGGGATCTAGTTAAAGCAAATCTAAAACCAGACAAAACTTGCCCATTTAGGACCCAGCTCAAATCCCCTCAAGAAATTTTGCTGAAACGATTGAACCTTGGTGAATTTTGCCTGTTTTCACATTTCCTTACCAAAAAAAAAAAAAAAATCACACAAAGCTCTAGGTTTACTATGTCATGTCATATTATTGATTTTCAGGTAGTTGTTACCGTCATCATTTCAGCTTCATGATGGACATTGGCTTCATGGTGATATGATACCCTGTAATGTTGTAACATTATGTTACATGGCACACATCCTTGTCATCTCTTACATAAGTGAAACGCCAGGAGAGAAAGCATCTGAATTTAAATTCTCTCTCAATTCTGTTCACTCAAATTGACGGTGAAAAAAATGGCAATACAAGAAATTTCCATTTTACATTTACTGTGTAGACACTGGCCATCATTCTAAGTGTGTTGTGAGCAATATTTCTTTATTTATGTAATTAATAATACTAATAAAACTAAAATATGGAAAAAGTCAAAGATCAGAGTGGCTTTTAGAAAATCAATACAATTATGAACTTGTGTATTTTAATCAGACTTACATCTATTGAAAAATCAAAAATGATGTCATTGGTCCTGAGTTGCTTATTGTCTCTCTATAAAGAGTATCATCTAACATAAATAAAACTTTTGCTGTTGGCTCAAATTTTGTATTTTATTCTATCTGTCTTCTCAAAGGAATGGAAATAAGTTCAATAGCTACTTTTATATGTGCATTTCTGGAAGGGATGATCATACTTCTTCAAACAAAATAGGAACCATTTTGTAATTCAGACTATATTGAAACTTTAAATGAGTAGTACCTTCTCTCCTACTTTTCTTCAACCCACAAAGGCCCCTTACATTTGTTGAAATCCAACACGGAGGTCACCAGGTCTGACAATCACAGCTGATCTGACTACTGTCTTTAAACTGAACAAACTTCTGGACTTCCCTGGTGCTATTAAGCTAAGAAAAAATTATCTAATGGCATTCCAAGAAAATCAAGAAACGTGCATGATTTGAATAGAGCAGAGCAGCAAGAAGACAGTACTAAAACTGAAACCACTGACAAAAAATGTCACCAAGGATAGGGACGCTTTGGGGAGTTGCTATTTAGCACAGGAAACAAAGTGAAGAGAGGTAATTACAATATTAGGGTCAGTTTGTGTGAGGGGGCTGCTGAGCTGAGAAAATCTGGACAGATGAAGGAAAGGAAGCCATGGATTGGATTGCGGGGTTAGGGGAAAGGAAGGATGGAACTGGTCAAACATTCAGAAATATAAGCTGCTCAGATTCTTCCTTAAATTTCAATTTGCAGTATATTCTTACAGTTAGAATGGGAAATAACTGTAGCATCGCACCATCCTGCGGTAACTGCTACCATGGTACAGTAACTGTGGTAAATTTAGAATTTTTAATGGCAACCACTAGTAAATACCAGAGCAGGATGAACCTACTCAGATCATGGATGTAAATCTTTAGAGTCAGATTTCTTGTTTGAATGTGAGTTCAAGATTTGCTTTCTGTGGTTATTTAGCAGTGTCTGCCTGACTGGCATATAATAAAAAGTGTCAATTTTCAATCATTTAATTAAGGGTGAGGCCTCCTTATCTTGCATAAATTGCCATAATGCAGCAGGACAAGTAATTTGTGCACAGGTGTTATTAATCATCTATCTGGAACAACATGAGTCTAAGGGGTTTTAGAGCAGCATGGCAATGTTGTTTGCATCCAGCCAGAAATGTAGGAAATGCATTTCAATTCTGAATCAAAACACTGTGCATCCATTTTGAGAGTGAGTCCTACAACAGAGTTAAGCTGGATCCAGTTCTGGTCTTCCAATTACTCTGCCACACAACACAGTCCAAGCTTGGGCAGAGCTGGTTAAAAAATAGGAAATTGTAACTTGTTGGGCTGGGTTTTTTTTTTGAAAATTCAGCCCACTTTTTTCCTTGAATTTTGAATTTCAATGAAAAAAAATCATTTTGAAATTTCAAAATTTGAACATATCTGACCACCTCTGTGCATGAACTTGTAAGTTTCTCACTGCAATGGCTTTGGCAGAGCCAACATAATATTACTCAGTGAATTTATTGTTAGTTTGGATGATGAATTCTTAGGATCAGTTTAGAATCAGCTGCCAGTCTGGGGTTCCGGCCGCCAGCCCCTATAAATGTAAAATGCATTACTGACACATGAAACCTTAAATTACAGTAAATAAATGAAGACTTGGCACACCACTTCTCAAAGGTTGCCAACCCCTGAGTTAGTGCATCCATGCTGGATACCATCTGAGTCCTGATTATTGTCACCTGCCATGTGTCTCAAAGAAGAACTCAGACGTTCTATGTTTTAAATCTGGAATATCATCCTTCAGTCAGTGGCGCTGGAACATTTTTAGTAGTGAGGGTGCTGAAAGCCTCCCTGACCCTATCTGCCCCTCCCCCAAGGTTGAGAGTAGGGCTGTGTCTCCGGGAGAGCAAGGGGGGAGACTCGGACAGGGGTAAGAGGGCCTGAGGCCACAGCTGGGGAAAGGTGTGGGGCCAGGAGCAGAGCCAGCAGCAGAGCCCTGGGCAGGGGCCACCAGCCAGGACCTTACGTGTATTAGAGAGCACAGCTGCTCCGTGCCAGATCCCGCAGAAAGGATGAGCTGTATGCCATTCACGGGGGGTGCCCCTGCAACAACCCCACCCGTGGCTTCCCTCCTCCCCAACCTTCCTGGGCTACCATGGCAGTGTCCCCCTCATTTGTGTCATGAAGTTATAAAGAATGCAGGAATAAGAAACAGTGACTTGTTAGTGAGATAAAATGAGGGGGAAGCAGCCTCCCACCGCTATGACAGTCCAGACAGGACATTAAGCGGTGCGGGGGAGAGGAGCCCAGTATGCCACTGCTATGACAATCCAGGCAGGACAGAATCTTTTCTTTACACAGGAAAGGGAGGGGGCTGATGGAGCTCAGCCCCCAGTTGCTATGATGAGGACGGTTACCAGCCGTTCTGTACCATCTACTGGGAATGACCGAGAATCATTCCTATTTTCACCCAGGCGCCCCCGGCCAGCCTCACCTGAAGCCAGCCAGGAGCACTCATGGGTTGATAACAAGGACGGCTACCAGTCCTACTGCACCGTCTGCCACTGGGCAGGGGAGAGAGTGGATACTGCTCTTCACTGCTGCAGCATCACGTCTGCCAGCAGCATTCAGTAGACATAGGGTGACATTGAAAGAAGTCAAGAAACTATTTCTTTCCCTTTTCTTTCACGTGGGGGGTGGAATAAATTGACGAGCTATTCCCTGAACCATGCCAGACAATGTGTTTGAACCTACAGGCATTGGGAGCTCAGCCAAGAATGCAAATACTTTTCGGAGACTGTTGGGGATAGCAGGAGTCCTCAGTACACCCTCCATACCTCCATGAGCGTCCATTTGAGTCTCTGGCTTCCCGTTATGCTTGTCATGCAGCACTGTGTAGCCTGTAGATTTTTTTTTCAAACGCTTTGGCATTTCGTCTTCTGTAACGGAGCTCTGATAGAACAGATTTGTTTCCCTATACAGCGATCAGATCCAGTATCTCCCGTACGGTCCATGCTGGAGCTCTTTTTGGATTTGGGACTGCATTGCCACCCGTGCTCATTAGAGCTCCATGCTGGGCAAACAGGAAATGAAAATCAAAATTTCATGGGGCTTTTACTGTTTACCTGGCCGCTGCATCCGAGTTCAGATTGCTGTCCAGAGTGGTTACAGTGCTGTACTGTGGGATACCGCCCGGAGGCCAATACGTCGATTTGTGGCCACACTAACCCTAATCCGATATGGTAATACCGATATTAGCGCTACTCCTCTCGTTGGGGAGGAGTACAGAAACCGATTTAAAGAGCCCTTTATATGGATATAAAGGGCCTCATAGTGTGGACGGGTACAGTGTTAAATCAGTTTAATGCTGCTAAAATCGGTTTAAACGCGTAGTGTAGACCAAGCCTAATACTGTCTTGAGTTATGTATATGACAATACATATACATGGGTGGGTAAGCTATGATATTGATCTCAACGGGAAAAAAAGAACACGGAAGTGGTATGTAACATCTTTGACAAAAGAAATGAGTGATTGACTGTATTATATGGGGCAGTTTGAGAGCATCAGGATAAGGATAAGAGATTTCAAACCAAGCTACGTTAGAAAGCTATGGACAGATATTCAACCAACCTCAGACTGGTCTCTATCTTTGCACACACAGGTGCCAATTCTGCTTCCACATGCATTGATGTATGAAAAAATGCTATTGATTCCATTGGAGTTAATGGAGTTACATCAGAGGTCACAATATGTTTTGCATGTGTACTCGTTTGCCCATGTAAATAAGGCAGTTGGATACAGGTACCCAATTTGCACCCACAAATGTTCATTTCATAGTGTAAATGTGAGATTTAGTGAACAGAATGTGTGACTGAGCAGTTCTGCACTTTCCCAATGAGAGAATACTTCTGAAAAATTTGGTCCTAAGAACAAAGGCCCAGTTTCACAAAGGTACTTGGGCAGAGCAACTCTCAATGTCTTGGCACCTAACAAATCACAGGAACAACTCTGCAATCCACAAAGACTGAGTTATGCACTCTATACAATGAATGGAGAGAGATAGGCACCTTATACTGCATTCCACAGAAGCCAGCACACTAGGCAGGGAGCCACCTAAGCAAGCCAATGGGATATGCTGATGAAAAGGATATGTACCAAGTCCCTTTCTCAGAGACAGAGGCTAAATCTGGGTTGCAGGGAGGCACCTATCTATGTTTAGCAAGCCATGAATAATCCAATGACTATTTAAGTAGTTTTCCACAGCTGTATGGGCCAGAGAGAAAGGGAAAGTGAGGGAAGGAGAACAAGTCTATGACCTGGTATTTAAGGCATCCTCCTGGGAGTTGAGGGACCATGGGTCCAGGCCAGTTACCCCAATCATACTTATTTTTTTATCCATAGTGGAACAGCTTCAAAAGGAAAGACTGAGGGAGCCCCTCATCAGAATATTGCATAGTTCAGAGTTCTTCTGAGAGATGGGAGACCACTGTTCAAAACTTTTCTCCCTGTCAGGCAGAGATGGGAATTGAACCTGGGTTTGCCCTATTTCAGGTGAATGCTCTGATTGTTGGGCTAAAAAGCTATAAAGGTGGGCACCACCTCTTCCTCCAGCCAGATTTTGAATGGGACCCAATCCAATAGGCATTCTCAGGGGTCACCTAGATATGAGATGAGCATTTGCTTATCTATTTTCTCCCATTTTGTGGATTGCTCTTGTCATAAACAGATAGCTAAGGGTTAATGTCTCTTTCACCTGAAGCACCTGACCAGAGGACCAATCAGGAAACCGGATTTTTTCAACTTTGGGTGGAGGGAATTGTGTGTCTGAGTCTTTTGTCTGCCTGCCTGCTTTCTCTGAGCTTTGGAGAAGCAGTTTCTACTTTCTAGTCTTCTGTTTCTAAGTGTAAGGACAAAGAGATCAAATAGTAAGTTATATGGTTTCTTTTCTTTGGTATTTGCATAAATATAAGTGCTGGAGTGCTTTGATTTGTATTCTTTTTAAATAAGGCTGTTTATTCAATATTCTTTTAAGCAATCGACCCTGTATTATATCATCTTAATACAGAGAGAACATTTGTATGTATTTTTCTTTCTTTTTATATAAAGCTTTCTTTTAAGACCTGTTGGAGTTTTTCTTTACTTCAGGGAAATTGAGTCTGTACTCACCAGGGAATTGGTGGGAGGAAGAAATCGGGGAGATCTGTGTGTTGGATTGCTAGCCTGATTTTGCATTCCCTCTGGGGGAATAGGAAAGTACTTTTTGTTTCCAGGATTGGGAACAGAGAGGGAGATTCACTCTGTTTGGATTCACAGAGCTTGTGTCTGTGTCTCTCTCCAGGAGCACCTGGAGGGGGGAAGGGAAAAAGGATTATTTCCCTTTGTTGTGAGACTCAAGGGATTTGGGTCTTGGGGTCCCCAGGGAAGGTTTTTCAGGGGGACCAGAGTGCCCCAAAACACTCTAATTTTTTGGGTGGTGGCAGCAAGTACCAGGTCCAAGCTGGTAACTAAGCTTGGAGGTTTTCATGCTAACCCCCATATTTTGGACGCTAAGGTCCAAATCTGGGACTAAGGTTATGATAGCTCTGGGTCGTAGGCAAGAGATAGGTGTCTGGATGCCTAGAGAGAGATGGTGGCAGTGCACATGCCTGGAAGCAGAAATCTAAGTCCTGAGGGAAATTTTACCCTGAAAACTTCAATGCTGAGTGAGTTTAAGTCCTACAGAGTTTGGGTGGAGTTTTGTAGACCACAGTGGAGCCAAAAACTCAGATTTAAGCATCTAAACCATAGACTTAGGCACTTAAGCCTGGGATTTAGGTCCCTAAGCCCCTTTGTGGATCAGGCCCCAAGAAACTAAAATAATTGGGGCTTGGGTTAATTGAAAGCATCTTCTGAGCACAATATTCTAGGCAAAACAGAAAACAAACTCAATGCAAAAAGGCAAGTAGGAAAAATAAGTGAAAAAATTATGGCCACATCACATGCTTTTTTGAAAAGACCTAGAAATAAAAAGTTAATCTTTAAAAGAAATTGAGCAATTATATTGGGGTAGTAAATATATAACTATTGAAATTTTTTAAAAAGTTATCAGAAAGAGCATTTCTTGTGAGTAGGAAATATATGAAAGAATATGCAAGACAGGAGCAAAATAAATCAGAAAAGCAAAGGTACAAAGTAGAGTACTATTTACAAGGATTCAGAAAGGGACAAGAAAGTGTTGTACAGATATATATGAAGCAAGAGGTTAATAAAGGAAAATATAGGTCTGCTAATAAAGGAAAATATAGGTCTGCTTTTTAACAGGAGAGAGAAACTTACAAGTGAGAAGTAGGAGACTACAATGTGTAAGGGTCACTTTGTTTGAATTGTCTCTAAAAAATTTTATAATGGTAACAATGTGTTTAATGTAATAATAGCTGAAGAAACTTACATGGCAAATTCAGAAAGGAATGTGATTAACAATGCATAGGTATATTAAAATCAGTAGGGCCCATGTGACAGGGTGGTCCTCTTACCACTAGGATGGCATCTCCTCCTGGTCACTTTGGTGAGTAGGTTGTGAGGTCAACACCCCTTCCCACAGTTGCACATTGTCCTTCACTCCTCACTCCCTCTATGAGCTGCTGCTGCCTCTTCAGGACTTGGCTCTCCAGACAGGTCACCAAATGGTTTCCCCTTTTGGGGATGGAAAGTCTTTTCCTGCAGTTTCAGGCTGTCTTCCAATTCACTGTCTCAGTGCCACTTCCTCTGTGGCTGGCAAGGGAATCTGGGCCCACCCTCTGTCTTGGGCCAGGAGCTCTGAAAGTTCCCTAGAAATCGGGGGCTACTGTTACCTGAACCGTGTCCCCATGCCCCTACTCCCCCAAAGGCCCTACCCTTGCTCTGCGTCTTCTTGCCCTCTCTCCTCTCTGCCACTTGGCATTCCTATGGCATGCGTGCCAAAGGCAGCATGCGAGCTGACTTTCAGTGGTACTCACACTGCCCAGGTCCTGGCCACTGCTCCAGGGGAACTTGCATTTTAATTTAATTTTAAATGAAGTTTCTTAAACATTTTAAAAACTCTATTTACTTTACATACAACAATAGGTTAGTTATATATTATAGGACTTAGAGATTTTCTAAAAACATTAAAATGTATTACTGGCATGCAAAACCTTAAATTAGAGTGAATAAATGAAGGCTCAGCACACCACTTCTAAAAGGTTGCTGACCCCTGCTTTAGACCTTACTGTCCTCCCCTGAATCCTTTCCTACCATCTGGCACTAACCACTCTTTGGGTTTGCCAGCTTCCTAATTCCCCCCTCCAAGGAGTAACTGTGGCCTATCTCTCCCTGTAGCCTCCAAACACTTCTCTCAGAGAGTGACAGACTTTTCCAACCACCCCTTCTGCTTCCAATTCCCTGTCATTACAATCCCAGCCCAGCTTATTCCTCCTCAGCTAGGCTTCCTCACTCAGGGGATTACTTAGCCACCTGATTCCCCTCAGCTGTGGCTTGTTAGGTTAATTAGACCCCTTTTTAATCTTCATTAACCCTTTCCAGGCAAGCGTGAGGTCAACACTCCTTCATATACCAAAATAATTTATCCCAGATTGCTAAAAGGATTGCTGATTTAATGATCCAATCTTAAAAAAAAAAAATTAAAAAAATGGAAATTTGGATCTAAAATGCGATTCTCTTCCGATTTGTTACATGTTTTTCATTTTGGATGTATTACCTGAAAAAAACACATTAATGTACATAAATTAAAGCAATAGGTCCAGATGGAAAATATCATTGCCATAAATTTCTTTACAGCTAAAATTGGAAAGTAGCAAGCCTTTGGTGGAACATGTACTGAAAGTGAATTATTGCATATTCAGCCTATCCAATCTGAAAAGTCAGAAATAAATGACAACATGAAATAATCAAATGTAATAGGCCAAATTATGCCTTGACTTGTGTAGTAGCAAAAGGAAGTAATCTTACTCCCCTGCACCAGCTACCCACATCACAGGTATCAATACAGAAGGGAAAACAGGCTCTGCAGAGCTATTGTATTCCCCTGACATGTAGGTGGGTGGCAGGGTGCAGAAAATGAGCATAACTTTGGGTCCGCCTCCCCAGCACATAGGGGAGAATACATGATTCTGGATCTACATCTGGCCTAGTTTATGACCTCCTGGAAGTAGCAGGGAGTCTGGGAGGAAGATTTCCTGAGTTATAGTCTGCATCCCAGCATACTCCAAGGCAATGCAGCAATGTGCTACCTCTCACTCCAGGTGGATCATTTAGTCAGATCTACTCTAGTATTTACTGTGGGCTAATAGCTTGTTTTTCACTCCATTTTTTTTCCTTTTGATGTCATTTTAGAAATATTTACTTCAAGTTGCCCTGTAATCTCCTGATTGCAATCAGTTACATTAGGGTTTTTACAAATGGATATCCACATCACAAAAGCAACCACAAAGGCCCACTGAGATAACTAATAACAATGCAAACTTAGAACATGTTTGATGCTAGTTCATGATGAAGAATTGTAACTTCCTCTACTCCATCTTCCCCTAAAGTTATGCAATAATGCCAAGGATGAAACAAATCACTTCACCATGTTACTACTGTTTGTCTGTAGGCCACAAGGAATTAAATATCCCTACCTTTCCTTGTTTAGTGAGTAACAAAACATTGTGATTCATGTCCATTGAAGAAATTCTACAATGAAAAAATCTTTCAAATAGTCCCAAAGAAGGTCCTTATGTTCCCTTAGCATGCTATTAACGTATGTTTCTGATTAGTGGTGCTTGTTATTAATGCTCTGCCGTTATGCTCATCTGATGTTTCTTTATTCAGAACAATGAAACAAAATAAACAAACCCTTGTTCAGCAGGAGCTGTCAAATTAGAAATGGTTACAAAGTAATAATTAGGGGAAATGGATCACAGTGTTCACGTTTTGGCAATGATTGTCCCTCTGTGGAGCCATTAACAAAATCTAGTCATTGGCTCAGCATACAATTTTAATGAAGCCACAAGTAAACAAACTGCAAAAATGATGTGGGCTGGATTTTTGCTTGCTTTATGGGACAGCCAGCCATTTTATACTTTCCTTTCCTTTCCTACTCCTTCAGCTCCCGTTGCCTGTATGCATGGTAAAGGGGAAATAAGGAAGACTAGTTATTTAGTGGTATGGTATGTGAAACACTGTGGGTATGTCTACACTACAATATTAGGTAGAATTTATACAAGTCGATTTTTAGGAAGCCATTTTATACAGTCAATTGTGTGTGTCCCCCACTAAGCTCATTAAGTCGGCATAGTGAATTCACAATACCGTGGCTAGTGTCGACTTTCGGAGCATTGCACTGTGCATAGCTATCCCACAGTTCCCACAGTCTCCGCTGCACATTGGAATTCTGGGTTGAGCTCCCAATGCCTGATGGAGTAAAAACATTGTCACGTGTGGTTTTGGGTACATGTTGTCAGTCGCCTCTTCCTCCGTGAAAGCAACAGCAGACAATCGTTTGTGGCTTTTTTCTATGCAGACGCCATACCACGGCACGTGTGCAGCCTGCTCAGCTCACCAACACTGTTGCTGTTGTGTCCTGGATGCTGCTGTCAGGAGACGGTGCAGTAGGACTGCTAACCATTGTCACACACTGCTTCCACTGCAACGCTGCTCAGCTGCTCTTGTCTCAATAGTGAATTTCTCCATGTTGTCTGCCATGTGCTCCCGGATAAATGTGTTCTTCCTCGGGAAATGTGCACGGTGCTAACCATTGTCCTCCACCGTTTCTGCTGCAACTTTGCTCTCCTGGTGTCATGAATCCACCTTGCAGGTCCTCTCATCATTCTCTATAAATATCTATTCTTGTGGCATCCGACATCCACCACTTCCACTGCAACTGTACTCTCCTGCAGACATCATACCATGGCAAGCATGGAGCCCACTCAGCTCACCGCTGCTGTTGTAAGCATTGTAAACACCTCGCGCATTATCCTGCAGTATGTGCAGAACCTGCAAAAGCAGGCGAGGAGGCGACAACAGCGCGATCACAATAGTGATGAGTACATGGACACAGACTTCTCTCAAAGCATGGACCCTGGTAATTTGGACATCATGGTGGTAATGGGGCAGGTTCCTGCCATGGAACGCTGATTCTGGGCCTGGGAAACAAGCACAGACTGGTGGGACAGCATAGTATTGCAGGGCTGGGATGATTCCCAGTGGCTGTGAAACTTTCGCATGCGCAAGGGCACTTTCATGGAACTTTGTGGCTTGCTTTGCCCTGCCCTGAAGCGATAGAATACCAAGATAAGAGCAGCCCTCACAGTTGAGAAGCGAGTGGCAATAGCTCTCTGGAAACTTGCAATGCCAAACAGCTACAGGTCAGTTGAGTATCAATCAGAGTGGGCAATTCTATTGTGAGGGCTGCTGGGATCCAAGTAGCCCGTGCAATCACTAAGCTGCTGCTATCAAGGGTAGTGACTCTGGGAAATGTGCAGGTCATAGTGGATGGCTTTGCTGTAATGGAATTCCCTAACTGTGTTGGGGTGATAGACAGGATGCATATCCCTATCTTGGGACTGGACCACCTTGGCAGCCAGTACATAATCCACAAGGGGTACTTTTCAATGGCTCACAAGGGACATTCCACCGACATCAATGTGGGATGGCCGGGAAAGGTGCATGACGCTCACATCTTCAGGAACTTTGGTCTATTTGAACAGCTGCAGGAAGGAACTTACTTTCTAGATCAGAAAATTACCATTGGGGATGTTGAAATGCCTATAGTTATCCTTGGGGATCCAGCCTACCCCTTAATGCCATGGCTCATGAAGCCATACACAGGCACCCTGGACAGTAGTAAGGAGCAATTCAGCTATAGGCTGTGCAAGTGCAGAATGGTTGTAGAATGTGCATTTGGATGTTTAAAAGCTCTTTGGTGCAGTTTACTGACTAGGTTAGACCTCAGCAAAATCAATATTCCCATCGTTATTGCTGCTTGCTGTGTGCTCCACAATATCTGTGAGAGTAAGGGGGAGATGTTTATGGCAGGATGGGAGGTTGAGGCAAATCGCCTGGTGGCCGATTATGCACAGTCAGACACCAGGGTGATTTGAAGAGCACAGCTGAGTGCACTGCACATCAGAGAAGCTTTGAAAACCAGTTTAATGACTATGACAGTTCTCTTTGTTTCTCCTTGATGAAAACGTGCCCCCTTGGTTGATTCTACTTCTTTGTAAGTCAACCGACCTCCTACCTTCAATCATCAGTTTCAGAGGCAATAAAGCAATTATTGTTTAAAAAAAATGCATTCTTTATTAATTCATCACACAAATAGGGGGAAAACTTGCAAGATAGCCTGGGAGGGATGGGTGAGGAGGGAAGCATTGAGTGGGGCGCTGGATGAGGGGAGTAGGGAAGGATAAGGCCACGCTACATTTCAAAAGTTATTGAATGCCAGCCTTCTGTTGCTTGGGCAATCCTCTGAGGTGGAGTGGTTGGGTGCCAATTCTTGGGCATCTGGGTGAGGAGGATATGGAACTTGGGGAGGAGAGCAGGTGGTTATACAGGGGCTGCAGCAGTGGTCTGTGCTCCTGCTTCCTTTCCTCTATATCCACCAGATGCCTAAGCATGTCAGTTTGCTCCCCCATCAGCCTCAGCATTATATTCTGCCTACTCTCAGCGTGCTCCTCCCTCCTCTCATTGCGTTCATTTAATGCTTTTTTGGACTCTGCCATTGTTTGCCTCCACGCATTCTGCTGAGCTCTTTCAGTGTGGGAGGACTGCATGAGGTTTGAGAACGTCATCATGAATGCGTTTTTTTTTTGCCTTTTAATCTGCACTAGCCTCTGGGATGGAGATGATAGGGGGAGGGTAGAAACATTTGCAGCTGCAGGAGTTAAAAAAGGGAGAGTAGTATTTAAAAAGATACATTTTTAGAGAACAAAGGGAAGACTATTTCACACTGAATCAAGTGATGCACATTACATAACACATGTGTTTTTGGTACAAGGTCGTATTTTGCCTCTTATATTGAGTGCCTGCCGGTTTGCTGTGAGACGTCACACATGCCTGGCTGGGCAACAGAATTCAGCTTGCAGGCAGCCATGGTAAGGCAAAGGGTTTTGGCTTCTTCAACTTTCATAACATGTGGGAACGGTTTCAAACAGCAGCACCCTCCTTTCCTATACCAAGCAAAACCCATTGGGTTGGCCATTTAAAAGGAGGGGCTGCGGTTTTAGGGTGAATGTGCAGCACAATCCAACCCCCCCACACCCAATTCTCTAGGATGATCAGTTCACTCACCAACCTCTCCTCCCACTGCATGGCTAGTATCAGGGAAGATCCCTGTCAGTTAAATGCGAACAGCTCAGCATGAACAGGCCTCTCCCCACCGCATGGCTAACAATGGGGATGATTTCCTTTCAGCCAAAGGCAAACAGCCCAGCAGGAACGGGCACCTCTGAATGTCCCCTTAAACAAATTTCTCGTATTTCAACCTGGTGACCATGAATGATATCACTCTCCTGAGGATAACACAGAGAGATGAAGAACGGATGTTGCTTGAATGCCACCAAAGCCCGGGCCCAGTCACTGCAAGTTTTGTTCTGCAATGATTCCAGACTGCTTGCTACTGGCTTGGCGTGGTAAAGCATCCTACCATGGAGGACAGAATAAGGCTGCCTTCCCCAGAGTACCTCCAGGAAAACTTCATGGAGATGTCCCTAGAGGATTTCCACTCCACCCCCAGACACGTTAACAGACTTTTCCAGTAGCTATACTGGCCACGAATGCATCCAGAGCAACCATTTGCATCCTTTGTTTTTTGGTAGGCTTGCCCCAGCTCCTTAACTTTCATGCAGCACTGCTGTGTGTCTGTGTTGTAGCCTCTGTCCATCATGCCCTTGGAGATTTTGGTAAATATATTGGCATTTCATCTTTTGGAATGGAGTTCTGCCTGCATGGATTCTTCTCCCCATACAGCGATCAGATCCAGTACCTCCTGTTCGGTCCATGCTGGAGCTCTTTTGCGATTCTGGGACTCCATGGTCACCTGTGCTGATGAGCTCTGCATGGTCACCTGTGCTGATCAGCTCGCCATGCTGGCCAAACAGGAAATGAAATTCAAAAGTTCCCGGGATTTTTCCTGTCTACCTGGCCAGTGCATCTGAGTTGAGAGTGCTGTCCAGAGCAGTCACAATGGAGCACTTTGGGATAGCTCCTGGAGGCCAATACTGTTGAATTGGATCCACACTACCGCAAATTCAACCCGGCAAGGCTGATTTCCGCGCTAATCCCCTCGTCGGAGATGAAGTAAAGAAATCAATTTAAAGAGCACTTTAAGTCGAAAAAAAGGGCTTCATTGTGTGGACGGGTCCAGGGTTAAATAGATGTAACACTGCTAAATTCGACCTACATTCGTAGTGTAGACCATGGTTGTGTTCTTTACTGACCCACATAGTGTAGGTCAGCTGTAATTATATCAGTGTAACATCTATATTTATTTAAGGGAAAAATAGTTTCACATTAACAATCATGGAAACTAGGGTTCTGAAGCAAACCCAAAATCTCTGGATAAAATTACCAATTGCTGTGCAGAGAATATCCACAACAAATGCCAATAAGGAATTCGATGCAGCTTGTACATTAGTCCACTCATGTTTTCATCCATTTCAACTCTCTGTATTTAATGCCATAAGAAATAGTGGCTGTTTCAATTTCTGAATCCTGTAGAAAGTCAATTTGTTTGTTTAAGAAAGCCTTCATGACCCCGTCAGTTCATTTAAACCTCCCTTGTAACAAGCTGGCAGTGTTTACTTGAAATAACTCTCCTTGTTAGCAGGTGTCGAATCTGTAGAAAAAGGATGAAGTAGGTTCTCCTAATTCACTGAGGGAGAGGACTCATTACCTCACCAGATAGAAGTGATCTGTAGAGGAGACCAGATTTAGGGAATGGGCTGAGCAGACATGAGGAAGGAATCCCTAAGTCCATTTATGAAAACTGTGCAAGTTAATTGGTCTTCAGGGTTTAGACTGCTAGGATATTCTTGCTTGCCTTCAATTAGTCTTGATTTTGCTGATGTGACTGGATTACTCCATCCTGTTGTTGAGCAACCAAAAAAGGGGGAGACTTATGCCTCAGTCGCTTAGCTTCTGAAGCAATGATAATATGGTCATGGAGACAATTTATTTTAAAGGCTCTTAAAATGTCTCTTTATTCCTCCTGGTATTTTCTTCCAGAAATTCCTTAACAAATCTAAATAGGGCACTACCTGAAGTTGGTAGACCCTGTCATCCAATCCATTTTGGATATGTAATTTATGAAAAATAGGACTTTAGCAATATAGCTGTCTATCAAGATAATGTTTTAAAACTATTGAATGTTTCACATAGTACCCAGACTGCTTGTTTTGTGATCTCCAAAAAATACTTAGGGTCCCAATAACTTTGAGGAAGCTGACTTGAGTTCTCTTCAGTGATGGGCTCCACTGAGATGTTATGACAGGCCACCTTAAAATAATAAATCCAATTTAAAATTTTAAAATAAATAAAAAGGCAAAATTGACAAAAAGTTGGAACTAAATTTATCCATACTTCAGACACTTCACACTTACTCTCAGACAAACAAAATTATTCACAGATTCACTTCCTCTAATCTCAGATTGAACAGATGTTCTTTCACATTATACACAAAATTTGAAGTTTCCTTCATTTTCTGCTGATGCCAAGAGAACCAAACACTTGATTTAAATAATATTTTAATGAAAAGGATTTTTACTTTAAGAAAGGTCTGGAGTCTTAAGCCCTAAACCTCTATAGGACCCATAGCTATGGAGTAATCTCCCAGAATGTTTTCTTCCTGAACATAAGGTGACACTATAAAATTGTGGCAGTATTGAGAAAGACGCACACTTTTCAAAGTAAGTGTGGATATATAAAAACGCCAAGGGGAAAATGAAAATGAAATCCTCAAAGAAAACCTGTCCACCTTCAAAGGGTTATCCTGGAAACTTAAATTCATAACTCTGTAGACACCAAAAATTATGTATTTAATAGGGGCACTGGTTTTATGGCTCATTACAAAAAATTGTAACACATCACCCTGCCTGCTACCCCTTAATTATCCACTTCAGGTCCCTTATGTGTAACAATTTAGCTCTCAGTTACCCACCTCATTTCAGTGACTGTCTAAATGTGGTACCTTTTATGCTTAAAAATCTGTCCCAACTTGTATTTAGCCCAGATGCTTAGATTTCCTTTGGTAGACCTGAAGAAGAGCTCTGTGTTGCTCAAAAGCTTGTCCCTCCATCAACAGAAATTGGCCCTATAACAGATATTACCTCACCTATGTTGTCTGTCTCATATCCTGAGACCAACATGGTACAACAACATTGCAAACAATGCTTATTATCCACACATTTGTCACCAGTTCCTGTCAAGAGCTCAGACTAATAGAATTCACTCTCCCTTAGTTTTTAAAAGACTTGCTCTGTTATTTTAATATTAACAAAAAAGTACAACTAACAGACTGAATCGGGCTACCAATAACATCCAATTGTATAACTGTAGCCCCCTGCTGGAGGACTCCTGGTCTCCAAGCGTTGTAGAGTCCACTTGCTCCGCCTTTCTAATTGATGCCATGGCCTAATTTAGGACCAAAAGATCTCAGTTCTTTGTGTGCTTGTCAGTTTCTTGTTTTTGTCCCTTAGACTTATTCTACATTAGGAAGTTGCACTGGCAAAACTCGTCTTTTTTCAGCACAGCTGGGTTTACATCCACACTTCATTTTGTCTCCTACCAACAAAACTCTGCACTTTTTCTGGAAGTTATTCTCCTTTCCAGAGTGACATAAGCTCCCTGTCAGAAAAGTTCTATTGAGACAGTATCAATGTGGGGGCACACATACCTGTACCACTACAAGCAGTCCTCAAGCTGCATCCCATTAACAAGACTCCCTTCAGGCGTGACCAGTCTGGTAGCACATTTGAATTCTGCTCCACAAGTATCTGGATTCACATCAATTTTAAATGCCCAGCCACTTCTCTTCCTGTTACCTGCTATCTTTTTGCTGAAAGCTTGGCTCCTTGCACTTCGTCTCATGACGCTGCCTGGTCCTGGAGGTAGGGGCTCAATTTCCTTGCACTTTGGGGAAAGAAGAATGTTCAGACACAGCTACAGCACTTTCTCAGGAACAGGAATATCTATAGCAACCTGGTGAAGGAGATAGTGAAACTTAGATAGTCCAGAGTGGATTCCCATTGCCATACAAAAGGAAAAGAGCTGAGGTAGGGGTACCAGAAGGTGAATGAGAATGATGATAATTCTGGAGTGACCTGCATGACTTGTGCCTTTTATAATGAGCTGGATGTGATATTCAGCCTGGACCTGACCCCCTCCCATGTAACCACTGTGGACACTTCACATCCTGGAGTGGAGAAGGAAGCTCTCCCCCGCCATCCCCAAGCGCTGCTCCCAAAGTGATGGATGAGGAAGACATGTTCATTGGCTAAGGAGGAGAGGATGAGGCAGAGTTACACCAGCATTCCTGGTGAGTGTTCTGCCATTACCAACATACCCAATTAACTTTAAACTCCCTCAGTTTACATCAGGAGGTGAGTACAAACCCAGATCTAGTGTCCACACTAGAATCAAACCTCTTTCCTCTACCTCTTCTTGTCAAAATGGTAAACAAACAACAGAAAATATCTCTTTTTCAATAGAACTTTATCGCAAAGGCCCTGACTGTATCAATAGCATTACTAGGTATTGTTCCTAGCAAAGTAAATGAGGCAGCATTAATAATATGTGATTTCATGAGACTGGTAAGAAGAGGTTACATATACAGAAAGTCTTCATATGCAGGCAGTTTCTCAACAACACAGTATGTGCATTTTAGGCATTATATGCAGCCTGGCCAGGCACCATAAATCATGAAACTAAATTCAAGGCCAGAAAATGTATGTTTCCTCTTACAGTTGAGATAGCATTGCAATGTTACACTGATTTGGAGGTACTATATACAAATTACAAAGGCATCGTGAACCGAATCAGCAAATGCACACATAGCACATACAAGGGGTACATCTGGCACTGAGAAGATATGCAATGAGATTTGTTTGCCCAAAACTATGATTTGCATCTGTAGATGTCATCATATGTGCTTCTACAACACTATTGTTCAACTGAAATGTTTGTATTCTTTTTGGTGCCACGGCCGTCTTTTCTCAGTTAAACAATTAACAATGTAACAATGGATCACATGAACCCAACCACAGGAATTATGCACATTCTTATTAAATGAGCATAATTTCCCTTCAAGCGGTATGGGGAAATCAACAGAAAGAATTAGTACATGAGCTAAATTAGGACCAATTAGGACCTAATTGGAATCACAGAGACATAGTGGGATAAATCTCATGACTAGAATATTGGTAGAGAAGGGTATAGCTTGCTCAGGAAGGACAGACAGGGAAATAAGGGAAGAGATCATGCATTATACATCAAGAACACATACACTTGATCTGAGGTCCAGAAGGAGGTGAGAGGCAGACTAACTGAAAGTCTCTGGATGTTGATAAAATAGGGAAAAAAACAATGGTGACATCATGGTAGGAGTCTACTATAGACCACCAAATCAGGAGAAGAAAGTGGGTTAGACATTTCTAGAACAAACAGGAACATTCAAAGCACAATACCTAGTAGTAATGGGGGGCTAAACCCAGACATCTTTTGGAAAAGTAATACAGCAAAACACAAAATGACCAGTAAGTTCTTGGAATGTACTGGGGACAACTTTTTGTTTCAGAAGGTGGAGAATATCACCAGGGGACATCAATTTTAGACTTGATTGTGACTAACGGAGTAATCGGTTATGAATCTGAAGGTGGAAGGCAACTTGGGTGAAAGTGATCATGAAATGATAGATTTCATGGTTCCAAGGAAAGGAAGTGCTGAGCACAGCAAAATAAGGAAAATAGACTTCACCATATTGAATAGATTCAGAAAACTGGTAGGTTCTTCCTATGGGAAGAAAATCTAAGGGTCAAGGAAGTTCAAGAGAGCTGACGGTTTCTCAAAGAGACAATATTAAGGGCATGAGTGCAAGCTATTGAAATGTGAAGAAAAGAGAGAAAGAATAGTAAGATGCCAATATGGCGCCATCAGGAGCTCTTTCATGACTTGAAAATCAAAAAGGAATCTACAAAAAGTGGAAACCTGGACAAATTGCTAAGAATGAGTACAAATGAATAGCACAAGCATGTAGGGACAAAATCAGAAAGATTAAGACCATGTCAATACTAGCACTTATGTCCGCAAAACTTTTGTTGCTCAGATGTGAACCCCTCCCCCCAAGTGACATAAGTTTTGCCAGCATAAGTGCTCATGTGTACATCTCCCAACATAGCTACCACCGCTCATTGAACTGGTTTTATTATGTGAGCCGGAAAGCTGTCTCTCCTGTTGGCATAACATGTCATGTCAGGTGATGAAACCTCCAGGAACATATCAAAGCAAAATGGCAACCCTAGCAAGCTTGCTAGTGTAGACATGGCCTAAGGCACAAAATTAGAAACACCTAGAAAGGGACAGACTAGGTAATAAGAGTTCTATAAATACATTAGAAACAAGAGAAAAGTGTAAGTCTTCTACTTAACCAGGAAGAAGAGTTAATAACTAATGACATCAAAAAGGCTGAGGTGTTCAGTATCTATTTTGCTTCAGTCTTCACTAAAAAGATTAATGGTGAATAGACCCTTAAAAGAAATTGTATTAACAACAAAGAGGAAGGAATGCAAGCCAAAATAGGGAAAGAACAGATTAAAGAATATTCAACATATTCAAATCCTCAAAGCCTGATGAAATTCATCCTAGGATACTTAAGGAACTGGTCAAAACATCTCTCAACTATTAGCAATTATTTTTGAGAACACACTGAGGACAGGTGAGGTCCCAGAGGACTAGAGAAGAGCAAACATAGTATCTTTCAAAAAAGGAAAGAAAAGAGAACGTGGGGAATTATAGACCAGGCCACCTAACTCTGATATCCAGAAAGACATTGGAAAAATTTATTAAACAATCAATTTGTAAGCACTTAGAGGGCAATGGTGTTATAAGAAATATTGTCAAGACCAACTGAGGCCAAACCAACCTAATTTCTTTCTTTGATAGGATTAGTGGAGTAGTGGATGGGGGTGGGGAGCAGTATATGTGGTATATCTTGATTTTAGTGAAGCTTTTGACACAGTCCCACATTGGCACTCTCATAAACAAACTAGGGAAATATAGTCTAGATGAAATTACTGTAAGGTACCTGCACAACTGGTTGAAAGTTCATACTCAAAGAGGGTCAATGGCTTTCTGTCAAATTGAGAGAATGGATCTAGTGGGACCCCACAAGGGTTAGTTTTGGGTCTGTTATTATTCAATATTTTCATTAATAGCTTGGATAATGGAGTAGAGAGTATGCTTATAACATCTGTGGATGACCCCAAGTTGGAAGCAGTTGCAATCACTTTGGAAGACGGGATAAAAACTCAAAATAACCTTGACCAACTACAGAATTGGTCTTAAATCAGCAAGATGAAATTCAGTAAAGACAAGAGCAAAGTACTAAACTTAAGAAGGAAAAAACGAAGGCACAACTACAGAATGGGGAACATGTGGCTAGGTGATAGTACTACTGAAAAGAATCTTGGGGTTATAGTGGATCAGAAAGGCTATTATCATTCTGGGAAGTACCAACAGGAGTGTCATATGAAACACACGGGAAGTAATTGTCCCTCTTTACTTGGCACTAATGAGACTTCAACTGGAGTACTATGTACAATTCTGGGTACTGCACTTTAGGACAGATATGGGCAAACTGGAGTCCAGAGGAGAGCAACAAAAATGATAAAAGGTTTAGAAAACCTGACTTATGGGGAAAGGTTAAAAAACTGGGCATGTTTAGCCTTGAGAAAAGAAGACTGAGTGGGGATCTGATAAGTCTTCAAAATATGTTAAGGCAGTGCCCATTGCCAGTGGGAGCCGCGATTGGCCAAAACTGCAGACGTGGCAGGTAAACAAACCATCCTGGCCCACCAGGGTGCTTATCCTGGCAGGCCGTATGCTAAAGGTTGCCAATCCCTGTGTTAAGGGATGTTACAAAGCAGATCATGATCAATTGTTCTCCATGTCCACTTAAGGTAGGACAAGAGGTAATATGCAGTAAGGGAATTTTAGGTTAAATGTTCGGGAAAGGTTTTTAACTATAAGAATAGTTAAGCATTAGCGTGGGCATCCAAAGGAGGTTATGGAATCCCCATCATTGGAAGTTTTTCAGAACAGATTGGACAAACACCTGTCAGGAATGGTCTAGTATACTGGTCCTGCTTTAGTGCAGGAAGCTGGCTTAGATGACCTCTCAAGATGCATTCTAGCCCTACATTTCTACAGTTCTATTAAATGCCCTTCCACACTGCATTGTCTGGAACTAGATTGCTCTGGTCCATGTACAGATGGCTATCAACTGAAAAAAGTGTGCTAAACTTGAAATCTTACCATCACTCAGTTTTCCCTCCCATCTCCAACACCCTGTATGACGCACAATAAACAGCAGTGAAAGAACCCAACAGTCCTTAGTTTAATCCACTATACATTCTGACACTTCATCTTATATCTTCAGCTGTAACTTGCTATTTTCTTGCTGGAGGGTTCATTGGTACCTTGTAAATCTTTGAAGATGTTTTCCATTCTCTAGGAAATAAAGAAACAGTACTTCAAAAAGAATTTTACCTCATTATTTTTTTTTTAAAAGTGACACAGAAGTCTCTGCATCAATGCATTGCATTTTTATAGGTTTACTACATGTTGGGGGATTGTGCTGTGAAAACTAATGCAGAAAGCCCTTGAATTGAAATGATTCTGGGGGTGGCTGTTCCTTTTGTGATTCCTTTTTGCTTCTGTGTTTAAACCATAGACTTCAATGGTAATACATGCCAAAGTTTTCAACAGGAAAGTTAGAACAGAGGCAGGGGTTTAGAACAAAATATTTAATGAAACTTGTCCTTGTTGCTCTCTAGTGGCTACAGTCTGTGTTTTTCAGCTTCACACACATTTGTATGAAAGCAAACTTTTTTTCAAGATTTCACTGTGTGCTGCCTGTCTCCACTATGCATTTTTTTTTAAAATTGGCAGCTAAATAAACTATTAGGTATCACTGCTAACTTAAGTCCTGCTGGTGATCAGTTGGTAGGAGGCAAGTAAAATTTTACATGCTGCTGTTTTCAAGGAAGTAAAGAATTTCCCACTAAAATTCTCCCTATGGTGTCAGTTTAGCATTGTGTACCACACAGAGAACCAGCTCTGATACTGTCAAATGTTTTGTCTTATTTAGTTTGTTATTTACTGGGTTATTTTATCTGCAGTATATTTAAAACCAAATGCTGCTTTTATCTATGACAGAATTCCCATTGAAATCAATGGATAACGTATATGTAGACAGAGGTTGGTTGCTCACAGATGTCAACCTGATTGATGATTTCATAACGGAGAAAAATAAAACAGGACCAGACTCAGAGGTGAGTTTCAGTAAGCCAAGAGAGTGTCCAGTGTAATGTAATATACACCTTTTAGGAGATGCCCCGCTCCAGAGAGATTACATATACCCTCTGCCAGAGGTTTCTCTTTCAAGTGTTGTCCCCCACAGCTGGCTTTGCCTATGGTTCTCTGAAAGACATCCTTATTTCAGACTCTAATTCTGAGTGTCATACCCACTTCTCTTACAGGCGGATTGAATTAACAAGCTCCCTGACACAATGAGATAGCAAAATCGACTCAGCTGCTATAGGAAGGATGATAACATGAGCTGGTTGGAACATAATTTGAGGAAACGAGGAGAAGGAGAACCCAAATTGTAAAGCTGACGTTTTTGATCCACAGATGGACAGCTTGACACAACCCCATTTCACAAAAAAATTCAAAAGCTTTACTTTTCACTCCAAATAAATAAATAAAAAATTCAAAACCTCAAAAAGTCTTTGTGAAACAGAATTGTCTGTCTCCCAGTCAGTTCTAGTTATAATTACTGCTAACTGTGCAGATTAAAACTTTGTTACATATATGTTACGCTAGTTTAGATGCAGTATAGACAGACTGAGACTTAACTTTGTAGAGCAGCGCACCATGGATAGATATCCCACTATGCAACTTGCCACCATCTGCTGCTGGGTGTTCTGGGAAGGGATCGTAGCCCATGGGAATGGGCTCAGCATCCCATAATGCAGTTTTCACCATCGCATCATTTCATGGGCTTCCAACTACATTTCGCACCACTTTTCAACAGCCCCTGTAAACTGCGTGCCTGCTATCTCTGTCTGAAAGCATGGATCCTGCACAGCTCTTAACACAACGTGGTTGATCCTGCAGTATTTCATGAGCTGCAAATCTGATAATGAAACTGTGATGTCTGCCCTGCTGTGTGCTATGGACATAAACAATTCAAGATTGTGTTTGGCATTCACAGAGCAGCTGCCCATGGTGGACTGTCGATTCCAGGTGCAGGCAACAAGCACTGAGTGGTGGGTTCACTTCATTATGCATGGGATGATGAGCAGTGACTGCAGAACTTTCAGATGTGCAAAGCCACCTTCCTGGAACCATGTTTCCCCCTGCCCTCCAGCACAAGAACACCAAAATGAGAGCTGCCCTAATGGTGAAGGCTGGAGTGGAGCTGTGACTGCACAGTCTTCTCTCCCCACAGATCCAACAACTCCGGGGTACTCCAGGCAGGAGTCTGTTTGCTGCAGGGAGCTGGTATGGTCAGCTGGGCAGATGCAATGTGAGCTGTCCACAGTAAGCAAACAGGAAGAGGAATTTCAAAAATTTCCAGCACTTTAAAAAGGGTGGGGTGGATGCCTGTGTACCTGGATGCAGGGCAGCAGAGTTCAAACTGGTGACCAGAATGGTCATGATGGGCATTGTGGGACAACTCCTGGAAGCCATTTAGGGTGACATAAACAACGCAGTGTCTACACTAATGCTTTACCACTCTAACTGCATAATCCTAAGCACTACGCCTCTTGTCTAGGTGGTTTTATGATGTTGGTGTCTCAGGAGAGTTATATCAGCAGGAGGAGCATTTCATTGGCTACACCTGCATAGTTAGGTCGACATAAACTGCCCCTATAAATTGACCCCTCTTCAGCATTAATCTTGCTCTCTGTAGCACAACAGAATAAGAAGTAGGTGATTTTCTGATATCTAATAGATAAGATACCTTGTGTCGACTTAACTGTGTAATGTAGACATGGCCTTAGACTTCCTCTAGACTTAGATGAACTTGTACCCACTTACTAACATGTAATTTACTGATAGTGGCTATATGAAGTTGTCGGCTGCACTGGCTTTGGCATACCTTTATACAGCCCTGGCAGCAGGTAATGAGCTATTTTGCCTAACACTGACTAAATTACTCCAGGAATGCAGCTGGGTAAAGATCAGTCCTGCAAGAGCAAGGGCATCACTGTTGGCTGGTGCAGAAAAAGTTTCCCTCTGCTTCTTTTCCTGCCCCAATTTAACAGAATCTGAGGCCTGGTCTACATTGGGGGCAGGGGGGGGATCCATCTAAGATACGCAGCTTCAGCTACGAGAATAGCGTAGCTGAAGTCGATGTATCTTAGATCGAATTAAAATTACTTACTTCACATCCTTGAGACGCGGGATCAGCGACCGCAGCGACTTTGCTTCCACCTCTCACCAAGCTGGAGTTCAGCAGTCAACAGGAGAGTGATAGGGGATTGATTTATCGCATCTACACTACACACGATAAATCGATCCCTGATAGATCGATCGCTACCGACGATCCAGTGGGTGGTGTAGACATACCCTTACATTGCTGTTGGTGCTAGGCTTTCATTGTCTTTGCTCTGTGGAGGGTTACAAAGATAGAGGAGGGGAAGACTTCCTTCTCTCTGCCCTCTTTTGTGTTTTATCTGGGGATGGACCTAAATCTAAATACTTCCAAGTTTTTTTTTTATTTTTTTTGGGGGGGTGGGGGTGGGGCAGAGGGTGTGTGTGTGGGAGGTTGGTATCTGAAATCAAGTCTGGATCCAGATCCAAATTTTGCGAATGGTTCACATCTTCACAAACAAAAAGTCTGTGTCCAAACAACCCTTATTTTAGTGGTGTTGAAAAATCCAGATCTGAATTTTGTAGACAGAGTCATCTCTGCTCTTATCCATTCAGCTGTCTACTAGGAAGCAAAACTTCCTTTTTCTAAAGTGCAAAAAAACCTCACATCCCCAACTAATTGGTACAGTATGGTTGCCTGGCAACATGAATGTATCTCTGCAACTCAGGAATCCACAGGTTATGACCAGATGTCGACATAAAAGTTTGAGAGTTCAGTTAGCATTACTATACATTAATATTAACAAGAAATAAAAGATTTCAGAGTGTATTTGTGACCTCTCTTCAGCATTAATCTTGTTCTCTGTAGAGCAACCAGAATAAGAAGTAGGCGCTTTTCTGGTATCTAAAAGCTAGAGATAGCTGTAGGTAGTTTACTCCTTCCAAGGATCTGAGTATTTCACATCAAAGAGGTCTCCAGTAACTTGTAGGGTGAGCAGATATTTGGTAACTGCAGTGGAACTACTTTAAAAATACCCACAGGGCTTATGTCATGTCCCTCACTGAATTATTCCAAAGAGAAGAGGCACTATAATCTTCCACAAACACAAGGCATTTCTCACTCTCTGACAATATCTGTGTGTTTTCATGATGTCAACTATTAAATTTCAATAGTTTAGCCCTTAACATGGGGGCTTTGTGAGGGCAAGGGGGTTAAAAAAGTCAAAGTAATTCAGAAGATTGTCAGAAGACTATTAAACATAAAGGGAATGGGGCTTTGAAGAGTGTATGTGGAGGGGTGTCTGAAGTGAACTTTTCAGAGTTGCTCCTCAATCTCACAGGTGATTCCTTACACTCAATCCAATAGATGAAGTATTGCAGTCTCTCTGATGGATGATGTGCTCCTGAAGTTTTGTTGTTCCATTTTTCACACCATAAAAGTCACAAATTTACAGAAATGGTCACTAATTTGGGGTGCCTTGATTTTTGAATACCCAGCTAAAAAAAAAAGAAACTTAGGCCCTGATTTTCAGAGCTACTGAGCACCTGCTGGTCCCATTGACTCAACTGGAGCTGAAGCATTTTACTTCTCTGTTACTAAAAATCTCCATATGTTCCTGAACAAATACCTTGGAAGATCCAGAGGAAGTTTCCATGTTAGAGAATTTTTGTTTGGTCACTAAATTGAGATGGTGGCTTAGAATTTTTGGCTTTGCAGAAATAATTTATTTTGAGGAGGTATTTCAAAGTAATGGTTGTGAAGAGCACGGTTTGGGGAAAGCGACATCTGTTACATTTGCATAAAGAATTAGAACCTGAAGTAGAGGCCAGCACAGACGATAAGAAGGTAGAATAACAGCAATAGCAATGAGCACGGAATTAATTAATGAAGAAGTGAGAAGTTTGTGACGTTTCCCAGAGTACAAACTGGACTGTTGTACAGCTGTGCCCCCCTGAGTTTTCAACCTGGGGGAGGGTGACCAGATGTCCCGATTTTATAGGGACAGTCCCGATTTTTGAGTCTTTTTCTCATATAGGCTCCTATTACTCCCCACCCCCATCCCGATTTTTCACATTTGCTGTCTGGTCACCCTAACCTGGGGTGCCTTTTTCCTGTGAGAACTGACACTCCTGGCCTGTTCACACACAGCCTCTGGCATGCAAAATCACTCCCAGCTGAATGATATGAGTGCTTCTAGCCAACCACTTCTGAATTATGTTGCAGAGCAACACCAACAAACTCCCAGTCCCAGACTTGTCCCTAGAAATGTGCATCTTATACTGCCCAGCTCTTTCTATGAGCTCATTTTGTCCAGAAGGAAAGTCCATCATTTCATTAACAGAAAATAATATACGCAAACCCTGTTATCTCAAATGGAGGTTTCCAAACACTTCAATCCAAATACACACTGGTTTAAATAAACAATAAAAGAAGTTTATTAACTACAGAAAGATCAATTTTAAGCTATTACAAGTAATGAGGCATAAAAGTCAGAATTGGGTACAAAGAAATAAAAGGTAAAATGCAAACTAATACGTATCTTAAACGAAGTGAACTTAAAGCAACAAGATTTTTCTCCCCAGGTGTTCACAGCAGTCTGGCTGGATATTTCAACCAGGATCCTCAGTTTAAAGATGCTTCTTTTGTCTTTCAAATGTTGTTGATGCCATGAGTAGAGATGAGGGGAAGAGATTTAATTTGTGTCCTCTGTTCTTCATTCTTATAGCATTTCTCTTCTTTAAGAATCATCTCCAACTGGGTTCAGGCAACAGCAAGTATGTTCTGGATCGGAACTCCAACTGTTCCATTGCCAAAATGTAAATTTCTTGCTCACACCCTTTTTCTTGCCAATAAATGGCTGCTTTCGCAGGTGATAGTCTATTTGATTATGCTGACATTCGGCTGAGGTGCTGACTAGCCTTTTGTCTCTGAGGAATTGGTTTGAGCTGCTTCCTCAGAATTGGAATATGCCTTAGTAACATCATGCAGTAGAATCTTATAACTTTACATACACTGTTGCCACAAATATTTTACCAGGACAAGAATGATCAGTGAATGATGAGTTTTCACAAGGCATACTTTGTACAAAATTTATCATAGTTTTGTAAAAGTAGAGAACATATATATTTCTACAAATACATTAGAAATAAGAGAAAGATCAAAGACAGGGCAGGGCCATTAATCAATTGCAGGCAGGGGAAGAAACAATAATAGAAAATGTGGAAATGGCAGATGTGCTAAATGACTTTTTTATTTAAGTTTTCACTGAAAAGTTTAGTAGCAATTGGACATTTAACGTAGTGAACACCAGAGAAAGTGAGGTAGGATCAGAGGCTAAAATAGAGAAAAAAAGCAAGTTAAAAATTACTGAGACAAGTTAGATGTCTTCAGGTCACCAGGGTCTGACGAAATACATCCTAGAATACTCAAGGAGCTGACTAAAGAGATATTTGAGCCATTAGCAATTATCTTCGAAAAATCATGGAGGATGGGAGAGATTCCAGAAGACTGGAAAAGGGCAAATATAATGCCAATGTATAAAAAGAGGTATGAGGACAACCTGGCGAATTACAAACCAGTCTGTTTAATTTCAGTACCCAGAAAGATAATGGAGCAAATAATTAAGCAATCAATTTGCAAACATCTAGAAGATAATAATGTGCTAAGAAACAGTCAGGTCATAGATTTGTCAAGAACAAATCATATCCAACCAACCTAATAGCTTTCTTTGACAAGGTAACAAGCCTTGTGGATAGAAGGGAAGTAGTAGATGTAGCATATTTTGACGTCAGTAAGGCTTTTGGTACTGTCTCGCATGACCTTCCCATAAACTAACTTGGAAAATACAACCTAGATGAAATTACTATAATGTGGGTGCATAACTGGTTGGAAAACCATTCCCAGAGAGTAGTTATCAATGGTTCACAGTCAAGCTGGAAAGACATATTGAGTTGAGACCAGCAGTGATCAGTTATGGGTCTGGTTCTGTTCAATATCTTCATCAATGATTTAGGTAATGGCATAGAGAGTACATTTATAAAGTTTTCAGACTATATCAAGCTGGGAGGAGTTGCAAGTACTTTGAAGGATAGGATTCAAATTCAAAATGATCTGGACAAATTGGAGAAATAGTCTGAAGTAAATAGGATGAAATTCAATAAGAACAAATGCAAAGGAAGGAACAATCAGTTGCACACATACAAAATAGAAAATGACTGCCTAGGAAGGAAAAGGATCCCTGTGGAAAGGGATCTGGGGGTCACAGTGGATCACAAGCTAAATATGAGTCAATGGTGTAACACTGTTGCAAAAACAGCAAACATCATTCTGGGATGTATTAGTAGGAGTGGTGTAAGCCAGATACAAAAAGTAATTCTGCTCTACTCCATGCTGATTAGGCCTCAGCTGGAGTGTTGTGTCAATTTCTGGGTGCCACATTTCAGAAAACAGGTGGATAAATTGGAGAAAATCCAGAGAAGCACAACAAAAAATTATTGAAGGTCTAAAAAACATGACCTTTGAGAGAAAATTGGAAAAACAAATGAGTTTGTTTAGCCTGGAGAAGAGAAGACTAACGGGGGACATTATAACAGTTTTCAAGTACATAAAAGATTGTTACAAGGAGAAGAGAGAAAAACTGTTCTCCTTAATCTCTGAGGGTAGGACAAGAAGCAATGGGTTTAAATTGCAGCAAGGAAGCTATAGGTTAGATATTAGGAAAAACTTGCTGTCAGGGTGGTTAAGCACTGGAATAAATTGCCTAGGGAGGTTGTGGAATCTCTGTCACTGGACATTTTTAAGAGCAGGTTAGACAAACACCTGTCAGGGATAGTCTAGATAATATAGTCCTGCTCTGAGTGCAGGGGACTGAACTAGAAGACCTCTTGAGACCTATGATTCTATGATAGGGTACAGTCTGTCACAGAGTTGTAAGATGTAGCTGAGGAAGCATTTTTCAAAATTTTGAGGGTGAAGAATATAGAAGCTTGAATTTGATGCAGACATTAAGAGGAAGTAGGGTGACCAGAAGTTCCGATTTTATAGGGACAGTCCCGATATTCAGGGTTTTCCCTTATATAGGCACGTACTACTCTCCACCCCATTCCAATTTTTCACACTTGCTCTATGATCATCCCAAGAGAGGGATTTAAAGAGTGAAGTGGCATGAACTCAGCTGTGGGCAAAAATGATTATTTTATTCACAGCAATTTGAACTGACTGGAAAAGAACAAGATGAAAGCAGAGAAGTCAGAGAGGAGAAGAGTAAGTAGTTGAGATGGAGACAACCAATCCATGGGCAAACATATTAGCCACCGGGCAGAAAGCAAGATGCATCTTTATATTTAATAAATCCTACATGAATTCTATTATCAGGAAACAAAGTAAACCTCTGTTTGTAAGTTCAAGCATGATCAAATATGGTTTACGGTAAAAATCTTCATCAATGATTTAGGTAATGGCATTGATGGTATTTCTAACCACTGAAAGGTGGTTAGAAATAATCATGCAAGCTCAAAAAAGCTATTAAGCCCCGATAGCACCAGCAAAAAGGGCACTAAGGGCATATTTAATTTAGATTACAAACAGTGAGAACCATCATATTTTGGACTGCATTACACACAGCCCGAGGAATGATTTATCTCTTCACAGTAAGTCACTAGCAGAACAAGGAACATTGTGTAGACCAGTGGTGGGCAACCTGTCACCCGCAGGCAGGCCATAGGTTGCCCACCACTGATGTAGATAATAGTGCTGTCACTGTATGTGATGATAATGTTTGCACATTTCTTTAATTTCCTTATCAATAACTTCTTCAAGATCTGAAGAAGAGCTCTGTGTAAGCATGAAAGCTTGTTTCTTTCACCAACAGAAGTTGCTTCAATAAAATATATTACCTCAGCCACCTTCTCTAATATCCTGGGACCAACATAGATACAACAACACTACAAACAATAATGTCTTGCACAATTAGCAAACATTATGAGGGAGTGTGTAAAAGACAACCCCAGACATCTTTCAAAACAGGTTAAAGATCAAAGAAAAGAGGTTCTCTTCGTCCCAATCCTGAAAGCCTGTCCATCAACTTGGGCAAGTAGTCTAATTTCTTTGTCCAAGTTCCATTCTGCAAAGTAGCAGCATAGCCACTCTGTGTCCACTGCTGCAACCTGAAAGTTGTATCAACATCTGCAACACATGTGCTTCCTTATCCCTGTTGGGGAATGGTTACAGATCGACTAGCATACATCAACTCCTAGCACTGAGACGCAGTGAGAACTTCCAAACTTGGCCTTCTGGCCATTAGACTTGAAAGTCAGCCCTATTCCCCTGTATACAGTAGAACCTCCCTGATAAACCCTTGAACAGGTCCAGCCACAACACTGGAGGAAGAAATAGCATTCACACTTATATAAAATGGTGTCATGAGCTCATGTGCAAATCCACAACACATGCTTAGCTAATATCTGCTCCAGTGATGTGTCATCATGGCGCGTGTGTGTGTGTGTGTGTGTTCGAGAGTCCCACACTGATTGATCAACAAGTTCCTTTCATATGCCTTTGGCATTTTAAAACTACAACAACGCTTTTAGAAGCTCACATAAAGTCTGGGGGATGCATTCATTAGCAAAACAAGTCCAAAATGGAGACCAGTAAATGGCCCTACAGCTATAAAATTTTGTTTTAGCTTTTTAAACACCTATGCTTTAGTTATGAATTGAACTCTGGGAGGATTACAGATCACCTCAGCTACAAAGGCTCTTGTAGATTAAAAAGATTTTTAAGACAGCCAGAGAATCAAGTAATAGGATCACTGCAGTGCTATCATTTGAGAAGGAAATTCATTTATAAGGCAGTACCACATACTGTTGGACTGCAAGGCAACAGTGGCATGTTGCCTACCTCAACCCACATAAACATTCACCACATGCCTTTCTGTTTGGCAGTTCTGTAATGACCCATGTCATTTTTTGAAGTGGAGAACAGGATTGATTGGAGGGGCAGGTTGACATCAGGATAGAAGGGACTTCTCTCTGTATTTTTACCTGGAAGCAAGTAAATACACAAATGCAGAAAGCACTGTACATTTACAGGGAAGCTGGTCTTAAGCAGAACTGAATATATGTGTTAATATTTGCTCAACTGTTTAAATAAATTTGTTTCTTCCATATTTGCCCCCTTCATGTGTTTACTTTCTGCAAATAATCATGCAACTGAGTTTTACTGGTATGAACATTTGTGGAAACTTCAAAGTCATGTACATGAACAGTCACAGAAACCAAATTCTGTATTCACATGTACAGAGATATTCCTGCTCACACACACATGCAGCCAGGGAACAGAAATAATACATGTGACTTTTCTGGCTATAACCAATACAATTTAAATATTGAACATTTATAGAGAACTGTTGATAAGCAATCTGAAGAATTAGAAAAAAAATCACCAAAAATGTATAGAACATTTTGAATAATGAATACATCTGAGGAAACTGAATTGCAAAATTATTTTTCTTAGTGGTACCACTGGATGGTAGTATTTCTGGGAAAGACTTAACAGTGAGGACATGACTGTTCCACGAATAGAAAAAGAGGCTAAATTCATTGAATAAATTAATGTGATAAAATATTATCTCTGTTCGACCATTTTAACGCGACAGCAGCACCTATTATATAATCCTTTCTCCCTCCGTTGAGTGCCAGTTCCATTTCTACACCTACAAACCAGTCACTGTTAATTGCATAATCTCTTGGTTCCATTGTGTATAATTTACTTGAGAGATGGCTCTCTTTGTTCAGACTAGTGGCCTTACTTTAAGCATCACAGCGTGTCACATTTAACTAAAATGTGGTGAGCACATACAAAATACCATTTCTCTCTTTTTAAAAACAAAAAAGCTGCTCCCAGATTTTTCACACAATTCTCTCCAAATGGAAATTTCCTTTAACTGTTGAAGAAATGAAGCAGTTCTAACAGAAAGCACAAAGGAAGGGTCTGTAGTCTGTGATCAAAGGGCTCAATAATGAAGAGGGCTAAAGTGCTGGGAACTCTCCACTGCCATTGTTGTGCTATTACTAAGACTTGAGCATACTCAGCATCACACCGACAATGCTCAGCACCTTGCAAGATGGGGGGCTAAAAATCTTTTGTTTCCAGGCCAGATTAAGGAAATAAATATTTTGTGATTTAGCCCACACTGATTTTAATGGAACATGTGACTATGAAAACCAGGCAGAGGAAAAGAGCATTGATAGACAAGGACTGTTCTCATGGGATGGACTCCACCTGCGTAAGGAGGGAAATAGACTTCTGGGATGGAGATTGGCACAACTGATTAAAAGAGTTTTAAGCTAGGAACTCAAGGGAGATGGGAGATGCTCATGTAATCTCCATACCTGATTCGAACACTGAGTGAGAGGAAAATCAAGTAAGAGAAAACACAGCAATGGAGTAAGGAACATCAATGGGTAGGAGAATGCACATTAAGAGGAAAGATAGTGCCGATGCCAATGAAGCTAACTGTCAGGTAGGCAATACTGGCAGCAGGATGACTGTATCCAATAGGGTGAGGAATCTGGGCAAAGCCAAGAAGAAACAACTAAGTTATTTGTACACCCAGTGCAGGTAGTGTAACAAAACAGAGGAACTAGAACTACTGGTGCAGGAAATGAAACCATGATAATATTATAGGAATAATAGAAACATGGTGGAATAGTAGTCATGACTGGAGTACAGGTATTGAAGGATATGTGCTGTTCAGGAAAGACAGAAATAAAGGTAAAGGTGTTGGGGTAGCATGGTATATTAACAATGAGGTAGACTGTAAAGAAATTAGAAGTGGTGGTGTGGAGTTTGTTTGGGTCAAAATCACTTTGGGAAGAAAGCTACTAGAGGTTCCCCTTGGATAGTGCTTGGAGAATGCTTCAGACACCCCCCACCCCCAAAGAATCCAATTTGGGTATGGATAGAGATCACTTTAATGTTATTAATAAAATAAATACTACTAGCAATTGTGTGATTATAGGAGACTTCCATTTCCCAGATATAGATTGGAGGAAAAGTGTTACTAATAATGTGATAGCTGACAGATTTCTTCACCAAAATAGTTGCCAAACCAACAAAAGGTGATGCCATTTTAGATTTGGTATTGGTGAGTAGTGAGGACCTCACAGAAGAACTGATTGTAGAGGGACAACCTTGGTTCAAGTGATCATGAGCTAATTCAGTTTAAACTGAGCGGAAGAATAAACAAAAAATAGATTTGTAACTAGGGTCCTTGATTTCTAAAGGGCAAACTTTAAAAAATTAAGGGAATTCGTTAGGGAAGTGGACTGGACTGAAGAATATAAAGATCCAAATGTGGGCTTGGAGTTAGTTTCTGCATCTTTGACTTAAAGTATCTATCTGAATCCTTCACCCCAAGCAAAGGGAAAAAATTCATAGGGATGGGTAGCAGAACAAGCTGGATGACTAAGCATCTCAGACAGGGGATTAAGAGAAAGCAGAAAGCCTACAATGAATGGAAGATAGGAAAGATCAGCAAGGAAAGCTACCACCTGGAGGTCAGAAAGTATAGGGATAATGTGAGAACTGCAAAAAGCCAAGCAGATTTGGACCTTGTAAAGGGAATTAAAACCAATAGTAAAAGATTCTGCAGCCATATAAATAAAAAAGAAAAGGAAAGAAGAAGTGGAGCTGCTAACCATTGAGGATGGGATGGAGATTGACGATCGTCTAGTCCTGGTCCAACACCTAAACAAATACTTTGCCTCAGTTTTTAATAAGAGTAGTGAAGAGTTTAGGGGTAGTGGCAGGGTGGCTAATGGGAAAGAGGATATGGAAGTAGAAATTACCACATCCAAGGTGGAAGTCAAACTCAAAACAGCTTAATGGAACAAAATCAGGGGGCCCAGATAATCTCCATCCAAGAATATTAAAAGGAACTGACAAATGAAATTGCAAGCCCAATAGCAAGGATTTTTAATGTATCTTTAAACTCAGAGGTTGTACCCTACGGCTGAAAAATTGCAAGTATGGTGCATATTTTTAAGAAAGGGGGGATAAATTATTCAGGAGACCAATGTCCTGTAAATTTGACCTCAATTGTATGCAAGATGTTGGAACACATTCTGAAAGAGAAAGTATTTAAGAACAAAGAGGTAAACAGTAATTGGGATAAAATAACAACAGGGTTTTTAAAAAGGTAGATCGTGCCAGACCAACCTGATCTCCTTCTTTGAGCTGATAACTGATTTTTTAGACAAGGAAATGCAGTAGATCTAATCTACCTGGATTGCAATAAGGAATCTGATACAGTTCCACTTGGGAAATTATTCGTTAACCTAGAGAAGATGGGAATTAATATGAGAATTGAAAGGTGGATAAGGAACTGGTTAAAGGCGAGACTACATTGGGTTGTACTGAAAGATGAACTGTCAGGCTGGAGGGAAGTTACTAGTGGAGTCCCTTATTTCACATTTTTATTAATGACTTTGGCACAAAAGGTGGGAGTGTGCTAATAAAATTTGCAAATGACACAAAGTTAGGCGGTGCTGACAATACAGAGTAGGACTGGAATATCATACATGATCTGGATGATGTTGAAAATGGGAGTAATAGAAATGTGATTAAATTTAATAATGCGAAGTGCAAGGTCATGTACTTAGAGACTAACAACAAGAATTTTAGCAATAACCTGGGTACTTATCAGTTGGAAGTGACAGAGATGGATAAAGACCTGGGGATATTGGTTGATCACAGGATAAATATGAGCTGCCAATGTGATATCACCTTGAAAAAGGCTAATGCAGTCCTAGGATGCATCGGGTCAGGTATTTCCAGTAAAGACAGTGTTAGTATCATTATACAAGGCACTGGTGAAGCCTAATCTGGAATACAGTCTACAATTCTTGTCTCCCACTTTTAAAACAGATTAATTCAAACTGGAACAAGTGCAGAGAAGGGTTACTAGGATGATCAGAGGACTGGAAAACCAACCTTATGAGAGGAGACTCAAAGGCCTTGGCTTGTTTAGCCTAACCAAAAAAAGCTATGGGGAGATATGATTGCTCTCTATAAATACCTCAGAGAGATAAATATCAGGGAGGGAGAGGAGTTATTTAAGTTAAAGATCTATATGGACAAAAGAACAAATGGATATAAACTGGCCATCAACAAGTTTAGGCTTGAAATTAAGTGAAGGTTTCGAACCATCAGAGGAGTGAAGTTCTGGAACAGCCTTCCAAGGGGAACAAAGGGGGCAAAAAACCTAACTAACTTCATGACTGAGTTTGATAAGTTTATGAAAGGGATGATATGATGAGATTGGCTACCATAGCAGCCAATGGAACACTAGATGTGGAGGACTCTGAGTTACTGTAGAGAATTCTTTCTCATGTGTCTTGCTGATGCCCACAGGCTCAGGGTCTAATTGATCACCATATTTGAGATCAGGAAGGAATTCCGCCCCAGGTTAGATTGGCAGAATACCTGGGGTTTTTTTGTCTTCCTCTGCGGCATGGGGCATGGGTCACTTGCAGATTTAAACTAGTGTAAATGGTAGATTTTCTGTAACTTGAAGTCATTAAACCATGAGTTGAGGACTTCAGTAACTCAGCCTGAGGTTATGGATCTATTACAGGAGTGGATGGTTGAGGTTCTGTGGCTTGCAATGTGCAAGAGGTCAGACTAGATGATCATAATGGTTCCTTCTGATCTTAAAATCTATGACTTTAAATAAAATGCCTCTATTTGCCTTTGTCTCTCATAGTAATATATTTTAGAGGCAGTAATGATAGATATCATTAAGATTTAGAGATTGTTTTAGCTGTTGATTATTCCTAAAAGATCCTTAATGCCAACCAAATCTTCCAGGAGTGATTTACACAGCAAGATGTTTGTTAAAATGAAAATTACAGGCTGTCTTTAAGGTCAATTTAATTAAATATATATGGAGTGCCTTTTGTAGCTTCGGTGTATGGAGCAGGGTATTATTCAGTCATTTAAAAAGGCTTAATCTTCAAATGATCAATCATAGAAAAATGTAAAATGAGGTATCTTGTCAATGATGGCAACTTTGTCAAAGTTAATTAAACTTTGATGAACTCAAAGAATCTCCCAGTATAATTATTCATCTGTGTGTGTGTGTGTGTGTAGGGGGTGGGGGTGGGTTGTTCCTAATCCTCTGAAACTGTAACTCGTATGTTATAATGGCCAAATTCAGTAGCTGTAAAGTAGTATTACATGCCTATAAATACAATAAGAGATCCATTACTTTTAGACTGTAAACTCTTTGACTATGAGTTCCTATACATTTGTAAAGAACCCAGTGTGTTGTGGCACTACTGAAATCTAAACAATAAATTAAGGCCGTACAAGAGAGGAAAAGAGAAGGAAGCATTTGGATAGTAGATATACATCAAATAGGCCAGACAGTCTTTTGATGCTCAGTTCAGTGTAGCCCTCCCTCATATTGAGGCAAATCTGTAGAGATTCATCATTTGGAAAGGCATAATTTATCACAGAACTGAGGGAGAAAGTATATGCATATATGCAAGGACTATACAAAAAGGAAATGTGTATACTGTTAACTGTATTCTCCAGAAAAGAATATAAGTTCTTTGGGCCAGACTAAAACAAAGCCACCAACTCTAAAACATACAAGGATAAAATTACACATAAATGCAAAAAACACAAAATAGGGCAGGCAGAATCAAAAATTAAAGTACCACAGAGATATAATCAGGGAGATCAAAGCTGAAGACAACTGGTGAGCATATGACATTATTCAGCTTTGGCCGCATAACAAATCTACCTTAGACAGTAGCTGCAGCCACTGAATAGACTCCTATGTTTCAGTTAAACAAACTGAGGACCTGACTTGATAACATATTATATACACAGGCAAATCTCCTACTGAAATTAATGAGAATCTTTGCTTCTGTAATGAGTACAGCATCAGCGTCAAAAAATTGTAACTACTTGTGACATTCCCCTGGTATTATCTGGACCAGTGATCTGCTAGGTCACTCCAATCCTCAACTTTGGAAGCCAGCCTTACCCTGCTCTGCTGTGAGAACCCCCAGTCCCAGGCTGTTCATGCACAGCCTCTAGCATGTAAGCTACTCCCCTCTACATGAGTGAGCACTTTTGCCCAGCCACTGTTTGGATTGTGCAACCGAATGAAACTAGCCAAAATCTCTGGTCCCAGACACAATCCTAGGAACCTCCATCTTGTAGTTTCCATTTATGCCCACTGGACGCTGCAAGCTTATATAAGTTCGTCAATTTAACAAATAAATTGATAAGCACCAGGCTTGTTATTCCAAGGGGAGTCTCTGACATGCTTCAAACCAAATGCACTGCTGCAGGTAGAATAAACAGACACATTTATTAACTATAAAAGATAGGTCAAAGCACAAGAAGTCATATTTGGTCAAATGGAATAAAAGCAAAATGCATTCTAAGCTGATCTTAACACTTTCAGTGCCCTTACAAACTTAGATGCTTCTCACCACAGGCTGGCTGGTTGCCCTTCAGCCAGGATCTTCCCTTTGATCAGCGCTTCAGTTGTTTGGTGGTAGTGTCTGTAGATAGAGTGGAAGAGAGAGAGAACATGACAAACATCTCTCTCTTTTATCATGTTCTTTCTTCTCTCTTGGCTTTGCTCCCCCCTCCCTTCAGAGTCAGGTGGGATTTACCTCATTGCAGTCCCAAACTGACCAAAGGAAGAAGGGTGACTCACTTGAGAGTCCAACAGATACTTTGTTGCTGCCTAGGCCAGTGTCCTTTGTTCCTGTGAGGCTGGGCTGGGTTTCTCCCATACATGCCCTGATGAGGTGTGAACTGCCCTTCTGCTCCTGGAGAGTTTTGTCTGGGGTTGTTTTAAGCCATGAGGACACATTTTCAGCCTCATAACTATATACATGAAATTACAACCTATAACATTACTATAACAACAACACTCAGTGCATCACGAGTCTTCCAAAGACACCCATCTTCCGAAGACACCGACATGACAAATTTTGCATTGGATACAATCATATTATAAGGATGAACATGGGGGTGCAGAGTGTTTCCCCAAGCTACAGAACATCACACTACTGTTACACTATGTACAATTATTTCTGTCATTGGTACAATGAATCTCAAGAAAATATCAATGAACTGGAAATAAACCTGATTTTAGACTTGTTTTGATGATTGACAAACCAGTTTCAACTTCTAAAAAGGCAACCAGGAGGCTAGACTTATCAAAGTTTCATAGGCTTTTTATGGTATACCAGTGCACCCCCACTGGCATCAATGAAGTTGAATGGATATGAGGGCAGACTGTGGCCTTATATTATCTATATGAAGCAAGGTGGAATGGATAAGCCAGCTGAAGTCATGTAACTGATGTTTGGAGCAATGGCTTCCTTCATGTCAGAATACTGTATATTAACTTAATTCTCTTAGGCGGGGCTTCTTATCTTAGAAAGCCCCCATCACTGTAGTATCTATGTGGATCTCAACACCTCTGTGAGATAGTGCGTCCCTATTATCTCCATTTTATAGATGGGGAACTGAGGCACAGAAAGGTTAGGTGACTTGCCCAACGTCATATAGGAAGTCTATAGTGGAGCGGAGAATTGGGTATCTCAAGTCTTAAGCTAGCTAGACTCTAACTACTGGACCATCCTTCCTCTGTTACAGGTTTTCTGAGCTAATGTATCCTACATTATTTCCTGTTAGTATTTATTTTATATTATATAATGTCTCCCATTTTGAGTGACATTACTGCAAAGGGACAAAGATGTGCAAGCTACATGCCTGAACATTTCTTAGGTAGCATGACCCACAATCTTTTGGAGGCTAGAGAGTAGCATTGGAAGTTCCAAGTGGATAGCACAGTTCTGTCTTTGTACTGCTTATCAAAGGTGATATTTGGAAGATTAACTTTACAACATGACAGGTCAGTGAGGGGGCACATACAACAGGTACATGTGGAGTTCATAGCTTTGCATAGATCCATATCTTGATAAGAAACATGCAAAAGGCGGCAGCTATCAATTGATGTATAAGGGAAAATTCACTGAAATCCATCATTTGTGGAACAGTTTATATCTCTATTGTTGTGTGACTGTAGTGAATTGCCTTGACAAATTATTTTACACATTGGCTACAAGTAAGTGATACTGTTTTGTTCTCCTAAGGCACCAACTGAGAGAATGAGGAGAATAATAGACTTCACAGCTAGGCTGCAAATACATTTAGGGTAAAGGATTTTCTTTATAACTTGAAATTTCTTTATATATTAAAAAAAAATCCCACATCTTAGATTCAGCTTCTGGTTTCAGTATGGTTCTACTTTTTAGTACGTTTTCCAGGTGGATTGATAGAGGAATATGTTAAAATGGCCTGCCCCAGGCCACAAATTGAGTAACTTGCTCAAACTGGGTTAGAATTTAGGATCCTAGTGTCTTCTAATTCTTCACACTAACAAGGCCATATGAATTGTTTTGTATTTTTGACAGGAGATTAAATAGATCTATACACTAGTTATCATTTCTTGTTTATCCTTATAAATGGGCTTGGAAGTATTAGATTTTTATTGATAAGTATTCACAAATGTTTTTACCATACACACGCAGATCAATACAAAAATGTTTCCACTGATAAGTAAGAAAAATACTGCTTGAGAACTTGTTACAGTTTGATAGGAACGGTATTTACTTTGCATATTTTGACATGTGATGTCAACAATTTGTGGTTTAACAGATATAGAGATTTAACTTTTTGAATCACAACTTCTACTGACATTAAATAATTATTGTCTGACTCTTCCCATCATCTGACCCACCCCATAATTTCCCACAACTGTGAAAACTGAAATAAATAGAAATAAAAAAGCTTAAAGCCCATAAGTTTGTGTTACTGTGAAAATTTAAATAGATAAAAATAAAAATAAATGCTTACAAGTAAAAATTGACTCTGTCAAAATTTACATAACCTTTGCAACTCACACCAGTGATACTAGCTTGCTTCACTTTTTCTTTCTCACTTTTTTGCAATGAGCCAAGTCAGCAAAAGCTGTCAGAAACAAAATTATTAGGATTCCCATCACCTGAAACAACCAAAGTTTTGTTGTTGTTTACTAACTCCTGACTTCTCAACAGTTCAGCAATGTAATATACCTTATGTTGAGAGATTTTGTGGTATTGGGAAATGTTTCCATATCAACTCACTGACACATGTGAATGGTTTTCAATTTTCAAAAGAAATGGACCAAATCAAAACCTTTTCCTTAATCCCTTCCTATGCCCAACACATTCAAAATACGCATGCTTCAGATTAAGTCAAATCTGCAAATGAACTATCCCTAAGTTTTCATTTGTCAAAAACAACACACATCATTTGTTTTTCTTGAAAATATTCTTGCAATAAACAGTAGGTGGGGTTTTTGTTGTTTTTTTCTTTTAGCTGGCATTAAAAGTTTCAGTCCCTGTTCCCAACCTTAGAGCTTTTCAGGGAGGATCCTAGCATCATGCAGAATCAGTCCATTTATTTACATCTATCTCTCATTTAAACCATATTTCTGCAGTTATGATAGCTTCAGCCCACTGCTCTGATATTAGTACTCTCCAATAAAATTATACTAAAATTTCTTTTAAATTAGACAAATCAATAAGATAGTATATCTAAAGGCACTGAATTCAATAAATATGGGAGTACAATACATTTGAACTGGTTGAAATTTTTCATTCAGAAATGCTTTTCAAAGAACAATAGGCAGTTTTCATATACATTTTTGTTTTGTTTGAGCTTTTTGATTTTTTTTGACAAGAAACATCCACTCCATTTTTCAGTTTTGGAAAACTAGAAATAGATTTATTTCCTCATTTCCTGTTTTCCTTATTTTCTGTTTTGCCACTGGGAAAGATGAGGAAAAGGACAAAAGAGGGGTCTGTGGAGAAAAAGCTACTAAAAAAGTGAAAACCAAAATATTTGCATTTCTGAAAATCAAAAATTCAATACTGATTTTGTTTCTCATTTGGAAAAATAAAAAGATGGAAAATTTTGAATTTTTTTTTAAAATTACTGTGTTTTGACCAGCTCTATAACTTCCAGCTTATCTGTGATCAAAAATTAGTTTGTTCTGAATTTGATTACTTTATCTAGTCTCCCAAGAGCAGTGGCCAGTGAGAATGCAAGCAATGACCAGGCCAACAATTAAATTATACAAGTCATTTTTGATTTCACCATTGAAGGAAAAAATGAATGAAAATGTTCAAATCCACAGCTACATGACTGATTCTAATTCTATGAATTGCGCTCTTCGTTAGACAATCAATTCCAAGTTCCAGTTCCCCTAAATGATTTACCATGACCACAGTTAATGCCCAAGACTATACAAAAATCCTGCCTTTGCCTTTATTAGTCTGGGAGACAGGTGGATTAGAATGGCATCCATTTTGCTATGAGACCCGACTGCAGGGCATGTTGGCTCATATTTGGGGACCAAACAGAGGAATGTCATTTTCAAATCAAGCAGTATGTAGATCCACTTTCTTATCCTGCACACTGATGTTCATTGTGCAGGTATTAGGAAAATGGACACATGAAGACCATGGCCCCTTCTAGCTGTTATATGCTAGCTGGGTTAGTAGTCCCCCATCCTACTGCTTGTGGGAAAATTAAGTTACGATCCTCTGCTGCTGCTGTGTGTGGACAGGAATGGGTGTTCACGTGCTAGGATCACAGAATCATAGAAATTTACAACTGGAATGCAACTCGAGAAGTCATCTAGTCCAGCCCCCAATGCTGAGGCAGGATCAAGTATACCTACATCATCCCTGACAGGTGTTTGGAAGTTTTTAAAAGAACAGGTTACACAATGATGTGAATTCCACAACCTCCCTTGGAAGCTTATTTCAGTGCTTACTTGTCCTTAGTGTTAGAAAACTTTTCCTAACATCTAACTTGAATCTCCCTTGCTACCAATTAAGCCGATTACTTCTTGTCTTACTTTCAGTGGTCATGGAGAACAATTGATTACCATCCTCTTCGTATCTGCCCTTAATATCTTTGAAGACTGTTATCAAGTCCCCACTCAGTCCTTTTTCCCTCCCAAGGCTAAATATATCCTTTTTCAACCTTTCCTCCTGGGTCAGGTTTCTTAAACTTTGTCTCATTTTTGTGGCGCTCATCTCTACTCTCTCCAGTTTGTCCACATATATCTTAAACTGCAGAGCTCAGAACTAGCTGTGGCTTCACCAGTGCTGAGCAGAGCAGGCCAATTACCTCCCAGTTCTTACATATGACACTTTTTTAATACTCCCTGTAGTGAGGCGGCCTGGTTCCCAGGTGCCCTGGAGGATGAAGAGCCCAGCCGGAGGCTGGACTGGGCAGAGCTACGGAGCTCTGAGCCTGCCCCGCAAAGGGTCAAACACCGACCCGGAAGTATAAAGGCGGGCCCTCCGAGCTCAGTAGGGGGCCAGCCGTCAGAAAGGTGGGACATCTGCGACCGAGCTCCCGCTGGGGAGGCAGCAGAAGGCAGCGGCCGGCCTAGCCTACCCCTCACTCACTATCCCAGGGAGGCCTGGCTGAGCCTACCCCGTGCTTGCTACCCGGAGGAGGACTGGCCGAGCCTGCCCCGCTCCAGCCACCCGGAGGAGGAACCGAACCTGCCCCGCGCTCGCTACCCCGAGGAGGACTGGCCGGGACCACCCCGCTCTGGCTACCTCGAGGAGGAGCCAAGCCTACCTTTCGCCACCTACCCCAAGGACCCGCTGAGCCCGCCCATGGACACTCACCCTGAGGAACCGATGGTGGTTGACCCCTCTGCTGACACCATGATGACTCAGGTACTCGATGAGGGGGAGAGTGGAAGTGGCCCGGGGGTAGCTGACCCCAGTCTGGCTGCAACACTGCCAGAGCCAATGTTAGTGTGTTGCGGCCAGTATCCCCACTGACACAGCAGCAGACTGCCTGCCGCTGTTAGGGCCTCAGGCTGGGAAGCAGTGGAGTGGGAGGGCCTGTGTCCCCCCCTGCCACCCAACATCTGGGTAGCAGAATCCCCCTCTCCCTGGGCCTGAGGAGGCCAAAGCCTAGAACTGTTACTGCTCATCCCTGCCTAAAGGCCTGAGCCTATTTGACTTGCTAGTGTTTGTTGCCCCGCACTGATCCCAGGGCCTGGGCTTTACAGACTGAACTGTTTGCTCAGCCCCTGCTTGAGGGTCTGAGCCCTGCACCAGTGTTTGTTGCCCAGCCCTGATCCCAGGGCCTGGGCTTTATAGACTGAACTGCTGCTCGGTGTAGTGAGGCGGCCTGGTTCCCAGGCTCCCTGGAGGATGAAGAGCCCTCTCCTCCCCTCCCCCATCCCAACAGCGGACCCCTTACACATGGCACCTGACCAGGGACCCTCTGCCCAGAAATGTGGGCATGGGCTCTCGACCCCTCTGAGAGGGGGACTGGAGGAGAGAGAATCCTCCTTCGAGACATGGATCTGTCCCAGCTCTTCGCCTTTTGACCGAGAGCCAGGAGCGACAGCAGTCCGCCCAACTCCAACAACAGCAAGAGCAGCAGTCCGCCCAGCTCCAACAACAACAACAGCTGGTCGAACAGCTAGGAGCCCAGCAGCACCAGCTGGTTCAAGACCTGGCCACACAGCGTCAGGACTTCCAGAGGCAATGCCTCCAACAGTTCGCAGTGGCGCTGTCCCGACCCATGGAGACCCAGCTGGGGGGCTCAGAGGGGACCCCGCGGCTGAACCCACCGATCGGGCTGACAAAGATGAGCCCCAACGATGACCCAGAAGCCTTCCTTGTAACATTTGAGTGGGTAGCCGTCGTTGCGGGGTGGGCACTGCACTAATAGGCTTCCCTCCTGGCCCCGTACCTGACGGGGACTGCCCAGACGGTCTATCGAGGCCTGTCTGAGGACAGTCATAACTGTCCTACTCAGATCTGAACCTTAGAGTTCAGAACATGAGAAGCTAGCATGCAACCTCCAAACTTAATTACCAGCTTGGATCTGATATCGCTGCCACCAATCAGGAATTTTAGGCCTGATACCCTCTGGTCCCCCCCAACCTTCCCAGGGGACCCCAAGACCCAGATTCCTTGAGTCTCACAACAAAGGGGAATAAACCTTTTCCCTTCCCCCTCTTTACCTCTTCCCAGATTTCCCCGCCCTGGGATACTCCCTGCTTCAAGTCCTTGAAACACAAGTACCGAGAGATCTAATCTCTCTTCCCCCTCACCCAGAGGGTATGCAAAGTCAGGCTTAGTAAATCTAACACAAAGAGATTTCCCCCCTCCCTTCGTTTCTTAGCCTTAACCAGTGAAAAACACTCAAACAGGTCTTAAAAAGAAAGCTTTATATCAAAAAGAAAGAAAAAGACATAAAATGGTCTCTGTATCAAGGTGACAATATACAGGATCAATTGCTTAAAAGAAAAAATGAATAAACAGCCTTATCCAAAAAGAATACAATTTAGCACATTCCAGCAACTACACACATGTAAATACAAAAAAAACAATATAAACCTATTGTCTTACTATCCTTGTACTTACAACTTGGAAACAGAAGATTAGAAAGCCTGGAGATTCCTGTGGTCACTCTCAGAGCCCAGAAAGAGAACCTACCAAGAACAAAGGACTCACACCCAAAACTTCCCTCCACCCAGATTTGAAAAAGTCTTGTTTCCTGATTGGTCCTCTGGTCAGATGTTGTTTGTTACCCCTTTCCAGGTGAAAGAGACATTAACCCTTAGCTATCTGTTTATGACAGTAACCGTCGTTGCGGGGTGGGCGCTGCACCAATGGGCTTCCCTCCTGGCCACGTACCTGACGGGGACTGCCCAGACAGTCTATCGAGGCCTGTCTGCGGAGGCGGCCCAAGACAACAACCAGGTAAAGGCAGCAATTTTGGATGCCCTGGACGTGAGCCCGGAGACCTTCCACCAGCTTTTTAGGAGCCTGGCCTACTCCACCGGGGTCCGGCCCCGGATGGTGGCCCAGAAACTAAGAGAAGGGTGTAAGCGGTGGTTGCAGCCCGAAACCCAAACGCCGGAGGAGCTCACAGAGCAGATCGTGTTCAAGCAGTTTCTCCACATACTCCCGCTGCAAGGAAAGGCCTGGGTCCTCCGCCATCGGCCTACGACGCTAGCCGCTGCCATCACCCTAATGGAGAGCTTCTTGGCTGCAGAGACATCGGTGGGCCCAACCACCAGAGTCACCACCTCCAGGGTGGTTCACCTCAACCTCAAAAGGAGGGGGGCCCCCCCCCGGGCTGACTCTTCAGGTTCCTACCGGGTGCCCGAGCCTCAACCCCGACCCACGGGGCGACAAGCTCCAGCCCCTCCTCCAGTAGCGCAGGAGGCCACCCAGGGCCCTCCCGGGGGAGCCGCAGAAATACGTCCCCGGCCAGGTCAAGCAGATCTTGGACCCTGTTTCTTCTGCGGGGAGTACAGCCATCTACAACAGGACTGCCCGGCGATGGAGTGCAACTTTGGCCAGGTTTACTCCGGGGAAGCCCGCGCCCGACGTCCTCATGCCGCCAAGATCACGGTGCCCATGGTCCTGAAGGGGTACCCAACGGTGGCTCTCATTGATTCCGGCTACGGTCAGACGCTGGTCCACCAAAGCTTAGGCCCCCAGGCCAACAGGGGGCCATGCAGTGCATCCACGGGGATATTCGGCCGTACCCCAGTACTCGGGCCCAACTAACTGTAGAAGGGGTCACCCGACCGATGGTGGTGGGCCTTGCCCCGCGCCTGGCGTACCCGGTGATCCTGGGGTGGGACTGGCCCAAGTTCGCAGAAGTCCTCTGCTGCCACAATGGGGAACACCCAAGGGTCACGCCAGCCTGGGGAGGCGATTCCCTGAGGTCGGGGAAGGGACAGGGGAAACACCTGACCTCACCAAACAGACAAACGAGTCAGGAGACTCTCCCTCGGAGGTGGTTGAGGAGCCCCCACTTCAGACTGACTTCTGCCACGATCAGCGGGCCGACCCCACCCTCAAGCGGACGTACGAGCAGGCGGCCCAGTGGCTACACTTCGAGTTGCAGCGGGAATGCCTTTACCAGATCGAGACGGACCCTCGTACAGGGGAGTTCCAGACTCAACTCCTCATGCCCCAGTGTCATCGGCGAGCCGTCATGAAGCTAGCCCATGATGTCCCGGTGGCTGGACACCTCAGCCACAAGAAGACTTTGTCTCGGATTTTGATGTGCTTCTTTTGGCCCGGTGTACATCAGGAGGTGAGGAACTACTGTAGGTCCTGCCCTGACTGCCAGTTGGCTGCTCCGGCCCAGACCCCCAAGGCGCTCTTGATTCCCATGCCCTTAATCGAGACCCCCTTCGAGTGGGTGACCATGGACCTGGTGGGCCCGCTCCCCAGAAGCACTGCGGGGTTAAAGTATATCCTGGTCATGGTGTATTATGCTACCTGGTTCCCCGAGGCCATATCCCTCCAAAATATCACAGTCCATAGCATCGCAGGTAAGCTCGTGAAGATCTTCGCCCGCGTGGGCTTGCCCCGAGAGAACCTTACGGACCAGGGCACCAACTTTACCTCTCTATTGCAGCTAGCGTGTGAGGTCTTGGGAATCAAGCAGCTGCACACGTCCATCTACCATCCTCAGACTGACGGGCTGGTCGAATGATTTAATCAGACTCTTAAGAGCATGCTACGTAAGTTCCCCCCAGACAACCTCCGCCGCTGGGACCAGTTACTGCCACCTCTGCTCCTGGCGGTTCGGGAGGTGCCACAGTCATCTACCAAGTTCTCCCCATTCAAGCTACTATACGGCCGACGCCCCGGGGGACTCTTGGACCTAATGCGGGAGACATGGGAGCAAGCCCCATCACCCATCCAGGGCCTCTTAAAAATACATACTCCAGCTTCAGGAGCGCCTTGCGCAGGCTGGGGCCCTGGCACGCGAGAATTTGAAGGCCGCCCAAGAGAGTCAGGCCCAGACCTACAACTGCGGGGCGCAGATTCGCGACTTCCGACCCGGAGACCGGGTTTTACTCCTCCTCCCTTCCACTGAATCAAAGATTCTGGCCCGGTGGCAAGGACCTTATGAGGTGGTCCGAAAGATCGGACCTGTCACGTATGAGATCTACCAGCCTGACCGGTGCAAGAAGAAGCAACGCTACCACGTGAACCTTCTAAAACCATGGTGGGAGTGAGAAGGGCTGTTGATTAACCCCTACCCGCCGGACCCCGAGCTGGGCCCCCAGGTAGCAGGTCCGGCGGACCCCGAAGGACCCCAGCTTGGACCGACGCTGATGGTGGAACAACTTAAACAGACCCGGTCTCTCCTAATGGCGTTCCCGCACACTTCACAACCCAACCGGGATGCACCACCCTCGTCCATCGCACCATTCAGACTGAGCCTGGTGTGGTGATCCAAGGTGCAACCCGGCCCTTGCCCTATCACAAACGGCAAGTCATTGAGGAAGAGGTATGGGCCATGCTGGACTTGGGGGTCATCGAGCCAGCACAAAGCGAATGGCGCAGCCCAGTAGTCCTCGTATTGAAGCCAGATGGCACCCGACGATTTTGCATCGATTTCAGACACGTCAATGCCATCTTGAAGTTTGACGCATACCCAATGCCCCAAGTAGATGAGTTGCTCGGCCGGTTGGGAGAGGCTCGTTACATCACTACCCTTGATCTGAGCAAGGGGTATTGGCAGATCCCCCTCGAACCAGCCTCCAAGGAGAAGACTGCTTTTGCCACCCCTATGGGTCTGTATCAGTTCCCCCAGATGCCCTTCAGCCTTCATGGGGCCCCGGCCACGTTTCAGCAGCTGATGGACTACCTCCTCCAGCCCCATCAGGACTACGCGGCCGCATACCTTGATGATGTGGATATTTATAGTTGTCAATGGGAGAACCACCTCAAGCGGGTAGCTGCATTCCTAAGGTCCCTGCGGGCAGTTGAGTTGACCGCCAACCCAAAGAAGTGTCAAACTGGTTGGCAAGAAATGACCTACCTGGGGTATACCATCGGAAATGGATTAGTAAAAACCCTCGTGGGAAAGGTTCAGGCTATTGCAACCTGCCCCCCGCCGGCCACTAAGCGCCAGGTACGCCAGTTCCTGGGGTTGGCTGGCTAATATCGGCGGTTCATCCCCCAATTCGCTGCTATCACGGCCCCCTTGACGGGGTTGCTGGCCAAGGATAGTCTGCGACAAGTACGATGGACCCGAGAATTCGACGATGCATTCCAGACCCTCAAGGCAAGCCTCTGCCGTGAACCTGTCCTCTACAGCCCTGATTTTGACCAGGCGTTCGTTCTCCAGACGGACGCCTAGGAGGTGGGACTCGGCGCTGTCCTCTCCCAAGAGGGCAATGAGGAAGAACACCTGGTCATCTATATCAGCAGGAAGCTATTCCCCAGAGAGAAGAACTATGCGGTAGTGGAAAATGAGGCCCTCGCTGTAAAATGGGCTTGCGATGCATTACGGTATTATCTGCTCGGAGCCCCCTTCATGCTCGTTACGGATCATGCTGCACTCCAATGGCTGGCCCGAATGAAAGACCATAATATGAGGCTGCAGAGGTGGTACCTGGCATTACAGCCCTATGCCTTTACGGTTCACCACAGGGCCGGGAAGGACCACGCTAATGCAGACTTTCTTTCCCGTGTGGGAGGCATGGATGGGTCTGGCCCCGTCGCACGGGAGACAGACTTGCTTGGAAGGGTGTGTAGTGAGGCAGCCTGGTTCCCAGGTGCCCTGGAGGCCGGACTGGGCGGAGTTGCGGAGCTCTGAGCCTGCCCCGCAAAGGGTCAAGCGCCGACCCAGAAGTATAAAGGAGGGCCCTCCGAGCTCAGTAAGGGGCCAGCCGTCAGAAAGGACGGACATCTGCAACTGAGCTCCCCCTAGAGAGGCAGCAGAAGGCAGCGGCCTGCCTAGCCTACCCCGCGCTCACTGCCAGGAGGATTGGCCGAGCCTGCCCTGCTCCAGCTACCTGGAGGAGGAACCGAACCTGCTCCGCGCTCGCTACCCCGAGGAGGACTGGCTGGGACCGCCCCGCTCCGGCTACCCCGAGGAGGAGCCGAGCCTACCTTTCACCACCTACCCCGAGGACCCGCTGAGCCCGCCCATGGACACTCACCCTGAGGAACCGATGGTGGTTGTCCCTTCTGCTGATACCACGACGACTCAGGTACTCGATGAGGGGGAGAGTGGAAGTGGCCCGGGGGTAGCTGACCCCAGTCTGGCTGCAACACTGCCAGAGCCAATGTTAGTGTGTTGCGGCCAGTATCCCCACTGACACAGCAGCAGATTGCCTGCCACTGTTAGGGCCCCGGGCTGGGACGCAGTGGAGTGGGAGGGCCTGTGTCCCCCCTGCCACCCAACATCTGGGTAGCAGAATCCCCCTCTCCCTGGGCCTGAGGAGGCCAAAGCCTAGAACTGTTACTGCTCATCCCTGCCTAAAGGCCTGAGCCTATTTGACTTGCTAGTGTTTGTTGCCCCGCACTGATCCCAGGGCCTGGGCTTTACAGACTGAACTGTTTGCTCAGCCCCTGCTTGAGGGTCTGAGCCCTGCACCAGTGTTTGTTGCCCAGCCCTGATCCCAGGGCATGGGCGTTATAGACTGAACTGCTGCTCGGTGTAGTGAGGTGGCCTGCTTCCCAGGTGCCCCGGAGGACGAAGAGCCTCCCTGCCCCCGTGTCCCAACAGCTGACCCCTTACACTCCCCAAGTGATATTAGCTTTTTTTGAAACTGCATCAAGCTGTTGGCTTGTATTCAGTTTGTTATCCACTATAACCCTCAGATTCTATGCAACTGCCTAGCCAGTTATTCCCCATTTTATATTTGTACATTTGATTTTTCCTTCCCAAGTGCAGAACTTTCCACTTGTCTTTACTGAATTTCATCTTGTTGATTTCTCCAACTTGTCAAGGTTATTTCTCCAATTTGTCAATGTTACTTTGAATTCTAAACCTACCCTCCAAAGTGATAACAAGCCCTCCCAGCTTGGTGCCATCTGCAAATGTTATAAGCCTACTCTCTACTTATTATCCAAGACACTGATGAAAATATTGAATAGTACTAGACACGGAGCAGACCCCTGTTATTTTCTAGATGCTTACAAATTGTTTAATAATTTGTTACAATATCTTTCCAAGTATCAAGCTTAGGTTGATTGATCTATAATTCCTAGCTCCTCTTTGTTCCCCTTCTGAAAGACAGGCACTATTGTTTGCCCATTGCCAGTCAGATCCCATCCTCCCAAGAGTTCTCAAAGATGATTGCTTCAGCTAGCTCTTTAAATACTCTATAGTGAATTTCACCAGGCCCTGCTGATTTGAATACATCAAACATATCTAAATATTCGTTAACCTGTTCTGTCCCTATTTTGGCTTTCATTCCTTCCTCCTTGTTGTTAATATAAATCATTTAAGTGTCTGGTAACCATTAATTTTTTTAGTGAAGACTGAAGCAAAATAGGCACTGAATACCTCAGCCTTCTTGATGTCATCAGTTATTAGCTCTCCTCCTCCCCTAAGTAGAAGACATACACTTTTCCCTTTCTCTTTAGAGAATCTCTTCTTATTGCCTTTTATGACCCTTCATAGGGGTAACTCATTTTGTGCATGCTTGTGCTATTCTTTTGTACTCATCCTTAGCAATTTGTCCATGTTTCCACTTTTTGTAGACTCTTTTTTTGTTTTTCAGACCATTAAAGAACTCCTGTTGGAGCCATATTGGCCTCTTACTATTCTTCCTCTCTTTCCTTTGCATTGGGATAGTTTGCTGTTGCACCTTTAATATTGTTTCTGAGAAACTGCCAGCTCTCCTGAAAACCTTTTTCCCTTACATTTTCTTCCCATGGGTCCTTACCTAGCAGTTCTCTGAGTTTGTTAAAGTCTGCTTTTTTGAAGTCCACGGTTCTTATTCTGTGGCTCTCAATCCTTCCTTTCCGTAGAATCATAAAATCTATCATTTTCTGATCACTTTCACCCAAATTGCCTTCAGATTCACACCTTGTTCCTCCCTTTTAGTCAGAATCAAGTCTAAAATGGCTGTCCCCTTAGTTACTTCCTCCACCTTCTGAAACAAGAAGTTGATCCCAATACATTCCTAGAACTTATTTTGTGTTTTCCAATAGATGACTGGGTAGTTAAAGTCCTCCATTATAACCAGGTCTCATGTTTTGGATATTTCTGTTATTCGCTCTGGAAATGCCTCATCCAACTCCTCCTCCTGATTTGGAGGTCTATAATAGACCCATATCATGATGATGTTCCTATTTTGTCCCCTTCTCTCTTCACCCAGAGATATTCAACTGTCTGCCTCTCACCTCCTCCTGGACCTGAGAACAAGTTTGCATATTCTTGATGCATAATATAAGTCCTCCCTTTTTTCCTTGCCTATCCTTCCTAAATAAGTTATGCTCCACATACTAATATTCCAGTCAGTATAATTTATCCCACCAAATCTCACTGATGTCAATTAAGTAATAATTTAGCTTATGTACTAATATTTCTAGTTCTTCCTGTTATTCCCCATAGTCCTTGAGTTTGTGTATAGACATCTAGGATGTTGAGCAGATTCCCCCACTTGTTTTCCTTGTTGTTCCTACAAACGTATAGTAATTTTCCTTCCCCATTATCTCAACATCAGCCCTCTGATAAGATCACCTCTTTTTATTGTCTGTCTGTAGGTTTTTATCACCTGCCATCTCCTTTCATCATCTGCCTTTATCTCATTAAATCTATTCCCTGACATTGCAGGCGTATCAGGCATTGGTGAACACTGATCCCTCCTGCTCTCTGCCTAGTTTACTCTCCTGAGAGAGGTAATATTTTCATCTAATTCTAGTTGCTGGGCTTGGTGCAGGGTGGCTGAGTGATATTTGGTGGTTTATGCTATACAGGGGACCAAATAAGGTGATTTAGTGATCCCTTCTTCCCTTAAACTCTAGGAGGTCTCAGATGTCCTCTTCTCTCACTAACACAGGGGAGGGATGATTTGATACTCAGTCAGGTCCTGCTGATAATCTAAGTTTAGTGGTTATCTAAATACTGATTATCCAGTTCTTTCTGGCACAATAACATACCACACAATACAAAATATGAGCAAATCAACTTTAAAATAGGAACAGGACAATTAAAGTGCATATTCTTGCCCAACAAGCCTGATCAGATATAGTAAGATAAAAGAGCTCTCATCTGTCCTTTTAAAATAGCATTGTCCTATTATTGTCCCATTGAATGAGTTTCCTAGCCCTATATCTCTCCCTTCATGTTCCCCTTTTATCTATTATATAGATATACTGGAGCTATTTGATCTGGCAATTCCTGAATCTTCAACTCTCAGTTCTGACTCACATATACCATAGCTTGGATTTGCAAGAAATGCTCCAAATGAATTAAAAGGATATAGGGCCAGTAAGCTATTCTTAGATGTACCATGAAGGCATTGAGTTTTGAAGTTGATATTTAACTATGATTTGTCATTAGTAACCAAGTGAAAACTGTCTACTTAGGTGCAGAAATTGTCAGAACTGTCTATATGCTAACTGGAAAAACAAAAGTCCTGAAAGTTCTTTTCCAACATTAAAGAAAAGAGGTTATTCTCAGTGTCTGCTATCTTTAGTACTGTGCTATTATTGACAATGCCAAAGGCTTCTCTTTTTCTTTTTGCTTAGGCTGTTCAGTTACTATGGCCCAATTTTACTGGGTATATTAAACAGTAGTATACATTAGAATGAGTCTGTTTACCCTGTCTATTATACACACACACACACACACACACACACACACACACACACACTCCTCTCATTTATCTCATTAGAAGTTGTGCATGAAGGGCTGATGGGGCACTGAGCATAGTCAGAACACAGATGTAATAGAAAAGTACAGATGGTTAAAACTTTCAAACTCAAATTTTTCACAGATTCAATAAAGTTTCAAAATTCACAGAAAAGGAACATTTTACACAGATTTTTTTTGATCTTCCCCCCCTTTTTTAACTAGCTATAGCACCAAGGAAGTAGGATGGAATGTAACTTGCAACAACGTGATATTCAATTGTTGTTGATTTACAATATCCATCAATCTGCCATTCTGTAGGAACCAAATTCAACCCCTATTCACTAGGTCCCTTACAAGATGTTACTTGAGTGAGTAGCATGCTGCTAACTCCAAGAGCTTCCCAAACTACATGGTTTTTATATACACCATAGTCATTTCAAAGATGTCCAGCCAATTGACCTGTACTGACCCATGCCAAAGCCCTTATCCGGCTCCTTTCAGTATGTTCAATCTGCTCTGACTTCTCCTTTAGTATAATTGGTGTCTTAAGGCAATTTTAATACAACACTTAGCTTTCTATTCCAGTGGTTGCCTTGCTGGAGTATCAGCCAAGAGAAGCCAACAATCCATCCCACTAATTACCTTCCTTTTTAAATGGTCATTCTTCTCACAGCCCTTTATAAGTGATGTTGACTAGACTGTGTATGGCAAGCGGTTGGGAAGACTCATTCTCCAGTCCAGGCTATACCACAAGTGGTCCATTTACAAACACTACCCTTTGAACAAACAATGCTGCCTCAAAATAAAACAGCTACAGCTTCATTGTTTTGCATGTAAAAATTGAGAAAAGTTCTATTCAGTACCTCATTTGCCCCCTGTATGTGGTACCAACAAATTCTTTGGAGGCCCATCAGTAAGGGAAATTTACATTCATTACAATAACTAACATTAGTACATACATTAATAATCTGCGAAAAGAACTAAAATTACTAAAACCCAAGCACCCACTGATTTTTTTCACACAATATGCAGGATAAGACAGGACGAACATCTAAAGTTGGTGAGCTGAATGTATTTCTTTTCTCTAATTTAATTCTCTTTTTAATTTGAAAAAATGGGATAGCCAAGGCCAGCAGCTTCATTTACTTTGTCCATGCACGTAGTCTTGTAGGAGTCAATGGATTTGCTGACATGAGCAAGGTGAGAAGTATTAGGGTAGTGTACATAAAATATTAAGAACTAAGCTCTCTCTCAATTATTTGTCAATCCATGACACATTTTTGATCCTCTGAAGTCTTTATTTTCAACTGCAAATGCTTCACTTACAGCTGGTAAATATTCTCCTGGAGTAATATTTGACCAAACACTCATGGTTTAGAGTTATGAATTAAACTGCAATCCATAATTAGCACTGAAACAAGACAACTGTGGAGGTTAGTGGCAGCATAGGAGATGCATAAGGTAAAAAAGTGTCTAACAGGTACTAATTTTCAACTGCAAACACTGCATTTGCATTGACTCTCAAGTGTATAATTTCTTGGCAAATCTCAGAAACACTGAGCTAAGTGCGAAGCTTCAGTGAGAACAATTTTTTCAGTGATAATTTTGCTTTCCCTTTCTTGTGTAATTTCACTCTAAAGCTCAGTATTATAGATACAATCTATGGCTCATACTCAAAAGGATAAAGGGATTCTACCAAACTGTGACAGTCCTGTGTGATCACCCCAAAAAATCTAATAAAATCAGCATGCACGCTTGACCCCATGTTGATCACAACGAAATCAATCACTCCGAGTCATCATGCCATGGCCAGGTCTGAAATCAGATTCAGAGGGATCCAGGAAACTAAACAAATCTGCTGCGAGTGGATTCACCTTCTCAATAATTTTCACTGGAAAAGGAATGATTGAGATGGGACAGAAATTGTTGAAATTGTTCACATGAAGGAGCTGTTTGTTGATCAAGGAAACCACTTTCTTTAAAGTTGTAGATAACTTACCCTCACAAATGGAAGTATTAACAATTCTCATTGGTAATGATTCTCAGATTCTCCTTTACTACTATCTCACAAATGGGTGAGTATAGCAACATCTCAGTGAAACTAGATGAAACTCAACAGAGAAAAGGATTTATTGGGTCCTTCTTATTCTGGAACCATATCCATTGTGTTGACAGATTAACTCCGATCCCATCAGTCTGAAGTACATTGAAAACTTTCAGAGCAAGAAATATTCAATTCTGTTTCCATATGGAAACAATCCAGCTCTACCTGGCTAGGCCTAACACAGAATTATTTTGATCTAAACCTAAATCTCCATTGCATAACACCAATTTTAACTACTGTAGTTACATTTAAAAATCAAAAGAGTTAGACTAGCATCAAACCAATGTACCAGAGCGGAGAATTAGGCTATGATGAAGGAAAAGGTAAACATATCACTCTCCACCAGTATCAAGATATAGGAACAATCGCTGACATTCGAGCCTTTTCTCCTGCTGCTTAATTTGTGGCAGGACAAGACATGTGAAGGGGACAATTAGGGGCCAGTGTGTCAGTTGTCTATGTCAGTATACAAATGGAGTAACACAATCCTGTATTATGGCAATCTCTAAGAGGCTGGCACTGACTTTGCCTATATGCCTGATTTATGCACCATTTCAATAATGCAGATTACATACGAGATGTAAATAATTGTTTCTGTTAAGTGACGATTTGAAGAAAAAATTGGGGATGTGAAGGTTGATTCTTTTTAAATGCCTAAATTCAAGGGGAAAAGGATGATGAACATGACTCTAGTAAGGATTTATTTGATTTAAGAGTGTACTTCCTGGATACTGACATAAAAGGGATCGCGATCGGCTGGGAAGAAATTATGTGAAAAATGTAAGAAGGTCCTATGTTTAAATTACTGAAGGAATAATAAGCAAAGAAAATAGTACTTATAGGACACCACTGTCAGGAGGAGGTTGGGAACTATTTGAAACAAGGCTAAATAGAACAGACTTCATTGTTGTCTTTAGCTTTCACCCTATCATCAAAGAAGAGTATTCTATGGCGTATTTAAAGTCATTACACTTTTAAGAGATACTAACTGAAGTGTTATGCATTTTGTGTTACTTCTCGTGGTCATTTAAGGAGACTTTGTAAAGTAGTGATTGCAGCAAAGGATTAAAGATGAAAGTTCTAAGTGATAAGTTTACCCGAGGAACTGTACAATACGATCATCAACGGAACTTCATGGGCCTGATTGTTTACCCTCCCCCCTTGCCACTGTTCTGGAAGCGTAAAGCAACTTTAATGTGGGTATAAATTGTATTTTCACTCAATTTAAGATAATTAGGTGACAAGTACATGGGAAATTATATTTTTGCAGCATACTTATGCTGAGTGGTTCAGATTATTCAAAGAAGAGAATTTCCTCCCAAGAAGTTACGTCTAATAGTTTGTCATTTAGAAAAAAAGGAAAATAAACATTTGAGACATTGACATTTTTAAGGTTCATGATGATAGTTCCTTATTGGAAGAGTATGAAAACACTATGGTTACCCTGGCATAAAAAACACAAGAACGTAATAGTCTAAAGGAATCATAGTAGAAAAAGAACCTGAGACATGAGTCTAGTTATAAGGGGCCTAGTGTGAGGCCTAAGGCCCATCCTAAAGTCAGACCCTGCTGATATAAAGCAAAGTTAGCAAGAGTCAGGCTGGGTGCAAAAGTCAGGACTTATTATAAAATATGCCTGCATTGTACGGAACATGAACTTGGCAAGAACAGGGTTAGTGTTGCAAAAAATACAAACACTCCTGAGAAGTGCTAGGCACAGGATATTTGCATAAACACATTCCAGAAGGGTAGTACCAGGACACCTTTATACAAAAGTTATGGTATAAACACATTTCCCTAAGATGATGCAGTGATACACTGATCCTTCCAAAAGATAAGTTCAGGATGACAGGGTGATGGATAAAGACATTTTGATCAAACCAATATATGCAAAATAAAGGGTGGTAATAAAGAAGGGCTATACATAACTTGTTTGTGTTTAAAAGGGGGTGTCTTAGTCTGGCCTACAGGGGAGCAGAAAGTCCTGCTGCTCACAGAACTAGTCCATTGTAACAGGCATACATGTGTCAGGGTACCTGGAACCATTGAGCCAGAGCACTAGGACCATGCTTCAGTGACAATAAACCTGACCAAGAGCCTTCGATGCTGAACCAAGTCTGTGGTCTTCTTGAGCAGTTGGATCTAAGTCTGCTGTATGGGCTATCTGGCCAGAGCCAGTGCAGCATGAAGAGAGAACACAAACACAGCAAACAACTGACAACAACAGGAATTAATAAGAAGATCCTATTGAGACCAGAAGTCAAACATAATCAAGACCTGGGAAATTGATGAGGAATAGCCTACTTTACCAGTCACTAGGAATTCCTCTTAATGTAAACTAGCCAGTCACACAGCTCTTAACCCGAACAAACTATCCCTTGTCCTAGACTGTCATTAAGCCACAGGCAAAGCCATGGACCATATTAGTTATTGCTTGAATAAAGTTACCATACAACCATGGAATTATAGGGTGGATAATTCAGGCTACCATTACTATGTATTGTTTTAGATCACCCAACTCCCCTCAGGTTTTATGTGTCTTGTAGCTCAAATCTATAGTTAGTGTTTTGCTCTTTTGTGGATAGCGTCTGGAGTGAATTAAAGGTTTGGCAATTTCCCCATGTTATGCAGATATATTTCCTTTGTTACTATATTCTTCACCAGACATTAGGTGTCGGAATGCAGAGCACATTGCAGGAAAGCAAGATGAGAGTTGTTTCTACAAAAATAAAAATAAAAACTGTGAAATTGATATTTTTAATGATTTAGAGTCAAGCATATTTTTGTATGTTGCAGATAATCCATAATGAGTTTGTTTTAAAAATAAAAAAGCAACAAGTTCTAACTTCTTTTTTCTACTTATGTTGCAATGATTTAATTTCTCAAAGCATATGGTGAGACTCAAAATTATCCCTTCTCCACCTACTACTGGCAATTTCTTGCTTACTGATTTCAGCACCTATTCTATAGTGCTAAATCCAATTAGAGATACATCAAAGCTTTCTCCACTAACAAAGTTTGGACCAATATACTAATATGCGTATCAGGTCCTCATTATAGCCATGAATGTATATGATCTCTGAACTGTGTGATAAAAGAAAAATTCATAAATATGGTTTCTTTGGCAAGCTTAGTCTCCTAATTGAAAAAAAAATGCAAAACTAATTATAGTTTCTTGCAAGGTTGGAATTTGCTGTAATAAGGATTATACACAGAAGCTAAACAGTACATGACAGAGGTCAACTTTACAGGCTGTTTTCTTCTTTTTTTCCCCCTCTCTCATTCTTTCCTGCCTACTAGACTGAAAGAGAAAGTTATTTTTCAAGAAAGCAGGTTCTGACCAGGGGCGGCTCTAGACATTTCTCCGCCTCCAAGCACGGTGGCATGCCGCAGGGGGCGCTCTGCTGGTTGCCGGTCCTGCGGCTCCAGTGGACCTCCCGCAGGTGTGTCTGCGGAGGGTCCACTGGTCCCGCGGCTTCGGTGGAGCCACGGGACCAGTGGACCCTCCACAGGCACGACTGCGGGAGGTCCACTGGAGCCGCCCTCCTGGAGACCGGCAGAGTGCCCCCCATGGCATGCCGCCCCAAGCACGTGTTTGGCATGCTAGGGCCTGGAGCTGGCTCTGGTCCTGACAGATAGTTTGAGGTTTCAGGAGGACTGCTAAATTAAGTTTGTTCCTGCAAAGATGTACATGCTTAACTTTTGGCACTGAGATTGGTCCTATTGATGTCCCTGGAAAACAGTTGTTGAGGGCTGTACACTGGTGTGAAAGCCATTTGGGATCTGGAGTCTGATCAGGTCCATTTACCCTGCATGTGTAATATTATCATCCTCATATTTTTATCATCTGCTACTATTACAGCAGCAACCACTGATGTTGTTACACAGGAGCAATATTATAAACACGACCGTGAAATGGTATCACAGTGAAAGAAATTTCAATTAACTGGTCATTAAGGTTTTGAATGAACTGGGTTAATTCTCCATACTATAGTGATTTATTATTTCTCTAGGCCGTAACTGAACAGATAAGAAATGTTTTTAAAAAATATATTAAATAGCTACATAAGGGTCATTGTCTACAAACATCTAATTTGGCTTCATTGTTGCTTCAGCCTCAATGTCAAAATAGATAATCTCAAGCAAAATGGATTGGTTATGTTTTTCATTCCACCTTGATTAATATTAAAAATAATCAGCATAGAAACTAGCTTTGTCTAGCTGCACTATGTCCTGGTATGGAGCTGACCATAAGAACGGCCATACTGGATCAGACCAGAGGTCCATCTAGCCCAGTATCCTGTCTTCCGACAGTGGCCAATGCCAGATGCCCCAAAGGAAATGAACAGAACAGGTCATCATCAAGTGATCCATCCCCTGTCACCTATTCCCAGCTTCTGGCAAACAGAGGCTAAGGACATCATCCGTGCCCATCCTGGCCAATAGCCATTGATGGACTTTATCCTCTATGAACTTATCTAGTTCTTTTTTTAACCCTGTTATAATCTTGACCTTCACAGCATCCTCTGGCAAAGGAGTTCCACAGGTTGACTGTGTGTTGTGAGAAAAAATATTTCCTTTTGTTTGTTTTAAACCTGCTGTCTATTAAGCACACTTCTTGAAAGCACATGGCTTCAGCTACAGTGCAGATGGGGAGGAGGGTGCAGTTTATTTGCAAATTAAGTGTCATACAGCCCTGCAATCCTGAAGATCCCACCACTGCTGCAGAGAAGGGGGTGCCATTGTTACAAGAATCCCAGCACAGTCACTCTGTAAGCTAGAAAATCCCTTGCTGGAGAGGTGCAGTTTTGGGGCTATAGGACTATATCGTTCTTGATGCAGGTTGGATGCCACATGAAGCGTCTTTGGGAGGGAAATATGGGATAGCAGCTCCTTTCTCTCAGAAATGAGTTCTGTCTTGTTAATGAGGGAGAAACTGACCTGTTATAAAAAGAGTGTGAAGGAGATTGATAAAAATTGACAATGCTTAAATGGGTTTACTACTAGCCAGGCAGCAGAAATGAGCTCTGGGAGTTGAGTCATGCTTTGAAATCCTGCCCAAGCCAGTGTAGAGAGCACTACGTCCCAAGGGGTCATCTACGCAAGAGGCAGTATTTCTCAACGCTAAGGTATCCTGATTAGAAGTGCTGATTTCCTCTACCGCCCCAGATACTGCAGCTCTCCAGCCTGTTGAAAGAGCTGCATACTTGTTTAAGATTTAAAAACAAAATATTTTTTAAAGCTGGCAAACTATTAACTTTTTACACAAATCAGGATAGTTTTAAACAAACACAGAGCTGTTCAGCAGAATTTGGTTCACGTAATGATTTTGCTGATGGGGCAATCCTGCCTCTTCTCTGTAGGTGAGTTCCACACAAACTGTACTATTCCACCACACACATGCACAGGGAAGACTGGACTTAGTAAGATTGCACAGGGAGCGTGCTTCCCTTTTGCAGCATGGAACTGAGCTCTAAAGGGACTTTTTGTTCACTGTTATAAAAGAAGGGTACTGAGGAGCTGACTTTGGCCCTAGATGTACCAGCACAACCCAAGCGATTTCCAGTTTAATTGAAAGCAGAATTTGATCTCCTAAAATTTAGAGAAAGAGACTTATTAAGCCCATCTATGTCCCTTACAAAAAGTAGTACTTTGTCTTGACAAGTCTGAAATGTCTTCAAGAATGAAGTTTCTGTCACTTCCCTGAGGAAACTTTTCCAGACAAAACTTTCAGGAAGTTGCTGCTAATATTTGTACGGTGTCAGCACAATAAAAAAAAATTCCTGATGATAGTATATTAAATAGTCTTTTCAGTTCTCACATGTTTAGTGTATCAGGTTATCCCTGTTTCTTTAGAGCCCTTATAATACAAATAATCTGCCTATGCATAGCTCTTTTTTAAAGGATAGTACTACCATAACAGTGACTGTCAAAATAGTATTGCGAAGTTCTATTTGTTAGATCTCATTCACTTTCATATCCAGTTTTCAGTTAAAAAAATGCTATTCTAAGATACCCAATCCCCAAACCCACCCTGTTCTGTAAAAGTAAAGCTATGGTCTTTTTCTCTGACCAGTTATAAAGGTTCTGCAGACCAAATAATACTATCATCTACACCTGTGCAAACCCACTTACAGCTAGGAGGGTCACACAGGTGTTCTGAGGACCATAAGCCTGATTCTCACTACCTTGCATCTTGGTTACAATTTACACCAGTGCAAAGAGAGTGTTAAATGCTTCTGTAATAAAGCTGCAACTCACAGGAATGTTAGTAAGAAACTGGACTTTATTTCCTGGTCCAGTCCCATGGCCTCCTTCAGGATTACGGATTACAATTACATGTTTACAATTACCCGTCACGTGGGAGAAGGAGGGGTGTATGTCCATTGATTCCAGTGTTTACTATGACAGCATGCAAATCAGAATGCTTTCTGAACATTAACTGTAAGTGGGTGTAAATGAAAAATTAGGCCCTATGGGTTTGCTAAGGGGTCACAGAGGATGTAACTTGGCCTACAAAACCTTTATCAATGAAGGTGTAAAGGTGAAAAGCTAAGTTAAGGAAACTGTATATTGAAATTAGTGAGATACAATTAAGGTCTGATTCTACACTGTGATCTTTCACAGTCACTTTTCAGGGCAAAGCTATCCTTCAAATGTCAGTAGTTCCTTAAAAAAATACTTTCACAACTGTATTTAGGGCCAAATTCTGGCCCCACCCCACAATGGGTAAACATGCTGCGTAATGAAGAAGGCTATAAGGGGGAGAGGGTCAGAATCTGGATACTTCTCCTAGGCTGCTCCTCCTTTGTTACTGAAACTCTCAAATAGGACTATCAGAACTATCTGCGTAAAAGCATAATTAAATAATCTAATCTCTTTCTCTGTCTCTCATGCAGAGTAGCACAGAACCAATCTAATTCAAAAATGATTTCTCTGGTGCAGAAGCAGGAGCTCAAGTTTTTATAGTCCTCCTTTTTCAAGACACCCACTTACTGTAAATTTAATTTTCTTTCCATGCAATCAAAAATGAAATAATATTGATTTCTTTTTATTGAATTCCTCTTTTTTTGATATACGACAGTGAATAACTGTGTGATATACCAACAAAATAAATATATAGCACCTCTATATTGATTTGTTATTCCATATTACTTGAAACAAAACTATTCACATGGACATGACTGGAAAGCACTAATACTTTGTTCATCTAAGGATCAGAACGAAAATTACATACATTAACTAAACCTAACAAAAACCTTGTAAAACAGCTAATTATTAAATATATCCATTTTCAAGATGGATGATCTACAGTGGTTAACTAAGATGGTTATCTGACATTGTCACAGTAACAGAGCATATTAGTTGTACAATCTGGATTTGAACTCAGGAAACCCGACTTCTCCCTTTAACCATTACAATGCTCTCTCTAGTACCATATATTTGTACATGTGACACGTGGGTCACCTATGCAAAAGATGTTACTTCGATATTTTTTTTCTCTTTTAATGGTAGGTGTCACATTCAAAAGTGTAACCTTTATCTTTTTTTCATTCAGTGTAGCACATATTTGCCGTTACAAAAAAATGATATAAAAGAAAAGGTAAAATTCATCTCTTATTCAGAGTTAGTTTACTTGATGACCTTTTAAGGATAATCTGAAATGAGACAGCACACTATGATTAACTGTATTGCGGCCAAAAATCTGCCCTTAATGGACACTGAGGCAAAGAACCTGATACTAATTTCATATGCCCCAGTTTTGATACTAGTGAAATTTTACTGACTTCAAATTTAATCATTCATAGAATCACAGAAATGTAGGACTGGAAGAGACCTCAGCAGGTCACCTAGTCCAGTCCCCTGCACTGAAGTAATAATAAATATTATCTAGAACATCCCAAGCAGTGTTTGTCTAACCTGTTCTTAAAAACCTTCAATGTTGCAACCTCTCTAGGTAATTTATTCCAGTGCTTAACTACCCTTACAATTAGGAAATTTTTCTTAATGCCTAACCTGAATTTCCCTTGCTGCAATTTAAACCCATTACTTCTTATCCTGTCCTCAGGGGATAGGAGAACAATTTATCACACTCTTATTTATAACCATCTTTTAGTCTGTTGAAGACTGTTAAGCCCCCGCCCTCAATCTTCTCTTCTCCAGACTAAACAAATACAAGTCTTCACAATCTTCCCTTATAGGTCATGTTTTCTAGACCTGTAATCATTTTTGTTGCTTTCCTTTGGACTTTCTCCTCATCTTTCCCAAAATTGGGTGTCCGGAACTGCCCACAGTACTCCAGTTGTGGACCTATCACTGCTGAGTAGAGTGGACAAATAACTTCTCATGCCTTACTTACAACACTCTTGCTCAAACACCCCAGTATGATGTTTGCTTGTTTTGCAACAGTATTACATTGTTGACACACATTTAATTTGTGATCACTATAACCCCTAGAACCTTTTCTTCAGTACTTCTTCTTAGGCAGTCATTTCCTATTTTGTATTTGTGAAATTGATTATTCCTTCCTCAGTGTAGTACTTTTCATTTGTCCTTATTGAATTTCATCCTATTTATTTCAAACTATTTCTTCAGTATGTCAAGCTCATTTTGAATTCTAATCCTGTCCTCCAAAGTGCTTGCAACTCCTCCTAGTTTGGTATTGTCCACAAACTGGTCTATAATTCTCTGGGGTGTCTTTATTTCCCTTTTTATGGATAGGTACTATATTTGAACCACTGAACTTACATAATGGCAGTTTCTCTGTCTAGTCAGTCCCTTGCAAGAGGGAAAGGAAAAAAAAACACCAGTGAGCTGATTTCTCTATAAACCACAGTAGGAAAAAAATATTTATTCAAATGATAAAGTTAAACAAAACACTATTACATAATTAGAGTTAACTCAGTTTATCTTCAAGAATTCAAACTTGAAAAGCATCCAAATATAATGTCCTGTCTTAAATTTAAAATGTAAAAAACAAAAAAAAATGAAAAAAAATTACTAATCCAGATGAAATAAGGTTCTTAATATACTAAGTTTCACTGATACAGGGATAAAAAATAAGACAAGGTAGTCCTAAATATTGCATAATTTAATTGCAGCCGTAACCACTAGGCAGGACATCATGGCAGCATTCTACATGGCTGGAGACAGATGAGGATGGGCAAACTGTTGCCCCAAAGAGATGAGGACCAGGAGAAATTCTATACAGCTACAAGTTTTAAAGCAATACCAGGTCCTCCATGTGGAAACTTTGGAAGATACCTCTCAATATCCGACAGGTACAAGGCAATGGAGACAAGTATAGGACACACCTATGGATGACAGCTCAGCCCAACCTGTAAGAAAATCAAGCTTGCCTAGAAAAAGTTGTCTAATCATCGAAGGAAGATAGACAATCCTTGTTGGAGATTCAATACACAGAACATTCTGAAAGAGACAGGCAGACAACAGGATAGTGTACTGCCTTCTTGGAGCCAAGACATGGAATGTCATTGTAAGATGGGGTAGGTTTCTGAAGTCAATGGGCAAGGATCCATATTGGATCCGTATTGGTACATATTGGCACTAAGCACACTCCTTTGAGGGATATCTTACAAATAGTAGAGGATTTCAGGGAACTTGCATGAATACTGAAGATGAATGTCCAAGGAATCTTCTCTGAGATCCTTCCTGTCCCACAAGCTAAGGAAGACAGAAGGCAGAAGATTCTGGAAGTGAACCACTGGCTAAGTAAGTACTGTACAGAGGGAGGGCTTTGGCTGTGTAGAATGTTGATCCACCTTCTATGGGAAGAGGGAGTTGTATAGTGTGGATGGTCTTCACCTCAGTAGAAGGGAGAGAAAGCTCCTCAAGGACAGGCTGGCTAGAGCAGTCAGGAACCAAAGGACACAAAGAGAATAAATTCTTTAATTGCCTGTACACGAATGCTAAGCGCCTGGGTAATAAGAGGAATTGGAATTGCTCATTTATGAGCATACATTTGATCTAGCTGGGGTCTTACTGAAACCAGATGGGGTAATTCACACAATGGGAATCTTAAAATCAATAGTTATAATGTATTTAGAAAGGACAGAGTGGGCAAAGAGGAGAGGGAGTGGACTCTATGTCAAAAATGGCATTACCTCTTTCCAAGTCTCAGATAACTCAGAAGAAAATTATCTAGAATGCTTATGGATCAATGTCCTAGCAGATAAAGCACAAGATGGGATATTGGTGTCTGCTACAGACCACTAAATCATAACAGGGAACAGGATTTCCCTCTTCTTATGCAGCTATCTGTAATGTGGTGGGGGGGAGAACTGTGCACATGAGGCTCTTCAATTTGAGTGACCCATGCTGAAGGTCTCATGTTGCCAGTACTAAAACATCTTTGGAATTTCTAAACATTACTGATGACAAATTTCTAAGTCAAAAATGGTTGCAGCCAACATGGGGGACTTCTTTATTAGACCTTGTCCTAACAGATGAAGAGGAACTGATCACAGAACTGAAAAATAATGGTGGCTTATGTACAAACCATGACTTGATTACATTTATAATGTGCAAGCAGAAAATAATATTGACCAGTAATATTTACATACACACACAACGGGCTTTAATAGACTCAGTTTCAGAAACAGTTATGAGCCAAATCAGCTGGGAGGAAGAATTTAATCAGAAAAATATGAATGATAATTGGGAACCAGTTAAGAACATGTTAATAGATGGTCAAAAAACCAAAATCTCACAATTAAGGATGAAGTCCATGATGATTAATAAAACTGACCTAATTTACAGGGAAATAAAGACAGCTATAAAAATTATAAAACAAATGGAAGAAAGGGGAAGTTGATGATAATGAACATAAATCAGAAATTAAGAATTATAGAAAATTGATAAGGGAAGCAAAGAAACACAGGCAGAAATTTATGGCCAGCAGAGTTAAAGATAATAAGAAGGAATTTTTAAAAATATATTAGGAACAAAAATGATCCTGACAATGATATTGGTCCACTATTGGATGGAATGATAGAAGTATCAATAATAATGCAGAAAAGGCAAACGTGTTCAATAAATACCTCTATTCTTTATTTGGTAAAAAAAACAGATGATATGGTCTCATTATGTGGTGATGATAACACTCTTTCCATTCCACTAGCATCTTTAGAGAATATAAAACAGAAACTACTAAAGTTAGACATTTTAAAATCGTCAGCTCCAGATCACATGCACCCAAGAGTTTTAAAAGAGATGGCTGAAATATTTGCTGGACTGTTAATGCTGATTTTCAATACATCTTTGGAATGCTGGAGACGTTCCAGAAGACTGCAAGAAAATGAGTGTTGTGCCAATTTTTAAAAAGGGTAAACAGGATGACCTGTGTAATTATAGGCCTGTCAGACTGATGTTGATCCTGGGAAGATAATTGAGCAGCTGATAAAGGATTTGATTAATAAAGAATTAAAGGAGGGTAATGAAATTAATGCAAATAAGCATGAATTTATGGAAAATAGTTCCTGTCAAACCAACTTGATAACATTTATTGATCAGATAACAAGTTTGGTTGATAAAGGTAATAGTGCTGATGTAATAGATTTAGACTTCTGTAAGGCATTTGACTTGTTATTGTACAACATTAAAAATCAGAATGATATAAAATTAACGTCACACATTAAATGGACTAAAAATTGGCTAATTGATAGGTCTCAAAATATGATTGTAAATGGAGAATCATCATTAAGTCTGGTGCATTTCCAATGGGATCCCACAGTGATCAGTTCTTGCTATATAACATTTTTATCAATGGCATGGAAGAAAACATGAAATCATCACTGATAAAGTTTTCAGATGACACAAACAATTGGGGAGCGGTAAATAATAAAGAGGACAGGTCATGGATTCAGAGCAATCTGGATCATTCTGTGAAGTGGGTGCAAGCAAACAATATGCATTTTAACAAGGCTAAATGTAAATGTCTACATCTAGGAACAAAGAACGTAGGCCATACTTACAGGATGGGGAACTCTACTCAAGGAAGTAGTGTCTCTGAAAAAAGATTTTGTGGTTGATAATCAACAGAATATCAGCACCCGGTGTGACACTGTGGCCAGAAGGGATAATGTGAGCCTACGATGTGTAAATAGGGGAATCTCAAGTAGGAGTAGAGAGATTATTTTATCACTGTATTTGGCATTGGTACGACTGCTGCTAGAATACTGTGGCCAGTTCTGGTGTCCACAATTCAAGAAGGATGTTGATAAATTGGAGAAGGTTCAGAAAAGAGCCACGGAATGACTAAAGGATTAGAAAACATGCCTTGCAGTGATAGATTCAAAGAGCTCAATTTATTTAGCTTAAAAAAGAAAAGGTTAAGGGATGACTTGATTACAGCCTAAGTATCTACCTAGGGAACAAATATTTAATAATGTTCTCTTCAATCTAGCAGAGACAGGTTTCACATGTTCCAGTGGCTGGGAGCTTAAGCTAGACAAATTCCAATTAGAAATAAGGTCATTGTTGTTGCTTGTTTTTTGTTTTTGTTTCTTTTGAGACTGATGGTAATTAACCGTTGGAACAATTTACCAAGGCTCATGGTGGATTCTCCATCACTGACAATTTTTAAATCAAGATTGGAGGCTTTTCTAAAAGATCTTCTCTAGGAATTATTTTGGAGTTCTATGGCCTGTGTTGTTCATCAGATCAGACTAGATCAGTGTTTCCCAAACTTGGGACATGGCTTGTGTAGGGAAAGCCCCTGGCGGGCCAGGTCGGTTTGCTACTCCAGGCCAATGGGAGCTGCTGGAAGCGGTGAGGGCCAAGGGACGTACTGGCCACCACTTCCTGCAGCTCCCATTGGCCTGGAGCAGTGAACCACACCAGTGGGAGCCATGATAGGTGGAACCTGCAGATGCGGCAGGTAAACAAACTGGCCTGGCCCGCCAAGGGCTTTCCCTACTCAAGCGGCATCTCAAGTTTGGGAAACACTGGACTAGATAATCACAATGGTGCTTTATGGCCTTGGAATCTATGAATCACTGCCCGTTAAAAAGGTAATATCTTTTATGGGACCAACTTCTGTTTGTGGAAGAGAAGCTTTTGAGCTCCACAGAGCTCTTCTTCAGGTCTGGAAAAGATAATCAGAATGTCACAGCTGAATAAAAGGTGGAACATAAAGAATTAATACACATTGCAAGAAACCATTTAAAATGAAGTGAGCAATGAATGCCTCTTCAATTATAAAACCAGAAGAAGTTATAGATCTGAAGAAGTGCTCTGTGGAACTTGAACCAAACTTACTGGAGGACGGGCATATTTATTAGATATCTTTGGTGCGCCAAAACCAAAAAAGAACAACCAAAGTGACTGGCTTCTGTTACTTCACGCAACTGAATATTCTTTAAAACACAAACAATATAATTCTCAAGGAAATAAAAACAGATCAGTTCTTGTATCTTCAGTGCATACTTTCCTGATTTTTTTTTAAAAGAAAACCCCAGCTCTTTCTTCAGAGGAAACCCAGCCCCTTTTTTAAGGCTCTTAATTTAAGTAGGCTCAGCTGCCCCTGGTTAACTCAATCAGATGTACATACGAAATCTAGCAATTCCCCCAAATATCCTTAAGTCAGGAAGGCAATTCCACATGGAGGCAGAGGGGGGAATTGATAGAGCCCTGTGTGGATAAAAATGTGTATCTGCGGATACAGATATCAGAGGATATCAATTGATATCTGCAGAGCTGTAGGGCTCTATCCGGAACTGCAGCAGCGAAAGGAATAGCACATGGGGCGTGGCTCCCAGGAGACAGTGCCCGGCACCAACAGCTCCTTCGGCATGGCTGTACCTCCCCCAGTCCTGTCCACTGGGGCAGGCACCAGGCTCACTAACAGCTGTCTCTGGTTGTGCTCGTGTGTTCCAGGGGCTTGCATGCTCCCAGATGCAGACTGCTGCATGGAAGGGACTCCTGTCCAGGGGCATTTCGCTGCTGCAGTTCCCGGTAGAGTCCTGCTGCTCTGTGGATACCAGCAGATATAAATCATTCTAATAGGATCTGAACTTGCCTTTCATATGAGTTCAACAATGGAGTAATTTCACTGCCTTTTGATTTTCACTGGTGTGAGAGGGGAATCAGGACCTAAGGCTGCTTATATGAAATTCCTTTACTGCAGTACCTGGGGCAGATCCATGGCAGATGCATTCTGATGGAGATTTCAGTCCCTTCTGCCATGGCAACTGCACCACAGCAGCTCTTTAGTAATATCTTGAAAATCTGATGCAGATGTTTTCTCCACTCACATATACAAGTTTTGTTGAATAAAGCTGGCTGAGCTATTCACAGCAGCAAGATTACTCAGCCAGGTTAGCTCCTTTTCCTGCTTTTTGAAGTTATTCAGGGAATGGTTTCGACAAACATATCAGCCTGTAGCCTGCTTACAAGTTATTTACTTTGACTATTTTTAGTGTATTTTCTATTCCTCAAAGGGCTTTTAAGATGGCTGCAGAAGAATTCTGATACATACTCATGCAAATAAATATTTGTGCATATTTTTGTGACACTCTTTCCATGAAAATTTTTGTGATATAAAGTTCACTTGTATGAATATTTACAAAACCCTAATAAGACAGGTTACAAACAGAGCTGGTCAGATGCCAAAATTCCAATAATTTTTTTGATCAGAATTTGCCAATTTGTAGAAATTGAAATATTTTGTGGAAAAGGTTCAATTTTGACAAAGTTCTGCCAAAAACCAGGTCTCCCAGGCTGGTTTCCTGCCAGCTCACTCTCTTGGTTCCTTGGCAACCTGCCCAGTGGGCTGCTGGGATCCCAGGGTCCATGGGGGTAGGACAGCCCTCCAGGCAAACTGCCTCGAGGGCTAGGTCTACAGTTGGAGATAGGGGTGAGAGTCCCAGCTAGAGTAGGCATACTTGGGCTATCTCTCATAGAGCTAGCCTGCTAAAAATAGCAGTGTAGCCATGGTAGCATGAGCAGCAATGAGTGGTGGCGCCGGCTAGCCACCCCAACTACAGACCAGCTTGGACCCCCTGACAGCTAGCCCATGGTACCACTCACCACTGCCTGTGCTACTCCAGCTACACCACTAGTGTTAGTACGCTAACTTGATGAGTGCTAGGATGACTATTACTTGCTACCTGCCGTATCGGCAGGTAGCAATCGATTTCTTGAGGATCGATATATCGTGTCTCATCTAGACGCGATATATCGATCCCTGAAAGTGCTCCTGTCGACTCCGGAACTCCACCAATGTGAACGGCGGTAGCAGAGTCGACAGAGAGAGCTGTGGACATCGATCCCGTGCCATAAGGACGGTAGGTAATTCAGTCTAAGATACTTTGACTTCAGCTAAGTTATTCATGTAGCTGAAGTTGTGTATCTTAGATCGATCCCCTCCCCTAGTGTAGACCAGCCCTAAGTCTAATGGAGGTGGGAATCACACCCCTAGCTCCAAGTGTAGACGTAGCCTTAGTCAAGGATATTTGTGGATAATTTTTTTGTTTTCATTCTTAATCAGAACAAAACCTAATTTCAAAATAGTGGCAGCTTCCACAAAAGAGAGTACCTTTCTCCACCCAGCTCTAGTTACAGATAGCGCAGAAGCAAATCCACAGGTTTTAGTCAAACAAATGTTGATGATTAACTTTTTTGCAGTATTCAACCAACTCCATTATTAGTTTGGCCAGTAGAGGGCTTTGCTGTTGTTCCTGGAATGCAATAGGAACACAGTGAGATGAAGGGAGGAAAATATATATTTGAATAGAAGAGCTTTGAGGGATAACATGTTTTTTGCACCCTACCAAGATCTACATGCACACAGATAAAAATTCACACTTAATGTTGCATTTTTTTAAATTTTATTTTGCATCTTCAGCAAAATGTTGTTTGGATGTTTTGCTAAGTGCAGTATTTTGGGATAATAAATGTGGAAAGTATAAGCCCAGAACTTGAAAAATTGCTCTGCTTGGGCAGATCACTGCATCTGCAGAAAGCCTTACTGATTTCAGTTTTTCAGGTTATTTGACCTTTAAAACATAGCACAAGCTTTTAGAAAACAAATGTGTTTGCTTTAAATTGACTCACTCTTGGACAAAAACACACAAGTTGAAATAAAAGAGAAAGAAGTCAGTTTTGTGAACCTGTGTAACACCAAAATTTCTTGCCATGTTAGCAAATCCTTGAGCTCATCTATCAAGTTTGCCCATCCCTATTTAATATTGTAGTAATATTTTTGAAACAGAATTACCCTGTGGTATTATGCTACCATTTTCAAAACTACACAAGTGACTTAAGAGCCTTAGTCACTTTTTCAAATGAGACATAAGCTCTTAAATCTCTCCAGTATTTCTGAAAATTGCCCATATACAGCAAATAACATAGATCATAATTAATGCAGCTTTTAGTATCTGAGCTTTATGATTACGCAGACAAAAGTCTGAAAATATTTAAATTGTTTAATACATTTGCAAAAAAAGTCTTTATGCTAGACCATTATCTTAGCTAAACAGTAAGATAACTTAGCTAATTATTATTGTGATCCAATTCCAAACGGCAACAAGAATAAAAAGATTTCATTTCTAAGTTGTGTGCTCTGTAAGTGGAAACTTGAATTCAGAAATCATGAATCTGTTAACCTTCAAGCAGAAGATGGGTTTGCCAAGAGGTCACTGACAGATTGGCTGAAGCAGCTAACTCTGCAAACTGTCTGAGGACTAAGTTTGTGACATCCTGAGAGAGCCACAGAAAAACCCAGAAGGAAATTAATAATTCTATCTTCAGAGCAGGGTTTGAATAGTGTGTAATAAATAAGGCATGGGGCCACACATTGAACAATGAGGAGAAAACAAAATATTGATTACTTGCTTCTAAATTAGCATGGTCTCTCCTATGCCCTCATTGAGGCAGGGTTCCCATGGAAAAAAACAATGTGTGATCATGTAATTGAAGACTGTATCATAATGCAGTTACTCAAGGGACTGTATTAAGGTTGCACAGAAAACCTGAATTCTGGAGTTTTCTAACTTTTGAGTGCTTGACTATGAAATCTTCATAATGTTCTTTTCTATCATGTGGCATCATATCGACGCCTGCATCCATACCAGAATATCCTAGAGCCCAGTACTTAGGGAATTCACATGAGAGGTAGGAAACCCATGTTCAAATCCATACTCCTCTTCAGGTAGCACGGGTAATTGATTCAGGCTCTCTAACATTCCAGGTGAGTGCCCTGGACTAAAGGTTTTGGGTAGTCCTCCTCCCCTAAGCCCATTATAGTTCTCCTTTGCTTTTTTCAAAATGTCCAGCACTAAAATGAAAGATTTTGGTTTGGGTTAAAACAAAACATGTTTGTTTCAATCCAACAATATTGTTTCAATTTTTTGAAAAAATTCATTTTTGGTTCGGTCAGAAGCATTTTTTTTTTTGCCTTTTTTTGGAATTGCCAACAAAGTAAAAAAATCCATTATTGATCCAGCTCTAACTGAAACCACAAAACAGCCAGGATCCCTGATCTCAGTTCTGGTGGCCAGCACCCTGCTGTCCTGCTCAGAGTGGCTGAAATCTTTACAGAATTAATCTGCAAAACTCAAACAAGTCTGAGCATGTGCATACTGCAATTTTTCAAAGGTTTACTAGGTGGCCAAATTTGGGTGGATTTTGACAGGGGCGGCAAAAGGCATATCCTTGACACAAAGGCTGCCACCCTGACAAATTTTCAAGTCCCTATTCCAAAGCATGGGATCTCTGGAGCTTCTCAAAGAAAAGGCCATCAGATTTTTTTAATATGGGCAAAATAAGGTATTTTTCCTTAACCTTGTTCTCAGAAATAGTTAAACCGTTTTGGTTAAAAATTTCCAGAAAACTTCAGCCTGAGGCAGGCACTTGGCATAGGAAATGTCAGCCCAAATGGTTAAAGTTTGGCAAAATTATAAGCAACTGAAAACAAGGTCTTATCATTGGACGTATTAAGCAGCCTTAAAGATGGTGCAGTCAGCCTCTCCTGTAATATACATACATATATACAGCATATGCTATTAAGGTATGTGTTTTGTCTTTGTTATAAATAAAAAGTAACTCTACTGAAGTCCATAGAACTACACTATTGTAAAATCAATATGAAAATAGAAAATGACCTTCGTATATATTCATCCACTCTCTCTCTTTCTTGAGCAAACTGGAGGAAAAGCAGTGGAACTGTATTTCTCTAAAACGACTTTGCCATACAGGATTATTTTCATAATTATTTCATAAACCAATATGGAACAAAATCTCTTCTTTCACCCAAAGTAACAATTTGTTCTGTTTGTAGGAGGCAGGTTGGCTGGGGATGAGGGAGTTCAAATTCAGTAATTACAAAATGGAAATAGAAACTGGAAGACACAGGGCAAAATCCTCTGCTGATGTTAATCAGCATAGCTCCACTGAATTAACTGATCCACCTCCATGTGCTTTGGAGGATAGGATTAAAATTCAAAATGATCTGAACAAACTGCAAAAATGGCCTGAAGTAAATAGGATGAAATTCAATAAGGACAAATGCAAAGTGCTCCACTTAGGAAGGAATTATCAATTGCACACATACAAAATGGGAAATGACTGCCTAGGAAGGAGTACTGCAGAAAGTACTGTGGGTCATAGTGAATCACAAGCTAAATATGAGTCAACAATATAACGTTGTTGCAAAAAAAGGTGAACATCATTCTGGGATGTATTAGCAAGACACGAGAAGTAATTCTGCTCTACTCTTACTCTGATTAGGCCTCAACTGGAGTTGTGTGTCCAGTTCTGGGCACCACATTTCAGGAAAGATGTGAATAAATTGGAGAAAGTCCAGAGAAGAGCAACAAAAATGATTAAAGGTCTAGAAAACATGACCTATGAAGGAAAATTGAAAAAAAATGGGTTTGATTAGTCTAGAGAAGAGAAGACTGAGAGGGGACATGATAACAGTTTTCAAGTACATAAAAGGTTGTTACAAGGAGGAGGGAGAAAAATTGTCCTTCTTAACCTCTGAGGATAGGACAAGAAGCAATGGGCTTAAATTGCAGCAAGGGTGGTTTCGGTTGGACATTAGGGATTATTCCGATTTTACATAAACCGATTTTATAAAACAGATTGTATAAAGTCGAGTGCACGTGGCCACACTAAGTACATTAATTCGGTGGTGTGCGTCCATGGTCCGAGGCTAGCATCGATTTCCAGAGAGTTGCACTGTGGGTAGCTATTCCATAGCTATCCCATAGTTCCCGCAGTCTCCCCCGCCCCTTAGAATTCTGGGTTGAGAGCCCAGTGGCTGATGGGGCAAAAATCATTGTCGCGGGGTGGTTCTGGGTAAATGTCGTCAGTCATCCCTTCCTCCGGGAAAGCAACGGCAGACAATCATTTCGCGCCCTTTTTCCCTGGATTGCCCTGGCAGACGCCATAGCATGGCAACCATGGAGCCCATTCAGCTTTTTTTTTTTTTACAGTCACCGTACGTGTACTGGATGCCGCAGACAGAGGCGATACTCCAGTGCTACATAGCAGCATTCATTTGCTTTTGCTTGATAGCAGAGATGGTTACCAGTCGTTCTGTACCGTCTGCTGCCAGTGTAATTTGGCAATGAGATGACGGTTATCTGTCCTTCTGTGCTGTCTGCTGCTATCATGGGTGCCCCTGGCTGAGATCAGCTGGGGGCGCAAAAACAAAACTGGGAATGACTCCCCGAGTCAATCTCTCCTTTATGGTTTCTAAAAATAGAGTCAGTCCTGCCTAGAATATGGGGCAAATGTACTAGAGAAGCAGTGTATCAGAGAGTACAGCTGCTCTTTGTCAGATCCCGCAGAAATGATGAGCTACATGCCATTCACAGGAGGTGCCCCTGCAAGAATCCCACCCATTGCTTCCCTCCTCCCCCAACCTTCCTGGGCTACCGTGGCAGTGTCCCCCCCATTTGTGTCATGAAGTAATAAAGAATGCAGGAATAAGAAACACTGTTTTTAGTGACATAAAATGAGGGGGAGGCAGCCTCCCGGTGCTATGATAGTCCAGGCAGGACATTAAGCAGTGTGGGGGAGAGGAGCCCAGCATGCCACTGCTATGATAGTCCAGGCAGGACAGAATCTTTTCTTTTCACATGAAAGGAAGGGGGCTGATTGAAGCTCAGCCCCCAGTTGCTATGATGAAGATGGTTACCAGCCGTTCTGTACCATCCACTGGGAATGACCGGGAGTCATTCCTATTTTCACCCAGGCGCCCCAGGCCAGCCTCACCTGAAGCCAGCCAGGAGCACTCACGGGTTGATAAGAAGGACGGTTACCAGTCCTACTGCACCGTCTGCCACCACGGAGGGGAGAGGAGTGGATACTTCTCTTCACTGCTGCAGCTTCGCATCTACCAGCAGCATTCAGTAGACATAGGGGGACATTGAAAGAAGTCAAGAAATGATTTCTTTCCCCTTTCTTTCACGTGGGGGGGGGGAGTAAATTGACGAGCTATTCCCTGAACCACACCGGACAATGTGTTTGAACCTACAGGCATTGGGAGCTCAGCCAAGAATGCAAATACTTTTCGGAGACTGCTGGGGACTGTGGGATAGCTGGAGTCCTCAGGACCCCCACTCTCCCTCCATGAGCGTCCGTTTGAGTCTCTGGCTTCCCGTTACGCTTGTCACGCAGCACGTGTAGCCTGTAGATTTTTTTTTCAAACGCTTTGGCATTTTGTCTTCTGTAACGGAGCTCTGATAGAACAGATTTGTTTCCCCATACAGCGATCAGATCCAGTATCTCCCGTACGGTCCATGCTGAAGCTCTTTTTGGATTTGGGACTGCATCACCACCCGTGCTGATCAGAGCTCCACGCTGGACAAACAGGAAATGAAAATCAAAATTTCGTGGGGCTTTCCCTGTTTACCTGGCCACTGCATCCGAGCTGAGATTGCTGTCCAGAGCGGTCACAGTGGTGTACTGTGGGATACCGTCCGGAGGCCAATACCATCGATTTGTGGCCACACTAACCCTAATCCGATATGGTAATACCAATTTTAGCGCTACTCCTCTCGTCGGGGAAGAGTACAGAAACTGATTTAAAGAGCCCTTTATATCGATATAAAGGGCCTCGTAGTGTGGAAGGATACAGCATTAAATCGGTTTAATGCTGCTAAAATCGGTTTAAACGCGTAGTGTAGACCAGGCCTCAGAGTCATACAGTTCCAAAAGATCTTCTCATAGTGGATCTAAAGTAATTCTTTGTGGAAATGCCTTTCTATAGCACCTCTCCAATATCATAGTGTATGCCAAGAGGTATTACTGCTTTGTTGCTGCGCTTTAGTATACAACAGGGGTAGGCAACCTATGGCACGCGTGCCGAAGGCTGCACGCAAGCTGATTTTCAGTGGCACTCACACTGCCCGAGTCCTGGCCACCAGTCCCGGGGGCTCTGCATTTTAACTTAATTTTAAATGAAGCTTCTTAAACATTTATAAACCTTATTTACTTTACATACAACAAATAGTTTAGTTATATATTATAGACTTAGAGAAAGAGACCTTCTAAAAATGTAAAACGTATTTCTGGCACCCAAAACCTTAAATCAGACTGAATAAATGAAGACTCAGCACACCACTTGTGAAAGGTTGCCGACCCCTGGTATACCGGGATCAGTAACCAGAACAAAAATGCCCTTCATGTATTGTAGCTTATAAAAGACTAATGCTGATCCATGAAATGAAGAAAAATAGGGATCTCTCATAACTCGGTCTGCACTAGAACTTGTAGGACAATGCAGAATACTTTTGGCAAACAATCTTCTAAATGAAAAAAATGTAAAGATTTCATGCACTCTATAAACTGGTCAAAACAACATCAAAATATTTTTGCCTTGTTGAGGTCTAAATTTAGAAATTGTCATCCTTCTTTGTGTGTCCCTTTATTGGCTTCTTGTGTCTTTCTTCATACCCCTCATTCACTTTGCCAGCTCTATTTTTTTTACATCCCATTTCTCCCACTGCTTCCCATATACGCTTACCCTTTTCTTGCCTTGCTGTTCCCTTTGTCTCATCTTCACATATCTTTTCTCACCTGCAGTGACATACTCACTTCCCTCTTTCAATCTATTCTTATCTTTCACCTTCCTTTTTAACAGTTATTTCCACTGTACTCCTAGCCTACCTCTGTCTCAAAGTATATGAGATTACAATATAGTTTCACTACAGCTGATTGAACTATTGGTAAATAGCAATTTAACTGATAAATATAGCCCTTTATTCTGTGTTTGAATGATCTCTGAACAGACTAATTTTTATGAATGTATTCATTATTTTTAATTGTTCAATTAACTTTACATGAACATCTTTGGATGAATTGGTTGTTAATGAACTATTTACTTGGACCCTGTCTCACCATTTACTCATGATTCATACTATGTGAATGATCATAGAATCATAGAACTGGAAGGGACCTTGAGAGGTCATCTAGTCCAGTCCCCTGTACTGAGGCAGGACCAAATACACCTAGACTATCCCTGAAAGTGTTTGTCTAACCTGTTCTTAAAAAGGCTCCATGATGGGAGTTCTAGATCCTCTCTTGGAAGCCTATTCCAATGTTTTACTACCCTTCTTGTTAGAAAGGTTTTCTTACCTTTAGTGGACATGGAGAACAATGCAACTTTTGTAAAGAAGGGCTGAACAGTTGCTTGACTAGCAAGTACCCATATTCATGTCTGATTATCCAGGTTCTTGTATGAATACCAAAGTTCCTGTGAAGAATAAACACTCCTCAACATTTATATAATTTATATAAATAAAAAGTTAAAAACCCCTTCACACAAAATAGCAAAGAGTTCTGTGGCACCTTATAGACTAACAGACGTATTAGAGCATGAGCTTTCATGGGTGAATACCTACTTTGTCGGATGTTAGTCTATAAGGTGCCACAGGACTCTTTGCTGCTTTTACAGATCCAGACTAATACGGCTACCCCTCTGATACTTTACACAAAATGTTCAGAGAAAAGTGGACAAAGGGGGAGGCATGGCTGGATAGATAGTCCAGAGAGTTTTTTCCTCTCCATTCATTAAGCCCTAATTATGACTAACATGACTTCAAGCCCTTCTCCCTCCTTCTGCTGTCTCCAGTAGCTCTTTTCTATGTTTGTCCATTTAGGCCACAATCCTGAAAGTGCCCACTATAAATGCAAAGATCCACCTATGTGAAGCCAATAACAAAACTGGGGCCTTGACTGTACGCTCCTTAGGGCATGGACTGTGCTTCTTTTTTAAATCTATAGAAGTCACCTTGCCACTGGTGTTTAATAACAAATAAGTAATAATGATGAGTGCACTCTTCCCTCTCCCTACCCCCGTTATGTTACTCCAGCTAACATTGTTAAATCTATGTCCCTGCTGAATTTGGACCCATGCTTTCCTAATTGTCTGTAAAGTGCCATCCATACGCATGGCACTGTAGAACTATTAAGTAGCAAAAATAAAAAGCATAAAAGGCCAGGTCAAAAAATTCAATGAGCTATAGCGTTCTAAACATATTCCATTAATAAACAATGTCTTTACTGTTCAAATCCATGAGCTTCATGTCAGACTGGTTCCGGATTGTCTTCTCTCGACTTTTCTCTGCAAGCTGAAAAAAGGCTGAACAAAATGTTTATTTGTAAGGATACCTTCATTCTAGCATGTCTTTTATTAATAGCTTTCCTTTCCCCTTAATTTTTCACAGCATCTGCTGAGACAGTATATGTCTTCATTTTCTCTCTCATAGCTCTCTTTGGAAGAGTAAATTCTCCATGAAATATAACGGTAAAGGATATACATTTTCTCCTTGGCCTGAAAAGATATTACTGGTCTCATGATATTTCTTTTACCTTTACACAATCTGCCAAAAGAAAAGCCCTAGACTTGTATGTTCAGTCATAGTCAGGTATCTATGAATTCTGCACTTCCAAAGCTGTGGAATTTGTGTCCATTCCTTGCAGAAGAATTACACTCCCTTAAAAATGTGAATCAAGGGTGTAAAAGATGCCGTGATGTCTGCCTGAATTTGCCATCAGTCTGAAAAAGTATATTGAAAAATTATGAACTGCCTCTTCATATCATCTGAATCCCATTGGTACTTACAAAAGTCAGTCTTTAACTATTTCACTAACAATCATTTCAGCAAAAACATGCAGCTCATATGCTTATTTCACAAGCAGCCTCCCACAGCTTCCTAGATGCCAAAAATGTACACTAACCACTGGTAAAACCTCCCCGACAATGTCTAAAATGTAGTTACTTTGTTGATGCAAAATATATGAAGCACTCTAGAGATCAAAGTGTAACTATGGACATAGTGGAATAAATGGAATTTACTATGAAAACACGTAACACAGGGAATATTGTGCTGATTAACTGGATTATTTATTTTTAAATTTAATTTAGAAGAAACCTCAAATTTTTAATTTACCTGCAGTTGGCAGAGAATTTCCACTCTGCTACAGAATCCAGGGGGATTTGCCACAGTATTAAGGCCCAGATGGCAGAGTACACAAAGCTTTCCTTGCACACAGCAAAAATATACTCATATCAGGTGAAACAGCTTCATTATCTGATTACCAACTTAACACAATGGACATTAATAATAAATAAGAGGAAAGCTGCAGCAAGATTCCACTTTGTGATATATATCAGTGCATGATCATCCAGTTCCCATTCTTCCTTCATCAACTGCCCACATTTACAAACCGACATAGTGAGAAGAGACTCAGAAGTCTGTAATTCTTATGCAAGATTCCTTAGAGCTGGTCTCTGTCAGTATAATGACCAATAATACAAAGGCACTCATAATGCTCTCTCTTTAATTTCCTACCTTCTGCTGCACTCCTCCCCCTGAGTAAGTTTTTTGTTAGCAGATCCAGACTCTCACTTGCAGTTAGTGACTTTGGCCACAAGGCAATCACAAATCAGTCTACAGTGTTCAGATGGCACCTTCAGATTCATATTCAAAAACATATTATGCATTTACAAAACATATTAGTCCCATTTTGATTGATTGCAGCATGTAAAGACTGGCATAGCAATTTAGAAATGCAGCTAAATTTAAAAAAAAAAATCTAATTCTATATCAACATGCCCAAGAAAATGTTTATTCTACCTCCTCACAGTAGTGGTGTTTCCATCATCAAATCACTCTGGCCTGAAATCCAAGAGGATCAAGAGTCAGTCCTGAACCATTGACAGATTTTCTGTATGTAGAACTGTAACAGATGTTCCTCATTTTCTGGGCATCCAACACGAGACACTGGAGATCTGATTTGCAGAAGTGCTGAGAGTTCACAGCTGCAACTGAAGTCAGTAGGAGTTGTGCTTTGGACATGACATGCTACAAGAATCTTAGCTATGCTGAAAAATCAGGGTATATGTATTTCAATTTGGAGAAACAAAAAGGAAGTTTGTGAATATCTGTGGCCACTCCAGTAGCATGGTGATGAGTGTAGAAAAGCCCATGAAGAAATTAATGTGAGATTAGATAGAAAAGCCCATGAGGAAATTAATAACAACATATTCAATGCAAACTGTAAATGGCATGCAGTAAATTAGGCATGGGACCACATGACACAGATAAATAAGAAATATGGAATAGCTGCTCATTCAGTAAGCTGTGGCCAGGTTGCACAGGGAACCTTAATTTGACATGTCCAGGCGGGGCAAGTGGGGCAATTTGCCCCAGGCCCTGGGCCCTGCAGAGGCCCCTCAAGCCTTGGCCTGGTGGTGGTCCAGGTCCACGGCGCAACTGAAGGGCCCTCCGCCGCTGAAATGCCGCCGAAGACCCGGACCGCCGCTGGGTGAGTACAAGCACTGCAGCTCCTCCATTTTGCCCCAGGCCCCCTGAATCCTCTGGGTGGCCCTGGGCATGTCCTAACTTTTGAGCACTTTACTTTGCAACCTTAACTTTTTTCACGTAAGGGGAGTTTCTAATGTAATTTCTTCAGCTTTTTAAAAAGCAAATTGAAGAAACAGAAATTTGATCACACAGAACCATACTGATCTCCACATAGATCACCAGTAGGATGAGAGCCTGGAAATACATAGCACAGACTACTTACCATGTGTGCTAAGAGGCAGCTGTAGAGATGTTATTCTGTATATGGGCCACACACTCAAAAGGAATGAGACATATATTTTCCCACTGTGCTTCACAGATATTTGCAGACAGTAAAAAATATTGTAACTCAGGAATCATGGCATTGCTCTCATAGTTACAGACCTCTTGGCTCCCATCATCCCTCAGCCTGCAGCCCCTAACCTACCTCAAACACCTTTCCTCATTTCTCATCATCTACTTTCAAGCAAGGCAGGACTTCTCCTCCATGCTGCCTGGGTGCCAGCAATAGGAGCATTGAAAGCACAGAATGGTCTCCTTGCTGCTCAGCATAACCATGACCCAAGCTGCTGGGAAGAGCAACTGAATGAAAAGTCTGACTCAGCCCCGGCAGCCCTAGAATGGTGCTCAGTTCAGTCAGCATGTAGGAGCTGTGCAGAGATGGAGTTTGTTCAGTACAGACTCTTCTGGCCTCCAAACGAAATTCTAATGAGGATATAAGCAAGCTGAGTTTCAAAGGGTTATAACTTGGTTAAATGTGGGTGCATTTTCACTGTAATGGCAAAAATTGCATTAGTGATTCCAGGACAATCCCCATCCCCATGTCAAATTTCAAGTTTCTGCTCCAAAGCATGGAAGTGCTAGTTTCTCACAGAAATGGTTGCAAGAATTTAACTTTGGCAAAATAACATTTTCCCTTAGCCTTATTCTCAGAAATGGTTGAACTGTTTTTGATTAATTTTTCCACAAAATAGAGAGAGAAAAAAAAAAGAACATACAAACCAACAAAAAAACAGCCTGTGGCAGATATCCAGCATGGAAGATTCCAGTACTAACAGTTACATTTTATCAAAGATAGAAGCAACTAAAACAAAGGGTCTTATAACTTCAAGCACTGTTACTTTTAATATTTATTCCTAATACCAGAGTTGCTGAATGGTTTAATCAGAAGATGTTTATCTTGTACTGCTATTATCATATTATTTTTTTCTTTGAATAATTACTGTAATAGTGAACATTTTCCTCTCCCTAGCTGTTTAAAATCCATTTGATTAACAAGGAATATTGACATAAGGGACTTCTCTGGCCCACGCACATGAAACAAGGAGAATTTGTAGTTTTCTAATTTTTCTGCTCCAAAACTCACAGCAACTTTGGTACCCAGAGAAGTAAACGGCACCAGCTAGAGTAACACTTCAAACACTGAATATTTTTGACAAGCTTTCTGAAAGACAAAACTAAAGATTAAAACAAGCTGCAGCAGCTTGTGCACCAAACCAACTGGCAGTGTAATGTAGGCAAAGGAAAATACGCACATCCTTAACAATCAGTGTGGAAAATCCACTGAGGAAAACCCACGTTCTTTTGTGTTTTGCCTTTCTATTTGGGTCATCAGTTTTCATGATTTCTGGATGAGGCAACAGGCTTCCAAAGTAATTGTCAAGAGACAAAGCATTAACACAAGATATTAGAAATTCTTCTAGAGCAGCTCTGAACTGTCAAGCAGATAGACCATGGTAAATCCCTTAAGCCACATCAGGACAGGGTAACACAAACACGCGCACCACAACACAAGAAACATAAAGGTTCTGAAATTGCACTCTCAGATCCTTCTGGCTTACAAAGAGATGAACAATAATTCATCTTATTACTCTGAAACTGATACTTATTCTACTGGCAAAATGAAGCCATATCTCTGCTTAATGGTACGTGTGTGTTGTTAGCAAAGCAAAACATCAAAATCACAATGGCAAAATACAATTAAAAATGTATATATTTTTACACTTTAAAATATAACAAAAACTGCAAATAGAAAAGTGTATATGTGTATAAAAGTATTGTGAACGAGTTGATCATTGATTTTAAGGCCTCAGTTCAGCTAAAACTCGGTATGAATGGTTTTTATATATATATTATATACACACACACACACACACACACACACTTTTCATACCAAGGCTTTAAAATAAATACATGTGCCCTACCAGATGAATGTGGAAATTATTTGCTCAAGTCGGGATTCTGGATTCCTCAGAATCTAAACTTCTAGCCACGTCCATTAAGGAGCCTCCCATTAAGGGTGGTGGCTCTCAGATAAATGCTAATGAATTCATCAGCCCCAACAATAGAGTTCATTGGGATTTAGAATGCATTTAAATACACTATTATTTATTTACAGGACCAAAGCCTCATTGTGCTTGGTGCTGTACAACGATGTAAATAATAGTCCCTGCTTCAGAGAGCTCACAGCCTAGGATTATGGCAAGAAATAATATGTGGAAGAAACAGACAAAAGCAGGTTGGGTGGGTGGACAAGGTAACAGTAAAATGAACACATTATAATAAGCAGTAGTCTCAGCTTGCCACCTACTTACATGACAACTGTCTCAGAGCAAGTGACAGGCAGCAGTGCATCATTATCTTCTTACTGTATAGGCCCCAAGGCTGGGTATTCAAGGTAAGATGGGGTAGCTACTCTGCATGGCATGTCTGACAAAGGGATGCAGAGAGAATGGAAGACCAGTGACTGGAAGGGTCTCTTCATCCAATCAAATTTCTGGAGAGTGCAAATGAGACTCAATCGCTGTTTTCTAGCAGGCACTATGAGACGTGTTAGCACCCTCACCATGATAGGGCAGAACTAGCTGACCTTTGTAAACCATATTAGCCAAGATTTCATGAGATGAGATAAACATAGAGAAGAGTCCTTCAAGGCAGAGGAGGAGTACTTGCAAGACAAAAAAGGGCCCAAATAGCCGGGGAAATAGATATGGGTATAGGATGTAAAAGGAGAATCAAATAATTAAAGGAAGAAAGGTAGAGAAAAAAACAAGATGGAAACTATGAATTGTAAGGACCAGATTCTGACCTCAGTTATTAAATGTGTACATCCAGGGTCAGCCCACTACCCCTTAATTTTTTAAATATGTAAAACATATTAAAAGTGCTACATATTATCATCATTGTCTCACTAATAGGTGTTCTGAAATAATAGCTCCCAGATAGATGTAGGCATTTATACACAGGGTCATATCCTCAGCAGGTGTAAATCAGCATAACTCCATTGAGGTTCATGGTACAACACTGATTTACATGAACTGAGGAGCTGGCCCACTGTATCACCACCTGCTAAATAGAGTTTGAGTCTTAGGTGTGGCTTCTGGGTGTATGAGGGATCTTGAGAGGTTGATAAGTAGGTATTTTTATAATAGTGTTGCTGCTCTGGGAAGCGCTTTGCGTGAGTTCACCGCACTTCTCAGATCAGAGTACTGGTACAGAGCTTCAGTGAACACCAGGATATAGCAGCTTGGAGACTCCTCCACCTTTAGCAAATTGAGGTGCAATCTCAAATCTTTCTCAGATTGTCCATGAAAACTTGAACAAGGCACTTAGGTCTATTGATTTCAATGGAAGTTAGAGCCTAAATAGCCTTGAGGATCTGGGTTTTAACCACTCAATGTCTCAGTGTTTCTATTTGTAAAATTGGCTAACAAGATAATAATACTTCCCCGTGTCAGAGGATGCTCTGCGATTTAATTCATTCATGTTTACAAAGTGCTTTGAGATCCTCAGACAAAAGTTTATTCCCAAGGATGAGCAACATCACAGGAAACTTTGTTCCTGGAGAGATCAGAATCAAACCCTAAGATCTATGTGCCGGTAAAACAAAACAAGCACTGAACAGCAGTCAATCAATAATGGGTGAACCAATCATTTTGTCAGTGTGGTCCTCGTACTCTCTTCCTATCCACTTTGATTGTGTTTCCAAGTTAATTGCTCAGTGCTTTAGATGGTGTAGTTCACTAGACATTCTGAATGAGCACATTCCTCATCCATAATTCACTAAAATGCATTTTAAAGAAATCACAGTTCTCTCTGCATATTTTTATAATCTGTTGACATTTGGGGGGAAGAGAGGAACCATTGTTTTGTCTCAAGAATTTTTTAGTCCTTGCACTAGAAAGTGAAGCAATTCACTTAGTCACTTAGCATTAAATTCCCACCTTCAGACTCATAAGAGTGTGGGAAATATTTAGGGAAGACTTTTCAGGGAGAGCTCTGAAGGGAATAAGCAACAGTCCCTCCAGTTGAGGGAAGATTGGAAACTGATAGCCCTGGGTCAAGAGGCGAGTGAGACTCCCATAAAAGAGCTGAACCTGTCATCACTTTGTTACAGCTGATAAAGGAAAAGACTTGTCAGGACAAGTGCAAGAATTCATTCCACAAGTAAAAGCAAAAAAAGTATAACTGCAATTATAGCTACCCAGGAAAAAGATACTACTGACAAACGCTGCACATTTTGGTGACGGAGACCCATAAAAGCATTCAATCTGAATCAACAGGAGATGATGAATGCTACGGGCACATAGCTTAATAAGCTAAATCTTCCTATGAGACAGGATCTCATAGCAGTAAAAAATGGAGCAAAGGAATGACGGCCAACAATGGAATATAAAAATGAAGGGATTGAGAGTGTAAACAGAAACATATAAGCACTCCCAAAAAGAAGAGAGGAAAGCATTTAAGTGCTGCTTTGTGTGCATGATTTTATTAAAGGATATTTATAAAATGTTAGTTATGCAGAGAAAAATGTGCTAACAAGTTAAATGTCAGGATAAACTACTTGCATCAGGTTTTAAATTAAAGTGCTCACACTAAATCACTTTTTATCTGCCTTAGATATATTTAGATAGCATTATCTCCATATTTTCAGTATTATAGGTGGGGCTCATAGCACAAACTATACTTAAGGTTACTCAACACTTCCCATTATAAGACCCTGTTTTCAGTTGTTTATAACCCTGCCAGACTTTAACTGTTCGGGCTGAAATGTTTCATGCTGGATGTCTGTTTCAGCCTGAATTTTTGAAGCCTTAAAAGCCAGGGCTAAGCTAGGAGAACTGACTGCCAGGCAGAATTTTGTTTAAAAATTTATGAATCAAAACCATTGGATTATATCAAAATTAATGCTTCTGAAAGTGTACAGAAAATTTTAACATTTCTCCTTTTCAGTCCAAAATTCATTTAAAAATTTCAGAATTTCCCACAAAATGGAAATGCCAGTTTTTGACCAGCTTTACATACAACCAAATCTCAGTATCATTCAGGGCAGAGAACTGATCTGCTTTGGGGGTGAATCAGGGCTGTCTAGTGAAGGAGGCTGTTGTTTGTAGGATCCTTGTCTCATTTGTCACAGAAGTTAGAAGGTGTGTAGTGAATGAGGCAGGGGATTGCAGGAAAAGAAAGGAGGGTCTCATGGTTAAACTAGTCAAAACTGCCCTGGAGAATTGAATTCTGTTCTTGCCACTGCATCAGAACTCCTGTGTGATGTCTAGCAAGTCACTTCAACCAAACATCTCACAGTCACTAACTATGTGTTCCATATTTTCTGGATGCCTGACTTGAGACCTGAGGGTTTGATTTGCAGAAGTACTGAATACTCACAACTTCAGCTGAAGTCAGTGGAAACTGTGCTTTGAACACATGCAGTACAATGCTACATACTTCGAAAAATAAAGTGCTAGTGCTTTAAACTGAGCATCCAAAATTAATGGATACTTTTGACCTCAGTGTCTCTGTGTCTCAGATCCTTGTCTGTAAAATCAGGATAATAAAACCCCCGCATCTCACAGATTATTGTAAAAATAAATGTATTAATGTTTGTGAAGAACTGAAATACTCTTGCCAAAGGTGCCATAGAATAGCCCATAAGGAAGTTAATAATTCTGTCTTCAGAACAGGATTTGACTAGTGTGCAGTAGATAAGGCATGAGGCCACACGTTGAATAATGAGTAGGAAACAAAATATTGAATTGCTGGTCATTAAGTGAGGACTGTCCATGTCATGCATTGAATGAGGCAGGGTCCTGTGGAAAAAAATAGTTTGTGATCATGTAATTAAAGACTGTATCATAATACATGAGGAGACCAAATTACATTTGCATTGGCAACCTGAATTCTGGCATTCCTGATTTTTGAGTGCTTGACTTTGCAACCTCAATAATGTTCTTTTTACATAGGTTTTTGTGTGTATGAATAATACTTAATAGTTATGAAGTACAAACATTACCCCTGAGAATACAGCAAATATTAAAGCAATGGGATCTAAATATGTCTAAAACTTTCATTATGCATTAGATAACATTAACTCAATATCTACAATAAAGCGTAGTATTTGCAGTAATTCCTAGGCATTCCCTGTATTCGTGGTACTGAAATTCAGTGGAAGTTGGGTACGTATCTCCACTAAGCGCCGCTGAAAATCCTTCCTGTTATCTAAAGGGTTATCAGAACATTTTTAGGTGTGATCACTGTTTGATGGATGAACCTCAAAGATTTAGGCCCCTAACCAGCACAGCACTTATACAAGTCTTTGATTTTAAGTTCATGAGTAGTCCCATTGACATGAATCGGACTACCCTCAACGTCGAGTAATACAAGTGCTTATGGCCCAGATCCTCATAGGAGGATTTAAGCTCCTAACTTACACTGAAATAAGTGGAAGCTAGGAGCCTAAATATTTTCGAGGATCTGGACCTAAGTGCTTTTTGCACTGAGTGCAATAAAATGAATGACGTCCATGGGGGGAGTTGTTTGTTTTCAGTTTGGGGCTTTTTCATTTTCTTCTTTTTTGCATTCTTCCTTTTGCCACTGTGTCACTTTTCAAAACTTTCTTTTGAAAAAAATTAGGGTGTCAGAGTTACAGAATTTCATTTTTCCTTTTGCTACCCTGCAACTTTTCCAAAGATAAGGACTCCCAAACTTCCTCGCCCCAAAAATATCTAGCCATAATTCATTCTATTCCATTCAGTGGCAAAAAGGAATATAGGATGAGAAAGAAGTAAAAACAAAACAAAACAAAACAAAATTAAAAAAACCTGAAAGCTTTTCACAAAAAAGTTTTTATTTAAAAAAAAGCCTTTTTTTTTCTTCAGATAAGATTGGAATGAAAAATTTCGACCAACTCTTCCTCCAGTACTTCCTGCTGAGTTCACAACACTGCAAGAACCTTTTTCATGATATTTAGTGAGCTCTTCATCCAGTCCAGGCCAGAATCTGCAAGTACAGGGGTGTGGGGAAATGACTAAACAGAGAGGAAAAAAATAACAGAAATAATTTTGACTTTCAAAAATGTTCAGATTGATTGTGGCTTGTGCGATGGCCAATGAAGTGGCACTTAATCTCCATGAACATCTGCAGCTAAGACTGCTGATATGTGATTATATTAAACTTCATTGCACATTTTTAAATGAAAAATTAAATGAAATCATTGGAGTATAAACTACCAGATAAAGGAGTGTGTGTTCTGTAACAGCCAATCACTCCACGAAAGAGAAGGAACACATCACCCATAAAGGGCAATGTAGGGCTGAGGAAGAGGAATAATTCTTTCATTTGAAGACTCAGAGAGCCTACACCTTTGGACTGAGCACAGATTTCAGATCTTCCCCCTTTAACTGTGCAAAATTCTCCTTTTATTCAATGTAAAATGACACATTCAGAAGGTATAGGTTCTCACTGATCTTAACTTCCAGTTATTTTCATTGGCCACTGTTCTGTGAGCATGAATCTCAATAGTTGCAGGCATAAGTATGGGACTGAGCTGAAAAAAATGGAGCTTATTACAACTAAGGCCTGGTCTACACTACGCGTTTAAACCGATTTAAGTAGCATTAAACCGATTTAACGCTGTACCCGTCCACACAACGAGGCCCTTTATATCGATATAAAGGGCTCTTTAAATCGGTTTCTGTACTCCTCCCCGATAAGAGGAGTAGCGCTAAAATCGGTATTACCATATCGGATTAGGGTTAGTGTGGCCGCAAATCGACGGTATTGGCCTCCGGGCGGTATCCCACAGTGCACCACTGTGACCACTCTGGACAGCAATCTCAGCTCAGATGCAGTGGCCAGGTAAACAGGAAAAGCCCCGCGAAATTTTGATTTTCATTTCCTGTTTGCCCAGCGTGGAGCTCTGATCAGCACGGGTGGCAATGCAGTCCCAAATCCAAAAAGAGCTTCAGCATGGACCGTACGGGAGATACTGAATCTGATTGCTATATGGGGAGACAAATCTGTTCTATCAGAGCTCCGTTACAGAAAATGAAATGCCAAAGCATTTGAAAAAAAAATCTACAGGCTACATGTGCTGCGTGACAAGCGTAACGGGAAGCCAGAGACTCAAACGGACGCTCATGGAGGGAGAGAGGGGGTACTGAGGACTCCAGCTATCCCACAGTTCCCAGCAGTCTCCGAAAAGTATTTGCATTCTTGGCTGAGCTCCCAATGCCTCTAGGTTCAAACACATTGTCCGGCGTGATTCAGGGAATAGCTCGTCAATTTACTCCCTCCCCTCCCCACATGAAAGAAAAGGGAAAGAAATCGTTTCTTGACTTCTTTCAATGACACCCTATGTCTACTGAATGCTGCTGGTAGACGCGAAGCTGCAGCAGTGAAGAGAAGTATCCGCTCCTCTCCCCTCCGTGGTGGCAGACGGTGCAGTAGGACTGGTAACCGTCCTTCTTATCAACCCGTGAGTGCTCCTGGCTGGCTTCAGGTGAGGCTGGCCGGGGGCGCCTGGGTGAAAATAGGAATGACTCCCAGTCATTCCCAGTAGATGGTACAGAACGGCTGGTAACCGTCCTTATCATAGCAACTGGGGGCTGAGCTTCAATCAGCCCCCTCCCTTTCATGTGAAAAGAAAAGATTCTGTCCTGAATGGACTATCATAGCAGTGGGATGCTGGCCTCCTCTCCCCCCCACACTGCTTAATGTCCTGTCTGGACTATCATAGCACCGGGAGGCTGCCTCCCCCTCATTTTATGTCACTAAAAACTCAGTGTTTCTTATTCCTACATTCTTTATTACTTCATGACATAAATGGGGGGGACACTGCCACGGTAGCCCAGGAAGGTTGGGGGAGAAGGGAAGCAATGGGTGGGGTTGTTGCAGGGGCACCCCCTGTGAATGGCATGTAGCTCATCATTTCTGCGGGATCTGACAAAGAGCAGCTGTGCTCTCTGATACACTGCTTCTCTAGTACATTTGCCCCATATTCTAGGCAGGACTGACTCTATTTTTAGAAACCATAAAGGAGGGATTGACTCGGAGAGTTATTCCCAGTTTTGCTTTTGCGCCCCCGGCCGATCTTAGCCAGAGGCACCCATTATAGCAGCAGACAGCACAGAAGGACAGATAACCGTCATCTCATTGCCAAATTACACTGGCAGCAGACGGTACAGAACGACTGGTAACCATCTCTGCTATCATGCAAAAGCAACTGAATGCTGCTGTGTAGCGCTGGAGTATCGCCTCTGTCCGCGGCATCCAGTACACATAAGGTGACTGTAAAAAAAAAAGCTGAACGGGCTCCATGGTTGCCGTGCTATGGCATTTGCCAGGGCAATCCAGGGAAAAAGGGCGCGAAATGATTGTCTGCCGTTGCTTTCCTGGAGGAAGGAATGACTGATGTCATTTAGCCAGAACCACCCGCGACAATGATTTTTGCCCCATCAGCCACTGGGCTCTCAACCGAGAATTCTAAGGGGCGGATAGACTGCGGGAACTATGGGATAGCTATGGAACAGCTACCCACAGTGCAACGCTCCGGAAATCGACGCTAGCCTCGAACCATGGACGCACACCGCCGAATTAATGTGCTTAGTGTGGCCGCGTGCACTCGATTTTATACAATATGTTTTATAAAACTGATTTATGTACAATCGGAATAATCCCGTAGTGTAGACGCACCCTTAGACAAAGACATCAAGAGGATGAAAATGGACTTACAGGCTAAATGGAAGTAAAAATCTACAGCTGCAGAAAGTTCTTTCATGTAAGGATTCAGTTGAAGGACTGTGATGTTTCTGATGTACCTGAAGCTGTGCATTCCTAGTAAAAATCCATCTGTTCTGCAAAGCCTGATAGCAATAACATCCAGACGTCACTTTATGTCTGCCTCTCTTTGAAAAAATACCATCTTTCGCATACTGGTGTTGCCATAAATATAGACTGTAGTGGTGCAAAAATAAGAGCTTATGTGTGAGAAGGAATCTCAGAGACACAGGTTAAGTTTGTAAAGTCGTATGTGGGATTATGTGAATTTCACAGGGAATGATCACAAGTTGAGGAATATTAATTTCCCCATAAACGAGTGGAAGTTTTGGATGTGAATATAGCTGGTATTTCAGCAAATGCAAACGCAGCAAAATCAGAGGTACTATAATTAGATACGTAATATCACTGGAACAAAATCAGCAAGAAACAGCATCATTTCTTTGGTGCTTGTTATGATTATTTGAGACAAAGGTAAGCGAAAGTTCTGATACCACCATCCCTTCCACTAGTTTTATATTGGGTAACTCCATCAACTTCTGTAGAGTTACTCCTGATCCACATTGGTATGAGCAGGAGCAAAGTCAGGCCCCAGGCATTACAATACTGCAGCAAATAGTAAATGCTGACTGAAAGAAAAATTCTCATTGCCCAAAATAATATAGAAATCAGGGCTTTGAAATAGTATCTGTGCTTGAGTACTACCATGTCCTGGAATAATAAAAGTTCTGATAAAGCCAATAAAAATGAAATATTTTACATTAAAAAGTAAGTAAAAAGTAACTATTTAAAAAATATGTTAGTACATTCTTTTTTTCAAAAATGCTGTTCATCTTACATGCAACTCACCCATTCTCCTCTCTCCTAGCAATATGTCCTGCCTTTTGGAGAGAGTCTGTCCCTCTGTAGAAAGCCCAGCTGCTTCATAAATAATAACAACTGAAGTCTTTTAGAAATACTTCATGAAATATTTATAAGATTGTGTAATGCCCCCCACAGATGAAGTGCTGCTTGTCTTACAGCTAGAGACAATCTGAAGCTCTGCTGTGGAAAGAGTTGTAAAGGCTTCTTGGGATCACATAACTGAGGAGAACAGGGGCCTTAGAGATTCCTTTCTTTGCTAATCAAGTTGCATTATTTGACCAATAGACGAGTTAGTGAGAAACTTGATGGGGTGAGAGGCTGTGCATATATGCAGACAGGTGCCCAAACAGCTCCTGACTACCCCACTCTCTAAAACCAAACATTGCTTTGAGTTTCAAAATGAAATTAAGATGAAATTGCCAAGTTCTTCTTGATTTTACACTGAAACCATGTATAATCCAATGACTTACTTAATGGAGGCGGGTTTCCATTACTGACTGCCTCCTGTTGACAACTAACGTTGTTACTCCTTTAGCTCAGGAGATGAGTGCTTGCGTGCTTTATGGGTTCTAGCCTTGCTGACAGCCATGGTGCCTGTAATGTGTGCAGAAACTTGATTATAAAATGGCCATGAGAACTTTCTGAGCTGCTCTAATGGTTAGGAAATTCCTGCTGTACCTAAGGAAGGGAATAGGCATATACACAGAATTACAGGACTTTTGCCACACCAGCTCAGTCCACCAACAGAGTTTTATCTTTAACATTTCTTAATGTTGGAGAGGGGGTAGTCCAATGGTAACCTCAACAGGAGAATCAAGTACTCAGTTGTACTCTATTGCTAATTTCCCAGTGAGTGCCCCAAAGATCCTTGGTATTGTGAATCACTAATTCTGGAAGCACCACTTCCACCTCCCCAGGAAGAGACCTCTGTTAACAATTTAGCATGCAATCCAGCGTGGAAAGAGAGAGAGACGGAGAGACAGAGAGAGAGTCTACTACAAACTGCCTTTCTCATACTGGTTCATTCATTTTGTGAGCTTCCCCCAACTCTTTTATATTATTTATCTTTCCCTTCTACCCCATCCCAGGCACTTTTCTTAATGGTTTGGCATGCATTTTGTGCAATACTCTTTAAAAAAAATATGGTTCAATTGCTCCCCACCAAAACCTCCTCATTTACAGTGCTGGATCACTGGGAGGAGACACTCCTGGGTCAGACAGTTCAATGAATTGAGTCAGGTTACCCACAAGCTGTGAGTATTTTTGTAGTACTTGTGGGCACAAAAAAGTATTTCAGTAAATTTGCATCTCTAATCTGCATTTGTTTTTTTTTAAAACAAAAAAATCCTATCATGAAAACAATATTCTACATAATTAGACTTTCCCATATTTTAGCTTAAATTCTCAGCAGAAATCACAAGTTCCTAAGCCATTCTGCTCTCACTATAATTAGATTTGGATGATAAGGCTCAGGTGAACTGAACCTTATTCAAATGTAAATTAAACATGAAATAGCAGAAGAAATTGGTTGGTAGGTGTCTGCTTGCTTCTGGCGTTCTATGTGCGTTCTCCTCCTACATGGATTCCAGCCCTCATAGCTTCTAGAGTTATGTAAATATAATAAAGAGGTTTTACCATTGAATTACGGATTCCAGGTAAAACTTTAAATAAAAATATGCAGATTACTGCAGATTTTGGAAACTGGTGATTATTGCAGCATCTGAATTTTATTTTGCAAAAGTACTGCAACCGAGTTTGTTGCTCATCAAACAACACAGTAGAAGATTGTTTCCAATATGTTCATTGTTTAATTCCTGCTGATTGTCTAAAAATATTAGCTCCATCAAATTGCTCATAACAACATCACAGTCTCTATACAAGATGGCATATATCCCTTATAGTCTGCAAGCACAAAGGGCAGGGCTTTTCATTCAGTTGACCTATTCATGATGGCAAATGATTCCTGGTCTATGTTATGGGAAAGCCATCTGCGAGCTACAGAAGTGAAGAGAGCAGCGGGATCCAGTTTTACAAAGGATCCTGTTAGGCCTACGTAGGGAAGTGTAATAGGATGGCTAATTCACGTATGGGCTGTTTGGACTCTGCTTGCATTTAAGAAAGCTTCATGATGGGAGCTGAGGAAGACCAGAGCTGTGGAGGGAAGGAGGAGAGGAGAGATGAGATGAGCTGTTGGTGCTTAGAGTAGCACCAACAGCTCATTGGTGCTCATAGAGTAGCATCAAACATTCCCCATTTCATGGTTTTGTCCTGATAGGTGTTTCTTCTCCCTCCCCACCCCAAAGAAGACAGAGATTTTTATTTTTAATGAGTTTTACAGATTTTATCTGTGTATGATTTGTGACACCTTTTTTTGTATGAAATAAACACTTCAATATAGAACTCTGTACCCTTCAGACTACCTAGTTCACACCATACAACAATCTGGTCTAGAGCTTGCCACAAAAATGCATGTGCAGTGATCCTGAGAAACACAGTTTCCATGCTGAAATGTGAACTGAGAAAACTGGTGATACTATTGAACAACACCAATAACAGCCTGTGATTTTTCTCTGCCTCCACCGAGTTAACTGTTAAAAGACCATGAGCAACAGATGACAGAAAACAAGAGCTAAGGAGATACACACTGGCAGTGATTGTTAGCATCTCCTGGTTCTCAGCAACTTCACCAGGGGCAACTATTATCAGATATGCAAGGGATTCATGAAGAGTTCTCACTCAAACTCCAGATATGTTCTGGATTAGCAGACACTTCTATATGATCTACAACCCTGTAACATCCAAACAAATCTATCGCTATTGTTGCTGATTACATAAAAGTACCGTATGCCTGTTAATTATTTCTTTATCCAGCTCTAGAGCAAGTAAAATTCTCATTTTTTCAATGTACAAGAGAGTGAGGACGAGATAAGAGGAGAACATATAATTTAAGCACAGTTATCTTTCTCCGTGTGCAGAGACAGTAAGCATGAAGGCATCTGTGCCTGTCTAATTTCAGCCAAAACCATCTGCTACCAAGTTGTAGCAAACGGGTAGAAAATCTATTCGTGACTCAGAGGAATCAGTAAGGAATGTGAGAGTGAAGGCCCAAAGACTGAGCCAGTGGAGAAGTGTATCATGGAGTTTACTGCAAAAGGATGAGAAGCAGGAACATGAAAGTCTAATGAATGGAGGCCTTGTGTTCCTCCCATACTTAGAGTAGTTATGTGAATCCAATAATTAAATGAACAGTTACAGCATGTGTCCATCAAAACACCGCGCAACATTTTTCAGACTAATGTACGTGTCCCACTCTTCCTCCCCACCCCTTTCCCTCCTTCTCAGCTCCAAACCAATGTCATCATGAGGAAATTTCCAGAACAATAAATTTAGCAATTATATAGTACAAGAGTTGCCCGAAATTGATTCCAGCTCTGAGGTATGGTGGCCATCATAAACTTTGATCCACTTAATGGAATTATTTATCACTGCAATTATTTATTATTTATCACAGCAGCTTGTAAGGTATTGTCTGCTATTGATCATATAACCCCATGCACTTTATTTATCATTTATGCTGTCTAAACTAGCAGCATCTTAAGATGACAAGCATAGATAATGCTTCTATTTTCCATATCTACTGAGGAAGTCCTGGGATACAAAGCAACCAAAATGGAAAGTGCATGAGCAGGGAGATTAACAGACTATTAACAGAATAAGAATATTCAGTTATCTGGATTCATAATAAAATGAACATGAGGTCTCAAAGTAACCCCTAAATCATGACTCCAACTATCTGTGGCTTAGGCTGGTGCCTGTGTGACTTAACTGGTGATTCCTAGTATAGTCTTAACTCTGACTGAGCACACAGAGGTTTCTAAGTGCTTTTGAAAATGTCACTTGGGCACCCACCCCTTACCATGCCCTAGATTGGTCCTCTTGGAGTGCTCAAACAGGAGTGTGAAAATGCCAACCATCCAAATAGTTGTAGCCACAATAGGCCTCTTGTGTCTATATAAGCTTTTGAAAACTCTGACTATTGTGTAGTCTGAGAAGCTGAGTACAGTGGCCAGGGTACTGCTCTGGTAAACCTGGAGTTTTTTTCCTGGTTTTGCCACTGACTTGCTCTGTGATTTTGGCCAAATTACCTCAACTGTCTAAGTCTCTGTTTCTCCTCCCACCTTTAGTATATCCTGTCTGTTCAGGACAGTTTTCTAAAATAAATGGTATTCACCAAGCAGAGAGGAGGTCTGCAAATGTAACTTTGAGATTCAGAATAAAGTATCCAAAGTTACATTTTAGGGTTCATCTTTCAGCCTTTTGACATAACCTGTTGCATGACTAAGAGGAAAGGAGACATTCCTCTAGAAGCATGAAATGTCAAAGGATGACAAATGTATCACATAGAGTAACTGGCTGTGTTGGAAATGGAACACTGGAAGTTCTTTCTGAAGTAGAACATACATGACTAAATTCTCCAGATGTGAACTTAGTTTTTTGGGGAAAAAATGAGTATAGGGAAAGGTCTTCATTCTAAAGTCTAGGGTGGTGACATTTTTGAAGGGTATTCTGTGCCGAGCAGCAGTGCTTTTAGAAATATTAATGTTTTTTATCTCTTCAAGTGCATATCAACTATAATAAGGCACTTTATTCACCAAAATCAGGATCTTTAAGAAACTCCAGTATGACACTTTTAAGACAGGAGTATATCTGGTTCCAAGCATGTATTTTAAGAGACATTCTTGTCTCATTAGATAGTCTCCAGGTAAACTTCACTGTTGGATAAAGCAAGAATGTGTCTTGACAAAATATCTTCAAGTACTTTTTTCTCTTTTCTATGCCATTTCCATTCTCTGGAATTATCTCATGATCAGTGGAATCAAAACAGACATTACATTCTATGATCTGGATGAAGTGTTATGGTGGGGAGCGCCTTCTCTGTTCTTAAATTTCTCCAGAGAATTATTAGACTTCTGGTTTCCAGCAAGTGAAAAAGATCCTTATTAATATTTAACGAAATCTAAACAGAGTAGCCTTGAAGAAATTTTCTCTCTCTTTCTTTTTTTATTTGCTGCATCATAAAACAATTAGACACTAACTGATAAGATACTGAGTTGGTATAATTAGTCATCTCAAATGGGTAACCTTTGACAAACAAAACCAACAAACCAAAAAGCAAAGGAATTTAAATATAAAAGCAATGTTAATACAATGTTATGAATCACTGAATCATAAAAATTAGAGATGTGCATTCCCTTAATCATAGAAATTAGAGATATCAGTCATCTAGTCCATTTTCCACCAAGTTCTGGACTAGATAAGTTTTAGTTGGAGGAGCCTTGAATCAAATTCCCAAGCTGTGACTTCAAGGATAGTTACACACCACCAACCCTAGGTGAAAAATTTAGTACACCAGAGAAAAAGACATGCAAAGTTATGTTACTGATTTCTACAACACAATTTCAGAAACTCCCACCTTGATTACGTTTGACTCCATTAGACAATAACATATTTTCATCTTTTCAAGGCTGAATATCATTGCTATAGCCCATCCCACTTATTAACAGTGAAGACTCAAGTGGCAAGCAACATTTTTCACCCACTTAACTAGAACCTACACTTTAAACCAGTGTGAGAGGCAATGGGAACCTGCCTTTGTCTAGCAGGTTGCCAGGTGCTCTGGGGTCATGCTGAGAAAGCAACAGTGTTGAGCTAGAACTGCATGAGGGTGGGTCATCTCTTTAAAAGACTACCAAGAAGCCAGCCAGGAGGGGGCCGAGGAAGGTTTTAGGCAGAAGTGGATTTAAAAAAAAAAAAAGACTTTTAGACTTTTTGAATTAGGATGTGATAATTCAGGAACTCCTTGTTCAATTCACATCAAGCTTGGCAGAGAACATCTATCTTTTCTCCAGACTAATTTGCTAATCAATAAAGGGGCTAAAGTCTTGATTTAACAAAGGCACTTAAGCATGGGCTTAATTTCAAGCATCTGCTTAAAACTTGTTGATTAAGATAGGCCTTATACGCATGCTTAAGTGTTTTGCAGAACAAGGGTGCACTTAAGCATGTTTTTAAAGTCTTGCTGAATCAGGGCCTAAATTAGCAACATGACAATTTCATTCAGAATGTTTAATCTGACCAACTCCTGAACTGCACATGAAGAGAAGCCACTTCCCTAACCACCTCTCCCTTTCCGCTGATTATCATCATTTTTTAATTTATTTATTGAATTCTGAACTACTTTTCCTGCCACAAACCTCCCTTCTTCCACTTTCTAATCCAAACAGAGTTTTTAAGATAGCCAGAAGAGTACTTCCTGCTACGACTCGCCACAGAAAAAAATTATTATTCAGCCAAAATATTGTGAAAGTTTCAGGATCCACCCACCACAAATTTTCTTAAGCTGCCTGAATGCTTCTGAATACCATTAATGTAACTGTGTCCATAAAGCATAGTGAACTGAGCTCATTGCTTTGAATTGTGAAACTATTCACAAATTACGTTATCCTTTTATTCAGCTGGTTGTACCAAGCTCTACCTTGCAGTATCTGCTCCATAACATAATCAGCCTTGATGCTGCAAACACTTACACGCATGCTTAACTTTAAGCATGTGAGCAGTCCTCTAACTTCAGTGGGAGTGCTCCCATGAGAAGAGTTAAGCATGTATCTAGTGCACCAAAGATAAGCTACTTGTTTTCACTTTCAAGGCCCTTCACGGCCTATCCTCACTCTGCCTATCATTTCTCATACTTATATTCTTATCGAGACAGCGACTGCCAGCTCTGATCAGCCAGTGATGTCAGCCTTTATCACCCCCTATTAACAACCACCTTCATGATTTCTCCTGAGTGGTCCCTCACACTTGGGAGGACCTCCCTGTAAACAGCGACAAAACTAACTCTATCTCCTTTCCATGATGCCTACAAAAAACACTGACAACAGTTAGGCTGCTGATGTGCTGAGAGCACTGCCTGTCAGGTTAACACTGTCTCATTGTTTATTTGTATTCCCGATAGTCTCTCTGTATCCATCTGTTGTTTCTTACTTTATACTTATATTATAAGCTCTTTGGGGAAGGGATCCTATTTCTGTTTTGTGTTTGTACAGCACCTACCACAATGGGGTCCTGGTTCATAACTATGGCTCCTAGGCACAATGCTAATGCAAATAGTAACAAAACTGTGCATGACTATGTGCAGGATTGAGGACTTAGTCTCTTCTTCTTTGCTCTTGTCAGTAACCTAGTCCCAGATTTGGACCTTAGCGTCCAAAATATGGGGGTTAGCATGAAAACCTCCAAGCTTAGTTACCAGCTTGGACCTGGTACTGCTGCCACCACCCAAAAAATTAGAGTGTTTTGGGGCACTCTGGTCCCCCCAAAAACCTTCCCTGGGGACCCCAAGACCCAAATCCCTTGAGTCTCACAACAAAGGGAAATAAACCTTTTCCCTTCCCCCCCTCCAGGTGTTCCTGGAGAGATACACAGAAGCAACCTCCGTGAATCTAAACAGAGGGATTCCACCCTCCTCGTTCCCAGCCTGGAGAACAGAATTACCAAGAGTCAATCTCTCTTCCCCCCTCACCCAGAGTGAATGCAAAGTCAGGCTAGTACATCTAACACACACAGGTTTTCCCCTGACTTCTTCCTCCCACCAATTCCCTGGTGAGCTGCAGACCCAATTCCCTGGAGTTCCTCACTAAAGAACAACTCCAACAGGTCTTAAAAGAAAGCTTTATATAAAAAAGAAAGAAAAATACATACAAATGGTCTCTCTGTATTAAGGTGACAAATACAGGGTCAATTGCTTAAAAGAAATATGAATAAACAGCCTTATTCAAAAGAATACAATTTAAAGCACTCCAGCAACTATAGACATGTAAATACAAAACAAAAAACCAACTTTGTACTCACAAGTTGGAAACAGAAGATTAGAAAGCAGGAAATAGAAAAAATCCTTCTCTAGCTGAGAGAGATTCAGGCAGAAGACAAAGAACTCAGACACAAACTTCCCTCCACCCAGAGTTGAAAAAATCCGGTTTCCTGATTGGTCCTCTGGTCAGGTGCTTCAGGTTACTTTTTTTTCAGGTGAAAGAGACATTAACCCTTAGCTATCTGTTTATGACACGCCCCCCAAATTGCAGACAGTGGGGAAGCTCACTGGCGGCGATTTTCTTCTAGAACTTTAAAATAAACAGATAACTACAACACATGCACCTTTACATATACCACTAAGTATATAACTAACAGACTTTTACATTTTAAGAACACTTTTTAACTACTAGATTTTGGGAAACTTTTACGGGAGAGTGCTTTAGCTACTTTGTTAGAAGCTCCTGAGATGTGCTGAATTTTAAAATCAAAATTTTGGAGAGCTAAACTCCAACGAAGAAGTTTCTTGTTGTTCCCCTTGGCAGTATGAAGCCACTTTAGCGCAGCATGGTCAGTTTGTAGCTGGAACCGCCGTCCCCAAACATATGGGCGTAGCTTTTCCAGGGCGTACACAATGGCGTAGCATTCCTTTTTGCTGACTGACCAGTGAATTTCCCTCTTAGACAGTTTTTTGCTGAGAAACACGACAGGATGGAAGTTGTGATCTGTTGCTTCCTGCATGAGCACTGCTCCTATACCACGCTCTGATGCATCCGTGGTTACTAGGAATGGCTTGTCAAAGTCCGGGGCCCTGAGCACAGGGTCAGACATGAGCATTGCCTTAAGTTGGGTAAAGGCCTTTTGACACTCATCAGCCCACTTAACTGCATTTGGCTGGGTCTTTTTGGTCAGGTCGGTCAGTGGGGCAGCGATTTGGCTGTAGTGTGGTACAAATCGCCTGTAGTACCCGGCCAAGCCTAAGAAGGATTGGACCTGTTTCTTTGGCCTTGGGACAGGCCACTTTTGGATAGCATCCACCTTGGCCTGTAGGGGGTTTATGGTTCCTCGACCCACCTGGTGCCCCAGGTAAGTCACTCTGTTTTGGCCTATTTGACACTTTTTGGCCTTAACAGTTAATCCGGCCTGCCTGATGCGCTCAAAGACCTTTTCCAGGTGTAGTAGGTGTTTGGGCCAGGAGTCTGAAAAAATGGCGACATCACAAGGTAGGCAACTGCAAATTCTCCCAGTCCTGCTAGTAGACCATCTACCAGCCTCTGGAAGGTGGCGGGTGCATTTCGAAGGCCGAAAGGAAGGACATTGAATTCATACACCCCCGCATGGGTGACGAATGCTGACCTCTCCTTGGCAGGTTCATCTAGTGGTACTTGCCAGTACCCCTTGGTTAAGTCTATTGTAGAGATGAATTGAGCACGTCCCAACTTCTCCAATAGCTCATCGGTGCATGGCATTGGATAGTTGTCCGGATGAGTTACCGCATTTAGCTTATGGTAGTCCACGCAAAAGCGTATTTCCCCATCTGGTTTGGGTACCAGAACCACTGGAGATGCCCATGCACTGGTAGATGAGCGGATTATACCCATCTGTAGCATGTTCTGGATCTCCTGTTCTATAGCAGCTTGGGCATGAGGAGACACCCGGTAGGGTGGGGTTCTAATGGGGTGAGCATTACCTGTGTCAATGGAGTGGTATGCCCGTTCAGTCCATCCTGGGGTGGCTGAGAACAATGGGGCGAAGCTAGTGCACAGCTCCTTGATTTGTTGCCGCTGCAGACGTTCCAGGGTGGTTGAGAGGTTCACCTCTTCCACGCCACCGTCTTTTTTCCTGTCGTAGTAGACACCATCAGGCCACTCAGCATCATCTCCCTGGACTGTAAACTGACAAACCTGTAAGCCTCTGGAATAGAAAGGCTTGAGAGAATTAACATGGTACACTCTAGGCTTTAGTGAGGAATTGGGAAATGCTATGAGGTAGTTCACAGTTCCCAGGCGCTCTTGGACCGTGAATGGCCCTTCCCATGATGCTTCCATCTTATGGGTCTGTTGCGCCTTCAAGACCATAACCTGGTCTCCTACGTTCTCTGGTATGTTTGTCATACCAGGCCTTTTGCTCTTCCTGAGCATCCTTTAGGTTTTCTCTAGCAAGGGCTAAAGAGTGTCGGAGGGTGCTTTGTAGGTTGCTTACAAAGTCCAGAATGTTAGTTCCTGGAGAAGGCGTAAACCCCTCCCATTGCTGCTTCACCAACTGTAATGGCCCCTTAACCTCGTGGCCATACACAAGTTCAAACGGTGAAAACCCTAAACTGGGATGTGGTACAGCCCTGTAGGCAAGCAGCAACTGCTGCAACGCTAGGTCCCAATTATTGGAGTATTCGTTGACAAATTTACATATCATGGCCCCCAAAGTTCCATTAAAACTTTCCACCAGGCTATTGGTTTGATGATGGTACGGGGTGGCAACCAAGTGATTCACCCCATGAGTTTCCAACAGTTTTTCCATGGTCCCTGCCAGGAAATTAGATCCTGAATCTGTAAGGATGTCGGAAGGCCAACCTACCCTGGCAAAGATGTCTGTTAGGGCCAGGCACACAGTGTTAGCCCTGGTGTTGCCTAGAGCTACTGCTTCCGGCCATCGGGTAACAAAGTCCACTAAAGTCAGTACGTACTGCTTTCCTCTGGGTGTCTTTTTTGGGAAAGGACCCAGAATATCCACAGCTACTCGCTGAAATGGGACCTCAATTATGGGGAGTGGCTGGAGAGGGGCCTTGACCTGGTCTTGGGGTTTTCCCACTCTTTGGCATACCTCGCAAGACCGGACATACTTGGCAACATCCTTGCCCATCCCCTCCCAGTGGAAGGACTTCCCCAACCGGTCCTTGGTTCTGTTCACCCCAGCATGGCCACTGGGATGATCATGGGCTAAGCTTAAGAGCTTTCCCCGGTACTTAGTTGGAACCACCAACTGTTTTTGCGGCTGCCATTCTTCCCGGTGTCCACCAGAAAGAATCTCCTTGTATAAAAGTCCTTGGTCTATAACAAACCGGGATTGATTAGAAGAGCTGAGAGGCGGTGGGGTGCTCCGTGCTGCCGCCCAAGCTTTTTGAAGGTTGTCATCTGCTTCCTGCTCAGTCTGGAACTGTTCTCTTGAGGCTGGGTTTACCAGTTCTTCCTCAGACTGTGGACTTGGGCTTGGTCCTTCTGGAAGTGATGTAGGTGATGGGGTTGTTTCCGTTGCTGGTGAACCGCTGTCTGCTGGCGCACCTGAGGGTATCCCAGGCTCTGGCTGAGCCTTTTGGGTATGGCTGTTTGTTGCTTCTGCCAGTTCTGGCTTGCTGGCGCCCTCTGGCGTTGAGTTTGAAGATGTGGTTGCACTTGCTGGTGCTAGTTGCTGTTCCAGTTCCGGGCCTGGGACTGGAGGTGCTGTGGCTGTTTCAATGGTTGGCATGGAATCCGGGTCCATTACCTCTGTCTGGGTCTCTGATAACACAGACGGGGCGTCTGTGGACGGCTCATGAACAGGAATGGGTCTGGAAGCTTGCCTGGTTTGGCTACGTGTAACCATTCCCACTCGCTTGGCCCGCTTCACCTGGTTGGCCAAGTCTTCCCCCAGTAGCATGGGGATAGAATAATTGTCATAGACTGCAAAAGTCCACCTTCCTGACCAGCCTTTGTACTGGACAGGCAGTTCAGCTGTAGGCAAGTCTACAGCTTGTGACATGAAGGGGTAAATTGTCACTTTGGCCTTTGGGTTGATGAATTTGGGGTCTACGAAGGATTGGTGGATAGCTGACACTTGTGCCCCCGTGTCTCTCCACGCAGTAACCTTCTTTCCGCCCACTCTCAAATTTTCCCTTCGCTCCAAGGGTATTTGAGAGGCATCTGGGCCTGGGGATCTTTGGTGTGATGGTGGTGTAATGAACTGCACTCGGATGGCGTTTTTTGGACAGTTGGCCTTGATATGTCCCAGTTCATTACACTTAAAGCATCTTCTATCTGATGGATCACTGGGCCGAGGTGAGTTACTGGAGACTGGTGAGGTGGAAGAATACTGTGTCTGTGGCTTTACTTGGGTTGTAGGTGGGGTTTTTGGCTGCCCTCGGTTGTAGGGTTTATGGTCGGTGTGCCCCCTGGGGTATTCGTTCCCCTTGACAGTAGCTTTCTTGCTTTCTGCTACTTCCATCCATCTGGCTCCAATCTCCCCCGCCTCAGCGAGATTTTTGGGTTTTCCATCTTGTATGTACCGTGTGATGTCCTCAGGAACACCATCCAAGAACTGCTCCATTTGTATGAGGAGGTGCAGTTCTTCCAAGGTTTTAACATTGTGTCCTGATATCCAGGCCTCATAATTTTTCTCAACGTAGTAGGCGTGTTTGGGAAATGACACATCTGGTTTCCACTTTTGGGTTCTGAAACGCCGACGGGCATGATCCAGGGTTATCCCCATTCTGTATCTGGCCTTGGTTTGAAAAAGTTTATAGTCATTCATGTTCTCCTTAGGCATTTCAGCTGCCACCTCTGCTAAAGGTCCACTGAGTTGTGGCCTCAGTTCTACCATGTACTGGTCTTCAGGGATGCGGTACCCAAGACAGGCTCTTTCAAAATTTTCCAAGAAGGCCTCGGTGTCATCACCTGCCTTGTAGGTGGGAAATTTCCTGTGCTGTGGAACAATCATTGGCGCAGGGTTGTTAGGGTTGGCTGTGTTTTGCTTAGCCTTTTCTAATTCCATGGTCTGTCGGTGGGCTTCCTTCTGGAGTTCCAGCTGTTTTTGGTGGTCTGCATCTTTGGCTGCTTGCTCTCTTTTGTTGGCTGCCTCTCTTTCTTTTTCTCTTAGCTCCATCTCTTGTAGTCTTTTTTCCAGTTCTTGCCTGTGTTCAGCTTCTTTGATTTGTTCTTCGGTCTCCATTTTTGTCTTGATAGGCATGGTTCCTGTTTTCTTGTGTTGGGGTGCCCTCCGGTGTTTATCTTCTGAACTGCAGGCTCTGTTGCCTCCTGGGGTCTGCCTAGCAACAGTGCCTTTTTCCCTTTCTTCCTAGCTAATTTTTTCAATGTAAAGTAAACCAGAAAAACCACTTTATTTGAATGTATATAGTGCTGGTATTTGCCTCCTAATGGGAGTGCTATTGTGACAAAAGATCCTTAACAGTCTCTTAATGGTTGCTTGCTTAATATGCAAGCCACAGCTGCCAGAGAGCGCAGAGAAAAAAAATTCTCTCTGGTTCCCTTTTAAAACCAAACTGTTTCTCTCTGCTAAAAAGCCCCTAGCAGAGAAAAGAAAAATATAATATTCCTACTGGCTTCTGGATTCTATCTTTCCCAACGCTGCCACTCATGTCAGTAACCTAGTCCCAGATTTGGACCTTAGCGTCCAAAATATGGGGGTTAGCATGAAAACCTCCAAGCTTAGTTACCAGCTTGGACCTGGTACTGCTGCCACCACCCAAAAAATTAGAGTGTTTTGGGGCACTCTGATCCCCCCAAAAACCTTCCCTGGGGACCCCAAGACCCAAATCCCTTGAGTCTCACAACAAAGGGAAATAAACCTTTTCCCTTCCCCCCCCCTCCAGGTGTTCCTGGAGAGATACACAGAAGCAACTTCCGTGAATCTAAACAGAGGGATTCCACCCTCCCCGTTCCCAGCCTGGAGAACAGAATTACCGAGAGTCAATCTCTCTTCCCCCCTCACCCAGAGTGAATGCAAGTCAGGCTAGTACATCTAACACACACAGGTTTTCCCCTGACTTCTTCCTCCCACCAATTCCCTGGTGAGCTGCAGACCCAGTTCCCTGGAGTTCCTCACTAAAGAACAACTCCAACAGGTCTTAAAAGAAAGCTTTATATAAAAAAGAAAGAAAAATACATACAAATGGTCTCTCTGTATTAAGGTGACAAATACAGGGTCAATTGCTTAAAAGAAATATGAATAAACAGCCTTATTCAAAAGAATACAATTTAAAGCACTCCAGCAACTATAGACATGTAAATACAAAACAAAAAACCAACTTTGTACTCACAAGTTGGAAACAGAAGATTAGAAAGCAGGAAATAGAAAAAATCCTTCTCTAGCTGAGAGAGATTCAGGCAGAAGACAAAGAACTCAGACACAAACTTCCCTCCACCCAGAGTTGAAAAAATCCGGTTTCCTGATTGATCCTCTGGTCAGGTGCTTCAGGTTACTTTTTTTTCAGGTGAAAGAGACATTAACCCTTAGCTATCTGTTTATGACAGCTCTAAATTATGCTAACTCAAAGAATATTTTATAAGCTCTATGCTGAGGCTAAACAACATACCTGTCGTCACACGATTTGGAATTGGGAGATGGCTTTTAACGTGGTATGAGATTCATATGGGGACTCCTAGACTGAGACTGCTATCAAAAGTAAGAGAGGCTATTAAAACTGATGATGAAAGGTCTAGGAATTAGAGATATAGTGAATGACTCATCCTATTTTTTTGTCTACAAACCATTTAACTTCTTCTAGTACAGATTACATTGTGTCATTTGAGGCCTGATATATTGCACAGAGAAGGCAGAGGAGAGAAGTGTGGCATGTGTAAAATATCAGTCCCAGTAACACTTGAGGACTGCCTTTGAAAAAAAAAAATTAATAGATGCCAGACAGGTAATGTCTAAGACATCAGAAACTTTGTGGAAGATTAGATGAAGAAATGGAAATCTTCTTTAATATTAAAGACGCACTACTTAGGACAGTGTCGGGTGCTGGAAAAGCAGATATATTAGAAAAGAGACTATTTCATTTCCATTTGTTTTGCTAAAAAAAAGGAAAGATCAAATATTAATATGAATCCAGAAAAAAATAAAGTAAGCCACTTGCTTCTCTTCATTTTTTACAGTCAACACTAAAAGCAGAATACACTCCAACTGGGAATAGAAGTACATCTATAAAGAAAAGGGAGTAGGAGTGGAAGAATAATGTTCTATCAGACCAAACAAATAGAAAGTAGTGTTTTTAACTCTGCTGTAATTGGAGATATAGTAAATAAAATTCCTTTAAATTAAAAAGCATTGAAATTAGCCATTACAAAATATTCTGTGTTTCTCTGAGTATCGCAGAATGAAAAGAAACAAATATTTGTCCTACTTAGTCAGATTATTATTTCTGTTATTGTCAGTGGTGCTGGAACAATTTTTACAGTGGGGGTGCTGAAAGCCAGTGGTTCCCAAACTTTTTACCTCACATCCCCCCTTGCCCCTGTTTGTGCCCCGTCTTCCCAGAGCTGGGGCCAGGACTGGGCCATGGCTCTGGTTAGGAGCGGGGGGCACATGGACAGGAGTAAAGGGGCTGAGCTGGGGGTGGGAGCAGAGCCCCACGTGTGGAGCCAGTAGTGGAGCCCTGGGCGCAGGGTCAGCGGCCAGGACCCCATGCAAAAACTGGAGGTGCTGCAGTATCCCCTGCACCCCTAGTTCCTGCACCTATAATAATTGTTGTTTTTGGATGTAGATAGTGGTTTAGGACTGTTCCCTCCATGAGATGAAGCCTGGAATGACAGTTTTGGTGGTGAAGATTAGCAGAACTCCCCTCCCCTCATTATACACACTTTCCCAGATCCAAGATTAGTGGGAGACCATTTCAGGGGTCGCGATGTTCCCCATGATAAGCAAAAGCCCCAGGACCTGTGAGCCAGATGAGGAAGATGGAAACAGCAGGCAGAGAAAGACCATGCTACTAGCATTGATAAGTAGTATGATGATCTTGCCATGATTAATGATGCAGCAAAAGAGATATTCTTCGAAGGCTGAATAAGGTATGCTGACAGGGTGTCTACCACACACAAGACTTGAAAAGGTTAAGGTGGCCAGGTAGACCAGGCTGCACCTGGTGAAGGAGCCAGGGATCAGTGATTAATTAGAGAAGGCCCATCAGGATGGGAACAGGAGAGGCCTGTCTAAAGCTCTGGAGCAACTGGGAGGCTGCAGGGAAGTAGTCTGCAGTCACTCCCTGGAAGAAGGAAGGTATGTTTGGAGCTACAGAGACAAGAGGTCTACAGCTACTCCATTGGAGGATGGAGTTTGGGCTGGCAAACCCAGAGAAGGGGGAAAGGCTCAAGGTAGAAGATAGGACAGTGCTTGGCTGCTGATGAAAGGGCCCTGAGCTGGAACCCTGACTAGAGGGCAGGCCTCGATCTCCTGGGGAAGTGGCACAGACCACACGGTGGAGAGCAGACTACCTTGGATAGTTTGCCCTGAAAGATTTTGATATCCCTGCATGGGGAAAACACACGAAGTGACCTGGCTGGAGGGCCAAGTCATGAAGAAGGAGCACCTGGAGTTGCAGAGATGGGTGGAGAGTCCACCAGAGGAGGGTCCAGTATTAGTAGAGCTAGCCCCCAAAGCTCCCAGGAGGAGGTGCCCCATAGCAACGAGTGGATCCCACTACTGGTACATTTCAGAAACAATCATGATCTTGTCTATTTCTCTGTGAGACACAGAAGAGACGGGTTTCCTCCTGGGGGAAATATACACAACTTTTAAGACCTTTCTCTGCTTTACTATAGTACATCCAGTTTCATCTCTACTATACTGTTTACATGGCAGGTTTGCATGTATATGACAATATTCTACATTAGTTGGTATGTCTGTCTTTTCACAGTACATATCTATACGCTGTCCTCTAGCAATCATTGCTCTAACCACTAGACAACACTTTCCTCCTAGAACTGGAACTGGAACCCAGTCTGGTCCTCCAACTTTCTATCACTGTCTGACAAATAGCTGTGTAACCCACTGTGTTTCATATCCCCTTCTAGTAGCTGGGCCACATAAAGGACAGTTACTACTCTTTTAGCTCAAATGGAAGAAGTCCATGCTTGAACCCTAAGGGTCTATGATTCAAACTGTACTCTTGATCTACATAAGGACTCTTTATGATTGCACATAATGGAATTTGTTGTTCCAATTTTCTTGCATTAAAACTGGTTTATTTAATTGACATAATGAGAAAATGTGTTTAGCAATGGGGTTTATTGTTAAAAAACATTATAATCTCATATGCATGGTGCAACCCAAAAGTGATCCATAGTTTGGTTAGTTTTCACACATTTTGGTTGCTTGTGACATACACTGGCATGTTTGGAGTTTGAGAGGTATGCCATGATTAGTCCCATCAGCTTCATTTTGCAGGATTGGGGCCCAATTTATGAACTTATTTGTAAAATAAAAGTTAATAGAATAACTGCAGAATTCTACATCAACCCACAGTAGCTGAAAAAAACCCAGAAAATTCTAACCTACAAAATATTCTGTTTGTGATAAAGTGCATGAGCGCTCCAGCTCTCCTATGGCCCAGGAAAGTGTATGCACACTCATTAAAATGCCAAGCAATTATAGTTGAAAAATATACTTATAGCTTTTAGGCAAATCTAGACAAAAATACATATTACACTTGCTTTACTTTCCACATTTCCAAAACGAAATGACTATTAATAATACTAGAAAGCAAAGAAAATGATCTAAAGTACTGCAAGGACACTACCAACTTGTTTACCATACGCTTGGAGTGAGATCCTCGTCCTTCTCAACACTTTACAAGAAGCAAAAGGCTGGTGTGGTACAAAACAGCTCTCAAAAGCTCCAGATCCAGCCATGGAGGATTCATCCGGTCACAGGTACTACAGAGGATAGCGGTAAGCTGCCTGAGGACCGCTTCACAAGCCCTGGTATAGGGGGCAGGAGACACATGTCAGGGTGAAGCTACAGCATACTGCACTATGGAAACTGAGCCGCACTGCTCCCTCGGACACACACAGGGCAGCCATGGGTAGGCTGTCATCACATAGACAAGCTACCAGTGCTTTCTAAATTATGTTGGGAGCAGCTGTGGCCCCTGGAGCAGCATGAGATTAGAAAAGCACAAAGGTATGTTTAAGCCACCTTTGCCTCCACTCTTCCTGGGTGTCAAGTTCTATGCTGCACCTCCTGTTTCAATTTCACAAGACAGTGCAAGGTCCACCACAAAAGAAGACATTGGGAAGGGGGAAAGGATTACAGCCTTGGGAAAAGAACTGATGGTGCATTTTCAAGAAAATGCACAGTTCAAGATCAAACTGGCAACTTGGAGAAGAAAATAAATTAACCTAGTAAGCCAGTGACCCTGGAAGAGCCTTAGATTTCTGAGAATCTCAGGTTTATAAGGGAAAGGATCTCATAGGTTTCAGCAACAAGGTCCTACCCTTAATTATAAAACCTTAACTATTACATGTGCTCGCTGAATCACCAGAGATTGAAATTGAAAGAGATATTCCTATCTGCAAAAGAAAAAAAAATAGTGATAGACAAGGTTGAGAAAGCATGTTCCATTAATTTCAGGTTTCATCATTTCATTGAAAGTGCCACAATCTTGGGAGGTGTAAAGATACAAACAAAGCATAAAATGAAACAACTTTCCTTTACTTGTATTCTGAACACACATTTCCTTTCAGCAAATGACATCAGAAAAAACTCTTTATTTTCATCCACATGAAAAAGGATTTCTTCCACACTCTGGCTAAAAATTCTGCTTCAATTACCCTGACACAATAGGAAACATATTTTTCTTCTGTTCTTGTGTGCAACATCCACAAGCTTTAATGGATAAGATTAAAGCAGTAATCCATTATTGCAGAAATTAGAGATGGGAAAAACCCATTAAGATATATCTCTAGTTCATCTCCCTGCAATTAAGGGATTATCCTGACTGTTTTTCTTGCAGTGGTTTCTTCTAGTCTTCTTTTAAAATAACCCAAGGGATAAGGTTTATACCACTTCCAAGGAGGTCTCCAAATTATACAGTTGTACGTTTGGTAACTGAATCTGTGAGATAGCACCAATGCTGTGGTTTGGGGTATAGTTCTGTTGAGTGTCCACACAGAGAACTCTAGTCAAATGTTGCAGTAGTGCAGCCCTCTGCATAACTATCCCACAGTTCCAAGCACAGCCTCCTTAAAGCAGTTGCTTTGGAAAGATTTGGAAAGGCCTTAAAGAAGCCCATTGTAATTGTGTGCAAATGGGTCAAACACCTATAGCTCCATGGAAGAGCACTCCAGAATCACAGTCAGGAAACTTTTCTTCCTGGTTTACTGTGAAAGAGCTGGAGATGAAACTTGACACTAACTTCCCTCTCAACAACAGGCTTAACCCAATGCCCACTGAAGTCAATGAATGTTGTTGTTATTTTATTGGCTTCAATGAGTGTAGGATCATGTAGAACATCAATTGGCATAAGTACCAAATTGGTGCTTGACTGGATATTGGAAAGCATAGCTTTTGTACCGCTATTTTATCCAGTTATATTAGTAACCTTCTATTGGGGAACAATTAAATATCTAGCCCCAAAATGGAGTAAAGTTCCTCAAAATGAAACAAGCAAAATTACTGAAAAAGCTTTTTTAATAATGTACAAGCTTGATGCTAGACTTTGAGCAAGATGTCCCTGAAAACCCATGTTTGGAATAGATAAGAAAAACTGACATTAAGGTCACATTGTTCTCCATAAGTCTCCTGCATAAATAAAAATTAAAGGTTATATCAATAAATAATTTAGGATAAACCACATATACCAAACTAGTATATTGAAATATGAAGAAAATTGCTGAATGGTAGAATAAGGGCTATGTTTTATTAGTTTAATATTAATAGTGATGATTCTGTATAGTGAATAAGCTTGGATAGACCAGGATAATACTTATGTCAAGGCTTTGGTCTAGCCTTTGACCGACATGAGTATTGTCTCATTATCTCTTATACAGACTTGTTTAGATAATGTTCACAGTTGACAGGAGAAAGGTGGTGTTTTGTTCATGGACTGTGTTGTGTTGGAGGACTTAGCCCTGATCTACACTATGAGTTTAGGTCAAATTTAGCAGCGTTAGATCGATTTAACCCTGCACCCGTCCACACAATCTAGCCTGTTTTGTCGACTTAAAAGGCTCTTAAAATCAATTTCTGTACTCCTCCCCAGTGAGGGGTTTAGTGATAAAATCGACTCTTGCTGGGTTGAATTTGGGGTAGTGTGGACACAATTCAACGTATTGGCCTCCAGGAGCTATCCCATAGTGCTCCATTGTGACCACTCTGGACAGCACTCTCAACTCAGATGCACTGGCCAGGTAGACAGGAAAAGCCCCGCGAATTTTTGAATTTCATTTCCTGTTTGGCCAGCGTAGCGAGCTGATCAGCACAGGTGACCATGCAGAGCTCATCAGCATAGGTGACCATGGAGTCCCAGAATCGCAAAAGAGCTCCAGCATGGACTGAACGGGAGGTAATGCATCTGATTGCTGTATGGGGAGACAAATCCATGCTATCTGAGCTCCATTCCAAAAGACGAAATGCAGGAATATTTGAAAAAATCTCCAAGGGCATGACGAACAGAGGTTATAACAGGGACCCGCAGCAGTGCTGCGTGAAGCCTCCCAAAGAACCAGAAAGGCAAACAGCTGCTCCAGGTCAGAGCCTCAGACATGCCATGCCACTTCTATGATGAGTTGCGTGCCATTCTAGGGGGCGCCCCTACAACTACCCTACCCCTGTGCTTCCCTCCTCCCCACTCCTCCCGGGCTACCTGGGCAGTTATCTCCCCATTTGTGTGATGAATTAAAAAGAATGCATGAATTTGAAACAACAATTACTTTATTGCCTCTGCAAGCAGAGATCAAAAGGGAGATGGGAGGGCGGTTGGCTTACAGGGAAGTAGAGTGAACCAAGGGGGCGCGTTTTCATCGAGGAGAAACAAACAGAACTTTAGCACCATAGCCTGGCCAGTCATGAAACTGGTTTTCAAAGCTTCTCTGATGCACTGCATGCCTTGCTGTGCTCTTCTAACTGCCCTGGTGTCTGGCTGTACGTAATCAGCAGCCAGGCAATTTGCCTCAAACTCTCACCCCACCATAAATGTTTCCCCTTTACTCTCACAGATATTATGGAGCACACAGCAAGCAGTAATAATGTTGGGAATATTGGTTTTGTTGAGATCTAACTGAGTCAGTAAACTGCGCCAGTGCACTTTCAAACGTCCAAAGGCACATTCTACCACCATTATGCACTTGCACAGCCTATAATTGAACTGTTCCTTACTACTGTCCAGGCTTCATGAGCCATGGGACCAAGGGGTAGGCTGGGGTAGGTGCAATCATGTGGTGCTGCTGACTGGGAGTGCAGCCTGAGGTAGAAGCCTCCAGCTGGCATGATATTCCAGGCAGGACTGAATCTCCATTAGATGAAACTTAAAGAAGAAAATGACCTGGAGTCATTCCAATTTTTGTCCAGGTGCCTCCGACCGACTCACCGAGGCCATCCAGGAGCACCCACAGGACGACGACAACGGCTAGCAGTCATATTGTACTGTCTGCCATCTGCAAGGCAAGGCAAGGGGATGCTGCTGTGTAGCACTGCAGTACTGCATCTGCCAGCTTCACCCAGGAGACATACGATGACAGTGAGCTGAGCGGGCACTATGCTTGCTGTGGTATGTCATCTGAACAGGTAATCCAGGAAAAAAGGTGAGAAATGATTTTTTGCCATTGCTTTCACAGAGGGAGGGAGGGAGGGGGGCCTGACGACATGTACCGAGACCCACCCGCTACAATGTTTTTGCCCCATCAGGCATTGGGAGCTCAACCCAGAATTCCAATGGGTGGTGGAGATGGTAGGAACTGTGGGATAGCTACCACAGTGCAATGCTCTGAAAGTCGACGCTAGCCTCGGTACTGTGGACGCATACCACCGACTTAATGCATTTAGTGGGGACACACACAATCAACTGTATCAAACTGATTTCTAAAAAATTGACTTCTATTAAATCAACCTAATTTCATAGTGCAGACATACCCTGAGATAAGAGGAAGTATAATAAAATACATACAAAATGTAATGCTAAAAGTCCCTATATCGGGAAAAACAGAAATAAGGTGACATAATAATATAATGATATGAAAATAGTGTAGACAGCAAAAGTTATGTAAATTGAAGCTTGTGCATGCGCATTATATGGGTTATCTAATACACAATGCTTAACACTGATTGGAGGAATGCTAATGAATATGTAATATGGAAAGATATAGGAAACCAAGTGAACAGGGGCCCAATTTGGAGAAATACCAGAACAGAGACTGAGATGACCATCATGAAGTGTAGGAGAGCTTCCTAGTACCCTGGACATTGGTAATTTGGGCCCCTACCTGATCTGTTTTATCTGTTCATTATCTGTCATCTGTATAAAGATCAGAAACCATCTGAAGTGAAAACAATTCTGTCTGAAAATTTATAAATAAATGAAAAATTGATTATGCCTAATTTGAGTAAATGCATGTGGGTTGGGTTTTTTTTTTATTAGATTATTATGGTTGGAAGGGACCTCAGGAGATCATCTAGTCCAACTTCCTGCTCAAAGCAGGACCAATCCCCAAATGGCCCCCTCAAGGATTGAACTCACAACCCTGGGTTTAGCAGGCTAATGCTCAAACCACTGAGCAATCCCTCCCCCACTTTATTTACCTCAATATTTAAATGTAAATGACCTAGAGAACATTTTCTGAATAATGTTAGGGTGAAATAAGCAGCATGAAACAAGAACAGGCCTTGGAGGAGAACCATTTACATGCTAGTCTGACTCACTGTCTCATTTTCATATGGGAGCCATTAAGCATCTAGAGACTGGAGCTGAGGGCAGAGAAGTAGGTTTCAGAACCTGGACACAGATTAAGGGTATGTCTACACTACGAAATTAGGTCGAATTTATAGAAGTTGGTTTTTTAGAAATTGTTTTTATACAGTCAATTGTGTGTCCCCACACAAAATGCTCTAGGTGCATTAAGTCGGCGGACTGCGCCCACAGTACCGAGGCTAGTGTCGACTTCCGGAGAGTTGAGATGTGGGTAGCTATTCCACAGCCCCTGCAGGCTCCGCTGCCCATTGGGATTCTGGGTTGAGATCCCAGTGCCTGATGGGGCAAAAACAGTGTTGCGGGTGGTTCTGGGTACATGTCAGGCCCCCCTCTCTCTCCCTCCCTCCATGAAAGCAATGGCAGATAATCATTTCACGCCTTTTTTCCTGGGTTACCTGAGCAGATGCCATACCATGGCAAGCATGGAGCCCGCTCAGCTCTCCATCACCCTATGTCTCCTGGGTGCTGGCAGACGTGGAACTGCATTGCTACACGGCAGCAGCTCATTGCCTTTTGGCAGCAGATGGTGCATTACAATTGGTAGCCATCATTGTCACGTTCCTGAGTGTTCTTTTAGCCAACCTCAGTGAGATCGGTCAGGGGCGCCTGGGCAGACTTGGGAGTGACTCAGCCAGGTCATTCCCCTCTTCTGCCAAGCACCAGGAGATGACAATGGCTAGCAGTTCTACTCCATCATCTTCTGGCGAGTAGCCAGGAGGTGATGATGGCTAGCAGTCGAACTGCATCATCTGCTGCTAGCCTAAGATGTAAAAGATAGATGGATCAAAATAAGAAATAGCCCCGATTTGTTTTGTGAAATCAATGGCCTGCTAAACCCAGGGTTTTGAGTTCAATCCTTGAGGGGGCTATTCTGTGTGACAGTTGTTTTTGTTTCTCCTTGATGCAAAGCTACCCCTTTTGTTGATTTTAATTCCCTGTAAGCCATGTCGTCAGTAGCTCCCTCAGAGCAACAGCAGACAATTGTTTTATGCAAAACCAGGCGAGGAGGCGATGGCAGCGCGGTGACGAGAGGGACATGGTCATAGACTTCTCACAAAGTACGGGCTGGGCAATGTGCACATCATGCAAATGAGCTCTGCAAACACACTGGCCAAACAGGAAATGAAATTCAAAAGTTTGTGGGCCTTTTCCTGTCTACCTGGCCAGTGCATCTGAGTTGAGAGCGCTGTCCAGAGCTGTCACAATGGAGCACTCTGGGATAGCTCCTGGAGGCCAATACCATTGAATTGTGCCCACACTATCCCAAAGTCGACCTGGCAAGGCTGATTTCAGTGCTAATCCCCTCATCGGAGGTGGAGTAAAGAAATCGATTTAAAGAGCCCTTTAAGTCGAAAAAAAGGGCTTCATCATATGGACGGGTCCAGGTTTAAATTGAGGTAATGCTGCTAAATTCAACCTAAAGTCATAGTGTAGGCCAGGCCTTAGATCATAACGGAGAACCCAAAGAAGCTTGGAACTGGGAGAGCCTGTGCTATGTTGTATGATGCGATTTGTCTCCACACCACCCACCCACAATCTTTACTTCACCCACTAAAGTTTGCAAAAGTTATATCCCAAGTTCAAACCAACATAATACCAGGAGATTATAAAATTACATTCCCTGTTCAGGGGATCTATTTCCAATAAATAACAGAAATAAACGAAAGTAAACGTATACCCCCAAACCTGCTTCTTGTTAGCAGGAAAGAGAGACTGAGCAAGCACTGTCCTTACCTTTGTGGGAGGCTCAGCTAATATAGCAAAGGGGAACTTTATGTAAGGACTTAGATAGGTATATAATCTTCTGGCCCTCAACCCTGCAGTGGTCTCTGAGTACATGGACTCCTGTGCTCTCTCTAAACCTTATTGATTTCAGTGGTGTTCTCCAGACAGAGCTCGTTGCAGGATCAAAGCCCTGATATTTTATATTTACATTTGTATTTACTTCTAGCAAATTTTAATGGGTGAAGGTAAGATCTGGTGGGTGGTGTAAATTGGGAGGACGGAGAGAAGATGATGAAGAGTTGTAAGGCTGTAGGGAAAAATGACCTAGATCCCTTTGCAGTTCATTTCCAGACATTCCCATCAACATCCCCTTTGAAAGGAAATATTTGCAGGAATGACAAAAGCCACACAACCAGAGAAAAAAGGCAATGCCCACTATGAATAAACGTGGGTAGCAAATTGTGATCAGACCTCTGAAAAGCCCTATGTTTTGAAGTGCCTAAGATTTGCAGAATGGATGAAGCTTCTTTCTCTAAGAAACGTTTCTTCTGTTTTTCTTCTGAAGCTTCTTTCTCTAAGAAACGTTTCTTCTGTTTTTCTTCTGAAGCTTCTTTCTCTAAGAAACGTTTCTTCTGTTTTTCTTCATGTGGTTCAGCTGCATGTTCACAGGAAGTCTCCTTTCATCTTTATATTACAAAAGGCTCCCTAAGATATTAAAAAATCCTGTGAAAAATGTAAACACAAATACTTCTAGAAAGCTCCCTCAGCCTCCTTATGACAAATCTCCACCTTAAACCTAGCCTGTTCTGTGACAAATGATTAACTGTCACTCCATTTTAGTATTATTTTATCTTGTATTTTCACAATGGATATGCTCCTATATTGCAACCTTTTTGGACAAGGGAAGCTATTTTTGTTTCACCTGAAAATCATTTAAACTCCTGAGAACTTCCTGTCCCATGTATGTGACCATATAATATATAATACTTGTATTACAGTAGTGCCTGAAGCCATTATCCAAGATTGGAGCCACACTGTGCTAGGCACTGTACTTACAAATAGTAATAGATATTCCCTGCCACAAAGAGTTAACAATCTAAATAAACAAGACAAATTTTTGGAGAGAGGGAAGTATATTATCCCCATTTTACAGATGGGGAAACTGAGGCAAAGAAGTGTTGTTTTTTTTTAAATCTAATTGGTCCAAAGTCACCTAGGAACTTTGTAGAAGAGCTGCAACTCAACCCAGATCTACTGCAACCCAGTCCAGTGCTTTAACCACAAAACCATCCTGTTTCCTCTTCACTGTTTTTAATTGAAATTAATGGACATTTGTACACCATATATTATTGAAACTCTGCCACAGCCAGTCCCAAGACTGGTTGAAAAAGGAGGAGGGTTGGCATCAGGCTGGCAGATGGCCATAAAACTTTGCCAAAGAAATCCATCAGTCAACCTCACATAGATGAGACTACAGCTGGAAGAAGAAGGAGATACCACACATTATTTTTCCAAAGTTCTGTGCTAAGCAGAAATTTTCTTGGTAAGAGTAACATTTTCTAAAACAAGTTTTGTAAGAACTAATTGGTGCTGGGTTTGCTTAGCTCCATTTAATGCCCCCTCTCTCTCTTTTTATCTGAAGTTGGGATGTGGAAAAGGGAAGGATTATATTATTTCATGTCTTCCTATTCCACTACCGCAGCAAATGGTAGAAATTAAATTTTGTTTAACTTATTTCCTTTTCTAACTAATATATTTGTCTGTAAAACAAATGAACAAAAAAACCCCAAAACCAACAACAAGAACACCAGAATGGAGTTGAGAATAAAATAGTCCTCCTGAATGTTTTCCAGATGCTGTGTAATCCACACGAATTAGTGTAAACATTAGTCCAAAAGGCCATCAAGCCTCAAAAACAAAAACAACCTTGTACAATTTCCAGTTTTTGTAAGAGTTCTTTAATTAAGGCCGGATTGTTTCCAGGTGGTGGGAAGCAATAACTTTGAAGGAAGCAATAACTTTTCAGAAGTCTAGCAGCAAATTGGAGGGGGAAAGAGATACTGGCAAATCTAACATCCCTGGTTGTGCTAACTTTTATGTTTTATGTTGTGCTATCATCCATGATTCTATTCAGATGGAATACAATAGCAAACCTTTAAAGTCTCCACTGGGAAATGTAAAGTAATTTTAAAATAAGAAAACAGAATCTAATATCAGCTCTTGGGGCTTACTGCTTAGGATCTTTGAAAATTATATGCACACTAAATGTGTTGGTTTAGTGATATTAAACTAATATTTCATTTTTATTTTACAGTCCATGTTTTTTAAAAGCTTTATGAACTCTCAATAGTGTTTCAAAGACTTGTTACTTAGGGGGGTAACTCATGGTGTTTCATTACTACAAACAAACGGACAGTTTTTGGTAAGCTATTTCTAACAGTGTTTTTTCTGTATATTATGAGGAAAACGTAACTGAAAGAGACACTGTTTAGTTAGGTCTTCATTTTGATACCTCTGATTGCTGCTACTTATTGGCCATGAACTGCAAACCAGTACGTCTGTGCTAAAACATCCCCTTGTAAGTTACTTTGTCATCTTCCCCATCTCCCACTACATGTTCGTCTCATTCATCTGTTACCTCTTGTCTTTTTAGAGTGCAAGTACTTCGGGGCAGGGACCATAATTTCATATATTTGTACAGTGCACAATGAGGCCCCAACCCAATTGAGTCCTCAAGGTACTATCACAATGTTACTTCTAATAATAATAGACTAGGGGCCTGCAAAACTTGTTCAGAATGGAAAAAAATATCCTTTAGAGCAAAGTACACACATTTTCCTTTCTGCTTTCTTGGCAGGATCATGCTAGCAGGTATTTCATTTCAGAGTTTAGTCATTTTCATAACAAGATCACTTTGGTGCATAATCTAACAGAGGTGTAACATATTCTTGCGGTATATAAAAGACATCCTTTAAAAATTGGGAGTCATATCCTACTGAGAACAACAGAAAGGAGTATAAAGTCTGGCAACTCAAGTGTAGAAGTATAATTAGTCAGGTCAAAAAAAGAATTTGAAGAATAACTAGCAGCAAAAGAAAGATACAAAAACTAGCAGCAAAAGAAATGCTAAGTACATCAGAAGCAGGACAATAAAGGTGCTAAAGGACCACTCAAGGAAGACAAGGACATTGCAGAGAAGCTAAATGAATTCTTTGCATTGGCCTTTACTGCAGAGGACCTGAGAGAGATTCCCACACCTTTTGGGTGACAAATCTGAGGAGCTTTCCCAGACTGAGATGTCAATAGAGATGATTTTGGAATATCATGATCAATCAAACAGTAATAAGTCATCAACACCAGATACTATTCACCCAAGAGTTCTGAAGGAACTCAAATATGAAATTGCAGAACTACTAACTGTAGTATGTAACCTATCAATTAAATCAGACTCTGTACCATCTGAATGGAGGATAGCTAATATAATGCCAATTTAAAAAAAAAAACACATTCCAGAGGCAATCTTGGCAATTACAGGCTGGTCAACCTAACTTCAGTATCTGGCAAATTGGTTGAAATTATAGTAAAGAAGAAAATTATCAGACACTTAGATAAACATGATATTTTGGGGAAGAGTCAACATGGTTTTTGTAAAGGGAAATCATATCTCAGCAATCTGTTGGTCTGACCCCATCTGGCCATTCTTATGTTCTTATAAAATATATGCCTTGCACTGTAAAAACAGGAAATGGATAGAGCTGGTTGGAAAACAAAATTTCCTTTTCCTGGGAAACTGACATTTTCAAATGTCTTTATTCTGAATCAGAATGAAAAGTCAAAATTTCAGAACTTTTTGTGCAACAGGAAGTCTAAACAACTTGATTTGGAACCATTTATATTAACATGTTTTGAATGAAAATTCAGATATTGGATATAATATTACATATAATATAGCTGAATCAAATTTAGTAAATTAATATTTTAATAAATATTTTATAATAAAGTCTAAAGTCAAAAGAAAATGTTTTTGCCTTATCAAAGCAAAATGAGAGTCAAAATGACTTATTTTGACTTGTGAAAATGTCATTGAAATTTACATGTTCCCATGAAACTCTTCAATTTTGACAAAAGCGCATTTTGCAGTGGAAAACTGTTCTTTTGGAAATGTTTTGACCAGCTGTGGAAATGGGAACTTGTGGTGAATAGGAGTCTTTCCATTGAATTCCATGAGCTTTGGATCAGCTCCAATGTATCTTTTCCCTCAAGCATGAGGGGAAAATGTTTGACTTGTTCTGAAGAGGAGTTTTGTGATTATGTATGTATTTAGAATGCCACATTTTGATTTGTGTGGATGTGTGCACCAGGAGATTGTGTTAGGATGACACTTGATATCTCTCTTTCTCTGTTGCTGTGGTATTATAAACAAGTGTTGATTGAGCCAATATGTAGTGAAATGTTTTTGTGGATCCCCCGGATTTTTGTCAGACTTAAGCTTTCATTAAAATAAAAGTTACTTGTGTTCATAGTTGTGGAGGTGATTAAGTCCTGTCCAGGTCTGCACTGAGAGAGAGACAGAACTAAGTTTCACCATCCCTGGTGTAACAAGCCAATAGAATTACACATGGGATGAATTTGGCCTATTTGGTCTAAGGGAAAGGTGCATGGCTCCCATTCATGGACATAGGTGTAAACTTTGAAGTCTAATAATGACAAACTATTTCACATACCATTCCTAATGTGGAGATCCAGCAATAAGAGATGTGAACAAACGGGTGCGAACAAAAACCCAACAAAACACCTGCCCAGGTTCAAAGTAAGAAAAAAGTGTTGTACTCTATGTAAGTTTTGCCTACTGTTCCAACATTTGCTCATAATCTAACAGTAGCTGGATGTTTCCACTAAAATGGTCAGCCCAGATGGTGAGAGCACTTCCAGAGACGTTACAGGTTCAAAGAGAAGGACACAAGATTTCAGACAAGAAGTCTAGTCAGCTGGTTCAATGGAACCAAAAACTCTTGCACTTGTGATCTGGAAGATAAAGGCAAGGGAGCTGCAGGTGCTCTGCCTCTGAGAATTAGGCCATTTTTTAGTCAGGTGCCTAAATGTAGTAGCCTAAGTTAAGGCCAACATTTTCAACCCTGGATGCTTAAGATTCATACTGTCTGAGTTTTTATTTTAAAGGACTGTGTACCCTTATCTGTTTAGCACATTATGTGCTTTCTATGTTCTCAATGGTTTAATAATAAATGATGGTGAAACCCACAAGACAGTTTAATTATTTATTTTTCTTTCTGAATTTGTTTGCATTCATATTATTAAATGTTGTGCTATTGCTTACTGAGTCCACAATGTGCCTTCTTACACTGATTAGACAGTCTGTGTACATAACAGCAAGTGCCATTAACCAGCTCCCGGTTGGCACTCACTATTTCAGAGGTGAGCTCACTTTTATTGCTCTATTAGATGGCAAATACTCCAGCCACCTTCTCTCTACAGAAGTGAAAGCAACTGATAATGGTGGATCGCTGATCGTTTTTTTCCGGTGTCATTCTCTTGTATGAGTTTTAATGTCTCATTGGCTGAGTCAGTGTACAACTAGTGAATTTGTTCTCTTTCGCCTCTGCCCCTTGACTGAGTGCGGGTTTATCATAGATCCAAGCTAAGTTGTCCTATGTCTCCCATTGGGACTAAGACTCTCTAAATCACCTTTTACCTTGCAACATTTTACCTTGGGACAGAGGCAATCTCTCCAATAGCCTGGACTCAGATCATAGAGGCTCTAGGTAAATAGCAACACCCTTCAATTTCACCCAGAAATCAAACGAGGAAGGGAGAGCTAGTCTTCTGAAAACTCTGGGGAACTACACAACTGTTAAATCAAAGACAACAGAATTCTTCAAGTCACTGAGATTTCAGCAGTTTCTAAAGAATTATCCAGATTGGAAAGCCAATTTTGAACTTTTTGAGGCTATTTTTGAAAACAATAGTTCTGTGGATAAATAGTTACTGGCACATTGGGAACTCTACCTCAGTTAACATTTAAAGCTCCATTTTGACTTAGGCCAGAGTCAAATAGAAGGTCTAGAAGGACACTTCCCTTATGGAAGAGCCTTGAGTACCTTTGTACTCTTCAATCAGCTTTTGTCTGCCAGCTAGTGCAGACCATTGGGGTAATCTAGTGGCACTGGGGGCACCTGATCTTCACAGTTTTAGTACGCTCAGAGTGCCAAAACAGGGCCTGATGCAGATGTGAAAGAGGAAGATGCGCCGCAAGGAGCCCTCTTCCTTGCCCACCAGTTTCCACTGAGGAAGACAATCTGGCCCTCAATCTGCAATTGAAAGGATGCAGAGCAGGAAACAAGGTCATATCCAGTGTTGCCATGATATTGGTCTTTTTTTCTTAAAGCCCCAGTTCCTGGAGGAATGGAGTTAAGTGAGAATCTCAGCTTCTTTCTTTAAAAGAAAGTACATTCCAGCCCTCAGAGATGCAAAGAAAATCTTGAAAACTTGACCTAAGTGCACTTTAAAGACTTAGAGACCAGAAGGCAAAGAAAAAGAACATCAATTTTTAAAGAAAAAACACCACTCTGTGATTTTTAAACCAGTATTGACTTTCGGGGAGCCTGGCATGTGTTTTTTGAACTCTTGCAGAGGTAGCAATATTGCATATCTGGACTTTGGATTGTAGTAACTAAACTTATCTGAGTAAGAGGCTCACAGATATGGATTTTGTATTACACAGTGCCCCTACCAAATAAGTTGTGTGGTAGGCTGAAGTAGTAGTTAAATTATTATTACTACTACTTATTTGGTATGGGGGTAATAGCAAAGACCCCAATCAATGACCAGGGCCCCCCATTGTCCTTGACACTGTGCACACACATAACAAAAAATTATTCTTGCCCCAAAGAACTTGCTATCTTAATGGCAAGCCTACCCTCTGCATTTGAGGTTAGGTGCTATAGTACAGATATTGAAAATACCCATGAGAAGCATGAAAACCACCAGCCACTGTTTATCAGCAGTGTGGTAGGAATGAGGAGCTCTGTGAATAACAGAGTAGGTTTCTCTACTGAAAAACAAATAATGGGAAAATGTCTGGTAAAGTCACCACCAAGCAGATCAAGGTGCAGCTCACCCTACTCAAACTGGAGGCAGGAACCAATCTTAATTATTGTACTGTATTAATAGTAATTAGCTGAGTACCAACACAGTACTAGGTCCTTGAAAAAATGCACAACAGTGCTTCCCAACCTGGCAGGCAGGCACCAGACTATGCCAGGGTGGGCAGAAGGCACGGAGAAATGCAGAGGAGTGGGAGAACTTGTTCACCCACTATTAAAAATAAACATACTTGGTACTCACGCATCTACCCTGACTATTTCTACAGCTGGCTGTGCACATAGGTGCTGGAACTAAGGGTGCGGGGCCAGGGGTGCTGCAGCAACCCCTGAGTTGAAGTGGATTCCATCATATACAGGGTTTATAGTTTGGTTAAATGGCTCTCAGCACCCCCACTGTACAAATTGTTTCCTGGCTGCATAGGTTCATCTCATGACCCCAAGGCTAAAGCATACTTGCTCAAGCTTCTCTTCTCTCATCATGTGGCTTTGGCTCAGATGCCCAAGTGCAGAGAGTCACCCATAGCTCCTCCTGCCCCTTCCTTCCCCACTGAGGCCTGGTCCACACTACAGCGTTAAATCGATTTATACAGCTTTAAATCAATTTAACGCTGTACCCGTCCACACTACAAGGCACTTTAAATCGATTTTAAGGGCTCTTAAAATTGATTTCTGTACTCCTCCCCAACGAGAGGAGTAACCCTAAAATCGATATTACTATATCGATTTAGGGTTAGTGTGGACAGAAATCGAAGTTATTGGTCTCATTCTTTTACTGAGCTACCCAGAGTGCACCGCTCCGGAAATCGATGGTAGCCTAGGACCATGGACGCACACCATCGAATTAATGTGCCCTAGTGTGGACGCGTAAAATTGATTTTATAAAACCAGTTTTATGAAACCGATTTTAATAATTTCAATTTTATGCTGTAGTGTAGACGTGGTCTTAGTAGCACATCACCTTCTGCAGAAAAAGGGATCAAGCAGGGTTATGATAGAGCTAAGGATAACTATGACTCACATTGGCTAGGCAAGAGCAGCGCCTCCTAGCTGGCTGAGGTAGGCAAAAGGCATTCCTGGCTGCTGTTTTCTGTGATGACCCCAAGATTGTGCACTGCCTAGATAACCAGGGGATAGATGAGCTCAAAGCTCCTGCCAGGTCATCCAGTTAGTCTCCCTTCCAAGCAATATAACTCCTGAGCTTGAGCAGGCTGTTTTCTTTCTTGTACTTGTTTCTCTCAGGGCCTAGTTGTCTGAATGATAATTCTCTCTGTGTCTAATGAGAATGGGAACCAGAGTTAGGATGGTTAACACTGAGGCTGTAGATTCTCAGTCTCCCCTAGTGGTTTAACATATAAATCGAATCATAGCCAGGCAGCCTCAGCAGCAGAAGACTTCAAGGTAGCAGTTTGTATCTGAGAAGAAGCAGAAGTGGAATCAGTAGGGGTGTCAGCCGGAGTCAATTCTGTGCTGTGTTTCTTTGGCAGATGTTACACAAGGTGGATTTTGTGAAGATTCCTTGCAGCAAGTCTAAAGTAGCTGTTTCTCTGCATTTATATTTGCAGTCACTGCTCAAGTATTTATTACAGTCTGACAAAAGCTGCCAGCAGTAGATACTATTTCAGAAAGTGATGATTGATTAGCATGCAGCAAATTGAGAAGTGGCCTAGAAAAGATGTGATTTGGTGAGAAAAGCTACTGAAACAAAGAATGCCTTTTTAAAAATAGCATACTAACTTCATGTAGAGTTGCATAAAAATCAGATTTGTATTTCGTTACTAAATAGTGTTAATTGAAAAATTATTTGCTTAAAAAGAGACTCCACATTTTAAAAATAAGCACAAGGGTACAAAGTTAGGTCAATATTTTTTAACGTTTTAGTTCCTGATTTTTCATTCTTTACAATATATTAATGTGTACATATATTATCTAAATACTATATATGCCTACAGGGCATAGATATATAAACATGCATGAACCTACATATACACCTCATACATAAGATATGCACATTTCAAAGAATACAGATCTGTGCCTTAACAGTGCAATCTGGACCTTTTGAAAAATAGACAATGTGTATATCCATTTCAGTGCATATGTTTTTAACATGATGACTAATTTTTGTTCTAAATTTCCCAATATTACAAATTAATTTTCTGTAGTTCTTATTTCTAGCCTTTAGTTGGGATGGGCAAAATGGTTCAGCTAGAAACCCCATTCGAACTTAATAATGCAATTGTACATTTTGGATGAGGTGGAATAGTTGATCATTTTCTTGCCTTTTCATTTTCACGCACTTCTGTATATCCTGGCTTCAGCCTAGACTAGAATGAGCATACTGAAATACTTTGTGAGAGGCTCTCAGGATATATCAGAAGTGGGCAGAAGCAGGAAGCACTGGAAAAATGTGCTGTCTTGAGATTTCCAGCCCGGCTCCTCAGACCTAAAGTTCATATGCACAACTCAGTTTATTATTTGAACTTTCAGTGTCTCTCTGAACTAAACCAAAACTTCTCAATCTTTTGAGATTCAGCCATCATTATTCCTTGTCATTGATTAATCCCCCTTTGCTGCCCATAGCATTACAAAGGTTGTTCACCTCTAAGTCCTATTTGTTTTCATAAAGCATGTTTCCTTGAAGAGTTCCTAGTATTAACTGTGTATAGTATTTTCTTCCTCAGATCGTTTTGGTTTTGACCTGAAAATTTAATGCTCATCTATTTGTTTTTAATCTTTCAGGCAACATCAGCTGGAACATCCTCCCACCCTTTCCTCAAGAATTTTTGTAGCTGTGTGGCTTTGATCTTTTTTGTGATTGTTATAAGATCAGGGTCAGGCAAACTTCAAACGATCTACTGTAGTTCAATGGTTTGAAACAGAGCTAAATCAAACTTTGTTTTTAAACACACGGATTGCTTAAGGCTTTTTGTTGTTGTTGTGTGTGCTTCTGCATCCATTCATCTACTCATGGAAAATGTTATTGAAAATCAACCAATCAATACTTAAAGATGTAATAGACCAAGGGTAAAGAACTAAAGGTCATATCACCCCACTCCACATCAGAGTCCACATCAGAGTGGGGTGTCTTGTCCATTATGCATAGCAGTGGTGGCCCTGATTAGCCTGCTAATTCCTTGGGGAAGGCTACAAAAGCACAGACATTCTTACCAGAGTCCATCAACAGCTCACCCAGTACCTAGATGTGCATGTTCTACTCAGCAAGTAGCCCACGCATGAGGAGTCTTAGGGTAGAATATGGCTGCCACTACTGATGCTACCATTTCCCCCACACTCAGTCCACAAGAATCATCCATGCATCACCAAAAATGAATGAGCCAGATGCTCCTGACCCAGCTTCAAGGAGAGCTTGTAAACATAAGGGCCCCGCTAGTGAGGGCATCATCCTAGAAAGTCACCATGCAACAGGCCAAGCAGCAAAGGAAGTGACCGTCCTCCACCTCTTTCACTTTTGAGTTCTATTGCTGGTATTAACTCCCTGCTCTGTACCCCCCACAACCTAAACTTTATTCTGATAAATTAACTTTTGTAACACACACTTTTCTGTGCTTTCCTTGCATTCAGCCTTCTCCCACTCCCACCCCAGGTAAGTTTCCCGAAGGCATCCTTTCCAGCATTAATCTTCCACCAAAAAGAAATCTGGATGAGCACCTACTATCTTGGCATGCTATGGATTAGCTGGACTTTTCAGCATCCAAACTTACCTAGGCTTTCACCACTTACTTTGCAAACCTCTGTTGGTCACCTAATCGCTTGAACATACCCATGTTACACAAATACTAGGAACATCAACCCCAGTGTGCAGAGCAGGCACACATATGCTTAGATCACCCTTCTGAAAATTCCACAGTCACCTACCTGCCACTCACATACTAATTAAACCCCACTCTGCCTATTTAGGAACATGACATGCTTCAAAAGTTGCATCCTACTGCCATGCAATTAGTCATTGTGTCTGATGTATACACAGCTGCTTTAATTCCACTCTTCCACAAGCCTTAAGCTGCCTTTGATGACAGAAAGGGAGAATGAGAGTTGCCTATATTGTGTGAGAACAGAAGTTTATGAATATTGTTAAACTTTTAATGATTTGCTAGGTAGCTCATTGATTCAAAAATAGATGTGCACTGAGCAAAGAAAAACAAACACCATCTACTGTACTATCCATGTGATATGCAGTTTGTCTGCCTAGATTCTGCAGGATTTAGTGCTTTAGAAACATCTTAAAGATATGTATTATACAAACACAAAGAGTCCATCCCTCAAGACAGGGCTTTAGCCTGATTTAAGGCCTGTGCTAACCCTCTGCAAGGGTGATTTTCACCCTAATGTTGTAATGTGCTTTAAGTTTCTTGTGTAGGTGGTGATGGAGAAAAATAAAGTTGTATTATCCATTAATTTCATATGACAAGTTAAAATAATATAATAAGGATATTTATATTGGACAAGTTTGTTAAATTTACATTAATTGTGAAAATAGTACATTCCATATTTATTTGTTTGGTAGTTAAGAAAAAGCCAGAAAATCCAATGGACTCTCAAACCTATTACAAACACAATAGATGATACAAATACAACTAGATGATAGCTGTTTGTACATTAGCCATGAATTTTTGACCCTAGAACATTAGGCTGTGTGAAAATGGTCCTTTTCTTACTTTGCCTTTGTTGTTAGAGTTTGTTGAAAAATGGAATTTCCTTCCTTACAGAAATTCTGAGACTTGTAAATCTGGTTTCATCACAAACCGGGCTGAAAAGTTAGAATTTTCACCAAATGAAATACTCTGAAAATATTTCATTTCAACTTCATCTAAACATTCAGATTTGATAAGGTCAAAACTTTACATTTTGACTGTATTCCTTTAACTGAGAACAGAATTCAAAACATTTTGATAATTACCTGCACAAAATTGACGAATTCACCCCCTTCCTGCAAAATGTTTATGTTGTTGAATCAGCATTTTACAACAGTAAACTGTTCCCTCGGAAAATGTACAATCAGCTCTAGCTGTTATGTTCTATAAGGTACTTTCTGTGCTTCCTTGATTGCACTCAAAACATATAGGCAAGAGTGTGTGTGTGTGTGCGCGTGTGAGTGTGAGAAAGAAGAAGAAGAATCACCTTGTGGCATTTGCTTCCCCTTTCCCCCAAAGGAGCAGCAAGGATACTCTCTGACCCCTCCTTGCCTGCCTATTCCTGAAAATCCCCCCAAATTTGCTGTTATGTTCATAGCATACACACAGAGAAGTTATTGTATCTGATGTTTCATTATCTGTCTGGAAGATAACTACTTATATTCTTAGAATCCAGAACAATAAACACACAGTAACCAAATACAGAGACATAAAGCAGGCCGTTCCCTGAGGCAAAGAGGCACAAATAACTCTCTCTAGGCTGGCTCTTTCCTGACAAACTCCGATTGTTTGCTTTCCTACAGAGCACCCTAGTCTGCATGACCAAGAACCCCTTACAAATTAAAGTGACAGCTTACAATCATAATACAGTTTTTTAATACATCACACCTGCCTAGAGATTCACATGGAGTCTCTGGGGCTCTCTTTTCCCTCCTATCTCTGTGTCATTTCCTTCTAGCTCCCAAGGCTATGCAGACAGGACTTTCCCAGCAGACAGCTTTCCTGGAACCTCTCAAACTGGGGGTTCGAGAGCAGGAAGGAGATTCTCCTCCAGAGTTAGTAAGTCTGACTGTATTAACTCCAGAGAAGACATCATGTGGGTAGGATGGGGAATAATATACAGACCCCTAAACCTCCCATGACTATAGTGTTAACCTGAGTTAGACCTTGATCCTAACTCTTGTGTTGCCAACTCACAATTTTGTCATGAGTGTCACAATATTTGGTATTTTTCTGATAGCTCCAGCTTGGAGTCCTGTTGCTACACTGTACGGAGTGAGCCACAACTGCGTATCTCATGGAGATTGTCAAAAGCAGGGCAGACACCCCAAACTGGTGGGATAGTCGATAATTAGATTTCGCCAATTCAGTAACAAATGTGAATGCCTGGATCACTGTAACAGTCTTACAATGGAGCAACAGACCAGGGATGGACAACCTGTGGCTCTGGAGACACATGCAGCTCTTCAGAAATTAATATGCGGCTCTTTGTATATTAACCGACTCCGGGGCTGGAGCTACATGCGCTAATTTTCCAATGTGCCAGGGGGCGCTCACTGTTCAACCCCTGGCTCTGCCACAGGCCCTGCCCCCATTCCACCCCTTTCCATCTCCTCCCCTGAGCCTGCCATGCCCTCGCTCCTCCTCCCCCCCTCCATAGCCTCCTGCACGCCACAAAACAGAGGTGCGGGGAGGGAGGTAGAGGTGCTGATCGGCGGGGCTGCTGGTGAGTGGGAGGCTCTGGGGGCAGGGTGGAGCTAATAGGGGGCTGCTGATGTATTACTGTGGCACTTTGGCAATGTATATTGGTAAATTCTGGCTCCTTCTCAGGCTCAGGTTGGCCACTTCTGCCATAGAGCCTCCAGTCTATCCTGCCACCCAGGCAAGCTGGACTTGGTGATAAATGGTCACTTACATGAAAATAAATAAATAAATAAAATCACAAAATATTCAGATTGCTCCCAGTCCCAAGAGACCAGTCACTTACCCCCAGATTAATTTGTACCTTTGATCTCACACCAAAGCCAACTCTGGTAGCCAATCCTGTAATAAACTAACTAAAGGTTTATTAACTAGGAAAAAGGAATCAGTGTTATTTACAAGTTAAAGCAAGCAAGCGTATACACAAATGAGTTTCAGTCTGTGATTCAAAAGATGACACAGTTGTAGCAATCAGTCAATTCAAAATATCTTTAAGGGCTAACTGATGCAAGAAGCATGAGGATTTTTTTTTTTTAATCTTTAGGAATCTTTGCCCACAGAGTCCGGATAGCATGAAAGAGATTCCGTTTCTTCTTGTCAGAGATTTTTATCCCTTCCCCTCCAGAGTCCAAACTGATGGGATGAGTTCACCCGTAGGTCTCCCCTTCTTAGAGGGAGTTAGGAATGCAATCAATAAGGCCTCTTTCTTTTCATGTTACAAAATACCTTTTTTTTTTCTATCAGTGGATCATCTTCAGCACTCTACCTTTATTAATGCTTCTTTTCCTGTTTGAGTTACACAAATTACAGATCTTTACAATGCAGACACTTTATACCATGGGCTATGCAGGTTATTTGTGAGAACAGTATATCAGTAAAGTCTAAAAACATTCTTATCAACTTAACATCTAATATCTACTTTTATAATGCTAACAAAGGGAAGCAAAACTGGTTTCCAGCTATGCATTTGTGTAAGTGTTCAGTGAGGTCTGGGGCCTTGGCATGAGCTGGCTCTGGCCTACCTGCATCACACCTGCAGGGGTGAAAGTAGACCGGTACACGCTGGTACAAAGTACTAGTAAGAAGCTGGTACTGGCCCATATGCAGCAGATGTTAAAGCGCTGCCATTGCTCCTTTTGCCTCCTCATTGTCAGCCCTGCCGGTACGGACTGGAGGAGGGAAGGGCAGCTACTCTGAGGCCAGTGATTAAAAAGGGCCCGGGGCTCCCAGCCACCACCACCACTACCAGGGCAGCAGCCAGAGCCCTAGGCCCTTTTAAATCGTCACCAGAGCCCCTGGCGGCACGGGCCAGCCAGCGCAGAGGGGCTGGCTGGGGGAGGCTGACCTCCAGCCCTGCCCTTTCCACCCAAGGCTCCTCCCCTTCCGGGCTCCCATACCTGTAAGTGTTTCATATTACTTTCACCTCCGTACACATGTGATAATATTTTTTAAAAATAGATTTATAGACTTTTTGGTGGTGGAGAAAATCTTGAAAACAGGAACCTAAAGGCTCAAAAATGAGAAGATAAGTAATAAGAACCCAACATGTAATATAAAATCCTGTGGTTTTTAAACTGGGGTATGGGGGGCTGATTCATGATTTTAAGACTTGGGGCTAGGGATACTTCCTTACACATGGGTCATTTTGCCCTCAGAGACCCCTCCACAATTTGAGGAAAGGGGGGTACCATACTACAGTAGAAACTGAGGATCCTCACAGTAGATCTAGCCAAAATGATCAGGTCTATCATTTCTAAATCTTGCAAGTTTGTCTCTTCTTTTTCTTGCTGAGAGCTTCTGCAGTTTCTTTTAAAAGCTGCCAATTTATATTATATAAAAGATTACAATGTGTCCATCTGGGTTGTCTCAGCTTAAACATAGCTTGGAAATTCCTATGGGCAAGGACTGTCTTTTTTGGTATATGTTTGTATGGTGCCTACCACAGGGCGAATAATAAAGAACAACAAACAGCCAAATAGTTTTTATAAAGCTCTGTAATTGTGTAACAAAAATCACTACCTACTAAAACACTGAATTTTGACGTGTTGTACCTATGAAAATAAATTGTACATTATAGTTCAGCCATGAAGTGGTAAACAGCTACTAATCTGTATTCCCACATTCACAATCCAGATTCCAACTTGCTGCTTCTGTATCAAAATGATACACTGTATCCAGCATACTATGATGGACTTTTTAGAATCATTTTTCACAGAACTCTGTTCTTTAGAGACTGGATATTTATAGGGATATGCAAGTGGAAGTGATATTTCTTGATATATTGAACCTATACATTTTATTTCTGCATAAGAGCATAGCACAGTGACCAGTGCAAAATCCATTAGGATCTAGAGATTACACAGAAGTATCCATGGTAAAATCCTGAATTCCTTACCCAGAGACAATTCCTGCTCCCAACCCCCGGGTGGATGAGCAAGGTTCAAAACATATCAGAAATATCGCATTTCTACAGTTGAGGGGATCAAGCCATTGGAAAATGAATGCAGCATAATCTCCCACACTTCTGTGACAGCTTTAGGGAGGGGCAGTTCTGTGCTGTTCCTCATGGAAAGAGGGGGATGTGTATAGACTAGAGGTGTTAAAGGACCACAGTGAGTACGCCTATGTACAGCATGAATCCACAGGCCAAGAATATTGTCAGGAGGAAGGAAGATAAACAGCATGCATAACACAGTGCTCCTGTCTATGTTCACTGCAAGCAGCCACAGCCCAGCTGTATAGATACACCAGGCCCTATACGTACAACAGGGGAGAATTTTATCCCATCTTCCCTGTAATTCCTATGGGCAAAGCCTCTTTACTCAACCTTTTCTTGTGGGATCAGGGTTGGCCCCTTAGTCCATACTCAGGCAAAACTCCCCATAAAGGGATTTGTATTTACAGTTTGCCCTGGATTAGAGCTGGCATATGGCTGCATAAGCTGAAGGTGGAAGGCAATTTGGTTGAAAGTGATCATGAAATGGTAGATTTCATTACCCTAAGGAAGGGAAGGAGAGAAAGCAGCAAAATAAGGACAATGGACTTCAAAAAAAGCAGTTTAACAAACTCAGAACTGGGAGATAAAAGTCTCATTAGAAGAAAAGCTAAGGGATAAAGGAGTTCAGGAGAGCTAGCTGTTTCTCAAGCAATATTAAAGGTACAACAGCAAACTATCCAGATGCAAAGGAAAGATACAAAGAATAGTAAGATGCCATTATGGTTCCATCAGGAGCTCTCTAACAACCTGAAATTCAAAAAAGAATCCAACAACAAGGAAAACATGGATGAATTGCTAAAGAGGAACACAAAAGAATAGCACAAGCATGTAGGGACAAAAACAGAAAGGCTAAGGCACAAAATGAGTTACACCTAGCAAGGAACATAAAAGGTAATAAGACATTCTTTAAATACATTCTGAAGCAAGAGAAAGACAAAGGAAAGTGTAGGTCTTCTACTTAGCACGAAAGTAGAGAACATCAAGAAAGCTGAGGGTTTGATGACTATTTTGCTTCATTCTTCACTCAAAACATTAATGGTAATCAGATACTCAAACACAATTAATAGAAACAACAAGGAGGAAGTAACACAAACCAAAAAAGGGAACGATCAAGTTAAAGAATATTTAGATAAGTTACATGTATTCAAGTTAGCGGGGTCTGATGAAACTCATCCTAGGGTATTTAAGGAACTGGCTGGCGCTATTTCAGAAGCATTAGTAATCATCTTTGTGAATTCATGAAGAATGGTGAGGTCCCAGAATATAGGAGAAGGGAAAAAATAATATTTATGTTTAAAAATAGGAACAAAGATGACCCAGGGAATTACAGACCAGTCAATTTAATTCAGTCAGTAACTTCAATACCTGGAAAGATACTGGAACAAATTATTAAACAATCCATTTTTAAGCACCTTGAGGATAATAGGGTTTTAAGGAATAGCCTGCATGGATTTGTCAAGAACAAATCATGCCAAACCATACTAATTTCCTTTTTTCACGGGGTTATTGGCCTAGTGGATAGGGGATGAAGCAGTAGAAGTGCTATATCTTGATGTTAGTAAGGCCTTTGACAGAGTCCTATATGACATTCTCATAAGCAAACTAGGAAAATGTGGTCTAGATTAAATTACTATAAGCTGGGTGCACAACTAGTTGAAAGACCACTCTCAAAGGGTGGTTATCATTGGTTCACTGTCAAACTGGGAAGGCCTATCTAGTGGAGTCCCCGAGGAGTCAGTCCTGAGTCTGTTACTATTCAATATTTTCATTAATAGCTTGGATAATGGAATGGGAAGTATGCTTATGACATTTGTGGATGACACCAAGAGAGGAGGAGTTGCTAACACTTCGAAAGAAAATTCAAAACAACCTTGACAAATTGGAAAATTGGTCTGAAATCAACTAAATGACATTCAATAAAGACAAGTGCAAAGTACTTTATTTAGAAAGAAAAAACAAACGCATAACTACAAAATGGGGAATAAGTGGCTAGCTGGTAATACTGCTGAAGTGGATCTAGAGCTTATAGTGGATCACAAACTGAATACAAGCCAATGTCTGATCCAGTTGCAAAAAAAGGCTAATATCATTCTGCGGTTTGTTAACAGGAGTGTCATACGTAAGACATAGGAGGTAATTATCCCACTCTATTTGACATTAGTGAGGCCTCAGCTAGAACACTGCACACAGTTCTGGGCTCTGCACTTTAGGAAAGATGTGGAAAATAGGAGTGAGTACAAAGGAGGGCAAGAAAAATGATAAAAGATTTAGAAAGCCTATAATCTATGAGGAAGGGTTAAAAAAATGTGGGCATGTTTAATCTTGAGAAAAGCATCTGATAAAAGTGTTCAAATATGTCAACGGCTGTTATAAAGATGACTCTGATCAATTGTTCTCCTTGTCCAATGAAGGTAAGAGAAGAAGCAATAGGCTTAATCTGCAGCAAGGGAGATTTATATTACCTATTTGGACAAACTTTCTAACTGTAGGGCTATTAAGTTCTGGAATAGGCTTCCAAGGGAGGTTATGGAATTCTCAACCATGGGGGTTTTTAAGAACAGGCTGGACAAATACCTGTCAGGCATGGTCTAGGTTTACTTGATGCTGCCTCAGCCCAGAGGGCTGGACTTGGCTACTTTTTTATGATTGGATGAAGCTCTGGAGCAGCACAGGGAAGGAATGATGCCTCAGAGAAGACTTATTCCGTCTCTTCTCCTCCTTGTGCTTCAGGGGGCAACAATCTGCTATTGGTTTCTACTGGTAACAGATTTTTATCCCCTGGTGCTGATTTAGCTATGCTGGCCAACATGGTCCCCCTAGCCTCTTTCCACTCCAGGGGGAAGAGGGGTGTAGTTTATGTACTGCACCTCCTTACTTCCATGCACCAAGACCAAAGGAGGATGTGAATGAATATACTGGGGGAGGGTCTAACCCTCCCTTGTATTCCTCACTGGCCACACAGCCTTGACCATGATCTGGCCCAGAATTAAGAGTTGTTTTGCCTGAGTAAGGGCTGCAGGATTTGGCTCTACATAACTTGATATCAAGTTTTGCCAGAAAGGTTATTTCCCTACAACAATGCAAAACTTATGTCTTTATAAAAGTTGCTTGCAAAATAACAAAACCCCATCACTTCGTTACAATGTAGTCATTGAATGAGGGGTTATAAGTAGGGTACATGCTTAGGAACAAATTCTTACCCATATGGAGAGTCAGCATTACCTCTGAAATCTTAGTCAAAACACCTGCATCTAAATTTTGACCTCAGGCTTTGCTCCCAGTTATATTTCTCCAGCCTTAGCCAAATGAGCAAATAAACAATCCAATCTAACTGCAGGGCTTCTCCAAGAATTCACTGCCCATCTGTTTGTAATTCAGTCAGAGGCAAAAATCAAGTAAACAATAAATACATGAAGATATCAGTAACAAGATTTAACTCCAAAACCACATCTCCTCTAATTCCAGGAATGTGATCTGTGTTCTAAAGCTGGCATTCCATTACTTTCATTCTGGGAGAAAGAAATAAGTGAACATACCAGCAGCCTTTCTGTGATTTCTAAACAGGTATTTCATCCTTAATTGTTTATTCTCTTTATATTTCTTCCAAATATCAGAATGTGTTTAACATGGTGTAAAAACATGCTCATGTTCATTTTTATGTTCTCTTTGGGAGTTTGAACACTCAGAATAAAGGGGCACCTCAACTTAAAAACATTTTTCTTCTGCCTGAAAAGTTTTTACCTATTACTGTCACAAGAAACACCTCAGATTATTATAACAAAGAGACTAGAGGAACAATATGTTTTGCTGTTTCTTTATGTTATGAATATAGGCCCTTTGTGTAAATGTCACTGTTTTCCCTCTATAGTCTGTTTCATCCTAATGCTCACACAACCATAAGGAAGAGCTGCTATTCTCACATTTGGTGCCCTCAGAAATGCCACTGGATGGACCCTGGCCCAACTTTCTTTCCTCCATATCTGAATACAGACACTGTAGCAGCTTCCAACACAGTGTGTGGTGCTGCTGCTTTTGGCAGTGGTATGGGCCTTGCCTTAGAATGTTCACGTTTGGTTAGCGTTTTGGCATGCTGCAAAAATTTTTCTGAGAAACACCAGTGAGGGGAGGGAAATGGTGATGTTTAACAGGTTATAGCTCAGCCAAAAGTAGGGTGACCAGATGTCCCAATTTTATAGGGATGGTCCTGAATTTTTGGGTCTTTTTCATATATATAGGCTCCTATCACCTCCCACCCCCTGTCCTGATTTTTCACACTTACTGTCTGGTCATCCTAGCCAAAAGTGGATGTCATGTTATGGGACAAAGCAAAAAGAATTTCTCTAGCACTGGGGATTTCCCCTGTGGAATATCGAAGGCCTGCTGCAAACAGTGAGGTGAGAGAGATTTTCAAAGAAATGTTGCAAGAATCTTTTATAAAGGAAAATGTAAGGCAATGTAAATAGAGGGGTCACAAGCCGCTCTCCCTGTGATAATGAATGTAGTTATTTGGAAATGAGTACTTTTGTTCCATAATTACAAATACTAAAACTAAGTATTGCAGGAAAGTATTCATCCGTCTGCTCCCCCACCCCTAGCCCAGACACACACACACACTGCAGGTTTATGTGGCCTGATGGGCATTAGAACCCATTAAATTTACTGAGCAGGGAGGAAAATTAGCAATGCTATGCCATTTAATCACCATATTAATTTGTATGTATGTTATAACCCTATCCTCTACACTTTATGTATTTGCAGAGAGTGTAAGCCCTCCTGCATAGGTTTTATCTCTTTTCTATCTGTGTAGCACCCAGCAGGCTAGGACCCCAATACCGACTGTGGCCTTGGGTGCCACTGTAATAGAAGTCAGCTGTCTGGTCACTCTAGCCAAAAGTGAATTCATAACCTAAGTCGTGCAGAACGCAATGCCATCCACAGCCTCAGAAACCACCCTGACATTATAATCAAAGAGGCTGATAAAGGAGGTGCTGTTGTCATCATGAACAGGTCTGATTACCAGAAGGAGGCTGCCAGACAACTCTTCAATACCAAATTCTACAGGCCACTTCCCTCAGATCCCACTGAGAAATATGCTAAGAAACTGTACCATCTACTCAGGACACTCCCTACACTAACACCGGAACAAATTAACATACCCTTAGAGCCCCAACCAGGGTTATTCTATCTACTACTCAAGATCCACAAACCCAGAAATCCTAGACGCCCTATCATCTCAGGCATTGGCACTCTCACTGAAGAACTGTCTGGATATGTGGACTCTCTACTCAGACCCTATGCCACTAGCACTCCCAGCTATCTCCGTGACACCACTGATTTCCTGAGGAAACTACAATGCATTGGCGACCTTCCAGAAAACACCATCCTAGCCACCATGGATGTAGAGGCTCTCTACACAAACATCCCACACACAGACGGAATACAAGCTGTCAGGAATAGTATCCCTGATGATGCAACAGCACAACTGGTTGCTGAGCTCTGTGCCTTTATCCTCACACACAATTATTTCAAATTTGATGACAATATATACCTCCAGATCAGCGGCACCGATATGGGCACCTGCATGGCCCCACAATATGCCAACATTTTTATGGCTGACCTGGAACAACTCTTCCTGAGCTCTTGTCCACTCACGCCCCTTCTCTACCTATGCTACATTGATGACATCTTCATCATCTGGACCCATGGGAAGGAGACCCTGGAAAAATTCCACCACGATTTCAACAGCTTCCACCCCACCATTAGCCTCAGCCTGGACCAATCTGCACGGGAGGTCCACTTCCTAGACACCACAGTGCAAATAAGTGAAGGTCACATTAACACCACCCTATACCAAAAACCTACCAACCATTATACCTACCTTCATGCCTCCAGCTTCCATCCCGGGCACACCACATGATCCATTTTCTACAGCCAAGCACTGAGGTACAACCGCACCTGTTCCAACCCCTCAGACAGAGACCAAACACCCATAAAATCTTCACTAAGCATTCTCAAAACTACAATACCCGCATGAGGAAATAAGGAAACAGATCAACAGAGCCAGACGTGTACCCAGGGCCGGGTCTAGCAATTTTGCCGCCCCCAAGCACGGCGGCATGCTGCGGGGGGCACTCTGCCGCTTGCCGGTCTCGCGGCTCTGGTGGAGCTGCTGCAGGCATTTCTGTGGAGGGTCCGATGGTCCCGCGGCTCCGGTGGAGCTGCCACAGGCGTGTCTGCGGGAGGTCCACCAGAGCTGCAGGACCAGCGGACCGTCCGCAGCCACATCTGTGGGAGATCCACTGGAACCGCCTGCCGCCCTCTCAGCAACCAGCAGAGTGCCCCCTTCGGCGTGACGCCTCAAGCACGTGCTTGGCGAGCTGTGGCCTGGAGCCGACCCTGCGTGTACCCAGAAGTCTCCTACTGCAAGACAAACCCAAGAAAGAAAAAAAAACAGACTCCACTGGCCATCACATACAGTCCCCAGCTAAAACCTCTCCAATGCATCATCAGGGATCTACAACCCATCCTGGACAATGATCCCACACTTTCACAGGCCTTGGGTGGCAGGCCAGTCCTCGCCCACAGACAATCTTCCAAACTGAAGCATATTCTCACCAGTAACTGCACACCACACCACAGTAACTCTAACTCAGGAACCAATCCATGTAACAAACCTCGAAGACAACTCTGCCCACATATCTACAACAGCTACACCATCACAGGACCTAACCAGATCAGCCACACCATCACCGGTTCATTCACCTGCACATCCACCAATGTAATATACGCCATCATATGCCAGCAATGCCCCTCTGCTATGTACATAGGCCAAACTGGATAGTCCCTACGGAAAAGGATAAATGGATGCAAATCAGATATTAGGAATGGCAATATACAAAAACCTGTAGAAGAACACTTCAGTCCCCCTGGACACACAATAGCAGATCTAAAGGTAGCCATCCTGCAGCAAAAAAACTTTAGGACTAAACTTCAATGAGAAACTGCTTAGCTTCAGTTCATCTACAAATTTGACACCATCAGCTCAGGATTAAACAAAAGACTGGGAATGGCTTGCCAACTACAAAAGCAGTTTCTCCTCCCTTGGTTTTCAGACCTCAGCTGCTAGAAGAGGGCCTCATCTTCCCTGATCGAACTAACTTCGTTATCTCTAGCCTGCTTCTTGCTTGCACACACACACACACACCTGCCCCTGGAAATTTCCACTACATGCATCTGATGAAGTGGGTATTCACCCACGAAAGCTCATGCTCCAATATGTCCGTTAGTCTATAAGGTGAAACAGGAGACTTTGCTGCTTTTACAGATCCAGACTAACATGGCTACCCCTCTGATACTTGTAATAGAAATATTTCTCATACTACTAACAATATGTTGACAGTCTGTTCAACCGGGCTGCAATATCCTGTCCAATGCATAGAGAGCAGAGACATGGCCAGTGAATCTAGGACTACTCACATCCACGATTCAACCCCCTCTGAAAGCAGTTGCTATGAAGACTATTGATTCTCAAGACTAGAGTAATAGCCAGAGTGGCACTGTTGGCATTCCATGCCCTGGGGAGAGAATTTAAACAATTTAAACAACCCAACCTTCAGAGGGTGCAATTACACACATTCTATCCATAGAACATCTCCCTTTCCAGTCTATGCATCCGATGAAGTGGGCTGTAGCCCACGAAAGCTTATGCTCAAATAAATGTTAGTCTCTAAGGTGCCACAAGTACTCCTGTTCTTTTTAAATAGAGTCAAACATCTGTATCTGTTTGTGATGTAAGATCACAGGGAAACTGGTGGGCTGGTTCCTCCCAATTTCACCACATCTTAGCAAGCTGGACCTCTGGTTATGTACATACAGATATGTATGGCTCAGTTGTCAAGCTGTCTGAAGTGACTCACAAAGGTAGGTGCCAACCTCAGGGCAGACTGTTACAAAGCAGGGCACAAACCCCAAACTGGTTGTGTTCTTTATAATTAGATTTCAGCAACCAAGGATCAAGTGTGAACTCTTTAAGCACTATAACAACCTTAGCATGGAGTCACAGATAATTCTCTAGAGTCTATCTTGTCACCCAGGCAAGTCTGCCTGTAGTGGGATGGTCACCCCACTCCGGCCCTGAAGGGTTTAAAGCAGCCCTGGAGAGGGCTGTGGCAGAGAAGCTAGGCTGATTGGGAAAGCAGCCACAGCTGTAGCCAGTGCAATCAGGGCCATGCTGTCCCTTATAAGAGGGCCATGGGCCAGAAAAAACACTCTTGCCTTTTGAGAGAGAAGGATCTGGCTGCCTAGGAAACTGAGAAGGGTATCTAGGGGGGAGCAGTGCTGGGGAAGGGCAGAGGGAGCTGGGAAGCTCCAGCTTAGCAAAGCCCCAGGCTGCAGGCTGAGTTAAGGGCCCCCCAAAGGGTACTGGGGCTGCAGAGGGGCAGCCCAGCTATAGGCAGAGGCAGCTGGTCAAACCCTCCTTGCCGATGATGAGTGGTTTACAGACTTCCATCTGCCCCAGTGAGCTGGGGCTAAATGGAGACTGGCAGTAGCCACTGAGGCAAGGTGGGGATAGGAGGTTGGGGTTCCCTGGGGTGGGAAGACCCAAGTTGCAGGTTACTGCTGGTGGCAGGACCCTGACATAGAGGAGCACCAGGGTCTGGGAGGGACATGGGGGGTGGGGGCAATGGCAGGTGGGAAACTGGCCTGCAGAGGGTGCTCTGGGCTGGAAGAACTAATTCCCAGGACAACCAGCAAGAGGCGCCATGCTGGTGAGTCGTTGCCCTGCCATGCTGCCTTTGTGATAGTTGGTCCCTTTACACCAAAAATCACAACAATATTCAGGTTACTCCCAGTCTCAAAGGGCCAGTCCCCTACCCCAGGTCGGTTGTACCCTAGAGCTCTCACCAAAAAGAACGCTTGTAGTCAATCCTGTAATACACTAACTAACTAGGAAAAAGAAACAAGCAGGCTATTTGCAAGGTTAAAGCAGGTAATATACACACAAATGAATTACAATCTAGATTTCAAAAGGTAACAGAAGCTGCTGTAATGTGCAAGCTGTATATGTCCTTTAGGACTAACCCAGCTAAGCAGCTTGGGGATCCCTTGCTTAAGTTTCCAAATTCCAGGCAGCATAGTGATGCAGTTCCTTCTGGTCAGAGATTTGTATTCCCTTCCCCAGAGTTCAGACTGTGAGGGGACAAGCATTTGTGTACATCCCCTCTTCATGGGTGTGGGGAGAGCAAACCAACAAAATATTTTGTCCATTGATGTTCCACAATGGTTCATCTGGTGTCTATAGGCCTTCTTTTGTTGGGCAGGAGATGACACCTCTTGTACTAACGTAGTATTGCATATTTGGCAATGCTTCTCTCCTGACTGTAGGTTTCATAGCAATTATACAGTTTCAAAGCAAACAGTCATGTTACCTTATAACATGGGATATAGATATTATAAGTGAGATTAATATATGCAGCAACTCACAAGCATTTCATAAAGTCCAAATACTAAACACAGTCTTATAAACATAAGATCTATTTTAACAATGCTAACACACAGGTGAGCCAGATCGGTTTCCAGCTATTCATTTGTCAGTGTATGGTGAGGCCCAGGAGTCTTTACATGAGCTGACACCTGGTTTGCCAGAATTACAGCAGTCAGCCTTTATCACTACACCTCTGAAACTTTGAACCCTCTTGTAATATTACAAAAATAGAATTAATATGTAGGCCAAATATGGGTCAGAAATGTCTTGTCCACTTGAAAATGCCAGAAGAATGTAGGAATTCCATTATTCTACCTGTTACACTTGCCAATGTTTGACATTCCTGACTTTACACCTAGGGTCTTTCATGACATCATAGCCAAATGGGTGCAGAACAAGCTGATTCCCCTACTCTACATTTTCATCCTGTCAAAACTGAAATCATTTAAAGAACTAACCCTGAAATGCAAACTAGAAAGGTCAGGTTTTCACAAATATCTCCAGTGGTATCATTACCTCCATTTGTCCTCCAGCTGGCTGATGTTCGAACCTGAAATTGAACTGAAGCAGCCTAGACATGTAGGAGAAGGAAAAGATTAATCACCATGCTATAAATGAAAGAATGAAGTTGCAAGAGTGAGACAGTGTGTGATACAGGATTGAGCACTAGCCTGGGACTCAGGAGAGTCAGTTTCAATTCCTGGCTCTACCTCTCACCTGGTTCATTAGCTTGAGTAAGCATACCTCTGTTTCCTCGATCACTTTGTATGTGTCAGGTGTTTTTGATGTAAAAACGTCAGGGCAGGGACTGCCTCTCACATTCCATTTGTACAATGCCTAGCACAATAGGGTCCAGATTTCAACTGTGGCTTTTAAGTGCAAATGTAATACAAATGAATAATATTAGACACAAAAGTTAGGCGGTATAAACGATTTTGAAGTAGAATTTCACTGTAACAGGAGAATCCTCCTGGCCTATTACTTTCCAAAAAAACCCATATCATTACCACCTTTCTCCATAATTGAGGGAATTCTAGTGGAAAGTTCTCCTGGTTTTTTTTCTACACCAGATAGAATCCATCCAAATGCTGTAAGAGAATGATTGTGGGCAGATTAGTTATCTCACACACATTTTCTGGGACTGCATTCAGATACAAACCTTCTGGCCACTCATACATGATAGCTTAGATAAACATTCAGCATTTGGTTTCAGAAGACCCAAGTTTACTACATTTCTTGAAGTTAAAGCAACAACGAAAGATGAATTCTAAATATTAACAATAGCCGCTCTGAAATGCATTACAGTACTCTGGCTCACTAAAGAAACTCCCACATAGATGATGTGGCTAAATATATAGCAAGATTCCAGGATATTGAACAAATTATAATTAGAAGCAGACAATCCCAGGCCAGCTTTGATGGCAGATGGGACTTCGCCAGACCAATTACTCATTATTCCTGAGAACAACTGTCAAGCAACCTAGTTTGTGAGTGATATCTCCTATACAAATTGTCTCCACTTATGGGGATCATCTATTAATAGAAATTATATTCCATATACCAGGTAGTACTCCTGGTTTATAATGCAAGAACAAAAGGGCATTACATTGTATTAAAAGGTGGCGAGTTCACAACTAATAAAAGGAAATGCTTTTCACACAACTTGCAATTACACCATGGAGCTCATTTCCACAGGAAGTCACTGAGACCAAGAATTTAGTAAGGGATTTCAATTAAAAAAAGAAATGAATATTTATATGGATAACAAGAATATTTGGAGTTATCATAATTAATGCTAACAATTGGGAAGGGAAGAGATATAAAATTTAGGAAGAGATATTAAAATGAGTTATCTGCATAACTGAGTTTGCAGTTCACCAGCCAATTCTACAAAAAAAAAATTGGGTCAAACTGAAACACTTTGTTTTCAGAATTTTCTTCAACTGAAACAATTTGGCAAATTTGACACACATTCACAAAAATGTTTCAGTCGACCTGAATCTGCATTTTTTTGGGGGGGGAAGTTCTCTGAAAAATTTTGCTTAGCTTTATATTAAACTTCATGTTTCAAGGTTTAAAACCATTTCTAGTAGCGATCAGGAGGATAGGGTGTGTGAGAGACAGATTATCCCACATTTGCCTACCGCAGAGTTCATACACCTTCCTCTGAAGCATCTGGTGCTGGCCACTAACAGAGACAGGGTACTGGACTAGGTGGATCTCGGGTCTGATCCAATATTGCAATTCCTGTGTCCTATGTTATTTCACTGTATCTACTACTTATGTACCAATCAATACCCAACTACTATGGACTGTAAATCAGTAACGTATAAGGTAACTGTTCCAAATATTCATCCCAGTTGTGTACCAATATATACATAACATTTCTGTACTTTGAAACTCTATAATTACCTGAATATTCAGGTGCATCACTTCATGTACAACCAGCTTAAATGTACAGTTTTTCTAACTGTAGGCTTGAAAAGGGACCATACATACCTGTAATTAATCTTTTGAAATGGAAGTAGACATTTTAGAAAGGTACATTTTTAAAAAAAATTTCCCATTATCATAATTAAACCAAACTGAATTCTTTAAGGTTCAAGCCTCTGGGGCTGATAAAAAATTATTTTAATAGAAGACTGAATAACACAATAAGAGATAAAATTAAAAACTTTAGTTAATATAAAATAGTTAAGCAAACAGACATTACAATAGAACAATACACTGCATTGATATTAGCAAAGAATCCTGTGGCACCTTATAGACTAACAGACTTTTTGGAGCATGAGCTTTCGTAGGTGAATACCCACTTCCTCAGATGCATGTAGTGGAAATTTCCAGGGGCAGGTATATATATGCGAGCAAGCAAGCTAGAGATAACGAGGTCAGTTCAATCAGGGAGGATGAGGCCCTGTTCTAGCAGTTGAGGTGTGAAAACCAAGAGAGGAGAAACTGGTTCTGTAGTTGGCAAGCCATTCACAGTCTTTGTTCAATCCTGAGCTGATGGTGTCAAATTTGCAGATGAACTGAAGCTCAGCAGTTTCTCTTTGAAGTCTGGTCCTGAAGTTTTTTTGCTGCAGGATGGCCACCTTAAGGTCTGCTATAGTGTGGCCAGGGAAGTTGAAGTGCTCTCCTACAGGTTTTTGTATATTGCCATTCCTAATGTCTGATTTGTGTCCATTTATCCTTTTCCGTAGAGACTGTCCAGTTTGGCCGATGTACATAGCAGAGGGGCATCCGGGAAGGCCTCCAGCTTCCATCCCGGACACATCACACGATCCATTGTCTACAGTGAAGCACTGAGGTACAACCGCATCTGCTCTAACCCCTCAGACAGAGACCAACACCTACAAAATCTCCACCAAGCATTCTCTTTACTACAATACCCGCACGAGGAAATAAGGAAACAGATCAACAGAGCCAGACGTGTACCCAGAAGCCTCCTACTGCAAGACAAACCCAAGAAAGAAACCAACAGGACTCCACTGGCCATCACATACAGCCCCCAGCTAAAACCCCTCCAACGCATCATCAAGGATCTACAACCCATCCTGGACAATGATCCCACACTTTCACAGGCCTTGGGTGGCAGGCCAGTGCTTGCCCACAGACAACCTGCCAACCTGAAACATGTTCTCACCAGTAACTGCACACCGCACCATAATAACTCTAGCTCAGGAACCAATCCATGCAACAAACCTCGATGCCAACTCTGCCCACATATCTACACCAGCGACACCATCACAGGACCTAACCAGATCAGCCACACCATCACTGGTTCATTCACCTGCACATCCACCAATGTAATATACGCCATCATATGCCAGCAATGCCCCTCTGCTATGTACATAGGCCAAACTGGACAGTCTCTACGGAAAAGGATAAATGGACACAAATCAGACATTAGGAATGGCAATATACAAAAACCTGTAGGAGAGCACTTCAACCTCCCTGGCCACACTATAGCAGACCTTGAGGTGGCCATCCTGCAGCAAAAAAACTTCAGGACCAGACTTCAAAGAGAAACTGCTGAGCTTCAGTTCATCTGCAAATTTGACACCATCAGCTCAGGATTGAACAAAGACTGTGAATGGCTTGCCAACTACAGAACCAGTTTCTCCTCTCTTGGTTTTCACACCTCAACTGCTAGAACAGGGCCTCATCCTCTCTGATTGAACTGACCTCGTTATCTCTAGCTTGCTTGCTAGCATATATATACCTGCCCCTGGAAATTTCCACTACATGCATCTGAGGAAGTGGGTATTCACCTACGAAAGCTCATGCTCCAAAAAGTCTGTTAGTCTATAAGGTGCCACAGGATTCTTTGCTGCTTTTACAGATCCAGACTAACACGGCTACCCCTCTGATGCATTGATATTCACTTTTTAAGATGAAATGATGCTTTTAGGGTGATCAGTCCCAAAATAAGGAGAATGGGTATAATCCTCTCTCTAACACCACTTAGTTAATTAACATTAAATATACCTTTTTCCATAATTAAATATTTTCAACTTTCTTATTGGCTATTTAACAGTAAGCATCACCTTAATCAATATCTCTGAAAATGCCATACCAATAACTATCAGTATCAATAGCATTTTCCAAAACATTAACATTTTATCTAAAACTCTTGTAAAAAACAGCTAGGACCAACATATGTTTATAGCGTGACCTGAGGTTATGTCCTAACTTATCTTCAGCTTGCCTCTTAATTGTCTTACTTCACTTTACTCGTATTGTTCCAGGTCTGACTTGACTATTGTCAGTTCCATTTTTAAAGAAATTGATTTTTGGGCCTACTTACATCTTAATATCTATATAAACATAAGCAAGCTCTATAGGCTACAAACCCTCCAGCCTGAGGAAATGGAGAGATCACTTGCTGTTTTTACCCAAGAGATGAATATTTATTAGAAGGTTCTTGTTTTAATGAGAGTTTTTGGATGAAGTTGTTTAGAAAAAATATTGGAACTGGTTAACACACATATTTGCAGTGGGTTTGACTCTCATCTCCTGCCACTGTAGATAAGGTGGTTGTGATGGGGGTTTACAGACCTAACACTAAACCAGAGCAAGGCACGGATCAATACTGGGCCAGGAGGGCCCTGCCCCATAACAGCTGTAGAGCATGCTCCAGCTGGTGGGGCAGTTTAAAAAGAGCACTGGTCACCCTGTGAGAGGTGGGGAAGAAGTTTCAAGCTGCAGCAGAAATTGAGGCTGATGCCTGGAGCTGTGGGCAAAGTGACTTCAGCTTTGGTAAGGCCCCTCTGGGAGCAGTGATCCATATGTCCCACTCCCTTTTGGAGCAGAGAACCCACAAGAAGCCCTGAAGAATGAGATGCTGTCCTCTGATAGATGAAGCAGATATTACTAAGTTTGTGACCATGCCCCAAACAGAGAATTTACAGCCCAGTAGAAGACTGGTAAGACTATAATGGGGTATACCAACCCCACACTGGACAACTTGGGTTAATGAGCCAATGTGGGCTCAGATGGCTCTGCCCTGTTGCACCTATGAGAAATGTCTGGATTGGAGGGAAGACCTTTAAGAGGGAGAGCCCCAGCATAGTTGGGTGGCAGCGCAGGTTGGGGGCTCTGACTGAGGCTGGCTGAGCTATATTTTGTGGGGGGAGGGAAGATGTAATGGAGAATATTGGAACCAATCTATAAGGGGAAGGCTGATCACAGGTTAGGGAAAAGAAACAGGTGAACACGCTAACTGCTAATTTATACTCAGTGCTAATATTTTATCATTTCTTTCACTTTCCTTTTTATTTGGGATGGTTTAAGCACAGAAACCTCCTTTTTATGATGGAAAAATCATGGAGGTTTTGGGCTTCCAATAAATCATAAACAATGTCTCGTTCTCATTCATATTTGTATGTTTAAATATTCACACACACACACTCAGGTCTGCTTACTGGGGCAGCTCCAGGCACCAGTACACCAAGCGTGTGCCTGGGGCGACAGTCAGGCTGCCTTTGGTGGCATGCCTACAGGAGGTCCACCGGTCCAGTGGCTTCAGTGGCAATTCGGCAGCAGGTACGCAGAAGGCGTGGGACCGGTGGACCTCCCGCAGGCCCACTGCCAAAAGCTGCCTGTCTGCTATGCTTGGGGCAGCAAAATACATAGAGCCGCCCCTGCTGCTTATGATTGTTTTTAGCATTGGAAAATTGGCCTCTTTAAAGCACAAAGTACATCTATTATTGTGTGGGAAGAAAAGAAGAAAGATAAAAAAACTTACATTTTATATGTGTTGTTTAATAAATTCCTGTGGAAAACTGGATTAATAAAATGTACTTAAAATAAAAATGTAATTCCAAACACCTTCCAAGAGTTATGACTACGTATATGACAGAAAAATTATTTAAGTAAATTGCATTCATTATAAATGCAAATTTCTTCTTTGTAAAACTAAGAAAGAAGGTTTTAAAATGTACTCAAGTATAATGTATTACTAGTTCTGACAGTTTTAGAGAAGCACAAAATATCATAACTCATGATAACTTATCTCCTGGAGGTATGAATCTCAGCTCTCAATTTTTTAAATAATTTCTTACTATATCTGGTCATAAAATTATTCTCCCCCACCCTGACCCATGGAGAACTTTGACTTTTCATTAAAAACAAAAGTTTTTGACCAAAGACTTTTCAGTTTTAATTTTTTTTTTTATTAAAAGTTAAAATTTTCCACCGAAAGTAGACCAAATCCATGAAATGGTCAATTTGGTTGAAAATTTGATTTCCACCCCACCCTCATCAAAATATAGTGTTAATGAAAAATTTTCAACAAACTCTATTCTAAGCCCTGCTGGTTGTGGACAAAACCTTGAAAAATGTGAATCATAAAGGCTCTAAGAAGCAGGCAAATAAATAGAAGACAAAATATATTTTAATAAAGATTTAAGTAAATCTTATGATTTCTTGGGGCCTGACTCATAATTTTTTAATGTTTGGGGTTGGCAGTACTGCAGTAGTCAAAACAAACCAACAACCACACCCTTTCTCAATACCTGAAAATTGAATGATAAACCTACTTTTTTTAACCTAAAAACCATAGAACATAACTTTTGAAATAATTTTGATTTCTGCTATGATGGAGGTTGATCAATTTAAAGTGCTGTAGTATGTGTACTGAGGCTTCACTAGAGCCACACCAAGTGCAGATTGGGCCCTGAGAATGTCAGGATTAATTGTGGACAAAACTAGGACATTTGTTTCATATGCAAAAATGAAATTCCATTTGTTCTGAATACCAGAGTATCTGCTACCTCTGTTAATTGCATTTTCCATATGGGAAGAGAAATAATAATAAAAAGTGAATTTTACATTTTATAGAATTCCCTGAGACTAGGACCAGCCAAAACTCTCTAGTTGCTTTCCCTAAGGACATGAGAGCTTAGTTCAGATGACAATGATGAAAACAAGGAACTGTTAGAATTTATTCTCAGAGTCCTGAGGTAACACCCATAGCAAAGACTCAATTAATTAAACCGTGATAAACTTGGAGAGCCTTATTTTGTTGCTATCTGATAAAATCAACTAACATGACTCTCAAAGCTTGTTTTTAAACACAAACCAGAAACTCAAATGTAAAGAAAGCAGGCTTTTTTAAAACTAAATCATCTCTCAAGTTGTGAGAGACTGACCAGTTTTACCTCATGAGCTCAATTCATTGTCTTACACCTTAAATGTTCACGCAGCTATGTCACCTAGTGAATTAAAAAGCCACAAATATGGAAGCCTTCATTTCCTCTTTAAAAAATACCATAGGCACACAATACAGGATAATGCACACAGGTTCATTTCTGATGGTAACTACTGTAAATCAAGCACCAAAATAGTCTAAAAAATGTTTTTGTACAATATATAATTGAGAACTAATCAAATGCTACTCTTAATCAGAAGGAAGCAAATCCATAATTTACATGAACTGTAAATCAACACCATACCAGGGATTAAAGGAATTCTCTCTCTTTACAGAGTGTTTAGATTAAAAAGAGTGAGTGGGAGAACATGCAGTTTTGAAATACATTTTGTTTTTTTTTTTAATCTTATGCAGACACCTTAGTATGACCTGTTCATTCATTGCCTGTGGAACTTAATCAACAGGTATGTATCAATTGGGTCATCCCTGATTAATACAATCAATTTTAAGTTTCTCCCTTGAAAACATTAGCTATTTGGAGGAAAAGATGATAAATTATTAGCCAACCATATCAACAGTCAGATAAAATGAAGAGGGGAGACTTATCTGGCTGAGAGGTGGTGTTGGTCTGTGATGGTTCAGAAACTCTGTCAGTGAACTTGGTTTAAGAATCCAAAACATACCCAAATTTACATGCTATTAATACATACCATCTTTTCTTTCCCATATGCCTGCCTGCCAGCCTCCCTCTCTCTCCCTGTAGCTTTCTATTTCTTTTAAAAACTGAGCTGGCTTGTCTGACAGATAGAAAATATAAATTTAGACAGCCATTATATTAAAAAAATCCATTAATTTGTGATTCTAGTTTGGAAATCCAATTTGACATGACAAGATCTTGATTCTCAGAGATGCTGAATGCTTGTAGTTCAATTTGCTTCAGCTGGAGTTGTGCAGTTGAGATCAGTGAGAACAGGATCAGGCCCTATCTAGTTTTGTTTTTTTCTCCCCACTGTAACCTAATGATGGCTAGAATTAAATTGGAGTTGCTGTACTTTGAAAGACTTGTGTACACAAACGTCTGCAGAAAAAAAAGTATAAAATTACAGTTTTTCACTTGCATTGCCCATGGCCTATTACTCACTTCTACATATGAGTAATAAGATGCCTCTATCCATATTAGATTAAGAAAGGGACATAACACAGCAGTTGTGTCAGGCCTTTCTTTTAAATTACATTCTTATAGAGAACTTCCTTCTGGTGGAATTAAACAAGAAACCTAAAACCAATATTACACAAGAGCTATTAAAAACTTAAATCACATGAGTCACCTTTGAGACAGTTGCCAGTCCTGACAGAATCCCTAAAATATGAAAAATTTTGATTCCAAAAACACCCTTGTTACTGCAAATTTATATAATTACTTTTGTTTTGTCATCCACATTTGCAAAATCCCAACTCTTTGACTTCCAGAATGACTCATACTTTGTTGAAGTTTGGAGGCTGTGGATTTTGGTTGTTTTTTGAGGTTTTGTTTTTACTATTTTAACCAGAGTTCACTTGTGGGTAGAAGTGATCATCCCATACCGTCACGGTCACCATGCCTCAGTGGATCACAGCTGAGAATACCAGATTCAGGACAAATGGTTGAGAAATGGGGCAGACCCATCCCAAACTGGTGGTTATTCTCCCATAAGATATGCCAAGCCAGTAACAAATGTTAACTTCTAGCTCACCACACTGACTAATAAGAAGTCAAAAATGCAGTCTCCTTAGGTATCCCAGCCCTTGTTTCACCACCCAGACACTAGACTTAATGATGAGTAATTATTTAAAACCAATTTCAGCAAACAAAGGTTTCTTCTGATCCCAAGAGATCAGCCACACAGCCAGGCCAATATATAACTCAGATCTTACCCAATAATTATGCTGTTGCCAATGCTTTAGTATCTAATATCTAAAGGTTTCTTTATAAGAGAAAAGAAAGAGGAGAGAGTTATAATGGTCAAGGAAAACAAATACATACATTCATTGGAAAGTTCTTGGATCAGTTTTGTAGCAGTGATGGAATAAACTGCTGACTTGTAAAGTCTCTGGTAACTTTCAAGATTGGTTGAAATGCTCCTTTTGATGTAAGTCCAAAGATCAGAGAAGGAAAAAGGCAAAATGGAGATGCTTCCAGGGCCTTTTATACTTTCTCCCATGTGGAAGGAATGCTGTCAGTCTTAGTTTGTGGAAAATTATAGGCACAAGGTGGAATCCAGGGTCACATGAGCAAGTCACATGTCCTTTCATGCTTTGATGAGTCATAGGAGTAGCCATATTCTGGCTAATGTGTCTAAAGAAAGGCTCACCAGGTACTGATAAGCTTCTTCTATGGGGCATTGTGTTTGTTGATGAGCCATCAACGTGAATAGTCCATTCACAATGTGCTGGCTAGACTGGATGTAAACTACCAGCTGGATGTTACTCCAGGAGCAAACACATTTGAAATACTGGTACATAGTTAATATTCATAACTTCAGGTACAGAAATGATGCATGCATAAGAATAGGATAATCACATTCAGCAAATCATAACTTTTCCATTGATACTTTACATGATATATTTTGTACAGGATTTGTTGCATTTGACTTACAATGGCAATATTAATGATATACCTGGTCTTACCAGTGTTCACTCTAACTTCTGCTCAAGATTGTGTTGACACTGTTCTAAATTGGTTTTCAGGGCTCCTTTTGTATATTCTTATTTTTCACATACATGATAACTGCAAACAAAAACTGGCTCCACACTGATGCAGGTAAGTGCTTACTGGAAATTCTCTGCTGTAGCTCCATTTGGTTTTGACCATACAGTCACTCCTCTTACATATCCTGATTAGACTGACATATCCTCTGGCACACCTCTCCATCACAAACTGCACCATACTAAGTCTCTTGGTACAAGATTATACACTTCCAAGTCCACACAATTGCAGTCTCTTTTCTCTGAACTTTTCCATGAGGATTCATAGAGTAAGTAGGGTATCAACTGTACTCCTTCCCAGCACAATGTCATATGAACTCATACAAATTTCAACTGTTTCACAGATACTTTTCAATAATCTTCTCCCATATTTTATAGAATGTGACTTCAGCTCCCAATACCCTTCCTTCACTACCTCTTCTTATAGCCTGAATGTTATTTCTCCCAGAATGGTCTGTGTGAAGTTCCCAAACAAAATCTATGACTCAAATGATCTAATTAAAACCAAGATTTCTTAAGAATATGGACAAGATAAAATTGAAACCAAAGAAAGTGTCTGTATAAACAGATCTAGTCTGAAACTGAAAAATCCCATCTAAATGGATATGGCATACGGTTGATTACTATGAATAACATAATACCTCACATTTTCTTTTTTATTTCCCCTTCAGAGTCTTTTGGCCTCCAGGCTTATTAGCCACGTCCCTATCTGCCCTTGTAGGCCAAGCAGCACCTCAGAAACAGAGCCTCTGGTTTTAGGTGTCTTCAGTTCCCTCTTCCCTTTGAATCCCACTCCTTTACAATGCCCATTTTTGATGGTCAAGGTGTGATAGAGTTCATTGTTATCCACACGCCAGCCAGCATTACAAGAGTATCTCAACTGTGCAATGTCAGGGTGTTCCTTTTGTTCTTACTAAAATGGCTATGATCCTCCATATCACCACATTACACCCAGCCTAGCTCTGGAGATGTTTCCCAACTTAATACCTGACATTTGAAATGCCACTCTGACCTACTCTGCACTTTAGTCATTCTAAATTGTCATATGCCTGGATCCTGGCTGCAGGTGTTAGACTGAGGAAAGCTGTCTATCTTTACATTTTTTGGATACTTTCCTCTCACCAGTGTTTCTACTCTATATCAAATATGAATTGTTGACACATTGAAGTCCACTTTTCATATGCTGTAAATAGCTCTCAAAGAAGTTATGGGCTGGACCCTCAGCTGTATCATCACAACTGATTCAGCACAGCCTGATCCTAGGCCAGCAATGGGCCAAAACAGTCCAGCAGAAATCTAAAGAGTTCCTCTAAAGTATGCTGACTGCTGCACAAACCCAGGATCAGCAGAGCACCATCAGCTTTTTCCCATTCCTCCCCATCCCCAGTGATGGTCTCCCAACTTGCTTTAGACAACGTGACAAAATTCTCAGTCTGCTGTTAAAAAGCTAGAAATTGTATAATATCTAATTTCTGAGACACTTACTGTACCTGATTGTTCTCCAGTAAACTGCAATGACTTTGTCAGTCCCTAAATTATTGGTTCTCCATTTCTTCTGTCACTCTTCATTACCCTTTGTCACCTTATTTGTTCTAGCCAATTTAATTCATTGATGTTGGTTGCAAAGGATATAAAACTCCCTGTGATTCCTGGCAAGTATGAGTCAGCCTCATGCATGATAAGTAGGAGTGGAGTTAGCTGATAGTCAGAGATGTAAGTTATAACATCCTTTTGATGCTCCTGAGGCCTGGATGGGGAAAGAAAGCTGCTAAAAAACTTATCAAAGAATTCTGAAATTTGAGATCCCTCTCTCCAAAATGCAGTTTAACATGTTGATGACATTGCTGTTTTATGTTGAATACCATCCGAAACTCAGAGTGACTTTCTGAAATAACTATGATAAAAAGGGTCAAGCTGATTCAAGATCAGAGCAAATGAAAAGGGTATTAATAATCTCTTAATCATGCAAGTCATTTAATATTTTTCTTTATAGTAGTTGTTGTTGTTTGAAACTTTCATTTACAATCCTGAAAACAGGTGAAACTCCCCAGTTTTCAGATTGAAGAACATACCTAAAACTCATCCAAGGATCATCATTGAAGCATTCAATTAAGTTTGCTAGGATTTCAAGCAAAATTGGAGCCAGTTTCAAATAAATCTGGGACAATTTTTGCCTTTGCATAAAAACTACATGGTTTCAAGTTAGTTTCACTGTGGGCTAGATTGTTGTCAAAGTCCCTACTCAGCCATGCCGGTGAGTAAGAGGGAACAAGGTTTCCCTTGCATCCCTGCTTGGCCCTGCCCAGATTGTTATGCCAGTCAAAGGGAGGAAAGCAGGAAATACTCACCTAATACTCCCCTCTGTGAGCAAAAGGGACTCTGACTCCAGTCACCATCCACCAACCAGCATAACAAATGAGATTTGCAGTGGGGAGTAAGTTGCTTCATGGAAAAGAATAATAACTTACGTCCCCATAAGAACAAGGTGGGAGCAAACAAAGGACTGTGGGTTTAAATCCCAGTTCATTCTCTCATCTGCTCTTGGGACGCTATAGCTGAGCACTCCCTCTTAGTGCATTTTGTGAAGTTACAATATAGCCTTTGATATCTTAGGATTTGAATGGAACCAGAGAGCAAAGCTCCAGGAGAGGTAGTATCTAGCTGCCTATAAAACTAAAGAATCTTTCAGCATGAAACCCCCTAGTGAAATGAAACAATTAAGTTGGTCCCACTTCGTCTGACACAGAAAATATGTAAACCTTGGTGATAGTCTAGAGCAGTGGTTTACAACCTGTGGTCCATGGACCCTTGGGGCTCCATAAGACTATGTTTAAGAGTTCCACAGGAGTCTACGTGTCCATTTTAAATTTTTTAGGGGTCCACAAATGAAAAAAAAAAGGTTAAAAACCACTAGTCTAGAGTGGAAATGGTAGAGGAAGCCATGATCAGGGAGGTGTTTTCGCAGGGCCCCCTACCTAGTGGTTAGAGTTTCATCGGCAGCATCCCATCCAATGGCTAGAATTCAGAGAAGTAAGGGAACCCTGCCCTCCCCACGCTACACTCCACTCCACTCCACTCCACCCCACCCCACCCCACCAGATTCTAACCCAGGGCTCTGGGAAACTGACTCGCCTGCTTGCTTTCTCTGTAGCGTGTCCGGCCTCTCGTCAACTTCTCTGAGTCACTTCCTACTCAAGTCCAAGTCCCATCTGACCACCACCCTACTCTGGGAAACGTCACCTTTAGGCACCCAGCCCTCATCCCTGCCAGGTACTGAGTGTCTCCTGCTTGCCAGCATGAAGTAGTCTCTGCTCTGGTCCTCGCTGGGAGCTCCTAGGGTATATCCTCCTCACTGGCTGGTCAGCTCCAGATTGAACTGCTTGTCTGGCTTTTAAACCCTGCCTCCAGTCCAAGCATGCTCAGCAAGGGCTAAGGGGTGGGGCATCCTTAACCCAGAACTGTTCCTTAACCCCTTCCTGGCCAATCTATACATCCTGCCACAGATGCATTCAGAAGTTCATTCTGAGGACTCGATTAAAGTCCAAGCCACTTCTTATTTAAGTTAAACTGATTTGTTCTGACAAAAAGGGGAGAAATTGTTCAGCTAAAATAACCAAATCCTTGGACTTTTGCCCAAACCATACCTTTCCTAGAATACACTATAAATGAAGGGTCCATCCCATCTTCACTGAATAAAGACTAAAAGCAAAGAAAGTTACATTGCACTCCCTGTTCCTGTTTCACCACTGCATTATTCCAGTTTTAGGGCAGTGTAACTGCATTGAAATGACTGGAGTTATGTTGGTGTACATACAACTGGAGGAACACAGAGGTCCCCATATCTTCAAACACAAAACACGACACTGCAAACAGTCTGGGCTGACACACAAGGGGCTGACCTACAGCAGGAGTGACCAGTAGGAATTCTGGTTTGTTACAGTAAGAATTATTCCTGGGGACTTTAGGGCTTGTTCACTAGAATTTCACCTCTGCCACTCAGGGAAGGGTTTCAGAATGGTCAACTCCAGAGAGGGGACTGAGAACAGAATCTAGGGCTCCAACCAGTGGATGAAGGATGAAAGTAGACTGAAAAAAGAAGGATGGAGAGCTTACTGTACAAGCCAAGGAGCAGGGGGAAACCACCACATAGCCAAGCCAGATAGAGCTTTGCTTTCTTGTCCCTCAATCCCCTTGACTCTGCCCCTTGGCTTCTCCCATTCTTTTTCCCATTGGGATGCCTAGTGCTATCTGCAGATTCTTGCGAACCATAGGAGAAGCCTTTCTTCCCATCTTTTGTGGCTCTGCACAGGGACCAGCCATATATGTGGAGCCTTTATTCATTATGCTTAATGGGGCTAATGACGACCCTTTCATACACAACATGGAGCTTTGCACAAGTGTTACTTGGTGTTACATTCTTGCTTCTCACTTTTTCAAATGACTCCTTTAAAAAAAAGCAACCAACACCCTGCTCTCATGTCATCCCAGGGAGAAGCTGAAACCTTTCCCCAGCTTCATCAAACTCAGCTTCTTGGAAATGTAAATAGTACATATTCTAAATGTGACTCCAAGGACAAATGTACTCATATCTCAAAAAGAATTAGTCTGTTTACAGCAAGAGTCTCCTTTTTAGATATATGAAGTCCCAAGCCTGTGTAACTAATTCACTTGCCCACCTCTGTATTGCATTCAGAACCCTAGGAGTTTGGAATAGGTCATACATTTTCCAGCACAGGTTTTATTTCCCTCTCATTTAAATGTTTTCTGAACCATAAATTATTTATAGGTGATTCACTAAAGAAAAAGCCATTTACACATTGTATCAAATACGTTTTTAAATATGAATTGCAGGAAGAAGCACCACACTTTATCGTTTAAATGGTCTTATGAAAAAAAATGATGTATCTAGATAATAACCAGCTTATGGTGAGAGATGAGCTAAATAATCTGAGAGCCCCACATCTAAATAAGTAGGTAACTTCTACTTCTAAGCATAAAACCTTATAATGATAATTACCATCAACTTAGTGGTGAAGTTGTTCCTCAGTAGTGGTACAAAAGCTGAATATCTTCACGGCATGGTCCGAAAGGTAGGCATCCATTTCTGCCCAGTGTATGTTATGTGATGTGTTCTCCAATGCAGAGCAGCCAAATGTTAAATATTGATTCACAAATTAAAGCTGCAAGTTTGGGTCACTGTGATTTGTTGGATCATATTATTTATGGTTTGTGGGTATTTGGTAATAAGGTATTCATAAAAACAATACTGAATGTCAGAAGCTGCAAAAATGAGTATACATATGGAAGCCGATACCTAAAGTGCAACATGCAGTATTCCTCATTTGTTGATTATTAGTCTTCTGTTTTAAAAGTTTTAGTTTTGCACTTAAGGAACAGAAATAATACCATGTGACATATGTGCAGTGTGTGAATGGTCACCTGTCAGAACATTTTGCAAGCAACCCAGGACTTAAATTTGTGAGCATAAACTATCTAAAGAATACTAGCAAATAACTCATACATTCACACAAAAAATCAATCAAGTTTGTTGAACAGAAAATGGTTTAAATTATCAAAGAATGGTATGCACATTAAGTAGTTACACCAGCTAAAGCATCAACTTCACCATCCTCAACAGAAGCAGGACATTGTGATGCTGTGGAATGCTACACACCACATGTTGAGCCGCCTCTGTAAGTAGTACATTGCTATCTAGGCTTTTTACCTATCTTTCTTCTCTCGGGCCCAGAGAGAGGGTCACTTGCTCTTTGCATCAAGAGATTAACCACTGATCAGGACCCCCAGGGCTCTGTGATGATGCCACAAGGCTTATGAGTGGAAATGATGCTGATTGTTGCTAGGTCATTCCATTGATCTGCATATTGGAACAAAATAACTTCTGTGATTAAGCTGTTCGAGGATAATGACATGGCAAAAAAAATGTGGGTGGGTAATTGCCACCTCAGAGAAATATATAAAAAAGATTATTATGTTGTAGCTACGTTTGAGGATCCCATATTTTAGAATGTCACTGGTTATTTTCTTCTGCCTTGGACGAGGAGGGGAGAGAGAGATAAACCATCAAGACTAATTGACATAGAGACTGATGCCCCCTTCTCCGGCAGTGACCCTTTGACATCACATGCATAAATGGCTTCAGAACCAAATATTGCACAGAGATTGTGTGGCTTTCCATTGGCACTGAATCCACCTGTGGACGTATCAGTCATTGTTCTGGGTCTGGAATGCTTGCAAAGGTAAGGTGTCTTTCTGCTGCTCAAGCACCTCTCCCCATCCCCCTCTTCTTCATTGCTCTTCATTCTGAAGGATCATTCAGTTGTTTGTGTGTTTGCAAGTGAGGCAACTGAGATAGGACTTTCAAAGTCAGTTTGTGAGAGAGACAAGGTGGGTGAGGTAATATATTTTAATTGGACCAACTTCTCTTGGTGAAAGAGACAAGCTTTAAAGCTACAGAGAGCTCTTTTTCAGGTCTGGAAAAAGTAATCAAAGCGTCACAGGTAAATACAAAGTGGGACAGATTGTTTAGCATAAGGGATAAACACATGTTGCCACTCAGCATTTAAGATGAAGTGTACAATTAACGTGGCAACTTCCAGGACACCACAATCACTTTCAGCAATGGAACCCTACAGACAACCATATACAGGAAACTTACAGAGCCTCACACCTACCTCCACACATCCAGTAACCTCCCAAGACACACCAAGACATCTGTTATCTACAGTCAGGTACTCAGATACCACAGAGTATGCTCCAGAAAGAAAGTCCAGGATACACACCTTAACACACCTAAAACCTCTTTAACCAAACAAGGACACTGCACCAGAGAAGTAGAGGAAAAGACGGGCCAGTGAAGGAGAAATAGAACTCAGGAACAGGTTTGCAGAGTTGGAAAATGAAGAAGGGGCACAGCAGGTGGCCGCTGAAGGAGAGAGGGCAAGGAAAAAGAGAAGAGCTGATAGTCCTACAAGAGGAGGGGAGGAGTCAATGGAGGCAACACCAAATATGAGCCCCAGGAGGATTGCAAGAGTGAATAGGAATCGAGAGGACTTGCAGCCAGTGGGTGCAGGGGATAGACCGGAGAATCACACTGTCACCAGGAAAAGGCAGGTCTACGTGACTGGAGACTCCTTACTGAGAAGAATAGACGGGCCTGTAACTAGAGCTGATCGGGAGAACAGAAGGGTGTGCTGTCTGCCGGGTGCTAAGATACAGGATGTGGACCTGAGGCTGAAAAGGATCCTAGCAGGAGCAGGGAAGAATCCGTTGATTGTCCTTCATGTGGGAACGAATGATACGGCTAGATACTCTCTGGAATGTATCAAGGGAGACTATGCCAGACTGGGGAAGACGCTTAAGGAAATCGAGGCTCAGGTGATCTTCAGTGGGATTCTGCCAGTTCCTAGAGAAGGGCAACAAAGGTGTAACAAGATTATGGCGATCAACAGATGGCTCAGGCAGTGGTGCTATAAGGAGGGCTTAGGGATGTACGGCCATTGGGAAGCATTTACGGACAGAAGACTGTTCTCTCGGGATGGACTTCACCTGAGTAAGGAGGGAAATAGACTTCTAGGATGGAGGCTCGCCGAACTGATTAAGAGAGCTTTAAACTAGAAATTTGGAGGAGATGGTTGGCAGATGTCCAGGAGATCTCCACGCCGAAATTTAACCTTGAGAGGGAAGTAAACAAAGTAAGAGGGGATACAGCCGTGGACAGAAGAATTGGCATAAGGAGGAAGGGTAGTGTATATAGCAGACTAACAGGTGATGCTGGTGGTAGAATGTCTGTGCCTAACAGGGTAAAGAATGTCAGTGAAGCCAAACGGCAAAAATTAAGATGTCTGTACACTAATGCGAGGAGCCTAGGGAACAAAATGGAGGAACTAGAGCTACTGGTGCAGGAAGTGAAACCAGATATTATAGGGATAACAGAAACATGGTGGAATGGTAGTCATGACTGGAGTACAGGTATTGAAGGCTGTTTAGGAAAGACAGAAATAAAGGCAAAGGTGGTGGAGTAGCATTGTACATCAATGAGGAGGTTAACTGTAAAGAAATAAGAAGTGATGGAATGGACAAGACAGAGTCTGTCTGGGCAAAAATCACACTGGGAAAGAAAGCTACTAGAGCCTCCCCTGAGATAGTGCTTGGGCTGTGCTACAGACCGCGGGATCTGATTTGGATATGGATAGAGACCTCTTTAAAGTAAACACTAATGGGAAATGTGTGATCATGGGAGACTTTAACTTCCCAGATATAGACTGGAGGACAAGTGCTAGCAAGAATAATAGGGCTCAGATTTTTCTGGATGTGATAGCAGATGGATTTCTTCACCAAGTAGTTGAAGAACCAACAAGAGGGGATGCCATTTTAGATTTGGTTTTGGTGAGTAGTGAGGACCTCATAGAAGAAATGGTTGTAGGGGACAACCTTGGTTCGAGTGATCATGAGCTAATTCAGTTCAAACTAGATGGAAGGATAAACAAAAATAGATCTGGGACTAGGGTTTTTGATTTCAAAAGGGCTAACTTTAAAGAATTAAGGAAATTAGTTAGGGAAGTGGATTGGACTGAAGAACTTGTGGATCTAAATGCGGAGGAGGCCTGGAATTACTTTAAGTCGCAGCTGCAGAAACTATCAGAAGCCTACATCCCAAGAAAGGGGAAAAAAACCATAGGCAGGAGTTGTAGAACAAGCTGGATGAGCAAGCATCTCAGAGATGTGATTAAGAAAAAGCAGAAAGCCTACAAGGAGTGAAAGAAGGGTGGGATTAGCAAGGAAAGCTACCTTAGTGAGGTCAGAACATGTAGGGATAAAGTGAGAAAGGCTAAAAGCCAAGTAGAGTTGGACCTTGCAAAGGGAATTAAAACCAATAGTAAAAGGTTCTATAGCCATATAAATAAGAAGAAAACAAAGAAAGAAGAAGTGGGACCGCTAAACACTGAGGATGGAAAGGAGGTTAAGGATAACCTAGGCATGGCTCAATATCTAAATAAGTACTTTGCCTCAGTCTTTAATAAGGCTAATGAGGAGCTTAGGGGTAATGGAAGGATGACAGACGGGAATGAGGATATGGAGGTGGATATTACCACATCTGAGGTAGAAGCCAAACTTGAACAGCTTAATGGGACAAAATCGGAGGGCCCAGACAATCTTCATCCGAGAATATTAAAGGAACTGGCGCATGAAATTGCAAGCCCATTAACAAGAATTTTTAATGAATCGGTAAACTCAGGGGTTGTACCGTATGACTGGAGAATTGCTAACATAGTTCCTATCTTTAAGAAAGGGAGAAAGAGTGATCTGAGTAACTATAGGCCTGTAGTATGTAAGGTCTTGGAAAAAAATTTGAAGGAGAAAGTAGTTAAGGACATTGAGGTCAATGGTAATTGGGACAAATTACAACATGGTTTTACTAAAGGTAGATCGTGCTAAACCAACCTGATCTCCTTCTTTGAGAAGGTGACAGATTATTTAGACAAAGGAAATGCAGTAGACCTAATTTACCTCGATTTCAGTAAGGCATTTGACACTGTTCCACATGCAGAATTATAAGTCAAATTGGAAAAGATGGGGATCGATATGAAAATTGAAAGGTGGATAAGGAACTGGTTAAAGGGGAGACTACAACGGGTCGTACTGAAGGGTGAACTGTGAGGCTGGAAGGAGGTTACTAGTGGAGTTCCTCAAGGATCGGTTTTGGGACCAATCTTACTTAACCTTTTTATTACTGACCTTGGCACAAAAAGTGGGAATGTGCTAATAAAGTTTGCGGATGACACAAAGCTGGGGGATATTGCTAACACAGAGAAGGACCAGGATATCATACAGGAAGATCTGGATGACCTTGTAAACTGGAGTAATAGTAATAGGATGAAATTTAATAGTGAAAAGTGCAAGGTCATGCACTTAGGGATTAATAATAAGAATTTTAGATATACATTGGGGACACATCAGTTGGAAGCAACGGAGGAGGAGAAGGACCTTGGGGTATTGGTTGATCACAGGATGACTATGAGCCGCCAATGTGATATGGCCGTTAAAAAAGCTAATGTGGTTTTAGGATGCATCAGGTGAGGTATTTCCAGCAAAGATAAGGAGGTGTTAGTACCATTATATAAGGCACTGGTGAGACCCCACCTGGAATACTGTGTGCAGTTCTGGTCTCTCATGCTTAAGAAGGATGAAATCAAACTGGAATAGGTTCAGAGACGGGCTACTAGGATGATCCGAGGAATGGAAAACCTGTCATATGAAAGGAGACTCAAAGAGCTTGGCTTGTTTAGTCTAGCCAAAAGAAGGCTGAGGGGGTATATGCTTGCTCTTTATAAATATATCAGAGGGATTAATATTAGGGAGGGAGAGGAATTATTTAAGCTTAGTACCAATGTAGACACAAGAACAAATGGTTATAAACTGGACACTAGGAAGTTTAGACTTGAAATTAGACGAAGGTTTCTAACCATTAGAGGAGTGAAGTTCTGGAACAGCCTTCCAAGGGGAGTAGTGGGGGTAAAAGACATATCTGGCTTTAAGACTAAGCTTGATAAGTTTATGGAAGGGATGGTATGATGGGATAGCTTAATTTTGGCAACTGATCTTTGATTATCAGCAGATAAGTATGCCCAGTGGTCGGTGATGGGATGTTGGATGGGATGGGATCTGAGTTACTGCATAGAATTCTTTTCTGAGTGCTGGCTGGTGAGTCTTCCCCACATGCTCAAGGTTTAGCTGATAGCCATATTTGGGGTCAGGAAGGAATTTTCCTCCAGGGCGGATTGGCAGAGGCCCTGGAGGTTTTTCGCCTTCCTCTGCAGCGTTGGGCATGGGTCACTTGCTGGTGGATTCTCTGCAGCTTGAGATCTTCAAACCACAATTTGAAGACTTCAATAATTCGGACATAGGTTAGGGGTTTGTTATAGAAGTGGATGGGTAGGGTTCTGTGGCCTGCTTTGTGCAGGGGGTCGGACTAGATGTTCACATTGGTCCCTTCTGACCCTGGAGTCTGAGTCTATAAGTCTATTGAACCATGAAATGGGCCACCTGCTTCAATACACAAGACAAACAAAAACCAAACCCATCAACCGCACACCCCTAGTTGTCACCAACCACCCCACACTGGAACGTGTACAGGATATCATCAAACACTTACAAACCATACTTGATGGGGACCCCATCCTTAAAGAAATCTTTCCTGACCCCCTGTCACTTCCCCTTTCAAACAACTCCCCAATCTCAAACTCATCACCAGAGGCATGTTTCCCACAGACTAGGAAACATTGATTCAAAGCAGCATCAGTCTGCCAGAACAACAGATGCAAAACCTGCAGACACATCTCCACTGCTACAATGATCAATTCTCCCTCTTACATCTTTCAAGATCCATGGGTCCGCCACATCCTTGTCACAACATGTGATGTTCCTCATCCAGTGCATCAAATTCCCCAACTACTGGTGTGAAACCAGACAATTGCTATCATCTTGAATGAACTCACACAGGAAAACGAAGACAAAAAACACCATATCACAGAGGGCAAATATTTTTCACAAAGTGATCACTCCATCTCTGACCTTGCAGTCCTCATCCTCAAAAGAAACCTGCACAACACCTTCAAAAGACGAGCCTGAGAGCTTAAATTCATAAGTCTGCTAGGATGTTTCTACACGTGCAGTGCTGCAGAGGCGCATCTTGCAAAGATGCACGCTTATGTCATGCTAACTTATGTCACTCAAGGGTGGTGGTTTATTCACATACCAGAGCGACATAAGTTATGTCAACATAAGCTGTAGTGTAGACATAGCCTTAGATTCTAAATATCATGGACTCAACAAAGGTACTGGTTTTATGACTCATTGTCACAAACTATAACCTCCAGTCCCTTCTTTGTCTTATGACCGCAGATGTGTTAATTGCCCACTTCCTTTTAAATGCTCTCGTGCATCATGTGTTTACCCCTTATGCTAAATAAACTGTCCCACCTTGGGACACACTCTGGATAAGTCTACCCTACAGCATATGTCGACATAACTTCTGTCACTCAAGGGTGCAAATAAACCACCCCCTTGAGAGATGTAAGTTACACCGAGATAAGCACTGGTGTGGACAGCACTATGTTAGCAGGAGAGCTACCGCTGCTCATGGGGGCTGGAATAATTAAGCTGATGGGACAGATCTCTCCCATCAGCTTAGAGCAGCTACCCTAAAGAGCTTACAGCGGCACAGTTGCATCGGTGCAGCTGCAGCTCTGACTACGCTTTCTAGAGCTGAAGAAGAAGTTTGTAGAAGTTTAGAGTTTGGGCCTTTTGAAACTGAGGTGGTAGAGAGCTGCTGGCAAAAATAGTAAAGCGAGACCAGCCTTAGATTAAAGCTTTGGAAGCCAGACAAACAGTCGAAGGCCTGGGGTAGATAAGATATATTTAAGGGACTTAGGGAACTGTGCTGATATACACCAGGTGAAGAATTGGCTTATGTCTTTGTCATAACACAATATTTTTATCTGCATACAGTAGCTATTATACGGTTGTCACCATTCATAAGTCAGATAACCATGTTCCAGTGTTGTGATTAGAATAGGGTAAGGGTCTTTAGAATATTCAGTGGCATGGGGGTTTTCTGCACTTAACAAGAGCCTTCATCAGTAAGTTTCATTTTTTCTGTGGTGTTAATTTTACTATTTTATTATTCATTTAAGGTAGAATTTTCAAAAAAGGCTCAATATTGGCCTAGCTCCACTCCCAGTGATGTTAGTTGGACTTTTGCCGTTGACTTCAGTGGGAGCAGCTAGGCCAAAACTGAGGGCTTTTGAAAATTCGAACCTTTATTTTTACAAACATATGGCTCCTGCTGCTTTTTCAGCGAATTGCTCCAATGGGGACCAACTGCACTCCCTGCAACCAAGGTAGTAGATGCTACACTCCCTCTAGTGGGAGGATGAAGCTCCTTACTTCTATCTCCTACACCACATGTCCATGTTAGAGAGACCCATGATGTAGCCCCCCGTGCCCACACTATGCTAGATGCTTTAATGTGTCTACATATAGCCTGATCTGCATATTATATCTGAGGACACAAAACAATGCATCAAATTTTTAAGAGAGAGAGAGAGAGAGAGAAAGATTTCCAGACAGAGTCATCAACTGCTTATTTTAAATCTGGCTTCTTCCTTCCATTCTACCTATATGCAAACACCACTTAAAATTAGTTGGATCCATTATTATAATGGCAATCATGATATCAGTATATCAAAATTCAAAACATTTCAAACTTTTATTTTCCAGTATTACCACTGTAACACAATGTCCCTAGGTGGGTCATTGTCAGCCAGGATCAAACATGGGACATCTGATCTAAAAATATGAGCCTCAGCTCCCTGACTAAAAGACACAGTTCTGTTAGGGCAAAGGTTATAACTGACTTGTAAACCACTTTGTGGACCAGCCTCTACTGGGGGACAAATTGCTGCACTGTATCGGGGATTATAGCACTGTAACCATTAGCTCTTAACTTTAACCAGGAAGACAAAGAATAGTTATTTGTTTTCAGTGAAAGATACTGCTCATGAAAGATACCTTATTCAAGTCTACTTGGAGAACTATATAGAAGCAGTTTATTTGTTAAATGCGTGAGTATGTGTATGTGGAGGGGTAGGATGCTCTATTCTGTACAAAAGTGTGAATACAAATACTTCAGCTAAACTATTTCACATCACATACTATGTGAATAGAACAGTCAGATTTTCAGTAATACAAAGTGACAGTCAAGATAGTTCACAAGTTTAAAGTATTTTATCCAACATTTCTTTTTGGAACAGCTGACAATCATGCTTTGCCAGTGTTCTGGCTAGGGAAGCAAAGCTATTCATTAACTATATATATATATGCTCTGCAAACAGAAAAAAACAGATTGGCAGTGATATTTCAGGTAATGAAGAAAACAGAAAATATCAGTTGCCAGTATCTCTTTTTTAGTTAGCACTTGTTTTCTGCTTTCATAATAATGGTGATTAGCAGTCACAAGGAAAACTACATATATTTTTATATTTGATAATTATGCATGCATATACTCATTTTATTTATTATTTACTGTGAGGGGGTGGACTAGGCCCAGAGGCCTAAGGTCCTGCCACACCCTGTCCCAGGAAGGAACAGAAGAGAAGTCCTCCAAGTGGTCTAGAGTGATTGCAGGGAAGCTGCCAATGAGAGAGGCTGCAGGGAGCAGCTAATCAGGGCCCAGCAGGGCCGTATAAAAGGACCTGCAGAACAAAGCAGCAGTCATCTGTTGCCTGAAGCTAAAGAAGAGATGATGAAAGAGCAGCAGGACCATGGATAGCTCAGTGCCACCAAGGACTGGGAGAGCAAGAGAGCTCTTGCTCTCTGCTAGAACTGAGCCTAAGAGAGTTGCTGGCAGGGACCAGGGACCAATGAAGGAGCTCCTGGCTGGTTGCTGGGACTCTGTAAGGACTGAGCCTGGGGAGGGACACAGGAAGACAGTATCTCCAGGGAAGAAGCCCTGGGGTTACAGTCCCATACCATGGTCAGGACTACTTAAAGACTGAGTTTGAGGAGGGCTAGAGAGATGCCAACTGAGAGGTACTGAGATAGGCCCCTCGTAGCCTATATACCGTGGAAGGGGTCTGTTCTGCTCCACAGACAGTGAGAGAGACTCAGCTGGAGGGCTGAGTCACTAAAAACCACCTGAGAAACCACTGCTAGGGGTCACCAGAACAGAAAGGCTGCAGGTATACATGGCCAGAAGGGAGTGCTCATGAAAGGTGGGTTCTGCCCTGTTATATTTAGTCAACATTTAGCATCTCTCTTAAGCATTACATTACTATGGTATCTGAGAGCTTCACAATGTTTAATGTAATTATCTGCACAACACTCCTTTGAGGCAGGAATCAGTATTATTCCCCTTTTACCGATGGGGAACTGAGGCACAGAAAGGCTAAGTGACTTGTCCAAGGAAGTCAGAGAGAGCAGGGACTATAAGTCAGATCTTTCAAGCATTTGGATAGTGCTCTAATCACTGGATCATCCTTCCTCTCTACATGTAACTGCATGCAAATACAAATAAGCTATAAACTGAATGGTTTTCTGGTCATTTTTGTTTAACCAAACCACTCCTTCACCCATAATCTCTCACTTCTGTAATACACTGCTAACATATCTCCTGCAACTCAAAAATCCAGACTGAATGGGTCAAAATTATTCACTGTGGTGGAGTTACAACAGGGATCATTTTGGCCTAATGCATTTCCCCAACCCCTCCTAAATGTCACAAACTTGGTTGGAAATCTAGTTTCTAATTTTAAGAACTGCAGCTTGTTAGTGGGAGGCAAAAGGACGGGATTCAAATAAGGGAAAAGAACACACAGGGCAGCAGTAAACGAAGGAATAACAATTGGAAGAAGTGGTTTATCTTTCTCATTTCATGCCTGACTCACAAAAGCCATTGAGCAAGTAACTTATAAACCCAGAGATGAACAGTGCTCACCTGGCAACCTCCCCCCACCCCATTTTTGTATTTGAGCGAGAGGAGCCACACAAAACCCCAATATAGAAACACTCTTAGCTGGTGATATTGGGAGCCAGTTCTAAACGTTGCAACTGGGCCCATCACTATAATAGACCTGAACCAAAACCCCAGATCCAAGCCTGGTGGCTCAGACCCATCTCCAATTTAGACCATAAAAGACTTCCAAACAAGTTTTATTTACTAACCCCCAATAGTGTGCACTATGTTGTAAAATATAAAACTTAATATACAGGATGAAATTCTGGCTCCATTGAAGTCACTAGCAAAACTCTTGTTGACTTCAATGAGGCCTAGACTTCCCTTACAGGTAGTTTACAGTCTAAATGCCATGGTTCTTCCACCCTAAGGAGACAAAAAAATTAGATCCTGATTCCTTTATGCTCACTGATATTTGCTGCTGAAATTTTTTTTCTTTTATTTCAGTAAAAACAAAGTTCAAATTTTTCACTGGGAATTATTGGTTAATAACAATATGGCCTCATATTCATTTTTTCAGTAACATAACAGCCACTGACAAGATTAATTTTTTATGGGTAAAAGTGCCTATAAAAATAGATATACACTCTCACTCACATGCATACACACACTGCACTGGCAGAATGCCAAGGTACTAGACTATGACTAACACTGACAGACCATTCAGTCCAATGGATAATTGTTAAAGCAACGACTTTCTCAGCTACTTAAAGAGCTAATTCACAGTTCTTTGATTAGGAAGCTATGGTGTGTAAAATATAAAGTTACAAACAGCATCTGGCTATCAAAAACCCCTCCTAGCCACTCCAAGCCAGCCCCATTCTTCTTAGAGGTGCAAACACATAGCGGGATGACTGTGACACAAGGGGATTCTGCTTCAGTGTCACTGGCCTGGAAGAAGGAACCCTAGGGCTCTTCTTCCCCATGACTATCTTCTGTGCTGCTGGCTAAGTGTAATAGGTGGGTTGCTCCAGGGCTCCCTGTATTCCCAGCTGCCTCCAGTGCTGCAGTCTGAGGGAAGTGCAGGTGAGATAGGGCCTCCAAGTCTCTGACTCCCCCTCTCTCTGATGGGGTAGATAAACCTCACACTGGAGAGATAGGGGTGCAGGTGCAACTCTGGGTCCAGGAAGTCGCACTCCAGCAGATATGATGGGCATGCTCCAGTTGGAGCAGGGGCTTAAAAGAAGTCTTCAGGACAGTGGTGGGCAGAAGAGACACAGCTGCACTCACTACCATGGTGGGCCTATGTCAGGACGGTATCCCTGGGGGAGTACTGCTGCATAAAGTTTGGGCTCCCAAGGACCCATGGTCTGGATTGCAAGGGACAACCACAAGCCATGACGCACCCCAGAGAGGGTCAGAGGAGTAGGAAGAGAGCCAGGGGAATGTGTTAGCTCAAGTGCAAGTAGAAGATGCCTTACTTACAGTGCCCAAGAGGGCCTCAGAGTCAGAACCCAGTGGAGTGGGAGGGCCAAGGATCCCCTGCCTCCACGAGCTAGATGGGGCTGCTGCTACAGATTCTAACAACTAGGTGAGAGCTGATCCACTCTCACATCTGCTCATTCTCTTTTGCTCTCCCCATTCCTGATAAAAGGCAGCTGACACTACTCCCAAAGTTAGCATGGACCCTTGATCTTTGTTCATTGATGGAGGGAGAATGACTAACACAACTAGCCCAATTTCTGTATCATATTCAGGCCTAAAACCAGACTGACTGGGATCAGGGAAATCTGAGGCCTACAAGTTCCACCAATGCTCCCTCATGGCAACAACCAGGATTATCCTCTGTGCTTTGCTGCTTCTAGTTTGAGCATTGGCCTGCTAATCCCAGGGTTGTGAGTTCAATCCTTGAGGGGGCCACTTAGGGATCTGGGGCAAAATCAGTACTTGGTCCTACTAGTGAAGGCAGGGAGCTGGACTCAATGACCTTTCAGGGTTCCTTCCAGTTCTATGAGATAGGTATATCTCCATATATTATTATATTAGGGACTTTGCAGATGCCTGGTGGAGGCAGAGATTTTTTTTTAATTTCCTGCACAGCAAGGGTACAAAATAAACCTTTATCATACTTGGTCAGACTCAAAATGAGACTTCACTGATAGCCCCTTAGGCATCCAACTTCACACTTTATCTGTCAAAGGCTATCATGGCGACTTATGAAGTTAAAAACAGGGGAAGAGGATATTTAGGACCAGATTTTGCCACCCTTACTTCTGCTTAGTAGTACCTCACCCCATTAATAGATCCATTGACTTGAATCAGCTGTCAAGGACAAAAAAGTGTTGTCTCTGAACGGGCCACTGACAGAGTGGTCATTAGAGTAGTATAATGTATTTCTATATAGATAGCATGCATATAATGTGGTGTCATAAATATTTTGAGACTTCACTGAAGTTGCTGAACTGAAAAGGCAACTATTTATTCTTCTAATTAGCAAAACTCCAGAATCTCAGGAGACCATCAGTAATTGCTCTCAACGTAATTTAGAAATGACATTGGCACTAATCAAAGATGAAATCTAACAACAATTATGTCTTCCAGACTGGAAATTATTGTGTCATTTGGACTAGTTCTGAAAATGAGATAAACCCTTCATTGTCAGCCTGAGATCCACATCACTCTGCATACACCCAGCTGAAAAAAGCTAATAGAGATGTTGCCTACAGGTAGAATGCTAGAATATTTCTGAAAGGAGTAAAATGATGGTATTGCAAAACTGCAATGGTTGCTCAGTGGTAGCTCAAGTAACCAAAACACTTCAATGGCTGGGACATTCAAAACATATTATCATGTATTTGTATTATGGTAGTACATAAAGGCTTCGATCAACAATCAGGATCCCTTTGCACTAGTCACTGTACAGACAAATATAAAAGACAACAGTGTCTTCAGAATCAGTTGCAGTCATTTTTTATGTGTTTATGTCCATATTTATCACAGCAATTACCTTAGGCTCGACTCTCTATATTAAAAATATAATTAGAAATATATTAAGGCAGAGCTAAAAAATGTCTCCTCCCCCCATCTTCACCCCACTGCATAACCCTATTAAACAATCCCCTCCATACAAAATCCCTTTCTTCTCTCTCCTCCGAAATATGGCTGTGCCTTTAAGATACAGACTAATCAAATGTCAGTGCACTCCGTTCATGGCACACCAAGGAGAACAGGAATTGATCAATCAAAACCACAGAGGCATCAACAGTATGTTGTTTATCAAAATGTAATCTAAAATGACAAATGAAAAAAATCTTTTACCACTAAACATGCAATAATTTGTCTTTGATTATCAGAAAGGAGAAATACATTTTTATGACTTGCTTTATTTAAGGCCTGCCTTTTATAGGAATGATCTTTATCATTCTGGTGCATTGTGCATTTTAACCTGTAGTTTAACTGAAATATTTATTAGGGTTTCATTTATTTATATCTTGTAAATTCTCTCATTCTTTAAAGTGATTGGAAACCTCAAAAGGTTTAATTATGATAAGTTCAGCAGTATTAACAAGAATTAAATGATGGTGTATAGTACAGTGTCTGTTTGCATTCACCAGCAGCTCTCACACATCCTTGGATCTGTTGCACTGGCAGAGAGAATACCAGCCAAAAAATCAGGCTCATCCTTTTATTAAATGGTTTAGCTGTGAATCTCCATCAGAGATTTAAACTTGATCCCCAGGAATTTAGCCCCATTACTTCAATGTGCCAAGGGGAAAACTTACTTTGTCAACAAAGAATGGCAATGATGAGCAGGGCCAACTCCAGGGGTTTTGCCACCCCAAGCAGCCCAAAAACAAACAAACAAAGAAAGCAGTGATCCGGGTCCCGATCTGCGGCAATTCAGTGGGAGGTCCTTCGCTCCAAGTGGGAGCGAGGGACCCTCCGCCGAATTGCCACCAAATACCTGGATGTGCCGCCCCTCTCCTGAGTGGCCACCCCAAGTACCTGCTTGCTAAGCTGGTGCCTGGAGCAGTCCCTGATGATGAGATGGACTCTCAAAGCATCTTTCATGTGAGAAGTTCAAAGTGTTTGAACTTACAACATATCTGTGAGGGAGATGTGTGGCAATGAAGTCTATGAGACTCAGATTAGAATTGTGCTCATTTTCTTCTGAGGCCAAATGTCCCAAGAAGGCCCAAGAAACTGGGGTGTGCACTGAGGAGATCCTTAGTGACTCAAGGTGGGAATGGAATTCTTCTCTGCCCCTCAGGATTTAAAGAGGTAACAGAACTGCTCAGGGTTGCAACAGACCCTTTGGGTGCAGCTTGCCCCTTCCCAGGGGCAGACAGGGAAGAATATGACAGAAGCAGCAGAGCTACTAGCTTAGATTTTCCCCTACCCACAGAGTCAACTTGCACAGTAGGCGATAGAGCTTCTGTGAGCTTTGCTGACAGCATGCAGGGAGTCCGTACCCTTGCATATGCTCCTGGCATCCTTTAGGGGCATAGACACCTTTTGTTATTTAGGGGTGGGACTAGAGGTAAAAAAAAATAGCTGTTGAATATTGTTTCAGTGAGCAGCTTTGAACCATAACTAAACCTCTCCACTTTTAATAAAGTGAGATAAACCAGCCTCTGTTCCAAACTAAGTGTTTCTTTTATTTATTGATACAATCCTTAAATTTGGGAGGAAGCTGAAGCCCTCCTCTACCCCCACCCATAGTTGTCTACATTGTTCGATTCCTGTAAGCCTTTCACACATAAGAAGTGCTCTGGTTTTATGGCTGTCAGGTGCTCCATAATGAGGGGAAGAGGGCAGCATTGCCCTATGCCAGGGGTCCCCAACATTGAGCATCCGCCGCAATGCCACTGACAAGCTGCGACATCTAGACACATCGCCGCTGAAATTCCGCCAATTTTCGGCAGTATTTCAGCGATGACGCTGCTTGTCGGTGGCATTTCGGTGGCGACTCCTATTGACATTGCCGCTTGTTGGCGGAATTTCAGTGGATGCTTCCCCGCCGCCACAGTCCTCCATGGCTTGTCATCTGGCGCTCGCCAGACAAAAAAAGTTGGAGACCACTGCCCTATGGTAATTAGACTATGATAGAAAATGGAGCTAGAAACAGAAATTCAAACATTTCAAACTTTCCACATAATTTCTTCTTTCTCCCCCACCCCCATCCCATACTCTGTGCTAAGGATTAGTACAAGGGTGCTGGGACTCTAATGAAACAATCTAAACTTAGGCAATCATCCCTCAGGTTAACTTACTAGGAGTTCATTATTTTTTCTAGTATCAGGCAAAAGTTTTTAAATAAATGGTTCAAGTTATAAAAGGCCATACTTTTCATAGGCTTAAAGATCTTAAGGCTAGAAGGGATCATTATAATTTTGACAGATATTGCAATCCCATGCAGTATCTTCAGGGAGGTTGTATTAAACCATTTGTAATTTTATGTATTATGTTCTGCTCCATGAGGGAGGGGGGTATTGCCACAGGTCCTCCAGGAACTAAAAGCAGTAGGGGGTGATTAAGACAAATCAATCAGACTGTAAACTCCTCCAGGGAGGTAACATCCCCTGGGGTAGCTTGCATATAATGGTTTAAGGTGGGTTTTTCCAGAGAATAGGAAACAAAGAAAGGGCTTTTGTATAAAAGGTTTATCTCAAATTGATACAGGGCCTTCTTTCTGAGCCAGCAAATGGACATGAACTTTTGCCCAAGGGAGCCCCAATCCTGCTGAAGGGTTGGAAGGACTTTGGCCTACTAGGGCCCCAAAAGACTGAGGGGGATTCCCTGGTATGTTTGGGTTTAAATCTAACTTTTATATATTTTTCTCTGTAATGCTTTTGCTTTAAGAATATATGTGATTGCTTAGAAAAAGCAGTTTGGATTAATGGTTAGTCACTTAGATCATAGCCCTCAAAGAGAAAGCAATGCACAGGAGCTAGTCGTTAGACAGGGTGGCTTGCTGGGAATATCACAACATAAGGCGGGAAGCAGTGCAGCCTTAAAAGTTCAGTCAGAAGGGAGTGGGACAAGGTGCCCTACCCGGAGACAGGTGACAGCTGGAGACCTGAGACCTGACTGAACACAATAGGAGTGCACCAAAGAGGTGGAATACTTGTGTAGTTTACCTGAACCTGTGACAGTGATAATCTAGTCTGACTTCCGGCATAACACAGGCAAAAGCTCTCACCTTACTTTCATATCTTCAAAATGACCAGGCTGATTTCAGTCATGTGTGATTGAGTAAAACAAGTTACTGTTCAGCATACAGGCTTCTGCCAGGTAGGGTCTTTGTAAACTGGGAAGGGTGTTTTACTGTCAGATTATAAACTATGTTTGCATACAGCGGTGGTGTAGCCATGTTGCTCCCAGGATATTAGACAGATAAGGTGGAGGAGATAATATCTTTTATTGGACCAACAACTTCCACTGGTGAGAAAGAGACAAGCTTTCAAGCTTACATATAGCTCTTCTTGCCTGAAGAAGAGCTCTGTGTGGCTCAAAAGCTTGTCTTTCTCACCAACAGAAGTTGGTACAGTAAAACATATTACTTCACCCACTTTGTCTCTCTGGAATATAAACTAGTGATAAAGGGATTTATAATGAAAATACTGAAGGAGCTATACCTAGAGTGATGCTAGCTGGCACCATCGCTATATAACAACATTGATCAAGTCCATATGTCATCTCTCTAATGAAAAGGAAGTAATTATAGGCATCTGTAGATGATTCAATTGTTACAATGATGTATCTGTTATATTGGATAATGGTCTAGTTATATGCAGGTGACCCTGACATCTGAACCAACAATGAAAAAAACAAAACAAAACAAGTGCACATGCCCAAGTCAGAAGAAAGATGAGAAATGTAAAAGAGTGAAGATTAGCACATTGGTGGAGAGAGACAATTGAAACCGTCTAGTTGGCAAACTGATTCTTCTAATAAAATTGCATGATAAAACAATTTGGATGATTTGGGACTTTTTATCTACATTAAATCTAGTGAAAGTCATTACACAGCTAATTTCCAGAGAACCAATGAGCCCAGGCTACTGTGGTGAAAGGTGCCTCGAAAGTGGTTGCAGGCTTGGCTCATGCCCTGCTTGACAGCCCTCACAAAATGACATCGGCAGGTAAACATGAATAGTTTAGCTGCCAAGTGGTTTAAAATGCTCCCTGTTCTTTTCAGTCAAGTCACATTCAACTCTTTTTTTTTTCTGTAAGTTGTAGACCACTTCTGAAATGTACCTGGCACAAAGCATTTCCATGGACTTAAGCCACAGTAATGCAAACAAAGCAGCCAGATATTATTAGAGGAGCATCTAGTGATCATATTCAAGATCAGGGCCTATCTGTGCTAGGCACTGCGCAGACACATAAGGGAGTCTCTGCCCCAAAGAGCTTACAACATAAATTGACAAGGCAGGGGCACCAAGAGGTGAAGTGACTTGCCCAAGACTACAGAGCAGGTCACTGGATAGAGGCAGGAATACAGCCCAGGTCAGTCACAGTTACATGCTCTAACCTAGAGGTGGGCAAACTACAGCCTGCGGGACAGTCCTGCCTGGCGCCTGAGCTACCAGCCAAGGAGGCTAGGCCCTGGCCCCTCCCCATCCGTCCCCCCTGCCCTGCAGTCACGCTGCCGGGCGGGCAGCACTCTGGGCAGCACAGCTGCATGCTCCTGCAGGGCAGTGGGTCTGGCTCCGGGCGCAGCTGCCAGACATGCTGCTCTGAGTGGCATGGTAAGGGGCAGTGGGTCTGGGGGAGGGGGCAGTCGAGGATAGGGAACAGGGATTGGTTAGATGGGGCAGAAGTTCTAGGGGGGCAGATGGGGAATGGGGGGGGTGGGTTGAATAAGCGTGGGAGTCCCGAGGGCCTGTCAGGGGGCAGGGTAGTCAGTGAACAGGCGGGGGTTGGGTGGAGGTGGGGTCCCGGGAGGCAGTTAGGGGCGGGGGGTCCTGGGAGGAGGCGGTCAGGGGACAAGGAGCGGGGTGGGGGTTGGATGGGTTGAGGCCCATGAAGGGGGCAATCAAGGGGCAGGAAGTGGGAAGGGTCAGATGAGGGCAAGGGCCAGGCTGTTTGGGGAGGCACAGCCTTCCCTACTCAGCCCTCCATACAGTTTTGCACCACGATGTGGCCCTCCGGCCAAAAAGTTTGCCCATCCCTGCTCTAGCCACTGGTCAATGCTACCTCTTTAAAAGCTAAAATATAATCACAGCCTTATTAGAAAAGGATTCACCAGAAGGTGACAGAGTACAAATGGATGAACCTGAGAAGATTCAGATTTTAGCCTGCCTTTGGCAAAGCTGAACCTGGGTTGAGTTCCAAGGTAGTGATTTGCACCAAGGATTTTTTAGAGTGGTTTTCTTTTTATGTAATGGCTAATGCAAGGGTTCCCAAAAGCATATTGAACAGCGAGAGGAAGGAGAGGCGCAGGCAGACATTCTTGTCTTAAACCCCAGTATATTTAAGAGAGGTGTAATAAAACTCCATTTAGTAAGAGATGAGGCTCCTATAGCTACAGAAAGAATTTCAATGCAGTGATGGCAAATGTTTTCAAAGTCAAATTTGTGTAGCAGTAGCAAAAATATTAACCCAGTACATTTCTGACAAAGTCTTTCTCTGCCTCAAGAGTGAGCAAGCAGAGTCACAGCTGTTGTCTGATTGGTTCAGGCTTATTAATGCAGTTGAATATTATTTCGCTGTTTACATCTGTCAAAACCACATATGTTAGGGTCAATACTGCTAAGGAGAAAATTCACTGATGTTCTAGCTAGTGTCTGGATTAGGTTTATACAGCCTGTGGTAATTAATAAAATGTGTAAAAGACTATCATTTTCTGATTTTACTTTTTATCAATTTTATATTTGTCACTAACATATGTGAAAAGATATAATCATTTGAATTATATACATATTTATCCTTGATGTTAACCTAATATATTTGCATTTCTATGCAAATATAATAATATTATCCATAACTATTAAACAGTTTCTGTACTTTGGGGCAGGTTTAAGAATTACAGTGATGAAAGTTTTCCTCTGGGTTTGGGTACTATCTTAGCAATAAAAATCTTCCTTATACATTTAATGTAGCAAAGGGGCATAATGCTTCCTCAAATGACTCCTACAGATCTACAGGGAGAGAACTGAAACTCACTTTTTCATGTTTGAATTGTCTTTACAAATTTGGACACCTGTAAGTCCTTTTCCAAAACATTTTTCATAATATGTTTAACTGACCCTTATCGAAAATAGGGATGAAGTCAATAGGGTTCCACAGAAATAAACTTACACTGTATAGGTTCTGAAGAACTGTAATAGAGAACATTTTTGTAAAAAAATCTATTGTTCTACAAATTCTTTTCAATTCTCTAGAATTTTCCATAAAGAAGGAACCTACATGTATTAAAGAATGTTTCCAAATTGAACTATCAATATTCTTAACTGGATAAAATTGTGTCTATATGAAAAACTGTTGAAAGAATATATAATGGCTGCCTGCCTAGTTTCAATCAACACCTTCAGAGATAGATTATGCCACTCAAATGACACACACATATATGCACAGTGTTAATAAAACTTTGAGAGATCATGGGTAAAAAATAAGATCTTTCATTTAGTAAAAGAACAAAAATATGTGCAAAGTATGTGTTTTCACCAGATCACCAAAAGGTACAACCTAGGGACCATGGCTGAAATTTTCAAAATAGACTAGTCATTTTGGGTGCTTCAATTTTTGTGGGCCCAAGTTGGGACACCGAAAATGAGCTGAATTTTAGAGCCTGGGTACTCAGCAATTCCTGCCAGATTTTAAATGTCCGTGCCAAACCACTGTGGTGCGAGAGCCGTTGTTATTGCCATTTTTTAAATAGCAAACAAGTGATTTTATTTAATTCCTTTGTTGCTTTAAAATGAGTTAACCATTTGGTTCAATCTTTCCAAACAATTGACCAAAGACCAGATCTAGAAAATTTCAGCCCAAGAGTGAAAGCACAAGAAAGCTGTAAGTAACTGAAAAAGACCCTTTAAAATGGAAACGATTAAGCAACCTTTACTGCGTGTTCCATCTACAATCAAACACAGCAGCCATGTTAAAGACAATTGGTGCTGAATTAAAGACAGAGCAAACTGAATGCCATAGAAACAGTGCTGTAGCCTGATAAAAGCATTTGTGGCCTTCTAAAATGACATTGTGACTATAATCTGAGAATTGTGCATGAGAGTTCTAAATATGATAAGTGAATGGGGAAATGTGAATGTATCATATAGACACAGTATGAGGAAGGAGACATGCAAAATTCTAAAAAATTGGGAGGAAAGAAAGATATACCACACTGGTCAGATACTGGTGATCAGAACAGTGATTACCCCATTATCATATATATTTAAATTACAGTGAATCCAATCCTCTTCCTATTGACATCAGCTGGAGCAGGAGTCTGCCTATGAGGAATTAAAAAAGCCCAAGCATATTATTATAAATTTTACTATTCTGTGATTAATATATGTGTATACGTATACTCTGTGTGGACATACTCAGTGGAAATATGCATACTACACATTCACAGTGTGCGTATATTCCTTTGTTTTTAATAGCTATATCTACTATATATAAATTTCCCCATCTTTTTACTTACACCATTAATTATACGAAAAACAAAACCGAGAGATTTTTATCCAATTCTTTTCTAAACTGTTATGCCAGTAAACTCCCACTGTGCATCAACACATGTTCTCTGAAGGTCTGAACCTGCAAATACTTATTCAGCTGAGTAGCTTTTCCCTCATACATAATCCCAGTAAAATCACTGGGACTACTCACCGGAATTAGTATTTTCAGGATTGGGCCCTAAAACCCTTTCCTGGCTCTGGGAATCCTAACTGAATTGATACCTTTAATTACCACATCTCATAACCAATGATTTCCATTACTTTTCATTTTCTTGCTGCTGGTAGCCCCATTGCCCTCAGAAACAGAAGCATTAGTTTTCCAAACCTCAGACATAGACATTAGAATGAGGTCTCTTTCATTTCACATTCATGCATTAATTCCAAATCAGACACTAAAGGAATATCTTTTTCTAAGCTATCAGGTTTGGCACAGTGTAATGGGACATAGATAGAGGTCCACTGTCCCCACATCAAGACTGTGGTGAACTAATTATCTCAGTTGTGATAGATTAGATCTCGGACTGATGTTTTATGCCATACTCATTCATGCTGTTTGGCAGGCTAGCATCTTAATTGTTCAATTATTGGCCACAGTATCAGCTATCTGGATTGATATTAAAATGGTAATTCCAAACACAGTCCCTCTGAAGCAGCATAAGGCATAGACATGAACGAAGACTATCCCAATATTAAAGGCTACCTAGTGGACAGAGACAGGTCATGAAATCTAGTTCATACACTTTATGAGTGATACAGTTTCAGCCTGAAGCCGTCTTCTTTTGATCTCAGAATTTCAAATGCAATGGTGTAGCTACAGCATTTATTTGTTTTTCTGGCAGGAGGGAGAGTCACTAACTAAGATTAAAAAAGGTGAGCAGAATATTAAAAAAACAAACTGCTGAAGGGTACAACCAAGTACTTTTTATTGTGTAAAGAGAGCAGTGGAGTTGGTGCTGATTGCATAGGTGAAGCCCCGATACAGACACTTTGCACAGCCTCTTCTCCTCCATTCCCCTTCCCATATTTTTTTCCTGCACACTTCCATATAGCACTCGGCTGAAATTAAAATTTAAATAACTGGTCAAACTGTTGTTGCTGCTGTTGAGTTACTGCTGTCTGTAATTCAGAGAAACCAGCACTTTTAAGTTATTGATATTTTCCAACTTCTTTTTTAATTTCCTCTTAAAGCAACATTGAGACACCATAATAGCTTCCTGGAGACAGAACCCCCTTTGTGAATCTTCCGTGGTGATTACAGTTTTCTTACATGACCTCTCAATAACAAAATCAAGGGGACAGCTTGTGAGGGGAGAGATCAGGGACAGTTGCACTTACCCAATCACCAGTGGAGTCTAAATTATGCTCTAAATTATGGCTGTCTACAGTAGCTCCCAAGGACTCTGAGGGGGAAGGTATATAGCTGGCAGAGTCCATAACAGGGGAAACCCCAGTTGACCATCAATAGCCATCAGATGTTCAGGGAAGTAACCCCATGCTTAGGGAAACCCTAAACATCCAACTGCCAAAAGCCAGCAGAAATCCACCCCTGTCTTTTCCTCCATGTTGCCATGTTCTGTACACTCCCCAGAAGCTCTGGTACTGTCCACTGTTGGAGACAGGATACTGAGCTAGATGAACCATTGGTCTGACCCAGCATGGCCATTCTTATAAACACTCAGGCCAGATTTAAGTCTACTTTGCACCACTGTAGCAGCACGAATATGACAACTTGGGACCTAGCTTCCCAAACTCAAGCCTGTCTGAATTTCCTGTAACATTTCCTATAATTCATGAATTCTCATCACCCAAGAACACAGAAATCAGTGTCGTGTAAGAGAGCATGTTCGGTGGAATTTTGAAATATGCATTAAAGAAACAGTGCTGAATAAGCTACTACATTTGTACAGCATACAAGTTGTAAGGAACTTTATATCTACATCAATCGTTAAGGGAAACATTTTCAGAAGTGTCTAAGAAGTCTCATTTTCAAAAGAAACTTACGGAATTAAGGCCAGAGTTTTAAAGGCACTCAGGCATATCTGGCTTTCCTGCTGCAGGGTCAGACAGATACCAGGTGTTAGGTGTGTGCTGAGCAAGTTACAGGATCAGGATCCACCTAGTTTGAGAACTCTGCTTTGGGGCCTCTGGGGTTTTGGCTTAAGCTAGGGCTTGGAGCTGCTCCTTAGCTACGGGATGGCATCAGGGTTTAAACAGCTTCCAAATGCTGCCCAGTGGAAAATTAGGAGCCATGGGGATTTAGGTGCCAGCTGAGCAGCAGATTTGAAAATGTCAGTAGCACCTAAATAGTGGACTTAGGCCTCTAACTACCTTTGAGATTCTGGGTCTAAGAGCCTTGTTTCATTAAAAATAAATGGTGCTTATGTCACTTTCGGAAATGAGAGTTAGGTATTCAGAAACATGCTGTCAGTCATTTACCTTTTTGTGTGTTGTTTCTTTATGAAAAAATCAATAAAAAGTGAAGAAAATGGAAGTTAAGCTCCCAAGTCATTTAGGTGCTTGAAAATTTTACCCTAGTTGCATATTAACATGACATGGAAAAAAAACAGAGCCTTACATTAGCCATTTGCTGGTAGTCAGCAGAAGCCTATGGAAAGAGCAGTGCTTTGCAGAGTGTCTATTTTGATATTTTCAGCTATATTTAACATCAGAGGGATGGCATGTTTTTGATGACTTCCCTCCCAAAAGACTACCTCCCAGTAACAGTCCTTGTGAGAAAGGATCTCAAATTGTGGGTGTGAATGAAAATGAAAGATATAGGTTACCAGTCATACTGTGTTATATAACATTTCCCTGGCTCTAATTTATGCTACTTGCAAAGTTAGATTTGCAACAAATGGCGCCTTATGCAACCTACACTAAGTTCCTCAGACTAATTTCAGAACATTACTATGTGTAGTGTGATAGTGTTAGTTTATTATTATGAATGGTATGAAATCAGGTTTGGAGCAGGAAGGAGAGTTATTTCAGGGGAAAGGAGCAGGGATGGGAGAAGAGGAGGAATCACTAAAGTTCTACAAATATTCTGAAAAGGAGACTGGTTTATGTTCTGTAGTCCCATGTAGCACACGTATTCTCTATCATTCCTTCTTTATGAAAAACACAGCATTAAACACATTTCCAAGATAAAACTGGAATGATTTTGAAGGCAAACCCCATAATTCTTCCATACACATGTAATGAAGGCCAAGGAGTTATACCTCTAATAATTCATGGCTAAATTCTGCCCTCGGAGCTGTATATCTGGCTCCCACTGACCTCAACTAGAGCCACATAAGTGATTCCGTAGGCAGCATTTGGCCCTCAGTATCCAACATTTATTCTCCTCCACAGATAATGTTGAGTAACAGACGGGAGCATTGTAATTACTATATAATGTTGGCATTTTGTTTAATTAAAAGAGCTTTATGGCTATAAGATATGGGTAAAGATCTTGAGTGGCCATGAAATGTCTGAGTGCATACATTTTAAATTGCAAACCCTGTAAAACTACTTGAAATCCTGAATTACTTCCATTCATTGATCTAAAAAAACACTCCCTAGACTTGAGTCTCTCTTCACTTATATCAGTGTAAATTGGAAATAAATCCAATGATGTTACCACGCCATACCATAGTACCCAAACACCTCAGTTTTTAATGTATTTGTCCCACTATACCATTTGAGGTAGGGAAGTCCATTTTACAGATGGGGAACTAAGGCACAGAAACTGAAGCTGGAAACCTGTTTCCCAGCTCACGTAGACACACACTAACTCTGCTTGAGCTAGTATGCTAAAAATAGCAGCGTAGCTTGGGTGGCAGCTCAGACTAGCCACCTGAGTACAACCTGCCAGGACCCCCTGCATATGTACTAGGTGACTAGCTCAATATGCCCCAGCTACACTGCTATGTTTAGCATGCTAGCTCAAGTAGAGCTAGAATATGTCTGTCTACCCATGCTGGGAAGCACACTTCCAACTTCAGTGTAGCCATACCCTTAGTCTCTGTGTGCCTCAGTTACCCATCTGTAAAATGGGGATGATAGGACTGCCCTACCACATCTGTCTGCCCAAGCTGGGAAGCATGCTCCCACTGCAGTATAGATGTACTTTAAGTGTCTTATGCAAGGTCACCCAGGAAGTCTGTGGTACAACAGGAAATTGAACCCAGGTCTTCTGAGGCCCAGACTAGCACCCTAACTACTGGACTATCCTGCCTCATCAGTTTTATTCATATAAAACTCTCATGAGCATGTAACAGACCTCAGTTGCCACAAGAGTGCCTCATCCTCACTAGACATGGCATAGCAGCTTTTTTACCATATGGCACCGACTGCCAATGGTCACTCCATCACTGTAGCAGTCCCTCAGCATGACTCAGTCCTCCAGCTAGGTCAAAATATGGTCCATTATTCTGGGGTATCAAACTCCCACCAGACCTACTGTCTGGATGGCACCCCCAACAGTTCTTCACCACTTCCCAGTGCCTGGTAGGGGAATCTAGGCCCTCCCTCTACACTGGGATCCAGGCCAGAGACACAATAATCAACAACCAAGGCCTAGTCAGTCTCCCTCCTTGGGCTGTTGCCCTGCCTTCACAACTCCTATAGGGTTGATCCTTCTTCCAGGGCTTGGCTGTCTCGATGGTGGCCCCTTCCACCCTCTCAACTCCCACAGAAAGAAAGAATGAATGAGTGTGTGCACTGTCACACACACACTCTCATTAGCCCCTGGCTATTACAGATTTCCTTTCTTTATATTCCTTACCTAGCTTCTCTCCAGCTGGGCTTCATCAGCAGTTAGAATTTATAAATCCCTGGGCCTCCATTCAGGTGCAATTATGAAGATTAATTGGCCTCTTCAGTGCCATCTTAACCCCTTCAGGCCTTGTGTGGGGTTTCTCACAGAGCACTATAATAGTAGACCACTCAGAGGATCCACATCTGGATCTCTTCTTGTGCATGAGGAAGGGTTAGGGGTGAGGTGCTAGGTGGCATTTAGGTATTATCTCTCTGGGTTTGGGACCCTAGACACACACACCAGGTGCAGGCCCCATGTCTGGTAGTAAGGACCCCTAAGTCCAATTGCCTAGGCCCTGAAACTGGTGCTGGCTTTCCCAAGCCTTATCAGTAGCTGCGACCTGCGATGAGAGTTGCACCAAAGTTGTGGATCCTCTGCTATGGGCCTCAGGGACTGTGTGGCAATGTAAGCAAACAACACAGACTTTGCAAGGTCATTTCTAAACACATGCTCATTTTATCTGAAGACTGTACAAGTATAGAGAAAAACAACAAAGCCTGCAGGCATATCACTGCCTCAGTTTCCTCACCACTCCAAAATCCCCATCAGATTTTGTCAGTGTGTTTTCAGAGTCCCAGGAACCTCCTCTCTTCCTTCAGCTCTGGTCTCCTGCCCAATCTTACCCACTTCTAATTTCTTCTCCCTCCCCTTCAATAAGCTCCCCTTAGCTTGTTCAGGACCAGCAGCCAAAAGGTTCTTCCACTCAGAGAACATATTCCTTTTTAATAGTAGCTCCTAACACCTCTTTCTTGTTCCTCTTTTCTGCTGGGGATTTTCCCTTGCTGCATCCCCACCCAATGCAGAACAACCTTGGAGAACCAGCTTCCTTTATGTTGGTCACTGCCTTCAGCATACCTGTTGTTCTACCAGGGCAGAGTCATGCAATGTCAGTGCCTTTTTTATTGTTCTATTGCAGTTTCCAGCCAGAGTTTGAGAGACACTTGATCAGTCTTTGATAGCAAAAGGCTGATTCGATACATACCGAGGGTTAGATTTACACTTAAGGAATGCCTACACTGCAATTAAGTATCAGAGGGGTAGCCATGTTAGTCTGGATCTGTAAAAGCAGCAAAGAGTCCTGTGGCATCTTATAGACTAACAGACGTATTGGAGCATGAGCTTTCGTGGGTGAAAAAGCTCATGCTCCAATACGTCTGTTAGTCTATGAGGTGCCACAGGACTCTTTGCTGCTTTTACACTGCAATTAGACATCCGCAGCTGGTCCATACCAACTGGCTTGGGCTCATGGGGCTCAGGCTGTGGGGCTGTTTAATTGTAATGCAGACTCCCAGGCCCAGGCTGGAACCTGGGCTCTAGGACCATGTGAGGTGGGAGGATCCCCAAGCTCAGGCTGCAATTAAATGGCCCCACAGCTCAAGCCCTGCAAGCCCAAGTCAACTGGCATAGGCCATCTTGTGGCCTCTCCTCCCCAGGCAGGAGAAGAGTAGTGGTTCCGCTAATTTTATAGCCTTCTATGCTAGCAGAAAGGAGTGTGGGTTCAGTATCTGGGCCTTATAAAGTTAGACAATGTTTAAATATTCTAGAAACGATACTTTTCAGTATGATGCATATAAAGAACAGTGCTGACATTCTTCAGACTTTGATCTGTTCTTCCTCTGACTCACAAAATAAAATTATCCCTGCAGATATAAAATATAAACCTATAAAAGAAATCCTTTTCTCAGCAGAGTATTGTGACGGAGCAACCACGCATATAGTTAAACACACCTAGGAATTAATTACGTCCTGCTGAAGCTCTTGGGTTTAGGGTGCCTGTCTGAAGTTAATCTGCCTGGCTGCTCCATTGGTTTAAACATTTTACCTCCCATTTTGCATGTTATTTGTAGGGCTGACCATTAATCAGTTAACTCACGTTATTAACTACAAAAAAAATCGTAATTTAAAAAATTAATCGCACTTATAACAATAGAATACCAATTGAAATTTATTAAATATTTTTGGATGTTTTTCTACATTTTCAGTATTGATTTCAATTACAACATAAATGCAAATTGCACAGTGCTCACCTCATATTATTTTTATTACAAATACATGCATTGTAAAAATGACAAACAAAAGAAATAGTATTTTTCAATTCACCTCATAAAAGTAGTGAAGTGCAATCTCTTTATCGTGAAAGTGTAACTTACAAATGCAGATTTTTTTTGGTTACATAACTGCACTCAAAAACAAAACAGTGTAAGACTTTAGAGCTTACAAGTCCACTCAGTCCTACTTCTTATTCTGCCAATTGCTAAGACAAACAAGTTTGTTTACATTGACAGGAGATAATGCTGCCTGCTTCTTATTTACAATGTCACCTGAAAGTGAGAACAGGCATTCGCATGGCACTTTTTCAGCCAGCATTGCAAGGTATTTACATGCCAGATATGCTAAACATTCATATACCCCTTCATGCTTCAGCCACCATTTCAGAGGACATGCTTCCATACTGATGAAGCTCATTAAAAAAATAATACATCAATTAAATTTGTAACTGTACTCCTTGGGGGGAGAATTGTATGTCTCCTGCTCTGTTTTACCCACATTTTGCATTTATTTCGTGTTATAGCACATGTTGGTTTTAAGAACACTTTCACAGCACATTTGACAAAATGCAAAAAAGGTACCAATGTGAGATTTCTAAAAACAGCTACAGAGCTTGACCCAAGATTTAAGAATCTGAAGTGCCTTCCAAAATCTGAGAGGGAAGAGGTGTGGAGCATGCTTTCAGAAGTCTTAAAAGAGCAACACTCTGATTAGGAAACTACAGAACTCAATCCACCAAAAAAAGAAAATCAGCCTTCTGCTGGTGGCATCTGATTCAGATGATGAAAATGAACATGCGTCAGTCTGCACTGCTTTGGATCGTTATCAAGAAGAACCCATCATCAGCATGGAAGCATGTCCTCTGGAATGGTGGTTGAAGCATGAAGGGACGTATGAATCTGGCACATAAATATCTTGCAATGCCAGCTACAACAGTGCCATGCAAATACTTGTTCTCACTTTCAGGTGACATTGTAAGCAAGAAGCAGGCAGCATTATCTCCTGCAAAGTGTAACCAACCTTGTTTGTCTGACCAAGAAGTAGGACTGAGTTTTACATTGTTTTATTTTTGAAAGCAGAAATGGATTTACAGTGAAACACAGGGTGCCCTGGCATGAGGCCCACCAATGACAGGGGGCCCCAGGGCCAGGCAGTTTTGGGGGCAGAAGCTTGGTCCTGTCAGCTCTTTGTTCTTGCTGCAGACTCCACACTCACTGGCAGCCAAGCATCCCACTCCCCCGCCTCTTCCCCCAAGAGTGCTGAGTTCCCACTCCTCCCTCTCCCTCCCAGTGCTTCCCCCGCCACCAAACAGCTCTTTGCCATGCTCAGATCTCTCAAGGAAGGAGGGGGAGGAGCAGGGCAGCAGCGCACTCAGGGGAAGAGGCAGAAGGGGGGCTGGCAGGGGGCAGAGGGCTGGGAGCACCCCCACGACCCCAGGCCTGACTCCTTTACCCACCTCACACACACCCAGCCCTGCCCTCCCAACTCCTGCACTCCCCACACATACCCAAGTCCCTCACAACCCATACCCTGACTCCTGCACCCCCCCACATTCCCACCCCCACCCTGAGCATCAAATGGGAGCTACTGCACACACATCCCACATTCCCACCTGCACCCCTCGCACCAAATGGGAGCTGCCCCAGGTAAGTGCTCCAACCCTGAGATCCGTCCTGCATCCTAATTCCTGGCTGGACCCTGCACCCCAACCCCCAACCCACTCCTGCACCCTAACTTCCCCCCAGGCCCTGCACCCCTAGCCCTAAGTCCCCCCCACACAAGTCCTGGCCAAACCCCACACCCTAACATTTTTTACATGTTTTGTATAAAGCTCTCTTATCCAAAGCACTTTACAATAGTTAGCTAATGGTACAAACAATATTTGGAAAGATCATTAAGTGGTCTGCCAAGACCCTCAGCGATTTTCAATTGGTCTGTGAAAAAATAAGTTAGACTACAAAAACTATCAAGGTACCTCACTTTATTTTCATTTACTTCCTATTACTTATAGGAGGAGGATGAAGAATGAAAAATGGGGGCAGGGGGAGATAAGAGAGAACGTTCTTTTTCTTGGCTGGATCCCAAGGAGAGGTCCCAAAAATGAAGCTGAGCACAGGGCTCCACTAGCTCTAAATCTGCCACTGTGTGAATGCTGGTTTTTTGTACATTATTCTATATTTGTAAGCTCATTTTTCATGATGAAGAGACTGCACTACAGGACTTGTATGAGGTGAATTGAAAAATACACTTTTTTTTGTTTTTTATAGTACAAATATTTGTAATCAAAAATAAATATATAGTGAGCACTGTACACTTCGTATTTTGTGTTGTAACTGAAATTAATATATTTGAAAATGTAGTAAACATCCACAAATATTTAAATGGTATTTATTGTTTTTAACGGTGCAATTAATCGAATGATTAATCTTTTTAATCACTCAACAGCACTAGTTATTTGTTATTATTCTTCATTCTGCGGTAGTAGTGCCCAGCGGCCTGGGTCATGATCTTGTTGTGGTGCTATACAAACACATAGGAAGAGACGGCCCCACCACCTGAAAGTTTTATAATCTGAAATTCCAATCCTGAAGGTTTCTAACCATTAGAGGAGTGAAGTTCTGGAACAGCCTTCCAAGGGGAGTAGTGGGGGCAAAAGACATATCTGGCTTTAAGGCTAAGCTTGATAAGTTTATGGAAGGGATGGTATGATGGGATAGCTTAATTTTGGCAATTGATCTTTGATTATCAGCAGATAAGTATGCCCAGTGGTCGGTGATGGGATGTTGGATGGGATGGGATCTGGTTTACTGCAGAGAATTCTTTCTTGAGTGCTGACTGGTGAGTCTTGCCCACATGCTCAGGGTTTAGCTGATCGCCATATTTGGGGTCGGGAAGGAATTTTCCTCCGGGGCAGATTGGCAGAGGCCCTGGAGGTTTTTCGCCTTCCTCTGCAGCGTTGGGCATGGGTCACTTGCTGGTGGATTCTCTGCAGCTTGAGGTCTTCAAACCACAATTTGAAGACTTCAATAACTCAGATATAGGTTAGGAGTTTGTTATAGAAGTGGATGGGTACGGTTCTGTGGCCTGCTTTGTGCAGGAGGTTAGACTAGATGATCATATTGGTCCCTTCGGACCCTAAAGTCTATGAGTCTATGAGTAATCTGATCCTGTGCATACACGCAGCTCCTCTCTAGTCGAGGTTATGGACCTTCCTTTGTTAACAACATAAATTGGGCCCAAACTCACTAGTGAGAAAGTTACTTTACATAATGTTAATAGGAGTTACGTTTATGCTCAGGCCTGCTCTGGATTTGGTGGGTGATAATCCCAGACACTCTCCCTTATGGTTATCTTGTATAAAAGGAAGCAATGCAGCAAGGACAGTAGCAGGAGCCACTAATCATAGATATACTGCAATAGAACATGTGGTTTCTTTACCATTTCATAATTAGAGACATTTGTGAAAGTCCCTTCCAAGAATTAACAGTAAGTTATTGTTAATGAGTGAGAGAGGTCGGGGTTAAGGGACAAACCAACATGTCACTCCATTCATGTTAGAGATTAAGCAGTGCTGGGAGTGGCGGGTTCAAGCAGAGCTCCTGATTCAATTCTTCCTTCGTTATCCCCTGCATCTCAGGTACATTGTGGTTACTGAGACGGCTAAGAGGCTGTGAAGCAAATTTGATAATCTCATCCTTTGCATGTGCAGACACGTTTTCAGTAAGAGAATGGGGAATCAGTGTAAATGAATCCATCGATCCCTTGTACAATTCTGCCACAAACAATTTAGAATAAGATTTATGAGATGTCAAGTGCAGCAGTTGGTGCTTAGGCAGTGATATAATTGAGGACATTTTTAAGTGCTAGGGGAAAAAATTAAGTGGTACTGTTTCTACTAACGAAGAGGGGGAAAGCACCAGTGGAGCAATAAAACCTTTATTGCCCACGTTGTTCCTACTCTCCTTACTACTTTAGCCATAAATGGTCTTTATGCTCTATTAGATTACAGTAAAAGTAATCATTGGTGTGATAGGCTGTGTCAGCACTACATATGCACATGGATATTTATTTGCCTTCAAACTTGAACTTTTATACAAATATCTCATATGGCACAGCATCAAATCCAAAATATTTCATAAACCAATAAGCTAATAAAAAGCAATTCAGCCATAGAGTCAAAAGATGTGATCTCTATGAAGACAGCCATCAAACAGAAGGGTTATTCATTCATGTGGTCACTAAACAAAACACTATAGGCTAAACCATGAGTTGTGTTGCTATGGGGGTGTGGGGAAGGATGGCATAGGGTTGCCTCATTCCTCAGCTCAAGCGCATAGAAGTTGTATATTTTAGCATAACATTTCAGAAAAAGGTTGTGTTTTTTTCCTTAATTTTATTTTTATATTATTTCATGAGCTATCAGTAATGTAATATAATGTCATGTCATATATGTCGAGTCATGTCATGATATAGTTTAGTTGAAATATTTTATTTTTTTACAAAAACATGAAGGAGAGCTGTTACATAGTTCATATTGAAACATGTTATCTTACTTTCTAGATCCAATTGTTTCCTGCTTGTGTTGTAATGAAAGAGTGACACTGACACTTTATCTATTTAAAGTGTCAAATTGTTTCACTACAACACAAACAGAAGCCACTTGGATCTAGAAAATAAGTAACAGTTGGCCTTAGGTTTTTTTAAGCAAAATAAAAATGAGATATTCTGACTATGTCAATATGACATAATGCATATGTTACTTTTTGCACTAATGCTATTGATATGAAATAATGTAAAATAATATGTACAAATGCAAAAATAAACTTCAAAACAAAAGTTTTGTTTTTAAATGATGTTTTCCAAAATGGAAGATAACAAAAATCTGGAAATGTTATCAAAAGGGATATGATTTCATGGAAAATTTCAGTTTTGTCAAAACTATTCTATTAAAATTTTCTGACCAGCTCTATCTATTAGTAATAATCCTTTGGGAAATAAATAGGGCTTAACAAACATAGCTAACTTCTGGTGATGTATTGCATTTACTTCTTAGTAATTTTAAATAATCATGAAGCTGTCCCATCCCTTCATCTTAGCTGATTAACCTACTCAGTTAAATGTGTTTATGAAAAAGATAGAAAATGGATCCATATATATTGCATTCTCTTGGTAAACTGTTGTTTATTAAAAGAAGATATTTGTACCTATAGATTGTTTCTGTAAAGTCTCCTTTAGTGGGCCGGCATGGCTCCCCTCCTCCTCGGAGAGGGTCGAGCCCCACTGGAGGCCAGAGTGGGTGGAGCTATGGAGCTCTGAGCCCGCCCCTCAAAGGGTCAGGCGGCGACCCGGAACTATAAAAGCCGGCCCTCAGAGCTCAGTCAGGTCCCAACAGCCGGAGAGATCAGACGTACCTCAGGGAGCTCGAGACTGGGAGACTCCGGCGACCTAGGGGAGCTGCCCAGACTGGCTCCCCCGCCCCTGCTACCTGGAGGAGCCACCGGCACTACCCCGCCCCTGCTACCCGGAGGAGCCGCTGGCTCTACCCTGGCCTGACTATCCTGAGGAGCTCCCGGACCTACCACCCAGCCTCGGTCGCGATGAGCCTGTGCTCGTGGACCCCGCTGAGGCCGACGTTAGGACCCAGGTAGGTCCCGAGGGGGAGTACGGAAGCAGCCCGGGGGCAGCCGACCCCAGTCAGGCTGCGGAGTTGCTGGAGCCCATGTCAGTGTGTTGCGATCAGGATCCCCACTGACTGACCAGCGGAGTGACAGCCGCTGTTAGGGCCCTGGGCTGGGACGCAGTGGAGTGGGAGGGCCTGCGCCCCCCCTGCCACCCAACTCCTGCGTGGCAGACTCCCCCTCTCCCTGGCCGGAGGAGGCTAAAGCCTGAGCCTACTGACTCAGCATTTGCTGCCCCGCCCTGACCAAGGGCTGGGCCTTTAAACTGTTACTGTTGCTCAGCCCTGACCAAAGGCCTGAGCTTACTGACCTCTGTGTTTGCTGTCCGCCTAGGCGTAGAGCCCAGCGCTGCGCGGCTGGTACAGCAGCCCTTCTGGAAGGCCTGAGCCCCTTGCCCACCAGACGGACAAGCACTGCAAGGACTGCCGGGCTAGTTTCCCGGACCAACTGGAGTGGAGTGGGCCGGTGTGGTTCCCCTCCTCACCAGAGAGGGTCGAGCCCCGGCCACACCAGCTTACACCCCTCAAAAGGCTTCTTACTGGTTAAATAGCTTAGTCAGGGTCAATGTATGCTTTTCAGATAAATATTTTCATATACTGGCTAAGGTAACAACCACCAAAATTACAGCATCCTTTCTGTACTCAATTAGGAATGACTGACTCATTTCCTCTCTTCTGAGTTTAACTATATTTGGGTGAGGATTGACAGAAAGGAAATTAAGTTTTGTAACTATTTTATGCCACTTTTTTCAGGCTACTGCCTGATCTGTATTTTCAATAGTATTTTCTATGTGAAAAGACAACTGGAAGATTTTAGCTGTATGGTACACCCTCCAGCAAGCCTTTTCAATCACTTCTCCGAAGCAGTGTGTGTCCCAAACGCTTAAGGGGGATAGTTCAAAATAAAATTTCCTGTAATATATATTGCTAAACACAAACTTTTAAAGTCTTACTAGTAGCAGTTCTTCTAGTTTTGTTTTTTATGGATATAGGGTTTGATGTCAAATTTTGTTTTGTTTTCAATATACTATAAAAAATAGTTCAACAGATCCTCTTATGTGGCCAACTACAGAAGAAACTCTAATCCAACAGGAGAAAATGAAACAATGTATAAGTGAAGTTTTGCCAGTTTTCTGTAAGTTGTACATCAATTCAGAACTAACGTAACTATATTGACTAAGAGGCTTACTGTCACTTAATTAATGAATGAACTTCGCTCTGAAAAGGATGAAAAATGCATATCTTATTCTGCTATTTCAGTTCCTTAGAGCTGTATTTAGAGATATAGCAGTAGCTGTATTTTCATATTCACATGTCTACTAAATATGACATATGTGATGTACAAACATGGGTCTATACTCCAGGAACATTCTTGGATTAAACACTCACAAACACACACAACTCTCCTTCAGTATTAAATTAATCTCCTTCTCCATTCAAATGTAAGTTGCATGAGAAATGCATGACTTTTAAAAATCTATCTTAAATATACAACTACAGCTACAGTAGCAATATTCTTGTACGTTTGTCAAATAAGCATGACGTAACATAGGCTGGCAAAGAACTCTTTTGAAGAAAGCCTTGTGATTTATTGCCCTGGTTCTCTGCTGAGCTAAGCTTCTGTTCAGTGCAGCAGGAGAGAAGAGGAAGGGGCCAGGAATTCTGGCAGGGATCCATACTTTTACCAGAGGCTATTACATCACACATTGTTAACTTTATCAACCAAACTTGTAATCTCAGAATATATCAAGTTAATTCAACAGGAGCCATCTTCCATAAAGCCATGTTGATTGGCATTGTTACCCTTCTTTAATTCTTTGTTAATTTAACCTCTCAAATGTGTACTTTGTTTATGTTTCATAGATACATGGTGAAAATCTGAATAGTACCTCAAAGATAAGACAATCCTTCCTCCCTGTTACTAGAATATTTAACACTCAAAAATAAAATCAGTTTTGTGCTTTCCTACAACACACCAAAAAGGGTATGGGAAGTTTCCATATTGAATTATATTCCAGTAAAGCTGAATAAAAAGTTACGTTTAATGATCTTAGATAGTTCTCTTCAGTGGTTGAGGTATAAACTAATTCATGCCAATTTTAGAAGCAGCCTTTATTAGTATATCTTTAATATGGCTTTCCTCCTCCTGCTGCTGCTGCTCTTCCAGCTTTGTATTCTCTTCACCAGACTGTAAACGATTCAGCTAAACATTTCACAAGCACTAGTTTTACAGCTCAGATTGCTACTATTCTTTATTGGCTCCATATTGATCAATGACATCCTTTCTAAAATGTAAGTGCCTTGAAAGCTGACACTGTCTAAATTATACAGACTACGATGTACAATATATTGGCTGAATATTTACAGTTTTCTATCTTAGCTACTAAGCCTTATTTTCCTTTACATCTAGGATTCCTTTCTATAAAGAAACATGGTCTACTATTCTATAGTCTACAAATCAAAAACCTGCCTGGATGTATATCTATGCAACTACTTCAATGGAGTCAGGTACCTAGTTCCAAGGTCTGAATTTTTCTTCTATGACCAAATTCTGGTCTCAGTTACACTTGGAGTTTAATGGCAGTTAAACCCATGTAAATGAGAACACAATCAGGTCACAGTGCTTTTAAAAGTCGGGTTGAAAATTATTTTTAATATATTTTGTAATAAACCTATTCCTATTACATTGCTTTGCTATGAAGATATGGTGGGAAGCCCATATGAGGTACATTCTTATTTTTATTGAACCTGAATTATTTATTGATGCATTATGTTATCCTACATTAATAAACATGTCTTTGTTGATTTAGCTCTCAACCTCCATCTACGTTATGTTGTATCACATTTTGCTTTCCAGCACATAATGGTTTTTTGGGTATAAGATACACTATACACAATCTTAACACCACAGTGTGTCTTCTAGCATCTGAGTGCTTTGCTAATGTTGCTTTCAGAATATCTGCTTGCTCCCTGCAGCTAAGTATTTCCAGAGTTTGTCACTGGGATACGCTGCATCATTTTAAAATAAATAGATAAAATAATAGAAAATATATTTTTTTACCAGGGGTGAGGGTAGGATAACAAATTCTGAAATAAATTGCTACAATGGTCAGAAGTAGTTAACAGATAATGTATAGTTAATATAATGTCATGTTACTTTTGCATTATCTTTGTGGTTACATCAAAGGATCCTGGAGGTACAGCAAAGTAAAGAAGAGGCCTGTTTGAGAGTTCTGTAAGAACTCAAAAGCCAAAATTGGCACTGCTTAGTTCAGAAACACCAGCAGACTCAACACTTTCACAATACCCCCAACCCAGCATTAACATACACCTCTTACCCATACATCTGACTCCTCACCTTTTAAAAAGAACAGGAGGACTTGTGAAGTTACACAAACTTTGACCACTTCACACTCCAGTGGAGTGGGTGATAATAGATATAAGGGAGTCTGACTGAGATATAATTTATTGTAAGAACATCTAATTTTCTACTTGACATACAACCTCTGAGTCTAAGTTTCATAATTCCCTTGACCCCCCCACAAAATAAGAAGACAGTCATCCTGCAAGTTGATCACGTTCCATGGCATTTCATAGAAAGGGGCATTGGGAGGGTTATGGTCTAAGAATAGCAGACAACTCTTCTTCTTTCAGTTTAGTGGCAGAGTAAAATCTTAGCTTGGAAAAAAACTCACTGTGCTGAAAGCAGGATCCTTTGGGAGGTAAATAGGAAGGACTGCATTTCTTCAGCACACTTAACATGCACGTTGCACGTGGGTGTGGTACAGCAGTTCTAATGTGGTTTGACGGCTACCCTCTGTGGCCCATTACTATCTACTTTTATAGTTTATATGAAAGTTATAAAACCACTTCAGAAAAGAATGCAGTTGGACTTGTATTCTCTGTAGCCCATTAGTATTCTTACTAAAACCAAAATAAAACAAAAAACCACACCCACAGCCATTTTCAGAGCTGAAGGGGTCATATCTTCACCAAGGCTCTTTGGGATTTTAAGTGACTATTAAAATAACTAATAGGCAAACAGAACCAATAGTGATGTAATATTGTTGATGAAAGTAGTAGGAGAGTAACAGCTGCATGCAACATGGCCACCTAAGCATGTCAGATCAAGTTGATTGGTAAAGCTTAAGCCTTTTGAGCCTTCTCTATTAAGTCACATTTTGAAAGGAATTAACAATGTTTACTCACTGCTCTTAGAATTGCTTTTGACATCAGTACTTACCCAGCTGCTCCTGCATGGAATCTGCCACTACTACTACTTCTTCTGCTCCACTTGCCAGAATTAGTGCTATTATCACAGTGACAGATTTCTCTTCCTAGTAAGATAGCTTGCCTTCATCACCTGAATAAATGCTGTGGTGACTTTTATTCCTGGGAACTTTACTGCTAAGGTACCTTCCTTTGTATGAGATCATTTCCTCTTGAATGCTGAGGATATTACCGCGGCAAGTCTAAAAATAAACCCTGGCAAAAAAAATAAGGCTCATCTGTCAATTTCAGGATTCCCAGATTTGATTTAAAAACATCACACAGGCATTTGTGTAGGTAAAACACACAGCCCCAGATTTTAAAAGGTATTTAGGCATTGCTGCACTCAGTCTAACTGATGTAGGACCCTAAAGTAGTTTAGTATTGCACTGCCTAAACACCTTTAACAATCTGGGCCAACGCAACCATGATCCACACCGGGTGCCAACAAAACAAGCCAGCACAGTCTGTTATTAACTCCAAGTCTCGTTAGCCAATGTCACCATGCTGCAGAATGGCTGCTACTAGTTCTCTTAGGCCCTGGGCCAACGACAGTAGTTAAAACACAACAACAAACCTCAGTACAAGTTTGACACTGAAGATATCAAAAGGCCGTTTAGTACTGGTCACTTTACTCAAAGAATCACTGTAAAAATGTATATATCTCCATGTTCCCCTATTTTCTGGGTATCCTTTTCAGTCTAGCCTCACAGTACACACATTGTTAAACTCTTGTGGTCTAAATTTTCAAAACTGGCCAGTGGTTTTGAGTTCCCAACTTGAGACTTCCTAAAGGGACTTTTTTTTCCTGTGTTCAGTGCTTTCTGAAAACCAATCTCCTGTAAGGAATATCAAGCCAGGAACTTAAAAACTGAGGCACCCAAAGTCACTAGTCACTTGTGAAAATTTCATCCATTAACTATATTATCAGCTTGCATAGTGTAATCTCTATTAGTTGTCGATAAAAAGAAACGGTCTTGTGAAACAGTTAATAGCAGGCAGTTTCACATCAAATTTTAAGTATTGTATCTGAGAAAAAAAGTCTCACCAGGGATTAGTTTGTAGGCAATTTAAGAATGTGAATAAGAATGGCCACACTGGGTCAGACCAAAGGCCTATCTAGCCCAGTAACCTTTCTTCCAACACTGGCCAGTGCCAGGTGCCCCTGACAAACAGAGGCTTCTGGCAAACAGAGGCTACGAACACCATCCCTGCCCATCCTGGCTAATAGCTATTGAATCTATTTACATAAGCACTAAACAACATCAACAGGCAAATTTGTTTTTAAAATTATTATTTAACTGAATCATTTAAAGGTTCAGAATTTTTAAACACTTCAGAAAAATGCATTACAATCCTGATTTTTTTAAATAACTTTCTGCTCTTGATTCACTAAGTAAATAACATTGTAAGCAGGGTTATATTGACAATCCTGGTGAACATTTGTCTATAGCAGTGCTACTGGGTACTGAGATATATGTACATAAGGATGTTTTCTGTGTACTGAATGGGGAATTAGATATGCAACTTCTGTTAATTAATAGGAATTGTATGCCTAACTTATGCACATGCTGAACTGCAAATGTACCCATCAGTGTTTGTACATTCAAACAAGCTGCCAAGTGCATCACCAACACCCTGAGTCACAACATCTGTTGAGTTTCTGAATCATGGATCTATCCCTGGGTGTCGTGAGATATTTGAAGTGATCTATGACTGCCATGCTATTGCTATTACTTACTTTCCAAATTGCTCCATACTATATGTTCAATACAGGAAATAAAAGTTATATTAGGAGAATCAATCTCATCTATCCAGCCAAAGGACCCTGGTTGTTGGGGAGTGGTTTGAATCATTGTATCAGCTATATGAGGATATTGATCCCAGACCTTCACAATGGGCCCTGAAACTGCTATTACCACCCCCAAAGAGTTTCAAAAACAAGTTGACCCCTTGCTTGGTGCCCTAGTCAAGCGCAGGTATTAACCACTGATTCAGCCTATTTGACTTAAATGGACCTATTCAGCTTCCGGGCTTTAGCTGTTAGAGTGCCCTGATCATATCCCTATTTGTTAATGTCTTATTTCTTACTAACCATTAAGAACATAAGAATGGCCGCACTGGGTCAGACCAAATGTCCACCTAGCCCACCATCCTGTCTTCCGACAGTGGCCAATGCCAGGTGCCCCAAAGGGAATGAACACAACAGGTAATCATCAAGTGATCCATTCCCTGTTACCCATTCCCGGCTTCTGGCTAACAGAGGCTAGGGCCACCATCCCTGCCCAATAGCCATGGATGGACCTATCCTCTATGAACTTATCTAGTTATTTTTTGAACCCTGTTATAGTACTGACCTTCACAACATCCTCTGGCAAGGTGTTCCATAGATTGACTGTGCATTGTGTGGAAAAAAATACTTCCTTTTGTTTGTTTTAAACCTGCTGCCTATTAATTTTATTTGGTGACCCCTAGTTCTTGCGATATGAGAAGGAGTAAATAACACTTCCTTTTTTTACTTTTGCCACACCAATCATTATTTTATAGACCTTTATTATACCCCCCTAGTCTTTTTTCCAAGCTGAAAAGTCCCAGTCTTATTAATCTCTCCTCATATGGCAGACCCTCCATATCTCTAATAATTTTTGTTGCCCTTTTCTGAATCTTAATGATTCCCAACATTCTGTGCCACTGCACATTGAGTGGATGTTTTAGAGAACTATCCACAATGACTCCAAGATCTCATTCTTGAGTAGTAACAGCTAATTTAGACCCCATCATTGTATACATATAGTTGGGATTATGTTTTCCAACGTGCATTACTTTGAATTTATCAACATTGAATTTCATCTTCCATTTTGTTGTCCAGTCAACAACAGGGCCGCCCAGAGGATTCCGGGGTCCTGGGGCCGTCGGCGGCAGGCGGCTCCAGTGGACCTTCCACAGGCGTGCCTGCGGGAATTCCACCGGAGCTGCAGGACCAGCAAGCAGCAGGGCGCCCCCCACGCAGTGAAATGTCTAGATCCGGCCCCGAAGACCCATGGTGGGGGCCCTCCACCAGCGAATTACCGCCGAAGTGGGACCTACCACCGAAGTGCAGCCCGCTCTTCGGCGGTAATTCGGTGGCGGGAGAGCCCTGCCGTGGGTCTTCGGGGCACTTCGGCGGTGGGTCCCGGAACAGAAGGGCCCCCCACCGCTGAATTACCACCGAAGACCGGGTTGCACTTTGGCGGCAGATCCCGCTTCGGCGGTAATTCGCTGGCGGGGGGGTCCTTCCCCCGGGAGCTGAAGGTCCCCCCTGCCGGCAAAGACAGGGAGCGGAAGAAGCTCTGGGGCCCGGCCCCCCAAGCTCTTTCTGGGCCCTCTGGAGCAAGTGAAGGATCCCACTCCAGGGCCCCCGAAAAACTCTCATGGGGGCCCCTGCAGAGCCCGGGGCCTGGGGCAAATTGCCCCTCTTGCCCGCCCCTTTGGGTGGCCCTGGTCAATAAGATGAAAGATTAAAGATAAAGCCTGCCAAAAAAACACCCCCCAAAAACACAATCTTCTTAAACCAAAGTAATGACCATTATTAAACATCTGTGCATGCGTGAAGCGCCAAGGGCCAGTGCAGATCACACCACACGTAGAGAGACCTGTAGGCCATATGCTCTGTCCTAGAAAATTTCTTGCAGCCAATTATCTGAATATGGGGGTGGAGAGAGCATTTGTTTTTTTCCCCATCTCTGCAGGAGAGTGAATATGGCTGGGACTATTGTGCACAGTTTTCAGTGTGTACTAGAGCAAAACCCAATATATTTGTAAAGTATAAGTATGGGCTCATAAGTAATTTCCATCAATGCCTTACCCTCTGTCTCACATAGTGAAAATGAATGGGAAATACATGGATAGAGTACGCAGCGTGATCATGCATATTGTGAACTGTTATGATTTGGAAACAACCCACCATTAAAGCATGTTGTTATCTATAACAGGTGTGAGGGAAAGCTCCAGGATGCTCCATTTACACTCCAGCTGGCTGCCTGAAGCGCACCAGAATTGAACATGTGATTTCCCCATAAATAAAATATATTTATAAGTGTTATTTTGTTCTGAAGGTTTTCATTTGTGATTTGATGTGAGAGAAGGCAAGTAGCACAGTTTGGACTCAGAGCCTATCCTATAATATTTAAAAAATATTATTTTTTATCTGTATTACCATAGTGCTTAGGAGCCCCAAAGGGCTTCTTTAAACATCTGAGCACAAAAGTCTTGGAGTATTTATATTTGTTAGTGAGACATAACGATGTTTTTGGGTACTACTAATGCTGATCATGTAAAAAGTTTGACTCCTCAAAATTAGAGCTGAGAGTAGATGGCATTATTTTCTTTCTGTCTTTGCTTAACTTGAAGTCCCTGTGAGGAGATAAGCACACCTCAATCGGCTATCTCGTGGGTACTTGCAATACTGATTAGGGATGTTTTGCTGAAGCAGGACATTAGTAAGCAAGTGCCTAACTCTAAGCACATGAATAGTTCCAATGGCACAACTCTTATGCTTAAAGATATATAACTTTCTGAATCAGGACCATAAGGAAAACAGTCTGTGAGCAGCATATTCTCAGTCCATGTTTTTCAGGCGAATAAGCTGAATTCCAGTAAGTACTGTGTGTCTCTCAGAGACATAGAAAGTGTGTGAGAGAGAAAGAAACAGAGGTAGGAGGTTAGACTGTGCTGCTGCTGATCTTTAAACCTGACAAATCAAGACACAAACATCTTTGCCAAATTATGTCCCCAGGTGCGGATGCAAAAAGGATAAAATGGCCTCAAATCATTTCGTTTACTTATATTCCCATTTTACAGACTCATTCCTGAATAGATTTATACAGACATAAAACTCAAATATGATCCTCCCAAAATTTTGTTTTCCTTAAAATATTTTCAAGATGTTGTCTCCCTTTATGTGCTATGAATAATTCCTGTGTTCAGAGACAGTGCAGCTGTTCAAATTGAAGCTGATTTCTGAATAGTTTTGCCAGGAAATTCCCCCCTCCCCTTCTACAAGTAAACTCTAGACAAGCAAAACTGCAAAATATAGAAATCTTGCTTCAACATGCTTGCTTCAACTAAATTAGGGGGTACTTCAGTCACAGTTTAGATGCTAATAACTGATTATGGCCCATTGGGACAAGAGGTTGCTTTTAGAAACATATTGGAGCTCCTATTAGTAGTAGTACTAGTAGTATTACCAAGGCACTTAGGAGCCCTAGTCACAGATGCCATTGTACTAGCTGAAGTACAAACATAGAACAAAGATGGTCCCTGCCCCAAAGAGTTTACAATCTAATTAAGGATCCCGTCTCTAAAAATGTTTCCCCCTTTCACTAGTGAAAAGGCTTCAGGCACTACATGCGCCAGCTTTTGCATTTTAAACAAATAGTGAATAGAGAAGCAATACAAGTCTGAGCATTTACAAGCTTTGCTATGATTGATTGATCAAAACAACCTGTCTGACTGACCCTCTATTTTATTCCTTAGAATCTATCACCAACTGGGACTCCCTGCCCATCACCAGATCACATGGAGAGACCATTCCACCCAGGACATCAAGTCTGAAGTGGCCCCCTGTGGGCAGGAGAGGGGTTGACTAAGAGCAGGGCAGAGTCAGACCTGAAACAAAGATTATTCCCAAAGCAAGAGGCCAGGGCAGCTCAGGATGAGCAAAATGGGGTGAAGATGCAGCTTGGGTCCACCTGCCATTGCCTCCTGGACTGTGGCCTGGTTGGGGCACCTCCTTCCAAAAGCCACTAAGTGCTAAGCAGCCCCTACTCCATATCTCCTTCATGTTAGACTTTAGACATTATTTTCTGTCTATTGGTTGGCTTGTTTGCTCCGATCTACACCTAGGAGTCACTCCCCACCCTCCCAATTTCTTTCCTCTCCTATTCCCTCCCTCAGTAGCCTTATATTCCTTCCTTTCTCTTTCCCACTTCCCTGCTATAATCATCCATCTCCTGCATTTCCCCCTCACTCCCCTTCCCTCATAGTGCATTAAAAATAATCATGTAGAACAAATTTTATTTCTTAAGGTGAGTTTATATATAAAGATGGAGTTTGCGACCCAATACTGTGATCACTCTGCTACTATGTTGCATCCCTTCCCCACTCCCACCATCTGAAGATGGAAATATAGGGGATCAAAGGTGTTAACTTGACCCTGTCACTGTCCAACATTGAACAGTGTTAAACAAGGTTTGGAGTCTGATATACAGAAACCTCAGCCTGCTTAGTACCATGGCAAACACATCATTAAAAATCCTTTTAACCTCTTACTAAAGATAAAGAAGAGAAGGACAGACACATAATACATTTCAAATGTAAAGTGTTAAAGAAGGCTTTCATTTAACAACATCCTTTGTTCCCTTTAGCTGGAAAGAGGGGTTTGGTTTTTTTTGAAGGAACCCCCCTCCACTACTGACAGTCTCTTAGATGTCTAATAACTGTCCCTTTGGAGAAAAGAGAAGTTAGCTGAGATGGGCTGGAGCTGTTGTTATTAAAGCCCAATCTGGTGTTATCCCAGATAGCTTTGGGGATTCAGCTGAAGCCACTAAAGGTGGCAATGTCATCTGGGTCCCTTTGGACTGGTCTCATCTCTCAGGATAAGGATGAAAAAGGCCTGAGGTACCAGAAAATGGCAGGCATTGCAGCCATGATGGTGAAGTTTGTTCCAGTGGCCAATTTTTCTCCCCCAAATCTCTTTCTTTAAGGACCCACAAAGGGAGTAGTGGGCAGAATAATCCATCCCCTCTTTATTTTGTCTATTGCTTAGGCCTAGTTTCCAACACACCAATTTTTCTTCACTGATTTTTGGTCCCAAACTTTTCTTGTTTATCAGGCATGATCTTAACACAGTCCTTGAATTATAATGGTAGAACTTTTTGTTTGGACTGATTCAGTCTGTTTTTACCTTTTCTGAGCAACATTTGTTATCATGGGTTATTGGGTCCTTTTATAACCCTTCACGCTCTTTCTACAGTTAAGCTCACAATGAGGGTAAGTTTGTAGACCCAGTTACTACAACATACCCTCTCTCTTGACAATGGGGACAGTAAGCCCTTCAGAGCAAGGATAGTTCTTTTGATAAGTTTGTACAGTGTCTTGCACAATGGAGCCCCAAGGCTGGTTGGTGCCTTTGGGGGCTATGTCAATAAAGATAGTAAATAATAACCACTACTAAAGCTAAAGGATCGTTTTTGTTTGTTTGGCTCTTTAAAGGAAATTTGTACCTCAAACTTTTAACAAGGAAAAATATTTAAAATGTACAAATCAAGCGACAGTCTTCTTATGAGAGGCCAGAGAGGAACAGTAGTTCTAACTGAGAAAATCTTTGTCAGTTTCATCAGCTTCTGAGCAGAATTCCTTAAATGTGGCCTGTCCTGCATACACAGTGTATGTAATATGTCATTTAAACGATTCACTCTCACACAACCATCTGTTAGGGGTCTGCAAAGAAATGCTTTCAACTATATTGTGCTAACAATTCCCACATGACCCTTCGCAGATGTCTGATTTACTTTTTTTTTTTTTTTAAGACAGTGGGCCAAGTCCTCTTATTTTACACACATAGGTAGCTCCACTCTAGTCAGTCAGATTATTTGCATGAGTAAGGCAAATAAGATTTGGCCCCTTATATTTAACAATCTGCTGAATAACTGGACTGAAATGAAATCTCAGCTAAGGATAGTCTGGTGGCTCTACCTTATTAAATATGCTTCTGTAAATACAAGAAGAAAATTCAAGCCTCATTCATTTAAGAGAAGGACATCCTGAGGATTTTTCATCTTAGTAACTAGTTACACAGATGCACTACAAGTTTTTCCCCTTATCTGAACAGAGCCCAAAAAGAGATTTGAGTTACACAATTTGAGTCTGTTTTGTGACATCTCTTCCCCTCTTAACATTTACATATTTATTTTCTGAGGAAAATCAATTAAAAATATTTTCTATCAAAAGCAAAGATGGTGACAGGCAAACAAGAAAGAATGTAAAAGAACCTTGTTCTGTTATAATTGTTCTATTCTTTTGGCAAAGGCCTTTGAATTTTATAAGTGATGTGCACAGTTATTGCACTGTATCAATAATTACATCAGGTTTAGGGATTTAACTAAAATCTAAGATGTTAAAATGAATACCAAATTACCGTATATAATATATTTTTTTTAAAAAGTTAGCATCTTAAGAATTCAGAGCCACATACCCACTTCATCATTTAAACAGCTTGGCAACAGAGACTATTGTTTTTATTATCCATGGCCCACTGGTGCACAATGTTATCTTAAGTTAATACATTTTTTACCCATATTTGTTCAGTGTTGTTCTCCATGGGGAAAACTCATGGAAATAGAGATGGTCCTCATTAATACACCTATGTTTAGGATGATGGTTAATTTATATTATTTAGAATTGTGCCATGGGTGCTATGATAGTTTCTCCATAGGGGGGCATTATAATATACTTATGTGTAGGGTAATGTCTAGGAACTTAGAAAATCTACTATGATAGACCCAGGCCAGTTGGGAACAGCAGAGTAGTAGAAGGGAGATATACTGGCCACTGGATAAGCAATTTTCTGTTCCCTGAGTGACCAGAGCAAGGGCTGGTCCAGGCTAATGAGAACACCTGACTCCAATTAACCTGCTAAGAGTCAGGCGAGGCAGTTAAGCACTTGACTCTAATTAAGGCCCCTTTGATGCTATAAAAGGGCTCACTCTAGTCAGGCCAGAGGAAGCCAGAGGAGAGGAAGTGTGTGTGTGAGGAACTGGGAGCAAGAGGTGTGCAAGAAGCGGAGAATGAGTAGGAATACTGCTGGAGGACTGAGAAGTACAAGCATTATCAGACATCAGGAGGAAGGTCCAGTGGTGAGGATAAAGAACGTGTTTGGAGGAGGCCATGGGGAAGTAGCCCAGGGAGTTGTAGCTGTCACACAACTGTACCAGGAGGCACTCTAGACAGCTGCAGTCCACAGGACCCTAGGCTGGAACCCAGAGCAGAGGGTGGGCCGGGGTTCCCCCCAAACCTCTCAACTCCTGATCAAACACAGGAGGAATTGACCTGGACTGTGGCTTCTACCAGAAGGGAAGGTCTCTGGGCTGTTTCCTGACCCACAGGGTGAATCTGTGAGGCAAGCAAATCCACCAATAAGTGCAGGACCCACCAAGGTAGAGGAGGAACTTTGTCACACTACTTTCAGGAAGAACTTGATGAGAGAGGACATGTGGGGGAAGAAATAATGCCTAAATGTTGCTTTGTCTTGGCTCACTCTTTTCTGGTGTTTGAACATGGTGTCATGGGTGACTAAGTTCCTACAAATACATGATATCAGAAACTGAAATATTGCAAAATACAAATATACACCATCTTGGCACATACCAGATGCCTGTTTCTGTGCATATAGATGACAGGGGATGTGTTGAACAACCAGACATTTTTAGACCACTATGGGAAAGCTATGGGAATTGCAAAGGGCCTGGATTAAAAAAAAAGGAAAACAAGCTAAGAGCAAGCATGTTGTTAGCTGAAAAGATTGCCATGTAGTCCAGCACCATCCCAATATGTTAGCAGCAGACCAGGATGACCCATGGAAAAATCCTATAAGGGCTTCAAAAGTATTTTCAACAACCGTGATCTGAGGAATGGAAAACCTACCTACTCAAAGAGCTTGGCTTGTTTAGCCTAAGCTAAAGAAGGCTGAGGGGAGATATGATTGCTCTCTATAAATACATCCGATGGATAAATACAAGGGAGGGAGAGGATTTAAGGTAAGCACCAGTGTGGACACAAGAACAAATGGATATAAACTGACCATCACAAATTTAGGCTTGAAATTAGGCAAAGTTTTCTAACCCTCAGGCCTGGTCTACACTACGAGTTTAAACTGATTTTAGCAGCGTTAAACCGATTTAACGCTGTACCCGTCCACACAACGAGGCCCTTTATATCGATATAAAAGGCTCTTTAAACCGGTTTCTGTACTCCTCCCCAATGAGAGGAGTAGCGCTAAAATCGGTATTACCATATTGGATTAGGGTTAGTGTGGTCGCAAATTGACGGTATTGGCCTCCGGGCAGTATCCCACAGTGCACCATTGTGACGACTCTGGACAGCGATCCGAACTCGGATGCACTGGCCAGGTAAACAGGAAAAGCCCCGCGAACTTTTGAATTACATTTCCTGTTTGCCCAGAGTGGAGCTCTGATCAGCACGGGTGGCGATGCAGTCCCAAATCCAAAAAGAGCTCCAGCATGGACCATACGGGAGATACAGGATCTGATCGCTGTATGGGGAGACGAATCTGTTCTATCAGAGCTCCGTTACAGAAGACGAAATGCCAAAGCATTTGAAAAAAAATCTCCAGGCTACACAGTGCTGCATGACAAGTGTAACGGAAAGCCAAAGAATCAAATGGATGCTCATGGAGGGAGGGAGGGGATACTAAGGACTCCAGCTATCCCACAGTCCACAGCAGTCTCCGAAAAGTATTTGCATTCTTGGCTGAGCTCCCCATGCCTGTAGGTTCAAACACATTGTCCGGCGTGGTTCAGGGTATAGCTCGTCAATTTACTCCTCCCCCCCCACGTGAAGAAAAGGGAAAAAAAATCGTTTCTTGACTTTTTTTAATGTCACCCTATGTGTACTGAATGCTGCTGGTAGACGCGAGGCTGCGGCAGTAAAGAGCAGTATCCGCTCCTCTTCCCTCCCCGGTGGCAGACAGTACAATATGCTTGATAACTGCTGAATACTCCTGGCTGGCCTCAGGTGAGGCCTGCCGGGGGGGCGCCTGGGTAAAAATAGGAATGATTCCTGGTCATTCCCAGTAGATAGTACGGAACGGCTGGTAACCGTCCTCATCATAGCAACTGGGGGCTGAGCTTCAATCAGCCCCCTCCCTTTCATGTGTAAAGAAAAGATTCTGTACTGCCTGGACTATCATAGCAGCTGGAGGCTGGGCTCCTTTCCCCCACACCGCTTAATGTCCTGCCTGGACTATCATAGCAGCTGCCTCCCCCTCATTTTATCTCATTAACAAGTCACTGTTTCTTATTCCTGCATTCTTTATAACTTCATGACACAAATAGGGGGGACACTGCCACGGTAGCCCAGGAAGGTTGGGGAGGAGGGAAGCAACAGGTGAGGTTGTTGCAGGGGCACCCCTCGTGAATGGCATGCAGCTCATTATTTCTGCGGGATCTGACATGGAGCGGCTGTGCTCTCTGGTTCTCTGATACATTGGTTCTCTAGTACACTTACCCCATATTCTAGGCAGAACTGACTGTATTTTTAAGATACGATAAAGGAGGGATTGACTCGGGGAGTCATTCCCAGTTTTGCCTTTGCACCCCCAGCCGACCTCAGCCAGGGGCACCCATGATAGCAGCAGATGGTACAGAACAACAGATAACCGTCATCTCATTGCCAATTTACAATGGCAGCAGATGGTACGGAACGACTGATAACCGTCTCTGCTATCATGCAAGAGCAAATGAATGCTGCTGTGTAGCACTGGAGTATTGCCTCTGTCAGCGGCATCCAGTACACATACAGTGACAGTAAAAAAAAGCTGAACGGGCTCCATGGTTGCTGAGCTATGGCGTCTGCCAGGGCAATCCAGGGAAAAAAGGCGCGAAATGATTGTCTGCCGTTGCTTTCCCGGAGGAAGGAATGACTGATGACATTTACCCAGAATCACCTGCGACAATGATTTTTGCCCCATCAGCCACTGGGATCTCAACCCAGAATTCCAAGGGGCGGGGCAGACTGCGGGAACTATGGGATAGCTATGGAATAGCTACCCACAGTGCAATCCTCCAGAAATGGACGCTAGCCTCGGACCATGGACGCACACCACCGAATTAATGTGCTTAGTGTGGCCGCATGCACTCGACTTTATACAATCTGTTTTACAAAACTGGTTTATGTAAAATCAGAATAATCCCGTAGTGTAGACGTACCCTCAGAGGAGTGAAGTTCTGGAACAGCCTTCCAAAGGGAACAGTGGGGGAAAAAAACTTAACTGGCTTCAAGACTGAGCTTGATAAGTTTATGGAGGAGATGGTATGATGAGATTGCCTACAATGGCATGTGGCACATTGGTGATTGCCAGTAGCAAAAATCCCCAATGGCTGGAGATGGGACACTAGATGGGGAGAGCGCCGAGTAACTACACAGAATTCTTTCCCATGTGTCTTCCTGATGGGTCTTGCCCATGTGCTCAGGGTGTAACTGATCACCATATTTGGGGTTGGGAAGGAATTTTCACCCTGGTCAGATTGGCAGAGACCCTGGTGGTTTTTTACCTTCCTCTGCAGCATGGGGCATGAGTCACTTGCAGATTTAAACTAGTGTAAATAGTTAATTCTCTATAACTTGTAGTTTTTAAACCAGGATTTGAGGACCTCCGTAACTCAGCCAGAGGTTAGGGGTCTATTTCAGGAGTGGGTGAGGTTCTGTGGCCTGCAATACGCAGGAGGTCAGACTAGATGATCATGATGGTCCCTTCTGACTTTAAAGTCTATGAGTTTATGATCAAAAACCTAGAGAACCAGTATATCAGTCTATTGGCAAACTATTTGCAATATGTCTGACTCATGTGATTATCAAATCACAAAAGAGGAACAAATTTGTGACAGATTAGTATTAGGGATGAAAGATGCAGGACCTCGACTGAAAATGCTCAGGAGAGTCCACACTAACTCTATCAATAGCTGTAGATATGGTCAATGCTAGTGAACAATTTCACATCCAATTAAAGAGAACAAATGAAGCAAAGAGATAATTCACTAAATAGCATGAAAATGAGGTAAAATATATCAAGATTTGTGCAAAAGAAAATGCACAAATACAAAGCAGAGGCAACAAACAAAATACACAGGATGACATGTGGACACTGTGGCGAAAAACATGATAATGGAAAAAGGCCTGCACATGGGGTCATATACAATAATTATGGCTAGAGAAATCATCATGCTAAAGCTTGCAGATAAGAAAAGCAAAGAAAAAATGCACCAGATTCAGGAAGTAAGCAGTGACTCAGAGGAGGAGAATTTGCATGTGTATGACGACATTAATGAAGTGCAAAACATCAAAAATAAATGGTTTATAAAGTTCTGATTAGCTCCAGATGCAAAGACAAGCAGCAGCACATAAATAGGAAATTGAAGGCTAACTAGACAGTGAGGCATCAGTGAATGTGCTAGGCTACAAAAGGCTTCCTCCCCATTAAAAAAAGAGAAAAAGCAAAATTACAACCAATCAAAGTCAAACTAAAATATACAATGGCATGATCGTAATGAAACTAGGATAATATAAATTACAAGCAGAATACCAAGGGAGAGGATACAGGTTGAAATTTCAGGTAGTACAGACAACACAGAAGCCACTGATTTCAGCTAAAACAAGTGAATTACTAAACCTAGTGACACTAAACCTGAGACAAACAATTCATTCAACTGGCACACAAGCAAAACAAAAAACTTACCCAGAGCAAACAATGCACACTATGTCATCCCTGCAGCAAAGCTTCTAGAAGATTAGCAAGATGTATTTGAATGGCATGTTTTCCAGGCACGTTACACCTAGGATTAGATAAAATGATTCAGCCAGTACAGCCCCTGCCTCGAAGAGTACCTGTTAAGAGGGAATAAAACACAATGGGAGAAATAAAACAAATGGAAAAAAAGGCTTCATTGTCAAAATCACAGAGCTTACAAGTTGGATAAGCAGCACGTTAGCCATTGAGAACTCAGCCAAGTTGTGTATTTGCATAGACCATAGCAATTTATACAAAATTCTAAATAAAGAGTTCACTACCAAATGCCTACAGCTGAAGAAATATTACCTGACTTAGCAAAATCATTCTCACTACTCAATGCCAGAGACAGATATCAGCATATGCTACTGGATAAGAAAAGCAACTTTTTCACCACATTCTGGACTTCAGCGGGTAGATACAGAAGGTTGCGAATACCATTTGGGGACAAACGTTGTGGAAGAATATCAATGTCATCAGCAAGATGTACTAACATGACTCACAGGATGTCATTCTGGAGGTATAGACACAAAAATAACATGGCAGAAGTTGTTGGCAGATCAGAAACACAACCTCATCTGTCTTCTAGAAAGAGTTAAGTAAGTTTAAAATATAATAAAAATGAGCTGAAATCGTGACTGACCACAGTATGCTACATGGGACACTGGCTGACCTCCCCAGGGTGTGACCTGACCGTGAAAAGGTAAAAGCAATCAGAAGCTGTAATGGGGTGCTTGGCTTACAAATGGCATCACCTAGTGGTTAGGACACTGGACCTCCACTTTCTCCCATCTCTAGTGCCTCTCATCAGAAACATCGCTGGTACTGTGACTGCCTACTTTTTGGTGAGTGGCAACCATAGGCGCAAACTCAGTGGGTGCTCCAGGGCTGGACACCCACAGAAAAAAATTAGTGGGTGCTTAGCACCCACCAGCAGCCAAGCTTCCCTCCTCCTCCCAGTGCCTCCCATCCACCTTCAGGAGGCGCTGAGAGGGAGGGTGAGAAGTGGGGACAGGGCGCATTAGCAGGAGGGGGTAGGAAGAGCCAGGGCAGGGTGGGGCCTTGGGGGAAGAGGTGGAGTGGGGCTGGGCTGGGAATGGAGCAGGGGCAAGAAGAGGCGAGGCAGGGCAGGGGTGGAGGCTTGGAGGAAGTCGTGGAGTAGGAGCGGCCCGGGTGTTGAGCACCCCCCAGGTAGAAAGAAAGTCAGTGCCTGTGGTGGCAACACAGTCTTTTGGCTGGGTCACTAATTTGGTTTGCCCCTTCCAGAATAGCAAAGTCCAAAGGAGTACAAAGAATCCCATGTCCTCATAATGGGAAGGGCCTTCAGCCCACCTCCAGACCCTTGTTGGTGGCTCATCCTCACCCTAAAGCTCTGGGTGTCTCTATCCTCTTCTTACTCCTGAGAGGAGGGGTGGGAGAGGAGTTTTATGCCCCTTCAGTAATTAGGTGGTTGGTAGGGGAGCCTGGGCCCTTCCACTCCATCAGTCTCTGGCCCAGGACCCTGTGAGAGGCAAAAGTATCTGGCACCCTGGAGTGCCTCAAGGCAGCCTCCCTGGGCCACAAACTATTCACCTCTCCCCAAAGTCTCCAAAGTCTAACATAAGATGACAAAAATAATAATGAAATAATAATACAAATAATTAATAACCTTCAGCATTTCAGGGCTTAGCTGCTAGCCCCTTCTTTGTAGCAAAGGCTTCTGCAGCATCCTTGTTCAGGAGCTCTCAGGATAGGTCTGTCCTCTGACCTTGTCTGCCCCCATCTGAGCTGTTTGGCTCCCTTTTAATGTCCTTCTTCTAGCTAGAGCATGCTCCTCAGGTACAAGGCGGTAGCAGGGGGGAGTCACTTGTCCCAGAACTGCTCCTTAACCCCTTCAGTTCTTGTGTGGGGTTTATAAACCTCACCACACATGCTCACATCTAAATACATTCAATCAATTCAGAGACTATTAGGATTTGTATACTATCTCACAAAATTTCTTCCAGGCCCCTCAGATGTGTAAGCACCTCTGAGGTGACTATTGGATAAAATGCAGTATGCATATGATTGCCTCAATATGCTGCAGCCATCGCATGTATCAAGGAGCTGTTGACCAACTAACCTATCCTGAAATACTACAGTGTGAAAGAAGAGGCAACCATACAAATGAAATGGGGCTTGGGGCATCAATCCTGTAAAGCGGACAGCTGGTAGCTTCCATATCAAGTTCACTATCACCAACCAACCAAAGATAAGCCCAAATTGAAAAAGAATGTCTTTCAATAATGTTCATGTACTAAAAATTCAACTAGTATGTTCAAGAATGGAAAAACATTCAAGTAGGAAGTGGCCATAAACCACTGCACAGCATTTTTAAAAAGCCACTGCCAGCAGCCCCAGAATGCCTTCACTGTATGCTATTTAAACTGCAAAGCTACAATCTAGATATGTACTAAAAGAAAGGAACTGAGATGTAGCTGAGATGTATAGCTGATTTCTTTTCCAGAGCAGCCTTGCAGTATGGAAATACAGCAGCTGAAACAAAATGAGATCTTCAAACTGACAGAAATATGGAAAACACAGAAAGACATAGAAAGCATCAACCAAGCCAGTTATCTGCCAGTTTTCAGCCAGGGGCTGGAAAGAATCCAAGAATAAACCATACAAGACGAAGATTGACAAGTGTTCAAGTCTGTCAATCTGTCAGGATGGCCAGACACCAGGGAAGAATTTCCTCTGCCTCTGAAGAATACTGGCACCATTGAGATAAACCAAGCATAAAAGATAGCATCACTGGCAGTTAAATCATAATAAGCAGATCACTGAGAACAGAAATTCTCTCAAGAATACATGCGAGCAATTCTAGAATAGAAGTCTCTATCCAGAAAGCCTGAGGCTCTGTATTTAGGACAAACAAGGATACCCAAGAGCAGGTGAGGAGGCTAAGCAGCAAAAAAGAGACAATGAAAATATAATATCCCCAAGACACCCTGGAGAAAAATAAGAATGGACCTTTTCACTGCAAACCATGCAAACTAGCTCATTGTTGTCAACTACTATTCTGACTTCTGGGAATTAGATGAACTGTCAGACTCTACCACAGTGATCATTATAGACAAAGCAAAGCAATGAACCATTTCAGCAGGCATGGATCTGACACAGCATAGTTTCAGACAATGGACCCCAGTTTATTTGAAGTGTTTGTTCAATTTACCTGGGAATGGAAATTCAGTCACCTCATCACCAGATTACAGCCAGTCAAATTGAAAAACCTAATCTGCAGTCAAAATTGGTAAGACTCTGATTAAAGAAAAGCTGCAAAAAGCCAACAAAATATATGACAAGCCATTCTTGAATAGAGAAACATTCCCACAGAAGACTTTACTAACAACTTGGTGCAATGCTTGATGTCCAGACGCACATTTACCTTGGTGCCTATAGCCCCAGCCTTACTACAGTCAGAAGTGGTGGAAGGATTAAGAGACTAAAAGGAAGAGACACACAAAGGCCCAAAACTTGCTATGACCAACAAGCCATAGGCCTCCCAGAACTACAATCCAGGATCAAATTATTTCCTCAGGACAAATCACGCCCTTGGACGATAACTACGTGTGTTGAAAAGATAATCCCTTGTTCATAGAACATAGCAGTGGTGGGCATATATTTCATTAAAACTGCAAATACATTCACCTACTAGGACCACAGACAAAAACATAGGCATGGAGGATGGTGAAATATGCAGTCTGCTGAGACTTGATCAGCAGGACATAGAAGAAACACTGACAAATATTAGAACAGATCCTTATAACACCACACCACCAGAGGAACTAAATGCAACACAGTCTCCTGTTGTCACAAAACAGACCCGCAATAACTCCAATATCAAACCTCCTGCAAAATATACATAATGCATTGTACTATACTAAGGTGTGAAAGAACAATCCTCCAAAACCCAAAAGAAAATGCCTTGGTTCTCAAGTAAGTTAAGAGTTAAATTTAAAAAAATGTTGGTGCTATGTTAAATTAATTTATGATGATATAAGGTAGTATAATACAATGCTAAATATATAAACAGATTATGGTATTCGTGTTTAATTTTGCTATCTCAAATGACAAAATGACAGTTAACTTCACAATAGGGAGTGTTATAATATGCTTATGTATATAGGGCAACATCTAGGAACTCTGGGTCCATCTACCTGTGGCAGGGCTCACACTAGCGACCTAAAAATAGCTGTGTAGACAGCACTTTGAAGTTGCAACTTGGGTTCTGAAGCCTAGGGATGGAGCTTCTGCTCAAGCCGCAACTTCATGTGCTGTCTACACAACTATTTTTAGAGCACTAGCACAAATCCAACAAGACCAAGTCTGTCAGTCCAGGCTGGGAGACTTGCTGCCACAGGCTGCGTAATACCCTTTGACAACTCAACTTTTAGGAGGTGTTTGACGACAGAGGACTGTATATGTGGAGGAAGGTTTAAAGCTTGAATGTTGCACTGGCTTTACTCTCTTCTAATACTTGAACATGGAAGAACAGAGTCCTGAAGTCCTTTCTTAGAAGAGGACATGCCTCCTCTTTCCCTGTTTCAGAGCTATGTGAATGTCACATTTGGGAGTGCAATCCAGACCGTTCCAGAGAAGTTGTGACATGAAATGCCCTGTAACTCTAGGTGCCTTGAATGCTCTGCAGCTGTGGCTCACAGCCTGGACCCCAGCAGCCTGCCTACAACATAACAGCTCCACCCTGGTCTCCACTGGCCTTGGTTACTATATACAGAGTGACTCTAGCACACCTTCAGACCCAGATTTTACCAAAACTGTCTGCCCAGAAGTGTCCAGCCCTTTTCAGGAACACTCAGAGAATTAATATGTTTTGTTGGTCCTTTAGAGAGACAAAAAACCCACAGGTCATCACTTTAACTAGCGTTAATAATCTTTTCAATTCAAACATGGCACTGAGTTAAATTATAGTACAAATAAAACAAGTTTATTAACCAAAGGTCATAGGTTAAGTGATACCAAGTAGAAAGGATTGACAGTAGAACGGGTTACAAACAAACAAAAGTAGAAATGCTCTTCCTAGTGGCTACGACTTAGCAAATTACAGTCTTGGTTCAAGGTAGATTTCTTACCAATCTTTTTCTTTTCAGCCATGGCTGACTTTCTCTTAGTCAGAACCTTCCACACAAGTGGAAGCTGCTGGTTTCCTTGCTCTTTGTAGGTGAAAGATTTGCCTAATCAGGTTACACACCTATATTCAGTTCCCAGAGACTTCACACCCCTTAGTTGAAGGGCCCATCTTTTTCAGCTTGAAAGTGCTCTGGACCCTTGTGGCTGCCCAGTGATGGATGCCAAGATGGCTTCCTGTCCCTCCTTATATCTTCCCAAACTCACTATTGTGTCCCAGACTCAGAATGATCTCATGCTGTTTTTCCTTTACTATGGACTGCCTACTCTCATGCTGATTCCTATGTAAATAGGTCTTCCACTGTTTATGGTCACACCCTGCTTAATTTCATTGGAGACAGCTAGATAGCTGCTTTCCCTCCTGTCTTGGGGAAAACCTGTTTCTCCTTGTGTTTGGACACAGACATATCAGTGGACCCAGTATCCATAATTCTTCAGATAGCATTAATACATACAATTTACAATTATATTAATCACCAGCATGTCACAGGCTTTCATAAAATTTCTCTTACTTGATACACTTCTATAACACAGTAATATTGCATACAATCAGTTGATTCAATTGCTTATCATTTGAGGTTCGGACCCTGCAAGAGGTTATCTTTCCACTTGCTAGGCTGATGGCTTTGTTTAACTTTTATGTAAATATACATTGTCTCTGCCTGATGACTAGGCTGATCAAGCAAACAAATATACATTCCTTTGTCTAGAGCAGACTGGGCTTTTATGCATTGCTTACCAAACACATTTTAAAAACATAACTCTAGCACATATTCATAACTCTGTAATACCCCATACAGACATCAAGCAAGAATATTAATGATCAGTGAATTAATAGTTTTCCAAAGATATATTGCATGCCACATTTTGGGTGTATATCATTACAACAGTGTGTAAGGTGCAGTGAGTATGTCAGGCCTGACTAGAGTTGCTGACACAGAACAGTGAGCCACCAATGGGCCTTAAAAAATAACCAAAAGTGAGAGCACACAATGAGAAACCCCTTTATATTTCCTGATGGAATGAAAGGGTAGCAAGAGCCATGTTATTTGAAGCCAATGGGAGTTCTATCCTACAGAATCAGGTCCTAAGATTTTACACTTGGTAGAGACTGTTACAGGCTGGCTGGCCCTTTAAGGCAAGCCAAGCTCAGCCTTGTCTGTGACACAGCAGCTAGCCCCCAGCTGCTGGTGATATGGCAACTTAATGATAATTAAAAACCCCAGCTGTGAAAGAGTTAGAACAAAGACTATACAACCAGAGTGGAGAACTCAGAGAGGAGGTATGAACAGATAGGAAGTGAGTCAGGAGGACCTATAGGGGGCAGTATAGCCTTCTGTTGGGGAAACCCTGAGCTAGGGTCTACAAGGAGCAGGGATATCCTAGCAGAAGTTGCGAGAGTCCCTGGGGAAGGTAGGCAGTAAGGAAAAGCCTATTAAGACAAGGAGCAACACAGGAAGAACTCTGCAGAAGCCGGTTAGACTCCTGTGGGTCAGGCTCTAAGGTAGGGTCAGTAAAAGGACTTTGATGTAGTCTGAGGGGGGTGGAAGACTTATTGAGCAGAAAAGGGAGAAGCCAGGAGCCTCAGACTATGGCTATACTAGAGACAGGACCAGCTCCAGGCATCAGCTCAGCAAGCTGGTGCTTGGGGCGGCCACATGGAAGGGGGTGGTACATCGGGTCTTCGGCAGCAGGTCCCTCAGTCCCTCTTGGAGGGAAGGACCGGCCACCGAATGCCACCGAAGAATGAAGTGGCGGTGGTAGAGGGGCTGGCAAACTGCCGCCGATTGCATTTTTTTTTCCTACCGCCTGGGGTGGCAAAAAAGCTGGAGCTGGCCCTGACTAGAGAGCTTACAGCAGTACACTAGCACAACTGCATCCGTGCAAGTGCAACCCCTCTAGTGTAGCACTCTAAGCCAAGGGGAAAGAGCTCTCTCATCAACTTAATTAATCCAGCTCTCCTGCTGACATAGACCTGTCCTGTCCACACTAGTGCTTAGGTTGGTGTAACTTATGTCCTGCAGGGGTGTGGCTTATTCACACCCCTAGTTCCATAAACTGCACTGACATAAGTAGGGCCCTACCAAATTCACAGCCATGAAAAAGTGTCATGGACTATGAAATCTGGTCTCTCCCCTTGAAATCTGGTCTATTGTGTACTTTTACCCTGTACTATACAGATTTCATGAGGGGTGACCAGTGTTTCCCAAACTGGAGAGTCAGGGGAGTCGCAGCCAGCAGCCACTGCTCTCCTGCTGCGCAGCTCTGAAGGCAGCACTGCCATCAGCAGTGACACAGAAGTAAGGGTGGCAATACTGCAACCCTCCTACAATAATCTTGTGACTGCCCCAGAACCCCTTTTTTGGTCAGGACCCTACAATTACAACCCCGTGGAATTTCAGATTTAAATAGCTGAAATCATGAAATTTACAATTTTTAAAATCCCATGACTGTGAAATTAACTAAAATGAACCATGACTTTGGTGGGGCCCTAGACATAAGTGATAGTGTAGACATAGCCTGAAACTCAAAGGAGGCTCGGTTAAGCACAGGCTCTGAGGAAGCAGTACAAGGAGGTTTAGAGGTAGGAAGTTGCCCAGGGAAATAACAGCATATCTAGCTGCTTAATCCTGGGCAACAGGCCAAACCCCAGAGTAGATTGTGGCCCTGGGATCCCCTACTAGCCTCTGAGGAAGGGATATGCAAACCCAACTGCAGGAGTAGATTAGGTCCTGAGGTAGGGCTTGTCAAAATACTTCAGTGGAATCTGAGAGAGATGAAAGAATTATTATTTGGATGGTTTGCTTAGTCATGCAGATAGACCTTTTGTTACCCTGGAAGGACACTGTATTTTGTGACTTGGCCAGAGGGCTAAGCAATGGAAGACATGGCAGGAGGCCCCAGAAATCAGGACCGCCCCTGCACCACCCCCCCCCCCCCAGAGCATTGCCCCCTGATACCTGGGGATGCTCCAGGTGGTGCATAAATTAGCTTGCAGAGACATAACCCTAACGAAAAACACAATACAGTAGAACCACACCCTCAAACAGAAATGTATTATATGAAAATGTAGCCTCTGGAGAAGATATAGATAGAAATTTAGTTCACTGAATTTTGGTCCTTGAGATCTTCTGCCGAACAAACTTAGAATCTATTAGGCGAAAGGCAATGACATTCTTCAGAGTTTTCTGCGCCTAGTTCTCCTATATGGCTTTTTTAATGTCAAAAAGCACAATTCCATTAATGACTAACTTATTCTTACAGTTTCACACTGTATGTAATGAGCGAGAGAGAGAGTTTCTTCTGTTATTTCCATTAGATATGCAGACTACTTGATTGTACACAATGCTTCAGGATGGGTGGAGGGGAGGGATGCTTGATTTCAAGTTGAATTCACAGTACTCCTGGTGTTAATTAGTGATGTCTGAGCCACAAAATAATGATCCATCCTGCTAGACTCTTGCATCTGTTTGTAAACATAATTGCCAGGATATATTTATGTATTTCATTATCATGTACTGCCTGAAAACAGTTTAAGTGAAAAACAATAAATGGGGGAAGAGGCTGAAAACACTATTGCTTAAAGATGTGTGAAGTCTGCTGGGAAAATGACCATAAAGACAGACTGTCAATAGAGTTAGATCAAATCACATGAAACAGAACCTAAGAGCTGTAATTATCCTGAATTTTGCACATTTCTCCATAACTATATAAAGATACAGAGAAATATTATTTGTATTCTGCTGACATTTTTTTCAGTTTCATTTAAAACCACAACCCTTACTCACTGTCTGTATTGCAAATACATTGGTCTCTTATGTCCAACTTTGTCTAATTCTCTTGCCTACCCAATTCCCATCTTCAGCCACAACTTCACTCCATTCAGAGAGTGTTGCTGAACTCATCATCTTTATCTGCCATTTGGCCCATGTCAGACAGGTCCCTTATCAAATCCATCCACTGGCTTCTTCTCACCTCTTGTATCAAATTCAAGTTTTTCATCCTCTACTTCTAATTCTCTGTACAACTCTGCTGCTTCTCTCTGCATCTCACACCTCTGCTTTGTAACAAGGTGGCAGACTCTGAGATGGCTTTTCTGTTGAGTCACCCAGTGTTCAGTTACCAAAACCCTGCGTGAAAATGCAGCGCAACTACTGCTGAGCCATGCTCGGAGACAGGCTTGTTTGCAACCTTAGCTATAGTGATGGCTATCCCAGCAACCACTCTATTGTATATTTACTTTTCTGAACTGTTGAAAATATTTACAAATGTTCAATGCAAAAAGTAAGAAGATTAATAATCTTAAACATAATGAGAACTACAAAGGCCACTTCTGTGATACATGAATAACATCTCAGAATCTCAAAGACTCAGACTTTAAGGTCAGAAAGGATCATCATGATCATCTAGTCGGACCTTCTGCACATTGCAGGCCACAGAATCTCACCCACCCACTCCTGTGATAGTTGGTTTGTCTAAAATTGACTATTCTAAATCTATTTTTCTAAAGCTTGCTGCAGCCAGTTTTGCAGACAAATGATAGCTTGATATCCTCAGAAAATAGAACATGGAATTATCATCTAATAATCACCTATGTTTTAAGCAAGTTTAATTTAATTTAAATATAATTTCTACTTGAATTCTCTTAACAGGTGGAATGATTAAGAAAGTCATGTCCTTTTATTAAAGAGTTTTAAAGCCTATTTTTAGAGATAATTTTGTTAGTTCCTGGAGATATTTTCTAGGTCTGATTTTCTTAAGAAGTACAAAGTATAGTCATAATATGAATGGAAAAACTAACATGGATTCTGCTTAAGCCAGCAAAATGGGACATTACAGGATGTCCGTAGCAGGGACCATGTATCAAGATAAGCTAGGTGGAAACACTTCTGTATGCATTTCTCTACAACTAGTTAATTTATGTTACTCTCTTTACTGTGCAGCGCTAAGAAGAATATATTAGCTAGCTGTTGAACCTAAAATAGATACATCCTTGACTTGCGTATTGTATATCTGTTGCAGAATATTTAAAGGCAACATTTTAGTTTAGGAATATCAAAAGTCAAATCCTGATAACTTTACTCATGCAACTGAAATCTTGTGAGAGTAAGGCAAGCAGGATTTGACCTCAGAAAGAACACACAAAAAATGCTCCCTCACAAGAAAGAAATGCTTTTTTTAGCTTTACAATTCAATTATATGATCAGCAAAACAGCAGAAGTCTGAACACAATTTGATACCCCTAAGAATAGCTTTAGTATTGTGTTGTTAAAAGACAAGGAGGAAGCAAAGATCAGATTCTTTTTTTTGCTAGAGTAAAATCAAATGATATAAAATCCAATAAACTACTGTAAAAGGAGTTAGGCATCAGCTGAAAGAACTTTGAAACCAGTTTGCAAAGCCACTGATCTCGAGCAAAGAAGCAACATGTTACAAAAAGAAGAAAGGTAAAAGCTATGTAATATGTTTCCCTCTGGTACTGAATATTTTTACTGTCAACTTTGATTGCACCACATTCTTTTAACTGAACTGTTTACAAGGAAAAAATTGTACTGTATGCATTAATGCTGGAATGCAGTGCATACCTGTTCAGTGAGGGCAGGTGTGTTTTCCCCCATTGGAATGCAAATATATCTATCTGCATTCAGGAAGGACCACTGTTTCACATGCCTTCCTTTCAGGTGTGGCACGACAAGCCCATAACCATGGCAATTTTTCCTCTTACTTCCCGCTATTACAAAATAATAATCTAAAAACTCTTAAAGTTATAAGTTTCAGAGTAGCAGCTGTGTTAGACTGTATCCGCAAAAAGAACAGGAGTACTTGTGGCACCTTAGAGACTAACAAATTTATTTGAGCATAAGCTTTCGTGGGCTATAAGATACTCCACTTACCAGATAGTAAATAATCTCTTTTAAAATGAGTGAGTGTTATTTTACTCAGCAGAGTGACTATTTCATGTGTTAATGGAGTCATTGTAATTCATTCATTATTTTTAAGTGCTTTCATTGCTGGTGAATGGTCTCCTTTTGCCTGCTCTGGAAATGATGGTCTTAGAACAGGTATCATAGAGCACAGCTGATGGTAAGCAGTGCACATTTACCCACCAATGCCCCTTAATCTTCCAAAGGGGAAAGATTAGATACTTGGGGATATATTTAAGAGTAGGTTAGCTAAATGTCTATATGGCATGGTCTAGACAGTATTTGATCCTGCCAGAGCAGGGGACTGGACTCGATGACCTCTTGAGGTCCCTTCCAGTTCTAGAATCTATGAAGTTTCAGTTTCTATGTTCATTCAATACTTGAGCTCTCCATTAAGACAACATAAGTCCTATTGTTATGTGGGACTTTTAAAAGCCTGTTAATGACTAGACAGCCACCATACATTTGTTTTATACAGGGTGGGACACACAGTATTTGTCTGATGTTAATGGTCATTGTCAACAGTGACAAAAATCTAGATTCAGACCCCACACTTAGAGGCTGTTAGTATCCCTTCATACCCCCTTCAGAAATAAAGTTGCTCTATGCTCCTATGGTAACTTTAGGGGCGGGGAAGTGTGCATCCCACCCCTAATGACCTGACCTATATGGGCACAATAGGGGACTGTTGGGAAGTAGTCTCCTTAGTTTAGTAATTTTCTTAGTCCGTGCCCCACCCACACCTATCTTTTTGTTTTGTTTGTACATCACCTAGCACAATGGGGGTCCTAGCCCATGACTGGGGCTCCTAAGTCCTGTAGATGTATTAAAATTACTATTTTGAAAGGTTATGTTCACACAAGGTATCACAATGACACAGGGGACAATCATAAACTAAAGATGCAATTAAGATTTTAAAGCAAGACATAAAAAACTGTAATTACTTAGCATCTAGGGGGGACATAGCTTTGCATACAAAACAAAGCATTTAAGAAAGAGGACTCTGTGGAGAGATGCATGGAGGGTAGAGAGAAATCCAAGGCTGGAGGAGCAGAATGGGTGGTCAAGAGTGGCTTGTGAAACTTGCTGTGTTAATAAGTTCATAGGAGTTAGAGAGTATTCTGTCTACAATATTATTGGCCTTCTGAAGTTTCTTGAAATTGCATTTGCTCTCCAGGAGACTTGAACTCTGTACATCAGGAACAGATGCCTTTCTAAAAGATCTACTTTAGCTCAGCCACAAGTTATTGGGCTTGATGCAGGAATTACTGAGTGAAATGCTATTGCAGGAGGTCAGACTAGATGATCACAATGGTCCCACCTGAATTTAAAGCAATAAATCTGAGACCCTGCTGGCTTCTAAGGGTTGGTTCAATTCTTTCTGTACACATAAAATGTTCATAAACTAAAATGCACTAGGATTTTGATATGGGAATATACCTGAGGGAATGCCCTGAGCAATGAGAAGGTACTTAGCAGCACAGGCGGAGTAGTTTCTTTTCTATACCGAATAAGACATGATTTATAGGACAAGCCACTACACATACCATGTTTCAGTGGTGCACACACTTTTCTGTTCAATACATGCTTCTTGCAGTTCTCACACATTTTACCTGTCATGCTGAATCACTCTCATTTCTGCCCAGCATGAGACCACAAGAGGGGTTTCAGCCTCACCTCTCTAACTGAAAACACAGGAAATATTGGAAGACACCAGAAGGCTTCTTATTACTTGTGCTTCTGTATAAAATGCTTTTATGAGCCAAACAGGAAAATGATAGATTATTAAATGAAGGTAAGAGACAGGCTAGTCAGAGGGAAAGGAGGAAAAGACAAATTAAGAAATAGATGCCCCAGACTTACATTTCTATTACATGTCTCCCTTTGCAGGAGATGCTTATGGAAACTTGTGTCATCTTCATCCTGTGTATCAGAAAGTGGTCAGAGAATATGGATGAGCAGCATAAAGGATGTATTCCCATTTTAATGGGAATTGAGCACCCAAATGTCTGAATGTCTTTGAAAATCTTAGCCGACAGCAGGGATATCACCAGTTCAAAGAGTCTGCCATCCACTGCATAGCCTTACTGTGAATGGTTCACACACGTGACTAGGAGCTGCATGATCTACAGCAGAACACAGCTCTTCCCACTGAGCCAAAAGACAACCTCCTCCTGGTCAACCACGTAAGCCTTTCTCAAGGGTTCATTTGAAAACTTATGGTCCTCATTTTTATTGGTGATGAGCACCCTCAGCTCACACTGAGGTCATATATTCTCACATGAGAATGTACATGAAGTCAACAGGAAGTTAGTATTCAAGACCTCTCATAGTTCTACAGTGCATTCTATCTTCAAAGCCATTTACAAGCTTGGACTAGCAGCTCCTTACGACATCCTTACGGGCTGTGTATTACTGTCCCCATCTTTTCAGATTGGGAAACTGAATCAGAAATGTTAAGTGACATACCCAAACCACAGAAAAAATTGATGTCAGACTCTGGACTGAATTACAGGAAGCCCTGAACTCTAATGTTGTACTTGTGCCATAACCTCTTCCATAACTGGAGTAAGAAAAATTCCTATTGTATTGTACTATACTTCATTTTTAAAGTTCTGAAAATAACTCCGAGGAGGGTCTTGAACTCCTTGGCACGCAGGCTGCTTAGTTTGCCACACAGTGCCAGCTTTGCCCTGCTGAAAATGGTGGGGCAATACATAGTCAAACCTCCTTCCTGATGTCTTTGGGATGGTCTGCATCCCCAGTGCTGCACATGGGGAAAGAGTCTCCTGTGCCTCTGGTACTTTCTGGTCCATGGATTTTTTTTTTCCTGTGGGATAGGGCAGTGCTTCCTGAAATGATGTCTCAACCTTTGCTGTGCTGAGTTGCTGTTTCTAAAATAATCACAAATCTGAAAAAAAGCATCTCCCCCTAGGTTGCAAGCAGAGTTGTCTTTTTAAATAGGGTGAATGCTGCAATATATATATATATATATATATATATATATATATATATATAGTGTTCTAAATAGCTGATTGTACATCCTTTTCTCTTTACTGCCATTCTCAGGTAAGAGTATTTGCTTCTCCCAGATTTGTATCTAAACTATGAGAGCACAACAGAGGTATGTTGCATGGAGTAACTAATATACACTTTTAAACCACATTTCTTTGTATGATGCAGTAGGGAAAAAAGTTCTTTCCTTATTTGTAATTAAAGAATTAGAGGATGTAATAAATGGTGAAGACTTACTGTCGTTTGGTGGTGTCCATTAAAGTAACCCTGGCTGCCAACTGATTGTTCATTACACCAAGTGTATTAAGGTGCACTGAAAAGAAAAAGGATTTCAGAAAATATTCTATAGCACAGTAATTTCCTGCTAGACCGATAATTACCTTTACTCTTATATAATTAATTTGTTTTCCTTACAATAGAGTCCAGATCCAGGTCTACTGTGCTAGATATAGTAACTCAAATAATTGAGGGGGGAAGGATAGCTTGGTGGTTTGAGCACTGACCTGCTAAACCTAGGGTTGTGAGTTCAACCCTTGAGGGGGCCACTTAGGGATCTGGGGCAAAAAATCTGTCTGGGGATTAGTCCTGCTTTGAGCAGGGGGTTGGACTAGATGAGCTCCTTTCCAACCCTGACATTCCTCACTTAAAGTCATCCTGGTTAACATTGTTACATTACTGATTCTATTAGAGAACATGCTCATTTAAAGTTGCACAATGCTCCCTTATAATGTCATTTGACAACCACCTGCTTTGTCCACTGCTTGCAGGAAGAGCAGCCTGTTGGAGCTAGCTGGTGGGGGCTTGGAACCAGGGTAGACTGGCAGCCCCCCTAAGGTCCTAGTGTGGCAGCCATTCAGCAGGCTATCTATTGCTGGGTAGTTCAGCTGTCCCTCCCCCCACTGCCATGTGCTGCTTCTGCCCTCTGCTTTGGAGCTGCTCCTGGGAGCCTCCTGCTTGTTTGTGCGGGGGGGAGTGGGGAGAAGGGGACTAACATCAGGGTGTCCCCCTTCCTTCCCCCTGCTCCTGCACCCTGCTTACCCCATCTTCCATAGAGAAGGGGCAGGAGGGACACACACATGACAGGGCTCAGAACAGAGGGAGCTTGCTGGAAGCAGCTAGTGTCTGAACTTACTGATCTACTTAAAAAGGCAGTATACTTAGAGTGGGGTCAGCATACTTAAAGGGGCAATGTGCATCTCTCTCTCACACACAGAGTGTGTCTCTCTGTCTCTGTCTGCCATGTTGTCTCCCCTCCCTCCATTTGTGCTGCCTTGTAGAGTGTGAGGCTACATTAACAACAATGAGTTAACCCCTGAGGGCTCATCCGAGTGCTAGTTCATCATTTAGCAGTAAGGCATTCCCTGGGAAATATTCCACCCTCTTCCATCCTCTGACTTCATCACTTCAACCAAGCTTCACAATCAACATTACTGTGTGCAATATTAAATTGTTTGTATAAAACTTATACTGTGTATGTGTGCGTGTAAAAAATTTCTACACACCTAACCCCCCACTATTTGCATTAAGTCTACGGGGAAATTGGATTCGCTTAACATCGTTTTGCTTAAAGTCACATTTTTCAGGAACATAACCACAACGTTAAGTGAGGAGTTACTCTATTGTAAAAAGAAAGGTAGCCTTTGCTCCTGCCTCAAAGAGTACACACTTGAAGAACAATGGCTATAGCACATTGTGTGGGGAAGGATTTACAAGGATAAAAATTTATGTGCACACAAAGCTTGATGCAGTGAGGCAAAAATATGCTCTATAGACATTCAGCAGAAATACAGATTACTTGCCTCCTAAATGTAGGTTACCTTATCTATCACCCATATACAGTGTTCTGACTGATATCAGTGGAAGTCATTTCACATATCAAGGACCAGATATTGCTTATAATGACTCCTCTTTTCAAATATCTTGCAATGATGTATGTCTATTTATTTTGGATTCAGAGGCCTGTCACATACATTAAAAATGTATACCAGCGAACCAAACACCGCAACTTCTCCAAACCAGAAACAGATGAGAAAGGACCATTATTGCTGCCTCTAATCTTAAAGCCCCAACTCTTCAAATCCAACAGTTGCTCACTTCACTCTATCAATCAGTAAGGGCAGTTTTTCTTACCTGTGATCACATTTGTACCCAATACTTGTATACAGCTTTATTTTTAAAAAACTTTCTACTCATTTTCTTACATGGAGTGGTTTGAAATCAATTCAATGTCGTAGTTTAAACTAGCTATCAATATCATTTAACCTTTGTGACATGACTGTATTTCCAAATCAAAACTTGCTGCAAAGATAAACTATAATTTATTGCATCATTGATTCTTCTATCCTAATGGATCAACAGTGACTTTTAACCTTATTTTTATTGCAATAACATCCTGAGGCCTCCAGCCAAGATTGGCACAGTATGTCCAAATAGTCACTGCGCCCAAAGAGTTTACAGTATAACTAGGCAAGGCAGACAAAGAATGGGCAAAAGGAAGTTGTATTGTCCTCATTTTACTGATGTAGAATTAAGCTAGAGACACTGTAAGACTTGCAAGGTAATACATGGGGATTCTGTAGTACAGCTTGGGTATTGAACCCACAGCCACTGTGTCCGATCTCAGGGCCTTATATAAAGGATCATTCTTCCTCTCAGTTGTTTCTTTAGCCAAATGCTTTTTGGTTCATCATTTTTAAACAGATATGCCCCTTTTTGAGCAGATGATTCTATTTTCCACTTTCATATTATATCATACTCTCTTTCAGAGGGGCTTCGGCAGATTACGCAGAGAGCACATAGAGACATGAAATGAATGGTGGTTACTGCCTGCCATGTTCCTTGCTTGGAATAAATAAGAAATTCATGTCAGGGGACAAAAAATAATCATTTTCTTCTGTATGTGAGTCACCCATGTATGCTTCCATGTATACTTCCATGACCAGTAAAAAGGGGTTATCACTGGAGGATTTCCAATATTTCTGGCTAGGCTGCCATATAAGTGCACACTGTTTCTCAGGGGTGATTGAAAGTAGAAACCAACATTAATCTTCCCCTTTTAATCCAATCATCAGAGCACTCTGCTCATAATTTTTCCCACAATACAAGAGGAAAAGCAATTCTCTCCTCACTTAAAGTGTATACAGAATACAATAAGGCCTCACAGACATCATGTAGTGCATTCCCTCAGTCTGGTGGCCATTTCACTATGCTTTAGTGAACTGTGTTCAAAGAGACACAAGTCCTGTGATCACATTTGCACTCAATTCCTCCCCAAAGAATAGGGACAAACATGCATGTGCATGTTACATTATTACTTACTGACTTTCCTGTGGAACAACTCTTAATCTCTTATTCCTGATTACCCTCCCATCCCTTCAGAAAAAGAACACCAACATAAAAATCATGTATAGTGAATGTCTGACATGTCTGAGGTAAACATGCTAAAGAAGTAGCTAATGAAGGAATTCACATATTAAACCAAATGTAAAGGTTCACAATCTAATATGACACAATATTTCAGTTCAGCTTGATTAAATTAATATAACAGTTAGAATGTTTCAGTGTCTTCTGGGCACCAAGCTAACATTATACACACAGCAAAATTATTACCTCATGAAAGGAATACTTGGAATAAACAGCTGGACTGTGTTTTAAAAAGCAAGCCTGATACACACAGTATTCCAAATGATAAAAGGAAAGTGGTGTTTTTAACATCAGTGTAATGAAAAATACCTGAACTGACTGCCTTCACTAACTATCCCTTACTGGCTAATAACAACTTAGATCAGAAGACACTACACAAAGAGGGGAAGAGAAAAAATGTAGTTTTAGATTGCCTTTCAGTACCAGAAAGCATCAGTCGTCTGTTTTGTGGGGCTCTCCCTACACAGCAATATGTTTTCATTAAAAGAAAGGTGGTTGCTAGTCACTATGCCAAATTAAAGATTGACTATAGATAAAGCTGGAGGTTAATATTCTGGAAGGAATGTTGATGGATGTCTAGAGCAAAGTGCTAGGAGTCAGGACACTTCGGTTCTCTCCCAGCTCTGCTACTGATACTCTATGTGACGCTGTAATTAGTGTGCTGTGTTGGTGGCCTAGAATATCAATAGAGGCTTATGAAATGTGAGGGTTATATGGCTGGGTAGGTTATGTGAAAGTATATTAGAAATTTGTGTTTTAACTATACTGTGTAGCAACTAATGTGTAGGGTTCTTGTTTCGTAATTAGTATATGTTAGCATTATAGTGTACTGAAAATGGATCTCTAAATAAAAAATGGAATTTTATAATCTAGTAATTTGTTATTTTGACAGTTTATTTTTGCAGAATTTTGAGGTAAGGTTAACATTTAATTACTGGTGTAAACTGGGTGAAGTGATAGTGAGTGACTGATTATATGGCAGTGGGTGCTGCTTGGATGTCTTAAATGGTCATTTCTAAAACTACTATGCCTGATCCAAAGTTCACTGCTTTCATTCGGCCTTGGATCAGGTACTTTAACGTATAAGGTTGTTTGGAAGTGAGAAGTGATAGCACTTTTATAGATAACTGCGGCATTGTTAGCTGGAGTCCATTGACATACCCTTTCAACCATATGTCTTAATGAAATGCATTTTTCTATGTAGTAATAACTATCCATTATTTTCTTCCAACATTCCCTTATTTACTACTGGATTAATTCATTCAAATTCAGAATAATCACAATCTTTTCTACATTTTCAACAATAATGGGGCTTGTTGTTTCTACATTTGCTACAATGCATTATTAACAATGATAAGCTTCCATGATAAGCTTCCATCCATTTTCATTCAATTATTCAACTGTGAAAAAACACTTACATTATCATGAATTAAGATACTTCAATTATTTGGAAACTAAGAGCATCGTTATGGCCAATTACAGTAAATTGTAAAAAGTCTCAAAAACAATCATCAGTATCAGGGGATTATAGTAAAATACCAGATAACTTTTGTTTTTTTTCCATTTCAGTCAAAACATTTTAGTTTTCTGAGAATCTTTCTCAATTGCTGCTGTTTACAAAGCTCTGAAATGATTTCATCACCAGTCTGGGGTTTGTTTGGGTTTTTTTCCCAGTTAGAAAAGTTAAGGATATTTAATGTTACATAAATCACAATATTCCATATTTTCTCTCTAAGGGATGTATAGCACAGATATGCCTTGAATGATTAATAACTACTGATTCATTCTGACTCTCAAAAATTAGAAAATCTACCCACCTCTATTTATCTCAAAATAGGATCCACCTAAGAAGTAAAGACAATAAGAAAATGGGTCACATCATGTGAGATACTTTGTCTCAGGACCTACAGATCAGCCTAAATCAAGAGTTTCTCTGCTCAAGTACAGAAATTAAAATGGATTAATGAGAGTGTCATTAGCTCTATGGGCAAGAATCTGTCATATTTTGCTTAGGGATAAAACCTCTTTCTCCCTCCAAGATAAAAAGAACTCTGTATAAAATAGGATAAACTACTTGTTATCCCAAGAAATCCATGCCACACGATTTCACCCCAAATTATAAACTATACATGTTTTTTCTTGTAAATCAAATATACCATGGATAATCTGTCTTTCACCACCCCAAATTAGAAACTATGCATTTAATTGACTTGTGAGTCAAATCTATATCCTTCTATATTTGGGAAATCTCTCTTGTTCTACTGTAAATCCTAAATAATGTGAAATGCTTATATACAGTAAAAGAATGTATGGTGTATGAACTCCAAATTTAGAAGATTATAAGGGATTTTTGTTGGTTTTCATTGTAAATAATTGTTGTATTCTAGAAATAATAGGAATTGTCTGGCACAAGGAAGAAGGAATATTAAAAGTTATAAACCAGTGTATAACTTTCTCATATTAAGAGAAACTGATTAAAAGGGGTCAGACCCAGTTAGTAGTTGGGGTTAATAATGAAATACAATCCTTGAAATGAATAAGGAAAGATTAAGGAAATTAGTTATAAACCAGTGCTGTCAACTGGATACCAATGAAAACAGCAGAGAAACTAAGCTGAAGTCAGAGGCTATGCCTACACTTAAAATGCTGTAGTGGCACAGTGCACCACTGTAGTGCTTCAGTGTAGATACTTGCTGTTCTGAAGGAAGGGATTCTCCCATTAGCGCAGGTAATCTACCTCCCCAAGAGGTGGTAGCTAGGTCGACAGACGAATTCTTCCATTGACCTACCACTGTCTGTGCACTGGGTTAGGTCTGATTAATTATATGTCTCAGGGGTGCGGATTTTTCACACCCCTGAGTGACATAGATATGCTGACGTAACTTTTCAGTGTAAAACATCCCTAAGTGTCCACTTGGCACATGTCCAATAGGAAGCAGCAGGTGACTCACTCCAACAAGCCCTGAAACGAGGTTATATAAAACTGAAGTCACCATGTGCTCAGCAGAGTTGACCGAATCCAACAAGCTGAAGAATCCTAAGTGTGACCAACTCCTGGATCAGCCACATGGGAAGGCTTATCTCCCATCCCAGGGTTAAGAGGGTAAGAAGTGATGAGATTTCATTTCAGAGATCATATTTTACCTTCCATTTCTTTAGTATAAATAACTGAAGGTTATCTTGCTAAGTCTACCCTCTAGTGAGACCTCAGTGGCTCAAAAGATGGGAGTAATCATGTTTGAGATGATAACTCCTTTAAGTCCAAGTAAAGTCCAAGAGAGATTGAAAACAATAACTTTAGGCATTTGCTTTTAATATTCCAAACCTGTCCCTTTTGGACCAATCCATTCAAACTGTACTAACCACACTCTTTAAAGTGTCTTTAAAAAGTGTGATAAATGAGTTAGGTACTAAAGAACCGAGAACTAATGGTCATAAGTAAATGTAATAAGAAATCTTGGTAATTTGCCTTGTTCCTTTATATAACTCCTGAGCCTCCACTGTAATCGACGATAATTGCTGGCAAAACGTGTGTGTGTGTGTGTGTATGTGAGTGAGAGAGAGAGAGAGAGAGAGACATACCCAGACCACTGGTTGTATCCACACTTGAGTGATGAACTGTTGATTGTATATTAAACTTGTTGGTTGGTTAAGAATAAGCAAGTGTCCTGATTTGAGAAATACTGCTGAAGTTAAAAGTTGATCTGAAAAGAGCCCAGCTTTAAAACTAGTAAGCTAACATTCCCTGGACTCAATAAAAAGAGGTTATTCTTTTAACACTTATCCAATTGGCAAACCCCGGTTGTTAGATTTTAGCTTTAAAATCTAACTGGAACCCTGGCAAATTCATAAAAATTGACCCCCTTTCACACTTACATCTCTCACGTAGTCATCATATAATAGGTATTGTCCATTGGGAATACATACTTAGAAGTTAGGTTGAGGGTGGTGCAAAGTCATTTGTTTGATATTGTTATAACCACCAGTTAGGTAACCCAAGACGCAGCTTACAATGCTACAGTGATGATGAGTGTTTATTTCTCAGTGAAGCCAGGTGTGTAACTGAAATTGTATTGGTTGGTTATGATTGAACAATTTGATTCCACAGTATCATTTCTGCTCTGCAGTTCCATGAGCACTTCTGATGCTAACACTCATATATGCTAATATAAAATTTATTTCCCTTGTACACTCACATACACATGCTTGAAATTAACTTTCATGCCAGTCAAGTCCAATAGCTCAAATGTTCATGGTGAGAACTGGGGTCATTATTTAATACTCCTGCTAATACATCCCAGAATGATGGGGGATTTTTTGCAACAGTGTTGCACTGTTGACTCATATTTAGCTTGTGATTCACTATGACCCACAGAGCCCTTTCCACAGTACTCCTTCCTAGGCAGTAATTTCCCATTTTGTATGTGTGCAACTGATTGGTCCTTCCTAAGTAGAGTACTTTGCATTTGTCCTTATTGAATTTCATCTTATTTACTTCAGACCATTTCTCCAGTTTGTCCTGATCATTTTGAATTCTAATCCTACCCTCTGAAGCATTTGCAACCCCTCCCAACTTGGTATCATCCACAAACTTTATGTGTGCCCTCTATGCAATTTGGGGGTGTGGCAGACAGGGCCAGCTCCAGATACCAACAAAGGAAGCAGATGCTTGGAGCGGCCACTGGAAAGGGGCGGCATGTCCAGGTCTTCAGTGGCAATTCGGCGGCAGGTCCCTTGGTCCCTCTCGGAGCGAAGGACCCGACACCGAATTGCCGCCGAAGAATGAAGTGTTGTAACACCAGGCCTGCTTCTGCATGTCTGCCCTGGCCTCCATGCTTAGATGCAAAGCCAGCACGTACACCGAGCTGTTTCCTGTTATTGTCTTTGCCAGTAAAGGCTGAGGGTTGACCATTCCAGTAAGGCTGAGGTTGAAGTTTGACCGCTCTGTTGCAACTTTACAGATATTTTGCAAACAACTTCCAGTAAAGGCTAAGGCGGAAGTTTGACCGCTCTGTTGCAACTTTACAGATACTTTACAGATATTTTGCAAACAGCTTGCAACAAAATTTCCCCCGCTCTTCGGGGAAACTCGGCGAAACCCTATCTATCGTTAATTTTACCTTATTTGGTAGACGAGAAGCCCCATATAGCTGTCAGCGATTTCTTCACTAGATCTTGGGGGGGGGGCGTCACTTTGGGTATATCTGTCCTGCCCACAGTCTGGCAGGCAGAGAGGAGAACGCACCTGAGTCACTTGCACCCTGAGTGCACCCGTAACAGAGCCTGATCACCTCGAAGCCTCTCTCAGCTCTCGTGTTCCAGTGGAGCTTATGCGTCTGCCGGCCGTAATGTTTTTGCATTGGTTTGTATTAGTAAGTATGCTTTATAATTAATTGTTTTTCAAAGTTAACAAGATTTTCTTTTTGGGTTAACTGTATATTGTGTCTTTCTTTGTATGAGTATATTGTGTGTTTCCTTGTATAAATAGAGTTGTTAGTCAATATTGTTTCTGTATCACTAATAAACCATTAAGGTAAAGCCATACGTCTCAGTGCCTGCATGCTCCAACACTGTGCCACAACTGTTCCCCCTCTAAACATCCAAAAACGAAACTCTATCGTTTGGTCACCCCTGCAACCTGGTAGATAACAGGTGTGCATCTGACTACTTGGGTCCTCGCATACTATTGGGTGACTAACATGAAGCAGTGCAGTAGAGCTGCCACCGATCGTGGCTTTTATCTTTTTTTCCCTCCCCACTTTGCCGCTTGGGGCAGCAAAAAAGCTGGAGCCGGCCCTGGTTGCAGACTCCTTGATTCAGGACGGGATACTGTGTGATACTTGGGATCATTTGCCTTTCTGGAGCAGCTATACCCAGCCACTGGCTGATTCTAAGATGATGATCTTAGTCTCCTTGGTTCAAGGAACAGACACTGATAAATGTCCATTGTGATCATCTAGTCTGACCTCCTGCAATAGCATTTCTAAAATTATAATATCAACATTTTACTAATCTCCCCAACTGTCCGCTTAATATTTTATTTAGCAAATAATTGTAAAGGAATAAAAATTAGTCTATTATTAGGGGGGAGAGATAGCTCAGTGGTTTGTGCATTGGCCTGTTAAACCCAGGATTGTGAGTTTACTCCTTGAGGGGGTCACTTAGGGATCTGGGGCAAAATCAGTACTTGGTCTTGCTAGTGAAGGTAGGGGGCTAGACTCAAGATCTTTCAGGGTCCCTTGCAGCCCTATGAGATAGGTATATCTCCATATATTAATTTTAATTACCCCCCCCCATTTTGGTCTAAGTAGTCAAAAAAGTCTTTTGTGTATTCCAAAAATCCCAATAACTAAACTAACTGAACACAATATTGTACTTGTCTGTTTAACCCACACGCCTCCTGGGTGTGGTGTTCTGTCCCATCTAGTGGTACCAAGACCACCAAGAGAGAGAGATTAATGAGTCTGCTCTACAGCCTTAGCTGACAGTCATAGGGCTTTTAGCTCATGCAGTAGACGCTCGTGTATTTAGCTCCCAGTGTCCCACGTTCAATCCTATCCACCAATGACTGGGGTTTGTTGGTGTTTCAAGTGGGAGCTCATCCAGGATTCCAACTGGGAAGTTTCTAAAGATCAGGATGCACTTCCTCAGCTGGGGAAGTATGTAACCCACACACCTCCTGGGTGTGGTGTTCTGTCCTATCTAGGGGCATTGAGACCACTTAGAAAGAGATTAATGAGTCTGCTTTACAGCCTTAGCTAACAGCCAAAGACCTGCCCCCAGAACGTTTGAAACGTTTGTATATGGATCCAAATGTATTGATTTGGGCCTAGGTGTTGCCGACACAGAAGTGCCAGAGGCAAGCAACAGTGGTTCGTTGCCCAGAGTGCTTAGCGCCAATGAACACACCAGGGTGGAGAAGCAAAACACAAGTTTATTTGAGATCTCAAAGCGGTGCTGGGAGGCTAATGCCTCAAATCAAGCACAGCTAAAACAAGCAGTCTGTTCCTTTATATCCCATGAGAACTTTTCTTGCTAACTAACAATCCTCCATTTCCCCTCCCTCTTCTGTCCAGCTGCAGCATTCTCTTCTCACACACTCCTTTGTCTTCCCCCTCCCTCTCCCCCTTTCTGCTGCAGAGACATGTATGCTGGATCTAAAAGAGGCCTTGAAACTTCCTTCAGTTTAGCTCCAGTGTGTTACAGCAGGGAACTGGCTGTTACAATCAGAAAACTAACTGCTGACATTACATTTTACAGCTCTTAACTTATTAGGTTACACTAGGTTACACAAAGTGTTTAACATGGAGGAACATTGGTTCATTGAGGCCTACAACAGGAGGGCTTTACTGACACTTGTGTTCTACCACCTTTCCGAGTTACCTAGGGTTATGCCAGAGTGACACCAACATAGATATATAGTAGAATACAGCAGAGCGCAGAAGAGCTTGATTTGAAATGGGCCTTAGCTCAGCTCTCATTTGTGGGCACAATTCTGTATGCCCCATTAATTGTCTGTGTAAATGGTAGCACTAAGATGTTTAGCTACCTGATTTGTGGGCTCAGTTGGTAGATAGCAAAACAAGACCATTTATGCCTGGAACTAGTTGTGAACACAAAATGATACTACCAAAATAGAGCCCAATTTTCAAAGCTGACCCTGAATCCAAACACCCTCAAACTTCGAGGAAGTCCGGATTTGTATCTAATTTCAGATCTGAATTTTCCAACTCGGGGTCCTTTTCTAATATATACCACATGGAAAATTGTAACAGTATAAGCGTTGGCACTTGTTACCATTAGATTTATGCATTTAAAAAGGGTACCAGATTGACAAAATGGGTTAGAGAATTTTGATTTAGTTACTTCAGAAGATACTTTTCCTAAGGCTGATAGGCCAGTGAAGGACACCTAGTCTATAGCACTTACAAGTACTTCAATATTTTCAACAGAGAGCAACCATTAGCAGAGAAACTATTATCCATAAATGAAATCACAAGGACAACTGACTAGGTCTGAGGTCCTGGCCATCTACCATCATCGGGACATTTCCAGCAGTTAGTCTCTAATTCTATGCTTAAATTTAGTTAATGCATTTGCACATGTTTTATAGCACCACATAGTGGCAATCTAGGTATAGGTGAGATGGCACTCAGAGTCAAAATACCTAAAGACCCTGATAACTTTCTAAAATACATTACTTTTTAAGGTGAGACTTCTTATGCTTTGATCTCAGCTAGATGTGGAGTTTTAATGGTGAAGTGCAGTTGTCATTTCTTCTCCAAGGGCCCCAATTCTGCTACCCTTATGCACATTGTATAGTACCTTATTCTGGGCCAGACTGTCAACTCCTTACTCACACGGGTGAGCAGTTAATTGCATGAGGAGTCCTACTGAGTGCAGTGGGACCACTCACGCTGGTTACTCACAGCAATGAGGAGTTCACAATCTGCCCATCTGTGAGCAGTCCAACTGAAATCTAGGGACTATTTGTGTAGTAAATTGCTGCTTCAACGGGAGTAATAAGGGTACCCAAACTGGGGCCTACGTTTGGGTGGATTGGTTTGGTTTTTTTGCTCTGGGAAAAGGAAACATCAGCATTTTTGCTCTTCTGTTGCCTAAAGCTACAATCCTGGGAGCTTTAAAAGTCCACCTGGTCTGCAAAAGGAGGATATGTTTCTAACAGGAACTCAGTGACATGCCATGCAATTCACCTAGCAGAGTACACAATATCCGACAAGACAGGTGAAATTTTAATACTTAGCACTGTTGTTGTCAAACTGTATGTAGATTGTGAACTCACTTGCCTCGCTGATGAGTATTTTGCTAATGATATATTTGCAAGGTAGATGCACTTTATTTTGTTAAGACAACTGCGTCTGCACTCCACTGTGAAGTGGCTGCGACAAAGACACTGACATCTCCTCTCCATATATGCCTGTTGTAAATTATCCATCATACAGAATGAATTGTGGAGTCTCTCTTAACAAGAGCTCACACATTTTCTAGCTCTTGTAAAGACTCATATTTTTTAAGAATTCTGCTACTGTAAGACTGTTTCATAGCCACATTATTAAAGTGTGGTGCCTTGTAAATCATGTTATGTGAGAGATTTCACATATAGTTTGTAACTGAAACATTTGTCTTTTCACTGGTTTCGCAAAACTAAAAGGAAAATCAATCCATAGGGTTCGAAAAGTTTTTACCATATACTCTTAGGAACAACTCTTAAATTATAGAATCATAGGACTGGAAGAGACCTTGAGAGGTCATCTAGTCCAGTCCCCTGCACTCATGGCAGGACTAAGTATTATCTAGACCATTCCCAAAAGGTGTTTGTCTAGCTTGCTTTTAAAAAAATCTCCAATGATGGAGATTCCACAACCTCCCTAGGCAACCACTCTGACGGTTAGGAAGTTTTTCCTAATGTTCAACCTAAACCTCCCTTCTTGCAATTTAAGCCCATTGCTTCTTGTCCTATCCTCAGTGGTTAAGAAGAATAATTTTTCTCCTTTCTCCTTGTAACAACCTTTTATGTACTTGAAAACTATCATGTCCCTTCTCAGTCTTCTCTTCTACAGATTAAGCAAACCTGGTTTTTTCAATCTTCCCTCAGAGGTCATGTTTTCTAGCCCTTTAATCATTTTTGTTGCTCTTCTCTGGACTTTCTCCAATTTGTCTACATCTTTCCTAAAATGTGGCACCCAGAACTGGACACAATACTCCAGTTGAGGCCTAATCAGTGTGGAGTAGAGCAGAAGAATTACTTCTTGTGTCTTGCTTACAACAGTCCTCCTAATACATCCCAAAATGTTTTCTTTTTTTGCAACAGTGTTATACCTTTCCGCAGTTCTCCTTCCTAGGCAGTCATTTCCCATTTTGTATGTGTGCAACTGATTGTTTCTTCCTAAGTGGAGTACTTTGCATTTGTCCTTATTGAATTTCATCCTATTTACTTCAGACCATTTCTCCAGTTTGTCCAGATCATTTTGAATTATAAACCTATCTTCTAAAGCACTTGCAACCCCTCCCATTAGAGATATTTAAACAACTAGGTGATAATGCAGATCTAGTTATTATCCACTTGTTAAATCAAAGTAAATAAGAACTCATTTGCAGGAAGAAAGTGCAAAATGTTTGTCCTTTCTCTGCCTGCAGATTCCTGCCTCATTCTCTAAGCACATTCTGAATTTTAGGGAGCCCGAGGCAGAAGTCCTACAGACAAATGTTTTATTCCTTCTATAAGCATGGTTTATTCATTAAACACTGCCCATATTGTGCACTGAATGAGGCAGGAGTCCTGGAGGAAAATAGTATGTGATCATTTAATGAAAGTATTGCATATGCATTGTGGGGCTGAATTAAAGATGCATAGGCATAACCAGTGTATAAACTTACACTATAAGAATTAAAACTCACTGCAGTCATTTGTGCAATTAAATTACTTTAAAAATTATCAAATATTTTCTTTGTTGCCTTTTCCCAAAAGCAAAATGCCTCCTCTTGCCCCCATTTCACCTCCAGTCCCAAGGTCTTAACATTTTACTTGTCCTGCAGGAAGGGAGCATGTTTTTAACAGACACTTAATGTTAATCAATGAAATTCACCCTGCCAGGCATGGAGTCCCCTACAGGATAGAAGGAATGTTAAGACTTCAGGACTGTGCTTCTCATATTCAGCAACAGGTACAGTCTTGGAAGGGATTGTTCTCACCCAGCATGACCTCTGCATTACTAATTAGTTTTACAAAGCCTAGACTTTGCAATAAAAGGTAGGAGTAGTAGAAGGACTTAAGCCAAAAATGAGCAGCTCACCAGAAAAAGCAAAGTGCTGCTTCTATACACATTCTGAATTTCCCACAGCTACTGCACATGGATCAAAACTCTGTATACCAGTGCTACCTCTTACAAAAGATATCTGATAGTTTGGGTATAGGGCCGTGTTCTACCCCCTTTGATGATATGTGCAATGTTACTAAAGTTGCATGTAGTGTAAACTGGGCAAGAATTTGGCCTGTGTCCAAACAAGCAGAGTCTAACCTCTCCTTGGAATATCACAAGAAGTCAAAATCCAAAGCAAGTGAGGCTCATAATTAACCCAACTTTGGAGACTGGAATTTAGCATCTCATTCCGAAGGTCTGAGACAGTTGCTTCCTACAGTACTTTTCCCACTGGCATTACATGCAGCAAAGTGAGGAAATGTATCATACAGGGAGGCCAGTTGCAGAGAGATGCTTATTCACAAATATCTGCCTGGCCTGAAACTTTGCTGCAGTCATTCAATATATCCCAAAACAATAGACTCTCCCACCCTGGCAGCCTCACCTGGTCATCTTTAGGCATTTAAACCATATATATTAGTCAATACTGCAACACTGTGATCATGCTAAAAAAATGGGCTAGTACCAGAGAGATCAGAATTGTCATTAACAGGTCCAAACAGATCTTATGTAAGTTTTCATCTCAGCAGTGGAGAATATGATGTATAATTGCAAAACAAAATATCTGCATGCTGTCAATTACAGAAAATACCAGGCACCAAAGCAAAATGAGTTATATATCAGGCAACAGCCACCATAATTTATTGCTCTAATGGAGAAAACTCCTAGCTCTAAATATCTAAGCATTTGGCACAGGGGAGAAAGTAAGACCCTCTACTTGTATGCCTGTCTCTTCATTCCTCCCAGACCACTTCCTCCTAAGTCTGAGGTGACCTGTACTCTGCCTGTCATAAAAAAAGTCCAAGGAGAGGGGCAATATTAGGGTGATCAGATGCCGATTTTACAGGGACAGTCCCGATATTTGGGCCTTTTTCTTATATAGGCTCCCATTACCCCCTATCCCCCATCCCGGTTTTTCACATTTGCTGTCTGGTCACCCTAGGCAATATATCCATCTTAAACATCCCATTAAGCATCTTCTCTTCCATCTGTTTGCACCTATGCCCACACTACTCCTGGCTGACCTGTACTGCTTTCATTTCACCAAAGATTGCCAAGGCCTGGTGCAACACTACATCCATACTTGCCAGCAAATTTCAATTAAACACAGACTCCCTAAAAAAGAAATGAGAAGAGGAACTAAGCCAATTATTCTCTGCTAACCAATGGAAACAAATTTTAGCCAGTGCTCTGAACTGTTCCTTCAACCTCCATTTAAGATTAATCCAGCAATTATGTGAAGGATGCATTGGATTCTGATTGATCAAAACAGGGGCAGTCAGACAAATGCTGGTGCAGGTGATAAACTTAACCCATGTGCTCTGGGAAAGCTCCTATACCCATATGTTTTGGGGAAAACTTAATTACAGAGTTAATTTTATTTTATAGGAAAAAATTGTGTTACAAACTAGACATGTAATTTTAAACCTAATGGATGTTAACTGGAAGCTGAATGAATCTGGAAAACTTTGGCAAAACAGAGCACTAATAATTGCTAAAAAACTAGTAATACAAAAATGGAAATCCAAAAAGTGACCAACAATTGAAGACTGGAGCCTAGACATCATAAACTTGGCCACCATTGAAAGAATTGTATATCATAGCAGAAATATCCAAGAACAAATAAAAGATTGCTTTCCTGGAGTACCTGAATTATACTGTTAAGTACATGCCCCCCATCCACCCTGAACCTCCCCCATCCTCTGAATATTGCATCTATTCTTTATCATATCTTATTTTTTCTTTAATTAGTTGGATTCTTATAAATACATTTTGTGGATTCATCAGTAGCCTTATAGGGAAACTATGTCTGCTTACCCAATACTAATAGGAAAGAGGTTAGCTTACTCTTGTAAACAATCAACAAGGCTAACAGGTTTATCTATGGCCGCAAGAGCAAACAGGAATTCCATTCAGCCACTTTGGATGTATACCCCTGAGATACTCACTGCACCTCTAAACAAGACAAGCCAGATGAATGTTGGAAGAGGAAGTCTTTAGCAGGGAAGGCAAATGGAGAACAATGACTGATCGACAACATGCCACAGGCACAAATTGGATAAATATTCAGAGAAGGTGGAGGTTCAACATAATGTTCTGGTTCTGTTTGTGATCAGATGTCAGACTGTTCTCATTAGTCACAATTCAAGTTCCCAGTTCTGACATTGTGATTGTGAAAAGAGGCAGAAGTTTCTGACTAAAAAGCTTTGTTTTTCCCTCAATAAAATCAAAAACATTTTAAATTTGTTTCTCTCCATGTTTTATGTAAATTATATTAGAGTATTGTATAAAAAGCCACATAACTACAGAAACTTGGCTATGAAAGTTCTCTTAAGTGTATCCACTTAGAAGAGAAAAGGTAGCAGCTAATTAATTTGATTTGCAATGTCATTTAATTCCACTTGCTTAGTTATAGAAATAGTCATGTGAATGTCTGTTATTTAAGTTTTTTAGGAAAAACAGCTTGATTAGTAAATGTGTGAAGTGTATACTAATTTTAAATGAAAATTGTTTCCAGTGTGTTGCATTAAATGCAATGCAACTATTAAACAGATTTTACAAAAAAGAATTTGAGTGGTTCTTTACACCAGAACACCTAATTTTGGTAATAACATGGATTTGCTCTATCATGAAAACAGTTGTGTTTTGGTGAATAAGAAATATGTTAATACACTATAGGAGATTTACTTTTATCAGGTTAAGTTTTTATGGGATTTTACCTTTAGTAGACTGCACATATATTCCCATATCATATATATTAAAGTATCCTTAAAAAATTGCACTGCATTTTAAATTATTAAAAATGGTATTAATTCTATTTGTGCTTTCATAAGACAGTCTAAGACATGGATATCACATAATTGACTTTGTAGCCCTTACCCCAGTTTTCAGGAAGAGAACTATGTTCACATTTTTTAAATGGCTTCAAACTGCAGAGATACCCCAGTCATATGTGAATATAGCCAGATTAATTAGTTTGCCAGAATCTAAGTGTAACTGGCTCCACAGCCATGAGCAGTGGGAATGTAATTAAACCAACTGGAAATGAATTAGTTTGAGCTGAGTAAACTAGTGTAGAATTCGGAAGAATTAACCAGCCTACAATCCATTGAGCTCTGCCACAAATAACTGAGGAAAGGCGAATAGGATGAGAAAAGAGTAATTTTTGGGCCACTGAGTTGTTATTGGTGCGGGGAGGGGAGAGGGCAGAGAGAGAGAAGGGCTTATTTTACAAATCTTTTTTTAGGTTTTTGATAGTAAACACCCAAGGAGTCATTTAAAATGGAGATTTTTACAGTGCATTGCTTACCAGCATGTGTTGCAGAGTCTGCCTCTGTCAGATATAAGGAGCCTGAACTGAGGACGTGTCTGATGTTTGTAAAAAGAACAAGGAGTACTTGTGGTACCTTAGAGACTAACAAATTTATCTGGGCATAAGCTTTCATAGGCTAAAACCCACTTCATCAGATGCATGAAGTGGAAAATACAGTAGGAAGATATATATAAATGGAGAACATGAAAAGATGGGGTTGCCATAGCAACTCTAACCAGACAGATCAGTTAAGATGTTACAATTGTGACATTTAAAATAAGAACGGCCGTACTGGGTCAGACCAAAAGTCCATCTAGCCTAGTATCCTGTCTACCAACAGTGGCCAATGCCAGGTGCCCCAGAGGGAGTGAACCTAACAGGTAAAGATCAAATGATCTCTCTCCTGCCATCCGTCTCCACCCTCTGACAAACAGAGGCTAGGGACACCATTCCTTACCCATCCTGGCTAATAGCCATTAATGGACTGCCTATTAATTTCATTTGGTGGCCCCTTGTTCTTGTGGGAATAAGTAAATTATGGGAATAAGTAAATAACTTTTCCTTATCTACTTTCTCCACATCACTCATGATTTTATATACCTCTATCATATCCCTCCTTAGTCTCATCTTTTCCAAGCTGAAAAGCCCTAGCCTCTTTAGTCTCTCCTCATATGGGACCCGTTCCAAACCCCTAATCATTTTAGTTGCCCTTCTCTGAACCTTTTCTAGTGTCAGTATATCTTTTTTGAGATGAGGAGACCACATCTGTATGCAGTATTCAAGATGTGGACGTATCATCAATTAATATAAGGGCAATAATATATTTTCCATCTTATTCTCTGTCCCCTTTTTGATGATTCCTAACATCCTGTTTGCTTTTTTGACTGCCTCTGCACACTCCGTGGACGTCTTCAGAGAACTATCCATGATGACTCCAAGATTTTTTTTCTGATTTGTTGTAGCAAAATTAGCCCCCATCATATTGTATGTATAGTTGGGGTTATTTTTTCCAATGTGCATTACTTTACATTTATCCACATTAAATTTCATTTGCCATTGTTGCCCAGTCACTTAGTTTTGTGAGATCTTTTTGAAGTTCTTCACAGTCTGCTTTGATCTTAACTATCTTGAGTAGTTTAGTATAATCTGCAAACTTTGAATTTAGAAGTGAGTGAATTTGTTTTGTATAACTTCTAATCCCTTTCAAAACTACAGGTTTGAAAAATCTGACTCTCACTGAGGAGAAGCTGGAATGTAAAAATTAACAAATACAAATTTTAAAATTAACATAATAATAAAATCCCATGGACAGACCAATGAATATGGAGCAGAGAGCAGCAGACAGTGAGCAAGCATAAAATATTGTCATGGGTCTGGGAGAAGGCGAACAGAGAGAGAAACAAATTCTAGTGAATAAGTAGGATTAAAAATATGCCCTGCACAGAGACCATGCACTTTGTGCCAGTTGAGGCCCTGATCGTATGATAAATTCTGTTTGGACAAACTCCTGTGGGTTCCAATGCAGCTTCGCATGGCTCCAGGGATTGCACATTGTCATGGTACAATTCCCCCCTCTGAACCTTAGCGTCCAAAAGATGGGGTACCAGCATGAATTCCTCTAAGCTCAATTACCAGTTTAGAACCTGTAGCGCTGCCACCAACCAGGAATTCCAGTGCCTGGTACACTCTGGTCCCCCCAAAACCTTGCCCGGGGACCCCCAAGTTCCAGACCCTCTGGATCTTAACACAAGGGAAGTAAACCCTTTCCCTCACCATTGCCTCTCCCAGGCTTCCCCTTCCTGGGTTACCCTGGAAGATCACTGCGATTCAAACTCCTTGAATCTTAAAACAGAGAGGAAAATGCACCTTCCCCCCTCCTTCTCTCTTCCCCTCCCAGATTCTCCCTGAGAGAGACAGTAATCCTAACACAGAGAGAAATTAGCCTCTCTCTCCCCTTTCCCTCCTTTCTCCCCACCAATTCCCTGGTGAATCCAGACCCAGTCCCCTGGGGTCTCACCAGAATAAAAAAACTGTCAGGTTCTTAAACAAGAAACTTTTAATTAAAGAGAGAAAAACAGTAAAAATTATCTTTGTAAATTTAAAAAAATGGAATAGGTACAGGGTCTTTCAGCTATAGACACTGGGAATACCCTGTCAGCCGAAGTATACAAGTACAAATTTAAATCTTTTCAGCAAAATACCAATTTGAACTCCTTCCAACCAAATACACATTTGCAAATAAAGAAAACAAACATAACCCTAACTAGCTTTATCTACCTAGTACTCACTATTCTGAACTTATAAGAGCGTGTATCGGAGAGATTGGAGACAAACCTGGTTGCACGTCTGGTCCCTCTGAGCCCCCAGAGAGAACAACCACCAAATTCTAACAGCACACACAAAACTTTCCTCTCAAGATTTGAAAGTATCCTGTCCTCTGGTCAGGTGACAGCCAGGCTCACTGTTCTTGTTAACCCTTTCCAGGCAAAAGAGATATGAAGCACTTTTGTTCTATTAACTCTTACTTATCTGTTTATGACACACATGATCAGGCTTTTCATTTGTATAGGAAGAGTTGTTCTCTCTCTCACACTTAGCACAGGCTTCTCCTTAGTCAGAATAACCTCTCTCTCTAATTAAATCTCCCTTGATAAATACCAGGGATTTACATTTCTGGGGCATGAGGGACAATCTATGATCTCTAACTAGTTTTAAACCCCAAATTGGTGTAAGAGATTTATCCAACTGAGCTCCAAAAGGTTTATGTGAATTTCTTTCTCATCTGGTCATTAAAAGGTATTGTTTCTGCCAGGACACAAGCAGAAGGGAAGAAATACAGTGGTAATACAGAGAAAGTTACATACCACTAATACAGTAATAATAGCATATTTAAATTTGTCTCTATTTTATAACTGTTTTCCTTTTTGCCAGTGCCAGATCTGCAAGTAGGGATTCCATTCAATTTCCTCTTATGAGGGAGATTTCTAAAAGTGTAAGAATTGTTAAAAACTCAAACCTTCTTCCAGCTGTTGTGCTTTTCCCTAAAGCAAGGCAAATAAATACAATAAATGGTATAAAATTATATATAGATTTATTCTGCAAATCTAGTGAATATTTATTCCAGTTTGCACCGACAAGGTTGCTTACGGTAGAGAATGGGACTTTGTGAAAGAGGAAAAAAATGTAAAAAAAAGTCTCTTCCAATCCCCTAGCCAATGATGCACAAGATCTGCTTAAGTTCAGAAGCCTTGAGACCTACAACAACCTGTAGATTTGTACCTATTTCATTTAAAAAGTAGATGTAAGGCAGGGTTCAATACCAAAGAAACAGGTGTGCTAGAAGGCAGATCTAGCAGCAGCAAGATGACTTTGGATCTGTTGTATTTAAAAAATACATAACTACTGAACTTGCCTCAAAGATACTTTTCACAATTAGTCACTCGCAGTACATTAGCACATCTACAACAATGTAAATTTCAGATGGAAGACCAAGGATGCCCTTTGATAATGACTCATTACAATGTACTGCAAAATGCTACTGAAAATATTGTTGTAACATGACCTTCTTCCTGTTGAATAATGACAGTACTGGAAAAATGTACTTGTTCTAGTCTCTACATGCACCAAATACAAGCAAATTTTCCTAATCCTAATCATTCAACAGCAGAGAGATAATGTAACCAAGCACTTTATCATAGTACCTCTGCTTCAGTATACTGCAAAGATTTTCTTAAGTAGAACAAGTAAGAAACTGAAATTTTAGTTCCACAGGAAACTCTAACATTCTCCACCCATTTAAGCCCCTCAAAAAGTAATTCCAAATCAGACTGAAAAGCCAAAGTTTCCTGTGAAACTGGATTTATCAAAAAGAAAATGGTGTTTAACCATTCCTCTATACATGCATTTACCACACAGTTGTCAGAACAGTCGTAAGTGGCATGAAAATCTGCCTGTAGTTCCTGTAAAATGGAAGTGTTATATTGTGCCTACAAATAATATGATTCAGAAAGATAGTAAATAACAGAGCCAAAACTGGAACCCCATAAATGAGTACGCAGATAGAAGTATAAAAGTTGTTCAGAGAAACAGTGCAGCCAGTTGCATGAATGATTCAAACCAATAAAAATCCTGAAATGGCTGGACTGGATCAGGAAAAATAGGAATAAGTAGCCTGGTTTTCATTTTGAAGTGCGTTCAAGATTCATAATCTTATAAAAATGTTGTTTAAGAAAAGAAACCCCAAAACATACACCAATGAGATAAGTAGGTTTTATTATCCCAATAAGTGACATAAGTATAGCATGGCCAATCAGTGTCAAGTTTCAAAATTATCATGTTTAAAATGTCAAAGGGTCAAGAATATTTAAAATACTAAACAATCTAAAGTATCAGTGGCATGTTCACAACACACTGCCTACTCATTCTGGTCACTATCTGAATTTTCTTGTCCAACAACAAATATCTTCCTTTCAACTTTATATTGAATAGATTCCACCAGATATTTTTAAAACTCTGCAGCAGAAAAGTTCTCTAAATGGCTAAAATGCTCAAAAAAGCTTGATGTTTTCAAAATAGTGATAAATTCCTCCTTCCCAAAGAAGTGAATTTTTTGAGAACAGTACCACCACAAGGCTTCATAAACATCAAGAGCTATGGTAGGTGACTATGTATTTCAATGTGTCATTGGCTCCCATTCGTCATGCAGTGCTGGGGAGGAAAACAAGCAAAAGCTGCCCTCCAAGTCCTCTGCTTCTCAAATTGCAGGCATGCTGTTATAGACAGATTTCCAAAAGAGCTCATCTCCAGCATCCAGTGGCTTCCACTGGGACGCTTATGGATAGATTTTTTAAAAGCATCCAGTGTGCCACTGGTACCGGCCACTTATTCTAATGCCTAAAGAAGAGCTATGCTTTTTTGAAAATTCTTGCCTTGGAGAGCTTGATGCTGGACAAAATTCACTGAGCTAGATTTTGACACCTTTACTCATCTTGAACTTACTCTTCTATTAATGGAATGACTTGCAAAGAAAAACAGTACTCAGCGAGCCAGATCTTGATCCCTTTAGTCCAGTTTAGTAGCACTTTAAATTCAAGTAGGGCTATTTATGGAGTAAAGTTCCATTCAGCATGAGTCAGGGTATCAAAATCTGACCCACCGAGATTGCCCCCAAGCTTATTTTCAAGTAGGGTTTTGCAGCTAGCCCACACACTGTTGCACACATTGATTTCAGTGGAGTTGCACCAGCAGGGCTTGTTCTTGGGAAGTCAGTGGAAATACAGCAGCAGAGAATTTAGCTCTTAATGTACAAAAGTGTCTTCTGGTTTAAACCATTTTATATCAACCACAGAAGTCATGTTTTCTGTTAAAAATTCCATACACTTTTATTAGCCTCTCTCTTTGGAAGATAGCTTTTCACATTTATTTTCTGTGGCATCCTCATTAATAAGAAACCCAGTAAATGTGTCCACAACCAAGCAATATGTCTACTGCTTTCAGCACAGAAAACCATCTGTTTTTTTGTTACAATTGGTATGCTTTTGTTTTGCCCCCTGCGGAGTGCACACACCACAAAATTTGTGCTGAGTTCATGTGTATGCTTAAACAGCATGTTGGAAAGCATGAGAAAGTCAAACACATTTTGAAAGGCTGGTGATGATTTCAGTGCTACCAGCCAGCATGGACCATGTCATGCGAAAGCTTTTCAATGCAGCTGGCTGAGTTACTGCAGATGAAAGTACATTCTTATTCATGTAACACTTTCTGCAGCATGCCCTCCATGTTGGTCATAATGTTTCATCTCCTGCAAGCCTATGTTTTATCCCAGAGATCACCCTTTGCTGAGTAGGTCTGGACTATGAATGAGATTAAGTAATAACTTTGGCATCATTTGATAAATCCATAGTAGGCTTTTCTCATACATTTGGCTTGATTTGCAGAATGTTTGGGCAGCTAGTGCATACAGGGAAAATAGCTCATCATTGGGGTGCCTGGTGGCCTTAGACTGACTCCCAGCTGAACCACAGCTCCCGCAAATGTGTGCTACATTTCCTTTGTCCCTGTTTTTGTCTGAATTAGACAATATCACCTGTGAGTGACAGGAGACAAAGAAAATAAGTATAAATATTTTTCTACATTAGATCTCTCAATTTAATGTGCATTTTGGACAAAACATGGTCTTCTGCCTTTCTGGAAATAACTAGAGTAGTTACTCTGCAGCGTTTACAGATCAAGTGCTGTTTACCTTGTTATCTCTTCCACAGTGTTCCTCAGCACATATCCTGTGCTGCTTTCAACCTCCAGGGCATTATAAGCCATTGCTCTTTTATTAGAGATGAGTCGTGGGCTGTTCTGTTGAGAGGGAGTATATTGGAGGGCACAGTCAGAAGAAAAGCATTAGAATCTGGGAACAAATTTCCAGTTTTTATTGGTAACAACTGGAAAGGCACAGCACATTTTTATAGTCTTTTATCAGGCCGTATCAGTTTAAAGTGAAAATTGGAATATCTCCCCTTGCCTTTATCCACTACAAGTGTTTAGTTCACATTTGGATTTAAGGATTGATTGAAAATGTATTTATTTGCTGCTGCTTTTGACTGTTCTTAATCCATTCATGCCTGAGGCTACGTCTTCACTACCCGCCATATCGGCGGGTAGCAATTGATTTCTCGGGGATCGATATATCGCGTCTCATCTAGACGCGATATATCGATCCCCGAATGAGCTCCTGTCAACTCCAGAACTGCACCAACGCGAACGGTGGTAGCGGAGTCAACAGGGGGAGCCGCGGATGTTGATCCCGCGCCATGGGGACGGTAGGTAACTCGATCTAAAATACTTGACTTCAGCTATGCTATTCACGTAGCTGAAGTTGCATATCTTAGATTGATTTCCCCCCCTAGTGTAGACCAGCCCTTAATATTTAGGAGTAGTATGGGAGAAATTAGTGATAGCTGGAGGCAGATTTTCCAAGTAGCAGGGGAAAAAGAAGGATCATCAGTGGAGAGGTGTTGGGAATGTGTAGAAGCCAGAGAGGCGGGCTGTTTGGGGAGGCAAGTGGTGGAGGGGTGGGTACGAAGGTCTGAGGTAGCTGGAATGGGAGATGGCGGTAGGTAAATAATGGGAACAACATTAGTTAGAAAGGTGAGCAGGGGAGAAGCAACAATACAGGTTGTCAGGAAGACTGGCAAGGAGGGGGAGGGATAGCTCACTGGTTTGAGCATTGGCCTACTAAACCCAGGGTTATGAGCTCAATCCTTGAGGGAACCAGTTAGGGATCTGGGGCAAAATCAGTACTTGGTCCTGCTAGTGAAGGCAGGGGGCTAGACTTGCTGACCTTTCAGGGTCCCTTCCAGTTCTATGAGATAATAATAAATATAAGATATAGCTAACATCAGATGATTTGGGAAGGGCAAGTCTCAGCAATCACTGATCAGCATATGTTAAGCAGCTGCAGCTCAGGGCAAGAACTGCAGCTGAATGCTGGCTATCAAAGGGCTGAACCAGGGTGCTGGATGACCAGAGAAGGAAATGAGGAGGAGGACCTGGCATTGGAGGAAGTGTTAATTCTGTTGTTTGCAATGCAAGAGTGTACCACAGTTGGGCACGTTTACAAGTCTGTTGATTTGTTAGCATGACATAGAATCATAGAACTGGAAGGGGACCTTGAAGGTCATCTGATCCAGTCCCCTGCCCTCAAGGCAGGACTAAGTATTATCTAGACCCATCCAAGCCCTCATTGGTCATGTTTTCTAGACCTTTAATCATTTTTGTTGCTCTTCTCTGGACTTTCTCCAATTTATCCACATCATTCCTGAAATGTGGCACCCAGATGGACACAATACTCCAGTTGAGGCCTATTCAGCGTGGAGCAGAGAGGAAGAATTATTTCTCCTCAGGTCTTGCTTACAATACTCCTGCTAATACATCTCAGAATGATGTTTGCTTTTTTTGCAACAGCGTTACACTGTTGACTCATATTTAGCTTGTGATCCACTATGATCCACAGATCCCTTTCCGCAGTACTCCTTCCTAGGCAGTCATTTCCCGTTTTGTATGTGTGCAACTGATTGTTCCTTCCTAAGCGGAGTACTTTGCATTTGTCCTTATTGAATTTCATCCTATTTACTTCAGACCATTTCTCCAGTTTGTCCAGATCATTTTGAATTTTAATCCTATCCTCCAAAGCACTTGCAACCCCTCTCAGCTTGGTATCATCCACATTATCTTTCTGGGTACAGAAAGTTAATCTAACTGGTCTGTAATTCCCTGGGTTGTCCTTATTGCGCTCTCTATAGATGGGCCCTATATTTACCCTTTTCCAGTCTTCTGGAATGTCTCCCGTCTTCTATGACTTTTCAAAGATAATTGCTAATGTCTCAGATATCTCCTCACTTATTTAAGTGTTAGCCATTTATATAGTTTTTTAAAAATCTTGATTTATATTTAACTAGAGTTCTGAAGAATTGACTAATTCACTCCTGCCCTTCAAATAAGCAGATCATATTTCTCATTTTCTTGAATGCTGTTACATAATTTAATTTCTGAAGCATGTTTTTTGTAAGATAAATACCTCTACAATGCAAATGTTGGAATATTACCAAATTCAGTTATCCAAATTGTATATATTAGGTACTACAAAAATATATTTCTCTAAAAGCTCAAATCAGGTAACAATGTTATTGACTGTGCAACAGTCCCCAGCATGGGCTATCAATGAGGTTTACAGTTTCAGCAGTAAAAGCATGTGCCCTTACCACTTGAGGTAAAGTAGTAACTCAATTTGTTGGTAGCAGTTGTAGGCTCTTAACTTCTTGTGTAAACCAACTCTATACATTAGAATCACTGAACCAGTAAATTATAATCAGTCTTGAAAAAATAGATTTTGCAAGTCAAGAGAAAGATAAAACCAACTGGGAAGAATTGCCAGAAATTTGACTGCAACATAATCAAGGAAAATGAGGAAACATTTATTTAATGAAGCAGTACACTGAAATACATCTTTTTACTTAAGTGTCATTTACAGAATAAATAAATATCTTGTATGAAGCCTATTCCCTGACAGATAGACAATCGGGAAGATTGAGTATCCGTATATGGTTTTTGATTTATTCACAAAACTATAACTAAAGCATTTAAAATAAATATTATTACTAAAGGTTAGCTATAACCTTCCCTGTTTACAGGAAAATGGGAAGGAAGCTTATGAACCATGTGAGCTAAAATGAAGAAAGGTTGTGTGATAGTTCTTAGGGCACCCAGGACTACGAGTCACTTTGTTACCCCCTACCATCAATGAAAGGGAGCTTTGCTTGTGGCTTCACAGGGTGTCATCTCTCTGACACCACAAGCCTGTTAACTACTCACATGCTTTCCTCTGGGCTATACCAACCCTTACTTTGTTTTGCTTTGCAGGCTAACAGTAGGTGCATCCTAGTCCCTGAGTCCTTTTCAAGAATTTCCCTAGTAGTGTCCAGCTCCTTATCCACTGAACACTGACAGAAATACCAGCTCTGTTGGTCCCAAAGGGACAGTATACACACCAGCTTGGATCATTCAACCGAGGATCAATACTTTGCTTAATACCACAGCACTAAGATATATTTATAGTGAAAACAAGGATATGTTTATTACCAAAAATTCAAGTGATAGTGAGTAAATACACTGGAAACAAAAGGTTACACAAAATTACAACATGCTTTCTAGAGACTAAACTTAACTATCATATTAACCTCCTGTCTAAAGAAGTTTATCTCACCAATAGAGTTACCAGCCTTCCCATTTTCATGAATGTAAATGTCTGCCCATTTACTTCCTAGGTGCAGGATGAGGGAGTGTCTTTGCCTTCAATTTATATTCCCCAAAGTTCATTGTCTGTACACAGAGACTGTATAACCACCCTTGGCATGTTTTTCCTGTATGCTTCTTCCCTGTTGACTTTCACAGCTCTCTGATGACTTTATATGTAAATAGGTATCCATTGTGTTAGCTTACAATGCTTAATTTATATCCAACAGAGAGAGAGGTGAATAACCATCTCTTGTCTGACAGACAACCTGTTTCTACTGGTAACTCATTCCTTGATATAGAATCTAAGAACATATTGCCAGTATATATACAGAACACCCTACATAGTATCTGTGCATAGATTTCACAGTGATATTGATGAACAGTGATACTCCAGATTTCATTTAAGACCTCATATAACATTTTTTGGTGACCCAGAATGTACATACCAGAATCTGGACATTCCTGTAACTCCCTTACAAGTTGGCATTAAGGGGTTCTTGGATCACAGGTCACCAGTTTTTTTATGAGCTTTATGAGAGAACAGGTTAGAGCTGGAAACAAAGGACTAAAGCTTTTTATTCATTGTATTGGAAAAAGAATAATAAGGGTTAGATTAATAACTGAATAACTTATCAAAAGCTTCTTGTTTTAGAACATCCTTATGCCTAAAGAGAATCGTCATATTGTGTAGTGAGGCTTGATAAACTTTGGAGTGAGATCTTCCATTGTGTGAACTGAAGTAATCTAAAATGCATAGATTAAACAATATAGTAGAGTTTCTTGGAATAGACTCATACTGTTTATCTTGCAGAAATTCATGTGCTGCTTATACTCATTTACGTTTAAATCACTCACTGACACAGTGTAGTATGTTACAGTTTTCCCCCATGTATTGTTTTTCATAGTTAATGCAATCAGTATTTCAGTCTGAGGAAATAAACTGTAGCCCAGACTTCTTATTGTTTTGCTGTTGATTTGATTTCAAGCTACAAACACAAACAATATTTTGTGTTCTGTTTGATGGATTAATTTCTGGGACTCTTATTACTCTTCATTGTCTTCATACTCTTCACTGAACTGTTTATTTTCATATCCTCATTAATGTTCAGCTGATCAAAATTCACTCTTTAGATCCAATGAAGATCAGATCTGCATGCCCCTCCTCCACCCCAACCCCTGGTGAATTACATTGAATCTATAATACTAGGTGTCAGCAAAAATGCGCACAAGCATTCATAATTAGGAATCATGGAATAACAAGATTAATCATATGGCCTATTATTGATACTCTATCTGCAATTTAACTTTCACTTTTTTTAAACTTCAGTTGCATAAAAATATTATTCATCTTGCTTAAGTGAAATGCTTTGTGATCTTGCTTTAGTTTCCAGTGAGCAATAGCTAACAGCACCACAATTGGAAGCCAGCAATGTAAACAGGTTAAAGAGAGAAACACTTTTGTAAAGTATTAGACAATTGATTGAAAACTCATCTCATTTTGATTCTGATGCCCACACGCACCTATTGGAATAATGCCTAATTAATTCACATAGCAAAGATGGATGATGCTTGTATAAACATCTGCAAAGACAGCACACCATGGATGGTGGGGGGAGGTATTGTACTTTGTAGACCGTATGTATATAGAGTGATTGTTTTGTAATGTTGCAAGTCTTTTTTGACCTATCTAAAATGGAGAAATCACTGCAAGGCCAGACTGTATTGCCTTATACAATGAACCCAAAAATGGATCTACCTCCTATAGGCTCTAGTTTAGGCACAGTTGTAGTAATAGAGTGCTTTGCAACAAATGCAAGAATTCATGGAATTAAGGAGAGGTGCTGTCACAACTAGAATGAGGACAGTCAGACCTAGTGGTCAGAGTAAGAGTCAGGCATCAGACCAAGTCAGGTACCAGAAGGTCAGAGTCTGTGGCAGGCCAGAGGTTGAACTGAGAGTCACGAAGCAGGCAGGGTGAGGTTACCAGGAGATCAGGGTTGGTCTCCAGCTTACAGACAGTAAATCAAATAGCAAAAGTCAAGGACAAACCAAGGTCAGAAGCAAGAGACAAGGGTCTAGTTCAAGCAGGGTCTGGAGCAGAGACAAGCAGGCAGTGTGTATTGTTGCTCAGACAGCTCCCCTTCATATCTTTCTGCTTTATATATGGCAGTGAGGGGCCACCATTCCAGTCCTACTGGACTGTACATCCTATCAGGTCAAGCCTTACAGGGTCCTCCGGGGAACCCAGCCTAAGCCTCTGATGGCAATGCAGAGGCATCAGCAACCCACAGTCTGCATGGTCCAGGTTCTAACAGGAAAAATATCCTCTGCTTCCCTATCCTTCTTATAATACATCAAGCCTAAAAACTTCAGATGTTCAAAGTCACTGAAATCCATAGGAAAAGATTTGACTCAGGATTTTGTAGGAGAGAATCTTACTGTAAACAACTGGAAGGGTTAAGAGGTCCGTTGCAGAAATTCTCTTAGACATGTTTGAGGGCATTACGATGTGGTGAAGAAAACAAGTCTTTGTTGGCTTCACTTAGTGAATTGGAAGAGTTCTCCTTTGGAAGACCTTACAAAGATGCATGCAATCTGTATGCCAGTAAGTCTCTTTTCCCTCTGTAGCTTGCTCCTCCTTGCATTGAAGAGCATGGAAATTTTTACTATTGACTTCAGTGGGAGAAGGACTGGGCCTTGAATGTACTACATTATGCTGGTTTATATATTGGAAAAGAAAGGAACATAAATAGGGGTTGCCAAAGTAGAAGCAGCAACATTTCTTTGGATAGCCACAGCAGTCATACTAGTGCTCTAAATAAATCTTCTCACTGGTTCATATTTAAATAAGAGATTGGGATCAAGCCCATAGAGTTTAGATTTTTAAATCTAAAACTACAAAAAATTGAGTTGTTTCAGATCTGGTCTTCTGGGTCAGGAACCATCTTAATTTAAATACAGTATTTGAGACTGAAAATCTTTTAAAAAATAGTTGCAAGATATTTTTAAAGAATGAAATAAAAATACCACTGAAGGTTGCGAAAAGGTTTGAAGGCACAGGGCCAAATACCTATCTCCTCTGATTTCAGTGGAGTCACACCAAAGCTGAATATGACACAAAGGATTTTTAAGGCCCTTTTTCATAGGTTTTTGGATGTGTGTTATGGAATCAAAATTTGATACCATCAGTGAAACTTGTCTCATATCACAGAGCATGAAATCTGAGATACAGTTGAGCAGTAGCATCAGCTTCAAAACATGCAACAACCATTGCAGATGTTGATTTCTTGGAAATACAACTGTCTCCGTTACTGTACTGAATGTACAAAAAAATCCTTATTTCCCATGGTAAGACAACAGTGATGTTCTGCTTCTAATAGTGTGCAGGTCAATAGTAATAGTTCAGCTCAGTTTAGTTTGTTGAAGATATATGGTCAGTTGGATTCACAGTGATATAGTTTCTGTATTTCTTGGTTTCTTGTGTATATAGAGTGTACATTCATAGTGTGCATTCGAAGTGAATTCGGCTACTGGATATGGCCATAATAATTATGAAAATCTAACATTAGTAATTGAAAATGTCCTTGAAAACATTTTCCTCCAAGCATTTCATTTTTGGATATGCAAAGATATTACTTTGCATGTGACTGTATATAAACAGTCACTTGGCCAAATTCATCCCATGTGGTCTATTGCATTTATTGGACTTAAAGTAGTGAAACAAGAATTGCAAAATGTTGTGTGGTACTGTAGTTACCTTTTGCTAACCTAGGTATACATTAAATGGTAACAAAATCACTGTCGCGCCACCCTTCCCAACTGGACTGCAACTCTGTTTTTCCAAGCAGGAACCCGCACAGCCTCCCTGCTGGGAGATCATCTTTACCAGGGGAGCATCTCTCACTCTCTCTGCTCCTCACACAGTTCCTCTCAGTCCAACTCCCCAGCCCTGGAGGCATCAACAGGTAAGCACCTCTACTGTTCCCCTGCCTTCAGCCTGCTCCAGCCTTTAACCCGAGCTCTCTAGCTTAGAGCCAGCAGGTAACTCCCTTTGCTGCGACCTGACCTTCAGCCCTGGCTTGTTCTCCTGCCTTCAGCCTTCTCCCAGCAACCACAATCAGTCCCCTGGCTCTGCCAGGTTTCACCTCATGCACCTTTCCAGATTGACTCACTGGATCTCCTCACTGCTATGCCCCAGGTGCCTCACTGAAGCCCAGTTTATTGGCCAGATTGCAGTATTCTGATAAGGCACAGGTGCACTGGCTCCGCTCCCTCTTTAATTCATTGAAAGAGAAAACACAGCAACAATTCTTTTCTTGATTGTTGGCATCGTTAGTTTTATGATTGTACTAAGTCATGGCATTTTGGATCTGTTTTTTTTTTTTTAATATTTAGTACATGTGTTTAATGCTTTTTGTGAAACCACTTTCACTTTGTGCTGTCTAATTTAATATCTGGAGTCATGCATCAATTGTCGCTGTTTGAGCATTCCAAGGTAAATTCATATTCACAAGGAAAAGCTGTCATGTTCCAATGACAAATCCAATGAATGAAGCAATTATGTTCCTGAGGAAATTAAGATCTGTGTAGATATTAGAGATCTTTATTTACAGCAATTCTATTGAAAGCCATTTCAGGGCAGCTGCTGTCAAAACCTCCCTTTCTCATGTTTTCCCATTTTTCCATAGCTATTTTATTTTTATTTAAAATTAAAATATTTTACTTACCTGCATCTGTAATATATATATTAAAAGATTCACTATGGGCCTGATCCAAAGTCCATTGCAAGCAATAGGAATCTTTCCATTTATTTCAATGGACATTGGATCAGGAGAACACCAGATTTTTAGCCCTAAACAAGTATTATACGATTGTGGCAGAAAGGTCTTTAGTAATTCACAGTCAGAAGTGTATTGGCTGACAGTAGTTTGACTGTTCTCTTGATATAAAGGCTGCATAATCTTTCATTTTTGTTCTGAATGGAGACTACAACTGTTTGCATATTATCTAGTGGTTAATGAGTAGAAGGAGCTAGACTTTTTAAAACATGTTTTAGGGCTTGTTTACATGGAGATTTAGTGGTTGGCAAAGCAGGGTGTGAATCTACACCGCACCAGCTGATACGCTGTTACTGGCCATGTAGACCTTGATGCTGCGCTCTAAAAAGTTCCACGGTGCTCTTTGACGTATTGCTGTTTGAAATCACAGTACGTCAATGTGCACTATGGAACTTCGAGTGTGTGGCAGAAGAGTCCACATGGTCACTTGGTGCACGGCCACCTGGTGTGCTGTAGATTTACCCCAGCTTGTCACACACTAAGTCTCCATGCAGCTGCACTTTCTCCCCAGCAGAAAACTTCAACAGTAAAATATTTCCCAAGAAGGCAAGCTAGACAGACAGTAAAATGTAACAAAGAAGCTCATCTGTTTCTCTGACTCTAACTTCATAGATCCAGTTTCCCATTCAACCGATTTAGTAAATCATGTTTATTGTATATTGTTTTTATCTAAATGAATGAGACAAATTTGCTAAGTGTTTGGTTCAGCCTTGTTCCATGCTTAGGTCTCTCTGGCCCTTTTGGCTTTCTTGTTTTGTTAAACTGCACATTTCAGCCTCAGGCTCCCAAGAAGTTTTATATCTTCAATAAACTAAACTGAGCTGAGCTATTACTACTGACCTGCACACTATTAGAAACAGAGCATCACTGTTGTCTTACCATGGGAAATAAGGTTCTTTGAACACATTCAGTACAGTAATGGAGACAGTTGTATTTCCAAGAAATCCATATTTGCAATGGCTGTTACATGTTTTGAAGCTGATGCTACTGCTCAGCTATAGCTCAGACTTCATGCTCTGTGATATGAGACAAGTTTCACTGATGGCATCAAATTTTGATTCCATAACATGCACCCAAAAACCAATGGAAAGATTTGGGCCTACAAAAACCTTTGTGCCATATTCAGCTTTGGTGTGACTCCACTGAAATCAGTGGAGATCATTATTTGGCCCCGCGCCTTCAAAACTTTTCACAGACTGCAGTGATATTTTATTTCATTCTTTAAAAATATCTTGCAACTATTTTTTAAAATGCCTTTAATAGCTTGTGCCGGGGTGCAGGGCATTTTCTGGTCTGTAGTGAACAACTCATTAACTCCACCTGAACTTCCCCCTGCCCCTAGTACAGGTGCTATGAGGAAGAGTTATAAGAGTGGCTGCTTGAGAGAACATGCCTTTGGGACAGCAGAGCCCCACTGACAGCCCAGGGCATAGGGTTCCATTTCAAGACTAGGCATATCCTGGTCATATTAAACTATTTTCTTTTCTTGTTGTAAATGCTTCTCTAACCTTTAGGAATAATCCATGAGGAAGAGACCTTGCTGATTAAGACTGTATTTCCTGTTGAACTACTTGGCCAGCTGACAGAGATGTTGAGCTGCATCTGGCAAATAGCAATCCATCACATAATACAACAGATGCAATCTGACCTTCATATCACATATAGCCCATTGCCAGGGAAACTGAACAAAACAATTTTCAAGAGACAAATAATGCTTTAAAAGGGCTTTGCTGAATGTTAAAAGATCTGAAGTTAGCTGATCTCCATACAAATTCTCCTGGGTGAGTGGTATATAAATTTATGAGCTGCTTTTTTCTCCACAGCCTGTAGATAGAAAGAAAGCTGCTAATGGACACCCAGCACACCTCTAAATCTAAAAGGCTTTGCAACAATCCCATGAGGCCTCGTCACCTCTCTTATTAGAAATGTTCTCCATCTCAGACAGCATTTTCCTTTACTCTAAGGTTTGTTTTTAAATTGCTTGTCTTTAAATTAATCAGTCCTGTGGGCAGAGTGATCATAATACATCACAGAACACCACTGGGATTTCTTCAGAGATCCTGTTAAAATGACTGACCCCAGAATCAATAGTTGGAGGGGCACTATAAATGTAGTCATACATTTTGATATGGAGACAGGAGATTGTAGAAAATAAGTAAAGTGGCTCTGCAGGACTCAGATAGATTTTCTTAAATATCTTAGGGCAGAAGATTTGTGGATTTATTAAGTGTTTATCTGTGGCAAATGTAAGATGCTGCTGAGGCTCATTCAGTTCTATTTTATAGTTAGCTTGTCAGCTAGTTTTCTTCTCCTTAACGGAGTCAAGGCTTTCAGGACAAACTGAATGAAAAGGATTTGAAATATCTCATTGGCCCAGAAGGAAAATGCCAAAAAGTGGATTTGAATGATTCTCCAAATGAGCTTGGACATTTCTTCTTGTATGGCATTCATACAGCATTTCTTACCTCCTACCACTTTACATTGTTTGTGAATTGGGGTGTTTTGACTGCTACCATTCTGCAACTGCCTTCAGACATCACTATTCCTATTTATTCTTTATCTCGCTGCACGTGGCATTCTAATATGGTGAATACAGAGCTTGTGGTAACTTGTGCACTGTTTGTAGCTCTTAAGCTGGTATTTACATAGCTGCCTGATTCATTTTCATTGGATTGCACATTCATTTCTACATTGAACATGCATACCCTTGAATTGTCTCACATGAGTAAAGTGATTCACAATGTATTCGGACAGAAAATGAGGAAATCCTTCAAATGTTTCTCATCTCTTCGGGTTTGCCCCATAATATGTATAAAAATAGGCATATAACAAGATCCCGGAATCCACAATTTTAATTCATAGTGACCATATACATTACGGCAATAACAGTTTATTCATCGCATTGCCTTTTTCCATCATAGTTATGTGGAACTAAATAATGCCTGCAGCTTAATTTGCATTCTAATATCCATTTTTACATAAAGAGAAGAAAATAAAATGTGTCAGTAAGTGGCTCAGACTAGGACTGGCATATGTTTAATATTTATGCTGCTTTTAAATACATTCTAAAAATATCTAGGAAGTTAAAAAGAACCTTTGTCTGAAATATGGAAAATAAATGTAGCAGAAAGATCTAACAACTGGGGCCAGAGAGTCAGCTGGTGAAAATCAGCATAGCTTCATTGACTTCCATAGATCTATGTCAGTTTACACCAATTGCATATCTGGATGAATTTTTTGATCAGATGGATTAAAGAAATAAGAGTATGTTATATGCGTCTGACATGAGTTGTGAAGTGAATGCAGGCTTTCAGTTTTGGATGTGTGAAAGTAGTAGTTCTCCCCTGGTAGGTGTAATCTATGGGAGAGGGATATAAATCCATAAGGTGGTAGACGCATGATCAAAACAATAATAGAAGCAGTCTCAGAGTGGAGTCATATTACAGTAGAACCTCAGAGTTATGAACACCTCAGGAATGGATGTTGTTCGTAACTCTGAAATGTTCATAACTCTAAACAAAACATTATGGTTGTTCTTTCAAAAGTTTACAACTGAATCTTGACTTAAAACAGCTTTGAAACTTTATTATGCAGAATAAAGATGTTGCTTTTAACCATCTTAATTTAAATGAAAACAAGCATAGAAACAGTTTCCTTACCTTGTCAAATCTTTAAAAACGTTCCCTTTAGTTTTTTAGTAGTTTACGTTTAACACAATACTGTACTGTCTTTACTACTGCTACTTTTTTTTTTAATCTCTTCTGCTGCCTGATTGCATACTTCTGATTCCAAATGAGGTTTGTGGTTGATTGGTCAGTTTGTAACTCTGAGGTTCTACTGTACATTAATTTCTGGACATCAGCAAAGACTTGGAGCAACTGAAAACGGATAGTTTACTGGGGTGGGCAGAGTTACAGTTTGTCTTTATACAGGAGAGAAGAGTAAGATGTGATCTATACATTTATATTGATGTGTAAATTGCAGGGGGGGTTGTTTTTCTTATTTTACCATTCAAGATATATGAAAGTTTAGTGAAACTGTCAACAAGGTCATCTTCTTTATTCACTTTTACTAGATACTAGTGTGATATAACTTGTACCATTTGAAGTCTACACAAAGGCATTTTGTCTTTCATTAAAATGTTCCAATCCTGGCTCCTAAAGGGAATTAAGGTTTCTTCACTCATAAAAGGTTCCTACTGTGAACATGTATTTTCAAAACAGCCATTGCATCCTTCCTACCACTCATTTACCAGATTTTGTATTTGCATCAGGTATTTTGTCAGCATATGGATGTCTAATTTTTAAATATGGGCATCTAATTAGGATATGCAAATCTCCATTTGGACGCTTTAATCAGCATTTAGATATATGAACTTCTAATTGTGTTCTACCTAATCTGTGTAACACCTGTTTCGTCAGTGTTAGTAGAACCCGTCTCGGCAGTCTCAGCAAAGAGGCCAAAAAGTAAATGGCCAGCAGGCTCCCTTATAACTTTTTTCCCCAGAGGCTCTGAAATGGAAGGTGTGCAAAGAAGCCATGGTGGCAGCTTTTGCTTTTCTCATCTCTCCTAATCTGTCCCTTTAAACTTATCCTTTCTTTCTCCTACTCATTTTCATTTGGGCCCTTTTCATGCATATATGTAGACTCATTCCCTTTCCTGAGCTCCGCCTTTTCTCATTACCTTCTCCTACTCCATCTCCAGGATCTGACATCTTTATCTGCCACTCTGACTTGCCACAAGGCAAGCAAATCACCTCATCGAGGAACACTTGAGGAAATGGGTGGGTCTTGCATTGTGCTCTAAAGCAAAAATAACAGCAGGGATATAAACAAAATGGTAAGAGCATGCTGAGTGCTTCTTATAATTATAAACACACAGTCCAACATACAGGTCCTACGCTGCAGTTTAGGGCATTTGAGTCATATAAAAAGCAAAGTCCAGCACCTTGGCTATACTTTCCTTTAACATTATCTGAACGTAAGTCACTAAATTGACAGTGGTTGGAGGCACATCTTGAGGGGTACTCACAAAAGCAAGAGTACAGAAGTGGGTCAGTTGAGTGTGTCTGTAACAGGTCTCTCAGGAACCAGCGCACCCTGATGAGATCACATCAGAGAAGCCACTTCAACTCTGTACAGGAGTAAAAGTAGTGTTCATATTTGAGCAATGAATCCTTCTCTCTTGGCGGACGGTTTGCATGGGCTGGAACCACTTACTATGCAATGTCTCTCACAGGAGTAAGACACACCTGAAGGGGAGTTAAAGGTCTTGAGTGATGGAGAATTTTATAGAACCATCTTAGCACTGCACAAATTTTAGTGGAATTAAATGCAATGTTTACAAAATCAGGGTTATCTCCTGATGCTTTTAGGCTGAAAATACAATTCTGCCAAGAGTATTTTGGAGCTACTTAAATTTGTTTAAAGATTAAATTATTAATAATAATACAGGGCCAAGAGAGTTAAATTGAGCCAAAAACTTATGCAATTTGACAATATTCCTAAAAGTTTGCAAAGGTGGTTTAAAAACAGAAGGAAATAATGAACTAATCATTAAGAATCTTCAGTGAGTCCCAAGTTTCTAAAGTTTTGGACTTCCTGTAAGCATGCTGCCAGAGAAGTATAATACATGAAGATATACCTATCTCATAGAGCTGGAAGGGACCTGAAGGATCATTGACTCCAACTGCCTGCCTTCACTAGCAGGACCAAGTACTGATTTTGCCCCTGATCCTGAAGTGACCCCCTCAAGGACTGAACTCATAAAGCTGGGTTTAGTAGACCAATGTGCAAACCACTGAGCTATCCCTCCCTCTGTAAACAATAGAAGCCAATAGGAGCTGCAGCATTAGAGTTTTATTTATACTGGAAGACATCATGCTCTGATTAAATTCTAATCCCAGCCTGCCACAAACTCACTGAGTGGTTCAAGGAAATTTCTTAGGCCAAAATTTTAAACACACTGTATCTCAGCACCTACAGTAAATGAGTGCCCTTATTTTCAGAAACATCAAGCACCCAAAGCTTGACTACAGTGAATTTCCATTAACTACAGCAGAAGCTTCAGCTTGGAAAATTAGACCACTAATTTATAGAGTCCTGCAGATATCCATTGATATAAATTATTATCTGCAGACCTCTACCGGGAACCACAGTGGTGAAAGCAGCAGCCTATTGGGCCACTGTTTCCAGGAGCCAGCACCCTGCACAAGCAGATCCTCCAGCATGGCTATACTGCTCCCAGCCACTACCCACTGGGGTGGGCATCAGGATCACCACAAGCTGTCCCTGGTCATGCTAGTGCAAATGATGAGGGTGGGGGTGAGCATTTGATTGTATGTTAGGTGCTTATGCAACATTTTGAAAATATAAACTGCTAGGTATCATCTGAGCATTTCTAGTTGTTCAGTTACCCATAGTGTTCATCCATAGTAGCAGTAAGGAGAGGTCTAGATGAACTCTCCGAGGAAGAAAACATCTTATTCTCATCATAATAATTGTCACATTCTTGAGTGAGGATTTGGGAAATGGATTTCATAGAATATCAGGGTTGGAAGGGACCTCAGGAAGTCATCTAGTCCAACCCCCTACTCAAAGCAGGACCAATCCCCAATTAAATCATCCCAGCCAGGGCTTCATCAAGTATGACCTTAAAAACCTCTAAGGAAAGAGATTCCACCACCTCCCCAGGTAACCCATTCCAGCGCTTCACCACCTCCTAGTGAAAAACTTTTTCCTAATATCCAACCTAAACCTCCCCCACTGCAACTTGAGACCATTACTCCTTGTTCTGTCATCTGGTACCACTGAGAACAGTCTAGATCCATCCTCTTTGGAACCCCCTTTCAGGTAGTTGAAAGCAGTTGTCAAATCCCCCCTCATTCTTCTCTTCTGAAGACTAAACAATCCCAGTTCCCTCAGCCTTTCCTCCAAAGTCATGTGCTCCAGTCCCCTAATCATTTTTGTTGCCCTCCACTGGACTCTTTCTAAATCCTTCTTGTAATGTGAGGCCCAAAACTGGACACAGTACTCCAGATGAGGCCTCACCAATGTCGAATAGAGGGGAATGATCACATCCCTCAATCTGCTGGCAATGCACCTACTTATAGAGCATAAAATTCCGTTAGCCTTCTTGGCAACAAGGGCACACTGATGACTCATATCCAACTTCTCATCCACTGTAACCCTTAGGTCCTTTTCTGCAGAACTGCTTCCTAGCCACTTGGTCCCTAGTCTGTAGCAGTGCATGGGATTCTTCCATCCTAAGTGCAGGACTCTGCACTTGTCCTTGTTGAATCTCATCCGATTTCTTTTGGACCAATCTTCTAATTTGTCTAGGTCCCTCTGTAACCTATCCCTACCCTCCAGTGTATCTACCACTCCTCCCAGTTTAGTGTCATCTGCAAACTTGCTGAGGGTACATTCCATGACATCTTCCAGATCGTTAAAGAAGATGTTGAACAAAATCGACCCCAGGACCAACCCTTGGAGCACTCCACTCGGTATCGGCTGCCAACTAGACATGGAGCCATTGTTCACTACCCATTGAGCCTGACAATCTAGCCACCTTTTAGTCCATTCATCCAGCCCATATTTCTTTAACTTGCTGGCAAGAATACTGTGGAAGACCATATCAAAAGCTTTGCTAAAGTCAAGGAACAACATGTCCACTGCTTTCCCCGCATTCACAGAGCCCGTTATCTCATCATAGAATGCAATTAGGTTAGTCAGGCATGACTTGCCCTTGGTGAATCCATGCTGACTGTTCCTGATCACTTTCCTCTCCTCTAAGTGCTTCAGAATTGATTCCTTGAGAATCTGCTCCATGATTTTTCCAGGAACTGAGGTGAGGTTGACTGGCCTGTAGTTCCGTGGATCCTCTTTCCTCCCTTTTTTAAAGATGGGCACTACATTATCCTTTTTCCAGTCATCTGGGACCTCCCTCAATTGCGATGAGTTTTCAAAGATAATGGCCAATAGCTCTGCAATCACATCCGCTAATTCCTTTAGCACCCTTGGATGCGGAGCATCCAGCCCCAGGGACTTGTGCTCGTCCTGCTTTTCTAAATAGCACCGAACCACTTATTTCTCCACCGAGGGCTGGTCACCTCCTCCCCATGCTGTGCTGCCTAGTGCAGTAGACTGGGACCTGACCTTGTTCGTGAAGACAGAGGCAAAAAAAGCATTGAGTACATTAGCTTTTTCCATATCCTCTGTCACGAGACTGCCTCCCTCATTCAGTAAGGGGCCCACACTTTCCTTGATTTTCTTCTCGTTGCTAACATATCTGAAGAAACCTTTGTTACTCTTAACATCTCTTGCTAGCTGCAACTCCAGGTGTGATTTGGCCTTCCAGCACTCCTGCATACCTGAGCAATATTTTTATACTCCTCCCTGGTCATTTGTCCAACCTTCCACTTCTTATAAGCTTCTTTTTTGTGTTTAAGATCAGCACATATTTCACTGTTAAGCCAAGCTGGTCGCCTGCCATATTTACTATTCTTTCTACACATTGGGATGGTTTATTCCTGCAACCTCAATAAGGATTCTTTAAAATACAGCCACCTCTTCTGGACTCCTTTCCCCCTCATGTTATTTTCCCAGGGGATCCTGCCCAGCAGTTCCCTGTGGGAGTCAAAGTCTGCTTTTCTGAAGTCTGGGGTCCGTATTTTGCTGCTCTCCTTTCTTCCTTGTGTCAGGATCCTGAACTCAACCATCTCGTGGTCACTGCCTCCCAGGTTCCCATCCACTTTTGCTTCCCCTACTAATTCTTACCTGTTTGTGACCAGCAGGTCAAGAAGAGCTCTGCCTCTAGTTGGCTCCTCCAGCACTTGCACCAGGAAATTGTCCCCTACACTTTCCAAAAACGTCCTGGGTTGTCTGTGCACTGCTGTATTGCTCTCCCAGCAGATAACAGGATGATTCAAGTCCCCCATGAGAACCAGAGCGTGTGATTTAGTAACTTCTGTTAGTTGCCGAAAGAAAGCCTTGTCCACCTCATCCCCCTGGTCTGGTGGTCTATAGCAAATTCCCACCACGACATCACCCTTGTTGCTCACACTTCTAAACTTAATCCAGAGACTCTCAGGTTTTTCTGCAGTTTCATACTGGAGCTCTGAGCAGTCATACTGCTCTCTTACATACAACGCAACTCCTCCACTTTTTCTGCCCTGCCTGTCCTTCATCTTGTATGGTGACACTCATCACTGTAGGGGTACTACTAAGCAGTCTGTTGAAAATCTCAAGCCTTTTCTTTATTAGGGGTGGGTGTCCTGTTTTTCTTAAGTGTTTCTATTACTCAGTATTTTTTTCTGTACATTTGTTAAGATGATACCAGTAACTAGGGCTTTGCAGATAAATTCGATGTAGCTTTTATTTTAATACAACTACTTTTAATAGGCAATTGTTAAGTGATAAATACATTTGACTTTCTATTGTACATTTTTAAATTGTATTGTCAAAAACTGGTTAAGAGATAGGAAGCAAAGAGTAGAAATTAGTGGCTGATTTTCATCATGGCAAATGGTTAAGAGTGGTGCCTCACAATTCTGTATTGGGCTTGGTGTTGTTTAATATATTATTTACACTCTGGAAAGCATGGTGAGAATGAGGTAGCAAACTTTGCAGGTGATACAAAGGTATTTAGGTAAGTCAAGTCTAGAGAAGACTATGAGAAACTTCAGAGGGACTTAACCAAGTTAACCAATGAGTAACACAATGTCAGATGAAGTTCAATGTTGAAAAATGCAAAGTAATCTGCATTGGAGGGAAAAAATTTGAACTACTCATACACCTTAGAGTTCTAAATTAACTGTATCAACTAAGAAAAGGGACTCTGATACCAATGTGAACAGTATGAAGAAGCTAACAAGATGTTAGAATGCATAAGGACAAGGAAGGAAAGTAGTACAGAGAATATTATACCATTATATAAATCAGTGGTGCAGCCTCATCTAGACTGCTTGCAGCAGCATTGATCACACCATCTCAACAAAGATATTGCAGAAAGAATAGGGGGTTTCAAAGAACAGCACCAATAACTATTCAAGGCATGAAAAAACTTATATGAAAAAAATTGAAAAAAAATTAAGATTAATTACCTTAGAAAGGAGATGAATAAGAAAGGCATGATAAAAGTACATAGAATAATTAATGGTTTAGAGAAGGGAGATTGACAGCTTCCATTCTTCCTCTGTCATAACATAAGAACAAGGGGACATTCAATGAAACTGAAAGGCAGCAAGTTTAAAACTGATAAAAGGAAATACTTTTTCATTCAACACAAAATTTGACTGTAGAACTCATTGCCGCAGGAAGTTGTTGAGGCCAAGAATGTAGCAAGATTCAAAGAGCAATTGGCCATTTATATAGATAACAAGAATATCTAGAGTTATAAAAGTGACTGCAAGTTTTGGAAGGAAGAAAAATCTCATACTTCCAGGCTTAAAATGCTCCCAACCTAGTAGGAATTAGAAGGAGACTAGACTATGATACATCTGCCTCATGTGAGGCTCTTGTACTTTCCTCTGAAGCAACTGGCACTGGCCACTCTCAGAGACAGAATACTGAATTAGATGGACCATGGCTCTATTCCAGTATGGCACTCCATATCTTCCTATGACTTAAATAGCCAACAAGTACAATTAGTCTATATACGCGTCTGACAGCAGTTTATATACAGGAAGTAAAAACAATGTTTTCCTTGAGTACTTTATTGTTAATGGGCATGATGGTATATATTGATATTTGAAGTATTACACTACTTGGGATTTTTCAAAGCTTGTTTTTTAATTCCCATTTTAAAATAGGAATTAGTGGAGATGCTTCTGCTATGATTATTTTTAGCTAAAGGAACAGGTGGAAATGGATATGAAAAAGCCAAATACACAATTCCACGAACATTCCAATTGAATCAAAAGCTCTTTGGGTGCCACATATATCCAAAGATCTATGGACAGGGTAAATTGAAATAGCCCCAAGAACCGTCCAGCCATTACATTAAAACCACTTCCACTCTGTTACCAGCTACAAATCTAGCAGTAAAATGGAATAGAAAACTCTTTGTTCTGAATACAGAGTGCCATTCTTTTCTATAAAGACCATCTCAGTACTAAGGCCAACTCATAAAAAACAGATGTTGAAAGTGGATCTTAGAACTATAGTCTCAATTATTTTCTGAATGCCGTTCTGAAAAGCTTCACTAAGGACAAGATTCTACTGGCTTTGTGCAGGCACATAGGGGAAGCAGGCAACAAGGGCATAATGAGCCTTCCATTCCTTGCTACATGAAATTATAGCCCAGGTGCTCAGAAAAGCCCTAGACTGTTCTGTCCTTATTCTCTTGAGGGCATGGAAGGACAGAGGTTCAGCCAAGCCATTGATCTGCCCCCTGCAGTGGCCAGCTATGGGGTGCAGCTACTCGGCTTGGTGCACCAGCCCCTGTCCTACCAGGCCTAGATTAATATCAGAATTAGAACAATCTAAGTCTAGAATAAAAAATTAAAGTCTTAAACATTATGGGCCAGATCCTTAACTGATGTAATTCATCATAGCTCCATTGAATGCCATTTACACTAGCTTGGATTGGGCCCTTTGTTTTACTCTCACAAAAGTCTTTTTTCATCCCGAGTGAATGACTTGTGGCTGTAGATAAACAGCAGAGCTGCCATAACTCATTTGTACACACCATACAGTAAATATTCGACAGGCTTCTCTCTATTCCACCAATGATATCTCCATCAACATAATGTCAGCCCACTTCTGTTCCTTCTTCCATAAGGCCTGCTGCATGTGTTATATCCTGCCTGGGCTAGTCCACAACCTTTTCCATATTCCTCCATGATGTCAAAAAGTAACTAGCCAACTAAAAATGCCCAAGCTCAAGGTGTGATTGGGGTACTCTATGCATCTTAAAAACAACAACTAAAGCTATGTTATCAAAACACAGTCAGTCAGCACTTTATACTTGTGTGTCTTCCTCCACCCTTCACCCGTCTGTTTTGTTTCTTTTAGATAATGAGCTCCTGGGAAAGATTATAAACTCTTTGATGTCTACACATCACCTAGCCCATTATGGGCACTACCAGAGACAATTAATAGTAGCAATAATAATAATTAATAATAAACTCTCTACCTTTCAACAGACCCCTTTCCAAGAGAAAAAAAAATCTAAACATCAAATCAGTTACTTTGGTTCCACATTTACTATATAAATTGGTAAATCAGCAGCAATCTATATCACTAGCTAGCGAAGCGCAGTTTGTCATTTGAGATTAATGAGTCACAGCTACTTTGACTATAGGCCCATTAGTAGCGTATGTCATACAATCTATAGTAGAGATAGGCATGAACCACATCTTGGATATGAAGTTCATGGGCTTTATTCTAATTTACTGGAAAGGTTCCTTGTAGCCAGTTTGTTGCCTTTACACTGTCAGAGTGATGTAAAGAGGTATAAGTGTAACTGAGTATCAGGTCTAAAATCTCTATAATGATTCTAACCATCGTTATCATCTAATTTTTCCAATGCCCTACATCATTAATGACTAGCCTTTTTTCTTGATCTTTGTTACAATTAGTTTGATCTTTCGTTCATTCATTTTTAATCCATGCTCTCGGCTACTGTGTACAGGTTGGTTGCTGTTTCTCGGTTGTATTACTTGGGAGGCATTACCATTATGATGATGTCTGCAAAGTGTGGCAAATTGCTGGCACTATTATGATGGGTCTCGCACTCTCTTCTTTTGGGGGGGGTTCAGGGCACCATTTCTTGCCCCTAAATTGGAATATTAATTGCCCCACTAGTGTCCTAGAGGAGGGGAGTGGAGAGGGAGGGACCTGGGCCCGCCCTCTACTCCAGGTCCCAGCCCAGGGGCCCTGAGGATAGCAGTGAACCACTTGAACTGACGGTTCCTTCCCCTGGGCTACTTCCCTCTCCTGCCCTTTAGCTTGTGGGGGGGGGCTTCCTGCTCTCCCTCTGCACAAGCCAGGTGCCCCTTACCTAGGGTCCAGGACTTCTTAGCCCACCACAGCACTTCTCCAAACTGTCCTCTGCTTCCCTTCAAACTGTTCTCTGCTCCAACACCAATCCTTTCTGCTCCTACTCCCACACTGTCTGATTGAAGTGGGGGGTTTTATCATGTGACTGACTGCAGGTGCTCTAATTGGCTTCAGGTGCTCCAATTGGCTTCAGGTGCTCTAATTAATCTATAGCAAACTTTCCTCCCCTTACAGGGAATAAGGCTCTCTTCTAACTCTTTCCTGCTTCCCTCTGGCCATGCTGTATCACAAAAGTCAAAGTGATTGATAATAAGCCCTAATATCCTCCACTAATGTTACTAAGGGAGTTGGACAAGATGCTCTCTATGTATAGCACAAAAAGTATTGAACTCAGTATGCATCCCTGTTTGCCTCCAGTTTTCATTCCAAAGCGCTCTGTCCGCGCACCACTGACTCAACTCTGCAGTATTTGAATCAACTGACTGCAAAAACCATAACACTTGAGCACTTTCTATAAAGCCTCTCTGTTAACAGAGTTGAATGTTTTCTTGTCAACAAATGTGCAAAACAGGGATGCACTAAACTCTGTCTATCTCTCCAAGATGTAACGAAAAAAGTGAAACTTCCAGGTCCAAAGCCAGCTTTTGACTCAAAGGATCTTTTCTGTTCTTCTTCTTATCCAGCTAAAAATCACTCTTCAGAACACCTTACTAGGAATATTTACTAGACGTATTCCTCTGCAGCTCTTGCAAACTGTCAGGTCACCCTTTTTAAAGAGTTGTACAATGATGGAGTATTGCCAGTCTTCAGGGGACTTCACCTTTTTTCCAAATAAGGTTACAGAGTTTGCAAAGGAGCATGATCATGCCTCTTCCACTATGTGTTAGCACTTCAGTTGATATACCATCTGAACAACATGCCTTGTTGTTTTTCAGAGATCCGCTTACGGCTTCAGTTCCTGCTTCCAATACATATTCTTCTTCATTGTTGCCGTCACAGCTATTGCCTCAAGGACAGCAGGTTCAACTTGACTATTCATGTTCAATAGCATCTTTTAAGCTTTTGAACTGTATCTAGTATATAGGTCCCCTGAGCACTGAGAAGCTGATTTGTTACAGGTGTTAAACTTCTTTGATACTAATCTGACTTTCTGAAAAAGCTCCCACATTACTTTTTTTGAAAGCATTGTTCAAAAGTTCTTTGTCTTCTCTCAAACCAGGCTTACTTAGCCTTTTTAGCCATTCTTTTTAGTTCCTTATTGAGCTGTGTGTATTTGTTTTTCCACTCAGGGCACTCTTCAGCTTTCAAATGTTCTTAATATGCTTCATTTTTCTTCTTGATAGGTGATCTCTAGTATCACCCAGTCTTTTCTTTTAGGATAAAACCTCATCCTTGAAACTCCTTGTTCATGGCATGAATGGAGTCTTTCACCTATGCCCAGATTTGTTCTACTGATGTGTCCTGTAGGACTAAGAGAGGGGACATAGCAGCCACAAGTGGAGTTCAGAAAGGTCATCATAGTGTCTGTATTTTTCAAAGCTTCAACATTATAGATTCTCGTGTGTGGGTTTGGGGGGTATGCAGATTTTAGAGTTAAGTCTGCTCCCGACTGTAGTGATCACACTTTTACATCTATTTAATCAATTATACATGGTTTGAGTCTGCGTTTAGGCTTCTGCAAACCTGTAGTCAAATACGCTTGTTTTCCAATGTTTTCTTATTCAGATGAAGTCTATCTGTTCTTTCCTACCTTTTTTTTTTTTTTGGCTAAATGTTATTCGGTCTACTATGAATTGGTTTGATTTTTGACATTTTGTTGGGATTTTGGCTTACAGGAGTATCTAGCCTTCCAGACATCTCAAGTCTAGGCAGCCCCTTCTTATTCACTACTCATTAAGGGTATACCCTGGTTGCACCACAAGGAGGTTGGAGTGGAACATTCGGTTTGTGGCCTGGTTGGGTCCCTGTTCCCAGTTAAGGTACTCTGGGGTTGGCGCTGCCGGTGTTTGACCCACCAGCAAGATCAGCAAGAAGAAAATGCATTCACCTTTTGCAACCCTTCTACTCATTATACTCAGATCCAAATAGTTCTGTAATGTTTATAACACTATATACTGTTTTTGTTTGATTTGCATGGGTGTGCAGCAGTTTTGCACACACCTGAAATGTGATTCAGTCAGAAATAGTCAGGGAACATAATTTTGCTACTGATAGGTACAGTTTCTAAAAAAGAACTGTTTGTAAAAAAGAACATCAAACATTTTTCCAAAATATCTGCCCATACATTCAGTTAAACAGAACTACTAAGACTAACTATAACACTATCTAGTAATACCCAATAATAGCACAATCACTACTTTTTTCCCTGCCTGAGTCTCTGTTTGGAATCATTTTTATGTACAGAGTAATCATCTACAGGAAATACCCACGCAAGTAAATAAAATATTGCATGGTGTCAAAACATTACGACTCCCAAACTTGGAGGCTTAAATTCAACTCTAAATCTAATCTTTCCCAAACCGTGGTGTTTGGATTTGGTCCATTTATTAAACATATTGTACATTCAAGCTGTGAATTGATTTATATCTTAGATTCAGTTTCATCTGTAATGTTATTGTGTTTAAACAAATAGTACAGCAGAATACTGTTAGCTTTGCAAAGGGGCCACACAAAAAAAAAGCCTGAGCTACATGAGAAACTTCAAAGGCTGAATAACAAGATTTCCCTTATTTGCAATCCTTAGCCTTTTAAAACAAGTTAATGTCATATCTCCCATGTTTTTGTTTTAATAAAGAAAATGGGGGAGGGATCATTCTACTATATTATTCTATGCTTCAGCTCCTATTTCTTTACCTGTACATTATCCAGTTATACTTGTGCCCATTACTGTTTTTAGTACAGTACCTTGGTTTGCAAATGGTCATTAAGAATGTTTCTTGATTTTCTTCTTTCTGTTGTTCAACTCAAGTGATCTTCAGTTGCATCAAAATAACTCAATGCAAAAAAATTTTATATAAGGAAAATAATAAAACACCCTCTTGAGATATGACTCTCCTTTTTACATCTGTTTCATCAATTATACATGGAATGAATCTAAGATCTCATCTCCCTAATGGAGAACACTATCCTACTGTTTAAAATCAATAATACCAGCATATTAAGAAAAGCTGTGCTCAAAAAGAGCAGATCAACTTGCATCTGCCATAGTTTCAGAAAACTTCCATGCAATAATGAATCTGTTGCATAAGTAGTTTCTAATTGTTTTGCATTCCTAGCCAAGATTTTCATAACTGACCAGTAATTTGGGGTGCCCAATTTAAAATACTTTAAAGGGAGACTGATTTTCAGAAAGTGTTGAGCAATCAAACACCTGGACATTTATAGTGGATCAGAACTGAAACAGCATCCTACACTAACCGGCATCTGAAGAGAATATCCGTTGAACTGGGAAACATGCCCTGTCAGAGTCTGTGTCATTGTGGTCTCGGTGACTGACTATATGCATGTCTTCAATCACATCTTCAGTCACTTGGCACAAATAGCTCCTTAGTTAAAACATGTAGTGATCTGAATAATTACACAAATCCTGTGCAGTTTCTTCTTGACTGCTCATAATTCATCTCTTTCCACTTCTAATACATTAAGATTAATATGAGTTTAACATTAGCTATCTTTAAATGTTGTGATCTTACTTCAAAAATACAAATAGTATTTAATAATCGTAATGTAAGGATAACAGAAGTTGTATGAGACAAAATTATCTTGCATATTCATTACACTAGCTCTCCATCTAACGTCACACTCATGCTGTTCTTCACACAGTTCATTCCTCTAAAGAAACACAGCTAGTAATATTTGCCAAATAGTTGGTGTTTGTATATAACAGCCAAGAACAGCACCAGATGGCATAATGCCCTCTTAAGTGTACTTTACCCTTATGTTACCATAAGAGAGAAAGAGGAAGAAAGAAAGAATTCCTACTTCCCATAATGCAAGGAGACTCTTGTGACAGACACAAGACTTAGGAAGTGTAAGTTCAAACAACTATATTGAAATATGCTAGACAAACATGGACTTTTGGGATAAGAAACATTAAGTGGGTTTCCTGGGGAGAGGTTAATGCAAATTACACAACCACATTTATGCAGAAACCCAGCATCTTGAAGCTTCTTCCTGACAAAAGAACCATTGACAGGCCACTGACTTGTTCGCAGAGACTGGAGATCAAAGGCCTGAGAAGTATAAAGAAACAACTCAACTGTCCAACTGAGGTCTAATTCCTGCTCAAAAAATGATATGAACTTGTAACCAAGATATAAGTGCTGGAACTAGGGGTGCTGGGGTTGCTGCTGCATCCCCTGGATTAAAGTGGTTTCCATTATATAGAGAGTTTACAGTTTGTTTCAATGGCTCTCAGCACCCCTCACTATAAAAATTGTTCCAGTACCCTTGAACCAAGGGGGCAAACCCAGTTGTGGGGTCTGAAAGACTGACACCTACTTGAGCCCCATCCTGAAGTGGAGAGACACTTCTGGTAAGCTTTTTGCATTAGTGTAGGTTATTTTATTGTTTTTATACATTTTATCTGTGATGCATTTGTCATAAGAATAAATGCAGATTGTTTTGTGAAGGCTGGTTGGTAACTGGAGTATCCTGGTATTGCCCCTGGAGAAAGAATTAACCTCACAGCGATTTTCCAGCAGCTCTGGCAGGAATCCAGCATGTGTGGTTATCACCGTGTGTCAGAGGGTCACAGCTGAGAATACCAAATTCAGGACAAACTGCTGAGAAATAAGGCAGACTCACCCCAAACTGATGGTTAATCTCTCATTCGATTATACCAAGACAGTAACAAAAGTAAATTTCTGTCTCACCACATTGGTTGACAATAAGTCAAAAATTCAGTCTCCTTAGGCATGCTAGCCCTTGTCTTGCCACCCAGATGCACTGTATGATGAGTGGTTGCTGAAAACAAATTTCACCAAGTATAGGGTCCTTCTAATCTCAAGAGATCGGTCACTTAGCCAGGTCAATATATAACTCAGATCTTACTCAACAATCATGCTGAGGCCAATCCTTTAGTAACTAAAAGGTTTAATAATAAAAGAATGAGAGTTCATAATGGTTACTAGATCATATATATATAAACAATTGCAAAGTCCCTATATCAGATTTGTAGCAGTGATGGTATAGGCTGCTGGCTTGTAAAATCTCTCAGGTGACTTCCAAAAGATTGGAAGGTCCACAGTCCATCATTCAAAATCCTCCTTTTTGTTGTAAATCCACAGTTCAGAGAATCAAGGCAGGAAAGAGGCAACATGGAAATGTCTCGGGGTCTTTTATATCCTTTTCCATGTGCCTGGAAACGTACTGTCTCAAGATGGCATCCAGGATCACATGAGCATATCACATGTCCTTACATAGTTTGATAACTCACAGGTGCAGCCATTGCCCATGTTCTTGTTGAGGCATCCATGGGAAGAGCTATCTGGAGAGTTGATTCTTCTTAATGGCCCATCAAATTTAAATAGTCCATTCACAATGGGCTGGTGACACTGCATGTAAACTACCTTGTGGGTGTTACCCCAGGAACAAACATTTGAGAAACAGATCCATAGCCAATATTCATAACTTCAGATACATAGATTTAACCAGGATAATCATACTTACTAGATTGTAACTTTTTCATTACACCTTACGTGATACACTTTGTATAAGATTTGTTGCAATTATAGAACAGTGGATGCAACCATGATACAAATGGTCATTTTTTAACCAGACAGTATCACGGAGGTGCAGAGAGTGCAAGCCTAAACCCCCAAGTCTGAAGGTCTAGAGACAAGGGTCTCCACCTCAAGAGAGGTGACAGCTGGGAAGCCTAAAATCTTAAGTGGGTGCCCTCAAGGAAGGCCAGGAGTTGGACGGGGTAGATCTGTCAAAGGTGCAGTTAACCCAGAAACTGTGACAGTTTGTTCTCATAGAATCCAGGCAGGAATGTTTGTTTAATGCCTCATTCAATTTACAAATCTTTAACTGATAGAAGCTTGCAAGAAGGGCTCCACATTATCACTCAACAGTCCTGTTTCAACATTATCCCATCAGATTTCTGCTTTGTTATTCAGCCAGTATGACCTGCAGTCATTACAAGGCAGTGAATCTCTAATGCAAAAATAAGATGTTTTTAGAGTCCATGTGTAGAAATTTAATGTAGTTGCAGGACACAAAGTAACAATTTGTACCACACTTTTGTCCTCTCTGTTTTGTCATGATAATTAAATTAATGCTTACCTATTTCTTTGTATTGTATTACATTATATTGTATTCCCTGTTTAGATCTACTTATGAAAAAGACTACATAATAGTTAAGTATTATTATTATCATCATCATCATCATCAATAAATTATTTCTGATCAGGGCCAGCAGCAGCCCAGCAAGCAGGTGCTTGGGGCGGCCACGGGGAAGGGGCAGCACATCCAGCTCTTCAGCGACAATTCAGCCGTGGATCCCTTGGTCCCTCCCGGAGGGAAGGACCAGCAGCCAAATTGCCATCAAAGATGACAGTGGCGTGGTGGAGCTGGCGCCGATAATGATCGAAGCTTTTTTTTTTTTTTGGCGCCGCTTGGGGCAGCAAAAACCCTGGAGCCAGCACTGTTTCTGATAAATCATATTTACTTCAGTAAAAAGAAATCAACATTGTTTTTTGACTCTTTGGGCCAAATTTTCAAAGCTCTGTACAATGAGGAATTTTACAAAATGGGAGCACACTAGCCCTATGCCTGACAAGCTGTATTTCCTGTGTGCAAATGTGTAGGAAGGCAAACATCAGCCAATCGTAGGAGAAAGTAGGTGTTTGGTTGTACACATACCCCATTTTCATGTGCACATGCAAGCTTTAGAGCATGCATTGTGTGTTTGTCTATTGGGACAAATCCACTGTCCAGCCTGAGTATCTTGAGTTAGTTCCTTTGATCTCCTTTTGGCTGCTCTAAATGATGAAGGATCTCCATGGCTCCCATGCCCTCTTTTTAAGCCTGTGTGGAAAACTCACTGAATTCTCTCATGTGGGAGAAACAGACAATCACACAGGCATGCAGAAGGAAAGCAAGATAGTAGGCGGACAAACTGAGAAATTGAAAGATGGTATGAAAATAGCCATTGTTTTTTTTATAGATTTACACTGTGGTGTGAACAGATCCGGGTGGTATTTTGACAAAAATGTAAATAATGCACCCATTTACACAGGGCTCTGGCTATAATTATGTGAGTGAAAATATAAAATAATGGGACAGTTTCCACTAACTGGATAAAAGTAATGTCATCCCAGAGTCATTAATTTAGTTAACTTTTTAAATTATAGTTGCCTTTTCCTCCTCTCACACCTCCCTTTTTTGTTTGCAAAGCCAAGGTAACGAGGATAATAGGAGAATTCTAGATGAGGGGAAGGAAAGAGGAGAGGAACAGAATGCCAAATGAAAGTAGGGTGACCAGATAACAAGTGTGAAAAATCAGCACGGGGGATGGAAGGGGGTGCGGCAGGAATAGGCATCTATATAAGAAAATTCCACAAATATCAGATCTGGTCACCCTGAATGAAAGCAATATGGCTGGATAGACTTGGCAGCAGTTTCATCAGATGCAAACAGCTGATGATATCAGAGGGTTAAGAGACTAGAGGCTCTGAAGGCTGCTTGCCCTGATGCTGCTGGGGTGGGCCATCTTCCAGCAGAACAGGCACCTTTTAATGGATTCCTCCAAGAGAGTTCAGTGGATGAATTCCCACTTGTTCAGTGTGCATGAGGAGGGGAGGTCCTGAGGAGTAATGCCATGGAATGGTTTCTGCTAGTTCCAGTGGGTGACACAAAATTAGTGGAGGGGGGGTTACAGTTCAGGGCAACTACACCTATATTTCCCCTTAGTGGTTCAATAAGGGCACCCAATCTCAGGCTTCCACCTCCCCAGATGTTGCCTTTCGAATGGAGACCTGCTCCTCTCTCCCTTATAACCTGGTTATTTCCAGGCTGCCCAGTTCCCTGCCTTCAGTGTGTCATTCCTAGTACAGAGATGTTGCCCTAGGACACGAGCTTGTTTCTCTTCAGAGATGGTGATGGTGAACAGTGCAATTGCTGCAGTTATAAGTTACCCCCACAGCTCTTCCTTAAGGTACAAAGCATTACAGAGAAAACATATTTAAAAAAGTAAACAAACCTATGCACAAACTAATAAGTTTACCAGAGTTCATGCCAATTCACATGGGCTCTGGAAACTGCAATTTTTTAATACCCTGCTTTTGAAAACCACACTCTGCATGACTTCCACTGTGTGACTTGTCCCCTCTGACCAATCCTTAAGAGTCTGGATGGAACTCAAAAAGATACCAAAGACAAGTTCCAGTGAAGTACTGCTTCCTTATGAACACAGATCACCATCCAAACTGAGATGGGCTGACACTGTGTCCTTGACCTTGTTGAACAATTTTTACAGCTGTAATTTTCTAGCAATATGGATAATATGGAAGTCTGTCATTAATACAATGCATTGGATATTAGGTAATAGAGACCAACTGTTTCTTTGGTAGAATATAGCCGCTCAGAGTAAGCTTGTATTTTGCTGTGTGTATACTAATTTTATATCCTTGCACTTTGTTTTATACTATTTAATATTATGATTTTTTTCTTTTAGAATCTGTATTTATAATACTGGAGCAGTAGCCAGTTTTTAATCCTTAACAGCTGTCATTTTAGATTTTCTTTATTCTAGTTCTCAAAAAGCCATCAAACAATATTGATTAAAAAAATTTCCACATTTTTACTTCAGCTCAAAAATGATTAATGATTTGTATAAGAAAAAAAATCTGCCTTAAACCAATAAACCTCACACACACACACACACACACACACACACACTCTTGCAATAGCAGCTACATTGTTTGTGTTTTTTATAAAACCTGTAATATATTTTATGCCAGGTTTCAGGCAGTAATGGTTTTTGATAGCCAAACCGCAGCCTCCTGAAAATAGGAAAGCAGCCAACTTACCCCACCTTCCCAAAAAGGTCTTTGTACTCTTTAACCAGTTTTGCAAAAACCTGGATTTGCAGCTACCAGTTATTCCCATGCTATATAATTTCCATAGCAACCCTGCTTACCATGAAAAGCAAAGGCTTAATTGACTGAGCTATGTGTAATAATTTACAAATGCTAAAGGGAAGGAAGTAACCAGCTGCCAGTAGTTTTTTATACATATAAATTATCATCACAACTTATTTTAATCTTTTTGTAAAAACATTACATTTGTAGTTTCCCTGGTTGGTTGTTTTCCTGTTTTAAGTAGGCTGAGCAGTAGATACCATTTGAGAAAGCAACTGTAACAGATTTTTTGCCAACCTTAGATTACAATATATTCTATTGTGTATTGATAAAAAGTATTTACATATTGTGTCAGAATATATTTTAATATTTAATACAGTCACCTAAAAAAAACCCTATGTTACATATACTAAAATAATTTCTTGGAAAAAGTTACCTTGAAAGAGAACACTACAATTTACAACAGTTTCTAAAATCCTTGCTATAATCTAGATGATTTCTGCAGTAATTCATGCTGAGAGAAAGAAATCATAAAATCTCTAGGCCTGATTCTGAAGTCCTTATTAAGGACGCTATCCTGCAAGTCCTTACACATGAGTACAAGGTGAGCACCCACATGAAAGTACCTGTTCTGCACAGCTGGAACTACTTGCATAATAACTTTACCATATATGTGTTTGCAGAAGCAGGACCCAAGCCTTTTCTAACTCAATATTATCTGTGGAGTTTTTACTGAATAAGGCTGAGGACCTGCTCTTACTCCCCCTGAAGTTAATGACTGGCCAGACCCTGCTTTTAGGGATGGTAGGGTTTGGCTCTATGAATGTTATTAATGTTGACAATTGCAAGAACAATAGAGCTGAAAAAATGATGCAATATTCTGCCCTGAGTGTTATTTGCTGCCCTTCTTATCATTGCTGAGTGAAGTTCTCTCTGAGCTGATGCTTCCATTTTCCTCATTTATTTTCTACAGAAACTATCCAAGCTGATCTCTTCCTTCTTTGGTTTTGTTTCCTAGTGTGTGATTTCTGTTCTGCCTGTTTCAGTCTCTTGGCATTTTCTGCCCATTGCCTTTTTCTCTTCTCTTATCTGAGGTACTGATTTGTTCCCTGATCCCACTCCAGATTCCTGGCTGCCTACAGGGAGTACACAGGCTGCTCTATTCCCAGTGCACCCTACCAACGTCACAGATTACTATCAGCAAAGGGGGAAGTGTCATGACCTCACACAGTCCTTGGGGTGATGCATCCCTATTCCCTCTCAGTTGCAAGGACTGCAGTTGTCCCTCTCCAACCCACAGCACATGGAAGGTGGGAGGAAAAGGGCTCTTTTTACCCACAATACAAACCCACATAAGGACCAGGGACAATCTCCCCTAAGCAAATATGACTCAGAAGGCAAAGGGAGTATCAAAATGATGTTATTCATAGTATATGCGTTAGCATAGCAAATTGATATTATTCACAGTCACTCTTCTGATCATAACCACATTTTGTATTATGGCAAAATATACCTGAAAAAAAAGAATTTTCTAATGTCTTTCAGTGGAGCCAAGAGCCTTAAAACAGAAAAGCCATATGGAATATGTTTTGCAAGCAGTCTGCGGAAGGCATACATACAAATCTCATTAACATATAATAGGATTTGTGTATGTACCTCCCACAGACAACTTTGAAAATGTAATGTATAGACTCGATAAGGATTTTGCATAAGAGAACTTTTTAGGCAGCTTTTCCTTTTAATAATCTGTAGAAAGAAACTAAGGCTATTTATACGTAGAGAGACAAGGAACAAATGAAAAGAAATCATTGCTAACAGGTATAAGAGATGAGCACAATTCCTTGCTTTTGTTTTCGTGAGTCCAGCACCTGGAGCTTTGGAACTGTTTTAAAAGCTGTTCTAAACTGTACCTCATGGCTCAGAACTTTCACACATGATGAACAAGTCTCATTATCCTGATGCACCTACCACGTGTCCCTCTCCTTTCCTCTTGCTTTTCCTAATAATCTTTAATGTAAAGAGAGTTAGATATTTAAATACTTTTAAAACTACCACTTAAAATCCATTGAACTTCTAGATAGTGCATCTTGGGATGATTATATAAATGACACAGAACTGTCATCACAACTACTGCCCCTGCAGCATTGTTTACTTTGCCTTTGTCCAAATTCACTGCCGTGACATGTTTATTTTATGAAGCATAATGTTTGGCTTGCTGATGTCCAGTCACTGCCTACGTCAAAAACAAATAATGTTTTCTCCAAAGTCTGTGACATTTGGGTTCCAAATACCACAATGTTCAGAATCCAATATTCATATTTATGCATATCCCTGTCAAGTAACCCTTTGTCTGCGTATCTACTGACCCCTGTAACATTCCTACTAGAAATTCTCTCTTCCATCCCAGGTCCACAGAGATCTATACTTCTGGGAATTGCTTTGCAGCTCCAAGCAGCACATTCAAGACTGACAGCTCAGCTCTGCAAAGGGCTTCCCATCCCTACCCTGTTGTTATGATATCTATTTGTATTGCAGTAGTGCCCAAAGGCCCCAACCAGGTTCCATACCTGCATTTTATGTTGCTGTAGGCATCGTATAAACACTTGGGGCTGGATTGTGCATTTTGCATAGAGGATAGTGAGGAGGAATGCTGGGAGAAATTATGCCTAAACAGCAGAGTCTCTCCTGAGATTGCTTGGGGCACTGGGATAGTTTGTACTCTCCTCCAAACATTAAAACAGAGCAGATTGCTCCTTCTAGTCCAGGGGGTTCTCAAACTGCGGGTCAGGACTCCACAGGGGGTCATGAGGTTGTTACATGGGGGAGGAGTCACAAGCTGTCAGCCTCCACCCCAGACCCTGCTTTGTCTCCAGCATTTATAATGGTGTTAAATATATAAAAGAGTGTTTTTAATTTATAAGGGGGGGTCACACTCAGAGGCTTGCTATGTGAAAGGGGTCACCAGTACAAAAATTTGAGAACACTGTTCCAGTCTATTGTCCCTTTGTGTGGTGTAGGCACAGGGAAGCAGGATACAACATACAAGCAAAGTAGTAAAAGTGATGAGGGGCATAAACCCTGTTAATTCAATGTTCACTTATTTATTTGTGCCTAACACTGGCAACACGCAAAAGGTGGGGAAGAGGGATCTCATAAAATATGTATAATATTTATACACATTACAGACATAAAACCACTTTTTTAACCTAATAGCTCTTCAACCTATTGATTATCAGATTGCCAATTTCTTGTTAGATATCATGGAAGCAGTGACGCTGCAGGAGGGATTTGACATGGAGAAAGGAATAGCCTGATGGACTAATTTGGGCAATGCATTTCATGCATATGTGGCTGCATGGAAGAACACAAGGAGATGGCTGTGGACAAACAGGTGCTATCAATGGTAGAATGCAGAGGTGACATTATAAAGGCAAACAACTAGGCAGGGACAAAGGTGTTTTTTTCTTAGTTTCAAGAAACCAAATTCTGATCCCAGTAATATTGCAAACTCAGTAATAGCAAAATTCTGCCTTTAGTGACATCTGTGCAATCCCATAGGCTTCACTGAGAGCTGCATAGATTTCACTGAAGAAAAAAAAATAGTCTTTATTCTTATTTATATTATAGTGCAGGAGTCAGCAACCTCTGGCACGCGGCTTACCAGGATAAGCACCCTGGCGGCCCGGGCCAGTTTGTTTACCTGCCGCATTGGTAGGTTCGGCTGATTGCGGCTCCCACTGGCTACGGTTCACCGCTCCAGGACAATGGGGGCGGTGGGAAGCCGCAGCCAGCACATCCTTCAGCCCGTGCCGCTTTCTGCTGCCCCCATTGGCCTGGAGCGGCGAACCGCAGCCAGTGGGAGCCACGATCGGCCAAACCTGCTGACATGGCTGGTAAACAAACTGGCCCAGCCCGCCAGAGTGCTTACCCTGGCGAGCTGCATGCCAGAGATTGCTGACCCCCGTTATAGTGCCATATATATTATTTATTATATAGTGCCTGGTGAACCCATCTGAAATTGTGGGTCCATGGTGTTATGTGTGGATCAAATACATTATAAGAGACAGTCCCCAAAGCAGGGGCAGCTCTAGGCACCAGCAAAGCAAGCAGCTGCTTGGTGCAGCCCATTTGCAGGAGCAGCGGCTGGCAGAGATCCAGCCTGGGAGCTGAGAACCAACAGGGGGTCCTGGAAGCTGTAGTTCCTTGGTTAGCCCCCTGCCTAAAAAGCCAGCACTGGAGCAGGGAAAGAACTATATTTCCCAGCATTCCCTTGGCCGTGAACAACAGGATGGGGGAGGAGGGACTATGGTAGTTTAAACCTCATGCTGCAGCTTGAGCTCACTGCTAGAGCTGGGTGGCTCTGTGAATGGGGAACAAGTGTGCCCAAGGAGTAGAAGGCTTTACCCCAGAAACCCCCTTCAGAAGACTTTGCCAGACTGGATACTGGTGTGACCTCACCTTGCAGCCCCCAAAGAGGGAATTGGGTGGACTAAAATGGACAGTGCCCCTCTCTATCTGAAGCCTAGCAAGGGAAGTATGTGGATCCCACTAGAATTTAAAATGAAAAGTAAGGGAGGGGAGGTTCTACTGGACCTGGGCAGCTTTAGATACAGTACCAGGCACTTAGGAAGATTTCCACTTCTGAGCCATGGAAGCAGAAATTGACTTTTCCTTTCCAGATTTAGCTAATATTCAGAAAGGGAATCTAGCACCTGCCTTCCAGATTTGAACATCTCAAAATTCAGGAGTGCTCAAGCTCAATTTGGGCAGCTGTTACTTCATTTCTCCCAAATCAGATATACTGATCCACTAATTTGCTGTAGAAAAAGTAGGATAAAATTGAGCAAGAAATGCTTTCCAGTGGTTATTAGGACTGAAATTGTTATTTTCAACAGCCATTGCCTTTTTTTTTTAAGTTGTTTAAAAGGAAGAAAGTGATATTGCTTTGGCAAATTCCCCATAGAAACAAAGAGTGGAACAAAAATAATAATAAAGGCACCTCAACTTTTCCTCATTTGTGGAGGACAGTCTTATAATATGCATCCAGATATCCTCCAGTCACACAAACTGAAAATTGTTCCACTTTACTGCAGTTCTGTAACCATATGGGAACCAGTCCTTTCTGTGTTCTGTGCACGTCCAAAATTCCTGCTGAATGACGCACCCTGGGAGCAAGTTACCAGTGACCCAGGGCTGGGGCAGAAGGACAGTGCAGGTGGGGGGGGAGAGCCCAGGGCTGGGGCAGCAGGGGGTGTGGGTGGAGGGAGCAGAGCCCAGGGCTGGGGCGGCGGGGGGGGGGCACTGGTGGTGGAGGAATGGGGGAGCCCAGAGCTGGTGAAGCACAAGGTGTGTAGGAAGAGGAAGGGGAGCCCAGGGCTGGGGCGGCAGGGGGTGTATGGGTGGGGTGGCAGTGGTGGGGGGAATGGGGGAGCCCAGAGCTGGTGCAGCACAGGGTGGGGGGGAGCCCAGAGCTGGGGCAGCAGGGGGGTGTGGGTCAGGGGAGACCAGCTGGGGCGGCAGCGGGGTGCAGGTGGGGGGCAACCAAATTTTATTTTTCTTGGGGCAGAAAAAAACCTAGAGCCGGCCCTGCCCCAAATTGCTTATAATCTAAATAGATATGACAGACAAAGGGCAGGAGGGGAAACCTGACTTACTAAGGTGACAGGTGCTCAGTGGCAGAGCAAGGAACAGTACCGAGGTCTCTTAAGTCGCAGTCCAGTGCTCTTACCACTGGACTACATTGCCTAAGAACTTTAGATGACTTCTTAAGGTAAAGAGCTAGCAGTGTTGATAAATTGTATACTCAATTGCTTGATCACACACTTTGGTTCTGTGTGAAATATATTCAAGACCAAATAACCAGCGTCCATCAGGTTTATTGCTAAAAGCCAATAAAAGTATAGTACAGGAAGAAAGGTTCAGCATGGTACCAGATTCCAAGAAGCCGTCTTCTGCAGCGTTGTTACATTCACCTTATATAGAAGGTGTGCTCCCAAAGTTACAGATTTCAGTTAAGAGTGTTTATAGGATGATTCTACAAGTTACAAAACTTTTTCATGTCCTTAAAATCCAACCCATCAGTTTGTCCTAGTCCCTAAATTGTTAGGGACTTTTCCTTATCTTTGTTTTAGATACTAGTGTTCCAGATATTTGGCTGGTGAAGGTACCTTCCTAGCTTGTACTAAGACACAGAAGGGATGTATCTGGATTTTGACAAGTTTCCTGTCTGCTTATGCCAAATACTGAATTGTGCTACTGCAGGATATAATGGGATGTAGTTTAGCATGAGCTAATATAACTCTGGGGAAAACATAGGCCATTCAAGCTCTTATAACTGCAAGGTATTTGTATAATGTGTGGCTACACAAACATAACACATGTGTTACCTAACAGCTGCTTTATTAAATATGTGCCTCTCAGTTGAAGGTCTATATAAAACTGCCTAAATGCTCTCAAGGTGTTCCAGCATAGACTGGGCTTACATGAAACCCAAGATTCATTCTTCCAGGATATGAAAGCTATTTTTGCAAGACATTAAATTCCCCAGTGAGTTGTTAGTAGTTCTTTTTAACCATCCAATACAATGGCTAGTTTTTATATCCAGTGCCAAATTCCAGCCTGGAGTTCAATAGGGTTGCATTGAGTATAAGTCAGAGTAGAATCCAGCCCTTTATGTTCTAGAACACCTGAATCTTTATGCAGATACATTGCATGCAACAACTTCAGTTTTATGACTTTCTTCCTCATTTTTTTTCCTCGCAAGATCATTAAAAAAAATAAAATAGATAACTAGGAAATAGTGAAGCAATCACCATGGATTTAGGTGCCTAAGTTTAGGCATTCAAGTTTGGAGACTTTGACCTTAGCTTTTGAAGTTCAGTAAACATTAGCTAGACGTTTTAGGATTTGAGGGGCTAGTGCATGATAAAATGCAGACACTACCAGGACTGCATGATGTTCTTCTGAGCTCTTCAGCACTGCATGCTGTACATGTCTTGCACAGCTAACAGCATAAATTATTTCACTTTTCCTACATTCACCACACCTTACAGCTGATGGTACTTGATGTCAAATTTAATAAATAAATTCAGAGGCATAGCAGTGGCTGAATCACATTAGAAAAAAGCCAGAGAAATCCAGATTCATTGAAGCTGATGCTAAGTATGTACGTTGCATGGCAGGCCCACTGTGCATAGAAATCATTGTATGAAGTGCCATATTTATAGAGAAATGTGTAGGCAACATGATGCAAACAGCAATTTCCTTACTTTTCTTCTACTGTGTAAGCATTATGCACAGTACAGAATATCGGGACTGCCCACCCCACACTATAGTGTTAGGGCTGAGTGTGAGCAAAAAATAGAGTATGATTTTTAAAAGCGTCCTGCCCTGGCCTAACTCTGCTCCCATTGACGTCAGTGGGAGTTTCACCATTGACTCCAATGGAACAGTTAGGCCAATGCTGAGGGCTTTTGAAAATCACACCCAAAGTGTTGCACAGTAGACAGGGGCCCTCACAGCTAGTCTTGTCTCTGTGTTGGGCAGTTTCTGCTGTTCTTTATTCTTTTATGCTCTTCATGCAATGGGGATGGATGGTGCTCTGGATAGGGCTGCTCAGGCGTGAGAGCCTGCCCTGTGGCTACCAGCTTAACAAACTCCTCCACATTTCCCTTCCCAGGTAGGGCCTTAGCATCTCCAGTCAAGGAATTAATCAGATTATGGACAAATGACAGCCAGCTAATCAGAGAACACACAAGGAAGTCCCGACTTTCAGCATGGTGAGGAATGTACTCTCCCCCCCACTGAAGCAGGATCAGGTCCCCAGCTGTCTTGATGAACTAGATATTTATATTGCTATCCAACCCCTTTCTAACTTGGTTTCTTTCCATGTAACATTTTGGATCAGAAGAAATATATTCAAGTTACCACTTTCACACCCATAGAAACAATTGTGCAAATGTGGAAATGGTACAAATGGAACAGGAATAAATCTTTTTTAAAAGATCTTTTCCCCACATACTGACTAGCAAGTGTATAAACTTAGTTTTCAGGAAAGATCTTAGAGAATGAAACACGGGGGGCAGGGGAATGTGATCCAAAAGACACGTAAACTCAGTTCTGAGATGGGGGCAGCCAGGGCCGGCTCCAGGCACCAGCTTATCAAGCAGGTGCTTGGGGCGGCAACTCCGGAGCGGGGCAGCACTTTCAGGTATTCGGCGGCAATTCGGCGGAGGGTCCCTCACTCCTACTTGGAGCAAAGGACCTCCCGCTGAATTGCTGCAGATCACAATAGCGGCTTTTTTGGGGGGGAGGGGGCTGCTTGGGGCCGCAAAACCCCAGGAGCCGGCACTGGGGACAGCACTGAACAGAACTGATGAGCTTGAGAGTCAAATGATCTTTCTTCATTCACCACAAATATCTTGGTACCTCTCTTTCAGTTCCTACTGAGTAAATTTGGTACATAGATTGTCTAAGATATTTTCAATATTTTTACACCAATGGAAATGATTAAGGTCATGCTGCTACATCATCCATTTGATGGCCAACCAAAAACCAGTTTTAACCATCTATTACTGCTGAATGCATGGGTACGTTGCTGAAATCTTTGATTGCATTCTACAACACATCCAGTCTCAAAGGCATAATACACAAAGCCGCTCAGTAATTTCAATCATTCTTCCAACAATTTGTTCAGAAGATTTAGTGATAAATATGGAGCAGGGCTTTGTATGTATGCACACATGTGTATGGGTAAATTTATTAACATACTAATACAGTAAATTCATAATCATTAGGCATGAGTTTAATTACTTTGCTGAAGTGAGGCTACTATGAAGTTCTAACAACAGCTGGCTCAATAGGACTACTCCTATAAATAAGGATGATCAACTGAATAATCTAGAATATCTAGATGCCAATGGCTGATGATCTATTGCAACTATATTATCTCATCTGCCTCTTTTGTTGCTTACTGTCCACTTCCTATCTACACTGTGCACCATGTTTCCAGTATTTTCCCTCAAAATGGCTTCCTTTATAAACTATATCAGAAATTCCTGTCATACTATACTTGTGCTGCAGTGATATGTATACTTTGTGCCTCTTTCACATGGCTGTTAGCACTGACTTTTATTTTCAGCAACAGTGTTCGCTCTCTTTCAGAGGATGGTAATATGAATGGATATATGCCCTGGAAGGATAAATAGGGGTACTGACACAGAAAGACTGATTGACAGGGACTATTTAAATTCTGTCATATGGCTGGCAGGGCAAGTCTTTCTCCTGCCAGTAAAAATTACACTGATGCCTCATGTGAATTTTAGTCTCTATTTGTCGTGGACTATAGCTCCATTCAGATTTACTATGTATTTCATATGCACAAAAAAAAATAGAACAAAGGACACTATTCTGTCCCTGGTTGAGTTGTACTCCACATTCAGGTCAGCTCTGCTTGCAGAATGGTAAACACATCTATTGATATCTGGATAGCTATAATTCTTATGCACAATCACGGAGTGAAGGGTGGGAATTAAATCCAACATCTGACACAGCTTATCAAAATAGTGCACAGCAGATGGGTCCCTCAGGATTCATTGATACAAGAAACTCCAAAATTGTGACAACCTCTAGAAATACTTTTTTGTATTTGTGACTGTCCCTAGACACTGAGGCAGATATCCTCAAAGGTATATAGGCACCTAAATACCTTTGACGATCTGGTCCTGAAGCCTTCTATTTGTACACAGAAGCAGTACAGTGATAATGCAAACTTTCCCACAATATCACTGTAGTTCAGTGCCAGTCTGGACATTCACATTTCTCTCTTAAAGTCTCTTCCAGGATTGCCCAACAGGGATGCAAATTAGTACGAAGTGTGGTGGTGGTGGCGGCAGCAGTGATTGTGAAATAGACAGTTGTTCACTGGAAACTAGCCTGAGGCCACTATCCTTATTTCAGGATGCAGGCCTGGCTTGACGTAAGGAACTTGTCTCATTTCTTAGTGGGCATGACTGGGAAGGTGAATGGAATGTTAAGTTGTAAATAAGGACTTGATAAGCAGTATGCTAGAGCTAGGGTGGCTGTGTTAGCTAAGATAAGCAGCAACACTGTAAGGCTAGGGACAATGGACAAGATAAAAGATGTAAAGATCAGCTTCCCTATGAACAGAACATGGATAAAGCATGCTGTACAGGGATAGTTTCCTACAAAGTAACCAAGCCAAGCCAAAAACCTGTGACGTAATGCATAACAAATACAATACAAAGTCTAAATGTACATAAAGGAAGGCGTTTTCTGTGCAACTTTGGATGTGTTGTATGCCCTATATCCACCCCCTACACTTGAGTTTGATCAACTTAGTGTAACTTCACAGAAGTTGGTCCAATAAAAGATATTACCTCACCCACTTGGTCTCTGAGTGAATAGCTGGCAGTAGTCAGAGACCTGGTAAAATCTCTGACTCAAATTCAATAAAACACCCATAAACGGAATATTCCTGTTCCATGGCAGCTGATTGCTCCCAGGAAACTTTGGAAAACATTCTATTTGGAAAGAGTTCTGCCAAATGTCCTATATTTACACATTGTCTCCTTCCTTTATTTTGATGTATTTCCATAAAAGCAAGATCTTTGCTTCTTAAGAGTTCATCTGCTCCTTCTGCTGACTCCCCCAATGAAGTCATAATTCTCTGGAGGACACTCATTTCCATAGAAATGCATTTGTTGTTCTGAACACTCTGTTGCGGATTCAGGTGGGGAATAAGTACCAGAAGCAGCTGAACTCTTCCCAACAAAGATCTTTTCATGGAAATAGTCCTTTGTAATAAAACACTGGGGGAGAAAAATACAGAGAAAATATGTGATAAGCACATAGAATTGTCTTTGGAAATAATGTTTTAGAAAAATTTCCATAAGATGTGAATGGTCTTTAATATAGTCTATTTTCCATTTAGAGATCCCAAGCATATCCAGACATTGACTGAAACCCTTTACAATGGATATATGGAAAATAAATAAACTTATATTAAAAAATCCACTTCTCATCCAGGGCATCCAAATTTGAAATGCAACAGAAGAAAATCTGATACAAGAATGCAATTCATAAACATACATTTTATCTGTATATCAAATCACAATATGCTTCACTATGCAGTGGATCAATCTCAGTAAAAAAATCTTTCAAAAATACCTGTTAAAGGTCTACCCTTGATTAAAGAATGGGGTCTAATATGGGATTAAGAGACATAGGACTTGCCTAGAATTCTGTTCTGCACTATAACCCCACTCAGACAAGTGGTCCCACTTAAGGAAAGGGGACTATTCATCTGAGAAGAACTACTCCCATGAATAAGGGTTGCAGGATGAAAGGCTGCAAAAATTTGGTACAGCAAAATTATTAAATTGGTTTTCTATAGAAAAATTATGCTTCCTTCCTATGAACATGATATATTGCAAGGTAAGCAGAATTGGTGGTCTCCATCTCCAGCTGGTCATAGAATTATAGAAATGTCAGGCTGGCAGGGCCGGCTCCAGACTTCAGCATTCAAAGTAGGTGCTTGGGGCAGCAATCTGCAACGGGCGGCAGTCCAGGTGTTTTTGCCCCCAAGCAGTGTGTTGGATTGCCGCCGCGGATGGCGGGGGCAGTCCATGTGCCATTAGGGTGGCACGTGCATTTCCGCGGTGGCGGCAATTCGGCGGCAGCTTCTATGTTCAGCTGTCCGTGGCAGCGCAGCTTCTGTTTTCTGGCTGAAGACAGAAGCTGCTGCCGAATTGCCGCCGCTGTGGAAACACGCGTGCCGCCCTAACGGCACACGGACTGCCCCCGCCATCAGCAGCGGCAATTTGGCGCGCTGTTTGGGGCAGCAAAAAAAGAGCCAACCCTGCAGGCTGGAAGGAACCTTCAGAAGTTATCAAGTGCAGCCCCCTGTTCTGAGGCAGGGATAAATAAACCTAGACCATCTCTGACATCCTTGACAGATGTTTGTTGAACCTGTTCTTAAACTCCAATGATGAGGATTCCACAGCCTCCCTTGCAAGCCTATTCCAGAGCTTAACTACCCTTCTAGTTGGAACGTTTTTTTCGAATACACTGCTCTACAGCCAAAATGCTTCTGAAATAAATGTAGTCCAACTTTACTAACTCTGGGTCACTGAGAACGAAAATGCTTAAAATTGTTGATTGGCTCTAGTTTTCAAGATATGCTATTGGGTCAGTATATACGACCCTTGACTTGGGAATGGTGGAGGATAAGTGAGTTATAAAGGGAAGGGATCTCAGTTTAAACCAGAAATGACTAAAATACATCTTTGACTGGATCTATGAATAAATCTATGACTGGGTTTGGACAGTACTTGTTTTTGAGGCAAAACAATGAATGATGCAATCTGAAGCTGGTATTGCATCATACATGATATGAATTGCATCATGTTATTCCTAGGAGTCATGGATGATGCAATCATAATGAAGCTTACATCACTCTGCTGAACAAATTGCCCTATATCAGCTCTAGAAATCATACAGTGTCATGCTCTCTTATTTGTCGGTGTTTGATTTTGCAAAGGGACTGTCATAAACAGATAGCTAAGGGTTAATGTCTCTTTCACCTGAAGCACCTGACCAGAGGACCAATCAGGAAACCGGATTTTTTTCAACTTTGGGTGGAGGGAAGGTTGTGTCTGAGTCTTTGTTGTCTGTCTGCCTGCTTTCTCTGAGCTTTGGAGAAGTAGTTTCTGCTTTCTAATCTTCTGTTTCTAAGTGTAAGGACAAAGAGATCAGATAGTAAGTTATATGGTTTCTTTTCTTTGGTATTTGCATAAATATAAGTGCTGGAGTGCTTTGATTTGTATTCTTTTTGAATAAGGCTGTTTATTCAATATTCTTTTAAGCAATTGACCCTGTATGTGTCACCTTAATACAGAGAGACCATTTGTATGTATTTTTTCTTTCTTTTTTTATATAAAGCTTTCTTTTTGAGACTGTTGGAGTTTTCTTTTCTGGGAAACTTCAGGGAAATTGAGTCTGTACTCACCAGGGAATTGGTGGGAGATCTGTGTGTGTTGGATTTGCTAGCCTGATTTTGCATTCCCTCTGGATGAAGAGGAAAGTGCTTTTGTTTCCAGGACTGGGAACGGAGAGGGGGAGTCACTCTGTTTGGATTCACAGAGCTTGTGTCTGTGTATCTCTCCAGGAGCACCTGGAGGGGGGAAGGGAAAAAGGATTATTTTCCCTTTGTTGTGAGACTCAAGGGATTTGGGTCTTGGGGTCCCCAGGGAAGGTTTTTCAGGGGGACCAGAGTGCCCCAAAACACTCTAATTTTTTGGGTGGTGGCAGCAAGTACCAGGTCCAAGCTGGTAACTAAGCTTGGAGGTTTTCATGCTAACCCCCATATTTTGGACGCTAAGGTCCAAATCTGGGACTAAAGGTATGACAGGGACACATTTCTGTTTAGCCAAAGGGAGCAGAGATGCCTCGTACTTGTGTGAACAGTGCAGATAACTTCTGCTATGTTTGTGGTGAAGTGACTTTTGCATCACAAAAGTTCAGTATAACCACTATGGTTAAGAAAGCCTATCACCTTTCTTTTGGCTGCAAAATTGGAGATCAGGACAAGAGGTGGGCCCCACACATATGCTGCAACACTTGTGCAACAAATCTTGGCCAGTGGTTGAACAGGAAAAGGAAATCTATGCCTTTTGCAGTGCCAATGATTTGGAGAGAGCCAACAGTTCATACCAGCAATTGTTACTTCTGCATGGTGCCTCCAGTTGGGAAAGGCGTGTCAAAGAAGAAAAAGTGGACTGTGCATTATCCAAACATTCCATCAGCTATATGCTGAGTACCCCACGGAGAAGGACTGCCGGTTCCTGATGCACCAGAATCATTCTCACTTGAGTCAGACGAGGAAGAGGAAGAGGATGAAACTTCTGGTCCTGAACCATCAATGTCACAGGACCCACATTTTCTCCCATCCTCCTCCTCTGAGCCACACCTCATAACACAAGGTGAACTGAATGACCTTGTCAGGGATTTGGAACTACCCAAGAGTAAGGCAGAGCTGTTGGGCTCCAGACTACAGCAGTGGAATCTCCTGGCAGGCTATCAGGGAAATGGAGCCCATCAATGCTTGCAGACTATTGCTGGACAGTGACAAGAGATGCTCCATTTAATGAATATAAGAGACAAGCCAAGAAGCGCTGAGTAGACACTGAATAGGACTAAACTATGTAAATAATAGTTTTTTGCCTTTTGTTTCATAATAAATTTTATTTATAGAACCCTTTTGCTGATTTTTAAAGTGTTACATAAACAGGACAGGTGAAATATTATCACGTAAAGCAACCATAAACACATGAAACGACTTAGTAGAGTTTTAATCATGAATTGTAAACCTATCTACACAATATAGGTTTACAATTTATGATTAAAACTCTACTATCTACACAATATACATAGACATAAAATGTAAAAACTTAAATATCTTAGAAACAGTAGCCAGTTGTTTTAATTGTCATATTTGAATTCAGCACATCAAAATACATAATAAATATCACATTTTATCTCTGAAGCAGACGACTTCTCAAAAATTGTAGACCAGTGATATCTAACCTAAATCTCCCTTGCTGCAGATTAAGCCCCATACTACTACTCTTATTTCCAGTGGACATGAAAAACAATGTATCACCATCCTCCTTATAACAGCCCTTAACATATTTGAAGACTATTACCAGGTCTCCTGTCAGTCTTCTCTTCTCAAGACAAAAACATGCCCAGTTTCTTTTATAATCTTTCCTCATAGGCTTCCCCTCTGAACTCTCCCCAATTTGTCCACACCTTTTCTAAAATGTGGTTGGACACAGGGTTGGACACAATACTCCAGCAATCTACCAGTGTCAAGTAGAGTGGGACAATTATCTCCTATGTCTTATGTACAACATGCCTATTAATACACCCCATGTGAAGGCAGAGAGGATATGATTCCTCTGGGAGCAGAGGCCTGCAACTGGCTGGCTGTCTAGCTAATTAGCCACAGCTGCTGCACCTGGGAAAAGACCTGCGACTTAATTGGCTGATTCTCATAAAAGGAGGAGCAGGAACTAGAATGGGAGGCTGCACTACCTGGCACAGTCTGGTACCATTGTTGGGAAGAGTAACTCTATGAAACAGATGAGCAGAAGGGAGAGTGGCTAAAGTTCTGTTACTACAAAATCTTTGAGGTGAGAGTCAGGAACTTTTGGGTTGATTGACTTGTGTGGTGAAGGCTGGATTTGGGGAAAGGGACTTAACCTGTACAGACTTTGAGGGGAGAGGCTATGAAACTCTGGTCCTCTTTGTTAAGAAAGCTTGAAATAAAACCTGCAGCAATTATTCTGTCTGGAAACTACCTTCCCTGGATTCTGTGAGAGGGTTCCAGGCAGAATTTCCACAGGGAGGGACCTTGCTCAGCAAACAGAAGCTGGGTTCCCACTGGAAGAGGGTGCTATAAAAAGGTAAGCCCCAATCCTTTACACCCCAGAACATTACCTTTTTTTTTAAACTGCATCACATTGTTGACTCACTCAATTTGTGATCTACTACACCCACTAGATCTTTTTCAGCAATACTATACCTCATCAGTTATTCCCCATTTTGTAGATGTTACTTTTTTTCCCTTTCTAAATGAAGTACTTTGCATTTTTACTGAATTTCATCTTTTCATTTCAGACCAATTCTCTAATTTGCAAGGTCACTGAAACCGAACCCTGTCCTCCAAAGTGCTTGTGACCCCTCACAGCTTGATGGAATTAAAAAGAATTAAAGATTTCAAAGTACTAAACTTTCAGGGGCTCTTGATAGGTAACTTGTAAAATATGCCACTAAAGAGATCAACTTTCCTAATGTTGCACAATCTGCTGAGTTCATAGCCTATGAGCAAAAAGAGTAATTTGTGTTATTATTAGAGTTCCTGTGTGATATTACCTATGGTACAATATGGACGTTGAACAGCTATGTCCCCTTAACTCTCTAGTCTAGTGTGCCTTTTATGCTGATTTGCTGTCAGTACATCCACTCCTGGCCTGTTCACACAGCCTTCAGCATGCAAATTCACTCTCAGCTAAATGCATGAGCATTCTGACCAATTACTCATGAAGTACATACAGGGTGATGCTTGCAACTTCCTAGGCCCAGCCTTGTCCCCCCCAGAACTATACTGCTCAGTACCCTTCTGAACAGTACAAGTTCATAGAAAGTCTGTCCTTTCAGCAAAGGAAAATAATGCACCAGCCTTGTTATTCCAAACAGAGTTTCCCCCACACACTTCAATCCAAATACTAGTTAAGAGAAACATTGTTTTAACTACAGAAAGATAGATTTTAAATAAGGATGCACAAAAGTCAAGATTCTTTACAAAAGAAATAAAAGAAAAACACAAGCTAATGGTAACTAACAGAATTCAAAGTGAAGGTTTCCCTCCCTGTACACTGCTGAAATTTGATAGGCAGGGTCCACTCTCATCCTAGGGCCCCTTCCCATTAGTTCAGTGTCCTTCAGGTATTCATTGATGCCATGAGCAGAGGTGGGAGAAGGAGCAATGTCTAGCCTTTTCCTCCCCTCTTTATAGTTCAATTTCTTGTGCCAGAAACATCCTTACTGAGTCCTGGTGACAAAACAATCTCTTGTGGATGTGAGGTTTGAACCTTCTGTGATGAAATGTAAATGTCTTGTTTACAACTTTTCTGCTGGAGATGGCCACTTAAGCAGTTTATAGTTTAACATCTGTCTCTGAAAAACTGGTCTGTGGATGTTATTGAAATAAGCTGTAATTCTGGGTAACAATTGTACTGTAGAATCTTAACGTCACATAGCATTGCTACATATTAACAGGATGATATTCAGCAGATTATGACTTTTCAAATGATACCTCAAGGTATACATTGTACCATATTTATCATAGTCTTGTAAAAGTGGTGAACATAATGGTATAGACTGTCACACCCTGTTATATACAGAAAATGTTCCTTAACATGTTTTGACAACAGTACTATCTTCATATTATGGACAAACACTGCATTGTTTGTGTGCCCATTCGGTGCAAAAGTATGGCTGAAGTTATCAAACAAAGGCCCTGATGCTGCTCTGATTGAAGTTAGTGGGACTTTCACCATTGACTTCACCAAGAACAAGAATAGACCCTTTATAGAAAATAAACCAGTAACTGAACTATCAGAAAACTTTTTTATAATCTAGAAAGTCATTGGATTATTCCATGATCCTAAACCATTTAGCATCCAGGACCAAAAAAGTGTGGCTTACCAAATAGCTCATCTCTCTTTTTTTTTTTGGACGTTCTTGAAAGCAAGTAACAAATAGCCAATTCAATGCTAAGTGGTGAAGAGAATCTCAGTCTTGACCAGTAAAATATTCTTAGTCTATGGCTGAGCATCTCTTCAGCAGGCTTTTGCTAAACTGTATGGTGAGAGAAGGTCCATTATTGTCTGGATTGAGACCATTAAATTGATATACATCCTGATAGGAATTCAGTTATCCTAGCCTGTCTCTAATGGGGAATTTATCTACTACCCAAATTAGCTTAGACTTAACTTGCTGTTTAAATAATTCTTCCTTTTAATTGACTGAATATAGGTTTTACTTTAGAGTATTCTGCATACGGAAAATGAACTTAAAATTCTGATCTAAACGCATTTAGGGATAACAATTTTCATTCCTGGTTCAGCACAGCTACTAGTTAATATTCTGAACTTGCCTTTTGGAGCATGCAGACGTTCACTGGCAACCGAGAGAACTAGGGCATTTGAAAGCTAGAAGGGAATTGGTATTCTGCACAGTTTTAGTACTGCTAGTTGGGAAGCTTGACAAGCATCACACTTGCCAGTTTATTGATACCAAAATAAAGACTGAAGCTTGTGTGACATTAAAGTGCTTCAGCACAGCAAAGTCATTTTATAGCAAAAGAATTTTGTAAGTTCTCCAAGATGGTTCATAGGATTTGTTGCAATTGGCAACACCAATTTTTTTTCTTCAGCCACATTGTAAATCGCTACAATTTGCCATCTCCTCCATTTCCTCCTCCCTACTGCAATTGTTTTGAAGACAAATAACAGATTTCAACTATCACTAGAAAAAGGAGCTGAATTCAGTTTGGTTATTCATTTTAGAACAGCTTTCTCAGAGTAGCCATGGGAGGGAATCATGAGCACATTATGATGGCTTGCCTGGCCAGATGATAAAATTCATCTGAGAATGAAACAATGCAGGGCCTGAATACCTTACTAGATTATCTGTCTCTCTGACAGCACTGGAGTTGAAAGCATTTAAGTTTTATGGGGAGAAAGGGATCCTGACAGTTCATTCAGAAAGCATTACTTTTCTCCTTTGCTTCCACTTACCAGGAATGAGTTGATTAAAATGAGACTTTTCTTTAACCAGTTCAAATAACACCATGTGACTTAAGCAACAGGAAGTTGCACATAGACATATTATGAGGTGGTGTGGAATTTCACCACTCCAAAGAGAATTCCAGGAGACTCCAGCTTTGCATGGCACTGACTTTTTTGTTGCATCTTGACCCTCTCAATTTGTTCATAAATCTCTCACCCAGCCTGTCATAAACAGATAGCTAAGGGTTAATGTCTCTTTCACCTGAAGCACCTGACCAGAGAACCAATCAGGAAACCGGATTTTTTCAACTTTGGGTGGAGGGAACTGAGTGTTTTTGTCTTTGTTTTCTGGCTGCCTGCTTTCTCTGAGCTTTGGAGAAGTAGTTCTACTTTCTAGTCTTCTGTTTCTAAGTGTAAGGACAAAGAGATCAGATAGTAAGTTCTATGGTTTCTTTTCTTTGGTATTTGCATGAATATAAGTGCTGGAGTGCTTTGATTTGTATTCTTTTTGAATAAGGCTGTTTATTCAATATTCTTTTAAGAAATTGCCCTGTATTGTGTCATCTTAATACAGAGAGAACATTTGTACTTATTTTTCTTTCTTTTTATATAAAGCTTTCTTTTAAGACCTGTTGGAGTTTTTCTTTACTTCAGGGAAATTGAGTCTGTACTCACCAGGGAATTGGTGGGAGGAAGAAATCAAGGGGAGATTTGTGTGTTGGATCACTAGCCTGATTTTGCATTCCCTCTGGGGGAATAGGAAAGTACTTTTTGTTTTCAGGATTGGGAACAGAGAGGGGGAGTCTCTCTGTGTAGTTTCACAGAGCTTGTGTCTGTGTATCTCTCCAGGAGCACCTGGAGGGGGGAAGGGAAAAAGGATTATTTCCCTTTGTTGTGAGACTCAAGGGATTTGGGTCTTGGGGTCCCCAGGAAAGGTTTTTCAGGGGGACCAGAGTGCCCCAAAACACTCTAATTTTTTGGGTGGTGGCAGCAGGTACCAGGTCCAAGCTGGTAACTAAGCTTGGAGGTTTTCATGCTAACCCCCATATTTTGGACGCTAAGGTCCAAATCTGGGACTAAGGTTATTACATGGTGTGCAGCTGGTGGGACTAGAATCCAGAAGCCAGTAGGAATATTATATTTTTCTTTTCTCTGCTAAGGGCTTTTTAGCAGAGAGAAACAGTTGGTTTTAAAAGGGAACCAGAGAGAATTTTTTTTTCTGCTCTCTCTCGCAGTTTGTGGCTTGCATGTTAAGGGTCTTTTGTCATGCAATAGCCCTCCCATTAGGAGTCAAGTACCAGCACTTATAGGCATGCAAATAAAGTGGTTTTTCTGGTTTCCCTTCATTGAACATTAGCTAGAGAGAGAAAAGGAAAATTAGCTAAAGGCACTGTTGCTAGGCAGACTTCAGGAGGCAACAGAGAACCTGCAGTGCAGAAGATAAACACCGGAGGGCACCCCAACACAAGAAAACAGGAATCATGACTTCTAAGGCAAAAATTGAGGCCCAAGAGCAAGTCAGAGAAGCTGAACACAGGCGACAACTGGAAATAAAACAAACAGAGATGGAAATAAGAGAAAGAGAAAGAGGCGGCCCACCGCCGAGAAATGGAAAAGCACCAAAAAGAAATGGAAAAACAACAAAAAGAGAATGAAGAGAAGGAAAAACAGAGAAAACATGAACTGGAGTTGGCAAAAGCTGGGCTGCATGTGCCAGCCAACCCTAACAACCCGGCGCCAAATATTGCTCCACAGCACAGGAAGTTTCCCACCTACAAGGCAGGTGATGACACCGAGGCCTTCTTGGAAAATTTTGAAAGAGCCTGTCTTGGGTACAGCATTCCCGAAGACCAGTACATGGTAGAATTGAGGTCACAGCTCAGTGGACCTTTAGCAGAGGTGGCAGCTGAAATGCCTAAGCACCAAATGAATGACTATAAACTTTTTCTAACCAAGGCCAGATACAGGATGGGGATAACCCCAGATCATGCCCGTCGGCGTTTCAGAAACCAAAAGTGGAAACCAGAGGAGTCATTTCCCAAACACGCCTACTACATTGCAAAAAACTATGAGGCCTGGCTAACAGGAAACAACATTCAAACCTTGGAAGAACTGAACCTCCTCATACAAATGGAGCAGTTCTTGGATGGTGTTCCTGAAGACATCACGCGGTACATACAAGATGGAAACCCCAAGAATATCGCTGAGGCGGGGGAGATTGGAGCCAAATGGATGGAACTGGCAGAAAGCAAAAAAGCTACTGTCAAGGGGAACGATTACCCCAGGGGGCACACAGACCATAAACCCTACCACCGAGGACAGCCAAAGACCCCACATACACCCAAGTAAAGCCACAGATACCCTACCCTTCAACCTCACCAGTCTCCAGTAACTCACCTCGGCCCAGTGACCCATCAGATGGAAGATGCTTTAAGTGTAATGAACTGGGACATATCAAGGCCAAGTGTCCCAAGAACACCATGCGAGTGCAATTCATTACACCACCATCACACCAAAGATCCCCAGGCCCGGATGCCTCTCAAATACCCTTGGAGCGAAGGGAAAATTTGAGAGGTGGGCGGAAAGAAGGTTACTGCGTGGAGAGACACGGGGGCACAAGTGTCAGCTATCCACCAATCCTTCGTTGACCCCAAATTCATCAACCCAAAGGCCAAAGTTACAATTTACCCCTTCATGTCACAAGCTGTAGACTTGCCTACAGCTCAACTGCCTGTCCAGTACAAAGGCTGGTCAGGAATGTGGACTTTTGCAGTCTATGACAATTATCCTATCCCCATGCTACTGGGGGAAGACTTGGCCAACCAGGTGAGGCGGGCCAAGAGAGTGGGAATGGTTACACGTAGCCAAACCAGGCAAGCTTCCAGACCCATTCCTGTTCCTGAACCGTCCACAGAGGCCCCGTCTGTGTTACCAGAGACCCAGACAGAGGTAGTGGACCCGGATTCCATGCCTACCACTGAAACAGCCACAGCATCTCCAGTCCCAGGCCCGGAACTGGAACAGCAACCAGCACCAGCAAGTGCAACCCCATCTTCAAACTCAACGCCAGAGGGTGCCAGCGAGCCAAAACTGGCAGAAGCAACAGACAGCCATACCCAAAAGGCTCAGCCGGAGCCGGAAATACCCTCAGGTGCACCAGCGGAGAGCGGTTCACCAGCAACGGAAACAACCCCATCACCTACATCGCTTCCAGAGGGACCAAGCCCAAGTCCACAGTCTGAGGAAGAACTGGTGACCCCAGCCTCAAGGGAACAGTTCCAGACTGAGCAGGAAGCGGATGACAGCCTTCAGAAAGCTTGGGCGGCGGCACGGAGCACCCCACCGCCTCTCAGCTCTTCTAATCGATCCCGGTTTGTTATAGACCAAGGACTTTTATACAAGGAAATTCTTTCTGGTGGACACCGGGAAGAATGGCAGCCGCAAAAACAGTTGGTGGTTCCAACTAAGTACCGGGGGAAGCTCTTAAGCTTAGCCCATGATCATCCCAGTGGCCATGCTGGGGTGAACCGAACCAAGGACCGGTTGGGGAAGTCCTTCCACTGGGAGGGGATGGGCAAGGACGTTGCCAAGTATGTCCGGTCTTGTAAGGTATGCCAAAGAGTGGGAAAGCCTCAAGACCAGGTCAAGGCCCCTCTCCAGCCACTCCCCATAATTGAGGTCCCATTTCAGCAAGTAGCTGTGGATATTCTGGGCCCTTTCCCAAAAAAGACGCCCAGAGGAAAGCAGTACGTACTGACTTTAGTGGACTTTGCTACCCGATGGCCAGAAGCAGTCGCTCTAGGCAACACCAGGGCTAACACTGTGTGCCTGGCCCTAACAGACATCTTTGCCAGGGTAGGTTGGCCCTCTGACATCGTTACAGATTCAGGGTCTAATTTCCTGGCAGGGACCATGGAAAAACTGTGGGAAACTCATGGGGTGAATCACTTGGTTGCCACCCCATACCACCATCAAACCAATGGCCTGGTGGAAAGGTTCAATGGAACTTTGGGGGCCATGATACGAAAATTCATCAACTAATTCTCCAATAATTGGGACCTAGTGTTGCAGCAGTTGCTGTTTGCCTACAGGGCTGTACCACATCCCAGTTTAGGGTTTTCACCATTTGAACTTGTGTATGGTCACGAGGTTAAGGGGCCATTACAGTTGGTGAAGCAGCAATGGGAGGGGTTTACGCCTTCTCCAGGAACTAACATTCTGGACTTTGTAAGCAACCTACAAAGCACCCTCCGACACTCTTTAGCCCTTGCTAGAGAGAACCTAAAGGATGCTCAAGAAGCGCAAAAGGCCTGGTATGACAGACATGCCAAAGATCGGTCCTTCAAGGTAGGAGACCAGGTTATGGTCTTGAAGGCGCAACAGGCCCATAAGATGGAAGCATCATGGGAAGGGCCATTCACGGTCCAAGAGCGCCTGGGAGCTGTAAACTACCTCATAGCATTTCCCAATTCCTCACTAAAGCCTAAAGTGTACCATGTTAATTCTCTCAAGCCTTTCTATTCCAGAGACTTACAGGTTTGTCAGTTTACAGTCCAGGGAGAGGATGCTGAGTGGCCTGACGGTGTCTACTACGACGGGAAAAAAAACGGTGGCGTGGAAGAGGTGAACCTCTCAACCACCCTGGAACGTCTGCAGCGGCAACAAATCAAGGAGCTGTGCACTAGCTTCGCCCCATTGTTCTCAGCCACCCCAGGACGGACTGAACGGGCATACCACTCCATTGATACAGGTAATGCTCACCCAATCAGAACCCCACCCTACCGGGTGTCTCCTCATGCCCAAGCTGCTATAGAACGGGAAATCCAGAACATGCTACAGATGGGTATAATCCGCCCATCTACCAGTGCATGGGCATCTCCAGTGGTTCTGGTACCCAAACCAGATGGGGAAATACGCTTTTGCGTGGATTACCGTAAGCTAAATGCTGTAACTCGTCCGGACAACTATCCAATGCCACGTACCGATGAGCTATTGGAAAAGTTGGGACGTGCCCAGTTCATCTCTACAATAGACTTAACCAAGGGGTACTGGCAAGTACCACTAGATGAACCTGCCAAGGAGAGGTCAGCATTGTCACCCATGCGGGGGTGTATGAATTCAATGTCCTTCCTTTCGGCCTTCGAAATGCACCCGCCACCTTCCAGAGGCTGGTAGATGGTTCTACTAGCGGGACTGGGAGAATTTGCAGTTGCCTACCTCGATGATGTGGCCATTTTTTCAGACTCCTGGCCCGAACACCTACTACACCTGGAAAAGGTCTTTGAGCGCATCAGGCAGGCCGGACTAACTGTTAAGGCCAAAAAGTGTCAAATAGGCCAAAACAGAGTGACTTACCTGGGGCACCAGGTGGGTCGAGGAACCATAAACCCCCTACAGGCCAAGGTGGATGCTATCCAAAAGTGGCCTGTCCCAAAGTCAAAGAAGCAGGTCCAATCCTTCTTAGGCTTGGCCGGATACTACAGGCGATTTGTACCACACTACAGCCAAATCGCTGCCCCATTGACCGACCTGACCAAAAAGACCCAGCCAAATGCCGTTAAGTGGACTGATGAGTGTCAAAAGGCCTTTACCCAACTTAAGGCAACGCTCATGTCTGACCCTGTGCTCAGGGCCCCGGACTTTGACAAGCCATTCCTAGTAACCACAGATGCATCTGAGCGTGGTATAGGAGCAGTGCTCATGCAGGAAGCAACAGATCACAACTTCCATCCTGTCGTGTTTCTCAGTAAAAAACTGTCTGAGAGGGAAAGTCACTGGTCAGTCAGTGAAAAGGAATGCTATGCCATTGTGTACGCCCTGGAAAAGCTACGCCCATATGTTTGGGGACGGCGGTTCCAACTACAAACTGACCATGCTGCACTAAAGTGGCTTCATACTGCCAAGGGGAACAACAAAAAACTTCTTCGTTGGAGTTTAGCTCTCCAAGATTTTAATTTTAAAATTCAACACATCACAGGAGCTTCTAATAAAGTTGCTGATGCACTCTCCCGTGAGAGTTTCCCATAATTCAGTAGTTAAAAAGTGTTCTTAAAATGTAAAAGTCTGTTAGTTATATACTTAGGAGTATATGTAAAGGTGTATGTGTTGTATTAATCTGTTTATTTTCAAGTTCTAGAAGGAAATCGCCGCCAGTGAGCTTCCCCACTGTCTGCAATTTGGGGGGCGTGTCATAAACAGATAGCTAAGGGTTAATGTCTCTTTCACCTGAAGCACCTGACCAGAGAACCAATCAGGAAACCGGATTTTTTCAACTTTGGGTGGAGGGAACTGAGTGTTTTTGTCTTTGTTTTCTGGCTGCCTGCTTTCTCTGAGCTTTGGAGAAGTAGTTCTACTTTCTAGTCTTCTGTTTCTAAGTGTAAGGACAAAGAGATCAGATAGTAAGTTCTATGGTTTCTTTTCTTTGGTATTTGCATGAATATAAGTGCTGGAGTGCTTTGATTTGTATTCTTTTTGAATAAGGCTGTTTATTCAATATTCTTTTAAGAAATTGCCCTGTATTGTGTCATCTTAATACAGAGAGAACATTTGTACTTATTTTTCTTTCTTTTTATATAAAGCTTTCTTTTAAGACCTGTTGGAGTTTTTCTTTACTTCAGGGAAATTGAGTCTGTACTCACCAGGGAATTGGTGGGAGGAAGAAATCAAGGGGAGATTTGTGTGTTGGATCGCTAGCCTGATTTTGCATTCCCTCTGGGGGAATAGGAAAGTAGCCTAACATACAGAAATACCTAAACATTGGACAAAGGTGTGTGTTTTTTTAACAACAGGATTTTCAAATAAACGAGCACCCAGTAGAATTTCCTGAGGATAGTTCATGTGGTTCACCTTCTCAGATGGGTGAGAAGATAGTGAGCAGTATTCTCCTATTTTACTCAGCTCAGTCTTGGCTGGTGCTAAGGAAGCCTCCCTCTCTCCCATCCCAGCAGCATGTAGCTGTCTTGTGAACAGGGAAATTGGAAGAGGAATCAGAGCTACCAGAGAATGAGGGAGGGGGGGTGGAGAAGAATCCAAACAAGAAAGATACACTGGAAAAAGACAAGATACCAAGAAGGGGCAGGGGGAGAACAAATATGGAGAAAAAGGAGAAGAGTAAGTGGTAAGGAAAATGGAGAGATGGGAGTAGCTGTGCCAGGCATCTGCTAACCCATTCCAAGTGAGGGCTTCAGCAAACAAGAGTTGGGAACCACATCTGTAGAGTAACTATCCTTTCAGTCTGACAAGAAGACATTCCGATAATTGGAATATCAGTTGTGTGGTAAACTCGGTGCATACAGTTCATGAAGCAATAGAGATCTGAATACAGGGGGAGTCAAAGACCCTCAGCACCTTGCAGTTCCAAGCTGATACAGGAAACTGGGTTGGGAGCTGGAAGAATAGGAAAGGTTTTAACCCAAAAGGTAAAATTGCAGTGCAAAGAATGAAGAACCATCAAACTCCAGGACCCAATTTCAACTGGCTCTGCAGGGACAGCTCCTGAGGCCACTCTAAACTGTACCAACTGCCAACAGTCCCCAGGCCCTAATTAGCAACTGGAAATTGTCAGAGCACAGATACACTCCAGTCCTGTCCTCTTTTTCCATCACCTACCCTGAAGAAAGGAGGTAATAACATAGGAACTGCTGCAGCAGCTCTACACCACCTAAGTTCTCCCAGTCTAGGAGAACTGTCATGTACAGGGCTGGCTCTAGGCACCAGCATTCCAAGCTGGTGCTTGGGGCGGCAATCTGCAAGGGGTGACAGTCCCTGTTTTGCCCCCAAGCAGTGCACAGAATTGCCACTGCAGACGGTGGGGGCAGTCTGTGTGCCCTTAGGGCGGCGCACACGTTTCCGCAGCGGCGGCAATTCAGCAGCAGCTTCTATGTTTAGCTGTCTGTGGCGGCTTCAGCTAAACAGATGCTGCCGCTCAATTGCCACCACCACGGAAACACGTGTGCCACCCCAAGGGCACACGGACAGCCCCTGCCCCCGCCACCACGGCAGCAATTCGATACGCTGCTTGGGGCAGCGAAAACTGTAGAGCCGGCCCTGGTCATGTAGTCACATTAATGGATACAAGGTTTGCTTTAGCAGCAAAGAATCCTGTGGCACCTTATAGAGTAATTTTTTTTCCTGTTTGCTGTATAGGATGCTGATCAGGTGGTTCCTCAGTTTCTTTGAGAGATTATGCCATACTCTATCACTGTGGTCTGTGTAGTATGTAGATAGCAATGGATTTTTTACCTTTAGCCAATTGGTCTGATGTCCATCCGTTTGCATTTGGAAAGGAAGATGATATCTGTCTGTATTTGTGCAAGCTTCTTCATGAGGTTGATGGATTTCCACTCCATACGGCTAAATGCAGTGCCTTGCATGGTGTCAAGTATCAGAGGGGTAGCCGTGTTAGTCTGGATCTGTAAAAGCAGCAAAGAATCCTGTGGCACCTTATAGACTAATGCTATAAGGTTTGCTTTGTACCTCCAGAGAAACACAGTTGCTAACAAGCAAAAGATCGGACTTTCACAGTATTGCTTATTCATAGATGATTCATGGATTTTTAAGCCCAGAAGGGATTATGATCATCTCATTTGACCTCCTGCATAACACAGGCCATAGAATGTCATCCAGCAATTCCTGCACTGAGATCAATAGCTCATGGCTCACCTAGAGCATAGTGGCTTTGTTCCCCCCTCCCCCCCAATTCCAAGTTCAGATAGATGGTAATAAGGAACCTGCACTCTGATCCCTAGGAATCCTAAAAAACAGAACTGACTTGTAACAAAACTAACTGGAACGATTTCACTTTAGTGAAATCACTTTCTAATACTACATTAAGGAAGCTTTCCTAGTAAGCACAATTTCAATTTTACACCACTGGATGGCAACAAACTTTGAATGATGAGTATGCAGACTACATGCCAGATTTCCACAAAAAAGGCAGAGCCATGGAGAATTCAAGCAGTTTCTTGAATCTTTTATGTAGGTTTTGTAAAGCAGAAGAGATTCACTTTGGGATACAAACTGAGACACAGCATCCAGTTGACAAATGAACTGAAAATGCTACAAAGTACTGTAGTGGGAATATAGAATACAGCCAAATCAAGGAAATTATTAGGATTCCAATTCATAATGGCCTTCCTACTGAAAGCAATTACCTCTCTCCAGTGTGTTTATAAAACATAGGAGTCATGAGTAATGAATATTAACTTCAATAAACAGTGTTGTAAACTTTAAATTTTACAATAATATCTTAGAGCCAAAATTTGAGGCAAACATGCTGCTTTCTTCTTATCTGAGCATCTCAAAGTGCTTTATAAATAAACCTCTCTACAAAAACCCTGAAGTAAATATTATCCCCATTTAACCAAGTTACCCTAGGTCAGTAGCAAAGCCAAGGGGGAAAAAAAACACTGCTCACCTTTGACTTGCAGTCCTATGCATTACTTGTCACCCTTCGCTTACTGCTATTTTATTATTTCCTCCACATTTTTTTTAAAATGTGGTTCACTGGGCCTCAGCAAGGCAGAGCACATTCCTAGGGATTCGTGAGGTGATATGTAATGGCCCAGATCACTTGGAAACCATCTTCATCTCACCTACATCTTAGTATGTAGCTGTGTTTGGGAGTCTATTTTGGGCATTTAAATGGCAGTGCTGTCATTCATTTTATGAAAGCTAAACATTTTGGGGCCCATTTATTTCAGTGGAATCAGGAACAAGCCCTACCTCTGCAACAAAAGGAAAATTACCATTAAGGGTACGCCACAATCTACACAGCAAAAACTGCACATGGGCATGCCTGCCTAAGTGAGCCTGAATCCAGCTGGTTGGGTAGCAGCAGCAGCAAAGCCAGTGCAGCAAAGGCTTCAGCCCAGGTAGTACAAGCCTGACACAGACCCCGAGCTTGCTCACAGGCTCTGAACCTGTGCTGCATTGTCCACCCTGGTATTGTTACCCACGCTAGCTGGATGCAAGCTAGCTCAGATAAGCAAGCCTGTGCACAACTTTTGATGTGTGTACATTCTAAGGTGATTGAGTACAAACATTATGCTAAGTATACATCTTTTCTCTCATCAATAGGTATCCTCCCTCTCTCAGGAAATCAGGGATCAGCCATAGCACAGAAATGTAGTCTGGAGTAATTTAACAAATAATCCATTAAATGCTGTTTTAGTAAATGTCATTTCATTGTCAACTGTACTAGTTGGAAAATAAAGACTAAATTAGATATTTTGCATAGGGCCTTCAGTGAGGGGAACGGTAAGATAAGAATTTCTATTCACGTTAAAATTGTTCCAGGAACAGATTATTTTTGTTCTATCTTCTGTTGTGGTCTGTGACCATCATTATTCAGGGACTAAGCCATTTTAATGGCTGTGAAAATAATTTGGTGTCAGCCTAACTCCCAGTGGACACATGTCCACATCAAAAAAACCAACCACTCTAATTGGCAATCTCATTGGCATTCTCAGCACAGAGGCCAAGAACTTCAGAGATCCTTAGATTAAGGCCAGAAGGGACCATTGTGATCATCTAATCTGAATTTGTGTAGAACATATTACTTCCCTGAATTATTGGCTGTTGTAAGTCCCAATAGTTATGATAGAACTAGTGCATATATTTTAGAAAAACATCCACTCTTAATTTAAGTTTCCATTGAGAATCTACAACAACTCTTGGTAAATAGTTCCAATGGCTAATTACCCTCATTGTTCAAAATGTGCGCCTTATTTCTAGTCAGAACTTGTCTAGCTTCAACTTCCAGCTGTTGGATTTTCTTATACCTAAAGAGAGTCGTCTTATAAAAAATTCTGTAACCCATGGGGGTGCCTATACACTGATCCATTTAATAATCTCTGGCACTTTAATATTCTCTGGCTAAATAGATCAAACTGAGTCTCTCTAAAACATGATTTTACAGTCCTTTAAATATGCCTGTGGCTCTTCTCTGAATCCACTCCAAAAGGGATGCTGAAAAATTGTAGTGTGGGGACCAGAACTGGACGCACTAATCCAATAGTAGTCACACCCATGCCAAATGCAGGTAATAACCTCCTTACCCCTAAACTAGATTCCCATGTTTGTATATCCCAAGATCTCCTTAGTCCTTTTAGCCACAACATTGCACTGAGTACATGTTCAGCTGATTATCCACCAGGACCCACAAGTTGCTTTCACGGTGCCTGCTTCCCAGGACAGAGCCCCCACATCCTGTAAACATGACCTACAGTATCTGTTCCTAGGTGTATGACTTTATATTTGGCCACATTGACTACATATTCTTTGCTTGAGCCCAGCTTACCAAATGATCCAGATCACTATCAGTAGCCTTTCATTATTTACCACTCTTTTTGTCATCTGCAAATTTTATCAGTAATGATTGTCACTGATAAAAATATTAAATCTGAGCCATAAACCAATCTGTGAGACCTCACTATAAACACACTTGATCAATGATTCCCTATTTATAATCAGATTTGAGACCTACAAACTAGCCAGTTTTTAATCCATTTTATGTATCATGTCTTTTGTACCATTCTTGTCAGGGAGCAAAGTAAATTCTTATGCCCTTGCCCTTCAGTACACCCTGAGTGAAACTGACTTTTTGCTACTTGCAGAGCTGAGTGCTGGTGCCTTGCGCTGGCACACTGATTGCAGGACTAAGGCCACGTCCAGACTAGGAATTAAAATCGATTTTAGATACGCAACTTCAGCTACGTGAATAACGTAGCTGAAGTCGAATTTCTAAAATCGAGGTACTCACCAGTCTGGACGGCGCGGCATCGATGTCCGCGGCTCTCCGCGTCGATTCCGGAACTCCGTTCGGATTGATGGAGTTCCGGAATCGATGTAAGCGCGTTCGGGGATCGATACACCGCGTCCAGACTAGACGCGATATATCGATCCCCGAGCAATCGATTTTAACCCGCCGATGCCGCGGGTTAGTCTGGACGAGGGCTGAGTGTTAACTCAGTTTACCGATGTAAGAGTCAGGATGAGGTCTAACCTGACATCTAGTGGTGAATTATGGGGAGTGTGGAAAGGAATTTCAGGTATTTGCATTGGCACACTCACCCTACCTAGCATACCCCATGGCAGCCTGGTTATTTTGACAGCTCTGGGATCCCCAATTTCTTTGTTATTGGGGCAGGAGGAATAAAGTGGTGTCACCCTGATTATGTGAATGAGGAACTATGAGACTGCTTTATGACAGATGTCTCTATCAATTAAGTAGCACTTGCTAGACAAGGGACATAGGTGCCAAAACCCAATGAAATGAGAGATGTTGGGGACTGGTGTGTGTACCTGATGGTATGGGCCCTTCTTGAGGGCCTGGAACACCAATTGCACATCCTCCTCTCTCCACTGTTGAAGAGGAGAGCTAATTTTGATTCCATTAGGAGTCCATCTAGAGGCTGCTGAGCTGAATTCACGTTAGGCCAATGGCACACCAATGCGGAGGCTCCCCTACTACGAGCCAAAAATCATTAAAAACTAAGCTTACTGAGCTGAGATCACTGAGCGCTGTGTTAACTAGTGGGAGAGCCTGAAGATTTATCGCTAAGCAGCTGGCAGCTTGCTGGAGTAGCCCATGGAACAGCGAGCAGAGTGGAGCGGTTTGTGGGGTCGGCTGGAGGAGCGGCACAGCTGGTGTAGTGGAGCTGGTCCTGGTGAAGGCTGCAGCAGAACTCCACGGAGAGGCAGAGCAGTTGGCCCTGGCCCACGTAAGGTGCCCCTTAACACCCTGTGTGCCCCCCTCCATTTCCACCCAGGCTGGAGGGGTAAAATTCTGCAGATAAACTTTTGAACTCTGGGGTGGCACTGACCAGAGACTTTCAGGTTGTTGGACTTTGGGGTGATTGGACTTAATGTCCTTTCCCCCTTAGGGTCTTGCCAAACGTACTTGGAGGTGGGTTTTTGCATATGGTTTGTGTTATAATCCTGTTTGTGGTGGTTCTCCAACATGATGCCACATTGTTTCCCTCCTTTATTAAAAGGATTTTGCTACACTCGACTCCGTGCTTGCTAGTGGGGAAGTATTGCCTCCTAGAGGCACCCAGAGGGGAGGGGTGGTATGTAACTGTCCCAGGTCACTGGGTGGGGGTTCGAGGCGGTTTTGCATTGTGTTATTGAAAAGGAACCCCTGGATACTGAGCCTGGCCCTTGTTGCTGCCAACTCAGAGGGGCAGAAGGGTTACACCAATTCTACCACATTCCTTATATAACTGAGGTTCTCTCTCTAGTGGTTAGGTAAGGGTTTAGCAAATGTTTGGGCAGTTGCTTTATTTCATTGATGCTAGTTTGAATGTAGCATTAAAGCTTGGTTCTGGCTGTGACTGTCTCTGCAATTGCCAAAGGGAAATTATAAAAAATTAAGGAAGGAGCTGAGTGAGGACTGAGGTGGAGGAAGAAGGATCAGCCTAGGAAGGATGGTCCAGACAGTGAATCCATCTCAACCCATTCTGACTAAGGAACTCCTAGGCTAAGATCCATATTGACTATTACGGATAGCTAGCATATAGTCTTCTTTGAGGAAAGACCTAGACTCTGAGTAGTCAGCCCAGCCCACCATCAAAGGTTAAGCCCCTAGGAGAATTCTAGGTGATTTGGTAACCAGTTTCTTAATCAAAAGGTTGTGATACCAAGTCAAATGCCTTACCATAATCCACTAGATTTACACCATTTCCTTTATCAAGCAAACCTCTCATTAAAAAATGAAATCAAGCTACTTTGACAAGGTATTTTCCATAAACCCTCGTTGAATCTGAGTGTTAAGGACAAACAATTCCAAGGCCTGAAGGGGCCATTGTGATAATCTAGTCTGGTGTCCTGTGTCACACAGGCCATAGAACTTCCTCAAAATAATTCCTAGAGCAGATCTTTTTAGAAAAAATCCAATCTTGATTTAAAAATTGCCAGTGATGAAGAATCCACCATGACCATTACTAAATTGTTCATTGGTTAATTACCCTCACTGTTGGAAATCTACATCTTATTTCCAGTCTGAATTTGTCTAGCTTCCATTTGCAGACTTTGATCGTATTACACATTTCTCTGCTAGATTGAAGAGCCCACTAACAAATATTTGTTCCCCATGGAAGCACTTATAACCAGTAGTAGTAATAACCTTTTACCTCATGTTTGATAAACTAAATGGATTTAGGTCCTTGAGTCTTCCACTATAAGACATGTGTCCTAATCCTTTACTCATTCTTGGGAGGGCTCATCTCCAAATGCCAACATCTTTCTTGAATTGTGGGCACCAGAACTGGACAAAGTGTTCCAGTAGCGGTCACACTAGTGCCAAATACAAAAGTAAAAAACCTCTACTCCTACTTGAGATTCCTCTGTTCATGCAGCCAAGGATCTCATTAGCCCTTTTAGCTACAGTGTCACACTGGGAGTTCATGTTCAGCTAATTACCCATTATAACCCTCAAATCTTTGTCATTGCTTCCCAGAATAGAGTACCCCCATCCTGCAAGTATGGCCTACATTCTTTGTTCCTAGATTTGTACAGCTAAATGTAGCTGTACAAAAACATGTTTGCTTGCATCCAGCTTACCAAGTGATCCAGATTGCTTTGCTTTGAATCAGTGGCCTGTCTTCATTATTTACCATCTCTTCTCCCCACTCCTCCAATTTGTGTATCACCTGAAAACTTTCAGATTTTTTTATCATCAATTACCTGGAAGAAAACAAATGTTTAAGAGGGTAGCACAAGGAACCAATCCCTGTGGGATCCCACTAGAAATACCTGCTCAGTGATTTCCAAATTCCAATTACACTGAAACCTCTGTCACCCAATTTTAAGCCATTCAATATGTCAATGTTAATTTTATAATTCTAGTTTTTAATCAAAATGTTGTACAGTACCAAGTCAAACCTTACATAAATCTATTATATCCAATACTATTTATCAGCCGAATTTATAATCTCCTTTAAAAAATATCAAGCTTGTCTGACAGGATCTATTTGCCATCAACCCACATTGATTGAATGGCATTTATATTACCCTCCTATAAATCTCTGATTTGGGACTAGATTAATAGCCAGTCCATAATCCTACCCAAGATTGATCTAAAATTGACAGGCCTATAATTATCCAGGTCATTCCATGTTTAAAAATAAATATTGGCACATCAGCATTCTTCCAGTCTTCTGGAAGTTTCCAGTGTTCAGGTCTCACTGAAAATCAATATTATTGGTCCAGCAAGCTTTTCAAAAACTCTTGACACAATCTTTCTCAACCTGTTGACTTTAAAAATGGCTAACATTCATAGCTGCTGTTTAACATCCTCCAGACATATGAGTGGAATGGAAACAATGTTGTATCATCTGTTTCTTTCCCAATACAGAAACATTTATTGAACCTGCATGATTGATAATTCTACCATTTCCATCTAGTAATGGATCAATACCATTGTCAGGATTATTTTTGTTCCTAATATACTTAAACTCCTTATTGTCCTTAGCTCTGCTGGTCTTAGCATCATTCTTGTGTCCCTTTGCTTCCTTTATCAATTTTCTACAACTTTGCTATTTAATTTTTATTCATTGCTATCAACTTCCCCTTTCTTCTATTGTTTATATATAGACACACAAGGAGAAATCACAATCCCACAATCAAGGAAGGTCATACGGGTTACAGAACTGATCTTATTTAAAAGGGAAGTGAATGCAGTTATAAACCAGAGCAAGTTTAAGTCATTACAACCTCCTTCCTTGATTGGCTTTTCGGGGCATTGAGTAGAGTGTTTTTTAAACAATTCCCAATTATATTCACATTTTTCTGATCTTCCTAGGGTGAGCAGATGTCCCAGTAAAATCAAGACTGTACTGATATTCAGTTGTTTGTCCCATATCCCAATGGATGTATGGTTGGGACACTTTGTCCCAATATTTTGGCTGGGGGCACTCTTTTTTGGCTTTGGTGGCGCTCTGGCTTTTTTTTTAAAAAAAACAAAAACAAAACAGGCCATAGTGCACATTGGCCAGTTTTTAAAACTCTTGGATGCAATTTATAAGGACCTGTAGCTTTAAAGATGTCTAATTTTAATATCTAACATCTGCCTTTTCATTCCAACAGTAACTATTTATTTCTCTATCATATGATAGAACATATAACCTGACTTTTTCCCAAATACAGGACAGAAATATATATTGAAGACTTCTGCTCTTTCTGCATCGACCATTCTTTCCACTTCCATCTACTACTGGACTAATACTGTTGATTCCTTTTGTTACTACTATAATTTTAAAATCCTTATTGTCCTTAATTATGCTGGCCATAGATTTTTTTTTTCCTTGTGACCTTTTGCTTCCATTATCAAATTTTCTGTAGTTAAATTCATTTATATCAGTTCCTGTTTTGTTTTTTTGCATATGTTGCCTTTTAGATGTTTGTTTGTGGGTTGTTATGGCTGAGGTTTTTTAATTGGTGCTTTCACCTCCCCTCATAGCCAGGCTTTTTTGTGTGTCAGTTGTAAAAGATTATCTTAGCCACCTAGTAAATTTAAACAGTTTTCAATTGTCATTCCCTTTTTCTGTTTAAATTCTCCCAGCGGATTTGACTCAATTGTTTTCAGCTTTCTAATGTTTGCCTTTTAAAAGCAACAAGCATATATTAGTGGTTGGGTCTCTATCCTGGTTGCACATAAAAGGTAATCAAGTCATGATCACTTGCACTTAAAGCAGCCATTAACTTTTGGTTCTGTGATCAATTCCTCTATCTGTCAAGATGAGGTCTAATATAGAATTCCCCTGTGTTGGATGCAGTCCTTTTTTAACTTAATGGGCCAAAGCAACTAACTTCCTCTATAGAGGTTACCTCTAGAGTTAATGTAAGGTTGAAACATCTTGATGGAGCACTGTAGGAAAACCCATCATGGGCAACATAGTGCTATCTGTTCTGCCAACAGAAGATTCTAGACTTACTTTTCAAGTCTGTCAAACCAGCATATTGCACAAGCAATATGTTCACACACTTAATTTAATGCCACTCAGTAAATCTGAAATGTGTATTGTTCCTGTTGCCTCTGTTCTGGAAACATAATTCTTCTAATATAATTAGACAGACAACCATTCAGATGTATACATGTACACACACACTTGACTTTACATACTGCATATACATTCAACAGGTAAAAATTTAGAGAATTTTCCTTTAGATTTGCTTGGTTTTGATTGTAGTGCCATTCCTAACAGATGACCAGCTGGACAGAGGCTGTAGGACAGCCTAGTAGTCCTCAGCAGAATCAATTTCCAACTTTCCTGAAGTTAGGTGAGAGGAAAACATAATAGGGGTAAAGGTGTGGGAGAGCTAGCTATGAATACCCAAAGTTTCTTGGTGTTATAAGAGTCAACTTACAATATCCTTGGAACATGATAGACAGGAGATGGGAGAAATGCCCTCAAGTCATGTATAGTTACACAGTTCCTTAGAAAAATTATTACTTCAGCTCTTTTATGGTACACTATCCTCCACTTAATTGGGTCATGTTTAATCTAGATAGCCTCCTTACTAGAATATCTACAAGGGAAAAGATATAGCTTAATGGCAATGATTGCTGGTTAATCAGGCACAGTTAGCATACATTCTACTCAATAGGGATGCATTTTCCCAGTGATAACTGATGCTTTTCACTATGTGTGAAATTTCACACTACAGTCTTTTGATATAGAAGTGCCCAAGTAAAGATTAAAAGGATAATACAGCTCATGAAAGATTAAATGCAATAAAACACTTGTTCTAATTTGTTTAGTATGGTATTCGTTAATTTTAATCTCTTCCTATTATGTATACAATGTCTTAATGAGGACAGCCTCTTTATTGGGATTCTGTCCACCCAGTTAGGTAGATTCTTCTATATAATAGGAATGAAGCATCTTCAAAACCGCAAAGCCATTACAGGTTCAGCACCAGCCACACAGCTGCTCCTCCAAATAGTTATATTGTATTACAGAATTGTCCTCCCTTGTTATGAAAACGTACATAGCATATGGTTTCCTCGTCAACTTAGCTCTCTTAAAACCACTTTGGAACACATGGAATCAAAGGTGCTGGTACTCCAGTTATGGCTGAGGACTTGGAGGCACTTATTATAGAAAATTGCTATAATTACAGTTCAACAGTTCTTCCTGTTGCTAGCATACATCCCATGACATCAGCACTGCAGCTGCTAGCAGAGAGCCCAAGTCTACCATATGGCTTCCCACAAAGGGAGGATTACCCAATAAATTCTGTAGGACAGAGTGTCACAGAGCTGATGGCTGGGTTCTGACAACAACATACTTAGGGCTTTGGGATTTTTTAAAAATATTTTTCCTTTTAAAAGTTAACACGGGTGGGTAGGTAGGTCAGCCGATTGTCCTGATAGCCAGGAAAGAGACCAAGATGGTCCCTCCCACAGATACTCTTTGTTTTAATTATTTTAGAGGCAGCAAGGTCCAGTAGATAGGACTAAGAGTCAGGAGACGTGGTTTCTAATTACTGGCTCTATCACTGATCTGTTGTGTGATCTTGGACAAGTCAATTCCTGTTTGTTTCTCTGTTCCTACCACCCCTCATTGTAAGCTCTTCAGGGCATGGACTGTATTATGTGTTCCTGCACTACCTAGATCAACAGGAACTCTAATCTTAGGTGGGGTCTTCAGGCATTTAAAAAGTTTGACATCAAACGAGGGAAAAGGGCCAGGAAAGAGGATGAACCTTGCTGTCAGCTGCAGCTGTTCCATATCACCAGCACTGAACTCTCATTATTATAATTTCCGCTGTCATTTAAAAAAAATCAGGTGCATGTAGCTCTATAAAAATACCACCTCTGTGCCTACAATTCTTATAGCTGTTCTTAGTTCAAATGTGATTTTCCTTTTTAAAAGTTTGAACAGAGCCTGTAAAGCTATACACATTTGAATAAGGGCTTTCACGCTTTAAATAAATGGTTCTATTGCAATTTGACATCCATAACTCCACTGGCATAGACTTAATTTCTCACTTGCCATGTTGAGTATATCATCCTCACTGAGGATGGTCTGCCTTTACCAAGTTTGAGGGAGGGGGAAAAATTCAAGTGCTTTCAGATATAGTTTTCCAGAGCTATACCATTGCTACGTATTGGAATCAACAGTTACATATCTTAATGATAATGGGACAAGTTTTTTAGATGTGACTTGATGGACACAAAACACCCTCAACTGAGCTGGGCATTTCACTGAGCAGCTTGGGTAGGGAAGTGTCTAATGGCATGACTTTTGCAAGCTCATGCAAAATGAGGTAAACGGGTCCATGCCCATTTGAAGCCTACTTTAGAGGCACATTTGGAAGCCTAATCTAAAGTCATTCGAAGCCTTAGAGTGGGATATTTCCATTTGAAGAAATTAAGTCCTCATTCTCCACAGGCTATTCGTATACACCTGTGCACAGTAGATATAAAATGCTACTGAGTCAGAAGGGCTGTCCTTTATATGCACTTTTCATAGGAACTACATAGTTCAAGGCTGCAGTGAATGAGGCACTGAATTTATAATATGCAGTAGGGATTGAAGAGTCTGATAAATGCTTCAGCACTTCCCCCACCCCACCTTCAAAGAAAATGGCATACAAAAAAATGTAGGCTAATGCAACAAGATTATATACTCAGGAAATACATTGTTTCCCCACAGCAGCCATAACTTGCTTACATTTTGGAAATATAAATACATTTGAGTTAACTGCATTGAAGTCAATGGAGTCACCATATAAAACTGACTTAAATAAGAGGAGAATTTGATCCGGTCTGTGAGTATGTCAGTAATGTTAACATCAAATATTGTAAAATAAAAATACCGTATGCACACAGGGGCTGAGTTGCAGTGCTATAACTTTTAATTCCTGACTTTATTATCCTGATGTGTGGTTTAAAAAAAACTCACTTTTGCATTAAGTTTTGTATCAAATTTATTTTCATATTAAAGAAGCATCAGCTGCAATCTCCTCTTGTGAAGGAAAATAGTTGGTAAAATTATTCCTATTAAAATCAGTTCTTTATCAGGGAGAACTACATTTGTATTTGCTACAGAATTTTTTTTGGTCTTTCCTATAAATATATCAACACTTAGCCAGGTTTGAGTTTTGTTTCAGTTTCTAAGTTTTGTTGCACATAGCCTAAATATATACACTTAATGATCATTCCATGCTCTTCAAAATATGGAATGCAGAATCCAGCCTTCTGACATATACTCTGTTGCACCAAGACACACTTTTAAAATCACATACATTATAGTATCAGTGTGTTAAATACTCCAGAGAAAGCCCAAACAGGAGTGTCTAGCACTGGGCACCTAAGCAGCCCAATTTTTCAGGTATTAAACATGCCACTCCAAACAAATCTTTAGACACTGTCTCAAATGTCAGTCTATGCCTTCTTGTATCTTGTCTGCAGAACCTAGCATTGTCTGACGTTATTTAAAATATACCTTAAGATGCTACTATAAAAATGTCAACTACCTGGGATTTTAAAAGGGGGAGAGAACAGTAGTCTAAGATGCAGAAGGTCTATCATAGCTCAACACTTTCAAAGCACTTTTTTCCCATGGCTGAAACTTCAATAGGTCAAGCTAATAAAAATCCAAGCAATAACGTAATCATTTGACTTTTACTAGCACAGCACCAGACTGATAGCAAGTACCTCTCTTCATGAAGGGATTCTAAAAGCTTGGGCTCCAAGGGAGGAACAGGCCAGTTTGACATCAGTCACAAAGCTGGGTGAATTTCTGAATCTCCAGAATGTTTGTTCAAACAGAAGTCCTTTAGTATCCACTTGCCTCCTGAAGGGGGTGTATGCATGCAGTCATAATTCATCACTTCATCTCATCCACTGCCTGCGCTTTTCTTCTCCTCTTGTCTTTCACCATGGGCTTGTCTTAGGGTTACCAGACATCTCAACAATATATCTAGCATATATATACCTGCCCCTGGATATTTCCATTACATGCATCTGAGGAAGTGGGTATTCACCCACGAAAGCTCATGCTCCAAAACGTCTGTTAGTCTATAAGGTGCCACAGGATCCTTTGCTGCTTTTACAGATCCAGACGAACACGGCTACCCCTCTGATACTAGACATCTCAATGTTATTGGACTGTCCTAATATTAGGGGTCTTGCATATAAAACAAATATGCCCTCATCACCAAAAAGTGTGGGGGTTTTTAACCCTTACTGGTCTAGACACAAACATTTATCTGGTATAATTAATCTTATCACATTGATATAACTACTTTGGTTGAGTGAGCCAGAAGCTGGGAATGGGTGACAGGGGATGGATCGCTTGATTACCTCTTCTGTTCATTCCCTCTAGGGCCCCCCAGCATTGGCCAGTCAGAAGACAGGATACTGGGCTAGACAGACCCTTGGTCTGACCCAGTAGGGCCATTCTTATGTTAATTCACGCTGTGCTTGTGCCAGCACAAGCAACACTTAATTTCAAGGGCTACATCTGCATAACATCAAACTACTTCAATTTAAGCATGATGCAGTATGAATAGGTCCCAGAGTCCCACTGGCACTCTCTCCAAACTCATGGTGTTCTGGACAATTTTCATGGTTCTAGTGGTGTGAAGGAGTTTGTTTGAAGCAGGGGGTCAAACACCTATTAGCCTTTCCTCTATCACCTGGCACCAACACCATTCCTGGACTGCTTTCTGCCACTATGGATGAGGCTCAGAGGAACACAGTGTTCCTGTCTTATAACTGCAAAACATATCCTGTTATACTGGGGAGGCTATGGTACTGTATCAATGGCACCTGCTGGAGATATCTGCAGACAGTGGGAGTTAAGAGGAAAACCCATATTCTGATGCTATTCAGATGTTTTCCGTAAGAACTATTAAGAGCAGCTTCATGTGGAGACATACTTTAGGGCAAGTGTAGGCAACCTATGGCACAGGCACCAAAGGCGGCACGTGAGCTGCTTTTCAGTGGCACTGACACCGCCTAGGTCCTTGCCACCGGTCCGGGGGCTCTGCATTTTAATTTAATTTTAAATGATGCTTCTTAAACATCTTAATCTTATTTACTTTACAGGCAATAGTTTAGTTATATATTATAAACTTATATAAAGAGACCTTCTGAAAACATTAATGTGTTACTGGCACACGAAACCTTAAATTAGAGTGAATAAATGAAGACTCAGCACACCACTTCTGAAAGATTGCCAATCCCTGCTTTAGGGCCTGGTCAATGAGAAGTGCCAGGTGGTAGGGCCAGGTCATTCTGGAGACTTGGCATGACCAGCAGTGGTTCTCAGATGCTTTTCCTAGCTGAATCTTTTGCAGCCAATCAACAGGTATGGTTTTCTACAACTCCTCCCACTTCTTAGTGGGTGACTGTGTGCCCTGCCCCCTCCCACCATGTTCCAGATTAAATATCCTCTCACTATTCTCTTATAGCAGGAAGACCTGGAAAGGCTCCTCAGACTCCACCTCTGCCACTACATTTCTCTTCCTCTCTTTATGGGGAAAGGCACCATAAGGTTTACAGGAGAACATGAAATCCTCATTCTGTAGTTTGAATGCAGAGGGTGTATGGGGGAATATGATGAGGGAAGAAGGGCCTCCAGCATGCACATGGGTACAAAATGGATGGTGGGAGGTACAGAAAGCACACTGACCCATATGCTATAGGAAGGTGAGCAGGAGTGCACAGATGGTACTAGAGAGACAAGCAAGCAGAGTTGGTGATGAAACTGGAATGAGAATTTCCTGAAGAGGGTTGTTGTTGTTTTTTTTGATCACACCCTAAATTTTGCATTCACTAAGACTTTTTATTATTTGGCCTGATGTAACTCCTCTGTCAAAACAACCAAAACCTGATATCTTGGTAAGAATAGTACAGACCACTGAAGTTGCTGACTGAGAGGAAATACCTCTGTGGCTCCTTCAAAATATTTGTTTACAGGTGCCTTGTATAAGTCAGAATATTAAATGACCTTATAATAAATTAATCCATCTTCAAAATACTCACAAGAAACTAAATTATCATTGGCACTTTGGGGTTCAAACCCATCCAGCAAAGGGTTGTCACCACCTACCCAGTAAGCTTTGGTGCTTCTGCGCTCTGTAGCTTTGGCTGAGCCTTAACACCAGCAGCATGATCACAGCACAGTGGCCTCATCCTGGCTTCCACCAGGTTACTCCCCTCCAGTCCCTCCCACTGGAACCTCACAGAAGTTAGTTTGCTGTCTCCAAGGAGACAGAGCGCACACTAGTTTGCTCGATTAGCTGAAGATTTTACCCTTTTGCTTAATATGCTGCACTGAGATCTCATTAAGCTTGGTTCACTTTTACTAACAGAACCTAGATTTTAGTGATACCAAGTAGAAGGAATAGGCACAGAAATGGTTACAAAGAAAACTGTAAAAATACACTTCTACAAGTAAAAATCTAAACTAAAACAAGTCTTCTGTTGAGAGCAGTTTTCTCAGTCAGTCATTCTCCAGCATGGCTGGCCATGCCTTAGCCAGGATACAACACAGTCAAAGTGTTTGGTTTATCTCCTCAGGTGAAGGAGAACCCCAAAGTATTTTCCACTCCCATATATTCCTCCAACTGTAACTGTCCTGATGGCAAGAGACTAATGATCCCCTTGGTGATTCCATCTCCTGTCTCCTCCAGTAGGGGCAATTTCATCTTGAACAGTGTCCCCTCCTGATGGGTTCCCATGGGGTTTCTTGCTGTAATTTTACAATGCAAATAAAATCTCCTCTCCACCCCCCACCACTTGTAAGATGATTGCTTTAGTTACTGCTGACGTATCTACATGGCTATAAAGTAGACAGGGGGAATTCATAACCCTCTAAGGAAAAACCTATTTATCAACTTTTCCTAGTCTGCCTGGTTTAAACACATTTTAGTCACACTTCCATCATACCTTCCAGTTCTTTACATCACACAGGAACCTTAAATCAGTAAGTTAGTTTCTCAGTGATATTACAAGTTACCTTTTTTAATTAATATCATGACAATAGTGGGCCAGGTGCAATAAGGTGGTCAGACCAGCTGAAATTCCCCACTACATACTAGCAAGCTCCTTGCCCTCTGGCACTGGGGTGATCTTGGGGTCACAATATTTACAGTTTAGCTTTCATCTGCTATTTTGAATTTTACATTTTAGCAAAGACTTCTTGTTTGCAAATTAAGACTTTAGCTGGGAGAAATACATGTTGAATTTTCCAGTACTTGCCTTAGAGCCTTATCGTGCCATCCATCAAATAGACAGTTCGGATTTAAAAAGAAATCAGTGGTAACAGAAGGCACTCTCTTTTAGATGGAAGAGGTCATCCTGGAAATCTCACTTTTCCTATCTAACTCAGTCTGTGGTTCCTTCCATTTCATTCTCCTTGTTTTTTTAAAAAAAACATGTTGCTCAGTCAATGCCTCTTGTGGATTCTGTGATGTTTATCACATTGTCACAGAACTGACAAAAAGGCAGTAAGCAGAGTTGACTGGCATGAAAATATTGTAGCAATGGCACAACAAGCAAACCAGCAGGAGATGTGGATTCAGGAGACCAAGTCAAACAAAGGATAAGCTGAAAAAAGATATAGGCCCTTTTCTGTCAGGCCTTACTCAGACAAAACTCATCAGTGACTTCAATAGAGAGCTTCTCCTGAGGAAGGATTGTGGGCACCATGCTCTAACCTTAATTCCCCTTTTTTCCTTAGAGCAGATCAGAGAATTAATTGTTATACACATTTTGGACTGTGCTTAATGTCATTTTCATCATCCCATCTTTTTATTTTTAGAAATGCTGATTATGGTAGAACTGACTGTGCAGCTGCTCTGGAAAAATTAAATTGCATATTTAAATGAACAGGTATTAGCTGAATTACACCCTTTCTATTTTCCACCATTTAAGTGCCCTCTTTACATCTGGTATTCTTATGCCTACTCACTCTGCCAAATATAGAGCCATTCAGGATGCTGGATTTGGAGTACAAAGGGAAAGTAGACCTTCCAAATAACTGGCAAGTAGTTTGATTTAAGACACATCAATAGTTTGTTTGGGTTTTTTCTGTGTACAGTCTCTTAAAATGGAGCAAGTTGTTTCCCTGAGTGAATTGCCTCATTCTGTAGAACTTTGGTGGAAATGGAGCCCTATCCCCAAGAAGCAGCTCACGTGAATAAGATCATCATTATCATTATGGACAAACCAGGATATTCATTCCCTCTAAATGAACAGAGGGCAAAGAACCATGCCTTGGAGTAACCCACTAGTAAGGCTGTTCTGTCCCACTCTGGGCATGATCTCTTATAGCTCTCAGCTAGAGCAGGTCAAATCTAGGAATTTCTGGCACTCATTTTTTTTGTTCCAAACTGGAACAAAACCAGAAAACTTCAACATTTCTTGTGAAACAGATATTTACAAGGAAAAAGTTCACTGTGGGTTAGTCAAAACCATTTCATTTACAGACAATTGAGGTTAATTTTTTAATGTAATGCTTTTTTTTAAATAAGTAACTTCAAAGCAATTAGTCAAAATGACCTGTCCCAATAAAGTCAGACGCTATCAAAATATTTTGGCCCCTCCAAAAAAATCTCAATTTAATCAAACTCTTTCCAAGGGAAAGTTTATTTCAACCAGCTCTAGTTTTGGCCCTTTAATTCAAAGACTTACGTATTTGGCTGGGAAGGTCACCAATTTGGCTGGGAAGGTCACCAATTCCATCTCTAGGGGGTTGGTCAACATAGTGGCAGTCACCTAATTGGGGGCTTCTTCAGGACTGAAACTTCTGTGAGCCTCCGATGCTTGGCATAAGTTTCCTCTGGCCAGAAGTATGTAAAGCAATGAGCATTGGGCATTATGGATCCCCATCTATGCCTCAAGTATAGCACATGTGAGCCTCTAAGAGTCTGGCTCTCTACTCAAGGTGCATGGAATCTATGCTTTTTAGCTCTGGAACTCATTGGTAGTACTGATTATAACTGAGGTTGTTCTATTAGCAGACTCCAGAGACCATACAATGCAATGGGAAAGGAGAACGAACACCTGCCCCCTCTCAAAAGATGATATGAAGGAGGAACAAAAGCAAGATGATGCAGAAATCTAGAATACAAATGCAAAGCAGGAGTGCTAGCTTGAATACAGACATGCATCCAGCTGCAAAATGGCCTCTTTAAATGTCCTTAGCAAATATGCATGCCTTTCTGGGGACTAATGCTTTAAGGCTGTAGATAATCCACATGTCTCATAGGGAGATAGCTCTAAGATCTATTGCAAGTGGGGGGGAATGAGGTGTCCAGATCATTCTTGCTAGGCAAATGCACAGCTAGCGCTACACGCCCAGAAGTTTGGGTATTTTCAGTAGGTTCCCTGTAACTAGATTCAGACTCCACTGAGGGCAAGTAGTGAGGGCACCTGTTTTACCAAAGGCCATGTAACTTGTGTGAGTTGGGAGAAGGTGAACCCCAGGAGTAGAGTCTTTTTTCCTCTAACAGGGAAGCATTTTCAGCAGGGTTTTTAATCTATATTTAAACTGAGTGGTTGGCTGACTAGTTAGTAAGCTAGCTAAGTGTATGATTTCAACAGAGGGAGAGGAAGAGTCTACATGGATTCTAGTTGGAAGTTTCTGCAAGCAAGAGAAGATATTGCTACAGTGCTTTGAACTCAGCAAACTGTATGGATTTCTGGTGATCAAAGACTGTAACTGAGACTCTAGTGAAAGCAGCCTAAGCTTTTGGAAACTTCCTTCTCACTGTTTCTGTGGGGACTGACCTGTTTAGATTTAACTTTTCTTTATGCACAACTGAAGATAATGTATGTGAATCATAAATTAAGTTATGGGGTAGAAATTAAATTAGTGTTTATCAAAGTTTTATAAAGTTGGTATCTAAGAATTAAGTTCATTGCTTTTTGTTCTTTTTGGGGAGGTTAACCCTGTGCAATCCTTGCTGAAAATTCTCCATGACAATCCTCCATGACTAAATTCTGGGTCTCCTTGTGCTTTTCTGAGTTTTTGTTAGGTACTAGGAGAAGTGCAGAGAAGTAAATCATAGCCCACCCAAAGGTTACACATGTTCTGGAAAAAAAATTCTCATAAGAGGAAGTCCTGCACTGGAGAGAGGTGGGAGGGATGTAAGGAGCATATTACCCCTAATTTAGGGGAGGGTGTATAAATCCCATACTATTGAGTTTCCAACCTATTTAGACAATATTGTATATTTCCTTGTAAGACACAGTCAAATTATTTTCATGCTTTTTAACTAATATTTTGGGGGGAAAATATCCTTACCTACTGATGCCTGTCCATTTAGCAAACATTCTATGTCTTTTGTTTAAGGAAAGCAAATCCATGTGCCTGTTTGATTTACTTCATTTGTGTATAAAATGAAGCAGCTACATGGCTGAATGTTATTGTTAAGTTAACTTTCTTCTGCATCAGAGCTTGAATTGCTTCATGTCCGTGCTGGAATCGGACAGAGTAATGACGACTCATCCTACATACTTGAGTGAAGGTGCTCTTGTTTTCCCTGTCTTCTCTCAGCAAAGTTTGATGGCATGCCCCTAAAAAGCAATCATACATTCCACCTAGTTCTTAGGGTTTTTTCCTCCTCTTTGTCCCTTATTTTCTTTTTTTGCTGATCTGGCAGCAATGACGTGAGAGCATGACAACAAAGTTATTCCCTATTTGACCACGGGGGTAAAGGGGGAGAGTAAAGTTCCCCCCCCCCCTTATAGTGGTGGATTTTTTTATTTATTTAATATAATTTAATCTAGAGGCTATTTTACAAACTCAAAATGAGTCAATCATTTTACAGGGAGAAAATGATTTTTTACCTCTGCATGTGATTATATCTACAGGGAAAACTGGAAAGTCCCCTCTTGTCCATTTTCATTGTTTGAAAGGGCACTAACATATACATTCATACCAGTACAGCATTACTGAAAATTACCTATTTGATAACATTGATCAGACAGTAATTTTGAGAGCACAAAACCTGGAAGATGTGATCTGGTCAGCTTTCTAGTTTTTATATAGGACAAACGGTGCACCCAAAGCCACTTGAGAGGAAGGTAATAACTGCCTCTTACTCTGAATCTCTTTCTGACATCATGTACAATAAAACAAAACTATTTATAGAACAAAATGCAGTAACAAAAGCCAGACACCAAACATCTGGGTTAAAATCTGCATTTGAAGATGTAAGAGTTCAAAGCTAAATTTAAGCAGAGACATTGCTAGAGTAATTGATTAGTTACTTGGTACATATTGCACAGTGAGAGATCCAGTGGCATATAAAAGCTAACGAATTATAATCAGCAAAACTAGTGCTGTATAAACAAATCAGCTAGAATCTACTCTTAACCCAAAATAAGGGGGGAGGGTTAAGATTCTTAAACCTGTGACCTATTGGACCCAACTGGAAGTGAATATTGGACCCCAAACACATCCATGCATGCTTTTCATCACCAGCCTCTGAAAATGGGCACTCAGTCTGATACCACAACAATAGAGGCCATTTAAGTGTTTTAGATGGACAAATAGATAAGTTCAAGTATCCCATGTGAGCCAATTCTCATTTTAATGTCTTGCTCTGTAGAGATCATTTTTCACCACAGGGAAAAATCTGCACCCTTTAAATAGAATGTATACCTATATCCTAATCGAGTTTATACACATACTCATATTCAAATAAGTAGCCTGACTTCTTACAAATGTTGCAGCTTTACAATGACTGAAAACCCAATGGTGATCAATAAAAGCTGGTTTTTTAACCCTTCAGATGCAACCTGCATAAACTATTACAGTTGAGTGACAGAAATATTTAGAGGGTTATGTATTTCTTGTTGAAGGGGGAGAGCTTGTATTCTCTTCTTGTCAGAAAGACCGTTAAATATGAATTTTATTCACTACAGCCCCGATGCAGCCTGTACATTGGTCAGTGGACCTCATTCCTTGGGAGTGAGGTGAGCTAGGAAATGAACCTGTAGCCACACTCAGAGTATAATTCCACTAGAAAAAACTAGATTAGCTATCTTCAGAAAATGTCAGGAGCATTAACTTTGCTAATGTTCATTGAATGCAGACTATGGAAGGTGTCTGGGGTAAGCTAGCGGGAGGGAGCTAGCATCTGCCACAAGGCATGAAAGCAATGTTGACCCTTTCATGATTCAGCAGAATATTTGTTCCTCACTCCCCCACAGAGTTTCATAATGGGGCTTCATCATAAGGAGCTGCTACAATTTATTACTGTCCAGTTTTTCCATGAAAGAAACATACCAACTAAATAAGCCTATGCTCTTCTGAACTTCATGTCAGTTGCAGAACAGTAGCTTAAAATGTTTTGTTTTTTATTTTGTTTGGGGGGGGGGGTCAGGAGGGCAGAGGGATATAGGGGTTTTTTGCTCATAGTTTGTTACCTAAAATAAGCATTGTTACCACTGCAAACCTTTTCCAAAAAGAAGGTTTCCATTCATGAATGTGACTAAGTGATTTCTGGTCTTGCTGTAAGTTATATCGCTAAACACCAATTTGAGGCATAGCCACTATTTATAAGTCATATGTTACACTAGCACCAGACACCTTAGGTGGGAGCCCCTCTTCCTGTGCTCTCTCCCCACATACACACAAAGAGCAACCATATACCTTCAATTAGGAAAACAAGAAAGGACAAAAGTAAAGTACCCATGTAAAAAAGATATAGCAAGTGTCTCTTCTGGGGGCAGGCTGAAGCAATTCTGAGTAGTCTAGCAATAGTTTAAGGATCTAGAATACCAGAGACTATCTAATCAGTATGGTGGAAAGGTTTTTTCCTTTGAATTTCTACCTAAGGTTTTGCAAGAGATGAGATAGGGGAAAGAAGGGAGGGGCAGTTTTAAAAAAAATTAATTGACTTTTAAAGGAAAATTCTGGTCCATTTTGGACCATTTGCTGGAATATGAATTTATACAACTTAATGCTGGTGAAGAACCATTATAACATTGGGAATCCCAACATAACACAATTTAAATTGCAAATCAAGAGCACAGAGCAGTGCTGCACTTACCCATCAGGGACACCAGACTTCCCAGTAGCAGTTTTCCACAATGTTTTCAAATATGTGAAGTCTGGGGTTAGCTGATCCAAGAGGTGCATTTAAGTACAAGCCGTAGAGTAGTTACACTCATAGGGCCAGGTGGCAATCTCCGGAAAACAGGTCTAGATGCCAAATAACAACATTGACCTCACTGGAATTATTGCAGAATTACAGCACTCTTGCGCTTAGATTCCAAGGTGTAAAAGAGATCTCAGACATTGTTGGAGATATCTGCTTTCATGGAAGCATTAATAGAGAAGGAGCTGCTTGAGCTCATTCCCTCTTGTCAGTTGTTTTTTCCTAAGACTCTCCTCAGGGTGGATATTCTCCATTTTTGAAGGCTACTTCCACTGCTTCTGCTTCTGCTACTGACCCTTCTCCTCACCTCTCTTGCTACCCAAATGCTCCGAGTGTAAGTTACATTCACTCTGTACAAACACATGGAATGCCAAATTGCTGCAAATTACAGCACATAGCCACTTCCAGCCTTTTGTACCAACTTTCACCTGTCTGCTGACTCACACCTGTTCTGAATTATGCCCTTAGACTGGGAAAGGTTCAGCTGGCATCAGCCTTGGCAAGCACCAGTGTGTGCAACCTTGGGGCTGTAATGCAGTTATGCTAAGGAGGTCCAAACATGCCTTGTCTCTATTATGTCTTATTCAGCTTTTGCAGGTTTGCTAATTTCATGTGGCCGTGTGCAAATTTCTCTGAACTGATCACGTGGGAAGGCTTTGTCTGTGATTGGCCTCACAATTATATAGAGTTAAACCTGGAAGAAATGTACTGAAGTCAATGGAGTTACACTGGGGTAAGTGACTGGAGAATCATGCCCTTTGAATTGGTATATGGAGGGGAGGGATAGCTCAGTGGTTTGAGTATTGGCCTGCTAAATCCAGGATTATGAGTTCAATCCCTGAGGGGGCCACTTAGGGATCTGGGGAAAAACCAGTACTTGGTCCTGCTAGTGAAGGTAGGGGGCTAGACTCAATGACCTTTTAGGGTCCCTTCCAGTTCTATGAGAGAGCGATATCTCCATATATTATCACTACCAGAAGTTAGGTCTCATGAGATTCCCAATAAATCCCTTTGTGCAGTCATAAAACCTATATGCCACCCTTCAACAACATGAACCTCAGTATTGCTCTAACTCTAAGGCCCAATTTTGCAAATCCTCACTCATGCAAGCAGTCAGGCTGACTTCAAGGAGCTTGCTTATATTAGTAAGGGTTGTAGGGTTAGGCCCTCAGCTGGAAATGGGGAAGCAGAGAATGGCAGAATAAGAGCTTAAAATGAAAACAGGTGAAAGAAAAGTGATCTAACACACTTTCAATCTTTTTTTAGCATGTCTATTTCTCTCTCTCCATACCCTTTGAAAACATAAAATTCAGTTCCTAATTTATTAATGGAATGTGCCAGCACCAAGTTATTTTTAAATGTAGAATATAAAGGGCTTTCATGAACTGGAGCAAGCCAGCAGCACCTGACACAAGTCTCAGCTAGTGTGAAGTTTACTTTTAAACTTGCTGCTGCTTCTCCAAAAATTATGCACTGTGAGCATGTGGCTCCATTTGTGTTTGCTTTTTCTTTATATAGCAAACAAAACAGCAGTAAAGAAAGTGACACACTGAAAGGATATTACCTTAACGTGTGTGATTTTTTTTTTAAGTTTAACTATTTCTTCATGGTTACATAGAGCTGGTTAGAAATGGGAAATATGTTTCATGAAGTGTCCATTCTTTCAAAAGAAGTCAGATTTTTTTAACCAATAAAAACAACAAAAATATCAAAATTTCCAGTGAAGAATGAAAAAGGGAGGGACAGGACTGAAAAACCATTGAGTTACACAGTTGGTTAAAAACACAAAAGTCACAGAAAAGAAATTTCTACAACAATTCTACAGAAGTTTGGTGCAAAAAAAAGTGTCTGATATTTATCTTATTAAAGTGCTTATTCTTTTTGTCACACTGTCATATTGGTCACTTTATAAACCCCTTGGAGACATGGATTTAAGTGTTTTGGGGTGACTAGAACTGAGCAAATAATTCCCAATTAAAATGTTGTTTTCATCGAGAATCTCAGACATTCATTCAATCAGTATCTGTCACACAGGAGTGGTGATTAGAAACTGCAACTTTATTTCCCAGCCCCCTCATTATGTGAGTTAGGGCTGGAGACCAGAGGTGAATACAATAAGGGACAGTATTCACTGGCTCCAATGACTGACTGTGCCTTAGGGGCTTGATTCTGCAAGACTACTCTAGTTAATGGAAGTTTTCCTCTTGACTTGAATGGGAGTAGAATCAAATCTTAACATAGCATTTGCCCCAAGCTTCCTCCTCTGAGACTAGAAGTGAAAACTGGGCTGTACACAAATATTTTTAAACTTCAGGCCAAATTCTGGCCAAAAACATGGCAGCTAAACACGGCATAGTTTCATGAACTTTTATTCATATAAGTAGCCTTTAGCCTTTAAATATATTGTAGTTAATGGAACTGCTTATGGGAGAAGAAGCTACCATCATGAAAAGGGGGAAAGATTTCCACAGCTCTATTAAAAATAATGTATATTGAATCTAAGCTATCCCTCTATATTTTCATAGGTTAGTCCATACTGAAAATGTTCTTGGGTTTATTCTTGAAATAATTTCAATATGTTATTTTTAAATTTAAGTTTTATTGCTGGTTCTTAGTGAACAAGGAAAGCTCAAATAAAACAAATATTTACCAAGGGAAGAGAGTCTGTATTTTTAGGCATAAAATATTAACACACATGTGAAATATTCTTTCAGATAGTAACATTCAGTGAAGCATTCTTTTTATAAATTCCTCAAATTGAGTATACTGATTCCATAAACAATCCATAGCTTTCAAAAGAATGAATACTTGAGATCTTAGTTTTATCCTATGTCTAATAATCAAACTGCTGCATTTTCCTTGAGTTAATTTTGAATTAAGCACTTCTAATCATAAGGCATTTTCTTTCCTTTTGTCATTAAAGTTTAAAAAATAAAATAAATTAATCATTAACACTAAATGTGCTGGCTGCATGCTAATATGCTGGCAATTTATCTATCACTCTTAATAGTGAGTATACTTTAATTTTCTCACCTCAGTGCCTGATAAACAATCAATGGACTTTATTTAATGGCTTCATCTCCAGTGCTAATTATATCCATTTAGATTAAAGTATTCTGATTGTTATTCTATGTAGTGATTTGGTGATATGAGGCAGAGGAGATACTATTGATTTTGGGCAACCAAACTCTATCCATTAGAGCTGCTAACGCAGGAGTTAAATATAAATTATGGGCTATTATTTTGCAGATGTCTTTATAGACAAATAGGATAATTACAGATTCACACTAATCTGTTTTAGATTTATAGGTTTGTTTCCTGCAAATAAAATGAGGGTTACAAAGTAATTGATTGAGACTGGCAACAGGTGCAGCGTGGTCTCCTTCAGCTAATGAAAGGGAAAACGGGAGGGGCAGATTTTAAAAGGTATTTAGGCACCTAAAAAAAAGAGAGCCAGATAGGCACTTAGTGGGATCTTCAAAGTAGGTGCCTATATACCTTTGAAAATATTGTGATACATCTTGATCTAAAACCCATTACAGTTAATGGAAGCTTTTGAATCAGTCCCAGAGAGCATTCCTTCTTCACTCAGACCTTAAAGTCTGTTCTGAATATAAATATAATCTTTGGAAAACCTTGGGAACCAGATTATTGAGTCTAGCATTTCAAGTGCCTTCTGCTGGGGTTGCCACTGAAGTATCATAACACAGTTATCACATTTCTGATACTGGTATCCAAGAAACAGAAATTATTTCCTGTCCTAAATATAAGGAAACACCATTGTATCTACTATGCCACTGTGTAGCATCAGCTGATAAATTATTTTTAATGGCAACCACTGTACCTCTATTATACTAGGTAGTTGAATTAACAATTATTTTACAACTGAGCCTGAGTCTGATCTGACTCCATTGCAAATCATGAGTAACTCCAAATATTTGTATGGGGGGTTTTGAAAGAGCATTACAATCTGATCTCAAGACAGATATCACTCCAAAATAATAGAAATACAGCTGGTCGAAACATCACTGTCAAGGATCACTCCCACAGTGTCTTTGTAGTTCATAAGTTTAATGGGCCTTCTGTAAAGCTAATCCAAAGTGAAAAGTCAATAATTGTGTTGCCAACAGACCAGCAAAAACTTCAAGCTCTTGTACACCAATATGTTCCTGTGCACAGGTGCAGTAGTTCATCTATGAAGCAACTTATGTATCATGTGAACTATCTTTGAGCCTGACTATCCTCAGTGGCATGAGACAACCATCAATCCATACGTGAAGCTCTCATTGAAGTCAATGAAAGTTTTGACCATGGAATTATGAGGGGATTGAAGTAAAATCCACAATGTTTTCTGTGAATACGGACACTAAATTAATCAGAGTTAGGCACCTAACCTGTTTAGGTGTTTATGAAAATCTCACCAGCTGCCTATCTTGCAGCACCTAAATACCTTTGAAAATCTGACCCATAGTGTCAGATCCTGCTCCCATTCAAATTAATGGGACATTTTGTTATTGACTTACATGGATGGAGACAGTTTGCAAAAAGTTAAGCATGAGTGGGGCTCCTAGTGTGTGGCTACTGGTACGGACACATTTTGGGAGTGTGAAATGTTTTGTTTTACAGTCTTTCTTTCAAGTAAAATATACAGTGTGAATTAAATCCTTATCTTCCACTTTAATAGCTGCAGTGTGTCGTTGCTGTGGACATGATGCAGTTCTAATACTAAGGGGGACACACAAGGTTTTTATTCTTTACACATCAGAGCCCAGTTCCATGAGAGCTGCTTGTGCAGTGAGGATCTGAGAGTGGCTTTGGGTGAGGACTGACAATTTGCAGATCCATCAATTCCCCTCCCACTGCCTCTCCCATGGAAAAGGGGTGGCAGAACTGCCATACAAGCTAAGTAATGTGTGCTAGTGCTCTGGTGTTAGCCCACAGAGAATGAGGTGTAGTAGCAGCTAATGCTTCTTTTAGGTCAAGTGGTAGAAGTCTGTGGTTTTGTAGCTGAAGGATCTGTTCTGGTTGCATGCAAGAGAGAAAACTCTCTAAACTTGTATCTACTATTTGCAGATGAATGTGTTGCAGCTATGGAACTGTTAATCTTCACCCTGGAGGAAGGCTCCTTCCAGCCTCAGAGTTCTCTGCTGCACAAGTGAGTAAGAGGCTGGACACTCAGAAGATTAGCTCCACTATAGTTCAATTATAGAAATACATTTAATTGCTCCACCAAACTTACCTTTTATTAAAAAAATGACATACTTTACTACAAACTTTCCTCCTGAGCTGCAAACTTTGCCCAGGAGTCAGCCTAGAGAAAACATATGACAGAAATATATACATTTCTAGGAACTGGTGTTTATAATGGGCAGTTTGAGTCACTCTTTATAATAGCAGCAATACAGAGCTGTACTCTAATCATTAATTCCTATCTGGGTCATTTATAAGTGAATGTATCTTAAAATGTGAAGCCATTTCAGGCAGGTGTAGTTTTTTCCTCCTACAGTTTCACCCTTGCTCCCTCTTTTCGCTTGAGACAATAAACATTTTTCTTGGTTGTAGCAGGTGGTCAGATAATCTCTGCATTTTTCTTGCATTTCCCAGCAGCAAATGCATCTCTAAGTGTCAAGTATCAGAGGGTAGCCGTGTTAGTCTGGATCTGTAAAAGCAGCAAAGAATCCTGTGGCACCTTATAGACTAACAGACGTTTTGGAGCATGAGCTTTCGTGGGTGAATACCCACTTCCTCAGATGCATGTCATGCATCTGAGGAAGTGGGTATTCACCCACGAAAGCTCATGCTCCAAAACGTCTGTTAGTCTATAAGGTGCCACAGGATTCTTTGCTATCTCTAAGTGTGTTTGACTCATTTAAAAGCCCAGATATCTCCTCCCTTTAGTTTTAAACTTCAAAGCAATTTCCAAGAGATCAGGTATTTTAATAGATTTCTATTATAAATTTACTCTTTAACGAAAATAAGTCCTAGTAAATCATTCAAATTCCAAACACACTCTTTTGACATTTCCGGTCACTTAACTCCAATAACAATCAGGAAGAAATTGTAAGTTCAAATTCTTCCAGGTTATGCCAATGTAAATTCAGCTGGTGGATTTCTGTGTGGCCTGGAGCTTGTTTAGTCAGATCCTAACAGAGTCTAATTGTATGCTGATGATAATTTATAAATGAATACATAATCACAAGGGTAACATTTAAAGCTCAGCTAACCCCATGCTCATCCATTAATGATCCATAATGAAAGCAACAACATTATAGTAGCTCATACAAAAGGATACTTCCCTTTGAGGGCAAACAAAATGCAATTTAGTCAGAAGCCATTAATCTATGTAGTGCTGGTGCCAGATTTGCCCAATGCAGAATTAATGAGATCTGGTCAAATCAGCACTGATGTGGTTAAACATGTGGCCACTGAGTGTGGAACTGAGATAACAAATGGAACGGAGAGCAGTTAAATATATGAACTCAAATGGCTGGACATTTTGGGATTATGGGTCTGATCCACAAAGCAATTTAAATGCCTAAACTCAAGAGTTAGGCACCTAAAACCCTAAGCATAGCACCACTGTGATCCGTGAAACTCCTGCTTGGCTGCTGCCTTACTCTGTAGGCCTCTGAAATGACTCAGTACCCAACTTTTCCCTGTGAAATATCCCTAGGAGCCTAAGTTTTAGACAGTGGGGCATGTACATTGCTGGCTCTCTGTAGCTACCCAGGCACCCAAGCCCCAGAACCATTCATGAACTGGGGGAAGATAGGCATTTTTCCTCCTAAATCACAGGCCAGGCTCAATCCAGTAGGTGGCTTCTGACAATGCCACACTGATCTGGTCACTTTCAAAATCCATTCCTGAGAAGGACAAGCTGGGGATGCCCACCTTATAACTTTTAACCTAGTGGTTAGAGCACTCACCTGAGATGTGCGAGACTCAGGTTCACTCCCCCCCCCCAATCCCAAGGGGGAGAAATGACACCCTCCTGTCAGGAGAGTGCTCTAACCCCTGAGCTATGGGATAGTTTGAGGTGGGATTTCCTGGTGAAGTAGTTCCACTGTGGATAAATACACAGAGAGAGTAGTCCAGTGTTTAGGGAATCCATGTAGGAGATAGGAGACACCAGGTCCAGTTCCCCTGGCTCCAATCACTCTGTCATTATTTGGCCACAATGGAATTGCTTCAACAGGAGAAGCTGAGGAAGTCCCGCATCAGGCTATCCCATAGCTCAGGGGTTAGGGCATATACCTGAGAAGTAAGAGGCCTCTGTTCCAGTCCTTTCTCTCTCTCTCAAACAGAGGGGAGAATTGAACTTGGGTCTCCTGGGTGACAGTTCTAACCACTGAGCTAAAAGTTATATGGGCACCACTTCCTCCTTCAGTTGTTTTGCATGGAGTGAGGCAGTGCCAAAATCATTTCATAAAAAAAAAAACACCTGGAGTGCCTAAGCCACCTGACTGGAGGCACTGGGTTCCTAACTGTGGATCTCTAGTAGAGATAGGTGCCTCCCTGCAGCCCAGACTTCGGTGTCTAACTCAGGGAGGGGAGGAGCTTAGGACACACCTCTCTGGGCAGCATCTCCCATTGACTAGGATAGGGAACTCCCCACCTAGCATGCTGGCTTTTGTGGATCATTTGCTTAGGTGCTTCTCTGTCCCTATTCATTGTAAGGGAGTCTTGGCACCTAACACAGGCTTTGTAGATTGCAAAGTTATCCCTGTGATTTTTCTAAGTGCCTAAAAGTTAGGCACCGTGTAGAACAACACCTAAGTACCTTTGTGGATCCCCCTCCCCCATGAGCCTTAACAAGAAATAATATCAGTGTCATGGGGTCTGTTCACTGCAAGGGTGCCTCCTCCTCACTGTTCTGGGGATTAGCTTTTTTCAGGTCCACTACCAACTCTGTAACTTGTTCATGTGCTCTGTCACCCCTCTGTCTCTCTCTGCAGCTCAGGGTCTCTTCCCACCAGGGGTCCCTCCCAGTAAGTCCCTATGTTTTCCCCTTCTGGGGGGTTATCCAGGTCTCTCCATCCAAAAATGGCAGTCTTCTCCCTCAATGCCCAGATGATGTCATTTCCCCCATGGCTGGTAGGGAAACCCAGACCCACTCTCTACTCTGGGTTCCAGCTCAGGGACCCCTTAATCAGCAGCCAAAGTTGTAGCCCAGAGGATTATTTTGCTAGCTATTATATCCTACTAATCCAGCCAGTAGTATTAATTAATATATATTTTATTAGCATTAATTCTTTGGAATTTAGGATGTGTTGAGGCATGTGTTTCCTAATAAGTTTTGCTGAAATGCTGAAATGCAAGAAGCCTGCCAGCCTGTAAGATCCAGTAAGATCTGCAATATAGCAAAAAGTAGAATTAGTTATAAATATGTCAGCATAAAAGCTGGCTTTGGCACAGATAAGAATGGTCCCTGAACTTTGGGGAACCAAAGGGAGGAACTATCCACATCACATCACAGATTTATCCACCTTCCACAACCGGTTGGTAACTGCAGGGTATACCATAGCTTGAGGTCATCAAGAGAGCCTAGGTTGGCAGTTTTGGAGTAAGATGATCCTTATTAATATATTTAGAAAGTAAGTATCATAATCCACTAACCTATAGGAGAAGCAGCAAAAGTCCTGTGGCACCTTATAGACTAACAGAAGTATTGGAGCATGAGCTTTCGTGGTCCTCAAGGAAGGGTGTGAGTATGTTAGGTTAAGGTACTTATAATAGAAATGTTACCACCAGGAGTTTTGGAATTCTTTTACTGTTTTGCAGTTATAAGTTTCATTGTATTTCTTATTTTTATGTTAATGTCAAAGATTTTATTAAATCGGTATTATCAATGTACGCGTTCTTGCCAAGCACCCGAAGAGTCCTCTTCCAATATAGAACTCTCTTGAGTTCTTGAACTCTGTAGTCTGAATTGGACAAGAACTTAGAAATCTTCTGATCGGATGCAATCAGTGGCGAGCCATAAAAACCAACCCATCAAATTCAGGTCAACAAGGTCTACAAACTCACTGCCATTTCCTTGAGCCTTTTCCTACTCTGCCTCTCTCATCCTTCCTCTCCATCGCCCTTATGGGTAAGCCTTTCTATGATGGCCTGGATCTCCTCGGTTTCTACTCTTCCCTGGGTTTTCTCCTTTCCTTCTCTAATGCTCACAGAATAGTTCCAGCCTCCCTTACTGCAGTCCCTTTCTGCTGCCAGCTGCCTCGCTTTACACAAACGCTGCCTGTTCCTTCTCAGCTGGGCTCCATCATTATTCAGGAGTTACATAGGCCACCTAATTCCCCTCAGCTGTGACATAGCTGGTTAATTGGAACCATCTCAGGCTCATTAACCCCTTCTAAGCTAGTGTAGAGTGAACACCAACTCACAGTCAGGACCTAGTTGACATTAAGCTTCTCAGGCTAACAGTTTCACTGTCAGTATCTTCATAATTAGAAGAGCTAGCTCTGTTGAACAGCTAAATAATTAAAGAGGAGTTATTAAGAAGCCATTTCACCATTTTAAATTCATAACTCAATTAGTATCCAGTCTGAGCACAAAGCAATTATGTCATCCTAAGGAAAATGAAGTGAATTTTATTTTTTAAATATTTTAAAATTGAGCTCTATTAACCCTTCCATCAGTTTAAGTGTGCAACTGCATCTTACAAATGGGTGTACACGGCCTTACCTATATGAGTCATAGCACTACCTGTCTAATGTGGTCAGCAATAAAATCAGAAAGGAGCTTTCCATGGGGTTGCCATCACAGCTTGTAGGTTCACCCAAAATTATACACAATGTTATTAATAAATAATTATTCCTCTTATCTCTGTTTCCAAGAACAGTGCCTTACATTTATCTACCAAATTCATCCTCAAGTATTCCAGATCTCTGGGACTAATCCTTACACCGATGGGTTTTTCTAGTGCCGGTTTGTTTATTTGCAGTGTCCGCAGGTTTGGCCGATCACAGCTCCCACTTGTCGCAGTTCGCTGCTACAGGCCAATGGGAGCTGCGGGAAGTGGCGGCCAGCACATCCCTTGGCCCGCGACACTTCCCACAGCCCCCATTGGCCTGGAACGGCAAACCACGGCCAGTGGGAGCTGCGATCAGCCAAACCTGCGGATGCTGCAGGTAAACAAACCTTCCTGGCCCACCAGCAGCTTTCCCTGATGGGACACATGCCAAAGGTTGCTGATCCCTGGCCTAGGGTCTTCTGCTTTTTCTCTTGTGTCTCTCTGATATTTGGGGTACAGAGGAGGTCTATTATTCAATTTTTGCATCCCTAATGGAGCTAACAGAAGCCTTTTGGGTGCCAGTTATTCAATGTATCCCTACCTACTGTGGCTAATAAGAGAAAAATCCAAGCACCAATGCATCTTGAGCCTGGGATATTTGATAGCATTATAGCCCAGTGTGGAATGGCATTGATTTTAATAATCTTTGTAAATAAACTGGCCAACTGGAATGCAGTGTCTGAAATCCCAAAATGTGTGCCAGAAATAGTGACCACACCTGTACCTCGGTATAAGGCTGTCCTTGGGAGCCAAAAAATCTTACTGCATTATAGGTGAAACCATGTTATATTGAACATGCTTTGATCCACCAGAGTGTGCAGCCTCGCTCCCCCAGAGCACTGCTTTACCGTGTTATATCCAAATTCGTGTTATATCGGGTGGCGTTATATCGAGGTGCCAGTGTATTTACAACTTGGTCATTGTCAACATCATTTGAGTAAAGAAAATTATACTGCTCCTATTCAGTTTTCCTTGCAAAATTAAAATCACTATTTCTAACTGAGAAAGGGCCAAGAGGTTAATGAGCAGTAAAAAGGCCCACATGTAATCTTAGGGTATGTCTACACTATGGGATTATTCCTATTTTACATAAACCGGTTTTGTAAAACAGATTGTATAAAGTCGAGTGCACGCGGCCACACTAAGCACATTAATTCAGCAGTGTGCATCCATGTACCAAGGCTAGAGTCAATTTCTGGAACGTTGCACTGTGGGTAGCTATCCCGTAGCTATCCCATAGTTCCCGCAGTCTCCCCCGCCCATTGGAATTCTGGGTGGAGATCCCAATGCATGATGGTGCAAAAACAGTGTCGCGGATGATTCTGGGTAAATGTTATCACTCAGTCCTTCCTCCATGAAAGCAGCAGCAGACAATCATTTTGTGCCCTTTTTCCCTGGATTGCCCTGGCAGACACCATAGCATGGCAACAATGGAGCCTGTTTTGCCTTTTGTCACTGTCACTGTATGTGTACTGGATGCTGCTGACAGAGGTGGTATTGCAGTGCTACACAGCAGCATTCATTTGCCTTTGCAAGGTAGCAGAGATGGTTACCATCCCTATTGCACCATCTGCCATTGTAAATTGGCAATGAGATGACGGTTATCAATCATTTTGCATCATTTGCAATTGGAAATTGGCGATGATGGTTAACAATCATTTTGTACCGTCTGCTGCAGTCATTGGTGCTCCTGGCTGGCCTCGCTGATGTCGGTCGGGGGTGCATAGACAAAAATGGGATTGACTTCCTGGGTCATTCCCTTCTTTATGTTTTGTCTAAAAATAGAGTCAGTCCTGCTTAGAATATGGGGCAAGTCTACTAGAGAGCCAGAGAGCACAGCCGCTCCGGGTCAGAGCCCCAGAGATCCCGCAGAAATGATGAGCTACATGCCATTCTGGGGGTGCTCCTGCAACAACCCCACCCGTTGCTTCCCTCCTCCCACACCCGTCCTGGGCTACCATGGCAGTGTCCCCCCATTTGTGTGATGAAGTAATAAAGAATGCAGGAATAAGAAACACTGACTTTTTAGTGAGATAAAATAAGGGGGAGGCAGCCTTCAGCTGCTATGATAGTCCAGGCAGGACATTAAAGGGTCGGGAGGAGAGGAGCGCAGCCTCCCACTGCTATGATAGTCCAGGGAGTACAGAATCTTTTCTTTAGACATGAAATGGGGGGGGCTGATGGAGCTCAGGCTCCAGCTACTATGATGAGGACGGTTACCCAGCATTTTGTACCGTCTGCCAAGAATGACAGGGAGCCATTCTCATTTTTACCCAGGCGCCCCCAGCCAACCTCACCGAGGCCAGCCAGGAGCACTCATGGGCTGATGACAGTTTTCCACCATTTTGTACCGGCTGCCATCAGGAAAGGAAGGGGAGGGGATGCTGCTGTTCAGCGCTGCAGCACCCCATCTACCAGCAGCATGCAGTAGACATACGGTGACATTGAAAAATGACAAGAAACTATTTTTTTCCCTTTTCTTTCATGGGAGGGCAGGGGGGTAAATTGATGAGATATACCCTGAACCACCTCGGACAATGTTTTTGACCCTTCAGGCATTGGGATCTCAGCCAAGAATGCAAACACTTTTTGGAGACTGCGGGGACTGTGGGATAGCTGGAGTCCTCAGTCCCCCCTCCCTCCATGAGCGTTCATTTGATTCTTTGGCTTTCCGTTACACTTGTCACGCAGGACTGTGCTGAGTTCCTGCTGTGGTCTCTGTCTATCATAGCCTGGAGATTTTTTCAAATGCTTTGTCATTTCGTCTTCTGTAACAGAGCTCTGATAGAACAGATTTGTCTCCCCATACAGTGATCAGATCCAGTATCTCCCATACGGTCCATACTGGAGCTCTTTTTGGATTTGGGACTGCATCGCCACCCATGCTGATCAGCGCTCCATGCTGGGCAAACAGGAAATGAAATTCAAAAGTTCGTGGGACTTTTCTTGTCTACCTGGCCAGTGCATTCAAGTTCAGATTGCTTTCCAGAGCGGTCACAATGGTGCACTGTGGGATACCGCCCGGAGGCCAATGCCATCGATTTGCGGCCACACTAACCCTAATCTGACATGGCACTACCAATTTCAGTGCTACTCCTCTTGTCGGGGAGGAGTACAGAAACCAGTTTAAAGAGCCCTTTATATCGATATAAAGGGCCTCATTGTGTGGATGGGTGCAGGGTTAAATCGGTTTAACACTGCTAAATTCGGTTTAAACGCGTAGTGTAGACCAGGCCATACTTATATAGTTGTGAGATAGCAAGCAATTCCACAAGATGGCAACAGATTTGGAGAATGTAAGTCCCACACAGAGGTGTTGGCCCAGTTTGAGTTCCTATTTAGAGCAGCTTGAAAAGATATTACATTTGAGGATTGAACTCTTACATTGGCAGAGACAACTAGAGTTAATTGTAAACTTGAGTGAATGTCATTTGCTAGCCTTTTTAACAGTTACTCAAAACAAAGCCATAACCCCACTACAAGCAGATGAGTAATTATGGGAATACCTGAAGATGTTCAAATCAGATGGTCATCTGAAATTTATCTAACTACTTTGGTCTGGAAAGCTTGTGAAAACAGGCCTTATAAAGAGCCTTATCTAATTTTCAACCTTGAGAATAGCTTTTCTTAATGTTTCCAGCTTTAGCTAGGAACTGTGGAGGCATGTGCATTATTTATAAGTTTACCACATTTTTTCAAAACCTCTGTTTTGAGTTGCATCTCGAATGATGACTGAAGTTAATATTAATTTAAAGTCTTATGGAAGAGTCCAATAGAAATAAATAGAGAACAGTAATCCTTCTGTACAAATTTAAACCAAGATAGAGACTTCTATAGCAGGGATAGAATTTTCTATTAAAATGTATATTGCAGTAAAAAAAAAACCTATAGTAAAGGTAGCATTTTATATTAAATTCTACTGAACATTTCCATTAGGGTGTGAAAAACCGACATATTGTATTGCATTAGAAAGAGAGAGAAATGTTATGTTTGATCCTGCATGAGAGGTAATGTATAGTTTTGCTGCCTCCAGAGATTCTCAGGAATGAATTTACTTATTCACGATTCCTCCCCTGCTTCTTGCCTTGTTCTGGTGGAGAAGTAACCTTCACCAAACCTTTACCACATGCACATTACTCCCCACTTTCCCACTCTGGCACTCACCTGCACTCCACATCATGTTGGGGAAGACTGAACCAGAGCAATTGTAAGGGCAATATTGGTGGGGCATTTCATCCCCGTACTTTGCCGTACAGGCCCAGAGGATAAATTATAATTTTGCCTTTAATCTTGTCAAAAATCATCAATTTTAATTATCTGACTTGCCTGAGTCTACCGAGGGTATAAAAGTAGTCTATACGCCTACCCAGGGTATAAAAGTTAAGAAAACATTGAATACTGTGGTGTTTACAGGCCCAGCAATAAACTGAAACTATTTCTCTGTGTGAGAGTGTGATGAGTATATTTTCTTTGATACATAGACGTATACCGCACTACACCATAGTTCTTCTCATGGAAATGGACACATGGATTTCACCATCAGATAAGCGATATATACCCACAAATATAGCGCAAGATTGTAACTTACCCTATGCACCCACACCAACCTGTTCAAGTTAAACAAAACACTTAATTTGACCCCTGTGATGTTATTGACATGAAATGTGACCGTATAGATCATTTGGTGCAACTATAGGACCTTGGTTGCAACAATCTTGTATGAAGGAGGTCATTATGATTTGCTCATTATGATTATGCTATCTGTATGCATGTATCATTTTGTATTTAAAGTTATAAGTATTGACTCTATGCCCGTTTCAAATGTTGGCTCCTGGGGTAACGCCCACGAAGTAATCAGCCAGATATGCCATGTAAGATATCTGCAAAGATGTTATGTTATAATTTTCCAGATATGATAATCTTGTTTATATGTTTGTATCACCTTTGTATTATGAGTTACAGATATGTATGTATGTCTATATTTCAAACTTGTGCTTTGCTTCTAGGTGACACCCAGACATTTTGGCATCAGCACTGCCTAGCCTGTTTGATGGCCCATTATGGACCATCACCTATACAAGTGACTAATTGAGAGAAGGCAGGTGCACCTTATGATTCAACAAGACATACAGGGAAATGCCTATGGAGAGAACCCAGCGCTGCACGTAAACCACATCCCTTACGAGTGTAGCTTGCAGCGCTGGGAGCCGCACTTCCAGCGCTGCGGCACTGTTTACACTGAGGCTTTACAGCGCTGCAACTTTCGCGCTCAGGGGTGTGAAAAAACACCCCCCTGAGCACTGCAAGATACAGCGCTGTAAAGCCTCAGTGTAAACAGTGCCATAGCGCTGGGAGCGCGGCTCCCAGCGCTGCAAGCTACACCCGTAAGGGATGTGGTTTATGTGCAGCACTGGGAGAGCTCTCTCCCAGCGCTGGCGCTCCGACCACATTCATACTTCAAAGCGCTGCCACGGCAGCGCTCTGAAATTTCAAGTGTGGCCATACCCTAAGGCTTCCAAGCCATGTGCTGGTCAGCTTGTGTTTGAAACTAAGGCCACGTCCACACTACAGAGTAAAATCGAAATTAATAAAATCGATTTTATAAAACAGGTTTTATAAAATCGATTTTACGCATCCACACTAGGGCACATTACTTCAGTGGTGTGCGTCCATGGTCCCAGGCTACCATCGATTTCCGGAGCGGTGCACTCTGGGTAGCTCAGTAAAAGAATGGGACCAATAACTTCGATTTCCGTCCACACTAACCCTAAATCGATATAGTAATATCGATTTTAGGGTTACTCCTCTTGTTGAGCAGGAGTACAGAAATCGATTTTAAGACCCCTTAAAATCGATTTTAAGTGCCTTGTTGTGTGGACGGGTACAGCGTTAAATCGATTTAATGCTATTTAAATGGATTTAACGCTGTAGTGTGGACCAGGCCAAAGAAAGCACAGGCCGCATGGTAAGAGACTATAAAAGGCCCTGGAAACACCTCCATTTTGTCTTCAGTCCTGCTTCTTACCTCTGGAGGAACTTTGCTACAAACTGAAGCTCTGAACAATGGACTGAATGACCCATTCAAGCTGTGTATATACTCCAGACACATAACTTAAGCCAGCAGTTTCTTCCATCACTGCTACAAGCCTGAACCAAGAACTTTGCCATTACTGTGTGTAATTATTTCCATTTAATCAATTTTAACTTTCATCTATATTTCTTTCTTTTTATGAATAAACCTTTAGATTTTAGATTCTAAAGGATTGGCAACAGTGTGATTTGTGGGCAAGATCTAACTGGTATATTGACCTGGGTCTGGGGCTTGGCCCTTTGGGATCAGGACCTTTTTTCTTTTACTGAGGTATTGGTTTTCATAACCATTCATCCTCACAAGGAGTGGCGCTGGTGGTGATACTGGAAAACTGGAGTGTCTGAGGGAATAGCTTATATGACTTCTGATTAGCCAGTGGGGTGAAACCGACGTTCTCTCTGTTTGGCTGGTTTGGTGGGCCTTAGTAGTAAAGGACCCCCAGCCTTGGGCTGTGACTGCCCTGCTCTAGGCAATTTGTCCTGAATTGATACTCTCAGTAGTGTCCCACCAAAGGCCAGTTCGTTACAACCCCCTACCCCAAAAAAATAATCTAGATTCCAAGTGGCTTTTTACAAGTCTTTAATTTAAAAATAAAATAAAATTGAAAGAAGTTTCAAAACAAAAAAGTCATTCTGACTAGAAAAATCTAAGTGTTTCATTTAAAAAAATGAAAAAACAAAACATTTCACTTGGGGGCAATGTTTTGTTTGTTTCCAGTACAAAACAATTTGTCAAAACTAACACAAAGTTGCAAAATAATTCAGTGTCACCAAATCTAACCTTTTTTTTCCTAATGAAAAATGCTGATGAAAAATTTCACTCAGCTCTAATTGTGACTCTTGCCAGCCCATTCCTGAAGAGGCACAGCTGCTAACTGCCAGTTATACAGGCAAGATGTGAAATCTCAGTCTTGCCTTCTGCACATAACAAACAAACTGTTACTGAATTTTTCCCAACTCCAACTCTATAGCTGGAATTGTCACAGAAGAACAGTGCAATCTTATCCTAATGCTGACTTAGCTGTCACTTTCTTCCTCTAACCTATCACTTCACAACAGTAGTCACAAGCAAATCCAAAATCCAGGGTAAGTCAAAGGGCCATCCCTAGGCATTTAGCAGATTTAATTTGTTTGATGGTAGAGTCATCTCATTTGAGGTTTTAATTAACAGTTGATTTCCTTCCAGTGTGAAAACCCAAGGATCCTTGTCTTGCAACTGAGAAAAGGAAATGTAAAGCACATCTTGAAAATGTCATTGATTGTTTCAGCCTTTTTTAACTGCTGTCAAACTATTCTGCTTTCACGTGAACTGTAAAGCGGAAGAATAAATTGGATAAATCAAGAATGGAAAGTATAATAAAATAAATGCAGTCCAAGTGTCTAAGGACACGTTTTCCTCAAAAAATATAAAACAACCTTGATATGGCAAAGTAATCAAATTATCATCATTTAAACCACTTTGTCCTGTGACTCTACCAGTCCTCAACTTGTTTGCTAATAGACCTGGCTGAATAGTGCAAAAATGTTTGTGAATAATTTATTAGTTGATTGATGGACATACAACTGTCTAATAAATTATTCACTATTCAGCCCACTACTCAGCTGGTCGAATAATGACTAAATTATTCATGTATAATTTAGTCAAAGAAAAATGCCAAATTTGTCAGATAAATTATTTGAAATTAATAAATCATATAGTTGCCTTTGTGAACTCAGTATCATCTCAGAGGCATTATTTACTGAATCAATCATTTTATTTAGATGGTTTAACCAGAATCTCTTTTTACCTAGGCTGTAGCCAGTGACGTTAGGAAACATCTGTGCAGATGAGCAGAAGTTCATTGTCAGATTTAACAACATGTGCCTAAAGATGAAAAATTATGCCAACTTGTAATCTGCTGTTATTTTTTTCATCTTCTGGTGTTGGAGTTTATGTTGGAAGGGAAGCCTGGCACAACTAGCTGCAAGGTGACAGGGATCCTGGAACCAGTTTTGAGTTCCTCACCTTGAGCTGTTGCCTCAGTCTCAGTCTCAATCTCCTGCTCAGGAGGCAACCAAAACAGCCTCTAGTGGCCAAATGCATGAGAATCAAACTGAGATATGGAATTGCGAGTATCACTCAAGATGCATGACATTGGGCACCCCCAATTGTATCAGAGTTCAGAGTATGTGTCTGTATTAAATGCATAGCCTGTAGGGGCTTCCATGCCTATTCCATCAGAAAACAATTTTACCATGAAATGTCCGAATCTTGAGGGCTTCATCAAACATTCTGTGCCCAATTTTCAAAAGCTTTTGAAAGTACCTCTAATGTATTTGTGGACACCCCTATAAATGCACACAAAACCCCATGTTTCTACATGCCCACAGGTATTTCTGTATTACAGATTAGGTACTTATGCATATTATGCTTAACAGTAATGCACGTCATTGTACAAGTGCAAGATTTAACATGGCAAACAGGTACTACTGTCAGATTGGTGGGCACATTTTAGTTTCCCTTAAAAAATTTGCTCAGAATTGATGGGCCCAATCTAGCCCCCACTGAAGCCAATGGCAAGATAACAGCACAGGCTCCTCTATTTATTTCAAATTACTGTAAATTTGTAAAGTGTATTTTGTTACAAAAGAGCTACATTGAAAGAACATTAAGTTTGCTAAGTTAAGAACTCAACTCTTAGGAAATTAAGACAGCCCTTGCACAACAATTTTACCTTGAAATATGCAGCCCTAATTCTACCCTCTTATGTATATGTGTTATGATGTTTCAGGGATTATAAATTGGCCACATCTCAATGGATTTGTACGTGAACAGAAAAAGGCAACTCTCCTGCCATAGGATTATTCTCCTGACAAATGTCAAGTGTCTGGTCCAATGTACAAAAGAAGCTGTCCAAACAGGCAATTGGAAGACATTTTTAACATTCAAAACTACCTGTTTTTTTCCCCTCCAAAATGTTTGAACCTTTTTGCTGTAACTTTAAAGAAAAAGAGAAAGAAAATCAACCTGAAGCAAACAACCAATAGGGAAAAATTTCAGCCTGGATCATTAAAGTGTGGCAAAGTGATGATCAATTGAAAGCAGGTTTACAATGGGAAGTATTAGGCATTAGGCACACTTAACTATAGGTGTTATCTTGTGCTCTGGCTATGGTAAAACATCTACAAAGGTCCCAGAGCAATGGTCATTGCAAATTGATACATATAATTTTCATGTCAACTAGAACGAGGCGCAATGTGCCCATTATCTCCTTTTATTTAATTTAGCAATAAAAGCTTTGGTTATGGCCATTAGACAAGAGAGAAATCCTTGGCATTAAACTTTGAAAGAAGGCATATAAAAATGTAAAATAAAGATTTAATACACAGTGTGAGGGACTAGTAGATTCATATTAATAGAACTTAAAACTAGTTCTAAATAATTTAATGTGATTAATACAAATGGGAAATTAGCAGGATATAAAACAAATTGAAGTGAATTGCTCGTTTTAGAGCTGTCATAAGCAGACAACCAATATTTTAATTCAAATTTTTCAGATTATGACAGAGAAAAAAACTGGTCAGATTCACTATTTATAGTACATGTCTAGTGAATTTACTTATACATTTTCACTTGTAATGTGGGTGGCGAATACTGCAGAGGAATATTTGGTTCCGAAAGAATTGCTTTCCATTATTTTTTTAAATCATGGCAATATTTCTATTCCTACATTTTATTAAATCCTATCTTTAGAAAATATCAATTGAGGACCCAGTTTGACTGTTCGCTTTCCTTTTGCTGTTTATGCAATACACCAATGCAATTCCCAGGCTAGTAAAATAAATTCCATAATTACATTTTGTATTTATTTATTTTGGAACTGACACAAATCCAACTGAAGCAAGGTATATTGCAATCTTTTTTTTGTTTGTTGGTCATAGTTCTTGACTTTGAAATATAATTAGAGCTGTAAAAAATATAGCTTGTGGATATACTCCATTAATAAGCTGATAATAAAATTTAATATACAGACTCTTTTGAGCTACATTATCCTTTAAATTACACCTGGCCATCCAGCCCTTCAGTGGTGTTGCATGGGTATAAATGAGGGTACAAATTATGCTTTTAAGGTTAGCCAGTCAACTGTGATGGATTCTTGTATTAATTTGTATTTAGGTGTTTGTTCAGCATCTAGCAGCACAATGAGGTCCTGGTCCATGACAGGATCTTCTAGACACTATAGCAACACAGAAAATAAATAGTATTAATCATATATTATTATCAGGAACTTGATAGGGGAAAGTAGTTGTACTCCTCCAGCTCTGCTTGCAAACCAAGCTCTCCTCACACGAGCAGGACCCGTGTACAGTATTCCACAACTGCAGGGCTGCACAATTTGCCATGAAATCTATCCTTCTATCATGGAATTGTGCTTCTGAATCTCATCTTTCTTTTTTTTTTAATTAGATTTTTGCAGAGATTATCTCGAAAGAGTGAACCAAATGTAATGATGCCTGCCTTAGTATGCAGACAGGCTGAAACAATAGTTTTGAGAGGTGTGGACTGTCCCATTCATCTTAATCAAGGCCCCTTGGACTCCATCGCCACAGAATTTGGTGTTTTTCCAAGTCAGCACAGATTCAGCCTTTTGCCACCGCATTCTTCATTTTGGTGCAGACAATCAAGTCAACAGGGCTCTGTGCATGCACCCAGATCCGCCGGCATGGAACAGCTTGCAAGACTGCAACCTAAGTGCAAGCAACAGCAGTTTTCTTGGCAAGATCGAGAACCCCTCTAGCTGGCAGATTGAGAAAGCCCACGCTACTCCTACTGCACTGAAATTGATCAATACAATAGATGAGCATTAAGCAAACATGCTAAACTATTATTTATGCGAAGTTGAGATTTCAGATGACAAGTATTCATCTTAAACACAACATTATAGGCATGCTATGAAACCACACCTGAAATTGATATGTCAAGTAACTTGAGCAGTAAATTAATACTTTCTGAACACACTGATTAAATCCTGTCTATGTAGGTGCAAAGAAAGGAAGTTATTTCTAAAGGCAGAAGTATTATATGTTGTATAGTTTGTTTTCTTGAATCTGATCATCATCACCAAGTTAATTTGCATGTTATCTGCATTTGTGTCAGAAATTTAAATGAAAAATGACAATGTCAACATCTTGCCATTAATGAGCCATGTGACAAACAGAATCCACAGCAGGCTGAAAAGAAGCCAAGAAACTCTTTAGTGTGAAAGCGACCAGTAGCTGATACAACCACTCCCCCTCCACACACACACGTGTTGACAAAAAACTGCACTAAATGATTTGTAGTTTCCGGTGATATGTCCAGGACCTAAGTGGAAAACAAAGGAAAATGGCTCCCATGCAACTGAATCCTAAAGAGAAAATGTTGTTTCAAGCTACACAGGAAGGCCAAACTTTTTTTAAAAATGACTCCATACCAGACTTCTGTATACATTCCGCCCCATATATCAGTTGTCTTTGGCAAGAAAGTTAAGCACAACAGGCTTTCCGTGGAAGTTAATGCGTAATTATAAGTAGTTGGAGAGTGGGTGATACCGTAAAGGGAATTCTCAGTGCAACAAAAAGTCTTCTCATTGTAACTGCTGCAAGTTCTTACTCAGTTGGGAAACTCTTGTTCTTCCTCACAGAAAAAGCAACAACATACTTTGTCTGGTTGACTTTTATTTTGATTAAGAAAAACAACAAAAGGAGAGAAGCAAAATAAAGCATTCATAAGAAAGTACAGCTCATGTTTCCTCTATATGGCCGTATCAACTCTGAGAGTCAAATAAATATGGTCTCCTTGCACACAGGCAGACAACGTCAATTTACAAACCCTGGAATATTCTTAAACTTTAAAGAATTATGTGGAAAAAGAAAGCTCCATTCCATTACAGATTGACTTACACCAGAGATGAATTCACAGGATTCTTTGCTGCTTTTACCAGAGATTAATTTGGCCCAGTATATTATAAATGAGGTAATCTCTTTGACACTTATTTTTTTTTTTTTTTACTATAGTAAGCTTGCAAGAAAGTGTACCCCTGGCTAGACAGAAAAGGAAATCTCTGAGCATAGAAAAGTCCTGGAGAGTCTCCTTTCCAGGAATAAACACAAGACTTTTTAATGTTCTCTTTCCCCCTTTCAACTCTTGATTTTGTCCAAATTCAGGGTTTGCTCTTTTTCCTATTAAAAGGAGTTCTCACTGATTTTAGTAGTAACAGGATCAGATGCCAACTAATAATAGACACTAGTTGTACTTAATGTTGCACCAGTGATAACTTTAAAATCTGCAGCAACTTCTTACAGACCAATTCCAAGAAAAATCTGCCAGACTCCTGAGTTTTGCATAGACATGCAAGTTGAGCCCTTACCAAACTGCTGGAAATAGTGCAGGAAGAACTACGCAATATGGTTTTAGATAAAACTAGTGGCTACAAATGTCCCATAACATAAGGTTATTATTTTCAACATACCAGGAAAATGGTCCAAAGAGTCAGAGACATCCCTTCTCTGAAGTCAAGACTGAATCCTTGGAGTGTAACATTTCTCATTCATAGTTGCATCTTTTGAAATGAGGTAATGTTGTTTTCAGAGTGCGTGCAAGTTATATTTTGCTTAATGATACCTAAGTGTATTTAGATTTCATAGATGAGACCATAGCATTTCCATTGTTCACAGTGTAGATTCAAAATTTTCACTAGGCAAACCTATCTGCTTGTGTGCATGACATTTTGTTATAGATAACAATTTGAGGGTAAAAAACATTTGTAAAATAGAAGAATCCAGATGAACATTTTTCATTCAGAACAGGAAGCAAGGAATCTACTTTTTCAATCATTCTCCTTCATACAGAATACTCACAGCAGGAAAAGCAAATGTAGAAAAAGAAGTGCAAAAAATTCAGAGAAAAAGAAACTTAGCCTGCCTAAAATAGAGGAGGAAAGAGCTTCAAATTGATCTGACTTATAAAGAATCAAACTTTACACTAAACAAACAGCACCATTGATTTAGCCCAAAGCCCTTTAGCCCTGCCACATGGGGCTAAAGCCAAAGCCTGAGCAACTTAGCTTAGTGAGGCCCTCTGTGGCGTTGGGCTGCGGGCAATTGCCCTGCTTGCTACCCCCTAACGCCAGCCCTGGCTTTTAATCTACTGGATATGCAGAAAGACAGTTGTTGGGGCACAGGTCGACTGTGGAGTTTTTATAGCATGTTGCGAAGCCCTGCTCTAGATTGCTTCCACACTGGCAGAGGGGCCTAACTACATTCACTGTCTGAGTTAGCACATTAGTAGTACTGAGAGAAGCTTAGTTGTCTTTATCCACTCTTGCATCTTATAGTGTCATAGTCTGACCCATCAGTGATGCCAGCCTCCATTACCTGCTTGTCTGATTCTCCAATAGTTGTCTTAGCACTTCTTCTGTGGTGCCCCCACATGATACGCCCTTCCTAAGTCAGTTAAAAAAAATACACTATTGTCTTCTTTCAAATTGTTTTTCTAAAACCAAGTCTACTGAGATGCTCAGAGGAAACTGCTTAGTGACCATAGCTGGGCAGGTGACCTTGTAAAGATTTTTTTAAATAAATGAACATTAAATAGTTTGTTTTGAAATCCGCAATCTTTGTAGATGTAATTGTTCCCAGGGTATCCAGGACTGTGAGTCACTTTGTTAACCCCCTCTCCTCCCCATACCCGCCTCCAGCATGAGAGAGTCTTGCTTGTGCTTGGATGGGTGTTAGCTCCTTAACACCACCAGCCTGTTGCCACCCAAGCACTCTCCTCTGGGCAATGCCAGCCCTTATTAACCTGCAAGGCAAAGTAGTAAGTGCACCCAGTCCTTGAGCCCCTTTGAAGCACTCCCCTGTAGTATTCAGCCGCCCCATCCACTGAACACTGACAGAAATACCAAATCTTCTGTCCCCAAAGGGACAGTACAAATGCCAGCATATATGATTCAACTCAACACATTGCTTAATACCACAGCACTAAGATATATTTACAGTGAGGACAATAAAACTTTTATCATCAAAGATTCAAGTGATAGCGAGTAAGACTATTGGAAACAAATGGTTACATATAAAACCAAATGATAATGCTTTCTATAGATTAAATTTAAACAGGTTAAAATTCCTTTAGACCGGAGGTTCTTTTGCCCACTGTCTTCTGCAGCTTTGCAACTCAGGCTGGCTGGGATCCTGTCTTTATGAATGTAGACGTGCTGCCCATTTATTTCCTATGATCAGGATAAAGGGTTTATCTCTGGCTTCCAATTATATCCCCAAAATTTATTGTCCATACTCAAAGACAGGATAACTCCCCAAGGCTTCGTTTTCCTGTATGCTGCATCTCAGTTGACTTCTCATCTCTCCATTGATGACATATAGAAGTAAGTATCCACTATGTTAGCTTACAATGCTTAATTTATGCCCCAACATAAAAATAGGTGAACAAACAGCTGTTGTCTGACAGAAAACCTATTTCTCTACGTCTGCTGTGATACAGATGCTAATAACATATTTTCTGGGTATATAATATAACTCCTTATATAGTATCTGTATGCACATTTCACAACAATATTAATGGCCATTGTGATGGTTTTCATTTAGGACTTCGTATGCCCTTCTTTGGTGACCCAGAATGTACATACCAGAATCAGGACATTCCTGTTACCCTCGCCAGTTAGTCTTAAGGAGCTCTTGGCTCACAGTATATGATTAGTCTGTTCATAGACTATACATTGTGACAAGCCACCTCCTTTACCTCAGTATTTCTCCCCCTGGGGGGGAAGGAGAGGCTGCAGTAAATCTGGGTAGGCCCAAGTAGTTCTCTTACACAGGAAAAACAAACTCACAACACAAAAGAAATACATTTCCGTACCCCTTTCCCAAGGCATTGTCTTATTACTCTAACTTCTACTTATCAATAGTTCCTTAAACAGAAGTAAACTTCATTGTCTCCTACAGGGAGAAAGAGCAGCCTTCTACCTAGGAGAAGCCTTTTCTCCCTGCTACCCCTAACCTTGCTTCAGCTTGTTTCTCATCCCTCCTGCCTCTCACTCTTACCAAAAGAGGGCATTTTAAAGGTCACCAGCTGCCCTTAATTCGACTCAGGTAACCTGAGGTAACCATTTTTCGGTACACAGCAAAAAGGGCTTTCACAATTCTTGGGATGATATACTTGCCTTCCACTCCCTTATAGTTGTCAGGCCTGACTTTGTCACAACATTTTAAGGCGAGAAGGGACCATCAAGATTATCTCATCTGACTTCCTGCATAAGGCCATAAAATTTCATCCAGCTATTTCTGCATCGTTCCCAATGTACTACTCTATGCAGCCATGTGTTCTTATTACTAATGCCATTGTCACACCCCTACACATTTGTTACATCTTTCTTTATTTTGTTTATAAGCTCCTCTGGGCAGGGAATGTCTTTTATTGTATGTTTGCATAGCACCCAAAACAATGGGTTCCCAATCCTGCTTAGAACCACTAGGACTACTGTCATGCAAATAGTAATAGAGAGGAGGCAAATGACCTGAGTCAGGCACGTTATACATATGGATAACAATCAACTGCCTAAGAGAGTTCTATACAGTGAACTTGGAAAAGGGAGTAGGAAGGTTGGCCATCCCAAACTCTGCTACAAGGATTGCCTCAAGAAGCACATACAGTCTGCCAGGCTGGATTTAATGACCTGGGAAGATATGGCCCATGACAGGTGAGCTTGGCCTATGTCCACTATGAAGGAAGCAGAATGAGCAACAGAATATCATCGTGCCACCTTGTGCTGATAGTAGGACGGAACATAGACACCAACTTGCCCTGGCACATCTTCTGAACCCTACATGTGGAAACTGATTTCCAGTTGTAGTCATACTCGAATATGAGTGACAGTCATTACTATAATCGTAATGATTACTAATAGTGCAGTGCTTCAGCAGGTTCCTCGTAGTCCCCACGTTCATTAACTTACAAGCCTTGTAGCTGCAGGCCACTATAATAGGGAGAACACGGAAATGTAAAGATGAATCTCAGCTTTCTTAAAAAATTTAATTTCAGCCCTTTTCATTGCAAAGGACCCGCATGGAAATGTAAATTCATGCAAAACTGATCACTAGGGTTGAGAAGCTTGTCACTCATTTTTCCTAAAGATCACAGGCTAAACACAGAGTCTTCCCAGATGGCTGTTGGGATCCACTCTGGGCCTTGACTACACTCACACTTTACAGCGCTGCAACCGGGGTGTGAAAAAACACCCCCCTGAGCGCTGCAAGATACAGCGCTGTAAAGCGTCAGTGTAATCAGGGCAGCAGCGCTGGGAGCGCAGCTCCCAGCACTGCACGCTACACCCATAAGGGATGTGGTTTACATGCAGCGCTGGGAGAGCTCTCTCCCAGCGCTGCTGCTCTGACTACACTCAGGGCTTGGCTACACTAGAGAGTTGCAGCGCTGGTGAGGGGGTTACAGTGCTGCAACTTAGGATGTGGCCACACTTGCAAAGCACGGCCAGCGCTGCAACTCCCTGGTTGCAGCGCTGGCTGTACACCCGGTCGAGCCTCAGGTGTAGGGGATCCAGCGCTGGTGATCCAGCGCTGGTCAGCAAGTGTGGACACCCACCAGCGCTTTTATTGACCTCCGTGGTATAAGGAGGTATCCCAGCATACCTTAGAAGCCTCTCTGGTAATCATGCACACTCCACTGCCCTGGGCTCAGCTGACCCCTCCTTTAAATGCCCCGGGGAATTTTAAAAATCCCCTTCCTGTTTGCTCAGCCAGGTGTGGAGTGCAATCAATCATTTAATCAATCAGCGACCATGCCTACACGCCCCAAACGAGCCCCAGCATGGAACAATTCAGAGCTGCAGGACCTCATCAGTGTTTGGGGTGAGGAGGCTGTGCAAGCACAGCTGCGCTCCAGAAGGAGAAATTATGATACCTATGGGCAGATATCGCAGTCCTTGCTGAGAAGGGGCCATGAACGGGATGCATTGCAGTGCAGGGTCAAAATAAAAGTGCTGAGGAGTGCTTACTGCAGAGCCTGTGAGGGAAATTGCCGCTCAGGAGCTGCCCCCACAACCTGCCGTTTTTACAAGGAGCTGGATGCCATACTTGGGTGTGACCCCACTGCCAATCCGAGGACCACGATGGAGAGTTCACAGCAGGGAGAAGTGGGGGAGGGTGTAGAGGAAGCCGAGAGTGAGGCTACTGGGGTGGAGGGAGACACCCCGGAGTCCCAGGAGGCATGCAGCCAGGAGCTCTTCTCAAGCCAGGAGGAGGCTAGCCAGTCGCAGCAGCAGGAAGTTGCTGGTGAGGAAGAAACTGAGGAGCGTGCTCGCGGTAAGCAGATTTTTATGTTTTGGGAAAGGAGGGTTTGGGTTATGGCTGCCTGCATGCATGCCTAAACGTGGAATAGCCCATTGATTTGCTCTATCACGTCTCTGTAATCTGCCTCGGTAATCTCTTGAAAAGTTGCAGCCAGAGCGTGGGCAATTTGCTTTCTCAAGTTGATTGGGAGAGCCACCGTGGTCCTTGTCCCAGTCAGGCTAACTCGTCCGATCCACTGTGCAGCGAGGAGTGGGGGGACCATGGCTGCACACAGGCAAGCTGCATAGGGGCCAGGGCAGAATCCACATTGCTGTAGAAGACTCTCCCTCTCTTCCCAGGTAACATGCAGCAGTGATATATCTGGCAGTAGGAAACCCTGTTGAGAATTTAGGGATACTTCAGTGCAGGGCGCCAGGTTCGCAGTCCCCCCCGCAGCCCTGCGGTGCGTTCCAATCTCCACACCCCCTTCCCAGCAGGCAGCCAGCCCCGCGGTGCGCTCCGGTGTTCCCACACCCCCCCTCCCAGCATGTAGCTAGCCCCGCGGTGCACTCCGGTCTCCCCTCCCCCTTCCCAGCAGGCATCCAGCCCTGCGCTGCGCTCCGGTGTTCCCCCACCCCACTCCCAGCAGGCATCCAGCCCCGCGGTGCACTCCGGTCTCCCCTCCCCCTTCCCAGCAGGCATCCAGCCCCGCGGTGCACTCCAGTGTTCCCCCACCCCCCTCCCAGCAGGGATCCAGCCCCGCGGTGCGCTCCGGTGTTCCCCCACCCCCCTCCCAGCAGGCAGCCAGCACAGCTGTGTGTTTTCCCCCCTCCTCACCAGCAGGCCAGCATTAACGTGGACCCCACCCCCCGCCAGCAGCTCGCCACCTTCCTGTTCACTACTGTCCCCTGTGCAGGACACCAGCTACCTCCTGTACCCAGTGCAGATAAACCCCAGTGACCCATCCATCAATTCCCCCTCCCAGGTGCACTCGGGGCAGAAACACTCACCCCATTGCTCGCCATGACTTATTAGCTTCCCTGGCCTCTCTGTGTTATGTGAGGTATGTGGGAAGGATGCTACAAAAAGTCTAAAAACTCCTTCACTGTGTGATAATAAACAATGTAGCCTCTGTGTATTACATGGTTCTATCTTTGTTTTTTCTAGTGACCTTGACTAATGCAGCCGGATCACCGGCCTCACGTCGCTTGCAGAACTTGAGAAGAAATCCCAGAAAATCAAAAGAAGAATTGATCAAAGCAGTTATGAATCACTACAACAGAGAAAGTAGGAAGACACAGGAATGGAGAGAGAAAATGTATGAATGGAGAGAGAAAATGTATGACTGGAGGCAAACAGAAAGCAGGAGAAAGGAATTGGCTATCAAAAAAACCTCAAAGCAGATGATAAGCCTCCTGGCTCGCCAAACTGAGTCTTTCGAGTCTCTCATAGCCATGCAGGCAGATATGTACCATGGTAACCCACAGCCCTCCCAAAACTCTCTTTCTTGTTCCCCAGTATTTGCACAAAACAACTTTCTCCAGCAGCCAGTTTCTTATTAACCCCAGCTGCCCCCAACACCTGTACGATCACCTACCAGCCCTGATAACTATAATTCTTACCCTGTGCATTCCACCCCCATTACCCTGCAGCATAGTAATCCTGAAGTGCAGCAGACATTGAACAGTAATCCAAACAGGACATATTCAAACCTCTGAATGTACAGTCCACCACCCTAACCCCCCTGGCCTTTTATGTACTGTATTTTGAATAAAGGATTTTATGGCTTTTACAATACGTTTTATTATTGCAGGAAGTGGTAAATATTGTACCCCAAGGTAGAACAAAGCACAGCAAAGGCACCAAACATTACTGTTGGCTCTCAGCATCAAATTGCTCCCTTAAAGCATCCCTAATCCTTGAAGCCCTTTCCTGGGCCTCCCTAGTAGCCCTGCTCTCTGGCTGTGCAAATTCATCCTCTAGGCGTCGAACCTCGGAGGTCCATTCCTCACTGAATGTTTCATCCTTCCCTTTACAAATATTATGGAAGGTACAGAACGTGGATATAACAGCAGTGATGCTGCTTTCCACCAAATCTAGCTTCCCATAAAGACACCTCCAGCGGGCTTTCAAATGGCCAAAAGCACACTCCACAGTCATTCTGCACCGGCTCAGCCTGTAGTTGAACCGGTCCTTGCTCCTGTCAAGCTTCCCTGTATACGGTTTCATAAGCCATGGCATTAAGGGGTAAGCGGGGTCTCCAAGGATCACAGTGGGCATTTCGACGTCCCCTACTGTGATCTTGCGGTCTGGGAAAAAAGTCCCGGCCCTCAGCCTCCTGAACAGGGACCTGTTCCGAAAGATGCGTGCATCGTGCACCTTTCCAGGCCATCCTGAGTAAATGTCAGTGAAACACCCATGGTGATCCACAAGTGCTTGCAGAACCACGGAGAAATACCCCTTGTGATTAACGTACTCTGATGCCAGATGGGGTGGTGACAGAATAGGAATATGCGTCCCATCTATTGCCCCTCCACAGTTAGGGAAACCCATTTCTGCAAAGCCATCCACAATGTCCTGCACGTTCCCCAGAGTCACAGTTCTTCTTAGCAGGGTGCGATTAATGGCTGTGCAAACTTGCATCAGCACCATTCCAACTGTGGACTTTCCCACTCCAAACTGGTTCGCCACCGATCAGTAGCTGTCTGGAGTTGCCAGCTTCCAGATTGCAATAGCCACCCGCTTCTCCACGGCAGGGCAGCTCTCAATCTCATATCCCTGCGCCGCAGGGTAGGGGCAAGCTCAGCACACAGTGACATGAAAGTGGCTTTTCTCATCCTAAAGTTCTGCAGCCACTGCTCGTCATCCCAGGCTTGCAGGACGATGTGATCCCACCACTGAGTGCTGGTTTCCCGAGCCCAAAGGCGCCGTTCCACAGTGCTGAGCACGTCTGTTACTGCCACAAACAATTGAGTGTCTTCAGCGTCAGGCGTTTCAATATCATCGTCTGACTCCTCACTGTCACTTTGCAGCTGAAGGAATAGCTCCACTGCCATCCGTGATGTGCTGGCAACATTCATCAGCAAGGTCCTCAGCAGCTCAGGCTCCATTTATAACAAAAATCTCAGAAATCGCGCTGCAGAATCACAATGCCGCCAAACTGCTCGGAATGTGTAGCAAAGCACCACGGGGCGTTGGAACAGGAAGCGGAAAGACCCGCACACTTCCTTCCCCTTCCCACAAGCCACAGCGCCAAAATGGGACGAGGTGCTCTGTGGGATAGCTGCCCACAATGCACCACTCCCAACAGCGCTGCAAGTGCTGTAAATGTGGCCACATTGCAGCGCTGGCCCTACACAGCTGTACGAACACAGCTGTAACTACCAGCGCTGCAAAACTGTAAGTGTAGCCATACCCTCACACTTCAAAGCGCTGCCACGGCAGCGCTCCCGCAGCGCTGCCGGGGCAGCGCTTTGAAATTCCAAATGTAGCTATTGATTTCTGATTTCTGAAAAGCTCCACAGCTATAAGGGTCAATGCCACCTGTGCTATCATTGATCAAAGTGGGACCAATAGCCAGCTGAACAGCCTGGAAGCCCTGAGGCTGCAAGAGGTGTGAGACAGACTATATAGTGGACTAAGTGAAGAATAATGACATCTTCATCATCTGGACTCATGGGAAGGAGACTCTGGAAAAATTCCACCACGATTTCAACAGCTTCCACCCCACCATCAACCTCAGCCTGGACCAATCTACACAGGAGATCCACTTTCTTGACACCACGGTGCAAATAAGTGATGGTCACATTAACACCACCCTATATCGAAAACCTACTGACCACTATGCCTACCTTCATGCCTCCAGCTTCCATCCCGGACACATCACACGATCCATTGTCTACAGCCAAGCACTGAGGTACAACCGCATCTGCTCTAACCACTCAGACAGAGACCAACACCTACAAAATCTCCACCAAGTATTCTCAAAACTACAATACCCGCATGAGGAAATAAGGAAACAGATCAACAGAGCCAGACGTGTACCCAGAAGCCTCCTACTGCAAGACAAACCCAAGAAAGAAACCAACAGGACTCCACTGGCCATCACATACAGCCCCCAACTAAAACCCCTCCAACGCATCATCAAGGATCTACAACCCATCCTGGACAATGATCTCACACTTTCACAGGCCTTGGGTGGCAGGCCAGTCCTTGCCCACAGACAACCTGCCAACCTGAAACATATTCTCACCAGTAACTGCACACCGCACCATAATAACTCTAGCTCAGGAACCAATCCATGCAACAAACCTCGATGCCAACTCTGCCCACATATCTACACCAGCGACACCATCACAGGACCTAACCAGATCAGCCACACCATCACTGGTTCATTCACCTGCACATCCACCAATGTAATATACGCCATCATATGCCAGCAATGCCCCTCTGCCATGTACATCGGCCAAACTGGACAGTCTCTACGGAAAAGGATAAATGGACACAAATCAGACATTAGGAATGGCAATATACAAAAACCTGTAGGAGAGCACTTCAACCTCCCTGGCCACACTATAGCAGACCTTAAGGTGGCCATCCTGCAGCAAAAAAACTTCAGGACCAGACTTCAAAGAGAAACTGCTGAGCTTCAGTTCATCTGCAAATTTGACACCATCAGCTCAGGATTGATCAAAGACTGTGAATGGCTTGCCAACTACATAACCAGTTTCTCTTCTCTTGGTTTTCACACCTCAACTGCTAGAACAGGGCCTCATCCTCCCTGATTGAACTGACCTCGTTATCTCTAGCTTGCTTGCTAGCATATATATACTGCCCCTGGATATTTCCACCACATGCATCTGAGGAAATGGGTATTCACCCACGAAAGCTCATGCTCCAAAGCGTCTGTTAGTCTATAAGGTGCCACAGGATTCTTTGCTGCTTTTGAAGAATAATTATTTACTTTGTCCTACAGTTTTTTCCCTGAGAACTCTATACTAGATCCTGCTTCAGGATTTTATCCAGTTTTGTTCTCAGATCTTACCAGGATTTGTAAAGTGTTCTCTGATCAAAGGTTTTTAAGGGGTTCCTGTCCCATTTAAGAAAAACAATTCAGGAAATGTTCTCCAGTCTACAATGGGGATTGCTTTGGGTGTAACTCAAGATGCACTGGGATTTAAATACTTGTTTATTGGAAGATATCCCAACTTAGAAAATGTGATGGTCCTGAGCCTTCCCAAGATCATGGAAATTACCCATATATTGTACATCCAGTCTCTCTATCTGCTTCTCTCCACCAGAAAAAAGACAAAATGCAAATTGGCTACTCAGTGATATGAAAGCAGACATCAGAACAACATTTCCTTCTTTTGTTTTGCTTTTTATATTTACATATCTGTAGTTCAATTTTATGTAGGAAAGTATCAATTTTTGCTAAGTCTTTACATACCAATTTCTGCAGCATGACTGATCATTGGATTTTTGGGGACAAACGTCAGAGCGCTCAAGGAGTTGGCTGACTAGTCTAAACACTCATGTACCTTATATCACTAGTTTATTATTTTTTCATTTCTGACAGTTTGGCCTCACTTTCTGGGTCATTAGTGTAATTGGAAAGCACAAGTGTCTGCTTTTCTTTTACAAAATTGGTAAGAGAGGGAAGTTAGTGATATGTACACAGCTAACAAAATGTGAAAAATAGCAAAGACCATTAGACAGGGCTCATTCTTCCATTAAGCCTCTGTTTCAAAAGGGAAAGGCTCCCTAATATTCGTTTATTTTGGAGATCCTAAAGTAAATGACAGAACTCACACTGACTGGAACCACGATTGTGCCACAGAATTGCATTCCATGAGGTGTCTTACAACATCCTATCATTTTTCAATCTTTTTACTCATGCTTGCACTTTATTTCATCAATAAATAGTCTCCCTACTCTCAGTTCCAGCGCCTGGCACCACCATGGCCCATGACTGTCAGGAGGAGCAATTACACTGAAAGTCCTGCTCTGTCCCTGTATCTGTGGACTGGAGATTGCTGATTGCACATGAATCTTTGGCAAATTTAGATGCCAAACTCTAAGAAGTCTCTACTGAGCATGTGCAAAACTGCAGATATTCAGAGGCTTATGACTTGGCCAGATTTGGGCAAATTTTCATGGGGACAGCAAACAGCACATTCCTGACACCTAGGCAAGCACCCTGCCAATTTCAAGGCCTTGTTCCAAGACATGGAGACATTATTAGAGCTTCTCAACTAAGCAGTTGTAAGAATTTTTTAACAAGAGCAAAACAATGTATTTTGCCCTAATCTAGTTTTTGGATATGGCTGAACTGTTTCTTTAAAAATTCAGCCTGAAGCACACACTCAGCATGGAAAATGTCAGCTTGAACAGTTGAAGTTTGGCAAAGTTATACAGAACTGAAACCAGGGTTTTATAAGGGCAACTGTCAGGAGACCTGTACTATACAGCATGCTCCCAGCTTCACCTATAATACATGCAGTAAAAGCTTCCAGAATCATTGTTTATCTTGAGTGCATTGTGTACCATCTGTAGCATACAATATAATAGAGGAGCTTTATATGTACATTGTTCAGGTAGGTGAATAATGAATGATTAGGGGAAAAGTAAAGGACTTTACAATGAACTGACATGTTTCCACATTTACCACCTAATTATTACTATTCTTACCTAAATAAAGGTAATCATGTTTAACAACCCATCTACTGCAGGAAACTGTACTCAAGTTTAGGCCAAGAAGGTAGTAGCTATGACAGCATTACAGATCAAAGATTTTAGCTGAATCAAAACACAGGCAGCTCCTGTGTATTGATTACTCTCCTGGACTGCAAATTATCACTGATTACTTTGAGAAAAGAGGTGCTGATGGCTTGCTTCCTTCCATTAGCCTGGAAAGAAGTCAATAATATATTTCATATACAGAAAACAAAAGTGGCCTGTGCTGCTTAAACATTTCAAAGATTATTTTTTTTTGTAAACAATTACAAAATGGCATATCAAAAGTACATGGAGTCGAATTCTTCTCTGTTCTATGCTGCCCCAATAAAGCAATGGATTTGTACCTGGGCAAACTTTGTCCCATAACATGGATTGATAATCCTTTAAATCAGGGTTTCTCAAACAGGGGTCACCGCTTGTGTAGGGAAAGCCCCTGGCAGGCCGGGCCAGTGTGTTTACCTGCCCCGTTCACAGGTCCAGCCAATCGCAGCTCCCACTGGCCGCAGATCGCTGCCCCAGGCCAATGGGAGCTGCTGGAAATCCACAATTGGCCCGACCTGCGAACAGGGCAGGTAAACACACCAGCCCGGCCTACCAGAGGCTTTCCCTACACAAGCGGCGGCCCCTGTTTGAGAAATCCTGCTTTAAATGATACACACTGAATGAACTGCAGTGCTAATCTTTTGGGACACTGAGGGTATGTCTCTAAACTGCAGCTGGGCTCATACCTCCCAGCCTGGGTAGATGAACTCAGGCTGGTCTTCAGTTGACCTAAGTTACGCTACTCCAGCTATATGAATAATGTAGCTGGAGTTGACGTAGCTTATATAAATTTACCCCGGTGTCTTCACTGCACTGAGTCGATGGGAGGTGCTCTCTGGTCGACTTCCCTTACACTTCTCGGAGAGCTGGAGTACCAGGGATGACCGAAAAGCATTCTGTCATCGATTTAGGGGGTCTTCAACAGTGTCGATCTCCCTGTAGTGGAAACCACCCCTCAGTAGCTCTGCCTGAGCTAGGACGCTAAAAGTAGCAACTAGGATATTGTGGTCCAGGCAGCAGCTCAGGCTAGCCATCTGTGTCCAAGCCCACCCAACCGCCTTTGCCACAAAGTCCACACTGCTATTTTTAGTGCACTAGCTAAAACAAATCAAGCACAAGTCTCTCATCCCAGGCTGAGAGGCCTGCGCCCAGCTGCAGCGTAGACATTCCTTTAAAGACTTAGTCCTCCTCCATGTATCAAGCTTGAGTACCTGCACATGGTGTAAGGGGGAAGAAGTCTATAGGAGTTTGATGAAGATGACTTAAGGATATACATTGAAATATAAAGCCTACACTTTCTAAGTGAGTAGTTCAAATAGTTCATTCTGTATTGACCCAGAAGTTGTTGTCTGATCCTTGGAGATCTCAGATTATATCCTATAGGACAAGTTTCCAGATCACAAAATCATTTATATTGGCATTCTCAGTAGAGGGGCCAACCACTGAACTGGCAAAAATAGACAATCCTGGAGGAGACTGCTCCACTACGGGTCTGGTACACCTTGATGGGGTAATTTGAGGGAAGCGTACACAGCTACCATCCAGGCCATACTTGTTCTGCTCGATAAACAGAGGGCTTCAGTTCCCAGAGCTGTCATTTTGATCTCTTTCCCAAGCAAGCAATTCACCTTTTCTTTAAGAATATGCATGTTCATAATAGACGTCTTTGTAACATCTCTTCTTAAAGTAAAACCTGAGCAAATGCATCAGTTTTGTATATGATAACAAAAAATAGACTTCAGCCCGTTCATTTGCTTGTAAACTGTACAATGAGAAAAACACATAAACGGGGGCTGGAGGGGAGTATGAGGCAAGACTAAATAGCTGAAATCTCAAAAAATTTCCTCTGGGATGCTACATCAGCAACCCAATGCTCCTAATGTAGTTCTCATAAACCAACACCTTCTGAAAAGACAGACTGAAGCAATACAGTCAAAAGAAGCCCTTCTCAAAATATTTCAACTTTCAGCTGAAATAAGGAAGTGTGGAGGTACTGGAAAATAGAGCAAATCTTTTAGAAACTGTCATGTTCTTCATTATAGATTTTTGGAATGAAAGTTTGGACTGATTTTTATTTAATACAGAATGGTTCATCATTTTCTAGTAGTAGTCCCGACCTATAGTCCAAATTAGGTGAATGTTTTGGACCTTACTTCAGGAAAACTGTCTGGTAAGATTTTTCTGTATTGTTTTACCAAGATATGTCAGTTTTGCCTCCTTTACATTTAGATTTCTCTTCTTAAGATGAAATGATTTAGGGGGAAAAAAAAAAAGCACTAGCCCACATTTTTTGCTCCAAAATCCCTAATCAAACCAAACCTGAACAGTGTCCTACTATACGTGTGTGAAACTGCACAAAACTTTTGGTGACTTTTTTCATGACACTGTCCTCAATTTCATGTAATCCATTTTCAGCCCCCTGAGGTGACACTTTCTTGCAGCTTTTCTCAACAGAGGATAACTTGGCTGGAAAAGCCCATGCAAAACATTTCATATACTTTCACACTGGAAGCAATTTTGTTTGATAACAAGCCCAAAAAATTCAGAGCAGGCTATTTAACTCTTCTTAAACCTCATAGTTCCATGGTCAGAAGGGAGGCAGGCAGTGAATTCTGGGGCACTTCTGACTGGAACAAGGGCCAAAGAGGTGAAATCTAAAAAAGATGCCAGAGCCAGAGTCCAGCAGACAATCCTGAGGCCCCACTTTACTGCCACTCATGTGATATTACACCTCTACCCTGCTATAACGCGACCCGATATAACACGGGTTGGCATATAGCGCGGTAGCAGTGGGGCTTTGGTGGCGCTTTAAAGAGTCTGGGGCTCTGGCTGCTGTGGGGAGCGCCAGACCCTTTAAATCACTGCTGGAGCCCTGCCACTGCTACCCTGGGGCTGCGGCAGCAGGGCTCCGCCTGCGATTTAAAGGGCCCGGGGCTCCGGCTGCTGCGGGAAACCCCGGGCCCTTTAAATCACCACTGGAGCCCTGCCACCCTGCCCCGGGGCTGTGGCAGCAGGGCTCCAGCGGCAATTTAAAGGGCCCAGGGCTCCCTGCAGCAGCTGGAGCCCGGAGTTCTTTAAATCACTGCCGGAGCCCTGCTACCCCTACCCCAATATAATGGGTTTTCAGCTATAACATGGTAGGGATTTTGGACTCCCCATGACCGCGTTATAGCGGGATAGAGGTGTACTAGTAAAGGGTCAGAAAGCAGTAGTTGATGGCTAGGGGAAAGGAGGGGGCTTGTTTTGGGTCAGTGAAGAAAGGAATTGATGTTCTTGATGGGAATGGTGGGGTGGAGGAAAAAGGGAGAGGAGAAGGGGAAAAGGAAACATCTGAAGTACTGAACAAGCATCAATAGTTTGATGGCTTTCTCCAAATCAAACTTCTAATCTTTCAAGGTTTGCCCATCACAAATTGTAGTCATGAGCCAGATCAGCTGGTGTAAATCAGTAAAGCTCCCTTGAAGTCAACAGAGCTATGCTGGTTAACGCCGGACTTGGATACGCTCCTTTACCTTCACATGGCTGGCAGATGTATGAGGTGTGCTTTAGTATGTGGCACAAGAGATGTTCACTAGAGGAAGTTTATTAACAATAAGCATTCAGAGAATACGTCAAAGAGTTCTGTGGTACTTTATAGACTAACAAACATATTGGAGCATGAACTTTTGAGGGTGAATACCCATTTCGTCCCATGCATTCGACGAAGTGGGTATTCACCCTCGAAAGCTCATGCTCCAATATGTTTGTTAGTCTATTAGGTGCCACAGAACTCTTTGCTGCTTTTACAGATCCAGCCTAACACGGCTACCCCTCTGATACTATTCAGAGAATGATCATGGATTAAACTAAGAAAAACTACAAACTGCAGTCGAGATCATTTATCATCTGACTAGAATGAGGATTTAGCAAGACTCCCTACTGTGTCCATTTGTATTTAGTGCTTCTAGAAAAAAAAATCCCACCACTACTCCAACGTGATATAAAGTGGAAAGCATGAAATGTGTGAAAAGCTATGGAGTCTTCTGTATGAAGAGAGGGTTTTTTTTTCCCCTTCAGGATTTTTTCTTGTTAATTTAACTTTCAAGTGGAATGAATAACTATTATAAGTGTCAGTTCCATTCCACACAGGCCTAATGGTATTATAATATTCATATACATCTGTCATGGTATATTTCCCCAATCTGAAACTTAGAGTCCAAAAGCTGGGGTACCAGCATGAATTCCCCTAAGCTTAATTACCAGCTTAGATAGCTGCCACCAGTCAGGACTTGGAGTGCCTGATACATTCTGGTCCCCCCAAAACCTTCCCTGGGGACTCCCAAGACCCAGACCCTCTGTATCTTAACACCAGGAAAGTAAACTCTTTCCCTCACCAGTGCCTCTCCTAGGCTTTCCCTCCCTGGGTTACCCTGGAAGATCACTGTGATTCAAACCCCTTGAATCTTAAAACAGGGAGGAATGTCCCTTCCCTCCTCCTCTTTCTCCCTCACCCAGAGGCAATACAGATTCAAGCTCCGTGAATCTAAAACAAAGGGATTCCCCCTTCTCCCCTCCCTTCCCCTTCCCTGTTAAGTACAGACTCAATTCCCTTGAGCCGCAACAAGGGGAAAAAATCAAACAGGTCATAAAAAGCAAAACTTTTAATAAAAAGAAAGAAAAAAAGTAAAAGTTATCTCTGTAATTTAGATGGTAAAAGTTACAGAGTCTTTCAGCTTATAGATACTAGAGAGAAGCCTCCTGCCAGCAATATGCAATTTAAAATACTTCCAGCAACTATACATTTGCAAATACAGAAAACAATCAAAAGACTATAACCGCCTGTTCTACTTAATACTCACTATTCTGAATATATAAGAGACTGAGCAGGGAGATTGGCAAGAAACCTGGTTGCACATTTAATCCCTTCCAGGACCAAGAGAGAACAAAGCCAAACCCAAAAAGCACAAACAAAGGCTTCCCTCCACTGAGATTTGAAAGTATCTTGTTTCCTGATTGGTCCTCTGGTCAGGTGTCCGGTTCACTGTTTGTTAACCCTTTATGACAACATCAACTCTCCATTGCAATCTTTCTCCCCAAAAGGTCTCTCTCTTCCACAAAATATCCTAATGTAGCACAGACTCCTTAGAGATGAAAAATGTCAGTCCCTGAGTTCAATATTGTATAGATGTCAATATTAAAATAAATGCTATTGAGGACTAAATAAAAAAGAACAAATGCCCAATTTGATCAAGCCTCCAAAATCTAACTTATCTGAGTCTGAGGCAGAATCTCAGGTTTTTTCTGAAACTGCAGTCTCAGTGGGGAGCATTAATAAAAGAGAAATATTAATTTACTAATGATAACTGCAAACATGCATTTTAGTATAATAAGGAAACATGCTTTTACCTACCCCAGATTAATATTAATGAGTTGAATAACAAGCAGTAATCTTTCTATTTTTTTCCATACTAGGTTAGTGATCAGAACATTCATGTACAAACCATTATTTATTTCTCTACTCCGTGTCCTATGTATGTATTTAAATTGGGCCAGTATGAGTGGTATTTATGCGCTGAAATACAAGACTTTTGATACTAGTATCATCTTATTCAGACAATATTCTCTGCTCAACCCTCCAACAGGTTATGTACCAATGTGATCTGCAAGTAGCTTTTCTTTTAACCCTTCTTCTCAGGGAGATCTATATGAGAGAAAGAGGAATTGTTCCTAATGAAGGAAGACTTGACAAGTCAGGTGATTCTTCTTTGAAGCAGGTAAAACATGAGCTCAGGTTGATCTTGAGTTCCACAGCCACAAACCCTTCAGGAAAGTCTCGCCACCAGTTCTGATGAAGAGCTGAATCCTGCCTGTTGCTCATGGTATTGTAGAGAAAGGCACTAGTGAGAGGGTAGAGAAGTCCTTTAGATAGTCTGGTCCTAACCCACTGAGTCCTTTGAAAATGAGGACCAGGATTTTGAATGGAACCCAACACCCAGTGAAGAACCAGTGTAGGAACCCAGTGGAACATATCTCTAATGTGATCACTTTACTTATTCCATTTAGGACGTGTGCTGCTGTATTATGGGCCAGCTGTAGCTTCTGTGTAGCTTCCTTTGTCAGAGATAGGTAGATCGACTGTTACAATTCTATATCTGAAGTCACACATACTTGGGCCCTGGGACCAGTTTTCATTCATGAGAGGCAAATGCAGTTTCCATTTGGGAAAAAGGTGTTTTGATCACTCTTGTGACCTGCAAGTTCACCTGCAGAGTGTTGTTGAGTATGACTTCTGGCCTCCTTCCTGGTGATTAATGGGCAGGTTTCCTCAACTGAGGCACAGTCATGGATTCTGGTAGGTCTCAGAAATGCTTCTCTCTTCCCGCCAGCATCACCTCTAGTCTGCCAAGGTTGAGTTTGAACAAGTTGTTCATCCAATTTCTTATTTTTTCCAAACATGAGGTAAACTTGCCAACTATATTGTCTGATTCAGGCAACAATTATGGCTGTGCATTTGCAAAGGCACTTTAGGGGAAAAAGACGCAACTGCCATTTACTGTCAATGGCATGTGAGCACCTAACTCCATCAAGCAACTTTGAAAATCATAGCCTACACATATGATGTTTCTATGTACCACCACCATATTGCTGGCATTTGAACCCATATCATCTCATAATATTCTCAAGTGGCTTAATACAGATGTTGAGCATTTAAATTTCCTTTGTTTTTGTAGTTGTATGGTCTCTGTCTACTTTTAGGAACTTAATGAAAATGGCATTGGTATGGTGAAATATAACAACATTATTTAGTTTGTTTCTTTTTCCTTCTCTTCCCCCACCCTGGTTTATTCTGTACTAAAGTTACAGAGAACTCTCTTTTAAAAGCAACTGTACAAAGTTAGGCGTGATTTCAGTTATGTGAGCCCCAGGGGCTCAATGAAATAATATGAACAGATGTCCAAAATCTCAGAAGGCATGTGACAATGGAAGGACAGGGAATAATGTAACCAGATCTGACAAGATCCAGTTGATCTGAAAGTTTCTAATACTCCTATTACCAAGAACATCATCTTTGTCTGTTCTAATCTGTGCTTTAGATTACAGTTCACAAGCAATGTACCATTAATGACCTCTCAATTAGACTAAGTACCATAATCTAATGTCATTTTTTCATGTATTTATTTTTTTTATTTCCAAGAGACCGGAAATGACTTAGACACAGACAAATATAGTTGGATGCCAATCTTAAAAGTAAAGCATTCATATATGTTAAATTTTAGGTAGGTAATCCTTTAATCAGATGAATTATACTTGCACAGGGAGAAGGTCATACTCTGATTTCAGATATAACAGTATAAATCAGAGTAAATTCAGCTTTAGATGAGATCAGGATCTGGTCCAGGCTAATAATGTACTCTCAATGCTATCTATCTTATCATTCAGGCAAAAAAAAAATTTTTTTTAATTTGCCACTTTGCCTAGCCCAGCTCATAAACCTCCATCAATTTAGATTGTGAAGCTCTGAGGGTCAGGGTCTTTTTGGTCTGTTTGTCCAGCATCTGGCACAATAGGGTCCCTGTCCATGACTGGGTCTCCTAGGGTATGTCTACACAGCAAAGAGAACCTACGGTTGGCCCGTGCCAGCCGACTTGGGCTCATGGGGCTGTTTCATTGCAATGTAGACTTTTGGGCTCAGGCTGTATCCCCAGCTCTAGACTCTGTGGGGTGGTAGGATTCCAGACCTTGGGCTCCAGCCCAAGCCCAGAAGTCTACATAGCAATGAAACAGCCCCGCAGCCCAAGCCCCACAAGCTCGAGTCAATTTTTCTTTGCTGTGTAGACATATCCCTAGGCACCACAGCAACATTAAAAAATAACAATTAATGGCATTTAAGCTTCTTGTTGGCTTCCATTTTTGTTATTATCTTTGGGAGCCAAGATTCGGTTATTTAGGTGTTTAAATATGGATTTAGATGCTTAACATTAGGCTCTTAAGTCAGAAAATATTTCTCTGTGAACATCATACAGCAAGTCAGTGGCAGACTTTCTAGCAGAATCCAGGATTCATGACTTCCACTGGCCCCATTCCCAGGTACACATAACATAATAGGGATAAAGAACATTGGGGCAGGTGTGGTAGTGAGAAAGGGTACGTTGTACTGCTTAGCCTGCAGTTGCAAAGCTAAAAAAAGAATATTTTGAAAATTTGGTGATTTGCTTGTGTAATTAGAATGCTCAGCTAAGCACAACATTTTTGCTCACAGAAATCCCCAATTCCAGTTGTACTAACTATTAAAATAGCTTTAGTAAAAATACTCCAGTTTATATATTTTTGAACATTTGCACAACCTTCAACTGTATTTTTTTGAAAATTTAGCCCTGAGTGTGTATTTTCTTCTGCCATTTGGTACATTGCCATCATATTCCAAGTGACATGACACATGGTAGATTTATGCACCATGAAGCAGACACTGCAGGGGTTTTATGTATTTGTGTTTTGTTTCCAGTTAAACAATACACAGGGGACTGTCACGCTAACAAGGTATACAATGATTGACTTGTTCAGCCTCCTTGAGACTTTTTCTTCAAAATAGTAGAAACCTCAATAAACAGGAAAATTAAGTTTGAACAGATGTTTGCTTTGAAAAGCTGTGCTGTATTTGTTTCATTTTCTGAAAAGTATATCAAGTTCATTCCTATTTAAATATGGATTTAGCTGAGCAATTTCAGTCACAGATTAAGCCATACTTGCACATTTTTGCATAGTTCATTACACTTTTTCTATATGTGAGGTATCCTTTGTCCTTTTGATAAACATAGGATTTACAGTGAGGGGGGTTAGCACACTGCAACAGATTAGCTTTTTAGGAACATAGGACTTGTCAGAAGGCAAAAACACCAGTACCATCATAATGGATTGATCCAATGCCCCCTGAAGTCAATGGAAAACTCACATTGGTTTCAATGGGCATTAGATCAGGCCCCTGGTCAATTTTGTAATGCTGTACATGAGGGAGGAATTTCCTTATAAACTCTGTGGCAATCAGTTCAGACCTTAATTGTGAGATCTATTGTCCCTTATGTCTGTGACAATAGTAAAGAATCACTGTCTTCCAATAATGAACAAGAACCTTTATTAGAATAAGGAAAATAGTTTTAATGGTTGAAGTCCCTCTTCATGTCTCAGCTGCAGAGCTTCTATCTAGAATCTTCCCCAGGCCCTCTCCTGCCTGGCTTCCTGCTACAGACTCAGAAAAACACAGCCTATAACATCTTTCCCCCCTTATTTGCTGTATGAACAATCTTCACCAAGAATTCATGTTTAAAACCAAAATTATAGATCCAGACAAGTCACCATTTTCAGCACTAGTCCAAATCTGGTCCTCTCCTGGCCATGAGGAGGATTGTAGCCTGTTGATTCATTTACACTGTCAAATCTCAAAGGGGTAGACTCCTGCTCAATAAGTGTAGAGATCTTCCCAACAGGATTTTCTCCCTTCACAAAGGCTGGGTGAGAGGCTCATTGCTACTAGGGCCACACTACTATTCAGCTGAGTTCTGAAACAGCTGAAGATGGCACTTTTTTCATCTACACTGAGTGTTTTGATCAGCCTCAACCATGTAGGATCTCCTAGTGCAGTTAGCTACATCTAATGATAACAGTTGTGGTAGTCCAATATTTTTCCTCATTCCATTTTTTCATCTCTGGATCTCCTGAATTAAATTTGGTTAAACTACATTGCAATGGTTAAAGGAGAAAGACTAATCCCTCTTAGATTTGGCATCTTTCAATCTTAAACCGAACACTTAGGAAACAGACTTACCTTTACATTTGACTATATTTTCTGGTCTGTCAACCCATAATCAGCTGAGTTGGGCTCACTCTGATGGCAGATATGGCTAGTGGGTTAAATAGCTCAGCAGAGCTAATTTTTGTTGTAATAATCTGTAGTGCTTTCTCTACCAGATAATTGCCTTGAAGCCAATTCTTGCTTGAAGTCACTCTGTATCCCAAAATCTTGGAATTCATAGTTGGCAAACTGTGGCCTATGGAGAGGGACTTATTTCTTACATATTACAAAAAGAAAATGTCTTAACTTTTCTATGGCCTGTTAGCTTGTGGGTCTAGTGAGAAGTCAAATTTCTGCAAATTCAGAAAAAAATAAATGGTTATTAGTAAGGCTAAGTTTTAGTCACGGGTACTTTTAGTAAAAGTCATGGACAGGTCATGAGCAATAAACAGAACTCCACTGGCCATCACCTACAGTCCTCAGCTTAAACCTCTCAGAGGCATCATCAGTGATCTACAACCCACCCTGGACAATGATCCCTCACTTTCACAGACCTTGGGAGGCAGGCCAGTCCTCGCGCACAGACAACCCACCAACCTTAAGTATATTCTCTCCAGCACCACACACCGCACCATAACAACTCTTACCCAGGAACAAATCCATGCAACAAACCTCGATGCCAACTCTGCCCACATATCTACACCAGTGACATCATCACAGGACCTAACCAGATCAGCTACAACATCACCGGTTCATTCATCTGCATGTCCACCAATGTAATATACGCCATCATGTGCCAGCAATGCCCAGCTATGTACATTGGCCAAACTGGACAGTCTCTACGTAAAAGGATAAATAGACACAAATCAGATATTAGGAATGGCAATATACAAAAACCTGTAGGAGAACATTTCAACCTCCCTGGACACACAATAGCAGATGTAAAGGTAGCCGTCTTACAGCAAAAAATACTTCAGGACCAGACTTCAGAGAGAAACTGCTGAGCTTCAGTTCATTTGCAAATTTGACACCATCAGCTCAGGATTAAACAAAGAATGTGAATGGCTTGCCAACTACAAAAGCAGTTTCTCCTCCCTTGGTGTTCACACCTCAACTGCTAGAAGAGGGCCTCACCCTTCCTGACTGAACTAATCTCATTATCTCCAGACTGATTCTTGCCTGCATATTTATACCTGCCTCTGGAAATTTCCATTACATGCATCTGACGAAGTGGGTATTCACCCACGAAAGCTCATGCTCCAACACGTCTGTTAGTCTATAAGGTGCCACAGGACTCTTTGTTGCTTTGAGCAGTAAACAAAAATTCACTGCCCATGACTTGTCCATGACTTGTACTATATATACCCCTGACTAAACCTTGAGCTCGAGGGTCTGTGGGAGCTCTGTGGAGGGCGGTCTAGGGGCTCTGTGGATGCTTGGGGTGTGGCCTGGGACGCTCGCTGCTGCTGGGGGGGGGGGCAACTACGCACAGACCAGGACCCCTGCTGTTGCTGGGGGGGAGGTTGACAGGACTGGAGGGCTCCCTACCTGGCTCTGCATGTCCCTGCAGCTCCTAGGGGGAGGAAAGGCCACGGCGGCTCCCTACACTGCCCTCACCACGAGCTCTGGCTCTTCAGTTCCCAGTAACTGGGAATCGCCACTGGGGAAGCACCTGCAAGCACAGGCTGCGTGTGGAGCCGCTTGGCCCCTCCGTCTGGGAGCTGCAGGGACATGCCGGCTGCTTCCAATGAGCCCCACGCCCACATCCATGCAGGTAAGCACTGCCCTGCATCCCAAACCCTGCCCCAACCCCTGAGCCCCCTTCCACATGCAAACTGCCCCAGCAGCTGCCGGTGGAGCCAGCCGCGACAGCCGCTGCAGAAGTCAGGAAGGTCATGGAAAGTCACGGAACCCGTGACCTCCATGACAGACACGCAGCCCTAGTTATTAGATATGTAGGTCCCTTTTCTTCACCCAAGCCTACTGCTATCCTTTTCCAGGGTGTATTGGGTAATCCAGTTTTTTCTTTCCAGATTCTTCCCAATCAAAAATATTAGTTTAGAATGAAGGGAGTTAAAATTTCTTGCTGTCTGATTGTCCATTTGAAGATATTGACAGGTTGGACATTAGGAAAAACTTCCTGTCAGGGTAGTTAAGCACTGGAACAAATTGCCTAGGGAGTTTGTGGAATCTCCATCATTGGAGGCTTTTAAGAACAAGTTAGACAAACACCTGTCAGGAATGGTCTAGTTATTACATAGTCCTGCCCTGAGTGCAGGGGACTGGACTAGATGACCTCTCATGGTTCCTTCCAGTCCTGCACTTCTATGATTCTATTCTATGACTCTATATTGAATGCTTGTATAGTTTACAAGGCTCCATTGACTATACCAATCAAAGTTGCATAACATCTGTGGAATGTATTGTTCTTCCTGCCACCAAAATCTATGCAGCCAAAGAGCAACACAACTCCAAGAATGCATAGAATTACAGCATGGAGTGGTACATGGAGCCAGACACGTTAGTCCTCTCAGTATAGATTTGATTCAACCTACTAAATGCCACTGTCATGATTTTCCTAAAACGTCAATGTTGATTGTGCGTGATTTAAGGACTCGTTGTCATCTAACTGGGTCCTTACATCTTGTGGAATCCTGCACTGATGGAAAGGACAATGCAAGCACTGAATGATCAGCAATCTAGGGAGACAGGGAGCAAGATCCCCAGCAGGGGTAAATCAGCGTAGTTCCATTTTAGTCAATGGAGCTACACTGACTTACACTAGCTAAAGTTCTGACAATGTAGGTCTCTAGGCAGAATTGCCTATGTAGGTGAACTAAGATGGTGGATGACATACTCATCCCACTCTGTATGTGTAGAATGAAGCCCAAGAGTCTGCTTTTCACATGTTAAAGTTCTCTTGCACAGAAGAAAACAGATTCCTGGGTTAAATTTTAATTTACCTAAGCATGCAGTAATAATAAAACAGTTCTAACATTCATGATATGCATTGTTCATTGAAATTCTGTGACAGCAGATGCTGAACAATAGTGAAGATAAATGGCAAATATCTTAAAAATCATAGGCCAAATCCTGCTGTAATTAGACAGGTGTAGATCCAGATTCTCCCCATGAATCAGAAAAGAGGACTTGATTCTCCACTGTTTTGCACCCCTTGACCCTACTCCCATGTAAAGTGGGTGGATGAAGGGGAAAGTCAGTAGGGCAGGAGTGGAGTGGAGACATGCATCATTCCCCCATTGAAACTGTGGAGCTTAAGCGGTCCTATCTTTTCACACCCTTTTCGACTGCTGTGGAGATTCAACTGAAAGTAGCCTACCCAGAGCAGCACGGTTAAGTTTCCAGTAGCAACGTGAGCTCTGTCATATTATGCAATATTTGTTCTCCATATTTTTCTATTTAAATATTTTGCTTACTATAATGCTGTTCATATTCTATATCTCTAAAAACATGCAGTATGTGCATTGCCGATGCAAGGATCAATACCCCACCGCCTATTTGAGTTAGGTGATACCTCCTTTTTGCAAATATTCTTTCTAACACTTAACGAATGAGTAAGTCCCCTCTCCTTTAGCATAGCTGACTTGAGTGGTCTGTGTCCCTACAATCATTTTTTCTAATGGAATTCTAGAATGGAACTCACTTCTTCTAGCAGTGGTGACAGTTGTCTTTCACAGTTGCCAGGAATGGCCATGCGCTCTTTCCCGCCCACCTCCACCAGTTGTCTTTGATACTTTTTTCCAAGTTGTTGTGTTTTAATGCTTCCATATCTTTCGCAGTAGCCACCCAGGAGAATTGTTAGCAGTCAAATTTGTCTTCCACATTCAAGCTGCCCTTTCAGTGCTCCCACTCCATAAAAGAGGCTGTAATACTTGGTGATACTCTGCACCAACAGTTCTGTTTCCTGAGGCACAAAATTAGGTTTCTTTCCTCATGCAGTGGAGCACGTATTTGTGATCCTAGATTCACCTCAGAGGCCACAGACAAACCAGCAGCAGCAGCTGTAGTAGCTGCAGTGATTCCATCAGTAGCAAAGTCTAAAATAAGAGGAACTTAGATTGTCACCTGCAATGGCAGCCACCAGAATTAATTAGGAATGGAGATGGAGTTCCACTTAGTCTCTTCATTACCATAACAGCACAATGAGAGAATGCTTTAGATTCAGCAAGGTGTCTGTAATGTTTATGGATCCAAAATAGGACTCTTTACCCCAGTGCTGTGAAACTTTTCTGAAACAGATGGTTTGTCTCAGACTTCTTATCCAGATCTGGATCCATACTTTGCAGCTTGGATCCATCTCCAATATTTAGGAAACTGCAAGAGGTCCAAGCGTAAATAGTACTCTGCCCTGGATACAGTATTAATACGACAAATTTGGGCCCAGTTGCAAAGGGGTTGTAAAATGCTAACATTCTGACTGCTTAGACTGATCACTCACTTTTTGCACAGGATTAAGGCATCAATTCAGCTAGATACTTGAGCAGGTGCCTAATTTTAAACACTTGAAGAACCCCATTGAAGTCACTATTCACAAGACTAAAACTGGAAAAATGCTTGAGTACTGGATATGCTGGATAAATTAGGGCCTCTATGACTACCCAAGATGCAAAGCAGAGCAGAACCAGACCCTTGGTATTTCCCAGGACCATTATTTGAATTCATTGGTAACAGTCATACAAACTTTCTCCAATTTTAAAGATGAACTGAAAACCTTTTCTCTGCCAAGAACAAAATACTGGCCCCTGAGGTTTCTCTCCTGCTTCTCTTGCTGTACTTACTTGATGCAGAGCAGGAGCTACTTTTCTTAGTAATGACAACAACTGTAGCAGGGGAATCAAAGAAACCTGGAGGCCTGTACTCAGGTTTTGCAAGTAATTGAAGTATTTACTCTCATCAAAACTCAGAAATAAGTTAACTGAGCCTTGGGTCTAACATATCCATAAGAAATTCATAGAAGAACAGAGTAGGCATATTGGTTTATAGCTAGGACCAAATCTCAAAACTTTGATTTCACCCACTTGTTATTTTTTTCTCTACTTACTGATATTGCTAAGTGTGGCAAATTGCTGGCAGTATTATAATGGGTCCTGCGCTTTCTCCTCTTTTGAGGGGGTTTCAGGGCACTGTTTCTCACCCCTGATCTGGGGTATCAACTGTCCCACCAGTGTCCCAGAGAAGGGGAGTGGAGAGGGAAGGACCCGGGCCCG